>NC_133678.1:9489414-11989414 GCF_048934315.1 Petromyzon marinus | reverse complement strand
GAATCATTGTGCCAAAAATGTAGATCTGTGTTTTTGGCAGTAAATCTAGAGCAATTTTGAAGCTATATACTTAGCTCTTTCGGTAAAGTCACGTTGAAGGGAAACAATAAAAACGTGACTTTACCGAAAGAGCTAAGAATATGAATTACTGCAGTCACGAAAGCTTTAAATCAAAATTTAATTTTGAAGCAGTTTACGTTAGACGACTCAGGAAATGACGAGCGAGTTCTTTGTGCTTACACGATACACCAATAGCATGATACACAAAAGTACTATACAGGTCATGGTGAAGTCCTGCAATTACTTGCTTACGCCACTGCCGGCAGAAGGGATCTCCGCTAGAAGGAGTTCGAGAGAGCCCCTCTGGAGGATATTCAGGCCTACTCTTCCACACTGGCCAGAAGTCTTTCAGGAAGGGCTTCACTGTAATTAGTGTAACATTAAGGGGGGGGGGGGGGGGGTGGGACACTTAAGAGGAAAAGTCATTGGAGAAGCTGTGCGTAATGTACAGCGGAACCCTCCTGTCAGTATTTTGGGGCTCCAGACAGATGGCTCACTCGTTCGAAGGAGGCTCCCGGGGTCACTGGGGTCGAGGTGAATCGAGTTGACTTCACTGCTCAATCCCAATTTTCCGCAGTCTGCCCACCTGCCTTAACGTCTCTGGTTACAGCCAGCCACGGAGAGAATGGCCGTGGGTGTCACAAGGGATTGAGGGGGCGGTGGTGGACGCTCATTATTTAAAACGCGAATGTGGTAAAATAGCTCCTGGAGTGGATCGCATTGCAATGCGGCCGAAACCCCCGGAAATTCGCGGAGCTCTGCGTGTTGCGTTCGTCTCCGTTGTACGCGCGCGCGCACGCGTGGTATTGGATTGAGTGCGATGCCGAGTGGATTTTATGAATGAATATTGCGTGCGCATAGCTGCTGCCAATGTCTGATAGGCGAAATTATATTCTACATTGATGCCCCCCCCCCTCCCCTTATCCAAGCCTTCCGGACTCATGCTAATTTCTAGAAGTAGCATTTGTTAAGCATGGAAACGCTGGATCTGCTTTCGACCTCGTGAGTCTCATCGGCAGAGTCGGGCTTGTGAAATAATAGATAAAACGTGTGGTGGTTGTGGTTAAGTGACATTTTCTGCTCGGAGTGGACACCGGCTCTATATTGTTTTACCTGTGGGCTCAGCAGGAGGCGCTCTCACCTTTGTGCTAGACTGCAAAAATAAACACAGGGGGTAGGGGACTGCGCCGTACAGAGAGCCGTAACGCAGACACAAACGTGGTGTTTTGTCTTATGATCTCTATTGGAGCGTGGGCCACTTAAAGGTGCACGTAACGATAATTCCTTTCGTCCAATTGAAACCTCACCGAGTCTCAATACTTTTTTGCAGACTGGCCCTGTGATGGGATGTTTGGCCCATCCCTTTAATCGGTGTTTTGTGTCACTTGGGAGGAAATCCACCACACACACACCTGAGCTAACAAGACTCCATACAGAATGATTCAAGAACCAATTACTGTCCTGCACTGCCATTATTGCCTGGCACTGATTAAGACCACGGGTTTCAATGCTGATTACCGAATTAAAATAGTGTAAGTGTACAGCCGTTTTGTCAATCCATTGCTGGAGGGGAGCGCCTCATCAAACCGAGCAGGTAGTGGATATTTTTTGGCCATACTTCACCACGCGGGTCATTTCGAGTTGGAGAAGGTGGGGATCAATCGCGGGAGCATAGAATGACTGTACAACAGTGGATTGTGCTGGGTGGAACAGGGTTGCAATGGACGGGACTCCCACTGGAGATGGCAAAAAACTGTTATGGACATAAACTCAATTACGAGGGTGACACGGAATATATATTGGGCCTTTTTTTGCACGTACAAACATGTTGCTATGATACTCGCTCAACATATAATTGAGTAATTTTCCAGCTCCCCGTTAACACTTCCTCAATTCATCATCATCTGATTTACAAGCAAATATTACTAGTTTTATTTTTAGTTATCTTGCAAATGAGTACCACATCTCCAACCGGAGGCTATCGGCCAGACGTAGATTGATAGCGGGCTGCAATCTGTTTTTCAATTATCAGAGTACTTAAGCCAGCCAGCACCGCTGAGATCATGGGTTCGAATCTGGGTTGTAGCTACCCATGTTTAAAACTGCCCTTCAAGTTGCAGTGAGTTGAGGGCCTTGATAATCACAAATGGCTCCATCAAAAAAAGTGTTTTGTTGAATTACCCCGAACTCGATTCATTTCGAGTTCTGAGAGTGGCAAATGTATGTACTGCATGTTGAACTTCTTTCGCACCGTACGTAGCCAGCCGTTCTAATCGGAGGTGCGGTGGCCTTAAACGCAGCGCACGCACAGTCACAACGGAGATGCGCTCTTTAAAAGTAAATAACTGTATAAAAGGATCACGCATTCAAAGCAAAGTTGGGGGTCATATAGCAAAGCACCTCCAAGCCACCGTGAACCAACAATTGTATCTTCACGCGCGCCTAGAATTCAGTGTTGTGTATTTTCGCCTAACATCATGGCGTGCGATTGTGTTTCATTCATCCAATGTGTAGGGGGGGCTGAACTCGTACAGACGCAGTGGACACATCCAATCAGAACGCGAATTATTTCCGACATCCGTTTAACTAGCACCGTTTGTTCGACACACGTGCGATGATGGACCTGTTTTGTTAGACCGAGCGTTCCATTCGATGTGTGTAAGTGCATCTGATGACATGTCAATAGGACAATTGGCATATGGGAAAAATATACAGCCCATCTTTTGATCCACCGCCGCATGAAGGCTTCCCCACGCCGTGAATCACATGGATTTAACCATACTTCACCACGTCGGGGAGGGTGGGTTGGTAAAAATAAATAAACCAGTTCAGATATCGCCACTGACGTTAACCGTGGCTTGGTATCGAACTTAGGTGGCTATGTTCATAGGCAGTGTGCGAACCACATCACCCCACCCTGCTTAGCATGTGGTAAAAGTGCAGCCCTGCAATTCCCCACCCCCTCCCTCCTAAAATGGTATTTGGTCTAATCTTCCACGCTGCCTGACGTCTTGGAAGACGTGTGAGTACCCACACTTTACCCACCACACCTGACCTGCCAATCGACTAAACTGGTGTTTAGATTCAGAGGTGGGTGTTGGGGGAGGGGGTAGGGGAGATTTAAGAAACGTGCAACCTTACTTCGCCCGCCGCACCGGGAGATTGAACCGGCGACCTCGGGATTACTTAGCTAACGTTATACATAACGTGGCCGAAAAGCAAGCGAGAGAGTGTGTGGGTGTGTGTGGATGTTCGGCTGAGTGTGTGCAAACGGCCAGGTTGCTGTATAACGCGCGTCAATGCGGAACAAGACGCAGCAAAAACAGTTTGAATTAAGTCTGGGATTGAAAAATCGCGTTCACGTGCGTGCGCCATTCACACAAAAAAGTGGCCGTCAGCTTTGAGGTCACCGCGCGGCTGATGATGGTGGTGGTGGTGTGGGGTCAGCGATGTCGATGTGGGAGTTCTTCAAGTCATCATCACGTTTTCTCGAGTGGGATTTTATGCATGGCGATCAGCGCCGCCAGACTGGCGAAAACGTGGCAGGATCCTCTTGAAGAACGAGTCATGAGACTCGCCGAAGCTCTCCTGTATAAACAAGCATCATCATCATCACAATAATACAATAATGCAACATCATAGCGCAACGCACCAACAATTGATCATGCGGATTATGGCTGACGATTAATCTAATTAAATGAAAACGTGCGTGGTCTCGTTGCGACATCTCTAACGATCGATATCTACTGTGGCATGAAGTATCCGCAGTGCCGAGTACAAGTTCTGTGCAGGAGCACAAACGGTGCGAGTTTAAGAGGATGTCGGAACAGTCGGCGTTCTGATTGGATGTGTCCACTGGGTCTGTGCACATTTGGCTGAATGAAACGCCGTGTAGTCAGGCGAAAATGTACAACACTGATCATGTAGGCGCGCGTGAATATACAAACATTTCGCGCGGGGGGGGGTGGTGTTTGGAGGTGCTTTGCTATACGACCCCCAACTTTGCTTTGAATGTGTGTGATCGTTTGTACATTGTTTTTTTTTTAAATAGCGCATCTCCGTTGCGGCTTCGATGTGCGCTGCGGTTAGAGCCACTACGGTAGAGGGCAGAACACGCGTTGTGGGGAGTGGGGGGAGTGGGCTGAGTGTGAGAGGGGGAGGGATAGAGGGAGACACAAACTCACACACACACAGAGAGAGACAAGGCACACAGCCTGTATGGCGAACAGAGATTCATTACATCCTCCGCACTGCTGAGCTGCGAGTGCCAAACTCAACATCGACTTCGGTCAACAGCAGCTGCGTTGCTCATCACGGAGGATAATGACTTTGTAAAGAAGGTGTTGCTCCCGTGATGATGATGACGACGACGACGGCGAAGATGATCCCAACGATGACAACTACTACTACGAAGAAGCCCGTCGTGGTGATTGTGAGCCTGCCACGTGCGGCGTTGCCGTTCCTGCTGCAGTGATGGTGGTGGGGTGGTCACGAGTGCGCTGCCGATGATGATAATGATGAGAAATGATTAATGAATTATGGAGCCGCCGGGTGGCATTCAATGGAGTCCACTGGCCCTGCCTCTGGACGCAATCGTCAGCAGGTACAAGCTTCCCCTGCTGCTCCGAGTCGAACCTGGTGAGTCCCACACTGCACGTGCGCGCCTAGCAGTGGCCAACCGTGCTCACCGCACACAGACCTGGTCGGGCTCGTTCATGTGCACAGGTTGTGTCTGTGTGTGTGTGTGAACACACACACTCGTTCGGTGCATACTACACACAGACACACCTGTATATGAACACGTGCACACTCACTGTTGATACGCGCCTGTATATGAGCACGTGCACACTTAACTGTTGATACACACCTGTATCTGAGCACGTGCACACTTAACTGTTGATACACACCTGTATATGAACACGTGCACACTTGATACACACCTGATAAGAACACGTGCACACTTAACTGTTGATAGACACCTGTATATGAACACGTGCACACTTAACTGTTGATACCTGTATATGAGCACGTGCACACTTAACTGTTCATACACACCTGTATATGAACACTTGCACACAAACTGTTGATACACACCTGTATTTGAGCACGTGCACACTTAACTGTTGATACACACCTGTATATGAGCACGTGCACACTTAACTGTTGATACACACCTGTATATGAACACGTGCACATATTTGTTACGTGCACACACTGTTGAGACCTGCGTATGAATACATACGAACGTGTTGCACACTTGTATATGAACACAAACTGGTGGTACACGCCTGTATATGAACACGTGCACATACTAACCGTTCTTAAGATACATAATGAACAGACACCTGTATATGAACACGTGCACATACTTAGCTCTTGTTCTTAGATACACAATGCACGCATACCTGAATGTGAACACATGAACACACGAACTGTTCTTAAGATACATAATGCACACGAACACATCTGTATATGAACACGCGCTCATACCTTTATATTAAGTTTTGTAACCACACGAACTTTAGGTACGAAATCCATACACAGCTATGAACCCATAAACAAACGTCTTTTAGATTAATACTGCACACCCAACCTGCATGTGAACACGTGTTCTTAGGATGAATACTGCTCACGCACACACTTGTACGTGAACACACCACCGATACACCAGCATTCTGAATATGTATAATGAACACAAACATACTACCTTGTTATTTTATTGGCACAATACAGTACTGTACACACACTCATACCTGTATATGAACTCGCACTCCATACCCTTGCATTCTGAAGATCCACACTGCACACACACGTTTGTGCTGTGATTAACATTTCAGATGAGTGAGTGGGGAGTGGTGGTGTAGCGGTTAGCGCGCTACGAACCCGGCGACCCGGGTTCGATTCCCACTCACGGCCAACACCAGTGACGATTATCTAAACCGGTCCTGGGCCTCCCCATGGTCGACTCAGCCTCAAATGAGTATCTGGTGCGGTGTGTAAACATCGCCACTGGGGAGACAAAGGCGGCCGGGCGTGGTGATGGCCACCCACCCCCTCGTGTGCCGTGCCGGCCCTTCATAGGTGCTCGCTAACAGCACTTGCCCAACAGTCTGTTGAGGCTACACGGGGGAACTTTGACTTGCCTGTGTGACCTCTGTGTATCGGCAACAATCGATGGACTGACTGGAACCCTTTTTGTTTGATGCAGTTTCGTTGTTTTGACTTTGTTGTTGTAAAGTTGTTCATTACCACGCGCGCACCTGTGGTGACTGGAGGCGCGCAGCCCGAGTAAGAAGTGGTGATCCGTCTCCCCCATTGCCTAACGTGGCTTACGGCATTTGCATATAACACTGCAGCATCACTCACTCACCTGCATGTGTGCTTGCAGTACCGCAAAATGTTCTGCACGAATATTCAGTTCCGTTTATTGGGTACGAGGGGGTGGGTGACAGCAGCACGCCCGCCCGCCTTTGTCTCCCCAAGTGGCGATGTTCACACACCACAGCAGTTACTCGTTTGAGGCTGAGTCGACCTAGGGGAGGCCCAGAAGCGGTTGAAATAATCGTCACCGGCGGTGGCTGTGAGCGGGAATCGAACTCGTGTCGCCGGGTTCGTAGGTGCGGCGCGCTAACCACTACACTACAATGCGTTACGCTTCCACACACACAGACAGACACACACACAGACACACACAGACACACACACAGACACACACAGACACATACACAGCGCGCTAACCACTACACTACAATGCGTTACGCTTCCACATGCTCGGGTCACGTGATAGATTTGACGTCACAGCTCACTTGCAGTGCAAAAAATAAATACATTATTGAGCTCCCCCCCCCCCCCACAAAAGTGTATTTTTATATTTTTTGCATGGTGCACAGTCTGGAAAGTACCCACATGGCAAATTTCAAGTTCGTTGCATGTCGGGAAGTACGCTAAACATTTTGAACAGACAACACATATTCACAACTTTGCTTTATATATATGGAGATAACCCTGTGAGCCATGCGGCTCTTGACTCGGGTACAACCGCAACAAAACAAAAACACACAAACAAGAAAACATCTTAAAGTGACTACACGCAACATAAACATCCTGGGAAAAAAACAGCAAAGTCTTGCAGAAAAAAACCCACCGTATTTACGCGGATTGACTAAGGGCCGTAATATGTACAGCTCACCGCTAAAACCTATGCCGTTATAACTACACGTACCCGATTGTAAACGTTGTGATTTTGCTCTCCAACACACCGGTGTGCTGTACTCGGGTGACGAATTGGCCACGTTCTGTTTACGCGACAAACCTTTACGAGTTGGCTGCGTCGGGTGGTGGCGGGTTTAACGACACAACATTTATATATTTACGCGATATAACCCAAACAAAACCCCTACCCCCCCCCCCCCCACCTATATTAGACATGTGCCCGCTGTGAATACTGTAGAGTCAACGTCATAATATCGGCTTCATTATTCGTGACTCTTGACACCTGTACGTAAGGTAAGGAGCGATGGTACAATAGATAGAGCCTTGCGCTACAGAATCCGCCCACCTGAGTTCGATTCCTGCTCGCGTCCAGCAACCCGCCGTGCCCCCCCAACCCCCCCCCCCGGCTCAGCCACGGTGTGTGAAACATCGCCAGTGGGGAGACAAAGGCGGCCGGGCGTGCTGCTGGCCACCCACAATCTCGTTTGCCGTGCCGAACTCGATAGGTGCCTCGCTGACAGGAATTGTCCCAACAGTCTTGAGTCTGTTCAGGCGAGAGGGGCGGATCGCTTGAACTTATACAGTAATAATAATAATAGGCCATTTAACATGAATGTCAGCGCCTAATATGCTTTTGGGGACACTGGTCTTTTGTCGGTACAGTACTAAGCCAGGAGTTGGAATTCTACATTGAAAATGGCAAGCCCTTGCGATGATCATTGGTCATGGTTATTCCACTGTTGGATGAAGACACCCCCACTATGCAGAACAAATACACAACATACTCTTTGGTTCTATTCGGTAAAGTCATACACAACAACTACTTCTAAGTGGTGCAAAGTACGGCTTGGTGGTGGTATTAAATATCCCAAAAGGGGTTTGAAAGCTGACATTTTGCTATAATTATCTAGACCAATATACAAAAAAATATCTAAATTTTCAATAATAGGCCGCCAAAAATGATGGATGTCTCGGGAGTTCATTGTAGCTCAGGGCAGGATGTGACGTAAACGCTCTAAATTTCCTGAAGTCTATTGATAAATGCTTCCAAATGTTCACCTCCAATTATCAATGAATCAATTACTGTGGCACTTTATCTCAGTAGTTTATCTATATTGAGTGTGACGTTAAAGCAAACTAAAACACAAGCGAAGTAAATGTTGTGGATTTACTCTCCAACACACCGGTGGGCTGAAGCAGTAACTAATTGGCGTTTTGTTTACGTGACAAATCCCTTACTAATTGGCTGTGTCGGGTGGTGGAGGTTTACGACACATTTATACTTACGCGATCTAACCCACAAACGTTTATCATGAAACAATCAATGTATGCACTCATACAGCATTTTTATAGTTGATGTTTCATACCCGTGGTATACAGACTAATACCAATTTTCACCGCAGCATGTTAATACTGTAACGGCAGTCCGGTGCAACATCAACGTGAGAATGAACGTGCAAGTACGTACTGGATATGCAGTGCGCATTTGGCAAATGCCCGAGGTTTCCAGTGGCTTCGAGCCAGTGGTTATTTTAGCTGCCCTGTTTGAGCCGTGGATTATCGGTGAAGAACAGA
This sequence comes from Petromyzon marinus, assembly GCF_048934315.1. Taxonomy (NCBI): domain Eukaryota; kingdom Metazoa; phylum Chordata; class Hyperoartia; order Petromyzontiformes; family Petromyzontidae; genus Petromyzon; species Petromyzon marinus. The sequence goes on along the minus strand of NC_133678.1, from coordinate 11,980,567 downwards.
ACGGGACCGGCATACTTTGACCCGCAAGTCTCCACAGCACGACTGGCCAAAGTTTGGGCCCAAATTCTTAAAAAAAAAACAACCCAACACTAAAATTGGAGGACTGTCACGAGGAGTGATTGTTCAGAGACGAACAATTATCACGTTTCACGGGTGAATGACCGAGGGGAAAACCTGTTTCCTGTACTCTTCGTGCAATACAATCATTAAGTAACACACCACAATACATTGGTGGTGTTGCTGTTGTCAACTCACGACACGGTTTTTTTTTTAAAAGAAGTTTAACAGGAAGGAAAGAATGCCAATTGTGTAATATTACCGGAAATTATTTCTTCAACGCTACACTTGGGGGACAGGGAACATTTCAGAGGAGTGATTCATACCGTGAGATATGCCCCTTTGCGCAAGCCAAGCATATGGTTACACACGCACACAAACGTGGCGAGGCCGCGCGCGTTGCTACACAGCACAACAGCCTTGTCGGCGACAGCTCACTGCTCATATGGGGATCAGGTGGAAGAGAAGAGCAAAAACATTTGAAATGTGCCGTGTCGGCTGTCCGTCAGCACTCGTGGCTCGACACTAATTGTGTACGCTGCCTATGTATTATGCACGTGGCACGATAGACGCGGCACGTCTATAGCAGTGGAATATCTACGACGGGCTCGATTAATTTATTTTTGGAGGCTTCCATCGCGCGTAAAGTGTTTGCGCGTCGGGAAACGTGCAGGTCGAGCGTCCTCGTTAAGTCAATGCATGTGCAAGAGTCCACTTTAGTGTAATCACATACCGTGGTTAACACGTAGTAGTCGGCTTTCGCGACCAATATCATCCATAATACAGTGTTTTTTGGGGGGTTATATCGCGTAAATATGAATGTGTCGTTGTTCAACCCGCCACCACTCGACACAGCCAATTAGTAATGTTAGTCACGTAAACAGAACGTGCCAATTCGTTACGATGTGCGCTGTACTAGGAGCGGATTGGGGCACCTTCTGTTTTACGTGACGAACCTTACTAATTGGTCGTGTCGGGTGGTGGTGGGTTTAACGACACATTTATATTTACGCGATATAACCCCTCCCCCCCCCCAAAAAAAAACACAAACTCGGTTATGCCTCGCGTCGACGCCGTGTCTGCGTGATGCCTCGCGTCGACGGTGCTTGGCCTCACTGGTGGAGCGGTTGTGCGTGGTGGAGAACGCTCTGCTCGGGTAGAGCCCAGTAACACCTGAGTTTGATTCCTGTCCACGGTAACGTCGGTGGCGAGTGATATCCGAAACCGGCCCTGTGGGGGGGGGGGGGGGGGTGGGGGGGCACCTTCAACTTCACAACACGAGTGCGGTGAAGTGACGGATCGTCAGTGGGCCAATTTCCCCATGAGACGTCTACTGGTGACGCCTCGCGCACACACATGCACGGGCGTCTCTATGGGGACAATTAGAAGAACAATGGAGGATGTTAGACTTGACAATGGGGCAATGAAACGGGCTCTTCTGTATCACACGACTGGACCGTCCCAAAACGATGCTTTTACGCTAAAACCTTGTGGTGATTGTCGCCAGTGGAATTGGCTACGCGAGCTGCAGTAGCGGTAATCAATGACATTATGTAACTGTGGTTGCCACATTGGCGACAGGACATCAATGGGGGGGAGGCGGGGGGAGAGGAACTCACTCGGCTTATTAAAGAAAAATGATTTTCCTTTTTTATTTTTCACATACGCACAGCTGGTAGATTCGCCACACTCTGGACCACAAACCCCGAGGCGTAAACCCTTGATAATGTTTTTTTTTAGGGGGGAGATATACAAAGCAGACAAGGGCGACACAGCGCAGTCAATATATCAAACATACACGCACATTTGTGGGACGGAAAGCCAGTTTAACCCAAAACAGAACGAAAAACGATACAATCTGATCTTGTTTGTCACGCTTTCTGCTCTGGCTCCCATCCCCTGTGTAACTGCAGGAAGTCTGCTGTAATCATGTCAATTGGCGAGATGTTAACTCTCTCGCCTGGTATACAGGAGGGTCGTGGGTTCGATCCCGACCCTGACGCCTGCTGCTGCTGTATATTTGGAGCTTGCGTGTCTCTCTCGCTCTCTCTCTCTCCCCGTGGTCGCGTGGATTCTTCTCCGGGTCCTCCGGGTTCTTTTCCCTCCACATTTAGAATCAACATCGCCACGCGTTCAGAGCAGGGGTTATTAACCTGGGGTACACGCGAGATGCCTTTTCTTGCTGGGGGGGGGGGGGGGGGGGTGAGACGTGGGCAGATTTATTTAGAATGTAAATCATCGAAAAACAATTTTCAGCACGGGCACATAAGTACAACTACTTTGCTTAATCAAACCTGTGTATTTATTGTCAATGGGCGCAAAGGCTGGTGACCTGGTGTAGCCAGAACAACTTAGAGCTAAATGCTCTAAAGACAGTTGAGATGGTTGTGGACTTCAGGAAGAATACAGCACCACTCACCCCCATCACCCTGTTAGACTCCCCAGTAAAAATTGTAGAGTCCTTCCGCTTCCTGGGCACTATTCTCTCCCGGGACCTCAAGTGGGAATTGAACATCAGCTCCCTCACCAAGAAAGCTCAACAGAGGATGTACTTTCTACGGCAGCTGAAGAAATTCAACCTGCCAAAGACAATGATGGTGCAATTCTATACAGCGATCATTGAATCCATCCTCACCTCCTCCATAACCGTCTGGTACGCTGCTGCCACTGCCAAGGACAAGAGCAGACTGCAGCGTATCATCCACACTGCTGAGAAGGTAATTGCCTGCAATCTACCGACCCTCGAGGACCTGCACACGACAAGGTCTATGAGGCGAGCGAGGAAGATTATGGCCGATTTCTCCCACCCTGGACACTCTCTGTTTCAGCTACTCCCCTCCGGCAGAAGGCTTCGGTCCATCAGGACCAAAACCTCACGCCATAAAAACAGTTTCTTCCCATCTGCTGCTGGCCTGTTAAACAAGGCCAAGGGCTAACACTGTTTTTAACATTTGATCTACATAACGACACGTTGCTGATATTAACTATGTTTCCCTATTTGTATTTTTAAATTATATCTTAAAGCTATTTTATATTCGATATTTATTTAATTTTATATACTTCAGCCCCTTAGTGTTAGACTTTTAACCCTTATTATAGTAAGACTTGTTTAAAACTTATTTAAGATTTTAGATTCCTATATGTTGAATGTATGCACCATCCTGCCAAAGTAAATTCCGTGTCGGTGTGAACTTACATGGCGAATAAAACCCTTTCTGATTCTGATTCTGAAGGTTAAGAACCCCACTGGTTTAGAGTCTTAATTACGAGGCTGCTTGCCCACCTTGCCGAATGCTGATCAGCACCCTATTGACGATGGGGGCACAGAGTTACACACTCGCCCGTCGACGGAGGCGGAGCAGGAGGGATGGGGATGGGCCCAACTCGTATCGCTTACGGAAGTTGTTGGCGCTCCATAGATAAACACTCGCGTGCACCACAAAGACAAAGATGCCCCCGAGTAGCCTCGGCAGACTGTTGGGGGCAAGTGCTGCTAGGGAGTAGCGACCTTTTGAAGGCCGGCATCGACACGCGATAGAAAGGGGTCGGTGGGCAGCACCACACCCGGCCGCCTTTGTCTCCCCTATTGGGGATGTTTACACACCGGATCAGATACTAATTTGAGGCTGAGTCGACCTAGGGGAAGCCCACGACCGGTTCAGACAATCGCTGTCACTTGGTGTTGGCCGTGAGCTGGAATCGAACTCGGATGGTCGAGTTCATAGCGCAACGCGCTAACCGCTACACTACCGCTCCCCACCACGAACAAAGACGAAGATCCCCCCTGTAGCCTAACATAATTTTGTGGGCAAGTGCTGTTCGGGAGTAGCACCTATGAAGGCCGGAACGGCACGCGAAGGGGAGTCGATGGCCAGCACCACGCCCGGCCGCCTTTGTCTCATTTGAGGCTGAGTCGACCTAGGGGAAGCCCACGACCGGTTCAAACAATCGCTGTCGCTGGTGTTGGCCGTGAGCGCAAGGCACTAATCGCTACAACGCCACTCCCTGCCGCACGCGCACACGGGCACACACTGCTGACAAGAGGCCACACTGTATGCAGGCAGTATTGCTCCAGAAGGCATTGCAGCAATGTGCGTGTGTGTGTGTGCGCCCTTCGTGCGTGCAATGCCTCCCCAAGTTGATAGGAAGCACATTTGTGAGAGGTGGGGGGGGTTATTGCATTTTGCGAGAAAAAAAGAGGGTGCAATTTTTTTCCCCTTCAAAGTTGCATGATAGAAACATGAACAGTATTAGAGTGTTGCCATAGTCGCCGTGTATTTATGCCCTCTTTCGGGAGTTGTGATGCCAGAGTTACTCAGCCTGTTGGGTTTTTTTTTGTCATGTGTACATCAAAATACGTACGCGTACATTGTCTTGTTCTTCATTAACAAAATGCACGTGTTTTCATACAACTCTATCATCCCCCACCTCCCCCTCTAGACCTTGGGGAGGGGTGGTGGTGGTGGGGCATTATTTCAGCAGCAATTGATTCGGTACAAGCAACTCTTGTGGGACAGGTTTCGACAGACAGTAACATCATCGTGACATTGCTGCGTTATTTTATGGCCATTCACGGCATCTGTAAAATGGAGTTAACCTGGTCTTGGCTTCGCTGCGGTCAACTCGCCCTCAAACAATAGTATTCATCCCTGGCATATTATAGCGCGAGTGTAAAGTTCGGTCACGAAACGCATCAGAAAGTGGGCCCTCGAATGGGCGTGTGGGCGTGTGCGCGTGTTTTTTTTATTTGCCGAGGGTGCCTGGGTTGTGTTGGGTCACACGACCGACCCCGATGTGTGTGTAGACGCTCCGCCAAACGGTGTCATCGTCGGCCACGATCGATACCCACTGCCTGCGTCGTGAAGCGCACGCATTTTTGTTCGGGGGTGCCAAGTGCAGTGATGGTTGGAAACCCTTGCGGCAGCAGCAGCAGCAGAAGCAGCAGCAGCAGCAACAGCAGCAGAAGCAGCAACAGCAGCAGAAGCAGCAACAGCAGCAGCAGAAGCAGCAACAGCAGCAGCAACAGCAGCAGAAGCAGCAACAGCAGCAGCTGAAGCAGCAACAGCAGCAGAAACAGCAACAGCAGAAGCAGCAACAGCAGCAGCAGAAGCAGCAGAAGCAGCAGCAGCAGAGAGAGAGAGAGCGGGGGGTGGCCCGGCTCTTATCGTCAGCTCTTACATTCCACGGCTCGTCCTCCCCAGCCCACATGTGATCCCGTGTTGATTTATCGGAACCAAATGTTGTGATACACGTCTCTCCCTACAAGGATGGCAAAATCGCACTTCTCAAACGTTAGCGGCGTCTGGCAAAAGTGTACAGTGCCTGGGAGGGGATTTTTTCTCTCTCTCTCCTCTCTCTCCTCTCTCTCGCTCTTGATATGGGGGGCTCTGCTTGGGAGTGCCGTGGCAAACAGCTTGAGTAAAGAGACGGAGAGCTCACTGCTGGCTGTGTTGAAGGGGGCCCATTCAGAAGTGGAAAACAAACGTGCCAAAGGGGTTTCATCCCGTGATCTCGAAAGTATACGGCACGGCTTTGAGAAACATGCTCTGAGATTATATTTCGATCGTTTTTGCCGCTCGAAATTTCCTCGTGATAAGCCACTTTTGTTGAGCTATCGCTTGCGGGCAGGTCGCTTCTGAAAAATAGGTTCATACCTCAGTGTGATTTGCCTGGTAGGATGAGGATGGTTTCGCTTAATGTGTGTGTTTTTGGGTGGTTTGTTTGCCTTTCCTGTACTTTGTACTACTCCTATCGTGTTTTTATACTGTTTGTTGTAACAATCTCACCCGCCTCTACTTGACGTCTGTGAAAAAGAGCTTTATAGCTCATCGGATTCCTTCAGTGCAGATACATTTTTCTGATATATATAAATCACCATTTCAGAGCGCGTGTTGCGTTGATTATAATGTTTTTGGCTTTCCTGAAATTCGACAATTTCTGTGAACAATGATGTTATTTTGAAGTTTTTTTTTTTAAACGTGTTGTTATATCTCTTTGTGAGATAATGTAACGCGCCTGATGTCCACCGGGGAGCTGGAGCGATTTCATCACCTTGAGTGCAGGTGCTAGGCGGATTGTTTACATCCCACAACCGTGAAGGGATGCTGATGACTTGGAGAAATCTTCATCCAGCAGTGAATGCATCATTATTGATGATGGAGATTCATACTGTATACTGCTTTAAGTACAGTACTGCATGTGCAGTCAGGCCTTTATTTCATCTTGATCTGTCCGGGTCAGCGACACAGAAATTATTTCAGGAATCGGCACACCACATCCATAATATCTAGTAGCAACGCGCTTAATCCAGTCTACTAGTGACCCAGAATACATTAAATTAGCAATCAAGCCATATGTATAGTGCACGTGTGTATATACAAGTTCATCCTGAACACCATTGTGTGCAATTCACACCTATTATTTGAGTCAAGCCATTGCACGTCGGCGGTTTGCAAATTGTGACCGTCCCCAAAGTGGTATCATATTTGACATTGTACTGTACACACGTGAAGCCACGTAGTGATGTACGCATCATCATCATCATCATACCCAAGTAGTGTGCATTGACAAATTAATGTTAACAACTTGGGAGGGATTGCATTCGTACAGTACCGTGTATATCATTAATATGAGATGGACTGTCCTTCTGGAATCTGGTTACTGTTGGGGTCTTTGCACAGCATACTGATACACAAGTCTCTGATGGGGTCTCTGGACAATAGACTGACAGACCGGTCTCTGATGGGGTCTCTAGACAATAGACTGACAGACCGGTCTGTGATGGGGACTCAAGACAATAGACTGACACACCGGTCTTTGATGGGGTCTCTAGACGATTATCTGAACCGGTCCTGGGCCTGCCCTGGGTCGACTCAGCCTCACTTGAATACCTGGTGCGATGTGCAAAAAAACATCGCCACTTAGGGAGACAAAGGCGGCCGGGCGTGGTGCTGGCCACCCACCTTCTCGTGCGCCTTTCCGGCCTTCATAGGCGCTCACTAACAGCACTTGCTGCTCGAGTCTGTTCAGGCTATACTGGGGGATCTTTATATAATATCGTAGTCGACCTGGCATGAGAATCCATTAAGAAACAGTGAATGAATTGATGTCGACATTATTAAATGCGTAGTCTCAAGTGATTGCTGAATATTTTTTTTAAAAATACCATTGCAGCCAGTACTGTGCTGGATTTAAAAGAAAAATATATCTCAACAACACACACTTTAAAAAAAAGAGTTTTGTTGGAGAGAGTCATAAAAAGGTGAGTATACCGTGATGTAATTCACAAAAATAGCCGCCAGTGAAACAACCGCTATGAATGGTTGGACTTCACACTGCTGGGGCTTGTGGTCATCAGGGTTTGTCAATGTTTGTCACTGCGAGAACGGAGTGCCAATGCGAGTGGGTTGTGCAGTCAAGGTTTGGGCAAATCAAAGCCCCTCTCACTGATCCCCACTCACAAAGTACTGTATGCTAAGTGATGTTTAATATCAACAGAATACAAAGTGCACTACAGTACTGGATTATGCGTTTTTCATTTTATGTTCGGCCAAGGTGCACTTCAGTGTGTGTGTGTGTGAGAGAGAGAGTGCTGGTACACTGATTCACTGGTTATCACTCTGCTGTGAGCCCAGCCACTTGAATGTGATTCTGGGTCATGGCTAAGATCTGTGACATCAGCAGCAGAAAGCACCTGGTCGAGTGAGTAAACATCAGAACTGGGGATACGAAGGTTGCCAGATGTGGCGTTGGACATACCACCTCCCTTGTGTTGCAGTGCCTGCCTTATAATAGGTGGCCACAGAAGGCTATGCATGGAAACATTGTTGTGCTTGTGAAAGAGATTTATCCAATTCCACCATAGCTAACAATATAGAAATTGTATCTATGGGACTTTTTTTTCCAGAATCCAAAATGATGAAGAAAAATAATAATAGGTTTGACTCTTTATGGCAATAAAATAGGTGTTAAGATGTTCAAACATCACATAGATACCGTTTGTAAGTCATCAAGTCTGCATTAACCACACATGTGGCAAAACATGCAAAAAAACATGCTCTGATAATATATGCGCTGTCTTTGAAACTGGTTGGCCTACACCAGAGACGGCCTTCTTTATGATCTTCTCTCACCAGTGTCAGACCAGAAATTGTTGAGTTTATGGATAGACGGTGAATTGGACATGTTACAGAAATGCTTGGTTTAAAAATAAAGGGCTCATTATTGAATTCTAGAAGAAAAAGAAATCCTCCTCTCATTATCTGGTTACGTTGGCTTTGGTAAATAGCAGGTATTTATTGAGGGACATTAATCCGCTCGTTGACAGTATTGAAGTGGAAGCAATTGTTGATTGGTAAAACATTTGTGATGCTTGAGGTGGCTCAGAGGTCAGAGGTCATATCGCTGAGCCGGCACCACAGTTCCTGGGTTCCAATCTGGACAGCCACCTGCGTGGCTATCCAGGTTTCCAAGTGCAGCGGTCAGCACGGTGGCGAGATGTTAACTACCTCGCCTGGTATACAGGAAGTTGTGGGTTTGATCGTGGCCCTGACGCCTGTATATTTGGAGTTTGCGTGTCTCTCTATCCCGTGGTTGCGTGGATTTTTCTCCGGTTCCTGCGGTTTTCCCTCCACATTTAGAATCAACATCACGTGTTTAGAGTACATTTCCACTTGGTAAGCCACTTGATTGAGCCATCATCTGTGTGCAGGTCGCTCAAGCGAGGTTTAGCTGGTAAAATTAAATACATTTAGTTGGGTTTTTCTTTTTCCAGTCGCTATTGTCCGCACCAAAAAAATATCCATCGCATTATATTTGCATTTATTTCAGGACATATTTTTTCCCCATACTCGAGAAATAACAGCGTGAGCGAAAAGTGTGACCCTTTTACACAGTAAAAAGGAAGTTGAATGGCTTTCTTGGGAGAAGTCCCGTGAAATGATTTCTTTTGCTGCCATTATGATGCATGGGGAGCACTGCTGCATGAGATTGCCAAATAGATTAGTCTGATAATGACACGATGCTGAGTGTGCAATTGGGGCACAATTGGGGAGAAACAGACCAAAGTGGATAGTTGTCGACAGAGAAGGTTTTAGTTGTTATCTGTTGCCGTTGCTTTCCTCCATGCATTCTTATGAACACACTTATTCCTCGAAGGCATGTGGTTGACCGCCCAGTGTTAATGTCCTATAGCATTTCAGCAGTCACTTGGGTTCAATTGAAACCACATTTGTCAATATTCGCTCTTTTCTGTAGGGCCCAGAAGCGGTCACGTAGACACACACACACACACGTGCGCTCACATCGAGTGAACTTATACAGTGGCCTAAAGGTCAGGACACATAGGGTTATGATATTTATTTTAACACGTCGCATAAGGCTTTATTTTTTTGTTAACAAATGGTCGAACTGACTTCCAGCAACATGAATGCATCATGCATGAATTGTCTTTTGAAGTGAATTTAGGATTTTGTTTAATGGTTACAGCTTGCCTGTTTTATCTTACTGTACATAAAAACTGACAGAACTCGTTCATACTTAGTAAAATGTATCTTTTTTAAACATCATCTGAAAAGGAAGACTCAACATAGATATTAATAATGATCATAGACAACATTTTAACTTCAAGTTTAAGCAATACAAACGTCTTAATCCTCGTGTTAAAATCAGTGAAATAACCACATGTGTCCCTGACTTTTGGACCACCCTGTATCTGTGGAGTGTGTGCTAGACGTATTGAGAGTGATACCAGAGGCATGCAAGTGGGACAGGCATGGCGCGTGCTGAACAGCGTTGCTGTGTGTTTAATAGTGTGCTGTGTGTCTAAAAGTGTGTTGTGTGTTTAATAGTGTGCTGTGTGTTTCATAGTCGTCGGACATCGCATGCCGCGTCAAGCGTTGCGCGGAGTTTTCAGCTGCAACTCGCATGGATGGCCGATTCCCCGAGTCGCTCCTGCAAAAGCGCTGCCGGTTAGCGAGTCGGGCCCACCGGCGATACCGTTGCAGCAATAGCTAATTAAGATAATTCGTTGCGTGCATCAGTCGTCTCGTCGTCGTCATCATCACCATCTTGATGATAATCATCATCCTGAATTGATGAGCGTTGCTTAGCAATTAATTGTATCGCTCTATATCAGTAGGGGGTGGTGAGCAGAGGTAAGTGATTTGTGTACTGCGGTATGAACCCAGCAACCCTAGTGTTGTTTGATTCCTGACCCCAAGCTAATATCAGTGGCAAAGTGATATCAGGACTGGGTCCCGCACCTGTCAACCCTAAACGGTTTACCCCCTATTCTTGAACAGGGAAATTGAGTTTTCAGGTCCACACGGTGTACAGCCGTTTCAATACGGCTAAAAAATATATATACTTGTTTGTGTTTCTCCCTTCTGATGGGACTTTGTAGGATGAACGTTGAAATTAATAAGGAGCACGGGGTGACCAATAAGATCTGAATTGGTGTGTAATAAGTAAGGCACTGGTAAGGGGTTGACAGATCCTGTTCTCCCCTTCCCCCTCCGCCCCCTCCTTCATCATCTCACGCTGGCCATGTGGGTGAAGTATGATTTAAAAAAAAAATCCCGTGATTGAAATGGCACGGGTAGGCCTTCATCCTTCAGTTGATTGAGAACAGCCGCTATTTATCGTTATTATCACCACAGCATATTATTCTGCTTCAAAGCTTTGTTCCAGGTGGCTCATCTGTTAGCAATGATGCAGCACAATGGAATTTAGCAATTGACAGGAAGGGTTGGTGGATGACAGAGGGAATGAAGCTTGCTTGCCGCAGCTGCTGACCAGTTGAAGTTCGTGCAGGAAGAGATTGCACAGTACGGCGCAGCAACTCATAAGCGAACTTCAAACAAATGTGTAATTCTAAACAGAATCTCCTTCTTCTAGCGTTTGAAAAAAAAATAACAGGCTACAGTTGTTTGCTTTAATGTTGCAAGCCATTCCACTGCATCTGGGGTAGCTGAGTGGCGTTCACTTGTTCCTCCAGAACAAGCAGACTCTGCTCGTTCAGATTGAGTATAACAATCCTCTCCGCCTTTTGACATTCTCTGGTCCAACTACTGGTGAGACAAGGCCATAAAGAAAGCTGTCTCTGGTGTATGCCAATCATTTTCAAGGACAATGCATATATTATCAGGGCATGATTGTTTGCGTGTTTCGCCACAAGTACGTGTGGTTCATGCAGACTTGATGCCTTGCAAAAGGTACCTATTTGGTGTTTGAACATCTTAATACCTGTTTTATTGGCAGAAAGGGTAAAACCTATGAAAATTATATTTTTCCGTCAATGCTCTCTTCCTGAGTCTAGCAAGAATTCTGCTCCATCTCTCTTCCCCTGTGTGCATGAGGAAAGGCTGTGTTCTGGCTATCGGTGCACTCGTTTTACTTTTATCTGGCCACCGCCGTTCTCTCCCGGCGATTGACGTGCGAAACGTCGAAGAAAGGAACTGGTCAAGACATCTGGATTGTGCACCGCATCTGGATTGTGCACCGCGCTCCTGAGAGTCACGGGGACGACCGAGGGGCTCCTCCGAGGTTAAGAAAGGAGTCCCTGTTACCGAGGTTGCACCAACGCTTCTGTGCACGTTTGGCTGTGCACGCTTCCGAAGATTTGACGACGATTCGGTCTCGTGCAACTGGACCGCCGCTATGGGGGGGGGGGGGGGGGGAGGAGGGGGGGGGCGTGCATATGGGCTTACCAAAAACCATGTTCGCTTTGCCTAGCTGTGAATCACTGCTTGGGTGTTCGCCCCCTCCCCACCTCACTCAACAGCTCTCGCCGGCTCCCCCTCGCCATCTGAGAGCGGCCGGAGGCCGGGCCTGCAGCGGAATCTCCGAGCATCTTGCACACGTTAACCGACGGCGATGCTGTTCCTGATAAAGGCGTGCCCGCGGAAAGATACCATCGGCGGGGGCTGAGGTTGGATTTGAACCGGCGAACCCTGGACCCAGGAGGGGTTTGCTGACCACTGTGCCACCGAGAGCCACCCTCCTCCGATTTTCGCTAAAGTACTAAAAACACAATGAGGGCTTCAGATTGAAGTTCTTAATAAAGAGGAAATCAAAACATTTTGTATTTTGCGCAAGGCTATCGCCCAAGGCCTGCAGGACAGTAGCGTCTCCTCACAGAAATAAAAACAGTTTCCTGTCAGACAAGCCGATTGGCTTTCCAGACAAATATTATCCAGCAGTGTTAATTTAAATGAGCAAAATTATAGATCGGTTTTGACCTTTTGGAATTTAATCACCAGACTTTGGTTTGTTAACACTAATCTGAACGTTTTTTTTATTTTACAAGGTAAGGCTCACTGAGCGATATGGCTCTTTTTCAAAAGCGACCTGGCCTCCACTTGGTTGATAGCTCAACGAAGTGGCTTATCATCACGTGGATCTTTTTATAGCAGACAAATAATCAAAACGCACGTTGATTCTAAATGTGGTGGAAAAAACCGGAGGAACCCGGAGAAAAGTTAATTCGACCTCGGGGGGAGAGAGAGAGAGAGCCACGCAGACTCCAAATATCCAGCAGGCATCGTCAGGGTATTTACCGATACAGTGCAGTCAAAAAGCAGGCTCGCGTGTGCATTCGCACGTCTCGCAACATCATAAAAAAAGGTCAAGGCGCAGCCATTACAATTTTTTTGCTCGCTCCACCACTCACGGGAAGGGCCCTCCACTCGAGAGAGCCTCTCCAGAGAGTATGTCGGCCTACTCTCTTCCACGCCGGCCGGTTGTCTTTGAGGAATTGGGAGCACCCACAGTTTGCCCCACCGCTCTCGACTTGCCATTTGACGAGCTGTGATGTGCCCGACTCCTTCTGCTGAGTGGACAGGCGGGAGGATTGTGGGATGGGAATCTGAGAAACTTACACCATCGTTTCAACTTCCTCGCTGGTGGGGGGGAGGGGGGTGGTGGTGCTTGAACCGGTGACCTCTGGATCGCAAGTCCAGTGTGCTAACCATTGCACCGCCGTAGCAGCTTCTGTCATGCATTGTAATGTGACTCGGTATCGAGGTGAGGCGTCCCAGTGTTTGCAGTTGGTTTCCATGCCGTGATAAATAAAATAAAAACCCCTCTGCGTTCGCGGACGCATTTGTTGTAAAGGCACGTCTAATGTTTTCTTGACGTGCGCAGTGAAATTCTACGGAGCCAAATTTGTTTGTAAGCTGACACCCTCCGCGCTAAAGACGTCACCTTGTTAAAAAAAAGGTTCACACACCCGGTTCCCTCGGCGCCAGTGACAAAGGTGAAAGGTAGTTGATGAACTCTTTTACTGCCGTTTTCATGACCACTCAAAAGCGCTGGGCTTACGCAATTCTCAAACGCGTGATACGTGCATCAAGACGTGGGCGGCAGGAAAGGGGCCTGCCTGTAGCGAGGAATAACGAGTGCTCGGAGATGACCCAAAGTGCACTGCACACGGAGTGTCTAACTTTTGACATACTAAAGTTTCTGTATGTACGATAAGCCTGTACAGCGATGATGTGGGGGGCCCGCGGGGGGGGGGGCATATCTCGGATCCTGCACTCCGTGGAGGTTGGTCTGATAGTCCGCCAAAAACAAAAAAAAATGTTACGTAACCTAAACTGCCGCCGGAAAAAAATCCACGAATTCAATTTGCGAATTTCAGGATCAACGGTCCCACGGATTATGGGAGGAGTCGCAAACCGCAAATTCCCGTAAATCGCCGATTATCAGAGTCCCGCTGTGATATTGTCTTCACGTTCTTTCCTTTTGGCAAGGCCAAGCTGAAGCCGGGCTCGTGACAGCGCGCTTCGCACGTATTCACGAGTTTCTTGGGATGAAGGCTACGACCGTACTGCAAATGTAGTCAATATCGATTCAGTTACCCAGAGTACAGCATTCGTATCGCGGAGGCTGCTGTAGCCTTACACTGGCACGGAGCACACGAACTCACCGTGGCTTCGAATCGAGTCTAGGTTGTATTCTTGTTACGCAAACACGCGTTTCGCGTGCGTTTACGCTCGAAATTTGTGCACTTTTGCGCACAGAGACAAAGGTCTCGTTTAATCCGAGGTTCGTACGTCTGTAGAATTGCGTCACTGTTCAGCGTGCACCATTGCAGGTGACACGGCACAACGCTGCACAAGAGAGAGAGAGTGGTTGGGTAAGGGCCACATACACCAAGCCACCGTTGTGCTGACATTGACACGGCACCAGTTTCTCATGTTAGGTCGAGTTGGCATAGGGGAGGCCCAGGTGACTTTCTGGATACGATTTCCCATCGGTGTTGTGTATCATGACCGAGAGTCTCACCTAGATCACTAATATTGCATGTTAGTGTGCTTCACCAACATACCAAAGAGAAAATAATGTTGTCTTTGGTATGATATCCTTTGGTAAGATAACCTTAACAGACCGCTGAGGCAAGTGCTGTTAGCGAGCATCTATGAAGGCCAGTACGGTACACGAGAGGGTGGGTGGCCAGCACCATGCCCGGCCGCCTTTATCTCCCCAGTGGCGATGTTTACACACCATATTTGAGGCTGAGTCGACCTAAGGGAGGCCCAGGACCACTTCAGGTAATCGTCTCCTGGTGTTGGCTGTGAACGGGAATTGAACCCGCGATGTCGGGCTCATAGTCAGCACGCTAACTGCTACATTGTTGCATTAGCAAGCACCTATTCGGACCAACGTAGCACACAAGGACTGCCGTGGCCAGCACCAATGCTCTGTTGCAATTTTTTCCCCCAGTCTAATGTTCACACACTGTATGTACCTGCTACTCATTTAAGGCTGAACTGACCTAGCGGAGGTCTGGAACTGTGTCAAACACCACTCGCCACTGCTCTTATCCGTGGCTGGCAATTGAACCCGGGTTGATGGGCTCGTAGCAACTTGAATGAGTCTCTGCGCCTCCACCACCTCCCACAAAACTCAGACAAATATAACCCCCGTGTGGCCTTTGACTTACCGTTGGGGCCAGCGCTGTTCGCCAGCTCCTGTATTTTGGCCGGCACAAGAGGGCATTGTGGCCTGAACCATGCCCAGCCGCCTCTGTGTTCCCTGAGTGCTGTAGTTTAGACACTGCGCCGGAAGACCAGTTGGGATATTACTCACCACTGTGTATCTATGCATGCTGAACTTCTTTCGCACCGTGCGTAGCCAAACCGTTGCTCGCTATGACGAGGATTCAAGCTCAGGTGGCCGGCCGGGCTCTGTTGTGCAGTGCGCTAACCACTGCATCACCGCTTCTCTCGGATACACGCACGCTCTTGTAAGCATATATAGCTGCCCACGGTTCCTACCATCGACTGCCAAAGTAAAGCATTCTCGTCGGAGTTGGAGGTGTGTAAGCCTTGGGCTCAGCCAAAGGGTGTTTGGAAAGAATAACTATTCCCTGCTTCCAAAGAGCTGGAGCTTGAGGTCAGCCGAGTTCTGATGCTTTCGTTTTAATCAAAACGGCTACAGTTTTACCGCATCGGTCTTTTAATTAATTCAATGTCGCTTTTATACGTATAAAAAAAGCTGAATAGCTGCTATGGTCATTGGGCGATTGTGGTAGGAGGGTCTGGCCGGATGTTTAGAACCATTGGCGCGCTGCGCACGATCGTATTAATCATCTTGTGTTCACACGGCATGCCCTCCTCCCTTTGTTCTCGACATTTGGGGAAACTGCAAACCGCCAAGGCAAGGGAAGCAATTGCTTCCCTTCCCTTCCACAGGGCAACTCGATGGGCAAAGTGACATCGTGACATCACCTCCTTGTTTAGTGTGCAGAGAGAGTGGGGTGCGGGGCACCTCTGTGTTTGTTTAGTTAACGATGCCTCTTGTTAGTTTGCGTGAGTGTGTGAGTGCGTGAGTGTGTGAGTGTGTGCGTGTGAGTGAGTGAGTGCGTGCGTCAGTGTGTGCGTGTGTGAGTGAGTGTGTGCGTGCGAGTGCGTGTGTGTGAGTGCGTCAGTGTGTGAGTGTGTGAGTGAGTGTGTAAGTGTGTGTGCGTACTGCGTGGGGTGTGGGTTCTCGTGTTTGCCTTTGTGGGTTGAGGCGGTGGTTTTGCAGCGGTTACAGCACCGCCCTACGAACTCGTCGGTGAGTCGAGTTCGATCTGTGACCACGGCTCAAAAAGGCAGTACACAAGTCTGAAGCTGTCTAAAAGACCTTCACTTCGGTCGACTCAGCCTCAATTGAGTACCCGGTGCTCCGTGTAAATTTCAGCAGTGGAGAGGTGAAGACGGCGGGTTGTGGTACCGTCAGTCACAACCTCGCACGCTGTGCTGGCCTTCTAAGTGCTGTTTCCCCAACAGCCTGCCTAGGCTATACGGGGGATCTGTCGTTGTAGCCTTGTTTGGCAGTGTCACTCAAAGCGGTCGGGAAGTGGTTAGTGTGCGCGGCGTTATGAACTCGACTTAAATACAATTTCCCCTGCCGTGACTAACATCAGTGGCAAGTGGCATCAAAACTTTTTTTTTCTGGACTTCCTCTACATGCGTGTTGCAATGTGTAAACATCCGCATTGGAGAGACAAAGGCGGCCAGGCGTGGTTCTGGCCGGACCATTTCCTCTTGTGATGGCCTTCATAGGTGTATGCTAACAGCACCTGCCCCTGTAGTCTATAAGGCAATGCGAACACTTTCTGTCTTGTGTACATCTGTCTTGTGTATCGTTACACCACCGGTCTGTAGTTGAACGGCCAATATTGGTCGAAGATTGTGCGAACAAAGCCCTCAACTTGCCTGTGAGAGCCCGCGTTGTTTTTTGAAAACTTTCAATGCACGCACACGTGCATTATTTAGTCTGTACAGTAAACCCATTTAATTTGCACGTACATGCGTAGGTGCGGTGCCGTGTCTATTCACGGTCTCTGGTCACTACATGTTTGTTACACTTTCTATTTAGTTTTCAGAAAATGCGAAAGACCTTCAACGAAAGACGGGAAGGAGTGAATAGATTCTCCAATGGTATTTGCGAACCACGGACAGAATTGAATGTGCTTCGTCAATGCCATATTTTGCAATTCAAGGTTTCCCATCACTTTCATCTCATCACGTGGAACATTACGTGTGTTCTCGTCGAGCAGCCCTGCAAACCAATTTCCAGCAGCAATTGTTTTAGTTCAAGTTTTAAGTCTCAAATGAGCACTTGGGCAGCACTCAACGAACCCGGTGGCCCTCTACCCTGGGGCTATCGGTAAACATTCCACAGTTTCATGGTGGGAGCAAGTCTACCCCTTGACCTTCCACAAAGTGGCAATAATTTCATCAACCTCGGAGGGACGGTCAGATGAGAACCGTCAACTGGATACTGACCTCGCCACCTGATGTTGAGCCGCCAGTTACTGATGCATTTCAAGGGTGCACTCGCTATACCTCGCCCCCTGCCTACCCCCCCCCCCCATCTTTCACATCTCACTCTACCCCCAAGTACTCTCGGCTCCAGCAACCAACGCTTTCTGTTGAGTCAGCTTCGCTCAGTTGGGACGCCACTCAATTATCCTCTGCTGCCACCATAGTTTGGCACAAACTTCTCCCAAACCATCCGTGCTGTCGAGTCGCTGCCCTTGTTCAACTCTAGGCTGAAGAGATTTGTGTTTTCCTCTGCCCATGAGTGATTGCCTTTCATATAACTATATATATCTGTGCAGCACATTGATGCCCATTTTGGACACTTTTTGAATGGAAATGTTGTTGTTTTGAATGGTTTTGGCCATGCTACCTGGCCAGATGTTATGATAATCTGTATAGTGTACGTCATTGCAGTAAAGTATACATTATGAAGAAGAATCATTTACAGCTCTTGGGCATTACACTCATGGATGTGTGTGTGTGTGAGTGCGTGCACGTGTGAGTGTGAGTGCGTGCACGTGTGAGTGTGAGTGCGTGCACGTGTGAGTGTGTGCACGTGTGTATGTGTGGAAAGGTTGTGTAGTGGTTAGCGCGCTGTGCTACAAATCCGGTGACCCGAGTTCGATTCCCGCTCACGGCCAACACCAGTGATGATTATCTGAACTGGTCATGGGCCTCCCCTAGGGCTACTCAGCCTCAAATTAGGACCTGGTGTAGTGTGTAAATATATCACTACTAGGAAGACAAAGGCGTTCGGGCATGGTGCTGGCCACCCACCCCCTCGTGCGCCGTACGGGCCTTCATAGGTGCTCGCGAACAGCACTTGCCCCAACACTCTGTTAAGCCTATACGGGTGACCTTTGCCTTTACCTTTGCACGAGTATGCACGCCAGAGTTGCCCATGGTTTCCACGCGATGCTGACAAATTCCCTGACCTTTTTTGCGGGCTGCTCACGCACACTCTCCTTGCCTCGGGCGGCCGAGAAATATCTGCGACAGCGCAAAGCCACGAGCCATCCGCTGGAACCTGTTTGAGACTTTGCCGTGGCGGTGACGGCGTTCGGTGCGCATTGTTCGCGGGGCGCGCGCGAACAATCGGTGGCGACTCCTTGCAGGCGTCTTCTTTTCGTTTGACACGAAGGGGTTCTTCGTTGAACAGCAGCGAAGGGACTCTCGCCCTCGACACTCTGGAACGGTGTCTGCCCACACCTCGGCAGTGTGTTATTAGTTTTGTCTTGCGTCTATAAAGCGCCGCTCGCAGTTGGCGGAAGATCTCGATTTTTTTTCCCCTCTAATTTATTTTGTCATTCGCATCTCATCGCTTGTGAAACAAACAATAAAACGGCCTTGCTGTTTTACACTGAACGGGCGGTGTTCATGCAGGAGCACTATATTCCTACAACGTCGGTCAACCCAGCAGTACAGTGTTTGTATAACAGGTTTGGACTGACCCTTGCTGATGAGACATCAGGAAGTTGACACCGGTTCAGAATTTGCCTGCGCAGCAGAAAAAATGCGGCCTGAAAACTCTGGTCCTGATGACTTAATTGGCTTGTGGACTAAAATATTGCTTTATTTCATCATTACATGCCGACCATTGTCTACATTTGTATAATTTTGAGATTGGGAATGCCTAACTTGTAGAGCTATAGGACAGATCCAATTTGTATGGCGTGCAGGTTCATGTCCTGGCCAGGGTTAGCTTAGCGGACCATTGTCGTCATCATCATCATCATCATCCATGACGTCTTCCTGTTTTGGAATACATCTTCACAATTCTGGCAATCGCGTGATGATGCTGGTTATAATCACCAGTGAAACGTCATTAACTCAAATTGTAAATGTTGTGGGTTTGCTCTACAACGTAGTAGTAACACATTTGCGCAGTCTGTTCACGTAACACGCATTACCAATTGGTTGTGTCGGGTGGAGGTGGGTGTATGACATTAACATTTTACGCGATCTAACACCCCCCCCCGCCCCCCCCCCAAAATTTTTTTGTTATCGTGAATAATATCGGTCACGAAAGCGTACGTGTCAAATTTACCATCATCGTTATCGCCGATCATCCCTCTGAGATCTGTAGAACAAATTCTGCCTTGTGAGGCTCCACAGCTTCGGTGGGAGGTCGGGCAGCAGTGGTTGCTACGTGTGGGGACAATTGCTCGCTGCCATAGAAATGTGGAATTCCCAGCACTGGGCCTGGGGGCCACGAACAAAACTTGAGCAACTCCAAGCGCACTCTTGAGCAGGGTGATGCAGTTCAACTGATCCGTGCTGGAAAACGTCCAATTATATTGCCATGGTGCTCCCGCTCTTTCATTGCTGTGTCAGACTGCATTAAGTGAATTAAAGGGGGGGGGGGGGCGTGGGGGGGATAAAACAAAATCCTCTGAGCTGTGCTTAAAGCTTTTCGCAGCCAGTCAGCCAATTTGGCAGGCAGTGTTTAAATAGCCTGTTGTTTGTTAAGAATGTTACCACTACCAAATAGCCACGGGATGGTCCGCAGAAATCCGTGCTCGGAATTCCGTTATTGCCGGAGTGGCTTCGCAAACAAAGAACAAGGGGGGGAGGGAGTGGATCGCTGCACTGTATTGACGAGAGGAATGCGCACGCACAGCCTCCCATCTGCTACTCATCCGCAACCTCGTTTGCGTTGTGTGTGGATTGGTCTTCTCGTAGTGCGTGCGTGCGCGCGGACACATTAACTGGGTCGGAGCAGTGGTTCGTGTCCTGCGTTACGAACCCCAGCGACCTAGGTTCGAGTCCCGGCTGAGGGCAACAACGGTGGCGATTATCCGATCCGGTGTCGACTACCTCGCCTGGCATACAGGAGGTCACGGGTTCGATCCCGACCCTGATGAGATGTTAACTACCTCGCCTGGTATACAGGAGGTCGTGGGTTCGATCCCGACCCTGATGAGATGTTATCTACCTCGCCTAGTATACAGGAGGTCACGGGTTCGACCCGACCCTGCAGAGATGTTAACTACCTCGCCTGGTATACAGGAGGTCGTGGGTTCGACCCCGACTCTGATGAGATGTTAATTACCTCGCCTGGCATACAGGAGGTCACGGGTTCGACCCCGACCCTGATGAGATGTTAACTACCTCGCCTGGTATACAGGAGGTCGTGGGTTCGATCCCGACCCTGATGAGATGTTAACTACCTCGCCTGGCATACAGTAGGTCACGGGTTCGATCCCGCCCCATGATGAGATGTTAACTACCTCGCCTGGCATACAGGAGGTCACGGGTTCGATCCCGACCCTGATGAGATGTTAACTACCTCGCTTGGCATACAGGAGGTCACGGGTTCGATCCCGACCCTGACGCCTGAGTATTTGGAGTTTGCGGTGTCTCTCTCCCCGTGGTCGCGTGGTTTTTCTCTCCGGATCCTCCGGTTTTTTCCCCCTCCACATTTAGAATCAACGTGCGTTTTGAGTATTTGGCTGCTGCAAATTTCCACGCGATAAGCCACTGAGCTATCATTTGTGGCCAGGTCGTTTCTGTTAAAAGAGCTACTATACACCTCAGTGGGCCTTACCTGGTAAAATAAAATATGTTTATTTTACTTAAAATAGTTTTACAATACCATGTACACGAGTTCTATTGCATTCTACGGAAAATGTCCGTTGCATGTGTGATTTGAAACGAGCATAGTCCCCTTTCGAGGTTGACCGGGCCTTAAATTATCGCGGTGTGTAATCACGTGCTTGGTGCTGGCTATACGACTACATTAATAGGTGCTCGCTAACATCACTTCCTCGTATAGTCTATAAGGCTAAATAGGGCATCTATCTTTGCGTTTGTGTGTGTGAGCGCGCGGGACTAAGTGTCTGTGTGCGTGTATGCGCAGAAATGTCGCTTATGCGTGTTTAGCTGAAATTCGACCCAGCGAGCCAGACAGATTAACCACGCAGCTTAGATTGTTCCCCCCCCCCCCCCCCCCCCCCGTACAAAAAGAAAACACGTGTGTGCGGTAACTCAACGAGACACTACGAGAAGAACCGCATGGGTAAGGTCACAAACAGGGATCTCCCACAATGTGCACATTTGGTGCGAACGAGTCGCGGTGCCATACTCGACTGTCGGCATTCTCAGTTCCATTTATTCACGAAAGTAACGCTTAAGCCAGAGCCGCCGTCTGCCTACGAGTGCTTGTATTCCTCGCATCTTAGCGGGAATGATATTGCGTTTTTGGGGGGGGGCACGGCTTGCATGGCATGCCTCTGCCCGTGGCTGGTGATACACGGACCGCTTTAGGGAGTAGGATTCAAATGGAATGGGCTCGAAGGGGCGAGCGCCGGCTACGGTGTGATTAAGTGCGCGCGATGAGATGACACGGCTGGCTAGAAATCACAGTTGATGTTCGCGTGTCCGCGTTTTGGCAATGGTGACTGAGTGTGTCTGTGTATGTGGCAATGGCCGACCATCCCTACCTGGGTTCGATCCCAGGCACAGGGTACCGGTGGCGACTACTAACTCTAAACCTGGTCTGGGTCTCACTTAAATCGGCTGAGCCCAAAAAAACCAAATGCAATATTGTGATCGACATGAGTGATGAAGTGGGATTAATAATTAAACCAGTTGAGCTTGAATGTTTGTTTATTTATTTATCATGCTTGTTTACCCAGGCATCTGTATCGCGTGATCTAATTGATGCCTGTTAGCAGCACCAGCCCCAACATATTATCCCACTTATCTATGATTTTGGGCGTCTGGTTGCCCAACTACATTTGTAAACATTCGCGTACGCTCGTGCGTTTCATGTACCATACTGCGGGGGGGGCAGCCAGGGCATAGTGGTTGGCGTTCTGCACTACAAAAACCTGGCAACCAGAGTTCGATTCCCGTCCACGGCCAACGTCTGAACCAGTTCTGGGCCTCCCCTAGCTTGACTCGTCTTCAAATGCGCACCCGGTGCAGCCTGTGAGCGTCGTCACCGGGAAGAGACAAAGGCGGCCGGGCGTGATGCTGGCCACCCACCCCATCGTGTGCCCTTTTTGCCGGCCTTCGTAGGCGCGCCAATAAAAGTATTGATCCTTGTGCGTGCGTGCGTGCGTGTGCGTGAGGAGCAGGCCAGGCGATTGAGGGCCTGCGCGATGGGGACCTGGTGCTCGTCCATTCGTGCCGCCAGTGGACCGCGGTGACGGCGCACAGCCTGGAGGAGGGCCACTACGTGGTGGGGCCCAAGATCGAGATCCCCGTGCACTACGCAGGTGGGCTTCGCACGACAGCGATGGTGGGGGATGGGGGGGGGTACAAAGGCGGCCGGGGGTAGTGATTTGGCCACACGCGACTTGGTGCGCCGCGCCGGTCTTAGTAGGCGCCGCTGCTGCTCGCAAACGGCACTTGAACCCCGACAGTCTGTTTATGGCTTTATGTGGGATCTTTGTGTCATTTCCGCTTGCCTGTGTAAGTATGTACGTTGGACTTCTTTCGCACCGTACGTAGCCAACCGTGCTAATCGGAAGTGTGGGATAAGGACTGCAAACTCTTGTGTTTACGCGCAGCCTCTGCGTCTGTCTCTGTGTTGTCGTACTGTAAATGCTTCTGCTTGTCTCTTAGTCTGTGTCTGTACGTGTAGCCCCGTGCATGCTTCTTTATGTCTTCTCTGTGCGTAGCACTGTCCATATGTGCTCGCCACTAGCACGTTTGTCCCAACGGTCTGTTAATACGGTCATCTTTGTCTTTGTGTAAAGCGCATGAATACACGCGTCCGTACGATGCGCGCGTACACCCAAATGAATGCGCTCGCTCGCTCGTATAGAACTACCAGCAGCACCAAGTCTTCTCACTCGCTCATTCACAGTTCATTTCTTGCATTGTGGGTTGAACTGCTGTTGGGAGATCAATGAAACTGTAATTAGCATAATCCACATTGAGATGCATTCCTGGGCTCAATTCTCATTCACAGTGGATAATTTGTATGCCCAGTAGTACCCGCTCTCACTCACCCCCTCGGTTCACTCACTCGGTAACTGATTCCCAAGTTCACTGGCCGGCTAAATAGCTCGCTCACTCGATCCCAATTTTGCTGGCGTGCACCCCAAGTTGGCACGCATGCCCGTACGTATGTACTATAGTGAACTTCCTTCGCACCGTACGTAGTCAATCGTGCTAATTGGAAGTGCCGGGGGGGAGGAAAACAGCAACAACTTAGGAGTGCTCACTCGCTCACAAGTTCACTCATAAGTTCACTCGCTCAAGTTCACTCACTCATGAGTTCACTAACTCACTCGCCGCGAAATTCATCCACTCACCGAGTTCACTCATTTATCGAGTTGGCTAACTCGCTGGCCAAGTTCACTCGCTCACTTTGCCCATAGGATTATTAACTTTTTTTCCGGCTGAATGACTGACTACTTGCCCGTTCACCTGTGCTCTGCCTGGGGATCCGTCTCTCATTGCTCACTCGCACAAGGAGCCGGCTGCTACATTTATTCCCACATGCCTGGGGCAGACATTGCGTGATGCCTTTTTTCGTAAGGCAGCAAGGCCGCTTAATGATGCGGCCGTGAGTTCGAATTCCACCCTGGTCTGGCTCTAAGCTTCACCATCACCTTCATCATCATCATCATTTCTTTCGTGCTGCTAAAAGACGTCCACATTTTTTGGGGAGAAGTTAACGGCAGTTATCTAAATGGCTCACAGAGTCTGGTACCTCTCAGCACATGAAATGTGCAATTTCTGCCCCTTTCTCATGAAACGAATACCGAATGCCTATTCGAGAGAATGGCGATCACTTGGCCATTCTAGTTGCTTGTGGATTGTTGTGTTGATCACGAAGGCCATTCTAGTTGTTTGTGTATTGTTGTGTTGATCACGAAGGCCATTCTAGATGTTTGTGTATTGTCGTGTTGATCACGAAGGCCATTCTAGTTGTTTGTGTATTGTCACGTTGATCACGAAGGCCATTATAGTTGTTTGTGTATTGTCGCGTTGATCACGAAGGCCGTTCTAGTTGTTTGTCTATTGTCGTGTTGATCACGAAGGCCATTCTAGTTGTTTGTGTATTATTGTGTTGATCACGAAGGCCATTCTAGTTGTTTGTATATTGTCGCGTTGATCACGCAGGCCATTCTAGTTGTTTGTGTATTGTCGTGTTGATCACCAAGGCCATTCTAGTTGTTTGTGTATTGTCGCGTTGATCACCAAGGCCATTCTAGTTGTTTGTGTATTGTCGCATTGATCACGCAGGCCATTCTAGTTGTTTGTGTATTGTCGCGTTGATCACGCAGGCCATTCTAGTTGTTTGTGTATTGTCGCGTTGATCACCAAGGCCATTCTAGTTGTTTGTGTATTGTCGCGTTGATCACGCAGGCCATTCTAGTTGTTTGTGTATTGTCGCGTTGATCACGCAGGCCATTCTAGTTGTTTGTGTATTGTCGCGTTGATCACCAAGGCCATTCTAGTTGTTTGTGTATTGTCGCGTTGATCACGCAGGCCATTCTAGTTGTTTGTGTATTGTCGCGTTGATCACCAAGGCCATTCTAGTTGTTTGTGTATTGTCGCGTTGATCACGCAGGCCATTCTAGTTGTTTGTGTATTGTCGCGTTGATCACGCAGGCCATTCTAGTTGTTTGTGTATTGTCGCGTTGATCACCAAGGCCATTCTAGTTGTTTGTGTATTGTCGCGTTGATCACGCAGGCCATTCTAGTTGTTTGTGTATTGTCGCGTTGATCACGCAGGCCATTCTAGTTGTTTGTGTATTGTCGCGTTGATCACCAAGGCCATTCTAGTTGTTTGTGTATTGTCGCGTTGATCACGCAGGCCATTCTAGTTGTTTGTGTATTGTCGCGTTGATCACGCAGGCCATTCTAGTTGTTTGTGTATTGTCGCGTTGATCACCAAGGCCATTCTAGTTGTTTGTGTATTGTCGCGTTGATCACGCAGGCCATTCTAGTTGTTTGTGTATTGTCGCGTTGATCACGCAGGCCATTCGTAGTCATGCTTAACGCGCCACAGTTCCGAGTAAATTGTTTTTTTATCGCGTTGTTTAAATCGAATTGACTTCCGCTCGCTTGAAGCATTTAATGCTCCCGCTCGGTTTTCTACGTTAAATGCCGCACTCTGCCCCGAGAAAGGAATTGCCGCCTTTTAAACAAGACACTTTTAGCGTAGAGGATTTTCATAGGGTTCACGCCGTTGGGTTTTCTGGTTCGGTGTAACAGCGGCGCATGTTTTTAGAGTTCTTAACGAGGCTGTAAAACCTATTTTTCTTTCAAGGATGTTAGCAGAGGGACCTTGGAAATGTTTAACTGGTTGAAAAAAAAAGGTTCAGTCCGTCGCGTTTGTTGTTAAGTTCACCCAATCCAAAGGCCATGAAACACTACAGCAATGTTTGGAAATTTGTGGCTGGTAATTGTCACCGGCAACGCGTTTACACCGAGCAACTATGTCAAGTTCTGTCGAGAGATTGCTGAGAAGCGTGTTTTGGCGAACGACGCTTTTTATGTGCATGTATGTTGCAAGGCCCCCCCCCCAATATGTAAATATGCTCAAACTGTCCCCTCCAATATATTGCTATAAAAATATTTAAAAATAATCATTGCTGTGCTATGTAAATAAAAATAACAATTTTCTAAACCTTGGCCACAAAATCTGGACTTGTCTTCATATAACAATGCATAGATTGCTGTTTATATGATTGTGGTTATGGTTGTTCTTTATGAATCCCTAATCTCTGTCATTACATACAATGATACAAGAAAAGGTAAAAAAGAAAAACAGAGCAATGTAATACAATACACTATTAGACATTGTAAAAAAGATAATAAAAAGTCCACCCTATGTGTTAGTTAATTTTTTTATATTTTAGGCAGGAAATTCGTTTTCAAATTTAGATTTTTTTTCTGGGGGGGGGGGAACCCCCAGACCCCCTGGAAGATTTTGTCCCCCCCAATGTTGACTCCATGGCTACGGCCTTGGTATGTTGAACTTCTTTCGCACCGTACGTAGCCAACCGTGCTAACCGTTCCAATCGGAGGTGCTTGGCCTGCATAGTACTCAACCTTGGGTAGTCATGTGACCTCTGTTTGTGATCTGATTGGAAGTTGGAAGGAGGGGCAGCGGGGGGCGTGGGGCTTAGAGAAAAAGCAATCAGATTTGTCGCCAGATTGGACATAATGTCGACATTTTTGTTACAATTCTGGAGAAAATTCCGTGCCAACTATTGCATTTACATTTTTTGCAACCAACAATTGTCCTCACATTATCCCGATGCGTCGGGATGCCCCCCCCCCACCGGCGGCAGAGTTTTTTTGTGAATTTCATTGGAGGAAGAAAGGAAATCCGAGCGTGCAGTTTCACTCGGACGAGATCGGAGGTCAGCTGTGCCCTTTTCTCGTGGAGAACGGATATATCTCTCGGTTCCACGGCTCTGGTGTCCCAGATTCGGCGACATCTCCACCAATTGGACGTTAAAGCACCATGACGGGGCTTTGCAGGGGATTGGTGTGGTGTGGTGTGGGGGGGGGTGGATAATACTTAACCTTACCCCAAGGCACATGTACATGCCATCATCATCGCCCCCTGCCCTGCGCTTGCGTGCGTGCGGCAGCGCAAGCGAGCGACGCTGGCCAGAGCGTGGGCGTGCTAGCAACCCGTTTTTCTGGTTCCACTTCAACCGGTCACGGATTGTTACTTTGGCGGAGTGGGTGGGGGGCCTTAAAAGATAAACTCGTAAAATAAAAGTGTGGCGTTAACGTCCCATTGTGCAGCTGCCACGGCCGCCGCCGCAGCCGCTGCTGCTGCTGCTGCAACAGTAGTCGGGGGGGGGGGGGGGAGCTCCCTGGATCTTTGGGCTCTGCTGGGAGTAACCAGAAACTTTACAGTTTGGAGGGAGTTACTTTGGGGGTTTTACCCCGCTCCCCTTCAACTTGTGGGAACAAAAACCCCCAAAAAAACCACAAGGGGATGGGATGAAGAGTGCTCGCTCGGAGTTGCGCGTGTTTGTCTGCGAGTTATATGCCTCGAACGCAGCCAGCCAGCCAGCCGGAGGGATTGAGGGAGGGAGGGAGTGAGGGCCGGTCATGGGAACGGAGTCATCTGGAAAGCTGCTCTTGGATGGAAATATTTTCAATAAACTTTGGCGACACGCGAGAGTTGACCAACGCACGCTCAGACGTAGGCCGCGAGTCCAGGGGATGGTCACCCGTTGCCTCCGGAGAATTCATTGCGCTGACGTTGTCAAGCAGGTTACAAGTCTTTGTTGGCTTACGCTTGAACATCTGTCATGTTATAGTAATAGGTTTTTTACCCTTTTACCTGGCACCAAAACTGACACCTTTATACAAGGGGATCATGTTTGCAATAACCACAACACAAGCAGTCAAAATGCAAACAAAAATAGACAACTGTGATAATGATGTGCACTGATAATGATATGCACTAAAAGGGTAAAAACCTATTATTATATCTTGCTACTGGCAAAGGTTTCATAATGTAAAGGCTTACCCCGAGCTCTCAATACTCTGATAGTGTGCTGTTTTTGAGTTGTACGCCTTTTGGCGTCATCTGGTCCAACACCAGTGGAGACTAAGGGCTCTAAGAAAAGCCGTCTCGGGTGTGGACCAATCAATTTCAAGGACAGTGCCAATATCATTATCAGAGTTGTCTCTTTTTGTTTGCATTTTGACTGCTTGTGTTGTGGTTATTGCAAACATGATCCCTTGTATAAAGGTGTCAGTTTTGGTGCCAGATTAAAGGGTAAAAACCTATTACTATATCTTGCTACTGGCAAAGGAGGTCTCATAGTGTATCTGTCATGTTTTTATTCGCATCAATATTTAATGCGCTGCAGTTTTTTTCACCATTGACTGCTAATTCATTAGCATATATATGTACAGCATATACACGCAACCGACTGTTTTGCAAAACTACAACTTTTCCAGCACACTTATCGGGTCATCACAGTGTTGTTTACAACTGTCGTACAAACGCCATTCTTGAAGGCATGAGTCGCTCATTCGAGCGAGAATTCTACCGTAAATAATGCGACAACACACAAACAAAAAACGGCGCTTTAATTCCAACCCCCTCCCCCGGTGCCGAGAGGAAAGGGAGCCACTGACATTTCATCTGACTGGCCTTCTTCAGGAAATGCAGTTTTGAACACCACATTCTTCTCCTGCCTTGCCCCTTGCCCTACGCTTCAAGTGACTATTCCGTTCAACTTTACTCTGTTATGCGTGCATACAGTGCATTCTGCTTGGGTGTGGTGTTGCGGTGCTTCGGGTTCAGTGCTGTGAACCCGAGTCCCGATTCGTCGCTCCATCTACGCAGTGATGGCCCTCTCGAGTGCGTTTCCAGCCTCCCTTTGGCCCGCCATTCCATCACTGGTCTCGTCCCAAGTGCCATCCATCCCTTCCGCCGATGTGTCCTGCCGAGCCCACGTACTTTCCCTTAAGAGTCAATGTGATGTTTTTTTTTTATGAATTGCGTTTGTATGTACGGTATGTATGCTGAACTTCTTTCGCACCGTGCGTGGCCAACCGTGATAATCGGAGGTGCGGGGGAAGGACAACAAACTAAACACAAAAGGCAGTTGTAAAGAAAGTAGTTTTCAATCTACGTGTAAAAGAGCAAAGCTCCAGTGGCTTCCTAATATCGTAAGGAAGAGCGTTCCAGACGCCCGCAGAAGCGCATCTGAAAGCGCGCGATGCGGTGACCATCTTTGTTCGATGGTTTGCCAAAAGCCGCTATGCACAGTGTGTTGAACTTCCTTCACACCGTGCATAGCCAACTCTGCAAATCGGAGGTGCAACGGTAAAGAAAAAACGCAATCAGGGCTTCAGATTGAAGTTCTTAATAAAGAGGACATCTCAACATTTTGTATTTGCGCAAGGCTATCGCCAATGCCTGCAGGACAGTAGTGTCTCCTGACAGATATAAAACAGTTTCCTGTCAGACAAGCCGATTGGCTTTCCAAACAAATATTATCCAGCAGTGTTTATTTAAACGAGCAAAATTATCGATCGGATTTGACCTTTTGGATTGAATCACCAGACTTTGGTTTGTTAAACACTAAACTGAACGATTCGGGTTCGCTTAGCTATATGGCTCTTTTTCAGATGTGACCTGGCTATCACGAATGATAGCTCAACGAAGTGGCTTATCTTGTAGAAATGTATAGCAGCCAAATACTCAATACGCCCGTTGAACCAAATGTGGAGGGGAAAAACCAAAGGGGTCTGGGTCTGGATCGAACCCACGACCTCCTGTATACTAGGCGAGGTAGTTAACATCTCATCAGGGTCGGGGTCGAACCCACGACCTGTATGCCAGGCGAGGTAGTTAACATCTCATCAGGGTCGGGATCGAACCCACGACCTCCTGTGTACCAGGCGAGGTAGTTAACATCTCATTGGGTCAGGATCGAACCCACGCCCTCCTGTATACCAAGCGAGGTAGATAACATCTCATCAGGGTCGGGATCGAATCCACGATCTCCTGCATACCAGGCGAGGTAGTTAACATCTCATCAGGGTCGGGATCGAATCCACGATCTCCTGCATACCAGGCGAGGTAGTTAACATCTCATCAGGGTCGGGATCGAACCCACGATCTCCTGAATACCAGGCGAGGTAGTTAACATCTCATCAGGGTCGGGATCGAACCCACGATCTCCTGAATACCAGGCGAGGTAGTTAACATCTCATCAGGGTCGGGATCGAACCCACGATCTCCTGAATACCAGGCGAGGTAGTTAACATCTCATCAGGGTCGGGATCGAACCCACGATCTCCTGCATACCAAGCGAGGTAGTTAACATCTCATCAGGGTCGGGATCGAACCCACGATCTCCTGCATACTAGGCGAGGTAGTTAACATCTCATCAGGGTCGGGATCGAACCCACGATCTCCTGCATACCAGGCGAGGTAGTTAACATCTCGCCACCGTTGGTTGGCAAATATTATTGGCAAGACCACTCCTAAGAAACCACTGGCCCCTGGATAATTAAAAATGAGAAATAAAAGTGTAAACAAGAGATTATGAATCCTTTCCATCTCCAGCAAAATGCTATCGTGTGATGTATGCACGATGCGTTTGATTGACACTTCAAAGTCCACCCTCCCCTCCACTTATACATTGACATTTTACAACAAGCGTTTTATCGTTTAATATCTGCCTCGTATTTATATATATTTACTTCTCAATTTGTACGTGTCGTTCAGCACTTCAGATGAGAATGTAAAAAAATAATATCCTCTGTTTGAACTCGAATTTCATTGCAACGCTGCTGCGAATTAACCGCTGCTCCTATTCTCGGTGGGTCAACGGCGAGCGGAGGCGGTCGTTTGAGATCGCGAGCCCCGGGTGCGTAACGCGCGTCCACGCGGCCCGTGACTTGCTACACAGCGTATGTCGTGGGGGGGAGGGGGGGTGGGTCCCCATTTAAGAGATGCTCTCCAGGGAGCATGCTGTCTTGTGCTACTTCTGTTTCGAGTGACGGCCGCCGAAGCCTCGTTAGCAGGGTGTGGTGGACGGAGTTGGGGTGAGCCCATTTATTCGTTTGTACAGCGATTCCAGTCCCAGGCCTAATCCATTGCCGCCCACCACCCACCCACCCACCCACCTCCCCGGCTCCTATTGCAAACACCGCCGCGTTCCCCATGGGAACCGCAAACCAATTTGGTTCAAGCAACATCATCAATAATGCAGGTGCCTTCTGGAGCCTCCCGAGAAGCGCCTTGGCAGACGATTGATCAGCAGTTTGCAGGGAAGAGGCAGATTATTACCATTATTATATCATCAACGGTCATTATCTACCCGCTGCTGGATGAAGGCCACCCCCCCCCCCCCGAGCCGTCGCCATGTCTGATGGGCTCACGATGCAGCAATTCGTTTTGTTGAATTTATTTTGCTGGGACGCGTTAACTCCTCTGACTACCGCCCCTGTCTTAAGGTCTGCCCAGCGCCTCTTGCAACAAGTCTCTGAATCTGCTGGGGGGTGAAGGCCTTGCTATGCGGCCGCCATCCCTCACGGTCCTGCGATGTCACAACAATCCATCTCACTCCTGCACGTTAGTTAACCCTTTCTCATTCCGTTTTTCTTCCGAACCCGAAGAAGAACTAAAACAAAGTAACTTTGCCGATAACCGGACTCCCACAAGGCCATGCGGGAGGGTGTGTGGCACAGTTTGGCACCAGCTATCATAGATTGCGGTCGTGTCGCTGCAGTTCTCCGCGGTGAGTACAACGGCGCTGTGCCTCTCTGAATAAATTTAACTCTAACCTCTTGCGCGTTCTGAGATTCATCGGTGAACGGGACCCACCCTGCAACCTGCAGATGTCTCGAAACAGGAATTGTTTAATCCCATCGCTCATGGGTGGCATATCCAGATGTATTGGGGGCACACACCTGGATATGGTTCATCGGGAAGTGTGGATTACATTTAGAAGGCAGTCATTCCTTTTGCTCGTTTGCACACCCCAACGGTTTGAAGGCTGGTCCCAGTTTTGGGGTTGCAATTCGATTAAATGGTCGATTTCAGTTCACCATGTTTCTACCGTTCTTTATTTCTTGCGTCAAAACAAAATTTGTCCGGTTGATATCGTTTGGGGCCCATGTGATGAATAGATAATCACGTATATGTGACCCTTCCTCGGCACACCAGTGCAGTACAGCAACAAAATAAGGTCAAAGGAAATTATCCAATGAATATTAATTTACAATGGTCCATCTTGGAATTCAGTTTGTGCATAGACGACGGTGGATTTTTCATTTTGATCAGACTGGTCCCGGTCATGGGAATGTGGAATTGCAATCGCTTGCTCATGGCCGGAAATAAAAATGCCTTTTACGCCCTGTTGCTGGTTTAATCAGTGTGACACACAGACTTGATTTTGCTTGTGAGTGGACTTTGCTGCTTTATCATATTGGTGTTGAAAGCCAATCATGCCGATGGACTAAAGCATATTTGTATTTACACTGCATGTGTAGAGAGAACCCATAGTGGTGTTCTGCTTATGCGGTATATGATTTCACCCATCATGCACCGCAAAATAACACGTGAGTTTGCATTTCATCTTTTTTTTCCACGCTGCTCAAAGGTTCAGACCAGATGGTTGCTTTAGCTTCCCGGCAACATTGGGAGAAGAGAGAGAGGGAGTCTATGGGACCTTTTTTGTCGCTATCAAAAATGCTAAAATATAAAAATAGGTTTTTAGCCTTTTTGCCAATGAAACAGGTGTTAAGATGTTAAAACACCACAAAGATGCATTTTGCAAGGCATCAAGTCTGCTTTTACCACACAAACTTGTGATAAAACATGCAAACATACATGCTCTGATCATATATGCATTGTCTTTGAAACAGATTGGCCTACCCATAGACAGCTTTATTTTTTTACGGCCTTGCTTCACGACTCTTAAACATGCTGTTTTTGTTGCATGTTTTGCCACAAGTATGTGTGGTTAACGCAGACTTAATGCCTTGCAAAAAAAGTATCTACGTGACGTTTAAACATCATGACACCTGTTTTTACTGCCAGAAAGGCTTCAACCTATCCTTATTTTTCATCAGAGGGAGTGTGGTGGGGGGTGGGGAATAACCAAGAAGGGAGAGATAATGAGTCGGCTGAATGGAGACGTTTACAGCGGGAGGCATCGAAGGGGAAAATGCCCTTCTGATAATGTCTCATCCTCAGCCGGCTCACGGCGCCACTTAATTGGGTACGTGTTGGAGGCCACGCGAAACGCGTAGCTCGTTGTTTTGCCACGTTGTGAATCGTTACGAATGGCCGGTCCTCCAAAGCCAATCAACTCTTTGACTCGAGCGGGCACCAATTACTCTGACGAGGCTATTGTATTTGCCGCTAATGTCATGGCCCGGCTAATGGCCTGCCGAAAGTCGAATTTATTCCTGCAAATAAGTGGCATTTCCTCCTGTGTGCAAAGGCAACCTAAAGTGCTCAGTGCGTCCATAGTCCACCGCAGTACATGTTCTGAATGTGTTTGTTGCGGTTGAATGCATTGCAATCACTTGAATCTCAAGACTTCAGGAGGGTCCTGTTCGTGTGATGATGTTTGGACCACTTCCTTTTTTTAAAGAATAGTTCTTATACTCCGGTCGTGCATTAACCAGTGTGAAGTAATGGACTGCGCCTGCTTTATGCCGGTGTTAGAGTCACTCTACGGGAAGCGTGTTACTTGGTTCACTGACGCTTGTGGCCATATATGAAGTGATTAATTTCTAGCGTTTGTAAGTGTTTCGCTTGAGCCTTGAGGTGTGAAGAGCTTCAGTCCGACCGTGTCCGACGAGTGAAACCGATCGACCTGAAGGGCCATGATTTTTGTGAGGCCCAAAAAAATTGTGAATTTTTTGCTTGTGCACGCTCGACGCGTCATGGAACAGTGTCCCGAGATATTCTTAGTTTTTTCGGTAAAGTCACGTTGAAGAGAAACAACAAAATAACAAAATACATATAAAACAATAAAAATTCTCACGACGTTTCGACCATAACTCAAACGGTCATCATCAGGTCCCGAGATGTCCGCACCGCTGACCAAACGCTTGTCGAGACGAACGAATTGGCGGATCCAATGTAGATTAATTTACATTGGCCCATCATGAAATCCAGTTTGTGGATAGGCAACGGTGGGTTCATTTTTTTTTTATTTCGATGAGACTTGTGGTTGTCACCGCGCGTCAATGAGTGGCATTTTAGTGGCCATGCGTTGGGTCTGGTTCTTATGCAAAAAGTCCTTCCACGGCTTGCGATTGTTGTATTGTTTCCACGACGGAGGCAAAGATGTGAGCGGACTATTGTCTAAGTCTTTGGCTCTTTCGGTAAAGTCACGTGGGTAGAAAAATAATAGATCACGACGTTTCGATCGCAACACAAGCAATCGTCATCAGGTGCGTAGCCTCTCGTCACGGCGGCTCTCTCGCCTGCTTCCGCAGTTTTCCTGCTGTGATTGGCTCACCTAAGAGTATGGATTCCTGCAGTCACGAAAGCTTAAAATCCACATTGGACCATTGTCTTGTTAAGTGGACACCTACAAAGGCCAGTCTGGTAATAAAACCTGCAAGCTTAAGGGAAAAATTAAAAACATGCTTCCGGATTAATATCTGCAGATGAATTGCTCGTTGCCCGTGTGTGTACACATCTATTTACATGTAAATTTGCAATTCGGCGTTGGATTGATGTGACTGATTACAAAACCTTCATTACACGGCTTCCCAAGACTGTAAGTCACGTCAGGTTTGTAACTTGTGTACAGCATATAGTAAAACCTTGGATTGCGAGTAACTTGGTCTGCGAGTGTTTTGCAAGATGAGCAAAAAATGTTTAAAAAATATTAATTTGATAAACGAGCGAGGTCTTGCAATACGAGCAGTACGTATACGCTTTGTCTGCCGAGCGTCACGTGATCACAACTGATGTACACGAGTGCTTTTATATACGAGTGCTTTGGATTACAAACACGTTTCCGGAACGAATTATGCTCGCAATCCAAGGTTTTACTGCAGTACGGTTTTAATTTACAGATAGGCATTATCATTACCAGCCGTGATCAGTCCACTGCTGAATGAAGGCCTCTCCCAAGCCATCTCCATTTTTTTCCCCCCACACAATCCCTGCAATGTAATAAACAGCTCGCCACCCTGCGCCTGCAACATGAATGAGCTGACCTCGTGATTCAATGTTGACGGCAGATCTTCTTTCTCTCTCTCTCTCTCCGGACGCTTTTTGTCCCTTGACCGTTGGTTGCTCCGCCGTTGACCGTCGGCCACCGTCCCCACGTCTGACGACGCGTCCTGGTCCAAGCCCCGCTCAATGTTCTCGAGCGTTTGAATGATGTCGCGTAACAAAAAAAAAGAAAAACCCCGATTTAAAACCGAACACACTTTTTTTATTCTACCAGGTAATGCCCACTGAGATGTGCAACTCTTTTTCAGAAGCGACCTTGGCCATCACAAACCATAGCTCAACGAAGTTGTTCGTCACAGTGGAACATTTAGAACAGCATCACGTTGATTGTAAATGTGGAGGGAACAACCGGAGCACCCGGAGACATACCCACGTGACCACGGGAAGAGAGACATGCACACTCCAAATATACGGCAAGTGTCAGGGTCGGGATCAAACACACGACCTCCTGTGTGCCAGGCGAGGTAGTTAACATCTCGCCGCTCGCTACGGCAGCGCCCATTCTTTAACCCGTGCGCGTTCTCTCACGCACGGGTGTGTCCGTCTTTCCGTCTCTCGATGCAATTCCGAGCATGCATCTCTCCGTGCTTTTTTGTGTGTGTGTGTGTGCGCACCTTTTCGGCGTTCTGTTGTTGTTATTCTTGTTATTCTTCTTCTTATTATTACGAATGACCGTGTCTCTGAACCATGTCACTAAGCAGGCAGTACACCAAAAGTTACTTCACGTTCAAATCAAACTCGGTAGCAGTTTACGAGCGGTCGTGGTGTGCCAATTTAATGAAGGTGCCACATATTGCCGCGGGTGCTTCCCGACGCGTGGATTGCCCAAGGGTGTTCATTAAAAAAGCGGTGAGCGATGGGATTCATCAGCATGGGAACCGGATATATTTTAACTATTGAATTCGCGAGTGAGCGTGTGTTGGCCTGTGTGTGTTCTGCAGCATAAGCTAAAGCTTGACTTACTTAAAGCTTTCGTGACTGCAGGAATTCATATTATTTGGGGTCTTTCGGTAAAGTCACGTAGATAGGTTCAAAGAAAATAACAAGCAAAAAAACGAAAAACTACGACGTTTCGATCACAACACAAGCGATCGTCATCGCAAAGCTGCTGAATGCAGACTGTTTTTAGCTAGCTAGATGTAGAATTGACGTAGAATTGGCCAAGTCAAATGCAAACGCCATTTTTTTGTTTCCATCAGTGATCACATGGGGATCATAAAACACCCTGCGTGGCATGCAAAATGGTATTTCATACGCACGCGTTTCCTCTGGACATTCCAGTTGCCTCCCATGCACAAATGTAAAAGATAAAAGCGCAGCCCCGCAATATTCTGCTCACGCCACTCCTGGGAGCTCTCAAAGAGCCCCTCCAAGAGTGTATTTGGCCTACTCTTCCACACTGGCCAGACACCTTGGAGGAGGCGACAGGTAGTTGCACGTAATGCCATCGCGCGCGACCCGCCGATGGCCTAACTGTGGCCTACTCATTTGTACTGCTGGGTGGACAGATGCCAGAGGTCGGAGGGCATTTAAGAAACCTGCACCATTGTCAGCCCCACCGAGACACGGTCAAGCACCGAAAGTACCCCCCTCCCCCGCCTTCCACGCGGTTTTTCTGTCCCCCCTCCCCAGACACCATCGACACGTTGTTGCACCGGGCTTGTGTGCCTACCATGAAGCAGCATTGCTTCAACACAAAAAGACAAAATTGACCCATCCTATGTAGCAGGGGCCCCTCCTGGATGTGATCTTTTTTATCCTCCGTCAGAGACTTCCTCCGAGTAGACGGAGTTCTTCACTCGTCGTGTTCATCACGCTAGCTGGAAGCATCACGGTTTTGAGCCCGGGCTGTCAAATTTGCGGACTCATCGCTCTGCTATGGGGGTGGGGGGGGCAAACGTCATTCAGCCCTCCCTCCCCCCTTTCCAGACGTTCGTCTTGCGCGTTTTCGGCTCCTCGGCTGAACACTGTGTCACGTCACGCGGGGTGTTATTTGGCTTTAAATATTTCTTGGCAGAGCGTGTTCAGCCCGGAGGATGGGGACCCTACCCTGACACGGCTTGCCTTTGGCAGTCGTTGTGGGCTTAGCGTCGGTGCCAACTTGTTATTTTGTCAGCCGGAGGTGACTGATGTCTTTCGGATATCGCTCGAGCCAACGAAACCGCACCCAGAACCACTTACATCTAATTTAGTTTGGCAGGCTTCGCAGCATTCAGAAGTTAGGTACAGGATCGCCTGGTGTGGTGTTTAATCTTGAACTGACTGCACACCCATCTGAGCGAGCAGTGTTGTTATGCGAGCTTTTTTTTAAAATGTATTTTCGTGCATACTGAGCACAGGTCCAAAGGCCTAATTATACCAAGTGGCTCACACAAACGGCATGATTTCACTTGTAATGGTGATTTGGTTCTTGAATTAGGTAAGGTTATAAGAGCTTTGGTAAAGAGACAATGGGAGGTAATGTTGAAATTATTTCGCACCGTACGTAGCCAACCGTGTTAATCGGAGGTGCGGGGAAGGGCAACAAGCTAAAAGGCAAGAAGCAGTCGCGAAAGAATAGAGTTTACAAAACTAATTTCAAAAGCGGAGCAGCAGTGTGTCAGGACAGAAATGAGAAAGAGCAGTGACGTGACCCGCGGCGTGGTAGTTGAAGACAGTGTGGATGAGACGGAACAGTCTGATTGTAGTCCAAGTCCTCCACATGGGTTGAGGAATCGCCAAGTGGTGTTCACGCAACAGAGGAGTGCGCCGATGTTTTCGCTACGAATGAAATCTCGTTCGTTCGCCAAATATGTTTGAGAATGGAAATTGCAATCGGGTGTTTTTTGCTCACCTTTTTCGCGCGAGTTGCAGAAAATTAGGTGCCGGAAATAAATGCAGCAATGTGTTATTTGCAGATATGTAATGAGTATTTATTTATTATTTGCTTTTTGGCATTTAGATGGGAGTGCTCTTGCCAATAACGTCTGGCAACCCAGCAGTATTAATTTAACAAACTTGAGCTGATGGGGAGCCAATGAATGGTCTAAAGACCAGTCCAGAGAGTGTTGTGCTGGTTGAAATTAATACGACCGGATAATACATACCCCAAAAGCCCAAATATTGATGCAATCCTGCGCCTATTATTTTTATGTGGGGTGTATAGAATGGAAGTCAAATTAAGTATCCACGATGCACCACATCAATGGATAATGAGTTTTCATCCACTTTATTGCATCGAAAAACAAGCATAACGTTTTCTTAGGGCCCAAACAACGGTGTTAAATAATATACTTTACAAATGATCCCCTTAGCGTTACACTTGTTAGCTGTAAAAATGTAAACGCTGCCGCAAGCAAACGGCATCGTTAAACAACCCGCTTCGATGTTTTTTTTTTTGTCGGATTAGCTTCTGAGCGTTTGTTACGCAATAACCCGCTCGCCGCGCGTGTCTGCCTGGCTGTCAAACGTGGCGTTCATTCATCTGGAGGCGTTCGCTCCGCCACACCGATGAGCCGTGTCAGCGCATAGTCTGTGGCGCGCTCCGTCTGATTTCACAATGCCAGGCACGTCGTACGTTTGTTAGCAAGAGTCTCATCATTGCCCGTACCCAGGCCGATGCTGCTGCTGCTGCTGCTGCTGCCATGGGGTATGATGGTTGGCACACTGCACTTGCAGTCCAGACGTCTCCAGGTTCGTTCCGTATGTAGGTATGTATGTCGAACTTCTTCTGCACCGTGCGTAGCCAACCGTGCTTGACCGCGCGGTGCGGGCGAACTGGAGGTTCTCTTTTTGAGGCAGTT
Source organism: Petromyzon marinus (assembly GCF_048934315.1). NCBI lineage: Eukaryota > Metazoa > Chordata > Hyperoartia > Petromyzontiformes > Petromyzontidae > Petromyzon > Petromyzon marinus. The sequence goes on along the minus strand of NC_133678.1, from coordinate 11,941,751 downwards.
GACACTGTCGTTTTAATCATCTTGATTTTGAAGCTTTCGTGACTGCGGGAATCCATACTCTTTGGTCCTTTCGGTAAAGTCACGTAGGAGCTACGTCAGCAGTTCTCCTGCTGTGTTTGTTTCACCCGATGACGGCTGCTTGTGTTGCGATTGAAACGTCGTGATTTATTTATTTTTCTATTATCTTAAGATGATTAATTGCCCACACCCCCACTCTATCTACCCTGCGGTACAAACGTGTGCGCGACACAGTTAGTCGATCTACCGGTCTGCGTGTGGTCGTGCAAAGTGTGGGTAACCCACCTTTTACTAGTGTGAAAGAGGAGGCCCTTCTGCCAGCAATGGTGTGGGTTGGTGAAGGGGTATGGGTGCCCAGTACCAGTTCAGATGTAACTCGCCACTAAATGTTGGCTGGGAATTGAACTCGGGTCACCGGGTTCATTGAGAAATGCACTGAACTACTGTGATGTTACTGCTCTACCCCCGATTATTATTTTGCACGTGTAATAATGACGATCACTTGCAGTGCTAATGGTTAGCGCAGAGGTTTGAGAGCAATTCGTCCGAATTGGGTTTCGAGTAAAGGCTGAAAGCTAATTGAGCAATCGAAATGAAACGGGGTGTTTTCATCGTCTGCTGAAATGAATAATAGGCGAGGCAGCGATTGAATTCAGGGACAGAAAAAAAACACCACACAAAGTGCGACAGGGGCTGAATTGTGACCACAGCAGACACAGGGCCACAGATTACTCGTTTGGTGTTCATTCAGAGAGCCACCCACTGCACACCGCACTGGTAACCCAACGCTGGCTCGGGGTTATTCAATTCGGGGGGCAATGCACAGGCTGTGCGAGTCCGTATTTGTTTGAGGAATGTCAGCGTGTGGTTGTTGTTGTTGTTGTTTACGATTGTGCACCACTGCAAACGCAGCAGCAGCATCACCACCTCCGAATGATTGATGCCCAATGTTTTGTCATTCCATCACGACTTGCTGCCAACGTTGAGCCCAGCGGCAAAACGTAAAATTTTCAACAATTACGTTTCCACATGCGGGTGATCCGTTCATGGATACCTTACTGACTTCTAATACCCCCCTCCACCCCACCCCCCCCATTATTATTTTCTTCACAACAGCTGATTGAATATTGTGAAAGGGATGGCTCGCACATCTTACAGAGGGAGGCATTGATAGGCTTTGAAATAAAGTTCCGTTCTCTCTGAAACTTCACCGTACGATAGTTGCGGAGCGGCAGCCCGAGGAGAATAGGACGCGTCCGTGAGGACATGGAGTGATGGCATTCTTTCATATGCGGGCCACTCCATTTGATTGGCTAGGGGTGGTGGCGGTGGCGGCTTGGATTGATCGCGGGGTATCTGTGAATGGATCGCCCCTGTGCATCTCGGTGTAATGAAACTTACACGTACTCTTCGGCTCTTTCGGTAAAGTCACGTAGCTAGAAATAAAACGAAACGAATCACGACGTTGCACAGCGAGCCTGAACCTGCGCACCCTTGGCAGGCAAGCGTGCCGATTTGAAAAAAATTCCCACGCGAGCACGGTGGGAATCGCCGTGATTCACGCGGCAAGCCCTAGCGAGCGACGGTCACGGAGCCTGTGGATCCCGTTTCATTGACAGCGCAACTAATCTTTGCCGCCAAAGCCGGCCTTGAATGCGCGCCGAATTTAAATAGCGTGTTCTATTTCGGTGCTTAAACACAATAACGTCGGGTGGTTGGAAGATGCGGCTCAAAGTGTGACAGTGTTTTGAGTACCGGTAACCGAACGCAAGTATACGCAACCCGCCCTTACCGAAAGAACCAAAGAAGATGAACCCGCAGTGCTGTTGGAGAGCAGCGATGAAGCGCGGTACGGTACACGGGGGGTTGGCGTGGCTCGCATCATGCGCTGGCCAGCGTTGTCTCCCCACTTCTGGTGACAGCACCATCGTATCAGGCACTCGATGGGAGGCCGAGTTGACCTCAGGAAGAGAATCCCCGAGGATAGGTTTTTGGATACCGATTGGCAACGATTTGCGAAATCTGGGAATTGAACCCGGGTGGCCAGAATCTATGCCACTCGCTTGGCCAAGACTCCCCAAACACACGCACGCACGCACGCGTCGCGCGTTCACACCCTGCCACATTGGAGCGAGCAAAAGAAATTTGAAAGTTGTCGTTAAATGCTTCGTCATCTGTGGCGATCACTCGATGATTCCAAGGGGGTCATGGTCATCATCGCCTTTCGGGAGTCTCCAAATGGGCGCATCCCGGCGGCGAGGCTGAATATCCTCTTGGGGAACTCGAGAGCAATTCGTCTCGTAGACTGGTTCTGCGCCAGTGTGAGGGCGAATCTCGGAGGTTGCCTGTGACCTTTGGAGCAGCTGCGGGGATCTGGCAGAGGGTCGGAAGCGGTGGCACCGAGGCGTGCTGGCATCAACGGCTTTGGCCACAACGGCATCTCGATCTTGATTGGGCCATAGGAATGTGGAATTTCGACCGCTATCTCGGCATGGTCAGAGTAGAGATGTGCATTGCTCTTTGACCTTTAGGTGTGGAGTCGGGGTGACGCAACAAGCACAAACGGTGAGGATATTTACCCTGTATTCGCTTACAAACTGCAGGCACTTCTCTGTTCCGAGGAGTCAACTCATCATTTGCGGAAAGTATTAAAAACCGCTCTCCAAATGTGTTCATTGGGTCGTGCCGCTGCATTCCCACGAAAGCTGTCCGACGTTTCGCTGCACGTGCTGAAGAAGCTCGCAGCGCGTTTAGCGAAAACAACGGACATAGTGCCCAACTATACGCGGCACATGCCAAAGACACGTCGAGAGATTTATGCAGCACAACTGGCAAAAACCTACGTCCGTAAAATATTCGAATTGCTTTACGTAACTCATTTCTTTAGAACTGGATTTTGTGTTCAGTCGTTGTCTTTCCCGCGCACTTCCGATTAGCGCGGTCGGCCACGTACGGTGCGAAAGAAGTTCCACATACACGCATTCACATAACCAGTCGCAGTTGCGAACGCTTCCCCGCAGAGATCTCCGCATCAATGACCCTCGCCTCGCGCGGGTGTGCGGGCGCGCGGAACCCGTCAGGGAAAGCCTCCGCCGCGTTGCATTCGCTCAAAGCGGGTGCGGTGTCGCCGGGCACGGCGCGTTCGTCTCGCCGGCCACACTCCGTTTGCGGTCCTCCCCCCACACCTGCGATGAGCACGGTTGTCCACGGACGGCGCGAAAGAAGTTCAACAAACACGTGCGCACGCACAGTTCGCACTCTCTCAGCTCCCCCGCCACAGCCTCCGCCGCCCTGCAACGGTTTCATTCCCACCGCGTCTTCTGGGCCAATTTCAAATGGTGTGCAACGCTGCGTTTCGCTTCCCGTTACAGTGGCCGCGGCGAATTGAAGTGGACATGCCGGCCAGCGAAACCCTCGGTGGGACAGGTGCAGGCTTGATGCCAGTAGCTGCACGTGCGACGTTTTGCTTTTTTTGAGCCGGGGTGATAATTATTAAACGCGGAAGAATCCGCTCCGTGGCAAATCGCTGGTGGCCTCGCGAAACATTTGCAGCGCCCATCCGCATTGATCGTGTTTGGAGGATTTCAATTTGTTTTTATCTTTTTATGTAAAACATCATTCTTTATTGTTTTTCAATAGAACAAGGATGCAGTGGGGATATCAAAGGGAGGGCGGAAACAGCATCGGTTTGTCAGTTGTTTCGTCATATTCCAGGAGCAATGATCACCGTGTGACGGGGGAAGGGTGGCGTAGTGTCCGGAGTCCATCTCCGACTCCCTTATCCCTTCTCCCCGGCCCCCAAATTCCACGGTTACATTCATGCTGGGGTTCGGTAAAAAAAAAATGAGCACCATATGGCTCCGCATTCATTCTCTCCTTCCCTTTTAACCCATGGCTAAGATGCTCCATTCATGCCAGGGGAGGATTTAAATTGTTCAATGAAAAGAAGGGCGTTATCGTTTCGTTTTTTTCTTGGCAAGCTTTGATCAACATTTGCAACTTAACGCAAAGCAACTCGCGCGGCACAAGGTTGCATATCCGACTCGGCGGGAGGGGGGGGAGGTCAGATACGTCAGATATGTGAACATCTACGAGAAAATTACAGCTTCAACCACGCACGCATACCTTCACTGGGTTGTAGGTGCAGGTAGCTTTGTCAGACAGGAGAAGTCACAGCTGGGTGTATGCTGGAACGATAGATTTAGAGCAGAAATCCTCAAGTGCCATGATTATTATGACAATATACTGGGTGGCATGACCACGGCTGTAAATATTATTATCGGGCAAAAAGAAACGCTGATGTCGCGTGCGACGGCCGGGATGCAGCAGGAGGTGTTCTAAATATATTTATTTACAGTCCCTTTTATTTTAGTGATTTCTTTACCTCTCCTATACTTTGCACTTCCATCGTGTGTCAATGTTGCCTGCTACTGTAACTTGATGACTGGACATCTGCGAGTAAAAGAGCTTCACAGCTCATCGGATTCCTCCTGCAGCATGCATCAATATTCTGATTCAATTTGCTACTCGCTGGCACGTAGGAGGCGAAGGGAAAGGTGAACTTTGTGGGAGGTGGGGGGAGGGGGGTTTGTGTTGCGGAAGTCGATTATTAAATTAACGCTTCCGTTTTCCAGTAATAAATAACTTTAATAGCCGCATTGTGGAATTGTGGCTCCCATAGGGGGGCGGGGAGGGCGCATGAAATCCTTTAAACCGAAGGGGGACCTCCCCGTGAGTCCGCGCCGGTGCGTGAGCGAACACGCGGAGACGCATCCGCGAAGGGCTTCGGTGCAAGGCCATTTTTCAATTGGGTAAATTTTTATTTTTGTTAAGCATACATCCCACTGTCCTTCCACTGCTGAATAATGGCTTCCCCATTCTGTGCGGTTCATGGGGGTTGTTTGTCCATACTTCACCACGATGGTCAAAGGGGGTGGCCCTGAGCCACGTATGTGCGTTGAACTTCTTGTACACCGCAAGTAGCCAACCGTGCCAAGAGGATCTGCGACCTAATTCCAATATCACTCGCACTGATGTTAACCGTGGCCTGGAATCAAACCTGTGATTAAGGTATTGCCTCCAGGGAGTGTTTGTGGATGGTGGTTGTGTGTGTGTCTGGTTATTAAATGGGGAGCGGTGGCGCAATGGTTACCACACTGTGCTAGGAGCCAGGCGTCCTGCGTTCGATTCCCACCCACACAAAAGATCTGCACCTGTTCTGGGCCACCTGGTGCGATGTGTAATCATCAGCACCGGGGAGACAAAGGCGGCCGAGCGTGGTGCTGACCATACACCTCGTGCGCACCGTGCCTCCCTTAATAGGTGCTCGCCAACAGCACTTGTCCCCAACAGCATGTTGAAGGCTACACGGGGGGCATCTTTTGTCGAGGAGCGTGTTGCAATAGGCGGCAGGAATGGCTCATTTCTTGGGACAACATCAAAGATTCACAATCCATGAGATTTCCTGTCCTGTCGACCCATTAGGCCTCCCTGGCTGGCCGGGTGGGTATATAGTCCTCGTCAACCCTGCAAACAAAGACAAAGATCCCCCATGTAGCCTTAACCGACTGTAGGGGCAAGTGCTTTTAGCGAGCACCTATTAAAGCCGAGGGGGTGGGTGGCCAGCACCACGCCCGACCGCCTTTGACTCCCCAGTGGCAATGTTTACACACCGCACCTGGTACTCATTTGAGGCTGAGTCGACCAAGGGGAGGCCCGGGACCGAACCCGTGTCGCCGGGTTCATAGCGCAGCGCGCTCACCGCTACACTACCGCTCCCCTGCAAACACACACACACACACGCACGCACACACACGCACACACACACACGCACACACACACATACGCACACACACACGCACACGCGTGTGCACGCATGCCTTGCAGGGCGGGAGTTTCGCTCGCTTTGCTTTCATCAAGAGATACAAATACAGACGCCCGCGCCAATATTTTTTTGGTGGTGGGGGGGGGGAGGTCTTTTTTTGTGATGCGACTCGTAACGAATAAAGCAGAGGTGGAGGCGAAATGGTCATTGCCCCCGCATTTAATATGACTCATACAATGCCCGCAGTCACTGCAGTCTGTTGGTGCACGCGTGTGTGTGTGTGTGCGTGCCGGCGTGTGCGTGCGCGCGCGCGTGTGTGTGCGAAGAGACAAAGGTGGCCGGATGTGTGTGGTTCTGGCAACGCCATGCCCTTGTGTGCCCTGCCGTCCTTAATAGGAGCTCACTAAAAGCACTTGGCCCCGTGATCTATTGGCCAAAAGGAGAACTTTTGCCTTTTGTTGTGTGTGTGTGTGCGCGCGCGCGTGTGCATGTGTTTGAATGCATTTGCACGTGTGCCCTTGTGTGTGTCCGTGCGAAAGGTCTATGTGCGTCTGTTTGTGCATTCGTGCGCCTGTATGCGGGAAACAGTGGCGCAGTGGTTGGCGCACCGCGCTGCAACTATGCCACGACCCACGTTCAATTCCCGCTCACAACCCACGTCAGTGACGACGATCTGAACCGGTCCTGGGTCTCCCTTAGGTCGACTAAGCCTCACACGAGTGCCTGGCACTGTGCGTAAACGCCAGCACTGGGGAGACAAAGGCGGCTGGCCGTGGCGCTCACCAAACAGCGCTCGCCCCAACAGCCGTTCGAGGCTATACGGGGGGGGGATGATCTTTTGCCTTTGTGTGCGTGCGTGCGAGTAGTTGCGTAAGTGTCGGAGTCGGGGTGCGAGGAGGAGGAGGAGGAGTGAGGGAGGGGGTGCATGTGATCACTTCCGAAAGCTGCCGTGGTGGCCCTGCGGGAAATCTGGAGATGGATTTGGGAGGGGGGGCGGTGGTGGCGGTGGTGGTGGTGAGGGTGTGGGTGCAGTTTGTGGTCAATGCTGCACCCCCCCCCCGCCCCCATAAGGTGCTCGCTATCGCGAACGACACGTTCACCAACAGCGCGTGGCATTACTCTTCAGACAAGTATCATCACCGTCATATTCAACAGCCACGGTCAATCCACCGCTGGATGAAGGCCTGTCTAAGCCAATGCCGCCTCCGATTAGCACAGTTGGCTACGTACGGCGCGAAAGAAGTTCAGCATACGTACGTACAATAGTCTGATTAAAACTGGTCAGGGGTCATTGTGGGGGGGGGGGGGGGATGGATGGATGAACGCTGTCTTCCTCGGTAGGTACGCGTGTAGAACTTGCACGATCGTGTCATCTGCCGCCGAGGCTCGGATGATCAAACTGGCGGTGACCGCCGGATTGTGCGCCGAGCACATTCGTGCGTGCCAACGTACGCTGTTGGACTTCTTTCGCACCGCGCGGGAGCCAGTACCTAGCCAACCGTGCTAATCGGAGGTGCGGTGAGGAGGAGGAAGGGGGGGGAACAAACTCAACACACGCGAGTGAAACGCACGCATTGAGCGCGTGCGTGTGTGCGTGTGTGTGTGCGTGCGTGCGTGCGTGTGTGCGTGTGTGCGTGCGTGTGTGCGTGCGTGCGTGCACACGCGCGCGCGCAGTAGCCGGAGAGAAGCGGGGACACGGTGGTTGGACAGACGCGATGGCCACGTAAATAATAATGACGGATCCTTGTTTACGCGCTGCATGTGAAATGAAGCGTAGATAAAGTGGGAACTCCAGCCCACTCCGTAGCACGCGCCCCCACCCCCACCCACAGCCGCCGCTCCGCCATCCTCCTACCCCACCCCCTGTGCATTCACTTGCCAAGGTTTCTGCTGCTGCTGCTGCTCTGAATGCCAATCTGCCAACACAATGTGCCCTTTGTGACAGGGATCTCTCCGCTCTGTGCTCAAGTCTTCGGAGCCCTCTTTGCTGGTTGCGCTTCTGTTGTTTTGCGTCTCTTTCAGAGCCGTATTTTTGTATCGTTTCAATGGAAATTGCGGACAATGGCTTGACTACTTTTCAAATGCGGCAATCACTCTGTCTGCGCGGGCGCGCGCGCGCGTGTGTGTGTGTGTGTCCCCCTGTGTCTGTCCATTCCCATCCTGTTTATGCACAACAACAAAAAACACACACGGACAACAAACCACATTTTAAAATCTGTCAAGTTTGTCAAGCAAAAGCACTTAGGTAATCGTCTTTCTCCAGAGTCAAGTAAGGTCTTCACGATCACCAGAAAGAGACGTTTGGTCCAGGTCATAAAAGTTGACAAAAATATTTACCGCGTGAATCCTACGAGGAGGCATTGGCGGAACAAACAACAAAAATGTTTTTTTTTGCGTCTCTGAGTTCAGGAAATAATTCTTTGTAGCACGAAGCAAAAAATCCCGTGACATTGTCCGTGAGCGTACGCGCGCGATTTTGATTTTGCGCGTCGCTGCGTGGCGTGGGAGAGCGGTCGCCTCGTGGTTTAGCTCGCTGCACTACGGAGCCGGCGACACGGGGTTCGATTCATGATTTAAGACCAACACCCGTGACAATTATCTGAACTCATTTTGGGTATCCCCTAGGTTGACTCGGTCTCAAACGAGTACGTGGTGCGAGGTGTAAACATCGCCACTCGGGGAGGGAAAGGGGAGCCGGGCGTGGAGCCGGCCACTGACCCCATCGTGCGCCTCCGTGCCGGCCTTCATGGGTGCTACTCGCGAACAGCACTTGCCCCAAAAGTTTGTTGAAGGCTACACGGGGGGTCTTTGTCTCTGCGTGTGTGTATGTATGTGCATCACGTTGTTGCCAAAGATAAGTTGCATGTTCTGGGCCATTGACAAGGGTGTGTTAGCTCTCCTATCTCCCGTCACTCAGCCAACTCGGGCTTTCTCTCCTCCAGGACAGGTGGGTGCAGTGCGATTTGTCGCCTTTACCACCGAAGGAAAGTTGGTTGGACGTTTGATATTCGTTTGACATTAGCACCGACAGGACTTATAAACGAAGCTGTAAACTGTTTTGACTTTCACAGGCAAGGCCCACTGATTTTTATAGCTTTTTTCAGAAGCGACCTGGCCACAAATTATCGCTCAACGAAGTGGCATAATCGCGTCGCAATTTACAGCAGCCAAATACTTTAAATGCGTGTTGATTCAAAATGTTGATGGAGAAACCGGAGGATGGGGAGAAAAATCCACACGACCACGGGGAGAACATGCAAACTCCGAATATACGGGATGCCAGCGTCGGGATCGAATCCACGACCTCCTGTACACCAGGCGAGGTCGTTAACATTTCACCACCGCTTCTCCAAGCCAGTCTGTCGACTGATAACCTTCGTTCCCAAGGTCAGCTCCACGATTAAACCTGCACACCTACCACCTTCAGTACGTTGTCCTTCCCCCGCACCTCCCGATTAGCACGGTCGGCTACGTACGGTGCGAAAGAAGTTCCACATACACGCATTCACGCATTCATATAACCAGTCGCAGTGGCGAATGCTTCTCCGCAGAGATCTCCGCATCAATGACCCTCGCCTCGCCCGGGTGTGTGCGCGGGGGGGGCACGAGGGTGGGGGGGGGCACGAGGGTGGGGGGGGCACGAGGGTGGGGGGGCACGAGGGTGGGGGGCACGAGGGTGTGGGGGGGGCACGAGGGTGGGGGGGGCACGGGGGGGGGGAACTGCGAGGGACAACACGACAACGTGTGGCCCACGAGGGCTCTGTGTGTGCGCTGGGCGCGGTGGCTCACACCTGCAACCACGTGCGCTCACTAGCTCTGACTCGTATTGTTTTTACTAATTGTGTTGGGGGGGTTTGTGGGTAGACAGTGGGGAAGCACCGACCCCCATGTTGGCTGACCACTCGGTGGTGAAACGCCGCAGCGTGTGCGTGGAACCCCTGCTGCGCGTGTCGTCGAGCGAATCCACGGGGAATAAGCGACGACGCTCAAAAGTCAACCCGGAAAAACGCGCAAAAGTTCGCCTCCGTGTCAAAGTGAAACGTCACGTCAGTTCAGCAGCCTTCCCGGACTTGGGCTTTAAGGCCATGGCTTGTTTGACCCGGTCGACTGTCCGTTCTATCTGGATCCACCTGACGTGATTCGTGCCGTGCTGTGGTGCGCGTGCCGTACGCATTGTGTGAGTTGTGAGCGCTCCGTTCCACGTCGCGTCAGGTCGGCTGCATGTCGTACTTGTGGGGGGGAGTGGGTGGGTGGGTGGGGTTGGTGGATCACGCACAGATCATCATGTTCACGACAAATCCACTCTCTAGGGTTACAGAACATCCAGTGAGTTGCTGGCCTATCTGAACAGGGTTTTTTTTTCTGCATGCATTGCTGGGGTTTTCTGTTCCTCGCGAATGTAAATGATACGGTAGTTGATGTCGAAGTGTCAAAGAAAATTTCAAGCATGCAGGAACCCTTGTGAAAGAGTCTTGAGACTCACAGTCTTGCTTAGACAAGCGTCAGACTACGATGACGGTTTTTGGTCCAGTCACTTGGTAGTGTCGAAAGAGACAATCGGCTCACAATCTGAAGATTGTGAGGTTAACATCCCGGATCAGGATTGAGCTCATCGTTATACCACTGTGGTCGATAAACCAGAGTGGCATGATGGGCGCCACGGTGGCGAGATGTTGACTACTTCGCCTGGTATACAGGAGGTCGTGGGTTCGATCCCGACCCTGACTCCTGTATATTTGGAGTTTGCATCTTTCTCCCCGTGGTCGCGTGGATTATTCTTCGGGTCTTTTGGTTTTCCCCTCCACATTTAGAATCAACATGATGCGTTTGGAGTATTTGGCCGCTATACATTTCCACGTGATGATAATCCGCTTTGTTGAGCTTTCATTTGTGGCCAGGTCGCTTCTGAAAAGGAGCTACATAGCTCAGTGGGCTTTACCTAGTAAAATAAAAAAAATAGTTTTGCTTAAACTAAATACGGCTTTGTGGGAAGTCAGCATGGTCATCTGATAGAGAAAACTGCCCTCCCCCCCCCCCACGTTGTGGACATTTCACCCACTGACTCGGCCCACTCGTAAAGAGAGAAGAGAGTGCAGCTGCAACATTTTCTGGGATGCTCAACCAGGACACACATCACGTTGGCATCCTCCTTCCCTCCATCATCCCCACCCGATTTTACGTCGCCGTGTCCCGCCCAATCGCAAGCCTCTCCCACGTTAATTGGCTCCCCAACTCGTCAGCCAACCCCGCCCACTGCTGCGGTACCCCGACCTCTGCCTGCGTTTATGAGGTCAGAAAATATTAAACCGGGAGACAGGAGTCGTCACATTTTCACAAATGCTGTTGATGGGTGGACGGACACACCAGGACAACCGTTGTGAAACCGAGACGTTCCCGGCCAAATTAGGACGCTCGGAAGATAATGTCGCCGTCCTGGGCAGGGGTTGGGGGGGCACTTTGACCCGACTGTCATTATTCACAAGTGCTTAGCGGAGAGACGCAGATTGTGTTTGACAGGTGGAAAATGGCGATTGGTGAGGTCTGACGGAGCCACAAGCGCGGCTTAACCGGGGCGTGTAAACAGGAGCGGAGTGGTGGGGTCGTGTGGCCCGTGAGTCCTCGCGAAAAAAAAAAGATTAAGCTTCGTTTCTCCCGCACGAGGATTGTGGACGTGGCAGATGGGGGCGCAGTTATGACCGGACACCCGGCACCACAAACACTGGAGCAACGTGACCTTGTTTAAATTGTTGGCCAGGGGGTGGGGGAAGTGGGGGAGGGGGGGGCATTCAAAAACTCGGGGGGGGGGGGAAGGGGGGGGCACGACACGGTGGTAAACAAACTTGAGACGAATGTTAAAAATGTGTAAAAGATCGGCTTGTGTCCGTAGTGCTTTCTGCCCTCGAAGGGCCCTGGCACCCATCGCTGAATAATTGTGCTCATTTTTTGTCACTGACATTTTTTGGACTTGGCTAAGAATTTAGAAGTGGGGGGCCCGGGCGGGGGTGGTGGGGGGGGGGGGCTCAGCTAACCTTACTACGGTGGATTATGTGCTGCACACAAGAGTCGTTTGTCCACCGTGTGACACAACCTCTGCACCGGGTGATATTGGTCGCGAAAGCCTCCGTGCGAAACTGCGACGATGAGCGTTTAATTACTGTGCGTGTGGAATGGGCTCCACGGAGCTCGCTTGCATTGCTCACCGGACACGTTCACGCATCCACGCGCGTCTGATCATGACGATTGGAACTTAATTTAATAAATCATTGTGATCATGATCTCATCATAAGCGTGCGATCATCGCCATCTATTAATCGTAACTATCATCTGATAACAACCATCATCATCGACTGATCATTAATATTATAATCATGATGTAATCATCACCATCATCAGCCGGGCGGTGGTGCCTTATGCACGTGGCCTGTAATCCCCAGGGGTGTGGAGGCAGCGAGGTTTGGTGGGTCACATTTACGTTGTGAAACTCCCTTTCCGTGGGCGTCGAGGAGGTGCCAGACCCCGGCTTGCTAGGAGAAGGTAGTACAGCAAGTGGGCGAATCACCAACTGTTGTCCATCTGTATGGGGATAGAGCGTTGCCCCCCTCACTTGCGTGGGGTTTTCTCCGGGCGCTCCGTTGTCCTCCCAGTTGTATAAACACTCAGCATGAATTGACTGAAAGCATCTTAAAATCAGAAATTAAAATCCAGAATCAGAATATGTATTTATACTGGAGGAATCCGATGAGCTATAAAGCTCTTTTTCACAGATGTCCAGTCGGGGCAGATCAGAACGTTACAACAACAACACAGTACAAAACACGATAGGAGTGCAAAGTATAGGAAAGGTAAGCAAGTCACTTTAAACAAATATATACAAATAAAACTAAACAATGTTTTACTATACCAGGTAAAGCCCACTTAGCTATTAGCTTCTTTGCCAGAAGCGATCTGGTCACAAATGATAGCTCAACGAAGTGGCTTATCACGTGGACATTTATAGCAGCTAAATAATGTAAACGTCACTAAATGTGGAGGGAAACCCCGAAGAAACCGGATGCAGGACCCTCCTGAAAAAAAAAGTTCTACAAATCGGTTTGCTTTTTGTAGATAGATAAATAAGTAAATAATAGATCATCATTACAATCATTTGTTCTTGCACGGTGGCTCGGAGATGTTAACTTCCTCGCCTGGTACAACAGGAGGTTCATGGGTTCGATCCAGACCCTGATGCCTGCTGCTGTATATTTGGAGTTTGCGTGTCTCTCTCGTTGGTTGTGTGGACTTTCTCCAGGTCCTACAGTTTTTGCGCTCCTGGCCGGGTAGCCCCCCCTGCACACCCCCCCCCCCCACCACCACCGCCCTGCGGAGTGCGCACGGGGGCAGCCACTGATTGACAGACGCTGCTGACAGCTGCAACCGTAACCCAAGCTCCTTCGGAAGTCCAGCGGATGGGCTGGGTGGAGGAGAGGAGGTTGGGGGGGAAGGAGGGGGGTTGGCAGAGGGTGATCCAGGGTAGGATGGAGAGATGAAGCCTTGCAAGTGTAGTGTTCTTCACGGAGGCACACGCTTGACTTGGAGGCAACACGTTTATTTCAACACCACAACCGGGTAACTACATAAACGTACGGAATAACAACATGGGTGATAGCCACTTGAGTTTTAACGAAGCCACAATGGGCCAACTACATTGCCGGGTCAGTCAGTAACATTCTGACTGACCCACGATGCCGAGCGAAGACCGAAGATCTGAGAGACGTAGCACCGAGGGTTGATTTCAGAGAACTTCCCTGATCGGGGCTCGGGATTCGGCCTTCATCGGCCGCGGCGTGGCCGGGCTTCGTCCTTGGCCACGGCCCTTTCCAGATCCTTCCCGATGACCCTTGCCCCTACATCACGTGTCCCTCTCTCTCCCCCTTTTGGGCCCCCCCCCCCCCCCTCTTGCCACCTCGTCTGTTCACGTGCCCTCTCGGGGTCACCCAGACTGTCATGTCCTCACTCGATCTCTCTCTCACTGTCACCAGGACTATGCCCCTTAGGTCCCGCTTCCATGGCACGCCCACTCTGGTGCCCGAGAGAGGCCCAAGACCCGCAGCTCCACTTTTGTGATGGTCGCTGGCGCTAACCCGCCATCGTGACCCCATTTACGTCACTACACAAGTAATGCCACGTGGGGCATGAATCTCCACACGGGCTGGTACGTGGCAGTGGGTGGCAGTGGGTGGACAGGCATGGAGCGAGGGGCATTCGAGGCTCACGGATTACAGTTGTAACCGTGCACCGATTACATATGGATTCTCAAAGCTCAAGATTCACGGATCGAAACGCCCGTGTAATGATCCGGATTTTTTTATTCGTATGTATATGTGTTGCTGTATAAACTTGAGCGTGTGAATGTAGCGGCATTTAGCCGCTGGCGATGGTCGTGTAAGGTGCTTTTGTCAATCCACTGCTGGATGCCGAAGGCTTCGCGAAGCCACGTTAGTCATGGGCATTGTTCGACCATACATTATTACCACGTTGGTCAGTGGTGGTGGTGGTTGGTTACTTGAGCTTGATGACCAGGGCTGGTGTCAGTGATGGCTAACTGATGTGAGCCATGGCTGGGAATTTTAATTCGGGTTAGCCGGGTTCTTAGCGCGGTGCGTGTCTGTTCCGCCACCTTACACATCTGTGAACGAGAGCTTTGTAGCTCATCGGGTTCCTCCAGTGTGAAGAAATATTCTGATTCTGATATAAACTGATACGAATTGCAAAGCACAGCGGTGCAATGCTTCCATCGTGGGCTCGTAGAATCTGTTGCGATTGTCGATTAATGGAGCCTTTCGTAACACCCCGGGGAATTCACTCCGTTGCTCTCTCTGCCTCAAACACAGATCGCCAACTTGGCCACCGTTTATGAAATTCCCCGCCTCCGAGCTGCCACCGGTCCGAATTTAGCAAAAACTCGCGGAGGAAATTGCCAAATACGCAGAGGCTCGCATTGGGCACTCTCCTATTAAGCGTGTACGCCGAGCCAGCAGACTCTCGATGTGTCGTTTAATATTAGAAATCGGGGAGGGGGGGGGGGCATCGCCCCTCAGCCCTGTGGAGGGACCTTTTTTTAAAGGGAGCAACTCCAGGGCACCACAACACATTCACATCCACTCATCATCATCATCACCATGCTATCATTGTTACCCATCACCACCATGCTATCATTATTACCCATCACTGCCGCCATCATCATCATCAACACTACCATGTTATCATTATTACCCATCATTGCCATCATCATTACTGTGCTATCATTATTAACCATCATTGCCATCATCATCATCACTGTGCTATAATTTCGATTTAAAGCTTTCGTGACTGCAAGGATTCATCTTCTTTGGTTCTTTCGGTAAAGTCACGTAGAATGAGAATAAAATAATAAAATGAAACAATACAATTCTCTGTCGTCCCGACAGGTTTGTTCCTTTCACCTGAAGAGGGCCACTTGTGTTGTGGCCGAAACGTCCTGAGAATTTAATTGTTTTATTTTATTATTTTATTCTCATTCTACGTGACTTTACCGAAAGAACCAAAGAAGATGCGCTATTATTATTACCCATCACTGCCATCATCATGCTATCATTATTACCACCACCGTCACCCCACAATCATTATTACGATATCATCACCACCGTAACGTCTTGATTGTCAGAATTTAAAACCGGGGCTAAGCCTCTAGCAGGTGGACTGGGGTCAGGTTGGTGGCTACGTACGGTGGCGAAAGACGTTCAACATACATGCACACATGGGCGAACTCGTAAACCAGTTTATGTATTTTTCATTTAATAAATTAAATCTCTGTGGAAATGTGAACCTGCGGCTGGTTGGGGACTCTGACGCGGAGTGAGTTCGCGTTTTTTTTACTGCACAGCAAAAGAGAGAGAGAGCGAGCGAGCTGTGGGTGGTGCGTGATGTACGTGTGGGCTGCAGGGAAGGCTGGCTGGCTGGCTGTGGTGGGTGAGTGGGTGTGTGAGGGAGAGCTGGGGCTAGAGATGCGGTGGGGGTTGGTCTATGGTTCTGGGGTTGCTATGAAGGTCACAGTCCGGAAATAGAACGCAGGAAAGTATGTGGCACTTGGGCATGTGGCCTCCCACCCGGATGAATGTTGTCAGAGGGTGCAACCTGCTGAAGTATAGTGTGTGTGTGTCTCCTATTTATAGTCGAACGCGCATTGGCTTCCCACCTGGACAACTCACGATGTCGATCGATGTGCCGCGTGGATCGGCTCGCGTAGCGTTGCAGTGCGACAACGAGCCCGTAGCACGCGCGGCTATGCTTCGTTGGCTTCGCGGAAGAAAGTTGTTCCGAAAGGGGATCGACCGGCCGACCGACGTTCTCGCGGGGGCGAGTGTCGCGGCGGCAGCGGCGGCGGCGGTGAAATTCCGCCGTCAAATCGCAAATTGGCCATCGCCGCCGCTGTGGAGGGCCCGAGTTATGTCGAGTCCGACTGGAGCTCGAGCAAACGCTGGCGAAACCACGGCCTCCTTTCAACCCGAGGGCCCCTTCTTGTTTGCCGAGCCGCCGCTCCTCCTCTCCCGAATTCAATTGTTCCAGATGAGCGTTAAGAGCCCCCCCACCCCCCCCGTGAGCTCCCATGGGCGGAGTTTGCGGGGAAGGCGTCCGTGGGGAAAAAAAAGAGCTTTATAGCTCTTTGGATTTCTCCGGTACAGATAGTGATTCTTAAGCTGGGCAAATGTATCCGTTTGTTTTCAGTAGTTTACGATGAAGGTTTAAAAGTAAAATTACACTGGAACAGAGAAGATTGTGTTCCTGGGTGTTAAGTGTTCTTTCCTAATTGCGTATGCCTAAAAACTACAGGAAGTGGATATTACTCCCCACAAACTTTGCTTTTGTGACCAGGACACAAATTCAAAGTTAATAATCCACTCCATTAATAACAATGTGTAACAAATTTATTTATTATTTTTGTTCCTGGCTAGTAAGTGTTATTTCCTAATGGCTTATGCCTCAAAAGTACACGGAATGGCTATTGTTTCCCACAAGCAGTGTTGCTTTTGTGACCAGGAGAGCGATATTTTGAAATGTAAACCTATTTTCAGTGAGAACACGTGGTGTGCATTTGTGTCATTCCTTCACATGAAGCCCTGGTCACAAAAACAACGTTTGTGGGGAATAATAATAATAACCATTTTCGACACTTGTGAGGCATAGGCAATACAATAACACTTACTACCCAGGGGAAAAAAACTCGTGTTACATAGTGTTATTAATTAATACGCGAACAGATTAATCAATACATTAATCGCTTAATAGTGCTATTAATTGATTAATAGAGATAAAGCGAATTACTGGCACCTCCCCACCTCCCTCTCCAAATATTCACGTCAAAAACTCATCCCATGCTAGGAATCGGGGTAGGGCTAGCGGCTAAGGGGCCGACCATAAATGACGTCACGCACCTAGGGGGGTTTGGGGGGGGGGTCAGACATTTGTGACGATGTGTGACGAGGGGGGGGGAGTTGACGTCACATCAAAATGCGCAACTTTAAATTAATATAGACAACGCGTTCTACTTAATTAAATAGACTTTTTTAATAAATGTTTTCTCCTACAGCATCAGAGTGCAGCGCCACATTAAATACGCACTACAATGACAATAGTTTAAAGCGATTTGAAGCATGGTTTATTTCAAATTGGAAATGTTTTTTTTGGGGGGGGGGGGCATAGCTTTGTGACGTCATATTTGAGTGGTGTCTGACTTTTTGTGACGGGGGGGGAATCGTCCAAAATCGCGTGACGTCATTTATGGACGGCCCCGTAGGTGTGGGGGGGGGGAATGTTGTGGGCGGGGCTCAAGAGCGTAGAGCTCCTCCTCCTGGTGACGACAGTCACGCCCTCCTCGGCCACTCTGGTGGTGGTGGTGGTGGAGGAGGCGAGGCGCGAGACACTTCCGCTTGGCCGACTGCCAAAGAGGCTCCCAGGGCGCTGAGATGTCGCAATCAGATTGACAGGCGGAAGTGCGTCGAGCCATTGATATGAACAGCTTAGCGCGAGTGTGTGTGAGTGTGTGTGTTAGTGAGTGTGTGGGTTAGTGAGTGTGTGAGTGTGTGTTAGTGAGTGTGTGAGTGAGTGTGTGAGTGAGTGTGTGAGTGAGTGTGTGGGCAGTGTGAGTGTGTGAGTGAGTGTGTGAGTGAGTGTGTGGGCAGTGTGAGTGTGTGAGTGAGTGTGTGAGTGTGTGTGAGTGAGTGTGTGAGTGTGTGAGTGTGTGTGTGAGTGTGTGAGTGAGTGTGTGAGTGAGTGTGTGAGTGAGTGAGTGCGTGTGAGTGTGTGAGTGAGTGAGTGCGTGTGAGTGAGTGTGTGAGTGAGTGTGAGTGAGTGAGTGTGAGTGAGTGTGAGTGAGTGTGTGTGTGAGTGAGTGTGAGTGTGTGAGTGAGTGAGTGTGAGTGAGTGAGTGTGTGAGTGTGTGTGAGTGCGTGTGAGTATGTGAGTGAGTGAGTGTGAGTATGTGAGTGAGTGAGTGTGAGTGTGTGAGTGAGTGCGTGTGAGTGAGTGTGTGAGTGCGTATGAGTGTGTGAGTGATTGAGTGTGTGAGTGAGTGTGAGTGTTTGAGTGAGTGTGAGTGTTTGAGTGTGTGTGAGTGTTTGAGTGAGTGTGTGTGAGTGCATGTGAGTGCATGTGAGTGCATGTGAGTGTGTGAGTGAGTGCGTGTGAGTGTGTGAGTGTGTGTGAGTGAATGTGAGTGAGTGTGTGAGTGAGTGTGTGTGCGAGTGAGTGCGTGTGTGAGTGTGTGTTTGAGTGTGTGAGTGCGTGTGAGTGAGTGTGTGAGCGATTCCCGCTCAAGGCTAGCACCGGTGACGATCATTTGAACCGGTCCTGGGCCTCCCCTATGTCAACTCAGCCTCAAATGAATACTTGGTGCGGTTGTGTAAACATTGGCACTGGGGAGACAAAGGCGGCCGGGCGTGGTGTTGACCACCCACCCCCTCGTGTACCGTGCCGGCCTTCACAGGTGCCACTCGCTAAAGAGCACGTGCCCCCAACATTCTGTTACAGGCTACACAGGGGGGGTGGAGGGGGATCGTTTTTGTCTTTGTGTGAATGGCAGGAAGACCATTCATAAAATGACCATTCAAAACCAGCATTGCCCAGAGCAACCTCAACACGCTGCAAAGCACAGGCCTCTCTGCCTGAGAGCATCATGCGCAGTAGTTCGAATCTCGGTCGGGGGGGCTGACTCAACCCATCATCACTCACGGGCGGCTAAAGTGACGACAACCGTGTGGGGAACGCGACAAAGCTGGCCTGTGGAGTGACTTGGCCCTGCCATAGGAATGCCTAATATTCACCACTCGCTCAGTGAGGGCTGCTAAACGTGAGATGAGAACCCGCCCCTTCCCGTCGTTTTAAAGGGAACCGATCTGACTTGGGTGTTAGTCGCTGATGTGTGGTTTTTTTCCATGTATTATTATTATTTTACTACCTTCCAGCGAGAAACAACACGGTATTCATCGGGGTTTACGGCATGTTGACAGAACCCCTCTCCGAACCCAGGGAAGTTATTTAGAACTCTTCGGTTTTTTTAAAATTGTTGTATAATGATCACCTTCGGTTTCTTTACCCGGGGGGGGGGGGGGGGGTGGTAGGAGGAAGCCATGCAACTCATCCCCACTGTGCGAACACCGCATTGTGTCACGTGGCATTTAAAAACGAAGGACTCTCAGGACGCAAGTGCTGCCCATGGTCAAGTGCTGCCCCGTGACACGCACGTGTGCGTGCGTGTCTCTGCGATGGGGGGAGCGGTGGCGCTACGGTTTGGTGCGCTGCGAGCCCCCGGTGGCCCGAGTTCAATTCCCGCCCGCCACCGCTAACAGTGGCGAGTCTTTGAACCGTTCATGCGGCACCCCTAGGTCAGTTCGGCCTCAAATGAGTACATGGTGTGGTGTGTGAACATCGTCACTGGGGAGACAAAGGCGGCCGGGCGTGGTGCTGGCCACCCACCCCCTCGTGTGACGTGCCGGCCTTCATTGGCGCAATTCGCTAACAACACACAAAGACAAAGATCCTCCGTATAGCTTTAACAGACTGTAGGGGCAAGTGCTGTTAGCGAGCACCTATGAAGGCCGAGGGGGTGGGTGGCCAGCACCACGCCCGACCGCCTTTGTCTCCCCAGTGGCGATGTTTACACACCGCACCAGGTACTCATTTGAGGCCGAGTCGGGGTTCATAGCGCAACGCGCTAACCGCCACCACCACCGCTCCCCACACACGAACTTACAGACGTGCACGCATGTACAGTACTTGTACATACACACAATATACACATTTGACGGGGGTTAACATTTCCCTTCTTTGCAACTTGAGCAAACAGATGTTGTCATGGGGCTAATGTTCGGTGCTGCTCATGCACACAGACAAAGGTACGCCGTACAGCCTCTGTCGGGGTAAGTTTTGTTTGGCAAGCACCTATTAGTGCCGGCACAGTGGACGAGAAGGTGTTGTGGTCCAGGCTGAGTCGACCTAGAAGAGGCCTTGAACAAGATCGGATATTCGCCACTAGTGTTGCCCTTAGCAGGAGTCAAACTTGCGTCAGTTCAGTTCCATTTATTTGGTATCGCCCTGTGAGCCATTCGGCTCTTGAATCGGGTGCAACCGCAACAAACAAAAAAACAAAAACACGAACAAGAAAAACATCTTAAAGTGACTATGTGACTGTGCAAACAGAAAATCCAGGAAAAACAGCAAAATATTCCTGAAATAGCACCGTACACCAACGCTGTGTGCAAAAAATCCCAGTGGGATGCAAGTCAAGCAACAACAACCACAAGACAACTTAGATTAATGCCATCAGTCTAACTCCGTACTACAACAAACATGGCCAAACCAAAAAACTTTTAGAAATCACCAAAATAAAGCCATAATTGCAACGTAACAGTGATCATAGGAACTGTGACCGAATTTTTAACAATAAAGTACATAAATAACATGTAACACCAAACCCTAGAGCCACAGCTGGCTGCATGAGTCACTCCACAACAACAGGAGCATCAGTCGGAGTATCACATTTTTCAATGCACTTTTAAGATCAGCACACTAAATCAAAATACAGATAATACTTTGCAGCGGTCATCCGGAGCGAAAACATTTTATTTATTTTAGTCCACTGAATAGCAGTGGCAGCTAGGGGTGTACAACTCCTCTAGAGCAGTTTTGAGTGAAGATCTCATAGGTAGTGATTCAAGTTGCAGTTTATTTGCAATAGCATTCCGAAACGCAGCGCACGAACGCAGCGGTTAATGTTGCCACAATCAACAACAGCAACTGCCATTGGCCGCTGAGAGATTGTGACATCACCACAGAGATTGTGCCAGGCTGGGTGCATCTTGAGGCAAGGAGGTCACGGGGCAGACCCAGGCGTTATGGGTTGACTGACTGAGATGACCGACAGATGCTCCCTGCTGTGCCAACTCAGTCCATGCACGCAGACACGTGCATGCACATTCAGTGCACACACGCACACTGACATGTACAACATAGACACGCATATACACACAAGCATGCAAATACAAGACAATTCGCCCGTATAGTCTCAACAGACTGTCGGGGCAAGTGCTGTTAGCGAGCACCTATGATGGCAGGAACAGTACGTGAAGGGGGTGGGTGGCCAGCACCACGCCCGACCGCCTGTGTTTCCCCAGTGGTGACGATTTAACACACTGCAGCAGGTACTCATTTGAGGCTGAGTCGACCTAAGGGAGGCCCAGGACTGGCCGTGAGCGGGAATCGAACTCGCGTTGCCAGGTTCGTAGCGCAGCACAGCGCTAACCGCTGCACCACCGCTCCAAGCACCCAGATGGACACACGCATGTCCACGCTCGCACACGCAATGCACCATAAAAAAATCATTCCTCGCCATGGATGAAGTTAACAGAGTACGTAACGCGTGAGGCCCTAACATCGTTAACAGTGCACTTTGTATTCTGTTTAAATGTACTTGGCGCGCTATCGCGCGGGGGGTTAAGCGAGAAAGGGCTTCGATTTGACCGCGCCTCGACTGCACGTTCACGTTGGCACTCCGCGCTCACCGTGACACGCATTGACAAACCGTGACGAGCACGGAACCCCCTAGCAGTGTGAAGTAAGACCATTCACAGAAGTCGTTTCACTGGCGGCTATTCTTGTGAATTGCGTAATCGGAACGCGCGACGTGAAGCGTCGACGGCATCGATCTTCCCCCTCGATTCCCGCGCTCGGGAACGCTCGCGTAGAAGCGCACGTGTGCACGCATCGGTTGTTACTCGCGGTTGACGTGAAACGGTCCGCCGATTGTACGTTGGCGTTACGTCTATGGCGAATAGGGCCAACGCAAGCGCACACATGCGATGGAGGCGTTGAGAAGCAACGCAAATCGAGACGGTAAAAGTAATCGAGATGAGTAAAGAAATGGTGACCATCCATTGAACTGGGGCACAGTGTACAAGCCGAATGGCAAAGGCATATTGGTAGCGCTTGTCGCACTTGATCAGGCTGTTGGGGTCAACTCTGTCGACAAGCACCTATGAAGTCCGGCACGGAGCACGAAATACCTGACCACCTTTGTTTCCCCATTGCACGACGCACTGGGTACTAATTTAAGTCTGAGTCGACCTACGGGTGACCCGGGACCAGGTCTGATATCACTTGCTACTGCTGATGTTAGCCAGAGGTGGGAATCGAACTAGAGTTTTTTCGCGCACTGTGCTAACCAATACACCGCCGTTGCTCCAGTCATACCCAATCCACACTCACGCACAGCGCAGCATTCATGATTCATATTATTTGTATGCTTGTTCACCCAGGAAAGCTTCACTGAGGCTCATGACTCTCTTGCAGGAGGATCCTGTCACGTGTTGTGCAGTTGGGGGCGATGTTGCTACGTGTAATCCCAATTGTATGTATGTCGAACTTATTTAACAATTGAGCTCAAGTGGTGTCTGTACCCTACTGATGAGTTCTAAGAAGGAGGAGAACTGTCTAGAGGACCGAGCAAATTCCTCGGGATGTAACGGCGCCTCGATTCATCAATAATTACAATGTGCAGACCAGTTGCCTCTGACTCACCGCTGCCTGTTGGCTCGTCACATTTGCTCACTCGTGCACGGTGACACGCATGATACGATGACCACAATGCAGTTCTTCAGGAACTGGTGGGTTTTTTGTTTGTTTGCGTAAACGCTTAAGGGCTGAGAGCTTTTTTTTTGTTGTGCACGCACAGTGCGCCCGTTCTTTGTTGGTACACGCCGCAGACCTGACCGTGTTGCAGGGAGGGCCCGGCTTTGTGATCTGTGGCTGTTGCCGTTTAGCCGCTATCAATCGAGCCGTCTTTTTAACCCGAGCCGTCCCGCCGTCGCCGCCCCTCGGTGCAGGGAAGTTCAAGCTGCTGGAGCAGGAGCGGGACATGAAGGATCCTGTGCAGTACTTCAGCAGCGTCGAGGAGGTGGCCAAGGCGTTTCCAGACCGCGTCTTTGTCATGGAAGACATCTCCTTCAGCGTCAAGGTACTCTTGACTGTTCACCATGACCACCGCCGGGGCCTGCAAAACCCTTCCTCGTCAAGGTGTCCGCCAGTCGTGCTGCTCGGTTAGTTATTCGTTAGTTGTTCGCTTGGCCACGAGATTTTGTTTCAGGAGGGAATAATACGCGCTTTGGGATATTCGTCCACACTAGTGTCACCAGTGAGGGTTTTAAACTATAAGGTTTTTAACATTTTTTACCAGGTAAGCCTCACTGAGCTATATAGATGTTTTTCAGAAGCGACCTGGCCACAAATGATAGCTCGTTGAAGTGGCTATTCGCGTGGTAATTTATATCAGTGGCCGAATGCTCCTAACGCATGCTGATTCTAAATGTGGAGGGAAAAACCGGAGGTCCTCGAGAAAAATCCACGTGACCACGGGGGAGAACATGCAAACTCCAAATATACAGCAGGAGTTAGGGTAGGGATCAAACTGACAACCTGTATACCAGGTGATGTATTGAATATCTCACCACCGTGGCGCCTCATACACTTAAAAAACAATTCTCTGGGCAGATTAGTTCTATTGTTTTTTTGTTGTCAAGTTCAGTTTTCCAAATCAGAAAATTTATTGACACTGGAGGAATCTGATGAGCTATAAAGCTCTCTTTCTGCTTGCTCGCGTTTAGACCCCTGTTTGTCCCCTGTCCCTCCGCCGTCAATAGCTTCCTTGGGGTTCACAACCTCTTACCTCCTCTTCCAGCTCTAGTCCTCTTACCAAACCTCGTCACCCGTTCGGCGAACCCATCGTACGTGACTTTAGGTTTCTCTCCGTCGTGCTCGGAGGGGCATTGTGGCAAATCGATTTGAAACCTGGCTCCGTGTCCGTTAATCAGCTGTGCATTACAGACAGAGGGGGAAATAAAAACCTCACCTGGCTCGATGGAAATCTGTTTGACTGTTTTGCCCACGCCCCCACATTGGAATTGGCACCAATTTGTAATGAGAGTAAAATGTTACAATGGCATCTGTGTGCACCTGTGCCCGCGTGCGTGGTGTGTGTGTGTGTGCGCGTGGTGTGTGTGCGTGGTATGTGTGCGTGATGCGTGGTGTGTGCGTGGTGTGTGCGTGGTGTGTGTGCGTGGTGTGTGTGTGTGCGCGTGGTGTGTGTGTGTTGTGTGCATGTGTGTGTGTTGTGTGCGTGGTGTGTGTGTGTGCGCGTGGTGTGTGTGTGTGTTGTGTGCGTGGTGTGTGTGTATGTGTGCGCGTGGTGTGTGTGTGTGTGCACATTTGTTTGACAGCTGTAATCTCAATGGGGCTTTATTGCTGGCACGTGTCTCCATGCACACCCAGTTGGCTCTGAAGCAGTGTCAATTATTGAACATTTCAGGGAGCCAAGGGGTCATTTTTATCCTCGCCGGGTGCTAAATAAAGGCAGTTTTATAAGCAGGGGGAAAAGAGTCCGTCATTTGAATGTCGTGCACGATACAATTGCACGCAATTCAGGCGAATGAGCTCCCGCGCTTGGAAGATATCCTTTCTCTCTTTTAAAAAAAAGTGCTTTTAGTTTACAGTGGAAACGTTCAACTCGTTGCCAAATCTGCTGAACGTGCGCGCGAGCGAGCGAGCGAGCGTCTCGCGTTCAGCAAATTTGACTTTCGTGTAATCGTCCCTTGAGGCTGCGCGCGGAGCTCGAGTTTGACGGAGGTAAAAACTACCGGTGAACGAAAACCGTTTTCGCAACGAAAGCACGGCCCTCTGGCGTGCACGTACGCCGCAGCCCAACGTAGCTTTAGAGCGGATTTGGCATGACGGTTTAGCGCAAGGCAACGTCGTGAACTTTGCCGGTGAGCAGTGGTTGCTCATAAAAGCCACGCTTGGCCCCGAGTTGAACGATCTAATGCTGACTTTGAGTCCGTGTGGGTGAGGCGATCTATGTGAGCGTGTGTGGAGGCAGGAAGGGAAGGCGGGAAAGAGGGGTGGGGGGGGGGGGTTGGCAAGGGCTGCCCTCTTAATTTCCCACAAACACGCACGGTTCAAGTCGATAGGAGGGTGCCAAGAGCGGTGGTGCTGCTTCCTCGGACCACATAGCCAGCGGAAGCAATTTGTTCGCTCAAACATGCGAGGCCTTCATTGGCGCTCGTGCCCTGCGTTCAAGCGTTTTGGTTCGTGCCAAAATAAAAGACCGGGAGTTAATTTTTTTATTCGTCTCGCTCTCTCTTTCTCTGTTATTGCAGTTAGCGGTTAAAAAAAACAACAACATTGACGCGACTCTTAGTTTAGTATTAAACTTTTCTCCTCAACCCGTTGATATATATATTTTTTGTCGTGAGGTGAAGAAACGTGTGCCCCTCCCGGAGGGCTTACAGTCAGCGAACGCTCGTGTCGGGGGCCCCAGAAGGAGACACTGTAGAACTAGTTCTGGAGTGAGTCCGTCCGGCATCAGACAGTGCGTCCTCCATGCTCTGTATGGAGTGATTCCACTGCACATCAGTCATTTGAAGCATCTGCAAACGTTGGTCCTCTGAGCTGGGATGTAAAATAACAACCGGATGTGTCCTCCCTCCGTCTTGGCTGCCATTCGATCAGCAGTCTCATACGTTGGCCACCCTCCCTCCTAGGCCCCAATGCGTTCTGCCCAAGCGCTCGCTCGTGAACATCTCGCCACGGTGGCGAGATGTTCACGAGCTCGCCTGGCGTGCAGGAGGTCGTGGGTTCGATCCCGACACCTGTAAATTTGGAGTTTGCATGTTCTCCCCGTTGGTCGCGTGGATTTTTCTCCGGGTCCTCCGGTCTTACCCTCCGCATTTAGAAACATGCGTTTATAGATTGTTTTGGCTGGTATGAATTTCCGCGTGATAAGCCATTTTGGTGGGCTATCATTTGTAGTCGGGTCGCTTCGAAAAATTATCTTTACAGCTCAGTGGGCCTTGCCTGGTGAAATAAAAATATTTTCGTTTTGTTTCATAGTTTCGCAGTCCCGCACCTCCGGTGAGCACGGCTGGCTTCGTACGGTGCGAAAGTAGCTGGGATTCTCGTCCACCCGAGCAAGTGTAGCGGGATGTTGATGTGAGTCGGTTTGCCCCGATGTTTCCACACTCCGACGAGCGTCGATGTTTTAAATGCCCCTTCTTTTATCTCTTTTTTTCCCCCGCTACCGGCTGTAAGAAAAGGAAAACCTGGTGTCGCAATTGTTGCAAAGCTCAGTCGTTGTATTCACGCACTCAGCGTGCTCGCCCGCTCGCACACACGCTCCGTCTCTCTTTCTTTCTGTGCGTCTCTCCCGGGGGGGACGGGGGGGGTTCAAGGTGCACGCTGTTACCACTGGGTTGTGGCCTCGGTTCGAAGATTTGCCGGCCCTCCCCGCAGTGTGTGCAAACACGTGCGCTAATGGGGGCCGCTGTGTGCTCAGCCAAGGAACCATGCAGCCTCCTTCCTTCCCTTGCACTGTCGCGTGCGTGTTGTGCGTGTGCGTGCGTGTATTCTCTGTGTTTGCACGTGTGTTCTGTGTGTGTGCGCGTGTTCTGTGTGTTTGTGTTCTGTGTGTCTGCATGTGTGTTCTGCGCGTGCGCATGTATTTTGTGTGTGAGCGTGTGTTCAGTGTGTGCCTGTGTGTGTGTCTGTGTTGTGTGTGTGTGTGTTCATGTGTTCTGTGTTTGTGTATGTAAGTGTTAACACTTTTTTCGAAGCGCCATTTATATGTGTGTATTAAGAGCCCGTTATTGTTGTCGTGGACATCCAATTCTGCACTTGTTTCCGAAGACAAAAGAGTGCATTTGATACCTCTTTCGATACCTCTATCGATACCTCTATCGATACCTCTATCGATACCTCTATTGATAACTCTATCGATACCTCTATTGATAACTCTATCCGGGGACGCAACTCTGGGGAGGGCATCTGGCAGCGTCATGCGACGCATAGGGGCCCAGTCGGCCACAAGGATGGACTCGAATAAACAGATAAACAAGGGGAAAAAAAATATTAAGGAAATGTTTGAACAACATTATTTCATTATAATAGAAAAAGTACCCGTGGTCTACCACCATGGATCAATCCCGATTATTTACACATCTGGCTGTCGTATCAATGGAGCAGCGCAAAGTCGCGCGATCCACCCCCAATTGGGGAAATCCTCCATCGATGGGCCCGGCATCTTTTTCTTAATACTGTCACTATGAGACATGTCTTCCTCTAAACCCCTATATGCGGTGCAACTAAAATCACGTTTAGTTGTAGCCTACATATTATTGTTATACGGGTTAAACACATCCGTGGCTATTTCAGTAAAAGTGAGTCGGGAGAAAGGAGGGGAGGGCCCACAGTCGAACCTTGAAATAGGGAGTTGCCCCCGCCTGCCTCGATCGAGATGATTGATAGTTCCCGATGCAAATCTAATTATTGAAGCTGCCCTTCCGAGGCCCAGAGTGGGTCTCCGCGTGTGTTGGTCTGAAATGGGGAGGGGTGAAAAACATCCATTGTCCCGTGTATTAAGGGTTGACGACTTTGTTGCGAGGGCCGGCAAAATTCGCGCGCCTGCCGACGGCGTCCTCGATTTCAACGAAAGATTCTCCGGCGTTACCGAACGCATGGGATGGACGCGCGCAATTGAAGCACCTTTTCATACAGGTTAATTGCGGGACGTGAAAATCACCGCTCGCGCTTCCGTTGTCGTTTCAAATGACAGTGTGCTGCTGCTGCTGCTGCTGCGCGCTGGCAGACCCTGGCACTAACGATGAAGCGTCGCTTTTGGGTTTTTTTGTTGTTTAAATCACATGAATCATTCACGCAACTATTCGGAGTGCGCTTACTTTGCGCCAGATCGTAATTTAATTGAATCAAATGAAAACAACCCTTAAATGCATTTATTGAGCTACTTTATTCATTTGTAAGCAGGTGAGGGCCGATCTGCCTGACTGGGTGGCGCAGTTGTTCGGGCGTGCGGCAAGGGTTTTCACGCATCTTTAAAACATCTTAGCCGTGCCCATTTACTCTGAAGGCTCCATTCGTGCAGGGTTGTTGATTGTGCCATCGTGGTGAATATACGGTGAAGAGATTTTGAACTTTGTGTTGAGATCACCGAAGATAGATAAGAATAACAGCATCTGCAGTCAATTCGATTTTATTTAAAGCTCTTTGTCAATCCACTGCTGCATGAACACTTGCTCATTGGACGGGGGGTGCTTGGTCATGCTTCACCATGCTGTTCATTGCACGTGTAGTCAAAGGGCACGAGAAGCCCGCGACCAGTTTAGAGGTCGCTCCCCACTGACATCGGCCGTGGCTGGGAATCGAACGCGGGTCGCCGGGTTCATGAGCGCGGCACGTGCAACGTCGCTCCGCTGTACCGCCGACAATCTCATTGACCACGACGCGGATCCAACTTTCCGGTCGTGAAGTTTGCAAGTCGCGACACGTTTAGAGCGGGGATCATCGTTCTTTTTTGTTGTAAACCTTTCCACAGAAGAAGGCCACCGCTCCTAACGCTGCTGCTGCTGCTGCTGCTGCGTTTGCGCCCAGGTCGCGTCGGGCGAGTTCAGCGAGGACAGCGAGGTCTACAACTTCTCGCTGAGCACGGGCGATGAGCTCACGCTCATGGGCCAGGCCGAGATCCTGTGCGGGAAGCCGCCGGGCCGCGACCGCTTCCGCCTCAACGCCCTCCT
Organism: Petromyzon marinus; assembly: GCF_048934315.1. Lineage (NCBI taxonomy): Eukaryota > Metazoa > Chordata > Hyperoartia > Petromyzontiformes > Petromyzontidae > Petromyzon > Petromyzon marinus. The sequence goes on along the minus strand of NC_133678.1, from coordinate 11,912,765 downwards.
GCGCAAGCTGGGCCGGCTCAACGCGGCCGTGAGCGGCGGCGGAAACTCGGGCGGCGGCGGAGGTGGGGGCGGCAACAACAACGCCCCCTCGTCCGTGCTGCGCCCGGCCAAGGGCAAGATGCCGTGCCTCATCTGCATGAACCACCGCACCAACGAGAGCCTCAGCCTGCCCTTCCAGTGCCGCGGCCGCTTCGGCACCCGCAGCCCGCTGGAGCTGCGCCTGCGCGAGGGCGAGCACACGCTGCGCTCCATCCTGGAGCGGGCACGCCTGCCCGTCAGCGTGCAGGTGCCGGGGCCCGGCGGCCTGGGCGGGATGGTGCCCGCCGGGGTCGTCGTGTTTGGGGGTGGAGGAAGCGGAGGAGGAGGAGGAGGAGGAGGAGGAGGGGGGGGCGGAACGACGTCCCGGGTTCCCGCCGGACCCCAGCCTCCGTCGGCGCCGCCGCCGCGCAACCCCTACGACCAGCACAGCATGCGGGAGGGACACCGCTACAAGCTGGTGGGCATCCGCGCCAAGATGGTGGTGGTGTGCTGCGCGATCCGCCCCGACGGCCTGGGCGGCGAGACGGCGCTGCCGCTGCACTTCACGCTGCAGGTGGGCGCGACGCTCCCGCGCTTCGCCCTGCCCGAGGGGCTGGCTTGCGCCGACAAGGCCTACGAGCGGGCGGTGCGCGACAGGCTGGCGCTCGTCCAGCGCAGCTTCGACATCGACGAGTTCTCGCGCGCGGTGCGGGAGGCGCCGCTCGTCGACCCCCCGCCTCCTCCGGGCGGCGGCGGCGGCGGCGGCGGCGGCGTGGCCGTGGGCTCGTCGGGAGCGACGACCGGGGGCCGGGACGTGTCGAGCCCCAAGCCGGGGAGGTCGGCGCCGGCCCCGCACGGCGGCCACGTGCCCTACGCGCGCGAACCCAGCGGCTGCCCCTTCCAGCAATGGCCGCCGGGGTGCGCGCACGGCGGGGGCGGCGGGGGGCGGCTCCAGCTTGGCTGCTTCGGCGGAGGTGGCGGCGGTGGCAGCGGCAGCGAGGCGTCGCTCGCCCGCTCCTCCCGCACGTGCTCGTCGGAGGAGGAGTCGCCCCGCGGAGTCGCGGCCCTGCCGCCGCTGTCGCGCGACCGTCGCTCCGTCCACGACGAGAACGGCACGGACGGCGACGGCTACGGCGGCGACGGCGGCAGCGACGATGACGGGGAGTACGTCCTGCCCGAGGAGCCGCGCCCGCCGCCGCCGCCGCCGCCGCCGCCGCCGCCGCAGTCATCGTCGTCGTCGTCGTCGTCGCACGCGGGACGCCCGCCCGGCGCCGATCTTCCGTACGAGGAGCTGTGGTCGGAGCGAGCCGTGGCCGCCGGGAGCCCCCGGCTGCTGACGCGGGGAGGGAGGGGATGCCGGGGAGAGGTGGACGCGGTGTACAGCTCCCCACCACGCGCCGGGCACCACGACTGCTCGCTGCACCCGCCGCCACTCCCGCCAAAGTCGCAGGCGGTGAGGCTCGGCCAGGACAGGCATACGTCGGTTGCTCACCGTCGTCGGTCGCTCACCGTCGTCGGTTGCTCACCGTCGTCGGTTAATCATCGCCGGTTGCTCACCATCGTCGGGGTTGCTCACCATCGTCGATGTTGCTATTGCACGTCCCTCGCAATCGTGCATTGTAACGATACATCTGGCACCTTTCGCTGCCTTCACGAACCTACCCTGACCATGTGTGGTGAAGTACGGCTGAACAATCCCCCCACCACTGACGCGGCATGGGGTGAGGCATTCATCGGCCTGTTGATTGATAAAGGGATGTGAAATGTGAATCATTGCTGTGGTGAAACCATTTGGGAAAAAAATAATTATCGAATGAAATTGCGACTCTCTCAAATTGTGGTGGCATTGGGAATCAACCGTGCCATCCCTACTCAGAAGTTCTGGTCAATGTCCTGAACCTATTCGTCACCTGTGTTTTTCTTTTACATATAGCTCAGATACAATACCTGACGTCAAACTGACAATCTTTAAGAGTTAAAACTAAAACATTTTTTTTGGCTTAACAAAATTCGAAACAAAATATCCTTTTCACAAGTGACAGCTTTTGCAGTAAAAAAACAGAACAAATCTTGGCAGTGGAATGAAACATCGATCCCTCCCGTGCTCCATTAATCTGCCCGTCCGCCGGCACCGCCGCACGCGCCTGGCGCCCGTGTCTCCTTCCAGGTGAAGGCCGAGTGCCGAGCCATGCAGGCCCAGGCGCCCCCCGTGCCCCCCCGCAGCACCAAGCCCCCCTCCACGCCGACGCTGAGCCCCCGGCTGCCTCCGCGCACGCCCCGGCCGCAGCTCAGCCAAGCGGCGGCACGCTCGCCGAGCCCCAGCCTCTCGTACTACTCGTCCGGACTGCACCACGTGTATGTGACCCCCCCCCCCCCACACCGCCACCGCCCACTCTACTCCCACCCACCCCCCCCTCCAACCCCATACCCCCCACACTCCGCCCAAACGCTCTCAACCCACGGCGGGAACGACGCACGCTGTTGAACTTCCCGCGCGGTGGCAACAATTTCCTGAATTCCGGAGGGATGATGGCCTGAGCCGAACCCCATCCGGCATGAGAACTTGTTACTTTCTTACGGGGCAGTATGGGTATGGTCTTGACGGCAGTACCACCTGGCCAGGTTAGGATGCATGATGGGATGGGTGGATAGTGAAATGGATGGGTGGATGAATGGATAGATTGAGGAAGTAATGCATGCGTGGGTGATTTTGTGGTTTAATTGATGGATACTGAACAGATGGATTGGTAGATATCTTGATTATCATGACTCCCAAAGTTGAATTTACTTCGGTATGGCCGGTGACACCTCGCCACGTCCAAATCCTTAATGCGGTACCGTGATCAGTTTTCCACACTGCATAGTTGCGTGATAAAATCGCCAACACCACTTAAGTGTGATCACCGATTGCCGCCACTCCTCCTGCAAGTGGTGACCCTGATTGTCTTAACACTGTATCATGGGACCTCCTTTGCCAGTACCAAAATATGAAACTAGGTCTTCCCCTTTTTTCTAGCCAGAAAAAGGAGGTCCCATTATGTGGCTGCTCACCCCGAGCTCTCATTACTCTGCGAGTGCATTGTCTTTGTGCTGCTGTACGCCTTTTGGCGTCCTCTGGTCTCACACCGTTTGAGACGAGGCTCTAAAGAAAGCTGTCTCTGGTGTGGACCAAACAGTTTAAAAGACAATGCCACATATATTATCAGAGTGTTTTTTGTTTGCATTCTGACCACAAGTATTGTGGTTAATGCAGACATGATTCCTTGTAAAAGGTTTCAGTTTGGTGTTTTAACATCATAACAACTAATCTTTGTTTTTTTGCGGTAAAGTCACGTAGAAATAATAAAATAACATAATAGTGTACGACGTTTCGATTGCAACACAAGAAATCACCATCAGGTACAGAAGAGCTAAATTTACGAGAGAGAGGAGACACATAACCGCAGATATATATACAGACACAGATACAACAGGGGATACAGAGAGAGAGAAACGTGGGAGCACACGAAATCAAACAGGTTTTAGCAAGATTTGGAAACTATATAACGCAACACAGACGGTCGGTCAAAACACAATTAACGCAAGGTCAGGTTGATTACGTTATTTCAAAGATTGTTAAATTGTAAGTTAAGTGTGGAATTTAAAATCTAAAAAATATACACACCGCATACACATATATAGACATCCAAGCAGAACGAGTTAGCACAGAGACACATGGAGAGAGACAGGCACACAGTGAAGCATCATCTCTGTGTCAAGGTTTTAAATAGACAGAGGGTGGGGCTGAGATGTAATGGGGCAATTTCACACTTAACTTACAATTTATAAATCTTTGAAATAACGTGATCAACCTGACCTTGCGTTAATTGTGTTTTGACCGACCGTCTGTGTTGCGTTATATAGTTTCCAAATCTTGCTAAAACCTGTTTGATTTCGTGTGCTCCCACGTTTCTCTCTCTCTGTATCCCCTGTTGTATCTGTGTCTGTACATATATCTGCGGTTATGTGTCTCCTCTCTCTCGTAAATTTAGCTCTTCTGTACCTGATGATGATTGCTTGTGTTGCAATCGAAACGTCGTACACTATTATGTTATTTTATTATTTCTACGTGACTTTACCGAAAAAAACAAAGATTAATTCCTGCAGTCACGAAAGCTCCAAATTCAAGTATCATAACAACTGTTTTGTTGCCAGAAAAACGGGGAAAACGTGTTCTCATATTTTGGCACTGGCAAAGGAGGTCCCATGAGGAAAACGGTGCTTTGCCGATGGTTAGGAAGATGATGGCGATGATTGGATGATTATGACGACATATGCATGTACGCACGTTGAGCTTCTTTGGCACCGCGCGAAAGCCAACCGTGCTAATCTGTGGTGCGAACTCTGTCAATGCAAAAATGCGATTGTTGCAAAAAATCTGGCAAACAGATTAGGGACAAGCCCGCTGCTCGCTCCACATCTTGTCGTATTTCTGCTGGAAATCGGTGGGAAAGGCCGAGCCCCCCGATGACGTGCACGGCGTCCCTGAGTGGCGCTCGTGCCAGGCGCGGTGCCGCTCCCCTTGGGGGCGGCGCAGCGGCCGCCTCCGATCGCGACGGATGGCGCGGCGTGCAGCGCTTCAAGCCGGCTTGTCCGGACGTCGGCGCGTCATTCGGGACAGGCGGTGGCGCGGAAGCGAGCCCCGTAGCGATCGAACGACGGACAAAATGACCGACGCGTCGCGAGAGAACGTAAGCGGGAGAAACAAAGCGCGGGCGCCACTTTTCCGGGGGACGAGCCCCTCAGCATTCCTCGTAAAGCTAGAGAGAGAGAGAGAGACAGGAGAGCGAGACAGGGAGGGAGGGAGGGAGTACTACAATGACCTCACTTCCTAATGAAATAATAATGAGGGGCTGTAATGTCGGAGGCCGGAGGCTTGCTTCGGAGGGATGATTCATGCGCAGATCGAGCTGTTGGTGGTCGTTGGCCGCATTAGTCGCAGCGCCCGGCAGTTACGTTTAGTGGACGGTGCAGTCCGTGACTTACTTTTGCTGGCGAGGTTTTGGCTGATGAGTATTAGGGGTCTGTGTGTGTGTGTGTGTGCAACGATGCATCGTTTCATCAATTAATATCGATGCTTAAGCTCCTCAATGCGTGCGCCGCATCACATGTGTACGAAACTTTGCGAGTGTGTTTGTTGCATGTGTTCTACGCACGGATTAGTGTCCGTTCACCCAGTGTTGACAAAAGTTAACGAATTTTTTTTTTATTTTACCAGGTAAGGCCCACCGAGCTCTGTAGCGCTTTTTCAGAAGCGACCTGGCCACAAATGATAGCGCAACGAGGTGGCTTGTCACGTGGGGATTATTCCAGCCAAATACTCCCAACGCGTGACTTTGATTCTAAAAACGTGGAGGGAAAAACCGGAGGACCCGGAGAAAAATCCACGCGACCACGGGGAGAACACGCAAACTCCAGATATGCAGCGGCAGGCGTCAGAGTTGGGATGGAACCCACGACCTCCTGTGTACCAGGCGAGGGAGTTAACCATCTCTCCACCACGGCGCCACAAAAATGAGCATATTCGTAATGTATGTACAGTACGTTGAACTTCTTTTGCACTGTACGTAGCCAACCGTGCTCATCGGAGGTGCATAAATGAGCATAGTAGTAATAATGAGATACAATTATAATTTGCATGAATCGTAAAACAAAACCATTCTTAAATGTGTACTCTGACACTCGCTTGTGAGTGGTCGTTGCTAAGTGTGTGTTTTTTATATATGTGTGTGTATATATATATAAAACATTCTCATTATTTTTAAGTACAGAGCAGCACACAATATTATCTTTTGTTTTGGAAACCAGTTGTTTGAGTTTGGTGCACACATGTTTGTGTTTGGACAGCAGTCCAGATCCCGTTGGCAGTGCAGCCCGAAAGCAAACAGCTGTTGCAATACTGACTGGAAGCAATGTGGGGTTCACTGGGAAATGAGGGTCAGAAGCTGTCATCGTCTCTGGTGCCGAATGATATCGTTCCTGTTTCTATTTACACCGCCAGCCATCGGTGTGTGTCCGGTTTGGTGGCGGTGCAGCGTGGGGGGTGGGTGGGGGGTTTAGGGTTCACGGCTCCCCCAATGACCGAGTCTCGGCCGGCGGTTTTATTTGGCCCATCATCGCAATTGCGGCTGATAAGAACTAGCACTCGGGAAACGGCGAATTTCCACGACTGAGCCCATAACACCGTGTTCTTCATTGCAAGGCCCGCGGGCAAATGGCAGGCCCTTGGTGGCCTTTAATGCGGCCCCAATCGTGCTGCTGTCAAACCCCAACGGTTCCACACGTGTGGCGACCGTCACGCCGGTGATGCCTTATTGTGGACTTTCTCGAGGTGATACACTTGCATGAATGTTGGACTTCTTTCGCACCGTACGTAGCCACCAGTCCCGAATTGGAGGTGGATGGTAAAACCACTGTGACTCTTTAATAATTCTTCCGTAGCTTTGTGTCATACTGTGGAGGTCTGTAACACGAGTTCACCAATTGAAGGTCACGAGTTATCCGAATGCAGTTATGACCTCGAATCATCAATTCATTCAAGCCGTGCTGCTCCTCTTACATTGTAAGTTGTGTGAACCGTACAATGTCTGTTTATCCATCGTGAGTGTATGTACGTATGTATACATAGCTGTTTTCCAAGTCCACTGCTGGATGGGATCTCCCTAGACTGTGGTGGGTGGTGGGCATTATTTGATCGCACTTCTCCACGATCAATACACACCCTCGGTCTCTTTAAATTCACAGCGAAGAGTTGCTGCTCGGCACACACGGAAGCAGAAGGAACCAAATTGTCCCTCGACATTCCCCCCCCCAGCTTGTCCTCCCCACAAGGCTGTGTGGCCCACGCAACCTTCACCGGGGAGGGTTCTTGGGTTCCTACCCAGCGCACTGACCGTTTCCCGAGCTCGAGTTTTTGGGCCATCACTGACGTCCGTGGCAATTATCCGAACCGATCCCGGGTCTCCTCTAGGTCGACTCGGTGTTTAATGAGTAGCTGGCGTGGCGTGCTTTTAAAGACTCCCACTGCCTCGCTTTGAAGACTTACACTTATCCGAAATTTTTTGGCGCCAAGTTACAAACGACTCCTATTATCCGAGATATTATTCCCCCCCCCCCCCCCCCCACTGTGGATAAGTGGATTCGATTATCAGGATCTGTGGTATGGGTCCCCCACGTCAAAATAACATTTATATTTTATTTCTGCTATAAATGTCCAATTGAAAAGCCACTTTGTTGAGCTATCATTTGTGGCCAGGCCGCTTCTGAAAAATAAGCTAACTAGCTCACTGTGCTTTGCCTGGTAAGATGGGGATGGTTTCCTTCTCTTTGTATGTGTCTGGGTGATTTGTTTTCTTTTCTCGTACTTTGCGCTCCAATTGTGTTGCTGTATTGTTTGTTGCTGTAACGTTAAGACCCGCCCCGACTGGACATCTGTGAAAAAAAGAGCTTCATAGCTCATCGGATTCCTGCTCCAGTACAAATAAATATTCCGATTCCGATAAAAGGACTTAAACTGCATATAGACGCACGACCTATTTACACGGTGTGTAAGTAGGTTCTGTGGATGAATTAACAAATTGATTGCAAGTCTTAGGACTCGGTGAGGCTTTTCTGGGTAAATATCGTAATGGGCCTTATTTGTATTTTTTTTCGTCTCTCTGATTACTCTCTCTCCCCCATCTCACTCGCTCTCACTCGCTCTCCCAGATTCTCCTGCCTCGCAGTCTCAACGCAGATGCCCCAAACGCCCCACATGTGCTCCAGGCTGACGCGCTCAATATTTAATGGCAGTGGCGCCTCTTAGCAGATGGGCGTGCGCATCTTCGTGCTAACCCGCCCTGAGTGCGCACGGTGCAGATTCCATCGAACATTGGACGTTTGTAGGCATCCAGCAATGGCATTAATTCGTCGACTTAAAATCGATTATTTACGTGTATAAAGTCCTGCACGTGACACTAGAATGCTTACGATTTTACACAAACTGTGCATGCAAACGATCGGCGAATGAAACATTTGAGGCTAAAGGAACCAAAATAACCGTACAAGTGAAAAACGATTTAAATGAATGAGTTGGCAAAAACGAGCCTAGAAAACAATTGAACTCTTGGATAGAATCCAGACCCCCGAATTGTGACGACTCATTGCATCGCCGGGGTGGTAATCATCACGAAACCTACAACTACAATGCAACACATGGAGTGAATGTTTGTCTCTGCATGTAAGTATTGGTTGTAATGTAGCAAGCGGTGTCATATTGGTTCATGCACTGAGCTGCGATCTCAGTGTCGGTGTGGGTTCAGTCGGAGGCGGTGACGCGACCCGGCGGTTGCGCGTTTGCCACTTACTGCAGAGGTTCACGGTCCGAATCCAGAGTCGTGTGCAGAGTTGAGACGCGCGGGAGAGAAAAGGCAGCAGGGCACGGCACGAGACGGCATGGGCCACACCACCGCCTCAGTGTGCACTGAACAGGGCTTCTCTTATAGTCACGCTTGCACGCATCTCGGGCGTTTATTTGGTATTTGCAAAGGTCTCTGTGCGAACATGTGCACTTCCACTCTTGCATTGGGAGAAATGTTGCTTCCCTTCTCCATTCATGAATCCTGTTTGCGAGGCGTTGTTTCGACCGCTGGCCCGGGGCGGTTTATTTCCTCCTCTCCCACTTCAAACGTTATGCTTGGCTGCTTTGCTGTTCGAAAACACAACGAAATGCTATTGATCGTCACCGAGGGGCCCCGACACCCATTCAGGTTTTTCGCCGTTCGAGTGAGCTGGCAAGGTCACGGGCGGGGGAAGTGCCGTACAGTGCCACGGCCGTTTAAGAATGGATCGAGCCCTCCACAACGCCGATGTCCATTAATCTCCGTAAATATCACATCCGCGAGCGGGCCGCGGTAATGCCCGCTTTATGGAGCTCATTCATCTTTCCATTTTGGGAGCGGCGCATTTCCGTTTCTGACTAAATAGGGGGACTTCTATTCCTCGAAATTGCTGACTCTAAGTGTTTTAAAATAACTTTTGTGGACTTTCTCGAGGTAATACATATGAAACATTTTATAGCTGCCGACAGCCATTTTACTTTATTAAAGTAAATGAATGTGAGTCTTTTCACTGACCGATGGTGGTCTATATATTTTACACAACGCATTATGTTGCGGAGGCAGACGTATAATGTTACGTACAAAATTTTCCTGAAAGTAATTTGACGATCGTATTGTTGGCTTAGTGAAATGTCAGATATTATACGGTATTCTCATTCACTTATACAGCAAAGAGCACCCGCCATGGAAGGTTGTATCACTAATGTAAATTCGCAATCTCTCTGTCTCCATGGAATAACGAACATCTCCGTTGTTGGCCCGGAGGCAGGGATAGAAATTCTACATTTCGATGGTGGGGAGTTAGGCTTCCAACGTAGAACAGACTTTTGGGCCAAGTGCTGTTAGCGAGCACCCATGAAGGCCGGCCCTTGGGGGTGGATGGTCAGTACCTCACCCGGCCACCTTTTTTTCTTGAGTAGTGATGTTTATGCATCGCACCAGGTACTCATTTGTGCAGGAATCGAACTCGGGTAGCCGGGTTACACTCACAGGTACACTACCACCACCACACGTATGTCTGTGGGTGTTGATGATGCAAATTGTGGGTACTCCCACCTCTTCTATGACGTCTGGTCAGCATGGAAGAGTAGGCCAAATACCCCTTTAGAGGGGCCCTCCAGAGCTCCCTCTTGTGGATGTTCTTCAGTCAGCAGTGACTTGAGCGGGAAAATTCAGGCCTCTACGTTTACATTTGAGGGTGGTTTGACTCTCGCGAATTGTTTATCCAGGGGTGTGAGGAGCAACGCGACGTGGATGGCCCAAGCGAACACGGACCCCGGAACCGGCTTCTGCTACCCCTGCGGCTGGACCTGCGATCACAGCAATGGTGGCGTCGGCGGCGCCGTCACCGTTGGCCCTCAACAGGACCGCTCGGCCCGGCCTTCTCTCTCCGATGGCCAGTCGGTAAAGACCTCCTGGTCGGAGACGTGGAGCCGGGGCTCCAGCGAGAGCGACGGCGGCCACTACCTGACGCCCGACGCGTCGCTGTCCAAGCACGGCAACTTCTTCTACGGTGGTCCCCGCCCACGCGTGGTGCCCCCGGCGCCCCAGCGCCGGGCCGACGCGGGGGCCGCCGCGCCCGCGGCCGTTCGCGGCGCCGACAGCCCCGAGGAGGCGCCGGCATCCCGGGGGTGGACGACTGGCTGCGGCGCGCCACCTCCCTCGCTCTGCCCTCCGTTCGGCAGCGGCTCGGCGAGCCCGGCGGACGGCGGCGACCCGTTCGACCCGTTCATGCCCGCGCCGGATGAGAGGCGGCCGCCCGCGCCCGCGCACAACGGTTGCTGCGTGGTGAAGCAGCCGGTGCTGTCGCTCCTCGCGCGCGGAAGCCTCCCGCCCTTTGACAGGATCCTGTCGGCGGAAACGGCGCAACCGCCCGGCACGCCGGGTGCCGCCGGGCCCGTGTGCCCACTCTCTCCACCGCGGCCTCCGAAACCGGGGCGTGCCTCCGAGCTCCACCAGGGCCCGCTCGCGCCATCGCCGCTCGTCTCGTCCTGGGAGCTCCCGGCGGAAAACGGGACAGAGGTTTTTTCGTTGGGGATGGGCGGCGAGGCCTACCTCAGGCTGTCGGACACAGACACGGGCCCGGGCGGCCACGAGCTCGGCGAAGATCCCTGGAGGCCCCCGTCGGACCTGGCGGGGCTGTCAGTGGAGGGCGTGTGCCGGTGCCTGCGTTTTCTCGGGTTGCCCGAAGGGCCCGTGGCAAAATTTTCTTCCGAGAAGGTGGACGGGACGCTGTTCGCTCAGCTGTCGGAGGAAATGCTCCTCAACGACTTTGGGTTGGGGAAGCTGCAGGCCAGGAAGCTGCTGCAGTTCGTCGCTGGGTGGCGCCCAAAACTGTGAGGCCGGCGACGTCGACCGTTCACGAGCGAAGCCGCGTTAAGTCGTTTGCGACGAGCGCTCGCATCCAATGGTTTACACCACAACCGAACGCACACCGTGCAGTTATTTATTGGCATTAATCACAGTTGCTGTCTACTGTAACGTTCTCACGATGCTCTAAGCAATGGTTAGGCCATTATGCGCCGGCTTCGCTAACTGATTTGGCGGTAAAACGTGAAAGCACTAACTTCATTTCACAATTAATTTGTTGTACTTATTTTTTGAGTAACCTATCGCAAAAAAAAGTAAAGGCCTTTACGCATCCTGTTTATGTGAGTGTATGTATGTATATACGAGGGGCGATCGAAAACTTTGGATTCGGCGAATGCTAAAAAAAAAAGGATACAACTGCACCAACGTAAATTTGGGCTCATTTTTAAGCCTCCATTTTGTACGCATGCGTCGTGTAACGTGAACGAAACCGTAGGTAACGAGGATAGTTCCGCCGAGGACCGTACACGCAAACTCGTGCGGTGACAACGGCTCTCTTCTGTGTCGTTTTGTCAGGATGAGACTTGGGTAATGGGGAGGGGGAGCGCTGATTTGCTGGATCCTGCAACCCCCCCCAAAAAAACACTCCTCTTGTCCGCAAAAAGTCACAGCTCAACACGGACAAAAAGATACATTTGTTTACTGTGTGACTCCTCCGTCTGAGAATGTGCAGAATCGTATGAATTTGAAGTATGACTCTTTTATCCGCGAAAAATACGGATAATTAAGATGACATTTTCAACACGACTCTTATCCGCATGTTCGTACACCCAGCAGTTATTTCAGAAAATCGGAAGATATCAGGGATGATGGATAACATGATCATGGAAAAGAGTAGTTAATGCTGTATTTAATATTCCATTTTAAAAATGTTTTGACCATTTCTTACACAGTATTGCTTATATAATTTGTATATACGAGTATGTAAAGCATCTGTTAGAAACTCTATTGTTTATGCTAAAGCGTAAAACGATTGTGAAGAATTAGTTCGTTCAATGTTTGTGCTTGTTTTATTTGACACGAATGCCGTCTCCAAGGTATTAAGATCAACATGGGTTCTGAAACGATGTAAAAATATTGCTCCGAGTTATCTTCCACTTTTTCAGCCACTCACTAAATGGTCTCGTGAACATCCTGAATACACGAAAACCACACAAACTGCGTTGCTATCTGCAATGGTTACTCCGGAAGCCTCGCAGGCGTCCGGTAAACAGAATCGTCCCCGTTTAAAAAAAAAAAACAGTCTCCAATGTTTTATTATTTAGCTTTTGCGATTTAGAACAAAAAATGTTGATGTTATGTTACAAATGCTGAATCATAATATTTGTGTTTTTTTTTTCCATTCGCTGGCCAAAGGGGAATTTTTCGGAGTAACTGTCCAGAACATTGAGTGTTAAAGATGTCGAAGACCTAGCGCCCTCCTTTAAAGTCTCGCGAGTCGTCTCTGTCTATCGAACTCACGGCCATGCCTTTCCAGCGATCACTGTGATGATGATGATGATGAATGATTAACGCTTGCGCCGTGATGTGTGGGAGCCGTTGCAGCAAGACTGATGGACCGGCCCTTCACCTCATGACCATCAGACCCCCAGCACAGAACAATGAATGTGGCATTTTTGAAGCCTGTCTCAACCTCCCTTGTACAAAATACATTGACTACAATTGACCGAAGCGTTGTGGATTTCTTTCGCTGTCATTACAAACAAAATCACTTTATTTCCCCAGTGTTTTCTTTTTGTTTATATACACGCTATGCACACAATCTGTTTTATTAGCCGCACTTACCTGAATCTGAATATTTGTACTGGAGGAATCCGATGATCTTTCAAGCTATTTTTCACAGATGTCCAGTAGGGGCGGGTATGAACGTTATAACAACAAACAATACAAAAAACATGAAAGTAGTGCAAAGTACAAGAAAGGTAAACGAATCACCCGAACACATAAAAATAAAAATAAACCATCCCCATCCTACCAGGCAAAGCCCACTGAGGTATGAACTTCTTTTTCAGCAGCGACCTGGCCACATATGATAGCTCAACAAAGTGGCTTATCTTTTGGTTATTTATAGGAGCAAAATAGTATAAATAATCTCATTATTTTTAAGACCCACTCATTTACCTTCAGTCAGGTCAATTTTATTTTTGTATAAATTCACTTGTTGGCAGTGCCGGATTAAGCTAGTGCGGGGCCTGTAGCATATGTTATAAAGGGGCCTAAATAAAAAAAAAACACGTAAATATTAAAACACAATTTTTTCTACTTGCATTGTAAAGTAATTGTATCTTTTCATTTGCTATACAACCAGATAATACTACAAATCGCTAACCTTAAACACCCAGTCGTTCATAAAAGTTTAAGGCAGTATAGTACTATAGTAATAGAGCAAGTGCAGAATAACTGAACCGGGAATTGATAGCTTGAATGTATTTAGCGCGGGGGCCCTTGAAAGTGCAAAGCCTGTAGCGTTTGCTACTTTTGCTACTCGGATCATGAATCTGGCACTGCTTGTTGGTAGTTCATGATGCCCGAGTATGCTGACTTGGTTTGTATGGAATGCTGCAAACGTTTTTATTAGGCGCCCAAAAATTTTACCAAAGGGGGAAGGAAAAATAGTCCCGTTGCCCAAGCGACATTCTACATTCGCATGCTGTGGACCCAGTGCCGGTTATCCTAGTAGCAAAAGTAGCTCCACATGTAGTAGCAACGGGCCCCACACTTTCAAGGGCCCCGTGCTAAATACTTTCAAGCTATCAATTCCGGTTCAGTTATTCTGCGCTTGCTCTATTACTATAGTACTATACTACCTTAAACTTTTATGAACGACTGGGTGTTTAAGCTTAACGATTTGTCGTATTTTCTGGCCATATAGAAAATTAAAACATGCAATTACTTAACTATACAAGTAAAAAAAAATGTGTGTTTAATATTTACGTTATTTTTATTTATGGCCGCTTTATAACAAATGCTACAGGCCCCGCACGAGATAAATCTGGCACTGTGTGGGCCAGTTTCTCCCCCCCCCCCCCAAGGACACACGTCTGTTGACTTTACGCTCAAACAGCAATCGTCAAAGCGAACCTACATATCCAATTAACTCACCGTGCAATTAACTCGCAATGCAATTAACTCCCAATGCAATTAACTCACCGTGCAATTAACTCGCAATGCAATTAACTCCCAATGTGGCAAAGTACCTGCATAATTCGTACAGCTCTCGTTTTAATTTGCCCTGCGAGCAACGTTGCTTCGTCAAAGATCTATCAGTAGACCCACGCATTTCAATTACTGAGCAAAAATGTGCGTAGCCTGTCGGAATAATAACTTTCCCATTAAATGCGTTCAAATGAATTAAGCAACAAATTAATTTGCTACGCTTATAGTATCCACGTATGCAGAATTACATAACGGGAAAAAAATAAACATCTAAAGTGGTGTCAATCGTTAAGGAGGCTATTTATTTCTTAAGTATTCAATCAATTTATATGCACTAGTTTTGGCACGGGCAGTTGGCCTTAAAATCAACGTTAAATGGAAGAAAAAAAACACATCTTGCTCACAAATCCTGAGCAGTAACAAAGGGGAGTTGAGTTTCACTTTGAGGCCCACAGACATGACCTTTGACTCATCCTTAATACTTGGATGTGTTTGTGGGTCCCACCGCATGTTGTCCAGCACGATGTCCGGCCTCCCGCAATTTAGTTGACGAAGAAGCAGCTCCGACAGATATAACGGCACAAGCGTGAAAACCCATGTAATCTTCTTACTACGTTTTAAAATATATAAATCGAATATTATATTCTTAGTTTTTTCGGTAAAGTCACGTTGAAGAGAAACAACAAAATAATAAAATATATAAAACAATAAAAAATTATCACGACGTTTCGACCATAACTCAAACGGTCATCATCAGCAAACCGACACACCTGATGATGACCGTTTGAGTTATGGTCGAAACGTCGTGATAATTTTTTATTGTTTTATATATTTTGTTATTTTGTTTTTTCTCTTCAACGTGACTTTACCGAAAAAACTAAGAATATGAATTACTGCAGTCACGAAAGCTTTAAATCAAAATTTAATTCGAATATTGTCAAGGATTTATTATTTAATTTGGTCTGATCTGCCATGTTCAATTTGTTGTTGTATTATTATTAAGGGCCACCACACAAGACCAAGAGTCCGAATCTCACGTGAAGCGGAATATGTACGGTTTATAGAGCGTGTCCAAAGTTGAGTGCACAAGTCCGGTGTCTCAGGTCATCCCGGGCGGTGGGTGAGACTCGTCAACTCGGCTTCTCTGAAGCTCGCTCGTTTAATAACGTAATTTAAGCCCTCAAGCTTTCTTTGCGATTTTTCTGAGAATTCTGCAGTTCCCTAATGGTGCAATTGATCGTTCTCAGAAAGTCTGGTGCTAATAGCGAATTGCAATTGCAGACACAGTAAAAACATGAATACTGGCAGAATGCATTTAGTGTGTTATATACGCTGAATTTATTTTGCACCGTACATCGCCAACCGTGCTAATCGGAGGTGCGGGAAGAAGGACAACACACTGAACATAACAATTAGTTACTTCCGAGTAATGTGCCCTGCTCAAGGTTAAAGGTCACACGTGGCAGGTAGAGAGTTGGCTCTCCTGCCTTGGGATTGGCCCAGAGAAGAACTGACTGCAATGACCATTGTATCTGCGGGCACAGCATCACGTGGCACTAGGTGGATTGTTGAATTGTAAGGATCGTGAGAGCTGGTGATGAAATGGGAAGGCCTTCATCCAGCAGTGGATCGACCGTGGCTGGGTGGAATTCGTTTACCTGCAGATAATGAATGTTATGCTGCCATCGATTAAGTATCAATTAATACAAATAGTTCAGTTGGGAGTCATTTTCTAATTTCACTAAGTGCCCACCCACTGTGATATATGAATCCTGGTAACTGCAGCTCATAGTCAAGTTGTGGCATTACTGTAATTTTATATTTATTTTTTAAAAAGGGGGCATATTGCTACGGGACAAGGTTTTACAACAATGCTTAACACTTGAAAGTTGTAAATATTCACTAATCTCCTTATATAAGCAAAGTGCCATTTAAAAGCATAAACAAAAAAACGATATATTGTGATGAGTGTCGAGCGTTCGGTAACACGTTTAATCAGTATTTCATGCATCTTGCAACAACAACAACAACAAAAAACACTCCCTGGATTTGAATTGCAAGATGACCCATCACTGGACTCAACGGGACTAACCAGACACCCACGAAACGACAGCAAAAGCCACGCGCATTACTCTTGAGCGTTTTCAATGATGATGATGATGCCCGCTCTTTAGTGAAACGCTCGCAACAACGTAATTGTGTTTTTTTTGCCCCATGCCAGCGGTCGGCGGAAGGTGTCGTTGGAAGGTGTCGTCGAAAGGCGGCTTTCCAAACGAGTGGCGACCCTCCACGAACCCCGTAAACACCGACGTAGCACCGCCCTCACAACAACCGAGGAGCCAATTGCTTCGCCCAAATCTGCTTGCTATGGGTTGCCAGCAGCGTGATGTCATCGATTGGGCAATCGTTTGTTCCTGGAAGGCAGGGGGGTGTGTGTGTGGGGGGGACAATATATGTTACCGTAGTCCTTCTTCCAAATGTGCATCTTCCTCTTGAGAAGCATTTTGACCATTGTTATTTTACACAGTTTACCCATTAAGGGGGCCATCCATTTAGTCCGTACGCATGGAGGGGGGAATTAACCAAAATGCGTGCGCTTGCGTATGGGGGTCTACTGACAATGTACGGTGCATAGGAAACGAGGGGGGGGGGCGGGGTGAAGCCTCGATAATAATGCAGCCGGCGGTGGCCTCTCTGTTTGCTTAAACACATTAATATTATTAATACTTGATCGTTTCTGCGTGGATTAAATATCGGCCGTTCTATATGATGGGACGGGGGGGGGGTGCGTCAGGCGTACGTACCCAGGTGGGGGGTGTTAAAAGTCCGCGTGCGTACAGGGAGGGGGGGGAGGGGTCAAGTTTTGACAGATTTTTGCGTACCTACTAAATGGATGGCCTCTATACACGGCAAGCGGTTGGGTCACCCCCGGTGGCATTTGGTTTCTAACGTGCGGCCCAAAAACGTTAAATGTGTGTCCCGGCTATATACTGAACTAACTATCATTTGTAGTTGATCCTTGAGAGTTTATTGGCATGTGGTTGGAACGAGTGGACTAGACGTTAGCCCAACGTTACATGGGTCCTGCCGATAAATTGTACTCGACTGCATTTGTAGTTGATGCTTTGCGTGTCTCTTACAAACCCCACCGTTGGCATCGTGGAAGCAGTTGATTGACGGGATTAAGGTTCTTGGAGGCCCTAGGCACTTCTTAGTCGTAGTCCTTTGGTGATGACTTTATAAAGTTGCTGCTGCTGCCCCATGTCACTACTGCCGCCGCTGTCACTCTGCTTGTTTGACGCCAACTTCGCCCATCCGCTGGACAGATGTTGTAACTGACACCTTCATTATTAAGTCCGTGCCCTAATTCGATGGGTGCGCGCTGTTTTGCCGCAAAATAAGCAGATTTAATGAGAAATTATTGAGAAAAAAAAGGTAAGCTTGAAAATATGAGCGAACATATCTTCAACTATTTATTTTTTTACTATGATCATCATATCGGATGACGCAGCTTTAAAAGGATGCCTTTCATTTGCTACGATAACAAATTAATTATTCTCACAGGACGCCCGCAGGGCGAGCATCATGTTGGTTTTCTTCCGTTGAAGCTTAAGGATCTGTTCGACTTATTTGAGGTGTAATATGCCTCACTCGCAGCGAGTCAACGGCTTGTTATCACTGCAAAGAAATTGCAACGAGCGGCCATATCAATATATTTATTCAAGAAGATATCTTGGTGCAAAAAAAATGCGTATCATACAAACAAAAATGACACGGTCACTCGTTTTTTTTTTACGGCCCTGTATTAGAGGAGCAATTATTGACAGCGGTAAGTAGCGTTTTTTTATCGTAAGGAAGAGGACGTAAGGGACTACCCCCCCAGTAGCATAACGAGCGTAGCGTGGGGCAGACAGGGGGTGCCTTGGCCCCACCTGGTGGCCTTAGCTACTAGATGGGGCCCAGGTTGACAACCACCACGAGATATGCCCTCAAAAACACGGTGAAAGAACAACTTGTGTATCGGTGATGTGACGAGGCAAGAGAGAGCCGCGATATTATCATCATAGCCGAGGTGCGACCGTGCGAGACAAATCAAATATTGGGGCTCCATCTCACCGATTACCTCACCCCCCCCCCCCCCCCGAGCTGATAAACGACGACACTGACTACTACTGGAGTACAAAGGATGCCTATCCACAATAATCTTTTATTATTATTATTATTGTTGTTGTTGTTGTATACATGCGCATCATTTTGATGCGGTGAACAGGTTTATGGGAATGTAGGGAACAGCGGGGACGAAGTAGGTCAGGTAGCATGTGACGTGCCAAGATAGTTCCGGGAACAGCATTCATGGACTAAACTTGATTTGAAGCCTTCGTGACTGCAGGAATCCACAGTCTTTAGGTTCTTTCGGTAAAGTCACGTGGGTATAAAGGAAAATAAATCACGACGTTTCGGGCGCAACACAAGCGTCCATCGTCAGACGGGAAAGCATTGATCTGCTGCTGAGGCAGACTGTTTTGCCTCAGCGGCAGACCAAACAAAAAAAAACATCTTATGGACAACATCGGTCGCGAAAGCCTGCTGCGTGTTAAACAAAACCAACTTTAAAAAAAAAATCTTGCCCTGCAGTTTTTAGTTCTCGAAAATCTATAAAACATTTGTGTTTTTGTTATTAATGTTTCTTATTGCAAGCGCAGACTCGGCTCAATTTGTGGCAAATGTCAGCTTTCTCAGCTCTTCAAGAACATAACGAGGATTTACACGCGCGTTGCTTGCGGCTGGCTGTTTGCAATATATTATACATCTCAAAGTAAGTCTCACATCAGGAACGGCAATCGCATATATATTTTTGTTTAAGGGTATCCCTATGCTCAGATAGGCGAGGGCCCTTCATATGGTCGTGTTTGGTCCGTGACCAGTGGTGTGAAGTCAAAGTTACTATTGCAGAGCGAAGTCCACCTATTGTGTGCCTGCTGTTGACATTCCATCATGCAACGGCACAGCCTCATCAGATAGTGCCGATTTCCACGATCCCAGAGGGATGACGACGCTGATGATAATCGCGTGAATTCATTACACACAGAACGGTTCCCCAGTCCACTGGGTTATGAGTTGTCAGGTTTAAGGGCAGCGGTTTGATTCCAGTATCGATTTTCTTTGTCTCCCGTTTGTTACTCACATCCATTGTTTCTCCTTTGTCGTTTCTCCTTTGTTATGTTTCATTTGTTATTTAGCATTATGTTGTTTATCCTTTGTTTGCCCCTAAATTCATATTTGCACATTAGTTGTGTACGTTTTGCATGAATTGGAAGTCATTTGATTATCTCACGAGCCATTTGATGCACGTATTTTGTGAGCATAATCAATTATAATCGATGATTGCGTATCATTGCATGTCCTGTATTCACTCAAGCAATCCTAAACTGAGTCTCAACGATGCTCCTGCCTTGGGATGGTTGTTGTGGTACGCGGGAGTATGCATGCTGAATTTCTTTCGCACCGTATGTAGCCAACCGTGCTAGTCGGAGGTGCGGGGGGAATGACAACAAACTAAACCTGAATGCACAGGGGAGAGAGAGAGAGAGAAAAAGACACGAGTGAAGATTACAAGCAAAAGTTATCGCAGACGGAATCAGAATCACATTTATTTACCGGAGGAAGCCAAACAGCCGTAAAGCATCATTAGACCTCCTTTGCCAGTACGACAATATCATAAGAGGGTTTATCCCCTTTTTTCTGGCAACAATACTGAAACCTTTTAACAAGGAATCATGTGTGCATTAACCACAATACTTGTGGTCAAAATGCAAAAAAAAATAGTTTTAAGAACAATGCATATATTATCACAGTGTGTTTTTGTTTGCATTTTCACCACAAGTATTGTGGTTAATGCAGACATGATTCCTTATAAAAAAAGGTTTCAGTTTTGTTGCCAGAAAAAAAGGGGGAAAACCCTATTATCATCCATAAAGCTCTTTCTCACAGATGTCCAGTAGACAGGTCCACGAACACCGCTGATCCGCTGCACTGGCACCTGGTGGCCACCTCGCAGCTCACGCGCAGCCTCGCGATGGAGTTTCGCCGATCAGCACGTGAGCCACCAACCCCCTCGCCTTACGATGACGCCAGGCCGACCGCGGTCGGCGTCGACTCGACTCGCGCGCAAGGCGACTCGACCCCAGCCTCGGATGCGATCGCGAGGTGCCGTTCGCTGTTCGCTTCGGCCGCTCGGCGAGACGCGGCGTGCCATGGACACGGGGAGAGAGACAGAGGGGGAGGAGGAGGAGGGGGGGGGCGAGAGAGGGTGAGAGGGAGAGGAGGGGGCGAGAGACTTTCACTTTTATTGCCGCCAGCAGCAGCAACAGCACTGGAGACGATTCCGATACGAAATACACAAAGTCACCGGCAACACAAATAAACAATCACGATACATCCACGCGCTGTGGCGCTAAATGCACCGCGCGCAACACACGTGGTGGTGGTGGTGGTTATCGCGCACGCCACGGTGACGAGCGAGCGCCTCAGAAGATGAACACGTGGGGTGGTGCCGTCCACGCTGGTACAGAGAGAGGCTTGTCCGTCTCCCCAGCGTTCGAAGAAGACGCGCTGCACATCACCGACACGTGTGTGTGGTACGTGGCGTGCTCCAGCCGGAGCCGCGCCTTGAGCAGGCCCCCCCTGAACACTGGAAGCAGCACAGAGCAGCCGTCAGTGTCACCTTGCGGCAACTTATTCCTCGTTCTGAGGGGGCCAGAGAGAATGAGAGAGGGAGAGGAGGAGGAGAAGGAGGAGGAGGATTGCCGTGGGCTGCGCTTGTGCGGCATTCACGCGTCGAGGCTCTGCCACGCCGCGTTGAGCGCCTCGCAGTGACGCCGCTCGTCGCACGCCGCCTCTGAAAGGGCTGCGATGAGACGGGCGGCATGGACAGGCGGCATGGACAGGGGGTGTGCACGGGACACACTGGGGGGGGGGGGGCATTTTCGATGCGGCGGCTCGGCGTGAATTCTGTTCTGTTGAGGGCGGCGCTGACGCAAAAAAAGAAAGAAATCCTCCTTTCACAACGCATTACACAGCTCAGAGACACAACCATGCGGGCCAAATCTTCGCTCACACACTCTCTCCCTCACTCTCTCTCTCTCCCTCACACCCTCTCTCTCCCTCGCACTCTCTCTCTCACACTCTCTCCCTCTCTCTCCCTCGCACTCTCTCTCACACTCTCTCACTCTCTCCCATACTCTCTCTCTCTCTCCCTCACACTCTCTCCCTCACACTCTCTCTCTCCCTCACACTCTCTCTCTCCCTCACACTCTCTCTCACTCCCTCTCCCTCACTCTCTCTCTCCCTCTCACTCTCTCCCTCACTCTCTCTCTCTCCCTCACACTCTCTCTCTCACTCTCTCTCTCCCTCACACTCTCTCTCCCTCACACTCTCTCCCTCACACTCTCTCTACCTCACACTCTCTCCCTCACACTCTCTCTACCTCACTCACACTCTCTCCCTCACTCTCTCCCTCACTCTCTCTCACTCTCTCTCTCCCTCACACTCTCTCTCCCTCACTCTCTCTCTCCCTCACACTCTCTCCCTCACACTCTCTCCCTCACACTCTCTCTCCCTCACACTCTCTCCCTCACACTCTCTCTCACACTCTCTCCCTCACACTCTCTCCCTCACACTCTCTCTCTCACACTCTCTCCCTCACACTCTCTCTTTTTTACGATCAGAGGAAACAAGAAGATGCTCGGTGTAGTCGCCACTTTGCTTCGTTCATCATTTCGTTTTTTTTTTAATGCTTTGCTTTATGTGCCCCCCTCCCCTTTTTAATGAAAGATTTCACAAAATAATTCACGTTCTGCTCTCCTTACCCCTTCCCTCTCTCTCTACCCCCTCTCTCCCTACTCCATGTCGCTCTCTCGCTCTCTTTTTTTATAACTACGACAAGTGCTGCATCTGCACGCAGTCTGACTATAGGTGGGAAGCTGACAACCTGGTGACCTGGTGTAGCCAGAACAACTTAGAGCTAAATGCTCTAAAGGCAGTTGAGATGGTTGTGGACTTCAGGAAGAATACAGCCCCACTCACCCCGATCACCCTGTTAGACTCCCCAGTCAAAATTGTAGAGTCCTTCCGCTTCCTGGGCACTATTCTCTCCCGGGACCTCAAGTGGAAACTGAACATCAGCTCCCTCACCAAGAGAGCTCAACAGAGGATGTACTTTCTACGGCAGCTGGAGAAATTCAACCTGCCAAAGACAATGATGGTGCAATTCTATACAGCAATCATTGAATCCATCCTCACCTCCTCCATAACCGTCTGGTACGCTGCTGCCACTGCCAAGGACAAGAGCAGACTGCCGCGTATCATCCACACTGCTGAGAAGGTAATTGCCGGCAATCTACCAACCCTCAAGGACCTGCACACCACGAGGACCATGATGCGAGCGAGGAAGATAATGGCCGATTCCTCCCACCCTGGGACACTCTTTGTTTCAGCTACTCCCCTCCGGCAGAAGGCTTCGGTCCATCAGGACCAAAACCTCACGCCATAAAAAAGTTTCTTCCCATCTGCTGCTGGCCTGTTAACCAAGGCCAAGGGCTTACACTGATTTTAACATTTTATATACATAATGACACCTTGCCGATATTAACAATGTTAACCTATTTGTATTTTTTATTTTTTTATTATATTTTAAAGCTATTTTATATTCGATATTTATTCAATTTTATATACTTCAGCCCCTTGGTGTTAGTTATACTTTTAAACCTTATTATACTAAGACTTGTTAAAAACGTATTTAAGATTTTAGATTCCTATATGTTGAATGTATGCACCATCCTGCCAAAGTAAATTCCGTGTCGGTGTGAACTTTCATGGCGAATACAACCCTTTCTGATTCTGATTCTGATTCTCGCAGTCCAACGGCCTCCGACCAGTAGCTCACAATCTGCACGCAGAGCTCTCAGTCATCTGCCACCGAGCACACGGCCTCCTCCAGCGCCCACTGCTCCTTGAAGGACGGCACGGCGTGGGTCAGCCGCGCATGGCAGAACTCCGGCCACACCCTGGCTCCGACCAGAGCGCGGAAGATGCCCAGGCTGCTGGCCAGACGTTGCCCCTCCAGGGCCACCTTCCTCGCCCTGTATATGGCGAGCTTGGCTTAGCCGAAGAGCACGTTGACCGGCCCCTGAAGATGTTGGGAGCCGTCGCCCTTCAGGTATCCAAAGATGAGGACCGTCGGGGATAAGTGGAGGCTGAACCTTAGGAGGATGTTTCCCAGGACCTTGAACAGCGAGTCCAGGCTATTGCACTCCACGTATTGGTGCGCCACCGTCTCCACTTTACCGCAGAACCAACACTCCGGGGACGTGTCGGTGAAGCGCGCCAGGGAGGCGTCGGTGGTGATGGTGCCGTGGGCGATGCTCCAGCTGAGGTCGCCGATGCGGTTGTACGTCGGGCTGGAGTAGAGTTGCCTCCAGCGAGGCCTCTCCGGAGAGATGCAGGGCAGGGCTTCCCTCCAGGCATGGTCCTTGTGGCTCCTCAGGGTGTCCTGTTGGTGAAACCGGACCATGTAGGAGTAGAGCACCTTCCTCTTTACATTTGCGAAGGCCACCTCCGGCAGGTCTTCCAGCCGGCACAGGTTGTGATCCGCCTTCGTTTGTCGGCATTGGCGATGCAGTGGCACGACTGAGAGCTCCGGTGGAGGGGGACCGAGACGGGCCTCGTCATCCCCAACGCCGATGGGGGGTGTTCTCCCCGCTGCCACTGAGAAGGCCCCTTGGCTTCGGCCAGGATGCGGGCAGCCACCCGGAGCGACTGCAGCCCCCCTGTCTTTGCGGCCATGTCTGCCGGTCCGAGCCACCGGCCCCGTGATTCAGGCTCCACCAGATCTCCCGTCCTGGTGAGCCGCGCGTTGGCGAGGCGCCTCTCCATGCCAGGGGTGGCGGTGGTGGATGGCAGCTTTGTCTGTGGGTTCCTGAGGACGGGTTCGAAGACCAGATCCTCGGCCGATCGCGGCTGGTTCAGCCTCCTGATGGCGAGGGAGCTCAATGTCTGCAGGACGCTCCTGTAGAAGGATGGCAGCTGTCCCAGTGGGAGGCCCTACAGGTCTATGTAGAATAGTTGTTTGGAGCACTGCAGACCCCCCAGCTGTTTTAGGACGAAGGAGGCCATGGCGCTCCAGGCCGGTGTAGGGGCGGCGTTCAGGAACCTTTGCGCGGCCTGCTCACACTCTCTCCCTCACACTCTCTCTCACACTCTCTCTCCCTCACACTCTCTCCCTCACACTCTCTCTCACACTCTCTTTCCCTCACACTCTCTCTCTCCCTCACACTCTCTCTTTTCAGAGGAAACAAGAAGATGCTCACTTTGCTCCGTTCATCATTTCGTTTTTTTATGCTTTTCTTTATGTAAACCCCCCCCCCCACCCTCTTTTAAATGAAAGACTCAACAAAATATTGTTTTCTTTTTTTTTCTGCTCTCCTTACCCCTTCCCTCTCTCTCTACCCCCCTCTCTGCCCCTACTCTCTCTCTCTACCCCCCTCTCTGCCCCCCCCTCTCTCTCTCTGCCCCCTCTCTTCCTACTCCATTTCGCTCTCTCTCGCTCACTCTCTCACTCTCTCTTTTTTCTTTATAACTACGACAAGTGCTGCATCTGCACGCAGCCCTTCCCACAGTCAAACGGCCTCCGACGGGTAGCTTATATCTGCATGCAGAGCTCTCTGTCATCTGCCACCGAGCACACGGCCTCCTCCAGCGCCCACTGCTCCTTGAAGGCCGGCACGGCGTGGGTCAGCCACGCATGGCGGAACTCCGGCCACACCCTGGCTCCGACAAGAGCGCGGAAGATGTCCAGGCTGCTGGCCGGACGTTGCCCCTCCAGGGCCACCTTCCTCGCCCTGTATATGGTGAGCTTGGCCTAGCCGAAGAGCACGTTGACCAGCCCCTGAAGATGTTGGGGTCCGTCGCCCTTTGGGTATCCAAAGATGAGGACCGTCGGAGAGAAGTGGAGGCTGAACCTTAGGAGGATGTTTCTCAGGACCTTGAACAGCGAGTCCAGGCTCTTGCACTCCAGGTATTGGTGCACCACCGTCTCCACTTTACCACAGAACCGGCACTCCGGGGACGTGTCGGTGAAGCGCGCCGGGGAGGCGTTGGTGGTGACGGTGCCGTGGGCGATGCTCCAGCTGAGGTCGCCGATGCGGTTGTACGTCGGGCTGGAGTAGAGTTGTCTCCAGCGAGGCCTCTCCGGAGAGATGCAGGGCAGGGCTTTCCTCCAGGCATGGTCCTTGTGGCTCCTCAGGGTGTCCTGTTGGTGGAACCGGACCATGTAGGAGTAGAGCACCTTCCTCTTTACATTTGTGAAGGCCACCTCCGGCAGGTCTTCCAGCCGGCACAGGTTGTGATCCGCCTTCGTTTGTCAGCATTGGCGATGCAGTGGCACGACGGAGAGCTCCGGTGGAGGGGGACCGAGACGGGCCTCGTCATCCCCAACGCCGATGGGGGGTGTTCTCGCCGCTGCCGCTGAGAAGGCCCCCTTGGCTTCGGCCAGGATCCGGGTAGCCACCCGGAGCGACTGCAGCCCCCCTGTCTTTGCGGCCATGTCTGCTGGTCCGTGCCACCGGCCCCGTGTTTCAGGCTCCACCAGATCTCCCGTCCTGGTGAGCCGCGCGTTGGCGAGGCGCCTCTCCATGCCAGGGGTGGCGGTGGTGGATGGCAGCTTTGTCTGTGGGTTCCTGAGGACGGGTTCGAAGACCAGATCCTCGGCCAATCGCGGCTGGTTCAGCCTCCTGATGGCGAGGGAGCTCAATGTCTGCAGGACGCTCCTGTAGAAGGATGGCAGCTGTCCCAGTGGGAGGCCCTACAGGTCTATGTAGAATAGTTGTTTGGAGCACTGCAGACCCCCCAGCTGTTTTAGGACGAAGGAGGCCATGGCGCTCCAGGCCGGTGTAGGGGCGGCGTTCAGGAACCTTTGCGCGGCCTGCTCACACTCTCTCCCTCACACTCTCTCTCACACTCTCTCTCCCTCACACTCTCTCCCTCACACTCTCTCTCACACTCTCTTTCCCTCACACTCTCTCTCTCCCTCACACTCTCTCTTTTCAGAGGAAACAAGAAGATGCTCACTTTGCTCCGTTCATCATTTCGTTTTTTATGTTTTTCTTTATGTAAACCCCCCCCCCCCCACCCTCTTTTAAATGAAAGACTCAACAAAATATTGTTTTCTTTTTTTTTCTGCTCTCCTTACCCCTTCCCTCTCTCTCTACCCCCCCTCTCTGCCCCTCCTCTCTCTCTACCCCCCTCTCTGCCCCCCCTCTCTCTCTCTGCCCCCTCTCTTCCTACTCCATTTCGCTCTCTCTCTCACTCTCTCTTTTTTCTTTATAACTACGACAAGTGCTGCATCTGCACGCAGCCCTTCCCACAGTCAAACGGCCTCCGACGGGTAGCTTATATCTGCATGCACAGAGCTCTCTACCGTCATCTGCCACCGAGACACACGGCCTCCTCCAGCGCCCACTGCTCCTTGAAGGCCGGCACGGCGTGGGTCAGCCAGGCATGGCGGAACTCCGGCCACACCCTGGCTCCGACCAGAGCGCGGAAGATGCCCAGGCTGCTGGCCGGACGTTGCCCCTCCAGGGCCACCTTCCTCGCCCTGTATATGGTGAGCTTGGCGTAGCCGAAGAGCACGTTGACCAGCCCCTGAAGATGTTGGGGTCCGTCGCCCTTTGGGTATCCAAAGATGAGGACCGTCGGAGAGAAGTGGAGGCTGAACCTTAGGAGGATGTTTCTCAGGACCTTGAACAGCGAGTCCAGGCTCTTGCACTCCACGTATTGGTGCACCACCGTCTCCACTTTACCACAGAACCGGCACTCCGGGGACGTGTCGGTGAAGCGCGCCGGGGAGGCATTGGTGGTGACGGTGCCGTGGGCGATGCTCCAGCTGAGGTCGCCGATGCGGTTGTACGTTGGGCTGGAGTAGAGTTGCCTCCAGCGAGGCCTCTCCGGAGAGACGCAGGGCAGGGCTTTCCTCCAGGCGTGGTCCTTGTGGCTCCTCAGGGTGTCCTGTTGGTGGAACCGGACCATGTAGGAGTAGAGCACCTTCCTCTTTACATTTGTGAAGGCCACCTCCGGCAGGTCTTCCAGCCAGCACAGGTTGTGATCCGCCTTCGTTTGTCAGCATTGGCGATGCAGTGGCACGACGGAGAGCTCCGGTGGAGGGGGATCGAGAGGGGCCTCGTCATCCCCAACGCCGATGGGGGGTGTTCTCCCCGCTGCCGCTGAGAAGGCCCCCTTGGCTTCGGCCAGGATGCGGGCAGCCACCCAGAGCGACTGCAGCCCCTCTGTCTTTGCGGCCATGTCTGCTGGTCCGTGCCACCGGCCCCGTGTTTCAGGCTCCACGAGATCTCCCATCCTGGTGAGCCGCGCCTTGGCGAGGCGCCTCTCCATGCCTGGGGTGGCGGTGGTGGATGGCAGCTTTGTCTGCGGGTTCCTGAGGATCGGTTCGAAGACCAGATCCTCGGCCGATCGCGGTTGGTTCAGCCTCCTGATGGCGAGGGAGCTCCATGTCTGCAGGACGCTCCTGTAGAAGGATGGCAGCTGTCCCAGTGGGAGGCCCTACAGGTCTATGTAGAATAGTTGTTTGGAGCACTGCAGACCCCCCAGCTGTTTCAGGACGAAGGAGGCCATGGCGCTCCAGGTCGGTATAGGGGCGGCGTTCAGGAACCTTTCCGCGGCCTGCTCACACTCTCTCCCTCACACTCTCTCCCCCTCTCTCTCTCTCACCCTCTCTCCCCCTCTCTCCCCCTCTCTCTCTCCCTCACACTCTCTCCCTCCCTCACACTCTCTCTCACACTCTCTCCCTCACACTCTCTCCCCCTCTCTCTCTCTCACCCTCTCTCCCCCTCTCTCTCTCCCTCACACTCTCTCCCTCCCTCACACTCTCTCCCTCACACTCTCTCCCTCCCTCACACTCTCTCCCTCACACTCTCTCCCTCACCCTCTCTCCCCCTCTCTCTCTCTCTCACACTCTCTCCCACACACTCTCTCCCTCACACTCTCTCTCTCTCTCACACTCTCTCCCTCACACTCTCTCACACTCTCTCCCTCACACTCTCTCTCTCTCCCTCACATTGTCTCTCTCTCCCTCACACTCACTCTCTCTCTCCCTCACACTCTCTCCTTCACACTCTCTCCCTCACACTCTCTCACTCTCTCTCACACTCTCTCTCCCTCACACTCTCTCCCTCACTCTCTCTCCCTCACACTCTCTCCCTCACACTCTCCCTCACACTCTCTCCCTCACTCTTTCTCCCTCATACTCTCCCTCACACTCTCTCTCTCACTCTCTCCCTCACACTCTCTCCCTCACACTCCCTCACACTCTCTCACACTCCCTCACACTCTCTCACACTCCCTCACACTCTCCCCTCTCTCTCTCCCAGCAAGCACCCACGCTCCGCTCGCCCCATTAAAATGACAAAGCATTTTATCGGAAGATGTCACGCGAATAAAATGCCTTCTCCCGTTTCCAAGTGTGTTCTCTTCGTGCTGCTGGACAAATGCATCGATACGCAGGAATTAAACAACATGTTTTTTTTTCGGTGTTTGTGTGTGTGATACTCCCATTGGCAGTGGCGCATAAGCGCACGTGACACATATATAAATATGTATATAACAGAACAACTATTCACGAAAAACAAACTGTAAGGATGTGAAATTGCTGTGAACTTTACAGTCAATCTTGCAGTAATAGTTCCTCCTCACGTTTACATCCAGTCGTTATTGTGTGTTACCTGTTCCGTCTGCTCGCGGGGGGGTTGTGTTGTTATGAACATTCACCTCCTCGAGGCGAGCGCGCGTTCACTCGCCCCGCTCACTGTTGGACGTGCTGTGACGCACCTCGTGCTGTGACGCACCTCGTGGGGTGACGCACCTCGTGCTGTGACGCACCTCGTGGTGTGACACACCTCGTGGTGTGATGCACCTCGTGCTGTGATGCACCTCGTGGTGTGATGCACCTCGTGGTGTGATACACCTCGTGCTGTGATACACCACGTGCTGTGATGCACCTCGTGGTGTGACGCACCTCGTGGTGTGATGCACCTCGTGGTGTGATGCACCTCGTGGTGTGATACACCTCGTGTTGTAACGCATCTCGTGTGTGACGCACCTCGTGGTGTGACGCACCTCGTGTGTGATACACCTCGACTTGTCCCTTCAAGACACGTGAATGGTGAGATGTTAACTACCTCGCCTGATATACAGGAGGGCGTGGGTTCGATCCCGACCCTGATGAGATGTTAACTACCTCGCCTGGTATACAGGAGGTCGTGGGTTCGATCCCGACCAGGAGGTCTGTGTACGTGGAGTTTGCGGTGTCTCTCTCTCCGTGGTCGCGTGGATTTTTCTCTGGATCCTCCGGTTTTTTTCCCTCCACATTAAGAATCAGCACGCGTTTAGTGTGTTTGGCTGCTCTACATTTGCACGTGATAAGCCACTTTGTTGAGCTATTATTATTACTTGTGATAGCCAGATAGCATCTTCAAAAGAGCCATATAGTTCAGTGAGCCTTACCTAGTAAGATCAAACAAAAATAGTAAAATTTTGATTTAAAGCTTTCGTGACTGCAGGGATTCAAATTCTTGGTTCTTTCGGTAAAGTCACCACGTAGAAGGGAAATAATAAAATAATAATAAAACAATTCTCACGACGTTTCTACTGCAACACAAGCAATCATCATCAGGTGTGTGCTTGTGTTGCAGTCGAAACGTCGTGAGAATTGTATTGTTTTATATATTTTTATTATTATTTTATTGTTTCCCTTAATATATTTTTATTATTATTTTATTGTTTCCCTTCTACAAGCTAATCCCTCAGCTATTTGCACAAGCTAATCCCTTAGCTATTTCAATGCTAAATTACTAGTTGCCTCTGTGGATGTGTAGGTTTTGACTTTAACATAGCCAATTCGGTGACCAGTCACAAGCTAATCCCTCAGCTATTTGATATGTAAACCCCTTTGTCAAGGTGCCTCACTTCTCCCAACCAGCTTAAAAGTCGCTACGAATCTTAACATTGTTCATTGAAGCTCTGTCGTCCCGACAGTTCTGTACCTTTCACCTGAAGACGGCCGCTTGCGTTGTGGCCGAAACGTCGTGAGAATTTTATTGTGTTATTTTATTATTTTATTTTCATTCTACGTGATTTTACCGAAAGAACCAAAGAAGAGAAAAAGAGTCAAGTTTAGGTGTACTATATTTACGCGTCTTGTGCAATTACGACTGATGATGATGATGATGACGACGACAATTGATCATGATTAGAAGCAGGAGGAGCAGCACGCACGAGGACAAATGTAAATAATTTGAAACGAACCGTGAGGTGTTTTATTTTATCGCTCAGACAACCATTCACGCATCATTTCGCTAATGCCGCACTTCCGACTAACGCGGTTGGCTACGTACGGTGCGAGAGAAGTTCAATGGACATACATAAACGTTGAAACACGTTCATACTCCACCATCGCACAACATTCAGCTTCGTCCCAACCCAATGGCCCACTTTCATACGGACGTAAATGGAGATTACCAAAAGAACACGATATGGCGTGAGTGTTAATTGCTGTAAGGGGTCGTCCATAAATGACGTCACGCACCTAGGTGGGGAGGGGGGGGGTCAGACATTTGTGACGATGTGTGACGAGAGGGGGGGGGGGGGTTGAGAAATGTGACGTCACATCAAAATGCGAAACTTTAAATAAATATAGACAACACGTTCTACTTAATTAAATATATATTTTTTATAAATGTTTTCTCCTACAACATCAGAGTGCAGCGCCACATTAAATACGCACAACAATGACAATAGTTTAGAGTGATTTGAAACATGTGTTTTTTTTTTGGGGGGGGGGGCAGAGCTTTGTGACGTCATATTTGAGAGGGAGGGGGTCTGACTTTTTGTGACGTCGTGTGACGAGGGGGGGGGGGGTAAAAAATTGTCCAAAATCGCGTGACGTCATTTATGGACGGCCCCGAAGACAAACGTGCAGTGTTTTACTGAATGACCACAACTTCACCCTTGCTGAACACTGAGACTCAAACAGCAGGGACTGTGTTGACAGTGGTAAATATATATGTATATGTAGTCTGTACATGTAATTTAGAAACTGTGCAGGGAAATGTGAACTAACTACTTGACGGTGCCGAATTGCTACGCTTTGACAAGTTTTATCCATAAGTACGTTGAACTTCTTTCACATCGGAGGTGCGGGGAACGGACAACAAACGGACACACGACAAAAAGCAGTTCTAAAGAAATGAGTTTTCAATCGAGATGATTTCAAAGTGCATCGCTCCAGTGACTTCCTAATCTGCCAGGTTGCATTGCTCACATGAACTGCACATTTTTTTTGGTTTAACAAAAATCGTCGCTGTGGAACGTGCTGACACTTTACCTGCGGGGTTTGGCGAACTGTGTTTAAGTGAGGACCCAAGAGGACTTTAAAAAAAAAACTAAACATTTTATTTTTATTTTACCAAGTCAGGCCTACTGAGCTATACAGCTCTTTGTTCAGAAGCGACCTTGCTATCACAAAAGAAAGCTCAACAAAGTGGCTTAGCACGTGGGCATCTATAGCAGCCAAATATTCAAAACGCGACCATGGTGAGCACACGCAAACTCCACATACGCAGCAGGCGTCAGGGTCGGGATCGAGCCCACGACCTCCTGTATACCAGGCGAGGTAGTTAACATCTCATCAGGGTCGGGATCGAACCCACGACCTCCTGCGTACCAGGCGAGGTAGTTAACATCTCTGCAGGGTCGGGATCGAGCCCACGATCTCCTGCATACCTGGCGAGGTAGTTAACATCTCATCAGGGTCGGGATCGAACCCACGCCCTCCTGTATACCAGGCGAGGTAGTTAACATCTCTGCAGGGTCGGGATCGAGCCCACGATCTCCTGCATACCTGGCGCGGTAGTTAACATCTCATCAGGGTCGGGATCGAACCCACGCCCTCCTGTATACCAGGCGAGGTAGTTAACATCTCTGCAGGGTCGAGATCGAGCCCACGATCTCCTGCGTACCAGGCGAGGTAGTTAACATCTCACCACCGCTGCGCCTTTGGCGGGCCACACGCCGACACACAACTCCGCCACGTGCGTCACCTCGCGCGACGCTAAAAATGATCCACCGTTCACCATTTAGATAAAGCTTCAAATGAAGATTCAAATTAAGATTGGATAATACTGTTTATTCTCCGCTCCGGTAGCCAATTAGTGTGGCTGAGATGCTCGCAGCGGTCGATGAATATCGCGGCGTTTCAAGGTGGGTGGCCTCATATGTCTGCGAGCCTGATGAAATATCACTGCACTCCGTCACCTTGTGAAAGACCCAACGCAGAACATTTCTGGTTCTTTTTTTTTAATCTTCCACGAAGCTCACGGTCCACCCAAAACCACATCCACTGCACAAGCCATGATGCACAAATGGAAAATGTCAAACTCCCCCGTGTGCGACCGTGGTCATCCAGAACGGACCGTGCAATATATAACGACGCAAATGCCCCTTCCACGAATGCGATGAAACACTCCGTTTGCTCCCGACGCGATTGTCTGGCTTGACCACCTCAATGTGAAATTGTAGTTGATGCTCTGCATCTACATCAGAAAACCATACGAAGGAAGAAGACGACGAAGAAGAAGAAGAAGAGGAAGAAGAAGAAGCAGCAGAAGAAGAAGAAGCAGAAGATTAAGAAGAAGAGGAAGAAGAAGATTAAGAAGAAGAGGAAGATGAAGAAGAAGCAGAAGAAGAAGAATTTTTTCTTGCTGTGGTTTTCACACCTGATGATGATTGCTTGTGTTGCAGTCGAAACGTCGTGAGAATTGTATTGTTTTATGTTTTTATTATTTTAATGTTTCCCTTCTACGTGACTTTACCGAAAGAACCAAGAATATGAATCGCTGCAGTCACGAAAGCTTTAAATAAAAAAATATTTTGTAATTTTATTTTCTATCAACGTGACTTTACCAAAAGAACCAAAAATATCAACTATTTTATTCACCAGTTGAAGCCCACAGAACTATTCCACCCCCCCCCCCCCCCCGCCAGAGGCCACCTGGCCACACACCGATAGCTCGTCGATATGCGGGAATTTATAGGAAGGAGCCAAATGATCTGAACGCGTCAGTGTCTCAGCGACCCATGGCCGTGTGATGGCGTGGTGAGGCGACCACAGCTTGTACTGCTGCTGTTGCTGCACGTGCCCTGCATGTGCTGGGCAGCATGACTGGAGTGCTGGGGAGGACCCGATGCGAGTCAGCACAAAGCTTCAGTTGAAGGAGAGGCTCACGAACCACAGGTTTTTGTTTTGTTTTGAGGCTATAAAACATCGCAACAGGATCAAATAATGCATCGCTGCGTTTTTTTTTGTAACGCTTCTCCAACTTAGCTTGAGAGTGTAAATGCAATAAATCTCTCCGTCCGTTTGAGCGCGCACCAAATGCACAGAGCGTGAAGTGGTCAGCAACGCACAGCACGATTTAAAGTTGCAGTAGACAAAGAATGCAGCACTCTTTAATTTAAATGAGCGAGGTTGTTGCTATGAGAGCTGGGGGGGGTAAAAGTGCCAATGGGAGAATGTCGCCTTTGATCTTCAAGGTGCTGGCTCGGTACGAGCCGTGGCCACTATTTAGCAACCCCGAGCCTCTGACCCACAAACTTGAACACGTTTGACATTGTTGTGTTAATGATGCGAACTTTTTATTCAAATCCCAGAATATTCAGCCGTTGGTTGTGGTCAGAGCCAAAGTGATTTTTTTCCTGCTCACCAATGCGCATTGCGGCGGTGCTCAAATCCCGTTTACAGCCCCGAGGCAGTGGTGGATATTCCAGATTCCTTTGGCAGAGGCAGCTCTATGAAGTGTTCTTCATTGCAAGGCCCGCGGGCCACTGGCGGGTCCCTGGTGGCTTGTCGTGAGGTCCCTGACGTGAGGCCCCCGACGATACACGAATAGTGAAAACAACCCGCATCATCATCGTCATCATCGTGCTGCTGTCAACCCCCAATGGTTCCAACTGTGTAGCGGCCCCTTACACCGATGATGTCTTATCGGCGAACGTGGCCCCCCTCTGAAAATTAGTGGAGAACACTGGTCTAAAGACTCACCTGAGGCCCATCGTCTCACCTGGTCTACAGTGAAGATGAGTGGAGAACACTGGTCTACAGACTCACCTGGGGCCCATAGACTCACCTGGCCTACAGTGAAGATGAGCGGAGAACACTGGTCTACAGACTCACCTGGGGCCCATAGACTCACCTGGTCTACAGTGAAGATTAGTCAAGAACAGTGGTCTACAGACTCACGTGGGGCCCATAGACTCACCTGGTCTACAG
The DNA here is from genome assembly GCF_048934315.1 of Petromyzon marinus. Classification (NCBI taxonomy): domain Eukaryota; kingdom Metazoa; phylum Chordata; class Hyperoartia; order Petromyzontiformes; family Petromyzontidae; genus Petromyzon; species Petromyzon marinus. The sequence continues at coordinate 11,878,190 of NC_133678.1, read as the reverse complement.
TGAAGATGAGTGGAGAACACTGGTCTACAGACTCACCTGGGGCCCATAGACTCACCTGGTCTACAGTGAAGATGAGTCAAGAACAGTGGTCTACAGACTCACCTGGGGCCCATAGACTCACCTGGTCTACAGTGAAGATGAGTGGAGAACACTGGTCTACAGACTCACCTGGGGCCCATAGACTCACCTGATCTACAGTGAAGATGAGTGGAGAACACTGGTCTACAGACTTACCTGGGGCCCATAGACTCACCTGGTCTACAGTGAAGATGAGTGGAGAACACTGGTCTACAGACTCACCTGGGGCCCATAGACTCACCTGGTCTACAGTGTAGATGAGTGGAGAACACTGGTCTACAGACTCACCTGGGGCCCATAGACTCACCTGGTCTACAGTGAAGATGAGTGGAGAACAGCGCCGTAAGACAACCACGGTTGACTTCCACAACGAAGCCAACCAGAGACCCTTGTCGTCAGAAGGATAACTCGTCGACAGCGGAGAGACGATGGGCCGAGTCAACCCCCCAACCTGGATTTGAACTCGCAACCTTTTCGGCCGTGAGTTGCGCTGGTGACGATGGTGGCCTAAGATCGCTCCAAAAAAACACGAACTTCATTTTATTTGTTTCTGATTCTGCCCACCCCCCCATCCCTCCTGCCTCGCAGTAGTGGGGGGGGGGGGGGGGGTGTGAGAGCGAATTGGGCAGCTGTCCACCACCGCATTAGCACCCGGCTCTACGCCTCTGTCGAAGCGCTGCTCCACAAAGCCAATTGAAGACCGCCTGAATGAGCGGCAGGGCGGGCGGGGATTGAGAGAGAAAGACCGGGAGGGGGGTGAACAATTCCCCCCTTTCAGGGTCCCGGCGAGCCCGAATCGCGGGTGACATCATCTCTGGGCGCTAAGAAAAACTTGAACGAGGAGTGGGTGGGGGGGGCGGCAGACTCGGCGTGGGTGCACGGCGAGTCGAGGGATTTGGTGGAGCCGGTCGGGGTGCCGAGTGGTGGTCAGGCTCGAGGGGCAGGCGGCGGGGGGGGGGAGACGATGGCGATGGTTGTGGAGTTGTTTGAATTTGTGGAATAAACAAAAGTTAAATGCAAACGTTGTGCTGTGTTTTATTTTTTTTCAGTTGACGGTAAAATCGCGGCCGCTTCTCTCGCAGGGCGCTGTTGCTCCGTCCGCGCGGGCATTTATCTGCAGGATCGAGGGCACAGGGCGACAAGGGAGAATATTCGCCACGATGTTATCGAGATTTTTTTTTTGGCCCGGAAATGGTAAAGAATAATTCACAGCCCTTTGTCAAATACACTGACGGAATGAAAAGGCACCGCATGCCGTTCAGTGCGGGATTAAGCTAGTGCGGGGCCTGTAACATATGCTGTTATAAAGGGGCCCTAAATATATATATAAAAAACACAAATATATTAAAACACGCGTTTTTTTACTTGCACAGTAAGGCAATTGTATGTTTTTCATTTGCTTTACAGACAGATAAAACGACAAATCGCTAACCTCAAACACCCAGTCGTTCATGAAAGTTTAAGGCAGTCTAGTACTATAGTCATAGAGCAAGTGCAGAATCACTGAACCGGAATTGATCGCTTGAAAGCGTTTAGCGTTGGAGCCCTTGAAAGTGCGGGGCACCGTAGCACATTTAGCGACTTTTGCTACTAAGATAATGCGGCACTGATGCCTGTGTCAGTCATCGGCATTGTTTGACCATACTTCCCCCCCATGCTTATTAACGGAGGGCTTGTGGGTATGAGGGCCCAGGACTGGTTCCAATATCACTCACGACCGATGTTAGTGGCTGCTTCGAATCGAACTCGGGTTTGCAGGTTCATAGGGCAAGTGTGTGCTAATGAGTGTGGCACTGCTTCACCAACATATCTATTAAACGACCACAATCAGCCTGCCTTCTGGAATGATGACTACAGAAATAAAGCAGTCGCTCTCCGCTGGGATTCACAAGAGGCTAAGAGAGTGTCGTGTGCCAGTGTGTATAGAACAGAGGATGACGCTGCGCTCATCTAACGGTTCAACCTCCCGGCAGGGCAGCTGAAACAATGGGGCAAGTTTATTGCTTTTTTTAAAGGAAGAAGATATCGCCACCGTTGGCCACCCATCAGTACAAATGAGTGCACCACAGTCGATCAGAAGGTTGCTTGTGGTGGGGTAAAGCGTGGGTACTCGCGACTCTTCCAAGCCACCGAGGCAGAGTGGAAGAGTCGTCAAATGCCCCCTGGAGTGCCTCTCAAGGGCTCCCTCTAGTGGAGGCCTTTCTGCCTGCAGCTGCGTGAGCAAGGTATTTCAGGGCTGCACCTTTATCGTGTTAAATTTTAATTAATATATAAATGGCACAATGGAAATGGCTAACTATCCCAATATATGACGGCAGAGCTTGGGCAATTGTGTGGTGTCGGTTCTGACTGCTGTTCTGCTCGCCTGCGGTTTGCCCGGGCAACTCGGTGCACGTTACAAACCCCACACAGCATTTTGAGATGCAAATGGCGTGAATGACGCCGCTATACACACAAACATGTCACCATCCACACGTGAGCCATATACACAAAATATAATCATCCACACGTGAGCCATGTACACAAAATATCACCATGCACACGTGGGCCATATACACAAAATATCACCATGCACACGTGATCCATATACACAAAATATCACCATGCACACGTGAGCCATGTACACAAAATATCACCATGCACACGTGGGCCATATACACAAAATATCACCATCCACGCGTGAGCCATATACACAAAATATCACCATCCACACGTGGGCCATATACACAAAATATCACCATGCACACGTGAGCCATATACACAAAATATCACCATCCACACGTGAACCATGTACACAAAATATCACCATCCACACGTGGGCCATATACACAAAATATCACTATGCACACGTGGGCCATATACACAAAATATCACCATGTACGCGAGAGCCATATACACAAAATATCACCATGCACACGTGAGCCATATACACAAAATATCACCATCCACGCGTGAGCTATATACACAAAATATCACCATGCACACGTGAGCCATATACACAAAATATCACCATCCACACGTGGGCCATATACACAAAATATCACCATCCACACGTGGGCCATATACACAAAATATCACCATCCACACGTGGGCCATGTACACAAAATATCACCATCCACACGTGGGCCATATACACAAAATATCACCATCCACATGTGGGCCATATACACAAAATATCACCATCCACACGTGGGCCATATACACAAAATATCACCATCCACACGTGGGCCATATACACAAAATATCACCATCCACATGTGGGCCATATACACAAAATATCACCATCCACACGTGAGCCATATACACAAAATATCACCATGCACACGTGAGCCATATACACAAAATATCACCATGTACGCGTGAGCCATATACACAAAATCTCACCATCCACACGTGATCCATGTACACAAAATATCACCATCCACACGTGAGCCATATACACAAAATATCACCATGCACGCATGGGCCATATACACAAAATATCACCATCCACGCGTGGGCCATATGCACAAAATATCACCATGCACACGTGATCCATATACACAAAATATCACCATCCACACGTGGGCCATATACACAAAATATCACCATCCACACGTGATCCATATACACAAAATATCACCATCTACACGTGGGCCATATACACAAAATATCACCATGCACACGTGGGCCATGTACACAAAATATCACCATGCACACGTTAGCCATATACACCAAATATCACCATCCACACGTGATCCATATACACAAAATATCACCATCCACACGTGGGCCATAATGTCAGCAGCCCTCTTCCTTCCCTTTGCCGCAGTCATTGCCGCCGGCAGGCACCGCACATTTACCACTTCAGCTCAGCGTCCTGTCAACGTCACCTCTGCTTGCTGTCACAAGCTACGGAACAGACAACCGCATAGCCAGCGGGCGTGCGTTTGCGTTATGTTTCGTAAAGCGCAATTTGATGTTTAACTGTCGATGCCGTCTGATAACTGCACTTGCAATTGTATTTGACACAGGTTCTTGTCTGGTGATATTTTAGTGCAATAAGCACCCCGCGGTCTCTTTAATGTCGCTGTAACTTAATGGCACAATGAAGGGTTTGGAAATAATTTGTCCGAACCAACTGAAGTTACAGGGTCATTTAAAAAAAAAGTTTACATCGCTTCGTGTTTCCACGGCACTTTTGGTTTCTCCTGCAATGCGATTTGTTTTTCGCTCCGATTTCTACTTGCACAGTTTACCCTACTTTGTTGAATTGCTTTGGTCAATTTGGTGGCCCAGGTCACTCGTCCGGCTCTCTTGAGTTCTCACCTGGCCAAGTAATCCGACTTTGACCTCGAAACCTTCGTAAGGCATCACTGTGAAACGACAAACGCTTATCTATAATCGAAGTAAGGCCCACTCAGCTATTCAGCTCTTATTCAAAAGCGACCTGGCTTTCACAAATGATAGCTCAACGAAGTGGCCTATCGTCATCATCACGTGGAAATTTATAGCAGCCAAATGCTCTAAACTACTCCTAGAAACGTCTCGGGTTGCAATGGGTGTCATGGAGGGCCATGACACCGCGTGACAACATGGCCCTTAAAGGAATTACTTTTAAATCACAGCACAGACAACATCAAAATCCATAATGCAGGTTTTTTTTTTGGGGGGGGGGGGTGGTTATATCGCGATCCAACCCCCAAAAAGACCCCTATTATGGATGATATTTGTAGCGAAAGCCTCCGTGTTAAACTAATATCAACATCCGTGAGCAGATAGAGTACATGACAGAGATGATGACGATGATGCTGACGAAGAAATGAACGCTGCTGCTACTGTCGATGATAGCGGAGAGACGATCGTCGTCTCCGCTATCATCTGCAGGTGCTGCTGCTGCAGATTACGCCGTGACCGGGAGTCGCACTCGGGTTTCCTGGATCCCCCGTATAGCTTTAACAGACTCTTGGGGCAAGTGCTGTTAGAGAGTAGCACCTATGAAGGTGGGTGGGTGGTCAGCACCACGCCCGGCCGCCGCTTTTGTCTCGCCAGCAGCGATGTTTAACACCCCGCACCAGGTACTCATTTTAGGCTGAGTCGACCTAGGGGAGGCCCGGGACCGGTTCAGATAATCGTCACCGTGGTGTTGGCAGTGAGTGGGAATCGAAGCCGGGTCGCCAGGTTCGTAGCGCAGCACAGCGCTAACCGTTGCACCACCGCTCCCCAGCGCCGGATTATCCTCGTAGCAAAAGTAGCTACACATGTAGTAGCTACACATGTGTAGTAGCTACACATGTAGTAGCTACTACACATGTAGTAGCTACGGGCCCCGCACTTTCAAGGGCCCATCGCTAAATGCTTTCAAGCTATCAATTCCACTCCAGCGCTGTCCTCCAGACAGTCTCGTCCCCTTCACCTGATGAAGGCCGCTTGTGTTGTGGCCGAAACGTCGTGAGAATATTATTGTGTTATTTTATTTTATCAATTTATTATTTTATTCTCATTCTACGTGACTTTACCGAAAGAACCAAAGAAGATTAATCCTTGCAGTCACGAAAGCTTTAAATCGAAAGCTATCAATTCCAGTTCAGTGATTCTGCACTTGCTCTATCACTATAGTACTTTCCTGCCTTCAACTTTTATGAACGACTGGGTGTTTAAGGTTAGCGATTTGTCGTGTTATCTGGCTGTATAGCAAATAAAAAAAATACAATCACTTTACTGTGCAAGTTAAAACAAAATGTGTTTTAATCATTCCGTATATATTTTTTTTATTCAGGGCCCCTTTATAACATCGCATGCTGCAGGCCCCGTACTCGCAAAATCCGGCGCTGCCGCTCCCCAGCACGCAGCTTTGGCGTACCGCGCTGTTCTGTGGACAGCACCGCCACCCATATGGATGTAGCGAGTAATGCAGCCGTCACGGGATGCACCGTGGCGGACGTTGATGGCTATTCGGCCTTCGACCCTACCGAGAAGCCGCTCCGCGCAAACCACCACTCAAGGCTGATCAAAAAAAAGCACATCATCGCGGTTGACGACGACGGCGAGAAGGAAAAGCCAGCACTTGGCAGACGCAAACACTTTCGCAGCAACTCCGCCAACAACGCCAACTCCGCTCATCCTCGCATCAGCATCGGCGGCGGCTTTTGGCCATCCGTCAAATGACGAGGGCGGCCACCGCATCGCGCGCTTTTCGGATGCGCTGGAACGCGGCCGTCTGGAACGCTCTTCCTACTATGGCTTTATTTTTTTGGTGATTTGGAAAACGTTTTTTTTTGTTTGGACATGTTTGTTTTGTTGTAGTACGGAGTTAGACTGATGGCCTTAATCTAAGTTTTCTTGTGGTTGTTGTTGTTTGACTTGCATCCCACGGGGATCTTTTGCACACAGCGTTGGTGGTGTATGGTGATTTTTTCAGGAATATTTTTGTTGGGTTTTCTTTTCCATGGATTTTCTGTTTGCACAGTCACACACGTAGTCACTTTAAGATGTTTTTCTTGTTCGTGTTTTTTTGGTTTGTTGTGGTTGCACCCGATTCGAGAGCCGGATGGCTCACAGGGCTATACCAAAATAAATAAATAAATAAACTAAAACTAAACTATCCGATATTAGAAAGCTGCTGGAGCGGTGCACTTTCAAATCGTCCGGATTGTAAACCTCATTTCTTTAGAACTGCCGTTTTGTGTTCAGTCTGTTGTCCTCCCCCCCGCCCGCCCGCACCTCCGATAATTAATTAGTGGACTAATATCGCCTGTGCCGTCTGTATAAGATAGCTAGTTTTCTCTACAGATGTGGGGGACGGAGCGTGCATCGTCCACAGCTCCTGGGCGATTAACAACTGGCGCGTGGTAGCCTGGCAGGAATGATAAGTCTGGCGCGACGGATGGAGGTGGAGTCGCTCCGGTGGGAGAAAGAATCTTGAAGATGAGGTCTCCGCCCGCACTATATCATCATCTAGACGCACCTCCGATTTTGCACGGTTAGCTACGTACGGTGCGAAAGAAGGTCGACATACATTCACACGTACATCCAGGCGAAAGTGGCCAAACAACATCCCAAGCAGAAGCCTGTTTAACGAGACTCACCTTGTGGCTTCACGTATCGTGGCGCATGACCACATCTTCTGGAATGCGCCCGGTTCCATGAGATCTCGGAAGCTAAGCAGGGTTTTTTTGTTTGTTTGTTTTTACTAAGTGTGCACAAAATTACGGGGCTTGCTATTGATAGCGGTGTAATATCAAGATATACTGTGTTCACCGCCGCTGTTATCATCAACGGAGCCTCGTGGTGCATGTACAGCACTATTTGTCAATCCACTGCTGGATGAATGTTTTTATGACCATTCCCGTACACTGGTTTACCGAGGAAACCCTGAGTCTTGGGATGGGTGGACATTTAGACTCACGCCGTTGTAGGCTGCCGGGCTAGAGTGCTGTTCGGTAGAGGGTGGGTGCGGCGAACCCCATCGTAGTACTGTACTTCTACGCTTCCACATCTATGCGCCCCCAACCTTCACCAACCCGCAGTGACCAGCAGAGGATCCACAAATGAGGTTGTAAGGCGGACCGGTCTCCGCCGTGTGAATGTGGAATTTCCATACACCTGGGCTCAGGAAATGTTAATGAGCATGAGCAATACCTCGTGCTCGCCGTCGAAGTAATTTACGTCTCTTTGTTTCTGTTCGTCATCGAGGATCGCCTTTGTTGATGGCTAAGATAACGGCGTTATTATTTATTATTAATTATAATTTATTATTGTTATACTTTTTCTAGCATTATTATTCATTATTATTTAGCATTATAATTTATTGTTATTGATTATTTTTCATTATTATTTATTGTTTATCATTATTATTTATTGTTTATAATTATTTAGCATAATTTATTAAAATAATTTTTTTTTATCATTATTATTGATTATTTATCATAAATAATTATCATGATTATTTATTCTTATTTATCATTATTATTTACATTATTAATTATTTATCATTATTATTTACAGTGAGGGAAAAAAGTATTTGATCCCCTGCTGATTTTGTACGTTTGCCCACTGACAAAGAAATGATCAGTCTATCATTTTAATGGTAGGTTTATTTGAACAGTGAGAGACAGAATAACAACAACAAAATCCAGAAAAACGCATGTCAAAAATGTTATAAATTGATTTGCATTTTAATGAGGGAAATAAGTATTTGACAACTCTGCAAAACATGACTTAGTACTTGGTGGCAAAACCTTTGTTGGCAATCACAGAGGTCAGACGTTTCTTGTAGTTGGCCACCAGGTTTGCACACAACTCAGGAGGGATTTTGTCCCACTCCTCTTTGCAGATCTTCTCCAAGTCGTTAAGGTTTCGAGGCTGACGTTTGGCAACTCGAACCTTCAGCTCCCTCCACAGAATTTTCTATGGGATTAAGGTCTGGAGATGGCTAGGCCACTCCAGGACCTTAATGTGCTTCTTCTTGAACCACTCCTTTGTTGCCTTGGCCGTGTGTTTTGGGTCATTGTCATGCTGGAATACCCATCCACGACCCATTTTCAATGCCCTGGCTGAGGGAAGGAGGTTCTCACCCAAGATTTGACGGTACATGGCCCCCTCCATCGTCCCTTTGATGCGGTAAAGTTGTCCTGTCCCCTTAGCAGAAAAACACCCCCAAAGCATAATGTTTCCACCTCCATGTTTAACGGTGGGGATGGTGTTCTTGGGGTCATAGGCAGCATTCCTCCTCCTCCAAACACGGCGAGTTGAGTTGATGCCAAAGAGCTCCATTTTGGTCTCATCTGACCACAACACTTTCACCCAGTTGTCCTCTGAATCATTCAGATGTTTATTGGTAAACTTCAGACGGGCATGTACATGTGCTTTTTTGAGCAGGGGGACCTTGCGGGCGCTGCAGGATTTCAGTCCTTCACGGCGTAGTGTGTTACCAATTGTTTTATTGGTGACTATGGTCCCAGCTGCCTTGAGATCATTGACAAGATCCTCCCGTGTAGTTCTGGGCTGATTCCTCAGCGTTCTCATGATCATTGCAACTCCACGAGGTGAGATCTTGCATGGAGCCCCAGGCCGAGGGAGTTTGACAGTTCTTTTGTGTTTCTTCCATTTGCGAATAATCGCACCAACTGTTGTCACCTTCTCACCAAGCTGCTTGGCAATGGTCTTGCAGCCCATTCAAGCCTTGTGTAGGTCTACAATCTTGTCCCTGACATCCTTGGAGAGCTCTTTGGTCTTGGCCATGGTGGAGAGTTTGGAATCTGATTGATTGATTGCTTCTGTGGACAGGTGTCTTTTATACAGGTAACAAGGTGAGATTAGGAGCACTCCCTTTAAGAGTATGCTCCTAATCTCAGCTCGTTACCTGTATAAAAGACACCTGGGAGCCAGTAATCTTTCTGATTGAGAGGGGGTCAAATACTTATTTCCCTCATTAAAATGCACATCAATTTATAACATTTTTGACATGAGTTTTTCTGGATTTTGTTGTTGTTATTCTGTCTCTCACTGTTCAAATAAACCTACCATTAAAATTATAGACTGATCATTTCTTTGTCAGTGGGCAAACGTACAAAATCAGCAGGGGATCAAATACTTTTTTTCCCTCACTGTATCATGATTATTTATTCCTATTTAGCATTATTATTTATCATTGTTATTTCATATTATTTATCTTTTTTATTATTACTTAGCATTATTATGTATTATTTAGCATTATTATTTTTTATTATTTCCACCTAATCAAAATGTGCGCTCATGGTTTTTCAAACGCTGTCGGCTCGATGGCACGGAACGGACATAACGTCTGGAGGAGAGTGGAGGTTCCCAACCTTGTGGAGTGTGCGGAGGAGCCCTCCCTGCTCGGCCTCCAGACACCACCACGCGCCACGTCTTGGTTGTAATTTCACATTTCCTTGGTTGAAGATGTTCATATTTATTTCTTTTCCACGGACCTCCTCCCCCCCCCCCCAATTCCCCCCGTAGAAGTCGCCTTGCGGACCACAAGGGGCTCCCCGGACAGCAGGTTGGAAACCGCTGGCATAGACCAAATTCGAATTATGTAATAAACTCGACATGTCAAGAGCCGCAAAGCAATGTGAGACTACGATACGGTGGGGTCCTTCATAAATAACGGCCACGAAGCGGCCCTTAATGAAGCCGCACGCGGCTCCAGTAGTCGAAGGCTGCCGATGAATCACAGCTCTCAGAGGAGGAGGCAGATGATTGAAAAACGCTCTCGCCACGGCTGTTCGCAAGCAACACTCAAAACGTACTTTCTAAAAAAATATCGCTCGATTAATACGCGGACACACTCATAAATCTGTCTCTCCACATCAAATAACGTGTTTTTTTATTTTAAACACGACCTATCGACCACACAGCCTTCTGGGTATGCGTCCTTTCAGCAGCATTGATTCAGCACGGGAATAAAGTGTGGACCGATTTGGACGTTCAGTGTCTCATCAGCAGCAGTGTAAGGCTTGATTGAATCAACGCTGACGAACTGCCAGATGTTTATATGCACGGACTCTCTTCAAGATGTGGCTCCTAGTTCAACGCAAAACTAAGTGATACACAGCACGAAATAACCGCTGGCCTCATTGTGGAGAATATAAAGAACAAAATTGATCAGCAATGTCTCCATCCATCTGCTTGTGTAGTCGTGGTGGTGTATAATGGTGGTGGTGTATAGTGGTGGTGTATAGTCGTGGTGGTGTATAATGGTGGTGGTGTATAGTGGTGGTGGTGCATAGTGGTGGTGGTGGTGTATAATGGTGGTGGTGTATAATGTTGCACGCTCGAAATGAAGGACGTGGGCAGGTGCTCCAAATCGAGGGCAAACACATTTATTGTGGTTAATCTGTAAGATGCAACAGCACGTGTCACACGCAGCAATCCTCAAAAGAGTCGCCATTAACCACGTGACTTGTCCAAGTGCAGTTAATCAATAACCCTGCCAGCCACCTACCGGCCCAACTCAAGTTTCGCATGCTGGTGTACCACACGTGCATTGCTGTACTACACAGCACATAAGGATTTGAAGCTTTCGTGACCGGGGGAATCCATCCTCTTTGGTTCTTTCGGTAAAGTCACGTAGTTAGAAATAAAATAAAACAAATCACGACGTTTCGATCGCAACACAAGCGGTCGTCATCATGACGTCATCACGACCGCTTGTGTTGCGATCGAAACGTCGCGATTTGTTTGATTTTATTTTATTTCTAACCACGTGACTTTACCGAAAGAACTAACGAGTAAGCACATAAGGAGGAGGCCGTGATGGCGTGGAGGAGGTCGTGATGGCGAGGAAGATGCCGTGATACACTCACTCATCTTACACTGACTCACTCACACGTCATACACTGCCTCACTCACACATCATACACTGACTCACTCATCATACGCTGACTCACTCACACATCATACACTCACTCACACAACCACTGACCCATTCACTCATCATACACTGATTCACTCATCATACACTGACTCACTCACACATCATACACTCACTCACACTACCACTGACTCACTCACACATCATACACTGACTCATTCATCATACGCCGACTCACACTTCATACACTCACACTACCACTGACTCACTCACACATCATACACTGGGAGTGGCATGCTGCCAGCTATGGCTGCAAGTTTGGTCGTACATGTTGTGTATATCGTTTATTGTGAATTGAATCACAGTTCCTATGATTACTGTTGTTACATTGTTTTTATAGCTTGATTTTGGTGATTTCGAAAACATGTGGTGAAGCCATGTTTCTTGCGGAAGTGCGGAGTTGGCCTGATAACTTGAATCTAAATTCTCTTATGGTTGTTATTGTTTGACTTGCATCACACTGGGATTTTTGCACACAGCGTTGTAATACGGTGGGGTTTTTTTTCTGGAAGATTTGCTGGTTTATCCCAGGATGTTTCTGTTGTGCGTCGTCGCTTTAAGATGTTTCTCTGTTCATATTTAGTTTGTTGCGGTTGCATCGGACTCAAGAGCCGCATGGCTCACAGGGCTATCCACCTAATCAATGAAACTTGAAAAACTTGAATCTCGAGGGCCAGCGGTGTCATTTCAACGTCCCGACGCCGCGGTTGAAACAAGACCGTGAACATTTCCTAAATCTGCCTCCCGCCGTTGTCCCAGCCACCGGTACAAAACAAACCTCGGTAAAATGCAAAGTTACCCGGTGGGGTAAAGTGTGGGTACACACACCGCTTCCAAGGACGCCTCTGTCCAATGTGGACGAGTTCGGCCCGCCACAGAGCTGTCACTCCCTCCTAGTCGGAGGCTCTTCGGACTCAGAATATACTTTCTCGTGCTGGAGGAATCCGATGAGCTATAAAGCTCTTGTCCCACAGACGTCCACATGTCGCCTTGTTCCTTTCAGCGGCGGGCCGGAGCAAGACAGCTGGGCACGGGCTGCGCCTTTTACCTTGCTACGCTGTGTGCCGAGGAGTCGTGGTGGGTGGGTGCGTGGGGGGTTTGACTGCTACTTTGATTTGCTCGCGGCGTTAGGAGTGTCGGCGGGCGGGAGTTTTTTTGCTATTTTAAGCAATACCTGCAGCGTCACCGCGCGGCGAGAGAGATATAGAGAGAGAGGGGGGGGGTGGTGTTTGACGTGGGGTCAGGGCGAAGAGGAGGGAGGGAAGGGAGCCCTTGGCGTGGTGACGCTCATTAAGCCCCGAGCGTTGCCTCCGCGACTCTGGAGAGTTAAGCCGCTGAGACAGCGCTCGGGAGCGCTGCCGCTGCTGCTGCTGATCAGTCGCCGGCACCTCGCGTGAACAGCGTCCGTGTGGGTGGCTGGCTGGCTGGCTGGGCCTGGGGATGCTGGGTCACAACAACAACAACAAAAAAACAAACTACTCTGGTGGCCTCCTGGTCGCTTTTGTTTAAAGTTAGCGGGTTTGCGAAGAAATGAGCAACAAAAAGTTTATTTTGGTACGGCGCTGTGCGTGTTGAACTTCTGTCGCGCGCAAGCCATTCCGTGCGTTTATAATCGGGAGGTGCGGGAGAAAAGGACAAGCAAGTCCAGTATAAGACAAAGAGCGGTTCTAAATTGAAAAGGGGCTTTGTCATGGAGCGGTGTCATAAATCCCCGCCGGCATTCCCGCTGCGTTGCTTAAGACGTTATCCGAGCGAGGATGGAATTTTTGTATTCTGCTGTGCTGCTGTTATAATTAAAATAAAAACAAACTTGATTAGGCGCTTTCATGACTGCAGGAATTACTCTTTGGTGTTTTTTCGGTAAAGTCACGTAGAAATAAGAAATAATAATAAAATGACATAATAGCATACGACGTTTCGATTGCAACCCAAGCAATCATCATCAGGCATAGAAGAGAGAGAGAGAGGAAACAGAACCGCAGATATATATACGGACACCTAAGTAGAGGGAGTTAAATTTAGCTATTCTATGCCTGATGATGATTGCTTGCGTTGCAATCGAAACGTCGTATGCTATTATGTAATTTTATTATTATTTCTAATTTTTACGTGACTTTACCAAAAAAACCAAAGAGTAAAATAAAAACAGTCGTTACGGCGATTGAGATTCAGATGTAACGTCTAAATGACTTATCAATAAGGGAAGATGGACTCTTATTTCTGGATATTTTTTGTTATTGTTTGTGCTTTTCGTTTTGGTGCCATTTACGAATTTGTTTATTCAGTTTTTTATTTTGCTTCGGAGTAGTAGTTTTTTTGTAAAAAAATTTGCTTGTTATATATGTGTGTGTGTTGGGCTTATTTCGCACCGCGCGTAGCCAACCGCGTATATGGGATTTGGCCCTTATATATAATTAATGTACGGCGTTGTGGCATGCTGTTGGCGTGGATGACGCTGTTATACTCCTGCTGTTATGGAGTGACTCATGCAGCCAGCTATGGCTGCAAAGTTTGGTCGTAAATGTTATGTATATCGTTTATTGTTACATTTGAATCACAGTTCCTATGATCACTGTCACATTGTTTTTATAGCTTGATTTTCGTGATTTTGAAAACGTTTTGGTTTAGCCATTTGTGTTTGTTGTAGTACATAGTTAGCTTGATAACTTTAATTTATATTGTATTATGGTTGTTATTGTTTGACTTGCATCCCACTGGGATTTTTGCACACAGCGTTGCTATACGGCGCTTTTGTTGGAAGACTTTGCTGTCTTTTCCTGGATGTTTCTGTTGCATGTAGTCACTTTAAGATGTTTTCTTGTTCATGTTTTTGTTTGTTGCGGTTGCACCCGAGTCAAGAGCCGCATGGTTCACAGGGTTATACCTAATACATGAAACTGAAAAAAACTGAAAGTATTATTATTATTGTTAAGATCTCACCGTGAAGATGATCTTTCCGACCGGAGTGATTTAATCTCCGGTGCTTTGCAACAGCCAATCCTTTATTGTCATTCCTGCCAGGCCACAACGCGTCAGTTCTCTTGGGGCTGTCAATCGCCCAGGAGGTTGTCACGAATCCACGTCCTGTCCTCCGCATCTGTAGAGAGAACTTAGCTATCGTACACCGACGGGCGCAGACGAAATTAGTCCACAATCGCTGCTCCACCTTCTCCTGGCGAGCCAGGATGTGACATTTGCGAAGCCCAACGGGGAGGAAAGTCTAAGCAATTTTTTTTTGGGAATCCACCAATCCTCACGGCCTCCGAAGTGCTGGGTTAAATAGCAAGCAGTGCTCTATGAACCCTTGGATACCTGAGTTCAATTCATCCGTGGCGAGTTAAACCTAAACTGGTCCTGAGCCCCCTCCCCCATCTCACCCTAATATCCGACTCGCATTGACCAGCGTGGTAAAGTATGGTCAAACATATTCTATGGGTCTTCTCTGTAAAGCCACGTAGGTAGAAAAATAATATAAAAAAATACATCTCTGCGTTTCGATCGCAACACAAGCAATCGTCTTGAAGACGATTGCGATCGGAAAGCCGTGGTATTTATTATTGATTATTTTCGAACCTACCTGGCTTTACCGAAAGACCCATAGAATATATATTTCTGCTGTCACGAAAGCTTCAAGTCAAGATATGGTCAAACAGTTCCCATGACTTACACCATACCGCGGAGAGGCATTTGACCAGCAGTGAATATGATAAAGAGCTGAAAAAGCAAGAATAGGTTTTACACCTTTCTGGCAATAAAACAAGTGTTAAGATTTTGATTTAAAGCTTTCGTGACTGCAGTAATTCATATTCTTAGCTCTTTCGGTAAAGTCACGTTGAAGGGAAACAATAAAATAATAAAATATATATAAAACAATATTGTTTTATTGTTCTATATATATTTTATTATTTTATTGTTTCCCTTCAACGCGACTTTACCGAAAGAGCTAAGAATATAGGTGCTAAGAAGTTCAAACACCAAATATAAACCTTTTTTTGCAAGGAATCATGTCTGCGCCAACCACACACACGGCACGTGTGGTGAACATGCAAAACAAACACGCAGCGCGTATATAATTATAATCAGAGCGTGTTTGTTTTGCATGTTCACCGCAAGTACGTGGTGATGTGGTTGACGCAGACATGAACATCTTAACACCTGTTTTCGTTGCCAGAAAGGGTAAAAACCCATTCTTATTATTTTTTTTGTCATACTTTGATCCTGGCAAAAAGTTCCCCGTTTTCGGTAAAGAGCTGTTCGTTGTTTCGTTCGTGTGTGTTGACGTTGGAGCGAGACACTGCTGTGCACTGCCAGATCAAGCTCGTGCGAGGCCTGCAGCGTATGATGTTATCAAGGGGCCCTGAATTAAAAAAAAAACACGTAAATATGAAAACACAAATTGTTTTACTTGTATCGTAAAGTAATTGTATTTTTTCATTTGCTATATACAGCCCAGATAATACGACAAATCGCTAACATTAAACACCCAGTCGTTCATAAAAGTTGAAGGCAGTACAGTACTATAGTAATAGAGCAAGTGCAGAATCACTGAACTGGAATTGATAGCTTGGAAGCATTTAGCGCGGAGACCTTGAAAGTACGGGGCCCGGAGCTACTACATGTGTAGTAGTTACTACACGTGTTGTAGCTACTACACATATGGTGTAGCTACTACACATGTAGTAGTTACTACATATGTAGTAGCTACTACATATATGGTATAGCTACTACATATGTAGCTACTACACGTGTAGCTACTACACGTGTGTGGCTACACATGTGTAGTAGCTAATACACATGTGTAGCCACACACGTGTAGTAGCTACATATGTAGCTACTTTTGCTACGAGGATAATCCGGCACTGCAGCTGTGTTGTTTAGCACGTGGCATCTGTGAGTTGAAAATACTTCCTCCCTCCCCCTACTCCTCCTCCTCCACCTCCTTCTCGTCATTCGCTCAAGTCCGTCTATGGTTGTTGTTGTTTTTCCAACGAGACTCACAAAGTTTGCACGTATATCCTACAAAGACCGTTGGGTCAAATGCTGTTAGTGAGCGCCTATTTTTGCCAGGTGGCACAGAAGAGGGCTATGTGTCCACACCTTTTGGTCTGCCCAGTGCTGAAGATAGCAGCACTGGGGAGAGTGTGTGTATAGTAGAAATAGTTAGTGGACACAAACAAAGACAAATATCCCCCATATATATTTTCAGAATGTCGGGGCAAGTGCTGTTAGCGGGCACCTATGAACTCACGAGTGGGGTGGTCACACACGCAAACAAAGACAAAGACCCCCCCCCCCCCCCCGTATAGCCTTAACAGAGTGTCGGGGCAAGTGCTGTTAGCGAGCACCTATGAAGGCTGGCACGGCACACGAGGGCGTGTGTGGCCAGCAACACGCCCAACCACCTTTGTCTCCAAAGTGGCGACGTTTACCACACCACACCAGGTACGTATTTGAGGCTGAGTCGACCTAGGGGAGAGCCAGGACACACACACATGCGCACGCACTTGCACACTTCGTAGACACGAGCATTGTAAATGCGATGGTTTGACGTTTAAATTACACGACTATTGATCAAACACATTGCATATAAACAACATTTTTTGGTGCTCTTAGCCCAATCATTTGAAGATAAATATAATGTGTTCGTTTAAAGACTGCCTTGACATTTTTCGTGGAATGAGGGTTGAGTGTTGTGCTTGTGTTTAGAGGGAGTGTGGGTACAGAATCTAATTGCAATTTAATTTGGAAGCAACTTGAAAATCAAATGACCTTTTCGATGTCATAATTAATCCCACAACTTTTCGCGAAGGCTACGCAAGCATGCCCATTTTGGTAGGCCCACTATAAAGTCCGTGGCATCCCAAGCGGCACGTCGTTTAACGGGTCACACGCCGCTGATGAGACTCAGAAAGTTGAACTCCGTTCTGGGTTATGGCCAGGCGCGGTTCGTCCACCAAGCAGCTGTAGGTGAGAAATTATATTTCTAATAAAAAAAATACTTTTTCATAAATTGTTTTGTTGTGTTTAATTTTTTTTTTAATATGTATAACGATTCTTTCAACTTTCTTTGGTTCTTTCGGTAAAATCGCGTAGAATGAGAATAAAATAATAAAATAAAATAACAATAAAATTCTCACGACGTTTCGGCCACAACACAAGTGGCCTTCTTCAGGTGAAAGGAACAGACCTGTCGGGACGACAGAGCTTCAATGAACGTTGTTAAGATTCGTAGCGTCTTTTAAGCTGGTTTAGAGAAGTGAGGCACCTTGACAAAGGGGTTTACAAATCAAACAGGAGCATTTAGCATTGAAATAGCTGAGTGATTAGCTTGTGACTGGTCATAGAAATAGCTATGTTAAAGTCAAAGCTTACACATCCACAGAGGCACCTAGTACAAATCAAACAGGATAATTTAGCATTGAAATAGCTGAGTGATTAGCTTGTGACTGGTCACAGAAATGGCTATGTTAAAGTCAAAGCCTACACATCCACAGAGGCACCTGAATTGCCTAATGAAGATAACATTTTAAATTGTTTTTATTAGAAACCGCTGCAACACCACAGTCTGATTAGTGCCTCGGGGAGGCCTCGGGGCAGCTGTGAAGGTGCCCGAGTGAGAGATTTCCCCTTCATTCGTTGGGATTAGATTCGCGTTGTAGCCACGCCGTTTGAGACCCATTCAAGGCGGTGAAAAGGGCGTCCATGGCTGTGATGAGAGACGATGTCACGACGCGAGGTGGCACCGTGCAAATGTAGCAGGTCCACGGCTTCTGGCAGTGTCAAAGGGATTGTGTAGTGTGGACTTGAGGGTCATGGGGACAACATTTGGGTGCTTTGTTGTTTTGTTTCGTATTTCTTATAAATGCCTGCAGTTGGTAGATACAACAGTTATATCACTTTCACGAGAAGGCCAATACCATGACGAGTATTTTCTTCATAAGAACACCATCTTTTCAGAGGTCACTCACTGGTTATGGCCGTGCTTAAACGAATGCTGCTGGAAAGCATTGTTCCAGCAACGAATTGGCTCATCTTAGTGTGTTTTATAACTTTAGAGAGCGAGATAATTCCATCAAGCCTTCTCAGGGGTATTATTCGTGATATAAACCAATCATCGACTTGTGTTTTTACTGCTTGCATTCTTCTCCTGCTCATAGATTCAATCATTTTTTGTGCCAATTGCCCAGGTTGTTTTAAAACATTTTCCCTAACATTTTGCAGGCTTCCGTATATTGGATCATGTGCTTTTTGTGGTTTCACGTAACTTTGTTTTCCATCTGAGTCGTTCCTCTTGCCCCCGTTTATCAGTTGCAGTCCATCACAACGCGAGTTATTCCATTATTTGCGTGTGGCCACGTACATTTATTAAATCTCTGGAGTTGAATATTTTGATTAGGACCAGCTTGAATGATCACATATCCGAAATGAGACGTTAATATTCGCTGTCTTGTCCTCGTCTGTAATTAACTCTGTACTCTGTTTGGCGATGTTGAAGTTTAATTTCCAGCCACTGATTACTTTTGCTGCGCTGAAATTTTTGTTCGGAGAAAATACATCCCTGTCGTTCCTTCGTTTGTCCTTGAGAACAAAATTCTGTGTCACTGGGGAGCACTGGCTTCAAGTTTTAAAACAGCCCGCATTACCACTTGCCTACAAACACACACCAACACGTGATGCGCCATACACGCTTGCGTTCAAGTGTGAAGTTCATCGTGGGACCTCAAGAACCCCACGATGAGTCTCATTTACAAGAGTGACCCGGATCACCAAAAATTACAAAAAAGCAAAACAAATACGACAGCTTACAGCAAATTAAGTGAAGAGAAACCCTGGCTTTCAAGAAACTTGTGTCACGTGAGAGAAATTGAAAAACGCGGCACAAACACAAATCAAAAGTCAAGTAACACATTTTCACGTCGCGCGAGTTCGGCTGGGGCATTGGCATGAACGTAATGCGCGCTCGGTGATTCTGACCGGAGCTCAGAATACGGTGGCCGTGTGAAGGCACAAATATCCGCACGTCCCCTTCGCATGCATCCACCTTGACATTGACATTTGAGAACTTTTGTTCGAATTCAGCCAACCAGCCGTGATTAAAATCCGGTATTCTAAGTGTAGTGAGTCACCAATAACTGCACATGAAACCCTTCACGTTAAAATGTCTTTCATTTATTTTGGCTGATTCCAGCTCCGAGTGAAAATGAGCCTCATCGGCGCCTGAGGCCTATTGCAAGGCCGTCAGAACTCGCTATTCCGTGGGCCGTTCAGAAACAAGGTGGTGCACTGCAGGAGTTTAAATGGAAATGCCTTCAGATAAGGAAATTATGCCGAGAGCACAGTTAGAATCAGGGGCGGAGCCAGGGGGGGTGACAGGGGTGACCTTCTGTGTGTAAGTGTACGACACTCGGTCTGGCGGACTCCGTGCAACTGCATAGTCAGAGTGTGTCGCCAACCGATGGCGTCTAGTTCAACAGCCTGACTCTCTAATCATTCTTGAAATTAACATTTGTTGAATGTCACCCCGGGCTGAAATCCTGGCTCCGCCCCTGCTTAGAATAACATTTTTTTTAAAGAAAATTTTGAAACATGATTCAATAAATGTTGACTTTAAAGCTTTCGTGACTGCAGGAATTCATATTCTTTGGGTCTTTATATCGAACGTGACTTTACCGAAAGACCCAAAGAATATGATTCAATAAAATAAAATCATTACATTCGCATGGATGTGCCCAGCAAATTTGAAACGATGATAAATAGGAGAATTGGTTCGTTAAAGGTAACTTTAATATTATTTGACATGCTTTTATGCATCCACTACTGGAAGAAAGGCCTCTCAATGTCATGTCAGTCATGAAGGTTGACCATGCTTCACCAAGCTGACCAATTTGGTTTGGTCAAAAGTGCACCCAGGACTTTGTTAAATATTCCACGAGCTCTTTGGTTCTGTAAAGTCACGTAGGTAAAAATAAAATAACAAAAAATCACGACGTTTCGCCCACAACACAAGTGGCCTCCATCAGGTGAAGGGACTGGACTGTCCAGAGGACAGCGTTGGAGTGAAAACAGCAAGCCCAGGTCGCGTCCTTTAAGCTGTGTTGTTATTTTATTTTTACCTACGTGACTTTACCGAATAGAACCAACGAGTATGGATCCTTGCAGTCACGAAAGCTTCAAATCTAGAATTGATATACCACGAGCCACTGATGTTAACCGGTGGCTGAGCAGCAAACTCAGGGCGTTGTGTTAATGCTGCAGACTTATAACCGCTGCAGCACCGCTCCCTTTCCACTGCAACCGGAATGGTGTTTCATGAAGATGACGCAGGTGACTGTTTCATGCAAAGCAGGAGCAGTCGTAGCAAAGGCAGTCTGCAATTCAAATTACTCTAACCGCAAGCTCAATAACTTTTTTTTGTTAGATGTATGCAAATATCACGTGTACAAAAATAGCACGTTAATGACTTACGCTGCCATGCCAATTACATCTTCACTTTATTAGGAACCCACATGTTTCTGTACCTCCGGTTGATATTTATATTTTGTTTGAATTGACATCACGGTTTCCTCTTATTGCAGCGAGCGTGCGGAGTGTACGGGGCGGCGACGACGCGATCTGGGTATTACCGCAAAATGTAATTTTCCCAATGTTTTCTGGGCTCTGAAAAGGTCGCGGAACTAAAAAAAACAGGAAGAAGAATTCGTTGTGCGTGACTCACGCGTGTTATTCACACGGGTAAAGCTTCAATAGAGGTGACATGAGCCCAAATCCTTGACTGTTACGATCATGGGGTTGGTGGATCGCTTGCGGAAGGGAGAGCTGTGGGTTATGTTTTTTTTTTCCACGCAGAGTTCGAATTGTAACACACCCTGGGGTTTGACTGTATAATATGCATTTAAACTCAGTGTGGCGTAGTTGTCATCATTACCTACGTTATCATTATCACACGTTTAACTTTTCTCCCTTCTGTATCTGGAGGATTGGAGGCTCTGGCAGTCAATGTTAAGCTCTTTAAATCTCGTCACATCCACAACTCGCCCATTGCCTCTGCTGGACATGCGGCCCCCAGTCGAGATCGGAACCCTCACACAGAGACCCATACTGTCATACAGAGACTCATACTGTCATATAGTACGGGTCTCTGTGTGTGACAGTATGGGTCTCTGTGTGTGACAGTATGGGTCTCTGTGTGACAGTATGGGTCTCTGTGTGACAGTATGGATCTCTCTGTTTGACAGTATGGGTCTCTGTGTGACAGTATGGGTCTCTGTGTGTGACAGTATGGGTCTCTGTGTGACAGTATGGGTCTCTGTATGACAGTATGGGTCTCTGTGTGTGACAGTATGGGTCTCTGTGTGACAGTATGGGTCTCTCTGTATGACAGTATGGGTCTGTGTGTGACAGTATGGGTCTCTGTGTGTGACAGTATGGGTCTCTGTGTGACAGTATGGGTCCCTGTGTGTGACAGTATGGGTCTCTGTGTGACAGTATGGGTCTCTGTGTGTGACAGTATGGGTCCCTGTGTGTGACAGTATGGGTCTCTGTGTGTGACAGTATGGGTCCCTGTATGACAGTATGGGTCTCTCTGTGTGACAGTATGGGTCTCTCTGTGTGACAGTATGGGTCTCTGTGTAACAGTATGGGTCTCTGTGTGACAGTATGGGTCTCTCTGTGTGACAGTATGGGTCTCTATATGACAGTATGGGTCTCTGTGTGAGAGTATGGGTCTCTGTGTGTGACAGTATGGGTCTCTGTGTGACAGTATGGGTCTCTGTGTGACAGTATGGGTCTCTGTGTGTGACAGTATGGGTCTCTGTGTGACAGTATGGGTCTCTGTGTGACAGTATGGGTCTCTGTATGACAGTATGGGTCTCTGTGTGTGACAGTATGGGTCTCTATGTTACAGTATGGGTCTCTGTGTGACAGTATGGGTCTCTCTGTGTGACAGTATGGGTCTCTGTGTGACAGTATGGGTCTCTGTGTGACAGTATGGGTCTCTCTGTGTGACAGTATGAGTCTCTGTGTGACAGTATGGGTCTCTATATGACAGTATGGGTCTCTCTGTGTGACAGTATGGGTCTCTGTGTGACAGTATGGGTCTCTGTATGACAGTATGGGTCTCTGTATGACAGTATGGGTCTCTCTGTGTGACAGTATGGGTCTTTGTGTGACAGTATGGGTCCCTGTGTGACAGTATGGGTCTCTGTGTGACAGTATGGGTCTCTGTGTGACAGTATGGATCTCTCTGTTTGACAGTATGGGTCTCTGTGTGACAGTATGGGTCTCTGTGTGTGACAGTATGGGTCTCTGTGTGACAGTATGGGTCTCTGTATGACAGTATGGGTCTCTGTGTGTGACAGTATGGGTCTCTGTGTGACAGTATGGGTCTCTCTGTATGACAGTATGGGTCTCTGTGTGTGACAGTATGGGTCTCTGTGTGTGACAGTATGGGTCTCTGTGTGACAGTATGGGTCCCTGTGTGTGACAGTATGGGTCTCTGTGTGACAGTATGGGTCTCTGTGTGTGACAGTATGGGTCCCTGTGTGTGACAGTATGGGTCCCTGTATGACAGTATGGGTCTCTGTGTGACAGTATGGGTCTCTGTGTGTGACAGTATGGGTCTCTGTGTGACAGTATGGGTCTCTGTATGACAGTATGGGTCTCTGTGTGTGACAGTATGGGTCTCTGTGTGACAGTATGGGTCTCTCTGTATGACAGTATGGGTCTCTGTGTGTGACAGTATGGGTCTCTGTGTGTGACAGTATGGGTCTCTGTGTGACAGTATGGGTCCCTGTGTGTGACAGTATGGGTCTCTGTGTGACAGTATGGGTCTCTGTGTGTGACAGTATGGGTCCCTGTGTGTGACAGTATGGGTCCCTGTATGACAGTATGGGTCTCTGTGTGACAGTATGGGTCTCTGTGTGTGACAGTATGGGTCCCTGTATGACAGTATGGGTCTCTCTGTGTGACAGTATGGGTCTCTCTGTGTGACAGTATGGGTCTCTGTGTGACAGTATGGGTCTCTGTGTGACAGTATGGGTCTCTCTGTGTGACAGTATGGGTCTCTATATGACAGTATGGGTCTCTGTGTGAGAGTATGGGTCTCTGTGTGTGACAGTATGGGTCTCTGTGTGACAGTATGGGTCTCTGTGTGTGACAGTATGGGTCTCTGTGTGACAGTATGGGTCTCTGTGTGACAGTATGGGTCTCTGTATGACAGTATGGGTCTCTGTGTGTGACAGTATGGGTCTCTATGTTACAGTATGGGTCTCTGTGTGACAGTATGGGTCTCTGTGTGACAGTATGGGTCTCTCTGTGTGACAGTATGGGTCTCTGTGTGACAGTATGGGTCTCTGTGTGACAGTATGGGTCTCTCTGTGTGACAGTATGAGTCTCTGTGTGACAGTATGGGTCTCTATATGACAGTATGGGTCTCTCTGTGTGACAGTATGGGTCTCTGTGTGACAGTATGGGTCTCTGTATGACAGTATGGGTCTCTGTATGACAGTATGGGTCTCTCTGTGTGACAGTATGGGTCTTTGTGTGACAGTATGGGTCCCTGTGTGACAGTATGGGTCTCTGTGTGACAGTATGGGTCTCTCTGTGTGACAGTATG
Organism: Petromyzon marinus; assembly: GCF_048934315.1. Lineage (NCBI taxonomy): Eukaryota > Metazoa > Chordata > Hyperoartia > Petromyzontiformes > Petromyzontidae > Petromyzon > Petromyzon marinus. The sequence continues at coordinate 11,854,122 of NC_133678.1, read as the reverse complement.
GGTCTCTGTGTAACAGTATGGGTCTCTGTGTGACAGTATGAGACTATGTGTGACAGTATGGGTTCCTGTGTGACAGTATGGGTCTCTATATGACAGTATGGGTCTCTGTGTCACAGTATGGGTCTCTGTGTGACAGTATGGGTCACTGTATGACAGTATGGGTCTCTGTATGACAGTATGGGTCTCTCTGTGTGACAGTATGAGTCTTTGTGTGACAGTAGGGGTCTCTCTGTGTGACAGTATGGGTCTCTGTGTGACAGTATGGGTCTCTGTATGACAGTATGGGTCTCTGTGTGTGACAGTATGGGTCTCTGTGTGACAGTATGGGTCTCTGTATGACAGTATGGGTCTCTGTGTGTGACAGTATGGGTCTCTGTGTGACAGTATGGGTCTCTCTGTGTGACAGTATGAGTCTTTGTGTGACAGTATGGGTCTCTGTGTGACAGTATGGGTCTATGTGTAACAGTATGGGTCTCTGTGTGACAGTATGGGTCTCTGTGTTACAGTATGGGTCTCTCTGTGTGACAGTATGGGTCTCTGTGTGTGACAGTATGGGTCTCTATATGACAGTATGGGTCTCTCTGCGTGACAGTATGGGTCTCTCTGTGTGACAGTATGGGTCTCTGTGTGTGACAGTATGGGTCTCTGTATGACAGTATGGGTCTCTGTGTGTGACAGTATGGGTCTCTCTATATGACAGTATGGGTCTCTGTGTGACAGTATGGGTCTCTCTGTGTGACAGTATGGGTCTCTCTATATGACAGTATGGGTCTCTGTGTGACAGTATGGGTCTCTCTGTATGACAGTATGGGTCTCTGTGTGTGACAGTATGGGTCTCTGTATGACAGTATGGGTCTCTCTATATGACAGTATGGGTCTCTCTGTGTGACAGTATCGGTCTCTATATGACAGTATGGGTCTCTGTGTGCAGAACGTGGAGGGAGAAAGAGAGAAAACTCCACACAGAGAGGTGCCCGAGTCTGGAATCGAACACATAACCTTCTTGCTGTGAGGCAGAAGTTTGCGACCTCGGTGGCCACCCTGCCACGTCTTTAGAGGCGCGCTTCGGATGTGAAGCTGGTATTTGTGTTACGCGCAGGGCTAGGCCTCGGGACAGCTTGTTGGTCGATGGCTGAAAGCATGACACGTTTTGACGTTCTGCAATGAGCTTGCACTAAGTTCTAGTTCCCCGCAAGACCTGACGGCTGGCAGACTGGCCAAGCACGTGCTATGGAGGCGGAACTTTTTTTTGCGTGAAAACTACCGACGTTTAAGGCCGTGTTAAATGAGCACGCACACGCACTCGGTTGCCAGTCCTTCAAAGCTGCGTTTATTTATCGAGCGTATTGAGCAAAATTAAAACGCATGCGTAAATAGACGAAGACATCAAATTGACTTTCACACCACCTCCCGGTCGTTTTTGTTGCGAATCGGCGACGGCGCGTCAACAAACATTCCGTCCGTAGCCTTGGGGGTCATCGTGAAGCAGCGGTGAGGTTGTTGGCGAGACTTTTCGGCGTGGCAGATGACATTTCAAGATCAGCAATTATCAAAGAGAGAGAGAGAGTCGCATCTCCGTGTTATTGCGACTTCAACGTGATGCCCCCCACGCCTTCTAAACTGAGCCACTCGCAGCCCTCACTGCCTTTCAAGGAGTGACGAACGTCGGTCTCGTGATGGCGAGTCATCAGCGATCGCTCTTCTTCATTCGACAACGTCTACCTACAGTCATTGTGCGGGTCGGAGGCACCAAAGCCGTTCGAGGGGGTGGGGGACTTCAGCTGTTTTCATCACAAGCTTTGATGACCTCCTGCAAGGCCATGAATATTGTTTGTACATTCTCGAACGAATTCGCCCAAGCGTCACGCTATCCTTCGTTTGTCAGTTGTATTCATCGTCACCGGTCACCTCCTCCTTCCTCCTCTTCCCTTCTCCTACTCCTCCCTCCCCGCTCCTCCCTCCTCGTCCAGAACAGGTTCCGATAGCTGGGAATTAAAACCCAGCTCATTGGGATTGCGGTTACGTCGGTGTACAAAACCGTTGCGCCACCCATCTCTGTCGCAGCACGGCTCCCGGCACATGCGTGTCATGGGCCAGCGCATCGGCCTTTAGCGATCACCAGTAAAGGTTATAGTTTATACGTGCACGTTCAAATAGCGTTGCCAAAGAGGTTCTTGCACAAACATGACAACCATTAGAAGTGTCCTTATCCAGTCCACGCTGGGTGGTGCTCGTGTCTGTTGGAAGTTCGGAAGAAGCGGTGGAAATCATCCCCTTTGTTCTTTCGGCGAAGTCACCACGTGGAATGAGAATAAAACAATAAAACAAAATAAGACAATAAAATTCTCACGACGTTTCGGCCACAACACAAGAAGAAGGCTGCCTGTGTTGTGGCCGAAACGTCGTGAGAATTTTATTGTCTTATTTTGTTTTATTGTGTTATTCTCATTCTACGTGGTGGTGACTTTACGGAAAGAACCAAGAAGATGAATCCTTGCAGTCACGAAAGCTTCAAATCGAAGCGGTGGAAACTCCACATTCCTCTGGCGGTTTAGCAGGTGATGCATAGAACGGGCCACTGCTAATTCCTTTCGGTGATGCACCTTTACCCGATTGTGTTTTTTTAAATTAATCGTGGATAAAAACGAAGATCATAATCATTGATGGTGATGAATAATGATGTTAATAGTTTATGTTGATTTTTTTTTTATCATGTTGAATGATTGTGGATTGTGATGATCATAATGATTCCCGCACCTCCGATTTATCACGGTTGGATACGTACGGTGCGAAAGAAGGTCGACATACATACAAGATTCATGATGACTTCAACTGATTATGATGAAGGTGATCCTGGTCGGGATCTGAACGCGGGATATGACCAATGACCCCTACTGCTCCACAGAAACACGAGTTATGTTGTTTCAGTCTCCTAAACAAAACAAATTAACAGACGAATTCTATTATTATGGTCGGGGCAAATTACAAAAAAAGCTTGAAAAAAACCCCCCAATTAAGAGCAACGACTGCCAAATATAACTCATTTTGTAAGTCTGGCAATGTTTATGTGATGCGTTCGTTACTGATAACACGAGAATACCGTCTGTGGATGGAATGACGTTTACATGTGCGCAGGGTGCAGCTGAGAGCACAAGTCCAATTAACAGGGCCGAGATGGCAACACTTAAGTTAGCGATATGCGTAATGTGTTAATCATTACCCTTCATGAAACAAAGAGCGGATAACATTTTTTTTTTGTGCCAGTGCAGAAAAAACACAGAGAGGGGGGAGGGGGGTCCTTGCCCTATAAACATCTGGCATTGAACCAGCATTGGTTCAATCAAGCCTGGCACTGCTGCTGATGAGACACTGACTGTCGAAACCGATCCTTGCCCTATAAACATCTGGCATTGAACCAGCATTGGTTCAATCAAGCCTGACCCTGTTGCTGATGAGACACTGAATCTCAAAGCCGGTTCAGAGCTTGCTTGTGTCAAAACCAATGCTGCTGAAGTTATGCACTCCCAGAAGTCTGTGTGGTTGACGGGATGTGTAGATTTGTGTTTAATATTTACATATTGTAGGCATGTCAAGGAGGCGCAGTGCCTGCTGCACCAGGCGGAGTGTCTGCTCGAGAGATGTTGAATGCTTCTTGCTGTAGCACTCACGGCCAAACTGGCACGGCAGACGAAAATAAAATGAAAATAAAATGAGAACAAAATGAAAATTAAATGAAAATTAAATGAAAATAAAATCCACATGCACACACATGCAATACATTCAACCACTCAATTGCTCTTCATGCAGTGACCGTATGAGGGCATGTGGATCTATTGGAGTGCCGTAATAGCATTGTTTTGAATTATGTACTTACTGTGTAACAAAAATAACAATCGCGATGATGTGTTACATCATGGGTGTTGTTTGACCATACTTCACAAGTAGGGAATGGGAAAGCAGCAGGTAGGATGGATGGTTCGTATCTCAGATGTTGGCCACGGCTGGGAATCCAACCCAGGTTACTGGGTTCGCTGCGCATCGCACAAAATATTGCAGCACACGTCTCCCGTAGGCCAGTGTCGATAAATGGCATTCATCCCAGGTCCGCTACTGGCTCTTGAGACGCGCTGTTGAAAGTTTGCCGCTTGGGATGTTTGGCAAATCCATTTATTTTTTACTATTAGTATTGTGTGCGCCGTCGAACCGACACACCTGATGTAAGAGGGGCTCGCATTCAAACATATCCTTAGATGCACGACTACCCTACTTGCTGTACTGATAAATCACGGGCACGACCTCCTTACCATTTCGGTGGGTGCCTCGCACCGGCTCCACCTCTGAATGCAGTCCACGGCACATTTTGAAATGTCCGTAACACTGGGCATGAGCGTGCGTGCGTGCGCGTCGATGTCAAAAGTTCACGTTTCTCGGCTCAAATCAGCGTGGAGGCAGCCCGCCCGGAGATGGTCCTCTGGTGCGAAGCATGAGTCACGAGTGGAAGTCCCCCACCTCTTCGCCGGTGGTGGTGGTGGTGGAGGAGGGAACATCGACTCGTTAGGGCACCATGAACCACCCTATGTTTATCGGCCCTCGCTAACACGAAGCGCTTCATGGTTGATTGTGAGTCGAGCGTTGTGGCACTGCAGCGCCTATCGTAACAGAATCGCATTCTATATATTTTAAAAAAAACTTCATTTGAAAAGCTTTTACACAAACCAACTTATCGGAGCGTAACCTATCCCTGTCATCAAACAAAGTGTATTTAATACAGCGCCCTTCACGATACAATTGTCGCGAAGCCCTTCACTAGTAAACATAACATCACACCATAAACATTTGAGATACACAAAGTTGTAAAAAAGCATACACAGATAAAAATATATAACGGAGATTACAAAACACAAATTTTGCCTGATTTTAAAAGGCGCAACACCTTCCTTATATCAGGCGGTGTTTATGGTGCACTTCACATGAACACAACGTCGACCGGCATGCTGCACCATGAACACTCCACTCACTTCACAATGAACACCCTACTCACTGCACCATGAACACCCTACTCACTGCACATGAACACTCCACTCACTGCACATGAGCACCCTCCTCACTGCACTTGAACACCCTACTCGCTGCACATGAACACCCTACTCACTGCACATGAACACCCTACTCACTGCACATGAACACTCCACTCACTGCACATGAGCACCCTCCTCACTGCACTTGAACACCCTACTCGCTGCACATGAACACCCTACTCACTGCGCGTGAACATCCTACTCACTGCACATGAACACCCTGCTTTCTGCACACGAACACCCTACTCGCTGCACATGAACATCATACTCGCTGCACATGAACACCTCACTCACTGCACATGAACACTCCACACACTGCACATGAACACCCTACTCGCTGCACAATGAACACCCTACTCACTGCACATGAACACCCTACTCACTGCACCATGAACACCCTACTCACTGCACCATGAACACCCTACTCACTGCACATGAACACCCTACTCACTGCACCATGAACACCCTACTCACTGCACATGAACACCATACTCACTGCACCATGAACACCCTACTCACTGCACCATGAACACCCTACTCACTGCACCATGAACACCATACTCACTGCACATGAACACCCTACTCACTGCACAATGAACACCCTACTCACTGCACAATGAACACCCTACTCACTGCACATGAACACCCTACTCACTGCACCATGAACACCCTACTCACTGCACATGAACACAATACTCACTGCACCATGAACACCCTACTCACTGCACATGAACACAATAATCACTGCACCATGAACACCCTACTCACTGCACATGAACACCCTACTCACTGCACCATGAACACCATACTCGCTGCACATGAACACCCTACTCGCTCCACGATGAACACCCTACTCACTGCACGATGAACACCCTACTCACTGCACCATGAACACCCTACTCACTGCACATGAACACCCTACTCACTGCACATGAACACACTACTCACTGCACATGAACACACTACTCACTGCACATGAACACCCTACTAACTGCACATGAACACCCTACTCACTGCACCATGAACACCATACTCACTGCACATGAACACCCTACTCACTGCACATGAACACCCTACCCACCGCACCACAAACACCCTGCACGCTGCAGGGGGAAAAAAAAACCTGAGCGAGCATCCTGATAGTGTGACTGCCCGCGCTTTAGCGAACGAGAGGGCCGGCTTCTTGGACGGCCTCCTTCGAGATATTTTAAATGAGTTGAAGGAGCAAGGAGATCTCATTTGTGGTGACATCTCCCACTCCCCCACAGCCCCCCCCCCCACCCGTGGGGGCTGGCGCTGTTCGCCTGTCACCTGCCGTACGGCGCTGTCAACTTCGTCCCCACTCACCCACCACCACCACCTCCTCCTCCTCTGCCCCATGCCTCCACCCTGGGGTGCTCGCGAACTCTGCGTCAGCGCCTCGCCACGAGGCCGCTCGCGCTGCCGATGCGGCGGCGCTTCCGCTTCACCCGGCACCACCGACGGCGCTCAGCACGCGCACGCAAAAAAAACACAACAAAGATCCCCCGTGTAGCCTTCAACAGACTGTTGGGGCAAGTGCTGTTAGCGAGCACCTGTGAAGGGCCGGCACGGCACACGAGGGGGTGGGTGGCCAGCACCACGCCCGGCCGCCTTTGTCTCCCCCAGTGGCGGTGTCGACACATCGCACCAGGTAGCCATTTGAGGCTGAGTCGACCTCGGGGAGGCCCAGGCCCGGTTCAGATAATCGTCACTGGTGTTGGCCGTGAACGGGAATCGAACCCGGGTCGCCAGGTTTGTAGCGCAGCGCGTTAGCCGCTACACGACGCACACACACGCACACGCCCACACACACACGCGGACACACACACACGCCCACACACACACGCGGACACACACGCACACACACACACACGCCCACACACACGCACACACGCACGCACACACATGAGGCAAAACTTCAGCAGCGAACTTCCGTAACGCACGGTTTGGATTTATTTAGTTTACCATCCAGAAAATCGTTTTGCTCGCTGCGTAGCACGCTGGGTGCACGATCATTTAAAACACCATTGTCATTTATACGCATTCATTAACGCCCAACCCCCCTTCGCACAAAGAAGGGCTCGCAACTGACGTCACCACACCTACACCTCCAGTTAAGGAACGAAACAGGAGGATTCATCCACAAATCTGGCTGTCGCCTGATGAAGCTAGTTGTAATTACTGCCGAAACGTCGTACTCAGATTGTAAATGTTGTGGCCTTGCTCTCCAACACACCGGTGTGCTGTACTAGTGACGAATTGACACGCTTTGTTGACGTGACAAACTTTACTAATTGGCTGTGTCGGGTGGTGGTGGGTTTTACGACACATTTATATATTTATACGATCTAACCCCCCCCCCCCCCCAAAAAAAAAAAACCTGTTTTATGAATTAAAAACACGTTGGAATAATAATAATAAGGATGGTGATGTATGTATGTTGAACTTCTTTCGCACCGTACGTAACCAACCGTGCTATCGTGATAACTCGGCGCACAAATCACTCACTGGACGCTAATTGGCCGCGACTTTGAGGCGCGGAGTCACGCTCAGTGCCGTTCACAAAGCCCAGCGAGAGAGGTGGCCCTTTAATAAAGAGGTGGATGTTTAAAAAAAAACACAAGAACCGTCCATTTAAGAAAGAGTTGGATAATTTTAAAAACAAAAATTGGTGGGTCCTTGAAGAAAGAGGTGGGGAATTGATGAAAGAGGTTGGAATAAATACAAAAATAGATGGAGCCTTTAAGAACGAGGGAGGCCCTTTAACAAAAAGCTGAGGAATTTAATGAAGCGGCTGGGCCTTTAAGGAAGAGGTGGAGAATATCATAAAGTGTTGGGCCTTTATGAAAGAGGTTTGGGAATTTAAGAAAGAGGTGGGGGGGGGGGGGGTGGGAGTATTTAAGAAAAAGGTGGTCAATTTAAGAAAGAGGTGGGGCATAACAAAAAAAAACACGTGGGGCCTTTAAGAAAGAGTTTTGGGAATTTAAGAAAGACGCGGGTCCTTTAAGAAAGCGGTGGTGGGGTTTTTGTTTTTGTAACGTGTCTCTGAACAGCCGCTGTAGACCGAACGCGGTTGCTGCTGCTGTGAATGCTGCAGCAGCAGTGGGAACGGTGGCGGTGGCCGCGTTCCAGACGGCGGCGGCGGCTGCCGCGGTCGAGACGACGCCCGGCAGTGGTCAGTGTCTCCTGCTCTACTGGACATCTGTGAAAAAAGAGCCTCATAGCTCATCGGGTTCCTCCAGAATACATTTATATTATCTTTCTGAGTCTGCTTCTTTGGTGTAGCGAGGAAGAGGTTGTAGAACCGCGAGCTTGAAACTAATATCGATTTGGACAGTTAATTACGTCTACGATATATAAAACACATGTAAAACCATTAGCATAGTAAGTCCTCGTTTAACGCGGTAGATGCGTTCCTGAAAAGACCCGCGTTAAGCGAAAAAAACGCGTTAAGCGAGGACTCGCAAGGGAAGATGGGGCGCGTGGCGGGATGGTCAGCACAGAGGAACCTGCAACCCAGAGGTCGCTGATTAATTCGATCTCGGCTGGCGTGGCGGCTGAAGTAATTCGCAAGCTTCTTACATTTCGCAGCCTCTGTCCAGCGAGCAGTATGAATGGATTCACCCGCAGTCGATCTGCAGGTTGCGTGTGGTGGGGTGAAGTGTGGGTATACCCTCCCTTGTCAGGGTGGACGAGAAAACCACTAGAGCTCGCTCTAGTGGAAGCACTTTCTCCAGCAGTGGCATGAGCAAGCAATTACAGGGCTGCGCATTTATCCTAGGGAAGTCTCACCGAGTATTTGCTTGGGATTTTGTTGTTGTTATTGTTCTCTCTCCATTCGTACGAGGGAGACAACACAATTCTGCACAGTTAGGGAGGCAAATGATTGCCGCACTGCTTTTCGAACGAATACGTTGCAAGGTCGCACTCATGAGGCACACACACACGCACGGCGGGGACATCTACCGCGGAGACGGAGTGATGAGATCAACTCGCGCGGCGGAGGAGATCGCACGGATTGCTCCACCGCGAGGCCGTCGTCGGGAGACGTTCATCCAGCGGGGGATAGATCATGGCTGGTGATGGTAGGCTTGCCGGTGTTATTTTTAGAAGGTCGCACTCATTACGCAAAAAAAGAGTGCTTGCCACAGATGAACCACAACCGCTCGCTGATCTCGTCCAGGAGCGTAAACCACCACGCGCACTCCGCTCATCCTCGCAGCGACAGCCGATTTTGGGTCGCCATCGAACAAAGACGGCGGCTACCGCATCATCGCTCAGCGCTTTCAGGCGCGCTTCCGAGGCCGTCTGGAACGCTCTCCCTTCCGATATTGGGAAGCCACCACCGGAGCCTATGCACTTTGACATTTTGATTGAGAGCTCATTTGTTCGTAACTGCGCTTTTGCGTGTGTTGGTCTGTTGTCCTTTTCCCCGCAACCTCCGATGAGCACGGTTGGCTACGTACGGTGCGAAAGAAGTTCAACGCACGTGCGTGCATGCGAACGCAGGTGACTGAATCCCCCCGCGGTACGATGCTGTGTGTGGTGCCTTGAGATAGGTGGGACACGGACACAGCGCACGGTGGTTCGGGCTAACAGTGACACTCTTTGTTCAAATCAAGAGAAATCACTGCCGTGTCTGGACCACGATTGCAATGGCATCTCAATTAGATGACTGGCATGGGCCAATTACCTTACGGTAGCACAGTGCGTTCGCGTGATGAGAGCGAGCGCGCGCGCGCGTGTGTGTGTGCCGATGTGTGTTTGTGATTGCGTCTGAGAGTGTTTGCGTGTACAATGTTTGTGTGTGTGTGTAGCCGTGGCCTTCATAGGCGCTCGCTAACAGCACTTGCCCCAACAGTCTGGTATAGGTTATGCGGGGCATCTTTGTCTTTGCACGCTCGCTAACAGCACTTGCCACAACAGTCTGTTAAGGCTATGGGGGGGGGGGGGTGGGTGGGCACTTTATCTTTGTGCACGCAGCTGTCAATGTCAAAAACACGGCGGCCGATTCCACGGCAACGGAATAACGAGACACGGAACGTGACGAGCGCACGCTTAATGGAAAACTATTTTAATTTTATTGAGAAATAATGTTCACGTGTGTTCAGTTTGCCGTCCTTCCCACGCACCTCCGATGAGCGCGCGTTTGGCTACGTACGGCGCGAAAGAGATCCAACACACACACACGCGCACAGAGAAACGTAAAAAAACAACAACGTAAGAGTTCAATTTTGATTTAAAGCTTAATAATAATAAAATATATATAAAACAATAAAAATTCTCACGACGTTTCGACCATAACGACCGTTTGTGTTATGGTCGAAACGTCGTGAGAATTTGTTTGTGTTATGGTCGAAACGTCGTGAGATATTTTTTTATTGTTTTATATATTTTATTATTTTATTGTTTCCCTTCAACGTGACTTTACCGAAAGAGCTAAGAAAACGTAAGAGTTAAATTTTGATTTAAAGCTTTCGTGACTGCAAGGATTCATCTTCTTTGGTTCTTTCGGTAAAGTCACCACGTAGAATGAGAATAAAATAATAAATTGATAAAATAAAATAACACAATAATATTCTCACGACGTTGCCTTTGGGCTTTTCATGTCTTCTCCACGTTCTCCGACAGAGCGTGTCGGTGCGATACGTTGAGACTTCCCGTTGCCATCGCAGCCTTCAACGCAATATGGTACCGCGCGGTGTGTGTGTGTGTGTCGTGTAGTTCCGTTACCGGGGATTTATCACATTCACATTTTTACGCAGCTGATTTGTTTCTATTCTCCTTTCGTACTATTGAAGAACGAGAATTGGAGATTTGCAGAAGGAGTGGTGGGGGTAGTAAGGGAGGGAGGGAGGGCTTTGGGTGGGCGGCGGTGTGGGTGGTAGTTGGTTGGAGTCGGAGTGCCTGCCGGCTCTGGTTGCGAGCTATAAAAGGGGGGGGGGCAACCCCCCCCCGCCGCAGAGCGCGCGCGCGACAACCCCGGCCGCAACCGACGCGGTCCCGTGGAGTCTCAGGAGCACGCACGGAGGAGGCGTGCGAGCTCAGCCACGAACGCCTCTTTGCGACGCCTCTCTGCTGCAAGGAGGGCTGCGAGCGAACCGTCGAGCGAGCAGAGTCCAGCGAAACGCGTGAGCAGTGGGCACAGGGACACGGTGTGGCATTTCCTCGATGAAACGTTGCCCCACTAAAGAAATAACAAAATGAAAGTTATCTTCTTTTTTTTCCGTGACACAACGTGTGGTTTTTTTGGTGTTGCCGAACGGCAATGGGTGATACACGTGCCGTGTTTTTTTTTTCTCTTATTATTATGTTCAGGCCGAGACACACTGCTGTCTGTGATGCGAGCACAGTGAATTTACAACAACAAAACACGCAGCGTGCTTTGCTGTTAAGTCCATCGATGTCTGCCTGCTATGCCGTGTAAATGTATATATGCATGCAAATGTACTCTCGATTGCACGCGCGTGTGTTCTACATCATGCTTGTATGTAATATTTGATATTCTTCACGATTGTGGAATATTCCTTATTTACTGTAGTAGTATTATTATTATCGCATGTGGGCAGCGTTGTGAATGAGAAATTGTTCCTACAATTGGAAGCTTGTAGTTTCAAATCTTGGCCAGAGTGATCTCAGCCGGTCGTCGCTCCACGGTCGAAGAAAATGGCAAGTCAACCGTGGTCACCCTTTAGAAGTACTGGGCCCTGCCATAAGAATGTGGGATTTCAACAACTGGCTAGGGCCCCCACTAATTACATAATATGTAAATTTATTATAATTACATATTCGCTCTATATTCTTTGGTCTTTCGGTAAAGTCACGTAGATAGGTTAAAAGAAAATAACAAAAAAATAACCTATCCACGTGACTTTACCGAAAGACCACAAAGAATATGAATTCCTGCAGTCACGAAAGCTTTAAGTCAAGATTCGTATTCGCTCTACTTTCCAAGGATGACCGAATCCACAGGCGAACGTCGCTTTAATTTGAAACCGATTCACGGTGGGGTGAGTTTGCCGTCCCTAAGATCGAGCACTGAGACAAAACGTTGCGTCTGTACCCGACCCAGAAAGCGGTTCGTTGTTTATTTTATTATGTTTTATTTGTATTATTTTATTTGCATTCTACGTGACTTTACCGAAAGAACCAAGAAGACGGTTCGTTGTTCTTGTACTTCCCGCGAACATTCAGCCGTTTCGTTCAATTCGTTTCATCCGCTCGTTCACTCGTTTGTTGCTTTACCCAGGCAGCGTTCGCGGAGGGGAAGGCACCACGATGCATACCCAGCGAGCCGTGATCCTGCTGCTGCTGCTGCTTGTGGCGTGCTTGCCATGCACGGTTCACAGCCGCTCCGGGGCTCCGGATCTTGCCTGGCACCTCCATCGTGGACGCACTCCGCTCTTCCTGCCCACGCCGAACCAGCCACCCTCGTCCTCCTCTTCCAGCCACTCCTCGTCATCGTCGTCCTTTCCCCGAGAGCTGGCGGCCGTGCTGGTGGCGCTAAGCATGGCCAGCAGGGATGCCCGTGCTGTCCTGCCGGCGTCCGAGTCGCTCTCCTCGTCGCCGTCAGCGGTGGAAGAGGTGGACGAGGCGGCGGAGCGCGAAGACGGGGAGATGACGAGGAGGAGAGAAATGAGGGCGGAGGAACCGCCGCTGTCCCTGGACCTCACCTTTCACATTCTTCGCGAGATGCTGCAGATGGCCAGGGTCGAGAAGCTGTCGAATCAGGCGGACTTCAACCGCAAGATGATGGAAAACGTCGGCAAATAGTGGCGGGGCTGCTGGATCAAATGTATCTCTCTCTCTCACTCACTCACCCTGCTACCACCATTCGCACCTCTTTCCCACTCTCACTTGTAGGCTTCTGATGTGCGACTTCTCCCTCCACGTGTACATTTATCACGAGGGGGCATCACGCCGCGCTTTGCCCTCGCTTGAACGTCGGCCACCGTTGTGTTTGTGATCTTGCCCTTGACATCGGGTTACCCGGTAGCATCGGTTTTTAAAAGTGGCCATTGCCTGCTGATGAGAATCAGTGATGTTGAAAGCAGTCCAGGGTTTGTCTTGTTTGAACAAACTCTGCTTGATTCGACACACACCAGGTGGGTGTTCGGTCGAATGCTATTTGATTTCACTGATTAAATGTAACCCGTTTCCAGTCTATTGATTTACTATATCTCGTGTAGATGTACATTTACATGCCAGCTTAAATAAAAGATAAATATGTACTTATATTGATAGTAATTTCAGTAGTAACAATTATAATTACGATGATAATTTTCAGCCCTTCGTTATACGCTGGTCGGTCCGTGTTGGTTAATGGGAACCCAAGGACCGTTCGAATGACCGTGTGCCACTGATGTTAGCCGTGAACGACAATCAGACTAAGGTCTCCGGGCTCATAGTGCAGTGCGCTAACCACTGTGCCACCACTCCACCCAACCGTTCAACACGTACGTTACACATCACTCGGTATACGCTTTCCCTTCTCATTATCTGTAACTTTAAATTGTGTATGCACGTGTAAAGTTTCATCGTAAGCATTAACCCAAACAAACTTTAACGTGAGTATTCAGTAAAAGTTAATTACAATAAGAAAAGATCATCAGGGAGATTCGAGTTCATAATATTTATTCATACTGGAGGAATCCGATGAGCTATAAAGCTCTTTTTCACAGATATCCAGTTGTCACAGATGTCCAGTAGAGTTATATGAACTGCCATCATCATTATTTAGTGTTACCTGAAAAGCACTTTAAAAAAAAACATATTGGTGGCTAGATGCCGTATTGCCCTATCGTGTACTCGTTTGTATTAATCACACGTGTAATGAGGTTTCAATGCACATATAATGTGATCGATATATATATGTGCGTCTACAATTTGCTTGAATGCCTACCAGAATTATCCATGTGTACGTGTGTAACGAGTTGGCTTGTGAAAGATGCCCTTTCCTGGCCCACGAGACGTTATATTTGGCATCGTTAACCCTGCAGTGAAGTCTTGTACATCCCCGTGTATCTACACTCAAGATGGGGTAATGTCACCCTGTATCACGTTCCCAGGTTGTAATCCACGTCAGTGAGTAGGACAGTATGACACTTTAGAGTTGCGTTATCCAATGTGCCTAAACGTTCGGTAAGCTGTCAGTACAATAAATTGTGTTCTTGTGCCACTTGAAGGCGTGCAAAACTGTGAATGGGTGCCTTGAGACGTTTGCTCCATTGTTATGATTTTATTTCACTTAGCCCGGCGTTCTTCATTGCGAGGCTCGCGGGCCACTGGCGGGCCCCTGGTGGCCTTTAGTGCGACCCCTGACTTGTGGCTCCCGACAATAAACAAAAAGTTAACCCCCCCCCCCGCCCCCATCATCATTGTGCTGCTGTCAAACCCCCAATGGTTCCAAATGTGTGGCGGCCCCTTACACTGATGATGTCTTATCGGCAAAAGTGGCCGCCCCCTCTGAAAATCCGCGAAGAACACCGCCGTAAGACAACCACTGTTGGCTTCCACAACGAAGCCGGCCCGAGATTCTTGTCGTGGAAAGGACAACTCATGAACGGCGTAGAGACGATGGGCCGAGTCGACTTAGTGAAGAGCGCTGCCTTAGACAAATCGTTTGGTGACTCGGCTGCGTTGGCAAGCGGTGCAAAAGCTCGTTCAACAAAAAAAAATGCAACGCATCCGTCAATTATGACGCTCTGCAGGCCCTAAAAGGAACACACGTACTCGGCGACGTTTTGGGCAATGCCCCTTCTACATAGCACATCGGCCAGGAGAGACAGCGTGGATGGTAAGAGTGGGGGACTGCGCTTTACACCGTGGTGCCTAATGATAATTACATTTGAAAACAATTAAAACTATTCGTCAAAAAACACTTTAAATATGTATTTCGCATGTGGCCCTATGGGGTAAAGTAAAGTAAGGAACGAAACTGCAGGATTTCTCCACAAATCTGGCTTCGCCTGATGAAGCTAGTTGTAATTACTCAGATTGTAAATGTTGTGGCTTTGCTCTCCAACACACCGGTGTGCTGTACTAGTGATGAATTGTTGGGACAAGCGCTGCTAGCGAGTACCACTTATGAATGCCGGCATGGCACACGAGGGGCTGGGGTGGTGATGTTTACATACCGCTCCGGGTACTCGGTTGAGGACTCTCACAACCATGCTGAGCCAACAGGTCAACGAGGCGCAGCCTGATTGGGACTTGCACGTTCCGGGTGTTCTCGCTGCGTATAGGATGGCCCCTCACGCCTCCACCAGGTTCTCTCCATTTTTTCTCATGCACGGGAGGTGAATGTGACTCCCCACCATGGAGGCTCAGTTAGACATGGAGCCGGCCAGAAATAAGGTTGAGATGCCTACACCCATGCACCTTACCCTTAGCGATTGACAGAAGCTCGAGAGGCATTGCGGGGAAATTCGGCCAAACGGGAGGCCGCAAATGAAAAGTTGTTCTGGCTTCGCGAATCCGGAAACTCATGGAAACCTGGGGACAAGGCATGGCTGCATTGCCCCTAGGTACGTCCCATAAATTACATAAGCCATGGCAGGACCCGGTTGAGGTGGTTGATGTCAAGAGGCCGCATTGCATGTGGTTCCAGGTTGGTCGCAGACATTGGTACGTGCACCCGTCACGTCTGAAACTATATTTTTGACCTTGTGAGTTCGTTTCATTCCCACTACCAGAAGGCCGGGTGTCTGAGGTGTCCGACGAACCCGGCCGTACGGTCGCAAAGGTTGCGCCTCAGCGGGATTCTATTTTTCTGCCCACAGGCGCCCAGCACCTGGCAAGAAAGACAAAGATCCCCCGTGTAGCCTTAACAGACTGTAGGGGCAAGTGCTGTTAGCGAGCACCTATAAAGGCCAGAACGGTACACGAGGGGGTGGCTGGCCAGCACCACGCCCGACCGCCTTTGTCTCCCCAGTGTCGATGTTTGTACACCGCACCAGGTACTCATTTGAGGTTGAGTCGACCTAGTGGAGGCC
This sequence comes from Petromyzon marinus, assembly GCF_048934315.1. Classification (NCBI taxonomy): domain Eukaryota; kingdom Metazoa; phylum Chordata; class Hyperoartia; order Petromyzontiformes; family Petromyzontidae; genus Petromyzon; species Petromyzon marinus. The sequence continues at coordinate 11,838,029 of NC_133678.1, read as the reverse complement.
CGGGGCCGGTTCAGATAATCGTCACTGGTGTTAGCCGTGAGTGGGAATTGAACTCGGGTCGCCAGGTTCGTAGTGCAGAGTGCTAACCACTACACTACCGCTCCCCACCCAGCGCCTGACACCCACGGAGCCACCAACAGCGCCGTCCACAGGAGGATCGGGAAGGATGGAACGATCGCCTCCCACTTCCTCTTCTGTCCCTTCATCTTCTTCCCGGGAGGTGCCGCGCCCATTGGGCCATTTACAAACCGTCCCTGGGGTCCCCAGGAAATCCATTCTCGTTCTGCCTGGGGGCTGGGCGACGAGGATCCGTTCCAAAACTTTTCCGTTTAGATGACCTGCGTTATCTCCGTCGGGCGGGTAGTCGCAGACGCGAGCCGGGCCGTGGCCGTCGGTTGACCTGAGGTCCTTCCTGTGCTCGCGGGCTGCGGCACGCGGATGGTTGTTGGGGGTTTTACATTCCTGGGGGCCAGGTTATCGCTGTGCATTCGCGATTGTTATTCTTCCGGTTAGTTATTGTTATTGTTCTTGTTGATTGCCTCGCCAGTGAGATAATGATTGTTGTTGTTGGGTTCATTGTTCCGCTGTGCGGGGTATGGAAGTCAGCCGGGATGGCTGTTTTTTTTCGGGGGGGGGGTGATGTAGTGACATGGAATGGATCACTATTGTGGGTAGCGCGAGTTGCTGGCAAAAAGAGTACCTGCTGCTGTAGCAGCCCTGTCGGCCAGCAGGTCAGGGAATAGGCGGGAGGAAAGGATGCGGGATAAGGTGACAGAAGGGGTACGTGAGAGGAAGCCTGAGAACCTTCCGGTAGGTTCTGGAAGGGGGGCGTGGCCGAGGGGGAGCGAGGCTGCGCTAAGAGGATAGAAGGGGGATCCCGATTGGAGGACTCGGGGTTGTTGTTGGAGTGAACATCTGTGGAGCTACACAAGTCTTCGTCATCGTCTTTGTCATCATCTTCAGCGTTGTTTTTCAGGCAGCCTTTTGCTATCCTGACTAAGTATAGTTATTCCCTGTGCCTGTGAGGGCCTTAATAAATAGGGTGCCTCCCATTCTAGTGTCTGTGAAAGTGCATCACTTCACTAGTAACGAATTGGCATGTTCTATTTACATGACAAACCTTACTAGTTGGCTGTGTCGGGTGGTGGCGGTTTTAACGACACTTTTATATATTTACGCGATCTAACCCAAAACAAAACCTGTTTTCTAGCCTTCTATTATTATCATCCACTCCGTCTTTCTGGCCTCTCTCTGTCTGTGTGCCATGAAGATGGGCCATTGCCCAAAACGTCGCCTATTATATAATTCCTTTGAAGGCCACACACATACGGCGTGATGGACGGATGTGGTTTGTTTTTGCTTCAGCAATTCTCCGCATGTGCTGTGGTCGTGTGTCTTAGTACATGTGTAGTGCATGTCTGACGAGGCACACAATGAGATAGGAGGCACCACACTCTATTATCATTAACAGAGTTACAATCCCAACACTGGCTATTCTAGACCCCAACAAGGGAGAGGGGATCCCTACCCCACTGAGTCCCTACTACCGTCAGTCTCCCGTTTCCCCCGATGTGACCACACACCGCCAGCTCTCCCACTCGACTGCCCGAAGACTCCGCCACTTCCCTTACCCCTCCCCGAGCGTGGCCCCACTCCGCCTCTTGCCACGCCACTTCCTCTGACTCTTCCGATGGAACCCGAGCCAGCATGACAGGGCCCTTCGGTCCGCCATCGACAGGTAAGTGAAGGTAAGGAAGTGCACCTCCTCACCGCAGTCATACAGTATTGGCCTTTATGCCGCAGGGACGCTATTTACGTCCCTACATCACCCCCCCCCCCCTTTGTGAAACTCAGCCGTCCCAGCTGACCAACATACATATACAACGCAATGCGTGGGCCTCCAACATCAACGCAACAACTATTGACACACTATACAACACAAGGGCGAAAGAGAGAAACAGACTGCGATCAAATGACCCCCAAAGGTTGTAACTATTTACAAGGCAGACCAATCTTCAGGAGAACACCCCTCCGCATATATTGTGCCGCGCCCGAGCACACGATGAGCCCGGATCAGCCATTGACCCATCTGGCCATGGGCAGCACCCACGAATGCCGAGTGCCGGTGCACCTAGACTCCAGAGGATGGTCATATAAACCGAGCAGTCTTTGCCCGAGTTCTCGACGCTGGACCGTCAAGTGAGGGGCCCACAGGCCCCCTGGAGGATCTGGGAACAGCCGGAGAATGACCCGTAGCACACGGCACCTCGCGAGGCGAGAGGGTGCCAAGCGGCGGGTCAGGCGATGATGTCCTTGGACTTCCCCGTTCTCCGCGGCCCGCAACCCCCTGCTACGTCGAGGGCGCTAGACTCGTGGACCCTGTGGTCGGGATCAAAGAACTACCCTGAGGCAGGACATCAGCCAATGCGTGCCCCAGTTCGTCGTGCCGACCTGACACCCAGCCTTCGGGAAGTGGAGATGATAAGCCAACATCAGTTGGGAAAAAACGTTTCAGCCGCGACGGGTACATAAACCAACGGCGACGACCCCATTGCATCCGAACGCATTGAGGACTCCTGACGTCCACCACTTCCACAGGCCCCTGCCATGGCTTGTGTAATTTGGGGGAGGTGCCCGCTGGGACCTGGGGGCTGTGGAGCCATGCTTTGTCTCCCGGTGCCCATATAGTCGAGGACAGCCGTGATTTGAAAAGCCATTCGTTGGCTGCCTGCCTCAAGGCCGAGTTTCCCCGAGCTGCCTCCCGAGCTTCTGCCAACCATTGCAGGAAAAGCCCCATGGGGTCAGCTATCTTAACACACCGTTGCGTCGGTCTGAGCTGTGCGTCAATTGGTGGGTCACGCTCCCTTCCGTACATTAAAAAGAACAGGGAAAACCCGGTAGAGGCGTGCGGAGCGGAACCATATGCGGCGAGCACACTTGGAACGTGCAAGCCCCAGTCGAACTGGAATTCGTTGACACATTGACATAACATCGAAGTCAGGGTCCTATGTAATGTTTCTACCATGCCATCCATCTGGGGATGATAGGGAGATGTGCGGACTTTCAGGGTACCTAACTGGCCACAAACATCCTTCAGCAATTTGGACAATACATTTTTGCCCTGGTCCGTTAAGAGACGTTCAAGAGTGCCCTTATCTAGCACATAACCCTGAAGGAACGCGTCCATAATGACATGCGCCGATTGGTTCTGTAGTGGCCAGGCCATTGATCAACGCGTAAAATATTCTACACCAAGCAATAAGTATCTGTTCCCCCGCGGGGTGGTAGGAAACGGGCCAAGGATATCGATTGCAACGAATTCGTTTACCCGTGAAACGGAAATGGACTTCAGGGGCGGGCGATCCGCCCTCGAGGGAGATTTCCGGCAAGCACATTCAGTGCAACCCTGCAAAACGTTATGCACATCATCGGCCATGCCCGGCCCAAAAAAATGAAACTTCAGGGTAGCCAATATCTTACGGACCCCAAGGTGCATTAACTGCTCATGCTGCAGCCGTATAACCTTCCTCCGTAGAACGAGTGGCACTACTAGTGCATAAGCTGGAGGTCAGCGTCCCATTTCATGAGCACGCCCCCGTCAAGAATAACCGGCGAACCTCCTCGGACGGCACCCCGACCCTCTTCCTTACCGACGCGGCTTCGCAGTCTGAGTAGGGAGGCGTCCTCCATCTGGAGTTTAACCCACTCGTCATGCGTGAGACCGAGCGTCCAATCCCACATCTGGACAGTGTCAGCCGGCAGAACGTCTGCAGACGCCACCACAGCCTGAGCCAAATCGTCCAAAAGAATCTTGCAATGTCCGGAACCTGTGAGGCATGCACATGAGGTGCGAAGAGGTAACCTCGAAAGAGCGTCCGCGTTATTATGGCGAACCCCTTTCCTGTACAACACCGTAAAGGTATAGTCCTTGAAGACCTCCAACCACCTCGAGAGTTGCCCAGACGATTGTTCAACCCGTAGTGCAGACTGAAGGGCCGCGTGATCCGACCGCACCTGAAATGCCCTCCCATAGAGGTACGGTTGATATACCTGTACAAAATGTACGATGGCCAGCAATTCCTGGTGCATCACGCAATATTGTTGTTCAGCAGGGGATAGCACACGACTCCCATACGCCACAACGCTTTCGACTCCGTCAACGACCTGGGACAGCACAGCGCCAATCCCAGTGTCGCTGGCATCCGTGTCGAGGAGAAAGGGTCGCGAGAAATTGGGATAGCGGAGAGGGGGTGCTTTGACCAGTGCCGTCCGTAGCGCGACAAATGCCGCCTCCTCTTCCACGCCCCAACGAAATTTTTGGCCCTTGGCAGTGAAGACGTGGAGTGGTTTGGCTATAGCGGCAAAGCCGGGCACAAATCGGCGGTAATAGGAGGCGAACCCCACAAAACTGCGCACCTCACCGACCATCTTGGGGGTCGGCCACCTACGCATGCACGCCGTTTTGTCGGGGTCCGTCGCTATTCCGGATTCACTGACCACGTGATCCAGATATCGCACCGACTTTTGCAGGAAATAGCATTTCTGCGGCTTGAACTTCAAGTCGGCCGCCCGCATTTTAAGGAAAACTGCTCGCAACTGCTGCAGGTGCTCCTCGAACGTCCGCACAAAGACAATAACGTCATCGAGGTACGAATTCCACTGGAGCCCTGCCAAATCCAATTCCATCAGCCATTGGAACATGGCCGGTCTAGAATGTAGCCCCATGGAAGGCGGTTGAACTCAAATAAGCCTTGGGGGGTACGCCTGTCTCAACTATATAGCCCCTGACAAGGCATCTAGAGAATCATCCATCCGCGGTAACGGGTATGCATCGGCAACAGAGACCGTGTTCAACTTCCTAAAATCCACGCAAAACCTCAAGGTGCCATCCTGCTTTTTGTCGAGGACAATAGGAGCCCCCCACGCACCCGTGTGCTGAAGTAGTAACTAATTGGCACGCTTTGTTCACGTGCTAAATATTACTAATTGGCTGTGTCAGGCGGTGATGGGTTAACGACATTTATATTGACGCGATCTAATAACAAAAAAATACCTTTATTGACGAGTAGGTCAAATAACCTCTTCCGGGGCTTTCTAGAGCTCCTTCTAATGAACGCCCTTCTGTCAACAGTGGCGTTCGCAAGCAATTGCAGGGCTGCACCTTCATAAGGGGATGAACGGTGGTGGCTCAAGATGCTTATCATGGCCATGTTGGAGTGGGTGGGGAGGGGGGGTTTGAGCCAGCACCACTGAGGGTTTCGGTGCTGAATCTCCGTTTCAGTTGCACCGCGATTATCGCAGCTGCTGCTCAAGCATAGCCACGTGCAGCGGAGACGTTCAACGAAGGAGCGCAAGGGTCGGTCTTGAATTTGGCTTCAACAAAATCCCGCCGACAACGATGAACCCGATGCGCGTTGACGCGCGGTGCACCGCGGTTGAGGAGTGAAGGGGGAGAGCGGCGGTGGGCGGATAGAGGGCCGATTGAAGTGCAGCGAGTTGTTCTGTGGAAGGTTGCCACCTGTCCAGGCTTTCTCGGGGGGGGGGGGGGGGGGGGGGTGGTGGGGGTGGTCGTCCTGTTTGTTGAGGTGGCAGATTCCACCGTGGGAGATCTGTATCTGGGAAATCTCTCATCCGGAGAAATCGCACCTCTGATTAGCACGGTTGGCTGCGTACGGTGCGAAATAAGTTCAACACACGTACATAGTGTCTTTAATTTTGAATTCATGAAGGAGATGTGCGCAGTGGTCGGTTGTTGTTCTGATGCGGCTGATGGTTCCACCCAGAGTCGATGATGTCAAAGGCAGGAGGTGCGATCTTTGGGTCTCGAACGAGGTGTCTATTCTGGACATCCCGCACCTCCGATTAGCACGGTTGGCTACTACGTACGGTTGGGAAGAAGTTCAACATACGTGCGCACGCATATTTTTACCTGGGCCAATCGAAGTCCTCGCGTTTGTCAGTTGTGCGATAATAACAAATAGCACGCCACTCAAGACCTTGCATTTACACGAAGTTTTCCCCTCTCCTCGTACGGCGAGATATTCATACTCCCATGAGATGCTCGTTTTACCTGCTGCACATTCTTCGCGTTTGCCTCTGATGTGACGAAATGCTCAAACAGCAATAAAGGAACATAACTCAAGTATTAAGACTTGCGATGTAATAGTTTTATTTCAGGTACAGCACATAAACACGCACGGAAGAAAAAAAACCACACAAATTACTTGATCACCAAAAGGCAGAAGCAACTACGTCAACAATTTTGAAACGAGTTATTATAATTAATTTAACGTATTTTTGCATAGTAATGCAATCATTGCAATCATTGCTTTACATATCAAGGCACTTTCTTATACCTCTGCCTCTTCCATTCAACTCTTAAAATAGATTCCACAATTTTCCTCTTTTTCTCTCGGACACATCGTTCTCGCCACCCCGTCACGCTCAGAATAATACAATTGAATAATCCCTCCTCTTTACCAGTAGTCTACATCCGACTCAAGCTGGGGTTCTGCCAAACTGTGATGACCAGGGCGACATTTCAGCTGGAGCTGTCCACAGCTCAACTCCGGGGTGGGGTGGAGGGGGGTCGGAGCGGGGGTCCTGACGGTTTGGGGGCATTAGGAGGGGTCGCCACGGTGGCCAAAATGTCAACTACCTTGCCTGGTATGCAGGAGGTCGTGAGTTCGATCCCGACCCTGACGCCTGCTTGCTTTATATTAGGAATATGTATATTAGGAGTTTGCGTGTCTCTCTCGGTCATGGTCGCGTGGATTTTTCTCCAGGTACCCCCAGTTTCCCCCCCCCTCCACATTTAGAAACAACACGCGATTAGATAATTTGACTTCAATAAATGCCCAAGTAATGTATCGTTTGTAATAGCCAGAGCTAGAAAGCTCAGAGGACCTTACCATGATTAAAATACAATATCGTTTTATAGATTTTAGATTTTAAGTTTTCGTTACTGCAATGATCTTTTTGGTTCTTTCGGTAAAGTCACGTAGGTAAAAATAAAAAAAATCAAATCACGACGTTTCGGAGGCAACACATGATGATGACGGAAGTTTGTGTTGCCTCCGAACCGCCGTGATTTGATTATTATATTTTTTTTATTTGTACCTTACGTGACTTTACCGAAAGAACCAACGAGTATCGTTTCATAGAGCCTCCAGAAATCAATCCACGAGAAATGAAGCCCGTGGTTGATGACCAAAGTCCATCACGTGGTACGCTTGTTGACAAGTGTCGTGAGCACGAAGCAACGACCCCGCAGTTCCCTTCACTCGTGCAACTGGCGCGGGACACCTCGCGGGATTCGCTTCGTGCAGCACAGTACTGAACGAGCCCGGCATACCGATACACGTTTGGAGAAGGAGAATTCTGGATGGAAGATGACGTTGTGTTTGGAATATTTTAAGCGAACTATGGTTGTTGCTGTTGTTGTTGTTGTCGCTGTTGTTAGCCGTTTAGTGTTCAATATTGTCACGACACTAATTTCCAGCTATTGCCAATCTACCGCTGGATGAAGGCCTCCGTCATGCTGCGTCAGTTGATTGACACACGCAGGTCAGTGTGCGTTTGTCTTTTTAACGCCTAATAAGAAAAAAAAACATTGTTCTGAATGGGAATGAGCAGGGTGAAATACAACTTACCTAAACACGGCACTCAAATACATGATGAACATGTCACTCCGGCACGATTTCTCGGCGAACACATGAGACTGATTGTTGCGCTTTCCAGGACCCACCTCAACATGTTCTGATTTGGCTTTCCAATGCAGTCTAGCCAGTCTGTGATATAGGTGAAAAAGTAGATTTATTTTAAGTGGGTTTAACGTGTGTGTTTTATGAAGTCGTGCAGTGGAAAGGGTAGATTTGTGATGCGTGTGAAGAAATGATATTGCATTTCTTGGGGTGTTTCAATCCATATTTTTAGTTCTTTCGGTAAAGTCACGTTGAAGGGAAACAATAAAATAATAAAATATATATAAAACAATAAAAATTCTCACGACGTTTCGACCATAACACAAACGGTCGTCTTCAGACCGACACACCTGATGACGACCGTTTGTGTTATGGTCGAAACGTCGTGAGAATTTTTATTGTTTTATATATATTTTATTATTTTATTGTTTCCCTTCAACGTGACTTTACCGAAAGAACTAAGAATATGAATTGCTGCAGTCACGAAAGCTTTAAATCAAAATTTGTTTCAATCCAGTTTGGGTTCCACAAACGCACGGCATCACGCGACACCATCGTTAATGTGCACGCTACTCTGGGCATCATTTATCGAATGTGTCTTGCACAGGCTCCATCTCCATAAGGCCCAATAATACAATCCAACTCCAACATGCTGGATTATTTATTTATTGAGCACGCTTGTGAGAATTTGGGAAAAGAGTCTACGGAAGGGAATTCCAAAGTGGAGCAGTTCGAGGGAAGAAGCAGAAAGATAAGCTTTGTGACCTGCAGTGTGGTAAGTGTGTGAGTTGTTGTGACCTGCGGTGTGGTAAGTGGGTGAGTTGTTATGACCTACAGTGTGGTGAGTGAGTGGGTGAGTTGTTGTGACCTGCAGTGTGGTGAGTGAGTGGGTGAGTTGTTGTGACCTGCAGTGTGGTGAGTGAGTGGGTGAGTTGTTGTGACCTGCAGTGTGGCGAGTGAGTGGGTGAATTGTTGTGACCTGCAGTGTGGTGAGTGGGTGAGTGAGTTGTTGTGACCTACAGTGTGGTGAGTGAGTGGGTGAGTTGTTGTGACCTGCAGTGTGGTGAGTGGGTGAGTGAGTGGGTTAGTTTTTGTGACCTGTAGTGTGGTGAGCGGGTGAGTGACTGGGTGAGTTTTTGTGACCTGCAGTGTGGCGAGTGGGTGAGTTGTTGTGACCTGCAGTGTGGTGAGTGGGTGAGTTGGTGTGACCTGCAGTGTGGTGAGTGGGTGAGTTTTTGTGACCTGCAGTGTGGTGAGTGGGTGAGTTTTTGTGACCTGCATTGTGGCGAGTGGGAGCTTATGACTTGCAGTGTGCTGGTTGAACACAATACGGTAAACAAAATCCGCAAAAAGGGGGCGAGGAATCCATGCGTGGGAACTGTGACCACGGCAGTTATCGATAGTAGAGTGACACGGAGGCAACTACTGCCGGTAAACGGGTGACTGTAGTCAATCAGCGAGTGCTGACTCATCAATCAAACCGACTTCTTTACAGGTGTGCGCGACCACACATGGTTACACTTAACATGTTCGAATTTATTTGCCCAAACAAGCAATGGGGCAGTACTCATCTCCATTGCCAACCTTTAAATCAAGCCTAGAAAGGTATAAACCTAATCGCCTTCCGAATATAGGGTGCAATAATATAGGATTATTTTGGATGTGCCGTACCTTGTAATCTAGTGGTAGTTCTTTGACGCCGATAGTCCATGCTCTAAGTCAGCCTAGCAGTGTTACGGGAACATATCGGGTTAGAAATCAAGCCATCGACCCTGTGTAGTGTAATACAAGCAAAGGGCATCGTTTGTAATTATGCACATAGACATACTGTTGCCATTCGGGTTAACACCTGTACGGATTTGACAGTCTGGCAAGTGGTTGTGTCGGTTGGCAGGAATTTATTTTGCACCGAGATCTGGTGGCATCGTATAGAACCTTATTGCAGTAAATTTGCACAGTTTTGACGATGGACCTTGGCCGACTGAGAACTGTGTCTGGGTTTGTTCTACTGTGTAACATGTGGCGACCCTGGTTACCGTCAATGCAGATTATCATCACGTGCACATTTCTACACCGCCATTCGTGCTTATCCAAGGCCAAACATTCCATTGTGCTCTGCATGAAATCCAAAGTGAAGCTGAAACTTCGGTGGGCCATTTGTAAAGACTTTTCCCCCCAGTGGATCAACACATTGTCATGCAGATATGATAACAAAACGGTTAAACACGAACTCTAAAATTAAAAGCAGGATGAGGTGATTGACGTTCGGCGTCCAAGGCTCTTGCGACAATCGCGGCTCCTTTGACGTCACATTTTTATTCCCTTGCATTTTCCTTGGGAGTTTTCTTCACTTCAAAACTCAAATTCGGACATATCTACACCTGGCGAAGAGAACACAGGAGCGCTGCGATCAAACGTTTCATCAGCGGCACACCTTGCAGCAACAAAGATATCAATATGAAGACAAATTCAAGGCTGCAGTAGCAGTGTTACTGGCACCGCGAGTTCTGTGCGGAATTCTCAGGGACAGTGTTAACATGGGCAGCTCATTACAGCCACGCTAGACGATGCTTGAGGACGACTAAAGTGGCGGAAGGGGTGATGAATCATCCACACGCTGCAGTAATAACAGCCTGACTGGCAATTCAATTCAATGCAGTATGGGCCGCAAATAAGCACACCCCCCCCCTGGGAGCAAGGACAGTTGTGCTTGTATCTGAAGTTGCCCTTTGCCATCTGCCCCCACTATGTCAACATGTGTTGCTTATACAGTCTCAGAACTGCGCTTATTTTTATCGGGTGTGCTTATATCCAGCTTCGACTGCATTTCAATGCCCGATTGCAAGTGGTGCGGTAGCGTGGCTGGACAGGGTGAGACCCAGGTGAGACTTAACCGCCAAATTAACCGTAAGTGCGGATAAAATGCCCCCGAGTGTAACCTATGTATAAGTGGGCAGACTTGACAGTGTTCATTGGGAGCCCTGCGCTTCTTTATACAGCTCTGATGTGAACCACCTTCCTGTTAGACGCATTCCCATACTGGAACAAGCTGTTCCTGGGATTTAATATTAGGAGTGGGAGCAGGTCAATGAAGGTAATTTTTCTCAGAGACAACCTTTCACCATACTTCCCGGTGTCTCTCTAAAATTTCCGAGTAAAGGTCAGTCTGCGGTGCATCGTTCACCTATGGTTAGTGGAATGGAAATGGTAATGGAATTTTGTTAGGCGGCGTCCTTATGCGATGAGCTAACCTCTCGGTTTTCAGCACCTGAGGTCAAACCTGATATGAGTTTTTAATTGGGCCCTGTTACTGAGTTTGAGGCTGCTCAGTCTGCTCTGCCGGAAGGGGCTGCTCGCTTAAAAACCAGGAGCCACGTCAACACATGATGTAGCAATCTGGGTTCATGGTAACAAGGCACAAGGGGACAGTGGTACGTGAATTAATGGTTTATGGGCCCTCTCATAACCCATTAAAATACGTCCTATCACCGGTAAATGTGCTGGCTTGAATCTGGTCATCTGCATACAGCCTTATTTATTTCCACTGCTGGCTGAATGTCTTCCCACGCCATGTCGGGTCATAGGGTTTTATTTGTCCATTCTTCACTAAACTGGACAGCGTGCGCTGGTGTAGGGGATAACCGTGGCTGGCTCAAATACCACTCGCCACTGATGTTAGCCGTGGCCGTGAGTTGAACTCAGGTTAGCGGGTTACAAGAGAGCAGTGCGCTAACCACTGCGGCACCGCTCCACCCCTGAATGATATAACCAGCGCCTTAATTGCCATTCGTTTGTTTACAATATCTAAATTTTCTATGAAAATCATGCCGTGATAGGCCATAGTATATAGTTAATGGCTGTTGTACAAAGGACAGCCACTTATTCTTGATTGGCCTGGTGAAGAAGTCAAATTGTCTCCCCTCTCAAATGATGAATAGGGGGCAGTGCCCTCCTCCATCTGTGGCCCTCTGCCAGTCACGGGAATTCGACATTTATATGGAAGGGGGATAGTTTTGCCACAAAACAAAAACTCAACACGTACGCGGTTGAGCTTTGTGATATTTGTGGTTGTGCACCGCTGCCAAAGCAGTACCACAATAAAAGTTATCCACAGGGCAGGTGCTTTCGATTGAACACAAAGCAGTATTATCATTTTAGGAATTATGGAATGTATGGTGGACTAAATTAGCAGCAATAAATATTGGAGCAAAATGTAATGCGGCTCCTTTAACCTTTATTCCGTGCTTGGATTGACGCAGCAAATGACGTGGGTTTACACGTAAACAGAATTAGTGCAGATACGTGATCACACTGCCCCCCATGCTTTCTCAGTAAACACGCAACGCTCGGTCAACGTTGGCACGTGTTCGATCAACGTTGGTCTAACGTTCAACGTTCACTGGGTTGCCCATAAGAACCCTTCAGTCAGCATGGGAGGGCCTGATCGAGGTACACGGCACTTAACTCCTCATGGCTCTGGGTCGAGTACCTGGCGATGATGGTGATGGTCATGATGATGTTGATGAAGGGTGGACCTATGTCCATGGGATGGCAGAGCGGGTGAGAGCCACGGCCTTCTCAACCTGAGTCCAAAGCTGCAGCAGAATGAGCAGTCCAGCCATGATTGCAATGCAGAAGGCTAACTCCTGATGGCAGACGCAACAACAGCACACGGTGGTGTGAGATGGGAAGCGAGCGTGGGCGCGGCGCGAGCGGCGGTGCGGACACAATGAACGGCGGCGCGCGATGAGACGAGACATTTGTGGTGAGACGGGTAATACGAGTGGAGCAGACATTCGCAAAATGGCAAGAAGTGCGCGAGACTGGAACGATCATAATGAAATGAATTGAATGTTATGTTTTCGTGGTTAGGCAAACCCTACCTACCTACGTGTACTGTGTGCATTTATTCCAGCGATTCTTTTGTTACGAGTGAAACCCTTGTGGGTATTTTCTTGCGATTCAACCTGTGACTAAATGTTGTTTTTTGGGTGACAGTTCCTGCATCCTTAATGTTGAGGGGCACCGAGTGGCTTTGGTTGAGGATGGCCATACCTTGCTAACAAGACTCTGAGAAATATAAACCGGAACAAGGTCACCTTGCTTATTAAATTAAAGTTATTGGGAAAATACAAAATTGTAAAAAGACCCGCCGGCCAATAACTTTCCTTCCTATCATTAAAGAAATGCCAATGCCTCCTGAGCACCGTAGGTTTTATAATTACAATCGTTCCATGGAGGACAAATAATTTATAGCAAGAACACAGTTCCTCGGCCAGGCGCTTAACTCTGCACAATGTTCACCCATCCAAGACCAACATACACCACAGCAGTCGGCAGCACCAAAGATCCCCCGTGTAGCCTGAACAGACTGTAGGGGCAAGTGCTGTTATCGAGCACCTATGAAGGCCGGCACGGCACACGAGGGGTTGGGTGGCCAGCACCACGCCCGACCGCCTCTTTCTCCCTCGTGGCGATGTTTACACACCGCACCAGAATCATAATATGTATCTATACTGGAGGAATATGATGAGCTATGAAGCTCTTTTTCACAGACCTCCAGGTACTCAATTGAGGTTGAGTTGACACATTCCGTGTGCCATGCGGTGGCGTAGCTAATGCCTGTGGAGGCGGTGCAACTGTCCTGGGGCCCGTGGACCACAAGGGGCCCGAGGCGTTGGGTCACGACGATTGGGGTTGGAATTCGGACAGGGGAAGGCCCATTTCAGTCCTTGCATCGGGGCTCATGCCGACCCGCCCTACTAGGCCACTGAGACCCAAAGACTTACATCGTGACCCACAGGACCTGTCGTCTCACACGCAGACCGGTGGACTTACAACGAGATCCACAGACTCGCAAAGGGACCCCACAGAAGTATACAGAACCGGCAAAACTAACACAGGACCCAGCGCGCGTAGCTATTAAGCGTGTGCCGGCGGTTGGAGCCGCGTCAGGTTCCGCGAACCCGAGGGACTACGAAGACACGGTTGCAAATCGGACAGGGGGAGGCCCCAGGGCCCATGCGAGCCAGGTGACTAGGCTACTTACTGCCACCATCCCCCCCCCCGCCCCTCCCGCTCTACTCTACTCGTCCAACGCGGCAACTTTCGGCGGGGGGTGGGGGGGGGGTGACGGCAAGCACTGACCTGTGGGCAGGGCCGGCTCAGGGGCGCTGTCGACACGGGGCTCCGGCGGACGAGGCCGCGCGTCCCCGGGCCCCCAGGGCCTGGTCACTTGCGGCACCGGGTCCTCTGCCACTTCCTTCTCCTCCTCCCCGCGCGACCAGAACTGAGCCTCGGGCTGCCTGTCACCCTCATGTCCCCCATGGGCGCTCCCTGCTGCCTGGCCGCCACAAATCCCATTGACAGTTACCAGGGTCTTCGGGGGGTTGGGGAGGGGGGGGGAGTTGGTCACTGCTGACGGGGGCGTCTCTCTCGCCGTTAATGGAGACAAGAGAGAGAGAGAGAGACAGCCGCCACCCACGCGGACTCGGCCAAGGCAATTTGCGTCACGACGCTCGCCGCTCGCTTCCGTGTCCTCTCTTTCAAAATTGTACAATCTGAAGGAGACACTTCAGAGTGACCCCCATGCCAAATGGGTATGGGTTTGGGTTGGTGGTGTTCGTCTACATTAGTGCAACCGATCCAGCAGTGGAGATTTCACATGTCCTATGCCAGGGTCTGGTTTCTGTACGCAACAACCGCTGGTCACTCAACACACGGGGGTTACTCATTTCGTTGACCCTGAAGAGAGGTGATTTAGCCGGGTCAACCATCGACTGAGATTTTGAACTCCGTAAGAGATGAGTGCTGCAACGTTTCATCCCATTCGCTTGTCAGAACGTGTTGTGTCGATGCTCTTATACCCGTGTGGGTGAAGTGTGTCTACCCACACCTCGCAATGCGTTTACAATGACAGATTATTGCCATGGATCGCAAAACTTAACTACCTTAGCTATGTACACTGTTACTCTGCATTGTAGTTATTTCTATGACTTCCACATGTTCCCCATGTTTCGTTTATAATTGCTCGATTAATCGTTTTTGCTTATGCAATGAGATTTGCACGTGACCCTCCCTATGTTGAACTCAGAATCTCCCTTATGCACATAAAGGCTCTTTCCTCAAATTGCTCTCACCTGGCAGTCAAATGCATTATTCGTTTTAAATTCCAGTTACCGTTGCACTTTATCTCTTGAATACACTTATAAACGGTATATTTCAGTTGTTTATGATATTTGCTGTCGTTTACACCGCATGTAAACATGTTAAAAATGTTAATGTTTGCTATTTACATCAATTTGTTTACATCTTCGCAAATCTTTGTTTTATTAGATTCGTGTTTTAATTGATGCTGCTTCCCTCCGCTGAAGTGTTTATTTGTACCGGGCATTTTATTCTCATGGTTTCACTTATGGATCCCTCGTGCAATAGATAGTTTCATCTCAATATGTCTCTCTCACAGGACTGCTTGAATCATTCCGTCGCTGATCGATTTCTGAAATTGACATGAAGTCCTATGTGATTAATTCAGCCAGGTGAGAGGTTATTGAGATTTGGCATCACTTTGCGCGCAGGACAGATGCCCGATGACCGTGCCAGCACCCAGACAAGGACTGCTAATGCTCCCTGTATTTACGAGAGAAGCGAGGTCATAGAAACCCAAACATCGATCTTAGATGCATCGGCAGCAACACACGGGCAGCGTGCAGTGGGCTTGTGTAAAGCGTGGAATGGACCGCGATGTGGTGGTGACATGGAGCCGTGAAATGTGACACATTCAATGCACTTCCATTGGGCCTTTTGATCCATTCTGTTTTATAATATCACGTAACACTATTCGCTATTATTTCAATCGAAAGTCGAGTAAAAACATTTAGCACGTGCACTTGCGTATGTGTGCATGCATATAAATATAAGTGTAGCGTTTAGCGCTACGCTACAAACCCGGTGACCCGAGTTCAATTTCCGCTCATGGCCAATACCAGTGACGGTTATCTGAACCGGTCCTGGGCCTCCTCGAGGTCGATTCAACCTCAATTGAGTACCTGGTGCGGTGTTTAACAACATCGCCACTCAAGAGACAAAGGCGGACGGGCGTGTTGCTGGCCACCCACCCCCTCTGGCCTTCATAGGTACTTTCTAACAGCACTTGCCCAAACAGTCTTTTATGGTTATGCAGGGAACTTTGTCTTTGTGTATGCATATATACGTGGAATATATGAAAGGGGAGCAGTGGTGCACTGGATATCACACTGCTCTCCGAACCCACCAACCCAAGATCAATTCCCACCAAGCCTTGGACTTCCCCTAGGTCAACTCAGCCTCAAATTAGTACATTGTGCAGTGTGTCAACATCAGCACCGGGGAGATTATGGTAGCTGGGGGTGGTGCTGGCCATGCAACCCTCTTGTGTGCTGTGCCAGCCCTCATAGGTGCTCGCAAATAACCCTTAAGCTGGTTGTGTAAATTCCACATTCCTATGGCAGGGGTGAACAGGCAATATAATTGCCACTGTATAGCGATATTCACTGGTTACGTTGGCAGTGGATGTGGAATCGTCTTTAACAATCAATGCTGCCTTGCAACATAAACATTCATAGAAAATAATAAGCTACAAGTCAATTGACCTAACATGATAATGTACGGACCAATTTTTGTTTAATGATAACATTTCTAAACTATATTCATCCTAAACAGTGTGTTCATACACAGGTTGCACACGGAATACGATAGATAAAAATGCATGTATGTGTGAGTTTGAGGAAAGTATCTAAGCATGCACCATACATTGGATCAACATTTTTGGAGGTATTAGCATTCAGGGGTTAGTATTTACTGTAATGTATATCTAAAACCAATGTTGAATCATTTATCCAAACACAGTATGCATATGAATTGCTATTTTTGAACTCCTGATATTCACACCTTCATAAGTATTAATAGCAATCATTTACAGCCGGCCTTTGTCAATCCACTGCTGTGTCAGTCGTGGGAGTTGTTTGACCATACATCATCAAACTAGTCAGTGCGGGTTGGTGAAGTGGAAGTCCATATGAGGCGTCACTGCTGATGTTAGCCATGGGCAGGAATCAAACCCAGGATGTTGGGGTTACAGTGCAATGCGCTAACCACTTCGCCCGCTGCTCCTCTAACTCAAACACCATACTAATATGGATTTGACAAAAAAAATTGTTTCTTAATTAACAATCCATTCACAACTTGGTGGTGGAAGACAGGGTGATTAGACTGCTATCAACAACAAATTATGCCAGTGGTGAAGTCATTCATTCCCGCAGTTGCACACACACACTACTGGGTTAGCTGTGGGTGGAAAAGTTAAACTCTGCCAAGGAACAGGTTCTTGCTCCAAAAAGTTAAGTTGTGCTTTTGAAATACATGGTATGTCATATCCACCTGTAGATTTTTTTTTACATAATTTAACATAACTTACTGTACTGCCATCAAAGGGTCTTTCATTGTAACATTTGTAATGATTTCTGGGTTGAAAGCGTTCATGCATTCGCTGTCTGTCCGTCCGTTTGTTTTTAAGAGAGAGGCCACACTAACTCTTGTTAAAATGATTCGGTACGAACAGAACTTTAGTACAAAGTCGTGTTGCTATTGGGGGGACCCGCCCTATTGGAAATCGGTCACATTGATCATTGGGCTGCTCAAAAATGTGGAGACTCAATCCAGCAAACACACTTTACCATGACAGGCACTGTCATGGTCTGTACTGTTAAAATATATATTTCTGGGGTTGGTTAATAAGTACTGGCAAAGGAGGTCCCATCATGTAAAAAAAAGTGTTCAGATAATCCAAGCAGAGGCATGGGTTTTTCCTTCCCTTGTGATGCCACCAGTGCCCAATGGCCATTGAAGAGTGACCGCTTAGACCAGTCGTTCTGAACCTTTAGTGCAGCCTTGCACCCCTTTGGTCCGCCATCGTAATTTTATTTTGAAACGATGCAGTTGTACTTACGTGCCCGTGCTTAATTTGTGTTGCGATGATTTACCTTCTAAAACATTCATCTGGCCACGTCTCGCACCCCCAGAAAAGGAGCATGGGCGCGGTTAAGAACCACCGGCTTCCACATTCAAGCGAATCCACGAGGATTCAATAAAATACTACCCCCCCCGTTCCCATATAGAGAAATCCAACCGAGTGGCCAATGAACCTGGGACCTGGAACGTTTCCCGTCTCTTGTTGAATTCACCGGAGGAGCTGCGTTGCCCATACCTCGGCCGTGGCTCCCAGCGTCTCCTCGCGGGCGCCCTCTGGCGGCGACGGCTGCGGCTGCGTCTGTGGCTCCTCCTCTTTCTGGTCAGGCCGAGGCGACCTCCATCCTGATTGGACGTCCTGCCCGAGCTCCGCCTCTTGCTCCGCCCACTGAGCCTGCTCATTGGCCAGCCACTCGGCCTCCGTCGCGTCCTCGCCTGAGGCTTGCGCCGGCTCTGGCCCTGGTTTCAGTGATTTCATCATCGTCGTCAAAGATTGTGTGTGTGTTTTTTTTAATCAACGTTATTTTTTATCATTACTGCAGCACACTTTCATTGAACTTGACCTGTCATCTGTTTATATCCTTTCAAATCCTTGACGCTCGATATCTGCGGATCTACGAAGCCCGACGAGCTGACATGTTGTACACACAGATTCGTCGTCTCGCGATTCAAGATTTAATTTAAAGAACCGGTCCAGGTCCCTCCGATCCTGGGCCTTTTTGTGTTTTTTTCCCCTTAATTTTTGGAATTAATACTCACATATCGCCCCCCCGCCCCCCTATATTATATCACGAACGGTCGTGCCCAGCTACAAGGGGAAACCTCTTGTCCAGTCATAGAGGTCCGCTGTGAATGTCCTGAATACAAATCCATGCCGTTAAATGCTAACGCCACCAGGCTTGGCAGGTTTGCCTTTTAAAACCCCGTGGGAAAACCTTAAGCTACACGGCGAGTCGACATTTAGGGGGGGCCAAGAGCCCCACAAACGGCACCATCCCTAACCCAGCACACGGTTAACCTGGCCCCGCACATCCAACAGTTACACAATTCAGTTTAACACGTAGAAATGAGTTAAATGATGACGTTACCCTGCTGCACTATTTAAGACCGAGAGCAAGTGAGGGCTTTACCATTCTGGCGAATTGCCCGATGATGCTGGATATAATTACCAGCGAAACGTTGTATTCAAACTGTAAATGTTGTGGATTCACTCTTCAACACACCGGTGGGCTAAAGTAGTGAACTAAATGTGTTTTGTCAACGTGACACTTTTTTGCTGATTGGCCGTTTCGGATGGTGGAGGGTTACGACACATTTACAAATAACGTGATCTATCCCAAAAACCTTTATTGTGAGTTACACAATTACCCCCTACCCCCTATTGAAGTTCATCTAAACAATTGCCTTTGATTGCATCACCCAAAAACACCCCGATTAATGGTCAACCTCCGTGAGCACGCCCCGCTGTCTTCACATGGCGAGACGACCAACGCCCCATCGCTCACGCTTCAATAAAACAAACGTGGCCCAGACTGGTCAATCAGAGACCCTTTACCCAGCTACTGCTAGGCCTGCTGCATTGCGCTGCTACTTGCAGATTACACGATGAATCGTGATTTAATCAGCGCACTTGCCTACAATCGCACGCGCGGTATTATTTCGCGCAACATTGTGGGCACGTTATAACGGGCCCCATGGCACAGCAGAATCTTAACCGTTGCTGTAACGCCATTCACCACCTTATGAACATTGATTGAGCCACTCCACATTCACAAAAGATAACCGCAAGTACCCGGGCAAAGCTACTAAAAACACAGCTGTCAACCCATACGGTTTACCACGTATTCTTGTACAGGGAAATTGAGCTTTCAAGGCCAATACGGCATACAGCCGCTTCAATAAGGGCACATTTGTTGTGTCTGTTTATTTGTGTTTCTCCCTTGTGATGGGACTTTGTAGGACGGACGTTTAAATTTATAAGGGGCACGGGGTGACCATTAAGGAGTGAATTGATCTGTAATAAGGTAGGCGCTGATAAGGGATTGACAGGAATGATATCATTGCAGTTGCAAAAATAATTACGCAGTTATAATCGTAATAAGTAGTATTATCATTAGCTTTGTCACACCCGTTCAGACGCGCCGAGGGCAACATGGTTATGCTGAAGTGGAGCGAGCAGGTGAGAACCGCGATCACGATTTTGAATCATGCCCTAATGTTATCGCTATATTAATTGGCAAAATGTTCTACTAATGATCATTGTTGATATAAATGCTTTCAATTAAAAGTGCTGAAATCTGTGCACGTTGAATACAAGGTCTCGCGATATGCACTGTTGTGCATAAGCGCGCATTGTTACAGCATTTCTCAATGCAAATTAATCACTCGGGAGACAAAGGCGGTCGGGCGTGGTGTCAGTCAATCCCCTCGTGTATCGTTCCAGCCTGTCTTTGTGTGCGTGTGGGGGGGGAGCGGTTGTGCAACGGTTAGCGCTGTGCTGTACTGCCAACCTGGCGAGCGAAGTTCAATTCCCGCTCACGGCCAACATCAGTGACGATAATTATCTGAATGGGACCTGGGCTTCCCCTAGGTCGACTCAGCCTCAAGTGAGAACCTGGTGCGGTGTGTAAACATCGTCACTGGGGAGACAAAGGCGGCCCGGCGTGGCCCTGGCCACCCACCCCCTCGTGTGCCTTGCCGGCCTTCATAGGTGCTCGCTAACAGCACTTGCCCCTACAGTCTGCTACAGGCTACACGGAGGATCGTTGTCCTTGGGGTGTGTGCCTGTGTGCATGTATGTCTGTGTGTGTGTGCGTGCAATTGTGGTTACTCATTGCCCCCTTCCGACAAGCAAGCTATGCATCAGGACTCAGGGCAAGTGAAAATAAAACTGATTTCTTCTACATATGCTACTTTATTTTATGTTTTATTTACTGTACAACATTTTGTACAGTGTTACATGCAAATGTACAATATTTCAATATTTCTTCTTAATTACGAGTTTAACAATGCTTCCCTTTTTGTTGAACCGTAACATTTTTCATAACACTAACCGTATTGACATTTAAATACTCCAGCGCTGTCCTCCAGACAGTCTCGTCCCTTCACCTGATGAAGGCCGCTTGTGTTGTGGCCGAAACGTCGTGAGAATATTATCGTGTTATTTTATTTTATCAATTGATTATTTTATTCTCATTCTACGTGACTTTACCGAAAGAACCAAAGAAGATGAATCCTTGCAGTCACGAAAGCTTTAAATCGAAATGTAAATACAGTTAATAATTATTGTGTTCCGACTTACGAACCGTACGACCTACGAAACGGGTATCAGAAACGAATTGGGTTCGTAACCCGAGGACTGGCCCGTATTTATAACGTCACATTAAAAGGTCTCCATCACTCACACTAGGTGGGGCCCTTTCATTCTTCACAATGAAGACTTACCGCAGGACACATGGCGACTAATAACGTATACTTTATTTAATAATCTTCATTTGTCCAAGTGATTAACCAATGTTAGTGTTATAGTTGTTTCGTTCAGCCGTTGGGGGCCGGGCTGATCCTGTCGACACTGCTGAAACCCAGGTTCAAACCGAGGTCCATGTGGGGCTTGCGAGATTCTCTGACACGGGCGACATGAGCCGCCAGTCATCCAGTCATTTGTGTTTCAGGCTTATGTTGATAAATATGAAAGTTAATATATATACTTTATTAATTGAGTGCCGTTTGTTATCACGTTCCTTAAATCGTGACTTTCAATCCGTTTGATCTTTTATTATTGATGACTTATGTATCTGAGCTGTGATTAATTGAAGGTGTAAAGAGTGTCCACCAGGGACCACAACTGCGCAATTAATCATTGTCCCGATCCGTGACCAGTTCTGTGCAATCACCGGTGCCCATCAAGAAGCAGTCCTCTGTTCCCAGGGTGACCATGGGAAATCAGTCCTGAATGCGCATCACGTGGTAGAGTGGCGGTGCAGCAATTACCATGCCGAACTATAAACCCATGAGTTCCATTTCCCAGCAACGGCTGAGATTAGTGGTGAGCTATATCTGAAAGCGCTTCCTGGATCTCCTCCCACCTTCACCGGCCAACGTGGGTGACGTGTGGTTAAACAACCCTTACACCAACCGTGACACTGGATGGTCTTCATCCCCACGTGGATCGACCAAAAGGGCTGTTCATGATCATAGTTCACATTGATGAGCATCAGCAGCCCGCTGCTGTACTATCAGCGGTACCCGGATTGAAGTCGAGTCCTCGGAGCTTCTCCTCCACTTGGGTGAAGTCGCACGAGAAGTGATCCATGCTGGAGAATCCGCCCTCCATCTCCTGCACGTCGGCCTCCTCCGACGTCTCCAGGATCCTGCACCGCACACGAGCGGCGGCACAGCAACGTCGTCATCGCCTGATAGCGCACCTCCAGTCTCGAGGAGACCCCCCCCCACCCCCCCACCCCCCGGTGTTAGCTGTCTCTGAGAGCAGCGCCGGACAGCAGGTGGGCGTTAAATTTCGATTTAAAGCTTTTTGTCAAGGCGCTTTGTTCCTCTCGCACAGCTTAAAGGCCGTGATCTGAACGTGGCTCTTTCACTCCAGCGCTGTCCTACCAGACAGTCTCGTCCCTTCACCTGATGAAGGCCGCTTGTGTTGTGGCCGAAACGTCGTGAGAATTTTTATTGTGTTATTTTATTTTATCAATTTATTATTTTATTCTCATTCTACGTGACTTTACCGAAAGAACCAAAGAAGAGGTGGGCGTCAGTTTGCCAGTAGCGGGGAGCGAAGTTGCCACGCGGCTTCCCAATCTGGTGGTTAGCGAGTGCTGAAGTTATGATGCAATCGCCCATTGCCTACTCTTTTTGTTCACCCGAATGACGTCATGGGATTCAAGACGTCCACCGTGACGGTGATGGCGATTATTTTTTTTAGGCCAATATATTCATTCATTCATTCATCACGCATGGTCGGCGAAGGACCGCTCGCTGCGCCAAACGTGCGACCTCTTGCGACAGCATTCGCATGAACTGATCTTGATGCCATAGCGATGTCTCGAGTGATTTGTTTGATTCACGTATCACGGAGGTAACCCCGGGGGCGGCGCCATTCCTAACTGCAGAACAGGCGGCAGTGGATACAATGTATTCTCAACGGCTGTGGACATCGGGCAGCAGCGGTGGCTGTAACATCTTAGGCGGGAGAACCTGCTCTCTGGGTCAGTGGCAAAGACGTTCTATTTTACTGTGTTCTACGCCTCCTCTACCCAATTAGGGCAAAGTATTCTGGGTAATTCAAACTGCCAATACATCCGTAGCATTAACCAGGGTAGCCGCTGGGCTCGAACTGCAAATTTACACAACGACCGCTGGGCCACGTCCCATGAGCACCAAGTGCTGTCCAGCATCCAGCACTGCTGACTCCTGCTTGAGAGAGCCTCAAGTCAAGGTCAAGAGGTCATCACAGCCGTTCCAATGATGTCACCATAACTAGCCATCACTGCCATTCCTACCTTTCTTTGCAGTCAACATCTGACCTCCAAAGTCTGCTCTAACAGCCTCACCCCCCTCCGCTGTCTTGCTTAACGTCCTGCTCTCTGACCCTTTGGCACCCACTCCGAGGCCAGTCTCGGTAACCTGCCCTCCCTCCAGCCTGCACACGTGCCCCATTCAATAGCAACTCCTCTTTTCCAATTTCACCTACAGTGTGTGAACTGTAAAATTGTTCATGCCTGCATGGTTGGCTACGTCTGTAATATCTCTCTTAGAGTGGAGGTCATAGGTTAGGAGATTATGCATTGCCTTAGGTGTGAATCTGATGGACACCACAAGGTGCATAGTATTGTTTACCTGTGATATTCAATCAAGTCACGTTTATTTTTTAACCAGGTGGTGAGATCTCAAGAGACCAGGATGAGTCTCATTTGCAAGAGTGACCTGGGTTGCCAAGATGACAAAAGCGAAATAAAACGAAATGCGGTGTAGAGATTATTTGTGAAAGTCGTTCATTTGTCAACATTCTGAGAACCCGCGATGAGGTCTGACTATCCCCGTAAGTAGATGTTTACATTTGTGAAATTCCAGCATTTCTATTCAGCGGTTAAATAAATTATAGTTAAGTAAAATTGTACTTGCGTTTTCAGGAGAGGTTTTGCATTCTGAAAAATAAAATGAAAAAAAAGATGCAACGTTAAAGGTATGACCACGCATTGTAAGTAGCGACCTTTAGTAGAAGCGGAGGTAACTGCTAATTACTCAAATAATTGCTGAACATCTGCCCTACATTATTGTCAAAGGCATAGCTCTTCATTGTACATACACAATTAATATTCGGAGTGAAAATAATATCACGCTCAAAGTATTTGCCTTTTGAATTCCCGGTCCGAACTCCGGATACTTTTAAGAAACTTATTCAAACAAAGTGGTAGCAATGTCAAATCATAGCCCTGCAAAATAACTTGATGTGACTAATACAGTTAACGCTCAAATATCGGGAGCATAGAAATAGGGAGGCGAGGAAGCCAAGTGGCACAGATGGCGGAGGAAGGTCAGAGTGGACCCTAACGGCACACGTGGCAGAAGAGCTCTTTGCTGCCCGTGGGGCTGCCCAGCCAGGCCTGCAGGTAAGGCCTACAGGGGGTGAGTCAGTGACTTTGTTAGATGCAGAGGACAGAGGAGAAGCGCACAGAGAATGAAAATCTGAGCAGCCGATCACCCCGCCCCTAATGCGATAGTGGCACTATTCGGTGGAAGACGGTCCGAGTGGGTGCGTGTGTGAGTGAGTGAATGGGAGAGTGGGTGAGTGGGTGGGTTGGTGAATTGGAGAGAGTGTAAGTGGGTGAGTGGGTGAGCGGATTGGTGGGTGGGAAAAATGAGTGAGCGGATTGGTGGGTGGGTGGATGAGCGTGTTAGCGGATTTTTTGGTGATCAGGAGAGTGAGCGAGTGGATTGGTGAGTGGGCGAGTGAGTGTCTGGCTCTGTTGGTGGGTGGCAGAGGGAATGAATGGGTGAGTGAGCGAGTGGGTTGGTGAGTGGGCATGTGGTTTGAGTGTAATGGTGAGTGAGAGTGTGGGTTAACCCCCGGGTCTGACACCTGCAAGAACACGGCCATCTCGGGCTCATCCATAGAGTGCAGGGCGCTCTCGACGAGCTTGGAGGAGCGCTCGAGGTGCTGGGAGCACTGCGCGGCCAGCGTCCGCACACGTTGCGTCTTGCTGTCTGTCTCGTGGCCAATGATCTGCAGCATCTCGCGCTTGCGCTCCTCCAGCGCGGCGTATAGCGCGTCGAAGCTGCCGCACAGTGCCTGCCTCATGCTGCGCCCATTCTCCTGTGGGGGTGGGGGGGATATTGGCGAGTGGGTGGGTTGATGGGTGAATTGTAAGGTTGCGGGTGGAGGAGTTGGAGAGTGAGTGAATGAATGGATGAGTGGGTGGGTTAGTGGGAGAGTGGGCAGGTGGGTGAGGGAGCTGGTGAATGGAAGAGTGGGGTGGGTTGAGGATGGCTGAGTTGTTGGGTGAGAGATAAGGTGAATGAGATAATACGTTGGTGGGTGAGTTAGCGGCTTGGTGGATGAGCAAGTTGGAGAGTGGGAGAGTGAATGGGTGGATGAATAGAAGAGTGGGTGAGTGGGTGAGAGAGGGGGTTAGTCAGTGGGTTTCCGGGAGAGTGAGTTGCATGCACGAGAGACAGGGCGAATCTCAACCTATTTGCCGTAGAATTCCATTCGATTGCACAACCTTTCCATGGCACAGTCCCGGTCAGAATCCCATTCCGATGAATGGTGAATTTAACACGGGAACTGCCCATGTGGTAATCGCGATTCCCGTGGGAAATCCTGCAGGGTGGAATCGTATATGCAATTCCTAAAGGAAGGAAGTGCTCATCTTCGTTGCCCATCTCCGTCGCAGACCAATGTGAAATCTTGAACACGCTTCTCTTGCATGTGCGTGGGGTTCCTCCCGTCACTGCAGTTGCCTCATGCATGCAGTTGACAATTTCATTTTTTTGGCAGACTAATGACGAAAACTATCCGCATCCCAAGCAAATTTGTGAGCCGGTGGAAAATCGTTATATTTATCCAGCACGTAAGATAACTTTCATTCACTTTATTTGGGCCTCACATTGAACCGGATATTAGGCATAATTATTAAAAGACACTCTGGGTGTTTTTTGCTCACACTGAGTTATAAGTACGGATTATGGGCAAAAACCCTTATTAATGAAACACAGCCTCATCTTGTTCTGTTACACTTATACATGCACTTGTGCTTTTGCACCACTGGCAAAGCAGTTCCATTTACTTATAAATTTACGGATAAAAATCACAGTTCCATTACGTATAGTAAATGGCTATGTCAGTAGCAAATGTTGGAGCTCTGATTTAATTTTGCTTGACCTCCGATTAATGCGGTAGGCTGCATGCGCTTCGAAAGAAGGTCAACATACATACATTGTGCTGATTCCGATGCGCTGCGTTGTTCGAGGTTAGTTTGTTCTACTTTTAACATTTGGCAACTGCAGGCCTCTCCCTTGTAAACGGGACCCGTCCTGGTCTCTAGAATTCTCACCTCTGGTTAAAGAAACGTTCACTGTATTGACATTTTCAGCCCTTAGATTCGCGTTGGTCAACAAATTGAAATCGAAATGTGACCATGTATTTTGTGAGACACTGAAGGAGCCAGTTTCACCGCGAGAGGCAGAAACTCAAGATTCAGAATCAGCATCTGTATTTAGTGGAAAAATCCAATGAGCTCTGAAGCTATTATTATTCTTATTCAAACCGAGCATCTCAGCGTCTCTAACACAGCCATTATGAACTTCTTGAGCCACCAGACCAACTGTCCTTAAACAAACACAAGATACTAATCCCTTTTTGTTTAATCTTTTCTACAATTTATTTTAAAATTGTGTTATTAGCACCACGCCACATCATGAAATCTCGTAAATAATATTTTCAGGAAAGCAGTGTCACAACATCATGCACCCCGTGCGAGAGAATGTCCTTCTTAGGTCTCTTCACTTCCCTGCCGCCCACACTAGGTGTTGCTCTTTCTCTTAAGCCCTGTTATGAAAGCGGGCGCGAGGCGCGGATCTGCTTACGTCACTTCTGATGGAGCGGCCTCCACCTGAGCGAGTTCTCGAGAGCCCTCTAGAGGGCATTCGGCCTACCCTTCCATGCCGGCCAAATGCCTTGAAGGAAGCAAGAGTACCCGTACTTTACCGCATCACGTGCCACGTGCCGATCGGCTAACTGTGGTGAAGCCACTCATACTGATTGGCGGACAGAGGCTGGTTGATCGGAGAAACCTGCTCCAGCATTTCAATTGCCGTGCCAGGCGATGGAACCGACGACCTCTGAGAGTCCGCTGTGCTCACCGTAACACAAAAGCAGCATCAAAACCCTGCTGCTGACGTGTTTATTGGAAATAGGACTGAGAAGTGTTGCGATCCTCAGAGGTCGAATTTATAAAAATTCAGTAAAAACAATTTAATGCTCTGATTTTGTGCTTGTTGTGCAGTCATTCGTAACCAGGCATAGACCATAAATCTCTACACTGTAAAATCCTGTTTAATCACAAGTGGCTGCAACCTGAAACCTGGAATCGATCCCAGGGTCTCGGCTGTGCCAGCTGAGCGTAACAGTTGCAAGCGAGATGAGACTCCGGTGGCAGGCGACTGCCAAGTGAGATTTGGGGAGTGGCGTTGGAGGGAGAAAATCGGTTGATTGGAAGGAAAATAAAATGAGGAAGTGGTCGAGCGAGCTCAAGAGACGGGAAGTGAGATTGGAATGATTCAGGGAAGGCAAACGATCTGTATTGTGACTATTCGAAGTGAAGGCTTAACTGAACCAGGTTACCCAGCAAGAAGACTGCTGATGAGAAGAGCTGGTGGTGTAAAAGTGAAGGTGTATGTATGTTGAACTTCTTTCGCACTGTACGTAGCCAACCAAGATGCTTGCAGACGACCTGAACAATCGAAGAGGAAAGTGGACGATCGGATAGAACGGAGGGAACTAGAACGAGCACCGGGTCAGAGCGCTGAGCCAGCGCCTCAGAGACTGGGTTCTCAAGCGTGATGGGTCCACGGTCCAAAATCGACACGAACGAACAAGCTAAAATATGTAACACAATTATGGTTATATATATATAAAAAATCACATATCCCAGCTTAGAGGATCAACCATATATTTACAGATTGCATTTTCTATGTGTCCAATGGAAAGCCTTCATCACAAAGCATGAAGGAATGCCATTTTGCATCGGGTGATAGAGGCATATTGGCTTCCCACACCAAAACTATCCAGCAGCATTCGTTGAAGCAAGCAAACCGTGCTGATGATAACCAGAAGGTCGTAACCACCGCAGAGTGTGCTTGCTTACACAAATTCCACTCCGTAACATTTGGTCTGGAAAGCCAACAAGGCCAATGGACCGAACGTTTCTAAATATATACGGAGATGGAGAACAGAAAGTTCGGTTCCTTTTTTTTTGTTTGGTAAGCTCGGGCAGAGAAGGCAATCGGAGAAGAATCGGACTGCCGGAGGTGGCCACTCGCCTCCACGTTTCTGCACATCTCCTCGAGACGAGATATGACGAGCTGCATGCGGTCGTTCCCCACCACCAGCAGGGCGATGCCGTCACTGAGCTCAACCTGCAGAGACACAATTACGAGTGTCGGAACCAATTAAAGGTCACGGGCCTGTTGGGGCAAGGTTAGCGAGCTTCCCACGGAGGCCGGAACGGCACACGAGGAGGGGGTGGTGCGTCCGGATAACTCCACTCCTCCGTCCGCCTTGGTCTCACCAGGACTGATGTTTACACAGAGCACCAGGCACTCAATTAAGGCTGAGTCAACCTAGGGGAGGCTTAGAAGCAGTTTAGATATCGCTCGTGACCGTTGGCTATGAGCGGCAATGGAACTCCAGTCGCCAAGTTCGTAGCGCGGCGTGCTAACTACTACCCCGTCGCCAGAGCCTTCCCTAAGGTACGGTGAATCGGGGTGACTGTCCCGGGCCCCGCGCTTTGGGGGACCCCACGCTTCGCTTCAACGCCCCGTACGTCCCTATGGACGGCCCTGGCTACCGCTGCCCACAGGGGGATTATCGGACACACACGCACAGAGGGGGCCTCGACATCTCACAGTGCATTCCATGAGTGGAACGTTCATCGCCATTCATCCGCACGCTCCTTCCCTGCTGCTGCAGCTGTTCCCACCTGTTGGAATTCCCTCCCGATATACCTGCCGGCTGACTTCATTCGCACCTTTACCATTCCGTCAACTCCTTTCGTTATTTCCCCCATAGCAGCCTTTCAACGGCCCACTGACTCTCTTCCCTCTGTTAAAAAAAAAATCCTCTTCTATAAATTAACTCAATGGCCACATGCCCAAATTCGTATAGCGTCTTTGAGATGCTGTCACATTTAGACGCTCTATAAGTCTGAACACCTCGGGGTTGTCAATTATAAAATATTTTGCGGCGTTTGGTTCACAGTGGACTTTAAAGATGTGGACAGTAAAAAAAATGCAAGTCCATCATATGGCAACGTTACGGTTCAAAATTGCCAAATGTAAAAAGATGCCCGCAAATGACTGAATTGGAAACTACACACACACGCAGCAACAATAAGAGAACATTTGGCAGGACCCTCCTGAAAGGGAGTCTGGTGGATTTCCCGGAGTAAAGAAGCAAAGTAACATCGATGGGAACCTTTTCGCCGGTTTCAAAATGATGAAAAACACAAGACTAAGCGTGACCCTTTCTGCCAATGAAACAGGTGTTAAGATGTTCAAACACCAAATAGATTAATATTACAAGGTATCACGTCCGCATTAACCAACCCGAGCTATTAATACTTTGATACTTGCATTTGCCTATGTACTGTTTGCCGTTTAGCGTTCTCTGGTCTAATACTTGTGGTGAGACAAACCCACAAATAAGTCTGTCGCTGGCGTAGGCCAATCCGTTTTAAAGACAATGCGTATATTATCAGAGCATGTTTGCATTTTTGCCGCAAGTAAAGGGTGGTTAACCCAGCACCGCTCGACGCAGCCAATGAGTATGGATTTTCACTTAAACAAAATCGTGCAAAATGAGTTACTACTTTAGCCCACCGATGTGTTGGAGAGTAAATCCACAGCATCGACAATTTGAGCACAGCGACGTTTCGCTGGTGATTACCAACAACCGGCACCATCCCTCGATTTTGTCACAATTGCGTTCCGAAATAGAGAACAGAAACAAGACGACGTCACGACTGTCGAGAAACCTTTTGCTTTTTGTAGACGGTGGCCAACGGCGCGACCTCGCAGTTCCTGTGGGCCCCGAACACCTTGCAGAGTGAGCACGTGGGCGCCTCGCACGACACGCAGTAGATGTTGATCTTCTCGTCCTCGTGCTCCACGCACATGGGGTGGTGCTCCTCCAGGTTCTTCATGGGGCTGGCGAGAATCAAAGTGCGTAGTGGCAGGAGTGGTGGTGGTGGTGATAGAAGTGGTGGTAGGAGCAGTGGTGGTGGTAGGAGTGGTGGTGGTGGTAGTGGTGGTAGGTGTGGTGGTGGTAGTAGTGGTGGTGGTAGTGGTAGTAGGAGTGGATGTGGTGGGAGTGGTAGTGGTAGTAGGAGTGGTGATGGTAGTGGCAGTAGGAGTGGTGGTGTTGGTAGTGGTAGTAGGAGTGGTGGTGGTGGGAGTGGTAGTAGGAGTGGTGGTGGTGGGAGTGGTAGTGGTGGTAGGAGTGGTGGTGGTAGTGGTAGTAGGAGTGGTGGTGGTAGTGGTAGTAGGAGTGGTGGTGTTGGTAGTGGTAGTAGGAGTGGTGGTGTTGGTAGTGGTAGTAGGAGTGGTGGTGTTGGTAGTGGTAGTAGGAGTGGTGGTGGTGGGAGTGGTAGTAGGAGTGGTGGTGGTGGGAGTGGTAGTGGTGGTAGGAGTGGTGGTGGTAGTGGTAGTAGGAGTGGTGGTGGTAGTGGTAGTAGGAGTGGTGGTGTTGGTAGTGGTAGTAGGAGTGGTGGTGGTAGTGGTAGTAGGAGTGGTGGTGTTGGTAGTGGTAGTAGGAGTGGTGGTGGTAGTGGTAGTAGGAGTGGTGGTGTTGGTAGTGGTAGTGGTAGTAGGAGTGGTGGTGGTGGGAGTGGTAGTAGGAGTGGTGGTGGTGGGAGTGGTAGTGGTGGTAGGAGTGGTGGTGGTAGTGGTAGTAGGAGTGGTGGTGGTAGTGGTAGTAGGAGTGGTGGTGTTGGTAGTGGTAGTAGGAGTGGTGGTGGTAGTGGTAGTAGGAGTGGTGGTGTTGGTAGTGGTAGTAGGAGTGGTGGTGGTGGGAGTGGTAGTAGGAGTGGTGGTGGTGGGAGTGGTAGTGGTGGTAGGAGTGGTGGTGGTAGTGGTAGTAGGAGTGTTTGTGGTAGTGGTAGTAGGAGTGGTGGTGTTGGTAGTGGTAGTAGGAGTGGTGGTGGTAGTGGTAGTAGGAGTGGTGGTGTTGGTAGTGGTAGTAGGAGTGGTGGTGTTGGTAGTGGTAGTAGGAGTGGTGGTGTTGGTAGTGGTAGTAGGAGTGGTGGTGGTGGGAGTGGTAGTAGGAGTGGTGGTGGTGGGAGTGGTAGTGGTGGTAGGAGTGGTGGTGGTAGTGGTAGTAGGAGTGGTGGTGGTAGTGGTAGTAGGAGTGGTGGTGTTGGTAGTGGTAGTAGGAGTGGTGGTGGTAGTGGTAGTAGGAGTGGTGGTGTTGGTAGTGGTAGTAGGAGTGGTGGTGGTAGTGGTAGTAGGAGTGGTGGTGTTGGTAGTGGTAGTGGTAGTAGGAGTGGTGGTGGTGGGAGTGGTAGTAGGAGTGGTGGTGGTGGGAGTGGTAGTGGTGGTAGGAGTGGTGGTGGTAGTGGTAGTAGGAGTGGTGGTGGTAGTGGTAGTAGGAGTGGTGGTGTTGGTAGTGGTAGTAGGAGTGGTGGTGGTAGTGGTAGTAGGAGTGGTGGTGTTGGTAGTGGTAGTGGTAGTAGGAGTGGTGGTGGTGGGAGTGGTAGTAGGAGTGGTGGTGGTGGGAGTGGTAGTGGTGGTAGGAGTGGTGGTGGTAGTGGTAGTAGGAGTGTTTGTGGTAGTGGTAGTAGGAGTGGTGGTGTTGGTAGTGGTAGTAGGAGTGGTGGTGGTAGTGGTAGTAGGAGTGGTGGTGTTGGTAGTGGTAGTAGGAGTGGTGGTGGTAGTGGTAGTAGGAGTGGTGGTGTTGGTAGTGGTAGTAGGAGTGGTGGTGGTAGTGGTAGTAGGAGTGGTGGTGTTGGTAGTGGTAGTAGGAGTGGTGGTGTTGGTAGTGGTAGTAGGAGTGGTGGTGTTGGTAGTGGTAGTAGGAGTGGTGGTGTTGGTAGTGGTAGTAGGAGTGGTGGTGGTAGTGGTAGTAGGAGTGGTGGTGGTGGGAGTGGTAGTGGTGGTAGGAGTGGTGGTGGTGATCAAGGGAGTTGGGGGGAGCACAGTAATTGACAATTAGCGCCTCTTTCCTTTCTCTTCCACGGATTGTGTGACCGTTTGTATCCAAATTGTGTCGTCGATGTCACATGACATCGAGTTGTGGACACGGAACGGGTGACCTTTGTAGCATTTCAATGAATTATTACTATCTGCGGTGACCGTTTGACTCGAAAATGTATTTCTTGTTCATACATTTTTTTTGTTTTCACCCTCTTATTTGTATTTTTTTCTCGTATGCACATTTCTGTTCGTATACATTTGCCCGAATGTCACATTGGCATATTATTTGCATGGTGAATTATATATGAAACATTCTCACACGCACGATTCAGTGCATGTAACATGCATACGAATTTATATGTATGGATAATCGATGCATTGCCACATGCTTACTATCAATTTGGAATTCTTGTAGAGCAGTGGAACCCCCTTGTTAGAGAACGGCCTGCAGAAGGAGGTAACACAGAACTACTTCTGAAATTCTTTCACGTGTTTTTTTTTTAATTGACACTCCGGGTGCACACATTCCCACATTCCCTGGCACGAGAAATGTTCACCACATGATGGTCAAGCCGATCATTTACGCTCAGAGCCTAAATTTTCACAAATAAACTAAAACAAATATATATTGCTCAATGTGTTTCTTTGTGCAGTTATTGGTGACAGCGCTCACTGGTTACTCTTGGAAACCACATTGTGCATAATCAATGAGTTTATAAAGGCCCTTTATATAATTCACGGTCACCATATGGATTTACATTTTTCGTTGTTATTTTATATTGGCAGATTCATCCGTGACTTTTTTCACCAATGCCTTTCACCTATATAATTTCACACATGTACAAATGACCTCACGTACCCCCCTGGGACATTGCCACGCAACCTGTACCCCCGGTTAAGACCCACTACCAGTATTAACTTTATTGAATCTCATCAACAGTGCCATGGTGTCATGAGCCAATGCCACTGGGTGCCGTGGAGTCATGTGCAGGAGCAAATACCCACCAACAAACGATGTTGGGCAAAAAGTGTGGGGTTAAAGTACGACGAGAGGAGGGTGGTGGGACACGAGGAGAGGGTGGCGTGCGGTTGTGAGGCCTAGGCCCGTGTGTGCGACTGTGCGTGTTGCCACTGGGGAGACAAAGGCGGTCGGGCGTGGTGCTGGCCACCCACCCCCTCGTGTACCGTTCCGGCCTTCATAGGTGCTCGCTAACAGCACTTGCCCCTACAGTCTGTTAAGGCTATACGGGGGATCTTTGTCTTTGTACGTCCAAGCGGTCGTGCAGCGGTTAGCGCTACGCTGCGCTACGAACTGGCCAACCCTGGTTCGTTCCCCGCTCACGGCTAACACCAGTGACAATGATCTGAACCGGTCCTGGGCCTCCCCATAGGTCGGCTCAGCCTCAAATTAATACCTGGTGTGATGTGTAAACATCGCCACTGGGGAGGCAAAGGCGGCCGGGTGTGGTGCTGGCCCACCCACCCACCCCCTCGTGTGCTGTCATTGCCTTCATCGGTGCTACTAGCGAACAGGTCTGTTAAGGCTATGCGGGGGATCATGGCCTATGTCTTTGTACGCTCCTGCGTGTGTAAGATAGCTAGCAGTAACACCGGGAGACAGGGGCAATGCTCGCAATAATGAGTTAAGCAACAGCTGAATCAAACCACACAAAACACACCCACACAAATGTGCGCTGGCACAGGGCGAAGTGCAGTTGGTGCATCTGCCAGTCAGTCATCTTAGGTTTCCCGTAACAGCGAGCTCTGTCCCATGACCTCCTGTCAGCAAGTTTTCACTACCTCGTGTGGTCTCAAACTTTACCTAGCCTAGCACAAGCGCCCTGACGATTATAACCAAAGCTGCCCTGCGGGGCCTCGCTATCCAAACTGGGATGCCCAGCTAAATTTGTCGACGTAGTACGGCGCAGTCCGCGACAACTTGCGCGGAAGAGTCTCTCTCTCCCCGAGAGGCGAGCGCTCTTCTGGCTGATTTGTGATCGCAAGCGGCCTGAAGCGAGGCCACCGTTCTGCCTCCTGGTTCCCCCGCATCCTCTTCGACGCGGCAATGCCGCGGGAGGCCACGTGGACGACGACGCTGGGATCTGCACGCGTTTTCCGCACGTCTGGGCAAAACTGTTCGATCCGAGGGTCGGCTTACAAGACCTCACGCACTTCGCCCTGTTGTTCGCCCAGCCAGAAAAAACAGTCCGAAAGAAACGACGGCGCATTTATTTATTTGTTTGCTTTGCTTGCCAGAGCTGCGACGGCCTTTTTTTTTATATAATCTCGGTTTGAGATCATTGAGACCGCGGGTACCGCACCCGGAGTCCACCAGGCGATGCGACGACCCGGCGAGATGAACGTCGCTATCGACAGTGTAAGGTTGACGAGGGCGCTTTCACCCAACCTTCCCAGCATCCCTGCCTAACGGGGCCCTCTCTCTCGGACAGCGAGGTGGCCGTTGCACGCGTCCGTGAAGCCGGCAACAGTTTTGGCCGTCTGCACAAACACGGAAACACGGACTGAGAGTTTTGGTGAAGATCGACGTCTACCGAGGCATAGGCTGTCGTCGGTGGCTGCTGTCTGCGGCCGCGAAACGTGTCATCCACAGCTGGGAATCTCTCTTCACAACACCCGCGCGGCTCTTGTGGAGAATTCGACAAATTAAAAAATGTGCAGGGAAAACAAAATAAAAATTATCGCAAACGAGGAGGTGTTGCGACGCGCCCGACCACCAACAACAACAATAAAGCCTCGAAGCGTACTCAGTGCCGGATTATCCTCGTAGCAAAAGTAGCTACACATGTAGTAGTAGCAGCTACACATGTAGTAGTAGCTACACATGTAGTAGCAGCTACACATGTAGTAGTAGCTACACATGTAGAAGTAGCTACACGTGTAGTAGTAGTAGCTACACATGTAGTAGTAGCTACACATGTAGTAGCAGCTACACATGTAGTAGTAGCTACATGTGTAGTAGTAGCTACACATGTAGTAGCAGCTACACGTGTAGTAGTAGCTACACGTGTAGTAGTAGTAGCTACACATGTAGTAGCAGCTACACGTGTAGTAGTAGCTACATATGTAGTAGCAGCTACTACTACACATGTAGTAGTAGCTACATGTGTAGTAGTAGCTACACGTGTAGTAGCAGCTACGCGTGTAGTAGTAGCTACACGTGTAGTAGTAGCTACACATGTAGTAGCCGCTACACGTGTAGTAGTAGCTACACGTGTAGTAGTAGCTACACGTGTAGTGGCAGCTACACGTGTAGTAGTAGCTACACGTGTAGTAGTAGCTACACGTGTAGTAGTAGCTACATATGTAGTAGCAGCTACACATGTAGTAGTAGCTACACATGTAGTAGTAGCTACACGTGTAGTAGTAGTAGCTACACATGTAGTAGTAGCTACACATGTAGTAGTAGCTACACATGTAGTAGCAGCTACACGTGTAGTAGTAGCTACACGTGTAGTAGTAGCTACACATGTAGTAGTAGTAGCTACACATGTAGTAGTAGCTACATATGTAGTAGTAGCTACACGTGTAGTAGTAGCTACATATGTAGTAGTAGCTACACGTGTAGCAGTAGCTACATATGTAGTAGCAGCTACACATGTAGTAGTAGCTACACATATAGTAGTAGCTACACATGTAGTAGTAGCTACACGTGTAGTAGTAGTAGCTACACATGTAGTAGCAGCTACACGTGTAGTAGTAGCTACACATGTAGTAGTAGTAGCTACACATGTAGTAGTAGCTACATATGTAGTAGTAGCTACACGTGTAGTAGTAGCTACATATGTAGTAGTAGCTACACGTGTAGCAGTAGCTACATATGTAGTAGTAGCTACATATGTAGTAGTAGCTACACGTGTAGTAGTAGCTACATATGTAGTAGCTACACGTGTAGTAGCTACACATGTAGTAGTAGCTACACATGTAGTAGCTACTACACATGTAGTAGCAGCTACACGTGTAGTAGTAGCTACATATGTAGTAGTAGCTACACATGTAGTAGTAGCTACTACACATGTAGTAGCAGCTACACATGTAGTAGTAGCTACACATGTAGTAGTAGCTACACATGTAGTAGCAGCTACACATGTAGTAGCAGCTACATATGTAGTAGTAGCTACATATGTAGTAGCTACACATGTAGTAGTAGCTACTACACATGTAGTAGCAGCTACACATGTAGTAGTAGCTACTACACATGTAGTAGTAGCTACACATGTAGTAGTAGCTACACATGTAGTAGTAGCTACACATGTAGTAGTAGCTACTACACATGTAGTAGTAGCTACATATATAGTAGTAGCTACTACACGTGTAGTAGTAGCTACACATGTAGTAGTAGCTACACATGTAGTAGTAGCTACATATGTAGTAGTAGCTACACATGTAGTAGTAGCTACATATGTAGTAGTAGCTACACGTGTAGTAGTAGCTACACACGTAGTATTAGCTACATATCTAGTAGCAGCTACATATGTAGTAGCTACTACACATGTAGTAGTAGCTACCACATGTAGTAGCAGCTACACATGTAGTCGTAGCTACATATGTAGTAGCTACTACACATGTAGTAGTAGCTACACATGTAGTAGTAGCTACATATGTAGTAGTAGCTACATATATAGTAGTAGCTACATATGTAGTAGCAGCTACATATGTAGTAGTAGCTACACATGTAGTAGTAGCTACATATGTAGTAGTAGCTACATATGTAGTAGTAGCTACATATATAGTAGTAGTAGCTACACGTGTAGTAGTAGCTACACGTGTAGTAGCAGCTACACATGTAGTAGCAGCTACATATGTAGTAGTAGATACATATGTAGTAGTAGCTACATATGTAGTAGTAGCTACACATGTAGTAGTAGCTACATGTAGTAGTAGCTACACATGTAGTAGTAGTAGTAGCTACATATGTAGTAGTAGCTACATGTAGTAGTAGCTACACATGTAGTAGTAGTAGTAGCTACATATGTAGTAGTAGCTACACATGTAGTAGTAGCTACACATGTAGTAGCAGCTACACATGTAGTAGTAGTAGCTACACATGTAGTAGTAGTAGCTACACATGATGTAGTAGTAGTAGCTACACATGTAGTAGTAGCTACACATGTAGTAGTAGTAGCTACGGGCCCCACACTTCCATGGGCCCCACGCTAAATCCTTTCAAGCTATCAATGCCAGTGCAGTGATTCTGCACTAGCTCTATCACTATAGTGCTATACTTCCTTCAACTTTTATGAACGACTGGGTGTTTAAGGTGAGTGATTTGTCGTATTATCTGGCTGTATAACAAATTAAAATAAACAATTACTTTACAAGTAAATAATTTGTGTTTTAACGTGTTGTTTTTTTATTTTATTTAGAGCCCCTTTTAAAACACATGCTACAGGTCCCCGCACTAGCTTAGTCCCGCACTGAGCCTACCCCTTCAGGCAGAGTTGCCCTGAGGGTGCCACGGCGAGTCGGGGCGGCCTCCAAGGGGCCCGCGATTTGGGGCGGGTGGGCCACGCACTTCTACATCGCAGTGCCAGATGGAATATTCCGGGTTTAGTTCGAAGGCCGTCGGGGGGGCCCACACGGCGTGATTCGCCCCGGGCTCCACACTCCCAACCCCGCCTATGGACAGGGCCTGGTACCCAGGGCACATATAAGATGGGAGTTTAAATTTTGATTTAAAGCTTTCGTGACTGCAGTAATTCATATCCTTAGCTCTTTCGGTAAAGTCACGTTGAAGGGAAACAACAAAATAATGAAATATATATAAAACAGTAAA
Source organism: Petromyzon marinus (assembly GCF_048934315.1). Lineage (NCBI taxonomy): Eukaryota > Metazoa > Chordata > Hyperoartia > Petromyzontiformes > Petromyzontidae > Petromyzon > Petromyzon marinus. Next base: position 11,800,109 of record NC_133678.1, on the reverse strand, counting down.
AATTCTCACGACGTTTCGACCATAACACAAACGGTCGTCTTCAGGTGTGTTGGTTTGCATACATTTATTTTTAAACGGTGCATTTATTTATGGGAGTTGACACATTCTCCGAACGGATGACACCTGGCAGTTTCCATAAAACTCCCGCCACACGGGGAGAACTGAGCGTGGGCAAGCGCCCTGCCGATGGACAAATCGGACGCTTGCAAGGCCACGCGAAAGCCACCGCCTCCCGAGTGCCACACCGGCAGCGGGGTGACTGCGACGAGACGGACGGCGCCGAGGAAAAGGTTCCCGTGGCGATCGTCTGTGCCTCGCGGCGCCGTGGCAGGATTTGAAAGCCGACGAGCGACAGCAGCTGCTGAGGGGAGAGAGAGAGAGAGAGCGGCACGGAAGCCCCTCTGCCCTCCACAACAACAACAACCCTTCACGCGTCCAGAAGGGACCTGGCATCCGTCAGTTATCACGTGCGAGCTCTGTGGCCGATTCTGCGCTGCCCGTGTCGGTCCCACGGTGCCATGTGGAGACACGCACGGACGGAGCCGCTTCTCTTTTTGTTAATATAACCTCTCAGGCAAGCCCTCCTCGATCCGACCCGACAGCCAATGAGCACGGTTTAGTGGTGCTTGGATGTTGTTGTGCGCGCAGCGGTGGTGCAGTGGTTGGCACACTGCGTTGACACTCGCCATCGACAAACGTGAGTCTTCAAGTGCTCTCTGGACATGTCCCGGGTTTCCCCAGCAGCACGGTGGTCCGTGCTGCTGTGTGTACATCAGCACTGGCGAGACAGAGACTGTCCGGCACGATTCGGACCAGAGCAACCAGTTTTGTGCCATTCCAACCTTGACAGCTGCTGGCTAACAGCGCTTGAGCCAGCAGCCTATGCATAACTCAGCGTACCATATAGCTGTGGTTTTTGCTGGGACAATCCGGAATAACTGATACAAATAATTACGCAAATTTGTAATGCGCTGCACATTTTTCATTAGATTCAGAGGCGTGGGAAAACACAGATGAGCAGGAAGGCAGCCAGAACCGGCGCCAACCATTGTCCAAGATCTGCGGGCCTATTTTGGGGAGGTAGGTCAGCTCCATTAATGAGCATTTATACCACGGTAAAGGCTGTTCCGGCGTGTCGAAGCATTTGCAAAAAAAAAATTAACCATGATTCCCTCCCGGTTAAAAATGTCCCGGGCCTCGCTATAGAGTCACGGTCCAAAGGGTGACGCTACCTGAGCAGTGGGCGTGGGTTGGCAGAGGAGTAGATGGGGGCCTGTGTCAGTAGGAGGGAGGGAGGCCACTCACTCTGTTGGCTGGGCTCGCTATTAAGTGAGCATGGTCATGCAAAAGTACGTGGGGCCCGTGGAGGGAGGGGCCGCCAGATCCTCATGTGTCCCAGGAGAGACTCAAATAAATGTTGGTAGCTTTCATATATTGAAAAGGTGCGGCGGTCCAGAATCGAATTAATTCAACAAAGAGGACAAGGGCAGCCAACAGCGCTATTGGAAAGCTCAACGGCCAACACCGGTGACGATTATCAGCCTCAAATGAGTACCTGGTGCAGTGCGTGGGAGACAAAGGCGGTCGGGCGTGGCGCTGGCCACCCAAGCCCATCGCGTGCCATGCCCGCCTGTGTACGTTGCTACTCGCTACGAAACAGCGCTTGCCCCGACACTTTCCGTAAGCGCGCGCACCGTACACAGCCAACCGTGCTCATCGGAGGCGCATGATGGCTACGCGGTTGGCTGATCGTTGTTCCCCCTTCCGCGTGCGATTGAATGCGCACCGCGTGGTGGACTCCTGCTGGTAGATGTCGATGATGTTCTCGACGAGGAGGTTGCGCTGGAGGCCGTAGACGCCGTGGCGGTCCAGGACCACCTCGTGGCGGCACGAAGGGCAGCGGAAGCGCCCCGCCGAGCCCACGGACGTCGTGCGGCCCTGGAGGTACGGGTTGGCCGCCTGGGAGAGAGGTGGGGGTCAGTGCCTGTAGCATGTGATGTTATAAAGGGTGCCCTAAATAAAAAAAAAACACTTAAATATTAAAACACATAAATGTTTAACTTGCACAGTAAAGTAATTGTAGTTATTTCATTTGCTATACAGGCCAGATAATACGACAAATCGATAACCTTAAACACCCAGTCGTTCATCAAAAATTTAGGCGGTATAGTACTATAGCAATAGAGCAAGTGTAGAATCACTGAACCGGGAATTGATAGCTTGAAAGCATTTAGCGCGGGGCCCTTGAAAGTGCGGGGCCCGTAGCTACAACACGTGTAGTAGCTACACGTGTTGTAGCTACACGTGTTATAGCTACACGTGTAGCTACTACACGTGTTGTAGCTACTACACGTGTTGTAGCTACTACATGTGTAGTAGCTACTACACGTCTTGTAGCTACTACACGTGTTGTAGCTACTACATGTAGTAGCTACTATATGTAGTAGCTACAACACGTGTAGTAGCTACAACACGTGTAGCTACTACACGTGTTGTAGCTACTTTTGCTACTCGGATCATGAATCCGGCACGGCTCGTTGGTAGTTCATGATGCCCGAGTATGCTGACTTGGTTTGTATGGAATGCTGCAATCGTTTTATACTAGGCGCCCAAACATTAAACAAAGAGGGAAGGAAAACGTGTCCCGTTGCGTATGCTACTTTTGCTACGAGTGTAGTGACGCTCTATCTGCCACTAGGGGGATAGAGCGCTCAACAAGATAAAAGGGAAACGCGGAGATGATCGAGGGTTGATTTAGTGGGTAAGGGGCCGTCCATAAATGACGTCACGCGATTTTGGACGATTTTTGACCCCCCCCCCTCGTCACACGGCGTCACAAAAAGTCAGACCCCCCCCCCCCCCCCAAGAAAAATAAAACATGCTTCAAATCTTGATTTAAAGTTTCGTGACTGCAGGGATTCATATTCTTGGTTATTTCGGTAAGTCACGTAGAAGGGAAACAATAAAAGAATAAAAATATATAATTTTTTTTATTGTTTCCCTTCTTGGTTATTTCGGTAAGTCACGTAGAAGGGAAACAATTAAAGAATAAAAATATATATATTTATATTTATAATTATTTTATTGTTTCCCTTCTACGTGACTTTACCGAAAGAACCAAGAATATGCTTCAAATCGCTTTAAACTATTGTCATTGTAGTGCGTATTTAATGTGGCGCTGCACTCTGATGTTGTAGGAGAAAACGTTTATGAAAAAAGTCTATTTAATTAAGTAGAACGTGTTGTCTATATTCATTTAAAGTTGCGCATTTCGATGTGACGTCACATTTCTCAACCCCCTCGTCACACATCGTCACAAATGTCTGACCCCCCCCCCCACCCCCAGGTGCATGACGTCATTTATGGACGGCCCCTGACGTTCGGTGGGTCCGGTCACGTCGCCGGGTCGTGGATCTTCAATGGCCTCGTGTTTAGGCGGTTCCGTCGTGACAGAGACGTCTACACCGACTACAGAGCCAGTTCCGGAAAAGTCCCGATTTAAGGAAGTGTTCATTAACGGGTTGCCTCCAACCACGCCGTGTGTATCTCCATTTATCAGCACTCCACTATGATAATGTGGCACTGGGGTGGGGTGCTGGATGGGGGGGTGAGCCAGTATGAGTAGTTGTGAAATCTTGGCAGTCGTGGCCGAGTCGCTGATTGTGTTGAAGCACGTGGCTCTTTTTTTTCACGCGCTTTTATTTAACTCACTCTGTCCGTTGTTGTTGTTATTGTATCCTCAAATCTTGTCAATCAATTTTCACCCACTTCCCAATGTGGTATCGACTGATGTCATACTGGTGACAATACTATATTCTATCATTAAAAATTAAAAAGATATTTTTAAACAATCTTTTTGTATATGTTATGTTTCGGCTTGGGTCTAATTGTCCACGCTCAACTGACGTTGACTATAAATCACCACTGCCCCCTTACGTTGTGGCAAGTTTCGGGACCACTTCCTGGAGTCGTGGAGTTCTGCCATTACTCGTACGGTACATTTCATTAAAGCGTGTTTTTAAGAAAGTATTTTTAAAGATTACTTATTTCATTATGTTTTTCCGCATGGCTGCTGATGGACGTGCAAGAGCAACAACTGCAAAATCAACATTCAGCTGGTCAAGGCAGCCAACCGCGGAGTATGCGTTATGCCTGTTGAACTTCTTTCTTTCACACCGTACGTAGCCAGCCGTGCTAATCGGAGGTGCTGTGGAAAGACCACAACAACACTGAACACAAAAAAATCAGTTCGCACAGTGTGTCGCTGTGATGTCTCTTTCGTGTTTGTGGATGGGGCATTTGCGCCATGATAATATTGTACGGTCCTGTTCTGGGTGACCACTGGATAATTTTAAATTTTCCATTTGTGCATCAGATATCCGCATCTGCCACGGTTTGTGGGGATGCGATTTAGGGTGGCTCGTGAGGTGAGAACTCGTGACACGTGGATGAGTGACTCGTTTGCAAGAGTCATCACCTGGGAAAGTCACCAAAATGGCAAAAGATGAAGCAATTTTTTTTTTATCAGAGTTTCAATTGAGCACGTGGTATTGCTTATTCCACTTTACAGTGACGAACCAGCGGTGGACATTCCACATTCCTAAAAAAAAAGTACGCACACATGCCCTTGCCTTGTCGTGTAAATAGCTGATTCAACGAAATACCGTATTGTACGCAATTTAGCAAAATGTGGATGCAACGTTTAACACCAGCTGTATATTTTTTTTTTAAGTTCACAGTTTTCAAATTGGGCGAGCACGCGTATCCCACACACATGCACAAGGCCCATCGCGTGGCCTTGTTAACGAAGGAAGCTCACGGCTCAGCGTAACTCAATCAGAGTGAGGGACGAAACGAGCCTCGTTTGCCACGTCCCGCATTCTGCTCACGTTCCGAGGCCCTCATACAAGACGAGGGACGGCTGCGCACGGAGTTGGGTATTGACCCAAATGGTGACCTTTGAAGGACATCCACTACTGGCGTTAAATATTGTACCTACATACTGCACATTGCATTTGATATTCACCAGCGTCGTTCACTGCGAGGCCCGTGGGCGACTGGCGGACCCCTGGTGGTCTTTAGTGCGGCCCCCGACGATACAACAAGTGGCAACGCCGCCCCATCATCACCATCACCATCGTGCTGCTGCCAAACCCCCAATGTGTTCCAATGTCCAGCGGCCATCACACCGACGATGTCTTATCGGTGAAAGTGCCCCCCCCCCCCCTCTGAAAATGAGTGAAGAACGTTGCTGTAAGCATTTTATAAAGTCAGGTGGGGTTGGGGGTGGCTCGGCCCACCCCTTTGCGGCCCACATAGCACCGTGGGGCTGGCTACATCACGGCCCAGACGGTACCATCTGCCTCGGGGTGGCCCCAGTCTCGTTGGATCTCAAAAGCTTAAGCGTGGGTTGAGCCTGGGTTAGCGATTTGCATGGGAGGCTGCCGAGCACGACCGGGTGATGTCGGGTTAGGCTGCAACGCTGGTGCCACGGTGGCAAGGTGTTAACTACCTCGCCTGGTATACAGGAGGTCGTGGGTACAATCCCGATCGTGATGTATCATGAGAACTCCTTTGACAGTATTAAATTATGATAATAGGGGTTTTTTCCCTTTCTGGCAATAAAACAGTTGTTAAGATGTTAAAATACCAAGCTGAAATCTTTGCAAGGAATCATGTCTGCATGTCCTGATAGTGCATTGTCTTTGTGCTGTTCGCCTTTGGCGTCGTCTGGTCTAACACGGTTTGAGACAAGGCTCTAAATAAAGCTGTCTCTGGTGTGGACCAATCAGTTGCAAAGACAATGCACGTACTGTCAGAGCATGGTTTTATTTTGCATGTTCACCACAAGTATATGTGGTTAATGCAGACATGATTCCTTGCAAGGGTTTCGGTTTTGTGTTTTAACATCTTAACACCTGTTTTATTGCCAGAAAGGGGAAACCCCATCCTGATGCTTGTATATTTGTAATTTGCGTGTTCTCCCTCTCTCTCGCCCCGTGGTGGCGTGGATTTTTCTCCGGGTCATCCGGTTGTTTCCTCCACATTTAGGATCAACAACACGCGTTTAGAGTAATTTGGCTGCTACGAATTTCCACGTGAAAAGCCACTTCGTTGAGCTATCATTTGTGATGGGCAGGTCGCTTCTGAAAAATAGCTATAGAGCTCAGTGAGCCTTGCCTGATGAACTAAAAAGTTTAGTTTAGTAAAAAAAAGTGCTTTTTTAATCTATCCGTGTGGAGTGTTGGCTGTTATCCATTCATAAGCAAGGGTTTTTTTTCTTCCAGGTACTCCGTTTTACTCCCACGTGCCCAGTGGTCGGCAACCAAAATAACAAGAAGAGGCATTTTTATTCGCATCTATTATAAAAGCCCGGCGGTCCGTTTGTTCGACAACGAAATGCTAAAGAGCCTTTCAGAAGGCCTGAATCAAAAAGTTATAGAAAGTGGACCCCCCCACCCCCGCCACCAGATGTGGGGGTAAAAAGTTGATCCAAACAGGTCTCAAAGAATTGTCGACCCCCCCACCCCCCAATTGTTCTTCTTTTGTAGGCATACATGCCTACACACCCTACATGGAATAGTCAGTAGTATGTGCACACATTCGGAGGGAGGGGTGAGGGTAGATGACATCAGTGGGGACGACGGGCGAGGTGTCAAGCGCCGTGAAGTCTTCCGCAGGAGTTAGAATTTCGGCGTCCGTAGAGGCCGTCAAAATTCGACTTTTGTCAACCCCCCACCCACCCTCCCCCCTCAATATTTCAAGAGCCGCATTGCACGTGGATACGAGACCGGTGGATCCTTGGCAAATAACCGTCACGAGGCAGTCCTTAAAGAAGCCGCATGCGGCTCCGGTCCCTGGCTCACGGGAGTCGCAGGATTACTCCACTACGAGTGTGCACATCCACAAATTAACGCATGCACGCATGCGTTATGTATACTGTTCGTACAAACATTCATACGTACATGTGTACGTACAGGCATTCGCTCACACGTGATTGGGGACATGCGCATGAGGGCATATAAGGGCTATTATTTATTAATACCGTATTACGTATTACAAGTAGTGTACGGTGCATTATTAAATAGGCCGCATTGCCATTAATCATTTGGAATTTTGTACAGTTTCCCAAATTGTAATTGTGAATGTCGCGGCGCCACAGCAGTTTAAATCCACTAAATAACTCCGCGCATTCCTTACATTCCGTCCGCAGGGTGAATAGCACCCTTGGTAAAATTGTGTTTTCACTTTTTCCACGGCTGCAAATAGCCAAAGTTAAAATGCGTTCCTTCGTCTGGACCCCCAGGGCTCTGTAAGTGGAGTCTTGGCCTTGGGGTTCTGTGGGGGGGTTAATGGGGCTGTTGGGTGGTGGGGGGAGAGGCCTCGTGGTGGAGGCGGTAGGGGGTCTAGAGGGAGGGTGTCGGATAAATCTGGCGGTTGGGTGACGGATTAAGGTTTCTGCAGCTGTTTGGATCGTGACTCCCTAAAATAAATAAATACGGTGGCGAGATGTTAACTCCCTCGCCTGCTATACAGGAGGTCGTGGGTTCGAAATGGAGTTCGCGTGTCTCTCTCCACGTGGTCGTGTGGATTTTTTCCCTCCAGGCCCTCCAGTTTTTTGCTTCCGCATTTAGAAACTCGCGTTTCGAGTATTCGCCTGCTGTACATTGCCACGTGACAAGCCACCTCGTTGGGCCATCATTTGTGTTCAGGTCGCTTCTGAAAAAGAGCTACGCAGCTCAGTGGGCCTTGTTACCTGGTATAATAAATATATGTATTAAATGTTTGGATAGTTTATAATCCACGGCGAGTTATGGGGACCGGGCCTCGTGTAGCCGCTCAATCACCATCGGCTCTGACCGCCCGGAGCACCGGCTGCTGAGAGCTGCGCGGGTTCTCCGTGGCGGCGCATGCCGTCAGTGACCCCAGGCGCTCTGCGAGGGTCTGGGTCACGCGTTTTGTCCCGTATCCCGGGACCCGTGAGAATGCCCGGCTTGCTGTGCTGCCACGTGGACGGTAGATGTAGGAAGAGCTAATGAGTTGCTGACCTATCGGCAGGGCTGTCCATGGGGGGCGGCGGGGCTAAGCATACTGTGTGGCCCCCCACCACCCCCGACGCCTTCAAACTAAACCGGAAGTATTACATCTGACACTGTGACGCCGAAGCGCGGGCCCCCCCAAAGTGCGGGGACTGGGGCGGTCAGAATGTTTTTTTTTTAAGTCCGCAGAGACTCCTGTTTCCTCCCCCATACAATGAACACTCATCAAGTAACTGGCTAAACATCACAAGCTGGACCATATATATATATAAAAGTAATGTATTATTATGAAAAGAATCGTTGTGAGGATTCCTGGAAAAATAAAGGAAAATGATTGTGAAAATTGTCACTGTTGTTCAATCAAGTGACGTCCTGGATAATTTCATTTCCGTTGTCGAACGACATAATTTCTGCCACTTTGCCAATCCACGTCTGGATCATCGTCTTTTCGTGCAGCCGTGGGGCCTGTTCGACCATACGTAACCACGCTGGTCAGTGCAGGTTAGTAAGAGGAGAAGCCAGCACCGGTTCAGGCATCAGTCGCCACTGATGTTAGCCCTTGCTGAGAACCCAACTACAGCTCCGGAATAGACGTATTGCGTGTCTCGTTGAGTTGTATGCGGTATGAATGTGTTTCAAACGAACAAGCGCTGAGTGAGTGTTCAAATAGGTGTGTGGCTTTAAATTAGGCCTGCGTTTATATTGCCACACAGAACAGCACGCCTCCAAGCACCGAGCCGGCGTAAACAAACGTTTAATTAGCGCCTGTGTTTACCTGCTCGTCGTCGGATAAGTGTGGCCACTGTGTCACTCAACAACCGGGAATAACATTGAGGATCGACGCTCCCATTCCCGCAAGAGCCACGCCGGTGAGGCAATACCCCGGGGAATGTTTTTTTTTTTCGCGAGCGGGGAAAGCCTCGCAAAAGCCGCGGTCCCGGTGTCCGCGATCGTTGTGCGGACTACTTCACCCAGCTTGCGGAGCGCCGGCGGTCTGCAGGACCACAGCTTGAGAACCAGAGGTCGCGACACCGCCCAGCGGTGGCGCGATCGCCACTTCTTGTTGTTGCTGAGGTTCGTGGTTCGAATCCAGCGCCCAGGCGCTGCTTATAAATTATAAACTATTTTTTTTATTGTACCAGGTAAAGCCCACTGAGCGGTATAGCGCTTTTTCAGAAGCGACCTGGCCGCGATGATAGCTCAACGAAGTGGCTTATCACGTGGACATTTTTTAGCAGCCCGATACTCCAAACGCAGGTTTCTAAATGTGGTGGAAAAATCCGGAGGACGCGGTGAAAAAAATCCACGAGACCACAGGGAAAACATGCAAACAGGCATCAGCAGAGTCGGGATGGAACCAACGACCTCCTTCATACCAGGCGAGGTAGTTAACATCTCGCCACCGCGGTGTGATCCGTTGTGATACGACTACACGTCGTCTGCTTCACTCACGGCGGACACGAAATATCCCCTGACGTAATTGTGCAAGAGGATGCCATTGTGTGCCGGTTTCAGGATTTGCCAAATTTGCCAAATCCGAAAATTGCATCCATCAAGCAGGGGAAAAAAAAATAAAGAAGTTCATTTTTTTTTTTGTAAAGCCAACGGTGACTCCTGTTGATTAAAAAAAAATCTTCCTCGGCCCATCATTAACATTGCCATGTAACAGAAACGTAGAGCAGGAACATGTTCTTAGGTAACTGTCCTTCAAAGTTGAGGGCAGAGATTTGCACTCATAGTTGGAGATCACATTTACGCGATCTAACCAAAAAAACCCGCTGTATTATGGATGATATTGGTCGCGAAAGCCTATGTGTTAAACTCACATTTTGGTAGATGAAAAAAAAACCAATCAAATCTATCCTTGTGCACTACCAATACAGCCCATTCATTGTTATTTATTTTATTTTGCCCTCCGTATTGGTCTGGTCCCATCATACAAATGTGGAACGATCACCACTGGCTGAATGCTGCGAATAGGAGTGCAGCCGTGTGGCTATTTGTGAGCAGGCAGATTCTCTGGGTATCAATGCCACCTTGATGAGTGCTAGTTTTTCACGAGTATATTTTTTCCTTTTGAATAAACGTGGCAACGTCTCCATTAGGCGGGGGGGGGGGGCATTGGTGCCGATGGCGATGCGGTTTTTGTAATTAAAAAAAAACTAGTCCGGTCCGGGAACGAAATATCCCTCCCTTGTTGGCATTCGCCTGCACTCCGGCTGCAAAGGTCACGTGGGGTAAAGTGTGAGTAATTGCCGCCTCCTCCAAGCCATCCGGCCAGTGTGGAAGAGTAGGTTTAAATGTCCCCTCGAACCTAGAGAGAGGGAGCCCTGTAGAGCTCCCTCTAGTCGAGGCTCGTCTGCCAGCAGTGTCGTGAGTGACAAGTTGCAGGGCTGCACCTTCACCTCCGACAGCAAAGTGTCGTTGTTTCGTCACGCATCCCTTTCCAGTGTCGTGGCTTCGTGGACAGGTCGCTCTTACAAGTGACATCATCCTCGTCTCTTTTGAGTTTTCACCCGGTTAAACAAATAAACTTGAACTTTTTAAATATTTAAAAACAAACTATTGTTGGTGATGCTGCGTGGTGCACAAGCACAAACAACAAAATAACAACTCTGTCAAGAAACACCGTGGCTTATAAAAGAAAACGAGTATATAATAGGCGACGTTTCGGCTGACGGCCCTTCTTCAAAGCAAATTTAAAGCTGTGAAGAAGATCCACTGCCCCCGTCACCGAAGATATAATTCCCCATTCGAAGGCCCCGGTGTCATTGACGAACGCGCTGAGTTTGTTTTGGACACTCTCACTCTCTCTCTATATATATAAACGTGACAAGCTCAGCGCGAACGGAACACGCCGATGATGGGCCTGGAGCTCACCTGAAAGATGTCATTGCAGCACTTGCGGCAGAGATTGTGCTGGCAGGGCAGGATGACCACAGGCTTGGAGAAGATCTCCAGGCAGATGGGGCAGATGAGTTGCTTCTCTAAGTGGTCCAGGGTGTGGGGACCCCTCAGCAGGGCCTTCAGCTCCATCGCCGACATCTCTGACGTGGCCACTTTGACTCGCCAAGCGGAGAACGTTCAGACACACGGTCGGTGCACCGGGATCGACAACGACAACAACAACAAAACCCGCCACAAAAAAATAACCGGACTCGAATGTTGCCGCTGCTGTTGTTGCGGTTGTTCTTGTTGCAGATGTTAATACAATATCGGTTTAGCTGGCGTAACCTTCAGGCTATTTACACGACCAGGGCAACAGGGCGGAAAGTGGCGACAGCGTGTAAGGAGAAGTTGTGCGTTACTCTCCCTCCCTCTCTGTGTGCTGTTGCTTCGTGTGTGCCGCTCTACTGATAGACTTCCCTGCGGGAGGCTGCTCTATTTGGAGAAGGGCGAGGGAGGGAGGGGAAGAGAGGAAAACATGATTGGTGCTGGTGTGTGTGTGTTGTGTGACCGTTAAAGATTGGTGGTGGTGTGTGTTGTGTGTTGTGTGACCGTTAAAGATTGGTGCTGGTGTGTGTGTTGTGTGTTGTGTGACCGTTAAAGATTGGTGGTGGTGGTGTGTGTGTTGTGTGACCGTTAAAGATTGGTGGTGGTGTGTGTGTTGTGTGACCGTTAAAGATTGGTGGTGGTGGTGTGTTGTGTGTTGTGTGACCGTTAAAGATTGGTGGTGGTGTGTGTGTTGTGTGTTGTGTGACCGTTACAGATTGGTGGTGGTGGTGTGTTGTGTGTTGTGTGACCGTTAAAGATTGGTGGTGGTGTGTGTGTTGTGTGTTGTGTGACCGTTAAAGATTGGTGGTGGTGTGTGTGTTGTGTGTTGTGTGACCGTTAAAGATTGGTGGTGGTGTGTGTGTTGTGTGTTGTGTGACCGTTAAAGCTTGGTGGTGGTGGTGTGTTGTGTGTTGTGTGACCGTTAAAGGTTGGTGGTGGTGGTGTGTTGTGTGTTGTGTGACCGTTAAAGATTGGTGGTGGTGTGTGTGTTGTGTGACCGTTAAAGATTGGTGGTGGTGTGTGTGTGTTGTGTGACCGTTAAAGATTGGTGGTGGTGTGTGTGTTGTGTGTTGTGTGACCGTTACAGATTGGTGGTGGTGGTGTGTTGTGTGTTGTGTGACCGTTAAAGATTGGTGGTGGTGGTGTGTTGTGTGTTGTGTGACCGTTAAAGATTGGTGGTGGTGTGTGTGTTGTGTGTTGTGTGACCGTTACAGATTGGTGGTGGTGGTGTGTTGTGTGTTGTGTGACCGTTAAAGATTGGTGCTGGTGTGTGTGTGTTGTGTGACCGTTAAAGATTGGTGGTGGTGTGTGTTGTGTGTTGTGTGACCGTTAAAGATTGGTGCTGGTGTGTGTGTTGTGTGTTGTGTGACCGTTAAAGATTGGTGGTGGTGGTGTGTGTGTTGTGTGACCGTTAAAGATTGGTGGTGGTGTGTGTGTTGTGTGACCGTTAAAGATTGGTGGTGGTGGTGTGTTGTGTGTTGTGTGACCGTTAAAGATTGGTGGTGGTGTGTGTGTTGTGTGTTGTGTGACCGTTACAGATTGGTGGTGGTGGTGTGTTGTGTGTTGTGTGACCGTTAAAGATTGGTGGTGGTGTGTGTGTTGTGTGTTGTGTGACCGTTAAAGATTGGTGGTGGTGTGTGTGTTGTGTGTTGTGTGACCGTTAAAGATTGGTGGTGGTGTGTGTGTTGTGTGTTGTGTGACCGTTAAAGCTTGGTGGTGGTGGTGTGTTGTGTGTTGTGTGACCGTTAAAGGTTGGTGGTGGTGGTGTGTTGTGTGTTGTGTGACCGTTAAAGATTGGTGGTGGTGTGTGTGTTGTGTGACCGTTAAAGATTGGTGGTGGTGTGTGTGTGTTGTGTGACCGTTAAAGATTGGTGGTGGTGTGTGTGTTGTGTGTTGTGTGACCGTTACAGATTGGTGGTGGTGGTGTGTTGTGTGTTGTGTGACCGTTAAAGATTGGTGGTGGTGGTGTGTTGTGTGTTGTGTGACCGTTAAAGATTGGTGGTGGTGTGTGTGTTGTGTGTTGTGTGACCGTTACAGATTGGTGGTGGTGGTGTGTTGTGTGTTGTGTGACCGTTAAAGATTGGTGCTGGTGTGTGTGTGTTGTGTGACCGTTAAAGATTGGTGGTGGTGTGTTGTGTGTTGTGTGACCGTTAAAGATTGGTGGTGGTGTGTGTGTTGTGTGTTGTGTGACCGTTAAAGATTGGTGGTGGTGGTGTGTTGTGTGTTGTGTGACCGTTAAAGATTGGTGGTGGTGTGTGTGTTGTGTGTTGTGTGACCGTTACAGATTGGTGGTGGTGGTGTGTTGTGTGTTGTGTGACCGTTAAAGATTGGTGGTGGTGTGTGTGGTGTGTGTTGTGTGACCGTTAAAGATTGGTGGTGGTGTGTGTGTTGTGTGTTGTGTGACCGTTAAAGATTGGTGGTGGTGTGTGTGTTGTGTGTTGTGTGACCGTTAAAGCTTGGTGGTGGTGGTGTGTTGTGTGTTGTGTGACCGTTAAAGGTTGGTGGTGGTGGTGTGTTGTGTGTTGTGTGACCGTTAAAGATTGGTGGTGGTGTGTGTGTTGTGTGACCGTTAAAGATTGGTGGTGGTGTGTGTGTGTTGTGTGACCGTTAAAGATTGGTGGTGGTGTGTGTGTTGTGTGTTGTGTGACCGTTAAAGATTGGTGGTGGTGGTGTGTGTGTTGTGTGTTGTGTGACCGTTAAAGATTGGTGGTGGTGTGTGTGTGTGTTGTGTGACCGTTAAAGATTGGTGGTGGTGTGTGTGTTGTGTGTTGTGTGACCGTTAAAGGTTGGTGGTGGTGTGTTGTGTGTTGTGTGACCGTTAAAGATTGGTGGTGGTGTGTGTTGTGTGACCGTTAAAGATTGGTGGTGGTGTGTGTGTTGTGTGTTGTGTGACCGTTAAAGCTTGGTGGTGGTGGTGTGTTGTGTGTTGTGTGACCGTTAAAGATTGGTGGTGGTGTGTGTGTTGTGTGTTGTGTGACCGTTAAAGATTGGTGGTGGTGTGTGTGTTGTGTTGTGTGACCGTTAAAGATTGCTGGTGGTGTGTGTGTTGTGTGACCGTTAAAGATTGGTGGTGGTGTGTTGTGTGTTGTGTGACCGTTAAAGATTGGTGGTGGTGTGTTGTGTGTTGTGTGACCGTTAAAGATTGGTGCTGGTGTGTGTGTGTTGTGTGACCGTTAAAGATTGGTGGTGGTGTGTTGTGTGTTGTGTGACCGTTAAAGATTGGTGGTGGTGGTGTGTGTGTTGTGTGACCGTTAAAGATTGGTGGTGGTGTGTGTGTTGTGTGACCGTTAAAGATTGGTGGTGGTGGTGTGTTGTGTGTTGTGTGACCGTTAAAGATTGGTGGTGGTGTGTGTGTTGTGTGTTGTGTGACCGTTACAGATTGGTGGTGGTGGTGTGTTGTGTGTTGTGTGACCGTTAAAGATTGGTGGTGGTGTGTGTGTTGTGTGTTGTGTGACCGTTAAAGATTGGTGGTGGTGTGTGTGTTGTGTGTTGTGTGACCGTTAAAGATTGGTGGTGGTGTGTGTGTTGTGTGTTGTGTGACCGTTAAAGCTTGGTGGTGGTGGTGTGTTGTGTGTTGTGTGACCGTTAAAGGTTGGTGGTGGTGGTGTGTTGTGTGTTGTGTGACCGTTAAAGATTGGTGGTGGTGTGTGTGTTGTGTGACCGTTAAAGATTGGTGGTGGTGTGTGTGTGTTGTGTGACCGTTAAAGATTGGTGGTGGTGTGTGTGTTGTGTGTTGTGTGACCGTTACAGATTGGTGGTGGTGGTGTGTTGTGTGTTGTGTGACCGTTAAAGATTGGTGGTGGTGGTGTGTTGTGTGTTGTGTGACCGTTAAAGATTGGTGGTGGTGTGTGTGTTGTGTGTTGTGTGACCGTTACAGATTGGTGGTGGTGGTGTGTTGTGTGTTGTGTGACCGTTAAAGATTGGTGCTGGTGTGTGTGTGTTGTGTGACCGTTAAAGATTGGTGGTGGTGTGTTGTGTGTTGTGTGACCGTTAAAGATTGGTGGTGGTGTGTGTGTTGTGTGTTGTGTGACCGTTAAAGATTGGTGGTGGTGGTGTGTTGTGTGTTGTGTGACCGTTAAAGATTGGTGGTGGTGTGTGTGTTGTGTGTTGTGTGACCGTTACAGATTGGTGGTGGTGGTGTGTTGTGTGTTGTGTGACCGTTAAAGATTGGTGGTGGTGTGTGTGGTGTGTGTTGTGTGACCGTTAAAGATTGGTGGTGGTGTGTGTGTTGTGTGTTGTGTGACCGTTAAAGATTGGTGGTGGTGTGTGTGTTGTGTGTTGTGTGACCGTTAAAGCTTGGTGGTGGTGGTGTGTTGTGTGTTGTGTGACCGTTAAAGGTTGGTGGTGGTGGTGTGTTGTGTGTTGTGTGACCGTTAAAGATTGGTGGTGGTGTGTGTGTTGTGTGACCGTTAAAGATTGGTGGTGGTGTGTGTGTGTTGTGTGACCGTTAAAGATTGGTGGTGGTGTGTGTGTTGTGTGTTGTGTGACCGTTAAAGATTGGTGGTGGTGGTGTGTGTGTTGTGTGTTGTGTGACCGTTAAAGATTGGTGGTGGTGTGTGTGTGTGTTGTGTGACCGTTAAAGATTGGTGGTGGTGTGTGTGTTGTGTGTTGTGTGACCGTTAAAGGTTGGTGGTGGTGTGTTGTGTGTTGTGTGACCGTTAAAGATTGGTGGTGGTGTGTGTTGTGTGACCGTTAAAGATTGGTGGTGGTGTGTGTGTTGTGTGTTGTGTGACCGTTAAAGCTTGGTGGTGGTGGTGTGTTGTGTGTTGTGTGACCGTTAAAGATTGGTGGTGGTGTGTGTGTTGTGTGTTGTGTGACCGTTAAAGATTGGTGGTGGTGTGTGTGTTGTGTTGTGTGACCGTTAAAGATTGCTGGTGGTGTGTGTGTTGTGTGACCGTTAAAGATTGGTGGTGGTGTGTTGTGTGTTGTGTGACCGTTAAAGATTGGTGGTGGTGTGTTGTGTGTTGTGTGACCGTTAAAGATTGGTGCTGGTGTGTGTGTGTTGTGTGACCGTTAAAGATTGGTGGTGGTGTGTTGTGTGTTGTGTGACCGTTAAAGATTGGTGGTGGTGGTGTGTGTGTTGTGTGACCGTTAAAGATTGGTGGTGGTGTGTGTGTTGTGTGACCGTTAAAGATTGGTGGTGGTGGTGTGTTGTGTGTTGTGTGACCGTTAAAGATTGGTGGTGGTGTGTGTGTTGTGTGTTGTGTGACCGTTACAGATTGGTGGTGGTGGTGTGTTGTGTGTTGTGTGACCGTTAAAGATTGGTGGTGGTGTGTGTGTTGTGTGTTGTGTGACCGTTAAAGCTTGGTGGTGGTGGTGTGTTGTGTGTTGTGTGACCGTTAAAGATTGGTGGTGGTGTGTGTGTTGTGTGTTGTGTGACCGTTAAAGATTGGTGGTGGTGTGTGTGTTGTGTTGTGTGACCGTTAAAGATTGCTGGTGGTGTGTGTGTTGTGTGACCGTTAAAGATTGGTGGTGGTGTGTTGTGTGTTGTGTGACCGTTAAAGATTGGTGGTGGTGTGTTGTGTGTTGTGTGACCGTTAAAGATTGGTGCTGGTGTGTGTGTGTTGTGTGACCGTTAAAGATTGGTGGTGGTGTGTTGTGTGTTGTGTGACCGTTAAAGATTGGTGGTGGTGGTGTGTGTGTTGTGTGACCGTTAAAGATTGGTGGTGGTGTGTGTGTTGTGTGACCGTTAAAGATTGGTGGTGGTGGTGTGTTGTGTGTTGTGTGACCGTTAAAGATTGGTGGTGGTGTGTGTGTTGTGTGTTGTGTGACCGTTACAGATTGGTGGTGGTGGTGTGTTGTGTGTTGTGTGACCGTTAAAGATTGGTGGTGGTGTGTGTGTTGTGTGTTGTGTGACCGTTAAAGATTGGTGGTGGTGTGTGTGTTGTGTGTTGTGTGACCGTTAAAGATTGGTGGTGGTGTGTGTGTTGTGTGTTGTGTGACCGTTAAAGCTTGGTGGTGGTGGTGTGTTGTGTGTTGTGTGACCGTTAAAGGTTGGTGGTGGTGGTGTGTTGTGTGTTGTGTGACCGTTAAAGATTGGTGGTGGTGTGTGTGTTGTGTGACCGTTAAAGATTGGTGGTGGTGTGTGTGTGTTGTGTGACCGTTAAAGATTGGTGGTGGTGTGTGTGTTGTGTGTTGTGTGACCGTTACAGATTGGTGGTGGTGGTGTGTTGTGTGTTGTGTGACCGTTAAAGATTGGTGGTGGTGGTGTGTTGTGTGTTGTGTGACCGTTAAAGATTGGTGGTGGTGTGTGTGTTGTGTGTTGTGTGACCGTTACAGATTGGTGGTGGTGGTGTGTTGTGTGTTGTGTGACCGTTAAAGATTGGTGCTGGAGTGTGTGTGTTGTGTGACCGTTAAAGATTGGTGGTGGTGTGTTGTGTGTTGTGTGACCGTTAAAGATTGGTGGTGGTGTGTGTGTTGTGTGTTGTGTGACCGTTAAAGATTGGTGGTGGTGGTGTGTTGTGTGTTGTGTGACCGTTAAAGATTGGTGGTGGTGTGTGTGTTGTGTGTTGTGTGACCGTTACAGATTGGTGGTGGTGGTGTGTTGTGTGTTGTGTGACCGTTAAAGATTGGTGGTGGTGTGTGTGGTGTGTGTTGTGTGACCGTTAAAGATTGGTGGTGGTGTGTGTGTTGTGTGTTGTGTGACCGTTAAAGATTGGTGGTGGTGTGTGTGTTGTGTGTTGTGTGACCGTTAAAGCTTGGTGGTGGTGGTGTGTTGTGTGTTGTGTGACCGTTAAAGGTTGGTGGTGGTGGTGTGTTGTGTGTTGTGTGACCGTTAAAGATTGGTGGTGGTGTGTGTGTTGTGTGACCGTTAAAGATTGGTGGTGGTGTGTGTGTGTTGTGTGACCGTTAAAGATTGGTGGTGGTGTGTGTGTTGTGTGTTGTGTGACCGTTAAAGATTGGTGGTGGTGGTGTGTGTGTTGTGTGTTGTGTGACCGTTAAAGATTGGTGGTGGTGTGTGTGTGTGTTGTGTGACCGTTAAAGATTGGTGGTGGTGTGTGTGTTGTGTGTTGTGTGACCGTTAAAGGTTGGTGGTGGTGTGTTGTGTGTTGTGTGACCGTTAAAGATTGGTGGTGGTGTGTGTTGTGTGACCGTTAAAGATTGGTGGTGGTGTGTGTGTTGTGTGTTGTGTGACCGTTAAAGCTTGGTGGTGGTGGTGTGTTGTGTGTTGTGTGACCGTTAAAGATTGGTGGTGGTGTGTGTGTTGTGTGTTGTGTGACCGTTAAAGATTGGTGGTGGTGTGTGTGTTGTGTTGTGTGACCGTTAAAGATTGCTGGTGGTGTGTGTGTTGTGTGACCGTTAAAGATTGGTGGTGGTGTGTTGTGTGTTGTGTGACCGTTAAAGATTGGTGGTGGTGTGTGTGCTGTGTGTTGTGTGACCGTTAAAGATTGGTGGTGGTGTGTGTTGTGTGACCGTTAAAGATTGGTGGTGGTGTGTGTTGTGTGACCGTTAAAGATTGGTGGTGGTGTGTGTGTTGTGTGTTGTGTGACCGTTACAGATTGGTGGTGGTGTGTTGTGTGTTGTGTGACCGTTAAAGATTGGTGGTGGTGTGTGTGTTGTGTGTTGTGTGACCGTTAAAGATTGGTGGTGGTGTGTGTGTTGTGTGTTGTGTGACCGTTAAAGATTGGTGGTGGTGGTGTGTGTGTTGTGTGTTGTGTGACCGTTAAAGATTGGTGGTGGTGGTGTGTGTGTTGTGTGACCGTTAAAGATTGGTGGTGGTGTGTGTGTTGTGTGTTGTGTGACCGTTAAAGATTGGTGGTGGTGTGTTGTGTGTTGTGTGACCGTTAAAGGTTGTTGGTGGTGGTGTGTTGTGTGTTGTGTGACCGTTAAAGATTGGTGGTGGTGTGTGTTGTGTGTTGTTTGACCGTTAAAGATTGGTGGTGGTGTGTTGTGTGTTGTGTGACCGTTAAAGGTTGGTGGGGGTGGTGTGTTGTGTGTTGTGTGACCGTTAAAGATTGGTGGTGGTGTGTGTTGTGTGTTGTGTGACCGTTAAAGATTGGTGGTGGTGTGTGTGTTGTGTGACCGTTAAAGATTGGTGGTGGTGGTGTGTGTGTTGTGTGACCGTTAAAGATTGGTGGTGGTGTGTGTGTTGTGTGTTGTGTGACCGTTAAAGATTGGTGGTGGTGGTGTGTGTGTTGTGTGACCGTTAAAGATTGGTGGTGTGTGTGCTGTGTGTTGTGTGACCGTTAAAGATTGGTGGTGGTGTGTGTGTTGTGTGTTGTGTGACCGTTAAAGGTTGGTGGTGGTGGTGTGTTGTGTGTTGCGTGACCGTTAAAGATTGGTGGTGTGTGTTGTGTGTTGTGTGACCGTTAAAGATTGGTGGTGGTGTGTTGTGTGTTGTGTGACCGTTAAAGGTTGGTGGTGGTGGTGTGTTGTGTGTTGTGTGACCGTTAAAGATTGGTGGTGGTGGTGTGTTGTGTGTTGTGTGACCGTTAAAGGTTGGTGGTGGTGGTGTGTTGTGTGTTGTGTGACCGTTAAAGATTGGTGGTGGTGTGTGTTGTGTGTTGTGTGACCGTTAAAGATTGGTAGTGGTGTGTGTGTTGTGTGTTGTGTGACCGTTAAAGCTTGGTGGTGGTGGTGTGTTGTGTGTTGTGTGACCGTTAAAGATTGGTGGTGGTGTGTGTGTTGTGTTGTGTGACCGTTAAAGATTGGTGGTGGTGGTGTGTGTTGTGTGACCGTTAAAGATTGGTGGTGGTGTGTTGTGTGTTGTGTGACCGTTAAAGATTGGTGGTGGTGTGTGTGCTGTGTGTTGTGTGACCGTTAAAGATTGGTGGTGGTGTGTGTGTTGTGTGTTGTGTGACCGTTAAAGCTTGGTGGTGGTGGTGTGTTGTGTGTTGTGTGACCGTTAAAGGTTGGTGGTGGTGGTGTGTTGTGTGTTGTGTGACCGTTAAAGATTGGTGGTGGTGTGTGTGTTGTGTGACCGTTAAAGATTGGTGGTGGTGTGTGTGTGTTGTGTGACCGTTAACGATTGGTGGTGGTGTGTGTGTTGTGTGTTGTGTGACCGTTAAAGATTGGTGGTGGTGTGTGTGTTGTGTGTTGTGTGACCGTTAAAGATTGGTGGTGGTGTGTGTGTGTGTTGTGTGACCGTTAAAGATTGGTGGTGGTGTGTGTGTTGTGTGTTGTGTGACCGTTAAAGGTTGGTGGTGGTGGTGTGTTGTGTGTTGTGTGACCGTTAAAGATTGGTGGTGGTGTGTGTTGTGTGACCGTTAAAGATTGGTGGTGGTGTGTGTGTTGTGTGTTGTGTGACCGTTAAAGCTTGGTGGTGGTGGTGTGTTGTGTGTTGTGTGACCGTTAAAGATTGGTGGTGGTGTGTGTGTTGTGTGTTGTGTGACCGTTAAAGATTGGTGGTGGTGTGTGTGTTGTGTTGTGTGACCGTTAAAGATTGGTGGTGGTGTGTGTGTTGTGTTGTGTGACCGTTAAAGATTGGTGGTGGTGTGTTGTGTGTTGTGTGACCGTTAAAGATTGGTGGTGGTGTGTGTGCTGTGTGTTGTGTGACCGTTAAAGATTGGTGGTGGTGTGTGTTGTGTGACCGTTAAAGATTGGTGGTGGTGTGTGTTGTGTGACCGTTAAAGATTGGTGGTGGTGTGTGTGTTGTGTGTTGTGTGACCGTTACAGATTGGTGGTGGTGTGTTGTGTGTTGTGTGACCGTTAAAGATTGGTGGTGGTGTGTGTGTTGTGTGTTGTGTGACCGTTAAAGATTGGTGGTGGTGTGTGTGTTGTGTGTTGTGTGACCGTTAAAGATTGGTGGTGGTGGTGTGTGTGTTGTGTGTTGTGTGACCGTTAAAGATTGGTGGTGGTGGTGTGTGTGTTGTGTGACCGTTAAAGATTGGTGGTGGTGTGTGTGTTGTGTGTTGTGTGACCGTTAAAGATTGGTGGTGGTGGTGTGTGTGTTGTGTGTTGTGTGACCGTTAAAGATTGGTGGTGTGTGTGCTGTGTGTTGTGTGACCGTTAAAGATTGGTGGTGGTGTGTGTGTTGTGTGTTGTGTGACCGTTAAAGATTGGTGGTGGTGTGTTGTGTGTTGTGTGACCGTTAAAGGTTGTTGGTGGTGGTGTGTTGTGTGTTGTGTGACCGTTAAAGATTGGTGGTGGTGTGTGTTGTTTGACCGTTAAAGATTGGTGGTGGTGTGTTGTGTGTTGTGTGACCGTTAAAGGTTGGTGGGGGTGGTGTGTTGTGTGTTGTGTGACCGTTAAAGATTGGTGGTGGTGTGTGTTGTGTGTTGTGTGACCGTTAAAGATTGGTGGTGGTGTGTGTGTTGTGTGACCGTTAAAGATTGGTGGTGGTGGTGTGTGTGTTGTGTGACCGTTAAAGATTGGTGGTGGTGTGTGTGTTGTGTGTTGTGTGACCGTTAAAGATTGGTGGTGGTGTGTGTGTTGTGTGACCGTTAAAGATTGGTGGTGTGTGTGCTGTGTGTTGTGTGACCGTTAAAGATTGGTGGTGGTGTGTGTTGTGTGTTGTGTGACCTTTAAAGATTGGTGGTGGTGTGTTGTGTGTTGTGTGACCGTTAAAGGTTGGTGGTGGTGGTGTGTTGTGTGTTGTGTGACCGTTAAAGATTGGTGGTGGTGGTGTGTTGTGTGTTGTGTGTTGTGTGACCGTTAAAGGTTGGTGGTGGTGGTGTGTTGTGTGTTGTGTGACCGTTAAAGATTGGTGGTGGTGTGTGTTGTGTGTTGTGTGACCGTTAAAGATTGGTAGTGGTGTGTGTGTTGTGTGTTGTGTGACCGTTAAAGCTTGGTGGTGGTGGTGTGTTGTGTGTTGTGTGACCGTTAAAGATTGGTGGTGGTGTGTGTGTTGTGTTGTGTGACCGTTAAAGATTGGTGGTGGTGGTGTGTGTTGTGTGACCGTTAAAGATTGGTGGTGGTGTGTTGTGTGTTGTGTGACCGTTAAAGATTGGTGGTGGTGTGTGTGCTGTGTGTTGTGTGACCGTTAAAGATTGGTGGTGGTGTGTGTGTTGTGTGTTGTGTGACCGTTAAAGCTTGGTGGTGGTGGTGTGTTGTGTGTTGTGTGACCGTTAAAGGTTGGTGGTGGTCGTGTGTTGTGTGTTGTGTGACCGTTAAAGATTGGTGGTGGTGTGTGTTGTGTGTTGTGTGACCGTTAAAGATTGGTGGTGGTGTGTGTGTTGTGTGTTGTGTGACCGTTAAAGATTGGTGGTGGTGGTGTGTGTGTTGTGTGACCGTTAAAGATTGGTGGTGGTGTGTGTGTTGTGTGTTGTGTGACCGTTAAAGATTGGTGGTGGTGGTGTGTGTGTTGCGTGACCGTTAAAGATTGGTGGTGTGAGTGCTGTGTGTTGTGTGACCGTTAAAGATTGGTGGTGGTGTGTGTGTTGTGTGTTGTGTGACCGTTAAAGGTTGGTGGTGGTGGTGTGTTGTGTGTTGTGTGACCGTTAAAGATTGGTGGTGGTGTGTGTTGTGTGTTGTGTGACCGTTAAAGATTGGTGGTGGTGTGTTGTGTGTTGTGTGACCGTTAAAGGTTGGTGGTGGTGGTGTGTTGTGTGTTGTGTGACCGTTAAAGATTGGTGGTGGTGTGTTGTGTGTTGTGTGACCGTTAAAGGTTGGTGGTGGTGGTGTGTTGTGTGTTGTGTGACCGTTAAAGATTGGTGGTGGTGTGTGTGTTGTGTTGTGTGACCGTTAAAGATTGGTGGTGGTGGTGTGTGTTGTGTGACCGTTAAAGATTGGTGGTGGTGTGTTGTGTGTTGTGTGACCGTTAAAGATTGGTGGTGGTGTGTGTGCTGTGTGTTGTGTGACCGTTAAAGATTGGTGGTGGTGTGTGTTGTGTGACCGTTAAAGATTGGTGGTGGTGTGTGTTGTGTGACCGTTAAAGATTGGTGGTGGTGTGTGTGTTGTGTGTTCTGTGACCGTTACAGATTGGTGGTGGTGGTGTGTTGTGTGTTGTGTGACCGTTAAAGATTGGTGGTGGTGTGTGTGTTGTGTGTTGTGTGACCGTTAAAGATTGGTCGTGGTGTGTGTGTTGTGTGTTGTGTGACCGTTAAAGATTGGTGGTGGTGTGTGTGTGTTGTGTGTTGTGTGACCGTTAAAGATTGGTGGTGGTGGTGTGTGTGTTGTGTGACCTTTAAAGATTGGTGGTGGTGTGTTGTGTGTTGTGTGACCGTTAAATATTGGTGGCGGTGGTGTGTGTGCTATGTGTTGTGTGACCGTTAAAGATTGGTGGTGGTGTGTGTGTTGTGTGTTGTGTGACCATTAAATATTGGTGGTGGTGTGTGTGTTGTGTTTTGTGTGACCGTTAAAGATTGGTGGTGGTGTGTGTGTTGTGTGACCGTTAAAGATTGGTGGTGGTGTGTGTGTTGTGTGTTGTGTGACCGTTAAAGATTGGTGGTGGTGTGTGTGTTGTGTGTTGTGTGACCGTTAAAGATTGGTGGTGGTGGTGTGTGTGTTGTGTGTTGTGTGACCGTTAAAGATTGGTGGTGGTGGTGTGTGTTGTGTGTTGTGTGATCGTTAAAGATTGGTGGTGGTGGTGTGTGTGTTGTGTGTTGTGTGACCGTTAAAGATTGGTGGTGGTGGTGTGTGTTGTGTGACCGTTAAAGATTGGTGGTGGTGGTGTGTGTGCTGTGTGTTGTGTGTTCGTTAAAGATTGGTGGTGTGTGTGTTGTGTGACCGTTAAAGATTGGTGGTGGTGGTGTGTGACCGTTAAAGGTTGGTGGTGGTGTGTGTTGTGTGACCGTTAAAGATTGGTGGTGGTGGTGTGTGTGTTGTGTGACCGTTAAAGGTTGGTGGTGGTGTTGTGTGTTGTGTGACCGTTAAAGATTGGTGGTGGTGTGTGTGCTGTGTGTTGTGTGACCGTTAAAGGTTGGTGGTGGTGTGTGTGCTGTGTGTTGTGTGACCGTTAAAGATTGGTGGTGGTGGTGTGTGTTGTGTGACCGTTAAAGATTGGTGGTGGTGGTGTGTGTTGTGTGACCGTTAAAGATTGGTGGTGGTGGTGTGTGTGTTGTGTGACCGTTAAAGATTGGTGGTGGTGTGTTGTGTGTTGTGTGACCGTTAAAGATTGGTGGTGGTGGTGGTGTGTTGTGTGTTGTGTGACCGTTAAAGATTGGTGGTGGTGGTGTGTGTTGTGTGACCGTTAAAGATTGGTGGTGGTGGTGTGTGTGTTGTGTGTTGTGTGACCGTTAAAGATTGGTGGTGGTGTGTGTGCTGTGTGTTGTGTGACCGTTAAAGATTGGTGGTGGTGGTGTGTGTGCTGTGTGTTGTGTGTTCGTTAAAGATTGGTGGTGTGTGTGTTGTGTGACCGTTAAAGATTGGTGGTGGTGGTGTGTGTATTGTGTGTTCTGTGACCGTTAAAGATTGGTGGTGGTGTGTGTGTGTTGTGTGTTGTGTGACCGTTAAAGATTGGTGGTGGTGTGTTGTGTGTTGTGTGACCGTTAAAGGTTGGTGGTGTGTGTTGTGTGACCGTTAAAGATTGGTGGTGGTGGTGTGTGTGTTGTGTGACCGTTAAAGGTTGGTGGTGGTGTGTGTGTTGTGTGACCGTTAAAGATTGGTGGTGGTGGTGTGTGTGTTGTGTGTTGTGTGACCGTTAAAGATTGGTGGTGGTGTGTGCTGTGTGTTGTGTGACCGTTAAAGGTTGGTGGTGGTGTGTGTGTTGTGTGTTGTGTGACCGTTAAAGATTGGTGGTGTGTTGTGTGTTGTGTGACCGTTAAAGATTGGTGGTGGTGTGTGCTGTGTGTTGTGTGTTGTGTGACCGTTAAAGATTGGTGTTGGGTGTGTGTTGTGTGTTGTGTGACCGTTAAAGATTGGTGGTGGTGTGTGTGTTGTGTGTTGTGTGACCGTTAAAGGTTGGTGGTGTGTGCTGTGTGTTGTGTGACCGTTAAAAATTGGTGGTGGGTGAGTGCTGTGTGTTGTGTGACCGTTAAAGATTGGTGGTGGTTGTGTGTTGTGTGACCGTTAAAGATCGGTGGTGGTGTGTGTTGTGTCA
Source organism: Petromyzon marinus (assembly GCF_048934315.1). NCBI lineage: Eukaryota > Metazoa > Chordata > Hyperoartia > Petromyzontiformes > Petromyzontidae > Petromyzon > Petromyzon marinus. Next base: position 11,775,158 of record NC_133678.1, on the reverse strand, counting down.
CCGTTAAAGGTTGGTGGTGTGTGTGCTGTGTGTTGTGTGACCGTTAAAGATTGGTGGTGGTGGTGTGTGTGTGTTGTGTGTTGTGTGATCGTTAAAGATTGGTGGTGTGTGTGCTGTGTGTTGTGTGACCGTTAAAGATTGGTGGTGGTGGTGTGTGTGTGTGTTGTGTGTTGTGTGATCGTTAAAGATTGGTGGTGTGTGTGCTGTGTGTTGTGTGACCGTTAAAGATTGGTGGTGGTGGTGTGTGTGTTGTGTGTTGTGTGACCGTTAAAGATTGGTGGTGGTGGTGTGTGTGTGTGTGTTGTGTGACCGTTAAAGATTGGTGGTGGTGTGTGTGTTGTGTGTTGTGTGCCCGTTAAAGATTGGTGGTGGTGGTGGTGGGGTGTGTGTTGTGTGTTGTGTGACCGTTAAAGATTGGTGGTGGTGGTGTGTGTGTTGTGTGTTGTGTGACCGTTAAAGATTGGTGGCGGTGTGTGTTGTGTGACCGTTAAAGATTGATGGTGGTGTGTGTGTGTTGTGTGACCGTTAAAGATTGGTGCTGGTGGTGTGTGTGTTGTGTGAGCGTTAAAGATTAGTGGTGGTGGTGTGTGTGTGTGTGTTGTGTGACCGTTAAAGATTGGTGGTGGTGGTGTGTTGTGTGTTGTGTGACCGTTAAAGATTGGTGCTGGTGGTGTGTGTGTTGTGTGACCGTTAAAGATTGGTGGTGGTGGTGTGTGTGTGCTGTGTGACCGTTAAGGGGCAGCTGCCAGGCCCCTTAATTCCCCACGGTGTTCAATGCCAGGGCACGCGCAAATTATTCAAATGGTTGGATTGTTACGGCATTAATCGTGGCACACACACACAGAAAAACACCTAGCGAGCTTCATAATTGCATATCGTTATCTCGTCATTGAATGGCAATAATACATCTGTGCCCTGTGTGTCTTCATTTGTTCCGCGTGCGTCAGATACGACTGTCTCCTTGTCATTGCGGTCGTGGTGTAGCGGGCTACGAGCCAGGCGAACCCAGTTCAATTCCCGCTCGCGGCCAACACCACATTGAAGATGATCTGAACCGGTCAAGGGCCTCCCCTAGGTCGACTCAGCCTCAAATGAGTACCTGGTGCGGCGTGGAAACATCGCCACTGGGGAGACAAAGGTGGCCGGGCGCGGTGTTGGCCACCCACCCCCTCGTGTACTGTGACCTTCTTTCGCACCTTACGTAGCCAACCGTGCTAATCGGAGTTGCGGGGGAATGACAACGCACTAAACACAAAAAGCAGCTCTAAAGAAATTAGTGTTCAATCTGTAATTTGTTATAATCGCGGGCATTTCCGCTGCTTTGCTTAAGCCACTTTCCGCTCGAGGATGGAACTTTCATTCCGTTGTGCTGATGTTAAACAGAACGAATAAAACATTCGCTACGGCGGCAGGGATTTCGATTGAACGTCTTAATGATTATAGGCGAGGGAAGGTCTCACCGTGAAGATTCTTTTCCACGACCGGAGTGAGTTCGTCTCCGGACGTTGCAGCGGCAAAATCCTGAAACACACACACACGCACAAATAAGTTTTAAAGAGATAGTAGAGGGTCTTACGGGGGGGCAAGCCACGGCCGTGGGTAAGCTGCGAGTGCGAGTAGTGAGTTCTCTCGACGGAATCCTAAACCCTGATGCACGTATATTTGGAGTTTGCATGTTCTCACCGTGGTCGTGTGAATATTTATCTGGGTCCTACGGTTTTTCCCTCCACGTCTAGAAATGGGTACGTAGAGTATTTGGCTGCTATACATTTCCACACGTGATAAGCCACTTCGTTGAGCTATCATTTGTGGCCAGGTCGCTTCTGTAAAAGAGCTGTGTAGCTCATTGGGGGCCTTACCTGGTAAAATGAAAATAGTCTAATTTGAATCAGCATATTGACGTACGGATACACCGAGACTCTGTATGAGCCTGCCTACTACAAACACGTGATCTGCAAAGAGAATGTGGCCAAGAATGAATCTCTCTGGGATGCTGATTTCTCAGAAGGTCTGCACACTCAGCTGTTGTTTTATGGCTCTGCTGGAGCAAAAACTGTGATTTTCTTTTGGTAGCAGATACCGTGGGCACACCCTTGTCCCTCCAGTCAGAAGCCTAGGGGCCGTCCATAAATGACGTCACGCGATTTAGGACGATTTTTGACCCCCCCCCCCCTTCGTCACACGGCGTCACAATAAGTCAGACCCCCCCCTCTCAAATATGACGTCACAAAGCTCTGCCTCCCCTTCCCCCCCCCAAAAAAAACATGCTTAAAATCGCTTTAAACTATTGTCATTGTAGTGCGTATTTAATGTGGCGCTGCACTCTGATGTTGTAGGAGAAAACGTTTATGGAAAAAGTCTATTTAATTAAGTAGAACATGTTGTCTATATTTATTTAAAGTTGCGCATTTTGATGTGACGTCACGTTTCTCAACCCCCCCCCCCTCGTCACACATCGTCACAAATGTCTGACCCCTCCCCCTCAAGGGCGTGACGTCATTTATGGACGGCCCCCTAGAGCAAATCTGCTGGTCATCTGAGAGGAGTTTTGCCTGCAATTGTGGAACGCCCTTGAATTTCTTATCCAAGCCAGAAGGACATGCTCTAGATTTTGAAGTTGTGGACAATGTGACCAGTGATGCCAATGAGCAAGCATACGTATGCCCTCACTACAGGGTCCACAGTGACCAAGGTCATTGAAGGCTCGCGGATTTGGCAGGTATAACTTCATAGCTGAGGAGTTTGAGGTAGGTAACTGAACTGTAGATTATTTATTGTGTCACTTGCACGGTAAAATTTTAGCTACAATTACAGTTGCGCAGGTGTGCAAAAGTTCAACGGCAATTACATTGTGAATTCAATTCATCGTGGGTTTGATTACGACTGTAATTGACTGCAGGTCTGGCCCACATATGCATGAGTTTTCTCTTGAGTATTATGGCTTTTCTCCCACGTGCAACAATTCCCCATTAGCAATTTGTCAATTGTTCCGGTACGATACATTGCCATGCTGAAAGATTGTCCAGAGAGGCATTTGACGTCGTTAACACTGAACGAGAGCAATGGGATGTCACAGAACTGGGATGATACACAGCGTCCAAACGACCAACATGAACACGCACAACAATAGAACCCCCTGGCTACGCTTGTAGGAAACATCGGAGAAGCGAGATAATTACAAAGGGGAAGAAAGAGAGATAGGAGGCACAGAGGAGGAAGGAAGGGGGGGAGTGGGGAAGGACAATGATTATTTGTATTTTCATATTGTTGTTGTTATCACGTTTGTTGGAACAGGAGAGACTCACTGATATCAATACTTTTTCAGCAATGTCCTGCCAGGTTTTCACAGTGGACAATGTTGATGTTTAGCTCTTGGGGTTCCTATACAAAACACCCTGAGTGTAGGGGGTACATGAATGACACAGAGCACGAGACACAACGCGATACAGAGCACGGGACAGACACAACACGACACAGAACACGAGACACATGAACTACACATACTTATTCATTGAACACAAGGCAGTGCACAGCTGTGCTCTTCGCGATGATCCACACGCACGCGCGCGCGCGCGCGCGCGTGCGTGTGTTTTAAGCAGCCATTATTAGACGGCCCTTTTGGTCCAACGTTGTTGAAAGGTCATTAGCAAAAGACCCACACCAGACTCTGGCTATTTTTAGAAGGCGGACAAAAAATTAAGAGCAATTTCAGCCACCTGGCGGTACCGTTCCCTTGCTCTCCAGATGCTCTCGATTTCCTAAGGCCGTTGTTTCAGACGGCAGAATCGTTACGCGAGATGCAGCCATTGGCGGACGTGACCCACGCGCAGATTTCAATGCGAATCTTGATCGCATAACGAGGCCGCGCTTATACAGCTGAATAGAGTTGCTGATGAAGCGACTCCGTAAGTGGCACGTTTAGGTGCCCAATCAGGGGCGGAGCCAGGGGGGTGACAGGTTAGAAAGTTGTCACCCCCGAAAAAAATCGAAAATCTGAAACATTCTGCGTATAAGTGTACGACACTCGGTCTGGCGGACTCCGTGCAACTGCATTGTCAGAGTGTGTCGCCAACCGATGGCGTCTAGTTCAACAGCCTGACTCTCTAAATCATTCTTGAAATTAACATTTGTTGAATGTCACCCCGGGCTGAAAATCCTGGCTCCGTCACTGTCCCCAATGACACGGATTTTGATATGTCCTGCAAATGAATTACGGTGGAGTACAATCAAACAAAGTGTTTATGATTTCATAATAAAGGTTTTTTTGGCGGGTTAGATCACGTGAGTTTGAATGTGTCGTGACCCTCCACCACCCGACACAGCCAGTGAGTTTGTCACGTAAACAAAACGCGCCAATGAGTTACTACTTCAGCCCACCGGTGTGTTGGAGAGTAAATCCACAATGAGCTGGATTACTGGCTGTGTCGGGGTGTGTCGGGTGGTGGAGGATTACGACACATTTATAACCCAAAAAACCTTTATTATGAATAATATTGTATGCTTTAATTTTGGTTTTGAAGCTTTCGTGACTGCAGGAATGCATACTCTTTGGTTCTTTCGGTAAAGTCACGTAGTAGGTATAAAATAAAATAAATTACGACGTTTCGGGCGCAACACAAGCGATCATCATCAGGTGGGTGCTTTATAGATACTCGAGTAGCGTATGGCATTCACAGGACCATGCAAACTGTGTCATTCCCAATATTCAAAGAGGTCTATTACTTGAATACATGTGTTCTCTAGTCTAAACTTTTATTTTATACAAACTAAACTTTAAATTTTACCAGCGAAGGCCCACTGAGATATACAGTATAGCTATTTTTCAGAAGCTCAACGAACTGGCTTATCATCCTGTGGAAATATATAGGACCCAACTACTCTAAACACACGTTGATTCTAAATGTGGACGGGAAAACCGCGTCAAAAAAGAAATCCACACGACCACGGGGAGAACACGCAAACTCCAAATATACAGCAGGCGAGGGAGTCAACATCTGGCCTTTCTGTCTCGTGGTAGAACTCCAAGTATGTATCATTCTTAAGCAGCAAAACCCTCCGTGATTCTTTGCACGCTCTTGAACTGTTGACCCATTGCATTGTTCCGTGTGCACGTTTCTTATCCTTACGTATTAGCTAGGCAGTATAAAAAGATGACGACAAAGTAACACGTTTAACACGTGGGCTTATAACACGTGCTTCTATAGGCACGTTGTTACGTTGCTTTTAATTATTAAGCTAATTTCTGGAAAGCGCTCCCAACCTGCCCTCATCTGCCTCTTCACGCCATCATATCGATAAGCTGGTGGTGTGAATTCCACACTCTTGTGACAAGGCTCAGTCTATTTATAGCCAGCCACAGCTGGTTTTCCACAAAGTGGTGCTGTCCGACTTTATTGAGGTGGTGGTCATAAATGATATTTCAAGTAAGACACAATACTTCAATACTTCATGTTGGTCATTAGAGGTGAGTTAGGCCAAATTAAGCAAATTCACCAAATTTAGAAAATGGATTTTGTTCGCGCGATTCTTGATGACCGGGCATGAGACCATCAACCGCACTGAACCTGAGGGGCCCGGTTTAATGAAGTTTGGCTGAGACACAAATTCAAATTCAGGACCTGGGCATTTCCCCGGCCCTCCTCTCTCTCAGACAGCCATTATACGGCCCCTGAGTAATTTCTATCCGACGTTTGCCAGACAAGAGTGGTGTGAGTTGGGGGGGGGGGGGGCAGGTTGTCGAGCAGAGGTTGTGTGCCGGGGCATGCGGAGGGGGGGGGGGGGTGGGGGGTAGGTGAGTGGGGGGGGGGGATCAATTCCAGGAGATAATTGGGGGCAAGGCCGTTGGCGACCTTATAGGAACGAATGATGAATGAGTGCACGTCGTAATTGGCACCGCGCGTGCACACACGTGCACCGTCTGTGTGGGCCGTCTGTGTGGGAGAGACTGCGAGCGCGTTGTAACCACGCAGCAGCAGCAGCAGCAGCCTCGGCGGTGTAGAGGCAACCGCAGCCCGGCCTGGGCTCGGGGCGTTGGTGCTAAAAAAAAAAAACTACTCGGAATTTTTATGCTCACGCAAAAAAAAAATCTGCAACAACTTACAACGTTACGTACGCGCGTTTCGTTTTGCGCGTGCGCGTGTGTGCGTTTTGTAATTCGAACCGGGCGATCCCGAGTTCGATTCCTGCTCACGACCTATACCAGTGGCGAATATTTGAACCGGTCCTGGGTTTCCCCTACGTCGATTCGGCCTTAAAAAAAATGTGTACCTGTTGCGGTGTATAAACATCAGAGCCGGGGAAGGAAAGGCGGCAGGGACTTTATAATGGGTGCTCGCTAACAGCACTTGTGGTTACATTTTGATTTAAAGCTTTCGTGACTGCAGGGATTCATATTCTCGGTTCTTTCGGTAAAGTCACGTAGAAGGGAAACAATAAAATAATAAAAATATAATACAATAAAATTCTGACGACGTTTCGACTGCAACACAAGCAATCATCATCAGGTGTGAAACCCACAGCAAGAAAATTTGAAATTGAATTGGTTTTCACAGCTGATGATGATTGCTTGTGTTGCAGTCGAAACGTCGTGAGAATTTTATTGTTTTATATTTTTATTATTTTATTGTTTCCCTTCTACGTGGTGACTTTACCGAAAGAACCAAGAATATATATAGCACTTGTAGTCTTTGCACAGGCCTGCACATTACCTGGGCAAGCGCTTCTTAGCTCACAGGGCAATTCTAAATAAACCGTTCAACTCTTCAAATCTCCACCCATGGATATCCTGTGGCCCTGAGCTGTTCAGCCGGTTATTGTAAGAGGGACATTAGGATTCTGGCTCAAGAGGCTGACGTTTGCGTGTCGGAGCAATGAGCCAGAACTCTGGCAAGTCCTGAGCTTGAATGCAGGTTTCAGTCACTCGTGATTATTTCAAGTTCTGTTGTTTGGTCACTGCGTACTGACAATAACAATGGCTTTATTTGTTCAGGAAAAATTCTCACTGAGTCGCGAGGATGTTGGGTTTTTTTTCAGGAGGATCCTGCAGAGGGGTGTTTGTCCAATTTTACTAAAGAGCGTTTGGTTTGTGGTGGAAAACTGGTACTGAGAATAAACGCACGGGTGAGGGGTATGAGGGGGGGGGGGGGGTGAGGGGGTTTGGTGAGGGGGGTAGGTGAGGGGGATGGGGGTGGGTAAGGGGGGTTGGGTGAGGAGCGATTGGGGGGGGGGGGATCAACGAGCGGAGTGCTAAAACGCAGCAAGTGAGCACAGCGGAGTACACAGCTGGTGGTGCATCTGCCGGTCATCTCAGTCAGCCAACCCATGGCACCTGCTGGGTCTGTGCCGAGGCCTCCAGTCAGCGAGCCTTCGACACTTCACGTGGCCTCAAAGTGCACCTAGCCTGGCACGGGCGCCGTGGCGACGTCACCGTCATGGTATTGGATGGAAGGGGGGGGGGGGAGTTGAGGAGGGGTGGAAGTGTTTCCGAATGACATCTGATTAGAGAGTCTGTGTTTGTGCTCTGCAGGGAGAGCCGTGGGTGGGGGTCGCGTTACCATTTGCCCGGTCTATTAATGCGAATGCTCCAAAACCCATGCTCCCACACGGGGCTTCTCCAGAAAGGGCCCACTGACGCACACTTTCCGAGCTTCGTAACGAGTGTGGCGAGGCCGTGGAACAGTCTGCACAGTTAACAAAGTGAAGCAGATGGACGCTATAAACTAAATATTCGCTTCATTTCAGAATCAGAATATGTAATTATCCTGGAGGAATCTGATGAGATGTGCTGCTATTTTTTTGTACAGATGCCCGGTAGGGGCGGATGTGAACGTTACAACACCAAACGATACCGAAACACGATCGGAGTGCAAAGTGTAGGAAAGATAAGCAAATAACTAAAAAAATTATACAAATATAACTGAACTATTTTATTTTACCAGGTAAAGCCCACTGAGCTATTTGCTTATTTTTCACGTTAACATGGCACTCATCAAATGCTAATGAATTAATCATTAATATAATCACGTACAAACTTGGATACATATTGTTAATATAGGTTTATTTTCTTTGGTTAGATCGCGTAAATATAAATGTGTCGTTAAACCCACCACCACCCGACACAGCCAATGAGTAAGGTTTGTCAAGTAAACAGAACATGCCAATTTGTTACTAGCACAGCACACCGGTGTGTTGGAGAGCAAATTCACAACATTTACATTTACATTGGATACATATTGTCTGCTTATGTATGTTGTTACTCGTATATTCTCCACAAAGACTGATTATTAGGTGTTATATTCTTAGCTCTTTCGGTAAAGTCACGTTGAAGGGAAACAATAAAATAATAAAATATATATATATAAAACAATAAAAATTCTCACGACGTTTTGACCATAACACAAACAGTCGTCATCAGGTGTGAAAAGCAACGACCGTTTGTGTTATGGTCGAAACGTCGTGAGAATTTTTATTGTTTTATATATTATTATTTTATTGTTTCCCTTCAACGTGACCTTACCGAAAGAGCTAAGAATATGAATTACTGCAGTCACGAAAGCTTTAAATCAAAATTTATTAGGTGTTAATCATATCCCTGTGTTTAGGTCACCTTTGACCAGAAGCTTACGGAAGCTCAGCTGGATTTCATCATCCTGGTTCGTACTTTCCAAATACTCATTCATGTGGCGTTGGCAAAACATCCGAATTGAGAATCACCTGGAGAAGGTCTTAAGGCCCAATAGGGCCTTTCTGGATAACTGAAGGTCGTTATTTCTATTTAATATATTTTTTTATTAAAAGTCAAAAAGAGACCCCATTGAGACCAAACTTCTCTTTTTCAAGGGAGATCTGAGTAAACATGTTTCTTCATGAATTAGTGCTTTCACGTACGCGATTGTATGGGGCGCCGCGGTGGTGAGATGTTAACTACCTCGCCTGGTATACATGAAGTCGTGGGTTCGATCCCAACCCTGACGCCCAGATATTTGGAGTTTGCATGTTCTTCCCGTGGTGGCGTGGATTTTTCTCAGGGTCCTCCGATTTTTCTCTCCACATTTAAAATCAACGTCACGTGTTTACAGTATTTGGCTGCTATATATTTCTACGTGACAAGCCACTTCGTTGAGCTATCATTTGTGGCCTGCTAACTTCTGGAAAAAGATCTGTATAGCTCAGTGGGCCTTAGCTATTAAAATTAAAAGTTTAAAATCGTATGGTGTGAATAATCTACGTGACAACGTGCCACTATATCCCTGCTCCGACGAGTATGAAAAAGCACTCATCTCCTGTTTACACCCCCGAGCAAGTGAAATAAATTGCACATTCACGCGCCAAGGTGAGGTATATCCTTGCGAGGACCACTGTTGACTTGGCCACAATGTGGCACTCATTTTATTTGACCCTGGAGAGGTCAAGAGGCAGCTGATTTCAGAGGAACTCTCAATAATAGATGAACATGCCTCGAGAAGCAAGATTATTCAAGGTATGTCACGATATTTAATTTAATGATGAGTCGACTAGGATAATAACGGCTAGTGCATTCACATAAATGGTACAGCCAGACAGAGATCGCATGCAGAAAGTCCATAGTCGTGGGTTTTGGGGTTAGTACGTGTAAATATAAATGTGTCGTTAAGCACCGCCACCACCCGACACAGCCAATCAGAAAGGTTTGTGACGTAAAACACAACATGCCAATTCGTTGCGAGTTCAGCACACCGGTGTGTTGGAGAGTAAACCCACAACATTTACCATTCGAAAGTACCAACCGGGAATTCAGACGAGGAGACGTGATTTTTTTGTTTTGGTAATCAAGAGACGTGAGCAGATGCTTTCCATAAAAGTGTAGTGGAGAAAATGAGGCAGGCGAGGGGAGAATTTTTGTTTCAGCAAGGCCAGTCGTAGGAGGCAATAATAGGGGCGCACGAGAGTAGGCTGGAGCGGTGCTGGATAACTTATAAATAATAAAAAGCAACATGCGAGTGCGATGCAAGAAAATATGCGCAAATCAGCACGCATCACCTGCCGTGAAACGCGGTCCAGAAGCACGGCCATCGACAAACAGCAAAAAAGTGTGTGCATAGCGAAGCGTTCAGACGAGCGCTTCAAGTGAGGAAGAGGAACACCACGTGGATTAGAGAGCGTGCAAGTAGTTCAATACTGCCCATCAGCTGTGGGCCAACTGGCGTCTCCCGGGCCGCATGTGGCCCTTTAATCCCCCCACACGAGGCTCTATCGAAGCAGCATAACGGTGGCACGCACTAACACAGCAGTAGCGAAGAATAATGAATTGTCTCCCGTGCTGTCAATATAACAACAACAACCGCCATTCGCCACTAAGTGGCGGTGACGTCACCACGACGCTTGTGCCAGGCCATGTGCACCTTGAGGCCACGTGAAGTGTCGAACGCCCGCTGGCAGGAGGTCACGGGGCAGACACACACACTATATATGTACACTTAGCTCTTTACAGAACTCATGGGTACGTATTGGCTCTTGGTCTGTTACCAGGTTGGCCGCCACCTGCTGTAACATCGTATCGACTCTCAAGAAAAGTTGGTGGGCTGGAAGAGGACGCGTTGCTCGGAGGGACGATGTTTAATTTTTTTCATTCCGAACGACAGAGTGGCAGCCGGAGGAGGCGTGAACCCCGCACGGCGGGGACGTCTACCGCGGAGACGGAGTGATGAGATCAACTCGCGCGGCGGAGGAGATCGCACGGATTGCTGCACCGCGAGGCCGTCGTCGGGAGGCGTTCATCCAGCGGGGGATAGATCATGGCTGGCGATGGCAGGCTTGCCGGTGTTATTTTTAGAAGGTCGCACTCATTACGCAAAAAAAGAGTGCTTGCCACAGATGAACCACAACAGCTCGCTGATCTCGTTTAAGGAGCGTAAACCACCACGCGCACTCCGTTCATCCTCGCAGCGGCAGCCGATTTTGGGTCGCGATTGAACAAAGGCGGTCACCGCATCGCGTGGCGCTTTCAGATGCTCTTCTGCGGTCGTCTGGAACGCTCTCCCTTCCGATATTGGGAAGCCGCCGGAGCGACAGTATGCACTTTAAAATCTTGATTGAAACTAATTTCTCAATAAATGCTTTTTTGTGTGTCGTGTGTTGTCCTTCCCCCGCACCTCCGACGAGTACGGTTGGCTACGTACGCTTGCGAAAGAAGTTCAACAATACGTGCATACACATTGGCGGCATCACAACCAGGAGTTGAACTTCTTAACCTTCACCACAAAGGCACTCGGCCAGATACAGGAGCGACTGCCGCGAGCAGACATCGTGACCCAGGGCACGCGACCTACGGTGGCGTGTGACTCTTGCCCGTAACACACCTGCCAACCCAGCGACGTTCACTTAATGGATCGTGCCCTGCTGCTGACGATTAACAGATGAGTCGAATATTAAGCGAACGCTGCTGAACAACATTGCCCCATCGGGCCTCTTAAACGCGGCACCTTTGTGCTGATTCGCGGCCCCCTGTTTACGCAAGCCTGCGACTGTTGCCGGGGTGCCCCGTCTATTTTGGCTTGACTCGTGACTGATTTCTGCAAATTGTGCACATGGGAGGCTGCTGTGAACCTCTAAAATGCGTCATAACGATCACACGACACCACCAAAGCCTCCAGCCCGTGCCCGTCTCCCCAACGCCACGACACAAACACCGCCACGATTCGCACACTGCCAGACGTGTTTGTTGTTAAATGCGTGTTAACTACGAAGCAAGGCTGATTACTATCGCGCGAAAAGCAAGATTCCCTAAAGCATCGTCATTGTTATCAACAGGAACATCGTCAGAATGCTGCTGCCAACCTTCTCGCAAACCGTAAATGAGACACCACCACAACGTGCCGTTCCCTGCACTGACTCCAATCCAATCCCGAATCACTCTCAAGATCGGCCTCACCACTTGCCATGCCTCTCTCTCTTTTCACCTCGATCCGCTCTTTGTGCTCCCCTCTAAAGTAACCAGGCATTGCCTTCTGTTGAAGCTTCCAGGTAGCCGTGGCTTAGTGCAGTGTTCTTCACTAATTTTCAGAGGGGAGGGGGGACCACTTTCGCCGATAATACATCGTCAGTGTGAGGGCCGCCACCCATTTGAAACCATTGGGGGGGGGGGGGTTCAGACAGCAGCACGATGATGATGGGGGTGCGTCAGGGGCCGCCACTGGCACCCGCGGGCCTGGCAATGAAGAACACAGGCTGAGAGGGAAAGCTGCGCTTCCTCCTCCGTTGCTCCTGTTGCCTGGAACGTTATCCCACAGGCCATACAAACTGTCAAGATCCTTGCCCCTGTTGAAGTCCACACCCCAAGACCTTTGCTCTTCTCCTCTGGCAAAGACTGGCCATCTCTTCTGTTTAAATATATATAGTCGATGCATTGCTCTGTTTATCCCTATAGATAGAAATCCAACCTTAGGATGTTATACCTTGATGCGCTGTATACATTCATATAATGTTTGTTCTGCCTAACTATATATATCATCATCATTTACAGTAGCAGCTATAGATGCTTTACAAAGTGGAGAAACACTGCCTCATTGGACAAACATGGCTTGCTACGGACATCACTTTGAGTTTTGTAGGGCCATGTCCGTGATTGTTGCCTATGACGTATTTATGTATTTGTAAGGCCCGTGTTACTCTGCACGAACCTGTCGACTTGTATTGCTAACCATGCTTGTGTGCACCTGCCAATGCAGCAGCATCACCAATCAGTCTTACTCTATACAGGCTGCTCACATTTATGTAACACTTATATGGGACTATCGTTTTTAATGGAAAAAAAGAGAACTGATAATACACTGTAACATGATAACAAGTGTAATGTTAATAGCTTTAAAAAAGTCAAAGAGTCTCCCACTTGTTCGCCATCGTTGTCAACACGTGGCCTGGAATCTTCTCCACGTGATCTCCAGAGCCCGCAGGCGGCAGCACGTGTCACGTGGCGTTGTTGCAAATTATCCGAAGTGTCAACATTTTTTTGAAGCAGCCTGTACATAGTATTTGCGTCTCTTTGCCGCATCCCCTAGGTTGGCTCAGACTGAAATTACCTCCTAACGCGGTGTGTAAACATCAGGGGCGGAGCCAGGGGGGGGGGGGGGTGGTGACAGAGGTGACATTCTGCGTGTAAGTGCACGACACTCGGTCTGGTGGACTCCGTGCAACTGCATTGTCAGAGTGTGTCGCCAACCGATGGCGTCTAGCTCAACAGCCTGACTCTCTAAATCATTCTTGAAATTAACATTTGTTGAATGTCACCCCGGCCTGAAATCCTGGCTCCGCCCCTGGTAAACATCAGCACTAAGAGAACAATGACGGCTGGTCACGTTGCTGATCACATTACCCCCCTTTCATTTTGTCACGTCAGCCTTAATAGATGCTCGCAAACAGCTCTTGCCGGTATGGTCTCTTAAGACGATGTGGACGTTTGTCTTATGTGTGGGGCATGCAGACCGCAGTTTTGGTGAAGGTCACTGGCAGTTTTAGATTCTGACTTGATTCGAAGCTTTCGTGACTGCAGGAATTACTCTTTGTTTTTTTCGGTAAAGTCACGTTTTATACGTCACGTTTTATACGTGACTTTACCGAAAAAACCAAAGAGTAGTTTTAGATTCTATCAAGCGTGTGTGACACTCAAGAGTATCGTGCACAATAATCGCATTTTTTAGGATCATGGCTCAGGAAAAAAGATGTGTCACATGTTGGAGTACTCAAATGTAGATGCTATTATTAAACAAAAAAAATTCATCGGGCCTAAGAGTAGGTTACAATAATGTAAAGATGATAGTATTTCTGAGCTATTACTAATTTACAAAATCTGTGTTGTTTAAAATATATATATTTTTTAAAAAAGTTTCAATTGTGAGTTGCAGTGCGCTGTGAGGACACCACAGGAATACAGGCACGCTTTTAAAATGTGTTGCTTCAGAATGTCGACACGTGATGCCATTTGAAGAGAGAGAGAGATACTTCCAGTGGGACTTGCGTTATTCCTGGAAAACATTCCGAGGTTTTGGCTCATGATGGGATTTAATTTCTCCGACGGTGAAGTTTAAAACTCACCACGTACACTTTAGGCACTCGCAGCCCAACGACAATGGCAACAACAACTTCACCCTGTCCAAGTACAGGCTTCCACACCAGCCGATCATCACTCTGAGTTTCATAAAAATAAGTACCTCTTTATGGGCAGCCAACAGTGACTGTCCTCTAGAGAGACTGGCCAAAGTAATGGGAATGTGTAATTTGTATTTTTTACCACTGGCCCAGGACTGTTGAAGACCTCACTCCCTGTTTATTGTTTACATGAGACTCTTTGGGCTTTTAGAACTGTGTAAGATGTACAATTGACTGCCTTTTAAAACACATTTTTTTACGAATACGGGAGCTTGAAAGCTTCAACCCTCTTCAAACCTATGTGGGACAGCCTTGGATGTTCTTAAGCATCTGTCTCGCTGAGCCCATGAATTGTCATGATTTTCGGTGAGAATTTAATTCAGAAATACCACGGTCGCGGAAGAAATGTATGTATGTTGAACTTCTTTCGCACCATACATAGCCAACCGTGCTAATTGGAGGTGCGGAGGAAAAACAAAAAGCAGTTCTAAATAAATTCGTTTTCAAATCTAGATTTAAAAATGCACAGCTCCAGTGGCTTCATAATATTAGAAGAACGTTCCAGATGGCCGCGGAATCGCATCTGAAAGCGCGCGATGCGGTGACCGCCTTTGTTAGATGGCGAGCCAAAAGCCGCTGCTGCTGCAAGGATGATCGGAGTTTGCATAATCGTTAATGCCCCTTGACGAGATCAGCGAGGCACTCTGGAATACCGTTACATTGACTGGTAGTAGGTGTAGCAGTCATTTCCAATCTCGTCCCCGTACACAATTGTGAGATTGCCGAGTGAGAGCAGAATTAGATGCCGGTGGTGGAGACCCAGTATACATGTAAAGTTGGGCCAACGTTGGTTCAACAGGTTTCTCTCAGATGCCAACGTTGACCCGGCGCTGCACGTGTACTGAGGAGGTGATATGAACATTCTGCTTTAGGCTTTCACAGCTGTACTGATTTATACCGATATCATATTCGGGTTAGCTGAGTGGAGATAGGGTCCAAAATAGGTTCAGCAGCCCAGGCAGGCCCAGACTGGCCATCGGGCAGCAGTTCGGGCAAATGCCCAGTGAGTCGGTCCATTCCGAGGAGCGATTGGGTCGGTCTGTGGGGAAATTGCAAATGTGATCAGAGTAAAACATATATATCGAAATATATATTTTAAAAAGTTTGTGCTAATATATTGTGTTACCTATAATACGTACGCTTCATTGCTTATGTACGCTGTGAGTTGACATTAAGTCTAATCTTAGGCATCACGAATGATTCTTTCTCACCGTTCCATTTGTTTTTTTGGACCTGCCCAAATGGGCGAATGAAATCGCACGGCAAATATTGGCCCGCTGTGTTCACAAAATGCCTGGGTCGATTCCTAGTCCCAGTCCGTCACTGAGCCCAGGCCTCCACCCGGCACAGCTACCGCTTGAGTGACTGAAGCCAAATAATTGTCAACAAGGAACCCGACCGAGCTCGTTACGTTTCGATGGAATTTTGAGACCGCGTGACTCCATTGTCTTCATGACGCGGGTGGACAGACGTGGCTCACGAGCCACGCGCGGCTCCCAGGCAGTCCCCGTGTGGCTCCGTGTCGACTGATTTTTTTTCACTTTCCAATCGAAATTCAATGGGACCAGGAATAAAATCTGCTGCAGCCGCAGCGGCTGAGGGCACTCGCCGCTGGCACGAGGACTGCCTTGGGCCCTCTCCTGCAGCACCACCAGTACTGACGCTGCCAGCGGCTCAAACCAATGTTCCGCCTTTTGGGGGACATCTTCAGGAAACTTGGGATGCCCTTCTACAACAGCAGCTTCGTATATGGGGTGCCTTACCTGGCTAACAAGCGCCCTAACTTCGCCAACTTCGCCTGTGCTCAGGTGAAGTGATGGCGGTGTACAGAACGAGAAAATCGACGCTGGAAAGTGACACTGACGGCTGCTCTGTGCTGCTTCCAGTGTTCAGGGGGGGCCTGCTGGAGGCGCGGCTCCGGCTGGAGCACGCCACGTACCACACACACGTGCCGGTGATGTGCAGCGCGTCTTCTTCAAACTCTGGGGAGCCGGACAAGCGCTTTGTACCAGCGTGGACGGCACCCTCATGTTCACCTTCTGAAGCGCTCGCTCGTCACCGTGGCGTGCGCGATAACCACCACCACCACCACCACGTGTGTTGTGCGCGGTGCATTTAGCGCCACAGCTCGTGGATGTATCGTGATTGTTTATTTGTGTTGCCGGTGACTTTGTGTATTTCGTATCGGAATCGCCTCCAGTGCTGTTGCTGCTGCTGCTGGCGGCAATAAAAGTTGTTATTTTAAAGTCAAAAGTCTCCTGCAGCACGTGCGTGAAGTGCTCATGATCCGTTTGTACTTCTGCCGAGCCGCTGCTGGAAATTACACATTCCTATGGCGGGGTATGGGGGGGGGGTAAGTTTCGCAACAAGTACTGTTGATCTTCTTTGGTTCTTTCGGTAAAGTCACGTAGAATGAGAATAAAATAATAAATTGATAAAATAAAATAACACAATAATATTCTCACGACGTTTCGGCCACAACACAAGCGGCCTTCATCAGGTGAAGGGGACGAGACTGTCTGGAGGACAGCGCTGGAGAATATCATTGTGTTATTTTATTTTATCAATTTATTATTTTATTCTCATTCTACGTGACTTTACCGAAAGAACCAAAGAAGATGAATCCTTGCAGTCACGAAAGCTTTAAATCGAAATTAAAGTACTGTTGACTTTTCGATTTAATGAGACGCTACGAATCTTAACAACGTTCATTGAAGCTCTGTCGTCCGGACAGGTCTGTTCCTTTCACCTGAAGAAGGCCACTTGTGTTGTGGCCGAAACGTCGTGAGAATTTGATTGTGGAATTTTATTTATTTATTATTTTATTCTCATTCTACGTGACTTTACCGAAAGAACCAAAGAAGATACTGTTGACTTCACCATGACGTGGTAGTAATGTCATCGATCCCAGAGGACTGATGGGGCTGAGTCAAACTCCCAACCAAGAGGCGACCTCGCAACCTTCCCCTTGAGAGCCGTTCGCTCCACCGCTGAGACTGGATTGATGCCACCCGTAGGCTGGCTGCTGCCTCGTATTATTTATCTTAAGTGTTGGAGGCTTGGAGTACAGGCGTGTTCGTCGCGCTTAACGGGCGAGACACGTTCCGCGCAAAATTGCTCGTCAAAACGAAAACTCGTGAAATGATCACCGCTTCCCCATTGACTCCCTCCGATGAAAAACAGCTGAGATGAGGTTTTTCAGCCCCAATATTCTGCACTCTTGAACAACTTCTCAATTCTTTTTTAAACATGAGAACTACAAATGACTGTACACATTTTAAAATAAAGTAATAAAACACTCAATGTAACGTCGCACGTGAAATCGACAGTGCAAGATCCTCCATGTAGCCTATGATATCACCTCCTTACAGCCACACATTTGAAATAAACGCTCTCACACACTATCTCTCCACTCAATCACACAGCTCTCTCGGGGTCTCTCTCGCTCTCTCCGTCTTTCATGGACACATAACCACCCCCCCCCCCAAAAAAAAGATAGGAGACCCCCCGTATAACCTTAAAAGACTGTTGGGCCAAGTGCTGTTAACAAGCACCGATGAAGGCCGTTACTGCACACGAGCGGTGGGTGGCTAGAACCACGCTCAGCCGCCTTTGTTTCACTCGTGGCGATGTTTACACACCGCACCAGGTACTCATTTGAGCACGAGTCGCCCTGGAGAGGCCCAGGAACGATTCAAATAATCGTCACCGGTGTTGGTCGTGAGCGAGAATCGAACTCGGGTGGCCGGTGGTTCGTAGCACCGCGCGCTAACCATTGCACCACCGCTCCCTACATCCACCCACCCCTCCTGCCACTCACCCATTGCAATGACACCACGAGGCCCCCTTCCCGCCATCCACCCCTTCCCGTAACCCCCACCCCCGCACCCATACGGTGATCACGCAGCACAGCTGCTAATAGCTTCGGGCCATGGAGCGCCCCCTGCCGCCAGGGGGCGCATTTGATCGATCGTTCTCCGCTCGTTATGCGAACATTTGCTCGTTTTGCGAACAAATTGGGCTAAATTCAAATTGTTCATTATCGTGAATTCTCGTAAATCAGAACGCTCGCTAAGCGAGGCACGCCTATATTATCTTAGTGCTTAAGGATGCAGTGTTATTTTAATTCTGGAGGCTGTAGTGTTTGCTTAGTGCTTAATGATGCGGTATTATTTTAATTCTGGAGGCTGTAGTGTTTTCTTAATGCTGGAGGCTGTAGTATTATTTCAGTGCTGGAGGCTGTAGTCTTCTCACTGCTGCAGGCTGTAGTATTAGTGTTGGGGGCTGTAGTGTCATCTCAGTCCTGCAGGCTGTAGTGTCATCTCAGTCCTGCAGGCTGTAGTATTCAAAGTGCTGCAGGCTGTAATATTATCAGTGCTACAGACTGATGTATTCTCAGTACTGCAGGCTGTAATATTATCAGTGCTACAGACTGACGTATTCTCAGAGCTGCAGGCTGTAATATTATCAGTGCTACAGGCTGATGTATTCTCAGTACTGCAGGCTGTAATATTATCAGTGCTACAGACTGATGTATTCTCAGAGCTGCAGGCTGTAATATTATCAGTGCTACAGGCTGATGTATTCTCAGAGCTGCAGGCTGTAATATTATCAGTGCTACAGACTGATGTATTCTCAGAGCTGCAGGCTGTAATATTATCAGTGCTGCAGGCTGTAGTATGACTGCTGTCGGCTGTGTAATCGGTGGTCACGGAATGCATTGCCTAGGAGCCCATTCTAAAGGCGGATAAAGCCAGCGGTCCTGGCTTGGTAATGAAAGTCGATGGGCTTCTGTGTGGCTTCAATGAAGGTCATCAATCCAAGTCCCGCTTCTTGTGCTGCAGGGCTGCACCGTTGAGCGAGGTCTAGTTGGGGCACCCTGCCCTCAAGTGGTGGCAGAGAGAATGTGGAGGCGTGAATATGATCACACGAGCATCATATCGGTTTAACGCGTCGGCATTGGCTCGCATTGCTTCGCCTCTCACCATTGCCACTGCATCGCGCGTTTCTCAGACGCGCTTCCGCGGGCCGTCTGGAACGTTCTTCCCCACCGACATCACGAAGCCACTGGAGCTTTGCACGTTTAAGTCGAGATTGTAAATGCATTTCTGTAGAACCGCATTTTGTGTTCAGTTTGTCCTCCCCCCCCCCCACCCCCCGCCCCGCACGTCCGTTTAGCGCAGTTGGCTACGTACGGTGCGAAAGAAGTTCAACATACGATACATACATTGTACCGCTCGTCACACTTTGTTTCGCTATCTCATGCAAGGGGCGCGCACGCAGAGCAGCATTCGAGCCCCAGTGCTTGCAGTTTGTGACGAAGTCAGCCCCCTGGAATCTGCGCTCGGGCTGCGGGTCGGTGCTGCCCCGGGTGTTCTAACGAACTCGTCGATCCCCCATATCCGCACAACACACACGATGTATTCTCGAACAGCAAAAGTGAAATCGTCTCCCTTGCGCGAACAAGCAATGCAATGGCGTTCAAATCTGACGGTG
This sequence comes from Petromyzon marinus, assembly GCF_048934315.1. Lineage (NCBI taxonomy): Eukaryota > Metazoa > Chordata > Hyperoartia > Petromyzontiformes > Petromyzontidae > Petromyzon > Petromyzon marinus. Next base: position 11,755,481 of record NC_133678.1, on the reverse strand, counting down.
GTCCAGTACCAGTGGTTTGGAATTCCATCGACAGTATATGACCATGGCCAGTTTCGCCGTAGAATGACCACTGCGCAAACACATTCTCTGTACTCGTTGGTTCTTTCGGTGAAGTCACGTGACTTTACCGAAAGAACCAAAGACTATGGATTCCTGCAGTCACGAAAGCTACAAATCAAGATTGAACTTATGCTCTGTTTGTGTAATTTCCGAACTCCAGCTGCTGCTAATGTTTCAATTTTATTTCACAAGGTCAGGCTCACTAAGCTATATAGCTATTTTTTTCAGAAGCGACCTGGCCACAACTTATAGTTCAACGAAGTTGGCTTGTCACGTGGAAACGTATAACAGCCAAATACTCGAAAGACACTTGGATTATAAATGTGGTGGGAAAATCCGGAGGACTCGGATAAAAATCCACGCGACCACGGGGAGAACATGCAAACTTCAAATATGCACGTGTCAGGATCGAACCCACGACCTCCTGTGTCCCCGGCGATGGCGATAACATCTCACCACCGTGGCGCCCTGAGACCGGCATTCATGCTGTCATCTGATATCGACTGGACTATTGCAACTCCTTCACTGCAGCCTCCCCAATAGCCTTCACCTCCAAACTCCAGATCCAAAATTCCAGACTCCTCACCCACATCCATAAACGAGACCACAATACTTCAATAACTCCACTGGCTCCCAATCCAATCCCGGATCAATTTCAAGATTGTTCATGTGCTTTGCGACTGCCTGCCTCTCCCCTCCCATCTCCCTCCACTCCCCTCCACTCACTCTGCTGTCTCTCCCCTCCCATCTCCCCCCACCCCGCTCCACGCACTCTGCTGTCTCTCCCCTACCATTTCCCTCCACTCCTCTCCACTCACTCTGCTGTCTCTCCCCTCCCATCTCCCTCCACTCCCCTCCACTCACTCTGCTGTCTCTCCCCTCCCATCTCCCTCCACTCCCCTCCACTCACTCTGCTGTCTCTCCCCTCCCATCTCCCCCCACTCTCCTCCACGCACGCTTCGCTCCGGCAACGATGGGCTTTCTCTCAAAGAACGCAATCACTTCTTCGCTCAGTAGGAAGTCGATCATTCTCCTCTGCTGTCCTTGCAATTTGGAACTCCTCACCCCCCACCTCTCAGCAATCTATGCTGGGAGCTCCCTGCTCATGTACAGCACAAGTCGAGTCTCAAGGACCTTGCTTCCCCCTCCCCCCCCCATTGTCTATTAAGGACTAACTCTACATAGAATAGAGTACTTCTAGAACAAATGCGTACACTGCTTTTGGTTAAAAAATCTTGAGACGATGTCGCATTCGCACCTCCGATGAGCACGATCGGCTGCTTACGGTGCGACAGAGGTTCAACATATACGTGCACACATTTAGACACCGCTAAACAAACCCACCTTGAGATTCATTGCCCTATTGACCGATTACTCCTTGAATATTTTTAGTTTTCCATGTGGGTGGTGTAGTGGTTAGGGTTTACGGCTCACAGTCGGAAATCTTTCAGTTCAAGTCCCGGTCGGGTGTTAAAGCGCGCCCAGCATCCCTCTGGGTTTTGATGACCTTTGTGCCAAGTGAAGAGTGTCTGTCCCATTAATTTACTCACCCCCGTCACAGTATTGTGGAATTTCCACCGCTAGCTCAGGAGTCGAGACAGGCATCGAGTAGGCGATGCGATGCTCGTTCGGGGCAGGGCAGCACGACGCTTCGATTGGCGTGACGATGTGCCCGGATGAAAATTCATTCCGATGATGGGAAAAAATGAAAACCTCACTCGAACACGCCGATAGGTCACGAACATACTTCACCGCTGCCATACCCGACCGGTGTGTCTGGCGCGAGGCTCCTGTGCCACCAATCCCCCGCCTTCGAGTCCAGTGAGTGTCCAGATTGCACGCGCGCGCCAGCCACCAAATCTGCCAGTATACAAATTTACCCTTCGGCTGAATGAAGAGCAGCCATTCTGACCATATGAAGACCGCGGGGATTACCTTACGCTGCAATAATCTATTCCTTTTAACCTCAGGTGGCCCACTCGCGAGTCGCGATTTTGGTAACCGAGGTCTCGGGGCAGCGGGTTAGTTGTGAATGACAACGCAACGAGCATCGAGCATTTCTGAACCCGCCCCAGGCCGGCCAAGTGTGCGCCCCCTCCTCCCCCCCTCCCCCCACGTGACCCTCCTAATGATAATTTATATAAATAAACCGAAGCAACCTCGGGGGCTTCTCCTTCTCTGTACCGCTCGCGTCAGTGAAAAGAATTGGCTTAACCAATGAGCCGTGCGAGGAGAATCAGCCGAGGGAGGCTGGGGAGCGTCGTTTATTGAGCCGCTGAGTGAAATTCGGCCGCAAATGGCCCAACATTCCTCTCACTCCGATTTTTTGGTTTTGATTTTTTGTTTTTTTTCTCTCCCGGGGCCAGATACATTCCTGCCGCTGAATTGAGTGATTTGGAGATTAGTGTGATTGATGGCGTTATTACTTAATTGATTAATTAGTTTCATCAGAGGCTCGGTGTTCCCTCACTTCAATGCGCGAGACAATACTTTTAAAATAAATATATATAAATACAGAGTGCACGTACTTCACGCGTGTGTGTGTAGTGTTAGCAAGCATCGAGTTTTGTTCTCTAGATTATCATTCCCTCCTCCCCCCTGTTATTTATTTACAAGTTGAGAGTGCGTCTTATAATCCGATAGCTCAGTGGTTCTTTACCTTTCCTGCAGCCTTTGCATACCGTTGCTTCTCAATCGTAAAAAAAATGTACAATGTAAATAAATATCTAGGGTTTTGATGAAACAAAGTAGTTGTATTTTTTTTATTTAAAGCTTTCGTGACTGCAGGGATTCATATTCTTGGTTCTTTCGGTAATGTCACGTAGAAGGGAAACAATAAAATATTTTGAAAAAATTAATATAAAATATTTTTAATAAAAAAACATATTTTTATTATTTTATTTTTTCCCTTCTACGTGACTTTGCCGAAAGAACCAAGAATAAAAAGTAGTTGTATTTACGTGCCCGTGCTTGAATTATGTTTGGATTATTTACCTTCGAAAACATTTTGTTGGCATGTCTCGTACCCTCAGAGAGAGCATTTCGCATCCCCAGGGGGTGCGTGCATCCCAGGTTCAGAGCCACTCCGTTAGACAGATGTGTGCGTGCGCGCGTGTGTGACCGGAATTTTTGTTGTCTAACTTTGTCAACACCGGAGACACGGGTTTGGGGTGAATCTTACTCGCCGGTGCGTCTCATGATCAGGAAGATTCGGTCCGAGCGACGTGGCATACGGGCGAGCGGACCTCCATCGGGTCGATGCCTGTGGTGGGGTGTTCATCGTCAGCCGTGGGGCGAAACGTGGTTGGGCATGCGAGGTTACGGTCACACCACACATTTGAGTCCCGCGCTGATCTTAATCGGTGCTAGCTGACATAACAGCTACAGTGGTATTCCTGCTGGTTGTCTTTCGGGCGCTACGTTAACTACCTCGCCTGGTATGCAGGAGGTCGTGGATTCCATCCCAAACCTGACTCCTGTGTATTTGGAGTTTCGTGTGTTCTCCCCGTGGTCGTGTGGATTTTTCTTCAGGTCCTCTGTTTTTTTTTTTTCCCCCTCCACATTTAGAATCAACGTGCGTTCCGAGTATTTGTGCTGGTCTACATTGTCGCATACCGTAGCCACTTCATTGAGCTATCATTTGTGATAGCCAGGTCGCTTCTGAAACAGAGCCATATAGCTCAATGGGCCTTGCCTGGTATCATCAAAAGTTGTGAAGTTTAGTTTTGCCTTCAGCTTAAACGTTTCACATATTGTGATAATTAGGTATGCGGATAGATGACGAAGAGGCTTTTTTTATTGGGTGCAATTCTGAACAACAGCCACATCGAACATGAGTACATCTCATCGGCATAATCTTTGCTTCACTGCAGCTCGAAGACTCACTCCTACAAAGCGTGTGGTGAAGTTAGGAGATGTCCATGTGCTCGGCATTTGAGGGCCTGCAGACCAGAATCAAGTGATCTCGCCGACAGTGTTCATCATGGAGGTCAGTTCCATATCCGGGCAGCAGAGTGAAGAAGGGAGCTTCTGTCCAGGGAGCGATGTTCTGGAAACTGCGGGGAGTTGGGGGGAGGGCAACGGCGTGGCTTGGCAGGGTTGTGCACAACCGGGGGTGGCACGGCGTCATTCATATGGGGGTGGAAGCATGGCCTGAAGGTCTGTGAGGAGGGGGGTGGGGCAGTGGTTGGTGTGCAGTTTGTACCAGGGACTGTGACAGCAGCGACTTTTCTGACGGTGATGCAGGCATGTGTTCAAGGCGTGGGCCCTCCGAGTTGGCGTGGAGAGAGAAGCGCTCTAAGTGATAACACCCGCGTGCGCGTGGGTGATCCCCAGGTTTCTTTCATTTCATTCGAAATGCCAAACGCTCACTCGCGAAATTGGACAAAAACATCCAAGTGCCGGGGCCTCCTGAAACGAGTCTTGGGACTCGATTAGGATTTCCTGGGTAGAGATTTGACATTTCCTCTCCTCAAAACTCGCATGGGGGTCGTGTTGCATCTCCATTGATATCCATGAACCAGCAGTGGAAATTTCACATTTTGACGACAGGGGCTAGTCTATCCATAATATAATTACTTTTTTAATTCTGTATACACGTATACACATACATACACAAACGCATGCGCATAATCATGTAATAACTCCAACACGTGCACAGAATATACCGTGTGTGTATAGCAAAGTTTCTGATTGTGTTTCGCCTGAAGCAGGTTTCACCTATGAGCGCCATATCAAAGAGCGTGAGCATCTGTGTATAATTAAAATCGCTTGGCTCTTGCCCGGCTGCCAGTGCTGATAACAAAGTCCACATTTAACCTGAAAATCACTCAAAGCCGCCGACAGATACCCACTCACCGCGCGTGCGCTTACACAAACTGGCCACTAGGGGGAAGACAGAGAGGGCCTTGCGTTGTCCATTCAGCGCACACAGCTTGGCAGTGAATGTAGTAAAATCGTATAAACTAAACGAAACTTTTTTTTTAATCAGGTAAGGCCCACTGAGCTATATAGCTCTTTTTTCAGAAGCGATCTGGCCACACATGGTAGCTCAAAGAAGTGGCTCATTGTGTGGACATTTCTAGCAGCGAAATACTCAAAACGCGTGATGTTCATTCTTAATGTGTAGGGGAAAGACTAGAGGACCCGGAGAAAAATCCATGCGACCACGGGGATTTTGTGCAAACTCTAAATCTACAAGCGTCAGGGTCGGGATCGAACCCATGCACTCCTATATACTAGGCGAGGTAGTTAATATCTCTGCACCTTGGCAGCCCACGGACTAGCGATGGACACTACGACCACAACTAGAGATGGGCACATTCTCAAAATTCAGAGATTGGAGTCACAATTAGATTATTATCATCGATCGTGTGAGCATGCAAACTCCACATACACAGCGGGCGTCGCGTCAGGGTTGGAACCCAACCCACAGTCATCATCGTCATCATCATCAGCCACGGTCTCTATCCACTGCCACGTGAATGCCTCCTCAGTTGTCGCTATCCTTCACGGTCTCGCGATGTGACTGACAATCGGTCCGTCTAACAATCCGTCCTCCACGTGCAGCACCCCTCTCTTCAGCTCTGTGTCGGTGGCCTCGCTCTCCTTTGGCTGCTGCTCTGCTACCAGTCTCGTCCAATGGCCATCAGCCCTTCTCGTGCCGTGACCTGCCCCAAGCCCACTTTCCTTCAAAATCCGATATGTCCCTAAGGGGCAATCCATAAATGACGTCACGCGATTTTGGACGATTTTTGACCCCCCCCTCCCGCCTCGTCACACGGCATCACAAAAAGTCAGGACCCCCTCCCCCTCAAATATGACGTCACAAAGCTCTCTCCCCCCCCCAAAAAAAATTGCTTCAAATCGCTTTAAACTATTGTCATTGTAGTGCGTATTTAATGTGGCGCTGCACTCTGCTGTTGTAGGAGAAAACATTTATTAAAAAGTCTATTTAATTAAGTAGAACGTGTTGTCTATATTTATTTAAAGTTGCGCATTTTGACGTGACGTCAACCCCCCCCCCCCCTCGTCACACATCGTCACAAATGTCTGAACCCGCCCCCCCCCGCAGGTGCGTGACGTCATTTATGGAGGACCCCCTAACGTGCGTTCTCCGATCCATCGTGCACCCCTTTGTGTCTCAGAGTTACTCCAAGCGGATGTGACGTGTCTCTCCATGCTTCGGCACGCATTTGTCAGCATCTGTTCCATTTCGTTTTTGTCTTTGACGATATTTTTGTCCATCCGTGTTCATGCGCTGATTAAAAATGTCCTTCTTTTGCCCCTGTAATCTAAAATTGTTTCTGGTGCCTCTTGCTGCTGTCGTTTTTTTATATTTGCACAGTTTTATTTATTTATTCGCGTAGTAGTTCGTTTACGACCATTAAACACCTCGTTTGTTGTGAAATATTATTTAAGGACTCGTTCGATGCAATGTTGACGGTTTTTGTAGCGTGATTGTTGTTCTTGTTATTACTGCTGCTCCTTATGCTGTACTCACGCAGCACCACGGATCTCCCGTGTGAAAGAGCCGGGCAACTGGCTGAACGGCACCGTCATCCGTGGGACAAATCAAAGTAAACACATTCCTGCGGAGGGAGCTGGTAGGAACGTTGGGTTGCTCGGTCAATGGCCAGGGTCAACGGCGGCACCACGTGGTGTATTCCGCACAATATGCCCGACTGTGAGGGCGGGCACAAGCCGGCGTGAGTAGGTGAAACGTTGAGTTTTATAAGGGCACCACGGGGTGACCAGCCCCTCCCCACCCAGCCCCACCCCCCGCCCAGCCCCACCCCCCACCCAGCCCCACCCTACCCACCCAGCCCCTCCCCACCCTCCCCTCTCCACCCAGCCCCGCCCCTCCCATTTTTGTATGCACGACGGACGGACAGAATAATCCCCTGTAGGCTGCTGGTGTAACCAGGAGGTTCCTAGACAGTATAAGCTCTGAATAAATGGCAATGCTGCTTTTCACTCTGAAGATCAGTTTTACAAAAGCGCTCCGAGATTCTCCGGTCCGCCTCTCTGTCATCATTCCGATGCTGGTGTGTGCCTTCAGTAAAATTTGCTGGCGTGCCTCTAAATTGAAAACTCATTTAATTAGAACTGCTGTTTCGCAAATGAGTTTGTTGTTCCCCCCCCCCCCGCACCTCCGATTAGCAACGGTTGGCTATGTACGGTGCGAAAGAAGTTCTACACACATACATTCATTCATTCAGTAAGCGCCCTGGTCATGTACCGACTCTCTTGAGTCTCTCAGTTGTGCCCCTCCGACAGATGTCTTCGATTGAAAATTTGACTTTTTTGTGTGCTTACCTTTCCAAATCCATATTTTGCAGGATGCAAAATGATCAGTATTTTTATTATATGAATAAAGTAACATTTATTAAGTAAAATGTGTGCGTTATATTAGTGGCGCACATATCAAGAAGAATATCAGATACATGTTTGGAAAGCCACTTAGTTAAATCTTTCATTAGTCTAGTAATTGATTAATTATGCAATCAATTATTTAACAGACCAGCGGCAAAATACTTTTGGATGAAGGCCTCCCTGTGACACTGACAGCCCTGGGGGCTGTTTCGACCATACTTGACCATGCTGGTCAATGCGGGTTGCTGAAGGTGGTGGTTGTGGAGAGATTTTAGCCGTGGCCAGAAATAGCCAGGTGACTGGGTTTATAGCGCAAGTTGCTAATCACCGACTATCACTCAATCCCAAAGCCACATATTCTCAACAATAATATCCAATAATGTTGACTACACCCTCTGCATTCGCTCTGATGTCATTTTGTTGAGTCTGTTATGCATTTATTGTATCAATTGTATTCTGTATCTGCGTGCATGAGTTTGTATTTTTTTAAAATCTTAATTACTCTCTGCAGCATCTTGAGCCGCTTATCAATAAATCAATCAGCATTTACTTGATACACGGAAAGTTCCATTTAGCCAGTTACCCATATAGTTTGCAGGGGAGATCCGTGGTGTATCAGCACCGAGCAAGAACAACAACGGCATACCTTGAAACGTAACAATCTAAAGTTATGAGTGTCAATGGAGTGTAGATTGAATTGCCACTGTTTGTGACAATTCAATGTACATGTCTCCATTTCACAAATATTAGTCGAAATTCCACATTGCTACGGCAGAGACACTTTTATCCACAGATCAACAACTGTTGACTTCTCACAAAGTGGTACTTAATTTATTAACCCCAGAGAGATGATGAGTTGAATTTACCCCTGACCAGGATTTTAATTCACAACCTTCCCAATGTCAATTGGTGCTGTGAGCACACCAATATTCAAAGGGATATACAATGAGCGGACCTTTGATTATCTCTGCAAATTAAAACTAAATTTTACGTATTCTTAGCTCTTTCGGTAAAGTCACGTTGAAGGGAAACAATAAAATAATAAAATATATCAATTTTTTGTGTTATATATTTGTATTGTTTTATATATATATTTATTTTATTGTTTCCCTTCAACGTGACTTTACCGAAAGAGCAAAGAATATGAATTACTGCAGTCACGAAAGCTTTAAATCTAAATTTAAATTTTACGTGTTTTTTTTTACCTCCATCAGCCTATGAACTTTCCAGACCAATGCATCAGTGGTTCAACAATCTTCACTCTGCTAATGAGACCCAAGAGGGCGAAACTGATAGAGTTTGCTTGTTTGTATTAAATCCTCTGGTTCACATAGAGATCTGGAAAGTCAATAGTCTGATCGGCAAAAAATGTAATATTTACGTGGATAGACAAGTGTGGGAACATTTTTTTGATAACCTATTTTCACATGCATAATTCGGAACGGCAACTCATTGCAGTGACAAGATCCGTGGTTTAGATGGAGTGCTCTTGCCTATAACATCTTGAAGCTCACGCAGCATACATCTGGGCACCGCGGTGATGAGATGTTAGCTGTATACAGGAGGTCGTGGGTTCTATACGTGTCAACCCATACGGTTTACCCGTATTCTTGTACAAGGAAATTGAGTTTTCAAGGTCCATACGGCGTGCGGCCGTTTCAACACGGTGAAGAAAAATATTTCAACAAAAATTATATTTGTTTGTGTTTCTCCCTCGTGATGCGACTTTGTATGATGAACGTTGAAATTTATAAGGGGCACGGAGTGACCAATAAGGTCTAAATTGGTCTGCAATAAGGTAGAGGGCACTGGTAAGGGATTGACAAGACATGGGGTTCGATCCCGACCCTGAGGATGCCTGTACATTGCGTTTGCATGTTCTTCCCGTGTCCGTGTGGATTTTTTCTGCGTCCTCTGGGATTTCCCTCAACATATTCTTGGTTCTTTCGGTAAAGTCACGTAGATAAAAAAAAAAAAAAAATTTCAAAAATAAATAAAAATATTATTTAAAAAAATCTAATTTAAAATAAAATAAAAGCAACAAAAAAAACCCCACGACGTTTCGATCGCAACACAAGCGGTCTTCATCCCTCAACATTTAGAATCGCCATTCGTTTAGAGTATTTGACTGCCATAAAGTTCCACGTGATAAGACGTTTCCATGAGCTGTAATCTGTGGCCAGGTCGCTTCTGAAAAAAAGAGCTATATAGCTCAGCGGGCATTATCTGGTCAAATAAGAGAGTAGTTAGTCGTTCGAATAAAAACACTGCAACTGACTCAATTTACATTGCGTACAGCAACCTCCATCCCCTACTGCTAAAACAGAATCAGAATATTTATTTAAACTGGAAGAATCCGATGAGCTATGGAGCTCTTTTTTTCACAGACGTCCGGTATAACATTGGCAGGACCCTCTTTGAAAGAGCCTTGCGAACTCAGTGAGGCTTGCTTGGGATATTAGTAAAGCGTCAAGCCTCACTCTGGTCACGAGATCCAAACCCGTGAATAAGAGGGAAAAAAAAACATCGCTCAAGAGTTTTTTCTTGTTTAAATAAATCCTGCTGGATAATATTGGCCTGGAAAGCCTACCGCCCGCTGTGTGTGTGTATATATATAGTACCGTACCTTAATTAACCGCACTGTACTTAATCCTACTGCCCGACGTCACACGCAATTGGGACCTCTCTACTGCCCGGCCACCGCCGTCACCTCCTTCCCCAGCCTCGTGCTCCTCTCTCCCCGTGCCGTCCCAGAGCCTCTTTAAACAATGAGACGACAATTGACAACTGGGGGGGGGGGGCGGGGGGACAACGACGCAATGAATCGCGTTGTTATTAGAGAGGGAGACGCCGCAGAAAGTCGTGGCTCCGTTGTCTTTTCCCTCTGTGACGTGGATGATGACGACGATGACAACACGTGGTCGCTGTCAACAAGCTGACCAGGCCACCAGCGCATTGAGGGAGCCTCTGTGTGTGTGTGTGGTTTTTTTTTGCGGGACGATTTGACGGTGCCAATTAGTATCCAGCAGCGTTGGTTACCAGCCAATTGTTGGGGACCCCAAAAAGCCAGACACTTCAATTTTGTCTGGTGCGTTGCTCGGCGACAAACATGATACGTTGAACAAGCTATGATCGTATAGTTGCGTGAACTAATGCAGGCAATTGGCTGATTACTATTCTAATTATGTTGGCATCTTATTACCTGTGATGAACTCATGGTGGTTACATATTTGTATCAGGGAGTTGCATTGCCAGGTGGGAGGGGGGCAGTGGGGGCCTTAGAGCTACCGTGAGCCCTTGGCTATAGTTTTGAAAAATGATGAAAAATTATAATTGGCTTTACGCTTTCTGGCAATAAAAAAGGAGCTGTTAAGATTTTAAAATACGGTAGATCATCGATTATCCGGCGACTTCGGGGGGTGGGGGGGGGGGTAATTGAGGGGGGCGCCGGATTGCAAAAGATGGCAAATAGCATCATTATTATTGCACATTCTTGCATGCCATTATGTTTTTCGATGTTGTGCATGTGTTTTATTTCGTGTTTAAAATGTGTTTACTCTATGAAATTGTCGTAAATAAACATACAGGTAGACAAAAAAAAGACTTTTAAAATGACCTATTTTCTGCACCGTACTAACCACTCCAATCTCGAAGATGATGTGCGTACTATGCTCTTGTTTCAACACAACCATGTTTGTCGATCACCGGACTTATGCGGCCTCATATCGAATTACACGCACTTTTTGCCAGATCGCACTATGCATATATATTATGTTTTTAGGAACTTAGTTATTTAGTAATTGAAAATGTATTTACATGCAGCATTTTCATTGTTTTACATTGCTGTATGTAGTTTATAATGTGCCGTATGTAATATTTCATCCATAATAGAGGTTTGTTTGGGTTAGATCGCGTAAATATATAAATGTTGTGTCGTTAAAACCCGCCACCACCCGACACGGCCAACTAGTAAGGGTTGTCTCGTAAACAGAACGTGGCCAATTCGTCACTAGTACAGCACACCGGTGTGTTGGAGAGCCAAGCCACAACATTTACAATCTGAGTACGACGTTTCGCAGGTAATTACAACTAGCTTCATCAGGCGACAGGCAGATGTGTGGAGAAGTCGAACTGTTTCGTTCCTTATATAGAGACGTGGATGTGGTGACCACCCTTCTGCGCTCTTGCGTAAAGTGGGTGGGGGGTTCATGATATTTCACGATGAATCAAGCGTAGCTACTTTTTTTTATTCATCACCTACCTGGTTACAGCCCTTTGGAGCGGTTTCGCCGGGATCGGCCCGGGACCGCCGGATAATGTTGGAAGCATCCGGATAATCGCGCAGCAGCTGGATAATCGATGATCAACTAATGCTAGATACCCGTTTGCGATGCATCAAGTCCGCACGTGCTTGCGGCAAAAAACGTCCAAACAAACACGCCGCCGACGCTTGTGCTTTGCTTGCTGAAACACACGCACAACAAACAAACAAACAAAAAAAGACACGCGCAAAACGCAAAAGGAGCGGACGCCCGCGACGTTAAAATGTCGTGCGTTCACGCCCTCGCTCTCGCGTTCCGGCAACCGTGCCGGTGTCGAGCCACTCGGCCCAAGACGCAGCACGGGGCCAGAGGGAAGCACAGACCACCTGGCCACAACTTGTGCGGCCTTCGGCCAGCTTTGGCCGCGCCGTTCCGTGACAACGCGCTGACCTTTAAATCGCTGTCGATCACGCCTCAAACAATTCCCCTTCCCGGTCTTCCTCTTTCCCGTGCGCCCGTTCTCTGCGTCCCTGCATCGTGCGCGTCTCACGATGCTGTTCTCGGCCGTACGCTCGAGGTGTTATACCCCAACCACGTCAATCATCGCCTTGCCATTATGTCCTCTATCGCTGATAGTCCCCGTTCATCTCGTTCCTGACCTCTTCCTTTTTTAAATATATATAGAAGCGCTTTGTTTCATTATTTGTTGTCGATCTTGAAAGGGGGGGGGGGGGAACACACAATATAGATCTGAGCATTGGTAGTGGTGAGCTGTGGTGAGCCCTGTAAACGATAGGGTTTGGGTTTTTGTTGTTTTCGTGAAAATGCGCCGAGTGTCTTTGGATGGATGAACATAGGGACGGACGTATGTAGGCTTTCCAGTGATCGCCTGGTGGGTTCGATCGCGACCCGGACTCCTGTATATTTGGAGTGTGCATGTCTCTCTCTCTCTCTCTCCGTGGCCGTGTGGATTTTTATCCAGGTCCTTCGATTTGCCCCTCCACATGGAGAATCAACGTGCGTTTAGGGTATTTTTGGCTGCTACATTGAGGGAAAAAAGTATTTGATCCCCTGCTGATTTTGTACGTTTGCCCACTGACAAAGAAATGATCAGTCTATAATTTTAATAGTAGGTTTATTTGAACAGTGAGAGACAGAATAACAACAACAACAAAATCCAGAAAAAACGCCAAAAATTTAATAAATTGATTTGCATTTTAATGAGGGAAATAAGTATTTGACCCCTCTGCAAAACATGACTTAGTACTTGGTGGCAAAACCCTTGTTAACAATCACAAAGGTCAGACGTTTCTTGTAGTTGGCCACCAGGTTTGCACACATCTCAGGAGGGATTTTGTCCCACTCTTCTTTGCATATCTTCTCCAAGTCATTAGGGTTTCGAGGCTGACGTTTGGCAAATCGAACCTTCAGCTCTCTCCACAGATTTTCTATGGGATTAAGGTCTGGAGACTGGCTAGGCCACTCCAGGACCTTAATGTGCTTCTTCTTAAACCACTCCTTTGTTGCCTTGGCCGTGTGTTTTTGGGTCAATGTCATGCTGGAATACCCATCCACGACCCATTTTCAATGCCCTGGCTGAGGGAAGGAGGTTCTCACCCAAGATTTGACGGTACATGGCCCCGTCCATCGTCCCTTTGATGCGGTGAAGTTGTCCTGTCCCCTAGGCAAAAAACCACCCCCAAAGCATAATGTTTCCACCTCCATGTTTGACGGTGGGGATGGTGTTCTTGGGGTCATAGGCAGCATTCCTCCTCCAAACACGGCGAGTTGAGTTGATGCCAAAGAGCTCCATTTTGGTCTCATCTGACCACAACACTTTCACCCAGTTGTCCTCTGAATCATTCAGATGTTCATTGGCAAACTTAAGACGGGAATGTATATGTGCTTTCTTGAGCATGGGGACCTTGCGGGCGCGGCAGGATTTCAGTCCTTCACGGCGTAGTGTGTTACCAATTGTTTTTTTGGTGACTATGGTCCCAGCTGCCTTGAGATCATTGACAAGATCCTCCCGTGTAGTTCTGGGCTGATTCCTCACCGTTCTCATGATCATTGCAACTCCACGAGGTGAGATCTTGCATGGAGACCCAGGCCGAGGAGATTGACAGTTCTTTTGTGTTTCTTCCATTTGCGAATAATCGCACTAACTGTTGTCACCTTCTCACCAAGCTGTTTGTAAATGGTCTTGTAGCCCATTACAGCCTTGTGTAGGTCTACAATCTTGTCCCTGACATCCTTGGAGAGCTCTTTGTTCTTGGCCATGGTGGAGAGTTTGTAATCTGATTGATTGCTTCTGTGGACAGGTGTCTTTTATACAGGTAACAAGGTGAGATTAGGAGCACTCTCTTTAAGTGTGCTCCTAATCTCAGCTCGTTACCTGTATAAAAGACACCTGGGAGCCAGAAATCTTTCTGACTGAGAGGGGGTCAAATACTTATTTCCCTCATTAAAATGCAAATCAATTTATAACATTTTTGGCATGCGTTTTTCTGGATTTTTGTTGTTGTTACTCTGTCTCTCACTATTCAAATAAACCTACCATTAAAATTATAGACTGATAATTTCTTTGTCAGTAGGCAAACGTACAAAATCAGCAGGGGATCAAATACTTTTTTCCCTCACTGTATAAAAAAATGTTGATGTGATAAGCCGCTTAATTCAGCTATCAGTTGTGGCCAGGTCGCTTCTGAAAAAGATATATAGCTCACGTGGTCCTTACCTGGTAAAATAAAACAAAAAATTGCGTAGTTTTAGTTTAAAGCTTCAGCTCGCCATTTGATCAAGTGTTTGAGGGCAGATGACATTTCGTGCCAATTGGTCCGTGATCTTGGGTCCACTAGTAGAGCTTCCGCCGCTCCTTGTTGTTGCAGAAGTTCACGGTTCGAATTCCAGCGGCCGCCCTGGTTAATGCTGCGAGTGTAGCGATCATTAAAAATTCCATGCGCCGTCTGCTTCACAGTGACGTCAAGGTCCCGTGACGTCATTCCCAAGAGCGGCCCATCGCATGGCGGCGTCACGGTCCAAATTTGCCACATTTTTTGCGCGCAAACACTAAATGTTTGCGCCCAAATAAGACTCAATTGGAGTATACATCGCGATAATCGCCCCCTCTCTGCGAGAATTTAGCAGGACCCAAATTACCGTTGCTCAAGTGAGGCCTTCTTGGTTAAACGAGCCTAAAAATACAATTAACATTTCAACTGCCTGAAAGGGAAGACACCACCTCTCTGAGTTGTGTTCTTATGCGGGGAAAATACATATGGCTTTGTTTCTTATGTGTAATGGTAACTTCCTGGTTCTTTTGAAAACCCAGTGAGGAAGGATGTACAAGGAGCGGATTTGGAGTGCCCGTCTAATGCTGTACAGGACACAATGCATGCATGCATGTGTGTTGAACTTCTTTCGCACCGTACGTAGCCAAATGTGCCAATCGGAGACGAGGAACTTCATTTTTCAAACCAGCCTCTTCTTCATGGACGATCGGACGAAAAACATGAATTTCCTTGCTCAAAGACATAACAAAGTACAGAGCGTACGGTCGTTGCTGTGTGATCAACATTGATTTCAGGCCATGGAACGCGTCCGGAGAGGTTCATCGACCGGGGAGATGGAACGAATAAACCAGTTAAGGGTGCAGGTCCTGGGTGGATTCATCCATCGCAGCGTCGTTAAGAGGCGGCGGCTTGTAGAGGCCTGCATCGAGCAGTGGATCGACCATGGCTGACGATGACAGCGCACAAAAGGGTTGGCACCAAGTTGTGGGTGAGGGAGGTCGACTGCGGTGGGTCCCGAGGTAGTCCTGTGCCATCATCTTCCAGGGATGTTCGCTCACACAGCGCAAGGGGTCTTCTGCTGGCTGCGTGACTTCCAAGGACGTCTCTTTGAGCTCGTCTGACCTCACCCAACGGCAGGAGGTCATCAACCAATTGCGTTTAAACCACCACGCCTCGCCATAGCTTCCTTTCCCGGTGTGAGATCCCATTAGTTGTTGCAGAGTCAACACCCCCCCCCCTCCCAAAGCTCCGCATGACAAAAATACAAAGATCCCCCGTATAGGCGAAACAGACAGCAGGGGCAAGTGCTGTTAGCGAGCACCTACGAAGGCCGGCACGGCACGCGAAGGGGAGTGGGTGGCCAGCACCACGCCCGGACGCCTTTGTCTCCCCAGTGGCGATGTTTATTACACACCGCACCAGGTGCTCATTTTAGGCAGAGTCGACCTGGAGGAGGCCCACGACCGGTTCAGACATTCGCCACGGATGTTGGCGACCGTTAGCAGGAATCGAACTCCGGGGGAGGGGGCGCGTTCGTAGGGCGGCGCGCTAACCGTCGCACCATCGCTCCCCACATGATACATCTGGGATAGAGACACGCATAACAACAACAACTAAAGCCAAAACGATTCGTTAATATATGAGAATGAAATTCCGTTCGTGCGACAAACCCCTGAAACCAACACACGGAGAGGGTCAAACGGACCCGTTACTTGAAACGCAGCCCGCCACGCACACAAATGCCACGAGGGGCGAAACGTAAAACGACCGTGTGTGTCTGTGTGCGTTTTTCTTTTGTCCCCCGGCGAACATGAATTTTGTCGGAATCCTCGCCTTCGTTGTTATTATTATTATTATTGGGATGGCAATTCAGCCTTACCCCGAGCGTGTACCGTACAGTGCGAGGCACGATTTGAGTCGTGGTCATTGACCGTGCGTTGCTAAAACGCAGCTGTAATGCAACTTAAGCACCACCGCCGCCGCCGCCGCCGCCACCACCACCTTGCGTGCCTGGAATGGCATTTTGCCGTGGAGCGTGCGGCGTGGGCTTGTTACTCCTGCAATGCCCCGGGGCGGCGAGCGCGCTCGTGTGCGCGTGCGTGCGGGCGCGCGCGCGCGCGTCTGTGCGCGTCCGTGCGTGCGTGCGTGCCACTGTGGGGAGCGGTGGCGCAGCGGTTAGCGCGCTGCGCTACGAACCCCGGCGACCCGGGGTTCGATCACGGTCCCACGGCCACCAATACCGGTGACGATTATATCTGCACCGGGTCTGGGCCTCCCCTAGGTTGACTCAGCCTCGAATGTGTACCTGGTTTGCGGTGTGTAATCATCGCCACTCGGGAGACAAAAGGTGGACGGGCGTGGTGGTGGCCACCCACCCCCTCGTGTGCCACAGTGCCGGCCTTCATAGGCGCTACTCGCTAACAGCACTTGCCCCAACAGTCTGTTAAGGCTATACAGGAGGCTCTTTGTCTCGGTGCGTGCGTGCCTGTGGTGGGGATGGCTTGTGTTCGCTTGCGTGCGTGCGAATGAATATGTGAGTGGCGGTGGTTGGATATGTTGTGTATCTGCAGTGTCTGCGAATGTCGTATCGGTGGGTGGGGTGGGAGAGTGGTGGCCCACGGTGGCTGGCCAAGCACGCAGCAGCACTACCACTGCGACACGTTCCCGATCATAGCCACCGGGGTTCAACTCCCAGTCGCGGATTTGAACAATGGAAGAGCGCGTGGCAAGTTGGCATCTGAAACCTTGCACCCTGGGTCACTCTCCCGGTGTCGCTCAGACGTAAACAAGTACCTTGCGCAACGTGTAAACATCAGCGCCGTGAAGACAAAGTTGGCCAGGTGTTGCGCTGGCAACAGCAACCCCCATTGTATTGCTGTGCTGGCTCTGAATAAGAGGTTCTTGCTGGTGGCGCGGGTCCCGTCACCTTGTGATGCCGAGAGATATTTGTGTCTGACTGTGCGCGTGTGTGTTTTTTTTTGCGTTGGGTCTGCAGTGCCACTTTGCTCCAGAGAGTGGTGGTTGCGTGAAACATGAACGCATTACAGTCTAGAATAGAGTTCTTCACTGATTTTCAGAGGTGGTGGTGGGGGGAGGGGAGGCACATTCGCTAATAAAGACATCGTCAGTGTGAGGGCCGCACACATTTGAAACCATCGGGGGGTTTGACAGCAGCAAGATGATGATGATGATGGTGAAACCTCTTATTATGGATGATATTGGTCGCGAAAGCCTACGTGTTAAACTGATTATGTGGGGGGTGTTTTTACCATTTGTGTCTTGTCTGGGGGCCGCTCTTGAGAGGCCGCACTAAAGGCCACCAGGGGGCCGTCAATGGCTCGCGGGCCTTGCAATGAAGAACACTGGGCTAGAATATATATTTACATGTATAATCATATGTAATTCAATAATAACAGCTATTTGTGTGTGTGTTTTTACAGCATGTACTTGACGTTACAATTGACGTTAAAAAATTATTTACAAATAGCGCAATTTTTGGGCACTACAGAGTTGGATAACACGAATGATGATGATGATGATGATATTGTACTATCAATAAAACTATTTTAAAAAAATAAACTCTAAGCTATTTTTATTTTACCAGGTAAGGCCCACTGAGCAATATAGCTCATTTTTTTCTAAGCGACCCAGCCACAAATGATAGCCCAACGGAATCGGCTAATCACGCGAACATTTATATCAGCCAAATACTCTGAACGCACGTTTCTAAACGTGCAGGGAGAACCCGAAGGATCCGGAGAAAAATCCACACAACCACGGGAAGAACATGCAAACTGCACACACACACACAGCAGGCGTCGGAGTCGAGATCGAACCCACGACCTCCTGCACGATAGGCGACGCAGTTAACATCTCCTAGCCATCGTTCGTCTCGTAAAGCCTCACGAGTCTTCAGACCCTGCACTGTGATGGGGGTTGTTTTTTTTTTTTACCACTTCCATTCTAGAGTGTTCGGCGGCGGGAAACCGGAGTGCCCGGAGAAAACTCACCCTCTCAAGGGGTGACGACAACACTCAAAACAACGGCCACAGACGCCGACAATGCCTCCAACCCACTGTCTGTGCTGCCATCTCCGTGGGGTTTAAAGCTTCACAATTCTCTGCGTGATCCACCAATTCTCACCCCCCCCCCCAAAAAAAGTGCTGGATCACGAGGGAGTGTGCACCATCACCACCACCGCATCATCCAAACGTTGAGTTCGCATCCCGCTTACGACCACCAACATCAGTGATAGCGAATATCTGAACCAGTCCCGGTCCTCCCCTAGGTCGACTCAGCCTCAAATGAGTACCTGGCGTGTTAACACCGCCACTGGGGAGACAAAGGCGGTCGGGCGTGGTGCTGGCCACCCACCCCCTCGTGTACCGTTCCGGCCTTCATAGGTGCTCGCTAACAGCACTTGCCCCTACAGTCTGTTAAGGCTACACGGGGGAACTTTGTCTTTGTCCATAAAGGGTGGTGCGTTTCGTGTGTGCCGTGAGTGCACGGAGTCTTGCAAGGTTCCCTTGCCTCCCCTGCGAAGGGGGAGGTCGAGGAGCTTCTGCGACGCTTTCGCCTGTGCGCGTGGTGGTGGTGGTGGGGGGTGTTTCTCTCCATTTAATTGTGTAGTCATGCGCGTAAGTGACAGGATGATGTATGCACGGCGCTTGTGTTGTGGGCTGCGTGTGCTCGAGTTTTAGGGGAGCGACCAAACAGCGGTTGGGGGAAGATATTCGGAGCCGGTCTGCGACAAGCAGCGAGGTCGACTCAACCTTAAATTGAGTCACTTGTGCGGTGAGCGAACACGTCAGTGCCGGGGGAGACAAAGGCGGCCGCGTGTGAGGCTTGAGCACCTTTCGTAGGTGCTCGCTAACGGCACTTGCCCCTACAGTCTGTCAAGGCTACACGGGGGAACTTTGTCTTTGGTGCGTGCGGAAGCAACAGTGACCTTCTCTGATCCTATGGCTTTGTCTTCGTGAAGAGCAGTCCTATCCGCTATATTATACTCTCCGCTCATGCTGCAATATGAACTTCACGTACGATCTTAATCAAATATATTCCACAGATTAAGAGGATGTTTCGCACCGCTGTAAGTTGTAGAATTTAACTCTACCGGATCATCATCTTACGGCAAAGAAGCATCATCATCCTCAGTCGTATATCGTCCGATATTAAGAAGCCACTCGGGCTATGCATTTCTAAATCTAAATTGAAAACTCATTTCTGCAGGATTGCATTTTGTGTGTTTAGTGTGTTGTCCTTCCCCCGCACCTCCGATTTGCACGGTTGGCTACGCACGGTGCGAAAGAAGTTAAACATACTGTACATGTAACTAACGTCATCATACCGGACATTCCTCGAAAAATAACACGAGACGAACGTGGACTCAAAAAGGCAAGAGCATGGGTTCCAGAGCTCTCGTACCCATGCCGTTGGTGCCGATAGAGCTTCGTGGTGGACGTGAGTGAGTGTGCACGTGCGCGCGTGAGTACGTGTGTGTGTATGGATGGGCAATGCTGTCGTGGACAGTGCTGAGGAGGGGGGCAATTCCGAATGGCCTCGCCCCTCATGGCGTCTGTGACCACCACAGCAGCTAAATGGGGGCACTGGACGGGTGCGAGGGGCTGGTAACCCCTCCACCTTCAATACATTACCACTAAACCACGAACAAAAAAATTTAATTAACAAGCTTGTGCCGGAGGCCCCGGGGGGACAGGCGTCTATGACGTCTCCTGGCCAAACCCCAATTGGCGGAGCCAGGGGATTGAATCTTTACCCTCGGGACTCCTCCAGAAACAACAAAAAACCACTACGGATGGCCACGTGGAATGTTCGAATGCTCACTGCGGAGGAGAGGCTGTCACTCCTCTGTCGGGAGCTGGACCGGTACAGCCTGGATCTATGTGGCTTTCAGGAGGTCCGGTGGACCGGCTTTGGCTCCTGCAACCATGAGGGGTGGACAGTCCTGTAATCGGGGCAGGAGACTGCCAAACAATAGGGAGTGGCTATACTTCTGAACAAAACAATGAAGGGGGTTTGGGAGCGTGGTGGTGAGGTGTGGGAAGCTGTAAGCCCCAGGCTACTTTGGGCTCGCCTTCCCGTCAACCGGAGGCAAGGAGTGGTGGTCGTGGTTACTTATGCCCCCACCAAAGACGAACATCCGTGGAGGGATGCAGGCAAGGCCGATGAGTCAGATGCCTTCTATGACCTCCTGTCATAGGTGCTGGCTAAAGTGGCCCATCGGGATAGAGTCATCTTGTTGGGTTGACTTCAATGCCCGAGTTGGTCATGATGCTGGCACCTGGTCTGGAGTGATTGGAAGGCATGGCCCAGTTCAGCTCAATATCAACGGTTGGAGGCTGCTAGATTTTTGTGCAGCCCATGGGCTTGTAATTACCAACACGCTGTTCCGGCATCGGCGCATCCACACAACATCATGGACACATGCCGGGTCCAAGCAAGAACATCTGCTGGACTACATAGTGATGGACCAGCGGATGCGAACCCATATCCTTGACACCAGGACCTACCGTGGAGCTGATCTGCCCTCGGACCATCGACTTGTCATCTGTAAGATGTGCCTGCCATTCTTCCACTCCGGTGGTGGGTGTACACCCAGGACCCCATTCCAACCATCAGCTAGCTGAGACCAGGTGGCCTGGTCTCAGCTAGCTGATGCAAGTTGCAAGCGAGAATTTCATCATCGCTTGCGGCTGGGGTTAGCATCGTCCCCCACTCCTCCTGATGTCGAGGGTAAATGGTCGAGGTTTAGGACTGTGACTCATGCAGCTGCAATGGCTGATTTAGGTACGCGATCCAGACCTCCCCAGAGACCCTGGCTGACAGAGGAGGTGTTAAGGATGGTTGAGAAAAAGCGACAGGCCCACTCTAATCGTCTACAGCATCCCACGTCAGAGAATGAGGAGGCATACCGCAGCCTACGCTCGGAGGTTCGGAGAGCTGTGAGGCGCTGCAAGGATGGGTGGTGGTCGCGGGTTGCTGAGGAGATGGAGTCTGCCACAATGGCCCGCGATTACAATCCCTATTTAACTCCATCAAAAAAGTAACCTGCAGCGCCACACCTATTATCATCATTAAGGGAAAGAACGGTGATCCAATCTCCGACCCCCAGGAACCGGTTTGCAGATTTGCTGAGCATTTCTGTGAGGTCCTGAGGCAGGGGGAATCCCTCAGCCTGGAAAACATCATGTGACAAAGTGGAGATGACCCTGCTGAGGCTGCGGTGCCTCAAATATTGGAGGAGGAAGTCACCCCCTGTGAGTGGCTGGCTGAGGTGCCATCCGTTGAAGAAGTACTGAAGGCGATCCAGAGTCTGAGACCAGGAAAGGCACCGGGCAGAGATGATCTCTCAAGCGAAATGCTGAGGGAGGGTGGCATTTGTGCGCAGACTGCCCTACATGACATCATAACAACAGTCTGGGCCACTGGACGGGTTTCGCAGGATCGGAAGGATGCCCTGGTGGTCCCCCTCTTTAGAAGGGGGACCGCACAGTCCGTAACAACTTCAGGGGCATCTCACTCCTCAATGTGCCGGGAAAGGTCCTGGCAAGGATTATTCAACATCGCCTTGCTAGGCACGCTGAGGAAAGGCTTACGGAGCCCCAATGCGGTTTCAGGAAAGGGCGGTCCTGCACAGATGCCATATTTTCTGTCCGTCTGCTACAGAAGAGGTGTATGGAATTCCAACAAGACCTACATCTCTGCTTTATTGACCTGGTCAAGGCCTATGATACCATCAGTAGGCCTGGGCTCTGGGTTGTTCTTCGTGCTTTCGGAGACCCTGACCCTCTGCTCACGCTCATTAAGGACCTTCACGATGGTGAGCAGGCCCGGGTAAAACTACCTGGCCGGGAGTCAGAGCCATTCCCTGTACACCTTGGGGTGCAACAGGGATGTACTCTGGCTCCAACATTATTTAACATCTATTTCGACCACGTAGCTTGTGAAGCTTTCAGTAGCTCTACTGGAGGAATTTCCATCTGGTACAGATACAATGGGGGGCTGATCGATGCTCGGGTCCGGTTAAGGGATGGCTCCCTATTGGTCAACCACGTTATGTATGCCGACGACCTGGTAATTGCGCTCACTCAGAGTAGGAGCTGGAGGTGCTGCTGCTGAAACTGGAGTGTGCCACTAAGAGGTGGGGCCTTACCATCAGCCCCACCAAAACGAACAGCAGAGGTCTCACTCCGAATCAGTCTAGCGGCAATATCTTTTCATCGGTTGCGTAACGCTGTGTGGAAGCTACCTGGCCTGTCGCTCCGCACTAAGCTTCAGGTCTTCTCGGCCACAGTCATTCCCTCCTTTCTCTACGCTTGCGAAACGTGGACCCCCCCTAATGGAATATCTTCGCCGGTTAGAAACATTTAGGCAGGCCTGCCTACGATCAGTCCTTAGTTTAACCAGGCTGGATTGTGTGAGAAGCTCACAAATTCTCGAAAGATCTGCACAAAGTCTCATTGTTGAGCTCCTCCGGCAGGCAAGGCTGCGTTGGCTGGGCCATGTAGCCCGCATGCCCAGCCACCGCATGCCGAAACAGCTTTTGTTCGGCCGGATCGAGGGGGCTAAGCGGGCGCGGCACGGGCTAGAGAAGAGATGGAGTGATGTGGTACAGGAGGACGTGGAGCTGAGTGGACTTGCCGATGACTGGTACCAGCGGTGTCAAGATCGGCCTCTGTGGAGGAGGCTCGTGATGGACGCTACTGGGCAGTTGGAGGCAGTCGCCCTCCAACAACAACGGAGGGCGGAGGAGCGACGCTCACAACAACGAGCGGAGCGCCGGGTGGCTAAAGCACAGCAGGTTGGCACAGTAGGGGGCACAGGTGGTGCATCAGCAAGTCATCTCAGTCAGTCGACCCGTGACACCTGGGTCTGTCCCGTGACCTCCTGCCAGCGGGCGTTCGACACTTCACGTGGCCTCAAGCTGCACATAGCCTGGCACAAGCGTCGTGGTGACGTCACCGCCACTTAGTGGCGAATGGCGGTTGTTGTTGTGTGAGACGGTGTGTGTGTGAGTACTTGTGTGTGTGTATGTGGGAGTACCGTACGTGTGTGTACGTGTGTGTGTGTATGTGGGAGTACCGTACGTGTGTGTACGTCTGTGTGTGTGTAGGTGTACGGTACGTGTGTGCGTGTGTCCTTGTGTTCTAAAGCCTCGCTAACAGCACTTGCCCCAACCGCCTGTCACAGGCCATGTGGAGGATGGTCGTCTTTGTGTGTGTGAGTATGTTTGCGAGTACTGTACGTGTGTGTAGGTGTGCGTGTGTGTGTGGGAGTGTGTGGGAGTGTGTGTGTGTCCGCGTGTGTGTGTGTCTGCGTGCGTGTCTGCGTGTGTGTGTGCCTGCGTGTGGGGAGCGGTAGTGTAGCTGTTAGCGCTACGCTGCGCTATGAATCTGGCGAGCCGGGTTCGATTCCCGCTCACGGCCAACACCGGTGACGATTATCTGAACCGGTCCCGGGCCTCCCCTAGGTCGACTCAGCCTCAAATGAGTACCTGGTGCGGTGTGTAAACATTGCCACTAGGGAGACAAAGGCGGTCGGGCGTGGTGCTGGCCACCCACCCCCTCGTGTACCGTTCCGGTCTTGATAAGTGCTGCTCGCTAACAGCACTTGCCCCTACAGTCTGTTAAGGCTATATGGGGGATCTTTGTCTTTATCTTTGTGTCTGCGTGTGTGTGTCTGCGTGTGTGTGTCTGCGTGTGTGTGTGTCCGTGTGTGTGTGTCTGCGTGTGTGTCCGCGTGTGTGTGTCTGCGTGTGTGTGTGTTGTGTCCGTGTGTGTTGTGTCCGTGTGTGTTGTGTCCGTGTGTGTGTGTCTGCGTGTGTGTGTCTGCGTGTGTGTGTGTTGTGTCCGTGTGTGTCTGCGTGTGTGTTGTGTGTGTGTCTGCGTGTGTGTGTCCGTGTGTGTGTCTGCGTGCGTGTGTGTGTGTCCGTGTGTGTCTGCGTGTGTGTGTGTGTTGTGTCCGTGTGTGTGTGTGTGTCCGCGTGTGTGTGCAAGGCAGCTGGAGAGCCGCGCTCTCTCCCACAGCGCTGTTTGTTTCAAGCCGTGCGTGACTGCAGAGCGTGGGGGGGGGGCAGCGCGCGTGCATGCGTGTCGTGTGGTGGTGGTTGTAGTGTGGTGGTGGTTGTAGTGTGTGTGTCGTGTGGTGGTGGTGGTGGTGGTTGTAGTGTGTGTCGTGTGGTGGTGGTGGTTGTAGTGTGTGTGTGTGGTGGTGGTTGTAGGGTGTGTCGTGTGGTGGTGGTTGTAGTGTGTGTCGTGTGGTGGTGGTGGTGGTTGTAGTGTGTGTCGTGTGGTGGTGGTTGTAGTGTGTGTCGTGTGGTGGTGGTGGTTGTAGTGTGTGTCGTGTGGTGGTGGTTGTAGTGTGTGTCGTGTGGTGGTGGTTGTAGTGTGTGCGTCGTGTGGTGGTGGTTGTAGTGTGTGTGTCGTGTGGTGGTGGTTGTAGTGTGTGTGTGTGGTGGTGGTTGTAGTGTGTGTCGTGTGGTGGTGGT
The DNA here is from genome assembly GCF_048934315.1 of Petromyzon marinus. Taxonomy (NCBI): domain Eukaryota; kingdom Metazoa; phylum Chordata; class Hyperoartia; order Petromyzontiformes; family Petromyzontidae; genus Petromyzon; species Petromyzon marinus. Next base: position 11,730,486 of record NC_133678.1, on the reverse strand, counting down.
TGTAGTGCGTGTCGTGTGGTGGTGGTTGTAGTGTGTGTCGTGTGGTGGTGGTTGTAGTGTGTGTGTCGTGTGGTGGTGGTTGTAGTGTGTGTGTGTGGTGGTGGTTGTAGTGTGTGTCGTGTGGTGGTGGTTGTAGTGTCGTGTGGTGGTGGTGGTTGTAGTGCGTGTCGTGTGGTGGTGGTGGTGGTTATAGTGTGGTGGTGGTTGTAGTGTGTGTGGTGGTGGTGGTGTCGTGTGGTGGTGGTTGTAGTGTATGTGTGTGGTGGTGGTTGTAGTGTGTGTCGTGTGGTGGTGGTTGTAGTGTGTGTGTGGTGGTGGTGCTTGTAGTGTGTGTGTGGTGGTGGTGGTTGTAGTGCGTGTCGTGTGGTGGTGGTTGTAGTGTGTGTCGTGTGGTGGTGGTTGTAGTGTGTGTGTCGTGTGGTGGTGGTTGTAGTGTGTGTCGTGTGGTGGTGGTTGTAGTGCGTGTCGTGTGGTGGTGGTTGTAGTGTGTGTCGTGTGGTGGTGGTTGTAGTGTCGTGTGGTGGTGGTGGTTGTAGTGTCGTGTGGTGGTGGTGGTTGTAGTGTGTGTCGTGTGGTGGTGGTTGTAGTGCATGTCGTGTGGTGGTGGTGGTTGTAGTGTCGTGTGGTGTGGTGGTGGTGGTTGTAGTGTGTGTCGTGTGGTGGTGATTGTAGTGTCGTGTGGTGTGGTGGTGGTGGTGGTTGTAGTGTGTGTCGTGTGGTGGTGATTGTAGTGTCGTGTGGTGGTGGTGGTGGTTGTAGTGTGTGTGTCGTGTGGTGGTGGTGGTGGTTGTAGTGTGTGTCGTGTGGTGGTGGTTGTAGTGCGTGTCGTGTGGTGGTGGTTGTAGTGTGTGTGTGTGGTGGTGGTGGTTGTAGTGTGTGTCGTGTGGTGGTGGTGGTTGTAGTGTGTGTGTGTGGTGGTGGTGGTTGTAGTGCGTGTCGTGTGGTGGTGGTTGTAGTGCGTGTCGTGTGGTGGTGGTGGTTGTAGTGTGTGTCGTGTGGTGGTGGTTGTAGTGTGTGTCGTGTGGTGGTGGTGGTTGTAGTGTGTGTCGTGTGGTGGTGGTGGTTGTAGTGTGTGTCGTGTGGTGGTGGTTGTAGTGTGTGTCGTGTGGTGGTGGTTGTAGTGTCGTGTGGTGGTGGTGGTGGTTGTAGTGTGTGTGTGTCGTGTGGTGGTGGTTGTAGTGTGTGTCGTGTGGTGGTGGTTGTAGTGCATGTCGTGTGGTGGTGGTGGTTGTAGTATGTGCATGTCGTGTGGTGGTGGTGGTTGTAGTGTGTGCATGTCGTGTGGTTGTAGTGGTGGTTGTAGTGTGTGTGTCGTGTGGTGGTGGTGGTTGTTGTAGTGTGTGCATGTCGTGTGGTTGTAGTGGTGGTTGTAGTGTGTGCGTGTGGTGGTTGTAGTGTGTGCGTGTGGTGGTTGTGGTGGTGGTTGTAGTGTGTGCATGTCGTGTGGTGGTGGTGGTGGTTGTAGTGTGTGCGTGTCGTGTGGTGGTGGTTGTAGTGTGTGCGTGTCGTGTGGTGGTGATGCTGGATGGGTAGTTACTGTGTGTGCGTATCGTGTGGTGGTGGTTGTGGTTGTGGTGATGCTGGATTGGTAGTTACTGTGTGTGCGCCTGTCGCTGTTTCCATGTTATCGCGTCAGATCAACACAGTGCGTCCACCAAGAAACACATTAGCGTCGCCTGCACACACACACATCGTGTCTCACACACACCGTGTCACACACACACACACCGTGTCACACACACACACCGTGTCACACCGTGTCTCTCACACCGTGTCACACACACACACCGTGTCTCTCACACACACACCGTGTCACACACACACCGTGTCACACCGTGTCTCTCACACCGTGTCACACACACACCGTGTCTCACACAACAACAACAACAACCGCCATTCGCCACTAAGTGGCGGTGACGTCACCACGACGCTTGTGCCAGGCTATGTGCACCCTGAGGCCACGTGAAGTGTCGAACGCTCGCTGGCATGAGGTCACGGGGCAGACCCAGGTGCCACGGGTCGACTGACTGAGATGACTGGCTGATGCACCACCTGTGCCCCCTACTGTGCCAACCTGCTGTGCTTTAGCCACCCGGCGTTCCGCTCGTTGTTCTGAGCGTCGCTCCTCCGCCCTCCGTTGTTGTTGGAGGGCGACTACCTCCAACTGCCCAGTAGCGTCCTTCACGAGCCTCCTCCACAGAGGCCGATCTTGACACCGCTGGTACCAGTCATCGGCAAGTCCACTCAGCTCCACGTCCTCCTGTACCACATCACTCCATCTCTTCTCTAGCCCGTGCCGCGCCCACTTTGCCCCCTCAATCCGGCCGAACAAAAGCTGTTTCGGCATGCGTTGGCTGGGCATGCGGGCTACATGACCCAGCCATCGCAGCCTTGCCCGCCGGAGGAGCTCACCGATGGGACCTTGCCCAGATCTTTCAAGGATTTGTGAGCTCCTCACACAATCTAGTCTGGTCAAACCCAGGATGGATCGTAGGCAGGCCAGCCTAAATGTTTCTAACCGGCGAAGATGTTCCATTAGGGGGGTCCACGTTTCGCAAGCGTAGAGAAGGGAGGGAATGACCGTGGCCGAGAAGACTTGAAGCTTAGTGCAGAGCGACAGACCAGGTAGCTTCCACACAGCGTTACGCAACCGATGAAAAGATATTGCCGCTCGTCTGATTCGGAGTGAGACCTCTGCTGTTAAACTGGAGCCAGTCATAAGCCCACTGCCCAGGTATGGGAAACTCTCCACTCTCTCCACAACTGCCCCATCACCGATTGGGAGTTGTGGGGGTGGAGTGTCCGATGGTACAAAATACCCAGGCAGGCGCTTAGTTTTGGTGGGGCTGATGGTAAGGCCCCACCTCTTAGTGGCACGCTCCAGTCTCAGCAGCAGCGTCTCCAACTCCTCCTCTGACTGAGCAGCTATTATCAAATCATCAGCATACATAACGTGGTTGAGCAATAGGGAGCCATCCCTTGACCGCACCCGGGCATCGATCAGCCTCCCATTATATCTGTACCATATGGAGATTCCCCCGGTACAGCTATTGAAGGCTTCACGAACTACGTGGTCAAAATAGATGTTAAATAATGTGGGAGCCAGAGGACATCCCTGTCGCACCCCAAGGTGTACAGGGAATGGCTCTGACTCCCGGCCACGTAGTTTTACCCGGGCCCGCTCACCATCATGAAGGTCCTTAATGATCGTGAGCAGAGGGTCAGGGACTCCAAAAGCGCGAAGAACAACCCAGAGCCCACGCCTACTGATGGTATCATAGGCCTTGACCTGGTCAATAAAGCAGAGATGTAGGTCTTGTTGGAATTCCCTACACCTCTGCTGCAGCAGACGAACAGAAAATATGACATCTGTGCAGGACCGCCCTTTCCTGAAACCACATTGGGGCTCCGCAAGCCTCTCCTCAGCGTGCCTGGCAAGGCGATGCTGAATAATCCTTGCCAGGACCTTTTCCGGCACACTGAGGAGTGAGATGCCCCTGTAGTTGTTACAGTTTGTGCGGTCCCCCTTCTTAAAAAGGGGGACCACCAAGGCATCCTTCCAATCCTGTGGAACCCGTGCAGTGGTCCAGACCGTTCTTATGATGTCATATAGGGCAGTCTGTGCACAAACGCCACCCTCCCTCAGCATTTCGCTTGGGAGATCATCTCTGCCCGCTGCCTTTCCTGGTCCCAGACTCCGGATCGCCTTCAGTACTTCCTCAACAGATGGCACCTCAGCCTGTCACTCACAGGGGGTGACTTCTTCCAATATTTGAGGCACCGCAGCCTCAGAAGGGTCATCCTCACTTTGTGCCACGATGTTTTCCTGGCTGAGGGATTTTTCCTCCCCCAGGACCTCACAGAAATGCTCAGCAAATCTGCAAACCTGTTCCTGGGGGTCGGAGATTGGATCATCGTTTTTTCCCCTAATGATGGTAATAGGTGTGGCGCTGCAGGTTACTTTTTTGATGCAGTTAAATAGAGATTTGTGATCACGGGCCACTGAGGCAGACTCCATCTCCTCAGCAACCCGCGACCACCACCCATCCTTGAAGCGCCTCACGGCTCTCCAAACCTCCGAGCGAAGGCTGTGGTAAGCCTCCTCATTCTCTGACGTGGGATTCTGTAGCCGATGACAGTGGGCCTGTCGCTTTTTCTCAACCATCCTGAACACCTCCTCTGTCAGCCAGGGTCTCTGGGGAGGTCTGGACCGCGTACCCAAAGCAGCCATTGCAGCTGCATGAGTCACAGTCCTAAACCTCGCCCATTTACCCTCGACATCAGGAGGAGTCGGGGACGATGCCAATCCCAGCCGCAAGCAATGATGAAATTCTCGCTTGCAACTTTCATCAGATAACTGAGAACAGGCCACTTTAGGTTGGAATGGGGTCCTGGGTGTACACCCACCACCGGAGTGGAAGAATGGCAGGCGCATCTTACAGATGACTAGTCGATGGTCAGAGGGCAGATCAGCTCCACGGTGGGTCCTGGTGTCAAGGACATCGGCTCGCATCCGCTGGTCCGTCACTATGTAGTCCAGCAGATGTTCTTGCTTGGACCCAGCATGCATCCATGATTTTGTGTGGATGCGCCGATGCCGGAACAGCGTGTTGGTAATTACAAGCCCATGGGCTGCACAAAAATCTAGCAGCCTCCTACCGTTGTTATTGAGCTGATCTGGCCCATGCCCTCCAATCACTCCAGACCAGGTGCCAGCATCATGACCAACTCGGGCATTGAAGTCACCCAACATGATGACTCTATCCCGAGGGGTCACTTTAGCCAGCACCTGTGACAGGAGGTCATAGAAGGCATCTGACTCATCGGCTTTGCCTGCATCCCTCCACGGATGTTCATCTTCGGTGGGGGCATAAGTAACCACGACCACCATTCCTCGCCTCCGGTTGATGGGAAGGCGAGCCCAAAGTAGCCTGGAGCTTACATCTTCCCACACCTCACCGCCACGCTCCCACGCCCCCTTCATTCTTTTGTTCAAAAGAAGAGCCACACCCTGTTTTTTGGCAGTCTGCTGCCCCGAGTAGAGGACTGTCCACCCCTCATGGTGGCAGGAGCCAGAGCCGGTCCACCGGACCTCCTGAATGCCACATAGATCCAGGCGGTACCGGTCCAGCTCCCGACAGAGGAGTGGCAGCTTCTCCTCCGCAGTGAGCGTTCGAACATTCCACGTGGCCACCCGTAGTGGCTTTTCGTTGTTTCTGGAGGAACCCCGAGGGTAGATATTCAATCTCCTGGCTCCGCCAATTAGGGTTTGGTCAGGAGACGTCATAGATGCCTGGCCCCCCGGGGCCTCCGGCACAAGCTTATTAGTTACATATTTCAGTTTAACTCGTGGTTTAGTGGTAATTAATTGAAGGTAGAGGGGTTACCAGCCCCTCGCACCCGTCCAGAGCCCCCGTTTAGCCCCTGTGGTGGACACATATGCCATGAGGGGAGGAGCCAATCAAAATTGGGCCTCCCCCCACAGCACTGTCCACGACACCGCGAGGAGGTAGGGGGTTGTTTTGCCGGACAACACACACACCGTGTCACACACACACACACCGTGTCACACACACACCACTTTGTAACGACGGATTCTCATTTTGGGTCACAATTCCCCGTCTCATTTTTTTTTACATAATAAAAGTAACTGCTAATTAACAAAGGAATATACTCACATTGCAGCTGGGCTATCACATGACTTCAGTAATTGATTAATCAGCCGATAACTGCTTCGATTACCCCCACGAATCAGAAAACACCACGAAATAATCGATCGTAGTATCCGTAACGATGCACGGATAAGTGTGCACGTTTCTTTTTTGGTTATTTCTGCGGATTGAATCAGTTCCACCCCCCCCCCCCCCCATAGTCCAACTCACGTTGCCATGGACAGGGAAGCATCTTCTTCCTTTGATAATCTCAGGCACAAAGAGGGGGACACACAATAAATAACAAGAGCCGGGCCATCCCCTCTAATGCACCAACCACCATGGGCTGTGCGCAACGTTGTTCACGCGCGTTGCCGTGTCCACACATGTTGCCGTGTTCACGCGCGTTGCCGTGTTCACGCGCGTTGCCGTGTGCACGCCGTTTTGCTTTGTTCACGCGCGTTGCCGTGTCCACGCGCGTTGCCGTGTTCACGCGCATGCGGAACCCTGCATGGCCGAACGTCAGCGGCGAGTGATCACGTCTCTTGAGTCGGTCCTGGCCGCGCCCACGACACCTAGGTCGGCTCAGCCCTAAAATGAGCACACGAAGGTGGGTGCCGAGTGCGCAGATAGGAGAGACGAGGCTGGCCGAGTTTGATCGGGGCCACACACCCAAAACCACGGCGTGTGCCCTATCAGCAGTGATGGGTGCTCGCTAACCACACTTGCCCTGGCAGCCTGTACACTCATCATATCTACATGGGTTCTTTGTGTGCGCGTGTGCGTATGGGGCCTCCTTCTGTGTGTGCCGTGTGGTTTCAGTGGGTGGGGATGTGGGGGCGGGGGGGGAGAGCGGTGGCGCAGTGGTTAGCGCACCGCACGACGAACCCCGCTCACGGCCAACCGATGTCGGTGAAGAATCTGCCAACCGGTCCTGGGAACCTCCCCCTATGTCGACTCAGCCTTAAATGAGCACCTGGTGTGGACGCGTAAACTGCTGAATTGGTGGGGAGGGGTGGGGGGGGGGGCAAAGGCGTGGTGCCATGCCGCCCTTTATAGGTGCTCGCTAACAGCACTGTAACCCCACCATCCTGTTGGAAAGCTATACCCGGGGAGAATCTTTATCTTGGTGTGTGCGCGCGCGTGCGTGCGTGTGCATGAGCGCGTCGAGTTTAGCCTCCCGAGTGTCGCGCGCACATGTGGCTCCCAGAGTGCGCCCCGGTGCCGTCAAACATTGGCGTCATATCTCTGGCTATGAGGCCCCTAGACAGCCACGCAACACAGCCCTGCATGCTACACAACACGCCGTACTGTAGGCGCGTGCGTGCAGTGTTGCGGTGAAGCGGACACCTTTTAATAAACATGACGGGCTTTCAGATTTAAATCAGCAAACTTTACATACGCGAAGATTTGGGGGTGTTAACGTTATTTTAGGATGCGTAAAAAAAATACGCATACGGTGTTCATATGCCCCAGTGATCAAATAATGTTTGTTAATTGATGGCCCTTTGCTGGATGAAGGCCTCCCCATGCTGCGTAAGTCATGGGGGGGTTGCTTGACCACGCTAACGAGTGTGGGTTGGTGTAGGATGGGCTGTCAGCAATGGTTCATCGGGGATTCAAACTCAGGCTGGCTGGGTTCATGGTGCAGCGTCCTAACAGCCGGGCTGTCACCCTCGCTCCGCTGCAGCGATACCAGCGGGTTACTATTTCACACCTCCGATTAGCACGGTTGGTGCGAAAGAAGCTCAACATACCATACGATTTTAATAAACTGTCGATCCGTTGTGGTATCGCTCGATTTTCTTGTGACAATAACCCAAACTAAACGATTTTTTTACAGCTTTTTTTCAGAAGCGACCTGGCCACAAACGATAGCTCAATGAAGTGGCTTATCGCGTGGAAATTTATAGCGGCCAAATACCCTAAACGCGTGTTTTCTAAATGTGGAACGGAAAACCGGAGGACCCGGAGAAAAATCCACGCGACCACTGGGAGAGAGACATTCGGCAAACCTCCTGTACACCAGGCGAGGGAGTTAACATCTCGCCACCGTGAACACAGACAACATCTGCGTCCACCTGCCTCGCGTAATCTATGCGCGGCTTTACATGACACACACACACATATGAAGGTATGGCTTTATGTCGTTGACAAATTTATGTTTTAGGCGATCTAACGCACAAACCTCTAACGGATGATATTGATAGCAAAAGCCCACGTGTTAATATGAAGGCACGTCGTGCTTTATTTACCCGTGAGATGCTGGGCACAATCCCATTTGAGAAAAAAAGCCATGCATACGATGGGGTTGACAACTCAGAAGTGCGTATTCATGGGACAGTGACCCCTACTTGGTGGACCGTTAACTCCTGTCCCATCTTGCAGTGGCTTAATCTCCATAGAGGTGGTCACCAGTGGATGGCAGTGTTGAGTGGCACCACTTTGCATGCGGTGGTGGTGGGATTTCTCTGAGCGCTCTCGATTCCTCCCACAAGAAGCCAATACACCCATTAACAATGATCTGGATACTTAGTGTGTCGTAAGACCCCCCCCCCCCCCACCCACCACCTGATGTAGTCAAATAATAATAATTTACATTTGTAAGGGGTATTTCATCCGTAGATCCCAATACGCCACCGTATATGTAAAGCAGTTCAGTTCAGTCCATTTATTAGGTATAGCCCTGTCAGCCATGCGGCTCTTGACTCAGGTGCAACCGCAACAAACAAAAACATGAACAAGAAAACATCTTAAAGTGACTACGCGCAAACAGAAAAATCCAGGAAAAAAACCCAGCAAAGTCTTCCAGAAAAAGCACCGTGTATCAACGCTGTGTGGAAAAATCCCAGTGGGATGCAAGGCAAACAATAACAACCATAAGATAATTTAGATTAAAGTTATCAGTCTAACACTGTACTACAACAAACAAATATGGCTAAACCAAAACGTTTTCGAAATCACCTAAATAGAGCGATAAAAACAACATAACGGTGATCATAGGATAAATAACAGAACCTGCCGGGTAAACGGCCAGAACTAGGAACTAGGGGCTAGAGGTCAGTTTAAAAAGGGGGAGTTTTTGAGACAGACTTAATTTATCACGCGATGTGCACGCGTCTGACAACGACGCGCCGACTGTGATCGTTTCACCGCGGGAGCTGAGCGAATCCCAGAGGCAGATTTAGCAGCAAAAAGATAACGGGGCGACGTTTCGCTTGAAACTGCGCCAGACATCTCCAGGACAATGTCCAGCAGAGTGAAAATAATCCGGGCAGTCACGGTGACGTCCCAAGTCATATTATTGACCGCGAAAGCCGCACGTGTTTTACTCGTTGATGATATCGGCCAAACACCCCAATTTTCGCAGCACCCTTCTAAAAAGAAAAAAGAGGAGTCTCTAGACTCATCCGAGTTTTTTTTTCCCTGGGTAAATAATTAGCGTTATTAATGTCGGGCAAGACTTGGCCCATGAAATAAATACTCTGGTGATCATTTCACCAGCCGAGTTTAATATTTCACGGGAATTTAACGAGCAGAAATTCTTGTTCGCTCGGAAGCGGCGGCACATTAACCCGGAGTGTCCGGCATCGCGCGAGGCTTTGTGGGGGGTGGAGGGGGAGTCGTGCAGAAGAGTTCATCTCTGGCAGAGGGAGTAGCAGCAGCTACTGCTGCCCCTGGATACGGCACAAACGCACAGCGATTCGGTGTTTAGAAAACACCAGCACTAAGACATCCGATTCCGCCAGCGCGTCTACGTGTCGCGTGTTAAGCCAGTAATTAAGCGTGCAAAGTGTTTTATGAACAGTAGGTGTGCGTGTTGTTTGTGTGTGAAGACCCGTGAGTTCAATTACGGCTCACGATCAACACCAGAGACGATTATCTGAACCGGTCCTGGGCCTCCCCCTAGGTAGACTCAGCCTAAAATGAGTACCTGGTGCGGTGTGTGGTAAACATCATCACGAGGGAGACAAATGCAGCCGGGCGTGGTGCTGGCCACCCAGCCCCCTCGTGTGCCGTTCCAGCCTTCAATGGAGCAATTGCCCCAAAAGTCTGTCGACGCTATACATGGGGGTTCTTTGTCTTTGTATATGCAGGAGCGGTGTCACAGAGGTTGGCACATTGCTCTACAAACTCAACAGCATGAGTCCTGGCCACAGCTTCCCCTAAGGGGACTCAGCCTTAACTGATTACGTGGTGCAGTGTGTAGACGTCGGCATTATGCGCTGCGCGTTGTAGCTATTATGAATTGCATAAAGACAGCACTTGAGCCCACACCCAGTGATCAGGATTCGATCCACGGATTCATAAACACCAGTGACAATAGGTGTTCTGCACCTCTCCTGGGGTTTCTGTAGGTCAATTCACGCGACAATAATTGTTAATATTTATTCATCCAGGTGAGGACCCATTGAGACGGTTATTGGACACCGCGGTGGCGAGATGTTAACTACCTCGCTTGTTATGCAGGTGATCGTTGGTGCGAACCCAACCCTCTGTACTACAACATTTGGACTTTGCGTGTCTCTCTCCTCGTGGTTGCATGGATTTTTCCCCGGGTCCTCCGGTTTTCCCCTCCGCATTTAGAATCAACGCCAGTTTAGTATATTTGGCTGCTGGAAATGTCAACATGATGAGCCAATGTATTGAGCCATCGCTCTGAACAAGAGCTATGTAGCTCAGTGGGCCTTAACTGGTTAAAATAAAAATATATATTTATTTTTACATTTTGCAAGGATGGTGTGAAAATTATTGCACCGCACAGAATGGCAAACGGTTGATACAAATGACTGGGGCTCGTTACCTTTAAAAAGTGCAAAGGCATTTATTGTTGGCGAGGTCTTTTCGGACGTAGAATTGTTTAGGAACCGGGCTGCGAACGGCTCGACCAATAACCGGAATCTTAAATCCGCGCGAAAGACAGCTCATTCATTTACTTTAGCACCACACCGGCACCGCGGGGGCCCTCACTTACGCACGATAACTTCTTTATAAGAAAAAAAAGGATTATCGGACACTGTAATCGCAATGTTTAAGTCTCAAACGTGCCCCATCAGATCCTGCAGGAATTCAGCAATTTTTGCGCGTAAGGTACGGGCGGACCTCTCCCACGAGCTATGGTCATACTGGCGCGCAATGCCACGCAGCGCGGAGCAGATGCATTTGCCGGGAACGCAGCAATTGGGATCTTTATCTGCTGTCAGCATTCAGGTCACCAGGGCTTAAGCGGAGGTGTGCATTACAATGTGGCCGACACGCGGCGTGGACGCCGGTGCGTTTCAGTGGGTGCTGTGGCAGTGATGCAGCGGGGTTCGCCCCCCCACCCCTGTTTAATTTCCGCCCCCCACCTCTTCATAGCTCGGTGCCTAAGGCCCTTCCGGCCAGTGGGCACCGGTGCAGTTCCACGACCCGCGCGCTCGATCGCCACGCCACTGAGGCCCGTGTCAGCCTATGGGTCCTCATGCGAGTGTGGTAGCTTCTGTGTTAGTCTATGGCAGGGGTCGGCAACCAAAATAACAAGAAGAGACATATTTTGGCCGGGGGGGGGGGGGGGGGTGGTGGTGTAATTCGGTATACAAAAAAATACCCTCAATATTTCAAGAGCCGCAATGTCCGCGGTGAAAACGAGACGGCGGTGGTCCTTGATAAATAACGTGACGAAGCGGTTTCCTCGAAGAGCCGCACGTGGCTCCAGAGATGAGTTTGTGGGTCTCTGTGTAGAGGCCCAGGGTCTCCATGTGAATCCGTGGGCCTCTGGGTCCGCCTTCGCAGCCTCGTCAATGGCGAACCGCATTCCACAAACGGCTCCTCTTGCCGAAAGTCCGCACAGATCGGGAGCCTGAAGGGGCGCGCGGTCTGAGCTGTGTCAGCTGTTACTGAACGTCCCCTTCCCAAGTTTTCCCAAAGAGTCCATCGTTGCTCGTGCGTCGTCGCGCTGAAAGGCCACTCCGTTCTCAACAGTTCCCCGGCATTTCCAATCAACGTCAGGGTTCTTTTAAAAGGCGAAGCTCGCAACGCGGTTGTGCTGTATAGGTCTCGGACGTGTCTATGGGTTGTGCCGCGTGTTTGTTCGGCGTGGTGTTCCGACGTTTTTCACCTCGTGCCGGGAGCTTCCTTCAGGATGCCCATAAAGCGACGTTTGAAACGTCGGACAACATCGTGCCCGAACAAACCACGCGGAACAAACCGAAAATCTACTGGAGAGCTACATGAGCCAAATGTGTTTGTGTGATGGCCTATCAACTCCTGTCGGCATCACGAGAAGTTTACGTAACGATTGCAGCCGCCCCACGCGTTCGTAAACATCTCCGCGATTCATGCGTTTTTTGCAACCACATTGCGGCATTATTCTTCAATGAATCTCACTTGCCTCTGCACATTTAGAGAGACAAAACAAATAATGGCTCGCTGCACTTCTGAAGTGCAGTGGTGAAAGGGTTGCCGCCATCTTTGATCATGTGACACGTCTGTCACCTCGTGGAAAAATCATGATGGACATTTTTTTTTTACCGGTCATTGCCACGCCGCAAATGATTCAAATCTCGCTGAGACAATGAGTTTCCAAGAGGCATTAAAAGTCTCTAATGGGTTTTTTTTTAACAAGCCTAACATTCGTGAAAACATTGACCATGCGCTCGAACGATTCTCGTATATTACGGGGCCACAGGTAACCCAGTCTCAGGAGCAGTGAGCCAACAACAACAATACGTGGCACCTCGAGGGGCAATGTGTGCAAATTAAATTAACGAACCTCCGCGATCAAAAGCGAACAACTTTAAAACAAAGACAATATAAAACACGTGCCTTAAAAAAAACAGATTTCACGTGAGCACATTTGGTAGCAATAACACGTGGCTTTGGGAATTCGGAAAACTCCCGGCAGACGACCGTTCTGGCTGCACTAGTTGGGTGTAGGTCGCTGAACTCGGTTGCTGTCACGCGTGGATTTAATGCGGTCGATCCTGAACTCTGTGTGCGAACCTCACTCAATATATTAATTGTACTCGAAAATAAACACGCAAAATCATCGCAAAAAAATGTTATGACATCAATCAAAATAGTCAATTTGTTTAACGCACACAGCAACGTGGTGAAGTGGCTCGGCTCGCAGAGACAGTGGGGAAGAGGAGTAGCATAGGGTGGGGGCATCTGCCCAGCTCACGCCACCCAAAGACAATGGCCCAATAAAAAAAAACATGTGGATTTATGTAGCGTCTAAATGTGACCACAAGTCGCATTAGCGTTGCAGCCCGAGTGTGTGTCAGAACTTGCAGACTGTGTGTGTGTCTGCATGCTCTGGGTATGTGTTTATGCTTGCCCGCCTGCTCCTTAGCCGCTTGTGAGCGGATCGTGGAGGCTGCTGAGAGGTTTGGGGTTGGTGGATGTAAGGGGGCGGGGTGTTGATGGGGGTGGAGTGTGGGGTGGGTGAATGGAACTGGTAGTGGTAGCCTGGGCATAGGACCTGCACGTGATGTGAATGCGTGTGTGCGCAGTGGCTGTGCGCTCACAACTGGTCTATGCCCGTTACGTGTCCTCGTGTGTGCTCAACGGATTTTGGGCGGGGGGGGTTGGGTGGGAGTGGTGGCGAAGCAGTTACCGCACTGCGCTACTGAGCTCGGTGGCCCGAGTTCTAAACTATTAAACGAAACTATATATTTCTTTTTTAACCAGATAAGGCCCACTGAGCTATCCAGCTCTTTGTCGGAAGCGACCTGGCCACGCAAATGATAGCTCGACCCAACTGGCTTGTCGCGTGGACATTGACAGTGGCCAAGCACTCTCAACGCACGTTGGCTCAGAACGTGGGGATGGAAAACCCGGAGGACCCGGCGACAGATCCACGCGACCACGTGTTCGATTCCGCGCTCACCACCAAGAAGGGATGAATATTTGAACAAATGCTGCGTCTCCCATAATGGGCCGCCCATAAATGACGTCACGCGATTTTGGAGGATTTTTGACCCCCCCCCTCCCCTTGACACACAGCGTCACAAAAAGTCAGACTCCCCCTCAAATATGACGTCACAAAGCTCTGCGCCCCCCCCCCCCAAAAAAATAAAACATGCTTCAAATTGCTTTAAACTATTGTCATTGTAGTGCGTATTGAATGTGGCGCTGCACTCTGATGTTGTAGGATAAAACAATTATTAAAAAGTATATTTAATTAAGTAGAACGTGTTGTCTATATTTATTTAAAGTTGCGCATTTTTACGTGACGTCACATTTCTCAACCCCCCCCCCCCCCTCGTCACACATCGTCACAAATGTCTGACCCCCCCCACCCCCCCCCCCAGGTGTGTGACGTCATTTACGGGCGGCCCCATAATAATAATCATCACTTTCCATGGTTCAGATAGCCCGTCGGTATCCACTGCACATTTCGTCATTTGGTTTCCACTTTCCTCTCCGTCTTGTGCCGATTAGCTCACGTAGTGGCAACGTCTTTCTGCCACCGATCTCTTAGCCCCTCGTGTGCCGTCCCGGACTTTATAGGTGCTCGCTAACAGCACTTGCCCCGACAGTCTGTTGAAGGCTATACCGGAGATCTTTGTCGTTGTGCTAAAATAAAATAAAAATATGACTCGGTTCTCAATAGCCGTGGTTAAATACTCTACCCGCTTTGTTGTAAATACGCTGATGTCATGTTACACATTACGCATGTCACACACACACACGCGGTCTCATGTACCCATGGACACACTTGCAGATTCGTGCACACACACACACACGGACTCATGTACCCATGGACACACTTGCAGATTCGTGCACACACACACACGGACTCATGTACCCATGGACACACTTGCAGATTCGTGCACACACACACACGATCTCATGTACCCATGGACACACTTGCAGATTCGTGCACACACACACACGAGACCAATCCACCAAATGCCAAGAATGAGCACACCGACAAAGAGTCACCATAACCATGACCCCCAATGCTGGGCCAGGGCTGAGGTTGGATAGTACTCGGGATGGGTGCTGTCACTGGACATCTGTGAAAAACTACTGAACATCTGTGGAAATAAAGAGCTTCATAGCTCATCGGACTCTGATTCACTGGCTGCGGGGTTACGCGGTGGGTATCATAGTTGTGCTGTACTCCTGGACGCCCCACGTCAACGCTCATTGCTTTCAACCTGCACCGACCAGCGTGGTGATGTATGGTCAAATGACTCCCACGACAAACACGATCTGGGGCGGGGGTGGGGGGGGTGTCCCTCATCCAGGAATTGATTGACCATTGGGCTGTACGTGACCTATTTGAGGCTCAGGGTAGGTTCAGAGTCCAGTTGCCACTATGCAGTGTACGGAGAGTGGTCAGGAATTCAACCTGCGTTTGTCAACTCATAGCAGTCTGCTGACCAGCACACAAAGACAAAGATACCCCGTATCGCCTTCACAGACTATATGGGGCAAGTGCTGTTAGTGAGTACCTATGAAGGCCGGCACGGTACACGAGGGGGTGGGTTGTCAGCACCACGCCCGACCGCCTTTGTCTCCCCAGTGGCGATGTTTACACACCGCACCAGGTGCTCATTTAAGGCTGAGTCGACCTAGGGGAGGCCCGGGACCGGTTCAGATAATCGTCACTGGTGTTGGCCGTGAGCGGGAATCGAACTCGGGTGGCCGGGTTCATAGCGCAGCGCGCTAACCGCTACACTGCCGTCCCAGCACACACACATACACACACACATACATACACACATACACACACATACACACACACGCATGGTAAACCATATACTTACGTGGTTCATATGAAACCTCAACCACTAGTGCCACCACTGACTCATGACCTCGGTAAATTTTGGGAGCCGGTTATAACTCTGACCGCGTGTGAGCGTATGCACATGCGTTTGCGAACGTGTGTATGTGTGTGCACGTGAGTGTGGGGAGCGGTAGTGTAGCGGTTAGCGCTACACTGCGCTACGCACCTAGTGACCCGAGTTCGATTCCCGCTCACGGCCAACGCCAGTGACGATTTTCTTAACCGGTCATGGGCCTCCCCTAGGTCGACTCAGCCTCAAATGAGTACCTGGTGTGGTGTGTAAAAACATCGCCGCTGGGGAGGATAAAGGCGGCCGGGCGTGGTGCTGGACACCCACCCCCTCGTGTGCCGCTCCGGTCTTCACAGGTGCTCGCTAACAGCACTTGCCTCAACAGCCTCTTAAGGCTACACGGGTGATCTTTGCATGCATGTGTACGTACGTTAATGGCTGCACGTGTTCATATATTCATGGCTGCAAGAAGTAAATATAGAATCTACATGGGCGTCCATCCCGTCAAAAATCACTTCACATGGATTAAAAACCAGATTCACAGTGGAGACGCATGCGTCCGCGCGCGTGTTTCGCGCGCACGTGTGTGTGTGTTGGGGTAGTGTAGTGGTTAGCGCTACGCTGCGCTACGAACCCGGCAACCCGAGTTCGATTCCCGCTCACGGCCAACACCGATGATGATTTTTATCTGAATCGGTCCTGGGCCTCCCCTAGGTTGACTCAGCCTCAAATGAGTACCTGGTGCTGTGCGTAAAAACATCGCCACTTGGGAGACGGCCGGGCGTGGTGCTGGACACACACCCCTCGTGTGCCGTTCCGGCCTTCATAGGTGCTCGCTAACAGCACTTGCCCCTACAGACTGTTCAGGCTATACGGGGAAGCTTAGTCTTATTTTGTATTGGGGTAACCCAAGTTCGATTTCCACTCACAGCTACCATCGCGAACAGCACTTACCCCAACAGTATGTTTGAAGATGTACGGGGGATCTTGTTGTTTGTCATTCACTTGACTGGCGCGTTTTTAAGTGCATTAGTGCAGCCTCGAAATACAAGACAAAGATCCCCCGTATAGCCTTAACAAACTTTTAGGGCAAGTGTTATTAGCGAGCACCTATGAAGGCCGGAACGGCACACGAGGGGGTGGGAGGCCAACACCACGCCCGGCCGCCTTTGTCTTCTCAGTGGCGATGTTTACGCACCGCACCAGATAATAATTTGTGGCAGAGTCGATCTAGGGGAGGCCCAGGACATGTTCAGATAGTCGTTACTGGTGTTGGCCGTGAGCGGGAATCGACCTTGGGTTACGGGTTTGTAGCGCAGCGCGCTAACTGCTACACTACCGCTATATACACATACAGACACAATGTGTGTACTCTGCACGCGGACGCTGGTAGTGGGTTTGTGTGTATCAATTACGAGTCGGGTCGTACCATTAACAGAGCCCAGGCCCCTGCCACTGCTTCACGCTGTGATCTACAATGGTTTAGTTAAGTCGACCAGATACCATCGATCAATGGAAGGAGACCTTAATGTCTATGCAGTTTCTATTTCAACATTCCCGTTGCAGGCATTTGTTATGCTGGTAGGAACCTCCTGGTTACACCAGCCCACAGGGGATTATTGTGTCCGTCCGTCGTGCATCCAAAAATGGGAGGGGTGAGGCTGGGTGGAGAGGGGAGGGTGGGGGAGGGGGTGGGTGGGGAGGGTGGGGAGGGGCTGGGTGGGGAGGGTGGGGCTGGGTGGGGAGAGGAGGGTGGGGAAGGGCTGGGTGGGGAGGGTGAGGAGGGGCTGGGTGGGGAGGGGCTGCTCACCCCGTAGTGCCCTTATAAAACTCAACGTTTCACCTACTCACGCCGGCTTGTGCCCGCCCTCACAGTCGGGCATATTTGCGGAATACACCACGTGGTGCCGCCATTGACCCTGGCCATTGACCGAGCAACCCAACGTTCCTACCAGCTCCCTCCACAGGAATGTGTTTTAATGCGCCGTCCACGTGATAAGTGACTTACACCTCATCTCAAGACATTTGAATGGGCACCCCCAGTAACAGCTGCTCCTGTGGGCACAAGGCGACTCAGCAACTCGCCTGCAATTGGGCAGTCCGCGAGTAGAGCGTGATCATTGCTGCTATGCGTAACCCTAATTGAATAATTTGTGGATAGTTTATTGAATTTAGCAAATTTGAACCGTGATGCCAGCACACAAATGACACCACTGGATCTTGAACATTCACTGTTGGAGAATATGGCACGTAGTTTTTTTTTTACGGTTGATTATGCATCGCAGTAAAGACCCGGGGTGGCCTGCTGGATTAAAATCGCGGAACCTTTGCAACAAGCGGCGGTCGAACGGCGTTGCCACTGGGCCATCGCTACGAGCCGTTGGTCACGTGTGTTAGGAGTGATTCTTGTCGATGCCGACCAGCTGGTGTCTGGGTCCCCGATTGCATCCGTCCAGTATCCATCAACATCACCGCTGAAACGTACGACGTGGGCATCGGCTGTATTGTACTTTCCGATGGCGCTCACGCTATCGACGATAATATAATTGTGTATCCAAGCTAGGAATCTTCAGAATGTGTCCATCTCCCGAGTCGTGATTGTAGTGTATATCTCTAGTCCGTGGGGCGCCGTGGTGGTGAGATGTTAACTACCTTGCCTGGTATACAGGAGCTCGTGGGTACGACCCGACCCTGACAATGCCTATCTATTTGGAGTTTGCATGTTTTCCCCTTGGTTGCGTGGATTTTTTCTCTGGGTTCTTCAGATTTTTCCCTCCAAATTTACACACATCCTTTGAGAGTATTTGGCTCTTGATACATTTCCACGCGATAAGCCACTTCGTTAAGCTATCATTTGCGGCCAGGTCGCTTCTGAAAAAGAGCTATATGGCTCAGTGGGCCTTAAATGGTAGAATAAGCATGGTTCGTTAGTACACAATTCTAGATTTAAAGCTTTCGTGACTGCTAGGATCCATACTCTTTGGTTCTATTGGGTAAAGTCACGTAGGTGAAAATACAATAACAAAAAATCACGACGTTTCGGCCACAACACAAGCGGCCTTCATCAGGTGAAGGGACGAGCCTGTCTGGAGGACACAGTTGCCTAGCCCTGTGGATGATGACATCGCACAGCCGCTGAGAGACCTTCGTGGCTGAAGCCGATATAAATGCACAAGTTGCCTTGATGCTGCTGTTGGACTTTGACCGCATTGAGAGTCGTGGACAAATTAACACAATGGAGAAAGTGACGATAGTATTATCCTTGGCCGATTAGACAAGGAAATCTGACAAATGTGGTACAGATGGTAACGGGTTCAGCTGTTCCTGACCGGGTGTTCGTAAACACACCGTGCAGGGTGGACATATTGACAATAAACCCAGGATCAGAAAGTGAGATGGCCGTGAGCAGGCAGTACAGCAAGCAGTGTGCTGTTCGAATGTATGTGCGTACGTACGTATGTTTGTTTAACTTCTTTCGCACCGTACGTAGGCGGATGTCACCCTGGATTCGCCTTGCATTGCAAAAAACAAATCTCAAGGAATTTGTTCGAATGTTCCGAGCAGGATCCCCATCAACATGAGTCTTGAGACTCCATTGGGGCTGTTCTGGATCAATCTCGAGAATGAATGCAGACTGGACCGAGACTCATCGCTTTGATGCTCAGTGAGGGGTTTCTTGCCTTTTGACGACTACAACGATCTAGATTATTTTTTTGTGTTATGGACGGCCAGAGTATTTGATATTTAACTCTGCTGAAATATATTGGCGCAATGCTAATTTCACTGAGATTTTTAAGAATATGTATTGCTGGGTGAAGACCCCGGGGCCGGCCCAGGACATCCCCCATAATCAAGCTGAGATGACTACGAATGAGGTTGCCAAAATTAGTGAGAACAGAAAATTGCCAAAAACAAATATTATCTTCAGTGAAGCAAAAGCCTTAAGAGAATTATGAGCAAATAAAGATATCCAAATTCTTGCTGCTGATAAGGGCCGATCAACTGTTGTGATGAAGGTACCTACCTTAAAATTAAACGAGACACAACCAACACCTTAGAACGTAAAACAACAGCAATCATTACCAAGACATCAATTCCCAAGGATGAGCAATACCTGATCAAACCAAGGGCATCAAAACCACCAAGACTTTATGGGCTACCAAAGATTCACAAACCTGATGTCCCATTAAGACCCAGAGTTAGTACAATAGGCTCTGCCACATAGAAATTAGCACAATACGTAATGAAACAAATACAGTCTTACATCGGTAGGACCTCTTCGTTCATCAAAAACTCTTAACATCTCGTAATCATAATGAAAGATATTAAGCTTAACCTTAATGAAATTCTCGTAAGTTTTTATTTGACTTCTCTATTCACGAGGGTTCCGGTCAATGAGTCAATTAAATTACTCGACACTCTGGTAACGAATAAAGGTTTAGCTAAAGATATCCCACGACTAGCTGAACACTGTCTAAAGAACACCTACTTCTTGTGGAAATGTGACTTCTATAAACAAAAGCAAGGAGCAACAATGGTCTCTCCTTTGTCTCCTGTGAAAGCGAATTTGTACATGGAAGATTTTGAAACAAAAGCGATAGCTTCAAGCACACTAAAACCCTCTTCTTAGTTTATGTGGATGACACATTAATGGTCTTGCCACACTGTAAATATACACTTAACGAATGTCTAAATCATCTCAACTCGCAAAACCCATCCATCCAGTTCACCATGGAAGTGGAAGCTGACAGAACTCTACCATTTCTGGATATTCTACTCAGACGGGTCAAAATGGTAAAATAACCGCACAGCGTTTACCGAAAGAAAACGCACACTGACGCCTATCTGAATGCAGAGTCACACCATCACCCTGCACAGAAATCTGCTCTCATCATAATGCTCATTCATCGGGCTAAGAAAGTGTCAGATGGTGACAGTCTGAGAAATGAAACTAAACATGTTAAAGAAGCGCTGCAATTCAATGGTTACAATGATGCACAAATCAACAGAGCTTTTAATGCCAAAACCAAATCAATAACACGAGCATTGAAACTGCCAAAGTAATTAAAACTATTAAAATACCGTACATTGCGGGAGTAACTGACAAACTAACCAGATGTTTGGAAAAACAAAACATCCGAGTCAGATTTGGCATGGTAATTAAAATGCAGACATTAATATCAGGTTCAAAAGATGTATTACCGAAGCTGTCAACAGAAGGTGTGTATCGGATTCATTTACTTGTGGCTCATGCTATGTTGGACAAACAGGATGAAGGAAGCACGAGACTAAAAGAACACCAAATAAATATTAAATACTCCCAAATACAACTGTCAGCAGTATCAGAACAGACGTGCCAACAAGGACACTTAATTAATTTTGATAATGTTGAAGTTCTGTGTAAAACTGGTTACTACTGGCCAAGACTAATTAGAGAATCTATCGAAATTGAAAGAAATAAAAAATAATTTTAACCGTTCGGATACTTACCGTCTGAGTGCTGCGTGGAAGTGAATCATCAAATAATACATTCTTTAAATGCATGCCTATACAGGCCACCACACTTCAATAGTGATCACCGTTGGTACGGCCATTTTAGTACACACAATGGACAGGGAGGACAAGATCAATGGACTCGCATAATGCGCGTACATCATGTATGTTGACTCATTAACCCCCCCCCACTTTGCACAAGAAGACCACACAAGTGTGGTCACCACATCTACGCCTCTATATAAACAACGAAACAGGTGGACTTATCTAGAAATCTGGCTGTTTTGCCTGATGAAGCTAGTTGCAATTAATGGCGAAACGTCCTACTCATATACACGGATGTGTTGGCAACTGGGGCAAAGGCCATGGAGGGGCCCATCTTGAAGCCCCTGGGTCCTGCTCGTGGGTTCGAGAAGGAAGGCGCGGCCAGGGCGGAGCCAGGTCACGCTGCTTGGGTAAAAGTGGCCGAGAGTGGGAGCTCGAGGCTGCCGGTTTGGGAATTGGATTGTCTCGTCATTGCTGTCGTCACCATCGCCGCTGCCGTCTTCGCTCGACAGTGCGCTGCTAGATGGCCTGTTAACTGTCTCAACCAGTGCCACCGATGCTAGACGGCTAGTGTTGCGTCATAGGCTGGCGAATAAAGAGTGTGTGCAGGCGAGATCGTGTGTGTCAATAAAAACAGGTGCCTCTAGAAATATCGTCTCCGAAGTCACTGCACTACGCAACGTTACTTATTCTGGGTCACTGAGAATAAAAAAATGATGCTTACAATTGTTGATTGGCTCTAGTTTTCAAGTTATGCTACTGGGTCAGTATATACGACCCTTGACTTGGGAATGGCGGAGGATAAGTGAGTTATAAAGGGGAAGGGATCTCAAATTAAACCAGAAATGACTAAAATAGATATTTCACTGGATCTTTGAATAAATCTATGACTGGGTTTGGACAGTACTTGCTTTTTGACCAAAACAATGAATGATGCAATCTGAACCTGGTATTGCATCATACATGATATGAATTGCATCATGTTATTCCTAGAAGTCATAGATGATGCAATCATAACTAGGCTTACATCCCTCTAGTGAAGAAATTGCTCTATATCAGCTCTCGAAATCATACAGTGTCGTGCTCTCTTGTTTGTCAGTGTTTGATTTTGCAAAGGGACACATTTCTGTTTAACCAACGTGAGCAGAGATGCCTCATCTACATTTTTTTCCCCACCGAACTGCGGAGCAGCGAGCGACGAACATGGCGAGCGATTTCACCGGGACATTGCGACAGTGGAGAAACGCTGTCAGGGCAAATGGAGCCCATCAATGATCGCAGGCCATTGCTGGACAGTGACAAGAGATGCTCAATTTAATGAATACAAGAGACAAGCCACGAAGCGCCGAGTGGACACTGAATAAGGACTAAACTACGTACTTATATATACATATTCGTTTTTTGCCTTTTGTTTCATAATACATTCTATTCATATAACACTTTTGCTGATTTTTGTTTTACATGAACAGGACAGGTGACATGTTATCATGTAAAGCAACCGTAAGCACATGAAAAAAACCTAGGTTTACAATTTATGGGTAAAACTCAAATATCTAAACAATATAATTAGACGTAAAATGTAAAAAACAAAAACTTTAATATCTTGGGAACAGTATCCAATCAGTTGTTTTAATTGTCATAATTGAATTCAGCACGTCAAAATCCATAATAAAGAGCACATTTCATCTCTGAAGCAGACGACGTCTAAAAATGTGTAGACCAGTGTTATTATTAAATGACAAAATGTGCAGTGGATGCCTAAGGGGCTCTCTGCCCATGGATCTTGATGACGTTGATGATTATGGTGACTACGCTCGCTTACCCGAGAAACCTTACCGACCGACTCCCAGTGCTCTTTCCCAGGAGGGCCTTACTGATCGCCATCTAAAATCCCAATTGAGTCATTTGCGTGCGAAATTTTCACATTTGGACCGTGGCGCTGTCGCACGGTGGCCTTACTCTTGCGCGCGACGTCACGGCGTCTCGAACGTCCAGCGTGAAGGGGACGGCGGCGTGCTATGTTTGCTGTTCATACTGCCGCAGCATTGATCGGGAGCGACCGTTGTGTTCGAACCGTGAACCTTTGCATTAATGTGGCGGAGCGTGCGACCGTGAAGCCACATTACATCACGTCATTAAGGGTATGTTTGCTACCAGATGTATACATCATAGGGGTCGTCCATAAATGACGTCACCGCGATTTTGCACGATTTTTGACTCCCTCCCCCCCCCCTCCGTCACACGGCGCCACAAAAAGTCAGACCCCCCCCCTCAAATATGACGTCACAAAGCTCTGCCCCCCCCCCCAAAAAATAAAACATGCTTCAAATCGCTTTAAAC
Source organism: Petromyzon marinus (assembly GCF_048934315.1). Classification (NCBI taxonomy): domain Eukaryota; kingdom Metazoa; phylum Chordata; class Hyperoartia; order Petromyzontiformes; family Petromyzontidae; genus Petromyzon; species Petromyzon marinus. The sequence continues at coordinate 11,707,169 of NC_133678.1, read as the reverse complement.
TATTGTCATTGTAGTGCGTATTTAATGTGGCGCTGCACACTGATGTTGTAGGAGAAAACATTTATTAAAAAAGTCTATTTAATTAAGTAGAACGTGTTGTCTATATTTATTTAAAGTTGTGCATTTTGATGTGACGTCACATTTCTCACCCCTCCCCCCCTCCTCGTTACACATCGTCACAAATGTCTGACCCCCCCACCCCCCCAGGTGTGTGACGTCATTTACGGACGGCCCCATAATAATAATAATCATCACTTTCCATGGTTCAGATAGCCCGTCGGTATCCACTGCACATTTCGTCATTTGGTTTCCACTTTCATCTCCGTCTTGTGCCGATTAGCTCAAGTAGTGGCAACGTCTTTCTGGCACCGATCTCTTACTGTATGTCGACTCTGTGAGATATTCCTCGCTCGCTGGTCCCTTCCAGTTGTCTGAACAAGAAACTTTTAGTTTTCCTGCTGTTGTCCATCCCACATGTGTGACAAATAGTGCCACTTTCCTTCCCACCACTGCCTGCAGCATCAGGTCTTCTTCTCTGTGAAACCCTCTTTCTTACTTCTACGTTGGCCACTCATTGGCTCGTCCGAGATGCAGTATCCTTCTGTGGTAATACAGTATCTTATCTCCCTGTCAGTCTTTGTTCTCACGTCCAAGTCTCGCGATGTTACTATACATCTATATTGCGAATGCAAAACTTTGAGTGAAAAAAACAACAACACATTTGTCTCAGGGCCCCCACAGTGTAAAAGTTCAATCTCCCACTCCGGGTCAAGGCTGGCACGGCCCGGTTTTATTCATTCGGGTTTTCATCGGTTTTTATATAAAACCGGAGCACCTGGATCCTGCCCAAATCCGGTTTTATTCGGTTTTATTAAAGTTAAGTCGGGATTTCAGTCGCACGCACGCACGCACCCATTAGCGACGTTCCGGCCGGGGCCCGGGCTCAGCCGACAAGCGCGTGAGCCACGCGGTGCGCTCGGCCCTCGCCCAGGCCTTCGTCGTCAGTTCGTCACTCGTCGGAGGCGACTATCCCGCAGCTCCAGAAGATCAGCCATCAAACTGTTCAGCGTGGCCACGTCGACCGCCGCCGCTGCGTCTGAGCGAAACTCCTCGACGATGGGATTCATCCATTCCGAGTTGAGGAACGGCCTGGCGCCCGACACAGTCGAGAAGCTCGTCTTCATTGAGTCGAGCCTCAACGCGTTCTACGACTACCCCACGCCCGACGACGGCGACGACAACAACGCCGAGTCCAGCGGCGAGAGCGACGACGAAGACGAGGAGGAGCAGGATTGAAGTGTGCACGAGACGCCGATAATAAAACCAGGTTTTAATCGGCAAAAATCGGGTTTAATCCCATTAAAACCAATAACCCGATTTGTCGGGCAAAAAAAAAATCGGGGTTTTCCCACCCTTGCTCCAGGTTGCTGAATCTCTGCCCTCTCTCTGCCTTGACGCGTACCGGTCAACGTGATTGAACTGCTGCGGTGAGTTGTTTAGATTTGCGCGACACCTCTCGGAGATTCGAGCAAAATACCGGCTCAAGATGACCATGAGAGACCATGACGACCTTGATTGTGCACAGCGGCACGATGACCCAATTGGATGTATGCGGTGTATTAATAGAGACGGCTGTTATATCGAACGTAAGTAATGAGTCTATGCATGATTTTAATAAGCCCGTTAAAAAAGAAAAAAAAATGTGTTGATGATTCGTGCTCAACTCAATTAGTTCCCCTCGTTTATGAGCCAGGCGAGAGCTCATTGAGACGGGAAGGTCTCCTCACGCCGTGTCAGTAACGGGCATTCATTGACCATACTTCACCGCTCTGGTCATAAGCGAAGGGGATGCAACCCAGGACCGGTTCAGCTATCACTCCCCACCCAAAATAAGCAAGAAATGTAATAAATATATAAAGGTATGTATGCACGTATATGTCACCTCACTCATGACTTTAGCCGTGGCTGTGAATTGAACTCGGATTGCTGGGTTCATAGTGCACTGCCCTGACCACGACATCACTGCTCCACCCACAAAATACTAAATATACAGGTGAAATTTAAACATTGCGGTGGGAAAGCAAAGCCAAAGGGTCATGAGGGATCGTGGAATTGCAAAACACATTCAAGCGTAGTGCAAGCAAAGTTATTTCCTGCGCAGATGAGCATTGAGACAATGCGAGGTGACGTTTCAGGCAATAACCCTTGCTCGGAGCTATGTCTGTGAATCATTTTAGGGTAGCGTTATTAATGAATGTGTTGAGTTTTGTTGTTGTTGTTGTTGTTTTACTTATGCACCACTTCCAATGCAGTATCACCATAAAAAAATGTAACACATTTTGAGCAATGTTTTAATGTTTTAAAAGCCATCACCGCTTCAACGAGTTTCATCAAAACCTTTTTACCACCCTTATAATTAATTGGGGGAGTGGTCGCGCAGCGGTTAGAGACCGCGACTTGAGATTGATTCCTGGCCACAGCTAACATCAGTGGCTGGGGATGATGGTCATCATGATGATGATGATGAAGCACAGACTCAACTATGTGCTAAATCTCAGCTTCCTATCCCATCTAGCGTGTCATCAGAATGCAAATCAGTTGCTGCGCGGTTACAACGAGCTGCAATATCTGGGCAACGGCCCCATCTTCCGATCAGGATACAGGGAGAGCAGAGGCAGTAGACCTACGACTGAACATTTGGGGAAATGGCTTTTTGTACCGCCATGGCCATTCTCACGCCGTATTTCATTGGCGTGCGGCGGGAATCACACAGACCTGCAGTGGCAGTGTGACGGTGGTCAGTTTGACGTGTTAAGTGGCACAGGCGACCGTAATCCTCGCTGTCTGGGCCTACCTCGCCGCACCGAATAGAATTCAGAGTTAAGCAGCAGGCGCAGCGATAGACGATCCAGCACTCGCTAATTTACTCCAGTCACTCGCAGGCTCGCCGGCGGTCAGACCTATCACTCGTTTCCACCACAATGGTTGCTCCTCATGTGGACATAGCTGAGGCTCTCTCTCCATACCAGCCTCACGATGTTGTCCTCGTCCGCGCTGTGTTCGTTCACGACACCGTGGGCCACAACAACTCACTCGCTCACCCAATGACCCACATACACACTCACCTTCCAACCCACCACAGCCACGTGTGCGATACGCGTGTGTGTGTATGTGTGTGAGAGAGTGGGGAGCGGTGGTGTAGCGGTTAGCGCTGTGCTGTGCGACGAACCCGACGTCCGGAGTTCGATTTCCGCTCACGGCCAACACCAGTGACGATAATTATCTGAACCGGTCCTGGGCTTCCCCCTAGGTCGACTCAGCCTTAAATAAGTACCTGGAGCGATGTGTAAGCATCGTCACTAGGGAAACAAAGGCGGCCGGGCGTGGTGCTGGCCAGCCACCCCCTCGTGTGCCGTACCGGCCTTCATAGGTGCAGCTAACAGCACTTGCCCCTACAGTCTGTTAAGGCTATACGGGGATCTTTGTATTTGTCTTTGTGAGAGAGACAGAGAGAGAGAGAGCGGCGTGATCGATGCGGAGGTTTGCATTTTGTGATTGCAGCTGGAAGCGACGGTGATTGACTCACGCCTAGAGTGGTGGTGGTGGGGGGGGTTGGTGGATCACGCCGGGATGACACGCGCGTGGTGACACAAATCGCCCCACGGCGCGAAGCGGTGGCGTACGGCAGTGTTGTGATGTAGTGCAACAATTAGAATGCTGGCAAGATGCGCTGGCATCCTTCCACAGCATCATCAGCATCATCATCAGCAGCGGCGGCGGCGGAGGCGGCGTGGGCAGCAGTGCCTGGTGTGCACCTTCGTGAGTTTGGAGCTGCATCACTCCTGCTTGATATTACTGCGCCACTAAGTGCCAGCCCGATGCAAATAATTTCGACCGCATCCCTTTGCTGGATTAACAAACAAACAAACAAAAAAAGTTAATTGCAAGGAGAAGCGCATCTCGTTATTCTAACAGAGAGTTGTTGTTTTTTTGCTAATTTTTATTTATTTAATTTTGGTATCGCCACGTGGACATTTGTTGTGAGTGCAACCAGGGGAAAGCGTCACTGTCCCACTGATGGCTGAGGCCGCTGGGCTGGACTGTAATGATTATGCGAAGCTTGTCAGAGACATTAATTCACGACGACGACGACGATGGTGTTTGGTGGTTATGTATCTCCCTTAGGTCGTTTCGGCCTAAAACGAATGCAGTCATCAGTATGATCTCCATTACACATCGGCGAGACAAATGCGAGCCAGGCGCGCGTGCGGTGCGTTGCTTGTCCCATCAACACAGGTTTGATGCCCTGCCAGCCTGAATGCGTGTTGAACTTGTTTCGCACCGTCGAGTAGCCAACTGCGCTAATCGGAGGTGCGGGGGAAAAGGGTCACAAACTAAACGCAAAAATAAAATAAAAAATCTGGATCATTTCAAAGTGCACAGCTCCAGTGGCTTCCAAATATCGGAAGGAAGAGCGTTCCAGACGGCCGCAGAAGCGCGCATCTGAAAGCGACGCGCGATGCGGTGACCGCCTTTGTTCCACGACGGCTGAGCCCAATAGGTGCTCGCTAACAGCACTCGCTCTTGGCAGCCTCTTACAAGGCGAAAGGCGTCTCGTTTGGTCTCTCTGTGTGCGCGCCGAGTGAATTTACTAAGCCGGGCGTCCACTCCATCTGTGGAGTTATTCTGCGGCGCGTGCTCACGTTGGCGTGCCTGTAGCCCACTCATGCACACTCTTTGGGGACTTGTGTGTGTGTGTGTAGGTGTGTGTGTGTGTGTAACTGTGTGTGTGTTTGGTCGCCCCAGCCTCAAATGAGTACCTGGTGCGCTGTGTAAACATCGCCACTGGGGAGACAAAGGCGGTCGGGCGTGATGTTGGCCACTCACCCCTTCGTGAACCGTGCCGGCCTTTAAAGGTGCTCGCTAACAGCACTTGGTTAAAGGCTATACGGGGGGAGATTTTTGTTTTAGTTGTGTGTTTGTAGGTGTGTGTGTGTATGTAGGTGTGTGTGTTTGTAAATGTGTGTGTTTGTAGCTGTATGTGTAGGTGTGTGTTTGTAGGTGTGTGTTTGTAGGTGTGTGTTTGTAGGTGTGTGTAGGTGTTTGTAGGTGTGTGTAGGTGTGTGTAGGTGTTTGTAGGTGTGTTTGTAGGTGTGTTTGTAGGTGTGTGTAGATGTGTAGGTGTGTGTAGGTGTGTGTAGGTGTTTGTAGGTGTGTGTAGGTGTGTGTAGGTGTGTGTAGGTGTGTAGGTGTGTGTAGGTGTGTGTAGGTGTGTGTAGGTGTGTAGGTGTGTGTAGGTGTGTGTAGGTGTGTGTAGGTGTGTAGGTGTGTAGGTGTGTGTAGGTGTGTGTAGGTGTGTGTAGGTGTGTGTAGGTGTGTGTGTGTAGGTGTGTGTAGGTGTGTGTAGGTGTGTGTGTGTAGGTGTGTGTAGGTGTGTGTAGGTGTGTGTAGGTGTGTGTAGGTGTGTGTAGGTGTGTGTGTGTAGGTGTGTGTAGGTGTGTGTAGGTGTGTGTAGGTGTGTGTAGGTGTGTGTAGGTGTGTGTAGGTGTGTGTGTGTAGGTTTGTGTAGGTGTGTGTAGGTGTGTGTAGGTGTGTGTAGGTGTGTGTAGGTGTGTGTAGGTGTTTGTAGGTGTGTGTAGGTGTGTGTAGGTGTGTGTAGGTGTGTGTAGGTGTGTGTGTGTAGGTGTGTGTAGGTGTGTGTAGGTGTGTGTAGGTGTGTGTGTGTGTAACGAGGAGCGTGGCACAGCGATCTGCGCTGCGCTACGAACCCGGCGACCCCGACTTCGATTCGCACTCACGGCCAACACCGGTGACGATGATCTGAACCGGTCCTGAGCCTCCCCCCCCCCCCCCATAGGTAGCCTCAGCCCCCCCCATAGGTAACCTCAGCCCCCCCCATAGGTAACCTCAGCCCCCCCCATAGGTAACCTCAGCCCCCCCATAGGTAACCTCAGCCCCCCCCCATAGGTAACCTCAGCCCCCCCCCAAAGGTAACCTCAGCCCCCCCATAGGTAACCTCAGCCCCCCCCAAAGGTAACCTCAGCCCCCCCCATAGGTAACCTCAGCCCCCCCACAAAGGTAACCTCAGCCCCCCCATAGGTAACTTCAGCCCCCCCCCCATAGGTAACCTCAGCCCCCCCCATAGGTAACCTCAGCCCCCCCCCCCATAGGTAACCTCAGCCCCCCCCATAGGTAACCTCAGCCCCCCCCCAAAGGTAGCCTCAGCCCCCCCCCCCATAGGAAGCCATTGGGGAGACAAAGGTGTCCCTGGCGTGGTGCTGGCCAGCCGACCCAGCGAGTGCCATTCTGGCCTCCGTGGGTTGCTGCTACTCGCTAGCAGCACTTGCCCCGCAACAGTATGCCGGGGCTATACGGGGCACCTTTGTCTTCGTGAGGTTTTGTGTTTTGTGTGTGATGATGTTTTCTCATTGTGCGTAATTGCGCGTGTGCATAATCGTGTGCGTGCGATTGTGTAGATTGTGTGCGCATGCGATTGCAATTGTGTGGCCGATGATTCTCTGTGTATGAGATCGTGTAATTGCACGTGTAATTACGTGATTATGTGTACAGTACTTATTGTGTGCCTGTGCAATGGTGATTGTGGTGTGTGTGTGTATAACTGAGCGCGTGTGTGATTGTTAAACCTAAGGGGAGGCCCAGATCGACTTAAATAACGAGTGCCCTGGCGCTAAGCGAACAAAACATCAGCAACGGGGAGACAAAGACGGCCGGGCATGGCTTTGACCACCCCACCCATTCCTCGCCTCCCCTCGTGTGCCTTATTTCCCGGTCTTCATCGGTGCCACCCGTTAGCAGCACTTGCCCCAACAGGCTGCGCAAGGCTACCCGGGGGATCTGCGTCTTTACTGTGTGACTGTGTGTGACTGTGTGTAATTGTGTGATTGTGTGCGCGTGCGTGCGTGTGTGTGCGCGCGCCTTTGTGTGGGACGCATTTCGCCCGCGCGTGCTTAATTGCACGCGCGTGAGTGCGCATGTGTTTGCCCTTTCCCCTCCCACCCTCCTCAGCAGCACGCGTTCATTCCACAATCGCTCTCATTCCCCCCTCTCCCCACCACGTATTTTCATTCCCCCCACTCTCATTCCCCCCACTCTCATTCCACCCACTCTCATTCCACCCACTCTCATTCCACCCACTCTCATTCCCCCACTCTCATTCCCCCCACTATCATTCCACCCACTCTCATTCCCCCCACTCTCATTCCCCCCACTCTCATTCCCCCCACTCGCATTCCACCCACTCTCATTCTCCCCCACTCTCATTCCACCCACTCTCATTCCCCCTACTCTCATTCCACCCACTCTCATTCCCCCCACTCTCATTCCCCCCACTCTTATTCCACCCACTCTCATTCCCCCCCCCCCCCACGTATTTTCATTCCCCCCACTCTCATTCCCCCCACTCTCATTCCCCCCACTCTTATTCCACCCACTCTCATTCCCCCCCCCCCCCACTCTCATTCCACTCACTCTCATTCCCCCCACTCTTATTCCCCCCACTCTCATTCCACCCACTTTCATTCCCCCCACTCTCATTCCACCCACTCTCATTCTCCCCCACTCTCATTCCACCCACTCTCATTCCCCCCACTCTCATTCCCCCCACTCTCATTCCACCCACTCTTATTCCCCCCACTCTAATTCCCCCCACTCTCATTCCACCCACTCTCATTCCCCCCACTCTCATTCCACCCACTCTTATTCCCCCCACTCTAATTCCCCCCCACTCTCATTCCCCCCACTCTCATTCCACCCACTCTCATTCTCCCCCATACTGATTATCGTCCCCCCCCCCCCCCACACACTAAATCTCATTCCTCCCACTCTCATTCCTCCCACACCTCTCATTCCCCCCCGCTTTCACCCCCCCCCCCCCACTTTCATCACTTCCCCCCACCCACACTCATTCCCCCCACACACCCTTCATTCCTACCACTATTATCCTCTCACACCCACCCCCCACCCACTTTCATCCCCCCTCCCACACTCTCATTCCTTCCCCTCACACACCCTCTCACCCACACACACTCTCATTCCTTCCTCTCACACACCCTCTCACCCACACATACTCTCATTCCCCCGTCTCTCATTCCTGCTCCACGCACACCTCTCTATCACGTCATAACCCGCACACACGAATATAATATCATCCTCCCCCTCTTTACACACAGACACACGACTCGCTCCCTCCTTCACAATCTCTCATTCCCTCCCTCCAGCTCTCATTCCCCATCTGCTTAATGCACACACACACACTAATGCTCGCCCCCCACTCACACACACACTATCACCCCCCCCCACTCTCACACACACACTATCGCCCCCTCTCTCACACACACACTGATTTTCGCCCCCCACTCACACACACACTATCACCCCCTCATACACACACATACACACACGTACACACTAATTTCCACACTCGCCTTCACGCATGCTCATTCCGTATTTCATGCACTGTTTCATTCCCTCTCATGCACTCTCCCACACACTCACTTTAATTCCCCCGAAACTCATTCACACAAATTACGTTTCCTTCACTCTTTCATTCCTTCCTATGTTTGTTTCGTTTGCTCCCGATGAGGCTCTCATTCTCCCATTTCCTTCCTCACCATACTCATTCTCGAACTCACATTCCCTCTCACACATTCATTTAATCTCCTTCTTCCTCATTCCCTCTCTCCCCACATGCACGCCCATTAACTCATTCCAGCCTCCACACAGTTTCGTGCTCTCACCCCCTCCTTCACAATCACAATCACTCACTCACACTAATACCTATACAACTATAAAACCTTTAAACTATTTTTTTCTTATCTTACCAGGTAAGGCCCCACCGAGCGACGTAGCTCTTTTTCAGAAGCGACGTGGTCACAAATGATAGCTCAATCAAGTGGCTTATCATTTGGAAATGTGTAGCAGCCCAATACTCTAAACGCGTCTTTCTAATTGTGGAGGGAAAAACCGGAGGACCCGGAGAAAAATCCACGCGACCACGGGGGAGAGAGAGACACGCAGACTCCAAATATACAGGCGTCAGGGTTGGGATCGAACCCACGACACGCGACCACGGGGAGAGAGAGAGACACGCAGACTCCAAATATACAGGCGTCAGGGTTGGGATCGAACCCACGACCTCCTCCACAGCAGGCGAGGAAGTTAACATCTCCACTCTCACGCATCCATTCCATCCTACCAATCCGCATCTATCTAAGCCACAAACTCTCACTCCCTTCATTAAGCCACATTCTCAGCCTCTGATTCCCTCTCTCTCCGCGTGTCACTCGCTCAGACACCCGTCACCTACACTATCTCCTGTCACGCACACCAAATCCCGGCAGCTCTCCCTTGCTTCCCATCCATACACACCACTCTCTCAACCTCAACGATTGTCTCCCACACACGAGCGTACATACACAACCACACCTCTGTAACTCTCCCTCCCTCCCTCATAAACACTGCGCCTCTCACGCGCGCACACACACACAACAAAGACAAAGATACCCCCCGTGTAGCCTAAACAGACTGTTTGGGCAAGTGCTGTTAGCGAGCACCTATGAAGGCCGGCACAATGCACACGAGGTGGAGGGTGGACAGGACCAAGCCCGGCCACCTTTGTCTCCCCAGTGGCGATGCCTAGACATCGCACCAGGTGCTCGTTTAAGGCTGAGTCGACCTAGGGGAGGCCCAGGCCCAGTTCAGATAATTGTCGTTGGTGTTGGTGGCCGTAAGCGGGAATCGAACTCGGGTGACCGGGTTCGCGTGGCAGCACATCAGCCGGTGCGCCACGGCTCCCCCCCACATTACGCACACGCCACGCACTTCCACCACCACCCCCCTCTCTCTCTCTCACGCACATTCTACACTCACCTCCCTTCCCCTGTGTCGCTCTCACACGCACGCTCCGCCTCTCTCTCTCACGCACAGCGCCGGATTATCCTCGCAGCAAAAGTAGCTACACATGCTACGGGCCCCGCACTTTCAAGGGCTAAATGCGTTCAAGCCGGTTCAGTGATTCTGCACTAGCTCTATTACCATAGTGCTATACTGCCTTCAACTTTTACGAACGACTGGGTGTTTAAGGTTAGCGATTTGTCGTATTATCTGGCTGTATAGCAAGTGAAAAAAAGTACAATTACTTTGCTATGCAAGTAAAACATTGTTTTCATATTCACGTTTTTTTTATTTATGACCCCTTTACAACATCATATGCTGCAGACCCCGCACTAGCTTAATCCGGCACTGCTCGTGCACACACGCAGACACTCCACATTCACGCACCTAACCTCTTTCACATACACGCAAAGACACACCGCCAATCTCTCAAACACACGCACCTTCCGCACACACGGCCTTCACATCTCGTACACACGCCTCTATTTCTCATGCAGACGCACGCTCGCCACCCCTCTCTCTCTCTCTCTTTCCACCTCCCTCTCTCACCCACACACTCCACCACTCTCACGAACACACAGACACTCCACCACTCTCACCCACACACACTCCACCACTCTCACCCACACACTCCACCACTCTCACCCACACACTCCACCACTCTCACACACTCCACCACTCTCACCCACACACTCCACCACTCTCACCCACACACTCCACCACTCTCACCCACACACTCCACCACTCTCACCCACACACTCCACCACTCTCACCCACACACTCCACCACTCTCACCCACACACTCCACCACTCTCACCCACACACTCCACCACTCTCACCCACGCACTCCACCACTCTCACCCACACACTCCACCTCTCTCACACACACACACTCCACCACTCTCACCCACACACTCCACCACTCTCACCCACACTCCACCACTCTCACACACACACTCCACCACTCTCACCCACACACACTCCACCACTCTCACACACTCCACCACTCTCACCCACACACTCCACCACTCTCACCCACACACTCCACCACTCTCACACACACTCCACCACTCTCACCCACACTCCACCACTCTCACATACACACTCCACCACTCTCACCCACACACACTCCACCACTCTCACCCACACACTCCACCACTCTAACCCACGCACTCCACCACTCTCACCCACACACTCCACCTCTCTCACACACACACACTCCACCACTCTCACCCACACACTCCACCACTCTCACACACACTCCACCACTCTCACCCACACTCCACCACTCTCACCCACACACTCCACCACTCTCACCCACACACTCCACCACTCTCACCCACACACTCCACCACTCTCACCCACACACTCCACCACTCTCTCACACACACTCCACCACTCTCACCCACACTCCACCACTCTCACCCACACACTCCACCACTCTCACCCACACTCCACCACTCTCACCCACACACTCCACCACTCTCACCCACACTCCACCACTCTCACCCACACTCCACCACTCTCTCACACACACAACAACAACAACCGCCATTCGCCACTAAGTGGCGGTGACGTCACCACGACGCTTGTGCCAGGCTATGTGCACCCTGAGGCCACGTGAAGTGTCGAACGCCCGCTGGCAGGAGGTCACGGGGCAGACCCAGGTGCCACGGGTCGACTGACTGAGATGACTGGCTGATGCACCACCTATGCCCCCTACTGTGCCAACCTGCTGTGCTTTAGCCACCCAGCGCTCCGCTCGTTGTTGTGAGCATCGCTCCTCCGCCCTCCGTTATTGTTGGAGGGCGACTACCTCCAACTGCCCAGTAGCATCCTTCACGAGCCTCCTCCACAGAGGTCGATCTTGACACCGCTGGTACCAGTCATCGGCAAGTCCACTCAGCTCCACGTCCTCCTGTACCACATCACTCCATCTCTTCTCTAGCCCGTGCCGCGCCCGCTTAGCCCCCTCAATCCGGCCGAACAAAAGCTGTTTCGGCATGCGTTGGCTGGGCATGCGGGCTACATGACCCAGCCATCGCAGCCTTGCCCGCCGGAGGAGCTCACCGATGGGACCTTGCCCAGATCTTTCAAGGATTTGTGAGCTCCTCACACAATCCAGTCTGGTTAAACCCAGGATGGATCGTAGGCAGGCCAGCCTAAATGTTTCTAACCAGCGAAGATGTTCCATTAGGGGGGTCCACCTTTCGCAAGCGTAGAGAAGGGAGGGAATGACCGTGGCCGAGAAGACCTGAAGCTTAGTGCGGAGCAACAGACCAGGTAGCTTCCTGCGTTACGCAACCGATGAAAAGATATTGCCGCTCGACTGATTCGGAGTGAGACCTCTGCTGTTAAACTGGAGCCAGTCATAAGCACACTACCCAGGTATGGGAAACTCTCCACTCTCTCCACAACTGCCCCATCACCGATTGGGAGTTGTGGGGGTGGAGTGTCCGATGGTACAAAATACCCAGGCAGGTGCTTAGTTTTGGTGGGGCTGATGGTAAGGCCCCACCTCTTAGTGGCACGCTCCAGTCTCAGCAGCAGCGTATCCAACTCCTCCTCTGACTGAGCAGCTATTACCAAATCATCAGCATACATAACGTGGTTGACCAATAGGGAGCCATCCCTTGACTGCACCTGGGCATCGATCAGCCTCCCATTATATCTGTACCATATGGAGATTCCCCCGGTACAGCTATTGAAGGCTTCAGGAACTACGTGGTCAAAATAGATGTTAAATAATGTGGGAGCCAGAGGACATCCCTGTCGCACCCCAAGGTGTACAGAGAATGGCTCTGACTCCCGGCCACGTAGTTTTACCCGGGCCCGCTCACCATCATGAAGGTCCTTAATGATCGTGAGCAGAGGGTCAGGTACTCCAAAAGCACGAAGAACGACCCAGAGCCCAGGCCTACTGATGGTATCATAGGCCTTGACCAGGTCAATAAAGCAGAGATGTAGGTCTTGTTGGAATTCCCTACACCTCTGCTGTAGCAGACGGACAGAACATATGGCATCTGTGCAGGACCGCCCTTTCCTGAAACCGCATTGGGGCTCCGCAAGCCTCTCCTCAGCGTGCCTGGCAAGGTGATGCTGAATAATCCTTGCCAGGACCTTTCCCGGCACACTGAGGAGTGAGATGCCCCTGTAGTTGTTACAGTCTGTGCGGTCCCCCTTCTTAAAGAGGGGGACCACCAGGGCATCCTTCCAATCCTGCGGAACCCGTCCAGCGGCCCAGACCGTTGTTATGATGTCATATAGGGCAGTCTGTGCACAAACGCCACCCTCCCTCAGCATTTCGCTTGGGAGATCATCTCTGCCCGCTGCCTTTCCTGGTCTCAGACTCCGGATCGCCTTCAGTACTTCCTCAACAGATGGCACCTCAGCCAGCCACTCACAGGGGTTGACTTCTTCCAATATTTGAGGCACCACAGCCTCAGCAGGGTCATCCTCACTTTGTGCCACGATGTTTTCCTGGCTGAGGGATTTTCCCTCCCCCAGGACCTCACAGAAATGCTCAGCAAATCTGCAAACCTGTTCCTGGGGGTCGGAGATTGGATCACCGTTTTTCCCCTAATGATGGTAATAGGTGTGGCGCTGCAGGTTACTTTTTTGATGGAGTTAAATAGAGATTTGTGATCGCGGGCCACTGAGGCAGACTCCATCTCCTCAGCAACCCGCGACCACCACCCATCCTTGCAGCGCCTCACGGCTCTCCGAACCTCCGAGCGAAGGTTGCGGTAAGCCTCCTCATTCTCTGACGTGGGATTCTGTAGCCGATGACAGTGGGCCTGTCGCTTTTTCTCAACCATCCTGAACACCTCCTCTGTCAGCCAGGGTCTCTGGGGAGGTCTGGACCGCGTACCCAAAGCAGCCATTGCAGCTGCATGAGTCAAAGTCCTAAACCTCGCCCATTTACCCTCGACATCAGGAGGAGTCGGGGACGATGCCAATCCCAGCCGCAAGCGATGATGAAATTCTCGCTTGCAACTTTCATCAGATAATTGAGACCAGGCCACTTTATGTTGGAATGGGGTCCTGGGTGTACACCCACCACCGGAGTGGAAGAATGGCAGGCGCATCTTACAGATGACTAGTCGATGGTCAGAGGGCAGATCAGCTCCACGGTAGGTCCTGGTGTCATGGACATAGGCTCGCATCTGCTGGTCCGTCACTATGTAGTCCAGCAGATGTTCTTGCTTGGACCCGGCATGCATCCATGATGTTGTGTGGATGCGCCGATGCCGGAACAGCGTGTTGGTAATTACAAGCCCATGGGCTGCACAAAAATCTAGGAGCCTACTACCGTTGTTATTGAGCTGATCTGGCCCATGCCCTCCAATCACTCCAGACCAGGTGCCAGTATCATGACCAACTCGGGCATTAAAGTCACCCAACATGATGACTCTATCCCGAGGGGCCACTTTGGCCAGCACCTGTGACAGGAGGTCATATAAGGCATCTGACTCATCGGCTTTGCCTGCATCCCTCCACGGATGTTCATCTTCGGTGGGGGCATAAGTAACCACGACCACCATTCCTCGCCTCCGGTTGATGGGAAGGCGAGCCCAAAGTAGCCTGGGGCTTACAGCTTCCCACACCTCACCGCCACGCTCCCACGCCCCCTTCATTCTTTTGTTCAAAAGAAGAGCCACACCCTGTTGTTTGGCAGTCTGCTGCCCCGAGTAGAGGACTGTCCACCCCTCATGGTGGCAGGAGCCAGAGTCGGTCCACCGGACCTCCTGAATGCCACATAGATCCAGGCGGTACCAGTCCAGCTCCCGACAGAGGAGTGGCAGCCTCTCCTCCGCAGTGAGCGTTCGAACATTCCACGTGGCCACCCGTAGTGCCTTTTCGTTGTTTCTGGAGGAGCCCCGAGGGTGGATACTCAATCTCCTGGCTCCGCCAATTGGGGTTTGGCCAGGAGACGTCATAGACGCCTGGCCCCCCGGGGCCTCCGGCACAAGCTTATTAGTTACATGTTTCAGTTTAACTCGTGGTTTCGTGGTAATTAATTGAAGGTGGAGGGGATACCAGCCCCTCGCACCCGTCCGGAGCCCCCGTTTAGCCCCTGTGGTGGACACATATGCCATGAGGGGAGGAGACAATCAAAATTGGATCTCCCCCCACAGCACTGTCCACGACAGAGTTGCCCGTCCGGCACCGCGAGGAGGTAGGGGGTTGTTTTGCCGCACTCCACCACTCTCACACACACTCCACCACTCTCACCCACACACACTCCACCACTCTCACCCACACTCCACCACTCTCACCCACACTGCACCACTCTCTCACACACACTCCACCACTCTCACCCACACTCCACCACCCTCACCCACACACTCCACCACTCTCACCCACACTCTACCACTTTCATCTAGACACTCCACCACTCTCACCCACACACTCCACCACTCTCACACACACACTCCACCACTCTCACACACACACTCCACCACTCTGACCCACACACTCCACCACTCTCACCCACACTCCACCACTCTCATCTACATACTCCACCACTCTCACCCACACACTCCACCACTCTCACACACACACTCCACCACTCTCACACACACTCCACCACTCACACACACACACACTCCACCACTCTCACACACACTCCACCACTCACACCCACACACTCCACCACTCTCACCCACACACTCCACCACTCACACACACACACTCCAGCACTCTCACACACACACTCCACCACTCTCACACACACACTCCACCACTCACACCCACACACTCCACCACTCTCACACACACACTCCACCACTCTCACACATACACTCCACCACTCTCACCCACACACTCCACCACTCTCACCCACACACTCTACCACTCTCACACACACTCCACCTCTCTCACCCACACACTCCACCTCTCTCACACACACTCCACCACTCTCATCCACACACTCCACCACTCTCACACACACTCCACCACTCTCACCCACACACTCCACCACTCACATCCACACTCCACCACTCTCATCCACACACTCCACCACTCTCACCCACACACTCCACCACTCTCACACACACTCCACCACTCACACCCACACACTCCACCACTCACACCCACACACTCCACCACTCTCACCCACACTCCACCACTCTCACCCACACTCCACCACTCTCATCCACACACTCCACCACTCTCACACACACACTCCACCACTCTCACACACACACTCCACCACTCTCACACACACATAGTTCCCCTCAACAACAACCGCCATTCGCCACGGCCGTCCATAAATGACGTCACGCGATTTTGGACGATTTTTGACCTCCCCCCCTCGTCACACGGCGTCACAAAAAGTCAGACCCCCCCCCCCTGAAATATGACGTCACAAAGCTCTGCCCCCCCCCCTAAAAAATATAAAACATGCTTCAAATCGCTTTAAACTAGTGTCATTGTAGTACGTATTTAATGTGGCGCTGCACTCTGATGTTGTAGGATAAAACATTTATTAAAAGTATATTTCATTAAATAGAACGTGTTGTCTATATTTATTGAATATAAATTGTATGTGACGTCACATTTCGCAACCCCCCCCACCCTCGTTACACATCGTCACAAATGTCTGACCCCCCCCCTCCCCCCCTAGGTGCGTGACGTCATTTATGGACGACCCCTAAGTGCACTTCAAGGCTTAGTGAAGTGTTGAACGCCCGCTAGCAGGAAGTCACGGGACTGACTGAGATGACTGAGAGATGCACCATCTGTGTTCCCCACTGTGCTAACTCTCTGCGTTTTAGCCGCCCGGAACTCCGCTCGTTGTTGTGAGCGTCGCTCCTCTGTCCTCCGTTGTTGCTGGAGGACGACTGCCTCCAATTGCCCAGAAGCAGCGTCCTTCACGAGCCTCCTACAGAGAGGCCGATCTTGACACCGCTGTTACCAGTCATCGGCAAGTCCACTCACCTCCATATCCTCTCGTGCCACGTCACTCCATCTCTTCTCTAGGCCGTGCCGCGCCCGTTTAGCCCCCTCTATCCGGCCAAACAAAAGCTGTTTGAGCTTACGGTGGCTGAGCATGCGGGCTACATGACCCAGCCAACACAGTCTTGCTTGCCAGAAGAGCTCAGCGATGGAATTGCATCCAGATCATTCAAGGATTGTGAGCTCCTCACATAATCCAGCCTGGTTAAACCCAGGATGGATCGTAGGGAGGCCAGCCTGAATATTTCTAACCGGTAAATATTTTACATTGGCGGGGGGGGGGGTCCACGTTTCGCAAGCATAGGGGAGGGCATTGCTGTGGCCGAGAAGACCCGAAGCTTTGAGTGGAGCGACAGACCAGGTAGCTTCCACACAGCGTTACAGAGCCGATGATAGCATAATGCCGCTCGACTGACCCCTTTGTTGTCAAGCCGGAGCTGGTCATGAGCACATTGCCCAAGTACAGCAACCTCTCCAGTCTCTCCACACACAACATACCCAGGAAGGTGCTTGGTTTTGGAGGGGCTGGTGGTAAGGCTCCATCTCTTAGTAGTCTGCTCCAGGTCAAGCAGCAGCACCTCCAACTCCTCTGAGTGGGCAGTAATCACTAGATCATCAGCATACAAACATGGGTGACCAATAGGAAGCCATTCCCCGACCGCACCCAGGCATCGATCAGCCTCCCTTTGCATGGGTACCAGATGGAGATTCCTCCGGTATAGCCATGGAAGGTTTCTCGAACTACACTGTCAACAAAAAATATTAAATACCGTAGGCTCCAGAGGACATCCCTGTCGCACCCCCAACGTGAACAGGGAATGGCTCCGACTCCTGGCTACGCAATTTTACTCGGGCCTGCCCACTATCATGAAGGTCCTTAATAAATTGTGACCCCAAAAGGGGCATCTGATGGCATCATAGGCCTTGACCAGGTCAATAAAGCAGAGATGTAGGTCCCTTTGAAATTCCTTACACCTCCGCTGTAGCAGACGGACCGCCCTCTCACACACACACAAAGATCCCCCGTGTAGCCTTAACAGACTGTAGGGGCAAGTGCTGTTAGCGAGCACCTATGGAGGCCGGCACGGCACACGAGGGGGTGGGTGGCCAGCACCACGCCCGACCGCCTTTGTCTGTAGCGATGTTAGACACCCCACCAGGTACTCATTTGTGGCGGAGTCGACCTAGGGGAGGCCCAGGACTGCTTCGAATAATCGTCATTCGTGTTGGGCGTGAGAGGGAATCGAACTCGGATCGCCGGGTTCGTAGCGCAGTGAGCAAACCGCTACACTACCGCTCCCCACTCTCACACACCACCTATCAAACACACACACACCACCTATCACACACACACAGCACGCACACACTCCACCCCTCTCTCTCTCACACACACACGCACACAAAACACCCCCATCTCACTCCATCCCTCTCACGCACAGATACTCCCAACCACACACACACCCCCACCTTCATCCCTCTCACGTCCACAACTCCCCCACTCTTTCACACACACTCTCCACCTGCCTCCCACCCTCCCTCTCACGCACTCCCCCCCCCCAACTCTCTGTCACACACTCTCCACCTCCCTCTCACACACTCTCCACCTCCCTCTCACACACACACACACTCGTCACCCTTCTCCATGACACACACACGTGCACTCTCCAACACACACACACACACCCTCCAAAACACACACACACTCTCCAACAAAGACAAAGATCCCCCATATAGCCTTAACAGACTGTAGGGGCAAGTGCTGTTAGCGAGCACCTATGAAGGCCGGAACGGTACACGAGGGGGTGGGTGGCCAGCACCACGCCCCACCGCCTTTGTCTCCCTAGTGGCAATTTTTTTATGCACCGCACCTGGTACTCATTTGAGGCTGAGTCGACCTAGGGGAGGCCCGGGACCGGTTCAGATAATCGTCACTGGTGTTGGCCGTGAGCGGGAATCGAACCCGGGTCGCCAGGTTCATAGCGCAGCGTAGCGCTAACCGCTACACACAGACACACACAGACACACACACACACTCTCCTACACACTCACACACTCTCCAACACACACTCTCTCCAACACACTCACACACTCTCCAACACACACACTCTCCAACACACACACTCCAACACACACTCTCCAACACACACACACACTCTCCAACACACACTCTCTCCAACACACTCACACACTCTCCAACACACTCACACTCTCCAACACACACACACTCTCCAACACACACACACCCTCCAACATACACACACTCTCCACCACACACACTCCTACACACACTCTCCACCACACACACTCTCCTACACACACACACTCTCCTACACACACTCACTCTCCTACACACACTCTCCAACACACACACTCTTAAACACACACACGCACTCTCCAACACACACACTCTCCTACACACACACACTCTTCAACACACACACCCTCCTACACACACACACTCTCCTACACACACACTCTCCTACACACTCTCTCCAACACACTCACACACTCTCCAACACACACACTCTCCAACACACACACACTCCTACACACACACACTCTCCAACACACACACTCTCCAACACACACACACACTCTCGAACACACACACTCTCTCCAACACACTCACACACTCTCCAACACACTAACACACTCTTCAACACACATACACCCTCCAACACACACACTCTCCAACACACACTCTCCTACACACTCTCTCCAACACACACACACACTCTCCAACACACTAACACACACTCCAACACACACTCTCCAACACACACACACTCCAACACACACAGCCTCCAACACACACACACTCTCCTACGCACACACTCTCCTACACACTCTCTCCAACACACTCACACACTCTCCGACACACACACACACTCTCCAACACACACACACACACTCCAACACGCACACTCACTCTCCAACACACACACACACTCCAACACACACACTCACTCTCCAACACACACACACTCTCCACCACACACACACAAACGCACTCTCCACCACAAAAACACACACACACTCTCCACTACACACACACTCCCCAACACACACACACACTCTCCACCACACACACACAAACGCACTCTCCACCACAAAAACACACACACTCTCCACCACACACACACTCCCCAACACACACTCTCCACCACACACACACAAACGCACTCTCCACCACAAAAACACACACACTCTCCACCACACACACACTCCCCAACACACACTCTCCACCACACACACACAAACGCACTCTCCACCACAAAAACACACACACTCTCCACCACACACACACTCCCCAACACACACACACACTCTCCACCACACACACACAAAAGCACTCTCCACCACAAAAACACACACACACTCTCCACCACACACACACTTCCCAACACACACACACACTCTCCACCACACACACACTCCCCAACACACACACACTCTCCACCACACACACACACACTCCCCAACACACACACACACTCTCCACCACACACACAAACGCACTCTCCACCACAAAAACACACACACACTCTCCACCACACACACACTCCCCAACACACACACACACTCTCCACCACACACACACAAACGCACTCTCCACCACAAAAACACACACACGCACTCTGCACCTCCCTCCCACTCTCCACCCACCTCCTCTCTCTCACACACACACACGTTCTCCCTACCCCCCCTCCACCCCGTGTGTGCGTGTGTAGAATGTGGCTGTGTGTGTGTGTGCGTGTTATCTACTGTATGCTGGGTGTGTGTGTGTGCGTGTTATCTACTGTATGCTGGGTGTGGGTGTGTGCCCGTCACCAGAGTTCAGAGAGCTGCGTGCCTGTGCGTGCGTGTGTCTAATGAATGCGGGGGGGAGCGGTGGCGCAGCGGTTAGCGCGCTGCGCTACGAACCCGGAGACCATCCCCCCCGAGATCGATGCCCGCTGACGGCCACTAACCCCACGGGGACGATTATCTGAACCGGTCCTGGGCTTCACCCTAGGTCGACTCAGCCTCATACGCGTGCCGCGGTGCGTAGTAAACATCGCCACCGGGGAGACAAAGGCGGCCGGGCGGGGTGCTTAAGCAGCACTTGCCCCCAAAAAGCATGCTGGAGGCTATACGGGGTTGGGGGGCTATCTTCGTCTTTGTTGTCACGGGTGGCAAGGGAAGTGCTTCCTAGCCCACTGCGCTCTCAAGCCTGCACCACCTGAGTTCTATTCCTGGCCACGGCTGGCGGCTGGCAGGCATCGGTGGTGAATATCCGAACCGACTCGTAGGGGACCTCCCCTAGGTCGACTCAGCCTTGACGTGTTTGTTTGCGCGTCGAAACAATGCATCGGTAACATGGGGGTGGAAGGAGGTGGGGGATGCATCGGGGGCGGTGTAGTGTGTGGTTCCTGTAGTGTGTGGTTCCTGTAGTGTGTGGTTCGTGTAGTGTGTGGTTCCTGTAGTGTGTGGTTCGTGTAGTGTGTGGTTCGTGTAGTGTGTGGTTCCTGTAGTGTGTGGTTCGTGTAGTGTGTGGTTCCTGTAGTGTGGTTTCTGTAGTGTGTGGTTCGTCTAGTGTGTGGTTCGTGTAGTGTGTGGTTCGTGTAGTGTGTGGTTCGTGTAGTGTGTGGTTCCTGTAGTGTGTGGTTCCTGTAGTGTGTGGTTCCTGTAGTGTGTGGTTCCTGTAGTGTGTGGTTCGTGTAGTGTGTGGTTCCTGTAGTGTGGTTTCTGTAGTGTGTGGTTCGTGTAGTGTGTGGTTCGTGTAGTGTGTGGTTCGTGTAGTGTGTGGTTCGTGTAGTGTGTGGTTCGTGTAGTGTGTGGTTCCTGTAGTGTGGTTCGTGGCTCGTCCCGAGAGACTGCGTCAGCTGCGCAGGGCCACGAGCACGTTGTTTGTCACGTGTTTGTCACGAGGGTGTGTTTATGTTTTAATATATATGGGCAGTTTGTGTTTGTTGTTGTTGTTCTAGGAAGGTGTTGTGCGCGTACGCATTTGTGTGTGTTGTTCACTACCAGTGTGTGTGTTGTACACTACCAGTGTGTGTGTTGTTCACTACCAGTGTGTGTGTGTGTTGTTCACTACCAGTGTGTGTGTGTTGTACACTACCAGTGTGTGTGTTGTACACTATCAGTGTGTGTGTTGTTCACTACCAATGTTTGTGTGTGTGTGGTATTCACTACCAGTGTGTGTGTTGTTCCTGTCAATGTGTGTTGTCACAAGACAGTGTGTGTGTGTGTATGGTGCGTAATCGCGTGCGTGTGTACATGCGTGTGTGTGGTCACGAGTTCCCACTAAGTGTATTTGGGCACGGGTTGTGTGTGTGCGCGCGTGTGTATTTTTACCCCGCGTGTGTTATGGCGTGCCAGTGTTTGGGGAGGTCCATGGGTACACGCGTGTGTGTGCGTGCGTGTGTGTGCGTGCGTGTGTGTGCGTGCGTGTGTGTAGCGCGCTGCGCTATGAACCTGGCGACCCGGGTTCGATTCCCGCTCACGGCCAACACCAGTGACGATTATCTGAACCGGTCCCGGGCCTCCCCTAGGTCGACTCAGCCTCAAATGAGTACCTGGTGCGGTGTGTAAACATTGCCACTAGGGAGACAAAGGCGGTCGGGCGTGGTGCTGGCCACCCACCCCCTCGTGTACCGTTCCGGCCTTCATAGGTGCTCGCTAACAGCACTTGCCCCTACAGTCTGTTAAGGCTATATGGGGGATCTTTGTCTTTGTCTTTGTGTGTGTGCGTGCGTGTGTGTGTGTGCGTGTGTGCGTGCGTGTGTGTGTGCGCGTGTGCGCGTGCGTGTGTGCGCGTGTTCAATTCCCACTCACGGCCAACACCACAGTGACGATTATCTGAACCTGTACCGGGCCTCCCCTAGGTCGGCTCAGCCTAAAATGAGGAAGTGGTGCGGTGTGTAAACATCGCCACTGGGGAGACAAAGGCGGTCGGGCGCGGTGCTGGCCACGCACTCGTGTGTCGTTCCGGCCTTCATTGGTTGCTCGCTATCAGCACTTGCCCCAACATTCTCTTAAGGCTACACGGGGGATCTTTGCCTTTGCTTCGTGGAGTGGGGAGCAGTGGTGTGGCGGTAAGCGCTGCAGCGCTTACGAATCCAGCAACCCGAGGACGATTCCAACACCGGTGACGAATATCTGAACTCGTGTTGAGCCTCCCCTAGGTCGACTCAGCCTCAAATGCGTACCTGGTGCGGTGTGTCAACATCGGCAAGCCGCAGCATTATCGGACCTTAATAGGTGCTCGCTAACAGCACTTGCCCAAAGAGTCTGCTAAGGCTATACGTGCCATCTCTGTCTTTGTATGCGTGTGTGTTTAACGTATGTGTGTGTGTGTGATGTGTTTTGTGCTTGTGTTGCCAATACAGTAGTGAGTGATTCGGTAAGGGTGTGTAAAATTGTGTGCGTGCGTGTGTGTGCGTGGCAGTGTTTGTACGTGCGCATCCGTGTGCATCGCTGTGCGTTCATAGGTGCTCGCTAACAGCACTTTGCCCCACAACATCCTGTTAAGTCTTTGTTGTGCCGGGGGCTTCATTTCTCACTCAATATTATCGGGCTCGCTGGTAGACTGGGAGCTGTCTGTGGGGGGGGTGGCGTTATTCTTGTTTGCAGCCATAGCGAGTGGTTATACTGGATGTGATGTGCCGGGTGCGTAATTAATTTTTCAAGTCTTCAATCCGGTGGGGAAAAATACACACGCGCAGAAAATAAAATGAAAATCCAGGGTCACTGTATGTGTGCGTGTGCTTTTTAGTGTCTCCACGGGTCCTGTAACCTCCCCCCCACACCCCATGGGTCGACACCGCGTTAAATTATTACCTGGGGTGGAGGCTTTTGTACATCAGCACTGGGGAGACAAAGGCGGCTGGGCGGTGGCGGCTAACAGCACCTTGCCCCAACAGTCGTATGCTTGTGGCGACACGGGTCAACCCCTAGTCGTCTGTCACGAGTGTAGTATCCACAAGCGCGTGTCTTGGTAGGTGTGTGTGTGTTGTAGAGTGTGTATGTCGGTGAGTGTGTATGTCGGTGAGTGTGTGTCGGTGAGTGTGTGTGTGTGTCGGTGAGTGTGTATGTCGGTGAGTGTGTGTGTTGTAGAGTGTGTATGTCGGTGAGTGTGTGTATGTCGGTGAGTGTCTGTATGTCGGTGAGTGAGTGTGTCGGTGAGTGTGTGTGTGTCGGTGAGTGTGTGTGTCGGTGAGTGTGTGTGTGTTGGTGTGTGTGGGTCGGTGAGTGTGTGTGTCGGTGAGTGTGTGTGTGTGTTGTAGAGTGTGTGTCGGTGAGTGTGTGTCGGTGAGTGTGTGTGTGTTGGTGAGTGTGTGTGTGTTGGTGAGTGTGTGTGTGTGTCGGTGAGTGTGTGTGTGTCGGTGAGTGTGTATGTCGGTGAGTGTGTGTATGTCGGTGAGTGTGTGTGTGTCGGTGTGTGTCGGTGAGTGTGTGCATGTCGGTGAGTGTGTGTGTCGGTGAGTGTGTGTGTGTTGGTGAGTGTGTATGTCGGTGAGTGTGTGTGTGTCGGTGAGTGTGTGGGTGAGTGTGTATGTCGGTGAGTGTGTGTGTTGGTGAGTGTGTGTGTTGTAGAGTGTGTATGTCGGTGAGTGTGTATGTCGGTGAGTGTGTGTGTGTTGGTGAGTGTGTGTGTGTTGGTGAGTGTGTGTGTGTGTCGGTGAGTGTGTGTGTGTCGGTGAGTGTGTATGTCGGTGAGTGTGTGTATGTCGGTGAGTGTGTGTGTGTCGGTGTGTGTCGGTGAGTGTGTGTATGTCGGTGAGTGTGTGTGTCGGTGAGTGTGTGTGTGTTGGTGAGTGTGTATGTCGGTGAGTGTGTGTGTGTCGGTGAGTGTGTGTGTGTGGGTGAGTGTGTATGTCGGTGAGTGTGTGTGTTGGTGAGTGTGTGTGTTGTAGAGTGTGTATGTCGGTGAGTGTGTATGTCGGTGAGTGTGTGTCGGTGAGTGTGTTTGTCGGTGAGTGAGTGTGTCGGTGAGTATGTGTGTGTGTCGGTGAGTGTGTGTGTGTCGGTGAGTGTGTGTGTCGGTGAGTGTGTGTGTCGGTATGTGTGTCGGTGAGTGTGTGTGTCGGTGAGTGTGTGTGTCGGTGAGTGTGTGTGTCGGTGAGTGTGTGTGTCGGTGAGTGTGTGTGTGTTGGTGTGTGTGTGTCGGTGAGTGTGTGTGTCGGTGAGTGTGTGTCGGTGAGTGTGTTTGTGTCGGTGAGTGCGTGTGTCGGTGAGTGTGTGTGTGTTGGTGAGTGTGTGTCGGTGAGTGTGTGTGTGTCGGTGAGTGCGTGTGTGTCGGTGTGTGTCGGTGAGTGTGTGTGTCGGTGAGTGTGTGTGTCGGTGAGTGTGTGTATGTCGGTGAGTGTGTGTGTGTCGGTGAGTGTGTGTGTCGGTGTGTGTCGGTGTGTGTGTGTGTCGGTGAGAGTGTGTATGTCGGTGAGTGTGTGTATGTCGGTGAGTGTGTGTCGGTGAGTGTGTGTCGTTGAGTGTGTGTGTCGGTGAGTGTGTGTCGGTGAGTGTGTGTCGGTGAGTGTGTGTGTCGGTGAGTGTGTGTGTCGGTGAGTGTGTGTGTCGGTGAGTGTGTGTATGTCGTTGAGTGTGTGTGTCGGTGTGTATGTCGGTGTGTATGTGCGTTGCGAGCGGTGGTGTAGCGGTTAGCGCTACGCTGCGCTACGAACCCGGCGACCCGGGTTCGATTTAAGCTCACGGCCAACACCAGTGACGATTATCTGAACCGGTCCTGGGCCTCCCCTAGGTCGACTCAGCCTCAAATGAGTTCCTGGTGCGGTGTGTAAACATCACCACTGGGGAGACAAAGGCGGCCGGGCGTCGTTCTGCCCACGCCTACCCCGTGTGTTGTGTCGGCCTTTGTAGGTGCTCGCTAACAGCACTTGCCCCAGCAGTCTGTTGAGGCTACACGGGGGGTAGGGTCTTTGTCTTGTTGTGTGTTCTACCCAGACAGCGTGTGTTTGTATAGGTGTGTGTGTGTAGTGTGTGTAGTATGTGTGTGTGTAGTATGTGTGTGTGTAGTATGTGTGTGTGTAGTGTGTGTAGTGTGTGTGAGTAGTGTGTGTGCAGCGTGTGTGTGTAGTGTGTGTAGTGTGTGGTGTGTGTGTAGTGTGTGTGTAGTGTGTGTGTAGTGTGTGTGTAGTGTGTATGTGCACGTGTGTGTAGTGTGTGTGTGTAGTGTGTGTGTGGTGTGTGTAGTGTGTGTGTGTAGTGTGTGTGGTGTGTGTAGTGTGTGTGTAGTGTGTGTGGTGTGTAGTGTGTGTGTAGTGTGTGTGTAGTGTGTGTGTAGTGTGTGTGTGCAGTGTGTGTGTGGTGTGTGTAGTGTGTGTGTGGTGTGTGTGTAGTGTGCAGTGTGTGTGTGTAGTGTGCAGTGTGTGTGTAGTGTGCAGTGTGTGTGTGTAGTGTGTGTGTAGTGTGTGTAGTGTGCAGTGTGTGTGTGTAGTGTGTGTAGTGTGTGTAGTGTGTGTGTGTGGTGTGTGTAGTGTGTGTGTGTAGTGTGTGTAGTGTGTGTGTAGTGTGTGTGTAGTGTGTGTGTGTAGTGTGTGTGTGTAGTGTGTGTAGTGTGTGTGTAGTGTGTGTGTGGTGTGTGTGTGTAGTGTGTGTAGTGTGCAGTGTGTGTGTGTGTAGTGTGTGTAGTGTGTGTGTAGTGTGTGTGTAGTGTGTGTGTGTAGTGTGTGTGTGTAGTGTGTGTAGTGTGTGTGTAGTGTGTGTGTAGTGTGTGTGTGTAGTGTGTGTGTGTAGTGTGTGTAGTGTGTGTGTAGTGTGTGTGTGTAGTGTGTGTGTAGTGTGTGTAGTGTGTGTGTGTAGTGTGTGTAGTGTGTGTGTGGTGTGTGTGTGTAGTGTGTGTAGTGTGTGTGTAGTGTGTGTAGTGTGTGTGTGTAGTGTGTGTAGTGTGTGTGTAGTGTGTGTGTAGTGTGTGTGTGTAGTGTGTGTGGTGTGTGTGTGTAGTGTGTGTAGTGTGTGTGTGTAGTGTGTGTAGTGTGTGTGTAGTGTGTGTGTAGTGTGTGTGTGTGTAGTGTGTGTGGTGTGTGTGTGTAGTGTGTGTAGTGTGTGTGTGTAGTGTGTGTAGTGTGTGTGTAGTGTGTGTGTAGTGTGTGTGTGTAGTGTGTGTGTAGTGTATGTGTAGTGTGTGTAGTGTGTGTGTAGTGTGTGTAGTGTGTGTGTGTAGTGTGTGTGTAGTGTGTGTAGTGTGTGTGTGTAGTGTGTGTGTGTAGTGTGTGTGTAGTGTGTGTGTAGTGTGTGTGTAGTGTGCAGTGTGTGTAGTGTGTGTGTGTAGTGTGTGGTGTGTGTGTGTAGTGTGTGTGTAGTGTGTGTAGTGTGTGTAGTGTGTGTGTGTAGTGTGTGTGTGTAGTGTGTGTAGTGTGTGTAGTGTGTGTGTGTAGTGTGTGTGTAGTGTGTGTAGTGTGTGTGTAGTGTGTGTGTGTGTAGTGTGTGTGGTGTGTGTGTGTAGTGTGTGTAGTGTGTGTGTGTAGTGTGTGTAGTGTGTGTGTAGTGTGTGTGTAGTGTGTGTGTGTAGTGTGTGTGTAGTGTGTGTGTAGTGTGTGTAGTGTGTGTGTAGTGTGTGTAGTGTGTGTGTGTAGTGTGTGTGTAGTGTGTGTAGTGTGTGTGTGTAGTGTGTGTGTGTAGTGTGTGTGTAGTGTGTGTGTGTAGTGTGCAGTGTGTGTAGTGTGTGTGTGTAGTGTGTGGTGTGTGTGTGTAGTGTGTGTGTAGTGTGTGTAGTGTGTGTAGTGTGTGTGTGTAGTGTGTGTGTGTAGTGTGTGTAGTGTGTGTAGTGTGTGTGTGTAGTGTGTGTGTAGTGTGTGTAGTGTGTGTAGTGTGTGTGTGTAGTGTGTGTAGTGTGTGTGTGTAGTGTGTGTGTGTAGTGTGTGTGTGTAGTGTGTGTAGTGTGTGTAGTGTGTGTGTAGTGTGTGTGTAGTGTGTGTGTAGTGTGTGTAGTGTGTGTGTGTAGTGTGTGTAGTGTGTGTGTAGTGTGTGTGTAGTGTGTGTAGTGTGTGTGTGGTGTGTGTGTGTGTAGTGTGTGTGTAGTGTGTGTAGTGTGTGCGCACAGTGTGTTTGGGCCAGCAGTGCGTGTGCGTGCGTGTCTGCGCGTGGGCGTTCGCACGCACGCACGCGCGCGTGTGAGTGCGTGCGTGCGTGTCCGCGTGTGTGTGTATCAGCACGCGTGTGTGTTTGTGTGTGTCCGCGTGCGTGTGCGTGTGTCCGCGTGCGTGTGCGTGTGTCCGCGTGTGCGTGTTTCCGCGTGTCAGCGCGCGTAAGTGCGTGCGTGTGTGTGTGTCAGCGCGCGTGTGTGTTTGTGTGTGCCCGCGCGTGTGTGTGTGTGTGTCCGCGTGTGCGTGTTTCCGCGCGTCCGCGCGTGCGTGATGTCTACGTGCGTGCGAGCGCGTCCGTGACTTTACATTGCACTTGTGCAGCACGTATTTAGTTCGTGTTACAAAGACAAAGAAAGCACCCCCAGCGCCTCCCGCCCCATAGACCGGGCACAGCGATGTTTCAGCAGCCACTGCACGCGAGGTCAGGGTTGGTAGCCGACAACCACGCCCGGCCGCCTTTGTCTTTCTCTTACCCATTTGGTGATTTTTTTTTTACCGAACCGCGCCCATGTGCTCATTTAAGGCTGTGTCGACCTAGGGGAGGCCCAGGACCGGCTTAGATTGTCGCCGGTTATTGTTCGGACACGTGCTGTGCACCTATGAGGGTGGTCAGCAGCACGCCGCGACCGCCTTTGTCTCACCAGTGGCCGTGTTCGTGACGCCGCCCCTAGTACTCGTTTGAGGCTGAGTCGACCTAGGAGAGGCGTAGGATCGGTTCATCGGATAATGAATCGGTACACACCCACACAATTGTACGTTGCAGTGCATTAACACCAGTTAGCGGTTGTGTACGTGCGTTCACGATTACGGCAGTAGTAGTTGTTTACAACTTGTGGCGCGTGTGAGCTCCGAGTAATAAAACAACAACAACAACAGCAAAACCCATCTCGATGGGATATCTCGTGGTTAAATAAAGGATACTGGCCAACACGTGTTTACAGTGTGTGTCTGTGTTGACGCTTTCCCGCGAGGTGGACTCGAAATTAGTCGAGCATCCTGTGCAGTGTGCAAAGTTAACCACTGGGGAGAGAGACAAAGGCGGTCTGACGTGGGGGGTACCCCCCCCCCACGCACACTCATGCGCTGCTACGGCCTTCATAGGTGGCTTGGTGTCATAGCACTTGTCCCGGGACTGTGCTGTAGACTACACGGGGGGGTCTTTGTCTTTGTTTACGCTTTACGAATGCGTAAATTCACACGTGTGCGCGTGCACATCTGTCCACATGGGTGGACGTGCAATGCACAGCGATCACCATTGGGGCAAGTGCTGTGAGCGAGCTCCTACGAAGGCACACGCCGGGGTGTGTGGCCAGCAACCACGCCCGACCGCCTTTGTCTCCCCGGTGGCGATGTTTACACACCGCACCGGGTACTCATTTGAGGCTGAGTCGACCTAGGGTAGGCTCGGGAACGCTCTAACCGCTACACTACCGCTCCCCCACACGTGTGCACACACACACACGCGCGTCTTCGTGTGTGTCAGTTTAAATGCATTGTTTGCGCACGTGTGTGTGTGTGTTGACGGCTGGGTTGCTCATGCGTGCGTGTCAGCCGCATGCATGTGCCTGCGCGTGTGCGCACTATTGACCACCCTGGGGTGTGCGTGCATGCGTGCCTCAATAACTCAGCCACACAGTGGAAGGCCGATCGCCCCCTTCACCCGCCCACCACCACACCACCACCACCACCCCCTCCCATTTCCCTTCCCCGGTATAACCCACACACACTTCTCCCTCTCTCAGCCACCACCACCACCTCCTCCTCCTCCTCCCGCCCTCACCCCCTGCCACCCCCCACCGCTCTCTCTCTCTCCATCCCTCTCGCTAAGCCACGCCGCTCCAACCCCTTCCCCCCCCCCTATCACGCGCTGACGCACACACACACGCCTAGACACACACACACCCGCCTCGACACACACACACCCACACACACACACACCTAGACACACACACCTAGACACACACCTAGACGCACACCTAGACACACACACCTAGACACACACACACACCTACACACATACACCTAGACACACACACGCCTAGACACACACACACCCACACACACACGCCTCGACACACACACACCTAGACACACACACACCTAGACACACACCTAGACACACACCTAGACACACACACCTAGACACACACACGCCTAGACACACACACACCTAGACACACACACACCTAGACACACACCTAGACGCACACCTAGACACACACACCTAGACACACACACACACCTACACACATACACCTAGACACACACACGCCTAGACACACACACACCCACACACACACGCCTCGACACACACACACCTAGACACACACACACCTAGACACACACCTAGACACACACACCTAGACACACACACGCCTAGACACACACACGCCTAGACACACACACACCTAGACACACACACACCTAGACACACACCTAGACACACACACCTAGACACACACACGCCTCGACACACACACACCTAGACACACACACACCTAGACACACACCTAGACACACACACAGCTAGACACACACATGCCTCGACACACACACACCTAGACACAAACCTAGACACACACCTACACACACACACACCTAGACACAGACACACACCTAGACACACATACACCTAGACACACATACACCTAGACACACATACTACACACACATTACACAACAACAACCGCCATTCGCCACTAAGTGGCGGTCACGTCACCACGACGCTTGTGCCAGGACATGTGCACCTTGAGGCCACGTGGAGTGTCGAACGCCCGCTGGCAGGAGGTTACGGGGCAGACCCAGGTGCCATGGGTCGACTGACTGAGATGACTGGCTGATGCACCACCTGTGGCCCCTACTGTGCCAACCTGCTGTGCTTTAGCCACCCGGCGCTCTGCTCGTTGTTGTGAGCGTCGCTCCTCCGCCCTCCGTTGTTGTTGGAGGGCGACCACCTCCAACTGCCCAGTAGCGTCCTTCACGAGCCTCCTCCACAGAGGCCGATCTTGACACCGCTGGTACCGGTCATCGGCAAGTCCACTCAGCTCCACGTCCTCCTGTACCACATC
The DNA here is from genome assembly GCF_048934315.1 of Petromyzon marinus. Lineage (NCBI taxonomy): Eukaryota > Metazoa > Chordata > Hyperoartia > Petromyzontiformes > Petromyzontidae > Petromyzon > Petromyzon marinus. Next base: position 11,676,142 of record NC_133678.1, on the reverse strand, counting down.
ACTCCATCTCTTCTCTAGCCCGTGCCGTGCTCGCTTAGCCCCCTCGATCCGGCCGAACAAAAGCTGTTTCGGTATGCGGTGGCTGGGCATGCGGGCTACATGACCCAGCCATCGCAGCCTTGCCCGCCGGAGGAGCTCACCGATGGGACCTTGCCCAGATCTTTGAAGGATTTGTGAGCTCCTCACACAATCCAGTCTGGTTAAACCCAGGATGGATCGTAGGCAGGCCAGCCTAAATGTTTCTAACCGGCGAAGATGTTCCATTAGGGGGGTCCACGTTTCGCAAGCATAGAGAAGGGAGAAAATGACCGTGGCCGTGAAGACCTGAAGCTTAGTGCGGAGCGACAGACCAGGTAGCTTCCACACAGGTATTGCCGCTCGACTGATTCGGAGTGAGACCTCTGCTGTTAAACTGGAGCCGGTCATAAGCACACTTCCAAGGTATGGGAAACTCTCCACTCTCTCCACAACTGCCCCATCACCGATTGGGAGTTGTGGGGGTGGAGTGTCCGATGGTACAAAATACCCAGGCAGGTGCTTAGTTTTGGTGGGGCTGATGGTAAGGCCCCATCTCTTAGTGGCACGGTCCAGTCTCAGCAGCAGCGTCTCCAACTCCTCCGCTGAATGAGCAGCTATTACCAAATCATCAGCATACATAACGTGGTTGAGCAATAGGGAGCCATCCCTTGACCGCACCCGGGCATCGATCAGCCTCCCATTATATCTGTACCATATGGAGATTCCCCCAGGTACAGCTATTGAAGGCTTCACGAACTACGTGGTCGAAATAGATGTTAAATAATGTGGGAGCCAGAGGACATCCCTGTCGCACCCCAAGGTGTACAGGGAAAGGCTCGGACTCCCGGCCACGTAGTTTTACCCAGGCCCGCTCACCATCATGAAGGTCCTTAACGATCGTGAGCAGAGGGTCAGGTACTCCAAAAGCACGAAGAACAACCCAGAGCCCAGGCCTATTGATGGTATCATAGGCCTTGACCAGGTCAATAAAGCAGAGATGTAGATCTTGCTGGAATTCCCTACACCTCTGCTGTAGCAGACGGACAGAAAATATGGCATCTGTGCAGGACCGCCCTTTCCTGAAACCGCACTGGGGCTCCGCAAGCCTCTCCTCAGCGTGTCTGGCAAGGCGATGTTGAATAATCTTTGCCAGGACCTTTCCCGGCACACTGATGAGTGAAATGCCCCTGTAGTTGTTACAATCTGTGCGGTCCCCCTTCTTAAAGAGGGGGACCCCCAGGGCATCCTTCCAATCCTGCGGAACCCGTCCAGTGGTCCAAACTTTTGTTATGATGTCATATAGGGCGGTCTGTGCACAAACTCCACCCTCCCTCAGCATTTCGCTTGGGAGATATCTCTGCCCGCTGCCTTTCCTGGTCTCAGACTCCGGATCGCCCTCAGTACTTCCTCAACAGATGACACCTCAGCCAGCCACTCACAGAGGGTGACTTCTACCAATACTTGAGGCACTGCAGCCTCAGCAGGGTCATCCTCACTTTGTGCCACGATGTTTTCCTGGCTGAGGGATTTTCCCTTCCCCAGGACCTCACAGAAATGCTCAGTAAATCTGCAGGTTACTTTTTTGATGGAGTTAAATAGAGATTTGTGATCGCGGGCCACTGAGGCAGACTCCATCTCTTCAGCAACCCGCGACCATCACCCATCCTTGCAGCGCCTCACGGCTCTCCGAACCTCCGAGCGAAGGCTGCGATAAGCCTCCTCATTCTCTGACGTGGGATTCTGTAGCCGATGACAGTGGACCTGTCGCTTTTTCTCAACCATCCTGAACACCTCCTCTGTCAGCCAGGGTCTCTGGGTAGATCCTGACCGCGTACCCAAAGCAGACATTGCAGCCGCATGAGTCACAGTTCTAAACCTCACCCATTTACCCTCGACATCAGGAGGAGTGGGGGACACACACACACCTAGACACACACACGCCTAGACATACACACACACCTAGACACACACACGCCTAGACACACACACGCCTAGACACACACACGCCTAGACACACACACGCCTAGACACACACACGCCTAGACACACACACGCCTCGACACACACACGCCTAGACAAAGATAAAGATCCCCCGTATAGCCTTAACAGACTGTAGGGGCAAGTGCTGTTAGCGAGCACCTATGAAGGCCGGAACGGTACACGAGGGGGTGGGTGGCCAGCACCACGCCCGACCGCCTTTGTCTCCCTAGTGACGATGTTTACACACCGCACCAGGTACTCATTTGAGGCTGAGTCGACCTAGGGGAGGCCCGGGACCGGTTCAGATAATCGTCACTGGTGTTGGCCGTGAGCGGGAATCGAACCCGGGTCGCCAGGTTCATAGCGCAGCGCGCTAACCGCTACACTATCGCTCCCCACACACGCCTAGACACACACACCTAGACACACACACACTAAAGACACACACACACCTAGACACACACACGCCTAGACACACACACACCTCGACATACACACACCTAGACACACACACACACCTAGACACACGCCTAGACACACAACAACAACAACAGCCGCCATTCGCCACTAAGTGGCGGTGACGTCACCACGACACTTGTGCCAGGCTATGTGCACCCTGAGGCCACGTGAAGTGTCGAACGCCCGCTGGCAGGAGGTCACGGGACAGACCCAGGTACCACGGGTCGACTGACTGAGATGACTGGCTGATGCACCACCTGTGCCCCTTACTGTGCCAACCCGCTGTGCTTTAGCCACCCGGCGCTCCGCTCGTTGTTGTGAGAGTCGCTCCTCCCCCCTCCGTTGTTGTTGGAGGGCGACTACCTCCAATTGCCCAGTAGCGTCCTTCACGAGTCTCCTCCACAGAGGCCGATCTTGACAAAGCTGGTACCAGTCATCGGCAAGTCCACTCAGCTCCACGTCCTCCTGTACCACATCACTCCATCTCTTCTCTAGCCCGTGCCGCGCCCGTTTAGCCCCCTCTATCCGGCCGAACAAAAGCTGTTTCGGCATGTGGTGGCTGGGCATGCGGGCTACATAACCCAGCCAACGCAGCCTTGCCTGCCGAAGGAGCTCACCGATGGGACCTTGCCCAGATCTTTCAAAGATTTGTGAGCTCCTCACACAATCCAGCCTGGTTAAACCCAGGATGGATCATAGGCAGGCTAGCCTAAATGTTTCTAACCCGGTTCCGCAGGATTGGAGGGATGCCCTGGTGGTCCCCCTATTTAAGAAGGGGGACCGCACAGACTGTAACAACTACAGGGGCATCTCCCTCCTCAATGTGCCAGGAAATGTCCTGGCAAGGATTATTCAACATCGCCTTGCCAGGCACGCTGAGGAAAGGCTTGCAGAGCCGCAATGCGGTTTCAGGAAAGGGCGGTCCTGCTCAGATGCCTTATTTTCTGTCCGTCTGCTAGAGCAAAGGTGCAGGGAATTCCAGCAAGACCTACATCTCTGCTTTATTGACCTGGTCAAGGCCTATAATACCATCAGTAGGCCTGGGCTCTGGGTTGTTCTTCGTGCTTTTGGAGTACCTGACCCTCTGCTCACGATCATTAAGGACCTTCATGATGGTGAGCGGGCCCGGGTAAAACTACCTGGATGGGAGTCAGAGCCATTCCCTGTACACGTTGGGGTGCGACAGGGATGTCCTCTGGCTCCCACATTATTTAACATCTATTTTGACCACGTAGTTCGTGAAGCCTTCAATAGCTGTACAGGTGGAATCTCCATATGGTACAGATATAATAGGAGGCTGATCGATGCCTGGGTGCGGTCAAGGGATGGCTTCCTATTGCTCAGCCACGTTATGTATGCCGATGATTTGGTAATAGCTGCTCATTCAGAGGAGGAGTTGGAGACGCTGCTGCTGAGACTGGAGCGTGCCACTAAGAGATGGGGCCTTACCATCAGCCCCACCACAACTAAGCACCTGCCTGGGTATTTTGTACCATCGGACACTCCACCCCCACAACTCCCAATTGGTGATGGGGCAGTTGTGGAGAGAGTGGAGAGTTTCCCATACCTGGGCAGTGTGCTTATGACCGGCTCCAGTTTAACAGCAGAGGTCTCATTCCGAATCAGTCGAGCGGCAATATCTTTTCATCGGATGCGTAACGCTGTGTAGAAGCTACCTGGTCTGTCGCTCAGCACTAAGCTTCAGGTCTTCTCGGCCACGGTCATTCCCTCCCTTCTCTACGCTTGCAAAACGTGGACCCCCCTAATGGAACACTTAGACAAACAAAGATCCCCCATATAGCCTTAACAGACTGTAGGGGAAAGTGCTGTTAGCGAGCACTTATGAAGGCCGGAACGGTACATAGTGGCAATGTTTACACTCCGCACCAGGTACTCATTTGAGGCTGAGTCGACCTAGGGGAGGCCCGGGTCCGGTTCAGATAATCGTCACTGGCGTTGGCACACACACCTACACACACACACGCCTTTACACACACACGCCTGGACACACACGGACCTAGACACACAAAGACAAAGACAAAGATCCCCCATATAGCCTTAACAGACTGTAGGGGCAAGTGCTGTTAGCGAGCACCTATGAAGGCCGGAACGGTACACGAGGGGGTGGGTGGCCAGCACCACGCCCGACCGCCTTTGTCTCCCTAGTGGCAATGTTTACACACTGCACCAGGTACTCATTTGAGGCTGAGTCGACCTAGGGGAGGCCCGGGACCGGTTCAGATAATCGTCACTGGTGTTGGCCGTGAGCAGGAATCGAACCCGGGTCGCCAGGTTCATAGCGCAGCGCGCTAACCGCTACACTATCGCTCCCCACCTAGACACACACACACCTACACACACACACGCCTTGACACACACACGCCTAGACACACACGCACCTAGACACACACACACCTAGAAACACACACACCTAGACACACATACACACCTACACACACGTCTAGGCACGCACACGCCTTGACACACACACCTAGACACACCCACGCCTAGACACACACACGCCTAGACACACACCTAGACACACACTCACCTAGCCACACACATAGACACGTAGACACACACACCTAGACACACACACACCTAGACACACACACACACACCTACACACACACACGTAGACACACAACAACAACCGCCGTTCACCACTAAGTGGCGGTGACGTCACCACGGCGCTTGTGCCATGCTAGGTGCACTTTGAGGCTACGTGAATTGTCGAAGGCCCGCTGGCAGGAGGCTACGGAACAGACCCAGGTTGCCATGGGTTGACTGACTGAGATGACTGGCAAATGCACCAACAGTGTTCCCCACTGCCAATTATCGACGTTGAATCCACCCGGCGCTCTGCTCGTTGTTGTGAGCGTCGCTCCTCTGCCCACCGTAGTTGCTGGAGGGCGACTGCCTTCCAATTGCCCAGCAGCGTCCTTCACGAACCTCCACCACAGAGACCAATCTTGACACTGCTGGTACCACTCATCGACAAGTCCAATCAGCTCCACACCCTTCTGTACCACATCAGTTCATCTCTTCTATAGCCAGGGCCGCGCCCATTTAGCCCCATCTATCCGACCAAACAGAAGCTGCTTGGGCGTGCGGTGGCTTGGCATGGAGGCTACATAACCCAGCCAACGCAACCTCGCTTGCCGCAAGGAAATCTCTGATGGAACTGGGTCAAGATCTTTTAAGGATTTGTGAACTCCTCACACAATCCAGTCTTGTTAAACCCAGGATGGATCGTTGGCAGGCTTGCCTGAATGTTTCAAACCGGCGTAGTTGTTCCTTCAGAGGGTATCCACGTTTCGCAAGCATAGCAAGGGGAGGGACTAACTGTGGCCTAGAAGACTCGGAGCTTTGTATGGGAGGTACAGGCCAGGTAGCTTCCACAGAGGGTCACGCAGCTGATGAAAAGATAATGCCGCTCGGCTGAATCAGAGCGAGACTTCGGCTGCCAAACTGAAGCTGGTCATAAACAGACTGCCCAGATACAGAAACGTCTCCACTCTCTCCACTTCTGCGCCGTCACTCATGGGGGAGGGAGCATTCGATGACGTAACATTTGCAGGCAGGTGCTTTGTTTTTTTGGGGGGGCTGATGGTAAGGACCCATCTCTTGGTAGCATGCTCTAGGTTCAGCAGTAGCGTCTCCCACTCGTTCTCAGAGTGGGCAGCAATCACCAGATCATCCGCATAATAATGTTGACCAATAGGGAGCCATCCCTTAACTGCACCCGGGCATCGATCCGCCTCCCATTGTATCTATACCAGATGGAAATTCCACTGGTACATGCATGGAACACTTATCGGACTACATTGTCAAAGACAATGTTAAATAGTGTCAGGGCCAGAGGACATCCCTGTTGTACCCCAAGGTGAACAGAACATGGGTCCAACACCCAGCCACGCAACTTTCAGAATCAGAATGTTTATATATCCTGCACAAATTTTATGAGCTATGATGTCCAGTCGGGCCATCCCAGAAAGTTACAACAAACAATAAAAAAACGATAGTGCAAAGTATAGGAAAGTCAAGCAAATCACAATATGTATATATAACTTTACTAAAACTAAACAATTTTGTATTTACCAGGTAAAGCCCACTGACCTGCAAGTTTCTTTTCAGAAGTGACCCAGGCCATGCCCAGCATAATTAAGGTCCTTAGTGATTGTGGGCAGACGGTCTGGAACTCCAAAAGCACGAAGAATAAATCAGAGCTCTAGCCTATTGATTGTATCATAGGCCTTGATCATACCAATAAAGCAGAGATGTGGGTCCTGTTGAAATTCTCTACCCCTCTGCTATAGCATACGGACAGAGAAAATGGCGTCCATGCAGGACTGCCCTGGTCTATAACCACATTGGGGTTCTGCAAGCTTCTCAGCATGTCTGGTAAGGCAATGTTGAATAATTATTGTCAGGACCTTCCTGGCACACTGAGGAGGGACACACTCTGGTAGTTGTTGCAATCAGTGGGGTCCCTCTTTAAAAAAAAAAACGGGGACCTCCAGCGTATCCTTCCAATCCTGTGGAACCCATCCTGTGGACAAGACGGTTTTAATGATGTCAAATAGGGCAGTATGCACATACACGTCACCCTCCCTCCGCAGTTTGTTTGGGAGGTCATCTCTCCCCAGCACCTAGTTTCTTCCCGGGGCCTCGTTTGCCTGGTTTCCAGCTCTGGATCACCCTTCACAGATGGCAACATCAGCCAACTCCTCACAAGCAGCAGCTACTTCCTCCAATAATTTAGGCACAGCAGCACCAGCAGGGTCAACCCCACCTTGCCCTATGATGTTGTTTGAGCCGAGGGGTTTCCCCTCCCCAAGACCTCGCTGAAATGCCCAGCAAAAACCTGCGAACCCTGTTCTTGGGGGTCGGATATTAGTACTTACACTTCGTTCCCTTAAGGATGATGATAGGTGTGGTGCTGTAAGTTACTGTCTTGCTGAAAAGTGATTTGTATATTGTGTGATACTGATGCAGTTTCCATTTCCTCAGCAACTCGCGACCACCACTCATCCTTGCAGCACCATAAAGTAATCCGAACCTCCGAGCAAAGGCTGCGATAGCCTTATTTTTCTTAGATGTGGGATGTTGTAGGTGATGGGAGTGGGCGTGGAGCTTACTTTCAACTAGCTGGGACAACTCTTCCGTTAGCCAAGGTTTCTGGGTAGATCTAAACTCCGTACCCAATGCAGCCATAGCAGCTGCACGAGTCACTGTCTTGAAAAACTCACCCATTTCCCTTCGGCATCAGGAGGAGGGGGGGGGGGGAAGATGCCAACCCCAGCTGCAAGCAATGATGACATTTCTGCTTGCAACCTTCATCAGCTAGACGAGACCAGGCAATTGTGGGTTTGAGTGGGGTCCTTGATGGATGATTGCCACCGAAGTGCAAGTATGATAGGTGGATCTTACATATGACAAGTCGATGGTCAGTAGGAAAATCAGCTCCACGGTAGGTCCTGGTGTCAAGGACGTGGGCCCTATTTTCTGTTTCGTAAATATGTAGTCCATGAGATATTCTTAATTGGACCCGGCGTGCATCCACGATGTTGTATCAATGTGCCGATGTTAGAACAGCCTGCTGGTGATTACACGCCCATGGGCTGCTCAGAAGTCTCGTAGCCTTCTACCTTTGTGATTGAGCTGATCGGGCCCATGCCTTCCAATCTATGACCCACTCGGGCATTGAGGTCATCCAAGAGTATGCAATCTCGAGGGGCCACTTCGGCCAGCACCTGGAACATGAAAGCATCTGACTAATCAACCTTGCCTGCATCCCTCCACTGATGTTCATCTCCTGTAGGAGCGTAAGCCACCACCATCATGGGGATGCGAGCCCACAATAGTCTGGGACACACAGCTTTACACCAGGGGCGGAGCCAGGATTTTCAGCCCGGGGTGACATTCAACAAATTTTAATTTCCAGAATGATTGAATGAGAAATCGACTATACCCCACGCCATCGGTTGGCGACACACTCTGACAATGCAGTTGCACGGAGTCCGCCAGACCGAGTGTCGTACACTTATACGCAGAATATTTCAGATTTTCGATTTTTTATTTTTTCGGGGGTGACAATTGTCTACCCTGTCACCCCCCTGGCACCGCCCCTGCTTCCCACACCTCACCTCCATGCTCCCACACCCCCCTTCGTTCTGTTGTCCAAACGAAGTGCCACTCCCTGTTGTTTGCCAGTTTCCTGCCCCGAGTGGAGAACTGCCATGGTAACTGGAGAGAGAACCCGTCCACCGGACCTCCTGTATACCACATAGATCCACGTGGTACGGGTCCAGCTCCCGACAGAGGAGCGGAAGCCTCTCCTCCACAGTGAGTGTTCGGACATTCCACGTGGCCAACCTCAGTGGGGGGTAGAGTCTGGCTCCGACCAAATGCGGCTTTGCCAGGAGGCGTCCTAGACGCCTCTCCTCGGTAGCGTAGTGGCCAATCACCGGTGACAATTATTTGAATCGATCCTGCGCCTCCCCCTAGGGCGACTCAGCCTCAGGTGAGTGCCTGCTGCGGTGTGTTAAGATCGCGACTAGGGAGACAGAGGCGACCGGGCGTGGTGCTTGCCACTTCCCTCGTGTGCCGTGCCGGCCTTCATCGGTGCTCGCTTACAGCACTTGCTCCTATAGTCCGTTAATGCTATACGAGGATCTGTGTCTTTGTACTGAGCGTGTGTGCTATGTGTGACACTTTTAGCAAGCATATGATTATGGTGATAAACCCGATCAGCGGTCTTGTTGCTGTGTGTCATCAATCGTACTATTGGAGAGACAAAGGCGGCCGTATGTGGTGCTGGTCACACCACATATGTCTTAATAGTTGCTTGCTAACAGCACTTGCCCAAAAAGGTCTGTTGAGCCTACACTGGGAATCGTATCTTTGTTCACCATCTGTGTGTGTGTGTAGATGTGGACGTTGAGCCTACACCATCTGTGTGTGTGTAAATGTGGACGTGCATATGTATGCGTCAGTGCCTCGGAGGGTGTACGCGTGAGTGCAGTGTGAGTACAGAATTTGAGGAGGTATGTCCGAGTGTGTGTCTGTGTAATTGTGAGTTCACAATTGTAACTACACCCAGTTACGAGGACGCCACAGTGGCGAGATGTTAACTACCTCCTCGCCTGGCACGCAGGAGGTCGTGGTGGGTTCGATCCCGACCCTGACGCCTGCTGCTGTATATTTGGAGTTTGCGTGTCTCTCTCTCTCATCATCATCATCACGGTGGCTAGGAGATGTTAACTACCTCGCCTGGTATACAGGAAGTCGTGGTGGGTTCGATCCCGACCCTGACGCCTGCTGCTGTATATTTGGAGTTTGCGTGTCTCTCTCTCTCTCATCATCATCATCATCACAGTGGGTAGGGGATGTTAACTACCTCGCCTGGTATACAGGAGGTCGTGGTGGGTTCGATCCCGACCCTGACGCCTGCTGCTGTATATTTGGAGTTTGCGTGTCTCTCTCTCTCATCATCATCATCATCACGGTGGCTAGGAGATGTTAACTACCTCGCCTGGTATACAGGAGGTCGTGGTGGGTTCGATCCCGACCCTGACGCCTGCTGCTGTATATTTGGAGTTTGCGTGTCTCTCTCTCTCATCATCATCATCACGGTGGCTAGGAGATGTTAACTACCTCGCCTGGTACACAGGAGGTCGTGGTAGGTTCGATCCCGACCCTGACGCCTGCTGCTGTATATTTGGAGTTTGCGTGTCTCTCTCTCTCATCATCATCATCACAGTGGCTAGGGGATGTTAACTACCTCGCCTGGTTTACAGGAGGTCGTGGTGGGTTCGATCCCGACCCTGACGCCTGCTGCTGTATATTTGGAGTTTGCGTGTCTCTCTCTCTCATCATCATCATCACAGTGGCTAGGGGATGTTAACTACCTCGCCTGGTTTACAGGAGGTCGTGGTGGGTTCGATCCCGACCCTGACGCCTGCTGCTGTATATTTGGAGTTTGCGTGTCTCTCTCTCTCATCATCATCATCACAGTGGCTAGTGGATGTTAACTACCTCGCCTGGTTTACAGGAGGTCGTGGTGGGTTCGATCCCGACCCTGACGCCTGCTGCTGTATATTTGGAGTTTGCGTGTCTCTCTCTCTCATCATCATCATCATCACGGTGGCTATGAGATGTTAACTACCTCGCCTGGTATACAGGAAGTCGTGGTGGGTTCGATCCCGACCCTGACGCCTGCTGCTGTATATTTGGAGTTTGCGTGTCTCTCTCTCTCTCATCATCATCATCACGGTGGCTAGGAGATGTTAACTACCTCGCCTGGTACACAGGAGGTCGTGGTGGGTTCGATCCCGACCCTGACGCCTGCTGCTGTATATTTGGAGTTTGCGTGTCTCTTCCGGTGGTCGCGTGGATTTTTTTCTCCGGGTCCTCCGGGTTTTCCCTACATATTTAGAAACGTGCGTTTAGAGTATTTGGCTGCTACTATTAATTTTCACACGTGATAAGCCACTTCGTTGAGCTAATATTTGTGGCCACGTCGCTTCTGAAAAAGAGCTTCATAGCTCAGTGGGTATTACCTGGTAAAATAAAAAAGGGTTTATAGGGTTTTTTTTTCCTGCATAATATGTTAATACCCTGCTCGTGTGCTGTGTCTCAGTTACGAACAATCAGATCTCGATATGACATCACATGGTTAAATAAAGGATAGTCTAATCGGTGTGTTGTGGCGGGCTGTATTAACGCTTTCCCCTAGGGTCGACTCAGCCTTAGGGGCCGTCAATAAATGACGTCACGCACCTAGGGGAGGGGGGGGGGGTCAGACATTTGTGACGATGTGTGACGTGGGGGGGGGAGGTTTGAGAAATGTGACGTCACATCAAAATGCGCAACTTTCAATAAATATAGACAACGCGTTCTACTGAATTAAATAGACGTTTTAATAAATGTTTTATCCTACATCATCAGAGTGCAGCGCCACATTAAATACGCACTACAATGACAATAGTTTAAAGCGATTTGAAGCATGTTTTATATTTTTTTTTGGGGGGGGCAGAGCTTTGTGACGTCATATTTGAGGGGAGTCTGACTTTTTGTGACGATGTGTGACGAGGGGGGGGGGTCAAATATCGTCAAAAATCGCGTGACGTCATTTATGGACGGCCCCTTAAACGCGTACCTCGTGCGGTGTGTATAAGGTGAATGGATAATGGAGCCGTCCGCCCGTACCACCATCACCACCACCCCGTACTGTTGTGTCGCTCTTAATAGGTGCTCGCTAAAAGCACTTACCCCCCACAACAGCCTGTTAAAGATTATACAGAAGATCTTTGTCTTTGTGCACGTGTCTCATTATAGTGTGTGTGCATGCGTCACGGGGTGAGTGTGAGCGATGGAGGGTGGTCGTTAGCGGAGCGGTGGCGCAGTGGTTAGCGCATGGCCTACGAACCTGGTTAACTCGAGTTCGATTCCCGCTCACGAACATTGACAGTGGCGAATATGTGAACCGATCCTGGGCTTCCCCTAGGTTGACTCAGCCTTGAATGGGCACCTGGTGCGATGTGTACATATCAACATTGGGGAGACAAAGGCGACCGAGGGTGACGTTGGCCGTGACGCACCTTAATAGGTTCTCGACAACAACAGCGCTTGTCTCCAACAGTCAGTTATGGAGTCGTCCATAAATGACGTCACGCACCTGGGGGGAGGGGTCAGACATTTGTGACGATGTGTGACGAGGGGGGGGGAGTTTGAGAAATGTGACGTCACATCAAAATGCGCAACTTTAAATAAATATAGACAACGCGTTCTACTTAATTAAATAGACTTTTTAATAAGTGTTTTCTCCGACAACATCAGAGTACAGCGCCACATTAAATACGCACTACAATGACAATAGTTTAAAGCGATTTGAAGCATGTTTTTATTTTTTTGGGAGGGGGGGCAGAGCTTTGTGACGTCATATTTGAGGGGGGGTCTGACTTTTTATGACGCCGTGTGACGAGGAGGGGGGGGTCAAAAATTGTCCAAAATCGCGTGACGTCATTTATGGACGGCCGCTATGATCTGTACAGGGTGTGCGGGAATCTTTGTCTTTGTTAGGGTTTGTTTGTGTGACAGGAGCGGTGGTGCAGCGGTTAGCGCCGTGCTGCTGCGCTACGAACCTGGAGACCCGAGTTCGAATCCCGCTCACGGCCAACACCACGGTGACGATTATCTGAACCGGTCCTGGGCCTCCCCTAGGTCGCCTCAGCCTCCAATGAGTACCTGGTGCGGGGTGTAAACATCGCCACCGGGGGAGACAAAGGCGGCCGGGCGTGGCGCTGGCCACCCACCCCCTCGTGTAACGTGCCGGTCTTCACAGGTGCTCGCTAACAGCACTTGCCCCATAGAGTATGGTAAGGCTATGAGGGGCATCTTTGTCTTGGTGTACGTATGCGTGCGAGATGGAGTGCGTGTCTGTGGGTGTACGCGTGATAGACGATTTATCTGAGAACGGTCCTGGGCCTCCCCTAGGTCGACTCAGATAAATGAGTACCTGGTGCGGTGTGTAGTAAACATCGCCACTTAGGGAGACAAAGGCGGCCGGGTTTGGCGTTGGCCACCCCACCCCCTCGTGTACCGTGCCGGCATTCATAGGTGCTCGCTAACAGCACTTGCCCCAGCAGTCTGTTAGGGCTATCAGGAGGGATATTTGTCTTTGTGTGCGAACGAATGTATCTGCGTATATGTTCGAGAGGGTTGTGCATGTGCGCGTTAAACTGTATACTAGTATTAAAGCGTACCTTAAGAGAGGGCGTCTATATTGTAAGTGTCCGTATGGATGAGTGATAGCGCGTGTTCCCAACTGAGTATGCATGCATGGGGTGTACGATCGTGTGCATTTGCAAACCTGAGTTTGATTCCAGACCACGGCTAACATAGGTGGCGAGTAGTATCAGAACGTGTCCTAGGGCCCTCCTCTAGGCTGACTCGGCCCTATGTTGTGCGTAAAAAAAAAAAGTTGGCACCGGGGAGACGAAGCTCGCCGGGCGTGGTGCTGGCCATAGCATTTCGTGGCGCCGTGCCAGATTTAATATGTGCACGCTAACAGCACTTGCCCCTTCTGTTAAGGCTATACGGGGGGTCTTTGTCTGTGTGTGTGTGTGCGCGTGAGAGTTTGCGGATGATGAAGTATGCGTGTGCGTAAGAGTGTGTGCGTCTGTGTGCTGCGTGCGTGCTGGAATGTATGTGCATGCGTGTATGTATGTATGTGAAAGAGTGTGTATGTATGTATATGAAAGAGTGTGTATGTATGTATGTGGGGAGTGGTGGTGTAGCGGTTAGCGCGCTGCGCTATGGACCCCGCAATCCGGGTTCGATTCCCGCTCACGGCCAACACCACAGTGACGATTATCTGAACCGGTCCCCGACCTCCCCTAGGTCGACTCAGCCTCAAATGAGTACCTGGTGCGGTGTGTAAACATCGCCACTGGGGGAGACAAAGGCGGTTGGGCGTGGTGCTGGCCACCCACCCCTTCGTGTGCCGTTCCGGCCTTCATAGGTGCTCGCTAACAGCACTTGCCCCTACAGTCTGTTAGGGCTACACGGGGGATCTTTGTCTTTGTCTGTGCGTGGGCTTGCATCTGTGCGGGGAGCAGTGACGACTCCGGACGACCCGAGTTCGATTCCCTCTCACGACCCGAGTTCGATTCCCGCTCACGGCTCAACAGCAGTGACGGGCCCCACCTAGATCTACTCAGCCTCAAACGAGTACCTGGGTGCGCTGTTTAAACATTGCCTCTGGGTAGAAAAAGGCGGCCGGGCGTGGTTCTGGCCACCCACCCGTGTGCCGTTCCAGCCTTCATATGTTCTCGCGAACAGCACTTGCCCCAACCGTATGTGAAGGCTATCCGGGGGTCCTCTGTCTTTGGGCTTGCATCCGTGATGGTGTGTGGGTGTTGGCCACCCACCCCTTCGTATACGCTGGCCGCCCACATAGTTGCCCGCTAACAGCACTTGCTACAATAGTCTGTTGAAGGCTATACGGAAGATCTTTGTCTTTGTTTTGCCTCTGTGGACGTGCTAGATGTGTGTGAGTGCGTTGTGTGTGTGCATGGAATCGCGGGCATGTTAGTGTGTTCACGTGTGTATACAATGCAATGTGTATCTGTGGATGTATATAATATAGTAGTTTGTCTGAGTGTGTCTACATCTGTGTGTATCAGTGACGTGCGGTGAGGTTAATGGCTGGGGAGGCACTGGCTAGTGTCAGAGGCAGATTCAAATACTGAGGGGGGTGTGGCCTTACTCAGGGGGCGTGGCTTCACTGAGGGGGGCGTGTTAGACAGTGAGGCAGATGTTATAGCTGCCTCCCCTGGTGCTTTTACATTTGAGTTTCATGACGAGACCAGCGAGCCTACATATCTTTATACACATGTATGAAATAAGTTACCTGGAGTATGGAAGGCGAGGACATGAAATGAAAGGGTCTACAAACATCACATTGGTGACATACTGAGATAGTAACAGGCACGCGCTTATTGCCCGCGCTCCATACAGTTACTGAGGGGTTGCGCAATCAGAGGGGAGGCTGAGCTCGTCGCTGCCTCACCTCTCGTCTCTTCCAGTATCTTCAGCGGAGCTCCGCAAATTTGGCGATTTTGACGATAAAAATGATTGGAATCGTACAGAAATTACATTCATAACACAGATCAGTGGTAACATCTTAATATTTTATTTGATTGTTCTTTCTTTTTTACTTTTCGTAACAGCTATTTTCATTGGAGTATGACAGCTGAGGCTCTGCCTCCCCTGTCCACGTCCCTGCTATGTATGCGAATTTATGCCCATCTGTATGCATGCACACAAGACAACCTGTGTGGAGTGTGTATAAGTGTGTGTCTACGTTGGCCTTCAAATGAGTTAGATAGTCCGGCGGTGGACTATCTGTTTGCTTAAACACGTTAATATGATTAATCCTTGATCGTTTCTGCGTGGATTAAATATCGGCCGCTCTATATGATTCTGGGGAGGGGGTGGGGGGTGTGAAAAGTCCGCGTGCGTACAGGGATGGGGGAAGGGGTCAAGTTTTGACAGATTTTTGCGTACCTACTCAATGGATGCCCCCCCTTATGGGTTCGATCCTGACCCTGACTATGTCGCGTCGATTTTTCTCCAGTTACTCTGGGGTTTCCCTCCACATTTAGAAACGTGCGTTTAGAGTATTTGGTTGCTATGCATGTCCGCATGATGAGCCACTTTGTTGAGCTATCATGTGTGGCCAAGTGGCTTCTGAAAAAAATGCTCAGTGGGCCTTACTTAGTAAAATAAAATAAACTAGTTTATGTGTGGATCGGTAGTGTGTCTATGTGTGTGTCTCTCTCTGCCTGTGTGTCTGTCTGTGTCTCTCTGTGTGAGTCTCTCTCTGCGTGTGTGTCTCTCTCTGTGTGTGTCTATGTGTGTGTCTCTCTCTGCCTGTGTGTCTGTCTGTGTCTCTCTGTGTGAGTCTCTCTCTGCTTGTGTGTCTCTCTCTGTGTGTGTCTATGTGTGTGTCTCTCTCTGCCTGTGTGTGTCTGTCTGTGTCTCTCTGTGTGAGTCTCTCTCTGCTTGTGTGTCTCTCTGTGTGTGTGTCTATGTGTGTGTCTCTCTCTGCCTGTGTGTCTGTCTGTGTCTCTCTATGTGAGTCTCTCCTTGCTTGTGTGTCTCTCTCTGTGTGTCTATGTGTGTGTCTCTCTCTGCCTGTGTGTGTTTGTCTGTGTGTCTCCGTGTCTGTGTTTTGTCTCTCTCTCTCAAATTTAGCAATCTTTGGAAGAACGTAACCAACCAAGTAGGGTGTTGACTGTTGTGTTGCATTGCATTGTGTTTCTAAGTTTACTAGGTGTGTTTTCTACCTGATGACGATTGCTTTGTGTTGCAATCCATTCGTCGTATTCTATTATTTAATTTATTTTCTTTCTACGTGACTTTACCGAAATAACCAAAGAGCGTTAGTGTAATGGTTAGCACGCTGTGCTATAAACTGGGCTACCCGAGCTCGATTCTGGCTCGCAACCAATAACAAGTGACACATTTTTAAATGGTTCTGGGTCTTCCCTAGGTTCGGCTCGATCTCGACGTAGTAGCTGCCGCTGCAGTGTGTGAACCTCGGCATTGACGAGACAAAGGCGACTGGGCGTGGTATTGGTCACCCACCCCCTTGTGCCCCTTTCACACCTTAATAGGTGCTCACTAACCGCACCTGCCCTAAGGTTTGTTAAACAGCTTTAAGGGGGTACCTCTGTATGCACGTGTGTTGATAGTGTATGTATTTGTATGCATGTGTATGCATACACGTGTGCGTGTGTACAAGGTTGGACGAAGTAGCCACCGCTCCCCCAGTGAGTGGGCTGTCTGAAGTGGCATCTGCCGCAGAGGCGCGACAATTGAATCAGAGTTTGAAAAACAGATAAAGCACAAGGCAAGGACGACCTCCCAAACAATTTTAAGAGCTCGCAAGAGTATGCCGACTTGCAGCGCGTGGCCCACCGGATGGGCCCTTGCGTGATTGGAAAGATGCCCCAATGGTCCCCATTTTAAGAAGGGGGTCCCGCAGTGATTGCGACAGCTACCAAGGCGTCTCCCTCCTCAACACGCCCAGAAAGGTCTTGCCAGCCACGCGGGGAAGCTTGCAAAGCTGAAATTAGATGTAGACCAAGGGGCGTCTTGCACAGCTTTTTGTCTGCTGTAACAGAGGTGTGTAGGTAATTTCAACCCCCACGTTTAATGCCCGATGTGAAAACTTACGATGCATAGGTTTGCATTGCTCTTTATGCTTTCAAGGTCCCTTACCCTCTGCTCATCGATCACAAAAGGACCTTTATGATGGTGTCAGGCCTGGGCAAAGCTTCATTACCAGTAGCCGGGGTCATTTACTGCTCACCTTCGCGTGCGACGGGGATGTCCTGTGGCCCCGACACTCTCAAACATATTTTTGAACGCGTACTTTAAGGGGGTTTTCTCCGAATATACCAGTGTAATTTCCATTTGGTACAAATACTGTACGATGAGAGGCTGATTGAGGACCATGTGTGGTCCAGGGATTGCTCCCTACTGGTTAAGCATTGTACGTATCCTGATCACTTGGTGGTTTCTGCTCACTCTGAGAAGTAGTTGGAGATATCTCTATGGAACCTGGAGTGTTTTCTGCTAGGATGTGAGGCCTATCAGCTTCACCAGAACAAAATAACCTACCTGGGTACAGTATTGTCTTCCACCACCTCAAGTCTCAAATCAGTATACGGGAGACAGAGCCTTTCCATACACAATGTCAATGCGCCCATGACATCTTCTTTGGTTCTTTCGGTAAAGTCACGTAGAATGAGAATAAAATAATAAAATAATAAAATAAAATAACACAATGAAGGCCACTTGTGTTGTGGCCGCAACGTCGTGAGAATATTATTGTGTTATTTAATTTTATTAATTTATTATTTTATTCTCATTCTACGTGACTTTACCGAAAGAACCAAAGAAGATGAATCCTTGCAGTCACGAAAGCTTTAAATCGCTCATGACCTGTTGTTGTTTGACAGAGGAGGTCTCATACCTAATCTGCTGAGCAGCATTATCCATGCATCAGTTGTGTAACGATGTTGGGAAACTGCTTGGCCTGCCACTCCACATGACGCTCTGTGTCTTCTCAGCATAATCATGTCCTCTCTTATCTGTGCTTGTGAAATGCGGACTCTTGGACAGGAATATCTGCACCAGCTTGAAATATTCACGCTTTTTCTGCCAACAATCCTATGTGGAAGGCTAAACAACACTTGAGTGAGAGGCTAATAAATTAATTGAAAGATCTGATCATAGTGCCATCAGTGAACTCCTCCACCAGCCAAGGCTGCAGCATGCCCAAACAGCTTCTTCTTAGGCCAGATAGATGGAGCTACGTAGGCATGGCATGGGCTCGAGCACAGATGATCCGTTGTGGCACAGGAGGACATGAAGCTGATTACACTTGGCAATGAAGACGGAGGAGAAATGCTCAAAATAACGAACAGAGCACTGGGTGGCCATAAAACACACAGCGAATTCGCACAGTGGGAAGCGTAAGTAGTGCATCTGCCAGTCATCTCGAGCAGTCAACGCATAACATCTGGATCTGTTCCATGACCCGCTGCCAGTGAGCCATCAACATTTCACGTGGCATCTTCGTCCGCCTTGCCTGGCACAAGCATCGTGTCGACATCACCACCACTTAGTGGCGCATGGTTTTGTATGAATAAGAGTGCGTCTGTGTATATACAGTGAGGGAAAAAAGTATTTGATCCCCTGCTGATTTTGTACGTTTGCCCACTGACAAACAAATGTTCATTCTATAATTTTAATGGTAGGTTTATTTGAACAGTGAGAAACAGAATAACAACAAAATCCAGAAAAACGCATGTCAAAAATTTTATAAATTGATTTGCATTTTAATGAGGGAAATAAGTATTTGACCCCCTCTCAATCAGAAAGATTTCTGGCTCCCAGGTGTCTTTTATACAGGTAACGAGCTGAGATTAGGAGCACACTCTTAAAGGGAGTGCTCCTAATCTCAGCTTGTTACCTGTATAAAAGACACCTGTCCACAGAAGCAATCAATCAATCAGATTCCAAACTCTCCACCATGGCCAAGACCAAAGAGCTATCCAAGGATGTCAGGGACAAGATTGTAGACCTACACAAGGCTGGAATGGGCTACAAGACCATTGCCAAGCAGCTTGGTGAGAAGGTGACAACAGTTGGTGCGATTATTCGCTAATGGAAGAAACACAAAAGAACTGTCAATCTCCCTCGGCCTGGGGCTCCATGCAAGATCTCACCTCGTGGAGTTGCAATGATCATGAGAACGGTGAGGAATCAGCCCAGAACTACACGGGAGGATCTTGTCAATGATCTCAAGGCAGCTGGGACCATAGTCACCAAGAAAACAATTGGTAACACACTACGCCGTGAAGGACTGAAATCCTGCAGCGCCCGCAAGGTCCCCCTGCTCAAAAAAGCACATATACATGCCCGTCTGAAGTTTGCCAATGAACATCTGAATAATTCAGAGGACAACTGGGTGAAAGTGTTGTGGGCAGATGAGACCAAAATGGAGCTCTTTGGCATCAACTCAACTCGCCGTGTTTGGAGGAGGAGGAATGCTGCCTATGACCCCAAGAACACCATCCCCACCGTCAAACATGGAGGTGGAAACATTATGCTTTAGGGATGTTTTTCTGCTAAGGGGACAGGACAACTTCACCGCATCAAAGGGACTATGGACGGGGCCATGTACCGTCAAATATTGGGTGAGAACCTCCTTCCCTCAGCCAGGGCATTGAAAATGGGTCGTGGATGGGTATTCCAGCATGAAAATGACCCAAAACACACGGCCAAGGTAACAAAGGAGTGGCTCAAGAAGAAGCACATTAAGGTCCTGGAGTGGCCTAACCAGTCTCCAGACCTTAATCCCATAGACAATCTGTGGAGAGAGCTGAAGGTTCGAGTTGCCAAACGTCAGCCTCGAAACCTTAATGACTTGGAGAAGATCTGCAAAGAGGAGTGGGACAAAATCCCCCCTGAGATGTGTGCAAACCTGGTAGCCAACTACAAGAAACGTCTGACCTCTGTGATTGCCAACAAGGGTTCTGCCACCAAGTACTAAGTCATGTTTTGCAGAGGGGTCAAATACTTATTTCCCTCATTAAAAAGCAAATCAATTTATAACATTTTTGACATGCGTTTTTCTGGATTTTGTTGTTGTTATTCTGTATCTCACTGTTCAAATAAACCTACCATTAAAATTATAGACTGATCATTTCTTTGTCAGTGGGCAAACGTACAAAATCAGCAGGGGATCAAATACTTTTTTCCCTCACTGTATATGAGTGTAGGTGTGGATGAGCTTATGTATGAATATGCATGGCTACGTGGAAGTGTGTGTATGGGCGAGATTGTGTTTGTGTGCATGCATGAATGTGTCTATATGTATGAGCGTTCAAAACTATGCATATGCATGAGTGTGTGTGTGTTCTAGCACGAACGTGTGTGTACGCGTGTGCCTGTCCGTAGGTGTATGGATCAGTCTGTGTCTGTTCAGCGGTGGCACAAGTGGTTACGAACCCGGCAACGCGAGTTCAACTGCGGCTCACAATCAACAGCAGTGGCGAACAATTGATCCACATTTCCACGCCTTCCCCTATGTCGACTCAATACTCAAGAGTTTACTGTGCCTGGCGCGGTGTGTAAACATCGGCACTGGTGGAGACAAAGGCGGCCGGGCGTGGTGTTGGCCATCCACCCCCTCTTGAGCCGTGTCGGCCTTCACAGGTGACAGCACTTGCCTCGCAAGTATGTTTAGGCTATAGGGGGGATCTTTGTTTTTTGTGTGCACGTGGGAGTGTTTTGTATGCCTGCATTCATGAGTCTACGTATGCATGCGTGATGGAATATGTATGATAGTGTGTATGTCTTCATGTATGTGTGTACGTATGTATGAAAATAGTGTGTTCGTATGCGTGAATGTGTATATGTACGGGTGCGTAAAGGAGTGTGTATGAATGACGTTGTGTCTGTATGCGTGCTTGTATGTGTGCGTGTCTGTGCGTGTCTGTGCATGCATAAGCGTGTGCGTTTGAGCGATGTGCATTCATGAGTGTGTGTGTATGTGCATGCACGTGTGTACTATGCGTGATAGAGTGTGCATGCGTAGTGCCGTCTCTCTTCTTCTCCATCGAGGCACATGTGTGTGCCGTACGGCGCACACAGCCACAGAGGAGGCGGTCGCAGGAGGCACCGTCTCTCTTTTATTCGGTTCACACCACCAACTCCGGCCTCTCCCCTCGCCTGCCCTCTCTCTCTCTCACGACCGCGCTGCCGCACGACGCGTCCCAGGCACGACCCTGGCCGCGTTGCACCGGCGACGTCGACCGAGACGAGTCCACTCCCGGAACCGGCAGCCCGGAACTCCCCGGGCTTTCCTCCGCTTCTATTCCCCTCGGCGTCCCTTCTCGAAACTCAACAGCGGGGCTCCCCCACGAGGTCTACCCGTGAGCCTTGCCCCAGTTCCTCCGCCCTGCCGGCACGTGCGCTCAGTGTCTGGTGCAGTGGCTGCTGCTGCTGCTGCTGTACAGCAGTCGGCGGCTGTGTCACTACACATGCATCAGTTTGCGAGTTTGCGCGTGCGGTGGTGCAGCGGTTAGCGCTACGCTGCGCTGTGAACCTGGCGACCCGGGTTCGATTCCCGCTCACGGCCAACACCCAGCGACGATTATTTGAACCGGTCCTGGGCATCCCCTAGGTCGACTTAGCCGCGAATGAGTACCTGGTGCGGTGTGTAAACATCGCCACTGGGGAGACAAAGGAGGTCGCTAACAGCATTTGCGCCTACAGTCTGTTAAGGCTATACGGGGGATCTTTATCTTTGTGTGTACTATATTTGTGCACGAGATAGTGCACGTGCTTATTCATGAGTTTGGTGTGTGGGTGTGTGTGGGTGTGTGTGGGTGTGTGGGTGTGTGTGAGCGTGTGTGTGATCGTGCGTGTGTGTGATCGTGCGTGCGTGTGAGCATGTGTGTGTGCGTGTGGGTGTGTGAGCGTGTGTGTGTGTGAGCGTGTGTGTGAGCGTGTGAGCGTGTGTGTATGTGCGTGTGAGAGCGTGTGTGTGTGAGCGTGTGGGTGTGTGAGCGTGTGTGTGTGTGAGCGTGTGTGTGTGTGAGCGTGTGAGCGTGTGTGTATGTGCGTGTGAGCGTGTGTGTGTGTGTGTGAGCGTGTATGTGCGTGTATGTGCGTGTGTGTGTCAGCGTGTGTGTATGTGCGTGTTTGTGAGCGTGTGTGTATGTGCGTGTGTGTGTGAGCGTGTGAGAGCGTGTGTGTCAGCGTGTGTGTGTGGGCGTGTGTGTGCATGCGTGTGTGTGGGCGTGTGTGTGTGTCAGCGTGTGTGTGTGAGCGTGTGTGTGTACGGTGTATAGTGGGGAGCGGTAGTGTAGCAGTTAGCTGCGCTGCGAACCCGGCTACCCGAATTCGATTCCCGGC
Source organism: Petromyzon marinus (assembly GCF_048934315.1). Classification (NCBI taxonomy): domain Eukaryota; kingdom Metazoa; phylum Chordata; class Hyperoartia; order Petromyzontiformes; family Petromyzontidae; genus Petromyzon; species Petromyzon marinus. The sequence goes on along the minus strand of NC_133678.1, from coordinate 11,653,681 downwards.
CAACACCACTGGCGATTATCTGAACGGGTTCTGGGCCTTCTCCCCTAGGTAGACTCGCTCTCAAATGAGTATCTGGTGCGGTGTGTAAACATCGCCACCGGGGAGACAAAGGCGGTCGGACGTGGTGTTGGCCACCCACCCCCTCGTGTGCCGTGCCGGCCTTCATAGGTGCTCGCTAACAGCACTTGCCCCAACAGTCTGTTAAAGGCTATACGCGGAATCTTTGTCTTTGTACCGTGTACATGCATGAGAGGGTGTACGTGCGTGATGGATTGTGTGTGTGTTCGTGAGTTTGTATGTGTATGTGTGCGAGTGTGCGCGTGCACATGCGTGACAGGGTGTAGTGCGTGATGGAGTGTGTGTGTGTTGATGAGTGTGTTTGTGTATGTGTGCATGTGTGTGTGTGCACATGCGTGAGAGGGTGTACGTGCCTGATGGAGTGTGTGTGTGTGCGTGTGTGTTCATGCGTGCGCGTGCGTGCTGGCACGCCACTCCAAGCCACGCTTGGCCGCATGCCCAGACCCGCAGTCCGCTCACACCACCACCCCCCCTCCTCCTCTCTCTCCCCTCCCTCTCTCCTCCCTCTCCCCTTGCCTCTCTCCCCTTGCCTCTCTCTCCTCTCTCTCTCCCGTCCCAGTTGTCTCGAGGCTCCGCGTGCAATTGCGGGGAGGGAAGGCGCGCGCGGCTGTCTCGAGAGAGATCACTCATCTCAGCCTCCACCATCTCCCCCTAGCCTCTTCACGCGTGTGTCCCCGTGCGTGCTGCCCGTGCGTGTGTGTGGGGGGGTGCCGTGGGTCTCTGTGCCTCCTCCCCCCGTCTAGTGTGCGTGTTTGTAGGAGGGCCGTGAGTGAGTGCGTACTAAGCTCATAGCAGCGGCGGTGGCGACGGTGGGAGCTACTCCTTTCGTAGCTTGCAGTCTTACCCCCACCCCAAACGTTCACAGTGGTGTTATTGTTGTTGTTGTTCCAAAGCTCACTTGGATAGATAGACTTGCTGGCCTTTATGGAGCGGTGCGAGAGATCTGTTAAGGCTGTGATGAAACTGGGTTCTTTGTGAGTGCGGTCTGTCCGTCCGTCCGTCTTTCTATACGTGCGTGTGTGCGTATACATTTGCACACACACACGCGCACACGCGCACACGTACGCACGTGTGTGTGTGCGCTGTTTTGTTTTTTTCTGCACCCGCTGTGCCATCCATCGATGGAGTGCCACGTGAAAAAGACCAAAGACACCAATGGTGAGTCTCAAAGCACACACACGCACATAAGCACATTACCATTCTACTCTCACAATCTGTATATTCACAACGGGGTGTCTGTGTGTGTTAAAGATCGACTCGGCCTCGAAATGAGTACCTGGTGCGGTGTGTTACCAAAAAAAAACCCCCATCGCCAATGGGGAGACAAAGGCGGTCGAGCGTGATGCTGGCCACCAAATCAACCCCATGTAACCCGCCGGATCATCATATGTGCAATGCTCGCTTACAGCACTTGCCCCGAAAAGTATGTCACGAAGACTACATATGACCCGGGGAGTGAATTATTCATCTTTTGTTCAAGCCAAGTTGTTGCTGCTGCTGCTACACTAAGACAAGCAGTAGCGGCTGGACCTTTGCTGCGAGACGTTCGCTGATCAGTCGGTGGGAGGAGGTTTTTTTTTCGCCCTTCTCTGTCCCGGATCTCGTGTGGGTCGCGATGTTGATATTTCACATCGCGACCGTGTGGCCGTAGCTGTGTGTAGGAGGAAGGGGGTGGGCGTCGCGTGCCAGGGATGTGAATGTGGTGATGCGCGTGTGTGTGTGCTGCTTTTTGTGTTTGTTTATTATGATGGGCGCATCATCAAAGGCAGAGAGATCATCCCCCTCCGTGGTAGTCTTCAGACTGTTGGGGCAAGTGCTGTTAGCGGACAGCAGCTATGAAGGCCGGCAAGGCACACGGAGGGGGGGGGAGGGGAGTTGTGGGTTGGACAGCAAACCACGACCCGGCCGCCTTTGTCTTCCCCGGTGGCGGAAGTTTACACGCCGCGCCAGGTACTCAGTTCAGGCTGAGTCGACCTAGGGGAGGCCCAGGACCGGTTCAGATAGTAAAATCGCCACTGATGTTGGCCGTGAGCGGAAATCGAACTCGGGGAAGCGCAGTGCGCAGATCCGCAACGCTACCGCTCCCCCCGCTTTTGATGGGCACGGCATCAAAGGCAAAGGTCCCCCGTATAGCCTCAACAGACTGCCGGGGCAAGTGCTGCTAGCGAGCCCCTAGGAAGGGCGCACGCATCTCACACACACACACACACAACGCGCACGTAGCGTTCCACTTACACAGGGCCCTCTGTGTACATGCCACACTACCTTTGTGAATCCGACCCCTGGATTAAAACCTCTTCACCTCCGTCTGGGGGTTATTGGTCATGGGGGGGGGGGGCTGTTTGACCATACTTCACCACGCTGGTCAGTGCGGTGTGATGAAGTGGGGTAGAAAGTATGGAGGGAGGGCCAAGGCCGATTCAAATACTCTCCACTCACTCGCGTCAGTTGGAGGCAGTGTAGAACTCATGTCGTAAGGTTCATAGTGCAGTGCGCTAACCACTGCGCCACCGCTCCCCACAACATTGCCTTGTTGCATTACTGTGCTTTAAATTTCGATTTACTGTGCTTTATGAAGATTATGAATGACGACGAACCTGGTGTAACCTATATACGGTCTTAAAGTGAGTTGTAAACTCCACGTCACGTCAGTATATTAGGCATCACGTAGACGCAATGCAAATCATGAAGCGCTTCTAAGCACCGGGTGGGAATTCCACGTTGCTATGGCAGGGGGCAAGTATTTCCACAAGACAACTGCCGTTATCTGACAGCCCTGCTTGTATTGACTGTTCGACCGAGTTGTATACCGTAACGTACACAGTATTACTGTACGTATACAGTACCAGTAGCCGGAAGCAGACTTTGCCCGTTTTCTATCGGCTTTAGCGTCACACTTCATAGGAGGCGAATTGCTCGGTCCACTGATGGTGGGGTTCTTCATTGCAAGGCCCGGGGGCCGCTGACGGCCCCCTGGTGGCCTTTAGTGGGTCCCTCGACAATAAACAAAACGTGAAAACAACCTCCATCATCATCATCGTGCTGCTGTCAAACCCCCAATGGTTTAAAATGTGTGGCGGCCCTCACTGATGATGCCTTATCGGCAAAAGCGCCCCCCCCCCCCGTGAAAACGAGTGAAGAACACTGGTCTACAAACTCACCTGGGGCCCATAGACTCACCTGGTCTACAGTGAATGAGTGAAGAACACTCGTCTACAGACTCATCTGGGGCCCATAGACTCACATGGTCTACAGTGAAGATGAGTGGAGAACACTGGTCTACAGACTCACCTGGTGCCCATAGACTCACCTGGTCTACAGTGAAGATGAGTGGAGAACACTGGTCTACAGACTCACCTGGGGCCCATAGACTCATCTGGTCTACAGTGAATGAGTGAAGAACACTCGTCTACAGACTCACCTGGGGCCCATAGACTCACCTGGTCTACAGTGAAGATGAGTGGAGAACACTGGTCTACAGACTCACCTGGGGCCCATAGACTCACCTGGTCTACAGTGAAGATGAGTGGAGAACACTGGTCTACAGACTCACCTGGGGCCCATAGACTCACCTGGTCTACAGTGAAGATGAGTGGAGAACACTGGCCTACAGACTCACCTGGTCTACAGTGAAGATGAGTAGAGAACACTGGTCTACATACTCACCTGGGGCCCATAGACTCACCTGGTCTACAGTGAAGATGAGTGGAGAACACTGGTCTACAGACTCACCTGGGGCCCATAGACTCACCTGGTCTACAGTGAAGATGAGTGGAGAACACTGGTCTACAGACTCACCTGGGGCCCATAGACTCATCTGGTCTACAGTGAATGAGTGAAGAACACTCGTCTACAGACTCACCTGGGGCCCATAGACTCACCTGGTCTACAGTGAAGATGAGTGGAGAACACTGGTCTACAGACTCACCTGGGGCCCCTAGACTCACCTAGTCTACAGTGAAGATGAGTGGAGAACACTGGTCTACAGACTCACCTGGGGCCCATAGACTCACCTGGTCTACAGTGAAGATGAGTGGAGAACACTGGCCTACAGACTCACCTGGTCTACAGTGAAGATGAGTAGAGAACACTGGTCTACATACTCACCTGGGGCCCATAGACTCACCTGGTCTACAGTGAAGATGAGTGGAGAACACTGGTCTACAGACTCACCTGGGGCCCATAGACTCACCTGGTCTACAGTGAAGATGAGTGGAGAACACTAGTCTACAGACTCAGCTGGGGCCCATAGACTCATCTGGTCTACAGTGAATGAGTGAAGAGCACTCGTCTACAGACTCACCTGGGGCCCATAGACTCACCTGGTCTACAGTGAAGATGAGTGGAGAACACTGGTCTACAGACTCACCTGGGGCCCATAGACTCACCTGATCTACAGTGAAGATGAGTGGAGAACAATGGTCTACAGACTCACCTGGGGCCCATAGACTCACCTGGTCTACAGTGAAGATTAGTGGAGAACACTGGTCTACAGACTCACCTGGTCTACAGTGAAGATGAGTGGAGAACACTGGTCTACATACTCACCTGGGGCCCATAGACTCACCTGGTCTACAGTGAAGATGAGTCGAGAACACTGGTCTACAGACTCACCTGGGGACCATAGACTCACCTGGTCTACAGTGGAGATGAGTGGAGAACACTGGTCTACAGACTCACCTGGGGCCCATAGACTCACCTGGTCTACAGTGAAGATGAGTGGAGAACACTGGTCTACAGAGTCACCTGGGGCCCATAGACTCACCTGGTCTACAGTGAAGATGAGTGGAGAACACTGGTCTACAGACTCACCTGGGGCCCATAGACTCACCTGGTCTACAGTGAAGATGAGTGGAGAGCACTGGTCTATAGACTCACCTGGGGCTCATAGACTCACCTGGTCTACAGTGAAGATGATTGGTGAACACTGGTCTACAGACTCACCTGGGGCCCATAGACTCACCTGGTCTACAGTGGAGATGAGTGGAGAACACTGGTCTACAGACTCACCTGGGGCCCATAGACTCACCTGGTCTACAGTGAAGATGAGTGGAGAACACTGGTCTACAGACTCACCTGGGGCCCATAGACTCACCTGGTCTACAGTGAAGATGAGTAGAGAACACTGGTCTACAGACTCACCTGGGGCCCATAGACTCACCTGGTCTACAGTGAAGATGAGTGGAGAACACTGGTCTACAGACTCACCTGGGGCCCATAGACTCACCTGGTCTACAGTGAAGATGAGTGGAGAACACTGGTCTACAGACTCACCTGGGGCCCATAGGCTCACCTGGTCTACAGTGAAGATGAGTGGAGAACACTCGTCTGTCTATACTATGTTGTAAGTCTTTTTCGCAAGACTAAAAGCAATGGAGAACCTGTAGGCTTGACCCTGTTGCTCTCCGAGTGAAACCGAGCAACAGCACCAAGCCCAAAATGAACCATTGTTGATTTTTAGGTTTCCCCCAGTTATGTCCACACCGCGCTCGGAATCTGGCCAACTGAGTTGGATTCCTGGCCGCGGCTAAAATCAGCAGTGAGTGATATCTGAACCGGTCATGCCACCCACCGCTCATAAAAAGTGGGCTTATACATCAGGACCGTCACCGTCATGCCTTTGGCGATATTTGTGCCAAGTTTTAGCTTTCTAGCCCTTCAAGAACCATAATTGGAATTGACATGAGTCGGTCGCGGTCGTCTGTGATAGACGTGCCATGCTAAGTCAATCGAGTTTCTTGTTGTTGTTGAGATCGAGATAATGAAGCCCATTGCATTGCCCATAATAGAGGTTTTTTTTGTAGTTAGATCGCGTAAATATATAAATGTGTCGTTAAAACCCGCCACCACCCGACACAGCCAACTAGTAAGGGTTGTCACGTAAACAGAACGTGGCCAATTCGTCACTAGTACAGCACACCGGTTGTGTATTGGAGAGCCATTGCATTGCGTTAACACATCACGATGGTGGGTGACCGTCGAACACCACGGGATATTGACACACGTTAATTGGCTAAGAGAGCTCATTCGTTCGCGTGACCTGAATGAATGTCGCGGGTTCATGTCTCTGCGCGTTCGTGGGGGCTTCTCTGCCCCCCCCCCCATCTCCCTCGTCTCTCCTTCAACACAGAAACGGCTCAAAGGGGGGAAATTGGCCACACATCCGAAGCAGCAGACCTCCTGAGATCACGTCTTGAGATTCAACGATAGAAGCTTTCCTGCATGGGTTAACACAAAAAGAATCGCTTTCTGTATCACAAGGGCACATTTGCGGTGTCGATGGCACGTGTTTAAAGCAATATATATGAGCCGTGTCCATGATAAGCCACTTCGTTGAGCCATGCAACCCAAACTATTGACCATATAGTCTTATGCCAACCCAGAGACCTGAGTTCGACCCCTCCCCCCCCCCCCCAACAACGAGCCCTCCCCCCTAGGTCTACTCGGCCTAAAATACGTGGACGTAGTGCCACCCACCCCCTCGTATGCCGTGGTGGCCGACTAGTTGCTCGCTATCAGGGCTTGCCCTCAACAGTCTGCTAAGGCTACACGGGCGGGTCTTTGTGTTTGTGTGTGAATGATTGAATGATGTGCGTGCATTTGAGCACATCTGTGTGGCAGAATGGGGAGCACCAGGTGGTGCATCTGCCAGTCAACTCTGCCACTTAAGCCATAGCACACCTAGGACTATCCCGTGAACGCCTGCTCGCAGCCAGCTTCTCACACTTGGCTGAAAGTGCACCTAGCCTGGCACGAGGCCTGCCGTGACGTCACCGCCACTTCGCGGCGAATAGCGGCTGTTGTTTTACACCTTTTGTTCGTGCACGTGTCTGTTGTTGTTGTGTGTGTATGTAACTGTGTATGCATAACAGGATGGTGTCAGTGTGTGAGTGAGAGCGTGCGTGTGTGTGCGCGTGCTATGAACCCGGCGACCCGGGTTCGATTCCCGATCACAGCCAACACCACAGTGACGATTATCTGAACCGGTCCCGGGCCTCCCCTAGGTCGACTCAGCCTCAAATGAGTACCTGGTGCTGTGTGTAAACATCGCCACTGGGGGAGACAAAGGCGGCCGGGCGTGGTGCTGGCCACCCACCCCCTCGTGTACCGTTCCGGCCTTCATAGGTGCTCGCTAACAGCACTTGCCCCTACAGTCTGTTCAAGGCTATATGGGGGATCTTTGTGTGTATGTGCGTACGTGTGTATGTCTTTGTGAGTGGATTATGTGAGTGTGTGCGAGTGTATATATAGTATGTGTGTGTGATGCTGACTGTGTGTGTGAGGCTGTGTGTGTGTGATGCTGTGTGTGTGTGTGAGGCTGAGTGTGTGTGTGAGGCTGTGTGTGTGTGAGGCTGATTGTGTGTGTGAGGCTGTGTGTGTGTGAGGCTGTGTGTGTGTGTGTGTGAGGCTGAGTGTGTGATGCTGTGTGTGTGTGAGGCTGAGTGTGTGTTTGCGTGTGAGGATGAGTGTTTGTGTGAGGCTGAGTACGTGTGTGATGCTGTGTGTGTGTGTGAGGCTGTGTGTGTGAGGCTGTGTGTGTGTGATGCTGTGTGTGTGTGTGAGGCTGAGTGTGTGTGTGAGGCTGTGTGTGTGTGATGTTGTGTGTGTGTGTGAGGCTGAGTGTGTGTGTGAGGCTGTGTGTGTGTGATGCTGTGTGTGTGTGTGTGAGGCTGTGTGTGTGTGATGTTGTGTGTGTGTGTGAGGCTGAGTGTGTGTGTGTGAGGCTGAGTGTGTGTGATGCTGTGTGTGTGTGAGGCTGAGTGTGTGTGTGATGTTGTGTGTGTGTGTGAGGCTGAGTGTGTGTTTGCGTGTGTGAGGATGAGTGTTTGTGTGAGGCTGAGTACGTGTGTGAGGCTGAGTGTGTGCGTGTGTGAGGATGAGTGTGTGTGTGTGAGGCTGAGTGCGTGTGTGTGAGGCTGTGTGTGTGTGAGGCTGTGTATGTGTGTGTGAGGCTGTGTGTGGCTGTGTGTGTGTGAGGCTGTGTGTGTGTGTGGGGAGTGGTGGTGTAGTGGTTAGCGCTACGCTGCGCTATGAACCCGGCGACCAGGGTTCGATTCCCGCTCACGGCCAACACCAGTGACGATTATCTGAACCAGTCCCGGGCCTCCCCTAGGTCGACTCAGCCTCAAATGAATACCTGGTGCGGTGTGTAAACATCGCCACTCGGGAGACAAAGGCGATCGGGCGTGGTGCTGGCCACCCACCCCCTCGTGTACCGTTCCGGTCTTCTTAGGTGCTCGCTAACAGCACTTGCCCCTACAGTCTGTTAAGGCTATACGGGGAATCTTTGTCTTTGTTGTGTGGCTGTGTGTGAGGCTGTGTGTGTGAGGCTGAGTGTGTGTGAGGCTGAGTGTGTGAGGCTGAGTGTGTGTAAGGCCGTGTGTGGCTGTGTGTGTATGTGTGATGCTGAGTGTGTGTGTGTGAAGCTGTGTGTGAGGCTGTGTGTGTGTGTGGCTGTGTGTGTGTGAGGCTGTGTGTGTGTGAGGCTGTGTGTGTGTGTGTGAGGCTGAGTGTGTGTGTGTGTGTGCTATATATATATCCACTGCTGGATGAGGACCTCCCCATGCTGTACGTGTTATGGGAGTGTTTGACCATACTTCACCAAGCTGGTCATTACAGGTTGGTGAAGGCAGGCAGCATAGCAATGGGAGGGTAGAGAATTCAGTGCTTTGCAGCAATTCATTTTGGCCATGCTGCCCTCTGCTGCCCAGCAAGTAGCCTCCAGTGACTATAACAGATCATCTCCATATATATAAAAAGCAAAGTTGTGATTATGGTGTGTCTGTTCAAAATGTTTAGCGTACTTCCGGACATGCAACAAACTTGAAATTTGCCATGTGGGTACTTTCCAGACTGTACACCATGCAAAAATTATGAAAATACATTTTAGTATTTTATTTGGGGGGGGGGGGGGGAAGCTGAATAATGTATTTATTTTTTGCACGGCAAGTGAGCTGTGACGTCAAATCTGTCACGTGACCCGAGCATGTGGAAGCGTAACGCATTGTAGTGTAGTGGTTAGCGCGCTGTGTATGTGTCTGTGTGTGTCTGTGTATGTCTGTGTGTGTGGAAGAGTAACGCATTGTAGTGTAGTGGTTAGCACGCTGTGTATGTGTGTGTGTCTGTGTATGTGTTTGTGTCTGTCTGTGTGTGTGGAAGAGTAACGCATCGTAGTGTAGTGGTTAGCGCTACGCTGCGCTACGAACCCGGCGACACGAGTTCGATTCCTGCTCACGGCCACCACCGGTGACGATTATTTCAACCGGTCCTGGGCCTCCCCTAGGTCGACTCAGCCTCAAACGAGTAACTGCTGTGGTGTGTGAACATCTCCACTGGGGAGACAAAGGCGGCCGGGCGTGGTGGATCCAAGTCCCTTATATACAAGATGTATGTACGGTGGTCGCCCATCCAAGGACTTTCCTAGTTCAAGCCCTGCTTAGCCTCCGAGATCCGACCACAGAACTCGCAAGGGCGAGTTCTTATCTCCCTCGGCTGGTATGCAGGAGGTCGCGGGTTTGATCCCAAACATGACTCTTGTATATGTGGAGTTTTCGTGCTCTCCCCGTGGTCGCGTGGATTTTTCTCCGGGTCCTTTTGTTTTTCCCCTTCACATTTACAATCAACATCACGCGTTTAGAGAATTTGGCTGCCTATGAATCCTCACGTGATAAGCCACTTCGTTGAGCTATCATTTGTGGCCAGGTCGCTTCTGAAAACGAGCAATACAGCTCAGTGAGCCGGTGAAATAATTATTATTTTATTATTTGTCTATTTACGTGACTTTACCGAAAGACCCAAAGAGTATAAAAAATAAAAAATAGTTTTCGTTTTTTTTTAGTTGAGACGCATTCTGGATGATTTTCTCACGCACAACTCCACTGCACACTAAATGTAACCAGGCTAACGTCTCAAAAGTTGGACCCTGCTGAAAAGAGAGTTTTGAGACTCAGGTTTCATGTATGGATAATAACAAATAATAATAATGTAATGCCCTTTGTCAATCCACCATTCGATGAAGGGCTCCCGACATCGGGTTCATTATATGGGGGTTGTTTGACCATTGGACCGGTTCACTTGCCACAGATGTTACGCGTGGGAGGGAATTGAACCCAGGGTGCTTGGCATCGTCGTGCCACTGCGTTAACCGCTGCGCCAACACTCTTTAAATGTCATACGGTGCTGTGGTGATAAATGACACGCGTGTTATAATGCAATGTGAACAGGTTTTTAATCCACGTGTAAAAAAAAAATGGTCTTGTCCGATAGCATGCCAACGATTTTCTGTTGTCGCGTGAATCAAATGGTAAAATTTAAAGCAGTTAACTTTTATTTCACGTAGCTTTCCAAATCGCGGGGGGGGGGGGGGATTATTTAATCCTTTAAACAGTTTGCTGTGAGCCTTGTCATGCAGAAAGCAAATCCCCACCATCGCTTAAGTGACTTTATTTATTGGGAGATAACGACGATGTTGCTGTTTGACGTCTTCAGTCGTTATCTCTGTACATCTCCGTATCTGTGATCACGTTTGCCTGCCTCCAAACATCGCGCGATTGTACTGCTACCGTTGCAACGTGCTCACGATGACCACCGCGACGTTTTAAGCCATCATGATTGTGAGCAGCGTGCGAGAGAGGAACATTTTCTGGAGATTATGTAGTTGTGGATTATGTAGTTGTAGATTATGTAGTTGTAGATTTGTGCAGTTGTGAGATAATTTAGTTGTAGATTATGTAGTTAAATTATATAGTTGTGAGATTATGTAGTTGCATATTTAGTAATAGGTTTTACCCTTTTAACTGGCACAAAAAACTGACTGTAGATTATGTAGTTGTCGATTTGTGCAGTTGTGAGATAATTTAGTTGTAGATAATGTAGTTGTAGATTGTGTAGTTGTGAGATTATGTAGTTGTGAGATTATGTAATTGTGGATTGTGTAGTTGTGAGATTATGCAGTTGTAGAGGGCAAGCTGATATTTGAACCCATTTAAACGTAACCAACACATCACGTTTTTGTCACAAACACGATGGCGCTATCTCTGAATGATCCACTAACCCCACCCATTCAAGTGTCTGGATTACAAGAATATGATGACACAATACCTGGCCGTGATGTTTGTTATTCGTATTATTGGTGGCGCTGTTGCAAATGAACCCTCCTCGGGTGACAGTTGCCGTCAATGGCGATTGCCATTGTGCCCATGCTTACACGGACCAGAAAGCGTGAAATTAAATGATGTATGGCCTCCAGTTTTTTTTTACAAACCGGTTCCTCGTTGAATTTCGGTGGCCGTGCGTGGCACCGTCCGCTCGTGGTGTGCCTGTCTGAACTTCGCTTGGACGTCGGCCCAAGTCGACTTGGCCCAAAAGCGAGCAGCACTTGGGTGCGTGGTCGGGCTGAACGATTAGTTAGATTTCAAATCGAAATCGCAATTGGAAACAATGCGATGAGCAAATCGCAGAGGCTGCGATTTTTTTTTGCGATTTGAAAAGTCCTATTACTTTCTTATTGGAATTGTTTTATTATTATTATTATTTATTATTGCACGTTTATTTATTTAACTTAACAATTGTTCTATGTTTGATTGTTATATTTCAATTAAAATGTTTTAATGAATGCATGTTTGAAGTAATTCATATCTTTTAAGTTCTCATCCTTGCATTAGAATATGCAGAGCAGTTCATATTTTGATGGTATCACGTGGTAATGCTCCATCACGTGTTTTAAATCTATTGCGCAGTGAATATTGAACTGAAGCGTGACTTAAAAAAATGTAATCGCAAATCAAATCGCAATCGCAATATCTCTCAGAAAAATCACAATTAGATATTTTCCCCCAAATCATTCATCCCTAGTGCGCGGGGCGACGCACGTGGCGACAGAGGCGAAATAGTGAGCGACGTGACCTGAGCCGCATTGTCCACTCGGCCTTAATAGGCGCTGGCCAAGGGCACTGACCGGTCTAAGTGGTGTTCTTTGCTCTAACGCATGGCCTATTGTACTGTATATGGGCACGTGTGTGTGGTGTGTGTGCGTGCCACTTACGCCATCACGTTCTATCGTGTGGGAAGTGGTGGTGTAGCAGTTACCGCGCTGCGCTACGAACCCAGCCACCCTGGTTCGATTCCTGCTCATGGCCACCACCAGTGACGATTATCTGAACCGGTCCTGGGCCTCCCCTCGATCAACTAATCCTCAAATGCGGTGTGTAAACATCGCCACTAGGGAGACAAAGGTGGCCGGACGTGGTGCTGGCAACCCACCCCCTGGTATGCCGGGCCAGCCGTCATAGGTGCTCGCTAACAGTGCTTGCCCCAACAGTCAGTTAAGGCTATATGGGAGATCTTTGTCACTTTTATTGTGTGGGGAGCGGTGGTGCAGTGGTTGGCGCACGGTGCTCTGGATCTCGTGGTGAGCTTGGGTTTGATTCCCGGCCATGGCAAATATCAGGAATGTAAGAATTTGTCTGGGCCCTCCCCTAAGCAGACTCGGCATTAAATAAGTACCTGTTATGGTGTGTAATCCTCAGCACTGGAAGACAAAGGCTGTGGTGCTGGTCACACACAACCTTTGTGCACTGCACCCGCCCTAACAGGAATCTAAAGCCAGTACAGTTCTTAGCAGGGGGAGGCATGGACGGTGCGAAGAAAGCGGCAGGCGAGTGGATATTCATCGTCTGTGCGCGCAGCATTGTGCAAGATTGTGTTTATTGCACGTGCTTACTCATCGCGCGTGCGTGTGTGTTCCTCCCACGTGGATCTGCGTGCGTGCAAGCAGGGCCCCCCACGGTGACCGCCAGCCCTGGGGAAGGAGCCACTTACGCCATCACGTGCGGGGAATGGAACGCGCGGCTCATCTGGTGCAAGTTCGTGTGTCCCGGCATCAACGTGAAATGCGTTCAGGCGAGTACGCGTGCGTGTGTGCGTGCGTGTGCGTGCGTGCGTGCGCACGGCGGTGCAGCGGTGACGCAATCGCCCATGCGCTGCCTCTGCAATCCCAGCCACCTGGGTCTGATTCCTGGCCATGGATTTAGGAGCGTGTGTGTTTCTGTGCGCGAGTGAATATGTGCGTATGTATTCAACCGATGCGGATATGTGTGCGTAGCGGGGAGTGGCCGTGTAGCGGTTAGCGTGCTGCGCTACTAACCCGGTGGACCGGAGTTCGGTCGTGGGCCTCCCCTAGGTCGACTCTGCCTCAAATGAGTACCCAGTGCGGGGGTGTAAACATCGTCACTGGGGAGACAAAGGTGGCCAGACGTGGTACTGCCCACTCGACCCCACCAAGCGCTATGCTTGCGTTACTAGGTTATCTCTAACAGCACTTACCCCGACTGCATACAAGAGTTGAAGGGGGATATCTATCCTTGTGTGTGCCTGTGTGAGCATATATGGTTGGGAAATTAGTGACATGGTAGAACTACCAATCAGCTGGGTTTGAATTCCTAGCTCCTCACCTGTTTCACTGGCGACACTTGTTATCTAAACCTGGCTTTTGGGTCTCCCCCAAAGTTGATGCGGCCTTGGAATAAGCACACGGCACAGCGTTGTCAACAGCGGACGTGCGGAGACAAAATGTGGCGGTTTCGGTGAGCAGCGTGATGGGGGTGTGCATCACAGCGGTGCCTTTGGTGTACCGGCCTCAAGAGACGTTCGCTCCACGGCCCTTTGCTCCAACAATGCAATTTCATTCATGTGTTTTGCCAGGTACAGCCCACTGAGCTACGTCGCTATTTTCCAGAAGCAACAAGGCCACAAATGATATCTCCAACGAAGCCGCCCATCCCGTCGAAGTGTATCCCGGCCAAATACTCTAAACGGATGTTTATAAGTGCGGAGGGAAAAACCAGAGAAGAAGCCACGCAACCAAGGGGGGGAGCATGCAAACTCCAAATATACAGGCATCGCCAGGGTTTGGGGCTCGAACTCACGACCTCCTGCATACCAGGCGAGGGTGTTAACATCTCGCTACTGCCCCAATTCATACGTCTGGAAGGCGAACCCTCTGTGTGTTTGTCTCTGTGCGCGAGCGTCCATGTGCGCTTGTGGGAGAGGAAGGAATGACATCCTTTACGGATGGGATCAGATCACGGATTTTGTGTACTGTGTTGAACCGGACCTGGATCTTGTGTTTGTTTAGAATTTTGGAAATCTTTTTGGTAACGCCTGCTACAATATGTATGGCAACGTGATGATTTTGATCGGAGTATCAGGTGGTTGTTTCTGTATGGTGGGAGAAACAGCTTGGCGGATAGCACGGTCAGAGTATCCGTTCATCTTGAGGGCCAGATGTACATGTTTTAATTCACTGGCCAGGTGGTGTTAGAAATGCAATGAGCCCTATGGTATAATGTTTTGATGAGATAATTCTTTTGAGCCGGGTGGTGGTGGGAATCAGGCTTCAAGTATGAATCTGTGTGGGTGGACTTCCTGTAAACAGAATGTCCTAATGTATGGGGAATCTTTGTCTCTGTGGTGGGCGAGGTGACTAATCATATATCGATTCATGAATTTACCAATTAAAACAGGTATTCGAATAATTAGCAATGCATGCAAATGATGTGTAAATCGGTATGCAAATTCCAAGCTCACGTTACATTTTGCAGCAAATGAAACTGTGCACGTAAGACAATGAGGCAAGAAACGATGTAAATGAAACAATGCAAATGAAACAATGCAAATTAAACAATGCAAATGAAACAATGCAAATGAAACAATGCAAATGAAACAATGCAAATGAAACAATGCAAATGAAACAATGGAAATGAAACAATGCAAATGAAACAATGCAAATGAAACAATGCAAATGAAACAATGCAATTGAAACAATGCAAATGAAACAATGCAAATGAAACAATGCAAATGCAACAATGCAAATGAAACAATGCAAATGAAACAATGCAAATAAAACAATGCAAATGAAACAATGCAAATAAAACAATGCAAATGAAACAATGCAAATGAAACAATGCAAATGAAACAATACAAATGAGATTTGAAAGAATGAGACGGCAAATTATTAAATTATTTAACCTTGACCCAGCTCAGTGGGTGGCGGCAATCGGTCAGGTGGGGTTCTGGTGTCTGATTGGTCTCGCACGGTCGCATCTACGCTATCTATATATGATAAAAGGGAAATTTGTGAATGTGTCTGTTCGAAATGTTTAGCATACTTTTTCGATTTAAAGCTTTCGTGACTGCAATGATTCATCTTCTTTGGTTCTTTCGGTAAAGTCACGTAGAATGAGAATAAAATAATAGCATACTTCCCAACATGCAACAAACTTGAAATTTGGCATGTGGGTAGCTTCCAGACTGTACACAATGCAAAAAGTATAAAAATAAACTTTTGTATTTGGGGGGGGGGGGGGCGCAATAATGGATATATTCTGCACGGCAAGTGAGCAGTGACGTCACATCTGTGATGTCACCCGCATGCGGCAGCGTCACGCAGTGTGCCTGCTGACGTCACGCATCTCCCCCCCCCCCAACCCTACCCTCCGCGTAGGCCGTGTATTAATCCAAGACAGGAATCTAAGTCTCGGGCGAAGCCGGGTAGTCAAGCTAATATTACATATATCGAGGCTCCACTTACCTAATCACATCATTGCGTATCTTTTTATTCTTTTACACTGCTGTTGAAGACTCATGGTGGTTGTTATCAAGGGGGCCACAACTCGTAGCTTTGGCCACGAGGGGGTGGTGGGTAGCGGGGGGGGGGGGCAAGGTACCCCCCCCCGTCCCCACGTTCGTTACACTCCTGCCTGAAACAGAATCGTGGTGGTGGTGTTGGGGGGGAATTTGGTCAAGCACGTGATCCCAGTCACCTGCGTTTGCTTCCCAGCCACGAGCACCAATTATAGCCTGCCCCTGGCCTCACCTAGGTTGACTCGGCCTAAAAATTAGTACCTGGTGCTGCGTGACCAACGTCAGCAATGGGGAGCTGAAGACGTCCTGAGCGTGCGTGGTGTCGGCCTCTAAACCACTGTGCCGTCCTTAATAGGCGCTCGCTAACATGCACGTGCACGCACGCTCTCCCTTGAAGCTCGTGTTTCTAGAGTACAGCATGTCGAGGCCAATACTGGTGCGAAATGCATCGAGCACTGGCTGACCTGGGGCTCCTCCTAGTGGAATTCCCACTCACCCATTCCCCTGCATTCTGAACACCGCAGGGTGCACGTGTGGCTTTGAAAAAAAGGTCGGCCCCCTTTATGCACGGCTGGAGCGTTTATGAAAAGAGGCTCCGTCAAGCGGCACAGTTCTCGAGTTCGAGGTCGTACGTCCTGAGCGCTATGCGCAGCACGCACGTGCTCAGATCACGGTTGACGAGCGTCATGGCCCAAAGGCTCAAAACGCTAAGTGGCCAGCAACAAACAGCACTATCGAAGGTGCCATCGATAAAAGGGCTACTGCAGTACGTCGCTTGAATACAGCAAAGGGAGGGCATTCTAAAGTGAGAGCTGTGAGAGGGGAAAAAAGCAGAATGAACAAATATTTTGACCTGTAGCGTGGTGAGTGGATGAGTCAGTGAGTGAATGGGTGGGTCACTGAGTGGGTGAGTCAGTGTGTGTGAGTGGGGAGCGGTAGTGTCGTGGTTAGCGCGCTGCGCTATAAACCCGGCGACCCGGGTTTGATTTTTATGCTCACAGCCAACACCAGTCACGATTATCTGAACTGGTCATGGGCCTCACCTAGGTCAACTCAGCCTCAAACGAGCACATGGTGTGCCGTGCCGGCCTTCATAGGTTCTCGCTAACAGCACTTGCTCCAACAGTCTGTTGAAGCAATAGGGGGGATCTTTGTATTGGGTGAGTGAGTGTGTGAGTGAGTGTGTGAGTGAGTGCGTGTGTGAGTGTGTGTGAGTGAGTGAATGGGTGTGTGAGTGTGAGTGAGTGTGTGTGTGAGTGAGTGTGTGAGTGAGTGTGTGAGTGAGTGTGTGTGAGTGAGTGGGTGTGTGAGTGAGTGTGTGAGTGAGTGTGTGAGTGAGTGAGTGTGTGAGTGTCTGAGTGAGTGTGTGAGTGAGTGCGTGTGTGAGTGAGTGTGTGAGTCAGTGAGTGTGTGAGTGAGTGTGTGAGTGAGTGAGTGTGTGAGTGAGTGTGTGAGTGAGTGTGTGTGAGTGCATGTGTGAGTGAGCATGTGAGTGAGTGAGTGGGTGAGTGAGTGGGTGTGTGAGTGTGAGTGAGTGTGTGAGTGAGTGTGTAAGTGTGTGAGTGAGTGAGTGGGTGAGTGAGTGAGTGTGTGAGTGTCTGAGTGAGTGTGTGAGTGAGTGCGTGTGTGAGTGAGTGTGTGAGTCAGTGAGTGTGTGAGTGAGTGTGTGAGTGAGTGTGTGAGTGAGTGAGTGTGTGAGTGAGTGTGTGTGAGTGCATGTGTGAGTGAGTGAGCATGTGAGTGAGTGGGTGAGTGAGTGAGTGTGTGAGTGGGTGTGTGAGTGAGTGTGTGAGTGAGTGGGTGAGTGTGTGAGTGAGTGAGTGTGAGTGTGTGAGTGAGTGTGTGTGAGTGAGTGAATGGGTGTGTGAGTGTGTGAGTGAGTGTGTGAGTGAGTGTGTGAGTGAGTGTGTGTGAGTGAGTGGGTCTGTGAGTGTGAGTGAGTGTGTGAGTTAGTGTGTAAGTGTGTGAGTGAGTGTGTGAGTGTGTGAGTGAGTGTGAGTGAGTATATGAGTGAGTGTGTGAGTGAGTGAGTGTGTGAGTGTCTGAGTGAGTGTGTGAGTGAGTGTGTGAGTGAGTGTGTGAGTGTGTGAGTGAGTGTGTGAGTGAGTGAGTGTGAGTGTGTGAGTGAGTGAGTGTGAGTGAGTGAGTGTGAGTGAGTGTGTGAGTAAGTGTGTGTGTGTGAGTGAGTGTGTGAGTGAGTGTCTGAGTGTGTGAGTGAGTGTGAGTGAGTGTGTGAGTGAGTGCGTGTGTGAGTGTGTGTGAGTGAGTGAATGGGTGTGTGAGTGTGAGTGAGTGTGTGAGTGTGTGAGTGAGTGTGTGTGTGAGTGAGTGTGTGAGTGAGTGTGTGTGAGTGAGTGGGTGTGTGAGTGAGTGTGTGAGTGAGTGTGTGAGTGAGTGAGTGTGTGAGTGTCTGAGTGAGTGTGTGAGTGAGTGCGTGTGTGAGTGAGTGTGTGAGTCAGTGAGTGTGTGAGTGAGTGTGTGAGTGTGTGAGTGAGTGAGTGTGTGAGTGAGTGTGTGAGTGAGTGTGTGTGAGTGCATGTGTGAGTGAGTGAGCATGTGAGTGAGTGAGTGGGTGAGTGAGTGGGTGTGTGAGTGTGAGTGAGTGTGTGAGTGAGTGTGTAAGTGTGTGAGTGAGTGGGTGAGTGAGTGAGTGTGTGAGTGTCTGAGTGAGTGTGTGAGTGAGTGCGTGTGTGAGTGAGTGTGTGAGTCAGTGAGTGTGTGAGTGAGTGTGTGAGTGAGTGTGTGAGTGAGTGAGTGTGTGAGTGAGTGTGTGTGAGTGCATGTGTGAGTGAGTGAGCATGTGAGTGAGTGGGTGAGTGAGTGAGTGTGTGAGTGGGTGTGTGAGTGAGTGTGTGAGTGAGTGGGTGAGTGTGTGAGTGAGTGAGTGTGAGTGTGTGAGTGAGTGTGTGTGAGTGAGTGAATGGGTGTGTGAGTGTGTGAGTGAGTGTGTGAGTGAGTGTGTGAGTGAGTGTGTGTGAGTGAGTGGGTCTGTGAGTGTGAGTGAGTGTGTGAGTTAGTGTGTAAGTGTGTGAGTGAGTGTGTGAGTGTGTGAGTGAGTGTGAGTGAGTATATGAGTGAGTGTGTGAGTGAGTGAGTGTGTGAGTGTCTGAGTGAGTGTGTGAGTGAGTGTGTGAGTGAGTGTGTGAGTGAGTGTGTGAGTGTGTGAGTGTGTGAGTGAGTGTGTGAGTGAGTGAGTGTGAGTGTGTGAGTGAGTGAGTGTGAATGAGTGAGTGTGAGTGAGTGTGTGAGTAAGTGTGTGTGTGTGAGTGAGTGTGTGAGTGAGTGTCTGAGTGTGTGAGTGAGTGTGAGTGAGTGTGTGAGTGAGTGAGTGTGTGAGTTCGTGAGTGAGTGTGTGTGTGAGTGAGTGTGTGAGTGAGTGAGTGTGTGAGTGAGTGTGTGAGTGGGTGTGTGAGTGAGTGTGTGAGTGAGTGAGTGGGTGTGTGAGTGAGTGAGTGAGTGTGAGTGAGTGTGTGAGTGAGTGTGTGTGAGTGTGTGTGAGTGAGTGAATGGGTGTGTGAGTGTGAGTGAGTGAGCGTGTGAGTGAGTGTGTGAGTGAGTGTGTGAGTGAGTGAGTGTGAGTGTGTGAGTGAGTGTGTGTGAGTATATGAGTGAGTGTGTGAGTGAGTGTGAGTGAGTGTGAGTGAGTGTGTGAGTGGATGGATAGTTGAGTGTGTGTGTGAGTGAGTGTGTGAGTGAGTGTGTGTGTGAGTGGATGGATAGTTGAGTGTGTGAGTGGATGGATAGTTGAGTGTGTGTGTGAGTGAGTGAGTGTGTGAGTGAGTGTGTGAGTGAGTGAGTGTGTGAGTGAGTGTGAGTGAGTGTGAGTGAGTGTGTGAGTGAGTGTGTGAGTGAGAGTGTGAGTGAGTGTGTGAGTGGATGGATAGTTGAGTGTGTGAGTGTGTGTGTGAGTAAGTGTGTGAGTGAGTGTGTGAGTGGATGGATAGATGAGTGTGTGAGTGAGTGAGTGTGTGAGTGTGTGAGTGAGTGTGTGAGTGAGTGTGTGAGTGAGTGAGTGTGTGAGTGAGTGTGTAAGTGAGTGAGTGTGAGTGGATGGATAGTTGAGTGTGTGAGTGTGTTGCTGTAACCCCCAGTGTGGTGGTCGAATCCAGTGTGGATGACACGAGACAGTCAGTCTGCTAGATCGAGTCCTCAACAAGGGACGAGGAACTAACGAGTGAAGTTCGTGGGAGCTGCAACCATCACAGCAGGGATAGTCGTGATACATTATTTATAAGCATGATGATAATTGTCTCAATAACTCAGCAGATAATTTCAAAAGCATCTTGAACCGAGTGTTTATTTTTCTTGTTTTGCACAATTATATAATAACGCTCATACCATTAATCAATTTACATGCCATTCCAGCAGTAATCCCGTGTAATTGTGTGCGCGAGGAATTTAATATGAACATTCCCTGGCGACAGATTCACCTTCCCTGATAGCTCCCCCCAGTGCTCTGGGTTTTTTGTTTTTAACGATCCGTAGAGTATATTGTGCAGGCAGATAAACCCAGGCACAGAAATCTCAAACAAGCCCGCAACCGCTCAACTGTTTAAACGGCACGCGTGAAAGTTATATTTTTAAACGTTTTTTTTATTTTTCGTCATTCGTTTATCTTTCCTATACTTTGCACTACTATCGGTTTTTATTTTATTTTAACGTTTCGTCTGTAGTTGTGACCTTGTGACCCGCCCCCCCCTACTGGACACCTGCGAAAACAAAGAGCTTCGCAGCTCATCGGGTTTCTCCAGGACAGCTCAAGATTCTGATTCCGAATTCTACTTCATTCAACATGAAACGCCGTGGACGTTGAGTCGGCGATGGCGGTGGCCAATATTTGAATCGATTGGCGGTGACCCGGGTCACCATCGTGACCCGGTGGTACCAAAACCTCCATAACTCCGAAACCAGAAGGCCTACGAAGACATGGAGATGTCACTGAGCCCGATACGCACGGCAAACATGGAAATAAAAAAACAAACGCAAAACACCCACAAACAAGGGGGGGCTGCTGGGGTATTTGTGCGTGGCAACGGCTGTTTATCGCTTGTTGTGAAAGTACATCGGGATGCCGGTCTGGTCATTCCCCCGGCACGTTCTGCTTCTTACGGTGGGCGGCCACCCTCCTTGTCTTTGTGAGCGAGACCACTCGGAGGCAATGGGGCACCGGGCGCTCATCTTGGTACGGCTGGCGGTCACGGTCGTGCTGGCGGGATCGACATCGTGGTCGTCATCATCGCTCCCAGCATCGCCCTCCGGCAGGACAGGACGGGGCGGTAGTACCAGCGATGCTCCCAGAAAAAAGAAAAAAAACCTTAAACTCTGCCCGGCCCACCAATATTTTGCGGTGACCCGGGCTACCCGCCAATCGATTCATTTGTCCGATGGCTCTTGTGTCGTGCACTCTGTATTCTTCGGGCGGGTTTTGTTTTTGTTGTTGCTGAACGGGTGAAGGAGAAGGCACGCACAAAGTTCGACAAAGGTCCCCCGTGTAGCCTCAACAGACTGCCGGGGCAAGTGCTGTTAGCAAGCCCCTACGAAGGGCGCAAGCATCTCACACACACACACACACAACACGCACGTAGCGTTCCACTTACACAGGGCCCTCTGTGTACATGCCACACTACCTTTGTGAATCCGACCCCTGGATTAAAACCTCTTCACCTCCGTCTGGGGGTTATCGCGCTAACACACACACGCACGCACACACGCACGCGTGGGGACGATGTAACGCTTCCCAACTTGCGATCGTCCTTGCAGGATGAATTTGTCGAGTGGGAGTTGATGCTCAGCTGTCAGTGCAAAGCTTTTTTGCACGTTTTGCGAGCGCAACTCCGTGCTATCAGTGTGTTATTTTTTTTCCGGCTCCCGTGCTCCCGCGCAACCGTCTCGATATATTTTCTAAACGGATTATTTGGTGGCGATGCTGTGACTGCTGCTGCTGCGTTGGCAGCGGTCCACAAACACAATGAACGTAAAACGAACTGGGCACACGTCCGTCAATTACTCTGCGGCCTTGAAAGGGGAAAAAAAAAACTGGACATCTGTGAAAGCTACTGGGAAATGGCCCTTCTTATTAGTTCATAAACAGCGACGTGGAGTTGAAGAATGCACATTAAACCACGGGGTCTGATTGGAATGCAATAAAATAAAGTTTCCTCATGAACAGTTATTACATTTACAGTAGCTATTGAGTAAGAGACAAAACCTTAAATAATCACAATTGTATCACTAAATAAACTTAATTTGTATTAAAAGTTAAATTGTAAAGTATTGCTAGCACACGGCATTGTGGGCCAGGTTTCAAAACGGGCATGTCTCTATTAGCAACGCAAATGTGTCCTGAAAGTTGCATTCAAATTGGAATGCCTGTACGGTCCGTTCAAGAAACGCACTGAAAATTGATGAATATATGCCTTCACTCTTAGTTGGAGAAGCATTTAAAAAAAATAGCTCACACCTAACACAATTTGCCGGCCGGTGTGCATTGCATTTAAAACAGATGGCGTTTTCCAATCGTTTATCATCCAATGAGCTGTTCATGTAGGGCAGCAATGCAGAAGGTTGACTGTGAATTGACGTTTACATCAATCGGGTAGGCAGCGTGGTGCAGCGGTAAGGTTCATTCCTCACAGCAGGAAGAGCTTGGGTTCGAACTCCTGATTTGGGCACCTTTCTGTGTGGAGTTTGTATGTTCTTCCCCTCTTAAACTATAAAACTATAAACTCTTTTTTTTTATTTAACCAGGTAAAGCCCACGGAGCTATACAGCTGTTTTTCAGAAGTGACCTGGCCACAAATGATAGCCCAACGAAGTGGCTTATCGCGTGGAAATTTATAGCAGCCAAATACTCCGAACGCACGTTGACTTGTATTTTATAGCTTTATTTTGGTGATTTCTAAAACATATGGTTAAGCCATGTTTCTTGGGGAAGTGCGGAGTTGGCCTGATAACTTGAATCTAAATTGTCTTGTGGTTGTTATTGTTTGACTTGCATCACACTGGGATTTTTGCACACAGCGTTGTAATACGGTGGGGTTTTTTCTGGAAGATTTGCTGGTTTATCCAGGATGTTTCTGTTGTGCGTCGTCGCTTTAAGATGTTCTCTGTTCATATTTTGTTTGTTGCGGTTGCACCCGACTCAAGAGCCGCATGGCTCACAGGGCTATATCTAATAAATGAAACTTGAAAAAACTTGAAACTTTAAATATGGATGGAACAACCGGAGGACCCGGAGAAAGATGACCACAATTCATCAAGGTCGGAATCGAACCCACGACCTCCTGTATACCAGGCGAGGGAGTTGACATCTCATCAGGGTCGGGATCGAACCCACGACCTCCTGTATACCAGGCGAGGTAGTTGACATCTTGCCACTTTGCACGGGTCTGCAAATTACTCGATTTGGATTCCACACGGCAGCATCGCTGCCCTCGACTGTGAAAACTTGGCCGGACTCGACTGATAAAGAAGTTTGTTGTCTCAGCGAGTCATCTTTGAGGCAAATAAGTGGAATAAAACGAAAGTAATAATTGCAGAAAATGCAATTGTATATGAATGCACTGTGGTGTTGGAACAATTCTGGTATTCAGTTTAACACGTAGGCTTTCGCGACCAATATTATTCATAATAAAGGTTTTTGGGTTAGATCGCGTTATTTATAAATGTGTCGTAACCCTCCACCACCCGACACGGCCAATCAGCAAAAAAGTGTCACGTTGACAAAAGACAAATAGTTCACTACTTTAGCCCACCGGTGTGTTGAAGAGTGAATCCACAACATTTACAGTTTGAGTACGACGTTTCGCTGGTAATTACCAGAATTGCCCGTTGATGGGCAGAATTGCCCGTTGATGCTGGATGTAATTACCAGCGAAACGTCGTACTCAAACTGTAAATGTTGTGGATTCACTCTTCAACACACTGGTGGGCTAAAGTAGTGAACTATTTGTCTTTTGTCAACGTGACACTTTTTTTGGCTGATTGGCCGTGTCGGGTGGTGGAGGGTTACGACACATTTATAAATAACGCGATCTAACCCAAAAACCTTTATTATGAATTCTGATATTCGCTTCATCGTCATTGTAATAAGCCGTGGTCGATCGACTGCTGGATGAAGGCCTGCCCCGAGCAACTGCTGCTTGGGAAGGCCTCACATAGTGACGTATGACGAGGAACACTCCAATCACGTTGGTTGGGCAGACTCTGCAACATCGATTGTGAAATCAATATTCCCTTTGACCCGTATTCTTTCATCTACAGCTTCGGTTGTGTGAGAGCAAGCTTGTGTGTCTGTGTGTATGCATGTTAGGCTGTGTGTGTACGTGTAATCTTGTGGAGCCGTAGTGTCGCGGTTAGCTGCGCTGCGCTACGAACCCGGCGACTTGAGTTCGATTCCCGTTCACGGCTAACAACGGTGGAGGTTATTTGAACCGGTCCCGGACCTCGCCTATGTCGACTCAGCCTCAAACAAGTACCTGGTGCAGTGCGTGAACAACCCCTACCGGGAAGACAAAAGCAGCCGGGCATGGTGCTGGCCACCCACCCCTTCGTGTGCCGTGCCGGCCTTCACAGGTGCGCGCTAACAGCACTTGCCCCAACAGTCTGCTAAGGCTATAAGGGAATCTTTGCCTTGTGAGAATGTGTGTATACGCGTATGTGTGTTTAGCCCACATATGATCAATTTACACATATTACCTCTCGCTGAAATCACGCAAAACACAGATTACATCGTGACGAGATTATAACGCAACTTCAATCGCGCCACCCGAGTGTTTTAAAATCTTCACAGTAAATCCGCTGTTCAGAGTTGCAATTCATGGACGTCACTCACGTCTCGGCTGCGAGCACACGGCGCTGTGAACCCCGGCGACCGAACATCAGCGGCTAACGTCAGTGGTGAGCGGCGATGTTAGGTCGCACTGGCCAGAATGGTGAAGCGTGTTCACGACCCACTGTGGAGAGGCCTAGTCCAGGCAGTGGGTTGACAAAGGGCCGCCTTTATATCACACGCAGTAAAACCTTGGATTGCGAGCATTATTCGTTCCGGAGGCGTGTTTGTAATCCAAAGCACTCGTATATCAAAGCACTCGTATATCAAAGCACTCGTATATCAAAGCACTCGTATATCAAAGCACTCGTAGTATGTCAGTTGTGATCACGTGACGCTCAGCAGTACAAAGCGTGTACACGTTACACTGCTCGTGTTGCAAGACCCTCGCTCGTTTATCAAATTAATATTTAT
The DNA here is from genome assembly GCF_048934315.1 of Petromyzon marinus. NCBI lineage: Eukaryota > Metazoa > Chordata > Hyperoartia > Petromyzontiformes > Petromyzontidae > Petromyzon > Petromyzon marinus. The sequence continues at coordinate 11,628,717 of NC_133678.1, read as the reverse complement.
TTTAAAAATTTGCTCATCTTGCAAAACACTCGCAGACCAAGTTACTCGCAATCCAAGGTTTTACTGTATGTGGCAGTGTATTATACAGCTTGACTACCCGGCTTCGCCCGGGACTTAGATTCACCACGCCCGGCCGCCTTTGTCTCCCCAGTGGCGATGTTCACACACCACACCAGTTACTCGTTTGAGGCTGAGTCGACCTAGGGGAGGCCCAGGACCGGTTCAAATAATCGTCACCGGTGGTGGCCGTGAGCGGGAATCGAACTCGGGTCGCCGGGTTCGTAGCGCAGCATAGCGATAACCATATAAGTACACACAAACGCGCTTGCTGCAGACACACACACACACAACTTTCAGGGTGCGTTCGGCAGTAAACGACTGAAATAATGAAGCAATGCTGCGTGAAGAACGCCTTCGACCTGCAACACATTTGTATTTCACTGTACCCGCGATCAGCAGGCACACTGCGTGACGCTTCCGCACGCGGGTCACATGACAGATGTGACGTCACAGCTCACTTGCCGTGCAAAATATATATGCATTACTGAGCCCCCCCCCCCCCAAAAAAAACCCCACAAAAGTGTATTTTTATAATTTGTGCATGGTGTACAGTCTGGAAAGTACCCACATGGCAAATTTTAAGTTTGTTGCATGTCGGGAAGTACGTTACACAAAATCACAAATTTCCCTTTCATATATATAGAGAATAACGATAACAAGGATATTACTTTGGGCGAATCACCATGAATCTGCCACAATGCAATGTTGCAATGGTGTGGGAAGGGTTGCCGCAGTGGTGTAGCACACAGCACAATGAACCCGGTGACCTCAGCATCCCCTTCTTCTTTTCGGGGAAGCAGCTTGTAGTTTGATGCCGAGGTTAGCGACGCATTCAACGGCTTCTGGTTGAGAGCAGAGTGAGTGGGGTCGCGATGGCGCCGGGAACGGATTCCCTCTCAGTCGCGGGAGTTCGGTGGTCACGTGGGGGGGCGATCGTCCTACCTGGGGGCGGGGGGCGGCCACAGTCACAATGAGGGGCCGCTCCCTCCCACGCTCCGCTTGTGGAGGAGCGAGTGGCTGCGTCTTCTTCCCGGGCCCTGTCCTCGAGCGGTCGAGGGGTTGTCCCAAGTTTTCCGTGGAAGGTTGGAACCCCGGGGGACTTCAATGCCCCAGGGGAGGCTGGGGGTGGGGGGGGGTCAGTTACCGCCGGATTGCCATCGGTAACGTTTGCAGCCGACCATGAGTTGAGGCAGGGCTGACATCGGTGTGTGCCGTGTTTGGTGTATTCCAACAGGGGCTGCGGGAGTTTCAGTTGATTTGCAGCTGTTGCTAACGTCAGCCGGGGCGTGCTATCTGGCGCCGTTCCTGCCTCCTAACCGCCAGCCCCCATGCCCTCTTCACCAAGCCACAGTGACCAGAGTGGCGACGTACGACCAGACAACTCCTCTCACCGACATGGCCTCAATTAACCCAAAATCGGGTGGTGGGTTTAATTGAGGCCCCTGCACGCTCTTTGGAAGGTGGTCACCGCGATCTTGATCATTAGAGGTGTACCACTGTAGCAGGTCGTGGAGTACGGGAGTCTGCTGTATGCCTTGGGCTCGTTCGATTACCGCCCATGGCTGCTACATTATCGAAAATATTCGATTCTTGAATCACAGCGCATCCCTAAAAAAGAATGGCAATTTGTTGAATCACTTTGGGGGCGGGGTAGGGACGGGTTGGGGGGGGGTGTAAGGGGGCCAAGTGTCTCCAGGCAGGACTGTCCTCCTGGAAAAGAGTCTTGAGGCTCAGCCTTTTAGCTCTCCTTGGGCGAGCACCGGGCTGCCACTGTGTAAATGAGTCACTGTACGGTGCGGCATGAGATTTTTACTGCCATCGCGATCATGACGATCATCATCAGCGCGATGTTAGTTTTCGGTAACTGTTTCGTTGCATTCCGCAATTTTATTGTCGTGCTTCGATGTAAATTGCTGACAAGTCTTTTGACTGCAGTTCACTCGGCATAACCCCCGACATAACGAGTCCTCGCCACTTTACAATCTGTACCGCTTGTAGCGCCGTGCGCTGTCAGAAAATTACGATGCCATAAAACCGCGGTGGCCCTCAATGTATCCGGGAAAACACTTTAGCAAGCAAGCACGCAATTTTAAGGGTGATACGGTCGCTGTGTTTTCTTGTTACTCGAAATGTCATTGTAGAATATAATTATCGTTCTCTCAGGAATGTTTTTTTAAGGTAATAAAGTTTTGCATAAATATGAATCGAACAACGATAATCACGGTGATCCATTTTTATTATTTAGGCCACGTGGTAATTTTTATGCCACATTTCTTGCCATTGAACCATCCACCACCTGTCAGGATTGTCACATTTACAAATACATTACCATTATTATTATTATTATCCGTGCCAATATATCTGACCAATAATCTTCAGGATTCCATGAGAATTTCCACGACTAAATCCAACATCAACGAATGATGACATTTCACTCCGACTGCCCTGAGCTTCAGAGCAGTAGCAGCCTTCCACCCCCACCCTCCCCCTCCCACCGTGAGGATTGGCACAGAATTGACACTTATGATCAATGCATTGGCACTTTGTACGTACGTACGTACGTTGAACTTCTTCCGCACCGTACGTAGCCAACCGGGGGACAGTTCACGACGACAACTTTGGGATAGGGCTCTCTGCTTGCTCACCCACCGCCGCCCATAGTCTGTGCAGAGGGCTGCCTCTGAGCTCACAACAAAGGCGCAGGGGAAGGAAGCCGAGGCTGCGTTTCCGGCCATGATGCTGCGGTTGTGGCTGGGAAGAACGGGGAGCTAAACCCCGGAGGGGGAGGGAGGGGGGGCGATGGCGGGGACGGGGGGGGGGCACGGGCGGTGTGGTGTCTGGTGAGTGAGCCACGCACAATGCTAGACGGCTTTTGCAGCCTGTGTTGTTGTGGAAGCGTCTGTTATTATGTTATGATTGTGAATTCTGATAGAATCGCACCCACGGACCAGCCGTGCCGCGTGACTTTGTACGTAGACTCAGCAGAGGGCACGTCGATTCTAAACAGACCGCATCATCCCTGCTTTGAGTGTACAGGAAGTCCCCGTTGAGCGCGGTAGCAGTACATGCGTTCCTGAAAAGTGCCGCGTTCAGCGAAAAAAATGCGTTGGGTGAAAAAGAAGTCCCCCATAAATAATAGTGTACCGACGAAGTTTGGCGAGAAACGGCGAACGACGCACACACGCCAAGGTCAGCGCGACAGATAACCGAGGATATGCTGCCGAGTTACTGTATCATCAACAGGCGAGTCACGCGTTGTAACGGCGGTGCGCATTCCGCATTGTCCCAAAAGCACTTCCCGAACGGAGGAACCGCGTTATAGTGTGAACGCCGCGCAATAAGCGGGGACTCACCGTACGGTCATAGCTTCGAAGCGGGGGCTGAGCCTTCGGCAGGGCTGGGGTGGTGGGGGCTCAGATTCCTTCAGCTTGGGGCCCCCCCCCCACTCCTCGATGCTGCAGAAAGGACACGCGGAGTCGGTGGCACAGCGGATCGCACACCGCCACTGCGATCCGGGCGGGGTGCGTTCCGAGTCTCCGCCGTGGACGTGAGTTGACGGGTGCTTTCTGGACCCCTCCCCTGGGCCAACTGGAGCGGCTGACTGCAGCCTCCCGATTGAGCGCGAAGCCTGGCGCGGTTTGTAAAACGTCATTGCTGGTGAGACAGAGTCGGCCAGGCTTGCTCATGGTACACACTCTGGCAATGCCGGCTTCAATAGGCACTCTCTAACAGCAATAACAAGAGTGTTTAAGGCTAAATAGGGGACCTTTGGCTATGATTGGGTTCCATGGTTGCGAGATGTTAACTATCTCGCCTGGTATGCTGGAGGGCGTGGGTTCGATCCCAACCCTGATGCCTGCATATTAGGAGTTTGCATGTTCTCTTTCTCCCTGTGGTTGCGTGGAATTTTCTCTGGGTCCACCTCGAAATTTAGAAACATTCGTATTTGGCTGCTAGAAATTTCCACAAGATAAGCCACTTCGTTGAGCTATAATTTGTGGCCAGGGCGCTTCTGAAAACGAGCTAAATAGCTCAGTGGGCCTTACCTGGTAAAATAAAAATAGTTTATAGTTTTATTGATTGGCGGTATCAAAGCCACTGCTCCTACATAAATGAACTAATATTTACAATTGCAGTTCCATTGGTACCAGGTTGATCGTCATAAAGTTATAGGACAATGAAACGTAATTTAACCTTTGAACTTCAAGGCTCAACATTTAATGTACAGCCCTTTTTTATTTAAAGCTTTCGTGACTGCAGGGATTCATATTCTTGGTTCTTTCGGTAAAGTCACGCAGAAGGGAAACAATAAAATAATTAAAAACAAATTATCACGACGTTTCGACTGCAACACAAGCAATCATCATCAGGTGTGAAAACCACAGCAACATTTTTCAAATTTTCTTGCTGTGGTTTTCACACCTGATGATGATGTCTTGTGTTGCAGTCGAAACGTCGTGAGAATTTTATCGTGTTTTTTTATTTGTATTATTTAATTGTTTCCCTTCTACGTGTATTTACCGAAAGAACCAAGAATATACAGCCCTTTTGTCAATCCACTGGTGCATGAAGGCCTGTCCACGCCATGCCGGTCATGACGGTAGTTTGACTGACTGTGCTTCACCCCCCGCTGATCAGTGCAGGTTGGTGAAGGATTAGCCGTGGCCACGAATTGAACTCAGGTCGCCGAATTCGCAGAGCAGTGCGCCAATTACCATACCACCGCTGTGCAACAAGGAGCCAAATATTACCGTATGAAACTGTAGAGTTTAACCAACTTCATACGCACGTTCAAAGTCACTGTTATAAGTTATTTAACAGGAAAACATTTCTCGGTTATTAACTAATTGGGTTCCATTAAAGCTGAGTTGTTCTTTGGTCTATTATCGCTCCCCACGATTTCAAGAATATTTTACGGTTTTGAGGTATGCAATTTGACTCCATAATTCATTATTCTTTTCTCTATTGTGGTGAAAATAGTGGTGGTGTCACATGAACCCATTGCAGACCATGCAACGTATCTCCGAGCTGAAAATAATTGTTTCCTACACGCACGGTTCGATGCATGTCCTGTGTTCAACCACCGCACTGCAGATCACAACAACACGCTCACTCACTCATCCACTCACTCACTCAACCACTCATTGACTCGGCTACCACACTGCAGATCATACCAACACACCCACTCACTCACCCACTCACCCACCCACTCACTCAACCACTCACTCAACCACTCACTCACCCACTTACTCAGCCACTCACCCACTTACTCACTCACCCACTCACTCACTCAGCCACTCACTCACCCACTCACTCACCCACTCACCCACTCACCCACTCACCACACTGCAGGTCACAACAACACACTCACTCACCCACTCATCCACTCACTAATCCACTCCCCCACTCACCCACCCACTCACCACACTGCAGGTCACAACACCACACTCACTCACCCACTCATCCACTCACTAATACACTCCCCCACTCACTCACCCACCCACTCACCACACTGCAGGTCACAACGCCTCTCTTTCTGCTTCTTCCCTCGTACTGCTCCACTTTTAAATTCCCTCTCCCATCCTCTCTTTTCCCGAACCTCTTCTAACAACACTAACCTTGCTCTATTCAAGAAGCACATACCACGTTCTTTATCTTTTACAACTTTGAAAGTTGCTGTTTGCTGCTGGCCACTTGGTGTTGTGGGCCTTGTGCTCAGCGACTGTGTTTATAACAGCAAACCCACGCACACATCGCTGACGGCCAACTTAGAACTGCCGCACTCTCGCCATCATTACACGAACGTTCGTTTTGCCGAATGTTCAGCGTCTGGCGCAAACAATCGTGAATGTTGTGCAGTGCCGTCGTTTTTATTTCTTCCAGCGGATTTACAACACCGTCTGATCAAATGCCAGGGCAGATATTTCAGAGGCACGACGCAGAGTGGATGTGCCATCTGCCGTGAGCCGCGGAGGGTTTGATATTTCAGTGTTTGTGGTGCGCAGGATGATGACACCTGAAACACAAACATCTCCAATCTTCCGATGTGTGCAAAGACAGCAAGCTAAAAGGATAATGAAACGAATCATTTGCGTTTTATAGAGAGTCATTCATGCTCATTGCATCTCACAATGCTGTGCGACAATCATATGCATAATTACATTAAGGGCTACAGTGAGGGAAACAAGTATTTGATCCCCTGCTGATTTTGTACGTCTACCCACTGACAAAGAAATGATCAGTCTATAATTTTAATGGTAGGTTTATTTGAACAGTGAGAGACAGAATAACAACAACAAAATCCAGAAAAACGCATGTCAAAAATGTTATAAATTGATTTGCATTTTAATGAGGGAAATAAGTATTTGACCCCTCTGCAAAACATGACTTAGTACTTGGTGGCAAAACCCTTGTTGGCAATCACAGAGGTCAGACGTTTCTTGTAGTTGGCCACCAGGTTTGCACACATCTCAGGAGGGATTTTGTCCCACTCCTCTTTGCAGATCTTCTCCAAGTCATTAAGGTTTCAAGGCTGACGTTTGGCAACTCGAACCTTCAGCTCCCTCCACAGATTTTCTATGGGATTAAGGTCTGGAGACTGGCTAGGCCACTCCAGGACCTTAATGTGCTTCTTCTTGAGCCACTCCTTTGTTGCCTTGGCTGTGTGTTTTGGGTCATTGTCATGCTGGAATACCCATCCACGACCCATTTTCAATGCCCTGGCTGAGGGAAGGAGGTTCTCACCCAAAATTTGACGGTACATGGCCCCGTCCATCGTCCCTTTGATGCGGTGAAGTTGTCCTGTCCCCTTAGCAGAAAAACACCCCCAAAGCATAATGTTTCCACCTCCATGTTTGACGGTGGGAATGGTGTTCTTGGGGTCATAGGCAACATTCCTCCTCCTCCAAACACGGCGAGTTGAGTTGATGCCAAAGAGCTCCATTTTGGTCTCATCTGACTACAACACTTTCACCCAGTTGTCCTCTGAATCATTCAGATGTTCATTGACATACTTCAGACGGGCATGTATATGTGCTTTCTTGAGCAGGGGGACCTTGCGGGATTTCTGTCCTTCACGGCGTAGTGTGTTACCAATTGTTTTATTGGTGACTATGGTCCCAGCTGTCTTGAGATCATTGACAAGATCCTCCCGTGTAGTTCTGGGCTGATTCCTCACCGTTCTCATGATCATTGCAACTCCACGAGGTGAGATCTTGCATGGAGCCCCAGGCTGAGGGAGATTGACAGTTCTTTTGTGTTTCTTCCATTTGCGAATAATCGCACCAACTGTTGTCACCTTCTCACCAAGCTGCTTGGCAATGGTCTTGTAGCCCATTCCAGCCTTGTGTAGGTCTACAATCTTGTCCCTGACATCCTTGGAGAGCTCTTTGGTCTTGGCCATGGTGGAGAGTTTGGAATCTGATTGATTGATTGCTTCTGTGGACAGGTGTCTTTTATACAGGTAATAAGCTGAGATTAGGAGCACTCCCTTTAAGAGTGTGCTCCTAATCTCAGCTCGTTACCTGTGTAAAAGACACCTGGGAGCCAGAAATCTTTCTGATTGAGAGGGAGTCAAATACTTATTTCCCTCATTAAAATGCAAATCAATTTATAACATTTTGACATGCGTTTTTCTGGATTTTGTTGTTGTTATTCTGTCTCTCACTGTTCAAATAAGCCTACCATTAAAATTATAGACTGATCATTTCTTTGTCAGTGGGCAAACGTACAAAATCAGCAGGGGATCAAATACTTTTTTCCCTCACTGTACATTCTATTTATGGCAATTGTTCATTCAATTAAACGCTCGGAAAATAAACGTGAATAAACGAGCCAAGAAATGGTAGAATAACAAAAGGTATAAACAACAACAAAAAGTGACCACATCAGAGATGAACAGAGTACAACATCGCATATCTGACCATCGCAAATCTGGCCATCACCAATCAACCGGCTTCGCCCAGAGCCGTACAGAGCAGTCGGTGTGCAGCTGTCACTTTCCACGGGACGTTCACACGCATCAGACCTTTTCATCACAACAGATGGCGCACCGACTATGACGACCACCATCTCTCATCGACGTTAGCAGCTCCGATCCTCTGGATGTGTGCCTAAGCTGTTGTATCATGGGGTGTCCAGCATGAGTTTAGAAAATCAGTGACAATCACTGTAACGATACGGCCCTTACTTACCGTGCGGAAATAATGATGATTTTTTTAATAATAATGATGATTTTTTTTAAATCAAAATCATAGTCTTTATTTAGGATGGAAGAATCCTTTGAGCTATGAAGCTCTTTTTCACAGATGTCCAGCAGGTGTGGTTCAGAAAGTTACAACAACAAACAAACAACGCAATACAAATATAGAACGCCTCAACAGGAGTGTAAAGTAGAGGAAAGCGAAGCAAGTGACGAAAATATAAGTAAGAAAAATAACATTTAAAGGCGCGCTCCCCCCGGCATCATTGTCAGTTTGGGGGACTTTTTGTAGCAAATCGTCTTTTGTAACGCACCGCCACCGCTGGCACCGCACGGCGTTCGCTCGCTCGCTGTTGGAGAGAGAGAGAATTACTCGGAGGTGTGAGCAGGAACGACGGACAAGCGGTAAATGTAGTCGCTAGGCAGTGAGCTGCCACCAAATTCCTTCCCCTCCCTGCCAAAGGTCTGCAGTCCTCAACATAATAAGATGTGTTTCGTACTCTTTGGTTTTATTCGGTAAAGTCACGTAGGTAAAAAATAAAATAACAAAAAATCACGACGTTTCGGCCACAACACAAGTGGCCTTCATCAGGTGAAGGGACTGGACAGCGCTGGAGTGAACACAGCCAAGCCCAGACCGCGTCCTTCAAGCTGTGTGGGAGGAAACAGAGCGCCTTGACAAAGGAGTTAGCATAAACATGAGCATGTAATTGGGGGATTAGCTTGGGGAGTTTACATATAAATTAGCATGTAACTGGGGGACAAGCGTAATGTTGGTGTGAAGGGAAAATAAGCAGCTGCGAAAGTTTGGGATACCACTACTTGAAAAAATATACTGTGCCATTGAAAATTAATTTAATGTTTGGTTTGATTTAGAACGTCTTTCCAGTGATTGCTTAATTTGAAACCATCCTCTCGGTTGAAATTGTGTCTGTGTTTGTAAATCTGAATTGCCTCGTGGACAAATCTCTGATAAAAACCGGTAGGTTTGCAGAGAACCTTGGTATCGGAGAAAACTATATCGTGGTCACCCACAGCGTTGTAACAGTGATCAGCCACGGCAGAAGAATTCGTTCTTCCGTGTTTCAAATCTGATTTGTGCTCGCGAATTCGGTCAGAGACATGTCGTTTCGTCTGCCCGATATAGCAGTCACCACAGGTGCAGCTCAATTGCTAGGGGGCGTTTCAGAAAGTTGCAACCACAAACAATGCAAAACATACGAAAGTAGAGGAAAGGTGATATATATGCAGATTGATATGCAAATTACACGCTCAGGTTACACGCTCGCCCAAAACGGAGAGAAGCCTGACCTGTGCGGACGAGTTGGAACAAGCCAGGAACCATGTGAATGGGGACGATGATGGCTACGAGGCGTCACGCCGTCTTGCGTCTTCGGTCGCGTCCCTCTTTTGGGAGAGCGACGCGGGTTTACGGCGCGGGTTCACGGCATGGGTTCACGGTGCGGGTTCACCGTGCGGGTTCACCGTGCGGGTTCACGGTGCGGGTTCACGGTGCGGGTTCACCGTGCGGGTTCACGGTGCGGGTTCACCGTGCGGGTTCACCGTGCGGGTTCACCGTGTGGGTTCACGGTGCGGGTTCACGGTGCGGGTTCACGGTGCGGGTTCACGGTGCGGGTTCACGGTGCGGGTTCACTGTGCGGGTTCACCGTGCGGGTTCACCGTGCGGGTTCACCGTGCGGGTTCACTGCGCGGGTTCACGGTGCGGGTTCACTGTGCGGGTTCACTGTGCGGGTTCACGGTGCGGGTTCACGGTGCGGGTTCACCGTGCGGGTTCACCGTGCGGGTTCACGGTGCGGGTTCATGGTGCGGGTTCACGGCGCGGGTTCACCGTGCGGGTTCACGGTGCGGGTTCACGGTGCGGGTTCACGGCGCGGGTTCACGGTGCGGGTTCATGGTGCGGGTTCACAGTGCGGGTTCACGGTGCGGGTTCACGGCGCGGGTTCATGGCGCGGGTTCAGGGTGCGGGTTCACCGTGCGGGTTCACGGTGCGGGTTCACGGTGCGGGTTCACGGTGCGGGTTCATGGTGTGGGTTCACGGTGCGGGTTCACGGTGCGGGTTCATGGTGCGGGTTCACGGTGCGGGTTCACGGTGCGGGTTCACGGTGCGGGTTCACGGTGCGGGTTCACCGTGTGGGTTCATGGTGCGGGTTCACGGTGCGGGTTCACGGTGCGGGTTCACGGTGCGGGTTCATGGTGCGGGTTCACGGCGCGGGTTCACGGCGCGGGTTCACGGTGCGGGTTCACGGTGCGGATTCACGGTGCGGGTTCACGGCGCGGGTTCACCGTGCGGGTTCACCGTGCAGGTTCACCGTGCGGGTTCACCGTGCAGGTTCACCGTGCGGGTTCAGGGCGCAGGCCCCCCCCACCCCCACCCCCCCCCCCACTCCAACCGTGTTTTGTCTGTGCAGGTTAAGGAGGAGCTCATCACCCCCAAGGAGTTCGTGTGTCTGGCCGGGCGCGCGAGCCTCAAGGACTGGAAGAGGGCCATCCGCCTCGGAGGGGTCATGCTAAGGTCGGCGAGCCGCGGTGTTTGCTTTTGTTGTTGTTTTGCTACGGTTTTTTTGGTCGATCAACTTTTTTCTGCTCGTGTCCCACTGCTCTCTAATTGTTTCATTTTTTTCACTCGTGCGTTCGTAACTATAGGACGCACTAAAGGTGTTTGTGTGCCCTTTTAGTGATGAGTTCAGAAATAAGTCCGTGACCTCCTGGGTGAAAATTGGTGAAACGTCTTTGCCCAATCCTGGCCAGCCTGGTTCAACACTGAATAAATAAATTGAATGAAGACACTCAGCTCAGAATCACTCACGCCATCACCCAGCAACGATCCTACGAATCGTCATAATTCAGGGTTGCGATTCGATTCTCTTTTTAGTTACCGTCCCATTTCCATTCATTCTTGGCTTTTGTGTATGTTTTGTACAGACTTCACCGCCCCTCATGGTGATGCGATGCCAGGATCGATCTCAACTCGCTCTCGCTCACTTCATTTTACTCTTATTTGTCAATCATTATTTTTGCATTCACTTAAATGTAACATTTAGACTCATTCATACACCTTTTTGCAAAGCGCGGCAAACTATCGTTTCTCACACGCAGGGGTTTGACAGGTGTACCGCGGGCAATTTAACACGTAGGCTCTCGCGACCAATATTATCCATGAGAGCGAAACAGGACGAGGCGATGTCTCCACAACTCTGGCTGCCGCCTGGTGAGGCCGGCTGTAGCTACCGGCGAAACGTCGCGGTGCTCGAATTGTAAATGTCGCGGGCACGTGACAAACCTTACTAATTGGCCGTGTCGGGCGGTGGCGGGTTTAGCGACACATTTATTTTTACGCGATCTAATCCCCAAAAAAAACCTCTTATGACGTATCGTGGGCATAGAAGTCAACCGGATTGTGTGACATGACGACTCGACTCGACACCACGGCCCAGCCGATTATGGAGGTTGGCAAGACTCGGTGATCCTCCAACCCTTGGTCTCCACAGGCACGCGCCACCATGCCAGGCAAACCTGCTGGACATCTGTGAAAAATAAATTGAAAGCTCCTCGGATCCGTCCAGTATAAATATATATATTCCGATTCTGCTTCTGAAACCAATAGCGCACCCCTGCCACCAGAAACAAACTCCAAGAACCTCGCAAGGTGGCACTGGTTACAGCACCTGACATGTATATATCGTGGGTTTCAATTCCTCTTCAAGAAGGGATATAGACAAGAGATATAGACGTAGCGAGATGAGGTGAGGTGAGATAGTTGGGACAAGATAGCGATTAGCCAGGAGGTGGTGGCTATGCACGTGTCCTGTAATCCAGCAGTGTAGACGCAGCAAGGGTTTGTGGATCACACAGACGTTGCGAAACTACCTCCCTGTCGGAGTCGAGGAGATTCCGTGCCCTTACTCACCAGGAGAATGCGACGTGGACCAATATCACCTGTCTGTATGGGATAGAGTGTTGCCCCCTCGCATGTGTAGGCTTTATGCAGGTGCTCCGGTTTGCTCTCACATGTATAATAGACGCTCCCTCAAATATATTTTTAGTTCGATCTTCTTAATAGTTTTGCGCTTTTGCTCGCTCACGCCTGGCTGCCGGCCGCTGTCCCCCCTCGTGCACCGCGCCCGTCTCTCAGGAAGGTGATGGACGCCGGGCGGCTGGACTTCTACCAGCACGACACCGCCTGCTCCTCCAGCTGCCGCAGCACCAAGCATGAGCCCCGCGGTCTGGGCGGCCCCGGGGGGGGCGCCGCCGCCGCCGCCGCCGCCGCCGCGTCCCTGTGGCCCGGCGGCGGGCGGCCCTCCGGCTGGCCGGGCAGCTTCTTGAAGGGCGACCGCCGCTACGTCGTGAGCGGCTGCGGGCAGCACCAGCGCAGGGGCGTCATCAAGCAGCGCGCGAGCAAAGCGGGCGAGGACGCGACGGCCCTCAACGTCGGTGGCCACAAGCAGCAGCTGCAGCAGCTGCAGCAGCTGCAGCAGCTGCAGCAGCAGCAGCATCAGGAGCAGCAGCAGGCAGGGGCGGCACAGCGGCTGGCGTACAGCAACGGGCACGGCAGCCTGAGCGATGCCGTGAAGCGCGAGTGGTCGGAGGAGAGCAGGCGAGCGAACGCGATGGGCGAGGGAGCGGGCCGGGCGGCCGGGCGGCCGGGGCACGACGGCTCGCTGAGGGCGAGGGAGGCCGTCAAGCGGAGCGGGGAGGCCTCGGTGGGCGGCGGCGGCGGCGGCGGCGGCAACAAAAGGGGACGCTTCGGCGCGGGTTCGGCCACGGCCGCGGCCGCGATGATGAACGGGCAAGCGGCGGTGACGCACGCCGGGGAGGACCGGGCACAGAAGCTCACGATGGTCGCCAGAGCGGACCGGGCCGACCAGAGCTGCTCCCCCGATTCCGAGCAGGACAGCGACTTGCCAGGTAGCGGCACCGCACGGTTTGTCGAGCGGTCATCGTCGCCGTCGCCTGCTACCGCGTCGACTTTTGCTCGCGGTGCCCGGTCGAGGCTTTTGCTGGGTGAAGAGACGGCACGGCCAATCGCTGCCGCGCTGCGTCCCGTGGTGTCGCAAACGGCCCCTGCACTGTGCCGGCACGATGCAATTCGGACATCTTAATGTGGCTACGTCTTGAGAGTCTTTGTGTGATCATCATGGGAGACGTTGCATGTCTCGTGTTTGTGTCCAGAGGGGGTGGGTGGGTGGGGGGGGGGGCGCTCTTACGAGAGCGGAGAAAGAGGGATAGAGACTGTTGGTGGTGTTGACGACGGTGTGCTTTTGACCTCTTTAAATATTTGTATTGTTTTAAAATGTTACAATAATGTATAGCTCACGTGTGTCCTGGCTGGCTGCTGACTGTGCTCCTCTGCACCCCAACAGTAACTCTGTTGTTGTTGTTGTTCTTGGTTCTTTCGGTAAAGTCACGTAGAATGACTTTACCGAAAGAACCAAGAAGATGAATCCTTGCAGTCACGAAAGCTTTAAATCGAAACTCCGTTGTGCTTGTTGTTAGCAGCTGTGGGCCGTTGCCACCGAAACTAACTAGGTAACTGGCTAAAACGGGATTTTCCATGTAACATTTAAACATTGAATTGAATGTTCGAAGAGGTGAGAGTAATGAATACAGAAGACTCACACGGTTGATTTAAAATTGTTGTTGTTGTTGTTCGTGGCCGCAGGCCTCTGCCACCAAACTAGCTGGGTTGCTGGCTAAATGCTATTTTCCGTGTAACAAATTCACACCGAATTGAATTGAAACGGCAGAAGAGAAAGTCCCGAAGACGCTTAATAATAATAATAATAACAACCATAATCGCGAGCGACAGAGGGAGCTACGAAGAGCCATGGTGGGGCATATTTGACCTACTCTTCCACACCGACCACGTGTCTTCCGCCCAGCCGTGGCATGAGCAAGCAGTCTCCGCGCTGCGCCTGAACATCTTGAAAGGCCTGACGATGGCGTGGGCTGCCTAACGAAAGCGTTCCCCCGCGTGCTGCCCCTAGACCACGTGCTGCGGTTCTGGCGTGGCGTGGCGAGGGCCGGGCTGCTCGGCGAGGTGGTGGGCGCCGTGCAGAGGGAGCTGCAGGCCCGGCTCACCGGGCTGTGCCGACTCGCGCAGACCCCCGCCCTGCAGATGGCCGGTGAGCAGGGCCACACAGAGAGACTGCGAGGGGACACCGGACAACACCACAGAGACAACACCACAGAGACAACAACAACACAGAGACAACAACAACACAGAGACAACAACACAGAGACAACAACACCACACAGAGACAACAACACCACACAGAGACAACAACACAGAGACAACAACACAGAGACAACAACACAGAGACAACAACACAGAGACAACAACACCACACAGAGACAACAACACAGAGACAACAACACAGAGACAACAACACAGAGACAACACCACAGAGACAACAACACAGAGACAACAACACAGAGACAACACCACAGAGACAACAACACAGAAACAACAACAACACAGAGACAACACCACAGAGACATCACCACAGAGACAACAACACCACACAGAGACAACAACAACACAGAGACAACAACACAGAGACAACAACAACACAGAGACAACAACAACACAGAGATAACTACACAGAGACAACAACACAGAGACATCACCACAGAGACAACAACACAAAGACAACAACACAGAGACAACAACACAGAGACAACACCACAGAGACATCACCACAGAGACATCACCACAGAGACATCAACACAGAGACATCACCACAGAGACAACGAGGAGACACCAGACAACACCACAGAGACAGCGAGGGGATACAAACCATCTGACGTGAGACACCATCTGCGAGGCAAACAGAGCGCATGAGAAGACCACTCCAACTGGGCAATCAAGAGGCCGTCTTAGCGGTTGCCGCTGTGTTTTTGAGCCATTCTGCGCATGTCCGTCGTTTCACCCCACGTGCTGGGAGCTCCTCCAGGAACCAAACTGAGCAGCTCACGTCCTGCCCCCAGGATACAGCAGCGGCGGCCGCCACTGGCCTCGTCGCTTCTTGACGCCGACCGGCTCAGCCGTGTGACGTAGGCCGGTCGATGTTTCATTCGCTTCATCCCGGAAGCCGCCGCCAGGCACGATGAAGTGGGAAGCGAGCAGAACTGGGCATGACGAACCGGACGTCAGCGGCAAGCGACGTCCGAACTCGCTTCACTCGCCCACGCGGACCGGTGTGCTGACTTGTGGTCAATCAAATCCCCGATGGCAGACCGAGCTTCGTCCAGCAGTGGATTCACTTCAGAGGTGTCCACCGTTGGTTCGCAGGCACGTGTAGCGGACGATGCTCGGGAATTTCATGGAGGGATATGGTGAGCTCGGTTGTCACCACTTTTTAAATGTCCACACCTTTGGCCAAGAACACTTTAACATCTATAGAGGATCGCAGAGCTTGGACAGTTATGGGTGCCGGCTTATCCAGCAGCTGCTGCCTTCCCGCGTGTCTGTGGTTCGTCGTGCCTCTGGGTCATGCTCTCTCTACGAGATGTGAGCGGACATTGTGTCGCGTTGCATTAAAACTTTAAAATATTCATTTTGCATTATTGCTGCTATTGTTTCTGCTGTTCCTACTGTGCTGCTGCTGCTGCTGCTAACATCGCTGCTATTGCTGCTGTTGACACTGCTGCGTCTGCTGCTGGCACTGCTGCTACTGCTGCTCACAATGTTGTACTGCTGCCGACACTGCCGCTGTTTCTGCCGCAGACGCCGCCCTCCTTCACGGCACGGTCCAGAGCCTCGGCCTCTCGGGCCAGGTGGACCGGATGCTGGCGATCAACACGCACGGGGCGACCGCGGCTCGACGCACGGACGTCACGACGCACGGACACGGCGCGGGTGAGCCGCCGTGGCGACGCCGGTTAGCGCGCAGTGAGCCCGGGGCCCGCCTGAGTTCGATCCCGCTGCCGCCACCTCACCCCGCACGCACACACACACACTAACCCGCATTCACCTCTTCGGTGAAGTACGGTCAATCGACCAGTCGCGGGGAGGCCGAGCAGCGGTTTTAACGACGGTCGTCAAACCGAGCGAGCGGACGACGGTCGAGATGCATCGCCCCTCGGCGACGGCCCTCGCTGCTTTTAAGCCGCGACGGGCCGGGCGCGTCGCGGCCTCCGCCCGGCGTGGCTGGGAAACCGAGGGCTCCGTACCCCCCCCCCACCACCCCCCCCCCACCACCCCCCCCACCACCCCCCCACCCCCCCCCGCACGACCGACGCCCCCAGAGTCTCCCTGAAGTGGAGCCAAGGCTCACGCACTCCTGCTGAGGGAAGAGCGCCGCTCCCCAGCAGCAGGTGCACGGCACCCGAGGAACCTCGGAATGTGCCACGGTTGGGTTGGGGGGTGCGGCGGTGGTGGTGGCGGTGTGGGGGGGTGGGGGGTGGGGGGTGTGGGACTCTCCGGTGACGTTTTGAGAGCCGAGCTGTCGTCGTACGCAGGCACCAGCGGCGGAGTCACGGCATTGTCAGCTCGGTCAAATCAAACACTGGGGCACCATCAAACACTGGGGCACCAGTGTTTGATTTGACTCCCAAGGTGGTGAACAGTGGGCGGGGGGGGGGCCAACTCGTACCTTTGGTCACCAGGCGGGGGGGCTAGGTACCCCCGGTCCCCATGCTAGTTACGCTACTGGCAAGAGACAAAGATCCCCCGTATAGCTTTCACAGACTGTAGGGGCAAGTGCTGTTGGCGAGCACCTATTAAGGCCGGCACGGCAGACGAGGGGGTGGGTGGCCAACGCTACGCCCGGCCGCCTTTGTCTCCCCAGCGGCGATGTTTACACATCGCACCAGGTACTCATTTGAGGCTGAGTCGACCTAGGGGAGGCCCATGACCGGTTCAGATAACCGTCACTGGAGTTGACCGTGAGCGGGAATCGAACTCGGGTCACCGGGTTCGTAGCGCAGCACAGCACTAACCCCTACACCACCACTCCCCATGCGAGTTACGCTACTGGCAGGCACGCACACACACACAAAGATCCCCTCCCCGTGTAGCCTTAATAGACTGTTGGGGGGGGGGCAAGTTTTTAGTTAGTGAGCACCTATTAAGGCCGGCAATGTGAATGAGAGGGTGGGTGGCCAGCGCCACTCTGTCTCTCCGGAAGGCCGAGTGTCATGTTGAGTCGACTTTATTTTGTTTACACGAACCTAGTTGCTGAGTCATAGACCCAGAGGCACAAGACGCCAAACGGCCAGCAACGTTCAGCACTATCGAAGGTGTCATGGACAAGGGTTAATACATTTGAGCAAGGTGGTAAGGACTTAGGTGATGGGACGGAATTTTTAAGTGGAGCAGTGCAAGGGAAGAAGCCGTAGAGAAGTGTATTGACCTGCAGTAGAGTGAGTGGGTGGGTGAGTGGGTGGGTGTGTGAGTGTGTGAGTGGGAGAGTGACTGTATATATGTACGAGTGAGTGTGAGTGAGTGTGTGAGTGAGTGAGTGGGTGAGTGAGTGAGTGTGTGAGTGGGAGAGTGACTGTGTGTATGTATGAGTGAGTGGGTGAGTGAGTGTGTGAGTGGGAGAGTGGGAGAGTGACTGTGTGTATGTAGGAGTGAGTGTGTGAGTGAGTGTGTGGGTGAGTGAGTGTGTGAGTGGGAGAGTGACTGTATGTATATATGTACGAGTGAGTGTGTGAGTGTGTGAGTGAGTGGGTGAGTGAGCGTGTGAGTGGGAGAGTGACTGTGTGTATGTATGAGTGAGTGGGTGAGTGAGTGTGTGAGTGAGTGGGAGAGTGGGAGAGTGACTGTGTGTATGTAGGAGTGAGTGTGTGGGTGACTGTGTGTATGTAGGAGTGAGTGTGTGAGTGAGTGTGTGGGTGAGTGAGTGTGTGAGTGGGAGAGTGACTGTATGTATATATGTACGAGTGAGTGTGTGAGTGTGTGAGTGAGTGGGTGAGTGAGCGTGTGAGTGGGAGAGTGACTGTGTGTATGTATGAGTGAGTGGGTGAGTGAGTGTGTGAGTGGGAGAGTGGGAGAGTGACTGTGTGTATGTAGGAGTGAGTGTGTGGGTGACTGTGTGTATGTAGGAGTGAGTGTGTGAGTGAGTGTGTGGGTAAGTGTGTAAGTGGGAGAGTGGGAGAGTGACTGTATGTATATATGTACGAGTAAGTGTGTGAGTGAGTGTGTGAGTGAATGAGTGGGTGAGTGAGTGTGTGAGTGGGAGAGTGACTGTGTGTATGTATGAGTGGGTGAGTGAGTGTGTGTATGTAGGAGTGAGTGTGTGTGACTAGTTGAGTAGTAGTGCAGCGGTTAGTGCACTGTGCTATGAACCCGATTATCTGATCCGGTCTTGGGCCTCCCCTAGGTCGACTCAGCTTCAAATGAGTACTCGGCCAGGTGTCAAAACATCTCCATAAGTAAGGGAAGACAAAGGCGGCCGGGCGTGTTGCTGGCCACCCACCCCCTCGTGTGCCGTGTCGGCCTTCACGAGTGTTCCCTAGCAGCACTTGCCTAAAACAAGTCAGTTCAAGGCTATGGAGGGTGATCTTTGCGTGTGCGGGTGGTTGAGTGTGCAGGACGGGACAGCTCAGCGTCCGGTCGAGCGTCAACGCGGGTTGAGGAATCAAGGAGTGAAGTTCATGGGGCGACCAACCCGTGGCGGGTCGCGTTAGAAAAATAATCGGGGAAGGGTCCCGAGCCGCATTCGGCTCTTTCAGGACTGCTTCGTGACGTTAGTTCTAAAGGAACGCCGCCTCGTATTCACGTGCAATGGCGGCTTTTGAAATATCGAGGGGCTTTTTTTTTTGTTTTGCTACCGAATTCGAAGAAACAAAAATGCCCCTTCTTGTTATCTTGGTTTGCCGACCCCCCTGGGCATGTGGGAGTTCGCCCGTAGCCACGTCAGTGTCCACCACCAACGCAGTGCGCAGCGCCGACCCGAACAGGCATCGCTCGAAAGTGGCTGTCGTCTTCGCGCGTGCGTGCGCGTGCCTGCGTATGTGCGGGTGCGTGAGTGCTGACGCTGTGTTTGTGTGGCTGCCCGCGGGTGAAAATGAGAAATGTAATTGGTGCTAAACCAACTCTGCGAAAGTAGCAGCGGCGTGCCACCGGACGCCAAACCTGCTCGGGTTGGCGGCTTGGAATTATCACACGGCGGGAGGGGAGGTGGCGAGGGATGGGGTTTGGGAGACAGCAGGGGAGGGGGGGGCGGCACCGGGAGGGGGGGGGGGGGCGGAGGGAGGGAGGGAGGGGGGTACCTTGTTGAGGTTTGCACGAAGCGGAGGGGAGTGGAGACGGATCTGAACGTGACGCTCCGCGCGACAATCGCTTACTCATGACCGTAGCCCCGTACGGTCATCGCGACGTGCGCCGACCCGCGCCACGCTCGCGATGACGTCATCGCCGTCATCAGCCGTGTTCGGTCCACTGCTGGATGAAAGCCTCCCCAAGCCGCCACCGCCGCCGCCGCCGCCGCCTCTCGCGATCCCGCGACGACACAACGAGCCACCGGGCACCTGCGCAGGAACTCATTCATGTGGAGTCGACTTTTGACCACCGGACATCGTCTCCTGACGCCTCTTGCCCAAGCCCCGTCACGTTTTTGTTTTATTTCGTCGTGTCGGGGGGAGTTGATTTTTGCTTCACGTTACTTATTTGTTGTTCTAATTGTGTTGTTGTGACGGTGTTACGATAACAATAATCATTGTGCTTGTTTCACGCCCAAGGTATTTTTTTCTGAGTTGTCGTGCCATTTTGCAGTAGGGAGGGGGAGGCGATGTTGCAATTCGTCATCCCAATTGAGTCGTTTGCTAGGACAATTTTTGGGGATGTTTGGCCAATACCAGGTACCATGGAGGAAACTCCATGCAGAACAGGGGGAGAACATACAAACTCCACTCACTCACTCTCTAACTCACAATCGCACCCTACAGAACAGGGGGTGGGGGGGACACACGTACTCCACAAAGAGAGGTGCTCAAGTCGCTAATCGAACCCAGAGGCCTTCGGGCTGCAAGACAAAAGTGTCACCACCACGCCGCTGCCCTGTGCAACGTGCCCAACGTTGTCGTGGTAGCGATGATCATGTCCAACATTGTGGTGGTAGCGATGTTCATGCCCAACATTGTGGTGGTAGCAATGTTCATGTCCAACATTGTGGTGGTAGCGATGTTCATGTCCAACATTGTGGTGGTAGCGATGTTCATGCCCAACATTGTCGTGGTAGCGATGTTCATGTCCAACATTGTGGTGGTAGCGATGTTCATGCCCAACATTGTGGTGGTAGCAATGTTCATGCCCAACATTGTCGTGGTAGCGATGTTCATGTCCAACATTGTCGTGGTAGCGATGTTCATGCCCAACATTGTCGTGGTAGCGATGTTCATGCCCAACGTTGTCGTGGTAGCAATGTTCATGTCCAACATTGTGGTGGTAGCGATGTTCATGCCCAACATTGTCGTGGTAGCGATGTTCATTCCCAACATTGTCGTGGTAGCGATGTTCATGCCCAACGTTGTCGTGGTAGCAATGTTCATGTCCAACATTGTGGTGGTAGCGATGTTCATGCCCAACATTGTCGTGGTAGCGATGTTCATGTCCAACATTGTCGTGGTAGCGATGTTCATGTCCAACATTGTGGTGGTAGCGATGTTCATGCCCAACGTTGTCGTGGTAGCAATGTTCATGTCCAACATTGTGGTGGTAGCGATGTTCATGCCCAACATTGTCGTGGTAGCGATGTTCATGTCCAACATTGTGGTAGTAGCGATGTTCATGCCCAACGTTGTCGTGGTAGCGATGTTCATGTCCAACATTGTCGTGGTAGCGATGTTCATGTCCAACATTGTGGTGGTAGCGATGTTCATGCCCAACGTTGTCGTGGTAGCGATGTTCATGTCCAACATTGTCGTGGTAGCGATGTTCATGCCCAACATTGTCGTGGTAGCGATGTTCATGTCCAACATTGTGGTGGTAGCGATGTTCATGCCCAACATTGTCGTGGTAGCGATGTTCATGTCCAACATTGTGGTGGTAGCGATGTTCATGTCCAACATTGTCGTGGTAGCGATGTTCATGTCCAACATTGTGGTGGTAGCGATGTTCATGTCCAACATTGTGGTGGTAGCGATGTTCATGTCCAACATTGTCGTGGTAGCGATGCTCATGTCCAACATTGTCGTGGTAGCGATGTTCATGGTCAACGTTGTTGTGGTAGCGATGTTCATGGCCAACATTGTCGTGGTAGCGATGTTCACGTCCAACATTGTGGTGGTAGCGATGTTCATGTCCAACATTGTCGTGGTAGCGATGTTCACGTACAACATTGTCGTGGTAGCGATGTTCATGGTCAACGTTGTCGTGGTAGCGATGTTCATGGCCAACATTGTCGTGGTAGCGATGTTCATGTCCAACTTTGTGGTGGTAGCGATGTTCATGTCCAACATTGTGGTGGTAGCGATGTTCATGTCCAACATTGTGGTGGTAGCGATGTTCATGTCCAACATTGTGGTGGTAGCGATGTTCATGTCCAACATTGTCGTGGTAGCGATGTTCATGTCCAACATTGTGGTGGTAGCGATGTTCATGTCCAACATTGTCGTGGTAGCGATGTTCATGTCCAACATTGTCGTGGTAGCGATGTTCATGTCCAACATTGTCGTGTTAGCGATGTTCATGTCCAACATTGTGGTGGTAGCGATGTTCATGTCCAACATTGTGGTGGTAGCGATGTTCATGTCCAACATTGTGGTGGTAGCGATGTTCATGGCCAACGTTGTCGTGGTAGCGATGTTCACGTCCAACATTGTGGTGGTAGCGATGTTCATGTCCAACATTGTCGTGGTAGCGATGTTCATGGCCAACATTGTCGTGGTAGCGATGTTCATGTCTAACATTGTGGTGGTAGCGATGTTCATGCCCAACATTGTCGTGGTAGCGATATTCATGTCCAACATTGTGGTGGTAGCGATGTTCACGTCCAACATTGTGGTGGTAGCGATGTTCATGTCCAACATTGTCGTGGTAGCGATGTTCATGTCCAACATTGTCGTGGTAGCGATGTTCACGTCCAACATTGTCGTGGTAGCGATGTTCATGTCCAACATTGTCGTGGTAGCGATGTTCATGTCCAACATTGTCGTGGTAGCGATGTTCATGTCCAACATTATCGTGGTAGCGATGTTCATGGCCAACGTTGTCGTGGTAGCGATGTTCATGTCCAACATTGTCGTGCTAGCGATGTTCATGTCCAACATTGTGGTGGTAGCGATGTTCATGGTCAACGTTGTCGTGGTAGCGATGTTCATGGCCAACATTGTCGTGGTAGCGATGTTCATGGTCAACGTTGTCGTGGTAGCGATGTTCATGGCCAACATTGTCGTGGTAGCGATGTTCATGTCCAACTTTGTGGTGGTAGCGATGTTCATGTCCAACATTGTGGTGGTAGCGATGTTCATGTCCAACATTGTGGTGGTAGCGATGTTCATGTCCAACATTGTGGTGGTACCGATGTTCATGTCCAACATTGTCGTGGTAGCGATGTTCATGTCCAACATTGTGGTGGTAGCGATGTTCATGTCCAACATTGTCGTGGTAGCGATGTTCATGTCCAACATTGTGGTGGTAGCGATGTTCACGTACAACATTGTGGTGGTAGCGATGTTCATGTCCAACATTGTCGTGGTAGCGATGTTCATGTCCAACATTGTGGTGGTAGCGATGTTCATGTCCAACATTGTGGTGGTGGCGATGTTCATGCCCAACGTTGTCGTGCTAGCGATGTTCATGTCCAACATTGTGGTGGTAGCGATGTTCATGTCCAACATTGTCGTGGTAGCGATGTTCATGGCCAACATTGTCGTGGTAGCGATGTTCATGTCCAACATTGTGGTGGTAGCGATGTTCATGCCCAACATTGTGGTGGTAGCGATGTTCACGTCCAACGTTGTCGTGCTAGCGATGTTCATGTCCAACATTGTCGTGGTAGCGATGTTCATGTCCAAGATTGTCGTGGTAGCGATGTTCATGGCCAACATTGTCGTGGTAGCGATGTTCATGGCCAACATTGTGGTGGTAGCGATGTTCATGCCCAACATTGTCGTGGTAGCGATGTTCATGTCCAACATTGTGGTGGTAGCGATGTTCACGTCCAACATTGTGGTGGTAGCGATGTTCATGTCCAACATTGTGGTGGTAGCGATGTTCATGTCCAACATTATCGTGGTAGCGATGTTCATGGCCAACATTGTCGTGGTAGCGATGTTCATGTCCAACGTTGTGGTGGTAGCGATGTTCATGTCCAACATTGTCATGGTAGCGATGTTCATGCCCAACATTGTCGTGGTAGCGATGTTCATGTCCAACATTGTCGTGGTAGCGATGTTCATGTCCAACATTGTCGTGGTAGCGATGTTCATGGCCAACATTGTGGTGGTAGCGATGTTCATGCCCAACATTGTCATGGTAGCGATGTTCATGTCCAACATTGTGGTGGTAGCGATGTTCACGTCCAACATTGTGGTGGTAGCGATGTTCATGCCCAACATTGTCGTGGTAGCGATGTTCATGTCCAACATTGTGGTGGTAGCGATGTTCATGTCCAACATTGTCATGGTAGCGATGTTCATGTCCAACATTGTCGTGGTAGCGATGTTCATGTCCAACATTGTGGTGGTAGCGATGTTCATGCCCAACGTTGTGGTGGTAGCGATGTTCATGTCCAACATTGTGGTGGTAGCGATGTTCATGTCCAACATTATCGTGGTAGCGATGTTCATGGCCAACATTGTCGTGGTAGCGATGTTCATGTCCAACATTGTGGTGGTAGCGATGTTCATGGCCAACATTGTGGTGGTAGCGATGTTCATGTCCAACATTATCGTGGTAGCGATGTTCATGGCCAACATTATCGTGGTAGCGATGTTCATGGCCAACATTGTCGTGGTAGCGATGTTCATGGCCAACATTGTCGTGGTAGCGATATTCACGTCCAACATTGTGGTGGTAGCGATGTTCATGTCCAACATTGTCATGGTAGCGATGCTCATGCCCAACATTGTCGTGGTAGCGATGTTCATGTCCAACATTGTCGTGGTAGCGATGTTCATGCCCAACATTGTCGTGGTAGCGATGCTCATGTCCAACATTGTCGTGGTAGCGATGTTCATGTCCAACATTGTGGTGGTAGCGATGCTCATGTCGTGCCGCTGTTGCTTTGCCCTCAGCCGACGGTGGGACGGCGTGCGAGAAGCTGGAGGGGGCGAGCTGGCTGGAGGGGGCGGTGGCCGACACCAACGCCTCCGCGTCAGCCAACGCCGGGCGGCACGGAGCGGCAGCGAACACGGCGCTCGCGACGCGACTCTTCACTCAGCCAGTGTGACTCCCCCACCAATCCCATCACTCTGTGGTCCACCAACCCTCCGCCGCCGGGCAGCACGGAGCTTCAGCGAACACGGCGCTCACGACGCGACTCTTTACTCGGCCAGCGTGACTCCCCCACCACTCCCATCAATCCGTGCTCCACCAACCCTCGTGAATCGTGAACTCCACACAACAGGGCGTCTCACTCGCGTTCGCTCGCCCACTGACTCATCCACCTATCAGCTCCTCCAGCTGCATCCGACTCCACAATGAGAGTAAAAGCAAAAACAAGTCAAAGTGGTTTGCTGATTCAAATTTGCAGCGGGGCGAGGGAGTGGATTCTCATTTCCACGGATATAACGATTCATGGATCTTTACGCTCACAATACTGGCATCAAATGGCGTGGGTAATAAGCGATTGTTTTCCAATTCATCATACACGTTCATTGTGTCCATCGGGATCAGAATCTTTATTTATCCTGGAGGAATCCGACGAGCTATGAAGCTCTTTTCCACAGGCGTCCATGTCTATTCCACGACAGAGGAAATAGATTCGCTCGTCTTCACATTTACACTGTGAACTCGAATCTCGTCGTGATCCTGAATCGGGAGCAATCGATTTGATTGTGGACAGGGTTCACCGCTACATCCGCATCATCTCCCGTTCACAACACTGCGGCAGCTGCGGAAACGCCACCCTCGTGTGGCAGGCACTCGGTGGAACCTTTACGACAACGGCTTTTCGACGGCTCGCAAAGTCGCACTTCGTCCACTCACCCTTGGTCCGGTCGCATCGGACCCAGTTCAGCTCCAACCAGGATTGTGAGTTGCGCGCTCTAAACCACGCTCGGAGCCGCATGAGCCGGAACGGCTGAGAGACCGCACGCACGCCCCCCCCCCCCCCCCGCCCTGGGGGAATTAACCTGGGCTCGCATTCCGGGTTTGCCAGCCCCAGGTTGAGCTTGTTTTTGCCGAACGTGAGTCGATGGCCTCGGCACGGCCACCAGTGGCTGCGCCGTGCGACTCTTTATTCGAGTGTGAATACTTATTATTTTTTGTTTTGTTTTTAAACAATCTCAAATGTAGTCGAACCCAGCTCTGAGAGCTACGTTTGCAAAACACGTACGCACATAGCGAGACGGGGCGTTCGGAGAAACCCCCTCGAATCTTTCGCGGGTAGCAGTTGTGCGATGGCGGTGTAGAGAGGTTTGAAAGAGATGTCACCGGGAGTGTGGGAGAGTGTGCAGCGCGCGTGTTCACGCGTTTGCGTGCGTGCGTGCGTGTCTACGTGTCTACGCGCATGTAGACTGGTACAAATACACTGTGTACAAAATTATATGTAAGTATTTACTTTGGCACACGTATTCTCTCGAAAGAACGCCCCTCTTTTCAAGATATGCAATTTACCTGTTGACCAAACCTCTGCAGCGCAATAATCGCCCTTAACGGACCAGCTGGAAGGACAGGAGGCGGGGCAATGGGAACTGTCAAGAGGAGGATGAGCAAGACAGAACGACATCCGTGCTTTCACTTGATTTGGCGTAATCCACCCCCGAAACGCTGCAACGTCCGTTTGCCATGCCGCGGGGCATACGTAAGGCTAGCTCACAGGCCTCTGTGTCGAGGCCCTTCTCAACACTATGAGGGTTCTAAACGAGAATGGTTGTCTCGTGCTGTGATTCCAGTAACACGAGGGGAAGCTCAATATATATTTAAAACAATCATATCGGATGTTCTTGCGTAGGGGTTCCGCAGAAATCACGTCCAGGCATGAGTCCATTCGTGCTGAATAAGCGTGACAATGCAGCGATTCGTCGGTGGTTATGGATTCTCATGCTCGCATTAATTCGTCAACCCTGTGCTCGCGAGGCCTGAACATTTACAATGAATGCAAATCGTATGCCAGTGTCACACTTGAGCCTATGGGCCTGACCAAACGCCGTTTTAAAAGGGGCGATGAAGGGAGAAACGTTACAAAGGAGGCAGTAAAAGTAAGAAAACAATTATATAACATCGTTGAATCGTGACCCCGCATCATTTACAGTCACTTTGCATAGGGAAGTGACCGGTTACACGCCTAGCGATAGATCGTTTATTATGTTGAAAACATTAACACGTAACAAACACGTGTGTGTATCTTGATTTGAAGCTTTCGTGACTGCAGGAATCCATACTCTGGTTCTTTCGGTAAAGTCACGTAGGTAGAAATAAGATAAAATAAAACAAACCACGACGTTTCGATTGCAACGCAAGCAGTCTTCATCGGGTGTGACAACCACGGCCAGGAAAAAAAACATTT
Organism: Petromyzon marinus; assembly: GCF_048934315.1. NCBI lineage: Eukaryota > Metazoa > Chordata > Hyperoartia > Petromyzontiformes > Petromyzontidae > Petromyzon > Petromyzon marinus. The sequence goes on along the minus strand of NC_133678.1, from coordinate 11,601,819 downwards.
TCTTGCTGTGGTTGAGATTGCTTGTGTTGCAATCGAAACGTCGTGATTTATTTTATTTTATTTCTAACTACGTGACTTTACCGAAAGAACCAATGAGTACGTGTGTGTATGTGCATCAAAATATGAGCATACGTTTGTGTGCCTGTGCAAATTCGAGGATGGCCATGCGTTCGTGGTTTGTGGACTGCACTACAATCCTGGCAACCTGAGTTCGATACCAAGTGGCGTTTGGTTTCTTTTACCTTGGTCCGGGCCTCCCCTAGGTTGACTCAGCCAGTTGCAATGTCATTACGATATTCACAATATTTGCGTGGTGCTGGTCATACCACCTTTTAACATGTGCACAATGCTCGCCTTAATAGGTGCTCGCTAACATAGCACATGCCCCGACAGTTGTGGGCAGACCAGCAGAGGTGACAGGGTAGCGTGTTTCTTTGGGTATGGCATCTCGATATGCAATTCTCAAAACGTTCTGATCTTCCCGGTTGTCTTACGAGGGCTAAACACTATTTTGGTTAAGTTATCATTCATTGTCCCAACCAATCACATTGGCAAAAAAAATGCTTACCGACATATAGACTTTGTATAAAAACCACTCCCTGTGTTATATAATTTCGTTACATCCTGTGTATATGTGTAGAGAGAGGCAAGGATACGTATTTGCACATAGGATATAGAGAGCTTTGGCGTTAAGAGCATTTGTATAGACCGATCTCTCCCATGGGCGCGACCTGTTATATCAAGGCGCGTGTGTGGCAGTCCGACATAAGCAGAGCACAATCAGTGTACAAAATCTGAAAGGTTACAACCGCCGTAGCTTGACCTCATCATCCAATTAATATGAATTGTAAGTAATACTAACGATAATGAAAGTTTAACAAACAACAACAAAATATAGTCGTCGAATGTTTCTTTATGACGCACGTGCGCGCTTGCTACTGCGCGCGCGCGCGCGTGTCCGTGTACATATTTGTAGACGCATATTAAAACGTGCCGTTAGTTGTTTTTTTTTTACCGTGAGTTCAAAATAAACGAAGGCGAGGCGCCGATTTCCTCTCTTTGCTCAGCGCCGACGTCTCTGGTTGCTTCGTCGAAAGAAAAACAACAACAACAACAAATACATGGTGTTGATGTATACAAAAACACACACACACGAGAGGTGCACGTGTTTGGCAGCAAAATGTTGGGTGGCGGTTGAACAAAAAAAGTGATTTCGGCAAAGCTTTACTGAGCCGATTGTATGTACGGTGCGGTTTAACTTCTTTCGCGCCGCACGAAGCCAACCGCGCTCGTCGGAGGTACGGGGGAAAGCAGGGGCGAACAAACGACACACAAAAGCAATTCCAAAGAAACGAGATTCCAGCGTAGGCGATTTAAACGTGCATAGCTCCCAGTGGCTTCCAGACATCGGAAGAACGTTCCAGACGGCCGCGGAAGCGCATCTGAAAGGTGACCGCCGTCTTTGTTCGATGGCCAGCAGAGCAAAATCCGCGAGGATGAGCGGAGTTGTTCGCGTGGCGGTGCATGGCCAGGCAATGTGGTTCATTTGTTTTAGACGCTGCGCTGTCGAAAACCGGTCCGGCGTTTTTCGCCCGTCGTGAAACAGTGCTGCTGAAATGATGATACGCTGCCGAATCGGAAGGCTGTGGCGGCTGATGGATTGTGCAATTAAAAAAAGATATATATGGAGATATGTGCCCCTACGTGAAGGGACAGACTTGTGAAGGCGACACGTCGTCTATTTATTTTGTTAAACGCCTTCAAATCAGTGCAGTGTGGGTAGCAGTGGGTGGCTTGGGAGCCCCGGTACAACGAATTAAATGGGGAGGGGATGGTTATACCAGAGCAGCACTGGTGGTGGCCAGCCGTGAGCCAGTGGTGGGGGATTTCTAATCACCATGGCATGGACGGGTTTGGTCGCTTCAAGGAGAGTTGGGTTGTGTTTGGTTTTTTTTCTTGCAGTTTTTTTTCTTCTTTGCAGAAAGGCACGCGCGTATAAATTATCTCATTGTTTCAAGGCTCGCCTCTATTTGGCCCGTGTTTGAAGCTTTCTACGGGCCGGTGTTTGTTTTTCTGACTAGCCCGGCACTACGACAGACAGGGCGCCTGTCGTAGTCAGGACAAACTGGTTTGACGAGAGACTACGGGGACAGTGTGTGTGTGTGGACCCCTCCCAAGATCGGCCTCTGTGGAGGAGGCTCGTAAAGGACGCTGCTGCTGCTGGGCAGTTGCAGGCAGTCGCCCTCCAGCAACAACGGAGGGCGGTGGAGCGACGCTCACAACAACGAGCGGAGCGTCTCGGGGGGGGGGGGGGATAAAATACAGCAAGTTGGCACAGTAGGGGCTACAGCTGGTGGTGCATCTACCGTTCATCTCAGCCAACCCATGGCACCTGCTGGGTCTGTCCCGAGACCTGTCGAAGAGCCTCCGACACTTCACGTGGCCTCAAAGTGCACCTAGCCTGGCACGGGCGCCGTGGGGACGTCACCGTCACTTCGCGGCGAACGGCGGGGTATTGCTATTGGGCCCACCTGGTTCAGCAATTGTAATTATTTATTGGAACCTAGGCATGGGGGGGGGGTCCTTAAAAATATGGGTCTGAGATTGAAGCAAACCTGACTGCTGATGAGACATCGTGTGTCGAATCCGGTTCAGAATTTGCACTGTGCTGAATCAATGCGGCTTAAGTTAGACATTGCTGGGAGGAATTTGGGCCGATGGGTTGTGTCAAGAATACTCTTTTGTTCTTTCGGTGAAGTCACCTGAAGACGGTCGAAACGTCACGTGATCTATTAAATAATTTTCTACCCACGTGACTTTACCGAAATAACCAGAGAGTATGGTTTATGCAGTCACGAAAGCTTCAAATCAAGATTGTATCAAGAATACTTCGATCTATTTTTCCCTTTTTACGTCGAGAGACGCCGCGTATATATAAAGGAGACGTATTATCTGCTTTATCTGGTAATTTGTGTGCGTATGCGATTGGGCAAATGCCAGAGGAAGGCAGTATATATAAAGGCGGCGAGACCCAGGCTCCACCACTAGTCTTCTGTGAGCCAGCAAGGAGTCGATGGCTACGGGAGGCAGATATTTGAGGCTGTAAATACTCTCTCTGTCACTGTAAACAACATTCCACGTAGGTGGCAATCGTGAGATAAGGATGATATGGAAGCGCCTCCCCCCCACCCCCGGGGATTCCCAAACCCCCATTCTTGTCGGCGCGCGCGCGTGTGCGGTGAAGCCCATCACTCGGAATGCACCCGATCCCATCAGATTCCAACAGATCCCATCAGATTCCAACAGATCCCAGCAGATCCCAGTAGATCCCAGCAGATCCCAACAGATCCCATCAGATTCCAACAGATCCCAGCAGATCCCAGTAGATCCCAGCAGATCCCAGCAGATCCCATCAGATCCCAGCAGATCCCAGCAGATCCCGGCAGATCTCAGAAGCCAAGCAGGCCTCCAGCCTGGATAATGTTTGGATGGGTGACCACTACGCGCGCACAAAGCAGGAGACATTGTGTGAGCAGCAGAGGGCAGTGCAGAATTGTTGTTTTCACCCCCCCGCCTGTCCCCAATTTTATCGGCAAACTGCAATGACCAGAATGGTGAAGTATGGTCGAATAACCCTTAAAAGGTCATACGGCATGTCGATGGTCCTCATCCAGCAGTTGCCTTGTATACCACGGGCTGTGCATGTAGATACGTGCACCAACCCCCCCTCCTACCCGTATGCTCAGTCACCACAGTGAACATTGAGCCCCCGAGGTTATGATGCATCGCACAGATTCTTAAAATAGCCGCGGGAGGGGAGGTAGGGAGGGAGCGGTGGCATCGCGGTTCGCGCGCTGCGCTACCCATCTCGGTTCCACCCGGGTTCGACTCCCGCTCACGGTTGACCACCGGTGGTGACAGCGATTGCCTGAACCGGTACTGGGCGTCCCCTAGGTCGACTCAGCCGCAAATGCCACTGTAAATAAGTGCGGCCTTTGAAAGCCTGCCCTCTGGCCACGTTCTCGCCAGCTGACGGTGCGGGGTTTGAGTCGGTGAACAAAAAAACGGACCCGAATGCGCGTACCGAGATGGCTCCGTCACGTGCGTTTTCGTGTGCGCGTGCGAATGTGTCGGTAGGAGGGAGTGTTGGAGAGCGGTGGTGCAGCGGTTAGCGCTGTGCTGCGCTACGCACCCAGCCACCCCAGTTCGATTCCCGCTCACGGCTAACGCCAGTGATGATTATTTTAACCGCTCGCGGGCCTCCCCTATGTCGACTCAGCCTCAAATTCGCACCCGTGTTATGCATAAACATCGCCACGAGGGAGACAAAAGGCGGCCGGGCGTGGTGCTGGCTATCCACCCCCTCGCGTGCCGCGCCGTCCTTCGTATATGCTTGCTAAGGGGCCGTCCATAAATGACGTCACGCACCTAGGTGGGGGAGGGGTGTCAGACATTTGTGACGATGTGTGACGATGTGTGACGAGGGGGGGAGGGGGAGGTTTGAGAAATGTGACGTCACATCAAAATGCGCAACTTTAAAAAAATATAAACAACACGTTCTACTTAAATTTTGATTTAAAGCTTTCGTGACTGCACGGTAAAGTCACGTAGAAGGGAAACAATAAAATAAAATAATAATAAAAATATCAAACAATTAAATTATCACGACGTTTCGACTGCAACACAAGCAATCATCATCAGGTGTGAAAACCACAGCAAGAAAATTTGAAAAAGTTTTTTCAAATTTGAAAAAAAAGTCGAAACGTCGTGAGAATTTTATTGTTTTATATTTTTATTTATTATTTTATTGTTTCCCTTCTACGTGACTTTACCGAAAGAACCAAGAATACGTTCTACTTAATACTGGTAGGAAACGTAGTGGACTGGAAGCCCAACCGGGATTAATTCACAGGAGGCAGGGGATTAATTGTGTATGTCTGTGGATGTCTGTCCACGTGGGAGGGGAGGGGAGGGAGGGGCTGGGTGGGGAGGGGCTGGGTGGGGAGGGGCTGGGTAGGGAGGGTGGGGCTGGGTGGGTGATGGGAGGGGAGGGGCTGGGTGGGGAGGGTGGGGAGGGGCTGGGTGGGGAGCTACTGGGTGGGGAGGGTGGGGCTGGGTGGGGGGTTGGAGGGGTGGGGGGTGGGAGGGGAGGGGCTGGTCACCCCGTGGTGCCCTTATAAAACTCAACGTTTAACCTACTCACGCCGGCTTGTGCCCGCCCTCACAGTCGGGCATATTTGCGGAATACACCACGTGGTGCCGCCATTGACCCTGGCCATTGACCGAGCAACCCAACGTTCCTACCAGCTCCCTCCGCAGGAATGTGTTTAAATAGAATTGTTATAACAACACTCATTTTGATAAATTTTCATTATTAACTATTTGATTATTTAAATTTACTAAGGTCACCTTTTATTTATTCCATGAAGGAGCATTTTGCTTCTCCATGAGAGAATGGAGAAGCATAAATTTTGTAAAAAATGTTAATGATTGTTATTCAACATTTTGATTTTAATGATTCTACCAGGGCTTTTCATTCTGTGGAATGAATGTGATTGTTATAATTGTACTCTCCATTTTGCTACTACAAAGTTTCAAGTATTTTTTATAGTTATAATTACTTTTAATATTATATAATTATAAGATAATTTCAATATAATATTCTGAACATCTGCAGTTTTATTTAGACGTTGAATATTTTCAAGTGAATTTTATGCTAAATTTCAGCTTCCCACCGCCTTTTTAATACGTATTTTCTCCTCCAACATTAAAGTGCAGCGCCACATTAAATACGCACTGCAATGACATTAGTTACAAGTGATTTGAAGCATGTTTTATTTTCAAAATGGAAATATGGTTTCGGGGCGGGGGGGGAGCAGAGCTTTGTGACGTCATATTTGAGGGGGGTGTAAAAATTGACCAAAATCGCGTGACGTCGTTTATGGATGACCCCTAACAGCACTTGCCCCAACAGCCTGTTATGGCTATATGGGGGGGGGGGGGTCTTTGTCTTTGTAGAGGGTGTGTGAACAGGGTTCCTTGTTGTTTGGAAGCCCACACAACACACAGCAGTGCTCTTCATTGCAGGACCCGGGGGCCACTGACGGCCCGCTGGTGGCCTTTAGTGGGGCCCCTGACAATAAACAAAATGTGAAAACAATCCCCATCATCATCATCGTGCTGCTGACAAACCTCCATGGTTTCAAATGTGTAATGACCCTCACACTGATTATGTCTTATCGGCGAAAGTGCCCGCCCCCCAAAAAAAATTAGTGAAGAACACTGGTCTACAGACTCACCTGGGGCCCATAGACTCACTTGGTCTACAGTGAAGATGAGTAAAGAACACTGGTCTACAGACTCACCTGGGGCCCATAGACTCACCTGGTCTACAGTGAAGATGAGTGGAGAACACTGGTCTACAGACTCACCTGGGGCCCATAGACTCACCTGGTCTACAGTGAAGATGAGTGGTGAACACTGGTCTACAGACTCACCTGGGGCCCATAGACTCACCTGGTCTACAGTGAAGATGAGTGGAGAACACTGGTCTACAGACTCACCTGGGGCCCATAGACTCACATGGTCTACAGTGAAGATGAGTGAAGAACACTGGTCTACACAAAGCTAGCAAATTATTGTTACAAGAGAGAATACAGCACAACAGGAGTGAATTGTCTCATATTTCTGAATTTCTAAAGCACTTTCACTTGATATCAGCAATAGTGTATCCATATATTATTGGCGTATAATCGACACTATAATACAACAATCGTCTGATAATGTATTTAATGTAACCAAAACTAACCAAATTAATACATTCTGTAGACTTCATAACAAACAATTCCCAACTGATGACGAAAATTTTAAAAATAAAACTGTAATTAACTTAACTAACACTGATTTAACCAGCGACATGATATCGGTCCTCTCTGAAGGTCTTAACTTTGCCGTTGCCCCAAGTATAATTCCAGTAGATTAGATAATTTCTGAGGTGGAATCCGCGCTATGACACCTTCCGTATAATGAGGCAGAGATGACTCGGCACGCGAGGTTGCCAAAATAATCGAGAATAGCAAAGTACCAAAAATAAATATTAGATTTAGCAAAGCAAAGGCGTTTAAGAGAGCTTCGATCAAATAAAGATATTCAAATTCTGGCGGCTGATAAAGGCCGCACAACTGTAGCGATGTCACGAGCGGCTTAGGATTTTAAAATTAAAGATTTACTGGAGGAAAGTACCTATATAAAAATTAAACGAGATCCAACTAATACTTTAGAACGTAAGACGACTGCAATACCAAATTAAGCCAAGGGCCTCAAAACCACCTAGACTGTATCGGCTACCAAAGATTCATAAAATTGGTATCCCATTACGATTCATAGTAAGTACAATAGGCTCTGCCACATAAATTATCAAAATATGTAACTAAACAAATAGTCCTACATTGGTAGGACATTCATTCATGAGAAATTCAGCACATCTTGTGAATGTGATTAAACATATTATAATTAACCCTAATGATATTCTGGTGAGCTTTGATGTGATTTCTCTGTTTACTAAGGTTCTGAGTCACTTAAATTACTCCATGCGCTAGTAAATAAGATATGTTTACTAAAAGATATCCCAAAACTAGCTGACCATTGTCTAAATAACAGTTATTTATTGGTTCTTTCGGTAAATCTTCTTTGGTTCTTTCGGTAAAGTCACGTAGAATGATAATAAAATAATAAATTGATAAAATAAAATAACACAATAATATTCTCACGACGTTTCGGCCACAACACAAGCGGCCTTCATCAGGTGAAGGGGGCGAGACTGTCTGGTAGGACAGCGCTGGAGTGAAAGAGCCACATTCAGATACGGCCTTTTAAGCTGTGTGAGAGGAACAAAGCGCCTTGACAAAGGAATTAGCATATAATTTAGCATTGAAATGGCTGAATGATTAGCTTGTGACTGGTCACAGAAATAGCTATGTTAAAAGTTAAAGCATACACACCCGCAGAGGCACCCATTGTTAAAGGAATTAGCATAGAATTTAGCATTGAAATAGCTAAGTTAAGGCATACACATCTTGACAATGGAATTAGCATAGAATTTAGCATTGAGATAGCTGAGTGATTAGCTTGTACCTGCTGCAGAAATAGAGCTTGTACCTGCTGCAGAAATAGCTACGTTAAAGTCAGAGCATACACAATCACCGAGGCCCTTAGTACAAATCAAACAGGAGAATTTAGCATTGAAATAACTAGGCGAATCCAGCATTGAAACAACTGAGTGATTAGCTAGTGACTGGTCACAGAAATGACTACACATCTGAGCTATTCACAGTACTATATAGTGAACCAATAAAAACTAAAATATAAATTACCTTCATGTTATCAATAAACTCTATATTCTCCAATCAGCTAAGCTATCAACAATAAGTCGTTATATATCACAATGCTATATGGCGAAAAAATGGGTGGATTCTTACCCTCAAATTTCAGCACCACGGATAGCTACGGGCCCCGTTCAGACGGACGAGTTCGTCCATGGTCGGAACAGACGAAGGGGAGAGAGACAGCTGCGAGGCCCTAGTATGCTCCATGTTGTAAAACTATACCATTAACCGTGGTGTGAGAGGTATTAAGAGGCAATGCTGGCGAAAGAGCTGCGGTCTGAAGGTCATCGTAAAAATACAATTAATTAAGAACAGAAATGATTTAAAACATCTTTCCAGTGGTTACTAAGCCTGAATCCATCTTCTCGGTTGAAATTGTCTCTGTGCTTGTATATGTGAATGGCCTCATGAACGAATCTCTCATGGTAGCCGGTTGGTTTGCAAAGAACCTCCGTCTTGGAGAAGTCAATGTCATGTGAGCCCACTGAATTATAACAGTGATCTGCCACGGCAGAGGAGTTCGTCTTACCGTGTTTCAAGTCTGCTTTGTGTTCGCGGATGCGGTCCGAGATATGTCTTTTGGTTTCTCCAATATAGCTCCTACCACAGAGGCACTTTAGTTTGTAAACGCCCGGGTACTGTATGTCTGGAACAGCATCTTTTACAGATGGAACTAAATCACGGATTTTATGTACTGTGTTGAATCGGACCTGGATCTTGTGTTTGTTCAGGATTTTGGAGATCTTTTTAGTGACCCCTGCAATGTAGGGTAAGGTGATGGTTTTGAGTGGCTCCACAAGAGGAAAACTATACCATTAACCGTGGTGTGAGAGGTATTAAGAGGCAATGCTGGCGAAAGAGCTGCGGTCTGAACGTCATCGTAAAAATACAATTAATTAAGAACAGAAATGATTTAAAACATCTTTCCAGTGGTTACTAAGCCTGAATCCATCTTCTCGGTTGAAATTGTCTCTGTGCTTGTATATGTGAATGGCCTCATGAACGAATCTCTCATGGTAGCCGGTTGGTTTGCAAAGAACCTCCGTCTTGGAGAAGTCAATGTCATGTGAGCCCACTGAATTATAACAGTGATCTGCCACGGCAGAGGAGTTCGTCTTACCGTGTTTCAAGTCTGCTTTGTGTTCGCGGATGCGGTCCGAGATATGTCTTTTGGTTTCTCCAATATAGCTCCTACCACAGAGGCACTTTAGTTTGTAAACGCCCGGGTACTGTATGTCTGGAACAGCATCTTTTACAGATGGAACTAAATCACGGATTTTATGTACTGTGTTGAATCGGACCTGGATCTTGTGTTTGTTCAGGATTTTGGAGATCTTTTTAGTGACCCCTGCAATGTAGGGTAAGGTGATGGTTTTGAGTGGCTCCACAAGAGGATCCTTCTTCATGACTGGAGTGATGGCTTTGCGGATTGTGTAGTCGGAGTAGCCATTAGCCCTGAGAGCCTGGTGTACGTGCTTGAGTTCACTGGTAATGTGTTCCTGGTCGGAAATGCATTGGGCTCTATGGTATAGAGTCTTGATGAGGGAGTTCTTCTGGGATGGATGGTGGTGGGAATCCGGTTTCAAGTAAGCATCTGTATGGGTAGCTTTCCTGTAGACAGAGTGGCTCATTGAACCATCATGTCTTCTTTTAATTAAGACATCCAAAAAGGGTAGTTTGCCATCTTTTTCGACCTCCATGGTAAATCTGATGGCTGGGTGTATGGAATTGATGTGGTCGCGGAATTGGTCTAGAGCAGGCTGGCCATGTGGCCAGATGACAAAGGTGTCATCAACGTACCTCTTCCATAAGGTCGGGCGTAGAGTGGCAGTCTGGATGGCGTCAGTTTCAATTTTTTCCATGAATACGTTGGCTACAACCGGAGATAGGGGGGAGCCCATTGGGGTGCCCTCAGTTTGTTTGTAGAGAGTTCCATTCCAGGTGAAGTAAGTGTTGGTTAAGCAATGTCTCACCAGGGGGGGTACATCAGTATGCAGTCCTTGATGAACCAGGTCTTCAATGATAGCGATGGTGTCAGGTACCGGGACTTTGGTGAACAAGGACACCACATCAAAACTGACAAGCAGGTCGTTTGGGGACAGGGAAATGCCTTTGATTGTCGATACCAGGTGAGTAGAATTTAGTACCGCAGAGGTGGTTTTTCCAGTGAAAGGTCGCAGTATATCAGCAAGAAAACGTGCCAGTTTGTAGGTGGGGGAGCTGATAGTAGAGACGATGGGACGAAGGGTGTATCTTCTTTGTGTATCTTTGGAAGGCCATATAATCTTGGTGGTCTGGCAGCAGAGGGCTTCAACGAGAACTGTTTGATCTCATCAATTAATGCTGTTGAATCAGAGATGATTTTGTTCGTTTTGGTGACCAGGCTGTTGGTGGGATCTCTTTTTATTTTTGTGTAGCTGCCATCGTTGAGTAGTTCTTGAATTTTGTTGTTATATTCTGTTTTGTCCATGATGACAGTGGCATTGCCTTTGTAGGCTGAGAGGACGACAATATCATCCCTATTTTTTAATTGAGATAATTCAAAACGTTCGTCTTTGCTGATGTTGCTGGGTGGCAACTTAGCGTTTTTGAGGGTTGCAGCGATTTCAGATCTTGCTACGTCTGCAGAGATGTGACTCAAGCCCTTGAGTGCAACGTCGACATGGGCAATGATATCATTAACCGGTGTCTCAGTGTGACAGCAAAGTTTAGACCTTTAGCTAAAACGGATTTCAGACCATCAGAAATGGAACTGTTACTGCGATTAATTACGACTTTGTTGACGTTTATCTTTTCGGTGTGTGGATCCGATTTTTTGCTGGAGAGGTGATTGAATTTGGAAATCAAATTGTCCCTACATTTGTTCGACATAGTGGCAGCCGAAGAGGTAGTCATATTGTCTACATGTTCCCAATCCGATGTAGACATTGTTGCTGTCAATTTTAAGTGTGATTTGTAGAGTGTCTTGTCTAACTGATCGAGTTCGGTGCGTGTAAGTCTGATTTTTTCCGAGATAAGAGCGAAGCTAGTTCTAGCTAGAATTCGTTTTGCATTGAGAGAAGTTGCAACAGCAGAGGTTAGTGTAAATGCGGTTGGTATTACCTTAGAGTCACGGCATCTCTTCAGAAAGGTGAGAGACTCGATTAGTTGAGCCTTCTTATCCCGAAGTCTGTTGAATGATCTTAAGGATGTGTGGAATCCCTCCCCGTAGAGGCGGTTAAATTTCGATTTAAAGCTTTCGTGACTGCAATGATTCATCTTCTTTGGTTCTTTCGGTAAAGTCATGTAGAATGATAATAAAATAATAAATTGATAAAATAAAATAACACAATAATATTCTCACGACGTTTCGGCCACAACACAAGCGGCCTTCATCAGGTGAAGGGGGCGAGACTGTCTGGTAGGACAGCGCTGGAGTGAAAGAGCCACGTTCAGATACGGCCTTTTAAGATGTGTGAGAGGAACAAAGCGCCTTGACAAAGGAATTAGCATATAATTTAGCATTGAAATGGCTGAATGATTAGCTTGTGACTGGTCACAGAAATAGCTATGTTAAAAGTTAAAGCATACACACCCGCAGAGGCACCCATTGTTAAAGGAATTAGCATAGAATTTAGCATTGAAATAGCTAAGTTAAGGCATACACATCTTGACAATGGAATTAGCATAGAATTTAGCATTGAGATAGCTGAGTGATTAGCTTGTACCTGCTGCAGAAATAGAGCTTGTACCTGCTGCAGAAATAGCTACGTTAAAGTCAGAGCATACACAATCACCGAGGCCCTTAGTACAAATCAAACAGGAGAATTTAGCATTGAAATAACTAGGCGAATCACGTAGAAGGGAAATAATAAAATAATAAAAATAAAACATTATACAATTTTATTTTTATTTGGATTTTATGATGTTTATTATTTTTATTTTATTATTTCCCTTCTACATGATTTTACCGAAAGAACCAAGAAGATGAATCCCTGCAGTCACGAAAGCTTGAAATCGAAATTTAAACAACAGTTATTTCTTAAGGAGAGTTGATTTCTTTAAACAAAAGGAAGGAGCAGCAATGGACTCTCCTTTGTCTCCTGCTATTGCGAATCTGTACATGGAAACCTGAAGCAAGAGCGCTTGCTTCAAGTACTTTAAACCATATTTTTGGTTTAGATATGTGGATGACACTTTGGTTGTCTGGCCACATGGCAAAGATACACTTAATGCATGTATAAATCATCTCAATTCACAAAATCCGGCCATGCAGTTCCCCATGGAAATGGAGGTGAACAACACACTCTCATTCCTGGATATTTTGCTCGGACACGGCTTAAATGGTAAAATAGCACGCAGTGTTTACCGAAAGGGAATGCACACTGACGCCTATCTGAATGCAGATTCGCATCATCACCCCGCACAGAAATCCTCTCTAATCAAGACGCTCATACATTGGGCTAAAACAGTGTCAGATGGTGAAAGTCTGAGGAGAGAGATTAAACATATTAAAGAAGCGCTACGATTGAATGGCTACAATAATGCTGAAATTAACAGAGCTTTGAATTCCAAATCAAGATCGAACTGCAATACTGCTGAAAGCGATCAGGTTATTAAAACAATTAAAATACCATATATTGTGGGAGTAACTGAGAAATTAGCTAGAGTTTTGAAAAAAACAAAAAATCTAAGTAAGATTTGGCATGGTACACAACATTCAAAAACGAGTATCTGGTACTAAAGATGAATTGCCTAAGTTGTCAACGGAAGGTGTGTATCAGATTAATTGCTTGTGTGGCAGATGCTATATTGGGCAGACGGGACGTAACATTAGTGTGAGACTAAACGAACACCAAAGAAATATTCAATACTTCCAAACACAACTGTCGGCAGTTGCAGAACATGCTTTCCAACAAGGACACTCAATTTATTTTGATGACATTGAAGTGTTGTGCAAAACTAATTATTACTGGCCGAGACTAATTCGAGAATCCATTGAAATTGAGAGAAATACAAATAATTGTAACCCTCTGACAGCTACAGGCTTAGTGCGGCCTGAAAGCGTATTATTAAGTGATACATCTTACAACGACAATTCCTTAGAGAGGAAACACATACGAATTAACCGATTACTAATCTATATATATAATTACAATACCCACCCCTCCTCTGCCACTGATCTCTGCACCTGATGGGTTCAGTGATGATGACGTCATCCGCTCTATTTAAGACCGGAAGCAGGTGGATTGCTCCACTAATCTGGCAAATCGCCCGATGATGCTGGTTGATGTAATTACCAGCGGAACGTCGTACTACTCAAATTGTAAATGTTGTGGATTAACTCTACAACACATCGCGGTGGGCTGAAGTAGTAACTACCTGGCGCGTTGTTTACGTGACAAACCTTACTGGCTGTGTTGGGTGGTGGAGGGTTACGACACATTCATACTTACGCGATCTAACCCAAAAAAACCTTTATTGTGAATAACCCTGGTCTTACATGATCCCTGTCTCCATCGGCAGGCGAAGTCCACGCTCAGGGTTTAAATCCTCCCTTGATACATTCCTTTGGATCTTTCGGTAAAGTCACGCAAGTTAGAAATAAAACAAAATAAAAAATAAACCAAGGAGTATGGATTCCTGCAGTCACGGAAGCTTCAGATCCTCGCTTGATATATCCCGTGACGCCGCTCGGCTTGGCGTAATGCACTCGCACTAGAATACAAGGCACGCCTATCCTTAATTAGAATCATTTATTGTACCCTATATTACAACAAATCCTATGAGGATAAAATAAGTAACGTGAGGACAAAATAAGGAGAGTTGGATGTAGCATGCCAACGAATGCCTTTGGGGCCGTCCATAAATGACGTCACGCACCTGGGGGGGGGGGGGGTCAGACATTTGTGACGATGTGTGACGAGGGGGGGGAGTTTGAGAAATGTGACGTCACATCAAAATGCGCAACTTTAAATAAATATAGACAACACGTTCTACTTAATTAAATAGACTTTTTGATAAATGTTTTCTCCTACAACGTCAGAGTGCAGCGCCACATTAAATACGCGCTACAATGACAATAGTTTAAAGCGATTTGAAAAATGTTTAATTTTCAAAATGGAAAAATGTTTTTTTTTGGGGGGGGGAGGGAGGGGGAAGAGCTTTGTGACGTCATATTTGAGAGGGGGGGGGGTCAAAAATCGTCCAAAATCGCGTGACGTCATTTATGGACGGCCCCTTTGCGAACGGTGTCCTGGACTGAACTGGTTCCCTGTCCAGGCCACGGCTGTGCACAGCAGCGCATGTTGCTTACTGCGGTTTGCTTTGTGAAGTTCTTTTAATTTTGTCTCCGCTGGTTTGCTTCTTGCTTTGCCCATCAGGTGGTGCTTTCCTCACACTTTCCTACCGACGATAACGAAAACTCGATCAACGTTTTGTGCAATGAACCCTGGCTATTATTATTATTTTGGTTTGCGTGCTCGTTGACGTGTTGTTAAGTGATTGCTCACGGTAATGTCGGGGGAGGCTTTGGAAAGTAATTATATTGGCTGTCAAGATGATGATGGTGATGATGAGGTTGTGTGTGTGTGTTGTTATGAATGATCACGTTGATAGTTACGCTGATGTTGGCCGGCAGTGATTGCGGCCAGGATCTGTCTGTGCCGAGAAGACAATCTTGTCTTGATTTGATTTGAGACAAAATCAGCGCCGTTACTCAGGGCCTGCATTTCCCGCTCAATTCATCTCCAGAACGTTGCTTGGCTGGCTTGGATCCTATTGCCATAAGGGGCCGTCCATAAATGACGTCACGTAATTTTGGACGATTTTTGACCGCCCCCCCCCCCCTCGTCACACGGCGTCACAAAAAGTCAGACCCCCCCCAAATATGACATCACAAAGCTGTGCCCCCCCCCAAAATAAAAACATGCTTCAAATCGCTTTAAACTATTGTCATTGTAGTGCGTATTTAATGTGGCGCTGCACTCTGATGTTGTCGGAGAAAATATTTATTAAAAAGTTTATTTTTCGATTTAAAGCTTTCGTGACTGCAATGATTCATCTTCTTTGGTTCTTTCGGTAAAGTCACCACGTAGAATGAGAATAAAATAATAAATTGATAAAATAAAGTAACACAATAAAAATTCTCACGACGTTTCGGCCACAACACAAGCGGCCTTCATCAGGTGAAGGGACCAGACTGTCTCGAGGACAGCGCTGGAGCGAACACAGCCAAGCTCAGACCGCGACCTTTATCCCGGAGTCTGTTGAATGATCTTAAGGTTGCTATTATTAAGGTTGTTATTTTATTCTAATTCTACGTGACTTTACCGAAAGAACCAAAGAAAAAGTGTATTTTATTAAGTAGAACGTGTTTTTTATATTTATTTAAAGTTGCGCATTTTGATGTGACGTCACATTTCTCAACCCCCCCCCCCTCGTCACATATCGTCACAAATGTCTGACCGCCCCCCTAGGTGCGTGACATAATTTATGGATGGCCCCTAAGGCATGCCCACTCTCTCTTTATGTCAATGACTTGGACACTGACCTGGATCATTCCAGGGTAAATCTTTTTGCAGATGACACGATACTGATTACTGCTGGCCGCTCTCCGGATGACGTGATTGCTAAGCTCCAGGGTGATTTCAACAAACTACAACATCAGCTAGTTTCTCTTAAACTAGACCTGAATACCTCCAAAATCAAGGTGCTATGCTTCTCACCGGGACTAAAGCAGGAAGTTATTTTCCCCCAATTACATTCCTTGAACAATTATCAAATAGAGCAAGTCAAGATCTATAAGTATCTTGGGGTCATCCTGGATTCAAAACTTAATTTTGAAGATCACATTGATTATATTGGTAAAAAGACAAAAATAAAAATTGGTTTTCTGTATCGACACAAGCACTGCTTCCCCCCAATGTTCCGTTTGGAATTGCACCCGATTCAAGAGCCGAATGGCTCACAGGGCTATACCAAATAAATGAACTAACTTAATGAACTAACTCCAGCACAAAGTATGCCTATCCATAATAATCCGATATTATTGTTACCCTTTATGGAAATAATCCTAAGAACAGATTTGTAAATGTGAGAGAACAAATGAGATGCATAGATATAGCGGTATAATTATTAGATATAGCGGTATAATTATTAGATGTAGCGGTATAATTATTAGATGTAGCGGTATAATTATTAGATGTAGCGGTATAATTATTATATATACTGTACCGGTTTAATTATCGGAAGATTCGGAACAGCATTCCGGATCGTTCCGACTGAAATGATGGCATTTTGTTACTTTAGCTGGAAGGCAATTTTGTTTAGAACTTTCCAGTCATAACCTTTCATTCAAAGGTGTCTGTCATTCCGTTTCATATCTTTCAATGTAAGTTAAACTAAACTATAAACAATTTTTTTACGAGATGAAGCCCACTGAGCTACTATATAGCTCTTTTTCAGATTATATCTCAACGAAGTGGCTTATCACGCGGGCATTTATTTATTTATAGCAGCCACACACTCTCAACGCTTGTTAATTCTAAATGTGGTGGGGCAAAGCAGAGGACCCGGAGACAAATCCATGCGACCACGGGGAGAACGTGCAAACTGCAAACACACAGGCGTCATGGTCAGGATCGAACCCACAACCTCCTGCGTACCAGGCGAGGTCGTGCACATCTCGCCACCCTGGCGCTCTTAAATATACATATATGTCCACATACAAGCAAGAGGATTCTTATTTAAAACGTGACCATGCAACACGGTGAGCAATCAAATAGCAGCAGAGACCTCGTGCGATGTAGCCTTCTTCATGAATTCATCATTTGAAGCTCAGGGGAGTTAAACATGTTCTGCCATGACTGCAAAGACTTAGAATATTCATTCATGAATTAAACAAGAACAAGGTGGGGCCCCTTAGTTTTAAAAGTGAATTCCCAAACGCCAGTCATTTAACATGTTTGAATTCGTAAGCCCATGGTGTGGCCTAAGCTGATTTAACAAAAAAATAAAAAATAAACATGACTTTCTTTGTCTTCACGACATGGTGGCCGCAAAGTCTGAGAATGCACTCCCATTGCAACAGCTTCCACCTTACTCCCCTCCACTCTCGGCTTTTCAGTTTCATTTATTTGGTATAGCCCTGTGAGCCATTCGGCTCTTGAATCGGGTACAACCGCAACAACAAAAAAACATGAACAAGAAAACATCTTAAAGTGACTATGCGCAAACATAAAAATCCAGGAAAAAAACCAGCAAAAACTTGCAGAAAAGGCACCGTATACCAACGCTGTGTGCAAAAAATCGTGCCCATGTCCTCCTCCACAGATTCCTCCCCAAGTGGGAGATGGCTGCGTGCCATACAAGCGGCCGCGCACAACTATTTTGGAGCTCCTCAATACATTGGCAGTCAATCTTTATCGACGTCAAGTGTTCTCGGACCTGACAACATTGATTACATGTCGTTGTCAGGTCTGGGCTTTTGGGGTGCGGCCACATCATATCCGATCCTCTCCCAATCCAACAGCCACTGCATTCCTGATGCAAAAATTATTCCAGAATTGCCTACGGAGTCGAGCGCCAGAGCCCCCTATCATGCTTAGGGACTTTGCCATGCATGCTTGGGGTGAAACAATCGCACTTGATGTGGTTAGGAACCCGGATTAATCTTGGCCGTAAACCTAGATTTAAAAACGGCATCTCCACTTGCGTATTTAGCGTTGTAAAAGTCAAAATAATTGCCGGTGTAATGCAGATCTGTAAATACAAACAATGGTGCTAAATAATTCAGCGGTATAATTCAACACAAATCAAATTATATTCTTGGTTCTTTCGGTAAAGTCACCAGTAAAGTCACCGAAAGAACCAAGAATATTAATCACTGCAGTCACGAAAGCTTTAGATCAAAACAAATCAAATTAACAATCGTGTTTTGTAGCGCGAGGGGATTTGCTTTGCAAGGAACAATCTATAAAAAAAAACCTGATGTGTATGCGCATGACTGTGTGCTGATTTGGTGCGAGGTTTATTTAAGCAAGGGACACCAACGATTGAAGTTAATTTTGTGCAATCGTAATCTCCGTCCCAGACAACCTGGTACTAACGTGACGTGTTGATTACCTGTGAGTAACCCTACGAATAACGGGTATCTATTGTAAATCATATTATAATATTATATTATTATAATATATTATTAATATATTATTACATTATATTATATTTCGATTTAAAGCTTTCGTGACTGCAAGGATTCATCTTCGTTGGTTCTTTCGGTAAAGTCACGTAGAAGGAATAATTTATTATTTTATTCTCATTCTACGTGACTTTACCGACAGAACCAAAGAAGATGAATATATTATATATTATTATATATTACATTAACTATCACCCCTCACCCCTCGTGGTACCTGATTAGCTCAAAGTGACGACATCACATTTACCGCGCCCCCCACCCCCCTATTTACTGTAAGACCCAAACAGGAGGGGGGTCTCTCCACAACTCTGGCTGTTGCCTGATGATGCCGTTGTAATTACCGGCGAAACGTCACGCTACTCGAATTGTAAATGTTGTAGTGGGTTTCCTCTCCAACACACAAGCGGTGTACTGAACTCGTAACGAATTGGCACGTTTTGTTTACGTGACAGACCTTACTAATTTGGCGTGTTGGATGGTGGCCCGGTTTAACGAAACATTTATATTTATGCGATCTGACCCAAAAAAATACCTGTTATGGATGATGTGAAGGCTCAGCAGACTTGTCTCACCAGTATAACACTAGTGAGACAAGGCAATAAAGAAAGCTGTCTCTGGTATAAGCCAATCAGTTTAAAGGACAATGTGTATATATATACAATTGTCAGAGCAAGTTTGTTTAATGTTTTACCACAAGTATGTGCTGTTAATGCAGACTTGATGCCTTGCAAAAGGTATCACTTTGGTGTTTGAACATCTTAACACCTGTTTTATTGCCAGTAAGGGTAAAACCCATTCGTATTTTTATTTTTATTTTGGATTCTGGCAAAAATGTCCCACAGAGAGAAGGACACGGAGTGCGGCTATTTATTTTCGTCATGACATAACCCCGGGAGCACAATATGGAAATAATGGCGTTGGGAAAGAAAAAAAAATGAACACCACCAAAAGTGGCTGAGGTGGTGGCTTTGGGGTCAGAGCTGTGGGCGCACTAAAGGGGCCTCGCCTCTGAACCTGCGGTGCAACTGCCTGCGACTGAATTGGGGTTCTTCAAGTGCATTGCATTAATTGCGTCGGCCTTGTCGGTCACCTATGGCAGTGCCGGATTATCCTTGTAGCAAAAGTAGCTACATATGTAGTAGTAGCTACACATGTAGTAGCAGCTATACATATAGTAGCAGCTACATATGTAGTAGTAGTAGCTACACATGTAGTGGCAGCTGCACATGTAGTAGTAGCTACATATGTAGTAGTAGCTACACATGTAGTAGTAGCTACACATGTAGTAGTAGTAGCTACATATGTAGTAGTAGCTACACGTGTAGTAGTAGTAGCTACATATGTAGTAGTAGCTACACATGTAGTAGTAGCTACGGGCCCCGCACTTTCAAGGGCCCCGCGCTAAATGGTTTCAAGCTATCAATTCCGGTTCAGTGATTCTGCACTTGCTCTGTTACTATAGTACTATACTGCCTTCGACTTTTATGAACGACTGGGTGTTTAAGATTAGCGATTTGGCTTATTATCTGGCTGTATAGCAAATGAACAAAATACAATTACTTTACTATGTAAATAAAAAAATGTGTTTTCATATTTCCGTGTTTTTTTTTTTACTTAAGGCCCCTTTATAACATATGCTACAGGCCCCGCACTAGCTTAATCCGGCACTGACCTACGGCCAGACAAAAACCTCATCCCGTCATAATGTAACATTTTGCTTGGTCACCTAATTTGGCCACACATCACTCAATTCCAGCTCGGAGCAACAAAACGATCAGTTTGGCTGCCGTGCAAAGAGCGCTTCTACTGCTGCGGCCATACCCGGCGTCCCTGAGAGTTTGTAAGAATTGGTTCTGCGATGTCTTTCGGCGGACAGTCTCTACCACGTGGGGTGATGCACTGCTCTAAAGGGAGTTCCAAAAGGGTGCTTTGCTTCAATGCTTGACACCCCCGAGAGCACAAGCGGAAAACATTTGGCTGAAAAGTGTAGCGTCGGCGTTGTTGCTGTTGCCGGCCTCTTAACGTCTCACTGCTGGGCCAAAGGCCTCTTCTCATTTTCTGACGTTCGCTCGTTCCCCAAGTTGCTCCTGTCCAGCAGTCGCCTCCGATGTTTGCCTTGCCATCTCTTCTGCTGTGGGGTGGAGCAGTGGTTAGCGCACTGCGCCACGGACCTTGCCACCCGAGTTCAATTCCCGCTCGCAACCAGAAACGGTGGCGAATATTTGAACTGGTTCTGGGCCTTCCCTAGGTCGGCTCGGCCTGAAAATGAGCCACCTGGAGCGGTGCGTAAACATCAGCACTGGGGGCTGGGGGAGACAAAGGCGGCCGGCGTGGTGCTGGCCACCCACCCCCTCGTGTGCCGTGCTGGCCTTCATAGGTGCATGCTTGCTAACAGCACTTGCCCCGAAAGTACGTCACTAAGGCTATATGGGGGGGTCTTTGTCTTTTGTTAAAGCCACGTTATCATACACGACTTGGTAGTGGCAGCTCGGAGGTGCTCATTGACAGGACTTGCCACCAAAAGTCCATTATAAGGCTATACGGTGATCTTTGTCTGTTGTCATCTTTCGATTGAATTTCAAATTGAACACTGCATGGGCATAGTACTTTGCAGTAATTTATAGTGTAATTTGGTTTCATACCACATTGGATATTTTAATAATGGTATATATAAGGGCAATTTTTTTTTAAACTCAGTATTTTTACAGGAGTCCAATGAATACTGAGCTTCCAATTTGGAGAATAAATCAATCCACAAAGGCAGCTAAAAAAAAACTCATTCACTGCGTCCTAAATTTATGAATTAATAAATCAAGTACACGCGCATATACGGGGTTCCTTGGCCTTTAGCTGGATACATTTTTAAGGTATATATATCCATTAGAAGGATTGATTTAAAAAAATATCCTTTCTTAAATCAACAGCACTGACGTGAGAGCCAAAAAACAAATTCTAACTGTAATTCCCAGCGATTGTCGTAGAGTCATTGATTGTCAATCTGTATCCCTCACATTCACCTGACCTTTGAATTCTGCTCTGCTCTGCAGACAAGCGAGCGCAAATGGCTGGCGGCAGTGACGAACGTCTAAAATATATACGTGCGCCCAGCGCCACCGACACGAGAGGAGCTGACCCCGGGTGGCCGCGAAACGCCTGTGGAGTCCTGCTCCAGTTTCAATTGATTTTGGTGAACCAGGTGAGAACTCCAGAGACCAGGCCAGTAGTCTCATTTGCAAGAGTGACCTGGGTTGCCAAAACGCCAAAGACAAAACGAAATAAAATTAAAACTATTTCAGAAATAAAAAACAGAGTTCAAATGAGCATGGGGCAGTGTTTATTTCCCGCTGACGGTCATAAACCAGTGGTGGAATTCCACATTTCCATGATGGGGGTATTAAGAACCTTAAATGATTAGAATATTATCGAGCAATCTGTATGACATCCACCCTCTGGTGCCAACCCCCAGGATCCCTCCTGGCCGACTGCTGCCAGCTGCTGCTGCGTCGACAGCAGAGGACGCACCCTTGCCAGAAGCTTTCGTTATATTGGGGCCTCTCATAAAAGGCTGTGCAACCAAGCCGGGCCTGTGCCGAGCCAGCCCGGTACGGGTCAGGATGCTCCAGGTTGTTTTTCCACTGCAGAAACCGAGGCATGCTACTCATGTCGCACGCAATTAATGCATCATTAACCATGTCCCTGGCCCTGATCCGAATTCGAATGTTTTCTTGTGAGGCCAGCGTTATGACAGATTGGTTCCGGCCAGGATCGGCAAATGGCCAGTGGGATACTAAACTTACCGTGAAGGCCCCGCACCGACTTGGCTCGGATACGCCAGTGGAAAAAAATGGGTGTTATATTCACCAGGGGTCTGATGGAGATGAACGTTGCCGGGACGGTGCCGCGAAAGTTGTTCGCCTTACGGTCCCCGCTGTGTTCCATGCCCGGCTTTTCGGCTCTCCGAGTGGGAGCCTGGAAATCCTTTCTCGCCAGTGGCGATCGTCGTGGGATGGTCCAATGAACGGGAAAGTGTAAGAGCGGTCGTTGGAAGGGAACCGGTGAGAGTCGGGTGAAGCACTGTGCGTGAAACACTGCGGCACCACTCTCCACACGCGAGAGATCGTTCAGACTCACTAACTGTTTAACACACATTAGGCTTTCGCGACCAATATCCATAATAGAGGATGTTTGGGTTAGATCGCGTAAATATGAATGTGTTGTTGAACCCGCCACCACCTGCCACAGCCAATTAGTCAGGTTTGGCTGTCTCCTCATGAGGCTGGTTGTAACTACTGGTAAAGCGTGGTGATTGAATTGTAAATGTTGTGGTTTTACTCTCGAACACGCCGGTGTTCCGAATTAGAAACGAATTGGCACGTTTTGTTTATGTGACAAACCTTACTAATTGTCTGTGTCGGGTGGTGGCGGGTTTAATCACACATTTATATTTACGTGATCTAAAGCCCCCAAAAAACCCTCTATTATAGATAACTGACTATCGACTAACTAACTATAGTAAATATGGAATACGTGTGCTACTGCCACCCAAGTCAACATATGCAGGATGCTCACTGCGACTTAAACAGCTGTAAGATAATCGACATTGCTGACTAGTGACGCTTTTCATCACAAGTGTTTTTTTTCTTGGGATATTTAAGACAGCGTTTTTCGTGAGATGAATTGCCATTGGAAAATAAACACAATTTATGAGCAGGTAACAGCCTACAAATATACCTCATGAAGATAAAAAAACACTCTTGCACGCATTTGGCCAAACATCCCAGGGCAGGACTCTCCTCAAAAAAGAGCAGCGAGGTTCGAGCGAGGCTTGCCTCGATAAATGCACAACACTGTCTCTTTTGCAAGGCGAGATTGCGGAGGAAAAGCGGCAACTTGAATGTGAAGCACCTGGAGAAAAGCCCCAAAAGCCCACGGACACAAGGGGATGGATAATGAGCACGTCCTATCACTGCCGCTCTGAATCAAAAGCAATTATGGACCAATGTCCTAACGCAGGTGGCAAATGAACCGAAATTGGAGCAATAAAAAAACAGGGTAAGTTACATTGCAGAACCGCTGTTATTATCCATCCACTGCCAAATGAAGGTTGCCCCACACACCGACGAAATTGCCTCCAGTCAAGTAACTACCAAACAACTTTTTGATTTAAAGCTTTTGTGACTGCAGGGATGCATCTTATTGGTTCTTTCGGTAAAGTCACGTAGAAGGGAAACAAGAAAATAATAAAAAATATAAAATAAAATTCTCACGACGTTTCGACTGCAACACAAGCAATCATCATCAGATGTGAAAACCACAGCAAGAAAATTTGAAAAAAGTGGCGGTTATTTTTAACGTTAGCACCACGGAGAGCGATTTGGCAGTTATTCAGATGGACGAGTCCATCTATGTTCGGAAAAGAGGAGGGGGTAGACGAAAATAATGGATGCGGTCTGAAAGCCACCGTAAGCGTGAACAATCAATTAAGACCCGAAATGGTTTATGAAAACCTTCCAATTATTGCTAAGCCAGAATCCATCTTCGCGGTTGAAATTGTCTCTGTGTTTGTATATGTGGATAGCCTCATGAACGAATCTCTCATGGTAGCCAGATGGCTTGCAGAGAACCTCTGTCTTGGAGAAGTCAATGTCATGTGAGCCTACTGAATTATAACAGATCTGCCACGGCCGAGGTGTTGGGCCTACCGTGTTTTAGGTTTGCTTTGTGTTCATGGATGCGGTCCGAGACATGTCGTTTGGTTTATACAATGTAACTACTACCACAGAGGCAACTTAGTTTGTAGACGCTAGGGTAATGTATGTCCAGAATCACATCTTTTACAGATGGAACCAGATCACGGATTTTATGTAATGTGTTGAATCGGACCTGGATCTTGTGTTTATTCAAGATTTTGGAGATCTTTTATGTGATCCCCGCAATGTATGGTAAAGTGATGATTTTTAATGGCTCAAGAGGGTCCTTCTTCATGGTTGGAGTGATAGCTTTGCGGATTGTGTAGTCGGAGTAACCATTAGCCTTAAGAGCTTGGTGTACGTGCTTGAGTTCATTGGCTATGTGTTCCTGGTCGGATATGCATTGGGCTCTATGGTGCAGAGTCTTAAGGGAATTCTTCTGGAATGGATGGTGGTGGGAATGAGGTTTCAGGTAAGCATCCGTATGGGTAGCTTTCCTGTAGACAAATGGCTCATTGAACCATCAGGTCTCTTTTTCATTAGGACATCCAAAAAAGGTAGCTTGCCATCTTTTTCGACTTCCATGGTAAATCTGATGGCTGGGTGTATGGAATTGATGTGGTCGAGGAATTGGTCTAGAGCAAGCCGGCCATGTGGCCAGATGACAAAAGTGTCATCCACGTACCTCTTCCATAAGGTTGGGCGCAGAGTGGCAGTCTGGATGGCATCAGTCTCAAATTTCTCCATGATTTGAAGCATTTCGATTTAAAACTTTCGTGACTGCAATGATTCATCTTCTTTGGTTCTTTCGGTAAAGTCACGTAGAATGAGAATAAAATAATAAATTGATAAAATAAAATAACACAATAATATTCTCACGACGTTTCGGCCACAACACAAGCGGCCTTCATCAGGTGAAGGGACGAGACTGTCTGGACTCCAGCGCTGTCCTACCAGACAGTCTCGTCCCTTCACCTGATGAAGGCCGCTTGTGTTGTGGCCGAAACGTCGTGAGAATATTATTGTTATTTTATTTTATCAATTTATTATTTTATTCTCATTCTACGTGACTTTACCGAAAGAACCAAAGAAGATGATTTGAAGCATGTTTTTTTTCGGGGGGGGGGAGGCAGAGCTTTGTGACGTCATATTTGAGGGGGGGGGGTCTGACTTTTTGTGACGAAGGGGGGGGGGGGGATCAAAAATCGTCCAAAATCGCGTGACATCATTTATGGACGCACCCTAAGCAGTAGGGCTGGCGCACACCTCGACTGACTCACTGCACATTAGGACTGCCCGTGGAAGAACCTGGTCCAGTCAAGTAGATGCGTGTACGTGTACAGCCCGTTTGTCAATCCACTGCTGGATAAGCGACTCACCCAGGCCACGTGGCTAATGAGGCTTATTTGGTCATTCTTCACTACACTAGCTTTCGTGCTCAGCATTCAACAAACACGGCTACTGCATTGCGCGCTTTCGAATGCGCTTATTGAGGCCACCTGGAACGCTGGAGCTATGCACTTTTAAATCTAGATTGAAAACTCATTTCTTTAGGACCGCTTTTTGTGTTGTCCGTCCCCGCACCTCCGATTAGCACAGTTGACTACGTACGGCGCAAAAGAAGTTTAACATACCAGTAAATCCTTGGATTGCGAGCATAATTCGTTCTGGAAACGTGTTTGTAATGCAAAGCACTCGTATATAAAAGCACTCGTACATCAGTTGTGATCACGTGACGCTCTGCAGTACAAAGCCTATACGTACACTACTCGTATTGCAAAAACCTCGCTCAAAACACTCGCAGACCAAGTTACTCGCAATGCAAGGTTTTTACTGCACATACTTCAACGTGGCCTCAAAGTGCACCTAGCCTGGCAAAATCTCTGCGTCGACAAGTGGCGAATGGCGGCTGTTGTCGTTCTCCCACGTCGTCGAGCGAGCGACGATTCATTGAGATCGGCGCTCGTTCGTCGTTGCGTGGGATCGGTTCAGCAAAATCATCGTCAGGCGCGCGCGGCAGCATGCAAACATCTCGCCGCGTTAAAAACGGAGGTTTAACCGGTAAGACGCTCGCGGGTAGCGGAGCGAGAGAAACGCCGAGGCGCTCCGATCAGCATCGCGGCATTGATGCCGCTTTCATCTCCACCTTTAACGAGCCTGACACGACGCCCTCCGAGGCCGTTTGCTGAACGCGCGTAAGCCTAATTTGTGGCCTTGATTGAGCGTTCCGCGCGTTTGCAGCTGACTACCTTGACATGTGACTGGCGAGCGAAATTCTCTCTCCTCCGCATCGCGCCGTTAATGATGAGCGCGCGCTGCCAAAGGGATTCGAGCCGACGGGTCGGAGCGCGTCGTTTCGCAAACAAATGCCCGGCAATATGATTTGTTTTTCGGCTCTACTTTCAGAAGAAGAATTTTTTTTTTTAACATTGATGTTGCTTATGAAACCAATGATGGCATCCGTTCAATAATAATGATGATAATAGTGCTCAAGAGAGAGGGAAGGGGGGGGGGGGGACGCTGCTGTGACCGCACTCGTAAGCCACAGGTCACCGGTTCTAACCCTGGGCACAAAGCAGTTGAAATTAAGTCAATCCAATTCCGCGCACCAACCCCCCCCCCCCACTACCACCGCCTCCATCCACCAAGCGCAGGTCAGCGTGTGGTGGTGCTAAGTGTGGGTACTCGCACCAAGACATGTGGCCAGCATGGAGGAGTAGCCCAAGTACCATCCCGAGGGGGGAAGGTGGGGCGGTATTTGGGGCTCGTGGAGGCCCCTTCTGCGAGCAGTGGCGCATGCAAACAATTGCATGGCTGCGCCTTTAAATTATATTTTCTTGGACTTCTCATTATACAACAGCCTTATGTAACTACTGCACGTTGATAACACGCGTCAGATGTCGGTTCAGATTTATTACATTTTCGCGGGGTGTTTTTTCCTTGCCGCTGAGCCATAATCACACCAATATATTTGGGAAAGAATGTACTTCTCCCATTGTAATACCTTGTTACATTGCAATACATGACTTAAAGCTTTCGTGACTGCAGGAATTCATTTTGTTTGGGTCTCTCGGTAAAGTCACGTAGATAGATTAAAAGAAAATACAAAAAAAACTACGACTTTGAGATCGCAACACAAGCGATCGTCATCATTGTGTTGTGATCGAAACGTCGTAGTGTGTGTTATTTTTTGTTATTTTCTTTGAACCTATCTACGCGACTTTACCGAAAGACCCAAAGAATATACATTGTAATATCTTATTACATTGTAATACCTTATTGCATTGTAAAACCTTATTACATTGTAATACCTTATTACATTGTAATACCTTATTGCATTGTAAAACCTTATTATATTGTAATACCTTATTACATTGTAATACCTTATTACATTGTAAAACCTTATTACATTGTAATACCTTATTACATTGTAATACCTTATTGCATTGTAATACGTTATTGCATTGAAATACGTTATTGCATTGTAATACCTTATTACATTGTAATACGTTATTGCATTGTAATACCTTATTACATTGTAATACGTTATTGCATTGTAATACCTTATTACATTGTAATACGTTATTGCATTGTAATACCTGATAACATTATAATACCTTATTACATTGCAATAGCTTATTGCATTGTAATACCTGATTACATTGTAATACGTTATTACATTGTAATACCTTATTATATGATAGAATGTCTACCGAGACTCAAATGTAAATATCTAACTTTGGGCCCCTGTGTTTTGGCTGATTTGGATTAAAAAAATAAATCCGCCGGATTTTGTTGCTTTCACCGAAGAGCAAACCTTGGAGGTGAGGATTCTCGAGAAAACCGCTCGGATCTCGCGTGCAGCAGGGGCTGGTTCTGTCTGTCGGGAATTAAAGACGCGTGAATTATTCACAAACGAGGACCAGTCCACTAAATTGGGGGACGAAGCCATCCCGTATTGCAGACACAATGTCTCCTGGAGTAATAAAATAGCAGCAGGGTTATATATGTTTATCTGCGTGGTGAATAATTAAATGCTGGCAGTATGCGGTACATTCTGTTGCAGTGAGAAATGTGAATTATTTATGTGATTTGAGTATTTATTTGAGGTCTTTTTATATTTTTTATTATCGTCCTCCTGTGGATTGGAATGGATTTGTATGCGCATGAGTGCGTATACGTGTGTGTCTGTGTTTGTAAGGTCGATTCAGCCTCAAATGAGTACCTGGTGCAATGTGTAGACATCGCCACTGGGGAGACAAAGGCGGCTGGACGTGGTGCTGGCCACCCACCCCCTCGTGTGCTCTGTCGGCCTTCATAGGTGCTCGCGAACAGAACTTTCCCCAACAGTCTGTTCAGGCTATATGGGGGATCTTTGTCCTTGTGTGTGTGCAATAATTGGATGGAGCAGTGGTGTCATGGTTAGTGCACCGTGCTACGAATCCGGCAACCTGAGTTCGATTCCTGGCTATGGCCGACATCAGTGGCGAATATCTGAACTGGTTCTGGTCCTCCCCTAGATTGACTCAGTACGAAACGGGTAACTGGTAATGTGATGTGTAAGCATCAGAATTATGTAAGTAAAGGTGGCCGTGCATGGTTCTCTCCACACTACCCATTCGTGTACCGTGCTAGCCTCAATAGGTGCTCACCAACAGCACTTGCCCCAACAATCAATTAAAATGGGAGGTGTTTGCATGTGTAAAAAGTAGTTGTGTAAAAGTTTCTGCACTGCATGGTTGTGTGAAAAAATTCTTGGCCATGGGCAACATCAGCAGCATGTGATGCTTGAAGATCTCCTGGCCCTCTGTGAGGTTGACTCAGCCAAAATTTACTGTCTATTACAGTCTATAGAAAATAGCACTGGAAAGGCCAAGGCAGCCAGCTATTAGTACTGATTACACCAGCTCAATCATGGTTGCAGTTCGTACACTGTGCACTGGAGTGCCAGTGGCCGGGGTCGAACTCCTGGCTGCTACGATGTTGACTAAACCCGACGTTGCTCTCCCTTAGCTCCGCATAGACTAAAATTGGTACTGGGCTTGGTGAGCAGTCATCATCAGTAAGGGGACAAAGGGTCTGTGATGTCGGATTTATTCTCTCCTCGTGGCTCATGACGGTGATAAAGGGTGATTCTCAATCCACTGCCAAATGAAGGCCTCCTCAACAGCGTCTTCCGTAGAGATCGTTTGACCATGTTTTCACCGCGCCGGTTATTCCGGGTCGTTAAAGATGCGGGAGCTCAGGTACCAGTGCAGATATTACTCCCCACTGATGTTAGCATGGGATCGAACTCTGGTCGACGGGTTCATAGTGCAGTGCACTCATCATTGATCCACCCGTACGCCCAGCGAAATGCGGGCCTTGATAGGCGCACACTAGCAGTGCTTGGCCCCAACAATCCAAATGGCTGTCTGAAGCGTTTCCCCTTGTTTCGTATGTACTACATGTATGCAGTATATATATAAAACGATATATTTCAAATATTATTGCATTTTTTGTCTCGATTTGAGAGCACATGCCCAGACACCCTGACCGACAATATTCCACGACGCCGCTTCCCGCGGACGCCACCCACATTTGCCAGAAGCGCAGCCGATGATCCGTCAAGAGCGCAGTGGGAGTCGGGTGTTGTGCGTACGGCCGCGATGATGAATGTCTCGTCGTCGACGGACGTGCCTCGCTGCGAGCGAAGAGGTGAGCTGCATCGGAGGGTGTTGCTTTGCCGTCAGACTGAGCCCCTTTGCGCAGAAGGGTGCCCACCGTGCAATCGGGGCCCTACGAGCCCTACAATATATCTTCGCTTCATATGTACACTTCGTTACTGATGTTCTGGAAGGGCCATACGTGCAAAATATGTATAGGACTGCTTCTTTTCCCTACAGTCTGTTGTCGCTCCCCCGCACTTCCGATCAGCGCGGTTGGCTGCGCGCGGTGCGAAGGTAGTTCAACGTAGAAACAAATGGTTCATGGCACACAAGTGCCATCGCACAGCAACCTTACACCACGGCGAGTGACATTTCTCCTGGGCAACCCCTTCACCAACCCACGCTGACCAGCGTGGTGAAGTATGGAAAAAAAATCATCATGACTGACGATGTGTGGGGAGGACTTCATGTTAACTACCTCGCCTGGTATACAGGAGGTCGTGGGTTCGATCCCAACCCTGGCAATCCCTGTATATTTGGAGTTTGCATGTTCTCCCCCATAGTCGTGCAGATTTTTATCCGGGTCCTCCGGTATTTACCCTCTACATTTAGAATCAATGTGCGTTTAAGAGTATTTGGCCGCTATAAATGTCCACATGATAAGCCACTTCGATAGGCAATCATTTGTGGTCAGGTCGCTTTGGAAAAAGAGCTATATAGCTCAGTAGGCCTTACCTGGTAAAATAAATAATAGCAACAGGACCAAATTTTGATTTAAGTCTTTCGTGACTGCAGGGATTAATATTCTTGGTTCTTTCGGTAAAGTCACGTAGAAGGGACACAATAAAATAATAAAAATATAAAAAAATAAAAGTCTCACGACGTTTCAACTGTAACACAAGCAATCATCATCAGGTGTGAAAACCACAGCAAGAAAATTTGAAAAAAGTGGCGGTTTTTTTTAACGTTAGCACCACGGAGAGCGATTTGGCAGTTATTCAGGTGGACGAGTCCATCTATGTTCGGAAAAGAGGGGGGAGACGAAAATAATGGATGCAGTCTGACAAGGGCAATGCAACTGTCATCATGGATAAAATAGAACATAACAACAAAATTCAAGAATTACTCAACGATGGCAGCAATAAAAAAATAAAAAGAGATCCCACCAAGAGCCTTGTCATACAAACCAACAAAATCATTTCTGATTCAACCGCATTAATTGATCAAACCGAACAGTTCTCGTTGAAACCTTCTGCTGCCAGGCCACCAAGATTATACGGCTTACCAAAAATACATAAAGTAGATACACCCCTTCGTCCCATCGTCTCTACTATCAACTCCCCCACGTCCAAACTGGCTCGTTTTCTGTCTGAAATCCTGCGGCCTTTCACTGGAAAAACCACCTCTGCGGTACAAAATTCTACTCACCTGGTATCGACAATCACGGGTATTTCCCTGTCCCCAGACGACCTGCTTGTCAGTTTTGATGTAGTTTCCTTATTCACCAAAGTTCCTGTACCTGACACCATCGCAATCATTGAAGACTTGGTTTATCAAGGACTAAACACTGAGGTACCCCCATGGTGAGACACTGCGTAACCAATACATACTTCACTTGGAATGGAACTTTCTACAAACAAACTGAGGGCACTCCAATGGGCTCCCCCCTATTTCCGGTTGTAGCCAACATTTTCATAGAGAAATTTGAGACTGACGCCATCCAGACTGCCACTCTGCGCCCAACCTTATGGAAGAGGTACGTGGATGACGCTTTTGTCATTTGGCCAGATGGCCAGCCTGCTCTAGACCAATTCTTCGACCACATCAATTCCATACACCCAGCCATAAGATTTACCATGGAAGTCTAAAAAGATGGCAAGCTACCTTTTTTGGATGTCCTAATGAAAAAGAGACCTGATGGTTCAATGAGCCACTCTGTCTACAGGAAAGCTACCCATACGGATGCTTACCTGAAACCGGATTCCCACCACCATCCATCCCAGAAGAATTCCCTCATCAAGACTCTGCACCATAGAGCCCAATGCATATCCGACCAGGAACACATAGCCAATGAACTCAAGCACGTACACCAAGCTAATGGTTACTCCGACTACACAATCCGCAAAGCTATCACTCCAACCATGAAGAAGGACCCTCTTGAGGAGCCTTTCAAAACCATCACTTTACCCTACATTTTGGGGATCACAAAAAAGATCTCCAAAATCTTGAATAAATACAAGATCCAGGTCCGATTCAACACATTACACATTCCGGACATACAGTACCCTGGCGTCTACAAACTAAGTTGCCTCTGTGGTAGTAATTACATTGGAGAAACCAAACGACGTCTCGGACCGCATTCGTGAACACAAAGCAGACCTAAAACACGGTAGGACCAACACCTCGGCCGTGGCAGATCACTGTTATAATTCAGTAGGCTCACATGACATTGACTTCTCCAAGACAGAGGTTATTTGCAAGCCATCTGGCTACCATGAGAGATTCGTTCATGAGGCTGTCCACATAAACAAACACAGAGATAATTTCAACCGAGAAGATGGATTATGGCTTAGCAATCATTGGAAGGATTTGATGAACAATTTCGGGTCTTAATTGATTGTTCACGCTTACAGTGGCTTTCAGACCGCATCCATTATTTTCGTCTTCCCCCCTCCTTTTTTCCGAACATAGATGGACTCGTCCACCTGAATAACTGCCAAATCGCTCTCCGTGGTGCTAACGTTAAAAAAACCCGCCACTTTTTTCAAATTTTCTTGCTGTGCATAATAAAGGTTTTTGGGTTAGATCGCGTTTATTTATAAATGTGTCGTAACCCTCCACCACCCGACACGGCCAATCAGCAAAGAAAAGTGTCACGTTGACAAAAGACAAATAATTCACTACTTCAGCCCACCGGTGTGTTGAAGAGTTAATCCACATTTACAGTTTGAGTACGACGTTTCGCTGGTAAATACTTCCAGCATCATCGGGCAATTCGCCAGAATGGTAAAGCCCTCGCTTGCTCCCAGTTTTATATAGAGCAGAAGAGTGACGTCATCACTTAACTCATCAGGTGCAGTGATTAGAGGCGGAGGGGGGGGGGGGTAATGTAATTATATAATCGATTAGTAATCAGTCATTGGTTATGATTAGTAATGAGTTGTAGATTAGTAATTCTTTAAATCAAAATGTAATGTGTATTATTTAATAATACGCTTCCAGGCCGCACTGAGCCGGTAGCTGTCAGAGCGATTAAAGTTATTCTTGTTCCTCTCAATTTCAATGGATTCTCTAATTAGTCTTTGCCAGTAATAATTAGTTTTACACACCACTGCAACATTGTCAAAATCAATTGAGTGTCCTTGTTGACAAGCATGTTCTGCCACTGCCGACAGTTGTGTTTGAGATAATTTAATATTTCTCTGATGTTCTTTTAGTCTTACGCTGATGTTACGTCCCGTCTGCCCAATGTAGCAGCTGCCACATGAACAATTAATCCGATATACACCTTCTGTTGATAGTTTAGGTAATGCGTCTTTAGTGCAAGATACTAGTTTTTGAATTTTGTGTACTGTACCAAATCTTACTGTAATGTTTTGCTTTTGCAAAACGCGGGCTAATTTGTCAGTTACTCCTGAGATATATGGAATTTTTATTGTTTTAACAATCTGGTCGCTTTCAGTAGTATTGCTTTGCGATCGTGATTTGGCATTCAGTGCTCTGTTAATTTGAGCATTATTGTAGCCATTCTGTCGTAGTGCGTCTTTAACGTGTTTAATCTCTCTCACTAGACTCTCACCATCTGACACTGTTTTCGCCCGATGCACGAGCGTCTTAATAAGAGAGGATTTTTGAGCTGGATGATGATGTGATCAACAGAAGGTGTATATCGGATTAATTGTTCATGTGGCAGCTGCTACATTGGGCAGACGGGACGTAACATCAGCGTAAGACTAAAAGAACATCAGAGAAATATTAAATTATCTCAAACACAACTGTCGGCAGTGGCAGAACATGCTTGTCAACAAGGACACTCAATTGATTTTGACAATGTTGCAGTGGTGTGTAAAACTAATTATTACTGGCAAAGACTAATTAGAGAATCCATTGAAATTGAGAGGAACAAGAATAACTTTAATCGCTCTGACAGCTACCGGCTCAGTGCGGCCTGGAAGCGTATTATTAAATAATACACATTACATTTTGATTTAAAGAATTACTAATCTACAACTCATTACTAATCATAACCAATGACTGATTACTAATCGATTATATAATTACATTACCCCCCCCCCCCTCCGCCTCTAATCACTGCACCTGATGAGTTAAGTGATGACGTCACTCTTCTGCTCTATATAAAACTGGGAGCAAGCGAGGGCTTTACCATTCTGGCGAATTGCCCGATGATGCTGGAAGTATTTACCAGCGAAACGTCGTACTCAAACTGTAAATGTGGATTAACTCTTCAACACACCGGTGGGCTGAAGTAGTGAATTATTTGTCTTTTGTCAACGTGACACTTTTCTTTGCTGATTGGCCGTGTCGGGTGGTGGAGGGTTACGACACATTTATAAATAAACGCGATCTAACCCAAAAACCTTTATTATGAATAATATTGGTCGCGAAAGCCTACGTGTTAAACTTTCTTGCTGTGGTTTTCACACCTGATGATGATTGCTTGTGTTACAATCGAAACGTCGTGAGAATTTTATTTTTTATAATTGTATTATTTTTTTGTTTCCCTTCTTCGTGACTTTACCGAAAGAACCAAGAATATATAACACTAGGACCCTCTGAAAAAGTCTCAAGGCTCAGTGATGAGGAATTTTTTTCGAAGTACGTGGGTTCATCAAATAAAATGCTTTTTTTATGCAACAACAAAGAAATCACTTAACATTCAGCAGCTCACACCCTTCAGAAACAAACAAAAAAAGGATAGCATCACACCTGTTCAAAACGGCATGGCTGAAAGTTTAAAATTGTACAAGCTTCGACTTGAATAATAACTCATTGGAGAAAAGTGTTTTCAATATCAAGTGCGATCTGAGCAATATTCTACCGAGCAGAGAGTTCACAATGCGTCGTTGTGATTACTCGGGGTTAGCAATGTACGAGAACACAACTCACTGAAAAAACATATTGCATCAGACTGTGCAAGTTGGTACGCTCTGTGTGTAATACAGACAAAGATCCTCCATGTAGCCTTCAACAGGCTGCTGGGGCAAGTGCTGTGAGCGAGCACCTAAGGCCACCACAGCGCACGAGTGGATAGTGTGACCAGCATCGCGCTGGAACGCCTATGTCTCTCCGTTGCGTTATACACAACGTACTCATTTAAGGCCGAGTCGATCGAGGGCAGGACCAGAAACGGCAAAAAAATTTTGCCACTCTCGTTAGCTGTGATTGGCATTCAAACTATGGTCGCCAGACTGCAGTGCAATGCCCTAACTGCTACGCCACCGCTCCCTATTGTGTAAAACACAAAAAACAAACACCCACCTTATAGCCCAGTAGACTTTGGGGCTGTACATACATGACGTCACGCACCTAGGGGGGGAGGGGTCAGACATTTGTGACGATGTGTTGAGGAAGGGGGGGGGCGTTTGAGAAATATGACGTCACATAAAAATGCGCAACTTTAAATAAATATAGACAACACGTTTTACTTAATTAAATATAATTTTTAATAAATGTTTTCTCCTACAACATCAGAGTGCAGCGACAGATTAAATACGCACTACAATGACAATAGTTTAAAGCGATTTGAAGCATGTTTTATTTTTTTTTGGGGGGGGGGGGGGGGGCAGAGCTTTGTGACGTCATATTTGAGGGGGGGGTCTGGCTATTCGTGACGCCGTGTGACGAGGGGGGGGGGGCGGGTCAAAAATCGTCCAAAATCGCGTGACGTCATTTATGGACGGCCTTATTTGGGGCCAGTGTTTTTTAGCAAGCAAATAGGAAGGCCAGCACAGCACACGAGGGGGTGAGTGGCCAACACTACGACCACGCCCAGCCGCTTTTGTCTCCCAAGTGGCAATGTTATTTTTTAGACACTGCACCAGGTACTCTTTAGAGGCTGAGTCGACGTAGAGGAGGCCCAGGACCGGTCTAGTATAATCGTCACTGCTGTTGACCGTGAGCAGGAATCGAACTCGGATCAGCGGGTTTGTAGCGCAGTGCGCTAACCGCTACACTACTGCTCCCCAACCGCTCACACACATACACGTAATTTTGACAACTCTGGCCATTCTATCTGGGGCGCAGGGGAATCATGTGTTACCGTTCTAGCATTTGCATTAGAGTTAAATATTTTATTCTGCGAAGCTGTGATAAAAAAAATGGAGCCGCTTTTACGCAGCGTGGAGCAGTTTTGAGAAGACTGAGCACGCTTCTGCTTCTGAAAAATCTCCCACGGCGATATTTGAGGCCGAGCTCAATCGGCATGAATTCGCTCATTCTCTTCAAGCCATCAAAATGTCGCTTTGCCATTTAACCAAAACGGTCATCCAAGCAACAAAAAAAAATCATCATTTTGAAGTCAAAATAGGTTTTCGCTTAAACAAGTATGGGTCAGACCACAGAATGGTGCTCATCTCCTAGAAATTATACATTCCCATGCTCAAGGGCAAGTCCAGTCATAAGGGATCCACGGTTGATTTCCCACAAAGTAGTACTTGCTTTATTAACCCCACCGAGGGTTACCGTGAACGAGATTTGCACTGTTCTCTAACCACTGCCATGCAGCCGGAAGTTTATAAATACTTCTACTGCATGTATTTAAATAGGCGTTACATTTTGGCAATCTCTTAATAATGTTGCTATGTCTTCAATTCGCATTGTTTATGAATATGTGCTGTCTCGGCTTCGCTGTGCGCTGGGTTGCACCATTATCTGAGTAGTTAACCTCGCATTCAATAAACCTTCAGAGCCAGGGTGAACATCCGACTCCAACGTATTTAATGAACAGAACGAAGTAAAACTGATGGAAAAACACAGCACAAAATACAGCATCTGTTAATACTTGCAATATAAATACAACGAATGAACACTGCGGCATCATAACATTGTCTTCGATAACATGCATCTCAACAATAGGTCCTGGATGGACCAGGCACCTACATTAGCACTGGATAGCTATACAAGAGAATAAGCTACTGTGTTAAATAAGGTCACTTTATGTAATCACCATACTGCAGCCTAAATGTACAGTGCTGCATATAACACTGAACTGTGGATGAGATACTTCTTCATCCTTGCTCTCAAGATCTCATTAAAGTTACATGGGCACACGTCTGGCTGGACTTATCCAACTACAAATAACATTTCCAATAATGCAAGTGACAGGCTTCGTTGTTAACTAGGCCTCATATGTATCATAACAATTTAACAGCATTATAAAGGCATTTACAGCATTATAACGGCAATCCCAACATTATAACAGCATTCCCAGTATTCTCAGAATATAAACGAACTTACAGACAATGGTTCTTAAAGTCCCGATATGAACAGATGCACCCGTCTTCACTGAGACGCTAATTGTGCCTTCATTTTGTACTCTGCGTAATGGCTGATACCCCTGCCTGGCCTCGTGACTTCGAGAGCCTTAACTTGTAACTTCCTGGTCACGTGATCAAACGCAACACCATCATATCAGGAAGTTCCTGTGTAAGCACACCCCCATATCTGCCGTGGGCCAGGACATGTGCACTGCAGCAGTGGTGCAGCGGTTAGCGCACTGCGCGACGAACCTCGCAATCCAAGGTGGATTGCCGTTCACCACCAATAAATGGTCCTAGGCCTGGTCGACCCCTTCTTGTGCCGTGCCGGCCTTCATAGCTGCTCACTAACAGCACTTTCCCTGACAGTCTGTTCAAGGCTGTACTCTGCATTACAACAAGGTGATCTCTTTTGAGGACACAATCTTTATCACAGGAAATCTCCGAATATGTTACAAGGCAAAGAGGTTCAAAAAATAAATAAAACGATTTCCAAAGAAAACAATACTTACGCATAATTAAAAATTCCTTAGCCAAAAGCAATTATACATGGTGTGAGATTAGTGCACAACGCAATTACATTTAAAATGTCAGTAAACACAAGCATATTAAGCTCGTGAAAATAATATCACATGACAAAATGGCATTAATCGTTGTCAAGGTCTGGAATTTATCACGGCCAATGTCATTGGTGCCACCACCATCATCCTGTTCTGCTGCTTGTATGCATGGCGTTAAATTTGCAGAGCGCTGCCTTGCAAACGCCCAGTTTGTGAATGTAATTTCAATTAAAAAAATAAAAATATATATTTACTCTACTATAGTCGGCAGATATTTCAGGCGATGCCCCTTTCTTCAGAAGCAGAGAGAGAGGGGGTGGGAGGCAGAGAGATTGAGTGGCTTTATGGCTGGAGATCACGCTTCACGCTGTTGGAGCTATGAGGAAACTGGGACAGCTTTCTAAGAGCGTCTGTGACTCGACACGTGAGCAGTTTTCTATCCTTGCTAAAAAAATAATATTGTCGAGTTCTCCCAGCGTCCAACGGGAGAGAAATGCATGCGATCTCCGAGTTTCAAACGATGACAAATCCCTCGGCCTAGTCGCTCTCTTGGCTTGCTTTGCTTTTTTTGTCTTTTGTGGCGACTCAGGTTAATTCTCGCTAATGGGACTCGTCCTGGTCTCTTGACTCCTCAACTTGGCTCAAGGAAAATCAACGGAACTAACTGCGCTCCGCAGAATGCCAGAACAAAATCGGCGTGTTGCATCTAACACTTTTGGGCAGTGCTGGAACAGCACGATGGGTAGCGCACTGTACTTATCATTCAGTTTCCCGCTATCTCTTGCCCTGACCCATATAAATAGTGGGTGCTCAAATTAACCCTTTAACGAAGTGACTCGGAGTCGAATTCATGCTTTACGAATGGATACGGAGGGACAGAACGTATTTGGGCCAATCTGGGCTGAAGCAAAATGAACACGGCTCATTGACAGGCACTGCTAATTGGTTACACTTCGCCTCCACACTTCGCCTCCACACTTTCGACACCATCGAGCTGACAATTAAGTATTCAACAGATGCGGACACACTTTACGGCTAATTGGTCTCGAATAGTCGCTGTAGCACCACGCACGCAATGTCTGATCCATTGCAAGAAAGTAATTTTAGTTGCAAGAAAGTAATTTTAGTTGTTTCCCTTGGAACTTGTTGGTTCGATGTATTTATTTATTCATGCCCCGAGTTATGTGGCCCATTGCTCCTTGTGCTGCATCTGTGAACTTGGAACCTGTGCCGGATGAAGCTAGTGCGTTGTCTGTAGCATATGTTATAAAGGGGCCCTAAATAATAAAACAACATAAATATTAAAATACACATTTTTTTTACTTGCATATTAAAGTAATTGTATTTTTTTTATTTGCTATTCAGGCCAGATAATATGACAAATCGCTAACCTTAAACACCCAGTCGTTCATAAAAGTTGAAGGCAGTATAGTACTATAGTGATAGAGCAAGTGCAGAATCACTGAACCGGAATTGATAGCTTGAAAGCATTTAGCGTGGGGCCTTTGAAAGTGCGGGGCCCGTAGCTACTACATATGTAGCTATTTTTGTTACTTGGATAATCTGGCACTGCCTGGAACCTACAGGGAAGCGTGGTCAGAAAGGATTGAGGCTCAAGGAGGTCAGGTACCTCGGGGAAATTACAAAAGAAGCGTACATTGCATGAGCACAGGCCTTAGTATAAGCAACATGTGAGAAAACAATTTAAGGAGCGTTCCGTGTTAAGCCGCTCCAGTCGCGACGGGTTTCTTAATTCATTCCTGTTGCTCCGTTCTCGTTGCTTCGTTCCCCTGTGCCGTTCCCATTCTGCTGTGACGTGCACTGATGCCTGCTTTATTGAAGTGAGATATTGGCAGATAAAAATAAAGATTGATTGATCGATCGGAAAAAACGCGATGAAAGTAGCGCTGCAAGGGGCCTCTGCATTGGGGAACGCCGGGCTTGAGGTGAGAAAAAATGGTAAGAAATGATCTACGCGTTTCGGACAGGGGCCAAACACAGGCTTATCTGTTCTTTTGTCAAGAGCTGGAGGGTCTCAGCTCCGGACGAAGGACAGATAAACTCTTCCGATCTTTTCTCACCCTCCGGCCAGCGTTCGCCACAAGCAACGTATCCTAACACGACCCTCGGGTGGTGTTGGGGGGGGGAGAAGGAGGGGTTAAGAGGTCAACTTCTAATGCAGGCACAATTTCGGTTATAAACACAGCTGGGCCTGCTCCCAAGGGGTGGGAATATCTTCTGCTTTTGGTTGGCAGGGTGGCGGCACAGAGGCAACACTTGTTCCCCACGGCAAGTAGCGCCTGGGTTCGATTCCCGACTCGGGTGCCGTTCTGTATGCGGAGTTTGCATGTCCTCTACCCCGTGTTGTGCTTTGACTTTTCTCCGGCTTCTTCCATCACCCACACGACATTCGATTGGCCACTGCGCCTACGCCCCCCATTGGCTTCTCCTTCTTCTGGCCGATGTCGTCGATGCAGGAGGATGAGCAGCAGGCCGTAGTTCTACATCGAGGCGGTTGATGAGCCGGACGATTGTGCCGGGAGTGGCGGAGTGTGGGGCCGAACGATTAATCGATTTCAAATCGAAATCGCAATTTGAAAACAATGCGATTAGCAAATCGCAAAGGCTGCGATTTTTTGCGATTTGAAAAGTCCTATTACTTTCTTATTTGAATTGCTTAATTTTTGTTGTTATATTAACTTCATTTATTTAACTGAACAGTTGTTCTTTGTTTGATTGTTCTATTTCAATTAAAACATTTTAATAAATACATGTTGAAAGTAACGTATATATTTTAAGTTATCATCCTTGCATTAGAATATATAGAGCAGTTCATATTTTGATGGTATCACGTGGTAATGCTCCGTCACGTTTTTTAAATCTATTACACGGTGAATATTGAACTGAAGCTTGACTTTAAAAAAATGCAATCGAAAATAAAATCGCAATATCTGTCAGAAAAATCCCAATGAGCTATTTTCCCCAAATCGTTCAGCCCTAGCCGAGTGGTGCATCACCGTGATGACGCCTCCTCCTTTGTATTTGTTAATCGGACTGGCTAATCGGCGTACTCCCTCACCGCAGCGTCAATTCAGTCGCAGGGTTAATTTTCCCTGCAGCATGGTTAGTTTCCAATCTGTACAGTCAAACACATTGCGTTGACCTTTGCCAGGAGAAGGGCACTGACAACGTGGTATTTATAGAGAGGGCCAATACAAATTCTTCCTCTGTTCAAATTCCGATGTTGCTCGCTGCTCCTTCATTTGTGAAAGGCTGCCCTGATATTATTGTCGCAGTTCCACATTGGAAAATAATGTGTGTTGCGATAAGGTTCTCATCTTCTTGCGTGAGCAGTCTGTGCGCCCTCTGGGCAATTGGATTGAATGCAAAGATTGTGAATTGCCCCGTGTCACCGTTTGAATGGGGCCAAGTCCGCGCCATTCAAACGGATATATATGTGCGCACAAAGCGTTTAAATAAAACTATAAAGTATAAATTTCGATTTAAAGCTTTCGTGACTGCAAGGATTCATCTTCTTTGGTTCTTTCGGTAAAGTCACGTAGAATGAGAATAAAATAATAAATTGATAAAATAAAATAACACAATAATATTCTCACGACGTTTCGGCCACAACACAGCGCTGTCCTCCAGACAGTCTCGTCCCCTTCACCTGATGAAGGCCGCTTGTGTTGTGGCCGAAACGTCGTGAGAATATTATTGCTATTTTATTTTATATAAAGTATAATTTAACAGAAAATATATACACATTATAGACCCCCCCCCGCCCCAGCTGAGATTCGCATAACTTGGTGAAAAGTCAAAGTTATTTCTTGTTCAAATGAGCATTACACTAAAAGCTAAACCGTTTTTTATTTGACCAGGTAAGGCCCACTGAGCTATGTGGCTCTTTCACGTAAGCGACCTGGCCACAAGTGATAGCTCAATGAGGTGGCTTATAACGTGGATATGTACAGCAGCCAAATACTCTAAAGAGTGTTGTACAACACTCGCGGACACACTATGGTAATACCCAGTGTCACTCGCTACTTACATGTGCATATGGAACCCAGGGTTTGAGAGACAAATCGAGGCCTGAGTGGCACTCAGGGTCTAATACTTGGGGCAGAGATGAAGCATCGATTCGTGCAATTATAATTGATCCGCAGACTCGCGATCAGAGCATTGATTAATGCTATCCCATTAATCAATAAACGATTAACCAAATGCTCTACCGATAATCGGATTGACTATTTGACGAATAGGATGACATCCTGCTTCCTGAAGGCAGGAAACCCCCTATAAGCCACGCCCAATGCGACGTGAGTGAATATGTTGATGACGTCATGAAGCCCCACCCATCACCTACCACTCCCCAACCCCGCCCACCCAACTTTTTCTGTAATCTAATTTAATCGAGAATTTCGAAGCAAATCATCTGTGGAAGGAATCAATGATTAAAATAATTAATTGAATGACCCAGCTCCCGGCTCTTGAGTGCGGGACATCAGACGCTCTGCGCTGACCCGGCCAGGGGCTGAGGCTTCAGCCAAGAGGAGGCAGTGGCTGCCAGGAGGTGCAAGTGACTCGGGGATTGACAGCTCGCACTGCAGAGAGGACAGCCGACAAGCCTGGCGGCGGCGCGTGACGCAAACGCGCGTTGACGCGCGCGTCTGTGAAAGTACAAACTTCAAGAAAGTTTAATAATAGGGTTTCCCCCCTTTTATTCTGGCAACAAAACTGAAACCTTTTTACAAGGATTCATTTTCTGCATTAACCATAATACCTGCAGTCAAAATGCAAACAAAAAACACACTATGATAATATATGCATTGTCCTTGAAACTGATTGGTCCACACCAAGGGACGGCTTTCTTTTGAGCCTCGACCCAATTGGTGCTCGACCAGATGATGCCAAAAGGCGTACAGCTCGAAGACAATGCACTATCAAAGTAATGAGGGCTCAGGGTGAGCATCTACATCATTAGACCTCCTTTGCCAGTACCAAAATGTAATAATAGGGTTTTCCCCCTTTTTTGGTACTGGCAAAGGAGATCTAATGATGTAGATGCTCACCCTGAGCCCTCATTACTTTGATAGTGCATTGTCTTTGAGCTGTGTGACGCCTTTTGGCGTCATCTGGTCGAGCACCAATTGGGTCGAGGCTCAAAAGAAAGCCGTCCCTTGGTGTGGACCAATCAGTTTCAAGGACAATGCATATATTATCACAGTATCTTAATTTGTTTGCATTTTGACTGCAGGTAGTGTGGTTAATGCAGACATGAATCCTTGTAAAAAGATTTTAGTTTTGTTGCCAGAAAAAAGGGGGAAACCCTATTATTACATTTTGGTACTGGCAAAGGAGGTCTAATGATGTTCAAGAAAGTTGTCGTTTTTCTCTTTTCATGCCACCGTGGGGTTATTATTTTGTCTCTGCATTCGTAAAGCGATTGGCTCACACGTCAAAAGGTTGCGAGTTTAGATCGTGGTAGAAGGTTGACATATCCCATCATCATCATCATCGTCGACGTCGTCCTGCTGTATTTTTGTTGTTGTATTGTTTTGTTAAAATGTATTTATTTAATTCACATGAAACATTTACTTACCCAGGAAAACCTCAAACAGGTCTCAAGAACGAACTTAACTATTTTTTTTTATTTTACTAGGTAAGGCCCACTGATCGGTAAAGCTCTTTTTCAGAAGCGACCTGGCCATAAATGATAGCTCAACGAAGTGGCGTATCACGTGGACACCGATAGCAGCCAAATGCTCTAAATGCACGTTTACAAATGTGGAAGGGAAAACCGGAGGACCCGGATAAAAAGTCCACGCGACCATGGAATGAACACGCAACCTCAAAATTAACAGCAGTCGTCAGGGTGGGCATCAAACTCGCAACGTCCCGGCATACGAGGCGAGGGAGATAACGTCTCACCACGGCGGCGCCCCAACTCTCAATCTAGGAGAGCCCTGATAAGTTTCACAACAAGGGGGCGCTATTGCTGCGATCTACAGTCGAGTAATTTTGAATAGGTCATTAAAAAAAATGTTAATTCGGGACCCGTGATGCCGACACAAACGGTCTACCAATGACTACCACTTTGTGGCAAGTAAACAGTGGTTGGTAGACATTGACATTGAAGAGCGTCGGCGCGAGGACTGAACCACACACTTGAAGGAGAGAGACATCACAGCGATACACCCCGATGCTCCTGACGAGGCTGTCTGGCTGGACCACCTGCACGTGAAATTGCAGCCGTTGCTCTGCATCTCCATCGGCCGTCCGATGGAAGAAAGTGGTGGATATCTGGAGAGACTGCCCCACCACCGGGGGCAAGTCTGATTTCCACTTTGCTGATCCCGTGTCACACACAACTAGACGAGCAATGCCCCGTGCTTGCTTGAGCAGAGATATATTCACTTTGACTTGCATTGGGTTACTAGTAAAAACCCAGATAGTTGAGCGGCTGTGCCCAATTTAAACATTCCATTTTTACAATTTGAACAAAGCCGCATAAAGAGTGGCTATAGGTTTGACC
Organism: Petromyzon marinus; assembly: GCF_048934315.1. Classification (NCBI taxonomy): domain Eukaryota; kingdom Metazoa; phylum Chordata; class Hyperoartia; order Petromyzontiformes; family Petromyzontidae; genus Petromyzon; species Petromyzon marinus. The sequence goes on along the minus strand of NC_133678.1, from coordinate 11,557,329 downwards.
TGAAATGCACGCAGGTCTGCCCTATGTTAACATAGAACACGTAAGTGCCACAGTGGTGAGATGTTAACGACCTCGCCGATTACACGCCTGCTTAATAGTTGGAGTTTGCGTGTTCCCTCCGTGGTCGCGTGGATTTTTCTCCGGGTCCTCCGGTTTTTTTTCTTCCCTCCACATTTAGAAACGTGCGTTTTGAGTATTTGGCTGCAATGCATTTTCCACGTGATAAGCCACTTCCGTTGAGCTATGATTTGTGGCCAGGCGGCTTCTGAAAAAGAGCTACAGAGCTCAGTGGGCCATGTTACCTGGCATAATACAAAATAGTTTAGTTGATATTTCTTCTTTGGTTCTTTCGGTAAAGTCACGTGGAATGAGAATAAAATAATAAAATAAGACAATAAAATTCTCACGACGTTTCGACCACAACACAAGTAGCCTTCTTCAGGCTACTTGAAGAAGGCTACTTGTGTTGTGGTCGAAATGTCGTGAGAATTTTATTATGTTTTATTTTATTTTATTATTTTGTTCTCATTCTACGTGACTTTACCGAAAGCACCAAAGAAGATGAATCCTTGCAGTCACGAAAGCTTTAAATCGAAATTCAGTTTAGTTGATAGTTTCAGAATTGCAAGTGTTACACCTCCTCTGCGCCGTTACTTCCACCTGCAGGCTCCGGTTTAATCTGGCAGAGGCATCGGCTTGCCCTTCCCTTCTCGCCCCGTCCATCCTTCTCAGATGCCCCCTCCCATCACCCATGGGAAGAAGAACCGTGCGCACGCGACGGGACAGCGGGAGTGCTGGGCAGCACTGACGTCTGGGTTGCCCCCATGAGCACGAGCGGTGGACTTTCTCCGGGTGCTCCGGCCGTTCCCCTGCCTTTCAGACGGCTGCGCCGATCGACATCAGGTGCCGGGCAACACCAGCGGCGGCGGCGGCGGCTGCTGCTGCTGCCTCGGGTCGTTCACATTTCGCGGAAGCTCCCGGCAACACCGCGGCGAGGAGCGTCGTCGGGCAATTGTTGCCGAATACATTTCGCGGCAACGACGCCAGGACGCGTCGGAGAGCCGCGCCGCACGACGGAAACCGTGACAGCGTCACGTGACACAGCTGCTGCTGCTGCCGCCCCTCTAGCAGCAATGCAGCTGCTGTGAGTTCTCTCCAAATGTAATGACACCTGGAGAGACACTTTGGACGGGGCTGTGAACCTGATGAGCGTGTGAAACTGGCGTCGGAAAGCTTTAGCAACTTAAGGTTGTTGTTTTTTTTTACACCATGCCGTGCCAAATGAAGCAAAATTGAAAGTGCGTTTGTTATATAAACAGGAAGAGCAAGTCGTCGGCCATTAATGTAAAAGGTTGCTGATTTACACAGCGGTTCTTTGGGAATGTCACGGTTGCAATGTTTGATTTAGAGTGCTGTGTTTATTTCTTGGCTCACGGTCACAGAAATTAAGAATCCCTCCAACGGTGAGTTGAGTCTCCTCGTGTGTATCGGCTATTGCTCCAGAACGAATCATCATAATAATAAATTATTTGAATTATTAATTATTTAAGAGGAACCGGGCGAATTCGGTCGGAGATCAGAGCGCTGAGCTGTCACTGCTCTGGGATCGTGGATTAAAACTCAAGCAGCAGCCGGTGATTAAACTGGGTTCTCAAGTGCGGTTGAGTCGATGGTCTCAGCCCAGTTATCAATGACTGCACAAAAAAACGCCTTCATTACATTCATATCTATGGGACTTTTAGCAGTATTAAAATGATGAAAAAAAAAACATGCTTCGCCCTTTCTGGCAATACATTATTGCATTCAACCAAAAATGTTCCACTTAATTTGGGCAAAATGTCCAGCTCTGAAAATTAAAAACATCAGTTTGATCTCTCTGGAGCAGGGCAGGTGAGAAAGTGCAGGCCTCTAGTGTGGATAAGAGGTCACTTTGAAGACATTTCAGAAGCAGTTCTGCAATATCTCCTTCTGCGGACCGTTCTTTAATATGGTAAGATGTTGTCCCTGCTTTGCAAGCGTTGCCATGCAATGTTATTTTGTCTGGTTATGAGAACACAAAAAGATAAAATCGGAGAAAGTTGCAGGCAGCTCAGTATCAGAGCGTTGAGCCAGCAACGCTGACATCGTGGATTCATATCCGAGTTTCAGCTGCTCGTGATTCATCAGGTTCTCAGGTTTAGCGAATTGATGATCTCAGCCCGTTCGCCCATGAATGAATACACAAAAAAAATATCACCACGTTTAAATTAGTTTTTTTTGTACTTAATTTGAAAAAAATGCGAACATTTTAAATAGTAATAGGTTTTTACCCTTTTAGCTGGCACAAAAACTGACACCTTTAAAAGGGTAAAAACCTATTGCTATATCTTGTTACTGGCAAAGGAGGTCTCATAACATTTTAAATGTTTTTTTCACCGTCCTGCAGCAACTGCATTTCCCATCGAAGAGTTTTGTTGAAAGTGCTCCCCGGAATGACGGATAAAACATCTCTTACTCGAAGACATCTCAAAATAAGTCATGTTACGAACTCTCCTTCCGAGGGCCCGTTCTCGTACCTTCTCGGCGAGTCTTCCAAACGGGCGTTTTGTCTCGTGCCGTGCCGCGACACTGCCCGGAGGGTGACTGGACTAACGGTTGGGATGGCGTTGTTTTTATTTTCACGGACGAGGTTATCCCGTGGGATAAACCTCGCGCTCCGCGAGGTTTCTCTGCAACGCCCGGCTATGCGGTCGGTGAGAGGAGGTGGCAGAGAATTAAATGTTCCGTCGGGAAAAAACAAACCCCTGCGTTTTTGGCAGCTGCTGCTGCTCACGATGAACATTAAGTAATACGCTGGCAAGCAGGAGCAGTGCTTTTGATTTGCTTGCATCTGACAAGCCGCGAGACGGCTCGTGTTGCGCGAAAAGATGTCGTGTATCTAAGCGTGGCGTCTTCGCAAATGACGCTTAGAATTACTTTGAACTAAAACGAAAACTATTTATACTTTACTCTTTGGTTCTTTCGGTAAAGTCACGTGGGTATGAACTAAAATAAATCACGACGTTTCGGGCGCAACACAAGCGTCCATCATCAGGTGGGAAAGCGTGGCCTGCTGCTGAGGCAGACTGTTTTTCAACGTTTTGAAATGGGTGTAGCCCGAGGGTCATAAATAAGTGGCCGGGGCTAGTGATGTTAATGTGAGAGATTAGCGTGTAACTAACTGTAAGATAGAAGAGCAGCCTCCTCGACCAGGGAGTACCAGGTAATGGTACTCCCTTTTTCAGAAGCGACCTGGCCACAAATGATAGGTCGAGGAAGTGGCTTGTCACGTGGGGATGTACAGCAGCAGCAGCAGCAGCAAAAATTATCTCAACGCGAGTTGGGTCTAAATGTGGAGGGAAAAACCGGAGGACCCGGAGAAAAATCCACGCGACCACAGGGAGAGAGACACCGCAAAGTCCAAACATACAACAGGCGTCGGGGTTGGGATTGAACCCATGACCTCTGTATACCAGGCGAGGTAGAATATATAACAACTCAGAATACATATTATCTTGGCATTTTATAACGGAAACAAGCGGATCACTTTTAGTGCGTCCAGCATTGTGAGAACAGTATGAAAATGACAGCTGCGTCTTATTTTCCGTTGCAGAGCAACAGGATCTCTCCTCGTGTACATGCAATTATCTGCACGGGGGGGGCTGGGGTCGTTCAGGGGTTGACCGTACCGCTCCCAGATCCGCCAAACCTATAATAATCACTAGACGTGCGTGTCGGCACGTCATTCGGGGGTGGGTGGGGGGGGAGACAAAGGTGGTCGTGTGAGCGTGCCGTAGCCCACAGAAGCACTGTTCGTGTGCCTTGTTGCTCACGATCGTCACGTCCATGCAAACACAACAGACGACGACGACGATGATGACAGCGTACATTTAGATTCGTACGCTTTACTGTACGCTACGTGTCACCACCCACACCAACTCCCTCCGCGCTTACAGCGCTTCAAAGGGCGACGGGATCGTGTTCCTTAGACCCGTTACGAAGTCACACGGAGCCTCGCTCCGACAGCTTGGCTTGGCGGCTTGTTGCTCACCGAAAATAGCACGAATATCGAAAGGCATCGCCGCGTGTGATTTTAACACCAGGTGGCTCAAAACAGAAATTACCATAGACACGGGGACTTCGGGGAGACTGCGAAATCGCCCGGGACGCTGATCCATGGAAAACAACAACAACAACTACAACAACAAAACCCCGACTGCTCCGCGGTTATCGTGTCGCTGCCCTACTCTGTCCTGCTACTCGTCGTGCTCCACTCATTTCGCGCTCCCCCGTGGGAAGGGCGGGCGGGCGGGCGTGCGTGCGGGCGTGCCCACACACGGAGCGAGGACGACCCGTGGCGCTCCTCCTGCCCCGCCGGCTGCGGGCATCGTGCGGCCGCTTCTTGTGCCCCTTGAGTCAGCGAGACTCGTGGGGCCCCGTGGGACCACTCGGGGCCCTTCAAGCAACCGCGCGCGAGAGCGCCGAGCTGGGCCTGCCGTGTGAGCACACTGAAGACGCATTCCTGTTTGAACGTTTATCAGTGTCTCTCTCGCTCGCTCGCTCATGCACAGCTCTCGAAAGCTTCGGGGGCGCCACGGTGGCGAGGTGTTAACTACCTCGCCTGGTGTGCAGGAGGTCGTGGGTTCGATCCCGACCCTGATGAGATGTTAACTACCTCGCCTGGTATGCAGGAGGTCGTGGGTTCGATCCCGACCCTGGTGAGATGTTAACTACCTCGCCTGGTATGCAGGAGGTCGTGGGTTCGATCCCGACCCTGGTGAGATGTTAACTACCTCGCCTGGTATACAGGAGGTCGTGGGTTCGATGCCGACCCTGATGAGATGTTAACTACCTCGCCTGGTATACAGGAGGTCGTGGGTTCGATCCCGACCCTGATGAGATGTTAACTACCTCGCCTGGTATGCAAGGAGGAATATTTGAAGTTTGCACGTCTCTCTTCCTGTGGTCTTGTCGATATTTAGCGCTTTGAGTAATTTGGCTGCTATAAATTTCCACGTGATAAGCCACATCGTTGAGCTATCATTTGTGATCGCCGGGTCGCTTTTTTTTAAAAGAGCTACGTAGCTCAGTGGGCCTTACCTGGTAAAATAGAAGATAGTTTTTGTTCAGGATGCTCTTGAGAATGGGAGCCGCTGGCCATGTAATGAATCCTCCCCCACCCTCGTTATTGCACGACGTGTCGTAATTTAAGGCCACGTTTGTTCGTGCCATCTCATTTTTATTTTCTGTCTGCTCCTTTTGTGTTATGTGTATCGAACGTCTCATTCTGGCTTGTTCATTGTTTTCATATAAATGTAACATTTGCATCTAAGTTTCGTATAATTTGCACAAATCATAAACAATTTGTTCTTAGCTATTTTTTTTATATGTTATTTTACCAGGTAAGGCCCACTGAGCGATATAACTCTTTTTTTCAGAAGCGGCCTAGCCACAAATGATAGCTCAACGAAGTGGCTTATCACCACGTAGAAATGTATAGCAGACAAACACTGTCAACGCGTCATGCTGATTATAAATGTGGAGGGAAAAACCGGAGGACCCGGTGAAAAATGCACACGACCACGGTGACATGCAAACTCCAAATATGCAGCAGGCGTCAGGGTAGGGATCGAACCTACGACCTCCTGTAGACCACGCGATGTAGTTAACATCTCGCCACCGTGGCGTATGACGTGATGGTTTAGTAGTGAGCTCGAGAATAGAGCCTAATCGGTGACATTATGAATCGTTACATCCCTCATACCCAATGACTCCAGACGGCAGCGTGAATGAGTTTGCGAGGTAGCTCATTAAGGACAGGTTTTCTCTTCTTGCGTGTGATGGTACCAATGTGTTCAGGAGCTACATGCTAACTTCGATGTCTGCTTGCCACGACGAGAGGGCTTCAGGAGAGAGAGAGAGAGAAGAGGGCTTGTGTAGTGTTTGCTATACCTCCTCCGTTGAAAGAGCACAGACTACAGTGGTTTACTAAACTGTCCACAGTTTGGGTTGCATGCCCACAATTGCACTCCTGTGGTTTGTGTCTTTAATTTTCCATGAATTTGATTGACATAAAAGTTTTGAACCTAAAGCATTTCCTGAGTGCTGCTCAGATCCTAGGTTCTACTCCAGACAACTGTCTGTGATTAAGTCTGCAATGTGTGCTCAGCTTGTACCACGCATTATGACGGAGACGAATTATACAGCAAGACCCCAAAAATAAACTCGGTGAGTAGTGGTGAGTGAGTTTTGTGGTGAGTGAGTTTTGTGGCTATTAAAGAGGTGAGTATCTCTGAGTGAGTTTTGTTTAATTATTTCAGAATTATTTTTTGGAGGAATTTAAATATTTCAGAAATATGAAACGAACAACGATACTCATGGTGATCCATATAAAAAAATGATCAGGCCACGTGTTAATTTTTATGCCAAATGTCTTGCCATAAACCCATCCACCACCTGTCAATATTGTCACGATTACAAATATATTACCATTGTTATTATTTATCTGTGCCAAGGATTTTCATAATTTTTGAGAATTTCCACGACTGAATCCAACATCAACGAATGATGACGTTTCGCTCCGACTGCCCTGAGCTTCAGAGCAGTTGGAGCCTCACGCCCTCGGTCAGAATTGGCACAGAATTGACACTTATGATCAATGCATTAGCACGCACGTATGTTGAACTTCTTTAGCACCATACGTAGCCAACCGCGCTAAAGAGGTGCATAGTTGTGAGTGAGGTTTTTTTTTATGACGGCGATGACTCAGCGGCAGTGGCATTCGTGTGAATGTGTAATTTCCATCACCGCCTTGAGGTCGTTGACCCAGATGAACAGCAGAACCTTGCGCACTTGAGTAGCGAGACTATTTGACTTTGACTCTTTAAATGCAGCTGTGTAGCTCGGGGGGGGGGGACAATGCCAATATTAGGGTCACCGAGCCAGCACCTCCGAGACCCCCGGGTTAAGGCTCTGGTTTGACCCCGAGCCTAAAATAATCCCATTCGCGCTCAAATGCATTAAAGGTCCCAACCCAACTCAATGACGGTTGCGCAAAAGAGCAAACGTCTCTGCGGAATTGGTATTTGGCCTCGATTCCACTGCCTCCAGGTGTGAACAGGAGCGGCTGTTTGAATCGCCAGCGTGGGTGGAGGAAGGTTCTTCACAGTTGGGGAGCGCGTGAAGAGTGGCTTCATACCCAGCGTATTTGACCCAACGCCAGGTGTCAGCGCCGACAGCAAATTTATATCATCTGCTGGCAGGGGAATTCAGAAATATCACACCGCCGTGGCTCAAAGTAGCACCGGCTGAACCCAGAAATAAATAAATAAATAAATGTTAAACAAAATTCCAAGAATGTTAGGATGCTGCTGTGGGCGTCCTCGCTGCTGCTGCTGTTGCCCGCGTGGGAGGTTCTTCGCAGCTGCGACGCGACCCGGGGGTGTCCCCCGTCCATCAGGTTCCCTCCGTCTCGTTTGGCGAGAGACCCCCCTGGCCCGCCTCCTCGCACAAGCGCCGATGCTGTCGATGCTCCGCTCGATCCGCGTGAGATGTCTCGCCGACAGTCGGGAGGGGTGGGAGCAAAGGGAGCTTGCTGCTGCTGCTGCTGGCTGGCTGGCTGGCTAGCTGGCTGGGAGGGAGACAGCAAGTTCCACTTGGAACGGGTCCAGGCGGCGTTCCTTTTGCATGTGCGCTCTGCTCCACTCGCGAGGCCCCTTCCATTCACTGTGCTCCGTGTTTATGTTTCGCGAGCCGCGGTGGATGATGCCCCAGGGGGTAGCGGGCGGGCTGGGCATCCGTGCCGCGCCACGCCGCTAACCAAATAGGCAGTGTTTCAAGGCGAGGTTGACAGCACCGCCTCGTCTTGTGAAGCTCTCTCTCTCTCTCTCTGTCTCCTCTCGGACGTGTTTGCGGGGTTGTAACGTGTGTCACTGAAAGATGTAAAGCAATAAATAAGCTTCACCCTATCCAGCAATAATACCAGCGGTGTTTTTAAGATGCTCAGACACCAAATAGCCACCTAATGTAAGGCACCGAGTCTACATTAGACACGCATGCTTGTGGTAAAACATACGATGTTTGTATCATAATCTATTCATTGTCTTTGCAACTGATTGGCGTCCACTGAAGACAACCTCCTTTAGGGCATTGTCTCAGCGGTATTAGACCAAAGGACGCCAGAAGGCGAACAGCACAGAAGCGATGCAAATATCAACGCACGGATCGATTCACGTTGACCAAAAACATCCCATAGGTACGCGACTGAAGATCGGAAACTGAATAATTCCTGAAGAAGCTTCCAGCACATTGAGTGAAACGTCGGACATCGTGTCGAACCCCCCCCCCCCCAAAAAAAAAAAACGTGGCACGACCTAAAACACGACAACAACAACAACCGCCATTCGCCACTAAGTGGCGGTGACGTCACCACGGCGCTTGTGCCAGGCTATGTGCACGTTGAGGCCAGCTGAGGAGCGGCGCACCTGTGAAAACCTACACGGTTCGCGTTGTCTTGTGGAAATTATACGCAAAGACAATTATTTTATACAGTCCCTTTGGCAAATTCACTGATGGATTAGGAGCCTCATCCATGCCACGTCGGTCATGAGGGTTTCTCGACCACACTTCATCGCACTGATCAATGTAGTTCAGATTTATCTCGCCACTCACGTGGGGGTTAACCAGCACCAGTTCAGATTTATCTCGCCACTCACGTGGGGGTTAACCAGCACCAGTTCAGGTTTAACTCGCCACTCACGTGGGGGTTAACCAGCACCAGTTCAGATTTATCTCGACACTCACGTGGGGGTTAACCAGCACCAGTTCAGATTTAACTCGCCACTCACGTGAGGGTTAACCAGCACCAGTTCAGGTTTAACTCGCCACTCACGTGGGGGTTAACCAGGACCAGTTCAGGTTTATCTCGCCACTCACGTGGGGGTTAACCAGCACCAGTTCAGATTTATCTCGCCACTCACGTGGGGGTTAACCAGCACCAGTTCAGATTTATCTCGCCACTCACGTGGGGGTTAACCAGCACCAGTTCAGATTTATCTCGCCACTCACGTGGGGGTTAACCAGCACCAGTTCAGATTTATCTCGCCACTCACGTGGGGGTTAACCAGGACCAGTTCAGATTTAACTCGCCACTCACGTGGGGGTTAACCAGCACCAGTTCAGATTTAACTCGCCACTCACGTGGGGGTTAACCAGCACCAGTTCAGATTTATCTCGCCACTCACGTTAGTCACGGCCGAGAGAGAAGTGTGCATCCTTCCAACAACTAACTCCTACTCACAACACGACCAAAACATTGTATACGTTCTGCATGCTACAAAAAAACAAGACATTGTGTACAGAGTAAACGAGAAGGGGAAATACGCTGCTGCATGTGACACATTCCAGCGAATCGCAGCAAACTCTCAATCGGGCAGCTAACTGTGAACGTGACGTACAAATCACGACCGGTGGTCAGGCGTGAAGGAAAACAATTCTGTTTTGTAAAAAAGGAAAAAAACAGGAAGGTTATTTAACATCACGTGAAAAATACCAAACACGGCACATTTTATGTAAATAAGCGGAATGATGTATCTTGTGTGTGTGTGTGTGTGACAGGCTGTCTGTCTGCACGTGCCACGATGACTTGTGAGCTCTTAAGAGGGGAATCTCCTTTTGCCGGAGCTACTGCTAAACAGAAGCCACCACCAACGCATTATCCACATCAAAGTCAAAGCACAATGTACGTATATCGTGGTGCCATTAAAAGGTGAGAGTCATTTATCTAAGGGACCTTTTTGCCGGCATCAAAATTATGAAAAAAGTAACAATAGGTTTTATCCGTCCTGGCAATAAAACAGGTGTTAAGACGTTCAAACACCCACTAGATACCTATATCAAGGCATCAAGTGTGCATTAACCACGCATAATTATGGCAAAACATGCACACAAACATGGTTAATGCTGACTTGATGCCTTGAAATAGTTAGCTAATTTTATTGTTTGGGTCTTTTGGTAAAGTCACGTAGATATGTTCAAAGAAAATAACAAAAAAACATCGAAAAAACTAATATATTTTTTAGTAGTTTTCTTTGAATCTATCTACGTGATTTTACCGAAAGACCCAATGAATATGAATTCCTGCAGTCACGAAAGCTTTAAGTCAAGATTTGGGTATCTATTTTGTGTTTGAACATCTTAACACCTCGATTTAAAGCTTTCGTGACTGCAGGGATTCATCTTCTTGGTTCTATCTGTGAAGTCACGTAAAAGGGAAATAATAAAATAATAAAAATAAAACATAATAAATAACATTCCCACGACGTTTCGGCCACAACACAAGCAGCCGTCCTCAGTTGAAGAAACAGAACTGTCAGAAAGACAGCGCTGTCTTTCCGACAGTTGTTGTGTTGTGGCCGAAACGTCGTGAGAATTTTATTTTATTACGTTTTATTTTTATTATTTTATTATTTCCCTTCTACGTGACTTTACCGAAAAAACCAAGAAGATCTTAACACCTGTTTTATTGCCAGGAAGGGTATGTTTTCGTGAAAATCATTATTAAGTCCATTGCGTAAACACAGACCTGCGTTCGTTTTCGAACGTAAAAATCTTTTTGCAGCATAGCAATAGCACTTTGAGAAGTTCTAAACGTTCTCAGGGTATGAATCGTATCGCTCACTCCCAACAATCCTTTCTTAGCTATTGCTTTCTGGATCGCCCCATGAACTGATCCATGGGACAACGCGTTGAACAGACGATTGCTGTATAAATCACTCTCCAGGGTGACTCCTTAAAACGTTCGTTTTTTAAACGTATTGTTTCCTGCTGCAAGGCAGTGTTTGCCAATGAGTCGGTGAATTATGTGCAACGTGACGTGATATTGTAGGGCGCGTCGGTGGCGAGATGTTAACTGCCTCGCCTGGTATGCAGGAGTCCGTAGGTTCGATCCCAACCCTGATGAGATGTTAACTGCCTCGCCTGGTATGCAGGAGTTCGTAGGTTCGATCCCAACCCTGATGAGATGTTAACTACCTCGCCTGGTATGCAGGAGTTCGTAGGTTCGATCCCAACCCTGATGAGATGTTAACTGCCTCGCCTGGTTTGCGGGAGTTTGTAGGTTCGATCCCAACCCTGATGAGATGTTAACGACCTCGCCTGGTATGCAGGAGTCCGTAGGTTCGATCCCAACCCTGATGAGATGTTAACGACCTCGCCTGGTATGCAGGAGTTCGTAGGTTCGATCCCAACCCTGATGAGATGTTAACGACCTCGCCTGGTATGCAGGAGTTCGTAGGTTCGATCCCAACCCTGATAAGATGTTAACTGCCTCGCCTGGTATGCAGGAGTTCGTAGGTTCGATCCCAACCCTGATGAGATGTTAACTGCCTCGCCTGGTATGCAGGAGTTCGTAGGTTCGATCCCAACCCTGATGAGATGTTAACGACCTCGCCTGGTATGCAGGAGTTCGTAGGTTCGATCCCAACCCTGATAAGATGTTAACTGCCTCGCCTGGTATGCAGGAGTTCGTAGGTTCGATCCCAACCCTGATGAGATGTTAACTGCCTCGCCTGGTATGCAGGAGTTCGTAGGTTCGATCCCAACCCTGATGAGATGTTAACGACCTCGCCTGGTATGCAGGAGTTCGTAGGTTCGATCCCAACCCTGATGAGATGTTAACTGCCTCGCCTGGTATGCAGGAGTTTGTAGGTTCGATCCCAACCCTGGTGCCTCTATTTCTGGAGTTTGCATGTACTCCTCATGTTCGTGTACATTTTTCTCCAGGTCCTCTCCACATTTAGAACACTGTGTAACAAAAATAAATTGTTCCTGGGTAGTGTTATTTCCTAATTGCTTATGCCTCAAAAGAACAGAAAATGACTATTATTCCCCTCAAACTTTGCTTTTGTGACCAGGACACTGATATTTTGAAATGTACCTATTTTCCAGAACATTCCAGATAGATTCAGTGCTGAGTAAACTTGGAGTAACTTCTAGAATATTCTTAAACTTCCCAGTAATATAAATAGTAGTATAAATAGTAGTTTAAATACAGGGGCCTTAAGCCCACCAGTTCAGTTTAGTTCCAGCTGCCTAAGTGGATACATATCTGCATTTTTCTGAGATGGCATCAAGAGGCTGCAAGCATCCGGCAGACGCATTTTGCGATGTCTGCGGCCAATTTATCAAGACAAGAGCGAGAAAGTCACTGTGGGAGCATCTGGTAAGATGTGTGAGGCCTACAAGGCATATTTCGGCATGCCTGTCGGGGATCAAGACAAACCCTGGGCACCTCATTTAACCTGCGAGCAATGCAAAAATAACTCTGGAAGGTAAGATGGACAATTGTTGCTCGGAATTTTAAGTTATAAAATTTGTTAAAATCTTTCAAATTGTAAAAGTTTTTAATTTTAAAATGTTTACGATTTTCATTGTTATTGAAAAAATATATCATACATGAAAAATGTTGCGTGAATCTCTTACACATTAGTCACGGGTGAAATACATTTATTTTTGTAGGCTGGTACAGAGGGGAAAAGAGAGCCATGAAGTTCTCTAAACCAAGAATTTGGCGGGAACCCACTGACCACTCAAGCAACTGCTACGTCTGCATGGTGGACCCTTCCAAACGTCGGACTAGCAAGAATGCACCTGCTATCACGTATCTGGACCTTTCTTCATCCATCGCCCCGGTGCCACACTGCCATGAGTTCCCTGTACCCACTTCTCTGGAGAGAGAGCAGCCGTCTTTAGAAGAGAGCAGCAAGTCAGAGAGCGAGTAAGACATAGATCCAGATGACTAATTCAGAGGTAGAGCTGAAGAGAGAAACTCATACTACCCCAACCAAAAAGGCCTCAACGACTTAACAGAGATCTTGGTCTCACCAAGTCCAATGCCGAGCTTTTGAGGTCTAGGCTCAAGCAGTGGAACTTGCTGGGTGAAAGTGTGCAAGTGCAAGTCGCAGATCAGAGGATGTGTCACCAAACTTTTTGCAGCTTCTTCACCCATCAAGATGGGCTCTGCTTTTGCCACAATGTAACCAGTCTGTTTGAGGCAATCAGAATCGCCTGTAACCAGAATGAGTGGCGCCTCTTCATTGACAGCTCATCCAGGAGCCTCAAAGCCGTGCTGCTCCATAATTGTAACAAGTACCCGTCTCTTCCCCTGGCTCACTCGGTCCACCTCAAAGAGGATTATAACAGCATCAAGACCTTGCTGGACGCCTTGAAGTATGATGAGTATGGCGGTTTTACCCAGTTTCCCTGCTATCTTTGCCTTTGGGACAGCAGGGACACCAAGGTACACTACCACAGGCGGGACTGGCCACAGCAGATCGAGTTCTCTATGGAGAGGAACAACCTCAAGTGCGAGCCACTGGTGGACTCCTGGAAGGTGCTGATGCCACCACTGCACATCAAATTGGGCCTCATGGAACAATTTGTCAGCTGTAGATAAGGAGTCGACAGCCTTCAAGTACCTTCAAGACTTCTTCCCTAAGCTGTCTGAGGCAAAGGTCAAAGCCGGTTTCTTCATCGGACCACAGATAAAGAAGATCCTGGAGTGCAATGAATTCCCCAAGAAGCTCACTAGTAAGGAGAAAGCGGCTTGGAACAGCTTTGTCGCAGTGGTTCGTGGCTTCCTGGGCAATCACAAGGTAGAAAATTATGCGGAGCTGGTTGAGACTCTGGTGAAGAACGACGGCAGAATGGGCTGTAGGATGTCCTTCAAAGTCCATATCCTTGATGCTCATCTTGATAAATTCAAGGAGAACATGGGAGCGTACTCGGAGGAACAAGGTGAGTGCTTCCACCAGGATATACTGGACTTTGAACGCTGCTACCAAGGACAGTATAACGAGAACATGATGGGAGACTACATTTGGGGGCTAATTCGTGAAAGTGATTTACAGTATAATCGTAAATCTCGTAAAAACTACTCACTTTTAAATCGTTTGTAGTATTTTTTTTATTACTTTAGTATAAATACATGTTAATTTGTTTTTTTTCTGATTTTATGTGAACGAAAGAGCCAAATTCTCCCGTCTTCTCATTGAAATAAGGTAAATTTCTAAATATGACTGTCCTGGTCACAAAAGCAAAGTTTGTGCGGAATAATATCAATTTTCTATACTTTGTAGGCATAAGCAATTGCGAAATAACACTTACCACCCAGGAACAAAAATTGTGTTACATAGTGGAATCAACGTTTGTTTAGAGTATTTGGTTTCTGCTATACATTTCCACGTGATAAGCCACTTCGTTGAGCTATCATTTATGGCCCGGTCGCTTCTGAAGAAGAGATATGTAGCTCAGTGGGCCTTACCTGGTAACGTTAAAATAGTTTTATAGTTTACTTTAGTTTGGTAATGACAGTGACATGACATTGTATATTCATTGTGCCCGAGTGTCATTGCTCCATCCCCTCTTCAGTCAGCCTGTCTGCCTACCTTAAACACCAACTCATCGCGGCTTTCGTTCCGCAAGACGATAACCCTTCCAATGACAATAACCATCCAATTCTGCTCCATTTTATTCTCAAATTTTCTATTAAAAAGTGATTCTGATGGACGCTGCTTTTAGAATTCGCGGGGACAAAATACGATAACGGGAAATGAATTCAACCGACACCAGCTGAAAAGATGTCACGGTGGTGCTATGAGAAATCCCACAATGCACCGCTGCCTACTAATCCTCGGTGTTTAAAGGATGTCCTTGAAGCGACATTCAGAAGTGCAACCTTTCATGCAGGACTTTTGCAAAGTTAACACATCGCATAATTATTTTCTCTGCAACAGTCTTCCCGCTGAATTCCGCCAAAAATAAAACCTGTTTGTGAGGATAACACCTTTGCGGCTTCAATCCACGTACATATGGGCTGTGTTTTTTGCGTTTACTACTATTGCCGCCATAATCATCGGCAATATACAGAATTGCAGGAAATCAGGAAAACGTAATTAGAAAGCTGAATCAAAATAATGATAAAAAAAAAATCTCTCGAATCATTTACTGTCACACGGCATTACATTTCTCATTACGAGCTAAATGCCCAGGCTCAGCTCTACGAGCAGTGTGAGTCCCTGCCAGAGCTCGCCCCGAGATCGTGGCTGCCAGCAATTTCATTTTACTCACGAGCCCATTTGTCAGTGCTTTAATGAACACGAGCGGGTGTCGTCAAAGCCATTAATGCCATCTCGAATGGCGAGCACGCCCATTGCGATTTGTCCGCGCCTGCTTCTCCTAATGATCATGTGCACGTACGCTCACCCCCCCCCCGTGCGCTGTGTTACCTTTCATGGCACTGCGTTCGCAATGGGTGGTCAGAAAGACTTGAGGACGTGCAGGCGCGAAGTGGACCGTTCCATCGCAGGATCTCACATGAGTGGTGGTGGCAGTGGCAGCGGCGGCGGCGTCTTGGGGAGGGCCTTCATCCAGCAGTGAATTGAGCATGGTCAACGATGAGGATGTGAAAGCAGTAGGGGTTTTGTTTTTTTTACGAAGGCAAGTCAAAGGGCCTTTTCGCCTCGCCCAAACAAATATTGAGTTGACACATCTCCTTTTGCGGGGCATGAGAAACAACCTCGCTTAATTGTTGTTGTCCACAGAGAGCTGATAGGCTGAGTCATCTCTTTGAGCTGGTAAGGAAGACCCGGGATGTGGAAAAAACATGTGCTGGGGGTCAAACTCAGGAGTTCATTCTCCGAGTAATCGGTCTGCCTTCTAAAGGAAAAAGAGAGCTCTCTGTAAGGACTTTTTTTCTTCTTCTTGGAAGTCACGAGTCAATCAGGCTGGTGATGTAATAAATATTAATTACAGCTGCTTTGCTCTCCACCAAATGAAAGTTGCATTTGGTAATATATTCCAGTATAAATAAACCTAACTCACGGGCCCTTAATTACATTCCTGTTTTCTGAGCTATTTTAATTAATTGCGCCCATAAAATATACTGTGCCGTTAGGCAATGTACTACATTTCCTATATATGAATGTTTTTTTGCATCAATTTATTTCCCATTAACGTTAAAATAGTTTTAAAGTTCAATGAGGCCCTATGGCTTTGTGTGAGGTGGATGACACTCATGGGTTAATCCTGACTCTGGTGCGTGCATCATTATGAGCCAGCATTCCCATCTCCCACAGGTTTTCAAAATTCTCCCCAGCGTTTGGCCTAATAAAGGTAACTTAAGCTGGACCATTACGTTCATGTACCCACAATGCATCTGTCGGTCGCACGTGGTGCGGGCGAATGAATACATTTACCCATCGCCGGATACTCAATGGTTGGCTAATTGGGGGGGGGGAGTCTAAGATTACAGTATCTCTGGATGGCAGTGATCTCAATTGGTAAAATGTCTCTTATCAGTATTAAAAGACGATAAGCATTTTCTTTCACGTTTGTATTTTTTTTGCAGCAGCAGCGTGGCTTGGCCAATGTGGTATGACAGGGTTTCTCAACAGACGGCCCGTGGGCCCGGATTAGGCCCGCGGGAGTCTTCCGAGCTCAGGCCCGCCCAAGAGACGCGACTCACCGAGACTTCGGTTCGAGTGCAGGCGCTGGGTGGATCGTTAACATCGCAGGAGCTGCAGAGGTGGCAGCGGCTTGGGGAGGCGTTTGTCCAGCGGTGGATTGTTCATGGCTGATGACGAAGATTATGACGACGACGGAGATGATGATGATGAGGAGGAGACTTAAATAGATTCCACTGGTGAGATGAAAGCGAGATAAACAAGAGAGATGAGAGGCCAAGCGATGAGAAGCATATAATAGGGGGACCATGATGTCACATGGTCCACCAGCACAAGCTAAGTTTACTTTTTGACCTGCCAGAAAATATCGTTGAAGAACCCTCTTCTACAGTATTGCCAGTCAATTGTTGCTGTGAGAGACATCAAATCCTAGCAAAATGGCTCAGCGGAAATGATAACATTTTGGCTGTTCAGCTGACAATTCAAAGCATAGCTCATTCGTGTGATGGTGTCGTGACTTGAATTCAAGGTGTGGTGGCAGTTTTGTGCACTGCAATGGTGTGTATGTATTGCAGTGTGCTGGAAACACGAATGCTAAAGAATATCCCAAGCACGACCATCATTATAAAATATTTGCAGTCTTCTCAATACATATCATCAGCAATTAAATTGAGATATACTATATTACATGAACAACCATGTTCGCTTGTTAACGCAGAGAACCCTGCTCTTGATCTTTGAGGCCTCCGTTATTGAATATAAAGTCAACGAAACTTTTTTTTATTTTACCAGGCAAGCCCCACTGGGCTATGTAGCTCTTTTTAAGAAGCGACCTAGCCACGAATGATAGCTAATCGAAGTGGATTGCCATGTAGAAATGTATCGTAGCAGCCAAAACACTCCAAACGCAAAATTCCTAAATGTGGAGGGAAAAACTGGAGAGCCCCTGGAAAGATCCATGTGGACCACAGGGAGAAGAAGACACGCAAACTACACATATACAACAGGCGTCAGGGTCTGGATCGAACCCACGACCTCCTGCATACCAGGCGATGTAGCTAACATCTCGACACAATGGCGGCCCAACCAACTGGAGGTCGGCAATACTAATTTGTGGATACACATGTAAAAGTGCTGCCCCGCAATTTATTTCTCATGCCACTGCTGGCGGAAGGGCCTCCACTGGAGGGAGCTCAAGGAAATCACTGCAGTCTATAGGGTATTTGGCCTACTCTTCCACGCTGGACACAGATCTTGGAAGAGGTGGTAGTTACTACATTTTACTCTACCACGACAGGCAACCAGCCAATTGCTAAACCTGCCCATACTGGACACCTGTGGAAAAAGAGCTTCATAGCTCATCGACTTCTTCCAGTCTAGATAACGATTCTGATAAAGATGCTGTCAAGCTACGGTGTGCCCATTGTCTTTATCAAAGCCGCCGTCCACGGTGGCCAGATGTTAACTACCTCGCCATGGTATACAGCAGGTTGTGGGTTCGACCCTGACGCCTGTATATTTGGAGTTTGTGTATTTCTCTCCCTGTTGTTGTGTGGATTTTTCTCCAGGTCCTCCGTTTTTTCACTCTGCATTTCGAAACATGTGTTTACGAAACATGCGTTTAATTGGTGGAAACCCACCGCCATCGCGGTCACAGCCCACCACTTACATTAACATAAGCTGCCCCACCCATGCTGCTGACACTTGGGCTACGCCCATTTTAAACCTTTATGAACAGTTTGCCTTTAGAAGCTAACCCCCTTTTCCTGATGACGGCCGCTTGTGTTGCGATCGAAACGTCGCAGTTTTTTGTTATTTTCTTTGAACCTATCTATGTGACTTTACCGAAAGACCCAAAGAATATGCGTTTAGAGTATTTGTCTGCTATAAATTTCCACTTCAGCCACTTCGTTGAGTTATCATTTGTGGTGGCCAGGTCGCTTCTGAAAAAGAGCTGTGTAGCTCAGTGGGCCTTACCTGGTAAACTAAAAATAGTTTAGTTTAGTCCACAGGAGCCGCTTTATAATTTACATTCAGCTATTCCCGCAGCCCATTGGCAATGCCGGGTGGACAGAGGTCAGGAGAATTTAAGATACTTGCACCATGGCTTCAACTGCCGCGCCCAGAGATCGTATCGAATCAGTTGACCTTCAGATTGCAGGTCCAGCGTGATGCTGACCGTTATGCCACCACGGCAGCTCGCCACATCCGCAGGGATTCAATTAATATATTTTTTTGTTATCGTTCGCTCGGTGTTATCGTAACAACAAAAATACTAATCAGCTTTTCTCGAATAAAGGTCGCCTGAAGAATCCGCGGGCCCGGTGGGTTTTTTGTTGACAAAGGTCTCACCGTTATTGGCTCTGGCTCTATTTTTTTCCGTCCGCGTGTCTTTTTTAAAGCGACTCCCCCGGTTTGAGGCCCTGTTGACGAACGCGACGTGTCAGCTCACCGAGGTGCCACCTGCTTTGATCCCTTGGGGGTTTTTTTTGCCCCCCCCCCCCACCCAAGGCACAAAAGCGACTATGAAAAAGGGTGGGGGGGGGGAGTAGGGTGGGGCGCGGGGTGAATGTCATCTCTTCAAAATATTTTCATGTGCATGCCGGTTTGATGTCTCGGAACGTTTCGCCGGAACCGGCGCAAATAAAAACCACCGCCCCTCGGCTCTCCGCGCTTGATATTTCACCGCGAACGCTGCTTTGCAATGACGGGGCTGCGGTGCACGCGGCGAGCGGATAAATAATTCGAGACTGCAGCTCGTGTTGGCCCAGTGCTGGGGAATGTCCCTGAGCTATAGGCGTTGATATTTTTTTTAAATATATGTACAAGCAGAATTTCGCATGTTTTTTTTTTATATCTCAAATGCTCCACAGCAAAGCACTGTTAGTTGTGTACAAGACAGTGGTTTTGTTGGTTTGCGTCAAAAAATGTATGTTGGACTTCTTTCGCACCGTACGTAGCCAGTCGTGCTAATGAGAGGTGCGGGACAATAGTTTAGAGGGAGTGCTATTGCCAGTAACGTCCGGCGAACTCAGCAGTATTTGTTGAATAAGCCGGCCTTGTGCTGATGAGACCCAGCAGGTCAAAACCGATAAAGAGTTTTCTTTCTGAAACAAATGCTGCTTGATATTGAGTAAAACATTTGTTCTAATTTTATTGGAGACAAATGATGGAGTTCCTCCGATCGCATTTTTGTAACAATGGAATAATTTGTGCTTGTTTACAAGGTCCTAATTTTCTATCAGTTTCAACAGTACATGTAAGTACATGGGTGGTCAATATTGGTTCCGGCCAGTAGGTGGCTGGGCGTGGTTCTTGAGTAATCATTGGATGCACAAGAGTCACACGGTGAATGATGGGCAGGCTTTATGCAGACCTGTTCAGTGTAAATTCTATATTTTTGCATTTTACAGGGGTTTCAAAATGCATGTGGTGCCATCGATCTGAAGCGCTTCATATCCTCATTTCAAGTGTGCACCATTTTGCTTTTTAAGGTATCGGGCTTACAACGACCAGAATAATGGTCAGTTCCTTCTCAGTGCCATAAGCCATCCGCGTGTAGAGGAAGAGGGGTCCCATATGATTCTTGGCACTATGGCCCATGCCAACCACGCCCTTCGTGACTGCCCAGCTCGGCAATGTGGTCAGTGTAAACATTCAGCAGGAGGTGAGGCAGCCGCAGGAGCCACTTCTGTGCCGATACACGATGTGAGATCGCCTTGCGGAGCCGTGAGGATGGTGGGGCAAATTGGACATGGCAGGGTTGTGCAGACTGCGAGTCTTTGTCGTCTGCATCTTGGAATCTTTGCTAAGTAAATGTGCGTATGCGCGCAGCACCTCCGACCAGCACCGGCTACGTACGGTGCGAAATAAGTTCGCCATACATGCATTTTGTCACTCCACTGCTGGATGAGGGCCTTTCCTACGCCGCGTGGGCTGTGGGGGATATTTGACCATACTTCACCACGCCGGTCAGTGCAAGTCAATGCGGGTGGGGAGCACGGACGTTGGGGCAGGGTGCAGTGCGAGAACGGATATCGCCGCAATTCGCTAGAGATGGGGCAGCACTTACAAGAGGTGCGCATTGTATGTACAAATAAAGAGCTTTCTGCATATTCAATGGACACCTGTGTGTGTGTGTTTGTTGTTAGCTCTTTGTGTTTCAGGCGTGCGTTTGTCTAGTCCCTTTGCGATGTGTTTCCTCGTCCTTTACGAGAGGCGAATTGCACTCCCCTCTGCTGAGAAGCGTAGCCGCACAGCAGACGACAACGCCCATCCAACCACTGGGCAGACGCAAAAACCTGCTTAGCTTCCGAGATCTGATGAGATCAGATGGATTCTGGAGTGATTTGATCATAGGCAAATACATGCAGAGCGTGTTATCATATATTATATTTACATATTTAGAGCTGTGGAGTTTTTAATGATTAATGAGATGACGCATCATCCAGAGGAAGTTGCTGCAGAGCAAGCACTGCCCTCAATTCAGTGAAGAAACTTAGCCTGGGCTCAAGCATCGACTGCCCAGCACTGGTTCGAGTAGTGGTTAAGTCATATAAACCACGCGTTACATTTGAAGTGAAAAAAAACCTGTATGATTTATCAAAGCCAATGTGTCCACCCGCTGAACACCAAACTGGGGCAATTCTTATCTCCATTAGCTGTGCTGAACCAGCGGGTGGAAGCTCCACACTCCAGTGAAAATGGAGCAATCACTGTTTTTTTAGCGATGGGAGAAAACTGCAGAATCCAGAGCAAAGCTACGCAAGGAGCGTTGAACCATCACGCGAACTGCGGTCATGCTCGCAGCGGCTCTTGGCTGGCCGTCGGACAAAGGCGGTCGCCGCATCGCGCGTCGGTTTCAGATGCGCTTCTAAGGCCGTCTGGAACGCTCTCTTCCTCCCGATATTAGGAAGGCACTGGAGCTATGCACTTTTACATCAACATTGAAACTCATTTCGAAATACTGCTCTTTTGTGTTTAGTTTGTTGTCCTGCCTTTGCACCTCCGATGAGCACGGTTGGCTACGTACGGCGCGAAAGAAGTTCAACATGCATACAACAGAGGGAGTTAATGCAAACCCCACATAGAAGGACACCCGAGTAGAGAATCGAACCCGGGAGCTTTTTGCTGTGAGGCTCGAGCGTTACCGCTCGGACACCCGACATTTGGCTCCACGTGCGGGGGGAGCTTCTCTATGACGTTCCTGAAGAAGGTCCAAACACGTGGAGCGAAACGTCAGACACTGTGCTGAACGACAAAGCGGTCGAGCATGAAGGCGCATCGGACAGCTACGGGTACACTTTGACATGTGACTTTCGATCAGATCACGGAGTTTGGTCGTGATAATAATGATTTAACAAAACATACTGCACCTTTATATGCGGTTAAAAGACAAAACAGCTTTTTTGTGTATAGTTTGTTGTCCTTCTCCACCGAACCTCCGATTATCACGGTTGGCTACGTACGGTGCGAAAGAAGTTCAACATACTGTACACATACATTTTGATTTGAAGCTTTCGTGACTGCAGGAATCCATACTCTTTGGTTTCCCACCTGATGATGGACGCTTGTGTTGCGCCCGAAACGTCGTGATTTATTTTATTTCACACCTACTACGTGACTTTACCGAAAGAACCAAAGAGTATACACATACATGTGTGGCCACAGAGGCAACCCAAGCTCTCTTTTTTTTAATCTGCGGTGAGCTGTTGTTTGGAGCGAGACACTGAGAAGCCAAGCGGCCTGCCGATCCTCGCCCAGTCAGAGATCACTTGCGAAACACCCAGAGACGGGGATGCAATTTGACCGTCAATTTGAGAACGAAAACAGCGGCTCTCTCTGACAGCCACCGCCGTGGTGGCCGCTCGTGGAGGTGAGCGATCGGTAAACCGTGTAATTTAGCGGAAATTGCACATTTCACATTATGGTTGACGTTGTTGTCTTTTTTTCCTTCGGGCTAATGGCTTAATTTCATGCAATTTGGAGCAGGAGACATTGATTTTATTTAATATTGTAGGTTATTTAGATAATAAATTGTTTCATGAAGACACTTTATGATAATCTGCCACGTATAATTATGGCATTCGCGTTGGTATTCTGTCATTGAATTTCTTCAGATTTGATTTATCACTCGTACAATCTGTACAATTCAATAGCCTGGGACGATTTATATGCATTTTGGAGTTGTTTGCTGTATCGTGTGCCAACACTTTACCCCTGTGGGTGGGAGTTGTGTGGGGAGCAGTCGTGTAACGGTTAGAGTGCTGCGCTATAAACCTGGCGACCCGAGTTTGATTCCCACTCACCACGAACACCACCAGTGGCGATTATCAGAACCGATCTTCGGCTTCCCCTAGCGACACAGCTTTAACTGAGTATCCGGTGCGGTGTGTTAACATCGTCACTGGGGAGACAAAGGCGGCCGGGCGTGGTACTGGCCACCCACCCCCTTCGTGTGCCTTCTGGCCTTCATAGCAGTGACGTGCGGTGAGGTCAATGGCTGGGGAGGCACTGGCTAGTGTCAGAGCCAGATTCACACACTGAGGGGGGCGTGACCTCACTGAGGGGGCGTGGCTTCACTGAGGGGGGCGTATCTTCACTGAGGGGGGCGTGTTAAACACGTCCCCCTCAGTGAGGCAGATGTAATAGCTGCCTCCCCTGGTGCTTTTTCATTGCAGTTTCATGACGAGACCAGCGAGCCTAAATATCTTTATACACATACGTGAAATAAGTTACCTGGAGTATGGAAGGCGAGGACATGAAATGAAGGGGTCTACAAACATCACATTGGTGGCATACTGAGATAGTAACAGGCACGCGCTTATTGCCCGCGCTCCATACAGTTACTGAGGGGTTGCGCAATCAGAGGGGAGGCTGAGCTCGTCGCTGCCTCACCTCTCATCTCTTCCTGTATTTGCAGTGGAGCTCTGCAAATTTGGCGATTTTGAATATAAAAAAAAGATTGGAATCGTACAGAAATTACATTTATAACACAGATCAGTGGAAAAATCTTAATATTTATTTGATTATTCTTTTTTTTTTACTTTTCGCAACAGCTATTTTCATCGGAGTATGACAGCTGAGGCTCTGCCTCCCCTGCATCCCCTGACCGCACGTCCCTGCATCATAGGTGCTCGCTAACAGCACTTGCCCCTACAGGCTGTTACAGGCTCCACGGGGCACAATTTGTCTTTGTTTTGCACATGAGCGCACATCTCACACTGTCGGGAATTGTTGTTGCGGTGCTGAGAACACCACGGAGATGCCCGCTGTTGCATTGAAATACAGAGGCGATCGATCGCCAGGGAATTTGTCCCGATTTCTAAACGAATCGATGGAACGAGTTCCTTGTAACAAAATGTACTTCTCTGTAGCAGGGCGGCTGGAAATAAAACAGTTCGCGTAAGAAGCCAACGTTTGCAATGCAATTCAGAAGCGAATTCTTTTGCGACGCCGTTCATCTGACGCTTGCTTGCCCGACCCACGCCGCCTCTGCGGCCACTGGATTCCTGTCCCGGCGATGTGACACCGACAGTTTGTTGTGTGTGCGGTGTCATTGATAATGGCACCGTAGTGTAGCGGCAGTGCCGTGTGAGTGGTACTGTGTGTTTGTGGTTCTTCGTGCTTTTTGGAGTACCTGACCCTCTGCTCACGATCATTAAGGACCTTCGTGATGGTGAGCGGGCCCGGGTAAAACTACGTGGCCGGGAATCAGAGCCATTCCCTGTACACCTTGGGGTGCGAGAGGGATGTCCTCTGGCTCCCACATTATTCAACATCTATTTTGACCACGTAGTTCGTGAAGCCTTCAATAGCTGTACCGGGTAAATCTCCATATGGAACAGATATAATGGGAGGCTGATCGATGCCCGGGTGCGGTCAAGGGATGGCTCCCTATTACTCAACCACGTTATGTATGCCGATGATTTGGTAATAGCTGCTCATTCAGAGGAGGAGTTGGAGACGCTGCTGCTGAGACTGGAGTGTGCCACTAAGAGATGGTGCCTTACCATCAGCTCCACCAAAACTAATCACCTGCTTGGCTATTTTGTACCATTGGACACTCCACCCCCACAACTCCCAATCGGTGATGGGGCAGTTGTAGAGAGAGTGGAGAGTTTCCCGTACCTGGGCAGTGTGCTTATGACCGGCTCCAGTTTAACAGAAGAGGTCTCACTCCGAATCAGTCGAGCGGCAATATCTTTTCATCGGTTGCGTAACGCTGTGTGGAAGCTACCTGGTCTGTCGCTCCGCACTAAGCTTCATGTCTTCTCGGCCACAGTCATTCCCTCCCTTCTCTACGCTTGCGAAACGTGGACCCCCCTAATGGAACATCTTCGCCGGTTAGAAACATTTAGGCTAGCCTGCCTACGATCCATCCTGGGTTTAACCAGGCTGGATTGTGTGAGGAGCTCACAAATCCTTGAAAGATCTGGGAATGGTCCCATCGGTGAGCTCCTCCGGCAGGCAAGGCTGCGTTGGCTGGGTCATGTAGCCCGCATGCCCAGCCACCACATGCCGAAACAGCTTTTGTTCGGCCGGATCGAGGGGGCTAAACGTGCGTGGCACGGGCTAGAGAAGAGATGGAGTGATGTGGTACAGGAGGACGTGGAGCTGAGTGGACTTTCCGATGACTGGTACCAGCGGTGTCCAGATCGGCCTCCGTGGAGGAGGCTCGTGAAGGACGCTACTCGGCAGTTGGAGGTAGTCGCCCTCCAACAACAACGGAGGGCGGAGGAGCGATGCTCACAACAACGAGTGGAGCGCCTGGTAGCTAAAGCACAGCAGGTTGGCAAAGTAGGGGGCACAGGTGGTGCATCAGTCAGTCATCTCAGTCATCTTAGTCAGTCGACCCGTGGCACTTGGGTCTGCCCCGTGACCTCCTGCCCGCGGGCGTTCGACACTTCACGTGGCCTCAATGTGCACATGGCCTGGCACAAGCGTCGTGGTGACGTCACCCCCACTTAGTGGCGAATGGCGGTTGTTTGTGTGTGGTGTCATTGATAATGGCACCGTAGTGTAGCGACAGTGCCGTGTGAGTGGTACTGTGTGGGCGGAGCCTCTCCCTGGCACGTGATGGGCATACCAGGGGAGAGGCTGAGTAAACACGTGGTGGCACGTGACCGCATGGGGCGGTAACGAGGACCAAGGTGAGAGGAACACGTGAGGTGAGTCCTGAACCCTCTCGAAGGATCTGGAAAAGGGGCGTGGCCAAGGGCGGGGCCTGGCCACGCCGCAGGGATAAAAGCCGAGCCCCGGGGGGTGGCCAGGGTTGGTCCTGGCTGGGAAGAAACCTACGTGGTCATGGTCTTCAGTCTCCGGGCGTCGCATACGTGGACCAGGCAGCGTGTTGGGTGTCCTGGTCCGATTTAGTAGTTGTCCCATCCAGAGTGTAAATAGCTCTCTCTGCCAAGAGTATATAGTTAAGTATGAGAACGGTGGGTTACCACCCTATGTCATTACCCCGTTAGTGTTGGGTTTATGCGATGTTAATAAAACGTGTTGCCTCCAAGTTCTAGTGTGCGCCTCGATTGAACCCATGACATATGTGCAAAGAAAGAGCTTTCAGTATATTTAATGGGCACCTGCGTGTGTGTTGTTAGCTCTTTGTGTTTCAGGCGTGCGTTTGTCTATCCCTTTGCGATGGGTTTCCTCGTCCTTTACAGATGCGAAGTGCACAGTAGAGCGGCGCAGTCCAAGTACACATTGGGTGAAAAAGACAAACACAAAACAAAGAACCGCCAAATGATGTCGTGTGCCTTAACATCGACGCTGGGAAGACGGAGATGGGCGTGCGCGGTTCTTCTGGCCACACCATCCACCCTCTTCGTCATCATTCAAGCCCCTAACAGGGGCAGCCCACCAACAGTACTCGCCCCAACAGTCTGTATGGCTGTTTAACGCGGAGGCTTTTGCGACCAATATCCATAATAGAGGGGTTTTTGGTTTAGATCACGTAAATATTTACGCGATCTAACCGCCTAAACATTTATATTTACGCGATCTAACCCAAAAAAAACCTCTTATTGAAGCCTGTATGGCTACACGGGGGGTTCTTTGTCATTTTATGAAATACAAAAACCTTGACATCAATGTACCCTTCGGAGCCTTTTTCGCTTTCTCTTCATTAATCTGTTGAATCCTTTATTATTTCTACACCGCTGTTCCCACAGGTCGTATAACTAACTGGCTGGCGAGCGATGCGTTGCATTGTATATCCCCACGTGCCCTCATCTGATTTGCAATAAAACAGTTAATTCATCCTTTCAGTCATTTGCTTCCTGTCCCTCCTGCCTGCCCAGGATTCTGCATGCAACTCCATATAAATGAAGTGTTTAACCCGTCCGATTCATTGTTTCTGGCAGGTTACGTAATTACCTGCCAGATCCGAGCGTCCTATTTATGCATTTTTATCTACAGCCCGGCGTACGGATCTTTAAGCATTGGCCGTGTCGTTTAAAAAGAACGTCTTCACAACCCCAGGCTTCCTCCACTGGAACATTCTTTTCGAAATTGTGGTGAAATTAATCATCTAGAATACTGCATTATATGCAGCGGTGTAATGGCTATCACAATGAACTTACAATCTGGAGGTCGCCCGTCCGATTCGATCTCCTGCCGATGGACCAAGTTTCTTAAATCCTCCCCGCGCAACCTCTGCTCACCCAGGCAGTGGCTCGGCAAGGTCGCGTGTGGTAGAGTAAAACGTGGGTCTGTCCTGCATGGAAGAGTAGGCCTAACAAATACCTTTCATAGCGGGGCCCTCTAGAGTTCCCACTAGCGGAGGCCATTCGCTGAACAATTACAGCACTGTTATTGGGCCCCTTCAATCTGAATAACGGATTCTGGGTGGGTGTCAGTGGGCGTCGCGCTCGGAGGCTGTCAGCAGCTCTCAAATCCTCTGGGTGGCCGGGGGTTGGAATCCACCTCGGGCGGCGAGTCCGCCGTTGGGGCAACACAGATCTGCTGCGAGCACTTGGCGGCACCGTCTTTGTAGCTTTGGCCTATGGGGCCGTCCATAAATGACGTCACGCACTTGGGGGGGGGGGGTCAGATATTTGTGACGATGTGTGACGAGGGGGGGGGAGGGGTGTTTGAGAAATGTGACGTCACATCAAAATGCGCAACTTTAAATAAATATAGACAACACGTTCTACTTAATTAAATATAAATTTTAATAAATGTTTTCTCCTACAACAGAGCGCAGCGCCACATTAAATACGCACTACAATGACAATAGTTTAAACCGATTTGAAGCATTTTTTTTGTTGGGGGGGGGGGGGCAGAGCTTTGTGACGTCATATTTGAGGGGGGGGGGTCTGACTTTTTGTGACGCCGTGTGACGATGGGGGGGGGGTCAAAAATCCTCCAAAATCGCGTGACGTCATTTATGGACGGTCCCTAAGACGAGTACGTTACAGTACACTATTGCGTTTGCTCTTGTTTAGTTATTGCGGCACTGTCCATGTATTTCCACGATGTTTCCCCGTGTCTTGAATTGCATTTTTTTCCGATCGTTTCTCTGTTTTAAGTGATTTTCTGAAGAGCTTAATCCGTCCTTTCTCTGTTAAACTACTTCCCTGACTTTTACCCTGTTGCTTATTGATTAATTCATCCTCGACAGACTCGAGTGGAGGAAACATCTGCAGGCGATACGAAGCAGAGAACAATCCCCAAGGAGGCTTGATGCTTTGGCAAATGTTTTCTCCATAGATTTGCAAGTGCACAAATATATAAAAGGCGGCTGCAAAACAAAAATGGCGCTGAGAAACACAGCCTCCCAAACATATAAACGAACCCGATGTGAAAATGATTTGAAGTCAGTTGTTGTCGAGATTCGTGCTACCATCGGAGGCCACGAAGAGCCATACATCGATGGGGGGTGGAAATGAATTCGTACAACCGAGTGAAGCACACATTTCAAACTGCGTGTGTTTGGACGAAGGATGAAATTCACGAGACAAATAACACGTTGTTGGAGCGTTCGAACGATCCAAGCGTCCCCATGAAATCCATTTGATGTGTCCCATGCACCATAAAATATGCCTTTCTACTTAATATATTGTTTTTTTTTTATTCCAACACCATTTGTTTAAATCTTTAAGTCAATGTCTGTTTTCCTTTGGCCTCTTATTTTATTTTCAACTGTTGGAATTCCTCCCCCCCCCCCCCTTGATCTCATCATTCTCTTTTATTCACAACTTGGCAGAAAGTCAGGATATCTGACAAAGTTGTGAATGGCGTGCAGAGCATTCGCCAATACAGCAATGAAGTAGCGCCAACCACTGCCATATGATAAACAGGTCCCTGCAGGGTGGGCTGGTAGGACAAGTCTCTGCGCTGTCTATTGCTGATTTTACACCCAACAGCACGAGATTTCACTTCGTTAAAGTATTGAAAGGGGACGGACGGACGGACACATTAATCTATTGCAGGCTGGTACACTCAGTTTACAACTTCGTTCCTACCAGTATAATGATTCCTTGTAAAAAAAGGTTTCAGTTTTGTTGCCAAAAAAAGGGGACAACTCCTATTATTATATTTTGGTAATGGCAAAGGAGGTCTCAATCAAGTCAGTTGCAGTGTAATTATATGTACTCAGCTTTACGATGTTAGTTATTGCGTATATATTTTATTTTGGGAGGTAACCGGCGCGCCCGGACGAAATCCACACAGAACAAGGGGCGGTGAACGAACAACTCCATGCGGAAAGGCACCCGAGTCGGGAATTGAACCCAGGAAACTTCTTGCCGTGAGGGGCAGTGTGTTAACCATTGCGCCGCCCTGCTGCCCAAAGTTTCCGAATTGCGGAAAGGAAACCAGTAGCGCCGACGCAGGACCGGGCATTGTTTCCTTGCCAATCTTCATGCGGGTTAGTTCAATCTCTCCTCTCGCAACCCGGCTGATAGAACTCTGGTTTATTGGGAGCGCGATAGTCACGAGGAGCTGGGCGACACGGCCACGATGCGAGTGCGGGGCGGGAGCCTCGTGTCTTCACCGCCTTGCTGGTTGGCTGCATGATGCCTGGACGTGCCCGCAACGAATCGTTGCTTGCCACGGGACGCAGTTATTTTGCGTATACCAGGTGATGGCAGTTAAAAATCTCGCCACCATGGCGCGTCCCGTTATATTTGAGGATGCTGCCGTGGTATGGTTATGCAAGTGTGGAAATGAATAGTCACGTTGCTAGAATAAAATAATTCGGCAAGCATTCCGCGCGGTACGAGCTCGCCGATGGGTTTGTTGCGGGTTTCTACCGCGCGCTGTGTGTGCACGGTTCCCAGCCTTTCACTCCACGGGCTGGGTGGGAGCTTCTGAACTGACGCGCAGGACATGAAAGTTCCCAGCACATTGAGCGATGGGCCGGAAACCGTTTTGAACAACCCCCGGGTTCTCGCCGCAGTGGCGAGATGTTCACTACCTCGCCCGGTATACAGGAGATCGTGGGTTCGATCCCAACCCTGACGCCTGCTTTATATTTGGAGTTTGCATTTCCTCCCCGTGGCCTCGTGGATTTTTCTCCGGGTCCTCCGGGTTTTCCCTCCGCATTTAGAATGAACGCGCGATTAGAGCATTTGGCTGCTATAAATGTCCACGTGTTAAGCCACTTCGTTGAGCTCTCATTTGTGGCCAGACCGCTTCTGAAAAAGAGCTACGTAGCTCAGCGGGGTCTTACCTGATAAAATAAAAAATATATAGTTTAATATATTGGGGAGCTTCACAGCACGAGCGTAAAAAACCTGTGCATTGCCACTGCTACAATAATGCTGGATTGTGCAGAATGGACTCTGTCTGACAGTTTTCGGAGCAGGCTTCTGCCCGAACAGCATCATTTTGTTTAACAGGCCTCTGTATTACCGGTGTGTGTGTGTTTGGCCACAACACCCAGCTCATGGTGCTTAGTGTGCTCATGCATTTTGTCACGCGTGCTCATGACTCAAACGGAACCGTCGCAAAACAAAAACAGTCTATAATCACGTTGAGGTTTATCTAAGTCAGACCCCGCATCAAATGTGTGAAGGGAAGTCGTCGTTACGCATACCTCATTCGGATTGAGGGGCGCATCCCTCAGGCAGCGAGAAGAGTTCAATGAATTCAGAGAGAGTGTCTCTCTCATTGTGACAAGTTTAGCGCCCGTGTTCTCCTGGCGCCTTTGATTAACCAGAGGCGCTGTTGGCTCGTTAGAGTGACTTAAAAAAAAGTGACGTGTTTTTTAGGAGCGATTGTTTCTTGAAATGGGGTGGCATGTTAATTTGCCCCCCCACCCCCCCCCCCCCAGGTATAAACAAAGGCGTGTTTAAGTGCAGTAATTGCTGCCGTTTTTAATGTGTGACTCCAGTGTGTATTATGCGACCCGTGTCGAAAGCCATACGATATTCATAACTACAGAGCAATCCCGTAATTATAATATATATTGGGGGGGGGGGACACATCCCCCCCCCAACATTCAAATATGCTCAAAATGCCCCCCCCCCCCCAATATATTGCTATAAAATAGATTTCTGTTGAAATGATTGTGGTTATGGTTGTGCTTTATGAATCCCTAATCTCTGCCATTACATACAAGGAAACAAGAAAAGGTAAAAAGAAAAAAACAGCAATGTAATACAATATACACTATTAGACATTATGGTACAAAAGTCCATTATATGTGTTAGTGAATTATAAAATATTTTAAGCAGGAAATGACAGGAAATTAGTTTTAAAATTTACATTTTTTCTGGGGGGGGGGGGGGGACCCCCAGACCCTCTGGAAGATTTGGTCCCCCGCAATGTTGACTCCATGGCTACGGCTTTGCTACAGAGCCAATGGTTACCTGACGCCGTGCGAACTGGGTGTGGCTTTATGTTGCACATTATTCACCCCTGACACGTAGGGGTTTTGTTTTTTTTGCGGGCAATATTATGATTCATAATTGATTTTAGAGTTACGTGGTCGAACCCCCAAAAATCAATTATGAATCACGATCCACTCCGTTTTTAGCATGAGCTCGACGTTTTTTTAAATTCTTGCTTTGTTATTGCTCTCAATTTCGGCACACCGTGGATGTGCCTTGCTTGTGTTGCACGTGGCTCACTTCACCCTGCTGCACCCTGCCCGCCAAGTTCTCTGCGCACGAGTGAACCTCGTGGGTGGAGGAGGAGACCAAGGGGGTCGTGGTTGCATCACATCGACCGTCGCCATTGAGGCTTGGGGTTAGGAAGGGTGCCCGCTTGGGGAGCTTTCCAGACGGGCACCCGCCTTGGGGGTATGTGCCGGAGGGCGGGTGCTGCCGCCACGCGCTGGATCGGCCGGATGCTCCCGCACTTGAATATGTGAGCAAGGAGCTTTGTCGCTTATCGGATTCCTCCAGTATACATACATATCCTGATTCTGATTGAATTGGCTTTGACGGGAGGAGATGAACAAATTCCACATTTTATTCATACACCGCAAGTCCACGTGGGTTTGGGGGGAGGGTTGGGGGGAGTGGCAGTTGACGATTTGCTCCCTCCGTAGGCTTTTGGGGGGAATATTTTAAGAATAGCGAGAGTTGTCTCTCCACAACAGCTGTGCCAAAGGATGAGAGGGGTGGGTGGGTGGGGGCTGGTCTCCCGAGACACACACATCGACTGGTGGACTCTCTCGCCTTTTGGGGGCCACGGTTAGAGTGGTTTGGGGTTTTGGTTTTGGGGGGGGGGGGTTTCAAAGGGATTTGGCTTGATCAAGGATGATCATTTAAATGCGATTAGTTGGCGAACCACGCAGATGGGAAGATGTTTGGTTGATTCGCTTCTGTTTCGTACGTCTACCGTGTCATCTTTCGGCACGTAACGAGTGCTCGTTTGAAGTTACGCATGTTCTTGTGGCTCTAACGTCTGCCTTGCATATACCGTACAAGTAACTCGATCCAAGGTGGTGGTGAGGTAGTTAACATCTCCCCACCGTGGCGCCCCATTATGTTTGGGGATTCTCCCGTGGTGTAATGAATACCACACTGGACTTGCAATGCAGAAGTTGCCGGTTTCGATTCAATCTCGTGCCACGGAAATTGAGGCAACGGAGCAAGTTTCTTAAACCGCTCGCGTCCTCCTCCTCTGTTCGCCCAGCAGTACAAATGGGTACGGCACACTCGGTCGATCGGTGGTTCGCGTGTGGATGGGGTAAAGTGTGGGTACCCCCATCTCTTCCAAAACATTATTGGAAGATGTGGAAGAGTAGGCCAAAAACACCTACTAGAGGGGGCCCTCTAGAACTCCTTTGAGTGGAGGCCCTTCTACCAGCAGCGGAGCGAGCGGGTAAACGAGCGATTGGAGAGATGCATATTTCACACGTGCAACTCTTTTCTCTCTCAATGCGAGGTGACCTGCATTGACGACAGCATTGGTTTATTGTTGTTGCCGGATAACCCGAAAAGAATCAAAGAAAGAACGCTCACTTATCATGTTGCATATTAATTAAAGTACGCTGAGGTTCGCCACTAATGGAAACTAATAAATGCCACTGCGTATGTATGCATGATAAATATCATGAATATCTCTCCAACGTGTATGCCTATTACAGTGGCATTTTGAATTTCCACTTGTATTTTTACTCACATTATCTACAAACACAGGCGGTCTCCGGTTTACGATGGTCGGATTGACAACGATCCGCATTTACGACGCATATATAATGGCACCATGGATCGATTTACGACGCATCTTCCAACACGACTCCGGACACATTACAACAGAGTGGGTCTGTATTCTTGGTTCTTTCGGTAAAGTCACGTAGAAGGGAACAATAAAATAATAAAAATATAAAACAATAAAATTCTGAACAAACTGTCAAATCGCTCTCCGTGGTGCTAACGTTAAAAATAACCGCCACTTTTTTAAAATTTTCTTGCTGTGGTTTTCACACCTGATGATGATTGCTTGTGTTGCAGTCGAAACGTCGTGAGAATTTAATTGTTTTATATTTTTATTATTTTATTGTTTCCCTTCTACGTGGTGGTAACTTTACCGAAAGAACCAAGAATACGAATCCCTGCAGTCACGGAAGCTTTAAATCAAAAGAGTGGGTCTGGTTTCCGATCTGACTTTGCCGTGGAGCTTTGGTTATTCTCGGGTGTTTTTTTTTGTGGATTTTTACCTCTTAAACCCCGTTAGATATGGCTAATAAACGAAAAATACATCGGCGAGTCCCATTTACGATGGGGTATCCAGGAACGGATTGTGTCATCTAAGCGGGAACGCTTTTTTCTGTTAGTATCAAAATGATAATGGGCTTTGCCCTTT
This sequence comes from Petromyzon marinus, assembly GCF_048934315.1. Classification (NCBI taxonomy): domain Eukaryota; kingdom Metazoa; phylum Chordata; class Hyperoartia; order Petromyzontiformes; family Petromyzontidae; genus Petromyzon; species Petromyzon marinus. Next base: position 11,523,586 of record NC_133678.1, on the reverse strand, counting down.
CTGGCAATAAAACAGGAGGAGTTAAGATGTTCAACCACCAAATAGATATTCTCATTTCAAGGCATCGAGTCTGCATTAACCACACACACACACTTGTGGTAAGACATGAAAACAAACGCGCTTTGATAACGCGTGCATTGTCTTTGAAACTGATTGGCCGACACCAGAGATAGCCTCCTTTATGGCCTTGTCTCGACACCAGTGTTCGGCCAGAGAACGGCAAAAGGCGAACAGCACAGATGCGATGCAAATATTTAAACATTAAGAGCTCGGGTTCAGCAGCTACATGTACTGGACCGCTTGTTTACCCAGGAATGCCTCACCAAGTTGCAAGGCTTTTTTTTTTCAGGACGATTGCGATGTGTAACTCCAAGTCCATGGAAGTGTAATAGCAAGGGTCTCTTCTACTGACCTGACAAAGGGAAAGATCCCCCCCCCCCCCCACATTTAACTTCATAGACTGCGGGGGGAAGAATATTCTTGGGAGCACATTTTCACGTCAGCATAGCACGTGGGAGGATGGAAGACTTAGAGTCCATGAGCAAAGAGCGTTTGGTCCGTGCCACCTGGGATGACGAATGCTACCAGTAGCCACTGTGGGAATTGGCCACCGTGGGCATTAATCTTAGGGCATGTTACCCGGCTGTTTTATGGCCAACCTGCCCATTTTATTTTCATGTTCTGTGGATGTGTCATATCAAAACACTATATTTTTTCAAAAGCTTTTTTGTTCATCAAGTGTACTCTGGTGCCGTTATTGAATGTAGAACACCTTGTGGAGCGGAGGCACAGCGGTTAGCGCGCTGCGCTACGAGCTCAGCCGCTCAAGTTCGATTCCCGCTCATGGCGCCAATGCCGGTGACGATTATCTGAAGCGGCTGTGGGCCTCCTCTAGGTCGACTCAGCCTCAAATGAGTACCTGTTTCGGTGTGTAAAGATCGCCACGAGGGAGACAAAGGTGTGTCTGACATGGTGCTCACCACCCATCGCCCTGTGTGTCATGCCGGCCTTCATAGGTGCTTAATAACAGCACATGCCCCAAAAGTCTGGTAAGGCTATAAGGGGGATCTTTGTCTTTTCATAGCCGGCTTAGATTCAATTTGCTCAATGAACTGAACAGCAATGACCTTGGTTAGTACTTGGAAAGGTGAGCAGCCAGGGCTTGACAGGAGTTGTAGGCATGCCAAAAACCCTGGAAATACAGGTGCCTCCTGAAAAAGTCTTGAACACTCGGTGAAGCTTTCCTGGCTTAATAACATTCACATCTTCTTGGTTCTTTAGGTAAAGTCACATAGAATGGAAATAAAATAATAAAAATAAAGCATGATAAATTATTTATTTTGTTTCCATTCTACGTGACTTTACCGAAAGAACCAAGAAGATGAATCACTGCAGTCACGAAAGCTTTAAATCGAAACATTCACATCAATTATTATAATTTCCAGCAATGGATTACTCCAGTGTCTGAACTTGTCCAGGCATTCCTCTCGTTAAAGTCGACCTTAAATGTGTCCCTGGTACCAGGGCCGTCGAGGGGGGGGGGGGGGTGAGGCCCGGGGCAAATCCCACCGTGTGGGGCCCCCCGACGCCTTCAAACTAAACCTAATGTATTACAACTCACACCGTGGCGTCGAAGCGCGGGGCCCCCTCAAAGCGCGGGGCCCGGGACAGTCGCCCCGATTTGCTGTACCCTAGGGACGGCTCTGCCTAGTACAGAGAGGGCAGATACGAGCACTGGAGAGGCAAAGACAGCCACACAGAGTGCTGCTCACGCCACTGATCTGTGTGCCATGCCTGCTCTAACAGGTGCCCGTTAATAGCACGTGCACCTCCAGCCTATGAAACTACGCAGGACACGTGTCTTGTATTTGTGTTGTGTGTGTGTGTGTAAGAGAGGAATCCCTGGGGTTAGTACTCACCTCTGTTAAAGACCCTGCCTGATCCCTCAATGGAAATTCCACATTGCTACTGGGTTACGTTTTCACGGTTGCGTTGCGTGGCGTGTCTCTCCGCTGCGTTTCTGGTTGCGCGGCATGTTGCTTGCACGACGTCCAAGATTTCGTTCCGCGTGCTGGGATCTTCTTCGCGGGACATAACAGAAGCTCCCGGCGTGAGGAGTGAAACGTCGCCGACATCATTTGGGGAACAACGCAGCGGACAGCGAAATTCTACACCGATGCAAATGGTAACGCATTTAGTTTCACGACGAAGATTTACTTGTTGTATAGATCACCCGCGGGGAATGATGGGCTGAGCCAACTCTCGATCAGCGTTTGAACAGAGAAACTTTCATACGAAAGCCGAGCGCTCTTGCCGCAAGTGACGGTAGGGATGTCGATTCGAATGTTTGAATGTACAGGTCGACATTTTTGCAAATCGATGCTGCATTTAAACGTAACAAAAAGTACGTTGTAAGTCAGTCGGTCAAATTCTTTGTTCGTCATAGGTGAGGGCACGTTGAGAGCACAGACCAATGTTGCGTTTATCAATTCGCTCGGGGAAAAAAAAAAAGGTATGGTTTTGGAAAAATATGCTCGTTATCATTGTATGCGAACTTTATTTTGCGCGCGGTTGCCCCTTGCTGAGTCGGTGTTGGACGGGCCTCTTTTTAATTCCTATTGTACCGTTCCGGTGTCACGTGCGCCGATGTCTTCCTTATTGAGGGCGATATTGGCGCGTCAGATAAAGATCTATTTAATTTTTACTTTTACGCAGGATTCTCTGTCGCGGGGCAGAACGCAGTGAGGGGGCCCTGCTTCTGCGCTTGACGCGCCCGCTGATGTGGTCACGACGCCGCCACCCCTACAGAGACCCCCCCCCCCCACCGTTCGTGCACACACACACACAACGTCAGGTCGCCTTGCACCTTCTTCAGCAGCAACAACTTGACACCGGTCGTCTAATCGTCGCATCTGCAGGGCAACGGGGAGATATTATATACAGGCATGATGAGTGGCCCCGAGGTGGGCAATTGTTGCAAGATGCATACGGAAACCGACGGGCAAAATATCCCCCACGGTGGCGAGATGTTAACTACCTCGCCTGGTATACAGAAGGTTGTGGGTTCGATCCCAACCCTGAGACCTGTGTAGTGACATCGGGGATGTCACCGTATGGTGCCGGCTCGGGAGGGCCGTGAGAGGGACCGGCGTCTCTACGTCCACCAGCTGTAAGCTCAACATCTACAAGCTGGAAGCTCCACGTCTACAAGCTGGAAGCTCCACGTCTACAAGCTGTAAGCTCAACACCTACAAGCTGGAAGCTCCACGTCCTACAAGCTGGAAGCTCCACGTCTACAAGCTGTAAGCTCAACACCTACAAGCTGGAAGCTCCACGTCCTACAAGCTGGAAGCTCTACGTCTACAAGCTGGAAGCTCCTCGTCTACAAGCTGTAAGCTCCACCTCTACAAGCTGTAAGCTCAACACCTACAAGCTGGAAGCTCCACGTCTACAAGCTGGAAGCTCTACGTCTACAAGCTGGAAGCTCTACGTCCTACAAGCTAGAAGCTCCACGTCTCAAGCTGGAAGCTCCACATCTACAAGCTGTAAGCTCCACGTCTCAAGCTGGAAGCTCCACGTCTACAAGCTGGAAGCTCTACGTCTACAAGCTGGAAGCTCTACGTCCTACAAGCTAGAAGCTCCACGTCTCAAGCTGGAAGCTCCACGTCTACAAGCTGGAAGCTCCACGTCTACAAGCTGGAAGCTCCACGTCTACAAGCTGTAAGCTCCACGTCTCAAGCTGGAAGCTCCACGTCTACAAGCTGGAAGCTCTACGTCTACAAGCTGGCAGCTCTACGTCCTACAAGCTGGAAGCTCTACGTCCTACAAGCTGGAAGCTCCACATCTACAAGCTGGAAGCTCCACGTCTACAAGCTGGAAGCTCCACGTCTACAAGCTGGAGCTCTACGTCTACAAGCTGGAAGCTCCACGTCCTACAAGCTGGAAGCTCCACGTCTATAAGCTGTAAGCTCCACGTCTAGAAGCTGGAAGCTCCACGTCTACAAGCTGTAAGCTCCACGTCTACAAGGAAGCTCCACGTCTACAAGCTGTAAGCTCCACGTCTACAAGGAAGCTCTACGTCTACAAGCTGGAAGCTCTACGTCTACAAGCTGGAAGCTCTACGTCTACAAGCTGGAAGCTCCACGTCCTACAAGCTGGAAGCTCCACCTCTACAAGCTGTAAGCTCAACGTCTACAAGCTGGAAGCTCCACGTCTACAAGGAAGCTCCACGTCTACAAGCTGTAAGCTCAACGTCTACAAGCTGGAAGCTCCACGTCTACAAGGAAGCTCTACGTCTACAAGCTGGAAGCTCTACGTCCTACAAGCTGGAAGCTCCACATCTACAAGCTGGAAGCTCCACGTCTACAAGCTGGAAGCTCCACGTCTACAAGCTGGAGCTCTACGTCTACAAGCTGGAAGCTCCACGTCCTACAAGCTGGAAGCTCCACGTCTACAAGCTGTAAGCTCCACGTCTAGAAGCTGGAAGCTCCACGTCTACAAGCTGTAAGCTCCACGTCTACAAGGAAGCTCCACGTCTACAAGCTGTAAGCTCCACGTCTACAAGGAAGCTCTACGTCTACAAGCTGGAAGCTCTACGTCCTACAAGCTAGAAGCTCAACGTCTACAAGCTGTAAGCTCTACGTCTACAAGCTGGAAGCTCTACGTCTACAAGCTGGAAGCTCTACGTCTACAAGCTGGAAGCTCCACGTCCTACAAGCTGGAAGCTCCACCTCTACAAGCTGTAAGCTCAACGTCTACAAGCTGGAAGCTCCACGTCTACAAGGAAGCTCCACGTCTACAAGCTGTAAGCTCCACCTCTACAAGCTGTAAGCTCAACGTCTACAAGCTGGAAGCTCCACGTCTACAAGGAAGCTCCACGTCTACAAGCTGTAAGCTCCACGTCTACAAGCTGGAAGCTCTACGTCCTACAAGCTGGAAGCTCCACGTCTACAAGCTGTAAGCTCTACGTCCTACAATTTGGAAGCTCCACGTCTACAAGCTGTAAGCTCCACGTCTAGAAGCTGTAAGCTCCACGTCTACAAGCTGTAAGCTCCACGTCTACAAGCCGGAAGCTCCACGTCTACAAGCTGTAAGCTCCACGTCTACAAGCTGGAAGCTCTACGTCCTACAAGCTGGAAGCTCCACGTCTACAAGCTGGAAGCTCCACGTCCTACGAGGCATCAACACGTGGCCGGGGACCGGAGTGAGGGTCCGACTCTTCGTAGCTGTAACTCCTACGTATAGTGTAGTTAGCTGCGTGGTCACCAGCCCAGGCTGTATCTGGTAAAGGGGCAGTCACCCCTTTTGTATATACGTGTTACAATAAATGTGTTGCCTCTACAGAGGAGTAGATGATGCGTATCCCGAAAGGTGCCGCGTCGAGCGAAAAATCCGTTGAGGGAAAACAATTTCTCCGTAAATTGTTGTCGCGATGAAGTTTGGTGAGATACGATGTAGGCACGCGCACGCAGTGAGACGGCGGGGCAAGTAACTGAGGGTACACCGCCGCGTTACTGTATCACTCCGCGTATTGTACTGTAATCGCACCGCTCAGCCGCATAGATCAAGAAAGTAGTTCGTCGTCGACCGCTCAGAAACCGCGCTGTAACGGGGCGTGTTCCACGTTGTAACGGGGCGTGTTCCACGCTGTAACGGGGCGTGTTCCGCGCTGTAACGGGGCGTGTTCCACGTTGTAACGGGGCGTGTTCCACGTTATAACGGGGCGTGTTCCACGTTATAACGGGGCGTGTTCCACGTTGTAACGGGGCGTGTTCCGCGCTGTAATGGGGCGTGTTCCACATTGTAACGGGGCGTGTTCCACATTGTAACGGGGCGTGTTCCACGCTGTAACGGGGCGTGTTCCACGTTATAACGGGGCGTGTTCCGCGCTGTAACGGGGCGTGTTCCACGTTGTAACGGGGCGTGTTCCACGTTATAACGGTGCGTGTTCCGCGCTGTAACGGGGCGTGTTCCACGTTATAACGGGGCGTGTTCCGCGCTGTAACGGGGCGTGTTCCGCGCTGTAATGGGGCGTGTTCCGTGCTGTAACGGGGCGTGTTCCGCGCTGTAACGGGGCGTGTTCCGCGCTGTAACGGGGCGTGTTCCGCAATATAACGGGAACTTCTCACGTCGTGCGAATAGTGCTCCACGGGAAGAACCGCGTTATCACGAAAACGCGTTGCGCGAACACGCGTCAAGCGAGGACTTACCGTTTATAAACCCGGAGCACGTCCGATAACCACTCTACTGTGACAAGGAGCATGCTCATCCATATGCGTCTATATGTGATTTAACATGGTATGCATATTCATATGAGGTGTGCCCATGCATTGTTTAATATACGAAGCATATGAGGGCTTGTGGCTGTGCTTCACGTCCTGCATGGACTGAGGGTAGTCACCAAAGCTTCTTGGTGGAAGCGCAGTTCTGTACTGAGAGCTCGTTAATTATTTATTTGTCAGTGGGCAAACGTACAAAATCAGCAGGGGATCAAATACTTTTTTTCCCTCACTGTAATTAAAGTCTGCGATGTTACCAGACTGACTCAACGCGTCTTCTTTGGTTCTTTCGGTAAAGTCACGTAGAATGAGAATAAAATAATAAATTGATAAAATAAAATAACACAATAAAATTCTCACGACGTTTCGGCCACAACACACAAGTGGCCTTTTTATTTTTTTATTTTATTCTCATTCTACGTGGTGGTGGTGACTTTACCGAAAGAACCAAAGAAGATGAATCCTTGCAGTCACGAAAGCTTTAAATCGAAATTTGACTCAACGCGTCTTACGTTCCACAAGACATCGCGGCAAGCGTCGTGATGGGTACCACAAGATCGGACCATGTCCGTCCACTGCTCGCCGACCTGCATTGGCTTTGGGTTGCCGAGCGAACGCATTGCGAGTTAGCACTCATCACACACAAAGTGCTTGCCGCAAACGAACCACAATACTTCGCTGACCTCGTCAAGGAGCATGAACCATCGCACAAACTCTGGTCAGCCTCGCAGTGGCTTTTGGCTGGCCATCAAACAAAGATGGTCACCGCATCTGCGCGCTTCCAGATGCTCTTCTGGAACGCTCTTCCGATATTAGGATGCCACCGGAGCTACGCACTTTTAAATCTGGACAGAAAACGAATTTATTTAGAACAGTGGTTTTTTTTTTGTGTTAGTCTGTTGTCCTCCCCCGCACCTCCGATTAGCACGGTTGGCGTCGTACGGTGCGAAAGAAGTTCAACATACGTCCATACATATGTTACAGCTACCCACGGGCGTTGGTGCACTAAGTCTCATCCGTAATTGATGCTCCAGCAGAAGGAAGCGATTGCACCTCGGCACAGCTCCCACGCCGAGGGCTGTGCCCCGATTTGAGCTCGACATTAAACCGAGCGTGATCTTGCCGCTCCGGTGATGATGGACGAGAAAAAGCTGCGCAGGACGACGGTCCCAGCAGGGCTTATCGAAGCGCATGCGTGCAGTAAAGAGGCCGTGTATGCAGTGCCATTGGTCTTCAATGCAAAGCCCACGGGCCCACTGACGTGCCCCTGGTGGCCTCTGCTGCGGCCCCCGACAATTCGTGAATGTGCAAGCAGCCCCCATCGTCATCATCATCATCGTCATCGTGCTGCTGTCAAACCCACAATGGTTTCAAACGTGTGGCGACCCTCACTCTGATGATGTCTTATCAGCGAAAGTGCCCCCCCCCCCCCTCTGAAAATGAGTGAAGAACAGACTCACCTGGGGCCCATGGGGCCGTCCATAAATGACGTCACGCACCTGGGGGGGGGGGAAGGGGGTCAGACAATTGTGACGAGGGGGGAAGGGGGGATTTGAGAAATGTGACGTCACATCAAAATACGCAACTCTAAATAAATGTAAACAATAAAATTCTTATAACACTAATTTTTATTAATTTTCATTATTAACTATTTGATTATTTAAATTTACTAAGGTCATCTTTTATTTATTCTATGAAGGAGCATTTTACTTCTCCATGGGAGAATGGAGAAGCATAAATTTTGAAAAAATTTTGAATGATTGTTATTAAACATTTTGAATTTAATGATTCTACCAGGGCTTTTCATTCTGTGGAATGAATATATTATACAACAAAGTTTCAAGTATTTTTATAGTTATAATTACTTTTAATATTAATAATTATAAGAGAATTTAAATATAATATTCTGAACATCTGCAGTTTTAGTTAGACGTTTAATATTTTCAAGTACATTTTATGTTAAATTTCAGCTTTCCAACGCCTCGTATTTAGTACATGTTTGCACCTACAACATCAGAGCGCAGCGCCATATTAAACACGCACTACAATGACAATAGTTTAGAGCGATTTGAAGCATGTTTTATTTTCAAAATGTAAATATGGTTTGGGGGTGAGAGGGGGCAGAGCTTTGTGACGTCATATTAAGGGGGGTCTGACTTTTTGTGACGCCGTGTGACAAGGGGGGGTCAAAGTCGGCCCCATAGACTCACCTGGTCTACAGTGAAGATGAGTGGAGAACACTGGTCTACAGACTCTCCTGGGGCCCATAGATTCACCTGGTCTACAGTGAAGATGAGTGGAGAACACTGGTCTACAGACTCACCTGGGGCCCATAGATTCACCTGGTCTACAGTGAAGATGAGTGGAGAACACTGGTCTACAGACTCACCTGGGGTCCATAGACTCACCTGGTCTACAGTGAAGATGAGTGGAGAACACTGGTCTACAGACTCACCTGGGGCCCATAGACTCACCTGGTCTACAGTGAAGATGAGTGGAGAACACTGGTCTACAGACTCACCTGGGGCCCATAGATTCACCTGGTCTACAGTGAAGATGAGTGGAGAACACTGGTCTACAGACTCACCTGGGGCCCATAGATTCACCTGGTCTACAGTGAAGATGAGTGGAGAACACTGGTCTACAGACTCACCTGGGGTCCATAGACTCACCTGGTCTACAGTGAAGATGAGTGGAGAACACTGGTCTACAGACTCACCTGGGGCCCATAGACTCACCTGGTCTACAGTGAAGATGAGTGGAGAACACTGGTCTACAGACTCACCTGGGGCCCATAGACTCACCTGGTCTACGGTGAAGATGAGTGGAGAACACTGGTGTAGGTTGTCGTGTTTACCTATTGTATCAGAGACTTATTTTCCAGCGACGCAGAATCAAAATAGTAACACTAGCTACGCGAGCGATAGGGTGGGCACAGTGGTAACACTTCATGCCTCACCGCAAGAAGGGCCTGGGTTCGATTACCAAGTCAGTTGCCTTTGTGTGTGGAGTTTCTATGTTCTCCCTCTGCTCTGCAAGGTGGCTCATCCAGTTTCCTCTAAGGTCCTCCGATTTGCTCGCATAGCTAAAATACAATTTCCTGTAAGCGGTAACGGCCAAACATCCCAGTGCTGAAAATGTACCTGCTCAAAACTCAATGTACCGGACGTCAGTGAAAAAGAGAGCCTCGTAGCTCAAACGATTATGATTCTCGATTCGGATTGCACATTGCAACATTTGCCGGGAGAGTCCTGAGACTCGGTGAGGATTTCCTGGGCAAACAAGAACAAAGTGTGAAATAACTGCACCACGCTAAAGCCGTGAGATTATGTTCGGTTATTGTTTACAAGAGGAACAGCCTCTCCAATGGACTGGGTGATGCGATACTTACCCTGACTCTTGAACCTCACCAGATACTCGCCAAATACTCACCAGACGCTCATCGCTCACGTCACTCCTGAGATATTCACCTAAGTATTATGTCTGGTGTGGTGGGCATCAATCGCATTTCGGGTGAAGATGACTTCTTCATCTACGCCTTGGCAGAGTCATCATCAACATCAACACCTATTGCCGAGGATTGTCTCGCAGCAGTTTGTTCCAGAGATGATTTCTTCCGAGGGCAGCTCATCAGAGCAATAACATCGCCGTGCGTTCAGAAAAATAGCAATTTCACGCTTCCCAAGAAGAACCAAATTAACACTACTTTATCCCTATTAAAGTCAAATTAGCAATTGCTGTACATTCACAAATATGTGAGAGCTCGTAAGCAATAAAATAAAACAATATTACGATTTTTCCAACCAAACATTAGGCTTATTTGGTGCAACAATTGTGTTTAAAAGGTCCTACGATATAGGCCAGTTAGGTTATGGACATTTTAGGCTTGTAATGATTCGTCATTTGGAACACAAGCAGATTCTTTGCAAGACATGCCGCAAATTGTGTCATACCTCGGTGATTTTAAATTCGCATATAAATGTTGTAAATTCACCAGAATGGCAAAGGAAGAATAAAGCTCGCGAATTGTGACAATTCGCCGAATCACGAGCGAGGTGACTCGACCAATGCCTCGCACAGTTTGTGACATTCTCCTCTCAAATGGGCTCAGGAGAACGGTTCAGATATCGCTCGCCACTCGTGTTGGCCATTGCTCGCCACTCGTGTTGGCACACTGCGCCAAACACTTGCGCCACCGCTCAGCGATGATCACTCGCACATTAACAAGCTCGTTATTATACTCACGCTGACAAATACCTCCACGGCGAAGGCGGTAAAGATGGAACGTGTGTTTTTATTATATATAAAAATTATTATACATATAAAAACACACACACGCGCGTATATACATTCCGTCTCGTGTATCGTAAGTCAGTCGCTCCTCTAAGGAACAGTAAAAATGTAAATTGCAATAGGTTTTTACCCTTTTATCTGGCACCAAAACTGACACCTTTATACAAGGGATCATGTTGGACCAGTGGAGACTAGGCTCTAAGAAAAGCCGTCTCGGGTGTGGACCAATCAATTTCAAGGACAGTGCCAATATCATTATCAGAGTTGTCTCTTTTTGTTTGCATTTTGACTGCTTGTGTTGTGGTTAATGCAAACATGATCCCTTGTATAAAGGTGCCAGTTTTGGTGCCAGATAAAAGGGTAAAAACCTATTACTATATCTTGCTACTGGCAAAGGAGGTCTCATAATGTAAATTGCGTTTTTGTTTTTTTTACGGTGCCGGTGAATCTCGGGCGCGTCTCGCGGTAGCCTCACCGCTGACCGGAGAGACACAGACGTCAGGCGAATCCCACCGCCACCAGCACCCACGTGCTACCCCCCCCCCCCCCCCCCAGCCGCATCTTCTTGGGTAGTAAGTGTTATTTTCTAATTGCTTATGCCTCAAAAGTATAGAAAATGGCTATTATTCCCCACAAACTTTGCTTTTCCACACTACTCTCTCATTGTTCTCTACCCCATTCCCCCCCCTCTCTCTCTCTATTTAAGGCCTCGACACAGAGGCGTTGTCTTTCTGTTTGTCTATGCGTGTGTCTCTCTCTCTGTGTCTCTGTCTGCTTGTGTCTGTCTGTCTGTGTGTCTCCGTGTCTCTCTCTTAAATTTAGCAATCTTTGGAAGAACGAATCAACCAGGTAGGGTGTTGACTGTTGTGTTAGCCGACTCTCTGTGCTGTATGGCATTGTATTTCTAAGTTCACTACGTTTCTTTTCTACCTGATGACGATTGCTTTGTGTTGCAATCGAAACGTCGTAGTCTATTATTTATTTTCTTTTCTTTCTACGTGACTTTACCAAAAGAGCCAAAGAGTAATTCCTGCTGTCACGAAAGCTTCAAATCAAATGGGTGTATGATCGGAGAATGTTTGTTTGCATGTTCACCACAAGTCCCGTGTGTGGTTTCATGCAGACGTGATTCCTTGAAAACGGTTTATATTTGGTGTATGAATATCTCAACACCTCCTGTTTTATTTCGAGAGATGGGAACATCTATTCTTATTTTTTCATACTTTGATACTGGAAAATTGTCCAATGTTGTTGTTGTCATTGTTTTCTGATGGTCCACCTCCTGCCCTGGCTGATATATTTTGATGCTAAAGTAAAAACATTCACGCTGGTGATTTTTGCGAATGGGTCGAGCTCAGTGCGGTGTTGTTATAGTTTGATCCTAACGTACCCTTCACACTGGTGTTCCGGCCACCAAAGTGCACAATGTTGTGAAAATATAACGTATCATAATATTAATATAATAACCAGTGCCGAATTCTCCTAGTCGCAAAAGTAGCACATACTACAGACCCCGCACTATCAAGGGCCACCCGCTAAGTGCTTTCAAGCTATCAATTCCGGTTCAGTGATTCTGCTCTTGCTCTATTACTATAGTACTATACCACCTTCAACTTTTATGAACGACTGGTTGTTTAAGGTTAGCGATTTGTCATATTATCTGGGCTGGAAAGCGAATGTAAAAATACAGTTACTTTACTGTGCAAGTAAAAAATAATTGTCTTTTATATATTTTTTATTTAGGGCCCCTTTATAACATATGCTACAGGCCCCGCACTAGCTTAATCCGGCTCTGATAATAATATAAAACATACAAAAATCAAAACTGATATCTGTTTTTTCCGGATTTGTTTTCATGTTATCGAGCCAATGGATGTTTTTTTTTAATCAGATAGTAAAACCTCTAAAGTAATGTAACAGAATTTACACTTTAAAACATAGGGTCTATTTTCTCTCTGCGCTATTAATATTGATTGAAACATTTCCAGTGTCCTTGCAGAGGAATTTGTCCTATTTTAAGGTCAGTTATGCTGCTAACATTCATTGAATTGCCTAATGTTTCCAGACATCCTGCGTGCACAGGGCGGTTGCTAAATGTCATAGACTCATTCAGGTAAGGGGATTTAGATGTGACCAAAGGTGATATTGACCTTTGATGGTATTTTAGCTGGCATTAACATCACAGCTTCTTACGGAACAAAGTTCCTGGATATTCATTTATCATAACCCAGAGCGGAAGGGCTCATGGATTAAACATCTCATGATCGTGGTGGTGCCTCTCAAGGTTCGGGGCCCTCTAGAACAACGCTCGGACATCGGATACTGCTAATGCCCAGGGACGAGAGGCTGACCTCTAAATGAGCCAACAACAGCACTTTGTGATCGCCCATCCAAAAACTGACCAAGCCTGACTGATAAGCTACATAGATTAAGCTGCAGGGTTGTTACTCGTGGCCAAAACACGTCCGTTGGCTTTTCCCATGCCATTTTAACAGGTGTAGGTGACCTTTATTCCCGGTTGAAAATCACTCTTGATAAATATTACAACTGATCCGGTCCAGTGCGCGGCTTGGAGGCGAGCTTTTGTGGATTGCGCAGATTCTATGAAATTCCCAAAGTTGTACGCTAGGCTGTGAGGTGGCCATAAGATAGCAGTAAAGCAGGTTGGTTCATAAACCTTTTTTTAAAAAAATCAGCTTTTAATGCCCACGGTATTCGCTCACTCTCACAGAGAGAGAGAGAGAGTGAACAATTCAGACGCGCGAAAAACCACAGACAAGCAGGAAGGCAGCCGCGCGGTGAACTGGCACAAACAATTGGCCAAGCTCTGCGGTCCTCTACATGTTAAGGTGTTATTGGCCAATTAATGAGCACCCAGACAAAACCAACACGTGCAAGGGGGCGACACCAGACAGATGGGACAGGCGGTTGTCCACATTTTTGTTGTACGACCTCTCCTGGCGAGCCACAGTTATGGCTCATCCTCAACGCCCGCGGGAAGGGAGTTTCACAAGATCGGCGCGGTGATCCACCATCCCTCGCTGCTGCCTCCGCAGTGCTGAGTTACAGGCCACATGAATGGGTTCTCTCCGGGTACTTTGATATTCCTCCCACAGACGCGTAACACTTTAACAAAGGAACTGGTCAAGCCACATAACCCGATGCACGGTCCACATCAGAGGAGATTGAAACGCTCTCCTGTAGGGCTTTGCTGGAGAAATAAATAGCAAATTTCATTTTTGCTCAAATCAATCACGGTACGTGTTGGTAACGCACGGATGATGCGGGGGTGTTTGAAATGTCTTTTGATGTGCGCGTGCTGCAGTAAAGATGCTAAATGACTTAAGTGGTTGTGGGACGCCTCTGGCACGGAAAGTGTCCCAAGAGACATCAACAAACGGTTGTTGCAGCAAGCCCAGTATAATATTCCAGTGTGCGTGCACTAAATTTAGACGAGAGTTTCTCAATGCCAAAGCGTCGGCAGTGTTTTTACGTGGTGCAGAAATGGCACGGCCCGAATTGCATAACTGGCCAAGATGAGAGGAAGGAGAACACTGGAACAGCGATTTTACGAAGGAAGAATAACGTTTTAATGTTTGTGCCTAGGTGCAGACACAAGTAGTTTAATGTAATTGCAGTGTTTTTTTTTATAAGAAAGGTATTATTGCGTAAATAATGCAAATGGGGGGGGGGGGGGGAACTGGCTTGACATTAAACTGTTAAAGCGAACATCGGCACAGATAATCGTACAGTATATTTACTGCATTGTGATATGTGCTGCATCCTTGTGTACAGTTGCATAAACCAACTAAATGTTGACTACGATTTAAAATATGTTCGCAAAGTATTATCTGTATTTTGATTTAGTGTGCTGATCTTAAAAGGTGCATTGAAAAATGTGATACTCCGACTGATGCTCCTGTTGTTTGTGGAGTGACTCATGCAGCCAGCTGTGGCTCTAGGGTTTGGTGTTACATGTTATTTACGTGGTTTATTGTAAAACATTCGGTCACAGTCCCTATGACCACTGTTACATTGCATTTATGGCTTTATTTTGGTGATTTCTAAAAGTGTTTTTGGTTTGGCCATGTTTTTGTTTATTGTAGTACGGAGTTAGACTGATGGCCTTAATCTAAGTTTTCTGATGGCCTTAATCTAAGTTTTCTTGTTGTTGTTGTTTGACTTGCATCCCACTGGGATTTTTGCACACAGCGTAGGTGTACGGTGCTATTTCAGGTATATTTTGATGTTTTTTTTCCCTGGATTTTCTGTTTGCACAGTCACACATAGTCACTTTAAGATGTTTTCTTGTTCGTGTTTTTGTTTGTTGCGGTTGCACCCGATTCAAGAGCCGAATGGCTCACAGGGCTATACCTAATAAATGAAAACTATAAATGAAACTATGAGAGTGTTAATTGTACCGTCTCATGCAGATGGGCTTTTACCTTACATTGTTGTCTCATGTTTGATTACTGTTCATGTTTTTATTCTATCACATCAAAGGTTGTTGGTGTTGTGTCCACCCTCCTCACCCACCAGACCCTCGCACGAAGCTGCAAATTATGCATTCCTTTTTTCAAAGTGTATGAAGAGCCCAACTCGTATTCACTCTCTCTCTCCTCTCGATTCACGTGCTATGAAGAATGGCCATTGCTCAACACATTGCCTTTTCGTATATTTTTCCTTTTAAGGCTGCGGTGATCCATGACGAGTGCGTTGAATCTTCCGTAGTTAACGAGAGAATAAATCCTGGGACATGACGACACGCAACCACTCGAAGACACAACAGGATGCCCCCTTTGCGACGAGCCTCTGTTAAGCAATATTGTACGAAACCTATCGCGTTGCTGTTGTGGAACATCCTGGATGATGAACTTTATAAAGCTATCAATGTTTTGTTGTTGTAATGCCACGTATAAAAGAGACGACACATTTGTTTCGGTTTTGCCACTTATTTGGCCCTCTGGACGTGTCAAACCAGTTTATGGAAGCGAATTGTGGATCACATTTTACCTTCGGACGTCATGAGCACAGGCAGGCTTGTTAAACGCCTATTCGTTGCATTTGTTCACCAAACAATGAATCGATGTTTTTTTATCGAATTACCATGTTAATTTCCGATAATCGATCACATTTCTGTGGTCGGGGAATGTGGTGGTGGTGGTGGGGTGGGTGGGGGGGTCATTCCACCTCTCCTGTGCAGACCCCACCACGTGTACATCCCTAGTGTACGGCACTGCTGGCGGCACACACAAAAGACGGCGGGTGATGAAGACACTTTGGCAAAGTAGGGAAATGCCCCTCCGTAGATGTCGCGAACACGAATGCCCAGAGTTAATTGAACGCGAAGAGGATCGTTTATAAACATGTATTTTTACGTTTATTCCGTTGAAATAGCAACGACCCGACGGGAGGTTAATGTATTGTACATTGGAAGATACGCCATCAATTAACAATGTGCCAAGTTCAATAAATGCAATTAACTTTTTATTGCCTATTACCATGGCCACGCTCTGCTTCAAATTTCCGCAGTAGCTGCGATTTTTTTGGTGATAGACGACTCCAAATGGGAAAGGGTAATTTTGCGTTGCCAGTATTCACTTTTAACTGTTACGTTCAGCAAACGGAAATAACAACCAGAAATGAGTTAACATTATGCAAAACGTGTGAACAAAACATGTCTTTATCTGAGGATGTAGGGATGACGGATGGGAGGGCTGGCACAGGAATTGACGCGGTGCCTTTTGGGTGTCACCTGTCCGAGTTTTCCCAGGACGGTTCTCTCCTTTGACGTAGCCGCTCTTTGAAATGTGTCAGTCTTCCCTCCCCGATCATTAAAAGTCCACGTTTTTGTCAGTTGCATCATAATAATAATAAAAATGATACACCACTTACGACAACGTAGTTCTCCCCTCCTATGGCATTGCGAGATATCCTGCCCAGCATTATACGTCGGTAGTTGTTATGTGTCTTTACCACACAGAGCTGGCCACCCCAGGCGAAGTTACGAGCTCTCAGGCTTGTGTTTAAATTCATGGTCAAGGCTAACATGAGTGAGTGCTATCTGAATATTATTATTGCGTTTGGCAACCTGTTTGGGAGCTAAATGCCAATATCGAGGTGTGCTCACGCGAGAAGGCTTCAGGAAAGAGCTCACGTGGTGCTGTTACTATTCCGCCACTGAAAGCGTGCAGACAATAGCGGCTTACTATATTGGGCCGTAGTCTATCGATATCTGAGTAGATATTTTACCTTGTTTGAATCTACATGGCGCTGAATGAAGAATTAACGATTTGTGGCAGCAGAACAGTGTGGTGAGATGAGTTGGGTTGATGAGGATGGTAGTACACGATGAATGTGACGATGCGTGAAATATACGATGATGAGAATGACAGTGAGCGATCTATGACAATAATCAGTGTGATGGATGGGTCGGAAAGTTGGGAAGAGGGATGGAGTTAATGATGAAGGGATGGGGAAAGGGGGTTTTGGGTAAACGAGGGATAATAAGTCAGTTTTGAGCGTAGAACAAAACAAATACGGTATGTTGAAGTTCGTTTGCACCCTACGTAGCTAACCACTCACCTTCACCAATCCACACTGACCAGCATGGTGAAGCACGGTCAAACAAACCCCCATGCGTGGTGGAGACCTCCATCCACGAGTGGAATCACAAAGGGCTGCGGGAAAATGCGTAAGGTATAGAAATTGTGTAATGATGCTGATCACCACTACATTCTATATGTCAGCTGAATGTTATAGAATTTATATATACTGTAATTATATTTTAAAACAACGTAGATGTTTATGTTGTGTGTCTTACTACAGTAGCTATATATATTTGAAATACAATCTACCACCTAGCTTAATTTTATAAGTAAAAAGTGTTAATTATCTTATATCAATTAATGCATCTGACAGTTTGATTTGCTTCAAAAAAAATACACCATCTTCGAGTCGTTACAATGTTATTAATTGGCATACAAACACACGCTGTTTGTGTAATTGGAAAACGTACCAATATGTGACATTTTAAAATGAGTTTGTTTTGTTCTTCTTATTCACAGCGAATAATAATGGGGAGAATATTGCCACCCACGCTGCCTCTGATGCTGAAGTAAAATGTTACAAGAGGCTCTCCGCGCAAAATCACGTGGGTGCGAGAGAACAAAGCGTCGTCTTAATCGAATCACGTCACATCCTGTTAGCCCGACAGCATCAACAAGTATGATTAATAATGCCGCAAACAACTTGATTGTGGAAGAAGAAAAAACAACCCATTTTTTTAAACAGATGAATTGGAAAGAAATGAAAGCGTTGCTGCAGGTGTTTTCTCAGGTTGTACAACCGGTTGTTAAAACCTGTTGCACAACCTGAGAAAACTGGTTGTTAAAACCTGTTGCACAATCTGAGAAAACTGAGAAAACGCAGGGGAGCGATAAAGAACTACACAACCAGACGCAGTTGTAAACACTTTTTTTCCCCATAAATACAGACGCATCATTTATTTTTTGGCTGCGTAATGCGTAGGGATTCTACTGGGTCACAGGGTCAAAATTAGGGATGGGAGTCCAATCAACCGATCATCATCCCTCCAAGAGCTGTACGGTGAGTATTTACTTTCTCGGCAGTCACCGGTGTTCGTCACGTGAAGAAACGTGAACATTTAATTTTTAACAATTCAGTACAGTCTGATCTCCCGTAACGATGCGTGTTTTCATCTTTGTATAAAACGCGACGCATCTATTCGTCACCACGTGTGCGTATTAGTTACAACGCGATTGAGCGAATAGAACTGTGTCGCGCCCGTAGGAAGAAGCAGTTGCGCGTCTGCCTCGGCGTAGCATCGCACAAGGCGGTGGGGATGCTGCTGGATGCTTTTCCAGATGCTTATCCACGCGCCTCGGTATTTGTTTTGAGCCGACGTACGCATCTCACGCGCTATCGCGCCCCGTGCTCTACAACGCATGACTTATTTACTTATTATAAAGCGATTTCCCCCCCCCCCCTCCCCCATAACGCGGTTTTCTTCAGGAACGCAACTAACACCGCGTTATCGCAGAACGGGCCTGTGTCCGTGTGTTTATCGAGTGCGTTTGGGCGGTGGCACGTCGGATAACGAGCCCCGTGAGCCAGGCGATGACTCAGATCAGCGGCAAGCGATATCTGAACAAAGTCCTGGGTCTCCTTCCTCCTTGCCAACCTGCGCTGACCGTCAAGGTGAAGTATGATTAAACATCCCCCCCCCCCCATGACTGACAAAGTGTAAGGAGCCCTTCGTCGTCCAGTATTGAACATCCGTGAAAAAGAGCTTTATAGCTAGTCGGATTCCCCCAGTATAAATACATATTCTGAGTCGGAGTAGGGGCTTGTTAAATGATTATAGTTATTATGATGCATTTCTACAATCTTTCTTGCATCACTTTTATATATATTTGTTCTGTTTACGCCTCAATGGATGCACGACAGTGTGTGCATTCACACATCCCACTCGCCTCCCACGCACACGTCTATGAATCATCCAGAACCTCCCCACAAAATCCTGAGACAATCCCCTCTGGAAACCAAAACCGTCTCCGCGCAACAATATCACGCGGTGGCAAGACGTCAACTCCACAACTTTACACGGGTCTTATTGTCGCATCAACAGGGCAACGGGGAGAGATGACATACAAGCATGGTGAGATGTCCCAAGTTGAGCAAATTATCGCCACGGTGGCGAGATGATGAGACTCCGCCGAGTTTGGCAATTTCTGCAAGATGCATACGGAAACACACGTTGGGGGGGGGGGGGGGAAATCCCCCACCCACGGGTGGCGAGATATCAAATACCTCGCCTGATACACAGGAGGTCGTGAGTTCGATCCCGACCCTGACGCCTGTACGTTTGGAGTTTGCACGTTCTCCCCGCGGTCGTGTGGCTTTTTACCTGGGTTCTCCGTTTTTTTGCCCTCGACATTCAGTTACGTGCGTTTAGAGTCACGTCATTATACAGCTCAGTGGGCCTTACCTGGTAAAATACAAATTGTTTCGTTTTAGTTTAACAGGGAGGCTCGCGGAGGCTGACGGCAGGCCCATGCTTAACGCACAGAGAGCACCTCACAGGCAAGGAGACTCCTCATTGACTTTTGAACATCTCTCACGGCATAGTTGCCTGACATCCATTCTCATGGCCCGAGTATAAAACTCTTACAGTCACACAGCTGTGGTTGCAGAGAACTGCCAGCCCTCGTCATGGCCCCCGGGGAGCTCATATTTCATTGGGTTTTGTTATCCCTATGGACACATGCCTCACGATCGACCATGGCCGAATGCACATTCGAGATCAAGGCGACCTGAAACGCGCAATGAATGCTGTTCACAGGCGCTTGTGAGAAATTGGACGGTGGCACGCAACTGTGATGCTGTGCTCTGGATGCGAGGTTTTTAATGGTGTGCCACACTGATCCGTTAAGTTAGCTGTGATGCTGTGCTCTGGATGCGAGGTTTTTAATGGTGTGCCACACTGATCCGTTAAGTCAGCTGTGATGCTGTGCTCTGGATGCGAGGTTTTTAATGGTGTGCCACACTGATCCGTTAAGTTAGCTGTGATGCTGTGCTCTGGATGCGAGGTTTTTAATGGTGTGCCACACTGATCCGTTAAGTTAGCTGTGATGCTGTGCTCTGGATGCGAGGTTTTTAATGGTGTGCCACACTGATCCGTTAAGTTAGCTGTGATGCTGTGCTCTGGATGCGAGGTTTTTAATGGTGTGCCACACTGATCCGTTAAGTTAGCTGTGATGCTGTGCTCTGGATGCGAGGTTTTTAATGGTGTGCCACACTGATCCGTTAAGTTAGCTGTGATGCTGTGCTCTGGATGCGAGGTTTTTAATGGTGTGCCACACTGATCCGTTAAGTTAGCTGTGATGCTGTGCTCTGGATGCGAGGTTTTTAATGGTGTGCCACACTGATCCGTTAAGTTAGCTGTGATGCTGTGCTCTGGATGCGAGGTTTTTAATGGTGTGCCACACTGATCCGTTAAGTTAGCTGTGATGCTGTGCTCTGGATGCGAGGTTTTTAATGGTGTGCCACACTGATCCGTTAAGTTAGCTGTGATGCTGTGCTCTGGATGCGAGGTTTTTAATGGTGTGCCACACTGATCCGTTAAGTCAGCTGTGATGCTGTGCTCTGGATGCGAGGTTTTTAATGGTGTGCCACACTGATCCGTTAAGTTAGCTGTGATGCTGTGCTCTGGATGCGAGGTTTTTAATGGTGTGCCACACTGATCCGTTAAGTTAGCTGTGATGCTGTGCTCTGGATGCGAGGTTTAATGGGGTGCCACACTGATCCGTTAAGTTAGCTGTGATGCTGTGCTCTGGATGCGAGGTTTAATGGTGTGCCACACTGATCCGTTAAGTTAGCTGTGATGCTGTGCTCTGGATGCGAGGTTTTTAATGGTGTGCCACACTGATCCGTTAAGTTAGCTGTGATGCTGTGCTCTGGATGCGAGGTTTTTAATGGTGTGCCACACTGATCCGTTAAGTTAGCTGTGATGCTGTGCTCTGGATGCGAGGTTTAATGGTGTGCCACACTGATCCGTTAAGTTAGCTGTGATGCTGTGCTCTGGATGCGAGGTTTAATGGTGTGCCACACTGATCCGTTAAGTTAGCTGTGATGCTGTGCTCTGGATGCGAGGTTTTTAATGGTGTGCCACACTGATCCGTTAAGTCAGCTGTGATGCTGTGCTCTGGATGCGAGGTTTTTAATGGTGTGCCACACTGATCCGTTAAGTCAGCTGTGATGCTGTGCTCTGGATGCGAGGTCTGGTGGTGTGCCACACTGATCCGTTACGTTCCCCCAGACTCGATGAGCCACAATGTGATTAGGATGTAGCCAATTGTTTGCTTCATTAACCCATCCGGGTGGCCCTGTGAATGTTGGCTCTTTGCGTGTGTGCTGTACGACTTTGGTTTTCTCCCACATGCAACGCTCGTTAGCTAGGATGCTGGATCCTCCCGAATGAGAGTCTTGAGGCTTGGCTAGACCTTTATGGGGTAAACGGTGGCGGCCGTAGCAGTGGCGCTGTGAACCCGGCAAACCTGAGCTTGATTTCTGGCCTCAAGCAACATCATTGGCGAGTGTTTATTTATCGACTACTCATGCACAGTGTGCTGCTCGTTTGCATGCTTCGAGTGGCATTGCAGACACGAGACCGTCGCTGCTCTGCCGCTGATGGGATTGGACTCACGACGGCGCGCCGCAGGAAAAGCAGAACCCGTAGAACTAATGTCCCGTGAGCAATTTCCCGTGAACAATGTCCCATGAGCAATTTCCCGTGAACAATTTCCCGTGAACAATTTCCCGTGAACAATGTCCAGTGAACAATGTCCCGTGAGCAATTTACCGTGAACAATGTCCCATGAGCAATTTCCCGTGAACAATTTCCCGTGAACAATTTCCCGTGAACAATGTCCCGTGAACAATGTCCCGTGAGCAATTTCCCATGAACAATGTCCCGTGAACAATGTCCCGTGAACAATTTCCCGTGAACAATGTCCCGTGAACAATGTCCCGTGAACAATGTCCCGTGAACAATTTCCCGTGAACAATGTCCTGTGAACAATGTCCCATGAACAATATCCAGATGCGACGCTCTGTAAGGGTGGGAATTTACATCGACCAAAATTGTTTAAGAAAACGTGTTATCCGTCGGTTACGAAAAATATGTGTGCTCCAGCCTGAGAATTGACCTGGTCAGAACCTAACCCATCTCGTTCCTGTTACATAAACACATGGGCTGTTCGGTTAGGCTGTTGCAAAATCATATCTGCCCACCATGTCTTGTCTGTGACAAGATCGCCTGGAGTGTGACTGACCTCGTCAGAGCTATGCAGGGTAGAGGCACTACAATGCTTGGATGGGCGACCACCACACGAAAATAAGGGTTTGTAGGACTATGCGGTGGACAGTGCACCGACACCCATTATTGTACTGCGCTTCTATGCTTCCACGGCTACGCGCCCCGCCTTCACCAGCCCACACTGTTGAACGTGGTGAAGTATGGTCAAATAACCCTCGCGACCCCGGACACACGTGTGGAGAATCCCCCAACCAGCAGTAGATTGACAAAAGGGCTGTACTATACATGTGCATTGTTGCTTACTCCGAGCATTGAAAATCAGGGGGGGAAAAAGAGATTTAAAAAAACACTCCTCACTATCATTAACGCAGCCTCAAAGCAGGCCTACGGTATTGTGAAAACTGACGTGGCAAGCTGACATTTAAGGCAATGGCCCTTTTGTCAGAGCAGGGAGTAGCGAGTGTGACTGACAGCGCGGTGGATTGACAACAGTGGTGAATCTGCAGAAAGCTGGCGTGTGAACAGGCGTGAACTGACATATCCGTGACGAGATAACGAGCAGTGTAAATAAAAGCCTTGAATGAGCAATGCCGCTGCACCTGTACGGTGCCAGCGCAGGCTACATCAGTGGCTCTGAAGAAGGTTCCTCGAATGGACGCATTGCTCATTACGCAACTTTGAGCGATGAGGCCAGGTGTGATCGTAGGACTGCAGCGACTCCACCTCCTCCCCACCCCCCCCCCCCCCCTTTGTGATTTGATGTATCGTGGTTATTAAGAGGGTCACGATTCAATTCCAGAATCGATTTGTATTTGTTTTGCTTTACAGCGCGGTATATGCAACGACCTCTGGCGCCCACTGGGGTCACGGTCGCCGCCGTTATACAGAGCGTACACGATCGGAGAATCGTCGTTTTATTTTGTACGAAGATGCACACGAGCAATTCGATACATGTGACGCGAGCTTAAATAGTCAATTGATGCATCAGCGCATTGTTAAGGCAATCGAGATTGTGATGATATATTTTTGTTGTGCGTGTGTAGTGTAACAGCGCCGGCTGGTGGACAGCAGCAGCAACTGTGGTGGACAGCCAGCGCACGCGACGGTGTGGGCGTGCACGGTGTGTGTTGGCAGGGCGGAGGAACTTGGGCAACGGTCACGGAGGTGCCCCATCTGGAGGCCCCTGGAACCTAAGAGCGGGTTCGAGAAGGGAGGCGTGGTCAGGGCGGAGCCAGGCCGCGCTGGTTGGATAAAAGGAGCCAAGAGCGGTAGCCTCGAGGCCACCGGTTCTGGGATTGGACTCATCTCGTCGTCGCCATCGTCGCGAAACGTCTCCGCCAGATATTGCGCTGCGAAGGAGGGTAGTTGGCTATCTCAGTCAGCGCCGTCAGTGTTAAACGGCTAGTGCTGTGTACAGGCTAGGCTACGGTACTGTGGAGAGTGTGTGGACGAGACGGTGAAAGTACCTCCTAGAAACTCTGTCTCTGAAGCATTGACACGACACATGTATGCCACTGCCAGCACAATAGGGTACAGGATAACTCATCTGCTCCACGGTGATGTGGGGGGAGCAATATCACAGATTTGTGATTTTACAAATATAAAGAATAGGGCCACGGATAATAGGAATTTTATTAGGCCCTACAGCTCCCATGAAATAAATCCGAATCATGGGTAAATAAGAGCGCAGATAATATTAATGATCCTCTGTTTCTACCGTCATTGTTTATTATTTGATTCTGATGCTGCAGTCTTCGAATGTTCATAAAAGGCTTCGATTGACAAAGTGTGCAAAGCGCACATGACTGCCCTGGCCACACGCGAGATATTGCTGCTTTCACTTCCTCGCCACGCTGGATGTGTCTCGCTCACACAACAGGACAACACGTTTTTGCGTGGCCCGTGCCCGGCATGCTTGAGTGGTGGCCTGATTTGATTTGACGAGTGTGGGTGACGCCGCGCGAACAAAATCGATTCGTGCCTCCTGACGCCGTGGATATGAAAAAGCGTGCGGTCATTAGGACTCCGCTCACAATGATGTGCCATCGCCGCCCACCCAAGGACAAGAAGGTGACCTTCCCTAAACGCCGGATCATCCCAAGGCATCTTCAATCCACCCCCCCCCCCGCCCCCCGTGAAAAGCGGTGCCCTGCCAGAGAGCCACACTGGTCGGGTAATGATCTTGTAATTGTTTTGCCTGAAGGCCGCGGGACAGAGGCTCGTCTCAAAGTGGAACGGGTATTTATAGGCCCGTGCATTACGTCCGTCCAAGAATGCTGCGGCTGTGCGCCACATAGTTGTGCTTTGCTATTTTGACGAACGCTTTCCCGAGTAAGCTTCTCATCTGTTTCAGGGATTTGTTAAAAAAAACAACAACAATTTAAGATCGCATGTAAAGGTCGTACCAGAATAGTGTTAACTCATTGACAGTTCAACGAGAAGATTAAAACGTGAAGTCACTGGCTTCCTGCTCAACTGGTGGGGCAGTGCTCTTCACCTGTTGAGCCAATGGTGTAAATTCCAAATTCCTATGCCAGTGGCAAGAGTATCCATAGCACAAGGCCGTATTTTATAATATATTGGGGGGGGGATACATCCCCCCCCCCCATATTCAAATATATTAAAATATACTCAAAATATCCCCCCAATATATTGCTATAAAATATATTTATGTTTATATGATTGTGGTTATGGTTGTACTTTATAAATCCCTAATCTCTGCCATTACATACAATGAAACAAGAGAAGGTAAAAAAGAAAAAAACAGAGCAATGTAATACAATATACACTATTAGACATTATTGTAAAAAAATAAAAGTCAATCCCATGTGTTAGTGAAGTTTTTTTTATATTTTATCCAGGAAATTCGTTTTCAAATTTAGATGTTTTTTTTTCTGGGGGGAGGGGACCCCCAGACCCCCTGGAAAATTTGGTTCCTGCCAATGTTGACTCCATGGCTACGGCCTTGCCATAGCACAACCACTGGTGACCTTCCACAAAGTGGTTATGATTTTATTAACCTTGATGGGATATGGAGCTGAGTCATCCGCTGAGCAGGATTTGCAAACCGGTGTGTTGGAAAAGCCGTGCTGTACCAATGTCGAATTGGCCACGTTCTGTTTACGTGACAACCCTTACTAGTTGGCTGTGTCGGGTGGTGGCGGGTTTTAACGACACATATTTAACGAGATCTAATCCAAAAACCTCTATTATGGATGATATTGGTCGCGAAAGCCTGCTGAGAACCCGTGTGTTATGCTGCACTGGTGTACTGGTGTCTTGTGCCGCCAATACCACCATTTGTAGCCTTGTCACAATGTGTTCACGGAGGGCAGTTTGTTGCGGTGCCTTCACGTCCGCACATCTCTTTAAGCTCCTGTGCGTTTCATTTAACAATTCCAGGTCTAACTGCCCTTTGTTGCAGCTGCATGCCGTGTCACGCAGGTGTGTCAAAAAAAAAAGGTTCTCTTTTACGAACGGAATGCAGAAGATCCAGTTACGCGATTTGGATTATTACCCACAACAAGAAAGATCACGTTTACATGTTGTTCTCCTTCTGCTTCATCAACAACACTGTTATCTTGAGGTGCCCATTGAACGCGCGCGAATGGCAATGATTGCAATTCTGTAGCAGAAGCGCATCTGATAGCGAATGATGCAATGTCTACAACGTTTGCATATGAACGCACCTCTCTGAATGCGCCCCTCTCGTCACATCGTGGAAGCTAACCAGGTTTGAGCCTGATTAATACGTGGGGACGTGAGACTACCGGCAAACACCAGGTGTCGAAGACTTGAGCTGTGAGGTGTGGCCAGGGGTTTGCAGCACACCAATGCATTCTCGAATATATCGGTGCAGAAGCTTTAAATGTGATCTCCCCATACATGAAGGCAAGCACTCATTAATGGAAAGGGCCAAACATACCAATGTAGAATCCCCGTGAAATAGTGTTCCGAGTCGGGAAGACTCCTTGGATTATCAAAACGACAATTATTAAGCAGATGAAGCAGCCTCTGCTTAGTAAGGTCGGATGGTCAATTTAAAGGCCTTCGTCTTACTTAGAACGTTAATTGTGCAACGATGTAATGCACGAACATGGGGCTCACAATTCTTTGCTACATAAACACTCATTATGTGGAAGAAAACATCCTAATATATATAGGACCGCAGAGCTTAGACACTTGTTGGTACAGGTTCACTGTCTGGCTGCTGCCCTCCAGCTTGTCTGTGGTTCCTCACGGCTCTTAGTCGTTCTCTATATTCGAGAGTGGGGCGAATATTGTGCGCATCGCAAGGTAACATTATTATTAGCGATCAACCCACCAATTTTGTTCAAATCGGTTCTGCATTTCTTATAACTCGCATACCACGAAAGCTTAATGTGTGGCTTGTGGTGGGTGTGGTTGGCCGTTTGGATTTTCAAATCGCATCGCTAACAAACAGAAACACTTTCGGGCGCTTTTCAAACATTCCCCCTATACGTGGAGTATGATGCCTTCTGGTGCCCCTTTTCGCGGGCGGAGATTTCACGAAGGCGTACCAAAAAAAAACCCACTTTGCATTACAAGCACTGTCACAGCCGAATGCAACGGTCTATTGCTCAAGCCGGTTGGGAGGGCAGACTCAAGGGGGAAGCTATTGGCTTCACAGTGGCAACGCCAGGAACGATGCACGTTTGCTGTCAAATTGCAGCGTTTGGAC
This sequence comes from Petromyzon marinus, assembly GCF_048934315.1. Lineage (NCBI taxonomy): Eukaryota > Metazoa > Chordata > Hyperoartia > Petromyzontiformes > Petromyzontidae > Petromyzon > Petromyzon marinus. Next base: position 11,496,474 of record NC_133678.1, on the reverse strand, counting down.
AGTGGCCGGGCAGGACGCAAGCCGCTGCAGCAGTGGGCAGAGTTTTTTGGTCGCGAAAGCCTACGTGTTAAACCGAGACGAGCTCGACCCTCCACGAGACCCGTCTGAGAGCCCGAAAAAAACGTGTGCGGGATCGCGCGGTACAATGTGGACGAAGCGGGGGGGGGGGAGGGGGGGTGAACTGAATACCACAAGGTGGACGCTGTGGAGTTCTGCCGAGGTCCCTCGTGAAAGCCCCATCGAGTGCCCGACCACTGCTCAGCACAGTTTCGTTCTGCCAAGAACACGGCGGTGGCTGCATCATCGACCGCTTCGGACCAGCGACCCCCCGCCCCGCCCCCTGCCGCTGCGCTCGCCTCTTCCACAAATTGGAAATGTAAAGATGACTACCCCGCAGTGCTGTGATTTCGGCCACCCAGAGCCAAAAACCAAACGATGGGACATACCGCAAAAAAATTGTGTTTCGATCTAAACGTCGTGATATTTTTTTTTACCAATTTATTTTTATTGTTATTTTTTTCTATCTACGTGACTTTACCAAAAGACCCAAAGAATATAATCGTTTTGTTTTGTTTTACCCCGCCGGGTAAGACCCCATTGAGCTGTGCAGAGATTTTTCAGGTCTGGCCACAAATGATAGCTCCAGGGAAGTGGCTTATCACGTGGAAATGTCTAGCAGCCAAATAGCCCGCATACGCATATAACCCGCAGACGCGTATACCCCGCAAAAAATAGCGTGTTGTGTAAAACAAATTTCAGATAGCCCGCACCTCCATATACCCCGCATACATTCATATATTTAACGTCGTTACCGCAGCTTAATTCCATCACATTAATAAGAAGTTTACATTTGTAATACATTCCACCATCAATTGTTAGCATTAAAATCATAAGGTGCACAAAGAAAACACTAACCGGAAACGAGTGAACTTTAAACAGTAAGTAACAAAAGTAAATATCCAATAAATATGTAACACATAACTGGTAGATCAGTAAGTACAGTTTTAGCACCGGTAGATTGCGCACTGCGCAGATAATAGCGGCACTACGGTAACGCCGCTGCCTCGCCCCCCCCACCTCTCTCTCGCCAGCTCTCCCGTCACTACCACAGACCTTGCTCTGCCCCACCCCCCAACCCCCCACCTCTCCCTCCCCCCAGCTGCCCCACCCCCCAACCCCCACCTCTCCCCCCAGCTCTCCCGTCGCTTGTAAACAGTGCGCGCACTTGAAACATTGTCGTTTAATTGTACAAACAATTCATTTAAAACGTGATAACGTGTGCAATTTTAGTGTCAACGGTAATTGTTGCATAGTGGATAGTCCTACCATGAAAAAATTTGACGAATTATGACATGTCACACGTGTAAAATATTTTTGGGATAGCCCGCACTTCCATATACCCCGCAGGGTCTTGCTTTGTTTGTAAAAAGTGGTATACCCCGCGGGTTATATGCGGGAAAATACGGAACTCTAAACGCACGTTTCTAAATGTGGGAAACCCCGGAGGATCCGAACAAAAATCCACACGACCACGGGGAGAGAGACATTCAAACTCCTAAAATACAGGTGTCAGTGTCGGGATCAAACCAGCGCCCTCCTGTTTACCAGGCGAGGTAGTTAACATCTCCTGGCCACTGCCGCACCAACGGTGGCATTCTACCGGCGGACTGGACAGTATTCGTCGCGCTCCTCCCCCAAGCTATATCATGCCTCACAATCTAAAACCTGGACGCATAATGCACACGCACGTATCACACGCGGCGAGAAGACGAATAATTGTACGGGAGTTGTATGATCATCGTTCACATTGTTATATAATAACTGCTCTCTGTTGTTTTGTTGAAATCGATTAATAAGAATTTAAAAGATGCATTACTTTCAGAACGCTCAATTCAGGAATTAAAATGTAGTTAACTCAATGCAACTTTTACCATGGAATGCATACTTTATTATGCAATTATAAGTTGAGGGGAAATATCCGAGTATTTAAGTAATTGATTACATGACAAATTATCGGTTTGATAACTCGACTGATTTGATCAACTTCAAAGAATTGGGAGTAAAAGACTCAACTATTCCCACTTGTGCCGCTGGACGGGAGGTGACATGAGACTTGATTACACTTTCAGCAGCCTCATCAGCTGCATCACACTTGACATGGTTTGTAGGGGGTTTCCAGCCTTCAAGAGGCAGGATGTCAGGAAGGCCGTCATTTTTAAAGGCGCTCGAGAAATCCATGACAATAAATTAGTCTGTTACAAAATTTAGCAAATCGACTAATCACCCCAGTCCTATAACTGGCCAGGGGCCCTACTGATCGTTAAAAAAGTTATCAAATGTATAAGGCCATCTGCAATGATGGAAATGACCATTTTCCATCAAGAATGGAACACATGAAGTACAGTCCAGATTCTGCTTCAATACTTTTTCCCCAGACGGTCACAGAATCCGAGAGAGTCCACTCCAAAATCTACCAAATCCTAAGAGTGGGAGCAGCCCTGACAGCGCGAGTAGCACCACCAGTGCCGACACGGTGGGGTGAGCTTTGAGCTCCAGGCTCCGCTCATTGACATGTGGAGAAGCAGTTCACGATGAACAGCGCATCTTGAACATTTGCTGCTCTATCCCAGGATGTTTCTTCTGTTGCGCATCGTCGCTTTAAGATGTTCTCTGTTCGTATTTTGTTTGCTACGGTTGCGCCCGACTCAAGAGCCGCATGGCTCGCAGGGCCGTACCTAATAATTGCAACTTGAAAACTTGAAATTATCAACACGTTGTTGAACCCCAGTTGCAAATTCAAAATTATAGCAACAATGGTTGCCGGTACACACCCCGTGCTAATGTTGGCCCAAACTCGTATGCAGATGTGCACGCTGACTCGCGGTATTAGATGCTTAAATTAATAACTATTTTAATAAAATAGTTACGAAGTGTAACTATTTAATAGTGTAATAGTTAATAGTGTAATAGTTAATAAAATAGTTACACTTCGAAAAATAATGTATTTCAAGCATACAACCCTCGCCCACAAACTAGAGTGGTGGAAAATCCCTTAAGCATATCTGGGCTTTGAGTTCAATTGGAATGTTTAATAAAATTGCCCGGACGTGTTCAAATGTGAAATCCACCTTTTGAAGTGTAATGTGGGGCTCCCCTCTGATTAGGAACATTTTGAAGTCTCTGAACCCTGGGGAGGGCGCTTATCACCAACTCGATTTTTTTTTTATGGAAAACCATTGAGCAAATATAGTACACCAAATAACTTGTGTTCGCAAATCCAGTATCAAAACTGAACCCGCAAGAGATCACTGAGCAAGACTCACGCACACACATGCAGACTCGTGATTTACTCATTGCAGGTACTGTTCAAGGTGCAGTCAACCGCTGCAACAGGAGGTTATGGTCAGAGTTTGGTGACGTGACTGGCATCATCGTCACTCTGAGCATGGCTTCGAGAGGTTGTCCTGCCTTTTTGGCAGACGATATATTTTTTTTTATTTCAAAAAGGAGCCTAAACAATCACCACAAAAACAGTACGTAGTCGATTTCAGTTAATTGAACCGTGCCAAGGAGCGATCAATAGCAAATTGGTGTTGCTCTTTAATTGTGTGATGTCCTGTTTATGAATATGTACTTGTAGTGACACTACCACGAGGGTCCAATGGTGTAGAGTGCCGTCTTAAACTTTTTGTTCAATCAGTCTCCCTGGCTTCTGTCTGCTAAGAAGAAGAGCCATTGTCAAAACATATCACCCTTCACATTTATCCCATGCAAGGCAATGTGTCGTGTTTATTTGCGGTTGTGCACCACTGCCAATGTGGTTAAGAACGCGACGAAGAACATACTTTGGGATTGGCTTTGCGGTTTGTGCTTCATTAATTCATAAAGACGCCTTGGATCACACATGGCGTGTTTCCAATATCGGACCGTAATAATATGGAACCCGAGTCCATAGCGAAAACTTCTCTTGCGGTAGATACCGCAGATACCGCAAGGGGAAAATGCCACGGGGCAGGCCGTAGGCCACCTGACGACGCACCGTTCAAGAACGCCGAAAGGCCTCGCGCCTGTTTTGGGGTGAAGCGGAGAAAGCTGCCAAGGACCGTCCGGCACGGCCGTGGAGCTCGTTGCGGCCTTATGCCCCACAGGGAGCGAAGAGGAGTAAGGAAGTACACAGTATAATGTGCAGTGACACTTCCTCAACGTGTGCCTTCCCAAGAAAACATCACCGAGTCACACGGACATTTTCAGGAGGGTTGTCCAATGTATGTTCAACTATTTCCTAACCGAGTGCCGTATTTCTTGTTCATGTAGGACGAAATAAGACTGTCCAGAGGACAACACATCAAGGACAACACGCTAAAATGTATTAAAAATTTTTACCAGGTAAGGTCCACTGAGCTAGAAAGCTCTTTTTTCAGAAGCGGCCTGGTCACAAATGATAGCTCAACGAAGTGGCTTATTACGTGGACATTTATAGCAGCCAAATACTCCAGACGTATGTTTCTAAATGTGGAGGGAAAAACCGGAGATACCCAGAGAAAAATCCACGCGACCACTGGGAGAACATGCAAACTCCAAATATACAACAGGCGTCAGGGTCGGGATGAAACCCACGACCTCCTGCATACCAGGCGAGGTAGTTAACATCTCGCCACCGCCTCTTCCTGCCGTAGCCTATTAGATACCTGCATGCTGTACTGACTGCAAGCAGATGGGTGTCTCTAAAGGCAGCTGGGCATGAAACTCGCCACACCACGCCCTCGTGTGTAAATGCAGTTCTTAATAGCTACTCACATCACTCGCCACCAGCAGCCTATAAGGGAAAGTGGGAAACATTTGCCTACGTATGCTTGTTTTCATGTTTTTTTATAAAAAGAGAGCAAAAGATTTATGTATGGTGCCATTATTTAAATGTGAGGCACGGACGATTTGTAGAGACAGAAGGACAATGACCAGATGTCCTTAAAAAACTCCGAAATTCATAGAGGTGTGTCTTGACATATAATGACAAGGACACATTATCAATGAGCTCTGTGATGAATCAAAGCAGACGCCACTTAGTGTGATAATTTGAAGGGAATGGCTCTGCTGGGAGAGGTGTTCTCGTGTTTTCAGAACGCCAAGAGGAGGCCTCTCCAAGGTCAAATGTGACAGCAAAGCGCAGCGATGGAATTCTTTTTTTATTTACGCATGTATTGAACACGGTGGGGGCTTTATTAAGCTGCCCACCACTCAATTATGATGATGATGATGCACCACTTCAGCCTTCTGTGGATAGCTTTAACACTGCTGAGTGTGTTTCTTCATGTGGTACACAATGGCGTAACCTGTGCAAGATGGCCCCAAGGGGGCCAAGGAGGTTGGTTGGTAGCTCCTTGGCTGGCAAATGCTACGGATATGCTACCATTGGCAGCATCCATCACGGGCAGACAGTTACAGGGTACAAACTGCCTGTGTTATGAACACACTTTTTATTTTCATATTTCCGGGATGTTTCAAGTCACATTCGAATTTTGTGTTTCCAAAACGCAATTGTATATCATACTACAGTACGCATATTTTGTAGTTTTCATCATACAAAGCTGCCGTGATGAACATGCTATCATACATATCTATAATTTCGTGATGTAATACTTATAAAAAATTATTGTTTGCTTTTGCTACCATAAGTGGTACCAATAGGCCATTCTTGGCCAAGCGGCTCAAGGACTCAGAGGTTCTCAGTAATGTTAGGAATACAATATATTTTTACATTACCGATAATCATAAAAAATACAGTAAATAAGCAGTGACGACGTTGCCACACACATTAAAACGTCTATAGCAATAAACATAGTATATTCGTATTTTTAAGTAAGAAAGGAATGGAACTGCCATGATGTAATGTTATTACACTGGAATTGCAAGTCAAAAAACATCGCCGATTTGATTCCATCTCCCAGGTTTGCAGTTAAAACAATTGTGCAAATTTGTATTAGCGTATCAATTGCTAAAATTCCACTGGAATCGGTAACCAGTAGCTGACCTTCCGAACCGGTTATCAATTCTGAAATCAATGGCCAGATTCTGAAATAATTTAATGTGGCACATTAGGAATGGACCACTCTTTTAATAAGTCTTCATGTGCTGTGCAGTACATCAATGCACGTGTGTACACCAGCATGTGATGACTGAGTTGGGCCTGTGTGTGGGGGGGGGGCTGGTAAGGTTAATGATTAACCGGACGTGTACACCAGTCACGTGGTTAATGGCGACTGGGTGAAGATTGCTGTGTGACACACGTGCTGTTGCTTCTACAGATTAACCACAAATGTGTTTGCCCTCGATTTGGAGCACCTGCCCACGTCCTTCATTTCGAGTGTGCAACATTAACAACCCTAGTTAGGGTTGGTGGGGAACAGGGGCGGTGCCAGGATTTTGACTTTGGGAGGGCTGACTTCAATATTCTGAGATATCTAGTTTATGTTTCTAGATTTGAAGCTTTCGTGACTGCAAGGATCCATACTCTTTGGTTCTATTCGGTAAAGTCACGTAGGTAAAAAAGAAAATAAAACAATAAAAAAATACAAATAAAAATCACGACGTTTCGGCCACAACACAAGTGGCCATCAGGTGAAGGGACCAGACTGTCCAGAGGACAGCGTTGGAGTGAAAACAGCCAAGCCCAGGTCGCGTCCTTTAAGCTGTGTGGGAGGAAACAAAGGCGCCTTGACAAAGGAATTAGCATAAAAATGAGCATGATGTCCGTAGAAGGTACATGATGGACCATGATGGACCAGGCGTGGGGGGAGGGGAGTTTACATAATGTTGGTGTGAAGGGAAATAAGCAGCTGTGAAAGTTTGGGATATCACTACTTGAAAAAATGTACTGTACCATTGAAAATTAGTTTAATGTTTGATTTGATTTAGAACATCTTTCCAATGATTGCTTAATTTGAAACCATCCTCTCGGTTGAAATTGTGTCTGTTTGTAAATCTGAATTGCCTCGTGGACAAATCTTTGATAAAAACCCGTGGCTTTGCAGAGAACCTTGGTATCGGAGAAAACTATATCGTGATCACCCACAGCGTTGTAACAGTGATCAGCTACGGCAGAAGAATTCGTTCTGCCGTGTTTCAAATCTGATTTGTGCTCGCGAATTCGGTCAGAGACATGTCGTTTCGTCTCCCCGATATAGCAATCACCACAGGTGCAGCTCAATTTGTGAACCCCGGGGTACTGTAAGTCAGGAATGACATCCTTCACGAATGGGATCAGGTCACGGATTTTGTGTACTGTATTGAACCGGACCAGGATCTTGTGTTTGTTTAGAATTTTGGAGATCTTTTTAGTAACGCCTGCTATATATGGTAGTGTCATGGTTTTGATCGGAGTGTCAAGTGGTTGTTTCTGTATGGAGGGAGAAACAGCTTGATGGATGGTATGGTCAGAGTATCCGTTCCTCTTGAGGGCCAGATGTACATGTTTTAATTCACTGGTCAGGTGGTGTTGGTACGAAATGCAATGAGCCCTGTGGTATAACGTTTTGATGAGAGAATTCTTTTAGGTCGGGTGGTGGGAATCAAGTTTCTAGTAGGAATCTGTGTGGGTGGATTTCCTGTAGACAGAATATCCCAATGAGCCATCAGGTCTCCTCTCAAACAGAACATCCAAGAATGGCAGCTTGCCATCTTTCTCCACTTCCATGGTGAATTTGATGGCGGGGTGTCTGGAATTGATGTGGTCTAGGAAAAGGTTCAAAGCTGGGAGGCCATGTGGCCAAATGACGAATGTGTCGTTTACATATCTCTTCCACAGGGAAGGTCTGAGGGTGGAAGTCTGGATGGCGTCTGATTCAGATTTCTCCATGAAAATATTGGTTATCACTGGTGACAAGGGGGAACCCATGGGGGTACCCTCATTTTGTTTGTAGAAGGTGCCATTCCAAGTAAAGTAGGAATTGGTGAGGCAGTGCCTAACCAGTGCAGGTGTATCGGGGTCTAGTCCATGCTGGACCAAATTTTCAATTATTTCAATGGTATCAGGTACTGGGACCTTGGTGAACAAAGATACCACATCGAAGCTGACAAGGACATCGTCAGGGGACAGTACAACGTCTTCGACCATAGAGACCAATTGGGCTGAGTTGAGTACTGCCGAGGTGGTCTTGCCAGTGAAAGGCAGCAATGTATCTGACAGAAAACGGGCTAGCCTGTAGGTGGCGGAGTTGATCGTGGATACGATGGGTCGTAGTGGGGTGCCTTCTTTATGAATCTTGGGAAGACCACAGAATATAGGGGGTCTTGCAGCAGAAGGTTTTAGGGAGGGACGTTTAGTTGGTTGGTTCGATTAGGTTCGATTAGGGAGATCATCACAATTTCGACCTCCCTAATCGAACCATGCTCATTTTTATGCGAATTCCTTTGTCAAGGCGCCTTTGTTTCCTCCCACACAGCTTAAAGGATGCGACCTGGGCTTGGCTGTTTTCACTCCAACGCTGTCCTCTGGACAGTCCGGTCCCTTCACCTGATGAAGGCCACTTGTGTTGTGGCCGAAACGTCGTGATTTTTATTTTTTTATTGTTTTTATTTAATTTTTTACCTACGTGACTTTACCGAATAGAACCAAAGAGTATAGTTTATGTTTTCCAATGGGCGCCACAAATGTATAAAACACATTTTATTGGATTTGAACGCGGAGTTTATTAATAGGTCGGAGCCGCTGATGTGGCTAATAAGTTCGATAAGTTCTAAAGGCTGCCGCTCAAGCAGGGCAGCACGAGGTGGCAGCCTGCAGGGCAGCAGCCGGATATCCGGTTATACAGATTACCGACTTTCCCAAAATTTCAGGGGGGGCTAAGCCCCCCCAGCCCCCCCTTGGGCTCCGCCCCTGGTGGGGAAGAAGTCGGATCAGCAGAGAGAGGGAGGGAAGTGTAAACAATTATTCGTAAAACAAACAGAGGTTTGACCACTTTTTACTCATACAATTACCCAGCATGCGTGGCAAAATATAAACCCTCTCTACAAAAATAAATAACAATACTTCCTTTAATAATGGCCAGGGTGCTCAAAAGTAGCGTGAGTAGGTCGCTTGTGAATTCAAGTCTTGGTTTGGGGGTTTACTCAGACTATTATATAACCCTCTCGGGGTCAATTAAAGAAGTATCTCTTCGTGGGGGTAGTCAATAGTGGTTGTCATATGGATAGACGTATCCCCGTCATGGGAACGTGGAATATCCGCCACGGCTTTCTCTTCCACTATTGACTTGTATGACTTTACATGGCAGTTACAACATCCTGTGTCAAAAGTAATTCGGATGAAACATTTTTTTTAAATTGCGTCCCTTAAGCACAGCATAATTGGTTCTCGTTGAACGGGTTTGAGATGAAATTGAATGACGTGAGATGAGGTGCTTGCTTCTGGCAGGCTGCCACCCATTATTACGCGTTGTCTACAGCAAACCAAAGCTTCAGTGAAATGATGACAACACTTTAGGCAATTTATTTAAACAAATAATTTCAAAATCTCAAATTTGAATTCCATTCTGCTTTCACCTTTAAATGCAGCTTTAATCTCAGATAAAAAAATATATATATAATTATTCTTTAATTAATAATTATAATTATTAACTTTACAAAGAAACATTGCCCTCCAGACAGGCAAATAAGAATTGAATTGAACAAATAACCGTTTTTTTAATCTTCTATCATCACAGCCAATATGATTTTACTCCTCAGCAATTATAGTATATCCACTGAGGCTTCTGCATTATATCGCTTCTCTTTTAAGCCTCCATTGCAAATACTAAGAAGAAAGTGCCTTTCAAATATGCACATGAAAGCAATTATCCCATTCTAGTGTAAGGAGACTTAATGTAACATCTTGACATCAGTCACGTGTTTTAACCGAGGGTGCAAGATCATATCACAGAATCTGAAAAACAATTTCTGCTCTCTCAATAATATCACACAGCTGCTAACAAAAACAGCACGTGTAGGATGTCAACTAATTCGCATCATCATCGTAATATTTTATTTGTGAACACCCAACGATTTTATTCCCAGTAAAATACACCAGGCTTGTATAATCGCGTGCAAATGCGTACGCGAGCATTGTGCAATATTTATTGACAGCACAACCTTAAAACTTCCCACCGGAACAACACCCGTCTTTACCTATACCCGACACTGCAATGTATGAACTTAAATTAATCTTTTTTTTTTCATTACATTCAGCCAGGATCAATCTACTGCTGAATGATGGCCTCCTTCAAACGGTCACCTACCGCTCATGAGCTGTGCTTGTCTTGTATGTTGAACTTCTTTCGCACCGTACGTGGCCAACCGTGCTCATCGCAAGTGTGGGGGAATGGACAATAATCTTAACACACACAAAAGCAATTCTAAAGAAATACATTGTCAATCTAAGAGTTTTCAGTCTAAGCTGATTTCATTGCTCCATTTCCTCGTGGACGTTCATCTCGGATACCTTCCACTGTCGTGGCTGCCACTGCCATCAGAATCATTCAACAATGTCCACCCCCGTGGGTCGTTCCCCGACACGAGAGGATGTTTACACATCGCAATAGGTATTGCTTTGAGGCTGAGTCGACCATAGGGAAGGCACAGGACCGGTTCAGATAATCGTCGCCGGTGTTGGCCGTGAGCGGGAATCGAACTCGGGACGCCGGGTTCGGAGCGCAGTGCGCTAACCGCTACACTACCGCTCCTCCTCATGTTAATGACAGACACACACCCAGATGCCCTACAGTGTAATGCATATTGACCAACGGTTCATAATCATCCCTTCCGCTGCTTCGCGCATTATCGTCAGTGCTTGCTCTCCTCCGCAATTCATTACGAAAAAAAGTAAGCCGCCTGGAATTAAAGTTTAATTTTTTTGCGAGACATTGAAATTGATTATGCAATTATGTCTTTATTTCTTTGGCTGCAGACAGATACTGCATTCCCGTAAACGACTAGGACATACAAACTAATTATCTTTGGGAGGAGGAGAAGGATGAGGATCAAAGCAACTTTGTTTACAACGTATTTTATTCTCATCGCAAGTAGAGTGCCGAGCGCGACGACACCGGCCGTTAAAACCTGCACATGCCTGCACGTGTACTCATTATCGCAGTCATTTATTCCACCGTGTGATTTACGGTGACGCCGTGCCGAGTAATTTACTATGCAAAGTGCCGCAAATCGAGCTGTCCCTGCTGCTCCACGATGACTTGGTGTTTTCACAGTTCATGTTTTCACGTTTGCCATAATCGCCAGATTTATGATATATGCTCTGCTTAATTCGCGCTTTGACGGCGATGAAAGTACAGATTAAGCAGAGAATGGCCCATTCGGCTCATGTGAACGCTACAGTTTGTAAACCAAACATATATTTTATTGAAGCAATAAGAAATGTTTTTTTAAGTCGTGTTATTTCATAAAATAAAGTTCATGATCCCAGACAGGTTAAGCAAACATACAAAACATCGATCTTTATTTGAAGCTTTTGTGACGACAGGAATCCATACTCTTTGGTTCTTTCACTAAAGTCACCTAGATAGAAAATTATGTTTCTACCTACGTAGAATTATTTTTTTTACTAAACGTTTAAATTTTTTCACTTAGGATAGCCTTAAGAGTTCCGATTTGCTCATTGTATTAGAATATTTACTTATTTTTGAATAATAATATTATTTATACTGGAGGAATCTGATGAGCTATAAAGCTCTTTTTCACAGATATCCGGTAGGGGCGGGTATGAACGTTACAACAACAACCAATACAAAAGCACGGCAGTAGTGCAAAGTACTAGAAGGGTCAACAAATCACCCAAACACATACAAAAAAGACGAAATCATCCCGATCCTCATCCTACCAGGCAAAGCACACTGAGGTATTGACTTTTCAGAAGCGACCTGGCCGCAAATGTGACCCATGACTTGGACATTGATAGCAGCAAAATTCTCTAAATAATCTGAATTGCATGTTTCTAAATGTGGAGGGGAAAACGGGACCCCAAAACAAAAAAATACACACGACCACCGGGTAAACATGCAAACTCCACATATACAGCAGGCATCAGGGTCGGGATCGAACCCATTACCTCCTGCAGCAAACGGTTATTTAGGATCACAGGAGATCATCGCCTGGTGTTGGGTGATCATCACCATCATCTTCTTTGGTTCTTTCGGTAAAGTCACGTAGAATGAGAATAAAATAATAAAATAAGACAATAAAATTCTCACGAGAGAGAAAAACCAAACGACGAGAGAGAATTTTATTATATTTTATTTTATTATTTTATTCTAATTCTACGTGACTTTACCGAAAGAACCAAAGAAGATGAATCCTTGCAGTCACGAAAGCTTTAAATCGAAAAATCACCATCATCATCATAATATCGATCCATGGGCAGATAGCCCCGTAGGTGTCCACTGCACATTTCGTCATTTGGTTTCCACTTTCCTCTCTGTCTTGTGCCGATAGGCTCACTTAGTGGCCACGTCTTTCTGCCACCAATCGCTTTTGTCGTTGTCAAGCCGTTCTCTCTGTGAGTTCTTCCTCTATCTCCGGTTCCTTCCGTTTCATCGGAACAACAACACTTCCAATGTTCCTGTTGCTGTCCATCCTACAGATGTGTCCAAATAGTGCCAGTTTCCCAGTGCCGGATTAAGGTAGTGCGGGGCCTGTAGCATATGTTATAAAGGGGCCCTAAATAAATAAATAAAAACTTTCATATTAAAACGCATGCATTTTTAACTTGCACAGTAAAGTAATTGTATTTTATCATTTGCTATACAGCCAGATAATACGACAAATCGTTAACCTTAAACATCCAGGCGTTCATAACAGCTGAAGGCAATATAGTACTGTAGTAATAGAGCAAGTGCAGAATCACTGAACCGGAATTGATAGCTTGAAACCATTTAGCGCGGGGCCCTTGAAAGTGTGGGGCCCGTAGCTACTACTACATATGTAGCTACTACTACATGTGTAGCTGCTACTACACGTGTAGCTACTACTACATGTGTAGCTACTTTTGCTACGAGGATAATCCGGCACTGCAGTTTCCTTCTCATCACTGCCTGAAATCTTTTTTTTCTATGTGCAACCGTGTTGGTTGATGCAGGCTTATTGAAGTAATTTCAGATGTAGTTCTGCGGTGTCATTATTCCAAGCCCATTCTCTGACACGTTGAGATGTTTTGGCGATCGGGAATTCTTGAGGGATTCTTCTTCACCTCAGGTGCATGCAGCTAATGAGAAAAACATAAGGACAATGTGTATTTTTTAAAAATATAAATAAAACCTTACACTTTGCAGTCAACATGCATACGTGTGCATGCAATCCAAAGGTAAAGACAAATAAAATGCAATTTGCACAAGCATACGGACATATGTACAAGGTGTATTTATTTCTCTTTCAAATAAACCTTACTTAAAAAAAATGTTAATTTTTAGAGGATTAAATGGGGGTCAAATGACATCTGGACCACCCTGTACATTTGAAATGTTTGCTGTAAAATTCCTTTGGTCGTGACATTCAAATTCCACGCTGCATTCGACCCTGTAAGTCGACATGGCTTAACATACTAAAGCAGTATGGCATTGCCGCTGCACCAACATAAAAATACTCGCGTGTGTGATGCCTTCTCGATCGGCGCGTGATGTCGTGTTTATAATGCTGTGCCATGTTTTACAAGACGCGCACACTGAACATGGCAGGTGTTTGTTGCCCGTCATAGAATTTAACCTGCAGGTGTTTAAACATGCTGAAATATAAATATACCACATTCAGAAACGTTGGGAAACGCTCATATTTTCAATGTTAGCGACGCTGGCAAACTTCAAATACACAATATTCAACATGTATTCCATTGGTCCGTATGCATGTTGAACTTCTTTCGCAACGAACATAGCCAACCGTGCTAATCGTCGGTGCGGGGGAAGAGTATCAAACTAAACACAAAATTACAGTTTTGAATAAAACTGTAATTATAGGCAGCATCTCTTGTATTTTTGTATGGGTGATTATTATTACCCAGTGGCATGAGTTTATTTCATGGATTGATGTTGAAATTTGCTGATTAAAAAGCACATGCACACATTATATGAAAAAATAGTATGTTGCAGAAGATAAAGGGTAACATTTGGACGTTTGCGCTGCTACGAATCATGAAAATGCATTGACTCTGGAGAGCTATGAATCGTCACAGCCTCTAAAGTATTACGCAGTTGTTCAGCGCATTGAATAGATGGCATTACTAAGACTTTCCGAAAGAATTGGTTGATTATTTTCAGGATACTAAACTTCACTTGAGTCGAGTATATTAATGCAAAAATATTGTATTCATAAATACTGTAGTGCATGTGTTGTATGCTTGTTCCTGTGAACGATAGTCCAGTGAACTTAATTTTCAATCCTCCTTAGTGTCGCAGGTGAAATGGAAAATCTAAATAATGTGAAAGAATATATGATCTGTATTTATTATTATTATTCTTTTTCAAGAGCACATTATCACTATTTTGACGAGGGCTGTGTAAATTACATTCCTGTATATCTGCCACTATGAGTCTTTTAAAATAAACAATATACGCGGTGCACTTATTTATATTGCTATTTGAACACCATTTTTAAAAATCCAGAAATAGCCATTTCAGAAAACGAGCAATCTGCAAGAAAATGAGGCACATTAGTGTAAAGTGGGAAACTATTTTAATCTGTTCACTGAATTATTTCATCCTGAGCCGCACAGGTCATGAAATGTGGTAATAAAATATGGAAAATATCGATATGACGTTCTAAAGCAATATTAGTGGTCAGAAGTGGCGAAATCAATAGCATGGTGATTTCTAATAATAAAGGGTGCAGAATCATTTCGCGGAGACGACCGACAAAGACAATACAGCCATTTAATCAATATGGATCTAAATAGATTAGCAGAGAGACAGAGAGAGTTATGCTGGAAGGAGTCGCCTTAGATTGCTGACTGGGGCTTGAATGCTCCCGTGGGAGATTGTTCGAACTGGCGTTCAAGAAGCCTATATTTCAAAAAGACGCTGTATGAGAAATGATAAAGAAACTGAAATGTAGGCAAGTCTCGTTTTATTCATCCTTAGCTATTCACAAATCTGACTGTTCACCATATTTTTCCCTGAACGGTAATGCATCTGTGTATAAATATAAAATATTAAAATGTACGTCCTTATTTCAATTAACTGCTGGATGAAGGCCTCTCCGCGATCGTGTCGGTCATGGGAGTTATTTGACCAAACTTCACCACACTGATCAGCATGTGCTGAAGAAGGTGCAGAGCCAAGACCAATTCAGATATTACTCCTCACTGACGTTAGCCTCGGCCGGGAATCAAACTCAGGTCACCATGTTCATATGACAAACTACCATATATATATAAAAAAAAATCTCCCTACCATTGACCCACTGCCCCTTTTCAAGCCCAAGCTTTATATCCTCTGAATATGGATCACCATCTCTGGCCTTAATAAAAAAAAATTATAGCACTGTATACACCTTTTCCCCAATGAAGCACTGTCCCAATGTTTTTGCACATCTCCCTTGAGACGTGTTGCATTCAGACTCTCCCATAAATCCACATTGTTATTGTGTTGTATTGAGATGCAAGCATCATCTCATATTTTCAAATTACATCATGTTTTTCTTTTGCTGTCAAATGTAATCTACACAATTCGTTATATCAAGCTTCCATCATTAACGGCTTTGACACGCCTGTGTGCCCGCGTGCATGCAAATGAATTTAGTAACGTCTACACGGTCGTCTTTCAACTATTCCCAATTAGATGTCATCTTCCTCCTGTTCGCAAAGCACCCCCCCCCCCCGGGATATGTGGGATTGAGGTTTTTTTCTGTTGTTTTGGTCGACCTGTAAATTCCCACTGCTGGACAAAAGGTCTCTCTCGTGTTATCTCTCATTCCCCCTCCTTGTTGCCACTTGTTCCATATCCAGGAGCAGCGGGATCCAAACTCTTGTAAATGTCACTTGGACTTGTGGAGCCCTTTCTCTTATTCGAGCCAAAATAACTCAGGGTGCAATTAAGAGTACGGTTCTGCTCGAAGGCCAATAATAATTAATTGAATGCTAACTCGTGAACTTTGCTATAGCCGAGTAATTGATGGTTTTTTTGTGTCCAATTGCTTTACGTCGTCTTTGTACTTTTGTCTTTTTAGGCTTTTGTAATTTTGGTAACCCGTGTCACTCGTGCAAATGAGACTCGTCCTGGCATCTGAAGTTCTCACCTTGTTGGATAAAATAAACTTGAACTTGTTATATCACTGTCGGTTTTCCCCAATTATCACAGTACACACACGTGTTTCCGAACGTTTCAATTATTTTACTGCACGGTGTATGAACGTACACATGCATTGGTAGCTTCTACAGCTTCAGTCCAAATCGCAGTCAGGGGTTCACTCCATCCATCATCCCTCCACGTTCAACAAAACGAAGACCACTCTGATACAAAATCAAACGAGGTTACCTTACATTATGACGACTGACCCTGTCACCAGGAATGGAATAAGTTTGAGTCGTCAATCCCTTCCCTTTACACTTCTACTACCACCCAGATGCCAAACACACCGTTGCTATTTACCTCTGTTATTTCAGTTACAATTTAAATGAAAAGGGAATTAAATACGTTAATTTGCGTGCATACTCGGTTATAACACACGTGGTGAAGCCATGGCTTTAATGTACCAACTACGGTGCCTAAAGGACCTCTGAAAGTGCCAATATGCAGTACTGTGTTTCAACTATTAAACTATATCTATCTATATATTTTGGCGGAGGGGGGGGGGGGTCAAAATACAAGGTCCTGGGATGCAGCTCCTAAACCCTCTGCATTATTCAGACTCTGCCTGCCATAGTAACGTCGAACGTATACCACCGCCTAAGGTCCGCCAACAAGAAATCCGCCCTAAATGCTTGAGCTTTGAGACATTTTGACTCGAATGTAATACTTATTGATAGATCACTTTTTCCCTCCTTGCCTGTTGCCTTCAAACCAAGGACTCTGACCATCCAAATTAGATTTTTCTTCTTTCACCTTTGGCCTGCAGCTTTCGTGGAGTTCATTGGCAATACGAGTACCGTTCAGCAAATGAGGCTCGGTCTCATACCTCCAGAGACAGCGATGAGAAAGCATTGAGGACCCGCCCCCCTCCAATCCACACGGATTTCACGCTCAACCCGCACACAGTGGTTCAGCTCGTGCAACGCCTAAGGGTTTGTTTCGTTGATTTCTTAAGAAGATCTGCCAACACCTTAATTTCCATTTACAGCGATAATTGGCCCTCTCGTGAGCAGCCTCCGCACTGTATGTGGATGAATACACACTGCACCTTTTTCGCGTTAGGTCACTGTCATTTCCTCCACCGGGCATCTGCAATTTATAAACAAGGCTGGGCAGTGTATAGGGAGAGGGGGTGATACAAGAGGTATCGTTCGCATTACTCTTGTTGACAGGGTTTAAGGTGCATAGTTCACCGGGCCAAAGTGGCAGTAAATTAAACGTGTTAATTACATGCCATTTATTCCTTAACCTTTCCACTGGTGCCGTGCATTGAGAAGGCTCTTAATTCACAAGACATGTCTTAATAACGTAGATAATTATTTTTTTCCCTTAAACAATACGCAATCAGGTGCACGTGGCTTTGTCATGTCAGTGCATGGGATAAATGTAATTGATTGTTATTACGAATGCTACCAATAATAATAATAATTTAGAGCACTTTGTTAATCCACTGCTGGACGGTCTTTCTATTGCCATTCGATCATTCCGTTTGACAATGCTTTAACCACGCTGGTCAGTGGAGGTTAGGGGAGTTGGGGAGGCAGGTCTGGTTCAGATATCATCTTACACCGATGTCAGACGGGTTCACAGTGCAGTACCCCTGCCACTCCCGGTATTGCTTTTATTTCCAATGAAATTTGAGTGTAACTGGGCTGTTGTTACATGTGCACTGTCAAATGTCACTTTGTTGACGTCGCTCAGGAGGCTGACACCATGTCAAAACACTGAGACGGGCATGCCTGAAATATTAAATTAAAATCCTGGCCAGCTTCCCATGATTAACTGGGTTCTCAAGATTAGCCTGTTGATGGTCTCAGCCCAGTCACTAAGGACTACACCGCATTTTTGTTAGATTAAATGTGATTTGTCATCTGTCATACTCCAGCTCTGAGGGCTAAACATTTGTATTAATAGATTTACACGTGATGAACAGCCCGACAGCAGGGCATGTGTGAGGATGAACCCAGGGCTGTCCTGTGCGGTGGCGTGCTTTGAGGCGGTGGGGGCAAAGGGGGAATAGTCTCAGGGCCACACGCAAGAGGGCCTCACAACGGGCCTAGGTTTTATTTTTATTTTTGTCGCTAATGAATAAGGGGGCTCCACGTGACATTCTCTAAATCTGAATATGTATTTATACTGCAGGAGGAATCTGATGAGCTATAAAGCTCTTTGTTCACAGATGTCTGGTAGGGGCAGGCCAGAACGTTGCAACAACAAACCATATATTTAAAAAAACACGATTGGAGTGCAAAGTATAGGAAAGGTAAACAAATCACTGAAAGAAAATACGAATACAAATTTACTATTTTAATCGAGGTCTTCAGCCCTGGGCAACCAGGAAACCTCTTGGTGGCCCTGAGTGCACAATCTAGTGAGGCTTTCTGAATACATGACATTATATATATTTAAAAAAACATTACTTTGATATATATTCGTTTTGGGGTATAATAATGCATCCAATCATCAATTAATATTGATTATTCAGAGTCGCAATGTGAACCAAATCACATGTTGAAGAATTTATGTTTTTCGGCCATGCTAATGAGATGCGAATGTTACATTTAGGCTAATCGGATGAACGCAGCTATACAAATAAGATGGACCCAGATTGGGAAACTAAACAAACGAGACAGTAAAAATGGGACAAAAGCATTAACATTATTGAATTCAATCACTGCCTGGATTCACAACAATTAATTTTAATCAGCACGAAGTCTCTCATTTCAGTTCATACCGAAGCGCCCAGCTCATTCGAGCGAAACGTCGGACAGCATGGCGAATAACGCACAATCACAACCCGAAAACACATCAGAGAGCAATTACAGTAATTGAATTGCTAAATTGAGGGGCGAGACCTGGGGATTTGCGTATCGTTAACATTGAGTTACCCACTACCGTCACCAACACTGATAGTATAGGGCCTGCATTTTGAATGCACGCTTGACTTGTGGGAGAACATCTTCCAAGTGCTATCAGCATAGGTTTGCTAGTTCGTGAATGCGTTGTTGTTCGCCCGGAGTGTCCAGCATTTATCTCCACGTGGCGGAGGAACTGAAACGAGCGGTCCACTTTCTCCCTCAACAGTATCGACTCGCTGGCAAGCTTCCCGTGCCTCTGCTTCAGTCCCTGAAGCGGCGCCGCCACACACGTGGAGCCAAAACGTTGGGACGTGACGCCAAACAAACACGCGACAGCTACAACCCGGACACGCGTCGGGAAGGCTCCCGGCTCCAGTTGCAAGTGAACGCCTTGTGAGCAAATGGGTAGCCGGCATTCAGTGGGCCGAGGAATAGCCGGCAGCACACGCGCGCAACATTGGGACCTTTCCTGACAGTATTAAAATAGAAGCGCGTGCGCTGATACGCACGCGCACGCTCCTAAATTGACAGCCGTGATGAGCGTGCAGTGAGCGGAGCGCCATCCGATCATCCGTGAGTGCATCACCTGCAGCAGGGAGTGGTTGCAAACGAGCCAGAGGAGCATCAGCGGTGAGGGTGGGGGCATCGCCGCAGCACGATTTGTGGACTCCTGTCGCAAATAACGCAAGCAAGCTACCGCCCCATCCCATGCGAATACTGATTTATTTATAGACGAGCGCTAATGCTCGTGGTGGGAGGCGACTATTATTTACAACGTGCAAGCAAGCAGGCAGCATGTTTAAGGCCCAGACTTTTGGTCTCATTAATGAAGGTTAGCCGCCAAAATTAGTTGCGTACGGTAATGTAATTGCACCGAAAGCTGGTTATCTTTTAGTGAGATATTAAAAAAAAACTGAATTTTAAAGGTATACTGTACTTAACTGCGGCGCGTTGCGGACAGATTGTACTATAAAGAGATTCAGGTTGAGATGATGCAATTGAATCAGGAATTAAAAGCAATGCAGATTGCAGGGATAAGGAATTATGTCTCCAATGCGGTACAATTAACTTCAAGAACACCAGAATTCATTACTTCTTTTTACCTCGTTAGACTTATTTTGAAAGATGTTTTGGCATCCATGTTCAATTGTCAATTAAACTTCATGTTTCAAATCAATAAAAAAAACAACAACATACTGTAATTACCCCCAATACACAACGGTTTTGAACATTCCTTAATTTTCATTGTAAAAGCATTCGACGTCAGTCTCAATTAAAAATCGAGTTCACGCGATCTGGAGGGCCCATAATGCGGTGCAGCAAGCGAGATGTGTTCGTGAG
The DNA here is from genome assembly GCF_048934315.1 of Petromyzon marinus. Lineage (NCBI taxonomy): Eukaryota > Metazoa > Chordata > Hyperoartia > Petromyzontiformes > Petromyzontidae > Petromyzon > Petromyzon marinus. The sequence continues at coordinate 11,475,959 of NC_133678.1, read as the reverse complement.
AAGACGGACGCATTGGGGCATTTATTTATTTATTTGCTTATTTTCTCTACAACACCCATGAGCCAGATTTTGCCCTGGAGGGATATGGAACAGCTTCTGAAAGCTCAACCCTGCGGTGTACAGTTCCCAATAGCATTCAGGTAGGCGCAATATAATAAGTGTGTAATACGAAAATGGACAATTCGCCAAATTGTCCACACAACAGCCGATGAGGTCACACTATAGCTTAGTGAAAAGATTTGTTTCCCATGCATCCGCGCGGTGCAATATCACGGGGAGAGATTGGATTATAAACGCTGAAACTGAATTAAGCTTCAGTGTTTGAAGGACTACGAAACACAAGGTGGCTCAATTCATTACATTCATGTTTAATGATGTTTAATGCATATCCCTGACACGTTTATATACATGCATACTCATTGCATTGTCAAATTGAATGGAGAAAATGCTCATAACCAATCTGCATGACCACAGGGGCACAAGATAGTTTCATATGTTGGTGATCCATTGCTAAGATGGGCACCTCAAAGAAAGATTTATAATGAAATACGTACATAAAAAATAAATACAGTACACTCGACTTATCTTCTCCACATGGGTGGAGTGGTGGTGCAGTGGTCAGCACACTGTTATGAACTCGGTGAGCTAAGTCTATTTCTAGATTTGAAGTTTTCGTGACTGCAAGGATCCATACTCTCTTTTTTTGCCAATTTCAGCAATTTGTTTATTGCTGGGGTTGTTTCCACCTGATGACGGGCACTGGTGTTGCGCCCGAAACGTCGTGATTTTATTATATTTTTATTTTTTATTTTACCTTCGTGACTTTACCGAAAGAACCAAAGAGTAAGTCTATTTCCCAATCATCGGCCCTTGTTTCACCAAGCCACATTCACCAGCGAGGGAAAAATATAGTCAAACTTAACCAAAAAGGCATGTGGATGCCTTCATCCAGTAGTGGATGGACCAAGGGTCATTAAGGGAATATAATATATTTTTTACATATGAAATACAGATGTCGGAATTTAAATGTACCCAATGATTTTGCACCAATAAACAGAATACATTAAACATCGTGATCATGCATCGAACCCATTTTCATAATCATGATCTTTATTGATTCTGGATTCTTCCAGGATGAAGTCAGAGGCAATGATGATGAAGACATAGGAATAATGTTTCAGTCACCTTAACCGAAAAATGAAAACTACGCAGCGCAACATGCTTTAAAATAGTGTTTATTCATAAACTATAGAAGTGTGACCAAACTTAAACATTTTGCACAGAGTGGGAGGGGCGGGGAACATATGCATTTCGAGTTTGATGAAAAGGTAGGGGGATGTTGAACAGGTAATGAGGGATAGAATGCTGCAGGCTAGACAGGAAGTAGAAACATTGATAGAAGTACAAATGAAGACACTTTATATTCAGCTGAAGACAGAAGAAAAGTTTTGAGTCTGGACTTCAAAAATGGAAGGGTCTCAGGAGTGCAGATGGCCAGAGGAAGGGAATTCCAGACAACTGGGACTACAGCAGAGCCTCCCAATTATTTTTAAAACAGGTCTTGGTTGCTGGAGTGAAGGGAATAATGAAGGGGGACTAAGATGGTCGGGGTGAGGTGGGTGAGGTGAGTTCATGGAGGATTTTGAAGACAATGATATTGAAGTTGACAGGACTGGAGGATTCGGAGGGCTGGGGTGGTCATGTTTACGGGTTGAAGGTGAGTAATTCCAGGCCATAGAAGAGTTATAACATACCGTAGATGTAATGAAGGCATGAATAACGATCTCAGCAGCAGAAGAGGCAAATACGGTAAAGATGCGCTACACGTCGAGGCTACTAGAGTGGATGGAAAACCAGCGACACATACGGTACACAGGGGATTAAGTTTTGAAGATTTAAAAATAATAATATGATTATGGCGGTGATGTTGCGGTTCATTGGGCAGGGATATTATTAAGCAGAGGTGGGAGGTGGACAAAGGGCAAAGCACGAGAGGGACGGTCAGACTGAGATGCTGTTGCAGATTTGTAGAGAAACAGCAGGCAAGATATTCACACCATTGATGAGCTAATTGACGTTGGTTGGGTTAGGTGGTTGGAGGAAATCTTAACTCCAAGGGTTCCAAACTAAGGGACCTCAACACCTATTGTCCGCCTTGCCATATTACCTATCACCTGGTGCATGCAAGTTTCAACTAAACCAATTTGCAGTCGATTAATATTGGTAAATGTGGAGAGCAGTATGACGAGACTTTGACGATTGTATTTAAAGCGGTGCTCTACTTTGCATAAAACCATATGTGTAACGTGTCCATAATGAATGTAGATCCTCCAGGCTTAGTACGTAGAGCTCAATCACTCTGCACCAACACCACTAAGGCGGTCAACCATTAATCAGCTCCAAAGCAGCCAGCCACATCCTTCACGACGGAAGCAAAGCCCTTGTTAACCTTTATGTATTTTTTTTCAGTGCATGCTATTACTATATATTCTATTACCATGCCATTAAAATGGCAAACTCTTGATATATTGTGACTATATTTATATTCTGGCAAAGATATATATGGAAGTCTACACGTACAGTATAGAAACATTGACCATAATGCATAGTGCATACTGAATACAGTATTCACAGCTGGACTGTATATAATATTTGCAACGTACTGTACAATAAAATTTCGTAACATTGAGGGCCGTCTTTATCAATGTCTGAACATTTTGCATGCTGTTTTTCTGTTGTTTCTATTGTAGATATACCTTGTTAAGACTTGTCTCCAAGGTCTCTCGCTTCTAGTTTATGCGTGAAAGTACTGCACCCGTGCAGTGGTCGGTAAAAGAGCATGGTTTGTTGTATGTCGTACGCAGTTCATAGCCGCTTGCATTATTCACTGAGGCATCTCATTGGATTGAAGCCAAGTGAAATCACTCCGAACCTGTTACATCATTCAAAATGCAATACAGGACCAAACATTTCCAGCCCTGTTGTAAATCGACTGCTGGACCAGACCTTGCCACCGTGGTGTCGGGTTACTTACCCATACTTCACCACACTTTACAGCCCTGAGCCAGTGGTGGAAATTGTACATTTCTGTGGCGGGGACAAGAATATCCATATGATCAATTTACTGAAAGTAAACAATACATGCTGGCGTTATCGAAAGTGTCGTTTGACTTTAATGTTAGCAGCCAATTCAGGTTGCGCTAAGCGTTGCGTGTACATACAAAAAAGACACGTGACTCATTCATTGCATGAGCAATTCGTTGTGTACGTTGCATCTGAGGATATCTGAAAGACGACTAGGAGTTTATATTCTTGGTTCTTTCGGTAAAGTCACGTAGATAGAAAACAAAAATAATAAAATAAAAATTAATTGAAAATAAAAGCAAAAAGCCCGCAATAAAAATAGCAAAACAAAATAGATTAAAAAAATAAATTGAAAATAATAAAAGCAAAAAAAACCCACGACGTTTAGATCGCAACACAAGCGGTCCTCATCGCGAGGAAGACCGCTTGTGTTGCGATCGAAACGTCGTGGGTTTTTTGCGTTCATTATTTTCAATTTACTTTCATTTTCAATTAAACTTTACTATTTTTATCGTGGGTGTTTTTGCTTTTATTATTTTAAATTTATTTGTATTATTTGAATTGTGAATTTAATATTAATTTTATTATTTTTGTTTTCGACGTGACCTTACCGAAAGAAACAAGAATATTGATTCCTGCAGTCTAGAAAGTTTTTTAAGTCAAGACTAATATTTTTGGGGTCTTTCGGTAAAGTCACGTAGATAGGTTCAAAGAAAATAACAAAAAACTACAGTAACTTTTTTGTTATTTGCTTTGACCCTATCTACGTGAATTTACCAAAAGAACCAAAGCTTATTCAAAGTGATTACAAAACCTTTTTTTTTAATTCGGACGGATAAGACCTCTTCCAGCACAGCCCACATCATTATAGTCTCGTGGCTCGCCTACCTGGTCTTACATCGCGTCTTATCTAGTCAGATAAGTTCAGTTTTCAGTTTCAGTTTATTTTGGTATAGCCCTGTGAGCCATTCGGCTCTTGAATCGGGTGCAACCACAACAAACAAACAAAATAAAAACACGAACAAGAAAACATCTTAAAGTGACTATGTGACTGTTTAAACAGAAAATCCATGGAAAAAAAACAGCTGAAATATTCCTAAAAAAAGCACCGTACACCAACGGTGTGTGCAAAAAATCCCAGTGGGATGCAAGTCAAACAACAACAACAACCACAAAAACTGAGATTAAGGCCATCAGCCTAACTCCGTACTACAACAAAAGAAACATGTCCAAACCAAAAAACGTTTCCAAATCACCAAAAAATAAAGCCATAATTGCAACGTAACAGTGATCACAAGGACTGTGACCGAATTTTTACAATAATCTACATAAATAACATGTAACACCAAATCCCAGAGCCATAGCTGGCTGCATGAGTTACTCCACAACAAGAGAAGCATCGGTCGGAGTATCAAATTTTTCAATGCACCTTTAAGATCAGCACGCTAAATCAAAAATACAGATAATACTTTGAAGGGTCATCCGGAGCGAAACATTTTATTTTATTTTACGCCAATGAATAGCAGTGGCAGCTAGGGGTGTACAACTCCTCTAGAGCAGTTTTGAGAGAAGATCTCATTGGTAGCGATTCAAGTTGCAGTTTATTGGCAATAGTATTCCAGACCCTGGGGGCATCAATAGCAAAGGCCCTTCCTCCAGTTTTTGTACAGCAATAGGGAATGTGAAGCTGGTAAATGAGCGAAGACCTGAGGTCAGATTTGTTCTTTGAAACAGAGAGGAGATCCAGCAGGTAGTCTGCGGATTTTTTTTGTAAGTACATCGTGAATAAATAAGATCTGGTGCACAAGCCGTCGAACATTAAGAGACGTTTAGCTTGACCCAATGTAGAGATCACAGTGGTGAGTCCTATATGGGCAGTTCAATGTAAATCTTAAGGCCGAGTGATAGATGGAATCAAGCGTATTCAGTACAGTACTTGGGGCCGATTTATACACGATGTCACAGTAGTCAAGTAGAGGCAGTATGGTAACTTTTATCAATTCCAAACGGAACATTGGGGGGAAGCAGTGCTTGTGTCGATACAGAAAACCAATATTTATTTTTGTCTTTTTAGCAATATAAACAATGTGATCTTCAAAATTCAGTTTTGAATCCAGGATGACCCCAAGATACTTATAGATTTTGACTTGCTCTATTTGACAATTATTTAAGGAATGTAATTGGAGAAAAATAACTTCCTGCTTTCGTCCTGGTGAGAAGCATAGCACCTTGGTTTTGGAGGTATTCAGGACTAGTTTAAGAGCAACTAGCTGATGTTGTAGTTTGTTGAAATCACCCTGTAGCTTAGCAATCACGTCATCCGGAGAGCGGCCAGCAGTAATCAGTATCATGTCATCTGCAAAAATATTTACCCTGGAATTATCCAGGTCAGTGCCCAAGTCATTGACATAAAGAGAGAACAAAAGGGGGCCGAGAATGGAACCCTGTGGAACCCCTTTTGTTATCTTAACACTGTTTGACCTCCAACCATCTGTGAATACAGTTTGGGTGCGAGAAAAGAGGTAATTTTGTAACCATATTACTGCGTTTTCGGAAAAACCGAGGCAACTTAGTTTACTAAGCAGGGTGTTGTGGTCTACTGTATGAAAAGCTTTGGACAGGTCTAGAAAAAGACAGGCACAGTACTGCTTATTATCAAGGCTACTGTAAATGTGATTCAGAGAGTCTAATGCAGCATATGTGGTGCTGTATTTTTTTCGGAACCCAGATTGTTTTAGATGTAGTAGATTGTTGGTGGACAGGAAACTGCTAATTTGGTAGGTCAATAATTTTTCAAAAATTTTCATCAACGGGGACAAAATTGAGATAGGTCGGTAATTATTTGGATCATCTTTAGGGCCCCCTTTATGAAGTGGACGGACATAGGAATGTTTCCATTCTAGAGGAACGGATGCTTCTTTGATAGACAGGTTGAAAGTTTGGGCTATAGGTTTGTATATTAGGTGACCAACAGTTAGTCGAGCAAAGACGGGAATTCTATCTGCTCCAGTAGAGGAGGACCCTTTGAGGTAGGACAGTTGTTTCAGAACATTACTTTCGTGGATTGGCTGGAAACTAAATTCGTTTAATGTTTGGACAGGGGTGTAGGAATTTGCATGAGCACGGGTGACTCCCAATACATTATCAAAAAGATTACCAGCTTCAGAAAAATGAAGGTTAAAATTGCCAACTATTTTTTTGGGATCTGAAAAAAATTCTTCATTTCGGTTAAGCTCAATGGGCAGATTGTCTGTTTTGGATGCCTTTCGATACATTTGATTGTTTTCCAGAAAATCCTGGCATTTCCATGTGATTTCAGGAGAGTGTAGGAAAAGTAGGCATTTTTTGCATGCCGTATTTTTTTGACGCATCTATTCCTTACAATCCTGTATTCTAGCCAGTCATTGACCAAATTACTTTTCTGAGCACATGCCCAAGCCTTGTCCCTAGTTTTCATGAGCTTTGTAATTAACCAACGGAGCATGTTTGTTAAGAATTTGGAGAAACGTGTACCTGAAGGTCTCCCAAGCCATAGTCAGGTTGGGGATATCACAGACCTTGTCAATATCCGAGTGAAGCACATCATTAGTAAATGCCTGAGTGCTGAAGTGTCTCATAGAGTGCTTCTCAACCAATTTAGGGAGGGCTTTGGGTCTGGCTGATGATCTCACACCAAAAATGAAGGAGTGATCACCAAGGTTATTACCCAGAACACCAGTCAGTGTGAAATTGTGAGGGGCATTTGTCAATAGGACGCCAAGCAGAGATGACTGTCCCGGATTTTTCAGGTTGGGTCTTGTGGGGACATTTATTAATTGAAACAGGTTAAATTCATCTGTAAAATGTGGCCACGGCCGGCGGGTTTAGCCAATTCCAATTTAGATCACCCACTAAAACTATAAGAAAAAATAGTTTAGTTTTAGTTGTATATATAAGTGATTTGTTTCGTTTTCCCATATTTTGCACTCCTATCGTGAATTTGAGCTCATCGGATTCGTCAATCGTAAATAAACAAAATGTATCATTATGACGTTTTCACCGCGGCGCGTTCTGATTCGTCGATCCGTGCCTCCCCCACCCACCGCCCGCGGCCTGTGATTGGCCAAATTTGGTTACGTTGTCCAGTGGCGACGCAGCGAATACTCATCCGCGTTATGTAATACAACGGTGATGCGGTTACGCGCCTTCTGGAGAACTCCCCCCGCACAACGTGATGAATACCTCAACAAGTTCGTCAACAACAACAACAACACCGTGACCGTGAAAGGAAAATAGATACTGTGAAAAAGGCGATGTTTCGGGAAGCGACCCCTCTTAAATTGCACGTAAATACGCCGGAGACATTGTTGATAAGAGTTGGAGACTGCACTTTCACACCCTAATTTTTTTGTTTCCAAAAAAAATATAATTCGCACTTCCGTACGTAAATCACCTAAAACTGCTTTTTTAAATCGCTGAACATTCCTGCTCGAGAAAAGAAGTGCGCTCTGAGGTCTGCGATCGCCATCTTGGGAAGGGGGAGGGGATTGTAGCCAAGGTTTTCCAGTGCGGTGACATCACCAACGGTCGACGCGCACCAACCCCCCCCCACACCCCACCCACCCCGTGCACGTAAACGGCCCGCGACAATTGCCCTTACTCAAGATGGCTGCCGTTGATTCTAGTGTCCGTTGAACGATGACTCGCAAGGGCTGGAGGAGGCGTGTGTGTGTGGGGGGTGGGCTGTGATCGTTAATAAAGTGGACCTCGGCAGCCTTCGGAGCTCAGTCCGCGCCCGGGAGAGCGCGGAGCAAGGCAACGGGAGTCGACGTTGCTTAAGACTGTCATCGTCGTCGTCAATCAATCATAGCGCACGGAGGTCAGTTCCCCTCAAACGATCGCAACAACTTTGCTCAATTTCACTTTAAGCAGCTGTAAGAGCGGTTCGCGTGGCGGTGGTGCTTTGCGGCTCGTAACGCGGCCGCGTCTGACTGTATCCTGTGTGTGCGTCTTGTGTTTGTGTCACAGAGGTGGGGGGGGCCTCGGTGTCGCGTGATGTAGCTGCGAATGTTGTTGACGATTTGTTTCCGTTTGAAACGACTTTTCCTTGAATAGCAGCGACTTTATAAACAACACCACGAATATGGGATGCAGCCATAGATGCTTTCATGTTGAATGGAAACCACAAAACAAAAAATAAAGTAGCTGCTGGCTTGATTTATAATGAAAGTGTTTGGCTGAATTTACCTTGTAACTGTCGCGAACATTGACACGTTTTAAAAAAAAAAACTAAAATTTTTTGCTTGATTTGTATAATGTGTATAAGTGACTAGTGCCTCGTCATGCTGGTGTCGGCGATTTGTAGAGTGTTCGGTGTAATACAGCTGGCTTTGTGCCACTGTGTGAACGTATGGCGAGGCTTGTCAACGGCATGGATAACCTCGCTTATTTTGTTGATTTGTTTTCTTCTACAGACTATTTTCATTAATCGTTGCATTTACCAGGTGTTCTACATGTAACATGTAAACGTTTCTTGAAAACATTGATTAACTTCGCATTCCAATCATCTGTTTCGATACGAATCTTGACTTAAAGCTTTCGTGACTGCGGTAATTCATATTCTTGGGTCTTTCGGTTAATGTCACGTAGATATTTGTTGTCGTTTTCTTTGAACCTATCTACGCGACTTGACCGAAAGACCCAAGAATATGTTTCGATATAGGTGTCAACTATCACTGTTGATCTGATAATTTGACTAAAATGATTGCGAACTTGCGTTAGTGTTAGGGAGCGTTATTGTCGCTCAATATTTAAGAGCGGCAACAGCATCGCGAGCCAATGGCTAGGGAGGCCCTCAATCCAGCAGTGGGTGGAGCATGGCTGATGACAAATATGTTTAGAGCAGCTGTCGTGAGACCCAAAGTGCAAATTCCTTTGCTGGCTTTCCTCAGCTCCATCACCATCATCATCATACTCAGTCTAAGGGTCAGTAAAATTGGCACCATATACTATATTGGGCAGCAATAATAATTTGTCGTGTGGGTGATAATAATAACGATGGTACTATTAAACTCTGTTGTATTCATGGTTCTTTGGGTAAAGTCACGTAGAAGGGAATCGAAACGTCGTGAGAATTTTATTGTTTTTTCTCCTCTTATACGTGACTTTACCGAAAGAACCAAGAATATGAATCCCTGCAGTCACGAAAGCTTTAGATCGAAATATTAAACTGGGGTTTCTATAGCGCAAATTCGCAAATGAGCTTTGCATAAAGGTTCGTTTTAAGACGCGATTTCAAAAAAATGGTAACAGACTCTGATTCCCTCATGGACCGAGGAAGGGAATTCCACAATCAGAGAGCCTGACTGCAAAAAGCTCTCTCGTTCATAGAACAAAGTCTGGTCTTAGGAAATAATGAGTAGACCAGGATCGGCAGGTGTAAGTTTTCACGGTGGAATATAAAACGTAAGCAGATCGGTGAGATATTTTAGGAGCCAGCTCATTCAAGGCCTTAAACGTGAGAACATGAATCTTGAAGTGTATTGTACTTTACAGGGAGCCAGTGCAGGGAGGGAAAATAATCGGAGTAATAGATCTGGTTTAAAACCCGGGCAGACGAATTTTTTTTATATATTGTAGTCTATTTAATTTTTATCTATTCCAGCAAGCAAGGCATTGTAATAATTCAATCTTTATGAAATAAAGGCATGCACCAGCCTCTCAGAATCAGGAGGGGACAGCATATGTTCAAGTCGAGCTATGTTGCTTAAGGGGAAAAACGAGATATTGGTAATCTCATGCATGTGGGCCTCAAAGGAATGAGACCAGGACCTGCCACAAGAATGTGCAATTTCCACGATTGTGAATGACCATTTTTGTAGATTATCTTCGTGGAGCACGGTAACACATTTACAATTTGTTGTTATTTTACTACCCTTGTACTTGCTGAAAATGGAATAAACCGTGAGCAACGCATCTGCGCCACCCACCTCGCTGACCCAGCGTGGTTACGGTGCGGTCAAATTAACACCACGACCTGGACGACTCGCTAATCCAGAATTTTTACTACGATTAAATTGTAAGGCTGTACAACAATGTTTCTTTCTGTGTAAACCAATGTATGCGAACAAGCTCCACGGAGTTTTAATTCCACATCAGCAAGTACAGCCCCATAGAGACCTATTAGACATTAACAAGCGTGACATTATTCTTGGTTCTTTCGGTAAGTCCCGTAGAAGGGAAACGATAAAATAATAACAATCTAAAACAATAAAATTCTCACGACGTTTCGACTGCAACACAAGCAATCATCATCAGGTGTGAAAACCGCAACAAGAAAATTTGAAGAACCAAGAATATGAATCCCTGCAATCAAGAAAGCTTTAAATCAAAATTTAAGCGTGACCTTATGAAGTCAGTCGTATTGAATATTAAAAGCCCAGCCTTTACTGTAACCGTCACGTGTATGTACATTGAATGAAGACAAATAAGGGCAGGTCACCTCGGCATGCAATTGGCGCCCGCACATATTAGAGTGCAATCGGATTCAAATAAATCCAGCGTTTCCAAGAGGCAAGTCAATCGCTGTGGGGTATTCATTGCAGTCGTAGATTTGTGCTTCACAGCGCCACCCACAGCCTGGCTTGTAGCCTGGCTCCTATGTGTGGCCTTGTGTGTGCGGGAATTTCATGTCTGTGGGCAATGTCCGGAGAGTAATTGTTTTCACGTCTGACCACGCGTGTCCCTACCCTCGTGTGTGTTGCTCTCAACGTCGCTATGTCAGTGTAGTAATGCTCAAATTTGGAGGTGACTTTTGTTTTTGGAGTGGGAGCAGCGGCGCATCTATCTACGCGCTACGCTGTGAACTCGTTAAGCACTGAGTTTTAAGTCGTTACCATGGCTAACTAACATCAGTGGCGAGTGATATTGTATCTGAATTGGTTCTGAGCCCCTCCTTCCAATTTGCAAACTCTGAAGTGACCACCGTGGTGAAGCATGGTCATACAACCCCACTCGGCATGTAGAGGGCCCCACCCACCAGTCCATTGACGTAGAACTGAAAATTGTATTTTCCTTGGATGTCTGCACGTCTGTTCTCCGTTCATTGTTGTCCAAAAAAAGATGGGTAGAGCAAATGTAACGTACTGTGCGTGACTGTATGCAGCCTATGGGTGTTCTCCACAGAGCATAGATGTGTTGGTGAGGTGAAATGTAATGGTTCAAGAATACCTTGCATTTGTGGTGTTTGGGTGGGATGAGTTGTCAACACATTTGTTATGCTTACTTAAAGGTCTATTTAAATAATTTTTAGATATTCAGACAAAGGTTTACCCTTTAAATCTTACACCTAAATTGGCAGATTTTTTAAAAGATAAAATCGTATTTAAAATGCCTTAGTATAATTACAACTAGACCTGTCCATCCTAATGCTTTTTACGTGCGTTGACCTTTAAAGAAGAAATAATTATTTTGGATCATTTATCACAGATGTTCATCTGTGATATGCCTTTCATAACCTTTAGTTGGTTATTGCATTTTTTAAAGAAAATCCTTTCACCAGGTGCTTTCACATAACACTTGTTACATTATGGCATGTTGCATTTTTTAAGTATAAGTCTTCAATCAAATATGTCTAATCGTTTCCATACAGAAACAAGGATGGGGAAGTGCTCATCAATCTTATGACAGGGGCCAGACGTGTTAATTTAATTCCACATTTTTATTGAGTTCCTATGACCGAGACCAGCTTTTTTAAGGCCCAACCACTCTCAACTCGCAGTGCAGTCGTCAATGTCAAACTCTCGCCTGTAAAAGTAGGCATCATTTTTTGTTATATACATGTATGAGGACTCGTAAACGTGATGACGTATGCGAGTCAGAGCAAATGTGTTGTGGGATTAGATTGTCAGCCTCGATGGATATGGCCTTGAGGCTCCTGTCGACAAGGAAAGGGATTTCATCGGCACCGCCGCCCTCTGCAACCAACCCGATGCAGAAAATAACTTTCAACCACACTGCACCAGTGCATTTTTATTGCCCGCTTGCTTAATTGGTTGATTCCCAGGGGTGAATGAGTGGAAATTGGTCCCTACTTAGTGTTTCTGCCAGTTGTATGTCTTCCCACTCATGGTGTCGTCTTGTGCTTTATGGTTTTTGTGCCATTATATTTTTAAGTCAGCATAATGAGGATGTGTGTCTGTTTATGGAGAGGAGTGGTATAGTGGCTATTGCACTGTGCTATGAACCCAATCACCTGTGTTCAATTCCCAGCCAAGGATAATATTAATGAAGAGTGGTAACTACCACTGGGCCTCCCCTAGGCTTTTAATAAGTAGGGTGAGGATACATTGGCACTGGGGAAATGAAGGTGGTCATGAGTGATGCTGACCTCAGTGAACGAATAATTATGCCGATTATATGTACTCATGTCTGATATGGTTATTGTTCACAATACAATTGCATCCAATAAAAAAACTCTCCCTTGTGCGCTTTGCCTGACTTGATAGATACTTGCAAACAACACTTGCATTAACAGCCTGTGTGGCTCTATGGAGAGTCGTTGTCTTTCCTCGTACATGCATAAAGTCTTGGAATCGTAGGGAGCGCACTGCATTATAAACCTGACAACTTGGGTTCAATTCAAAACTACACTAATTATAATGGCTTTGGACCTGACCAGGGCCTCCCCTAAATTAACTGCACCTAAATCAGAATCTGACATGGTGCTTTCATCATAAGCACTAGAGAGACAGTCATGCGTAGCGCTGGTTACACCAGACCCCGTCATATTCTGTGCCCTCCTTTGAGGTGCTTGCTCACAGCACTTATCTCCACATTTAATATGGCTGAATGTGCGCTGTTTTGAGAACTCATTTAGTGTCAGAAGTGCCAGTATGTAAAATTTGGCAGTGCAATTTGGTTATTTCGCAAAATGCCTTTGGTGTGTGCTTATGTAAAAAGGATGTTCATAATTGTTAATTAGCATTATTACCGAAATACTATTCAGTGAACATTGTTTTCTACCCAAAAGTCAATTTCCTTCCCATCTCATTTAGCCCCAGCTTCACACCACACATTGGTTGGGCACAGTGCATGAGTCTTATGCCTGTGTGTTTCCACACTTATAAAATCGATTTGCCTGGGAGGGAGGAGGATATGCTGTGTGTGTGTATGTGCACGCATGCGTGTATGTTGCTGGCACGTGAGTGTCTTCATCACGTGCTTTACCGTGTGTCAAACTATAAACACCCATCAATCCCACCGGTGTTTCAGGCTTTGGAAAACTGAGATGGGACTCACTCATACCTAAGAAAATTACATTTCATTTGTGCCAATATCATATGGTAGATAATGCATACGAAAAAATGGTGCTGCTTTATTGTTGAATTAGCATAGAAATAAACTTTGGAAATATTGGATAATAAAGGCATGTCGACTTATTGCTCATTCGTTTCTCAATCCGCTTGTCCTGGTGAGGGTCGCGGCTGACGTTTTCTATTCGGCTTTAGCGTACAGTATTTTTTTTTCATTCCCGGGTAAAAAAATGCCACCAACTTAAAGAGCACTCCACTAATGACTAAGGGTGCTTGGGGTTCAATGTCAGGTGCAGCAATTGAGCACTGCATTGCTGAACAAAAACACGGCACAGTACAGCAGCAGCTCATGGCCTTGTATAGCATCGCACGGTTCAGCACCACAATTATTCACACAGCAAGGTGCAGAGTCGAGACGCCCTGGCGCAAACACCCACTCGTGGCACATGGGTCTGGGTTTGTGTATGTAATATAATCTTCGGCCTTAATCAGTCCATCTCTCGCTGTTCTACAATGTCACAATCACCCAAGTACCTGCACACGAGTACCTGAACACACGAGCCGACCTTCAGTCGTGTTCCTTTCTTTGGTAACACTCGGTCACTTGTTCTTACCCATTGGCTGTCATCCCTTCTAGCTGCTTGTCCTGCCCTATTTTAAAGTGGAGATAAGAGAAGTCCAAATGGCGAGTTTAGTGAAGAGATTTAAATGACTTGATTCGAACAGACAACCCCCAGCTCGGCATCTGTCCTCAACAAATTCAAAATAGGAGTGCTCATTTACTATGAAGCCTCACTGAGTGTGGTTACGGCTCTTTATTTTCAGAAGGTTCTGCTTGGGATGTTTGGCAATTTACATGTATGGGTGTTTGGCCCATGTGGAAGAAACCAGAGTATACCCGGAGAAAACCCATGCATGCTATGAAAAAGAGAAAAAACACTTTCGAAGCGTTCCAGAAAATATATTTGAGAATTCGTTGCAGTCTCCTGACTAGCTTGCAGCTCTCAAGCCCACCACAGCTGATATTCTTAGGCACTTTCTCATCCGAGTACTAATCAGTGCCCCAATTCAGATACCAATATTAAACCTGCTTGGCTTCCAAGATATGGTTAGATTGAGCACATCACGGGTAATTTGTTTGATTTGGCCATCTCATTTTAAGGATTCTTGGGGCTAGTGCTGATACGTTCAATTAATTTCGGGCATTCTATTTGGCGCGCTTTCAAACATCTTGTGAAAGCTGCTAAAGTGTCTTGTGTGATCTCTATAGCTTTGACAAACAACAAAGCTGGGTTCTCATTGCTGGGCGATTAATAATGTCAACATGCATCACATGAATTTTGTTGGGCTGGTCACTCCTGTAATCCAGCTGATTTTGAGGAGAGGTTGTTTAACCATGAATAGATAATCACTTGCATGAGACTGCTGCTTCTAGGGCTCTAAGGCCTGTAGGAGAAGAGCAAATAGGATGCTGACCTGCCTTTGCCCATTTATGTTATGTAATTGTCCAAAACGTTTCTAAACAGGATCCTCTTGAAAAAAACGCATTAATACTCTTTGGTTCTATTGGGTAAAGTCACGTAGGTGAAAATAAAATGACAAAAAATCACGACGTTTCGGCCACAACACAAGCGGCCTTCATCAGGTGAAGGGACGAGACTGTCTGGAGGACAGCGCTGGAGTGGAAGAAGCCACGCTTAGATCACGACCTTTAAGCTGTGTGAGAAGAAAAAGACCACGCGCCTTGACAAAGGAATTAGCATATAATTTAGCATTGAAATGGCTCATTGAAATAGCTAAGTTAAAGTATACACATCCGCAGAGGTACCCCTTGACAATGGAATTAGCGCTGGAGTGGAAGAAGCCACGCTTAGATCACAACCTTTAAGCTGTGTGAGAAGAAAAAGGCCAAGTGCCTTGACAAAGGAATTAGCATATAATTTAGCATTGAAATGGCTCATTGAAATTGCTAAGTTAAAGTATGCACATCCGCAGAGGTACCCCTTGACAAAGGAATTAGCATCGAATTTAGCATTGAAATAGCTGAGTGATTAGCTTGTAACTGGTCACAGAAATAGCTATGTTAAAGTTAGAGCATATACATTCACCGAGGCACCTAGTACTCATCAAACAGGAGAATTTAGCGAAACACAACCACGCTCAGACATCGGACCTGTGTGCGAGCAAACAAGGTGTTCTGACAAAGAAATTAGCATAAAAATTAGCATTTGATTGGCGGATTTTAGGAAAGAGGTGGTGTACGTGCCGGTGGACTTGCAGTTTGGCGCGGGGGGGGGGAGGGGGGAGGGGGAGTTTACCTATTGATGGTGTGAAAAGGGGGAATTTATAAGAGCTGCGAAAGTTTGGGGTACCACTACTTGAAAAATATACTGTACCATTGAAATTAGTTTAATGTTTAGTTCGATTTAGAACATCTTTCCAATGGTTGCTTAATTTGAAACCATCCTCTCGGTTGAAATTGTGTCTGTTTGTAGATCTGAATTGCTTCATGAACAAATCTCTGATAAAAGCCCGTGGGTTTGCAAAGAACCTTGGTATCGGAGAAAATTATATCGTGATACCCCACAGCGTTGTAACAGTGATCAGCCACGGCAGTTGAATTCGTTTTGCCGTGTTTCAAATCTGATTTGTGCTCACGAATTCGGTCAGAGACATGTCGCTTTGTCTCACCGATGTAGCAATCACCGCAGGTACAACTCAATTTGTAAACCCCGGGGTACTGTAAATCAGGAATGACATCCTTCACGGATGGGATCAGATCACGAATTTTGTGTACTGTATTGAACCGGACCTGGATCTTGTGTTTGTTTAGAATTTTGGAAATCTTTTTAGTAACGCCTGCTATATATGGAAGTGTGATGGTTTTGACCGGAGTATCAAGTGGTTGTCTCTGTATGGAGGGAGAGACAGCGTGGCGGATGGTACGGTCAGAGTAACCATTACTTTTGAGGGCCAGGTGTACATGTTTTAATTCACTGGTCAGGTGGTGTTGGTCCGAAATGCAATGAGCCCTATGGTATAAAGTTTTGATGAGATAATTCTTTTGGGCTGGGTGGTGGTGGGAATCAGGTTTCAAGTAGGAATCTGTGTGGGTGGGTTTCCTGTAGACAGTGCCCCAATGAGCCATCAGGTCTCCTCTCAAACAGAACATCTAAGAATGGTAGCTTGCCATCTTTCTCCACTTCCATGGTGAATTTGATGGTGGGATGTCTGGAATTGATGTGGTGTAGGAAAAGGTTCAGAGCTGGGAGGCCATGTGGCCAAATGAAGAAAGTGTCATCCACATATCTCTTCCACAGGGAAGGTCTGAGGGTGGAAGTCTGGATGGCGTCTGATTCAAATTTCTCCATGAAAATATTGGCTATCACTGGTGATAAGGGGCATCCCATGGGGGTACCCTCATTTTGTTCGTAGAAGGAGCCATTCCAAGTAAAGTGGTTATTGTTGAGGCAGTGCCTAACCAGTGCAGGTGTGTCGGGGTCTAGTCCATGTTGGACCAAATTTTCAATTATTTCAATGGTATCAGGTACTGGGACCTTGGTGAACAAAGAGACCACATCGAAGCTGACAAGGATATCGCCAGGGGACAGTACAACGTCTTTGACCATAGAGACCAATTGGGCTGAGTTGAGTACTGCTGAGGCGGTCTTGCCAGTGAAAGGCAGCAAGGTATCTGACAGAAAACGGGCTAGTCTATAGGTTGGGGAGTTGATCGTGGATACGATGGGTCGAAGTGGGGTGCCTTCTTTATGAATCTTGGGAAGACCATAGAATCTAGGGGGTCTTGCAGCAGAAGGTTTTAGGGAGGGACGTTTAGTTAGGTCGATTAGGGAGGTCGAACTTGTGATGATCTTGTTGGTTTTTATCGCTAGGCTATTAGTAGGGTCATTTTTTATTTTTGAGTAACTTCTATCGTTGAGCAGATTCTGGATTTTGTTATTGTTTGTGCTCGCGAATTCGCGAGCACAAATCAGATTTGAAACACGGCAAAACGAGCTGATCACTGTTACAACGCTGTGGGTGACCACGATATAATTTTCTCCGATACCAAGGTTCTTTGCAAACCCACGGGTTTTTATCAGAGATTTGTTCACGAGGCAATTCAAATCTACAAACACAGACACAATTTCAACCGAGAAGATGGTTTCAAATTAAGCAACCATTGGAAAGATGTTCTAAATCGAACTAAACATTAAACTAATTTCAATGGTACAGTATATTTTTCAAGTAGTGGTACCCCAAACTTTTGCAGCTCTTATAAATTTCCCCTTTTCACACCATCAATAGGTAAACTCCCCCTCCCCCCTTCCCCCCCCCGCACGAAACTGCAAGTCCACCGGCACGTACACCACCTCTTTCCTAAAATCCGCCAATCAAATGCTAATTGTTATGCTAATTTCTTTGTCAGAACACCTTGTTTGCTCGCACACAGGTCCGATGTCTGAGCGTGGTTGTTTAGCTAAATTCTCCTGTTTGATGAGTACTTGGTGCCTCGGTGAATGTATATGCTCTAACTTTAACATAGCTATTTCTGTGACCAGTTACAAGCTAATCACTCAGCTATTTCAATGCTAAATTCGATGCTAATTCCTTTGTCCAGGGGTACCTCTGCGGATGTGTATACTTTAACTTAGCTATTTCAATGAGCCATTTCAATGCTAAATTATATGCTAATTCCTTTGTCAAGGCACTTGGCCTTTTTCTTCTCACACAGCTTAAAGGTTGTGATCTAAGCGTGGCTTCTTCCACTCCAGCGCTAATTCCTTTGTCAAGGGGTACCTCTGCGGATGTGTATACTTTAACTTAGCTATTTCAATGAGCCATTTCAATGCTAAATTATATGCTAATTCCTTTGTCAAGGCGCGTGGTCTTTTTCTTCTCACACAGCTTAAAGGTCGTGATCTAAGCGTGGCTTCTTCCACTCCAGCGCTGTCCTCCAGATAGTCTCGTCCCTTCACCTGATGAAGGCCGCTTGTGTTGTGGCCGAAACGTCGTGATTTTTTGTTATTTTATTTTCACCTACGTGACTTTACCCAATAGAACCAAAGAGTATGGATCCTAGCAGTCACGAAAGCTTTACATCTAAAACGCATTAATGCCAAGCCTAGGCATTGTTGGCTAAAAGATCCATTGCAGAAAGTAACCACTTTTCATTAGCATTACCTTACGACGGACTACGAGAGAATGATAAAGCTTTTGGCAATGGCCCTCCTTGCGAGCTAAAATATGGAGTAGTGGTTGACTGAGTTATTATCGTTGTTACATGAAAACACTGGGATATGCAGTTCCCATTGCTGTTTTTCACGTCTACATTTCAAAGAGGTAATTGAAAAAAAAATTCACACCACCATCACCAGCAAAGTGATTTGTTTAAGTGACTGGTATTCTCAAATTGATCTTGTGATATTTCTTGTTTTTCAAAAGCTTAGTACAGTATAGCTAAATATCTGCGACGCGTTATTCTCTGCCGTCTCACTCGCGTCCTACGCTGGGGACAAGCTCCGTAATATCCTCGTATCATAATCATGCATCAATCGTGATGTGGCAGACGACGGGGGAGTCGCGGCGGTGCAATCACATTGTTATCGCACCTGACCTATACACACGCTACGCTTCACCAGCGAATTTGTGGGCACATATATATATAACGCCCGCTCGGTAAGCGCAATAACAGTAATTTGTTTTCCAATGAGTCCCTGGAGAATCCTGAATTTGAGATACAGTGAGGGGAAAAAAAGTATTTGATCCCCTGCTGATTTTGTACGTTTGCCCACTGACGAAGAAATGATCAGTCTATAATTTTAATAGTAGGTTTATTTGAATAGTGAGACAATAACAACAAAAATCCAGAAAAACGCATATCAAAAATGTTATAAATTGATTTGCATTTTAATGAGGGAAATAAGTATTTGACCCCCTCTCAATCAGAAAGATTTCTTGCTCCCAGGTGTCTTTTATACAGGTAACGAGCTGAGATTAGGAGCACACTCTTAAAGAGAGTGCTCCTAGTCTCAACTTGTTACCTGTATTAAAGACACCTGTCCGCAGAATCAATCTATCAGATTACAAACTCTCCACCATGGCCAAGACCAAAGAGCTCTCCAAGGATGTCAGGGATAAGATTGTAGACCTACACAAAGCTGGAATGGGCTACAAGAGCATTGCCAAGCAGCTTGGTGAGAAGGTGACAACAGCTGGTGCGATTATTCGCAAATGGAAGAAACACAAAATAACTGTCAATCTCCCTCGGCCTGGGGCTCTATGCAAGATCTCACCTCGTGGAGTTGCAATGATCATGAGAACGGTGAGGAATCAGCCCAGAACTACAGGGGAGGATCTTGTCAATGATCTCAAGGCAGCTGGGACCATAGTCACCAAGAAAACAATTGGTAACACACTACGCCGTGAAGGACTGAAATCCTGCAGCGCCTGCAAGGTCCCCCTGCTCAAGAAAGCACATATACATGCCCGTCTGAAATTTGCCAATGCACATCTGAATGATTCAGAGGACAACTGGGTGAAAGTGTTGTGGTCAGATGAGATCAAAATGGAGCTCTTTGGCATCAACTCAACACGCAGTGTTTGGAGGAGGAGGAGGAATGCTGCCTATGACCCCAAGAACACCATCCCCACCGTCAAACATGGAGGTGGAAACATTATGCTTTGGGGGTATTTTTTTGCTAAGGGAACAGGACAACTTCACCGCATCAAAGGGACGATGGACGGGGCCATGTACCGTCAAATCTTGGGTGAGAACCTCCTTCCTTCAGGCATTGCATTGAAAATGGGTCGTTGATGGGTATTCTAGCATGACAATGACCCAAAAACACGGCCAAGGCAACAAAGGAGTAGCTCAAGAAGAAGCACATTAAGGTCCTGGAGTTGCCTAGCCAGTCTCCTGACTTTAATCCCATAGAACATCTGTGAAGGGAGCTGAAGGTTCGAGTTGCCAAACGTCAGCCTCGAAACCTTAATGACTTGGAGAAGATCTGCAAAGAGGAGTGGGACAAAATCCCTCCTGAGATGTGTGCAAACCTGGTGGCCAACTACAAGAAACGTCTGACCTCTGTGATTGCCAACAAGGGTTTTGCCACCAAGTACTAAGTCATGTTTTGCAGAGGGGTCAAATACTTATTTCCCTCGTTAAAATGCAAATCAATTCATAAAATTTTTGACATGCATTTTTTCTGAATATTTGTTGTTATTCTGTCTCTCACTGTTCAAATAAACCTACCATTAAAATTATAGACTGATCATTTCTTTGTCAGTGGGCAAACGTACAAAATCAGCAGGGGATCAAATACTTTTTTTCCCTCACTGCAGTTGACCAATTCTGTTGACAAATGTTTTTCTTGAAAAAATCGGAAAATCCAGAGAAAAACCAATGCATACGAAAGGGTGACATTCAAAACTGCCATCTCCTGGTTTCACTTAGCAGCCCGACCATGGCGACGCCTTAGCAAGCCCTTTGGTCACCCGTTCAAGTATCAACCAGGCTCAGCCATACTTCGTGATATCTGATGACACTGAGCACATTTTTTGGAATTTTTAATGCCTAACTCATAGCATCGTCATATTAATAGTTCATGCATTCATAGTGCTTTTTTATCATGGGTTGTGCATGTTGAGCAAAGATGATGGAATCGGG
This sequence comes from Petromyzon marinus, assembly GCF_048934315.1. Taxonomy (NCBI): domain Eukaryota; kingdom Metazoa; phylum Chordata; class Hyperoartia; order Petromyzontiformes; family Petromyzontidae; genus Petromyzon; species Petromyzon marinus. The sequence continues at coordinate 11,454,914 of NC_133678.1, read as the reverse complement.
CAGAGCTCATGTTCCTCATTAGTTAAGTCAAGCAAGGCTGAAATAAAGTTTTGCCTGCTACTGTCTGGCTGTTTTTAGTTTGGTTATTTTAAGTTTAGCACTAGAATTTAGAATAAGGCATTTACGTAAAGCCATTGAGTAATGCTTAAGAAAAATATGTACGCAGCCTTTTGCTATTAAATACACGTATGGGTTATCTTGACAACCATTGCATTACTGTAGAGCCTTTCATATTTTAGTTGTGATGAATTAATGTGTTAAGCAGCCGAGTTATGGAAGCGAGCTCGAAAAAAAGCACTTCTTACTGTAGTCCCAGTAGAATGAAAACATCACAAGATGCACTGGATGGATTATTAATGGTTTGTGATCATATCGTATACAATGTTTGGTATTGTCAATAATACAACTGTGCATTGTGGAAAGCTTAAACCTCGGCATGGAAGGTGGATCCCTGCTGAATGTTGTGAAAGTTGTGGGAGTCTGACTTATATACAGTGAGGGAAAAAAGTATTTGATCCCCTGCTGATTTTGTACGTTTGCCCACTGACAAAGAAATGATCAGTCTATAACTTTAATGGTAGGTTTATTTGATCAGTGAGAGACAGAATAACAACCAAAAAATACAGAAAAACGCATGTCAAAAATGTTATAAATTGATTTGCATTTTAATGAGTAAAATAAGTATTTGGCCCCCTCTCATTCAGAAAGATTTCTGGCTCCCAGGTGTTTTTTATACAGGTAACGAGCTGAGATTAGGCGCACACTCTTAAACGGAGTGCTCCTAATCTCAGCTTGTTACCTGTATAAAAGACACCTGTCCACAGAAGCAATAAATCAATCAGATTCCAAACTCTCCACCATGGCCAAGACCAAAGAGCTCTCCAAGGATGTCAGGGACAAGATTGTAGACCTATACAAGGCTGGAATGGGCTACAAGAGCATTTCCAAGCAGCTTAGTGAGAAGGTGGCAACAGTTGGTGCGATTATTCGCAAATGGAAGAAACACAAAAGAACTGTCAATCTCCCTCGGCCTGGGGCTCCATGCAAGATCTCACCTCGTGGAATTGCAATGATCATGAGAACGGTGAGGAATCAGCCCAGAACTACAGGGGAGGATCTTGTCAATGATCTCAAGGCAGCTGGGACCATAGTCACCAAGAAAACAATTGGTAACACACTACGCCTTGAAGGACTGAAATCCTGCAGCGCCCACAAGGTCCCCCTGCTCAAGAAAGCACATATACATGCCCGTCTGAAGTTTGCCAATGCACATCTGAATGATTCAGAAGACAACTGGCTGAAAGTGTTGTGGTCAGATGAGACCAAAATGGAGCTCTTTGGCATCAACTCAACTCGCCGTGTTTGGAGGAGGAGGAATTCTGCCTATGACCCCAAGAACACCATCCCCACCGTCAAACATGGAGGTGGAAACATGCTTTGGGGGTGTTTTTCTGCTAAGGGGAATCTTGGGTGAGAACCTCCTTCCCTCAGCCAGGGCATTGAAAATGGGTCGTGGATGGGTATTCCAGAATGACAATGACCCAAAACACATGGCCAAGGCAACAAAGAAGTGGCTCAAGAAGAAGCACATTAAGGTCCTGGAGTGGCCTAGCCAGTCTCCAGACCTTAATCCCATAGAAAATCTGTGGAGGGAGCTGAAGGTTCGAGTTGCCAAACGTCAACCTCAACCTTAATGACTTGGAGAAGATCTTCAAAGAGGAGTGGGACAAAATCCCTCCTGAGATGTGTGCAAACCTGGTGGCCAACTACAAGAAACGTCTGACCTCTGTGATTGCCAACAAGGGTTTTGCCACCAAGTACTAAGTCATGTTTTGCAGAGGGGTCAAATACTTATTTCCCTCATTAAAATGCAAATCAATTTATAACATTTTTGACATGCGTTTTTCTGGATTTTGTTGTTATTCTGTCTCTCACTGTTCAAATAAACCTACCATTAAAATTATAGACTGATAATTTATTTGTCAGTGGGCAGATGTACAAAATCAGCAGGGGATCAAATACTTTTTTCTCTCACTGTATGCTAGTGTGGCTTCCAGCTTCATTCCAGTGGTGTTTGTGAAATTTCATTTATGCAGACTTTGTTTTCTGCGAGTGGCATTGCCCAAGCAGCCAATCTGTTCCACATTGAAACGTTCCCATCAAACTTGTCCGTGTGCACGTGTTCTCCACTATAGCGCTCTAGGAAAATTCCCTTCCTGCGTGTGCTAAATGTAGCCAACAATTTTCCCATTGGCAGATGACAAAGTAAGTAAAATAGGTCACGTGTACACCATTGAATCAAGAAATGTCTGCAATATCAGGACAAAATAACTTTGTAAAAAGCGATGATTGTATACTAAGAACAACTATAATAATGGTGGACAAGCTGATTGGCAGCCCTAAACTGCATTTGCACAAACCATGGCAGATATGTATACTAGATGCACAAATGGAAAATTAAAAACTCTACGGTGTGCGACCGTGGTGACCCAGAACTGACCATGGAATGTATAACAACTCAATGCCCTATTCACAAATATGAAGGAGGCATCGGAGTGATGGACTCCAGTACTTTTGATGCTATTATCTGGCTCATTTACTTCAGTGTAACATTATAGTTGTTGCTCCACACTGACGTCAGAAGAAGATGATAGTGATTTGTGTCTGATATAGCATGTTATATGCCGAGGCATCTTGTGGCTTTACATCAAATGTCATTCTTTGGACCCAAAGAATATGAATTCCTGCAGTCACGAAGTGTTTAAGTCAAGATCAAATCTCATCTTTATAATGTAGAAAGGGCACCCGCAATGGCAGCTGTCCCCTTTGGGCAGAAGGTAACTTTGCACCTGGCCTGCAAACGAACATTAATCTCCTAGTTAGGGGGCCTTGATTGGTACGTATAATACCAATTGAGGGCTGTTTAAAAATATTGTTATATATCTGACGTCCACAGCTATTCTTGCTGCAGACAATTAGTCATCTTACATTTGGAAAAGGTAATCAAAAATATAATTCTGTTAACATGCAGCAGGCCGTTGTTATGTGAATCATGATCTTCAACACCATCCTGTGTCTGGCTTGGCCCCTGAAGTCTAAAACAATGCTCACAATTCATACAGGAGTGCCCAATTGTAGCCTCAAATTTACAAGTTCTGGGGTTCTGGTAGCACATCCTGGCATGTCACTCTCATGCAGGACTCCCCATTTCTCTTAACTTTTAGGACTTGATGGGCGGCAGCATCTTCAACTACTGCCAACAATTTCAAACAAACATCTAATTCTAAGAGCAGTGTATATAACTGATTGTTCATTGAGCTATTAAAATCGATCATTATGCTCGCGCTATAATTGTGTTTTTGGGAATCAAATATTTACGATTGATGCAAATTCTCTATGGAGTCGTTCTGCACATTTGCGGTGTAAACAAATGCTACGCAATGGACGAGACTGAACAAATTGAGATTTAATTATTTAATTGATTTTTCTGGAGAAGCGTCGCAATTTGGCTTGAGCAAGTCCCTTTATTTTACCCCATGGCCTGGCTGCTCCCGTTTAGTCTGAATGTTAAACTGCGGTGTCGCTGTCACTGATGCTTTCAGAAACCGATACCGCTTCTCCTTGCCTCCTATCCGGGGACACCCATGTGTAAGCAAGATCAATTGCATCTGGTTACAGCTTTCCTTGACAGCGCTTTCACAAATACTGTACCTGGGTTGACTCTGAAGCCCTTTCGAGCTGGCTTTTCCCTAAAAGTTGGTGATTACAGCAATGCTGTGCAGTAGCTTTCAAAAGCTGTTTTTTTTCTGTTTTGGATGGGGGCGACGCTTTAATGGCAAATAAGAGGGAACAGATTTGAGTGAGTTTACTGGAGTCTCTTAAGTGTTTTGTTCACAGCATCACACTTGTGCAACTTGTGAAACGAGGAGCACATTCTGTGAACCTGCTTACCTTTGGATGGTAAATACAAGATAGGAACATCCCTTCCTGGTCTAAGTGCTTTCTGACAAATAATAATGATATTAATAATTCTTTATTCACCTGGGAATGCTTCGCTATTAATTTAAACACATCTTTTCATGAGGGGCTTACGTCAGATGTTGGGTCCGTGAATTAAAAAAAAATGTGGAGGAAACTAGTCGCCCCGAGAAAACTGCCACTTACGAGGAAATAACTCAATCTCATATTATATTGTTTATAACAACTACTTGCCATGCTGCCTCCTACACAACCCCAATCGATGTTTAAACGTCCCGTTAGGTAGCATGAAATGCTGTTTACGTCGATTCTAATAGCATCCCTGTTCCGCATACCAAACCATTATGCCCAGCGCCATGCTGTGAGATAGAATCGACCTGGTAGGTATTGCACCGTATTGCCCTAAATGAGGTTGAACCAACATTCAGACACTGCACCGTCATGGCCATTAAGTGCCCTGCCGACCCTTTACATGCACGCATGCATAACCGTTCCCCTGTGCAAAATTAAGCGGTCATGCTGCTAATCAATGAACCATCACGAGTCTTGAGGCCGACAGGCAAAATGGCGCAGTCAATCGCTTGCGTGCCATTACGATTACATAACCTATCGTGCTGCTGTTAGACCCATCCCGGCAGATGGTACGAGAGCATGCTGCTCTCTCCTATCTGCCGCCACTCTGCATTTTTTGAGACATCCATTGAGTACGTTTTCACCTTCGTCTGTGGCAATATCTATCAGTGAGCAGATTCGCATTGTGATACGTTTACACGCATTGCGATGCTTGTGTTTTAAAATCTCCCCCCCACCCCTCCTCCCCCAGTTACTGATCCCAGCCCATTCTGTATTATCTCTCTCGCTGCCTTAAAAATATTATGCTGTATGGAACATTAAGTTTACACAGCCTCCGAGACCTAATAATCGGCCCACGCAAGTTAGCGTTTTCAAAATGAAGTGGCTACTGTCTTCGCTAAATGGCTTTTTGTCAGTGGAAGCGCTACGCTTGGCATTGGTGTGCGAAGGAAAAATCTCGATAATTTGTGGACAAGATTGGCTATTTGTCTCCATGAGCAATTTATCAACAGATGGTGATATTTATAATGCATTTTAAACTTTCATACTTGATGGGATTTAAATATGCTGTGCATTCTAATCTGAATTTTAGGGGGAGTAGGTAAAGGAATCAAATGAGGAACAGGCAGGGAAGCAGGTGGTGGAATTCTACATAGATCAGCAATAGATTTGTAAATAAAATCCAGACTCTTTTTTTGCAAATACTCTCTAATAAATGCCACAGGCCCTGATTGCAAGCACTTAACATATTGTTGATATGTTATCTGGAAAAAAACAGCAGTTATAAATGTTTGGCAGCATGCTGTAGATCTTAATCCAGCAGAACAAAATGTATACATTGCATGTTTCTTTACCCTCTATACTCTTCCTTGCAGTGGTTTGTTGATTCAGCTCATTTGTATTTTATGAATATTACCTGATTACGCAGATGCTTGCAAACCTGATGAGCACTTTACGTAAAGTATGGGTTGATTGAAGTATCGTTTCAATGGTTAATAGTGATTCTTCAACTCTCTTAATTCAAGCATACTATCATGCGCGTAAGAGTGAATACACTTCGACGCGTACACGTACGTAACAGATTTACGCTACCAAGATGCTGCTGTTCACCGCAATGTTGAAAAATGAAAAAATTATTGGAAGCCTGAATCGCGAGAATTCATTTTTCCAGCTCGAGCATCAATGTCACACCCAGACACATGGCTCATTGTCGCCGCGGTGTGCAGTCTATGCTGGAAGTCCGCAGGGTTCAGATGCCAGTGTGGCGTAACTTGTCTTTGGTTTTCCTGTCTTACAGTTTTTGCAGAAGTCCTATAAATAAGTTAATATATAATATGGGGGGGGGGGGGAACAAAACAATTGGTGACTGAATTCATTGCACAAATCTATTTCCACTTAGCTCTTATCAATGAGCATTGATCTGAAAACCGATTTCTGAATTTTTAAAAAATATTTTTTCAATTGGGATTGATTACTGTCTTGAGCTTTTTAACTCTAAGGCGAGACAATTGAAGCGTGACAAGGCCTGGTCCTTCGCTCGGCATTAAAAAAAAAAGTAAATTTGTGCAATTCCTGAACAACCAATTTTCTTCCAAAGTATTTTTTTCAAGTTAACTGCTCCGAAAAGATTTTTGAAATGCGAACGGATGATGAAGAGTGTAGAGCAATTTTTGCTGCACTAATATAGATGTTTTCCCTCTTCCACTGCTTGACACACGTATGATGAATTATTTTGACAAATTCAAGTTGCGCTGCACAGCTGTGCATGTGAGGAAGAGACCCAATGCAGCGAGTTCCATTCACTTTAAATGACCAAAACGTGTGATGGACTAAAGCCGGCGTGAATCAACTTTGTTTATGTGCTGTATTTGCGCGCCGTGTGTATTCATCAAAAGTCGTCCTCTTCATGTCTGTCCCCGTGCGGAACAGTGTGCACATCATCGTGTCTCACATCTCCATTATGCCTGTCACATGGAGAGTCCATACCAGGTGGCTGTGTCACTACCTACACACCATTACATGTTTTTATACTAAAAATAATCAGGAAACAGCGGGCCACACCAGATGTATGTGCCTGTTGTGTGGGTTCCTTTTAACTGGAAGATTGCTGTAATCCGGTGCTGTCATTAACTCGTGCCACATTGTCATTAATGTTTGAGGTGAAGGGGACATTTGTTTAACATTTTGTATAAAGATTGTACTCAATATTAACCCTCTGATGTTCGGGGGGTCATGGGTCATAAACTCTGACCCATCCAACCTTGTTCTGTATTTGAGATTATTATATTTGTGTTAAGGTATGCTCTTCCCCACTTCCAAAATTTGCACTCTCCTAAAATAGTCGCCATGGAAAGTATATATGCGTTGACAGCACATGTGTGATATGTGCGTTGTCCTGTACTGTGAGTGCTTTGTGGAAGACCCATCTTGGTATTTAGCATGCTGTTTTATGGTCCCAGTGACCCACCCAGGTTCGATTCCTGGTCAATGCACAACTATATGGTATGAGTTATCTGAAATTAGGTTGACTCAACCTTAAATTGGTACCTGAAGCAGTGGGTGGGGGTGGGGGTGTTACTGGTCCCACTATTCAAAATATACCATTCCAGGTTTAATAGGCAATTGCTAACAGGTTTTGCTCCAAAGCTTTGTATGGCTTGATTGTATTTGCTATATGCTCACAGTAATATATTGACGAGGTGCATCAGCAAAATGTTTGGTTAAGAATTGGACCTGGAAAAACATATCCACCACTTTTATCCCGTTCATTATTATTCATTGACATCCTTATCAAAGAAAGATTGTCTCCTTTATCCTTTCCCAGTTGGTTGGCATCAGTGCTCACCATCGTGTCATCACAGTATTGCAAATGAGTAACGCACGTTGTGAACGAAGAGTTTTAAAAATGCTCCCATCTCTACTGTACGCGGGCACACGGCACTGATGGAACGACCTACACGCTGTAAGTAACCGCGGCTGTGCCGTGGGGTCACGGCGCTGTTAATGGCCTTGATATCAGAAGCCTGGCTTTTTGTTTCAAGGGTTCCATTTATCGCAGCTCGGGGTCGGGGGGGGGGGGCGGGAGGGGGGGGGGCAATCCGTTGTGGGTCCAACCGACCCCAGTCGGCGCTAAAAATTGCAGCAAGGGGGAGGCACCCGGATCGCCGCACGTCAGGAGGTGAAATAAAATGCTGGCAGCGTGGCGACCGGAAAGGAGACCGACGAGCCAAGTGAAGCTTGGGTGAGCACCGTTGCCCATTGCGTGTTGTGCAGCCATAAAATTTGGGCGCGTGTGTGTTGGCGTGCATCACGCTACCATGTGAACTGTAGTTCAAGGGGTTAACGAAGGTGACTTGGCCATTTATTAACAGTAAATATGGTTCTACGAAAAAACATGCTTTTAAACTTGTGCCAAGTTGAGCAACGTTTGGCCACGTACGGTGCGAAAGAAGTTGAACATACAAATGCAAATTGTGATGTAAAAATTTCACAATCATGTTACCCATTTTATGTTCTGTAACTCCCCAGCATTGTGTAAAATTGCCCAAAAATATCGTGAGTCAGTGGAAAAATTCCCGCAAGTCAAACGTTATTTTATTAAGAAGCTGCATTTCTGGTTCCTTATTTTGAACCAGTGAAACGGTGCCTGAGCGATTAGCGCGCACTGCACTATGAAACCGATGACCCGATTTTGATTCCTTGCCATAAGAGTATGGAGAGGTCTTCATCCATCAGTGGATTGATAAAAAGCTGTGATCTATTAATGATGAGTATCTTATATATATTATAGGCTAGTTTGACAGGTCTTCTGACAAGGCAGCTTTCATGGCAGATTTAATGATAAGAGGCTAGGTGCCAATGCCAATCAGACCATGCACATGATTGTACATGACAACTGCGTAGAGTCTCGAGTGTTCTCACTTCATGTTGTGTGGGTTTTTGCCCCCAAAGTCTCCAGCTTTTTTATGCCCTACATACATAAATTAGAAAAATAGTTAAAGAATGCAATTGTTATACATTACCAAGAAGAGTCCTGAAAATGCACTGAGGTTCAGCATGGCTATAATTAGTGAATATTTAAAATTTTAACGATTTCATTGCTCTCTATCTCACATTCAGCATATGTCTTTGCCTATTCCTTAATTTGGCTGCTGGATCCACATGAGCGTTACTCAGTGGGTGCCATTCTTGAAACTACCGAGGTAAATCGAGGGAAGGAAAAGGCACATTATACGGTGTTAATACTTGAAATTGGGGGGAGGGGGGGGTAAGGGCTGGCGTTGCTATGGCTAGGAGATCACTTGATGTTAGTGTTGCCAGGGTTAAATAAATGTGACATTTCTTTCAGGTCATCCATAATAGATGGGGCCCAGCCAGATGTGTGCTGTGTTTTGTACCCAGCATGTGCCCACATGCAGCTTTCAGCCAATTAATGCCTTGCACTGCCCGTTTCGTTCCTAACAGCGCTGTGTGTTGTGTTTATGTTCAATATTGTTTTTTTTCTTCTATTGAACGATGATTGAATGTCATCAGAAGTAATCTGCCCACTGCTGGATGAATGCCTCCAAAAGCTGTTGCCTTCTCATGGTTCTGCGAAACAGCAGTCCACCTACAGTGAGGGGAAAAAAGTATTTGATCCCCTGCTGATTTTGTACGTTTGCCCACTGACGAAGAAATAATAATACATTTTATTTGTGAGCGCTTTTCTGAATACTCAAAGACACTTTATATAAAATCATAAAAGCAGCAAAAACAACATCAAATGGTAAAAACACTAAAAACACATCAAACTTAGCTAAACATTAAAAGCAAATTTAAAAAGGTGAGTTTTAGTCAATGATTTGAACGCTGGAAGGTCTATAATTTTAATGGTAGGTTTATTTGAATAGTGAGACAGAAGAAGAACAACAAAAAAATCCAGAAAAACGCATGTCAAAAATGTTATAAATTGATTTGCATTTTAATGAGGGAAATAAGTATTTGACCCCTCTGCAAAACATGACTTAGTACTTGGTTGCAAAACCCTTGTTGGCAATCACAGAGGTCAGACGTTTCTTGTAGTTGGCCACCAGGTTTGCACACATCTCAGGAGGGATTTTGTCCCACTCCTCTTTGCAGATCTTCTCCAAGTCATTAAGGTTTCGAGGCTAACGTTTGGCAACTCGAACCTTCAGCTCCCTCCGCAGATTTTCTATGGGATTAAGGTCTGGAGACTGGCTAGGCCACTCCAGAACCTTAATGTGCTTTTTCTTGAGCCACTCCTTTGTTGCCTTGGCCATGTGTTTTGGGTCATTGTCATGCTGGAATACCCATCCACGACCCATTTTCAATTCCCTGGCTGAGGGAAGGAGGTTCTCACCCAAGATTTGACGGTACATGGCCCTGTCCATCGTCCCTTTGATGCGGTGAAGTTGTCCTGTCCCCTTAGCAGAAAAACACCCCCGAAGCATAATGTTTCCACCTCCATGTTTGACGGTGGGGATGGTGTTCTTGGGGTCATAGGCAGCATTCCTCCTCCTCCAAACACGGCGAGTTGAGTTGATGCCAAAGAGCTCCATTTTGGTCTCATCTGACCACAACACTTTCACCCAGTTGTCCTCTGAATCATTCAGATGTTCATGGGCAAACTTCAGACGGGCATGCATATGTGCTTTCTTGAGCAGGGGGACCTTGCGGGCGCTGCAGGATTTCAGTCCTTCACGGCGTAGCGTGTTACCAATTGTTTTTTTGGTGACTATGGTCCCAGCTGCCTTGAGATCATTTGCAAGATCCTCCCGTGTAGTTCTGGGCTGATTCCTCACCGTTCTCATGATCATTGCAACTCCACGAGGTGAGATCTTGCATGGAGCCCCAGGCCGAGGGAGATTGACAGTTATTTTGTGTTTCTTCCATTTGCGAATAATCGCACCAACTGTTGTCACCTTCTCACCAAGCTGCTTGGCAATGGTCTTGTAGCCCATTCCAGCCTTGTGTAGGTCTACAGTCTTGTCCCTGACATCCTTGGAGAGCTCTTTGGTCTTGGCCATGGTGAAGAGTTTGGTATCTGATTGATTGCTTCTTTGGACAGGTGTCTTTTATACAGGTAACAAGCTGAGATTAGGAGCACTCCCTTTAAGAGAGTGCTCCTAATCTCAGCTCGTTACCTGCATAAAAGACACCTGGGAGCCAGAAATCTTTCAGATTAAGAGGGGGTCAAATACTTATTTCCCTCATTAAAATGCAAATCAATTATAACATTTTTGACATGCGTTTTTCTGGAATTTTTTGTTGTTATTCTGTCTCTCACTGTTCAAATAAACATACCATTAAAATTATAGATTGATAATTTCTTTGTCAGTGGGCAAACGTACAAAATCAGTAGGGGATCAAGTACTTTTTTCCCCTCACTGAATTTCCTGCACACGAGCTCATGTTCACTGCTCCATCTCCACAATGGACATGTTATCAAGCGTGTTCTCTCCTTGGTCAAGCTTCAGATGTCACTTGCCACTGATGTTGTTTGTAGCAAGGATTATATAAGTGTGCAAATCACTACACCGCCACACACACACAGGCATACCTCCTACACTGCTGCACATATATGCACTGTACCGCCATACACATACACTTGCATCTAAGCTACAGACTAGTATCACTACAATGTCATCTCCGTTGAGGGGACATTGTTTAACCTGAAAATTGGATAGGTCGGGAAGTCTGTGTGCTAAGCAAAGTGACACCAGAAGCCATACATCACCGTAATAACACTCTGGCCCTGGCGAGACTTGTTTGTGTGGTGGAGATTGGCTTGGGTAATCTTCATAACGGCATTGTTTTTCAGTGGAATTCTAGATAATATAGAAGCCGCAATGGAAAATTGTTCATCGGCAATTTGTTTTACCGTGCATATGGGGAGAAACATAATACGGTGTGTGTAATGTGTGTGAGTATATATTTCAAAAATTTACAGTCGGTATGCTTAGGAAATAAGTCCTCCAGGATATGACCCTCTCCTGACCTGAATTACAGCGGCGAGGTGGCAGAGATTGTGGCGCTGCTTTTGAGTCAATCTTTACCATCGATTTCCGCTACAGGCTCCTCTGCGCCTCCGTGCCAGTGTGCACAATGTGGGATAAGCATCTAATGCAGTCGTACGCTGTGGTCAAAACGGTACCGTAGCGGTCGCCTGCTCATACCCATACACACCCACGCACAGTACATGCAGAGGTCATGTGGTCATGTGGCCTTTTGGCTCATGAATGTTTTTCCACCCATGCAGTTTTTCAGGTTTAATAGTTGAAGCCCAATTGATGCCCCATAAATGTTTTAGGGCATTATGATCTAATGGAAAATAGGGCATTAAGGTGCCGTAGTGTGCTCAATTCTCAAGTTGTGTTAGAGGTTCCTTCCTTGTCTTTTCCAGTTAAGGAAGCCTTTCTGCTGAGTAAGACAGCTTTTCTCTCTCACTCGCTGGATCTTAATTGTTTGCATTAAATTTAAATGTTTGAAGTGTTGGGAGTGGTGACACAGCCCCCACCGGGTTTGCGATTTTCACATAAGTGCGAATCCACCAACCGGTGTCTCCAAAACGCTGTGTTACTACCACACCACCGTTGGTGATAACGGGCTCTTGAACCTCAAAATGCGTATCATCAGCAGTTCGCTCGCTGGCATCAGGAATGTGCACATGTTGTGATGATGTGCACACGGCAGTGCTTTACAGCACGGCTATTAAGGCATTTCCGGGGGAGGTAAAGTCTGCTATGAGATTTTGGCTGTGGTGGTCATGAAAGCGGAGGCATTGTTGCACTCGTGACGTTAATGCTTACTGGGCAAACCTTAGCTCTTGCTCAAAGCATACTTATGCTTACATTGCACACACCTTATCTCCCCTGCTCAGAATTGTCAGCAATCTTGCAATTCCGTGTGTAAAATTGAGCTCGTCCTTTCTCAGCACTGCACTTTAAAATGCAATGAAATCTTCTTTGGTTCTTTCGGTAAAGTCACGTAGAATGAGAATAAAATAATAAATTAATAAAATAAACTAACACAATAAAATTCTCACAACGTTTCGACCACAACACAAGTGGCCTTCATCAGGTGAAGGGACGAGACTGTCTGGAGGACAGCGCTGGAGTGAACACAGCCAAGCTCAGACTGCGACCTTTAAGCTGTGTGAGAAGAAACAGAGCTCCTTGACAAAGGAATTAGCATAAAAATTAGCATTTAATTGGCCGGACTTAGCATGATGAAAGGGGGTGAACTTGGGATACCACTACTTGAAAAAATATACTGTACCATTGAAAATTAGTTTAATGTTTGGTTCGGATAATTTAGCATTGACATAGCTGCGTGATTAGCTTGTGACTGGTCACAGAAATGGATATGTTAAAGTCAAAGCCTACACATCCACAGATGCACCTAGTACAAATCAAACAGGAGAATTTAGCATTGAAATAACTGAGGGATTAGCTTGTGACTGGTCATAGAAATAGCTATGTTAAAGTCAAAGCCTATACATCCACAGAGGCACCTAGTACAAATCAAACAGGAGAATTTGGCATTGAAATAGCTGAGTGATTAGCTTGTGACTGGTCACAGAAATGGCTATGTTAAAGTCAAAGCATACATATCCACAGAGGCACCTAGTATAAATCAAACAGGAGAATTTAGCATTGAAGTAACTGAGGGATTAGCTTGTGACTGGTCACAGAAGTAGCTATGTTAAAGTCAAAGCCTACACATCCACAGAGACACCTAGTACAAATCAAACAGGATAATTTAACATTGAAATAACTGAGGGATTAGCTTGTGACTGGTCACAGAAATAGCTCTGTTAAAGTCAAAGCCTACACATCTACAGAGGCACCTAGTACATGGACGCCAAAGGGGCTGCAACCACTCGACTATCATATAGTAAACCGATGTGAAAAAAACTATGTCTAAATTATATCAATATAATAAATGTACTCAATATATTCTTCAATAAGCTGAGCTATTAACAGTAACTGGGTATACACTACACTATATAATGAATACCATATAGTAAACCAATAAAAAACTAAAATAAAATATACACTACCTCAATGTCATAAATAAACTCTATATATTCTCCAATCAGCTAAGCTACCAACAATAAGGCGTTATATATCACAATGCTATATGGCGGAAAAATGGGTGGATTCTTACCTTCAACTTTAGCACCACGGATAGCTACGAGCCCCGTTCAGACGGACGAGTTCATCCATGGTCGGAACAGAGGAGGGGGAGAGAAACAGCTGCGAGGCGCTGTTATACTCCATGTTGTAGGTGCCTCCGTAGATGTGTAGGCTTTGACTTTAACACAGCTATTTCTATGACCAGTCACAAGCTAATCCCTCAGTTATTTCAATGCTAAATTCTCCTGTTTGATTTGTACTAGGTGCCTCTGTGGATGTGTAGGCTTTGACTTTAACATATCCATTTCTGTGACCAGTCACAAGCTAATCACGCAGCTATTTCAATGCTAAATTATCCGAACCAAACATTAAACTAATTTTCAATGGTACAGTATATTTTTTTCAAGTAGTGGTATCCCAAGTTCACCCCCTTTCATCATGCTAAGTCCACCAATTAAATGCTAATTTTTATGCTAATTCCTTTGTCAAGGCGTTTTGTTTCTTCTCACACAGCTTAAAGATCGCGGTCTGAGCTTGGCTGTGTTTGCTCCAGCGCTGTCCTCCAGACAGTCTCGTCCCTTCACCTGATGAAGGCCACTTGTGTTGTGGCCGAAACGTCCTGAGAATTTGATTGTGTTATTTTATTAATTTATTATTGTATTCTCACTCTACGTGACTTTACCGAAAGAACCAAAGAATATGAATCCTTGCAGTCACGAAAGCTTTAAATCGAAAAATGCAATGAAATGTTAAGTTTTAATCGGTGTCAGTGTTACAGTAAATCTGTAGTTGATGATTTCCTGAGTTTTGTAGGTAAACAAAGGTAATTTGTAATGTTAAGTCATTGCCATAATCCGCATTGGTCTCCTTGTCTACGCGTTTCCTGGGTGAGTTGCCAGACATCTCATCTCGCTTTCTTATCTCCCCATCTTTTCTCTGCCTGTGTCACTGTCCACTCCTCTCCTACCAAAATTTTTGCAGGTCTTGTTTGTCCCCTGCCTGTTGGTGTTCTTCCTCCCATCCCCCAATTCAATTGGCCATCTATTTTCTTCCAAACACCGCATGTGTTCGTACCACCTTGGGTCCTACCTCTTTCATGGTGGCGAGATGAAAAACGACCTCGCCTGGTATGAAGGAGGTCGTGGGTTCGATCCAGATCCTTGACGCCTGCTGTATATTTGGAGTTTGCATGTTCTCCCCCTGGTCATGTGGATTTTCCTCCGGTTTTTCCCTCCACATACATTTAGACACCATGTGTTTAATGTATTTGGCTGCTATACATTTTCAGATGATAAGCAACTTCGTTGAGCTATCATTTTGGCCAGGGTGCTTCTGAAAAAAGAGCTTTCTAGCTTAGTGGGGCTTACTTTGGAAAACATAGTTTAGTTTATCGTTTTTATCTCTGAGTAGTTCTTCCAAGTCCATGTTTTTTTCATTCTTCACCCTGTTTTGTGTAAATTTTATCCTTTCCAAGAAATGCTTTTGCAGATATGAAGAATATATCCATGTACATGGTACAGACCTTTGTCAGCCCACTGATGGATGAGGGCCCTCCCCACACCATGCACGCTGTGGGAGTTATTTGACCATGCTTGGTAATGTTGGTCAGTGAGGGTTGATAAATGGTTGGGCCCAGAACTGTTTCATATATTACTAAGTATTGATTTCAGCCATTCCTGGCAGGAAAAACTCGAGTTTCTGAGTTTATAGTGCAGTAGCTAGCATCCTACACACTATGCACGCTCATTCAATAACTGCAGTGCCAACAACTTTATATCCCAACGGAGAGACTGGTCCCCACCAAGGATTGTGGAATTTTCAACCCCACTGTGTGGATGAGCATCGAAACAACAATAACGACGACGCTTATTTGAGCAGGGACATAATTTACACTCTTGACAGTTTGAACTGTCGTTTATAAATACGACGTAAAGTGATAGGTCAAGGCAATATCACATATCCATTACATTTGAAATAGCACCTGGGTTTTGCCTGCCGAAGGCAATGCTAAACAATGTACAAAACTGTACTCGTCTTTCACGTGATGCTTGACGGCATTGTCACAAACCTGCCAAGCTCGTTGTTTGCATTTATTTACAGAAGTGATGTCACCGTTGAGTAAGACATGAGGTTTGTAATGTGTTAACTGGTAGACCGATGGTGATTTTCAGTGTTAACTGGTAAACCGATGGTGATTTTCAGAATCGATCACTGGTTTCAGAATTAATTAGCCGGGAATTGTTCACATGGAAAGTTCGTTATGAATGCACTGAGTGGCATGCACGAACGTACACATTTCCCTGGCGCATGTAATTTTCACGCAACAGGTAAAGGGGCAGCGCTGTAATTGTTTGCTCACGCCACTGTTGACAGAAGGATCTCGACTCGTGGGAGCTCTTAAGAGTAGATTTTGTCTACTCTTCCTTGTTGAACATATGTGCTGGAGACGTGAACATACCCATACTTTGCCCTATCACATGGGAGCACCCGATCAAGTTACTTTTACATTGTTTGGTGGACGGATGTGATGTGGGAGGTGGTGGCGATTTTAAGTAACTTGCTGCATTGTAGTTCATTGTGCTCACCATCGCACCACTGCAGCTCCTATCATCCCAGAGTTTAAAAAGGTGAAAATGTTTTGTTCATTCAATGTGTGGCAAACCGATATTAGTTTTTTTTTTTATACCGAGTTTGCATGTGTTTACCGGTCATGTGTAAAAAAAATAGATTTTAGCAACCTTAATAGATGGGAGGGTCCCACTCGTTACCGATGCGAACCCAGCCACTGCTGCTTTTTGGCTGTATTTTGGCGATGCTTGAGAAAGAGGGCACAGGGAAACTCAGTGGGAACTGACATTTGCAAATATCCCATTAGATTGGATTGAGTGGCTTTAATTGCCCCACACGTGCATACAATTTTCGCCAATGTGTTCTGGTCGGTGTGAGTTTCAGCACGGTATCATAGCCATTGGAACAGTAAGCAGAGCCCTGCTTTAACAATTGACCGAACTCACAAATCTTCCCCCCCAGCTCGGAAAGAATTTGCTATAAAGGTATCTCCAGAATTAATGCAGAGTCTGTGGCTTAATGCATTACTGTGATTAAAATTACAGCTGCGTGGCAGTAATAACAGGTCTTCTCTAGTTTGTGACCCTTATTCGTTGGGACTGCTTATCATGGAAAGAAATATGCACTATGCATAAGGAGTGCACGTAATACAATTTTACTGCTGCTGGCTTAATGTATGTTATTAAACAGGATTTTTTTTTATTACCCAGTGTGTTTAAATGCATACAAAGTTACAATGATAAATCGGTGCTTCCTTATTAGTGTAAAAAGGCGTAATGATTTTAACAACTCTTGAAACTCGCACAGGTCACATCCCGCATTGATGTTCATTGTTGTTTGTTGCGTGGGCTCACGTGTGTTTTGTTACTTGTAAAACAAACACATTCTTTACGTACCCATCCCCCGTAGGGTATTGCAATTAAAAACTCAATTCTGTACGTTGCCTCTTTCGTGCTATTGTTGTGCGATGCTTTTGGCTTGCATGGGACAAGTCTGTTATCCCCGCTTGATGATGTGTGTGTGCACGTGCATGTATAATACAGTATATATTGTGCGAGCGATGGCGCAGCGGTTAGCGCTGCGCTGCACTACGAACCCGGGGACCCGACCTCGATTCCCGCTCACGGCCAACACCGGTGACGATTATCTGAACCTGTCCTGGGCCTCCCCTAGGTCGACTCGGCCTCAAAAGAGTACCTGGTGCGGTGTGTAAACCTCGCCACTGGGGAGACAAAGGCGGCCGGGCGTGGTGCTGGCTATCCACCCACCCCCCCCCGTTGTGTGCCGTGCCTGCCTTGATAGGTTCTCGCTAACAGCACTTTCTCCTACAGTCTGTTAAGGCTATACGGGAGGTCTTGGTCTTTGTGTGTGTGTGTGTGGGCGGTGAAGATGCTGGTGGAGAATTGAATGAGTGATGGGCAAAGATGTGTCCTTGATGTACAGTACAGCAATACGTCTGGCGCATTGATTGCAGGTTTTACGCGTCCCAAAAAAAGACATTTCCCGTCAAAGAAGATGTATCGAAATTTGTTTCACCTTGAAAACTTAAATAAACTCGCATTTATTAAATTGTGTGTGGGGGGGGGGGGGGGGGTTACAGTAATGTGCACGCTGCGAAAATGAACCTCAAGACGTTGTCCATTGCTGTCAATGGCTCGCGTCCGTGGCGAGTGATGTCTCAACCCGGTCCACACACTTCAACCCATTCAGACCAGCGCTGCGGTGAAGTATAGTCAAATAGAACTTACGACTAAAATGAAGTCCTATTATTTTTGTATATATTAAATGTTTGGCTATGTATGTTGAACTTCTTATTTCGCACGTACTTAACCAATCGCGCTAATCGGAGGTTTGCTGGAGCATTTAGATTACGACTTGTTGGATATTTTTTTTTGTGATCAGGTAAAAATGGAAGCGTTGGGAAATTTAGCTGTGCGTGTTTTTATGAGAAGGAAATCATCTCAACAATTGTTTTTTTTTTCGTCTTGGCTCACTTCAATAAAATTCCGTAAAACGATGCGAAGAAGGAAGACTCTTGCCAATTGCCGTTACGCACGCCGCAGAGGCTGCAAACTATCAGCAACAATACACGGCTTGGCTAAAAGTGGAAATAAAGTGGCGTTTCGAGCCACTCTTAACCGCATGAATTGCTGTTGTTATTGCAGACGTTCAAAGTGGTTATTGTTATTAACATGGACGTTTGATTAACAGAAGACAACCACAATATCCCCCCCCCCCTATTCTCTTGGCGGTCACGGGTGAGCCATCTGGCCATTAGTTTGAATCCATGCACCGACTACAAGTTTAGCATTCATATCACTTACATGTCAGAATTAATGTTAAGTGCACACTGGATATTGATTCGTGCACTTTAAATATTTATACAACCATAAATCCATGGCACTTACGGAACATTTATTTTTTTCATATCCTAATCCAGTTTACGTTTGATAACAGCGCAAGCATACACAGTGGCACACCTCACCCTCAATGTGATATGTTTAGTGTTGCGGTTTGCTTTGTAATAGCTAAACCTCCGAGGTGATATTGCATTTGTGTGACCAAAATGGCCCCATGATGCAATGTCACATACTCATCTGTTGACATTAAAATATATTTTTAGCGTTTTATTTGCACAACAAAGATGAGTTAAATTGTAAATAAACAAATGTGTTGCTCATTGACAAGAAAAATCGATCATGACGACGTTCTATGGCATTAACCCATCAAGGTTATGAATAGCATTGATGAATATTATAACCACGTGTGAAATCATTCATTATTCAACTACCAAGAACCCCATTTAGACTAACGTTTTAATCAATAGTGACCAGGGGTTGCATAAGCAGGGTTATTAAGAGTGCAAGTTGAATGCAACTCTTGTTTTAAGTCCGATAAGCGCATAAAAACAATCGGCTAATCACTTGCAAAAAACGCATTGACAAAGCATAACACGAGGTAATAATCAAATGAGCTAGATGCAACGACCGGAAGCACTCAGATTTTCTCAGCAAAGTATCCAGTTCAGGGGGAGATGGAGGAGACGTTTTGGTCTCTCGCAAGTCGCTCTCGGCTCTTGTTTTAATTTAGATGCCACAGTGGTTAGGGTTGGAACAAATGGCTCTGCATGTAGTGCCGGGCAATTCCTGCAGGAATCGTATTCCAAGTGGATGATTTGACCATGAATCGCGTAGTCTTTCGTTTGGTGCTTCCGACGTTAAAAGCTTGCATTCACTTCAGTGGCATGCCAACATGGGTAGCATCCCATCTAGTGGCGATCCTCGGAATCGCCACTAGAATTGTGTTGATTTGAATGGAATGGGAAATTAGGTGGATGGTTTTCTTGGTGATGAAAATAGGGTTCACGCCCACTTCAATGGTGAATTCCGCATCATCATTGAAATGAATGGCACACTTTTGACAGTCAAAAAAATCATCCAATAGAATCCTATTAATTTGAATGGTAAGTCTGACATCCATCAGTCTTACTTTAACCCCCATTGATTATCAGGGAAGTGCCTGTAACCGGGCACTTCCCTGGTATACATTCACTGCAAGTTTCTTCTGGCTAAGTAATGTTATTTGTGTGTCAAAGCTGCTCAAGAAAGTAAGCTGAAGTGATTCCATCCTGTTGTACATGCATAAGCAGTATTCCACAGTGTTACAGCAATGACATGTATAGGTTGATGACCTCAACATTTAGGCATATGTAATCAAGTCCTTTTTACAATGAAAATGAAACTGGATTGTCACGATGCGTTTTGAATAAATTACTGGCGAGTTCTATTTAAGTTCTCAGAGTTTTGAAGAGAGACTTTCGGGCTATATTACGCTACGTTTCTGTTCCTGCTCCGCCTGTCCATGATGCTAATAAAGCCATAGGTATGTAAACAAAATAGTTGGTTAAGTTTTTTTTTGTTCTACATATAGCCTAGTTAACTGTCTGTATTACTGGGTAGATGTAAATACTGTGCTGCTAAGTTGTACGTAGGTAGGAGTATGCTACTTGCAATCGGAAGTATGCGAGTTCAAAGCCTGGTCAGGGGTTGACTCGGCACTTCATCCCTCTGGGGATGATAAACTGAGTAAGGTTAATTTTGGTTTAACACGTAGGCTTTCGCGACTAATATCCATAATACAGGTTTTTTGCGTTGGATCGCATAAATATATAAATGTGTCATTAAACCCACCACCACCTGACACAGCCAATGAGTAAGGTTTGTCACGTAAACAGAACGTGGCCAATTCGTTACTAGTACAGCACACCGGTGTGTTGGAGAGCAAAGTCCCTACTTGGCGCAAGAAGAGCACACAAGTGTCATCACATCTACCCCTCTATTTAAGGAACGAAACAGGAGGATTTCTCCACAAATCTGGCTGTCGCCTGATAAAGCTAATTGTACTTACGGGCGAAGCGTCATACTCAGATTGTAAATGTTGTGGCTTTGCTCCCCAACACACTGGTGTGCTGTACTTGTAACAAATTGGCATGTTCTGTTTACGTGACAAACCATGCTAATTGGCTGTGTCGGGTGGTGGCGGGTTTAACGACACATTTATATTATTACTCGATCTAACCCCCAAAAAAAACTGTCTTATGGAAGGTTAATTTTGTTTGTGATGTCAGGAATCTCATGCAAAAAAAAAATAGTTTACTCACCTCAACCAAGTGGCCACTGTTCAGTGTGGTGAAGAAAAAATAGAAGTGGGCTTCGATAGAGAAGTCAACGGAGGTCATCCTCATGGACAAGACTCGGGACAGAATGGCCACCAAATGAGGACCACAACCATAGAGGATGTCCACCAGTGGCATCGTAGGACAGTGAGGCATGGTTCTGGGGAGTGTGGGAAAGCCATCATTAATCGTTGATGAACATTTGCATCCGCGGTTACATTTACGATCATGTCTGCTTCCTGTACCAATGACCCAAGCATGTGTCTTTCCCGACGATGCGGCGTTGCGATCCTTGGGTGCAGCGCTCGTCACTTCCACAGTTAGCCTGCCTTGAAAGGGCTCTCGCCGACGGTGTTGCCCTCGCTTACACGTGTGCCACAGGGGCCTTCATCAGGCATGGCTAGCGGGGTTGGGGCCGGTGCCACCACGGGCGAGGAAGCTGCTGTCGACAAGAAGGCGCCCGAGATGGCAGACGGCGCAGCGCCGGCCCACTCCAACGCCACTGGGAACGGCAAGGAGGAGAAGGTGGGTGTTTCACGCTGTATTGCACCTTTTTTTTAAAGAACGTCTTAAATATTGCCGTTTGTTGCCCACCACTTGGCATTTTGGGGCTTTGCTCAGAAAGAAGTTCAAACAACAAAGCGCTCTTTTTGTGTGTGTGTGTGTTGTTGTTGGCTCACCTGGGCTGTATCCCGAGCTATCTGTCTGACATGCGTTTTAAGCTTCATCAATGATTAAACATATTTTAAATGGGCTTCCAGGACAAACCGTGTTACCACTAGTGATAGTGACATATCTTACAGTGACATATAAACCATTACGCAAGACGTGCAACAGTGGCTTCACTAGAGCATGCCTTAAATGCACTTTCAACTATTTTTCTTATTAATGAAGCTTCAAGCTCACGTCAAGACAACCCAGGACGTAGAGAGTAGATGCACCTCTATAGGTACAAGCTGTTTTTTTGGGGCTGTATCTTACGTTAAATAATGTAATGTACCTAATAAGGTAAGACAGACGTCGGTGTCTCCATTCTTACAACCGCAGCATGGTCATCATTTCTCTCGGTTGCCCCAAGTTAATAGCGGACACTCCACAAATTTATGGGGAGGGCCGAGTCTACTTCTTCTTTCGTATGGCAGTTTTGGGGATTGCAACAGATTACAAATTGATGTCGAGATTTGATATCCATTCGACTGCTTCAGGAGTAGCCGCGTGGATTTGTTTCAGATCGCCGTTGAATGATCCGATTGGGCAGTTGTTGACGATATGTCGCACTGTCTGAGATGTTGCACCAACAGTCCCACATCTTCCAAGGAGTGTCCGGATCCGATTTAGAGGACCAGATCTTCCTCTGATAGGTCAGATCCTGGTTGGAGGATTGTGGGGTCGCTTACAATGGAATTCTGCAGAAGGTCGGTTTTCTGCAGCAGGGCCTAGTCTCTCAATCTTCCAACTTTCCTTGACTTCCCACAGAGAAGTGCTCCATGAGGGATGATGGGCTAAGTCAGCCACATAATGGAGTTTTAACTTGACCTTTTCAGGCTGCCATTGGCAGTCTTAACCATTGCACTTGATCGATTATGTAAAGATGTCCACTTAAAGTTTCAGGGTCCACAACTTGGTTCCTGTGAGCGTGAATATTATGTAACGGTAAGTTTGCAGGGGACGTCTGTGACGGGAGCTGTCGGTTGCTGCGGAGTGCCCAAGAGATGACATTCACAGTGCAGCTGTCTTTAAAGCAACACTTGGTACATCTATTGTTGGCTCTTAATGTCGCTGGGAACCCACTGAGCTCCATGCTTGTAAATACAAGAGAGCATATTAGTCGAATGGTCCACTAATTTCTAAGATCATTTGAGAGATTTGAAGCTTATTTGAAGATAATGTTTTTGTTTTCAGTCTGTTCAGCAAGGATGACGGACACTTGGGTTGTGGCACTATGGTTATTATACTGTCATGCTTCCAGTGAGCAATATCGAAAAGCCCTCTCGTATTTTACCGTATGTACATGACATTTAACGTGAAACAAAACACCTGCCAGCTTCAAACATTACCGCAGCATTACAGCGTCTACATGTTTTTGGGCAGTGGGCCCCATTCAAAGCAGGGCCGTTAATCAGATTTAGCCATCCCTATTTTTTTTGCTCCAAGGCATTTTTTTCAAATTTTAATGATGATGATGATTCAGTTTTTTTTCACGTGCTTTTTCAACATTGATAAACACGGTCTTTACATTTTAAGTCAACGCAGCAAATGGCTTGTGTTTTCCGCCTTTGCCACTCTGCAGAGTGTTTGTCACGTTGGCGAGGCGTTCTAATGAATCCTCGCTTGGCTTCACACATTGAACGGTTTTCTGTCATCGGCGCGGTGTTTCGCCGAGGTACGACGCGAGCTTGGAAATCTGCCCCCCTCTACAAGGTTCTCAAGGCGGCTGCTGCACTAAGCGCTCTTGCATCATAGGCACACACTGTTAGTGTCGTGGATTTATGCACCCGTGGGAGTTTTTGGAAGTTTTTTGGTTCGACCTGCGGGGACGCATGCCTGGAAAGCATCGTGGAGGAGGTGGAATATGTTCGGAGGCGATGTGTCGTGTTGCCGTGCTCTTCTTTTAGCCCCCCCCCCCCCCAGTTACATAAAGCTTGGCTTCTGTTTTGCATTGTTGTTGCGAAGAGCCAAATCGCTCACATTCTTCTCTGTGCAAGCCTCACTCGAAGATGGCAGGCTGCGTGTGGCGCGTGGTGACACTTCTGTTTGCAGCGACATAGTTGCGTTTTGACTGTAGGCACGGGAGCTTTTGTTTTTATGAGAATGCTTTTTCCTCGAACAAATCTCAAGGCATTCCTGCAGTCACACGCAGATAAATATTTGAAGCGTGAAAGAATCGTCGAGTGAAGCGGTTCTTTTGTATCAAAGTTTATTTTTTTTATTTGTGGGGCTCAAGATCGTTTCTTGTCGTTGCCAAAAAAAAAAACATTATAGCTGGCTGGTTAAAGCCAAAGCTTCATTGTAACAATTCCTCCCTTTGACCAAACCAGGTTTGCTTATGTTCTAAAAAAATAAATCAATTGTTCGCTCCAATTCCCATGTAATGTTGATTCATTATTAAAAACCTTGCAGCCACTTGAGATTTCACATGCACTTCATAATCAATTTATGAAATGACTCAATTCTACAAATCATGAAAGAAGTCAATTGTTTCATCCATAGGTATTGAAACGATCGTTATAATCACTTCTATTACAATAAATGTTGGGTAACTTTAAAAGAGCCAGACTAAAGCATCTGCAAGATTACAGTATTACGTTTCAACATTAATGATTGCAATTTATTTATTTTACTTTCCATTCCCACTCTAATACACGCTTCGTTTTGTTTACAAATGATTGGAAATCAAAGCACGGTGTCTTCCGCATCTGTCAGCGATGGCGCCGGTTGTGCGAGAGAGAGAGAGAGCGAGAGAGAGAGCGCGAGCGCTGAGAAGCCCCTTCTCATCGTTGGCTCTGTGCAGGTGCTGGACGGGGAGAGGCTGTCGAAGGGAGACCAGGGATCGGCCAAGAGCACCCCGAGCAAGGGCGGCAAGTCCCCGGCACGCGGCTCGCGCAGGCAGTGCACGGTGCCCTGCTCTGTCAGCCTGCTTGACGGATCCGTGTTCCCGTGCGACGTCGACGTAAGGCTTTGCGACAGCGGCGTCATCCCCTGGCCCTTCGCGTGGCTCATCGCTGTGAATGTCAACAGTGGGTCAGGTGTTGGGTCGTGAGCGGCGTCTAGCCGCTCGAGCGATTTGCGAGCCGTTTTTGGGGTTTTTGCCGCGTAGGAGTTTAATGGCACCATTCTCGTCGGTAACCGTCCAACATCCGACCAAGGTCGTCATGTTTGTTTGTTGTCCTTCCCACGCACCTCTGATTAGCACGGTTAGCTACGTAGTTTGCGAAAGAAGTTCCGCATACATGTTGACAAAGATTATTATTTGTCTGTGCCAATGTGTTGATCAAGTTTTGACCAATAAAGCACCTCACCAGACTGTTCATAGCTGACTTCAACATCAGCTTGCGACATTTCTCTCAAATTGCTATGAGCGTTATAAGGTAGAGAGTTCTTGAAAATCGATTTTTGCTTGACATGTGTTTTTAGTTAGCAGCTAGAGCTCATTGTTCTTTCCTGGCTTGGAGTCGGTGGTGAACATTTTACGGCATACATTGTGTCCTCAATACCAGGATAAATTCAGGGGTGGGGAGTACCCCTGTATATTCCATTATAAAAGGAACCTATGGTTTATTTGGTTTTTGGAATAGTCTTTTTTAAAATGAATTTTATTAAAAGCCGCAGTCTTCCTGAAAAAAAAATCTAAATAGGGCGGTGATCATCTCTATTGATGGCTCTGAGCCATTGGTGAACGTTCCCCACCGCAGTTGATTGAGGATCATTGTAATTATTAATGTTGGTACCACTGTATTTATCCGGTCGTACATGTTCCTCCGTGCCATAGCTCATAGCTGGTGATTTTTCATTGTAATGAGTTCTCATATGTCAAATGTAATCTGGTCTGTAAGGCGATTTGATAGCACTTTTCGATTTTCCTGTGGGTGTTATTTGTTCTCTTTAGCTTCAGCCGGTGTGTGTTCTGTTTCGCTGCATTATTTTTGTGGGGAAAAAAAATCAGCGGGGAAAGATAGGGTTCTTTCTAGCCTGTGGTACAGTACAGATATAAAAGGTTAGTGTTCTGATAACCATTGCATCAGCATTTCAAGTGGAACCATTTAGCATGTTTGGCCACTTTGCTGACCACGCATGTCTTTAATGGTTTCATACATTTGTTTTTCAAGCAGCGTGGTGGCGCACTATGCTATGATTGAGGCGAACTGAGTTTGTTTACCGACTTTGTTAACGTCTGAGGTGAATTTTATCTGCATCGGTCCTGACTCCGCAATGACAAGCCTGGTGAAGTATGGTCAAAACAGCCACAGTGACCAACATGGCATTGAGGAGGGGCTTACATTGTAATTGTAATTTGTAAGAATGAAGCTCAAAATAATATTTACGCACAACACCATCTCACAATTCAGAAATGCATCGCCCGTCATGTTGCATATAGACAATGTAGTTTGAGGTAGACATTCGTAATATGATTTTGTGTCTTATCCTGCTGGTTAATATTTGAGGCACGGTATTTTTTGTGAAGCATGCAGACTAACGTTTTGATTTTTGTAAGCCATGTTTCAGCAATTGGGTGTAGTGTTCATTGTCCACTTTCCATTTATCTTTATCTGTGGAAAAATAAATTGGTTGTGGTTGCTGTACAATTAAATTGATTTTCGAATGTTGAAAAGCCACAAGATTAGTGCATGGTTTAAGAAATGAATTGGGTATTGTGAAGCCCCACGCTCCCTTGATAAGCCATGAAATCGCTCACAATACTGTCCTTTGTATTCCCCAGTCTTGAGCGAATAAATGATTTAAAAATGCGAATGAATTGTCAATTACAGTGGCTCTTGTAAAGCCTCTTTTTAGCCACTAGTGCCTTCCTTCTGGATATGGAAAAACTCATCTTGGTCCCTGTGCATATTGCAGATGGGACTCGATGCAGGCAAATAAGAACTAATAAAATAACTCGGACAAAACCATAGCTCCCTGTGAATTTGCAATTGCTGGAGAGGCCTTATTTATATTTAAAGGCCTTCCTTTTTTTGATGCCCTTTATGGAAATTGGCCACGCCGACCATAATTCTCAACTCGATCACAATTCTGTGCGGAGGGAAATATTGTCAAAAGGGGTGTTGAAAATGGACGAGTTATTGCACTTGTGTTTTAAAGTGCAAACTGTGCCTTTAGAAGCTGTGGCAGGCAGGCTGTGCTGTGGCACCTGCCGCTTTGCTGCTTTCCAGGTTTATTTGCAAAACTTTCTAAACCGTTATTATAAATGTAAATAAACCTTTGTTGTTTTTGTGGCTCTTTAGTTTCAGTTCATATTTGGCTGCTCTAAATTTCCGCGTGAGTCACTTAATCAAGCTATGATTTGTGGCCAGGTCACTTCTGAAATAGGTCTGTATAGCATAGTGTTGGGCCTCACCTGGTAAAAAAATATAGTTTAGTTCAGCTACTTTGCCAGCTGCTTATGTAAGTGGCCACTTGGCTATAATTTAACAGGTCAATTCTTATTTTAGCCAATTACCATATTTTCCATGATAACCATGTTTTTACATGTGTGTTTTTGGGACTGCTATGATTTAAGGAGTGATGGGAATTTTATTTTTGCCACGTGCCATTAAACATTGTAGACAGCTTCATATGACGATGAGAATGAAATTATGTAAGTTTGTTGTTGATGATTATGTGGGTATATTTGGTTCCACAGAAACAAGCTAAAGGGCAGGTCCTGTTTGACCTTGTGTGTGAGCACCTCAACCTGCTGGAGAAGGATTACTTTGGACTCAACTACCGTGACAATACAGAGCAGAAGGTACGGGACAGTGGGCATTGTTGCATTAGTGTATTATCTAACGCTCATTCGCCATCCTCCATTGTTATTCATGTTTACACTAATTGTAATAAGCATAGTAATTCGAAAGCTGTCGGTCCATCAAAGGGTGCCGTGGTGCCGAGATGTTAACTACCTTGCCTGGTATACAGGAGGTCGTGGATTCGATCCCGACCCTGATGCCTGTGTATTTAGAGTTTGCATGTCCTCCCTATGGTCACGTGGATTTTTATCCGGGTTTTGCGTTTTTTTCACATTTAAAAACATGCGTTTTAGAGTTTGGCTGCTAGAATCTTCCATACGTGAAGCCATTTTGTCGTGCTATCATTTGTGGCCAGGTCGCGTCTGAAAAAGAGCTATATAGCTCAATGGGCCTTACTTGGTAAAATAAAAATTGTTTAGTTTTTAAATAAAAATAGTTTCAGTTAGAATCAATACTCAATCAATGTTACTTATTAACCAATCTGAGTCCATTTAGGCTGCTATGAAGAATGGTCATTGCCTGAAACGTTATCTATTTGATATATTCCTTTTAAGGCCACAGTCTTATGAATGTGAGTTTTTTGTTGTTTGTGCTTGTGCACCACTGCCAATGCAGCATAACCAAATAGATTTTTTTTTTACATTAGACTACAGATTATTTATGAAGGAGACCTTTTTTTTACTCAACATAAAATGCCATGATCAGTCCACTACTGGCAGAAGGTCTCCATGAGCATTAACAGCCTCTCACAGTCCTGTAATGTAACAAATTGGTAGTTGTAGTATTGCGCGTATAATATTAGCATAGTATTTGTGTCCGCTGGCATTTGTCCATGGTCCTGCAGTACTTATCTGATCAATATTTGAACTATTTAGCGTAGCATTGCAGTAATCGTGGTGGCGGTTGTAATTTCAGATCTGGTAGCGCTAACGCCGCATGTCTGTGTTAGCAGTTTAATGAGTGGTTGGTTGTGGAATCTGTAGATTGCACAGAACTGTGACTGGCTGTATTGGTATTCAGGATGTTTGTAATCGTATACATTTGGCTACGAGTAGAATCGCTGCCGCTTAACAATTCGAAGTCGGAGCCTTCTTCTGGGAATGAGTGTCGCTGACCAATTAATGCACCTCATCCTTGAGCTCGGTGTTTCACAGGCCTGGGGTTCACTGTTATTGTTCACCCTTTGTGTTTACTGTTCGTGTTCAGCACGACTTGTTATTAAAATCCATCAGTGTTCCTGCACGTGACCTTGCTTGGCTCACACCCACAAGAGGAAACGGAGCCTCTCCGTTTGTGTCGGAGGGGGGGAAATAACGATCTTGCAGGAGGGGGAAGCCGCCGCCCGCGTGGTTGGGTTTTCGCGACAACTTTACTGCGGGTTTGCATTCGGGCCATCTGCAATCTGAAAAAAAAACTCCTCCTTTACTTCCTGGAAAATTTTGATTTCTGAAGTTTCGCAGCCTATGTCGGATTCTATATGCTAGAGTGGTTGGAAAATATATTTGTTGATTATGAACAAAACCCTCATTTTCTTGGTTCTTTCGATAAAGTCACGTAGAATGGAAATACAATTATAAAAAATGAAACGTGATAAAATAAAATTCTAACGACGTTTCGGCCACAACACAAGTAGCCTTCTTCAGGTGAAGAAACAGGACTGTCCAGAAGACGGCGCTTGAGTGAACTCAAACGTTGTCTACTTGTGTTGTGGCCGAAACGTCGTGAGAATTTTATTTTATTATGTTTTATTTGTATTATTTTATTTCCATTCTACATGATTTTACCGAAAGAACCAAGAAGAATAATCCCTGCGGTCATGGAAGCTTTAAATCGAAATTTAAAACCCTCATTGTTTTGGAAAAAAAAAATGCTTGTATTATATGATTAATTTCAACGTGTACCACGCACAGTATTTGCTCCATAAGCTTGCTTTTTCCATAGCCCTTATTAGGCAATGGTGTAATGTTGAACATATCCCATCGTGGCATTTGTATTTTGTGCCTTAAAAGATGTTTGGGCAAGTGCTTGCATGCATGTTGTGATCTTTTGAAAAAGTAAGTAAAAATAAAGCATCGTCAAATCTGATTTGGCAGTCGATGTTACATTTTAATTGTGTTTGTGATCTCGCTTTTGACAGATTATTAAATAAATAGGTGATCCATGACATCTTTGTCAATCCACTGCTGGATAAAGGTGTCCCCATGCCATGTTGGTTAATGCTTTTTTTTGACAAGTTCACGTGAGCCAATGCTGGTTTGTGAAATCTGAGGCCCATACTTGGTACAGATATCACTTGTCACTGCTATGTATGTCAGAAAATCTAATTTGGGCTATGGGTTTATGATGCAGTGCGCTAACCAAAGCACCACCATTCCGCAATTATTGTGGGGGAGATGTTAACTACCTCGCCTGGTGTACAGGAGGTTGTGGGTTCGATCCCGACTCTGACGCCTGTATATTTGGAGTTTGCATGTTCTCCCCCGTGGTCGCATGGATTTTTCTCCAGGTCCTCTGGTTTTTCCCTCCACATTTAGAATCAATGTGCGTTTAGAGTATTTGATTGCTACACATTTCCACATGATAAGCCACTTCGTTGAGCGATCATTTGTGGCCAGGTCGCTTCTAAAAAACGATAGAGGGCAGTGGGCCTCATCTGGTAAAAAAAAAAAAAAACATTGTACTCGGATAATTTGTAGACCTCTGTTTAATTTGTATCGTTGGCGCGATTCTAACATTTCTGTGGTTTCATTTGTAACTCATTAGGAGGAACCCTGTCTTGTGATATTTCAGAATTGGCTGGATCCAAACAAGGAGATTAAAAGGCAGGTGCGAGGTAAGTGGATAATATGGACGCACATTTTTGCTTGCGAGAGAATGAACTCATTAACTTATTTCAGCCACACTAGCGTGTAATCGTCCAAAAATGCCAGAATGTCTACAATACCCACATCTCGGTGTGCCGAACAAGTACAGCTTTTTTGCACCGCTATATCGCCTGTAAATAAATAGGTAATTGACGTGGGAATATTACCAGGCAGATGGGTGGAATTGTAAGCAACCAAACGCCTTTGAACTTCGATTAACTGAACATTTTAACAATGAAATGGTCTTGAGACCCTACATTAATGTAATTGCTTCAGCCTTGTACAGCCACTTTATAAAATGTCTTCACTGCTGCAGTTGTCTAATTACGAAATGAATTCGGGTTAATGATAGTGTTTCTTCATTGTTATTTGCCACTTTAGTTAGGAACATTACATATTAAGGCTTGTCCCCTTTTAATTATCCTTAGTGGGTAAAGCATTGTGTTTATTGTAAAAAAAAAAATATAGAATCGCTAATATGTGCATGAGCAACAGCCGTTTTGATAATAATATTGTAAGCAGTAGGGAAGGTGTAGTGGCTTATTCCTAGTCAGGGCGACTGTGACGTCAACTCGGACATAAACAAGTTCATTTAAGATGAGAGGGGATAATTTACAATTCAAAGCAAGTCTCCTATTTCTGGTCCAATCATTCTAAACTTCAGGTCGGCATAAAGCATCTTGGTGGTCAAGGTCATGCAGGCCTCGCCATGCCTTCACCATCCCTTATGACCCTGGATGTTGTGATCCACATGATTTTATCACTCCATACCAAAAGTATTCAGTTGTAAAAAAATAGTATTGCAACAAGGCATCAATCCATTAGATTTCATATCTGTTCCTAAGCTTGTGATACATACGTTTAATCGCTAATGTAAGATTGAGTTAATGTAACCCCTCCAGCCATTAGAGGCTGCTACATTCCCAACAATGTTTAAATAAGGTTTTTTTTTTTAATTAAATTGCAACCTTAAATCGTGACAATTAATTTCCTAACGAGTGGTGAATCGTGACACTAAAACAGTGGTGGTGTTTGAGGAGCTTGCCATTATGTTTATAAAACGGCATAATTTGAGTAAAATGGGGCAAATGTGGATTATTCGCGTACGTGTGAAGTGTGAATTGGAATGAGCTTCTTACAAAGGCAACAATTTCCATATCCAATGTAAATGTGTTTTCGTAACAATGTAGACATGAAGTGTTTGCAAACCAGACGTCTCGACTCGCTCGCACCGTGTCGTGTTAAAATAATGTCGCTTGTACGTGTCCTGTTAATGCATTATTATCTTTCATTTCCCACTGTTCCCAAATGGGGTTTCATTTCTTCTAGCTGCAGGCTCCAGACTCGGGCATTCTTTTTTCTCTCAATAATGTAATCGCGTAAGAACACGCTCTCATGAGAGGTGAATTTATTTTTACTGTGGCGGTTTCGTGAGCCGCGGTGAGGTTGTTGGTAATTGAGTTTTGTGTTTTGTGCACAGCACCTTTTGCTGCATTGCTGAAAACGGTGTTAACAAATGTCATTCGGGGAAACGACTAACATAGCACGGCTGTCCATTTTGGTTAATTGCTTTAATTAAGCTTAGACATTTGGCTGTGTTTTATTGTGATCATCGGTGAACATTTTTACCCATAGGACTGAGAGCTGTATGTGCTGTAAACACAATGTGAGAAGTGATTTCAAAAAAATTCAAAGCCTGTTTTTGGCATCAGTGTGAGAGCGGCACGGTGTTAGGTGTGGAGATCACTCGCTGACCAGACCCTAGCCCTACCTATGGCAAAACCAGCCAACATCACAATTCATTAATATCACACTTATGCGAGAGCAAATGAGACAAGTCAAAGAAAATAATTCAATTTGGCCTACCAGACCTTTTACATGAGCAGTGTCTCCTCGCCTTGACCATGCGAGCCAACCCAGAACCTTACTCCCGACTCGAACTGAATGAGCCAGTCAGGTCCGCTAGTGTAAGCTCTGCACCAGATTTTTAGTTTAGTCATCCGAACAACAATAGCGAGACCGCTCTGAGCACAGATGCCCACCACTCACCCTTTGCCTTGCCATAACCAAACGAGCCAATCGGTGCCTAGATGGCTCAAACTTTAAATGTGGACAGGTGCAGACAATGGTGCATATTTGCCCTATGACTTCGCTGGATGGAGGACCGAGAGCTGCGAGCACCGCAGACGAAGATGCTGTCTGGTTTTGCTTGGCCAAGTATGCATACTGTAGAAGGGGCCAGGGCACTAGCACCTTGAGCACTATCCCGAACCATAATCCACCCTTGGTGCTGAGCCCAACCACCGTTAATTTGTTTGCTTTTCACTGTGTTGGTGCTTTTAGCACCATATCGGAATTGTCAATGAATGATAGTTTGACATACAGTCGGTTACGGTTGTGACTCTGATGCTTTGCATCACAGCAGGAGCCTGGACGTTCATCTTCAACACCAAGTTCTACCCTCCAGACCCTGCGCAGCTGACTGAGGATATCACCAGGTAAGCTCACATGCCGAGTGAAATGCCACCGCAGTGGATGAATGGGAACCAGTCACGAAAGATGAACATTTGTAAGTCTCTACTCTGAATTGTAAGCAAAATGATTGTAAGGCTCACAAATGTGTTCCTATGCCTCTGCTTTGACATAGCTATCTGGTATGCAGGCGGTGTAAATGCACTGGGGCCCACGGGTCAGAGGGGCTAGGGCACGGAAGAGTGGTGGGGACGGGCATATGAGGCAGGGGTTCTCCATTTATTTCCTTTCATCAGGGTCCATGCCAGCCAACGACGATATGCCTCTGTTCCCACAGGCGCGTTCGACGTGTATTTAGCCTGTGAAATGTCGCCCGCCCGCCCCCTCCTCCCCCCAGGTACTATATTTGCCTGCAGTTGCGCGAGGACGTGGCGAGCGGGCGGCTGCCCTGCTCGTTCGTCACACACGCCGTGCTGGGCTCGTACGCGCTGCAGGCGGAGCTGGGCGACCACGAGCCAGACGAGCACGGCCCCGGCTACGCTTCTGAGTTCCGCTTCGCGCCCAACCAGACGCCCGAGCTGGAGGACAAGGTCGTGGAGCTGCACAAGACGCACAGGTGTGTTGCCGGCCCGTCTACATGCCCGCTGCCGTAGCAGAAGCTCTGGTGGCAGTGGCATGAACGGCCGAGTTGGCAGCAGAAGCGGCATCGGCCGTATCGGCAGTAGGGGCAGCAGCAGCAGTTGTGGTCGTTGCAGAAGTAGATAGACGCAGGAGTGTGGTAACAACGGTACCGGTGTGCCAACATCTCCGCTACGATCACTATGCACCAAATCGTCGAGGTTTTTTGTGTTTTGGCCATTTCGGAAATTTATTAACCTAGGCTTATTGCCATAAAGTGTACAACTGTCAACACGGTCCCTACCTTTGCAATCTGTTATCATCAGCCATGATCAATCCACTGGTGTATGAAGAGCTCCATAAGTCATCGCCATCTCTAATGTCACCGCCATCATCTGATATTCCCCTCTGCTGTGTGTCACAGGAATATGACTCCTGCAGAAGCTGACCTGCACTTTCTGGAGAATGCTAAGAAGCTGTCTATGTACGGGGTGGACCTGCACCATGCCCGGGTGAGTGAGCAGCTACTGTAAATTCTGCTTCATTGGGAATGGTGTCCCTGCTTATTGTTGTCATGATCCCTTTGTGCTGCATATACATCGGATGTTGTTGCCAATGAAGCCATCAGATGGCCATCTTGCTAAGTTCACCTTGGGTGAGAGCATTGAAATGTTTTTTAAAGGCTCGTCAGTAAAAATCAACAGAGATTTAACACCAAATGCGGAACACTCAAGAACTCGTGATATTTTTTTTTTATAGTAGGCTACTTTGTGTTGGCTTCCTGTTTCAAATGCCAAATTTAGAAATTACCCACCACTAAACTAAGAAGTTAAATTCATACATATGTAATTTCGTAGGCATTTCATAGACAATGGTTATTGTACTCCATCTGATCGGCACTTGTGTAAATCGAGAACATTTACTTGTTAAATACTGCACGGTTGTGAGTCAAGAGTATGGTTCTTCAATGAGTCCTCAATTTAACAATGCAATATGGTCAGCAATAGCACCGCAAACTAGCCATGCACGCCACAACTCAAATGCATCCCAGTGCCAGGTGTGTGTTGGTAACCAGTTGCTTGATTGGATAATTTCTGTCGGAGCTTAGCAACTGGTTTTACTCAATAAAATGGATGTTTGACTCAAGAGAATGAAGGCATTGGGTTACGGGCATGCCCCAAGTTTCACATCACCAACAAATGAATTGCCCAACACGTTGTAACGTGACAGTGTTGGTTTGTCAGCATTGACATGTGAAGCTGCTGCCTGCTGGGCTTGTCCATCATCCGCTGTGGCTCCTGCATTCCGCAAGATCCGTTCAGTAGACTATGGCGATGATTATCTATGTATTGCATAGGTCAAATGATCTTGTTCTGCCCAGGAATGTTGGTGACCTGTCAAGTTATGTTCACTAGATATGCTTGCTTACTGATTATGACATCAAAACCCCCTCCCAATGAGACCAATTAAGTATGTATATATATATTTTAATTGATCAGACAATAACTCTACTAGATTAGTCATTTGTGTAAAACAAAACAATTGTTGCAGCCACAGTCAATCCCCTGGAAGCTATATTTGGCTCGGGGAGTTTTAGTATGTCTAAAGCTGGCTTCGTACAGCTGTTTTACTCACAATATCGTTGTCACGTGGAGAAGCTGGGAATAGTTTTTTTATCCCCTTTTGCAGAATGCTTTTTTTAATGAAGTCTTTGTTGGCTGATTGATTGCCTTGGAATGCATTAGGCATTAATTGTGAAAGATGTTTACATGCATTTCCATGAGAATGGAGTGGGTTGTGCATTAACAAGACAGGGTGTCGTTAATGAAAGCAAAACAAAACCCTAAGCCTGCGGGATATTTAATGATGGTTGTAAATTGCATGAGCAATGTGTTCAGTGGCTCTGCATCATTGAGCATTGTGGTAATTAAGCGAGCCCAGAGGAGGAAGTCGGGTGCAGGGTGCTTTGTTTTCCCATGCCATCCTTATCGAGTTTTGTTTGGCTTGTACAGTAAACACAAATACATTTGTAGGGAATTAACGTGTATTATTATAGACATACGCCTTTCAATAGTGTAATTAGTTTGAGTCCAATTATGCGAATAGTCCCAACTCGGTGTTTGTTAAGAAAAGCAGTGATTGTTATCCGGCGTTATTAACTTCATCAGCTTTTCTCATTTCCCACTGCTGAAATAAACAAATTCAAATCCGTAAACTGCGAGCGAGCCCATCGCAACAGAAACATTCACCAACACGACAACAAGCACTGCGTGTGCATAATAGCACACAGCCGTAATAATTTATGCACAGCCACCAATTCCACCAAGGGAGAGGACTACAAAGCAGTTCTTCAGTAGCTGGTGGTTTTGCATTTGTTGGAACTTTGAGCTAAATGAGTGCTCGTCAACCACAGCATGAGTGGCTCGCGTTTCAGGCAGTGGATAGCAATATGTACAGGCAACTGTTTTTGGGCAATGGCCCTTCTGCACAACCACTTTGAACGAAGGCCTTTAATATTTTATCCTTGGAACAGCCACTTTTGAGTTCCCACCAGGTTGTGATCATGTCATCTATATTCTTAGTTTTTTCGGTAAAGTCACGTTGAAGGGAAACAACAAAATAATAAAATATATATAAAACAATAAAAAATTCTCACGACGTTTCGACCATAACTCAAACGGTCATCTTCAGGTGTGTTGGTTTGCATAGCAATATGTACAGGCAACTGTTTGCATAAATTATGCAAACCAACACACCTGAAGATGACCGTTTGAGTTATGGTCGAAACGTCGTGAGAATTTTTTTATTGTTTTATATATATTTTATTATTTTGTTGTTTCCCTTCAACGTGACTTTACCGAAAAAACTAGGAATATGAATTTCTGCAGTCACGAAAGCTTTAAATCAAAATCATGTCATCTAACCTATAAATAATACTGCCAATGACGGTGATGCTGTTGATGATGTCGCTTATTAGGATTATAATGACATGTGATTTAATTTTCCATTTTTCTGCCCTAAATGCGGAGTCTGCAACGCATAATTAACGACCAGGTGCCTGCATTTACCACCGTGTGCGACAGGACTCGGAGGGCTTGGACATCATGCTGGGCGTTTGCGCCAACGGGCTGCTCATCTACCGGGACCGCCTGCGCATAAACCGCTTTGCCTGGCCCAAGATCCTCAAGATCTCATACAAACGCACCAACTTCTACATCAAGATCCGGCCGGGCGAGGTGCGACCAATATCATTCAGAATAATTGGCTGTGTCGGGTAGTTGTGGTGGGTTAACGACACTGATATTTACGCGATATAAGCCAAAAGAAAATGTAATTAAGGGTGTAGCCGCTGCGGCTCTATTTTTATTGCTGCTGTTGCGTAAATCCATGTTAATATTTGATTTAAAGCTTTCGTGACTGCAGTGATTCATATTCTCGGTTCTTTCGGTAAAGTCACGTTGAAGGGGAAACAATAAAATTATAAAATATATATAAAACAATAAAATTCTCACGACGTTTCGACTGCAACACAAGCAGTCATCATCAGGTGTGAAAACCAACG
This sequence comes from Petromyzon marinus, assembly GCF_048934315.1. Lineage (NCBI taxonomy): Eukaryota > Metazoa > Chordata > Hyperoartia > Petromyzontiformes > Petromyzontidae > Petromyzon > Petromyzon marinus. The sequence continues at coordinate 11,418,006 of NC_133678.1, read as the reverse complement.
GCAAGAACTTTTGAAGGACATTTGTTCTTGCCGTTGGTTAAAGTGTTGTGGTCAGATGAGACCAAAATGGAGCTCTTTGGCATCAACTCAACTCGCCGTGTTTGGAGGAGGAATGCTGCCTATGACCCCAAGAACACCATCCCCACCGTCAAACATGGAGGTGGAAACATTATGCTTTGGGGGTGTTTTTCTGCTAAGGGGACAGGACAGCTTCACCGCATCAAAGGGATGATGGACGGGGCCATGTACCGTCAAATCTTGGGTGAGAACCTCCTTCCCTCAGCCAGGGCATTGAAAATGGGTCGTGGATGGGTTTTCCAGCATGACAATGACCCAAAACACATGGCCAAGGCAACAAAGGAGTGGCTCAAGAAGAAGCACATTAAGGTCCTGGAGTGGCCTAGCCAGTCTCGAGACCTTAATCCCATAGAAAATCTGTGGAGGGAGCTGAAGGTTCGAATTGCCAAACGTCAGCCTCGAAACCTTAATGACTTGGAGAAGATCTGCAAAGAGGAGTGGGACAAAATCCCTCCTGAGATGTGTGCAAACCTGGTTGCCAACTACAAAAAACGTCTGACCTCTGTGATTGCCAACAAGGGTTCTGCCACCAAGTACTAAGTCATGTTTTGCAGAGGGGATCAAATACTTATTTCCCTCATTAAAATGCCAATCAATTTATAACATTTTTGACATGCGTTTTTCTGGATTTTTATTTTCTCTCACTGTTCAAATAAACCTACCATTAAAATTATAGACTGATAATTTCTTTGTCAGTGGGCAAACGTAAAAAAATCAGCAGGGGATCAAATACTTTTTTCCCTCACTGTATTAAGTCTAAATCCCAACGGCCATAATCGATGCAAAATTCAAATGCAGCCAGGGGGGACGGGGGGGGGCTTATATAGCTCTTTCAGATGTAACAGATTTCTCTGCGATTAAGTTTATTTTTCAATTACGTTATATATTTTTTTTTTCTCGAGGGCTGAGTAGTGGCATAGTAATTAGCACACTGCACGAGTAACCTGCCTGGCTAACATCAGTAGCCAGTAATATCCAAACATGTCCTGGCTGCCTCACTTTTACGCACGGGCGCTGACCAGCCCGATGAAGTATGGCCAAACAACCCCCATGACAGACACTGCGTGGGGTGGGTGGGGAGGCCTTCTTCCAGTCGTGGTTTTGCCAATGGACTCAACGTACACATTTTGTTTGTACGTTCACAAACGCTTTGGCATTACATTCGTACATTGGGTTGCAAATGTTATACACGGCAAGTATACTATGGATAGTGTTTAATATTGCAATACTTAAGTATATTCGTTTTTTCACCATATGTCACCCTACTCCTTTACATCAATGTTGACATATTTGTTGAATTTACATGATGTACTCCTTCAATGTGTAAGTGTACGTGTTTCACGCAGTTTAACAAAAAATATACACTGCACGTGACCCGTCGTTCAGATAAATAAGAATATTCCGTAAAATTTTACTTTGCCGAACTGATGCACAAGGCACTTTACTAAAGTATTTTTCAATGTAATTTAAGTCTTAATTAGATTACATCTTTCATTAAAGTGTAGTGATGAAGCCGATGTGAACAGTCCCCGTGACACGTGTGCGATGTGAGATGAATGATTGAAAAAAATATTTAAATCTAGATTGCAAACGAATTTCTTAAGATCTGCTTTTTGTTTTTAGTTTGTTTGTCCTTCCCCTGCACCTCCGATTTAGCACGATTGGCTGCGTACAGCGTGAAATAAGTTAAACATACTTTAAATTTTGGGAAGTGACAGATCTTTAGAGCAGAAAGGGCAGGTGTAGAGATTTACGTTGCTCAACGATGAAGTTGCTGAGTGTATTTGTGCCTGTACCACGCTGCTGACACATCGCCTTAACACTTGAATTGATTGGTGCCGTTTGTCATTCAGTTTGAACAGTTTGAGAGCACCATCGGATTTAAACTCCCAACGCACAGAGCTGCCAAACGGTTGTGGAAGACCTGCATTGAGCACCACGCTTTCTTCCGGTAAGAAGGAACACCAAAGTATTGCGTCAGGGAGCAGCTAATTTAGTGGTAAACCAATTGTTTCAATACATTTTGCATTGCTTAACTAGGCAACTGCCCAATTGGGGTTTTTACAAAAAAACACATTTGTCAACACCACTGTCTTGAAAGTAAAACTATATAATTGGCAAAAATATAACATGTATTATTTTTCGATTTAAAGCTTTCGTGACTGCAATGATTCATCTTCTTTGGTTCTTTCGGTAAAGTCACGTGACTTTACCGAAAGAACCAAAGAAGATGTAATATTTTGCCGATTTATCAGTGTTCCTAAGAAAGGCAGTGTTCTTGACAAACGTGGGTTTGTTGTTTATGCTTGTTCATTACTGGCAACGCAGTTTCGCCAATTAATTTGTGGTACTTATTTGAATGACCCCAATGAAAATAGGGAGCAAATGGGACACAAATGCAAACAGGCGCAAGCAAAACGTTACGATCAAGAAGAAAAATAATGTATATATATATAAAAAAAAGAATTTTAGCCCCCAGAATCATGACAATGCATTGAAGAGCAACGGTGGAGTCCTAACATGGTCAGTGGTTTAGACACAGCGCAGGGGGGGGGAGGGGGTGTAGTAAGCAATCACCGGCGTAGCTTGTGTTGAGATGGATCGCCAGCGGTTACTCTCACGGGTCGTGTTGGACAGCGCCTGCCAACGTGTCTGATCGGTGCCCCTGCTGCTGCCAACGTGTCTGATCGGTGCCCCTACTGCTGCCAACGTGTCTGATCGGTGCCTCTACTGCTGCCAACGTGTCTGATCGGTGCCCCTACTGCTGCTGTTGCTGTGCGTCGTGCCCCCGGGCAGGTTGGTGTCGGCCGACCCCCAGCCCAAGTCGCGCATCTTCACGCTGGGCTCGCGCTTCCGCTACAGCGGCCGCACGCAGGCCGAGACGCGGCAGATGAGCGCCGCCATTGACCGCCCCGCGCCCGCGTTCCAGCGCTCGTCGAGCAAGCGAAAGACGAGCACGCGCAGCCTGGACCGCGGTACGTATGCATGTTGAACTTCTTTCGCATCGTACGTAGCCAACCGTGCTAATCGGAGGTGCGCGGGGAAGGCTCTCCTTTCCCTCGCGTCCGCCACTCGACTGGCATTCGTCATCTTCATCGTCGCCGTTTTCTATCCGCTGCTGAATGAAAGCTGCTAATTACGTGCCACCTCAAGTCAGCTAGCGACCTGGAAATGTTTTTTATGGGAAGTTGGGAAATGAAAAGAACGTGTGTGTTTATTTTGATGCAGCTGCTTGAAATAGTTTTTGTTGTTTATCGCTTTATCTTGTCAACCATCCCACTGGCGCCACCTAGCGTGCGAGAGTCGCATGCGGTGACAAACGAACGGAAGAAAGAGCGCGATTATCAAGAGGCGTCACTGTGCCGATGGTCGTGTTTCCACAGCGCCCATGGTGAGCGACCACGAAAAGGTGTCGCTGGACGGCGCGGCCGCTCGCGATCTGCAGCCGCCCTCCGTAGGCTCCAACGGTGCCGCGAAGGTGGAGGCCCTCCCCAAGGCCTCCGCGGAACCCCACGAGGCCCCCCGCTCCGCCGTCGACAAACAGCGGCGGCAAGGTGACGACGGAGCGAGGGCCGCTAAGGTTCCCAGCGGCAGCAGCAAGGGGGGCGGCTCGGTGGCTATGGCAACGCCCGAGGATGGAACCACGCCCAACGACCAGACGAGCACGGAGGGGGAGGGGGAGAGAGCCGGCAGCAGCCAGACGCCCCCCACGGGGAGAGAGGTGTGTGGAAAGCTACTGGGTTGCTCCAACCATGCATGACACACCGTCCGCCCTGCTGCATTTGCTCTTTGTGTTGTGATTTTTACTTATTGTTCGAGAGTGATTTTTACGCTCTGTTGATTGCAATATTGTAGTTGTCATGATTGTGCTCTTCTGTAATAATGATGAAATGTCTTAATAGTAAGCAAAGTCAAGAGGTCATTATGGCGAATTATGTCGATGTCACCACATCTTGTCATCACTTATTTTTTTCTGCTTTATTCTATACATTTTTGCCGAGTGTTATGTTCGAGGATAACCTTGTGGGGCCATAGGAATGTGGAATTTCCACCAAATGCCTCAAGGCTGTACATATGACAAATATCACTCCGAAATTGTGTGAACAGGGTAGACGCATTGTCTTTTAAAATATATATAATTTATGTTATGACAAGATTCATATCACCCTGTAAAAAAAAAACAATTTGAATCCTAGCCTCATTAGCGGGTTCTAACCTAGTTAGAAATGTCGACTATTACTGCTTGGCTGTGATAGACTCGAAACTAAATAAATAATGATTTGTTTTCTTTAAATGATAATATCCATCATCATGTCTCCCGTCCAACCTAATGGTAATGATGGACTGCTCCAATGTTGATCGCCGGTAGTTTATTCACAACTCAAGCGTCCTTCATTGGCAGTTACAATGCATATTTGGTTAGCCTGCGACCATCTTTACACGAAGAGATACACTGTATGGTCTAAAACCAACAGAAAGACTTAATGACTAAACTCGCCTAATGATAATTGCCAAGTAGAGTAATATTCTGCCTGGCCTCTTTTAATGGTCGCTAGAGTGAGCCGAAAATGACAGTTCTCATTGGTGTAAATCCCAAATACTTAGCAGAGTCACACTTTAAAGTGGGAGCCACACCATTGAATAATGAATTGCTCACGTGGTGATGGTCTTGAGATGCGGTTGCTCTCTCATGTCATTTTCAACAACGTCAATGGACTGTAGCTGATGGGGATTTAAAAGCGAAGGAATTGATAATTACTGTGTTGTGTTTGAGCAGAATAATAGTTTGATTGACTTTAGCTTTTAAGTTCTGACATTTTCTCCACTTCTGCAGTGCATTTGTTTGGCAGGATTAGATGCCAAGCTGAAACGAGCCCTAAGAATGCTGCACACACTCGCGATTACTTTTAATTCTTTGGTGTGGCCCTGGGACCTTTTATAATGCGGTTTGCTCGTCTGTTTACGCTCCATATTTATTTGCAGATTGTTATCCTTCAGAAATGTTTTAAGTGGCCGGGGTGGATTTGGAGCACTGATGCCTGTGTCAGGTTACTGAGCCTGTGCCTCAGATCGCAGAGTTAAAACTTTAGCATGGGGGGGGGGGGGCAAAAACAAACCTCGTGCTCATGGGCATCGACTTTCATGACCACCTTGGGCCACACTGCAATCGGCAGTATGTCCAGCTAGCATGACACATGGCAGTGCAGTCCATCACCATTTCCCAACCACAACCACCGCCCTCAATAAAAGAACACCACCGCCATTAACACAATCAACAACGTCACCACCGGTGGCACAACTATTGTTAATTTATGGAAAAGGCGCACGCATACAAACACTACCAACACCATCACCAGCACGGTCATAACCAACCGGCACCATTACACTGAGTTTGCAGTTGTGCAATACTGCAGGGAAATTGCACAATCACAGTTTGGTGATGCCTAAAACTGCATGGTCACGTGAGCCATGTATATTGCTGTTTAGCAATGCCCCTGATAAAATGACAAGTGCCCATAATAACAACATCCTTAATTGTTTTACCCAGTTCTGAGTTGACAGCAAGTAGCATCATGCAAAAGTGGAGGTGTACAGTTTTAGATGTTGATCTCCAGATCATGCAAGGCGAGATCATGTTGATTGAGGCACTGGAGGAAGAGCCGTGTGCTGTTGGTTTCTGGAGCTGTTTCTTATTAGCTTGTGTCGATGGTTTCTCCTGAAACTTTATCTTGAGACTCGGTTGCTATGTAAGTGTTTGACTGATGAAATTTGGCAAATACGTAATCCTAAAAAACAATTGGCTCTTATCTTGTAGACAATGTACCTAGGCTGTGTGCCATGCATGCACTTTCAGCACGAGTTTGAATTTTTGTTAAGGAGGAAAAATACTTTAAAGTCAAGACCGGGACCCCTCTGATGACAAACTGCAGCTCCACGCTTTTGCGTTTTCAGTGCAGTATTTCCACAGTCATGTAACTTGCACTCCTGCCTGACCTTTAAAGTCTTTTGTTCTTATGAACGAGGATTCACGCTCCCGTTGGCCAGCCCGTGACACACAGCCTAGGTTTGCATCTGATCTTTCAAAGCAGTGGCGGTTATTTTATTGGCATGAACTGTGTCTCATCCCAGAACCATCCCAGCAGAAGAGTGGCAGGTGAAAATGTGTTTGTTAGGCATAGCAGGCTCATGCTGGAGGTCTGTACGCAGCACCTTGTGCCGACGCTCTCCTAGTGTATCTGCATGCTGCCCTAACACTCTAACCCTGTGGGTCCCAACCTGTTGCCTGAGGACCCTCCAAGGCACCCCCCCCCCCCCCCCCGTGTCGCCTTAACAGACGATTGAAGCAAGTGCTGTTAGCGTGCACCTATGACACTGCACACGAGGGGGTGGGTGGCCAGCACCACTTCTGGATGTCCTTTGTCTCCCTAGTGGCAATGTTTACACACTGCACCAGGTACTCATTAAAGGCTGAGTCGACCTGCGGGAGGCCCAGAACCGGTTCAGATATTCGTCACCGATGTTGGCCGCGAGCGGGAATCGAACTTGCGTCGCCGGGTTCGGAGTGCAGCGCGGTAACCGCCATGCCACCGTTCCCCACAGGACCAGCAGTGCTCGCACACGAACACACGCACTCACTTGCAGTGCCCTTACTGTGTCCACACAAGCGGTCAATTGTTCGCACATAACCGACTTCATCCTGGACGTTTTGACATTGCCACGCGGCTTCACGTTGGCACGATTTTAAGACGCCTATCCTGAGTGCCTAAGAGCGCACTCGCTCGCAATTACGTTTCTTTATTTTGCGCTGCCCTCGGACGTTAACGTAGCGTGCACGTCTGTGTCTATGCAGCCCTGCACTTACAGCGATCACAGCGCTAATGTTTGAAATTCCGCACTTGTAAAAGCGCACGCCATCGTACTCGTGTACACAATGACACACCGCTTGATTGGCATAACCTCCCTCACTTAGTGGAGTCTTTGTTGGCAACGAATCCAACAGTTCTTGGGTCTGGTCAGTTTGCTATTACTATGCTTACATGTGTACAAGCGTAAGGTTGGGAGCCACTGCTTTTTTAACCCGTTGCCGTGTGGAGTGGTTCGGTGGTTTTGTGGTTGTCTGATGGCGTGGCTCTGTATGAAAGTGAGTCGTAGCCCAAGCTAGGCGAGCAATGCCTGTTAAGTGGGCCTTTTTTTAAAATAATTAAGTGGTGTTGTCAGCAAGCTTCCACATGAAAGGTTCCCCAGCGTTAAAAGCTATTGCCCTGTGGCCTTCAACAAATGGGCCATTCCACCTGTTCCAGTGTACACCTGCAGGTGGTAACGATAGTGGTAATGGTAACCGCATTGCTGTGCATCATTGGTAATGATTGTACAGAGCCCCTTTGCCCAAGTCAGCATGACGGGAATGGGGATAAATATGCATCGAAGGAGCACGTTTGGATGCAATGCTGCTTACATGCATATTACGGTGCTGTGAATACCCTCCTACTCATATTAGCAAATGCAGCAGTGAATTATCATTATTATAAGCCAGTAAACACGTACGCCAATTAGCTGACGGTGATGTTAGCAATGATAGTCAAGTGTCTCTAACATATACCATCCGGTAACGATTTACCCATTGTGTGTGTAAAAAAAAAAGCGCAGTATTTTCCACTGAATAGTTAAAACGGGTAAAGTCTTTGCAGAAAATATATTTTGTTAAGCACCGCAGTGCACACTTATTTAGATAACTAATTATACAAAGGCCTACATCTTAATTAAATCAATTAATCTTAAGCAATATAAATGCGCTAAAAAGGCAACCACCTCTTCACTTATTGAGACGCTTTGCCGTTGTGCTTTTCCTGTACAGCTTCCCCCCCCCCCCATTTTTTAAAATCTGAGTCCGCATTGGTATTTATTCTAATCACAGGGTCTTTCTAAATTTAGCTGACTTGTTACGAATATAAATGCCTGTAAGTGCTTCATCAAGCCTGATGTTCTGCTGTACGTCAGACACACGTAATTCTGGCTTGGGGGTCAATTATGTTGGCACTTATCAGTGTCCCTCCTGGAATTGTTTATTAGTGACGAATCCTAGTGACCCAGTCGAGTGCTGGAGGGCACTGTGACATGAGGCTCTTCAACAGGACATCGCACCAAAGATCGGAATACTCTTGTGGACATTATGGATCGTATGTCAGTCTTCTGTGAAGTGAACGTATGTTTTATGAAGCCCAACACCGAACAGAAATCTTGATTCCATTGCATCCCAGTTAATATCAGTAACGTGAGTTGTAAATCAAATTAGTATTCTTTCCTGAGTTTGCAGGATGGGAAGTTATTATTATCCAAAGGCTGTTAACAAAATTTGGCAGTAACGTGTAAACTTCATGTATAGATTATATGGGTATAAGGATTGATTACTTCACGGGGCCTCCTTTGCCAGTACCAAAATATGAGAATAGGTTTTCCCCTTTTTTCTGGGAACAAAACAGGTGGTGAGATGTTAAAACACCAAACTGACACCTTTTACAAGGAATCATGTCTGCATTAACTGCAATGGTTGTGATCAGAATGCAAACAAAAAACATACTCTGATAATGTATTGGCATTGTCCTTGAAACTGATTGGTCCATACCAGAGACAGCTTTTTTTTTTAGCCTAGTCTCAAACGGTGTTAGGCCAGAGGACGCCAAAAGGCATACGTGATTGATTACTATTGATACTTAACCTTGCGACACGTGCATACATTTGCATGTGGAAAAAAATCGCATTTGGAAATATCGATGTTTTTCTATTTGTATACATGGTGTGAAGTTTCCAGTTGTATCCCTCTCAACATTTATTTTCAGATGCTCAAAATAGTTTTAAAGGTTGCCACATTCACCACAACATGAATAAATAAACAACATCTTCAGTGGAATTATGACAACATCGCAACCGTGCATTGAATTGTTAGGCATGCAAGTGCACACCATGAAGGTGTAAAACAGTTAGTTATTAAAAGGTTACATTTGGTTATTTGATTTTTGAAAGACCCTGCAGGTAGTTGCCATGTTACAAGTCATTAAAGCTATGCTATGCTGCTCTGTGTTGACGTAACAAGCTTAAGCAACTAATTTGCTATTTAGATTTTTTTTACATAAAATGCTTCATCGGGTCATTCGATCATTTCCTAACAGAAACATTTCACATATCCAGAGCGGCTGTGCTTATTAACTCTGCTGTCGTTGAACTTGCGGTGATGTTGATTTTGTTGAATATGAATGGTGTGCTTAGCGTGTTGAACAAATAGCATTAAGAGTGTAAGGTGGTGCCACGGTGGCGATGTTAACTACTTCGCCTGGTATACAGGAGGTCGTGGGTTCAATCCCGGTATACAGGAGGTCGTGGGTTCAATCCCGACCCTGACACCTGTGTATTTGGAGTTTGCATGTTCTCCCCGTGATCGTGTGGATTTTTCCCATGGTCCTCCCGTTTTCCCTTCCACATTTAGAACCAACACGCGTTTAGAGTATTTGGCTGCTATAAATTACAACGTGATAAGCCACTTTGTTGAGCCATCATTTGTGGCCAGGTCGCTTCTGAAAAATAGCAATATAGCTCAGTGGGCCTTACCTGGTAAACTAATACAATTGTTTAGTTTGTATTGCGAAAAGGCATGTGTTTGTTGCTGCTAATTGTGAAAACTCTCCCACCATTCTCCCCTCACACACACACACACTACTTCTAAATGTCTGCCTCCTTATCTGCGCACACAAACCCTGTACACACACTCATCGTGTCCACACTTTTATCCACTCAATCCTGTGTACATTACACGGAACGTCATGCTCCTCACACGCACACACTATCCGACGAACATTGATTGTCCTGCATACACGTGTACGCATTCACTCCCTCCTGTATGACACACACGTGTACGTGCATGTACGCTTCCTCCTGTATAACACACTCCTTTATCTCACGCACACGTGAACATGCATGCACCCTCCCTCCTGCATAACACACACCCATCATCCGGCGCACACACGTGTGCACGCATTCACTCTCCATCCTACATCACGCACGCACAAGGGCCTCGACGAGAAGCCGGAGCACGCCGTGCGGCACCAGGCCAACCTGGCGGAGCTCAAGCGCTCTTTCCTGGGCGCCCCGCAGACTGCGGACGCCGACTGGAACAAGCGATTCTCCGGCGAGGGCGGAGTCCCCGCCACGGCTGACCCGGCCGCCAAACAGTCCAACGGCGACACCGCACCACCGGGAGGTCCGCTTGCCAACGGCACCGAGGCCAAGCCGGAGCAGGTGGGCGTTGCTCTTGCGTGGCGCATTCCACTGATGGCGCTGTCCCAGTGTGGTGTCCCCCCCCCTCGCCTTTGCCCCGATTTACGCACCTCGAGCATCTTGGTCGGAGACGCGTGCCGACACGGCCGAGTGAAGAGTGAGTTTGCCATTCGTTGCGGAGTTTTTGCGGATTGAGCCTAGCTGCTGCCTTTGTTTAAATCTTTCCCGTTCTGATTTTTTTTTTTTACCCCGATTTCCTTTCCGATGATGTACGTATGTACGTGTACATCATCAAAAAAGAACCCGGAAGAAAAACTAAAGTAGACTAATTTTATCAGTACCGAGACTCCCACATGGCCACGTGGGAGGGCGTGTGGTACAGTTTGGCGCCAGCTATAGTGGTTGCGGTTTTGTCGCCACAGTTCTCTGCGGTGAGTGCAGTGTCTTTGACAAACAATGGCGCTACGCCTCCCTAAATAAAATGTGCGCTAACCAATTGTGGGTTCCGAGATTCACAGGTGAACGGGACCCACCCTGCAACTTGCAGACGTCTCTGAACTGGAAGGGTTAATACTGCAGTTGTATCAACCACGCACTGGACCTGAAGGATTGTGTGATGTCATGAGCAAGAGCAGGCCGTTGTGCACCGGTGTCTCGGTCCAAAGTTGCCATATTCTAATATTACTCAATTGGAACTTACATAGCAATCATTGCTCCCTCCTGTGAAAACTTGGTAGTATCCTCTTTAAAAAGTCTCGAGGCTCAGTGAGGCCTTGCTGGGTAAATGAGTGTAATTATAATAATATGCTATTCCAGAAGTAATGTGCTTTCTTTTTTCAGCAATTGCCCTTAAAGTCTCTTAAGCTTAATGTTTGTATCTATATGTGTACGCGCATTGTGTTTGTGGGTGTGCATGTGGCTGTATGTGTGTGGCTAAGGGTCCTATCTGTTTGAGGAGTTCACAAATCTTTGAAAGATCTGGACACTTTCCCATTAGTGAGCTTCACTGGTTGGCAAGGCTGCGTTGGCTCGGTCACTTAGCCCGCATGCCCAGCCACCGCATGCCCAAGCAGCTTCTATTTGGCCTGATATAGGACGCTAAATAGGCACGGCATGGGCTGGAGAAGAGATGGACTGATGCAATATTCGAGCATGTGGAGCTGGTGCCCAAGACAGGTACCAGTGGTGTCAAGATCGGCCTCTATGAGAGAGGTATTGTGAAGGACGCCACTGGACAGTTGTAGGCAGTCTCCCTCCAACAGCAGCGGAAGGGCAGAGTAGCGACGCTCACAACAAAGAGTGGAGCACTGGGCAGCTCAAATGCAGCAAGTTGGCACAGTCGGGGGCACCGGTTGTGCATCTGCCAGTCATCTGTCAACCCATGGCACCTGGGTTTGTCCCGTGACCTGTCAGCTAGCCTTCGACATTTCACATGGCCTCGGAGGGTACCTGGCCTGGCACAAGCGCCGTGGTGATGTCACCAGCACCGAGTGACAAATGGCGGCTGTTTTTGTTGTACGTATGCGTATGTGCATGTGGTGGGTAGCGGTAGTGCAGCGGGTTAGCGTGCTGCGCAAACAAACCTGGCGACCCGAGTTGGATTTCCGCTCACGGTCAACACCAGTGACGATTATCTTAAGCGGTCCTGGGCTTCCCCTTGGTCATTTCGGCCTCGAATGAGTACCTGGTGCGATATGTAAATATCGGCACAAGGGAGACAAAGGCGAACAGGTGTGGTGCTGTCCCCACCCACCCCCTTCGTGTGCACTGACGGCTTTCATATGTGCTCGCTAACTGCAACATTCTGTTTAAGCTGTACTGGGGGTGGGGTGGTGGGTCTTTGTGTGTGCACTCGCACCCATTCCCACGTTTGGTGCACGCAGCCACCTGTGGTTCAGACTGAGACCATGAGCTTCAACTCGGCCGCCCCGGCCTCCGGTACAGAGATTACCACCCGTGATGTGCCGATTGTCGCCACGGAAACGAAAACTATCACCTACGAGGCTCCACAGGTACCAGCTCTCACACCATCGTATCACATACCCTCCTTGTACCCATCCTTGCGCAGTTACCTGCTCACACCTTCCACCATCTGTCCTCGTACCCATCCTGCACCCACCACAGGCAGTGAGGATTTGTTAGAGCCGCCGCTCTTGATGAACCGCTATTTTGGTTGAAAGGTTCCACGCTGCAGCGATTAGTGTAATGCCTGCTCGCGTTGTCATGTCGTGTTTATAATAGCGGCACAGATAACGATTCTCTGTCTAATGGCTACATGTGCTCGGTATATTAAGAAATGGTTTCTCTTTGAAGTGCAGGAATATCCCCCACTTTTATATGTAAGGGATGCGTTTCTGGGAAATGCTACTTAACTCGAAATTGCCAAAAGAGAACTCTACCTTTGCATAGACATAATGTTCCTAGCTGACATTTATGGGAAAAAATTCCGAGACTAAATGGCATGAAGTGTACAAAAATGCGTCTTACATTACAGAGTAGCCCGTTTTCAGCACGTGCATTCCTCGTTTAAGAATATTCTTTGGGTCTTCCGGTAAAGTCACGTAGATAGGTTCAAAGAAAATAACAAAAATTACAAAAACTAGGACGTTTCGATCGCAACACAAGCGTTGCTCCTGATGACGACTGCTTGTGTTGTGATTGAAACGTCGTAGTTTGTTATTTTCTTTGAACCTATCTGCGTGACTTTACCGAACAACCCAGAGAACATGAATTCCTGCAGTCACGAACGCTTTAAGTCAAGATTTAGTTTAAGAATTCCGCATATATCCATAAAATAACGACTAATCACACTTGTAAGAATTTTTTTCCTAATTAATCGCCAATGTATATGAAAAATAACGCATAATGTGGCAACTTATAGCGGTGGATTCCTGCTTTTGATTGGCTGATGCGATACATACTCAGACTCCAGAGGGGGTGCAAGGTCTGTCATCATCTGCTCTACTTTCACAGCACTCCTTAGTGTGCCGATGTAATATCCAAATGTATAACCAGTATTGAGGTGAAATGGTTTGTTCCCATAATACAGAATTTACATGGGATACACATTAAGAAATGGGAAGATTAGTTGAATATTCAACTCAAATCCTATCGATTTTCTCAAGAGGGAATTAAAAGAGCAGAAAACAAATTACAGCTCTGATGGGGAAAAAATGTGAACTATTAAACCAGGTAATAGGCTGCTTGTCTGCAAGGTCATTGCAGTGCGATGCTTATAATGGATGTATGCATAATAAATGTCAGAAAAATTCCCACGTCTGCAGTATCGCATCAGTGATTGTGTGTACATTCGTGCATCTGTGATTTGTGAGGAGCGGTGGTATAGCGGTTAGCACGCTGCGCTACGAACCCAGCGATCCGGGATCGATTCCCGCTCACGGCCAACACCGGTGACGATTCTCTGGACCGGTCCTGGGCTTCCCCTAGGTCGATTCGGCCTCAAATGAGGACCTGGTGCGATTGTCGCCATGTGTAAACATCGCCACTCGGGAGACAAATATTTGTGATGTTGGCTAGCCACCTCCTCGTGTGTCATGCCGGCCTTCATAGGTGCTCGCGAACAGAACTTTCCCCAAAGGTGTGTTAAAGCTACAGTGTGGGGGGGGGATCTGTATCTTTTGTGCGCAGGATATTGTTGAAAATGATGGGCAGCCAGGGCTGCTGATGAGCGCACAGACCATCACGTCCGAGACCTCCAGCTCCACAATGACTACACATATCACCAAGGTACTTATGTCTGATCTCCATTCGCAAAGGCTATGGGGACTTGATTTTGTTCTTTTTCAGCAGCAGTCGTTTAAAATACTCCATCGTTATTTATTTTCAGCGAAGACAACATGTTTGGTACGCTCTTCAAACACTGTAAATGTTTGCTACTTGCCATGTGCTGTTACCTCCGGGTAACAATAACACAAGTTGTGTTAGTCTTTGGCTGCCTGGAACCGTGCTACATGGGCCGATATGAAATACTGTATTCTGCTCCCCTTAAACATAAAGTAAGATCCAGTCCATGAAATAAATTGCCTGCGTAGGTACGACCTGCGATGTGTGGCTGACACAATTCTTGAAAACATTGTTAATGAGGTTTTTAAAGCTACTCTCAGGTGGAACGTCATGGTGATGACGCTGGGACAGCACTATGAATACTTTGACCTAGTGGTGATGTCACGAGAGCCATTGTGAGGTGGCTGACAACAAGTCGGGAGCTTGCTGGTGACATAATTGCAGTGGGCGTCACAGTTCATTTTAGTTTAAATATCACTACAATCACGTTACTTGCGCTCCTGCCTGACTGAAAGTCTGTTTTTGCCCATTTCACAAGGTTTTGGACTCTTGTCAGACAGCTTAGGGTACACAATGCAAGTACAAATATACAACATAAGAGATATTTGATTCAAGTTTGTGACCCCCCCCCCCCCACCCCTTCTAGACATCTGTGAAAAATAGTTTTTTTCGCTCATTGGATTTCTCCAGGATATATAAAGATTATGATTTGAATCTCAAATTTGCTCAATCTTCCCACAGGAGAAGCCTCTGATCATTTGTCCACCCGGTCCCCTGCCTTAGATTTCCCCCAGTCTACAAAACACATTCCAACCAATGGCTCTCGCACGGAACCGCTCCCAGTAACCGGGACGAGATGGTCCATGCATATTGTTGCGTGAATTCAGGAAGATCGAGAAATACTCTGAGCCTGCCGACAGAGCTGCCACCAGGGTGGTGCCTTGCAGAGTGCATTGGCTACGCGATACACAACCACTTGAGGGCGCTGTTGCACCGGCGGTGACAGCTTACTTTGACAACAGAATTGCACGAAATATTGTATTTTTGCAATTAATGGCTTTACAAACTGGTGTAGCAAAAAAAAATATCTCCAATATTCGTTCTTAAAACACGACGCTGCGAGTTGCAATGCCATTGTACGTCTGCACAGGTGTCTGCTAGGCGGGTAGCAATTAACCTCGCTTATATTATTGGACGAATTGTCATGGCCCGAGGTCTCAATGTCTCGATTCAATAAGCACATGGGTGTTTTGCCGTTGTTGGTCCATGTGTCATTTCTAGTGGCTGCAGGGTGCACGTGGGCCGAAGACACGATGGACACGTTGCAAATAATACAAATGTGCCTCCTTGTTGCGGCATGAATTAACCTGTCCTGTGGAATTAATGTGCGTCTATCCTATCACCTATCTGTGCCTTCTCCCACTTGCTTGTCCCGTTGTTTCTTCATCCCTCTGTTATTTTGGCCACGCTGACTGGGTGGCTTACTCTTTGCACTATTACGCGTTAAGTTGTATCAGCCTTGCCACCCTCTTAGTGTTCCGCCCAAATCGCTTCTACCCGGCTACTCTTGAGTGTCTAGCCAAGTGGCCACCTATGGCAGGGCACTTAGAACTCCAGCATGAGGCATAAGATAAAGAACCAACATGTGAGAAGCTGGTTAGTAACCACATGTATAAACTGACTCCCACCATGCGAATGTGGAATTTCCCACCGCTTGCAGGAGAGGAGCACATCACCAAGGCTTGCTCAAGCAGGGAGACTTTGACTTGGCGTACGATAAACGACTCTCACATTTCTTAAATTTCAAACCCATAGCAACATCGGCCCCCTACCTGCAGACGAATGCCCGTTTCAGAACAGTACCACGTTTTTCACCTTATGTTGCACAGCGACGTCTGTCACTGGGGTCCCATTGGTGAGACTGTAGCAGGGCATTGACGCGGTTTTTGACGATGGTGCCTTTTTATCAATCAGAGCCTTATCCATAAGTGCATTTAGTTTGTTCTCGCATTAAACGCCTGTGTGTCAATACGGACAGCTTCGGTGTCCAAAGCGTTGATGCGCCCGCCGTGTGCCCGTGCAGACTGTGAAAGACGGCATCTCAGAGACGCGCATCGAGAAGAGAATTGTGATCAGCGGCGACTCGGACCTTGACCACGACCAGGTAACATGCCATTTGAACTTGAAATGCCAAGGTGGCTGGTTTTGCTGCCTTTTAATGTAGCTAATAACTTGTTTTTAACAGCAATTGTTTTTGTGTCTCGAGGTTGTTATTGCCATGTGTGTATACTCGCAGCATTTGACCCCATTTGTCCGTAAGGCTAACCGGTGAATCCTTGCCTTTGTGTGTGGCCTTGGGGAATAGGCCTTAGCCCAAGCGATCAAGGAGGCCAAAGAGCAGCATCCAGACATGGCAGTGACTCGCGTAGTCGTGCACAAAGAGACGGAGGTTCTGGCCACCGCGGACCACGAGTGAACAGCACTGGAAAACATACGTCCCATCGTACGTTGTGCATGTGAAACACCACGCGCCGTCTCACCCTGTGAACCGCGCATGCCCCGCTACGCCGAATACTTGCACACATTAGTGCGGTGGTGCACGCAAACACGATGTGTGACGCACGCTCCCAAACGCCACGCCATTCCTCAAACCCGGCATTCGTTGGATGAGATCGATTCTTACGCTCGCAATGCATGCGTGCGATTGGTTGCGCAAGTAAGACATCTTTTTTTTTGAGCTCTGGAAATGTTTGCTCACGCATAGTGGAATGGTTGAAATGGAACGAAACAAAACATTGAGGGACAATATGGACAAGGTGGAGAGGACTAACAGATCAAAACAGACTACATATGAATGAGTTGCCCTTATGCCTCGGATTTCAGGACGAGGAAGATGTATTTGAATCGGTCAAACATTTTTGCAGCCTTCCAAACTCTTACAAACTGATGTCTAAATAAAAAAAAGATGTAGAAATTATAAAGGCCATGTACCAATCGATTATAGCTACTCGAATTATGTAGGGAAAGCAACACCTTAAATAGGCCTCTTTAACCCACCCAGAACCACATGCCCAGGAGAAACCACACACACACACAATCCCTGCCCCACATGGCAAGAGCCACTCATTACAATATTTCGCTGTGTATCTCAAACAAAAACGGCACATCCTAGAGTTGTCGTGAACCACATAGGCCATCCTTGAATTACAGTCAAATCACGCGCTTAAATTGGATGGTTCATTACACCACATCCACGTTCGGTGGTTATTGTACACACGTCAAAAGTTATTTCTTCTTCTTGTGTCCACAGGCAGACGTGGGAAAGTGTGGCTTGTACTGAACAAACCTCGCTCGTCTGCAGTTTGCAGAGGTGCTTGAGGAGCGTACAGAACAAACCCGAATGGGTTGTCCCTTTTTTTTATTCTTTAATATATTACATCGTCATGATCCCGCCACCGATAGTGACAGTCACGGGGGAGGGGGATAAGCACCTTGTAAACGCAAAGCCAAGAGAGCAACGGATCCGATGCAAGCTTACACACGCAGGCAGCCAGGGGCGTAACTTACTCTGTGATTCAGGTGAAAAGACCCGCCCATGTAAAGTCGACGGAACGTTTTTTACTCTCAGATTAATGTGCACTTAACGTTGAAAAATTTGGACACGTTTGAAGTTCAACGTAAACAGTTATTGGGGGACAAATGGCACTCGCAATATCTTTGTGTAAACTTGACAGACTCCCTTGACTGGATTTTCCATTTTGGAGACTTATTTAAGTTAAATAGATGGGTGTCGCACAGTGCGGGTCTCCGTGCCGAAAATGGAAAATGCTTCGAGGCAAATTTCAGTAAGTGAACGCAGATCTGTGAATTTCGATGAAAGTTGTCCAAAAAAACACCAGAGGCAGGGCCATATGAGGACTCTCAATCAGTTTGTTTTCGATAATAAGCAAGGGCATAAAAATCTGTCAATGGCCCAACTAAATCACTAAACTCTGTTAAAGTCTGTGACCTTTACAGTTTCCCACATCCTAGATAATTCGCCATCCCTACAAGTCTCAAACATGAGCTTCAGCGGGGGGGGGGGGGGGGGGGCGTTCCAGCATTAAATGTTTTCAGTCGTTTATTCCCGGAACATTTCGATTAATGTTTCTCGTAGACGCAAGTACACCGGGTTACCAAGTGCGGTGGTTGACTGCAGTTAACTCCCCCCCCCCCCTCTCTCCAGCCTTCTTCAGTAATGGATGGAAGAACTTTCCTTTTCACCCCGCGCACACATCTGTTTTATGTCGGTAGTGCCAATAGCATGGGAAGCGCACTAGATATGTAATGATGACTAGTTTTTTTTTTAATAACACATTCTGAAGCGCATTTCCTTCGGTGAATTTGCACTCATTCTGTCTTGGTTTTTTTTTGTGCTACCTATTTATGTCTAAGTTGGTCAATGTTTTTTTTTAAACTGCACATTTTAAACCTGTGATGAAGACTAACTTACTTTCGTTGTACAACTTATGTATTTTTCTTTTTGTACTTTGTTTTCTCTTGAGACGTGAACAAAGACTGTTCCCTTCACCAGAATTGACAAATCCCACAGTAGCATCGGTGTGTCTTGCCAGACTCTGACATCTTGTGAAGTTGAATCTTATACATGTAAAATGTTACAGCTGCAAGCCAGGAATTTGCACCTGTTAAGAATAATAAAAGCGGAATTTAAAAAAAAAAAATTCAGTTGTGTTCATGCGTGTGAACTTTCATTACATGTCTTATTGCATATCCGCGTGTGATTTTCTAAATAATCGATTCGTTGTCATCAAATAGCTTTGTGACATTCTTTAAAGAAACACAATGAAATGTGATGGGCGGACTGACCTCGCTGAAGTGTTGTGATGCTGAGGGATACCACAGTACCAAACAAATGTGTGAATCATGAGATGTTGGGTAAATGCACAAGACCACCATTAATGAAAGACGTTTGGGTGACCTGTTTTAAATTTGTATTTTCACAACTGCTTTCATCGGTTACGGTATATGCTTTGTTGGGCCCTCTTTCGTCATTGACAGATTATTCTGGTTAACATTGCAACATTGCTTCCGGTTTAGGCACTTTTGTGTGTGTGCACTTGCGGCCACAGTGCTTTGTGCAACCGCTTGCATTGCCAGTCAAATCTCGTTTCTCACTTTCTGGTCTTGCACCAACACCCAACACCGGTGTCAGTTGGTGTCTGATCCTGGCCCGAGTCTCCTCGAGGTCTGCTCGGCTTAAAATGAATACCTAGTGGGGGAGGGGTGGGTGTGTGTGAACATTATCGCAGGGGGAGACAGGTGGCCGGTCATAACCACAATACTACATTATCCCCTTGAGTACCATGCTGGCTTCAATTGGTGCTCGCCAACAGCCCTTGTCCCAATAGTCTACAATGATGAATAGGTAGGATCTGTGTATGGGCATTGGCAATGCAGTAAGCGTACAAGATTAATTATTATGGAACACAACCATTTTATTGATATAACTCCTCCAAAGGCCAAAACTTCCTTCCCCACTTGTACAACTCAATACGCCTTTGCGCACCGTATAACATTTCTGAAACCCTGCTGCTGCTTAATACACCGCTCCGTTCACACTTGCTGCTGTCGGTCAGTTACATTTAATGGGGGGGGGGGGACTTTGGACTGCTATTGTTTTTCCACATGCGTTGATTTATTTGGAGCGGCTGGAAGGGCTAGTGGCCCTTGAGCCAGTGGGGTATGGGTTTGGTTCCACTTAGTCCTGGCACAATGATGTGTTGTGTGTGTGAGTTATTAGATATCGCAGAGCAATATCGCTGCAGTTTTAAACGTCAAAACATTTCATTTTTTACATTTAGAAGATTTTTTTTTCAACATCCGGTTTATTTCTGCGAACCACAGCATGTGTATCCTTAAAAAGTTGTGAAATGGTGAGATCCATTCCGGCTTCACAATTATCACATGGGGGAAATGTTAACTCTTAGCATTTATGTATTTCTGTTTACACATTGCCAAAATACTCATTTTAAAGTTCTATGTAAGATGTGTTCAAGGCCAGCAATGCTTTTTTTTGCACTTAAAACCCCCTCGCACACTCTCATTTGCGTCAGATATTTCATGAAAAGGGCAAAAACAACAGCGTTTCCGCCAGACTTTTTCGAAAGTATGTCAATGTTCAGCATTCAAGTGCATATTATTCAGCAGCTGCGTGTGGATGTAGGCAAACCCAAGATATCTCTCAAGTGATGTTGTGCACATCGTGCAGAGTGTGTGTATGGGAACAGGAAAGCATCGAGTGTTCCCTGAATGATGACACATGTTTCCGAATGTTTGGGTATTCATTATTTGCTCAGTTTTTTGTGTTACTATGCTTACTACGCACTTTTTTTTAGTCTCATTTCTCTGCGTACATGTATAGGAATGGGATTGTGTGTCTGTATGGGCTAGAATACCTAATTTGTAATGTATAGGAATGGGGTTGTGTGTCTGTATGGGCTAGAATACATAATTTGCATTCACCCTCGCACGCACACAATTGGTACATCGACTTAACAGAAATCTAATTTTATAACACGCGTAATATTTTGCGGACATGTATGACCGTGACTCTTGAGGTACACGGAGCCAGGAGATGGGCTGGGAAGAAAGAAGTGGTCCATTTCAGAAAGAGGTGGAGAATACAAAAAGTGGTGGGCCCTTTAAGAATGAGGTGGGGGGGGGAGTCTTTAAGTGTCTCTTGTAAGCCAGTGTAGACTGAATGCGGCTGCTGCTGCTGCTATGAATTTTGCTGCAGTTGCAGCGGTGGTGGTGGTGGCCGCGTTCAAGACGGCGGGAGCTGTCAACGTCGAGACGACGCCCGGCAGTGGCCATGGTCTCCTGCTCCTCGGTGTAGACAGCAGCAGCAGCAGGAAGAGGAGGAGGAGGAAGAGGTTGCGAGTTTTCTTTCCGTGAGCTGCAGAGCACCGTGACGAAAGTATTTGGAGAGAATTTTTACTGTCGTCGTTGAAGGAATCCGACCCAAGATGACGTGGTTTTTTTCTTCGTTTCAGAATTCAGCCCGATAGATTTGCCAACTTGTTTTATTTAGGTCTCGATGCAAGCGGTTTTATTTTTTATAGGCGTAACCCCACGAATAGCACGGTTGGCTTCGTACGGAGCGAAATAAGTTAAACATTATGAACACGCTATTGGTATAGTTGTGTCAGCATCTGTGCTTTATCCATAAAAAAGAGCTGTTTGAGAGGTGGGGTTTCCGCCTATAAAAATGAAACATGTTCGGCTAAGAAATCTAGACTGATGAAGGGGTTGTTGACGGTTCGATTTAAATAAATTCTGCAACAACATTTATTTGTGTATTTAAAAATGTGCTTTCCCATAAATGTTTGACGACTACAACCAGAACAGAACTGCGCTGCAATTGTGGCTTTATCTCGTGTCTTGTGCAACCCCATTTCAAGACGCTGTACAAAATGGCATGTTTTGGGCATCTGGGGGACAGGAGGCTTCTTTAATAAAGACGCAGACGGTCGTAGGTAGAGGAGAAAATGGAGATTTCGAATGTAAAATTCAACAGGGTTGATGCTTTTGGTGTCTTTTTGTAATAATAACACAATTATATGCGAGTGCGTGTACCTAACGTTCAGTCACTCGGTGACCGCGTCTCGTGTGGATACACGTACAATACATGTATGTATAAATCATCCGAGTGTTAATGTGTGCGTGTTAGGCTGTAATGGTATCCCACTAAACACAAGCGATGTGATGTAAACTATGAAGTGGAGGTGGCGTCAGATGTACGGTTTATTTCAAGTGTGGAAAATAATGGACCTAATGGCACACAGTGGAATACCCGTGTCCCGCAGGGAGCGTTTCCCCTCTCCACTAATGAGTATTGGTAGTTGTTCCTGAAACGCTGATGTTCTATCGGCACATGTGGCAGCATAAATCGGGCACACTGATCCCGGGCTCGAGTTTCCTCCCGCACGAGATGGGAGCCCGCGTTGCCACGTACGTGCACGCTTTTCCCTTATTGGTTTTTTTTTTCATCTTACAACTCGATCCTTCATGAGGCCAATTCCCGTGTTAGTGGAGAGACTGCTTCCGTCTTTATTTGTTTTGGGTTCGATAATGGCCAAGTTGCTGTTACTTTTTTTTTTTAAACCAATTTTTCAGATTATTTCACTGGACATTGACGAAGGAGGGGGAGGGGGGGTGGGTATAAAAGATTGGCGGCTACGTAGTTTGAAGGCAGTGAGTGGGGTAAGTGTATCCTGCGATTCGGACAAAAGCAGTTGAATGGCAAAATCGCTTACAGTTGAATCTCTAATAGTTGTTCTTCCTAGGCCGTACAAATGAAAAGAAATGTCTAAGCGTGGTTTTTTTTTCGCCATACATTCATCAGCTGAGGGCCCATTGAGACGGACAGTCTCCAATCGTAAGCGATGCCTGGGGTCACAAAGCGGTGCACTGCGCTTGTAAACTCGCGGGCAAACAACGTCACGAAGGTAACGGGGATTTCTGGACGCTTTGGGGTGGGGGGGGATAGGGGTTAGGGGTCGTGTTGGCAGTCGAGAGGAGTGAGAGAGGGCAAGACGTGGAGGCGAGGTAACGGGAAGCAAGAGAGCCAGGGTGCTCGTGATTATCAAGACGATTTCATTGAGTGTTCCTGAAAGAGTTGAGCAGGTAAATGCGACCGTGTGGCTCGGACTAATTCTCTACTTTGGCCTCGTTCAAGATGCGTCTCGCGCTTTGAACTTGAACCAAAAGTCGCACAAGGATGACCAATTAACCTGGTTTTTATACGAATTATTTTTTTCAATTTATCGTGGTGAGGACCCACCAAGATTTTTGCACAAAGAGGATTCTGTTTTATTTTCACCAGGACACTGTTGGTTCCTTTATTTTTGCCCCAGACCAGTTGCTTCTGACCTTCATAGAAATCAAATGGCAGGTTTTTTTTTTTTTACAAAATAATTCAAATCTGTTAGGCCAGTAATAACCGTTATTACGGCAGCGTAAACATACATCGTTATATTTATTGTATCATAAATAACTTTAACAATTATGCTTATAATTGGGGTGAAGATTAAAGCATCATTTTTTTTGTCCCATTTTTTTGTTTATTCTTGATATGTTAACTTATTGTAAACACTGATGCCATCAAAGCTGTACAATACAAATTGCTTACAATTAACGTTTTTGGCTATGCCTTCAGTGGTTTTTCATAAAACAATGCAAATATCATTATCGGGGTTTTTTTTTTTAACTGGGTGAAATTGTAACGTTTGGGTTCACCTAAAATAAAAGCTTAGAGAGGCCATTCCAAATACGTTTAAATTGTTAGAGCTAGCATCGTGAAGATGCTGCATCCGGAGTTGGCCTGCATCTCGCTGAAGATAGAAATTGTGGAGACCAGACGAACGTTCTGCACAAGTGAAACATGCTACTGTAGGTTTTTTTGTTTGTTGTGCTTTTAGCT
Source organism: Petromyzon marinus (assembly GCF_048934315.1). Classification (NCBI taxonomy): domain Eukaryota; kingdom Metazoa; phylum Chordata; class Hyperoartia; order Petromyzontiformes; family Petromyzontidae; genus Petromyzon; species Petromyzon marinus. The sequence goes on along the minus strand of NC_133678.1, from coordinate 11,394,374 downwards.
GCATAGCTTCTCTATTGCTTCCTGAAAACGCATCGGAGAGCTAGCCTTGCAGGATCATGAGATTGTCACGAGATTGTAGTCAGATTGTCACGAGATTGTAGTGAGATTGTCACGAGATTGTCATGGCTTGGGGGAGATTGTATGAGGAAAATCATGTCATGAAATGTTATGCTCCATGCATATTTCGTACAGTTCAAATCATTTGCACAAATCATTCGCACATGTGTTGGGCCTGAATTTGTGCAAAGCAGAGGTTAATGCCTTTCTTGGTAAAGCAGTGAACCACCCATTATATATATAAAAAAACGCTTCAATTGGCTTATAATTGGTGGGTTTTTAGTGCCAATTTGAGTAACTCTGTAAAATACTTTGTGAAAATGGCCTCTCGATAATTCTGTGTCCTCGTGGTGGTGATGGCTACTGTGGCGAGGTGAGCGTTGGTGGCAGGTTGAACTATGGTGGAAAGGGCACAGGGGGAAAAAAAAACCCGAATGCTGCTTCGTGTTTGCCCATTTAGTGCCAGGTGGTTACGAATTGGATGTCATTTGGCTTTGAAAGTCTCAAACATCAAAGCACATCCACTCAGTCCAGCAATGCGGTGGTGATCATCAAGGAAACTGCCCAAATCCTACATTCAGCATAATTAGAAAGAAATAAACCATTATATATGGTTGGATAATTGTTTTTATATGAACCCAGTGACCCGAGTTCCATACCTGGTCATGCTTTCTTTGGTGGGGCAGCTTTCATCCAGCCGGGCGGTGGGGGCAATGCACGAGGCCTGTAATCCAGCCTCCAGCGCTGGAGGGTACAAATGTTGTGAAACTCCCTTCCCGTGGGGTGTCAAGGTGGGCCCATACCTTGACTTGCCATGAGAAAGCGGTGCGGTGAGTGCAGGACTCCCTCTGTTCCGCCTGTATGGGATCGAGTGTTGCCCCCTCGCACGCGTGGGTTTTTTTTCCTTCCCCCCCAGAGTGATCCGGTTTACATTCCATTCATCTTTGCACACAGCGGTGTGCTTTGCAATTAGTTTCCGCTGTGTGCGAGGATGAGCAATGAAAAGCCGCGTTCACAGGCACAGAACCTTACTTTTCTCCGAAGTTTCAAGGAGTTGGTCAAACATCACAATGTATTGCCACAGCTGGGCCAATGGTTGGCGCCGGATCTGGACGCCTTCCGGCTCGCTCATCCATCGTTTCCTGCGCACTCTGAATCTATGAAAAATGCACGTTACGAATCTGTAGGTGTAGTTCTGCACCATTACAGTATATACAGTTAAACCTCACCAGCTCGCAGTGAAAATCGCAGTGAAGTATGGTGAAATAGCTTCCATGACGGGCAGGGGAGGGGGGGTCTTAATCTAGCAGTGGATTAATAACGGCTGTATGCGTACCCGATCATGCAGTTGTACACAGCACGTTATGGGAAAACATGACGGCAAAAACAAAAATATTGAACGATGTCAGTAAAACTCATCCGTGTGCTCCGAAGCGATCAGCACGCCTTCCTATTTATTATCGTTGCACGAAAATTATTTCTCGTCTACGAGACATGTATTTGGCTACGTACGGCGTGAAAGAAGTTCAGCGTACTGTGCATACATACGTGCGCGGGTTACAGGGAAGAGTACTCTCTGTTTTTTTCGGTAAAGTCACGTATGTAGAAATACAATAAAATTATATTAAAACAAAAAACAATCACGACGTTTCGATCACAACGCAAGCGATCTTCATCAGGTGTCAAGAACAAATCACGGAGGTAAATACAACGAAAAGATGAGAGACGAGAATTCAACAAACCTGAAAAAACATGTGAAGCACATCCAGTCATCTTCTTTGGTTCTTTCGGAAAGAACCAAAGAAGATGAATCATTGCAGTCACGAAAGCTTTAAATCGAAATTCACATCCAGTCAGGCAAACAACACAGTTAGACACTTCCTGGCGGACCACGAATTTCAGAAGAGTGTTAAATTTCGTGTTCAACCTTTGGATTGCACATACCAGCATAGATAGAATGAAAAATACGAGGTACACGGTCAGTAGAAATACATATACAAGTCCACCAAGAGGTAAGGAGGGAGGAAAGACGGACAGGGAGGCAGATAGAGAGAGAGGAGGGGGGCGGAGGGAAGAGTGTCTGTGCATCCCGCGCGCCGCACGCGCCAGCTATAACACATCCTCGAGAGAAGCTCTCTCGGGGTGCCTCTGGCGGTGGGAAGTCCTTCCGCCAGCAGTGGCGAGAGCCAAGAAATTTCGGGGTTGTTGCCCCTCCTTCACTTTTTGTTACCTGTGCGCACACGGCAAGCAGCCGAGTAAGTGGTTGGCACCACTTGCAGCCACGGTTCGAGTCCCAACACACGTGACACTCTCCGGTATTCGAGGCGATGTATCATACAAAGGTCGCACTCATTGCGCGCAAAGTCAACCACGATACCTTCCCGATCTCGTAAAGGAGCCATGAACCGTCACGCGAACTCCCGGTCATCCTCGCAGCGGCCTTTTTTGGCTCGCCATCGAACAAAAGCGGCCACCGCATCGCGCGCTTTCAGGTTCGCTTCTGCGGCCGTCCGAAACGCTGCTCCTTCCGACAATTAGGGAGCCACTGGAGCTATTGCATTGTTAAATCTAGATTGAAAACGAATTTAGAACTGCTTTTTTGTGTTTAGTTTCTCCTTGCCCCGCACCTCCGATGAGCACGGTTGCCTACATACGGTGCGAAAGAAGTTCAACCAACATACACACACACACTCCCCTATATACGTAGTGCACTTACGGTGAGTGGAGTGGGGGGGGGGGAGTGCGAACAAGTGCAGTGAAACGTGGAGCCCTAATAAGCTTTGCCGCGCGGCTGGCTGGCGTGCAACTTAACCAGAGACAATCGGTGCCGTTCCTCCAGCCAAGGGCGATAATCCCACATCGGAGCACCACCCATTCCAAGCGTGGATTTTCCCCGTTCAAAATTCCCACGAAGCTTGCACAAAATGATCTCGCATTGCCCCCCCACCCCGTGTGCGAGCAGTTGACGTGTAACGCAGCCACACGCCGCGAAATCGAGCGAAGTGACGTGCCTGAACTAGTGCAGGTACCGAATTTGGTAACTTCTTTTGTTGATGGGTCTTAATTAAGCCGGTAATATATCTCTCCGTGTGATTTATGATCTCATTTTCAAGGCAGAGCCGAGCAATTTAGCCACTTATGGACGGATTTCATAGTTGTGTAATAATAATAATGAGTGTTATGCAGCAGCAGCAGAATTCATGCAAGTGGTATCTCACAATCTGCAACACACCGATGTTCCAATGCAGTCGTTTTCAGCCAAATGAATGCGTTTTTATAATTTTTTTGGAGGAAATCGGAGCACCTCGAGAAATTTCACGTATGCGAGGGAGCAACGCTGTATCCCACACCGATGGGATAGATGGTATCAGTCTGCGCGGGAGTTGAAGATGGCAGCCTTCACGCGGCCCACTCTGTTAAGCGAGAAATCGCGACGACACGGTCTGGCTTTATCTGATTTATCCTGGCCAGCCGGGGTATGGCAACCCGAATGCCCACGGAAGGGAATTTGGCAACATTTGTGTGATCCGCCATGCCTCGCCTCCACAGTGCTGGATTACAGACCACGTCCACAGCGTATATATTGCAGTATTTTGGTGGAGGGGTAGTGAGTAGTGGTTCGAATGTTGTCATATTAACCCAGTGACCTGTCTTCAATTCCTGGTCGCGGGAATTGAACTGTTACCTGTCTGATCCACGTTAGCTTCTGTCCGTCTCAGTATTATTCCAGTGTACTTACAATATGAAACGACAATCGAATAAACGTCCCCATACATCGGGACATCAATCCAGTGCCGCCTGTACATCGAAATCACCTCGCCCCTTCTGGATCGCAGCAGCCTCGCTCCACGCCGCAAATAAAATTGAAGGCGGGGGATGGACGCGAGTCTGGACTACGCCCGACGTCGAAAGTAAACATCTCGTACAGGGAGGGATCCTACCGTCACACCTTCCGGCTTCAAACCTTCCACGCCGCCAGTGGTCGACCATCAACCGAATCGGGACCGGTGCACTGCCGATGCGGCCACATGACGATGCACAAACGGCGCATGAAAGATTCGGCGGCCTGCGAGTGCGGCCACCAATCCCAATTGCATCGACCTCATTGTTAACAGCCCCTGTCTTTGATCCTTTTAAAGGAGGAACAGACGAGATTCCACTGTGCGTCTGAACAGACAATTGAGTGGATGGCAAAAAGATTAAAGTTATATCTTTAATCTGCTGCTATGAATCCGTACGAAAAAATAATAATCTAATAAAGTAGGCTTAAAAGTTTGGCTCAAGTAAAAAAATAACTGCTAAAAACTATGTTTCATTTACCAAGTAAGGTCCATTGAGCTATACAGATCATTTTCAGAAGCGACCTAGCCACAAATGATAGCTCACAAAAGTGGAGTATCACGTGGGAATGTACAGCAGACAAATACTTTAAACGCATGTTTATTCTAAATGTGGACGATATTCAAACTCCAAATATACAGGCATCTTCAGGGTCGGGATAGAACCCACGACCTCCTGCATAACAGGAGAGGGAGCTAACATCTCTCCACGCGGCACCCCTGTTCAATATGAGCAAAACGCAAATCAAGTGCAAGACGTTCACTAAACGATTGAATATATGTTTGATGGACAACTGGAAGAAAAAAACATCGTAGTAAATCTACCTAGAGTAGTTAATGAATGCATAATGAGACGAACATTAGTTAAGCAAGAGGTAGATGAGAGGAGGATGGGGTCCTTTCAGAAACGCAACTTTTTTGTTTACAATTAGTTTTGTGAAATTTAAGGATTTGGTTATTGACTCCGCTGGTCTTCGCTTTAAAACTGTTATCGTCCACTTCATAACCGACGTCACACTCGGGGAAGTTCGTGCGTCAGTTTTGAGAACGGCTGGCGTGGGTGTCCTCACCTGGGAGTTGTGTGTTTACGTGTTTGCGGTCGCTTGTTGTCATTCGCCCGGCACCTCCGATTAGCACGGTTGGCTACGTACGGTGCGTGAAACGTGCAACATGTATGTTGAACTCCTGGATTCAACGTGTACGTTGAACTTCTTTCGCGCCGTACGTTGGCAACCGTGCTAATCGGAGGTGTCGGGGGGGGGGGGACTCTGTCGCATAATCCACATCGCTAATGAATGGCGGCAATTGCCTTAACCCCCACCCATATGTGATCGTTCCAGACGAATGAGTGAATCGTGGGACTGCAATGAGACGAAACTCTGCGCGTTGTATTTGAAGCCGTACAGGTCAAGTCAAGGGCGACGAGCAGATTGAGTCGTCGGAACCTCTCTCGAAAATTCACACCTGGCGCGTCGCCTCTCCGTTAATGCCCCGCCGCTCTGAGTCACGCGTCTCTAATGACCATCACGTGCTCGTCCTTAACCCCCACCATGTGACAACGAGAATGGTCTCGCTCAGGCTTTGCCGTGCCGCTTAACAGCTGGGGGGGGCATTGGCGTTGTGCCCCTTAACTTGGGAATGAGTTTGTGCACCGCGGTCGTCGTGTTTGTTAACTACAATGAATTCAATAATAAATCGCGGCTCTTTGTGAATCGCCTGCTGGATAAAGGGCTCCCCCCTACTCCCCCCAGGCTGCGATGAACCTGTGGATTGTTTGACCATACTTCACCACGCTAATCCGTGCGTGTTGATGAAGAGTGTGTGTGTGTGGGGGGGGAGGGGGGTGTTGGAGCGAGTCATTATAGCGCTGCGCTCCGAACCCGCTGTCCCGGGTTGGATACCCACTCACGGCCACCACCGGTGACGATTATCTGAACCGGTCCTGGGCCTCCCCTAGGTCCATTCAGCCACACAATAATACCTGGTGCGGTGTGTAAACATCGCCACTAGGGAGACGATGACACCCGGGCATGGTGCTGGCCACCCATCCCCTCGTGTGCCGTGTCGGCCGTCATAACTTCTACTCGCTAACAGCACTTGCCTCAACAGTCTGTTAAGGCTACACGGGGGAGGGGGGGGGGGGGTATTTGGCTTCAGGGGGTGATGGGCAGGACCGTGGCAATATATATCATAGAGCTATGTCTTAGATCTCTTCAAGTGACCTTAGCCACCCTCTCCTGCCGGAGCAGACTTTTGTCCCGGATTGAGCACGGAGCGGTACCGCGCAGGGACAGAAAATCCTTGGCTCGCTTCGTCAGCTTGAGAAAGGCAGTTGAGCACGGTCGGCTTCATGCGGTGGCGAAAGAAGTCCAGCATACATACACGTAATACAGGGTGCTTTCAAAAAAATGTTAACGCTTACATGGTATTTTAATGGAAAAGAGAACTGATAATACACTGTAACATGATAACAAGTGTAATGTTAATAGCTTTAAAAAAGTCAAAGAGTCTCCCACTTGTTCGCCATCGTTGTCAACACGTGGCCTGGAATCTTCTCCACGTGATCTCCAGAGACCGCAGGCGGCAGCACGTGTCACGTGTCGTTGTTGCAAATTCTCGGAAGTGTTAACATTTTATTGAAGCACCCTGTAACATTTCCGATGTGTACTCGGGTTCCTACCGCGTGTGTTGTTCGGCACGATGCCCGACGTTTCGCTCCACGTGCTTGAGACCTTCGGTTCAGTTCGGTCCACGTTTGCTGGCAGCTACTTCTAGGTTCCACTTCCCAAAGGAAGCTCACCAGCACCTGCAGCGAAACGTCGGACATCGCGCCGAACGAACAACGCGCGGTACGCCACGCGAAAGCGCAATTTGCAGAGCTGTACGCACAGGAATTTGATTTCTCACTCAGTATTTTCCGGAACACTGCATGCTCAATAATGATGGACACATCGATGGTTTGTGACTGGCCGAGTGACTGGTGAAACTTATAATGAATTGATTCTGAAGGGCAAGAAATTTGAAATGTTGACACTCATGTAGCAAAGTCTATGCTTATAACTCCTGTATAAACATAATAATCTGAAAATACAAACGATTGAATGTTGGCTCACACAAATGCTCGCCTCTAGATTGACTGGTCTCCCTCAAGGCAGGGTCAGACTACCGTTTTAAGTCGATGTACATCTCGTGCTGAACTAACAACTATAATGTCCATCATCATTGCATCAAGTAATTCAACTCCTGTTGAGGGTGACACGAAAGCCAATGGAGAGCAGATGAAGCCCAATACCAGTTTCTGGTACATAATAATAACAACTTATTGTCGGGTTTGACTGATGTGAATTCTGATGTTATAGAAGGGTTATAAAGTAGACATTTTCACCAATTTTAGTCGATACAGATAATCAACAAAATAATTACGAATATTTGATTTGTCATCTGTTAATCATTTGTTGTTCTTGAACCAGGTAACACGATTTAGATTCCCGGCCGAGGCTCACATCAGTGGGAAGTGATACCGTATCTGGCCCTGGGTCCCAATGCTTCAACTATCTGCACTCCCCAACTTTATAATGATCAAGCAATCTCCGTGCTCGACACGGCAACGGGAGGTCCTCCCTCCAGCAGCGGATTGACAGAGCACTTTACATTATGACCGTATTATTATTATTTTCTATTGTTGCACACATTTCTAATTTTTTACGTAAAAAGCAACTCTTAAATGACTTGCCGTGTATAAAACGTACGCGAAATGTGAATCGCAATTCATAGACGTTGCATTTGTGCTTTCAATAAATGATCATTCTTTTTGGTTTACAAACGTCACTGTTTACACGCCTGGTTTATTTTCTGAACTATTAAAGCACCGCGGAGAGGGAAGACAAACACTGAGAAGGGCGCGCTGAGTCCTTCGCTTCCTAGAAATCCCCACCAGACAGAAGACGCACGGCACGAATCTGGCACAAGTCGCTCAGAGACAGACAGCGTGGTGTGTGCCTGTGCACTGTGCTGAGCCCCCAGACAGGGAATGCGTAGCAACGACAAATAACCATCGAGTGACAATACAACGAGTGCAGAGATGTCATTCGCAGGTTAAACAAGTTAAACAAGTTAAAGAGGTTAAACAAGTTAAAGAGGTTAAACAAGCTAAAGAGGTTAAACAAGTTACGCGTTCGTTTATTCACCGAGCGCTTTGTCATTTCATGAAAGGTGTCTCAGTCATGCTGTGCACAGCACGTGTGTATTTTAAATGATCGTTGCTGAGCAGAGAGGCCCAGAGGCCCAGAGCACTCGGCGGCCAGCCACCGACAGCACTTATGGAAGTTGTGACCGATGTGAGTTAACACGTTTCCTGAATTGCGCAAGGTTATACGCACTTGGGACAAGAGACGATGGGACGGAACACCAAATAAATAATCATAAACGAAATGGGTCATTCTCGTACATTAAATGATAATGACTCTGAGGGATGGAGCAGTTGATTGTGGATGAGAGATTCCATAACTTTGTAAAGTGATGAAGTAGGGTAGAGAAAACCTGATTCATTTAACCTCGATGCCAGGAAGCAATGGGAAATTGTCTTCTGGATATCTGTTAGACTTTGTTAATGGTCGTGATGAATGGAAATTTACATTGTTTATAGTGCCCAGTTTAAAGTTCGGAAGCCAGAAATGAAGGTCTCAAAGCAATTACAATTGAACAAAATATATGGGTTAATACAGATGTTTATTGATGGTATATTCTTTGGGTCTTTCGGTAAAGTCAGCAGCTTTCCCCTTGTTTCCTCCGGATGACGATCGCTTGTGTTGTGATAGAACCTATCTACGTGATTTTACCGAAAGACCCAAAGAATATGAATTCCTGCAGTCACGAAAACTTTAAGTCAAGATTTCGTGATGGTATGTGTAATTAACATCTGTAAAGCTTCTCAAACTTTTGGCATGGAAACAATGGCACATTTCGGATGTTGCATGGTTAGTAAAGTCCCTGGTGTTTTGAGAGCTGGCATCTTATACAAACATCACCCAGAGGTTCATACAATTTGGAATTCCAAGGCAGACATGTATCAACTCGACGAAAACTCACCTAGAATTGTGTTTGAGGATTGTGGGTCACAGAAACAAAGTATCAACTTATGCTTTATTATGTTTTCTATCTACGTCGCTTTAACCGAAAGACCCAAAGAATATGAATTTCTGCAGTCATGAAAGCTTTAAGTCAAGATTCATCAACCTACCTTCTGTATTTTCACATTCAAATTCAATAATGTTTAAGACAATCAGCCTATTGACTCTGCACAACAATATTTGTATGCTTCACCAGGCCCATGAAGGTCAGACCTGATGAGGACCTTTGAAGTCAAGATGTGTATTTTAAATAGTTTAAATAATCAGGTTACTGGCATTGTCTTGGACAGTGCACGGAAGGTGTGAGCAAAGCAAATGGAAAGAACGTTTGCTGAAACCACAAAAATAAAACACGATAATCTTCCTTTTTAAAAAATGGAGACAACTGATTTGAAGAATTACAGACCTACAATATCGCAATAACATATACATTGTTTACGAAGATTCGAGATAATTCAATAAGTCCATTTAGAGGCCAACCATCCATGAGTGCAAATTGGATTTTGGAGTCTACCATTGTCCCCCATATTTCCAAGAATCAGATTTACTATTTAAAAAATACATTCTGCCTGGCTCTTAGAGACGAAGATTAAAAAAGGGCAGTTGAATCATGGGAAACTAACGTTGTCATCTGAGCTCTCACAACAGATGAACATGAACAAACCAACCCTTTCGTTTGGAGACACACAGCCAGAAAACAAGCGAGTGTGTATGTGTGTGTGACTGTTTTATTGAATAACGTGGATTAAGATGATTTAATTAGAGGCGAGCAAGAGCCTGCAGGGTATAGTTGCTTTTGGAAATGAGAATTTGATTCTGAAAAAAAAAATATCAAATGTTGCCAGTGAGGAGAGGTCTGAGTTAGCGTATGTTGCCTGCTGTGGCATACAAATATATGCGGCGAATTACGGATGCAGCCGCACGCTGGGGATTACAACGAGAAGCCCAGATAGGAACGGGAGGTCTAGGAAATAAACGAGAAATTAATGAGAGCCGTCATCATATTGGCGGTCAAGAAAGTGGCAGTGGACCTGGGAGCAGTGCGCATTGCGAGACGGGAAGACGCTCCATGGACGGGACTCTTGGTGGAATGGCGACCGAGAAAGGCACACGCACGACAGGAGGACGGTCGTGGAGTCTTGAGATCACCTCGTGCGTTAGACGCGAGACGGATCACGGAAACGTTAGGAACGGCAATGTCGCGGTTGTGGAACTTCGTCAAGCAGTGACGATGAAACATACGTCGTCTGTCTAGGGATGCTGGACTAAATGTTTATGGGGTTGTTTTTTTTTTACTTTCATGTGAAGATACAAAATCGAGGGGTGAATTAGGTACGCGTACTCTTCTTCAATATCCACACTAAGAGGTCTCAGCACGTAACATGCACACACACATATCTATTCCAAACATTCAGCGGAGTATGTCTTAGTATATTGTAAACGTGGCATCATAATGCGAATTGAAAACGCGAGGGAGCTGCCTCTCTATGTCCACCCTTATGTTCGCCTCCTACACTTCCACCCATGCACCAAGGAATCCATATCTGAAAGTTATTTTTTTATATATATCAGCGCGTGAGAGAAAGTGAGAGGAGGGGAGAGGGGAGAAAGAGTGGAGAGAGAGAGAGGGCGAGCGAGCGAGCGGGTGCGATGTCGTGAGCGAAGCGGCGCGTCTGTCAGCAGGAAGCAACGCCCTGGGAACTGAGTGGAGGCATCGCGAGACGCGCACGCGATGACTTTGTTAGCGGCACCACCGGCATGGGGGTTCCTGTCCACCTCACACCCCCAACACCCCACACGCACGCGTCCACCGTGGCCAATGTTTGAAATCGCTGCTTGGTGATGGAGAGCTGCGGAGTGGGTTGGGGGGGCGACGTGGAGTCGGTGGGGGGCGGGGGCAAGCGTTCGTGTAGCAGTGAGCGCACTGCGCTGCGAGGCCAGTCAACCCCAGTTCAACAGCAGATGAGGATTAGCTGAACCGATCCCTGGCCTCCCCTAGGTCGACTCAGCCTCAAACGAGCACGGGTGTGCGTTGCATAGTACACGTCGTCACGAGGGAGAGACCAAGGCGGCCGGGCGTGGTTGCTGGGCCCCCCCCCTCGCCGCTTTCACGCCGTGCCGCCCTTGATAGGTGCTACTCGCTCACAGCACTTTGCCCAAAAGCGCGTTAAGGCTATACGGGGGAGCTTTGTCTTTAGTGGGGGCGACGGATCCCGCGTGCGTGGAGGCTGCTGCGCCAAATCGCTCTCCGTGGCTCGCGCCGCGTGTTGCTTAGGCCACGGTGTCCGACGGTTTGCTCCACACCCTCCTGAGAGCTTCTTCAGATTGCTAGAGCCCCCGGTTGACGCGGCTGGCGCGTTGTGGTTGCGGCTCCCGACATCCGTGGATGTTTTCTGTTTAAATCTTAATCCGGTTTTTTAAAATAGTTTTGATCAACTTTGTGTTTTGATGAATTTATTTTTGGTCTTTTCATTATTATTTTGTTTCACGCTTTATTGTTGTTATTATTATCATAATCACATTTTTTTCCCTCACTCCGTCCATTCGGGAAGCTGAGTCTGCTACGCGTTTAAAAAAAAATATCGTCTTAAAAAATCACCTGTCTTTTTTTTAACACCAGGCTTTCTCCGTAACGTTAGCTTTCAGAGCTTGTAGACATTGTGCTACGAAAAAACCTTTAGTTTATCGTTTTTATTTAACCAGGTAAGGCTCACTACTGAGCTCTAGATCTCTTTTGTCAGAAGCGACCCGGACATAAGATGATAGTTCAACGAAGTGGCTTATCACGGCGTGGACATTTATAGCAGCCAAATACTCTAAGCGTATGTTTCTAAATGTGGGGGAGGGGGGGGGGGGAAATCCGGAGGATCTGGAAAAAAAATCCACGCCACCACAGCGAGAACATGCAAACTCCAAATATAGAACAGGCGTCAGGGTCGGGATGGAACCCACGACCTCCTGTACACCAGGCGAGGTAGTTAACATCTCATCAGGGTCATGATCGAACCCAGGACCTCCTGTATACCAGGTGAGATAGTTAACATCTCATCAGGGTCGGGATCGAACCCACAACCTCCTGTATACCAGGCGAGGTAGTTAACATCTCATCAGGGTCGGGATCGAACCCACGACCTCCTGTATACCAAGCGAGATAGTTAACATCTCATCAGGGTCGGGATCGAACCCACGACCTCCTGTATACCAGGCGAGATAGTTAACATCTCATCAGGGTCGGGATCGAACCCACAACCTCCTGTATACCAGGCGAGGTAGTTAACATCTCATCAGGGTCGGGATCGAACCCACAACCACCTGTATACCAGGTGAGATAGATAACATCTCATCAGGGTCGGGATCGAACCCACGACCTCCTGTATACCAAGCGAGATAGTTAACATCTCATCAGGGTCGGGATCGAACCCACGACCTCCTGTATACCAGGCGAGGTAGTTAACATCTCATCAGGGTCGGGATCGAACCCACGACCTCCTGTACACCAGGCGAGGTAGTTAACATCTCATCAGGGTCGGGATCGAACCCACGACCTCCTGTATACCAAGTGAGATAGTTAACATCTCGCCACCGTTGCGCCATAGATCTACAACTCCCGTTCACCACTAAGTGGTGGTGGTGATGTCACCACGGCGCTTGTGACGTGCTCGTTGCACTTTGAGATCACGTGAAGTGTCGAAGGCCCGCTGGCAGGAGGTCACGGAACAGACCCATGCAGGTGCCATGGGTTGACTGACTGAGATGAATGGCAGATGCACCAACTGTGCTCCCCACTGCCAATTATCTGCGTTTTATCCACCCGGCGCTCTGCTCGTTGTTGTGAGCGTCGCTCCTCTGCCCTCCGTAATTGCTGGAGGGCGACTGCCTTCCAACTCCCCATCAGCGTCCTTCGCGAACCTCCTCCACAGAGGCCGATTTTGACGCTGCTGGTACCGGTCATCGGCAAGTCCAACCAGCTGCACACCCTTCTGTACCACTTCATCCATGCTCTAGCCCGTGCCACGCCCGTGTAGCCCCATCTATCCGGCCAAACAGAAGCTGATTTGGCATGCCGTGCGTGGCTGGGCATGCCAACGCGCGCACACGCACACATGCTCGCGCGTACACTATAGCCGATTTCAAATCTAAATCGCAATTTGAAACAATGCGATTAGCAAATCGCAAAGGCTGCGATTTTTTGCGATTTGAAAAGTCCTATTACTTTCTTATTGGAATTGTTTTTAGTATAATAACTTTATTTATTTAACTTAACAATTGTTCTATGTTTGATTATTCTGTTTCAATTAAAATGTTTTAATAAATACATGTTGGAAGCAAGTAATATATTTTAAGTTCTCAACCTTGCTTTAGAATATATAGAGCAGTTCATATTTTGATGGTATCACGTGGTAATGCTCCATCACATATTTTAAATCTGTTGCACAGTGAATACTGAACTGAAGCCTGACTTTAAAAAATGTAATCGCAAAAAAAATCACAATGAGATATTTTCCCCAAATCGTTCAGTCCTAGCATATACGCACGAGTGCGAATATTATGCGGAGACTCCAGTTCAGGTTGTCAGTGACGCTTGCTTTGGGGTTTGTAAATTGCTGCTGACACCAGCGGGTGTTTAATCAATGAATTAGATGACAATCAGAACACAGGTGCTGATCGACGTGCCACTGGATGGTGACGCTGGCCTGGCACCAGACTTGTTCTCCTAAGAGGCCGTCTGGATCTTCCTGGCTTGCAAATCTGAAGGTGATACTCACTGTTCTCTGTGGACTATAATCATGGGGCGTCTCTGGGTTGTTGTTTTTTTAATGAAGACTAGAGACCATTTCCTGGCTTGTCATCAGAGACATCAAGCCAAATGGAGTTCGTAAAAAGTCACAGAAACCTCATAAAAAAGTAGAAAGGGAACGCAGAAATATCGCTGGCTACAATCTTCCGCAATGTTTCTGGACCAGAACCCTAAATCCCACGCCTACTGCACAAACCATTTCAGATGCGGATACTTGACGCACAAATAGGGAAATTAAAAACCCCGCTTATGCGACAATGGCCACAATCAGAACAGAACCATGGGACATATGACGACTCAATGCCCGCTTTACAAACACGGAGGTGTCATCAAAGTGCGACACTACTGATGAAATTATCTGGCTCGTTTGCCTCAATGTGAAATTACGATAATTGCCCTGCACCTACTCAGTCAGCCACGCGAAGAATGTTTAAATAATAATTAGACGATGTATAAATGTAATTTGCCTGTAAGCGATCACTTTACGTGCATTGTTTTCACCACGTATTTTTTTATGGATGCTGTGTGTTTTTATTCCTCGCCATAATTCCATCGTGTTTGAGGCTGTATCTTCATTATAATTACTATGGCAGATTTAAATACGTATTTTTGTTGGAGATACGGCGTGCTATTTGATGATAATCTACATTGAACTTAATTTTAATTTTAAAAATATATTTTTATATTGCGATTACGATTCGCTCGCAAATTTGTATTTCTCTTATCTGTTATTATGTATTGTTGATTTATTGGAATGTGACTTGTTTCTTGTTGAGAAAAACACCGATTTAACAGCTTCTTGGCTTAGAGGGTACTTCAAAATAAACTGGAAAAAAGATTAAACATCGTTGTATGTTGTCTCAACAGCGAAAACTCCCAATAAGAATAATTTACTTTCCAAGAGATCATCTTGAGCCAAAGGATGCAATGCGTCCGGAGGATGCAGATCAGGTGATATGTAGCAATGCAATCAGCTCGTGTGCATGTGCTGGGTAGATTATTTTCCCTGTAAGATGGAAAGAGATGGCGGTGTTTGGGGAGAAATTCCATCCAGCAGTGGAATGACCGTGGCCGATGACGACGACGACGACGATGCAATTATTTGTAGCAACTGTTCACCCGATCATAGGTTGAATTATGTACCGTTACAACAATCGACGCACCACATCAACAAACCACTTACAAGAATGTGCTCGCTGCGATGAATCCACAACACTCGCATGACCTCTGTGCATTGGGACTCGCCCATAAACGAGAGTCGCCCCCCCTCCCACCTCTCTTCTTCTCTGGAATGAGCGAGCGCGCTTCAAACTCAAACAACATTTCACAGGACGCCGCAGCTTCCCTCCCTGTTCCTCCGTGAACCCCACGCAAAGCAGCGAGCACATCGTGGACTCTGTTCGCATTCCGGCGACCCAACAACTCTCAGCTCTCGCTCTCTCTCTCTTTCTCTCTCCCTTTCACTCTGCGAGCACACAGGCACGCGACATTCTTGTCGTGATGTGTGCTAGTAGCGCTTGCGTGTCAAAGCCTGGGGTGGTGGTGGTGGCGGCGGTGATGATGGTGGTGGTGGCGATGATAATAGTGGTGTTGGTGATGATGGTGGTGGTGGCAATGATAATAGTGGGGGTGGCGATGATGATAGTGGTCGTGGCGAAAATGATAGTGGTAATGGTGGCGATGATGATAGTGGTGGTGGTGATAGTGGTCGCGGCGAAGATGATAGTGGTGGCGATGGTGGTGGTGGTGGTGGCGCGCCTCTGTAATGTCCCGGCGCGTATCGTTCCAACGAGCGGTCTGCCGCGTGTGGCTCTCACGCGCAAAGTCACAACAAAGCGATCTCTTTGTTTTCGTCGTCTTGCACTTCGCCACGCGCAATCGATTTAATTAATGACTACTTCCACCGCATTATTAATAATGGTGCGTGTTCAAATGCGTCCTCGTACAATGAACCGTGACCGCATCGACGTGCAATCAACAGGTCGATGCGCGCATCTCGTTCCTGGATTGAAACATTAAAGACGAGCCACTGCAGTGCGATGTTGGCCGTGCAAACACAAACTGTGGATCGTATCGTAAATCCATAGCGATACATTGAGACGCATAGAGATACATAAAGACGCATTAAATACAGGTCACGTGGTCATGCAAGCCAAGCTGTAAAACCGTATCGTAAATCAGTGTCGTCTGCACTCCTTTAGTGGAGGAGGAACAGCAACACTACACGAACCCTCTCTGATGAAGCCCTCTCGTCGTGGCCAGCAGACCTTGACACCGGCATTTAGCTACTGAACACATTTCCATCTCACGCAATAATATAATTCGTGCTCACTTTGCATTGCATTAGCGCCAACAAAATTATATGCACACACTTCTAGATTTGAAGCTTTCGTGACTGCAAGGAATCCATACTCTTTGGTTCTTTCGGTAAAGTCACGTAGGTATAAAATAAAATAAATCACGACATGTCGGGCGAAACACAAGCGTCCGTCATCAGGTGGGAAAGCATGGTCCATACCTACGTGACTTTACCGAAAGAACCAAAGAGTATATATGCATACAGGCAGTGTTTCATTTCTCACTTTGTTGTCTTCAGTGACGCTGCTGGAGACCGACTTTGAGTGGGGATTATCCGTGTAAGGCACTACTAGTAGAGTACAAGTTACGCCTGTCCATAATAATGCAGACTAATAATACGATGTTATTCTCTATATTCCTACAAATGACACGAACAGGTCGAGCACAACATGATGTGAGATGGATGTGGTGGCGTGCCAAATTAATTCCCAGGACAACGTTCTGGACGGTTCTGGCTGAATTTAAGTGGCGTATGTGGAGAATTGATGGAGTTTAGTTGAACCAAATCGTAATTGCCCTCCGCCCGCTGTGTTTAACGAGCATTGAACACTGCAAATTACAGTGGGTGATCCTGCGCTCCGAATGGAAACTACATTTTTGCGGTGAGAACCGGGATTGCCAGGTGAAGTCAATGTACCGTGTGATTGGAGCAGCTGTTTTGTTGTAATCGTCATGCATTGGTCAGTTTGTGACACATTTTATCCAGTGAAATGTGTTCAATATTAATGATGTTTTACTTGTGTATATGTGGTGCGCGAATTTTTACACCGAGCAAAAGAGAAAGCGAGGGCAATTTGGAGAGCGCCTGTGGGAAACTGAACTTGATCGTGACAACCAACACGCCCATGGGCCCAGAGAGGAAAGTTCTCACACGCACTGCCGACGATGACACGGATCAGAAACGCGGATATCGACGAAGGAAATGGAACAAATGCTAGAAAGTGCGTACAGAAGCACGCGAAGGCGAATCTCTGGAATTATATTTAGTGGGCAGAAGGCATGGATGAGAGACAACACGTGGTTTTGACATCAGTATGACCGTGAAGAAGAGTCCGTGGACTCGGACAGCAGGATGCGTTGGAGTTGGACAGGAGGACGCGTTGGCGTTGGACAGGAGGACGTGTTGGAGTTGGACAGGAGGACGCGTTGGAGTTGGACAGGAGGACGCGTTGGAGTTGGACAGCAGGACGCGTAGGAGTTGGACAGGAGGATGCGTTGGAGTCGGACAGGAGGACGCGTTGGAGTTGGACAGCAGGACGCGTAGGAGTTGGACAGGAGGACGCGTTAGAGTTGGACAGGAGGACGCGTTGGAGTTGGACAGCAGGACGCGTAGGAGTTGGACAGGAGGATGCGTTGGAGTCGGACAGGAGGACGCGTTGGAGTTGGACAGCAGGACGCGTAGGAGTTGGACAGGAGGACGCGTTAGAGTTGGACAGGAGGACGCGTTGGAGTTGGACAGGAGGACGCATTGGAGTTGGACAGGAGGACGCGTTGGAGTTGGACAGCAGGACACGTAGGAGTTGGACAGGAGGATGCGTTGGAGTCGGACAGGAGGACGCGTTGGAGTTGGACAGCAGGACGCGTAGGAGTTGGACAGGAGGACGCGTTGGAGTTGGACAGGAGGACGCGTTGGAGTTGGACAGGAGGACGCATTGGAGTTGGACAGGAGGACGCGTTGGAGTTGGACAGCAGGACGCGTTGGACTCAGACAGGAGGACGCATTGGAGTTGGACAGGAGGACGCGTTGGAGTTGGACAGCAGGACGCGTAGGAGTTGGACAGGAGGATGCGTTGGAGTTGGACAGCAGGATGCGTTGGAGTTGGACAGGAGGACGCGTTGGAGTTGGACAGCAGGACGCATAGGAGTCGGACAGGAGGACGTGTTGGAGTTGGACAGGAGGACGCGTTGGAGTCGGACAGCAGGACGCGTTGGAGTTGGACAGGAGGACGTGTTGGAGTTGGACAGGAGGACGTGTTGGAGTTGGACAGGAGGACGCGTTGGAGTTGGACAGCAGGATGCGTTGGAGTTGGACAGGAGGACGCGTTGGACTCGGACAGGAGGACGCGTTGGAGTTGGACAGGAGGACGCGTTGGAGTTGGACAAGAAGACGCGTTGCTGGAAGGGAATCTAGAGCCGCTGCTTGCGATTAACAACTTGGAGGTAGCCAAGGTCGATAATGATCTGCAGGGAATTTCCATGGAACTCGTTACTAGGTGGATAGTTACAGTAGAAAAAAAACATTCTTACTCAAATTGGAATTGGGCGGAAATCATCTCCGTTGGCAGCCTGGAGCCAGTGTTGGAAATTCCACATTCGTATGACGGGACTGATCTACCGATAAAACAACAGAAACTGCACCGTGCACACACGTGCAGAGTAAAACATCTTAACGGCGTTGCTTGCCACGGAGCGTTATGCGGAGACGTCATTTTAAGCGTTTGCTCCAAGTAGACCCATGACGTTTGCTCTGAGACCTCCCTATGATTAGAACATCTGCATCGTGAGCACGTTACACGAGAGAACGTGCTGGCTGTGAGCCGTCGCTCGCGACGTTGGCGAGCAACGATCATCACCATCGAGAGAGAGAGAGAGAGCGAGAGAGTATTCCCCCTATCCTCGATCTCCTTCTCGTTGCTGGGCGCACGTGCAGCGCCTAACTAACGCTGCACCTCGGAATGTATTTGGCCGGGCCGGAGAGTGTCCGTCGAGACAGGGGGGCAACGATGTCAGCAGATGGCGGCGGCGTGTGCACCTGGGGCAGCCTGAGTGAGGCCTAGTTAATCATACACCTGGTGCGGCCTGGGTGAGGCCTGGTTGGTCATGCACCTGGCGCAGCCTGAGTGAGGCCTAGCTAGATCGTGCGCCTGGCACAGCCTGAGTTAGGCCTAGGTAATACTGCACATGACACAGCCTGAGTGAGGCCTAGTTAATCGCGCACATGGCGCAGCCTGAATGAGGCCTAGTAAATTGTGCACATGAAACTGCCTGAGTGAGGCCTAGCTAATCGTGCACCTGGCGCAGCCTGAGTGAGGCTTAGTTGGTCATACACGTGGCGCGGCCTGAGTGAGGCCTGGTTGTGCATGTGACACTGCCTGGGTGAGGCCTGGCGGATCGTGTACCTGGCGCAGCCTGAAAGAGGCCTGGTTAATCATGCACAAGGCGCAGCCTGATTGAGGCCTGGTTGACAGTGCACCTGCCGCAGCCTGAGTGAGGCTGAGTAAATCGTGCATCTGGCGCGGCCTGAGTGAGGCCTAGTAAATCGTGCACCTGGCGCAGCCTGAGTGAGGCCTGGTTGATCGCGCCCATGGCGCAGCCTGAGTGAGGCCTAGTTAATAGTGCGACGGACCACAAGCTGTGTTCCTGCCAAGGCGACATTGCCACGGACTCCAAGCTGTGTTACTGCCAAGGCAACATTGCCACGGACTCCAAGCTGTGTTCCTGCCAAGGCAACTTTGCCACGGACCCCAAGCAGTGTTCCTGCAAAGGCAACATTGCCACGGACCCCAAGCTGTGTTCCTGCCAAGGCAACTTTGCCACGGACCCCAAGCTGTGTTCCTGGAAAACTTCACGGAGATCGTCAAGACGGCCAAGGGTCGTGAATGAAGAGTCCCCCTGTGTGGGCTTCAGTGGGGCCGTCTGGTCGGGCAGCAGAGACACGAGAGGCCAAGAAACGACAACCCAGTCGTGGGCTGAGCTCAAGGAGGGCTAGCTCGAGCACCATCCTGCGGCGGGGAAAGGAGGTGGTGCAAGCGGTTCAGCCGAGCCCACAACAGCCAAAAATCTGCTGTCCCTGTCTGGGGGAGGGGGGGGGCGCTTTTCAACCCTAGCACGTGGGCGAGAAGCCGTGCATGTGTGACGAGTGCGGCAAGACATTTTCTCGCGCTTGGCCTACAAGTATATATATATATTTTTTCTTTTACGCTTGTGTGTTAATCTGTGTTTACCCCGGATGTTTTAGAGATGGCAATTATCCTGCTGTGTATCATACTGCTGTCCCTCCCGGCCATATCTAGTGCCACACTCAACTCCACAAACAGCTACCCTCGTTACTTTGCGTCCATACTTGTTGCTCGATTTGCAACTACACCTGCTAATGAAACAGATTATAGACACTTCTACACTCCATCATTGTATCCTTTTAAACCCTATCTTTGTCCCATTACTTCACCAGCACTCCTTCCAAACTTCATTCTGCTCTTAAAAATAACACCATCTGCGAGCTACTGCTATTCGTCCAAGGTTCGCCGCTCTTCATCCTTTCACAGAAAATACTTGTGCAAACTATTAATTTTACTTTTCTTATTTCTGGGTGGTATTGGGCTTCATCCTGGCCCAAATGAAAATAACTCGTATAATTCTGTAGATTTTTCTGGCAGGAAAGGTGTTGGTGTTCTACATGTCAACATCAGAGGGCGTGTGATTAAATTAAGTCAACTAAAACTAGAAGTGGCAAATCTTGACATTTTTTGCCTAACAGAAACATTTCTCACTCCTGCCGTCAATAACTTGCACATTGCGATTGACAACTACAACCTTTTTCGGCTTGACCGAGGATCTAAAGGAGGTGGAATTACCATCTATGTCAGTAATATTACTGCATGTTCACTAGCTCACTCTTTTTTATTGTTTTATATTGGTATTATTTTATTGTTTCCCTTCTACGTGACTTTACCGAAAGAACCAAGAATATAGCTCACTCCTTGTTTAAAAAATGTTGCTTTGAAGGTCTGGCTCTCAAAATAACTCCCCCAAATAATCAACAGATATTGGTAGTGTGTTGCTATCGACCGCCTAGTGGGAAGGATGTTGAAGCTGCATCTGCACTGAGAGAGCTTTTTGGGGGCCTCCCTAAAGGTGAAATAGTTTTAGTGGGTGATCTAAATTGGAATTGGCTAAACCCGCCGGCCGTGGCCACAAATTTTGCTGATTAATTTAATCTGTTTCAAGTAATAAATGTCCCCACAAGACCCAACCTAAAAAATCCGGGACAGTCATCTCTGCTTGACGTCCTATTGACAAATGCCCCTCACAATTTCACACCGACTGGTGTTCTGGGTAAAAACCTTTGTGATCACTCCTTCATTTTTAGGGTGAAATCATCAACCAGACCCAAAGGCCCCCCCCCCCTAAATTGGTTGAGAAGCACTCTATGAGACACTTCAGCACGCAGGCATTTACTAATGATGTGCTTCACTCAGATATTGACAAGGTCTGTGATATCCCCAACCTGACTACGACTTGGGAGACCTTCAGGTACACGTTTCTTCAAATTCTTAACAAACATGCTCCGTTGGTTAGATTTAAAACTAAAGGCAACCGCCCACCATGGTTTGATCCTTTGATTACAAAGCTCATGAAAAGTAGGGACAAGGCTTGGGCATGTGCTCAGAAAAGTAATTTGGTCAATGACTGGCTAGAATACAAGATTTTAAGGAATAGATGCGTCAAAAAAATACGCATGCAAAAAATGCCTACTTTTCCTCCACTCTCCTGGAATCACATGGAAATGCCAGGATTTTCTGGAAAACAATAAAATGTATCGAAAAGGCATCCAAAACAGACAATCTGCCCGTTGAGCTTAACCGAAATGGGGAATAATTGTTGACAATTTTAACCTTAATTTTTCTGAAGCTGGTAATCTTTTTGATAATGTATTGGGAGTCACCCCTGCTCATGCAAATTCCTACACCCCTATCCAAACATTAAACGAATTTAGTTTCCAGCCAATCCACGAAAGTAATGTTATGAAACAACTGTCCTACCTCAAAGGATCCTCCTCTACCAGAACAGATAGTATTCCCGTCTTTGCTCTACTAACTGTTGGTCACTTAATATACAAACCTATAGCCCATATTTTCAACCTGTCTATCAAAGAAGCATCCGTTCCTCTAGAATGGAAACATTCCTATGTCCGTCCACTTCATAAAGGGGGCCCTAAAGATGATCCAAATAATTACCGACCTATCTCAATTTTGTCCCCGTTGATGAAAATTTTTGAAAAATTATTGACCTACCAAATTAACAGTTTCCTGTCCACCAACAATCTACTACATCTAAAACAATCTGGGTTCCGAAAAAAATACAGCACCACATATGCTGCATTAGACTCTCTGAATCACATTTACAGTAGCCTTGATAATAAGCAGTACTGTGCCTGTCTTTTTCTAGACCTGTCCAAAGCTTTTGATACCGTAGACCACAACACCCTGCTTAGTAAACTAAGTTGCCTCGGTTTTTCCGAAAACGCAGTAAAATGGTTAGAAAATTACCTCATTTCTCGCACCCAAACTGTATTCACAGATGGTTGGAGGTCAAACAGTGTTAAGATAACAAAAGGGGTTCCACAGGGTTCCATTCTCGGCCCCCTTTTGTTCTCTCTTCATGCCAATGACTTGGGCACTGACCTGGATCATTCCAGGGTAAATCTTTTTGCAGATGACACGATACTGATTACTGCTGGCCGCCCTCCGGATGACGTGATTGCTAAGCTACAGGGTGATTTCAACAAACTACAACATCAGCTACTTGCTCTTAAACTAGTCCTGAATACCTCCAAAACCAAGGTGCTATGCTTCTCACCGGGACTAAAGCAGGAAGTTATTTTTCCCCAATTACATTCCTTAGATAATTATCAAATAGAGCAAGTCAAGATCTATACGTATCTTGGGGTCATCCTGGATTCAAAACTGAATTTTGAAGATCACATTGATTATATTGGTAAAAAGACAAAAATATTAATTCGTTTTCTGTATTGACACAAGCACTGCTTCCCCCCTATGTTCCGTTTTGAATTGATAAAAGCTACCATACTGCCTCTACTTGACTACTGTGACATCGTGTATAAATCAGCCCCAAGTACTGTACTGAAGAAGCTTGATTTCATCTATCACTCGGCCTTAAGATTTACATTGAACTGCCCATATAGGACTCACCACTGTGATCTCTACATTGGGTCAAACTTAACATCTCTTCATGTTCGACAGGTTTGTGCACAAGATCTTATTTATTCACGATGTACTTACAAAAAAAAATCCGCAGACTACCTGATGGATTTCCTCTCTGTTTCAAAGAACAAATTTGACCTCAGGTCTTCGCTCATTTACCAGCTTCACATTCCATATTGCCGTACAAAAACTGGAGGAAGGGCCTTTGCTATTGATGCCCCCAGGGTCTGGAATGCTATTGCCAATAAACTGCAACTTGAATCGCTACCAATGAGATCTTCTCTCAAAACTGCTCTAGAGGAGTTGTACACCCCTAGCTGCCACTGCTATTCATTGGCGTAAAATAAAATAATATGTTTCGCTCTGGATGACGCTGCAAAGTATTATCTGTATTTTGATTTAGCGTGCTGATCTTAAAGGTGCATTTAAAAATTTGATACTGCGACTGATGCTTCTGTTGTTGTGGAGCAAGTCATGCAGCCAGCTATGGCTCTAGGATTTGGTGTTACATGTTATTTATGTAGCTTATTGTAAAAATTCGGTCACAGTCCCTGTGATCACTGTTACGTTGCAATTATGGCTTTATTTTTTGGTGATTTCGAAAACGTTTTTTGGTTTGGACATGTTTGTTTTGTTGTAGTACGGAGTTAGACTGATGGCCTTAATCTAAGTTGTCTTGTGGTTGTTGTTGTTGTTTGACTTGCATCCCACTGGGATTTTTGCACACAGCGTTGGTGTACGGTGCTTTTTCAGGAATATTTTGCGGTTTTTTCATGGATTTTCTGTTTGCATAGTCACTTTAACATGTTTTCTTGTTCGTGTTTTTGTTTTTTTTGTTTGTTGTGGTTGCACCCGATTTAAGAGCCGAATGGCTCACGGGGCTATACCAAAATAAATTAACTGAAACTCTGAGCGCGGGAGGGAGGGGATGGGGCGAGCTCTAAGCGTGGGGGGCTCTCTAATCGCGGGGGGCACCCCTTGACAGAAGGCTCTTGTGTAAGAAGCCAGCACATCCTTTGTGTGAGCCGTGCCTCGCACCCCACACCCACTCCTCTTGCCTCTCGCACGGCATCACGCGTACAGACTGAGCAGTGGCTCTTCACCTGGGCTGCACGCACTCCCTGTGGATGCGAGATGCCCTTTCTGGGAGGGGTGGGGGGTGCGAGATGTGCCACAACTTTTATTTTAGAAGGCAAATAATCGAAAACACAAATTAAGTACGGGCACTTCAGTACAACTACTTAGTTTCATCAAACATATCGCATTTATTAACATGACACATCTTAAATGTTGATTTAAAGCTTTCGTGACTGCAGTAATTCATACCTCAACGAGGTGGCTTGTCACGTGGAAATTCAGAGCAGCAGCCAAATTACTCGAGACCGGTGGCCCTTGATCTTCACCGCAGCCTTGCAACCCCTTTGGTTTTCGATCGTAAAAAAAACTAACAAACAAGAAGATGTGTCATATTCTTAGCTCTTTCAGTAAAGTCACGTTGAAGGGAAACAATAAAATAATAAAAAATATATAAAACAATATATTTTATTATTAGCTCTTTCAGTAAAGTCACGTTGAAGGGAAACAATAAAATAATAAAATATATTGTTTTATATATATTTTATTATTTTATTGTTTCCCTTCAACGTGACTTTACTGAAAGAGCTAAGAATATGACACATCTTCTTGTTTGTTAGTTTTTTTTTACGATCGAAAACCAAAGGGGTTGCAAGGCTGCGGTGAAGATCAAGGGCCACCGGTCTCGAGTAATTTGGCTGCTGCTCTGAATTTCCACGTGACAAGCCACCTCGTTGAGCTGCCACCAGCAGCTTGACGGGGCGTGGGGGGCACGGGGGGGTGCCTTCCCCCCCTTGACAACCACAATGAGAAATGTTTTGAAACAGCGTTGGAAAAGAACAAACCAAAATTTTTTTTGCGAAGGCGTAACGCGCCCCCGGCGTTCGAGACCGCGAGCGTAACGCCTATATAATTAGTCAGGAAGAGCCCACGATATATCATAGCCCCCAGGTGCTGCTGCCGTGCGAGACAGATCAAACATTGGTGCCCGGTGTGACCGATCGCCGCACCCGCTGAGCTGATAATGTCGTTACTACGCCACTCGCTAACGCCACTCGCTGTCGCTTCTGAAAAAATAGATAGATGGCTCTGTGGGCCTTAGCTGTTTAAAATTCAATAACAAAAAAGTTTCATAGAATCAGCCGCGTTCTGTCATATAGTTGGCATCGGTGCATGTGTCGGGGACATTCATCGTTGAGTGATATTTAAAGCGCGGCTGTGTTCCACTGGACGCAACGATCAGAAGCGAAGGTGAATGTACGGCCCGCAATTCTTCTTGGTTCTTTTTTTTGTTGCTTTTATTTTTAATTTATTTATTTTATTTTATTTTCCATCTACGTGACTTTACCGAAAGAACCAAGAACATGAATTGCTGCAGTCGCGAAAGTTTTCAGTCAAAAACGTAGCCCTGAAATGGCTCGCTCGACGCACTGCTGGCAGAAGGGCCTCCACGGCTGTGACGTTGAGACAAAAACAAAAATAATTTTTCTCGACTCGAATTTATTTTGGCCTTCTTCTTACATGTCGGCCAGACGTAATGGACGAGCAGGGTGCACCCACACTTTACCTCACCACACTCGAACGAACTATATGTGTGGCGTTGCCATGTATTATTCATAACTGATTTTTTTTTGGGGGGGGATTATTTGTTTACTTTTTCTGGTTAAAAAAAACATAAACCAAATGACCCTGAATGTCACTGAATAATACCCAGAAAGAGCCTACGTACATGCAACCTACTTGCTGTACTGTATCTTATCTTTTTATCCTGTGAGTGTGTTTATGACATTCACTTGCAAAGAGCAACCAAGACATCGTTTGGTCCATGTAGCTGCAAATTCGTACCTGATTCTTAACTGTCCATCATTAAGCAACGGCATTTGAAAATAATTCTGTTCATATGACAGTAAAAATAATAACATTAATGTTCCATGGTCTAATATTACAAACATCGAAATCCATACGTTGGAAGCTCAGGGCGAATTTGCTCTGTTTGGCACAAATTCACGTGAGCCTAACATATAATAGAAGTATTACTTTTGCAAATAAATACTCAGCCGACCCGAAGGACAGCACACTGATGGTTGTGAATCACCGGGCCCGTTCAGCAGACTGCGATTGGTTCCTTTGTTTGCGAAGCTGCAAGTAATTTCGAATGTAATTGGAGCCTACATTAATAATTTAGACTTTAGCGAGTTAAATGGCATTGCTTTAAAAAAAAAAATAAAGTCCCTCTGCAAAAATATTATTCGGGTGGTCGGGCTGCAGTTGGAAACGCATCATCATCGGCAGCCATGGTCAATTCACTGCTGGATGAAGGTGTTCTCAAGGCGCCACCACCTCTAACCATCCTGCGATGTAACAATCCACCCAGCACATGCACAGGGACTCATTTAACCAATCGTTCCATCTCCTCCTTGGACCCGTTCCATTCCTTTTCTGCCAAAAACACACGAATGCATGCGTGCAATCGCACTCCCTTCTCGATCATTCCTGTAGTCACCAGTCCCTTCGCACTCACAGCTGACTCCCCTGTCATTACCTCCCGTAGCCACCAGTCCCTTCGCACTCACAGCTGACTCCCCTGTCATTACCTCCCGTAGCCACCAGTCCCTTCACACTCACAGCTGATACCCCTGTCATTACCTCCCGTAGCCACTAGTCCCTTCGCACTCACAGCTGACTCCCCTGTCATTTCCTTCCCGTAGCCACCAGTCCCTTCACACAGCTGATACCCCTGTCATTACCTCCCGTAGCCACCAGTCCCTTCGCACTCACAGCTGACTCCCCTGTCATTACCATCCGTAGCCACCAGGCCCTTCACACTCACAACTGATACCCCCTGTCATTACCTCCCCGTAGCCACTAGTCCCTTCGCACTCACAGCTGACTCCCCTGTCATTTCCTTCCCGTAGCCACCAGTCCCTTCACACTCACAGCCGACTCCCCTGTCATTACCTCCCGTAGCCACCAGTCCCTTCACACTCACAACTGATACCCCCTGTCATTACCTCCCGTAGCCACTAGTCCCTTCGCACTTACAGCTGACTCCCCTGTCATTACCTCCCGTAGCCACCAGTCCCTTCACACTCAGCTTATGCCCCTGTCATTACCTCCCGTAGCCACTAGTCCCTTCGCACTCACAGCTGACTCCCCTGTCATTACCTCCCATAGCCACCAGTCCCTTCACACTCACAGCTGATACCCCCTGTCATTACCTCCCGTAGCCACCAGTCCCTTCGCACTCACAGCCGACTCCCCTGTCATTACCTCCCCGTCGCCACCAGTCCCTTCACACTCACAGCTGATACCCCCTGTCATTACCTCCCCGTCGCCACTAGTGCATTCGTACTGTAGGCTGACTCCCCTGTCATTACCTCCCGTGGCCAGATTCCCCGAGCAAATGAACGTCAAAGTGAATCTCTGGCTCCGAGCCACCGTTTCGTGGCTCTAACGAACGCGCGCAGGGCGTCGCGTGATGTTTCCGCGCAATTAAAACCAAAGTGCTAAATAGGGGGGGGGTGGGTGGGGGTGGGTGGGGGGGGGTTCACAAAAGCAGAGAGCATCGTTGTGAGTCGACGTCCGACGGCTTTCTCAAACGCTCCCCGCTGCGCACAAACAATCCGAGCTGATATTTCAACATGCCGAATTCGGCTCGAGTTCCGCTCGGCCGCCCTCGTCGGCTCAATTGAGTGGGCAAATGGTGCGCCGGGTGCATGCAACTGGCTCGGAGTCGCGGATTTAACAGCGCCGACGTGTTTGGACGCAACGCTCTCCTGCCCCCGTGAATTATTTTTCCGCGCGGCCGATGTAAAAGCCGCGCCGCGCCGCGCCTGCTCGCTCGCCCATCCACCCCCCCGCTTTCGTTTCAAACCACGGAACGGTGATGGATTGTGAAATGCTGCGCTAGTGGTGGCTGTAAACCTTCAGCGTTAATGCTGACTAATGCCTGCCTCGTGTGGGTAAATAGGCGAAGAATAAATCCTCCACACCCCCCCCCTCCCTCCCGTGGCTCAGTGACCTTGGATAGGTCAATATTTACCCGTAAAAATTTGTTGTGATGGTTGGACACACAGCGTACGCAACGTGGCCTTAATTTCTAATTACACGTTCGGTCCTGTCCCGGGGAGGGGGGTGGCATTGCTAGAACACCTGTGCCGATTATTTATCTCTCAGATTTTTCTTTAAGCAGCAACATTTTTTTTCTGTTGGCAATTTTAAAACGCCTGTTTGCATACGAGCGCAATTTCATGACGCTGCTGTTCTAAGTATGTTAATGCCTCATAATTTGCAGCGCGTTGCCAATAAACTGTTGGATAAAAGCCTTTTAGTCATGCGGGTTATTTGACCGTATATCAACTCTGCTAATCTGTGCGAGTTGATGGAGTGTATATGTGGGGGGAGGGGTTAGGTGGGGGGCGTGGAAGTAGATATTAAAGTGCTACTTCTCATTAGATATCTTAAATTATATCTGAGCCACACTGGGTGCTGCTGTACTTTCACACTTACCCTGGTATAAACATTGAGTTGTTACCGCTTTGTTTGGAAGAAAAAAAAAACTCAAATCGAATGTACGGTCATGGATTTTTTTCGTATGATCATTGATAACCCAGCTGGCAATATGTTTCAGGAGATAAATGCCTAAGTCTGCTAGCCACCAGCCGGCTTCAGGAGAGAGTTCGTGTAGTGTTCCGAGTCATCCGTTGAGGAAGCGCAGGCTACAGTGCATTCAACCTGTCACTCGACGAGTGGTCTGTCATTCGTCAGGTGACAGTAAAGCGTCCGAATAATAATTATAATTTCAACTTATAATTAACACGCCAATTGCTCAAGCTTGAAGAGAAAGAACGACTCGGACACACGAGGAAGTGGGAAAGGCTGCCAGATGGCGAGCCAGTACCAAATAGCGCCCAAGCTCTGCGGTCCTCTGTATATGAAGGTGTTGTCGGCCGATATGATGAGCGTTTTAATGTGGGAGGAAACCGGAGCAACTGGAGAAAATCCACGCGTGCGAGGGGGAAACACTCTATCCCATACTGTTGAAACGGGCTGAGTTCAGATCTCCGTTCTCCTGGCTTGCCAACGTACGCCACCTCCTCGACGCGCGTGGGAAGGGCGTTTCGCGACGGTTGTGCGCGCGGTGATTCACAAACCCAGCGCTGCTTCCACAGCGCTGGGTCACGGGCCACGTGCGTAGCCAGCAACGCCGCCCACTCACGTGCGGACAGTGATGGGACATCCACGCACGGACAACCGGGGCGCAACAAGGCACCTGCTGTGAGTTACATCTCCTCCCTCCCTCCCCCCCTCTCACCCGATTACAAGGCTCCACTTAAAATTCACCAAATGGAGCTGCCATTTAAGTAAATTGCGTGGAAGTAAATTGTGTAATGGCTGCAGACAATTTTCGTGGGGGAGTGGACAAAATTGGTGTGTGGACCATTAGTGCACGCGTGTGTGTGTGTGTGTGTTTAACTTCGTTCGCACCGTACGTAGCCAACCGTGCTAATTGGAGGTGCGGGGGGGGGGGAAGGACAGCAAACTAAACACACAAAACAGTTCGAAAAAAAAACAAGTTTTCATAGCTCCAGTGGCTTCCTAATGTCGGGAGGAAGAGCGTTCCAGACGGCCGCAGAAGCGCGCACCTGAAAGCGACGCGGTGCGGTGACCGCCGTCTTTGCGCGACGATTAGCCAAAAGCCGCCGCTGCTGTGAGGGTGAGCGGAGTGCGCGCGATGGTTTTGCGCTCATTGACGAGATTGTCAAGGTTCATCGCGGCTCATCTGCGGCAAGCACTCCCCTGTGTTGTAACGCGTGCGAGTTGGAGACAAGTAACGAACCGTTGTGCTTCGCCAATGGCAGCAGCAGCAGCGGCAGCAGCAGCAGCAACAGCGGGGTGCTCATCGCTCGTGTTTGGTCTCGGGTCCATCTCCACATGGGGCAGCGCTGCAGACACCGTGATGAAGGTGTGAGCGTCCGCAGGCAGTGGCCGTTCGTGGCACGTGAGGGAGGGTGAGGAGGAGGAGCGACGCTCACAACAACGAGCGGAGCGCCGGGTGGCTAAAGCACAGCAGGTTGGCACAGTAGGGGGCACAGGTGGTGCATCAGCCAGTCGTCTCAGTCAGTCGACCCGTGGCACCTGCTGGGTCTGCCCCGTGACCTCCTGCCAGCGGGCGTTCGACACTTCACGTGGCCTCAAGGTGCACATTGCCTGGCACAAGCGTCGTGGTGGCGTCACCGCCACTTAGTGGCGAATGGTGGTTGTTGTTATTGGAGGTAGAGGGAGGAAGAGACGAAGACGAAAGGGGGTAGGGAGAGAGTGAAAGGTCCGTAAAACGCAGAGAGACAGAGAGCAAACGGAACGAGGAGAGCGAGGGAACGTGACACACAGTGGGAGAGTGGATTATGCAGAAGTGAGGGATATTCCGACGGGAAAGGGAGAGGTGGGAATGGTGAGAGCGAGGGGTGAGAGGTGAGAGCTTGACGCATGGAGAGAGACAGGGAGAGGGAAGGTGGGTGAGGTAGAGTGGGGGGAGGGAAGGGAACAAGGGGATGGAGAAACAGATCGAAACTAAAACAAAATGAGAAATTTAGACAAATTGGGATATACAGTACAGGCTAGAGAAAGGTGGAGAGAGAGAGACACGTTTTGCTGCCTGAGAGGGCCGGATGGGTGGACGGTCAAGTCCAAAGAATGTGCGGGTTGGTAGTTTATAACAAAATAAACATGGAGATATCTCCTTCACCGATATCTATCTGTCCACATACAAAATATATAGAAACGTATTTATTACAGAACCCATGGGCCGCACGGCCTTCTGGGAGTGTATATTTTTGAGCAGGATTGTTTAATGGCAAGCAAACTCTGGACCATGTTTGACACACAGTATATCATCAGCAATCAGGTTCGCTCGAATCAATATACTGATGAACTGATCTTACAGGCAAGGACGTTTTTTTTATTATTACGCTACGGGGACCCACTGATTTGAAAAATAACACAGCTCAATAACGACGCTCAATTATTAGTTTTAGTTGTCTCAGCTGTGCGACAGCCTATTATTGTCAATGCCCTACCGCGATGAGGTGGCTCCCAACATCGTGTAGGTCATGGGAGTTGTTTGACCATACTTCACCATACTTGTCACTGCACCATTGGTGAACTGGTTCAGAATTCACTCGGCCACAGACGTTAACCGTCGCTGCACGGTGACTGAACACAATGAAAATGTTCACATATATTTATTTAGCACCTGAGTAAGGAACTTCGTGCGATATGGGGAAAAACTTTCTGCTCCAGAAAAACCGAAATGAAAACAAGAAATTCCGGTGCCCGCACTGAGAGGCACGCACACAGCCATTCGTTAGCGCGCGGGCAAATTGCGAGAGGCGGACTGATTTATGGAGGAGCCCTGATC
Source organism: Petromyzon marinus (assembly GCF_048934315.1). Lineage (NCBI taxonomy): Eukaryota > Metazoa > Chordata > Hyperoartia > Petromyzontiformes > Petromyzontidae > Petromyzon > Petromyzon marinus. Next base: position 11,362,758 of record NC_133678.1, on the reverse strand, counting down.
ATTTGGACACAAATCCATCATTCTTAGCTCAAGAATGTCCGTTAAACATGAGCTATTCTCTCTGCGCTGAGGGTGGAGGAAAGTGGAAAAGGGTGGGCAAGATACTGCTGGAGTGTTGCTTGTAGATAAGCGTTTAAAGACTGTCACGGTGCCGACAGTCCTCCCGCCTGTTATCCGTGCGACACCAAAAATAACTTTCTGGGATCTCACAGGGACCATGGTGGTGATGAACGATGATGGATGAGAAACGTGCATTGTGGTACCCTGTGAACTGACAGCCCAAATGAGTGCACGCTTGACGGAGGCTGAAGAGACTGCAAGACCGAACTTCAACTCGGATTGTCAGAGACAAAATTGGCCAGAACAAAATGTAAAACCTAACAATTTGCTGCATTGATTTTCCTAAAACCATCATGTATATAAAACAAATCAACATATGACATTTTCTAACTGAATTTTCTCTGAACCGATTTTAATCTGCGATATGTATGTATGTATGTTGAACTTCTTTCGCACCTTACGTAGCCAACCGTGCTAGTCGGTGGTGCAGGGGAGGGACAACACACTAAACACAAAAAGTCGTTCTAAAGAATCGAGTTTTCAATCGAGATTTAAAAGTGCATAGCCCCGGTGGCTTCCTAATATGGGAAGGAAGAGCGTTCCAGACGGCCACAGAAGCTCATCTGAAAGCGCGCTATGCAGTGACCATATTTATAAGCCAAGGCCGTAGCCATGGAGCCAAAATTGGGGGGGGGGGGGACCAAATCTTCCAGAGGGTCTGTCTAGGGGTCCCCCCCCCCAGAAAATATGTAAATTTAAAAACGAATTTCTTGCCATTTCCTTCCTAAAACAGAAACAAATTCACCAGCACATAGGATTGACTTTTTCTTTATTTATTTTTTACAACAATGTCTAATAGTGTTATTGTATTACATTGCTCTGTTGTTTTCCTTTTTTACATTTTCTTGTTTCATTGTATGTAATGGCAGAGATTAGGGATTAATAAAGTACAACCATAACCACAATCATATAAACAAAAATATATTTTATAGCAATATATTGGGGGGGGGGGGACATTTTGAGAATATTTGAATATTGGTGGGGGGGGGGGGTGTGTGTCCCCCAATATATATTATAATTACGGGCTTGATATATGCAGAGCTTAATGCTGTCTCCACGTGATGAAAACCTTTTTTTTTTACCCAATGCCCTATTTACTTTTTCCCAGACCAATATCATCGAGTGGCATTTCTTTAAACACGCAAACTACGGACCGGCAGTCGACCTTCTGTGTCTCATCAACAACCGAGTCCGGCTTGGTAAATGCTGCCGTGTTACTAGATATCACTGGCAGGAGCACTCCGTCTTCATTCTGGAGCCCTGTTCAACAGAAGAAAAAAAGCAATATTGTATACAAACCCGTGAGGTGCTTCTGTGGAGCATCACGGGGGGGGGGGGGGGTGAAAGCAATAGCTCGTTTGAAAGGTGGGTTGCTTCAAATCGAAACAGGTCAGACGTGCCTTTAGCAAGAGCGATCGCAGCCGCTTCACATTGCAGAGTTCACTCATCCGGCCTCGGAGCGCCTCTAACGTGAAGAGTTCGTGGAGCGCCAGCGAGGCGTGGGAGTCGTGCGAGCGCACTGCGATTGGGCGGTGGTTCGAGCCCAGCGGCCGCCCTGGGTAATGCCACGGGGTGTATTGACGAACAAAGATATGCACAATCTGCTTCGTAGCGGATGAGAAAAATCCCCGGGCCATTATTCTGGACGGAGTAGTTCACGTGTTCAAGGCGTCAAGGTACACATTTTAAATGTTGCCTGAAAAATATCTAACTGGGTGAAAACCTCATAGCACCATTGACCCCCACTAGACGATAGTCGTTTGTGAAACAGCACCTTCCTGATGGCCTTGCGATACAAAGATTGGGCGAATACCAATTGCACTACATTCTTCAAAATCGTCATCGTTTTCAGCCATGGTCAATCCAGAGCTGAATGAAGCCCCCCCCCCCAAGCCACCACCACCTCTCGTGATGCTGTGATGTATTCATCCACATAGCACCTGGGAACCAATAATAATAGTAATTTATAAGAATTCGTTTTGCTCTTCATTATGCAATCTCTGCTTGTGTTATGAAATTCCGTTGGGGGGTGGACGGGGCCATCCAAAGGTACAGAAAATGCAAAAGGACTGAGACAGATCACTTCCCCTATAGCCGAGGCACTTCCTAAATGTGCAGCCAATTGTGACAAACAGCCAATGGTGAGTTTTGACATTCAGTGAAGATCATCCTCAAATGAGTATGAATGCACGTAGGCGTGCGTGTGCATAGAGCGGTGGCGTAGCAGACAACGCCCTGCGCTATGAACATCGGTGACGATTATATCTGAACCGGTCCTGGGCCTCCCCTCAGATGAGTACCTGCTGCATTGTGTGAAAACATCGCCACTGGGTATACAAAGACGGTCGGACGTATTGCTGGCCGCCCACCCCGTCGCATGCCATATCGGCCTTCATAGGTGCTACTCGCTAACATCACTTGCCCCCAATAATCTGTTAACGCTGTACGGGAACTCTTCGTCTTTGTGTATATAGCAGCTTCCAAGACACCACCGGTCTCTTGCTAGAGTGTTATCTGGAAATGTTGCACTTGCAAAATCATGGAAGCATTGTTCAGCCTGCAAATGTTCTTTATCAACGTCAGCCATGGTCGATCCACTGCTGAATGAAGGCCTCCCCCCAAGCCGTCGTCACCTCTCACAATCCTGCGATGCGATAACTTCGCCCAGCGCCTGCACACAAACTGGTTTCATCGCTCCGTCTTCTCAATGGACAGAGCCCTCGGAACCGTTCCATTTCCTTACACAGGTAACAAGCTGAGATTAGGAGCACTCCCTTTAAGAGTGTGCTCCTAATCTCAGCTGTATGAAAGACACCTGGGAGCCAGACATATTTCTGATTGAGAGGGGGTCAAATACTTATTTCCCTCATTAAAATGCAAATCAATTCATAACATTTTTGACATGCGTTTTTCTGGATTTTTGTTGTTGTTATTCTGTCGCTCACTGTTCAAATAAACCTACCATTAAAATTACAGACTGATCATTTCTTTGTCAGTGGGCAAACGTACAAAATCAGCAGGGGATCAAATACTTGTTTTCCCTCACTGTATGTGTGTGTGTGCATGTCATCATGCGTGATCCAGTAGTGAGTGACCAGTGTACTCGAGAGACTAGATCCGAGAATGGCAGGTACAAGTGGACCTTCTACACGACACAAACTAGCGTCGACAGCACCATTCACACAGTCTCGCTGCCATGGCCATGTCCACAATGGATGTGATGATGAGTGGCTTGCAAGCTCCACTTCCTCTCTTTGCTGTGCCCCAACCCGCACTCTCTGGTATTCGCCCAATGGATGTCGCATTCTCTTCTCGTCTTGCGTAAGATGGCAACAGGTTCAGGAGCGTAATGCCAACGTCGATGTCTACTAGCCACGAGAGGGCTTAACGTGATCATGTGTGCACCTTTGCTATTCTTCCTCCGTTGAAGAAGCGCAGACTACAGTGGTTGACTATACGGTCCAAAGTTTGGATTGCATGGCCACAGTCGCACTACCTTGGCTTGTTTTTCATTTGGCATTTGTGAAGGAGAGGTGCGCGGCGGCCTGTTGATGTACAAAGGGTTGATGGTTGGTCACACCACCGATGTCTTCGAGGAGAAATGTCAAAGCCAAGAGGTGCGACGTTTCGGTCTGTTGCATTGCGACTCTGAGATGGCAATGAGACGGGTCAGCAAACGTTAGTTCTCTACATGACAATGGTTTGTCCACTGTCCAGCCAGGTCAGACCCTTTGAAAAACATAAAAATTTGTATGTATGTGTGTGTTGAACCCCATTTGGCAGAGCCAAGAGACTGAATCCTTACCCTCGGGGCTCCTCCAGAAACAGCAAAAAACCACTGCGGGTGGCCACGTGGCATGATCGAACACTCACTATAAAGGAGAGGCTGCCACTCCTCTGTCGGGAGCTGGACCGGTACCGCCTGGATCTCTGTGGTATTTAGGAGGTCCGGTGGACCGGCTCTGGCTCCTGCCACCATGAGGGGTGGACAGTCCTCTACTCAGGGCAGGAGACTGCCAAACAACAGAGAGTAGCTCTTCTTTTGAAAAAAAAATGAAAGGGGCGTGGGAGCATGGCAGTGAGGTGTGGGAAGCTGTAAGCCCCAGGCTACTTTGGGTTCGCCTTCCCATTAACCAGAGGCGAGGAGTGGTGGTTGTGGTAACTTATGCCCCCACTGAAGCCGAACATCCGTGGAGGGATGCAGGCAAGGCCGATGAGGCAGATACCTTTTATTACCTCCTGTCACAGGTGCTAGCTAAAGTTGTCCCTTGGGATAGAGTCATCTTGTTGGGCGACTTCAATGCCCACGTTGGTCATGATGCTGGCATCTGGTCTAGAGTGATTGGAAGGCATGGGCCAGATCAGGTCAATAACAACGGTAGGAGGCTGCTAGATTTTTGTGCAGCCCATGGGGGACCGCACAGACTGTAACAACTACAGGGGAATCTCACTCCTCAGTGTGCCAGAAAAGGTCTTGGCAAGGGTTATTCAATATTGCCTTGCCAGGCACGCTCAGGAGAGGCTTACGGAGCCCCAATGCGGTTTCAGGAAAGGGCGGTCCTGCACAGATGCCATATTTTCAGTCTGTCTGCTACAGCAAAGGTGTAGCGAATTCAATCAAGACCTACATCTATGCTTTATTGACCTGGTCAAGGCGTGTGATACCATCAGTAGGCCTGGGCTCTGGGTTATTCTTCGTGCTTTCGGAGTCCCTGACCCTCTGCTCACGATCATTACGGACCTTCATGATGGTGAGCGGGCCCGGGTAAAACTACGTGGCTGGGAGCCAGAGCCATTCCCTGTTCACCTTGGGGTGCGACTGGGATGTCCTCTGGTTCGCACATTATTTAACATCTATTTCGACCACGTAGTTCGTGAAGCCTTCGATGGCTGTACTGAAGGAATTTCGATCTGGTACAGATATAATGGGAGGCTGATCGATGCCCGGGTGCGGTCAAGGGATGGCTCACCCTATTGGTCCACCATGATATGTATGCCGATGATATGGTAATTGCTGCTCACTCAGAGGAGGAGTTGGAGGCGCTGCTGCTGAGACTGGAGCTTGCCACTAAGAGATGGGGCCTTACCATCAGCCCCACCAAAACTATGCACCTGCCTGGGTATTTTGTACCATCGGATACTCTACCCCCACAACTCCCAATTGGTAATGGGGCAGTTGTGGAGAGAGTGGAGAGTTTGCCATACCTGGGCAGTGTGATCATGACCCCCTCCGATTTGACAGCAGAGGTCTCACTCGGAATCAGTCGAGCGGCATTATCTTTTCATCGGTTCCGTAACACTGTGTGGAAGCTACCTGGTCTGTCGCTCCGCACTAAGCTTCAGGTCTTCTCGGCCAAAAACATTCCCTCCTTTCTCTACTCTTGCGAAACGTGGACCCCCTTAATGGAACATCTTCGCTGGTTAGAAACATTTAGGCTGGCCTACCTATGATCTATCCTGGGTTTAACCAGGCTAAATTGTGTGAGGAGCTCACAAATCCTTGAAAGATCTGGACAAAGTCCCATCGGTGAGATCCTTCGGCAGGCAAGGCTGCATTGGCTGGGTCATGTAGACCGCATACCCAGCCACCGCATGCTTAAACAGCTTTTGTTCGGCCAGATAAAGGGGGCTAAACAGGCGCAGCACGAGCTAGGGAAGACATGAAGTGATGCGGTACAGGAGGATGTGGAGCTGAGTGGACTTGCCGATGACCGGTACCAGCGATGTCAAGATTGGCCTCTGTGGAGGAGGCTCGTGAAGGAGGCAACTGGGCAGTTGGAGGCAGTCACCCTCCAACAACAACGGAGGGCGGAGGAGCGACGCTCACAACACCGAGCGGAGCGCCGGGTAGCTAAGGCACAGCAGGTTGGCACAGTAGGGGGCACAGGTGGTGCATCAGCCAGTCATCTCAGTCAGTCGACCCGTGGCACCTGGGTCTGCCCCGTGACTGCCTGCCAGCGGGCGTTCGACACTTCATGTGGCCTCAACGTGCACATAGCCTGGCACAAGCGTAGTGGTGACGTCACTACAACTTAGTGGCGAATGGCGGTTGTTGTTGAACTTCTCTCATGCCATACGTAGCCAACCGCGCTAATTGGAGGTGCGGGAGAAGGACAACAAACTTAGCACAAAACTCAGTCGTAAAGAAATACGTTTTCAATCTACATTGCTCTTAGCTCACGTGGCTTCCTAATATCGGAAGTTAGATCATTCTAGATGGCCATAGAAGCGGATAGGAAAGCCCGCGCTGCATTGACCATCTTTGTTCGATGGTTAGCCCAAAGGCGCTGCGAGGATGACCGGAGTTTGCGTGATGGTTTATGTTCCATGGCAATATCAGGAAGTCATTGCGGTTCATTTGTGGCAAGCACTTTGTGTGTAATGAGTGCGACCTCGTGAAACTTGCATTTAGTTGCGGGGATTGTTGATCACAGATTGCGTGGTGCACTGCAAATCCTAGGTCTCCGTTCGGTTCTCGTGAGGAGGATGGCGGACAAACCAACGCCCTTCAATCGATCGACAGTGGCGCTATGAGGATGACGAGCGTGCTCCCATGGGAACCCCCTCATTCCTCTGGGCTCGGCTGCCAAGACCTCAGTGGGGCGCGTAAAGTACACTGCAATCGCGTGTTATTTCGCCACTGTTTTGCCCACGGATCATGATCTTAATTGGGCTTATCTCTCCCAACTACCGCGTTCCCGCCTCCCTACGTTAAAGCCACCGCTTCGGGCTGACTTGCGAGCGATTCAGAAGCAGAGCAAGAAGAGTTCGCTGGGAAAACAACCGCCGGTATCGGCTCGCTGTCGGTGTTGGCAGTGGGCCGCCCTGCGAAATGGGATTTTAGGAGCTCTCATGAAGCTGTTAGCCTCTGACAGGCACTTGGTGACAATGGAGCAAAGTGGACCTTTGAACGAATATGACACTTTAAGACCCGTGGGTTTTATGGGAATTGCGTTTTTGGTTTGCCATGTCAGCTTGTACATTCTGACCATGCCCAACACCTCGTGCGCGTGGTACAATACTTAGCAGGTGCTCTTCAACAGCACTTGCACCAAGAGTATATGTAGGCTACACGGGAGGGGGGGGGGGGGTTATCGTATATTGCATGTAATGTGGAAGTGGTGGCGCGGTGGTTAACATGCTGAATTGGATTTCCAGCCAAGTGTAAACTGGGCCGAGACCACTTTCCCAGTTCCAAAAACTGGCCATTCCACTTTCTATTGCTGATGCTATCATCAGAGGCCATCCTGGGCTTCCCATAATTTATCTCAGCCTTAAATAAGCACCTCGCGAGCGTAGTGTGTAAACCTCAGCACTCGGGAGATAACAGCAGCTGGGCATGGCGCCAACCACAGCATCCCATCGTATGCCATGCTGGCATAAATAGGTGCTATCAACCGAACAATTTGTGTGGCTAAATGGGGACCTTTTTGAAATTTAATGTATGTTTGCATCATACACATACCCGTCATGCTGTATTTATTTTTGTTACTATATTTTCCCGATTAAATGTAAGTGAGTCTGAAAACTCGTGCCTAGATATTTTGCCATATTCATTTTTTAAAGTATTTTTTTTAATGGAAAGCACAAAGCAAAGGGCCTGGAGAGACTCCGCGTGTACACTACAGCATGATCGACCAACTCTTATCTTCCATAACAGAGGTTTTTTTTTGGGTTAGCTCGCGTAAATATAACGCGAGTATTTACGCGATCTAATCCCCACAACAAAAACCTTTTATGGATAATATTGGTCGCGAAAGCCTCATTTGTTAAACCAACTATTATCTTACTTGCATTTATTTGTATAGTTCGTTGAACTTCTTTCGGGCCGTACGTAGCCAACCGCGCTATTTGCAGGTGTGGGGAAAGGACAACAAACGAAAAAGTAAAAGCAGTTCTAAAGAAATGAGTTTTCAATCTCGATGATTTAAAAGTGCACAGCTCCAGTGGCCTCCTAACATCAGAAGGAAGAGCGTTCCAGACGGCCGCAGAAACGCGTCTGAAAGCGCTCGATGCAGTGAGCGTCTTTGTTTAGCGGTTAGCCAAAAGCCACTGCGAGGATGACCGGATGTTCGTCTGATGGTTTATGCTCCTTGACGAGATCAGCAAGGCATTGTGGTTCATATAGCGCCTTAACCAAGGTGCTGAACAGAGAATTAGCAATGGTACAGCAAAACAGTGTGATGAGATGAGATGCGTTGATGAGAAGGATGGTAGTACATGATGAATATGATGATGCGGGAAACAGACGATGATGAGAGTGACAATGAGTGGTTAATGGTGAGTGAGTGTGATGGACGGGTAAGCAAGTTGGGAAGAGGGATGGAGTTAATGATGGGGGAAGAGGAGTTTGGGGAAGATGAGTTTGAGTAAGCGAGGGAAAATTAAGTGAGTGTTTTAAGGGAAGAAAGAAAAATAGTGAGGCCGATATTTTGACGTGTAGGGCAGTTTGTTCCAGTGTGAGGGGGCCAGAAGCGAGAACGAACGGAATGGTGACTAGGCACACGGAGGAGGGGGAACAGAGACAGAGAGACAGCTGGGATTGTGAGCGGAGAGGGCGAGACGGAGCATAGAACGAGATGAGACAAGCGAGATATGGCAACAACAACAACAAATCACCTTAAACGCATTTGTTACCATTGGATTCTGGAAGCTAAGCGGGGCTGAGCCTGGTTAGTACTGGGATGGGAGACGAAATGGGAATAGTGTTGTAGGCTTGAGCTGCAAATTGGCCAGGAGATTGCAGGGCAACAATGGGTATGGTGATGGTTCACCCACACGTATGTGCGGGTTCTCTCTGGGTTCTTTATTATCCTTCTACGGGTCAAGCACTATATTCTTTGGTTCTGTCGGTTAAGTCACGTAGATAGAATTTTTTAATATAAAGTGAATAAAAATGAAAATAATAATAAACATAAAAGCGACGATATTTCGATCGCAACACAAGCAGTCGTCATCAGGAAAAGGGGGATTAGCCTCTAAAGGCAAACAATTTTTGAGGGTTTAAAATGGGCGTAGCCCAAGTGTCAGCAGCATGGGCGGGGCAGCTTATGTTAATGTAACTTACGCACCACGGCGGCGTTGGTGGTGGGTTTATACCAATTAAAGGGCTGCCAGGTAAAAGTTTAACATGGGCTTAGCTCAGTTGTAGCAGCATCGACAGGGCAGCTAATGTTAATGTTGTTGACGGTAGAGGTTGCTGCTGGAGGTGGTGATAGTAGTGGGCAGCGATGGTGGTGGGCTTCCACCAATCAAGGGCTACTGCTAGTCGTGATGGTAGTAGTGAGTAATGATGGTACTGGTGGTGGGCTTCCACCAATCAAGGGCTACTGCTAGTGGTGATGGTAGTAGTGAGCAGCGATGGTCCTGGTGGTGGGCTTCCACCAATCAAAGGGCTGCCAGGTCTAAAATGGAAACATTACAGCCAGTTATGACTTGAACTGGTTGATGATTGCTGAGTTTGTACCCATCTTCTCGGTTGAAATTGTGTCTATGTCTGTATATATGAATGGCTTGATGAACGAATCTTTGTTGATAGCCAGTGGGTTTGCAAAGTACATTCGTCTTAGAGAATCAATTTCGTGTGAGCCAGCCGCATTGAAATAATGATCAGCAACGGCAGAAGTATTTGTCCTATCATGTTTCAAATCTGCCTTATGTTCACGAACACGGTCCGAGACATGTCGCTTAGTTTCCCCCCAATGTAACTGCTGCGGCAGATACAGCTTAGTTTGTAGACGCCAGGATATTGCATGTCAAGGATCTTGTCCTTGTCAAACACTCTTGAATGGAATTGGTCAACATCCCAAATCATGGACCCTCCTGAAAAAAAATGTCCTTTCCTTGATACATAATGGTGCGTGTGTCATTATTAATCGCCGGATAGTGAATGTACATCGCAGCACCACCGCAGCTGCAGTTATTAATTTAGGTAAAACTAAATATGCAAGTTGTGAGTTTATGTTTAGTTGTAAAGCTGCACTGGCGATTAGGTCATTATTCAACTCTGCTCACAGTTGTGTATATTTTCGTTGGCTATGGATGTGCCATCGAGTTCCAAATGAATGCCCAGGTGTAGAGGTGAAGCTTTACGATTGTTGAGCACGGGATTGTGATGAATTATCCCGATGCCTGCCAGGGATTGAGAGAAACGCAGCGGAACGCGTGCGAATCCACGTGAATGCTGCTTCAGGATCGCTGGTCCCGTTTGTCCGGACCCATGGACGTGCGCAGACGCTCTCGATGAGACTGAAAATTTGAAAAATAATTCTTGTTGTGGTTTTCACACCTGATGATGATTGCTTGTGTTGCAGTCGAAACGTCGTGAGAATTTTATTGTTTTATATATTTTTGTATTATTTTATTGTTTCCCTTCTACGTGACTTTACCGAAAGAACCAAGAATATGAATCCCTGCAGTCACGAAAGCTTTAAATCAAAACATACTAATCCTTTGTCATGAGACTTAGCCTCAGTTTCGTACCAAATGGCTCTGTTTTATGATGGATCTGTGTGTGTGTGTCGTGGCGGTGAATCGGAGAACTCGGAGAAAGCGCACGCATGTCGGCGGATGAAACTCCGCGATGTTTACACAAAGGCCAGCAACTACCTGCTGATGTCTGCTGCACGGCCGTCTCATAGTTAACAACCTTGAAGGCACAACTGTTTTCTGTGGTTATTTTCCATTGAGAGTCTCAGCTCGGCTCTGGTTCGGCCTGTGACAATGCTCAACGAAAAGTAAACTAAACAATTTTTTTTATTTTACCAGGTAAGGCCCACTGAGCTATATAGCTGTTTTTTTTTCAGAAGCGAGCTGACCACAAATGAAAGCTCAGCGAAGTGGCTTATCGCGTGGAAATGAATAGCAACCAAATACTCTAAACGCGTGATGTTGATTCTAAATGTGGAGGGGAAAAACCGGAGGACCCAGAGAAAAATCCACGTGACCATGAGGAGAGAGACACCGCAAACTCCAAATATAGAGGCGTCAGCGTCGGGATTCAACCCACGACCTACTGTAAATCAGGCGAGGTAGTTGACATCTCGCCTTTATCCAGCAGTGCTTTGACAATTGACTGTAAAAATAAGTGGACGAATATAGCAATTGTGTAGTCACGTGATATTATTCGGTCCACTTTGTACAAGGAAATACAAAAAAAAGTAGGTGTAACATTTAGCTGATGTTTAAATACCTAATTTTGAAAGATAGTGATATACCCATCGCAACAGAAAAATATCCCGCTTGACTTCCATTCCACACACATTTGAAGCAGATTGACACCGCTTCTTAAAAATGGAAAAACAAATTCACTCATAAAAATAAGTGGAACATTCCTCCACTAATCACCACCATGTGGGTATCTCTGCATAAGCATTTCTCTGGGGCCATTCAGGTGTAAGTCAAGATTATGGGCCATGAACATTCTCAATGGGTTTTTTGATTACTTCTTAGCTTGTTTTCAACTGCAGCCCTAATTATCATCAGTGCCTGTAATCATGCCATCGTACCGATTATTACTCCGCAATTATACAGTTGCTGTGGACTTAGGACTCGTACCAGGTGAATAAAGTGTGTGTGTTTTTCTCTACATGCCTAACTTACCCACATCGACCGCAAGAACGTTTCAGTACTTGGAAATTGTAAAGTAACCCAATGTGTGCGAACGCAACTGCATATTCAGTTACGAGCGTGGTGCACCTTCCCAGCGAAATGTAGGGGAGATTTTTTTTTTTTAAAGAATGCCACTCGTTTATTTCATTTATAAACCTCGAATGCTCCGTTAATGAAAACTGTGGCAACTTTCCAGCATCCGTAGCCAAAATAAGGTCCGGTTACCCAGTGACATGTAACAAAATCCTTCTAAAAGTAGGCAAGCATTTTCTTAATTATACAGCGTGTATATTTTTAAAATATACATTCGCCAAATTAATATGTTATGCTAAAAAAAAAATGTATTGGTTTGAGAGCCTCTGGTGGAGTGATTTTCAGAATGCAGGATGAAGATAATTTCATGGAGCCAACGCAGTCCTCTGGCCTCGACGCCACAGGGCTGCGTCTTTGCCAAGTCTCCACAGTCATGGCTCGGCTCAGGCTCAAATAAGCCGGCTCGAAGCCATGCACTTAACTGGAGCTGGCTCTGCGCATGCTCCCAGCTAGGTTCATGACCTCCAAGAGCTGAGCCTGAGCCGAGCGAAGGCCGAGCTGCTTTGGTGGCTTTGGAGGCAGGGGCGCCACGGTGGCTCTGAGATGTTAACTCTCTCGCCTCGTATGCAGGAGGTCGTGCGTTCGATCCCGACCCTGACGCCTGATGTATATTTGGAGTTTGCTTCTCTCTCTCTCTCTCTCTCCCTTGTGGTCGCCTGGGGGTTTCTCCGGGTCCTCCAGTTTGTTCTCTCCACATTTAGAAGCAACACGCATTTAGAGTCTTTGGCTGCCGTACATTTGCACGTGATAAGCCACTTACGTTGAAACATCATTTGTGGCCAGGTCGCTGCTGAAAAAAACAATCAGCTATATAGCTCAGTGGGTCTTACCTGGTAAACAAACCAAAAAAAAGTACCTTAATCTGTTTTTGTTGTTGTAAATGAATACAATGCCATGTCAATCGTTAAGGTTTTTTTGACCATACCTCACCGTGCCGGTCATTGCAGGTTTGACGAAAGAGCAGTGGGTCGCAGGACTGCTCCGTATAACACTCGACGCCATCCATCCCCTTACCATGTCAGCCCATGCCCTTGGCCTCCACTCACCGACTGCCCGCCCCTCTCTTGTCCAACTGCAGCATTGCCCCTCCCGCCCAACCACCTGTAACTCAGTAGCGCTGGCCAAGCCCAATGCCAATCCGGTGGCTGCTTATGTTGCGTTGAGCCTCTTCACCCCCCCCCCCCCAATTGAGGCAGTCCACAGCTCGCAAAGTCCACACCCCAAGGCCCCCCCGAGGAGACGCAAGCAGCAAGGCAATTTCGCACCAATGGAGCCACTTGTCCTGGTTGTATGTCGTGTCTCGATCAACTGCTGCTTAGTGAATCAGAGTGGCGAATTCTAGAGCTGCCTCGACACGAGGTAGAGCGCTGGGCATATGGGACGGAGGAGAGACGTGAGAATCAAAGTGACAGAGAGAGAGAGGGAGGGAGTCACAGTGAGAGACAGACACACGATGAGGTACAGAGAGACTTGTAGGGATACACGACGAGAAAGTGAAATGTCGAGACTCACGGGGAGGGAGGGGCACATCACGTGATGAGCTGAGAGGCGTAGACGTGGGAGAGATGCACAGAGATTCACGAGACAAAGAGACGGGCACAGAGAGACACAGAGAGACACAGAGACACGCAGAGAGACACAGAGACACAGAGAGACACAGAGACACAGAGAAACACAGAGAGACAGAGAGAGACACAGGGAGACACAGAGACACACAGAGAGACACAGAGAGACAGAGACACACATAGACACACAGAGAGACAGAGAGACACAAAGACACACAGAGAGACACAGAGACACACAGAGAGACACAGAGACAAACAGAGACACAGAGACACACAGAGAGACACAGAGAGACACAGAGACACAGAGAGAAACAGAGAGACACAGAGAGACATAGAGAGATACAGAGAAACACAGAGAGACACAGAGACACAGAGAGACACAGAGAAACACAGAGAGACACATAGAGACATAGAGAGACACAGAGAGACACAGAGAGACAGAGAAACACAGAGAGACACAGAGAGACAGAGAGACACAGAGAGACAGAGAGACACAGAGAGACATAGAGAGATGCAGAGAAACACAGAGAGAAACAGAGACACACAGAGAGACACAGAGAAACACAGAGAGACACATAGAGACATAGAGAGACACAGAGAGACAGAGAAACACAGAGACACAGAGACACACAGAGAGACACAGAGAAACACAGAGACACACAGAGAGACAGAGAGAGACACAGAGAGACAGAGAGACACACAGAGAGACACAGAGAGACACAGAGAGACAGAGAAACACAGAGACACAGAGAGAGACACAGAGAAACACAGAGACACACAGAGAGACAGTGAGACACAGAGAGACAGAGAGAGACAGAGAAACACAGAGAGACACAGAGAGACAGAGAGACACACAGAGAGACACAGAGAGACACAGAGAGACAGAGAAACACAGAGACACAGAGAGAGACACAGAGAAACACAGAGACACACAGAGAGACAGTGAGACACAGAGAGACAGAGAGAGACAGAGAAACACAGAGAGACACAGAGAGACAGAGAGACACAGAGAGACAGAGAGACACAGAGAGACATAGAGAGATACAGAGAAACACAGATAGAAACAGAGACACACAGAGAGACACAGAGAAACACAGAGAGACACATAGAGACATAGAGAGACACAGAGAGACAGAGAAACACAGAGACACAGAGACACACAGAGAGACACAGAGAAACACAGAGACACACAGAGAGACAGAGAAACAGAGAGAGACACAGAGAGACACAGAGACGCACAGAGAGACACAGAGAGACAGAGAGAGACAGAGAAACACAGCGAGACACAGAGAGACAGAGAGACACAGAGAGACATAGAGAGATACAGAGAAACACAGAGAGAAACAGAGACACACAGAGAGACACAGAGAAACACAGAGAGACACATAGAGACATAGAGAGACACAGAGAGACAGAGAAACACAGAGACACAGAGACACACAGAGAGACACAGAGACACACAGAGAGACACAGAGACACACACAGAGAGACAGAGAGACACAGAGACACACAGAGAGACACAGAGACACACAGAGAGACACAGAGAGACACATAGTAACACAGAGAGAAACAGAGAGACACAGAGAGACAGAGAAACACAGAGAGACACAGAGAGACAGAGAAACACGGAGAGACACAGAGGGAAACAGAGAGACACAGAGAAACACAGAGACACACAGAGGGAAACAGAGAGACACAGAGAAACACAGAGAGAAACAGAGAGACACAGAAACACACAGAGATACGGAGAGACACAGAGAGACACAGAGACACACAGAGAAACACAGAGAGACACAGAGACACACAGAGAGACAGAGAAACACAGAGAAACAGAGAGAGACACAGAGAGATACAGAGAAACACAGAGAGACACACAGAGAGACAGAGAAACACAGATAGACACATAGAGACACAGAGAAACACAGAGACACACAGAGCGACACATAGAGACACAGAGAAATACCGCGGGAAACAGAGAGACACAGAGACACATAGAGAAACACAGCGGGAAACAGAGAGACACAGAGAGACACATAGAGACACAGAGAAACACAGAGAGACACAGAGAAACACAGAGACACACAGATAGACACAGAAACGCAGAGAGACACAGAGAGACAGAGAAACACAGAGACACACAGAGAGACAGAGAAACACAGAGAAACACAGAGAGACACAGAGAGACACAGAGAAACACAGAGAGACACAGAGACACACAGAGAGACACAGAGAGACACATAGTAACACAGAGAGAAACAGAGAGACACAGAGAGACAGAGAAACACAGAGAGACACAGAGAGACAGAGAAACACAGGGAGACACAGAGGGAAACAGAGAGACACAGAGAAACACAGAGAGACACAGAGGGAAACAGAGACACACAGAGCCACACAGAGGGAAACAGAGAGACACAGAGAAACACAGATAGACACAGAGAGAAACAGAGAGACACAGAGAAACACAGAGACACACAGAGGGAAACAGAGAGACACAGAGAGACACAGAGAAACATAGAGAGAAACAGAGAGAAACAGAGAGACACAGAGAGACACAGAGAGACACATATAGACAGAAACACAGAGAGACACAGAAAAACACAGAGACACACAGAGGGAAACAGAGAGACACAGAGAAACACAGAAAGACACAGAGGGAAACAGAGAGACACAGAGAAACACAGAGAGACACAGAGACACACAGAGAGACACAGAGAGAAACAGAGAGACACAGAGAGACACAGAGAAACACAGAGAGACACAGAGAGAAACAGAGAGACACAGAGAAACACAGAGAGACAGAGAAATACAGAGACACAGAGAGACAAAGAAACACAGAGAAACACACAGAGACACAGAGAGCCACAGAGGGAAACAGAGAAACAGAGAGACGCAGAGACACACAGAGAGACACAGAGAAACACACAGAGACACAGAGGGAAACAGAGAGACACAGAGAGACACAGAGAAACACAGAGAGACATAGAGAGATACAGAGAAACACAGAGAAACACAGAGAGACACAGAGACACACATAGAGACACAGCAGGAAACAGAGAGAAACAGAGAGACACATAGAAACACAGAGAGACACAGAGAAACAGAGAGACACAGAAAAACACATAGAGACACAGAGAGACACAGAGAAATACAGAGAGAAACAGAGAGACACAGAGGGAACACAGAGAGAAACAGAGAGACACAGAGAGAAACAAAGAGACACAGAGAAACACAGAGAGACACACGTAGAGACACAGCAGGAAACAGAGAGAAACAGAGAGACACATAGAAACACAGAGAGACACAGAGAAACAGAGAGACACAGAAAAACACATAGAGACACAGAGAGACACAGAGAAATACAGAGAGAAACAGAGAGACACAGAGGGAACACAGAGAGAAACAGAGAGACACATAGAGACACATAGAGACACAGAGAGATACAGAGAGACACAGAGACACAGAGAGACACAGAGAGACACAGAGAAACACAGAGAGACACAGAGACACATAGAGACACATAGAGACACAGAAAGACACAGAGAGACATAGAGAGACACAGAGAGACACAGATAGATACAGAGAGAAAGAGAAAGCGATAAGTGACAGCTTAACAGCTCAAACATTGCGTGAATAGGGAACATGATGTGCTGACTGCTCATCGATCACCATCGATCACCATTGCTTACCAATCACACAATTTATAATAATTCAAAGGGGTTACAATGGCCCTTTCTACCGTTATCAGCGGCACAACGTGGTCCAGATGTCTTGTGACCGCCAATTAATGACCCCCTGTAACGTCCCCCCCCCCCCACCCTTTGCATATTTATTTCTGTTTTAAATTAACCTTACTTTAAAAAAAAAATTACGTTTTAGAGAATTAAAGACATCTGGACCACCCTGTACACTGCCGAGTGTTGGCAGTGGTGCCATTACAGACCACGATTCTGTCAGAACCAGTGTGTAACAGTCTTGAGCACACAATTGTTATCCAGAGGTGTCCGGTTGGCTGACGGGGTCAGAGTGCTGCACCGGCACCCTGGCAATCCTGGGTTGCTATCCAGGCAAAGCCACCCTTGATTCAAACGGATTCTCAAGTTGGCTCGCGCGCGGTGATTTTATCCGCCTTATTCCGCCCCTCCGATTAGCGCGGCTGGCTACGTACGGTGCGAAAGAAGGTCGACATTCAGCAATGACTGCACACACACACAAAAATAAAGAGGCGTCGCTTGATGTGGTCAAAAGAGAACAAATCCCAAGCTCTGAGAATTAAAACATAAAAATTTCTGTTGAATTCCAAGCGGAAAATGTCTCGATAAAAGGGTGCATGGAGGCATTGCACCTCGTGAGTGAAACATAAACGAGGTCACTGATTCTAGATTTGAAGCTTTCGTGACTGCAAGGATTCATACTCTGTGGTGTTTTTCGGTAAAGTCACGTAGGTAAAAAAAAATCAATGAAATAAAATTAATGAAAACAACTAAATTAAATCACGACGTTTCGGAGGCAACACAAGCTTCCGTCTTCAGGTGAAAACCGTCACAGCAAAATATCTGTATCAAGTGAAGAGAGCTCTAAGAGACCCGAGATTATATACAGGTTAAGGGGGGGGGGGGAGGAGCCAGGAAGGGGGGGGGGGCTAAGTTAAGCCGCCTTTTGTTATGCTGCAGGGGGTTAGGGGGGGTGGACGGAGAGATCGCGTGTGCAGGCGATCTCTCCGACACACATGAACAAGAGGCAGGAGGCAGTATTTAAGCTGACAAACTGGTTGCCCTGCAGTATACTGCAGTAAACTATAAGGCTGCTAAAGTTTAACTTAGGTTTAATTTGGTTAAGAAAGGGGCTAATCAGGCTGGGAATAGAAAGCAACTGGAAGATATGGAAATGTCTGTACAATTATAAGGCGGCTAAAGTTTCACTCGGTTGATGACATCTTTTCAATGATTGCTTAATTTAAAACCATCCTCTCGCCCTTAAGATGCACGGATACTCTGACCGTACTATCCGCCAAGCTGTTTCTCCCACCATACAGAAACAACCACCTGATACTCTGATCAAAACCATCACGCTGCCATACATATTGTAGCAGGCGTTACCAAAAAGATTTCCAAAATTCTAAACAAACACAAGATCCAGGTCCGGTTCAATACAGTACACAAAATCCGTGATCTGATCCCATCCGTAAAGGATGTCATTCCTGACTTACAGTACCCCGGGTGTTTACAAATTGAGTTGTACCTGCGGTGACTGCTATATCGGGGAGACGAAACAACATATTTCTGACCGAATTCGCGAGCACAAATCAGATTTGAAACACGGCAGAACAAATTCTTCGGGCGTAGCTGATCATTGTTTAAACACAGCGGGTTCTCATGATATTGTTTTCTCTGATACCAAAGGACTCTGCAAACCTCCCGGATACTACCAAAGATTTGTCCATGAAGCCATCCAGATATATAAACATAGACACAACTTGAACCGAGAGGATGGTTTAAATTAAGCAATCATTGGAAAGATGTCATCAACCGAGTCAAACTTGAGCTGCCTTATAATTGTACATACATTTCCATATCTTCCAGTTGGTTTCTATTCCCAGCCTGATTAGCCCCTTTCTTAACCAAGTTAAACCCAAGTTCAACTTTAGCAGCCTTATAGTTTACTGCAGTATACTGCAGGGCAACCAGTTTGTCAGCTTATATACTGCCTCCTGCCTCTTGTTCATGTGTGTCGGAGAGATCGCCTGCACACGCGATCTCTCCGTCCACCCCCCCTAACCCCCTGCAGCATAACAAAAGGCGGCTTAACTTAGCCCCCCCCCCCTTCCTGGCTCCTCCCCCCCCCCTTAACCTGTATATAATCTTGGGTCTCTTAGAGCTCTCTTCACTTGATACAGCAATTTTGCTGTGACGGTTTCCACCTGAAGACGGAAGCTTGTGTTGCCTCCGAAAACGTCGTGATTTAATTTAGTTGTTTTCATTTATTTTATTTCATTGATTATTTTTTTTTACCTACGTGACTTTACCGAAAAAAACCAAAGCGTATGAGGTCACTGATCTTAGAGTAAGTTCTATGATTCTAGATTTAAAGCTTTCGTGACTGCAAGGACCCAAAGAGTAAGTTCTACGATGCCACCTTCAGTGGGCCATCTCCTAACATTGGGTGCGGGGCTCTGCAAGAGTCGCAGAATGGAATCTCCGTCGCGTAACTTGACAGCGATAGCACGGTTCGAATACAATTGTGAAAAAGACGAGAGAGTATTTTAGCCGTTATAAGGTGGAAACCAATGAGTACATCCAGCGTTGCATATGATTTGAGCTGGCATGGAGTTTCAATTCAATAACTTAGATTTTCAATCGAGCGGCCTGGATTTTCTAAGCCTATAATTTTTAAAATAACTCGAAATAGCACAAATGTATAATAGGTTAGTGCCTTCCTAAAAACACGTTATAGTTGAAATCTCATGTACATAAGTATGCATGTGTATGCTGTATATATGCGTGTGTGTGGTGTAGCGGTAGTGGTTAGCGATCTTCTCTTCGTACCCCGTGACCCGAACTCAATCCCCCTTACAGCCAAAAAACAGCGGTGAATATTTGAATCGGCCCTGGACCTCCCCTCGGTAGGCTCAGCCTTAAACCAGTACCTGGCGCGCTGTGGAAACATCGGCATTGGGGAGACAGGCAGCTGAGTCAGGCGTGGCGTGCTCATAGGTACTCGCAAACAGCACTTGCCACGACAGTCTGCTATAGGCTACACGGGGGATCTTTGTCCTTATTCTTTGGTTCTTTCGGTAAAGCCATGTAGATAGAAAAATAATAATAAAGTTAATTAAAATATTCACTTAATTTTTTTATTATAACTTTTCTATCTACGTGACTTTACCGAAAGAACCGAAGAATATGAATTCCTGCAGTCAAGAAAGTTTTAAGTCAATCTTTGTCCTCGTTTGTAAATGTATTTGTAAATGTGTTTGTTACATGTGTCTGTTACATGTGTCTGTTACATGTGTCTGTTACATGTGTTTGTGCATGTGTCTGTTACATGTGTCTGTTACATGTGTTTGTGCATGTGTTTGTTACATGTGTTTGTGCATGTGTCTGTTACATGTGTCTGTTACATGTGTCTGTTACATGTGTTTGTGCATGTGTCTGTTACATGTGTCTGTTACATGTGTTTGTGCATGTGTCTGTTACATGTGTCTGTTACATGTGTCTGTTACATGTGTTTGTGCATGTGTCTGTTACATGTATCTGTTACATGTGTCTGTTACATGTGTCTGTTACATGTGTTTGTGCATGTGTTTGTTACATGTATCTGTTACATGTGTTTGTGCATGTGTCTGTTACATGTATCTGTTACATGTGTCTGTTACATGTGTTTGTGCATGTGTCTGTTACATGTGTCTGTTACATGTGTCTATTACATGTGTCTGTTACATGTGTTTGTGCATGTGTCTGTTACATGTGTCTGTTACATGTGTTTGTGCATGTGTCTGTTGCATGTGTTTGTTACATGTGTTTGTGCATGTGTTTGTTACATGTGTCTGTTACATGTGTGTTACATGTGTCTGTTACATGTGTCTGTTACATGTGTCTTTTACACGTGTGTTACATGTGTTTGTGCATGTGTCTGTTACATGTGTCTGTTACATGTGTTTGTGCATGTGTTTGTGCATGTGTTTGTGCATGTGTCTGTTACATGTGTGTTACATGTGTGTTACATGTGTTTGTTACATGTGTGTTACATGTGTCTGTTAAATGTGTCTGTTACATGTGTCTGTTACATGTGTTTGTGCATGTGTCTGTTACATGTGTTTGTGCATGTGTCTGTTACATGTGTCTGTTACAAGTGTCTGTTACATGTGTTTCTGCATGTGTATGTTACATGTGTCTGTTACATGTGTGTTACATGTGTTTGTGCATGTGTCTGTTACATGTGTCTGTTACATGTGTTTGTGCATGTGTCTGTTACATGTGTGTGCATGTGTCTGTTACATGTGTCTGTTACATGTGTCTGTTACATGTGTTTGTGCATGTGTCTGTTACATGTGTCTGTTACATGTGTGTTACATGTGTTTGTGCATGTGTCTGTTACATGTGTCTGTTACATGTGTTTGTGTATGTGTCTGTTACAAGTGTCTATTACATGTGTTTGTGCATGTGTCTGTTACATGTGTCTGTTACATGTGTCTGTTACATGTGTGTTACATGTGTTGGTGCATGTGTCTGTTACATGTGTCTGTTACATGTGTCTGTTACATGTGTTTGTGCATGTGTCTGTTACATGTGTCTGTTACATGTGTGTTACATGTGTTTGTGCATGTGTCTGTTACATGTGTCTGTTACATGTGTTTGTGCATGCGCTGTTACATGTGTTTGTGCATGTGTCTGTTACATGTGTGTTACATGCGTTTGTGCATGTGTCTGTTACATGTGTCTGTTACATGTGTGTTACATGTGTTTGTGCATGTGTCTGTTACATGTGTCTGTTACATGTGTTTGTGCATGTGTCTGTTACATGTGTCTGTTACATGTGTATTACATGTGTCTGTTACATGTGTCTGTTACATGTGTCTGTTACATGTGTTTGTGCATGTGTCTGTTACATGTGTCTGTTACATTTGTTTGTGCATGTGTCTGTTACATGTGTCTGTTACATGTGTTTGTGCATGTGTCTGTTACACGTGTCTCTTACATGTGTGTTACATGTGTTTGTGCATGTGTCTGTTACATATGTCTGTTACATGTGTGTTACATGTGTTTGTGCATGTGTCTGTTACATGTCTGTTACATGTGTCTGTTACATGTGTCTGTTACATGTGTGTTACATGTGTTTGTGCATGTGTCTGTTACATGTGTGTTACATGTGTTTGTGCATGTGTCTGTTACATGTGTCTGTTACATGTGTTTGTGCATGTGTCTGTTACATGTGTCTGTTACATGTGTGTTACATGTGTTTTGTGCATGTGTCTGTTACATGTGTCTGTTACATGTGTTTGTGCATGTGTCTGTTACATGTGTCTGTTACATGTGTGTTACATGTGTTTGTGCATGTGTCTGTTACATGTATCTGTTACATGTGTCTGTTACATGTGTTTGTGCATGTGTCTGTTACATGTGTTTGTGCATGTGTCTGTTACATGTGTCTCTTACATGTGTGTTACATGTGTTTGTGCATGTGTCTGTTACATATGTCTGTTACATGTGTGTTACATGTGTTTGTGCATGTGTCTGTTACATGTGTGTTACATGTGTTTGTGCATGTGTCTGTTACATGTGTCTGTTACATTTGTTTGTGCATGTGTCTGTTACATGTGTCTGTTACATGTGTTTGTGCATGTGTCTGTTACATGTGTCTCTTACATGTGTGTTACATGTGTTTGTGCATGTGTCTGTTACATGTGTCTGTTACATGTGTTTGTGCATGTGCTGTTACATGTGTTTGTGCATGTGTCTGTTACATGTGTGTTACATGCGTTTGTGCATGTGTCTGTTACATGTGTCTGTTACATGTGTGTTACATGTGTTTGTGCATGTGTCTGTTACATGTGTTTGTGCATGTGTCTGTTACATGTGTCTGTTACATGTGTATTACATGTGTCTGTTACATGTGTCTGTTACATGTGTCTGTTACATGTGTTTGTGCATGTGTCTGTTACATGTGTCTGTTACATTTGTTTGTGCATGTGTCTGTTACATGTGTCTGTTACATGTGTTTGTGCATGTGTCTGTTACATGTGTCTCTTACATGTGTGTTACATGTGTTTGTGCATGTGTCTGTTACATATGTCTGTTACATGTGTGTTACATGTGTTTGTGCATGTGTCTGTTACATGTCTGTTACATGTGTCTGTTACATGTGTCTGTTACATGTGTGTTACATGTGTTTGTGCATGTGTCTGTTACATGTGTCTGTTACATGTGTTTGTGCATGTGTCTGTTACATGTGTCTGTTACATGTGTTTGTGCATGTGTCTGTTACATGTGTCTGTTACATGTGTGTTACATGTGTTTGTGCATGTGTCTGTTACATCTGTCTGTTACATGTGTCTGTTACATGTGTTTGTGCATGTGTCTGTTACATGTGTTTGTGCATGTGTCTGTTACATGTGTCTCTTACATGTGTGTTACATGTGTTTGTGCATGTGTCTGTTACATATGTCTGTTACATGTGTGTTACATGTGTTTGTGCATGTGTCTGTTACATGTGTCTGTTACATGTGTTTGTGCATGTGTCTGTTACATGTGTCTGTTACATTTGTTTGTGCATGTGTCTGTTACATGTGTCTGTTACATGTGTTTGTGCATGTGTTTGTTACATGTGTTTGTGCATGTGTCTGTTACATGTGTCTCTTACATGTGTGTTACATGTGTTTGTGCATGTGTCTGTTACATGTGTGTTACAGGTGTTTGTGCATGTGTCTGTTACATGTGTCTGTTACATGTGTGTTACATGTGTTTGTGCATGTGTCTGTTACCTGTGTCTGTTACATGTGTTTGTGCATGTGTCTGTTACATGTGTCTATTACATGTGTGTTACATGTGTTTTGTGCATGTGTCTGTTACATGTGTCTGTTACATGTGTTTGTGCATGTGTCTGTTACATGTGTCTGTTACATGTGTGTTACCTGTGTTTGTGCATGTGTCTGTTACATGTGTCTGTTACATGTGTTTGTGCATGTGTCTGTTAGATGTGTCTGTTACATGTGTCTGTTACATGTGTTTGTGCATGTGTCTGTTACATGTGTCTGTTACATGTGTGTTACATGTGTTTGTGCATGTGTCTGTTACATCTGTCTGTTACATGTGTCTGTTACATGTGTTTGTGCATGTGTCTGTTACATGTGTCTGTTACATGTGTGTTACATGTGTTTGTGCATGTGTCTGTTACATGTGTCTGTTACATGTGTTTGTGCATGTGTCTGTTACATGTGTCTGTTACATGTGTGTTACATGTGTTTGTGCATGTGTCTGTTACATGTGTCTGTTACATGTGTTTGTGCATGTGTTTGTTACGTGTGTCTGTTACATGTGTCTGTTACATGTGTGTTACATGTGTGTTACATGTGTCTGTTACATGTGTGTTACATGTGTTTGTGCATGTGTCTGTTACATGTGTCTGTTACATGTGTGTTACATGTGTTTGTGCATGTGTCTGTTAAATGTGTCTGTTACATGTGTGTTACATGTGTTTGTGCATGTGTCTGTTACATGTGTCTGTTACATGTGTCTGTTAAATGTGTGTTACATGTGTTTGTGCATGTGTCTGTTACATGTGTCTGTTATATGTGTCTGTTACATGTGTTTGTGCATGTGTCTGTTACATGTGTCTGTTACATGTGTGTTACATGTGTTTGTGCATGTGTCTGTTACATGTGTCTGTTACATGTGTGTTACATGTGTTTGTGCATGGGAACATGGCCACGCACGTCCTTGCGCGCGTATTTAAATTATGGCCGGCACCTGCAGCGATTACACACTCACACACTCGATTACACACACACACTCGATTACACACAACAACAACCGCCATTCGCCACTAAGTGGCGGTGACGTCACCACGACGCTTATGCCAGGCCATGTGCACCTTGAGGCCACGTGAAGTGTCGAACGCCCGCTGGCAGGAGGTCACGGGGCAGACCCAGGTGCCACGGGTCGACTGACTGAGATGACCGGCTGATGCACCACCTGTGCTCCCTACTGTGCCAACCTGCTGTGCCTTAGCCACCCGGCGCTCCGCTCGTTGTTGTGAGCGTCGCTGCTCCGCCCTCCGTTGTTGTTGGAGGGCGACTGCCTCCAACTGCCCAGGAGCATCCTTCACGAGCCTCCTCCACAGAGGCCGATCTTGACACCGCTGGTACCAGTTATCGGTAAGTCCACTCAGCTCCACGTCCTCCTGTACCACATCACTACATCTCTTCTCTAGCCCGTGCCGCGCCCATTTAGCCCCTCAATCCGGCCGAACAAAAGCTGTTTCGGTATGCGGTGGCTGGGCATGCGGGCTACATGACCCAGCCATCGCAGCCTTGCCCGCCCGAGGAGCTCCCCGATGGGACCTTGCCCAAATCTTTCAAGGATTTGTGAGCTCCTCACACAATCCAGTCTGGTTAAACCCAGGATGGATCGTAGGCATGACAGCCTAAATGTTTCTCACCGGCGAAGATGTTCCATTAGGGGGGTCCACGTTTCGCTATCGTAGAGAAGGGAGGGAATGACCGTGGCCGAGACGACCTGAAGCTTAGTGCGGAGCGACAGACCAGGTAGCTTCTACACAGCATTACGCAACCGATGAAAAGATATTGCTGCTCGACTGATTCGGAGTGAGACCTCTGCTGTTAAACTGGAGCCGGTCATAAGCACACTGTCCAGGTATGGGAAACTCTCACTCTCTCCACAACTGCCCCATCACCGATTGGGAGTTGTGGGGGTGGAGTGTCCGATGGTACAAAATACCCAGGCAGGTGCTTAGTTTTGGTGGGGCTGATGGTAAGGCCCCATCTCTTAGTGGCACGCTCCAGTCTCAGCAGCAGCGTCTCCAACTCCTCCTCTGAATGAGCAGCTATTATGAAATCATCGGCATACATAACGTGGTTGAGCAATAGGGAGCCATCGCTTGACCGCACCCGGGCATCGATCAGCCTCCCATTATATCTGTACCATATGGAGATTCCCCCGGTACAGCTATTGAAGGCTTCACGAACTACGTGGTCAAAAGATATGTTAAATAATGTGGGAGCCAGAGGACATCCCTGTCGCACCCCAAGGTGTACAGGGAATGGCTCGGACTCCCAGCCACGTAGTTTTACCCGGGCCCACTCACCATCATGAAGGTCCTTAATGATCGTGAGCACAGGGTCAGGTACTCCAAAAGCACGAAGAACAACCCAGAGCCCAGGCCTACTGATGGTATCATAGGCCTTGACCAGGTCAATAAAGCAGATATGTAGGTCTTGCTGGAATTCCCTACACCTCTGCTGTAGCAGACGGACAGAAAATATGGCATCTGTGCAGGACCGCCCTTTCCTGAAACCGCGTTGGGGCTCTGCAAGCCTCTCCTCAGCGTGCCTGGCAAGGCGATGTTGAATAATCCTTGCCAGGACCTTTCCCAGCACACTGAGGAGTGAGATGCCTCTGTAGTTGTTACAGTCTGTGCGGTCCCCCTTCTTAAAGAGGGGGACCACCAGGGCATCCTTCCAATCCTGCGGAACCCGTCCAGTGGTCCAGACTGTTGTTATGATGTCATATAGGGCAGTCTGTGCACAAACACCACCCTCCCTCAGCATTTCGCTTGGGAGATCATCTCTGCCCGCTGCCTTTCCTGGTCTCAGACTCCGGATCGCCTTCAGTACTTCCTCAACAGATGGCACTTCAGCCAGCCACTCACAGGCGGTGACTTCTTCCAATATTTGAGGCACCGCAGCCTCAGCAGGGTCATCCTCACTTTGTGCCACGATGTTTTCCTGGCTGAGGGATTTTCCCTCCCCCAGGACTTCACAGAAATGCCAGCAAATCTGCAAACCTATTCCTGGGGTCGGAGATTGGATCACCATTTTTTCCCCTAATGGTGGTATTAGGTGTGGCGCTGCAAGTTACTTTTTGATGGAGTTAAATAGAGATTTGTGATTGTGGGCCACTGAAGCAGACTCCATCTCCTCAGCAACCCGTGACTACCACCCATCTTTGCAGCGCCTCACGGCTCTCCGAACCTCCGAGCGAAGGATGCGGTAAGCCTCCTCATTCTCTGACGTGGGATTCTGTAGCCGATGACAGTGGGCCTGTCGCTTTTTCTCAACCGTCCTGAATACCTCTTCTGTCAGCCAGGGTCTCTGGGGAGGTCTGGACCGCGTACCCAAAGCAGTCATTGCAGCTGCATGAGTCACAGTCCTAAACCTCGCCCATTTACCCTCGACATCAGGAGGAGTGGGAGACGATGCCAACCCCAGCCGCAGGTGATGATGAAATTCTTGCTTGCAACTTTCATCAGATAACTGAGACCAGGCCACTTTTGGTTGGAATGGGGTCCTGGGTGTACACCCACCACCGGAGCGGAAGAATGGCAGGCGCATCTTACAGATGACAAGTCGATGGTCAGAGGGCAGATCAGCTCCACGGTAGGTCCTGGTGTCAAGGACATGGGCTCGCATCCACTGGTCTGTCACTATGTAGTCCAGCAGATGTTCTTGCTTGGACCCGGCATGCATCCATGATGTTGTGTGGATGCGCCAATGCCGGAACAGCGTGTTGGTAATTACAAGCCCATGGGCTGCACAAAAATCTAGCAGCCTCTTACCATTGTTATTGAGCTGATCCGGCCCATGCCCTCCAATCACTCCAGACCAGGTGCCAGCATCATGACCAACTCGGGCATTGAAGTCATCCAACAAGATGACTATCCCGAGGGGCCACTTTAGCAAGCACCTGTGACAGGTCATAGAAGGCATCTGACTCACCGGCTTTGCCTGCATCCCTCCACGGATGTTCGTCTTCGGTGGGGGCATAAGTAACCATGACCACCAATCCTCGCCTCCTATTGATGTGAAGGCGAGCCCAAAGTAGCCTGGGGCTTACAGCTTCCCACACCTCACCGTCACGCTCCCACGCTCCTTTCAATCTTTTGTTCAAAAGGAGAGCCACACCCTGTTGTTTGACAGTCTGCTGCCCCGAGTAGAGGACTGTCCACCCCTCATGGTGGCAGGAGCCAGAACTGGTCCACCGGACCTCCTGAATGCCACAGAGATCCAGGCGGTACCGGTCCAGCTCCCAAGTTGCAGGGGAGTTGCAGCCTCTCCTCCGCAGTGAGCGTTCGAACATTCCACATGGCCAAACGAAGTGGCTTTTCGTTGTTTCTGGAGGAGCCCCGAGGGCAGAGATTCAATCTCCTGGCTCCGCCAATTGGG
Source organism: Petromyzon marinus (assembly GCF_048934315.1). NCBI lineage: Eukaryota > Metazoa > Chordata > Hyperoartia > Petromyzontiformes > Petromyzontidae > Petromyzon > Petromyzon marinus. Next base: position 11,334,474 of record NC_133678.1, on the reverse strand, counting down.
GTTTGGCCAGGAGACGTCATAGACGCCTGTCCCCCCGGGGCCTCCGGCACAAGCTTATTAGTTACGTATTTAAGTCGTAGTTTCGTGGTAATTTGTTTAAGGTGGAGGGGTTACCAGCCCCTCGCACCCATCCAGAGCCCCCGTTTAGCCCCTGTGGTGGTCACAGACGCCATGAGGGGAGGAGCCAAATGAAATTGGCCCTCCCCCCACAGCACTGCCACGATATAGTTGCCCGTCCGGCACTGCGAGGATAGGGAACACACACACACTCGATTACACACACACACACTCGATTACACACACACACTCGATTACACACACACACACTCGATTACACACACTCACTCGATTACACACACACACTCGATTACACACACTCATACTCGATTACACAACAACAACAACCGCCATTCGCCACTAAGTGGCGGTGACGTCACCACGACGCTTGTGCCAGGCCATGTGCATCCTGAGGCCACGTGAAGTGTCGAACACCCGCTGGCAGGAGGTCACGGGGCAGACCCAGGTGCCACGGGTCGACTGACTGAGATGACTGGCTGATGCACCACCTGTGCCCCCTACTGTGCCAACCTGCTGTGCTTTAGCCACCCGGCGCTCCGCTCGTTGTTGTGAGCGTCGCTCCTCCGCCCTCACACACACACTCGATTACACACACACACTCGATTACACACACACACTCGATTACACACACACTCACTCGATTACACACACACACTCGATTACACACACACACACTCACTCGATTACACACACACACACTCGATTACACACACACTCGATTACACACACACTCACTCGATTACACACACTCGATTACACACACTCACTCGATTACACACACACACACACACTCGATTACACACACACACACTCGATTACACACACACTCGATTACACACACACACACACACGATTACACACACTCACTCGATTACACACACACACACTCGATTACACACACACACACTTGATTACACACACACACTCGATTACACACACACACACTCACTCGATTACACACACACACACTCGATTACACACACACTCACTCGATTACACACACACACTCACACGATTACACACACTCACTCGATTACACACACTCACTTGATCACACACACACTTGATTACACACACAAACTTGATCACACACACACACTTGATTACACACACACTTGATTACACACACACACACTTGATTACACACACACACACTTGATTACACACACACTTGATTACACACACACTTGATTACACACACACACTTGATTACACACACTCACTTGATCACACACACACTTGATTACACACACAAACTTGATCACACACACACACTTGATCACACACGCACTTGATTACACACACAAACTTGATCACACACACACACTTGATCACACACACACTTGATCACACACACGCACTTGATTACACACACACACTTGATTACACACACACACACACTTGATTACACACACACACTTGATCACACACACACACACTTGATCACACACACTCACACTTGATCACACACACACACACTTGATCACACACACACACACACTTGATTACACACACACACTTGATCACACACACACACACTTGATCACACACACACACTTGATTACACACACACACTTGATTACACACACACACACACTTGATCACACACACACACTTGATCACACACACACTTGATCACACACACTCACACGCCCCACCCCCCACTCGTGAGAAGCTATTTGAATGTAAAAGTCTTTAGGCAGGGCGCCAGGTGGGAGCGTGCCGTCACAAAGGGCTAATTAATGTCAGCCTCTCCGTCCGCACCTGCGCGGCCGTGCGGGTCTTGCCGAGGAATCCAGCGTCGGGTTCTGTGTTGGGTTTTTTTTCTGCGACTGCTGACACAAATATAACTCGGCTTGAATTATATATATATTTTTAAAAAAAGCATGTCGAGGTTGGGTGCATTCGAGGGGAATGTCGAGGCCAAATGTGTTTTGTTGTTGTTGTTGCGACGATGGTAAAAGCTCCTGTAAGAGAAAACAAAGATGATGCCCTGGTCACCTCCCGCGTGCTATACTCACAGAGCATCTGCACGAGGGGTCATCCATTTAGTCCGCACGCACGGAGGGGGGAGCGGTGGGGGGGGGGGTTAACACAAATGCGCACGATGCATATGGGGGGGGGTATAGGGGGGGGTCTACTGACAATGTACGTATAAGAAACTGGGCGGGGGGGGGGGTGAAGCCTCGATAATAATTTGTCTACATTGGCCTTCAAATGAGTTAGATAGTCCGGCGGTGGACTATCCGTTTGCTGAATTATTATTAGTCCTTGATCGTTTCTGCGTGGATTAAATATATAGGATTCTGGGGGGGAGGGGTGGGGGTGTCAGGCTGTACCTACGCAGGTGGTGGGGGTGTAAAAAGTCCGCGTGCGTACAGGGATGGGTGAAGGGGTCAAGTTTTGACAGATTTCTGCGTACCTACTCAATGGATGTCCCCTTACGAGCCGGTGAGACGCATGCATCCCGTATACGCGAGGTGAAGATGCACGCTATTATTATATTTAGTTTATATAGAAGAGAGAAGAATCCGTCAGAGGCAGGGGCTGGTTGGTTGTAAGTTTAAACTTGGGCACATTTGATCGATTTCTTTAGTTAAATATGCGACTCTTAAAAAAATTATCTGCGTCTCGAGTGTCCTGGCTGGCTGCTGGCTGGGCTCCTGTCCACCCCAACAGTAACTCTGTTGTTGTTGTTGTTGTTCTTAGTGGCTGCTGAGGGCCGTTGCCACTGAAACTAGCTGGGTAACTGGCTAAAGGGGCTTTCCCATGTAACACATAAACATTTGAGTTGAATAAAAATGGCGTAAGAAGCTCGGAAGACGTTGAATAATCATAATAATCATGGATAGCGACACTGAAGAGATTGGAGTGACAAATACAGAAGACGGTTAATTTAAATTGCTCTAACCTATCGACGTGTGCTCCTATGAATGTAATGATTTCCCCTGAATATTATTTAAAGCCTATACAACATATCATGTAAACCTCACAATGCATATTATCTCGGCATTTATGTAAAACATAAAAACTACTTTCAGTGCTTCCAGCACGGGAGGATTGTGAGAAGAGCATGAACATGGCAGCTGTTTCTCATTTTCAAATGCAGAGCAATGGGCTCTCTCCTCGTCGAATTAAAAATAAACCCGGACTGCATGGCTGCTTACACAAAACATTCGTCAATAATTCACCATTCGTCCATAACACAATGTATATATCCATAATACAGGTTTTTTTTTTGGGTTAGATCGCGTAAACATATAAATGTGTCGTTAAACCCGCCACCACCCGACACAGCCAATTAGATCAGGTTTGTCACGTAAACAGAACGTGGCCAATTCGTTACTCGTTCAGCACACCGGTGTGTTGGAGAATAAAACCCACAACATTTACAATTCGAGTACGACGTTTCGCCAATAATTACAACTGGCATCATCAGGCGGACAACGGACAGCCTGGTGATGCTAGTTACTAGTAACGAATGTGCATGTTTTGTTTACATAACAAACCTTACTAATTGGCCCTGTCGGGTGGTGGCGGGCTTGACGACACATATATTTACGCGATCTAACCCAAAAACCTCTTAATGGTCGCGAAAGCCTACGTGTTAATGTTTAAATGACAGTGGTGCTAAAACGTTTTGGGCAATAGCGCATTGAGCAGGGCGGGCCTAAAACGTCGCCCAATGTATTGCAAGGCAGTGTTTTTGAACTTGCAATCGATGGCATGCATGAGGACGGGATCATTTGTCACGCAAACAACTCCGTATGGAGCCGGACATTCAGAGCGAGAAAACACAAAATAAAATCTCTCCGATAAACTCTGGCAGCTTTTGCACATCACGCAAAAGGAAACTACTGTGAAGCCTTTGGGGGTGCTTTGAATGATTAGGATTCATAACACATGCTCAAGAGTCTCATACAGCACAAGAGTCTGCAACACTTACACAACGACGAGCGCCTGACTCGGTGGTAACACTCGCGCCCTACAGCTAGAAGGGCCCCGAGTTCCAATCCCGACTCGTGCGCCTATCCGTGCGGAGTGTGTGCACGTTCGCCCCCTGATTCTTCGTGTGTTTTTGTATGTTCTACGTAAGGCATGCGGTGTTCAGAAATGGTCATTGTAAACTCAGCGACCATGCACCCAGTGGATAAGAATGTGTGCGCGTATGTTTAAACACATGAGCGATCACCCTGGCCCTCGAGCTTTACCGAGCTATTTCTGCACGGGCACTGCGTAAGTCCACTCGGTTGTGGCTGTACAACTCTCAGATGTGTTTTCGGGTCGTAATGTGTGTTGTTCGGTACAGTGTCTGACGTTTTATTCCACACGCTTGGAGCCTTCTTCAGGAAGTGAACCGAAGAGGCATACGAAGTTGCAGAACAATCGTGCAAATGGTTATTTCGTGTTAAGTATTATATAATGTTGCATCGAACTAGGCCCCATATCTTTCAGAGCTGGTCCCTGCCTATTACATCAGGCGCTTCACCACCATTCCATTAAACAAGGTTGTCTGTTTAGAATTTGCTTTCTACTGAATCAATGCTGATGAAAGAATGCAATCCCTGAAGACTTATTCATACAGAGTAACAGACTTTATGTGAATGATATGCATTGTCTGTCCGTCTATATAGTTGGCATGTAAGTTTTCATCTGTTGGGGTCCTTAATCTCCAATTGGCACGGTTGGCTATGTACTTTGAGGAAGAAGTTCAACATACATATATACACCTGTAATGACAATAGAGCCAGCATGCGGTATGAGGAGACTGGTGGCCATGGGAGGTAATGACAGGGGAGTCAGCTGTGAGTGTGAAGGGACTAGTGGCCACGGGAGGTAATGACAGGGGAGTCAGCTGTGATTGCGAAGGGACTGGTGGCCACGGGAGGTAATGACAGGGGGTAACAGCTGTGAGTGTGAAGGGACTGGTGGCCACGGGAGGTAATGACAGGGGGTATCAGTTGTGAGTGCGAAGGGACTGGTGGCCACGGGAGGTAATGACAGGGGGTATCAGTTGTGAGTGTGAATGGACTGGTGGTCACGGGAGGTAATGACAGGGGAGTCAGCTGTGAGTGTGAGTGGACTAGTGGCCACGGGAGGTAATGACAGGGGAGTCAGCTGTGAGTGTGAAGGGACTGGTGGCCACGGGAGGTAATAACAGGGGAGTCAGCTGTGAGTGTGAGTGGACTAGTAGCCACGGGAGGTAATAACAGGGGGTATCAGTTGTGAGTGTGAAGGGACTGGTGGCCACGGGAGGTAATGACAGGGGTATCAGTTGTGAGTGTGAAGGGACTAGTGGCCACGGGAGGTAATGACAGCGGGTATCAGTTGTGAGTGCGAAGGGACTAGTGGCCACGGGAGGTAATGACAGGGGGTATCAGTTGTGAGTGCGAAGGGACTAGTGGCCACGGGAGGTAATGACAGGGGTATCAGTTGTGAGTGTGAAGGGACTAGTGGCCACGGGAGGTAATGACAGGGGTATCAGTTGTGAGTGCGAAGGGACTAGTGGCCACGGGAGGTAATGACAGGGGGTATCAGTTGTGAGTGTGAAGGGACTGGTGGCCACGGGAGGTAATGACAGGGGGTATCAGTTGTGAGTGCGAAGGGACTAGTGGCCACGGGAGGTAATGACAGGGGTATCAGCTGTGAGTGCAAAGGGACTAGTGACTACGGGAGGTAATGACAGGGGTATCAGTTGTGAGTGGGAAGGGACTGGTGGCCACGGGAGGTAATGACAGGGGGTATCAGTTGTGAGTGCGAAGGGACTAGTGGCTACGGGAGGTAATGACAGGGGTATCAGTTGTGAGTGTGAAGGGACTGGTGGCCACGGGAGGTAATGACAGGGGTATCAGTTGTGAGTGCGAAGGGACTAGTGGCTATGGGAGGTAATGACAGGGGGTATCAGTTGTGAGTGATGAAGGGCCTGGTGGCCACGGGAGGTAATGACAGGGGGTACAGTTGTGAGTGCGAAGGGACTGGTGGCTACGGGAGGTAATGACAGGGGGTATCAGTTGTGAGTGCGAAGGGACTGGTGGCCACGGGAGGTAATGACAGGGGGTATCAGCTGTGAGTGTGAAGGGACTGGTGGCTACGGGAGTTAATGACAGGGGGTATCAGCTGTGAGTGGGAAGGGACTGGTGGCTACGGGAGTTAATGACAGGGGGTATCAGCTGTGAATGCGAATGGACTGGTGGCTACGGGAGGTAATCACAGGGGGGTCAGCTGAGAGTGCGAAGGGACTGGTGGCTATGGGAGGTAATGACTGGGGTATCAGCTGTCAGTGCGAAGGGACTAGTGGCCACGGGAGGTAATGACAGGGGGTATCAGTTGTGAGTGCGAAGGGACTAGCGGCTACGGGAGGTAATGACAGGGGAGTCAGCTGTGAGTGGGAAGGGACTGGTGGCCACGGGAGGTCATGACAGGGGGTATCAGTTGTGAGTGCGAAGGGACTGGTGGCTACGGGAGGTAATGACAGGGGTATCAGTTGTGAGTGCGAAAGGACTGGTGGCCACGGGAGGTAATGACAGGGGGTATCAGTTGTGAGTGCGAAGGGACTAGTGACTATGGGAGGTAATGACAGGGGGTATCAACTGTGAGTGTGAAGGGACTAGTGGCCACGGGAGGTAATGACAGGGGGTATCAGTTGTGAGTGTGAGTGGACTAGTGGCTACGGGAGGTAATGACAGGGGGTATCAGTTGTGAGTGGGAAGGGACTGGTGGCTACGGGAGGTAATGACAGGGGGTATCAGCTGTGAGTGTGAGTGGACTAGTGGCCACGGGAGATAATGACAGGGGAGTCAGCTGTGAGTGCGAAGGGACTGGTGGCTACGGGAGGTAATGACAGGGGAGTCAGCTGTGAGCGCGAAGGGACTGATGGCCACGGGAGGTAAGGACAGGGGGTATCAGTTGTGAGTGCGAAGGGACTAGCGGCTACGGGAGGTAATGACAGGGGAGTCAGCTGTGAGTGGGAAGGGACTGGTGGCCACGGGAGGTAATGACAGGGGTATCAGCTGTGAGCACGAAGGGACTGGGTGGCCACGGGAGGTAATGACAGGGGGTATCAGCTGTGAATGCGAATGGACTGGTGGCTACTGGAGGTAATAACAGGGGTATCAGCTGTGAGTGCGATGGGACTGGTGGCTATGGGAGTTCATGGCAGGGGTATCAGCTGTGATTGATGAAGGGACTAGTGGCTATGGGAGGTAATGACAGGGGTATCAGCTGTGAGTGCGAAGGGACTGGTGGCTACGGGAGTTAATGACAGGGGGTATCAGCTGTGAATGCGAATGGACTGGTGGCTACGGGAGGTAATGACAGGGGTGTCAGCTGTGATTGATGAAGGGACTGGTGGCCACGGGAGGTGATGACAGGGGTATCAACTGTGAGTGTGAAGGGACTGGTGGCCACGGGAGATAATGACAGGGGAGTCAGCTGTGAGTTTGAAGGGACTGGTGGCCACGGGAGGTAATGACAGGGGGTATCAGCTGTGAGTGTGAAGGGACTAGTGGCCACGGGAGGTAATGACATGGGGTGTCAGCTGTGAGTGGGAAGGGACTGGTGGCTACCGGAGTTAATGACAGGGGGTATCAGCTGTGAATGCGAATGGACTGGTGGCTACGGGAGGTAATGACAGGGGTATCAGCTGTGAGTGCGAAGGGACTGGTGGCTATGGGAGTTAATGACAGGGGGTATCAGCTGTGAATGCGAATGGACTGGTGGCTACGGGAGGTAATAACAGGGGTATCAGCTGTGAGTGCGATGGGACTGGTGGCTATGGGAGTTAATGGCACGGGTATCAGCTGTGATTGATGAAGGGACTAGTGGCTATGGGAGGTAATGACAGGGGTATCAGCTGTGAGTGCGAAGGGACTGGTGGCTACGGGAGTTAATGACAGGGGTATCAGCTGTGAATGCGAATGGACTGGTGGCTACGGGAGGTAATGACAGGCGGTATCAGCTGTGATTGATGAAGGGACTGGTGGCCACGGGAGGTGATGACAGGGGTATCAGCTGTGAGTGTGAAGGGACTGGTGGCCACGGGAGATAATGACAGGGGAGTCAGCTGTGAGTTTGAAGGGACTGGTGGCAACGGGAGGTAATGACAGGGGGTATCAGCTGTGAGTGCGACGGGACTGATGGCTACGGGAGGTAATGACAGGGGGTATCAGTTGTGAGTGATGAAGGGACAGATGGCCACGGGAGGTAATGACAGGGGGTATCAGCTGTGAGTGTGAAGGGACTGGTGGCTATGGGAGTTAATGACAAGGGGTATCAGCTGTGAATGCGAATGGACTGGCGGCTACGGGAGGTAATGACAGGGGTATCAGCTGTGAGTGATGATGGGACTGGTGGCTATGGGAGGTAATGACAGGGGGTATCAGCTGTGAATGCGAATGGACTGGTGGCTACGGGAGGTAATGACAGGGGTATCAGCTGTGAGTGCGAAGGGACTGGTGGCTATGGGAGTTAATGACAGGGGTATCAGCTGTGAGTGCGAAGGGACTGGTGGCTATGGGAGTTAATGACAGGGCTATCAGCTGTGAGTGATGAAGGGACTGGTGGCTATGGGAGGTAATGACAGGGGTATCAGCTGTGAGTGATGAAGGGACTGGTGGCTGTGGGAGTTAATGACAGGGGTATCAGCTGTGAGTGCGAAGGGACTGGTGGCTATGGGAGTTACACACAGGGGTATCAGCTGTGAGTGATGAAGGGACTGGTGGCTACGGGAGGTAATGACAGGGGTATCAGCTGAGAGTGGGAAGGGACTGGTGGCTACGGGAGTTAGTGATAGGGGGTATCAGCTGTGAATGCGAATGGACTGGTGGCTACGGGAGGTAATGACAGGGGGTATCAGCTGTGAGTGTGAAGGGACTGGTGGCCACGGGAGGTAATGACAGGGGAGTCAGCTGTGAGTGTGAAGGGACTAGTGGCCACGGGAGGTAATGACAGGGGGTATCAGCTGTGAGTGGGAAGGGACTGGTGGCTACGGGAGTTAATGACAGGGGGTATCAGCTGTGAATGCGAATGGACTGGTGGCTACGGGAGGTAATCACAGGAGAGTCAGCTGTGAGTGCGAAGGGACTGGTGGCCACGGGAGGTAAGGACAGGGGGTAACAGTTGTGAGTGCGAAGGGACTAGCGGCTACGGGAGGTAATGACAGGGGAGTCAGCTGTGAGTGGGAAGGGACTGGTGGCCACGGGAGGTAATGACAGGGGTATCAGCTGTGAGCACGAAGGGACTTGGTGGCCACGGGAGGTAATGACAGCGGGTATCAGCTGTGAATGCGAATGGACTGGTGGCTACGGGAGGTAATAACAGGGGTATCAGCTGTGAGTGCGATGGGACTGGTGGCTATGGGAGTTCATGGCAGGGGTATCAGCTGTGATTGATGAAGGGACTAGTGGCTATGAGAGGTAATGACAGGGGTATCAGCTGTGAGTGTGAAGGGACTGGTGGCTACGGGAGTTAATGACAGGGGGTGTCAGCTGTGAATGCGAATGGACTGGTGGCTACGGGAGGTAATGACAGGGGTGTCAGCTGTGATTGATGAAGGGACTGGTGGCCACGGGAGGTGATGACAGGGGTATCAACTGTGAGTGTGAAGGGACTGGTGGCCACGGGAGATAATGACAGGGGAGTCAGCTGTGAGTTTGAAGGGACTGGTGGCCACGGGAGGTAATGACAGGGGGTATCAGCTGTGAGTGTGAAGGGACTAGTGGCCACGGGAGGTAATGACATGGGGTGTCAGCTGTGAGTGGGAAGGGACTGGTGGCTACCGGAGTTAATGACAGGGGGTATCAGCTGTGAATGCGAATGGACTGGTGGCTATGGGAGGTAATGACAGGGGTATCAGCTGTGAGTGCGAAGGGACTGGTGGCTATGGGAGTTAATGACAGGGGGTATCAGCTGTGAATGCGAATGGACTGGTGGCTACGGGAGGTAATAACAGGGGTATCAGCTGTGAGTGCGATGGGACTGGTGGCTATGGGAGTTAATGGCAGGGGTATCAGCTGTGATTGATGAAGGGACTAGTGGCTATGGGAGGTAATGACAGGGGTATCAGCTGTGAGTGCGAAGGGACTGGTGGCTACGGGAGTTAATGACAGGGGTATCAGCTGTGAATGCGAATGGACTGGTGGCTACGGGAGGTAATGACAGGCGGTATCAGCTGTGATTGATGAAGGGACTGGTGGCCACGGGAGGTAATGACAGGGGTATCAGCTGTGAGTGTGAAGGGACTGGTGGCCACGGGAGGTAATGACAGGGGAGTCAGCTGTGAGTTTGAAGGGACTGGTGGCCACGGGAGGTAATGACAGGGGGTATCAGCTGTGAGTGTGAAGGGACTAGTGGCCACGGGAGGTAATGACAGGGGGTATCAGCTGTGAGTGGGAAGGGACTGGTGGCTACGGGAGGTAATGACAGGGGGTATCAGTTGTGAGTGTGAGTGGACTAGTGGCTACGGGAGGTAATGACAGGGGGTATCAGTTGTGAGCGGGAAGGGACTGGTGGCTACGGGAGGTAATGACAGGGGGTATCAGCTGTGAGTGTGAGTGGACTAGTGGCCACGGGAGATAATGACAGGGGAGTCAGCTGTGAGCGCGAAGGGACAGGTGGCCACTTGAGGTAATGACAGGGAATATCAGTTGTGAGTGCGAAGGGACTGGTGGCTACGGGTGGTAATGACAGGGGAGTCAGCTGTGAGTGCGAAGGGACTGGTGGCTACGGGAGGTAATGACAGGGGTATCAGCTGTGAGTGTGAGTGGACTAGTGGCCACGGGAGATAATGACAGGGGAGTCAGCTGTGAGCGCGAAAGGACAGGTGGCCACTTGAGGTAATGACAGGGAATATCAGTTGTGAGTGCGAAGGGACTGGTGGCTACGGGTGGTAATGACAGGGGAGTCAGCTGTGAGTGGGAAGAGACTGGTGGCTACGGGAGGTAATGACAGGGGGTATCAGTTGTGAGTGCCAAGGGCCTGGTGGCTATGGGAGGTAATGACAGGGGTATCAGCTGTGAGTGATGATGGGACTGGTGGCTATGGGAGGTAATGACAGGGGTATCAGCTGTGAATGCGAATGGACTGGTGGCTCCGGGAGGTAATGACAGGGGTATCAGCTGTGAGTGCGAAGGGACTGGTGGCTATGGGAGTTAATGACAGGGCTATCAGCTGTGAGTGATGAAGGGACTGGTGGCTATGGGAGGTAATGACAGGGGTATCAGCTGTGAGTGATGAAGGGACTGGTGGCTGTGGGAGTTAATGACAGGGGTATCAGCTGTGAGTGCGAAGGGACTGGTGGCTATGGGAGTTAATCACAGGGGTATCAGCTGTGAGTGATGAAGGGACTGGTGGCCACGGGAGATAATGACAGGGGAGTCAGCTGTGAGTTTGAAGGGACTGGTGGCCACGGGAGGTAATGACAGGGGGTATCAGCTGTGAGTGTGAAGGGACTAGTGGCCACGGGAGGTAATGACATGGGGTGTCAGCTGTGAGTGGGAAGGGACTGGTGGCTACCGGAGTTAATGACAGGGGGTATCAGCTGTGAATGCGAATGGACTGGTGGCTACAGGAGGTAATGACAGGGGTATCAGCTGTGAGTGCGAAGGGACTGGTGGCTATGGGAGTTAATGACAGGGGGTATCAGCTGTGAATGCGAATGGACTGGTGGCTACGGGAGGTAATAACAGGGGTATCAGCTGTGAGTGCGATGGGACTGGTGGCTATGGGAGTTAATGGCAGGGGTATCAGCTGTGATTGATGAAGGGACTAGTGGCTATGGGAGGTAATGACAGGGGTATCAGCTGTGAGTGCGAAGGGACTGGTGGCTACGGGAGTTAATGACAGGGGTATCAGCTGTGAATGCGAATGGACTGGTGGCTACGGGAGGTAATGACAGGCGGTATCAGCTGTGATTGATGAAGGGACTGGTGGCCACGGGAGGTAATGACAGGGGAGTCAGCTGTGAGTTTGAAGGGACTGGTGGCCACGGGAGGTAATGACAGGGGGTATCAGCTGTGAGTGTGAAGGGACTAGTGGCCACGGGAGGTAATGACAGGGGGTATCAGCTGTGAGTGGGAAGGGACTGGTGGCTACGGGAGGTAATGACAGGGGGTATCAGTTGTGAGTGTGAGTGGACTAGTGGCTACGGGAGGTAATGACAGGGGGTATCAGTTGTGAGCGGGAAGGGACTGGTGGCTACGGGAGGTAATGACAGGGGGTATCAGCTGTGAGTGTGAGTGGACTAGTGGCCACGGGAGATAATGACAGGGGAGTCAGCTGTGAGCGCGAAGGGACAGGTGGCCACGGGAGGTAATGACAGGGAATATCAGTTGTGAGTGCGAAGGGACTGGTGGCTACGGGTGGTAATGACAGGGGAGTCAGCTGTGAGTGCGAAGGGACTGGTGGCTACGGGAGGTAATGACAGGGGTATCAGCTGTGAGTGGGAAGAGACTGGTGGCTACGCGAGGTAATGACAGGGGGTATCAGTTGTGAGTGCCAAGGGCCTGGTGGCTATGGGAGGTAATGACAGGGGTATCAGCTGTGAGTGATGATGGGACTGGTGGCTATGGGAGGTAATGACAGGGGTATCAGCTGTGAATGCGAATGGACTGGTGGCTACGGGAGGTAATGACAGGGGTATCAGCTGTGAGTGCGAAGGGACTGGTGGCTATGGGAGTTAATGACAGGGCTATCAGCTGTGAGTGATGAAGGGACTGGTGGCTATGGGAGGTAATGACAGGGGTATCAGCTGTGAGTGATGAAGGGACTGGTGGCTGTGGGAGTTAATGACAGGGCTATCAGCTGTGAGTGTGAAGGGACTGGTGGCTATGGGAGTTAATCACAGGGGTATCAGCTGTGAGTGATGAAGGGACTGGTGGCCACGGGAGGTAATGACAGGGGTATCAGCTGTGAGTGTGAAGGGACTGGTGACCACGGGAGGTAATGACAGGGGAGTCACCTGTGAGTTTGAAGGGACTGGTGGCCACGGGAGGTAATGACAGGGGGTATCAGCTGTGAGTGTGAAGGGACTAGTGGCCACGGGAGGTAATGACAGGGGGTATCAGCTGTGAGTGGGAAGGGACTGGTGGCTACGGGAGTTAATGACAGGGGGTATCAGCTGTGAATGCGAATGGACTGGTGGCTACGGGAGGTAATGACAGGGGTATCAGCTGTGAGTGCGATGGGACTGGTGGCTATGGGAGTTAATGGCAGGGGTATCAGCTGTGATTGATGAAAGGACTAGTGGCTATGGGAGGTAATGACAGGGGTATCAGCTGTGAGTGCGAAGGGACTGGTGGCTACGGGAGTTAATGACAGGGGGTATCAGCTGTGAATGCGAATGGATTGGTGGCTACGGGAGGTAATGACAGGGGTATCAGCTGTGAGTGCGAAGGGACTAGTGGCCACGGGAGATAATGACAGGGGTATCAGCTGTGAGTGTGAAGGGACTGGTGGCCACGGGAGGTAATGACAGGGGAGTCAGCTGTGAGTTTGAAGGGACTGGTGGCCACGGGAGGTAATGACAGGGGGTATCAGCTGTGAGTGTGAAGGGACTAGTGGCCACGGGAGGTAATGACAGGGGGTATCAGCTGTGAGTGGGAAGGGACTGGTGGCTACGGGAGTTAATGACAGGGGGTATCAGCTGTGAATGCGAATGGACTGGTGGCTACGGGAGGTAATGACAGGGGTATCAGTTGTGAGTGCGAATGGACTGGTGGCTACGGGAGGTCATGACAGGGGGTATCAGCTGTGAGTGTGAAGCGACTGGTGGCTACGGGAGGTAATGACGGGGGTATCAGTTGTGAGTGTGAAGGGACTGGTGGCTACGGGAGGTAATGACAGGGGAGTCAGCTGTGAGTGTGAAGGGACTGGTGGCTATGGGAGGTAATGACAGGGGTATCAGTTGTGAGTGCGAAGGGACTAGCGGCTACGGGAGGTAATGACAGGGGAGTCAGCTGTGAGTGTGAAGGGACTGGTGGCTACGGGAGGTAATGACAGGGGGTATCAGTTGTGAGTGCGAAGGGACTGGTGGCTACGGAAGGTAATGACAGGGGGTATCAGTTGTGAGTGCGAAGGGACTGGTGGCTACGGGAGGTAATGACAGGGGCTATCAGTTGTGAGTGCGAAGGGACTGGTGGCTACGGGAGGTAATGACTGGGGTTTCAGTTGTGAGTGCGAAGGGACTGGTGATTACGGGAATGATCGAGAAGGGGGCGTGGTTAGGTGACGGAGGAGGACGGCGGAATCTGCCGGTGGAGCCAGCGTCCAGAGTCAGCGAGAATGATCGAAAAGGGGGGCGTGGCCTCGTGTTGGTATATAAGGGGGAGATGCGCAGGAGACTCGGGGCTGTTGCAGTGGGGGTCTCCGCCTGATGCCAAGTGAACGCGTCTTCAATAAAGTGCCATCTCAAGAGAAGTGTGTCGTCATTACACACCTATGAACGCACATGAACGTCGAACCTCACGCCGAAAGCTACCGGTCACACCTGCGTCGGAGAGGGCTTTCTTCACGGGCACTTAGTCGCGAGCCCTAACACGCCAAGTGGATTTATCTGTAAAGCAGTCCGCAGCTTTGCCCCGTTGGCGTGATGTTGCTGTTGGTTGGGGGGGGGGGGGGTGTAAAGCCGTAAGCCGCCAGCTTCACCTGTCGCAAGCCATCATCGAGCCTTCCTTCCGCTCGTTCTTCACGGGGGTTGTTGGGGTTGGCGAGCCTCGCTCCGTTTCAGTGCCGCCGCGTCTGTCCGCGAGACGTCTGTCTTCAATTATTGCGATTCGACGCCAAGAGAGAGAGAGATGGAGAGAGAGAGTTGGAGAGAAAAAAAAATAATTTGTAAATGCTGCACTTTGTCTAAGAAACCAAAAGTAGCAGCAGCAGCAGCTGTGAGTGTGCATCTGTGTGGTGTGTGTGTGTGATACTGTTTGTGTGTATGACTGGGCATGCGGTATACATGCCTCTGTGTGTGTGTTTGAAGGAGAGTGGGAGCGGTAGCGTAGTGGTTCGTGACCGTGCTACGAATCCGGCAGCCTAAACCTAACATTAGTCGCAATTATCTAAACCAATCCTGGGACTCCTCAAGGTAAAACTCAGCCTTAAATGGGTGCCTGGTGCTGTTTATGAACATGAGCATTGTAGAGATTAACGTGGTGGTGTTCGCCACAGCATCCTTATCAGCCTTCATAGATGCTCCCTTACTTGCTCCGACAGAACTGTGTAGGCTGTATGGGGGATCTTTGTCTCTTTTTTTTTAAAAGAATGCAATGGTTAGTGCAATGCACGAGAACGCCAGAGACCTGGATTGCATATCGGGCCAGGAAAGTACACTAGTGGTGAGGTAGTATTTGCACCTGTTCCGGACCTCCCTTAGGTTGGCTCAGCCTAAAATAAACAATCACAAATAAGCACTTGATGCGGTGTTTAGACGTCAGCTGTGTACGTTCTGCATGCATTGCGTGGCCATGTCATGTGACATGAGGGCAAGATGGGGGGGACAGATCCCCTGGTCACAAGCCTGCCTTTTGCCGGCTACTCACCACCAAATTGTGTGGCTTATTAATCTGAGTTGTTTCCAGCCTGCGCACGCGTTTCCGTTTGTTACCAAGTGAGATGTTTTTGTTTGTCTCTGTGAGTGTTTATAGGTGCTTCTGTGTGTGTGTGCGTGCATTTGTGCATGCTTGTATGTGTGTATGTGGCGTGGATCTGTGTACATTTCCTAATCCCGTTCTCAGTACTTTCCTGTCTGACCTGCACATGCCCTAAATCCGGGCTAAGGTGGCTTCACTGGTGCCTCACAATGGTCCGCTTTATCCAGAAGAGGCCGCATATAAATAGGGCTTTAACCTCTCTCACCTCTGCCATGGCTCCCTGATCCTTGCTCCAACCCTCTCTCTGCGTGAAGGCACCGGCTCAGCCAGAGTTTTGGTTAAGAGTCGTGGGTGTGAAATTCCGCAGTCATCACGGCGTTTTCCAGAAGGTAAATATCACTGAATTCCACACTTTATTAGAATTCCGCATCAACATCGCATTTATTGACACACTCAACGTATCCCCCCACCCCACCCCACCTCTCTCTCTCTCTCCTCGCTCACATTATGCAAGGGGCGCCTTAAATGGATTAGTTTTGCTTCAAATGCCTCGACGCTTATGGGTAGAGGTATCGTCCCCGACACCGCTCTCATCCCGGGAATGGAGGAACGGGATAGCGCACAACGGCAGCACCGGTACATCATACTTCCGCAGCACCTCCCACAAGACATTGCGGGGAACACAGTCACGTGCTTTCTCCAAGTCTACAAAGCAGAGGTAGACTGGAGAAGCGTACTCCCATGACCCCTCAGATCTCTGTGAGAGGGAATAGAGCTGGTCCATTGTTCCACGATCATGACGGAGTCCGCATTGTTCCTATTGAATCCGAGGCTCGACCACCGGGCAGAGCCTCCTCTCCAGCACTCTGGCATCAGCTTTACCTGGGACGTTGAGGAATGTGATCCTTCTGTAGTTGGAGCACACCCTCTGGTCCCCTTTTTAAAAAAAATGGATACCACGACCCCAGTTTGCCAATCCAGAGGTACTGTACCCGCCTTCCATGCAACATCGAAAAGGCGTGTTAACCACGACACTCCTACACTGTCCAGCGCTTTCAACACCACTGGGCGAATCTTGTCCACTGCAGCAGCCTGGCCACTACAAAGGCCCTCGACCGCCGCAGCGACTTCAGCAGCCGTGATGGATCCGACCCCCGCCAACCTGAGGAGGGTCACGTCCACCGGGTTGAGGGAGCTCCTCAAAGTGTTCCTTCCACCTCTCAACTATCTCCTGAGTTGAGGTCAACGTTACGCCGCCACCCTTACTGAAAACAGCCTGGGCCGTGTCCCATCGACCCCCCCCCCCCCACCCCGTCCTAAGGCGTCGGATGGTTTGCCAGAACATCTTTGAGGCCGCCCAGTCGTCCCTCTCCATGGCCTCGCCAAACTCCTCCCACGCCCCGGGGATTTCGCTTGAGCGACCGCTGCAGCTGCCGCCCTCTTGGCAAGCCGGTAGCTCTCAATCGAGTCGGAAGACTTTTTTTCCGAGCATAGCTCGGAAATCCTCCTTCGTCATCTTGACAGCTTTCCTCACCACTGGTGTCCACCAGCGGGTCCTGCGGTTGCCGCCATGACAGGCACCAACTGCCTTCAGGCCACAGCTTGTCGCAGCCGCATCGACAATCGAGGTCCTGAACATTGTCCCCTTCGGACTCAATGTCCACGACCTCCCCTGGAGTGCAGAAGTTTTCCCGGAGGTGGAAAATAAAATCTTTCTGCACTGGGCCTTCTGCCAGACGTTTCCAGAAAATTCCGCGCTATTCTTTTGGGTATTGCACGTCTATCTGGTCGGTGTCCCAAGCATCAGATCCAACTTACCACCAGATTGTGATCAGTTGACAGCTCTGCCCCTCTCTTTACACGAGTGTCCAGAAAATTCAATCTTAGGTCCGATGATACAACTATGAAGTCAATCATTGACCTTCGGCCCAAGGTGCTCTAGTGCCAAGTGCACTTATCAGCATCATTGTGCTCAAACATGGTGTTTGTTTATATTCTTGGTTCTTTCGGTAAAGAACCAAGAATATGAATCCCTGCAGTCACGAAAGCTTTAAATCAAAATGGTGTTTTTTATTGACATTCCGTGACTAGCGCAGAATTCCAATAATCTCACCGTTCGAGTTCAGATCGGGTGGGTGGGGGGGGGGGCATTCTTCCCAATCACGCCTCTCCAGGTACTGGATCGTTTCCCACGTGAGCATTGAAACGATGGAGTCGGTAGGTGGCACTCTGTCGAACACTGCACCCACCATCTCGAAAGAGGCCAAATACTCTGGTTCCAGTGCCAGTGCTGTGTATGGAGGTGAGACCAACTATATCTAGTCGGTACCTTTCCACCTCCTCCACCAGCTCTGGCTCCTTCCCCCCCAGTGACGTGACATTCCACGTCCCAATCGCGAGTGTCCATCACCAAGGTCCAGTCCATTTGAGACCATTCCTCTCCTTGTCAGACTGGCATCGCACCCGCCCCTCACCGTTCGTCCTGCGGATGGTGGGCCCACAGGACGGCGCCACGTTGCTATTTTCGTGTGGGCCCGACCGGATTATATGGGTCACCCGGCCACCAGGCGCTAGCCGGTGAACACCACCCCCAGGCCTGGCTCCAGCAGTGTGTTTCGGTGTCCCTTGTCCGGGCGAGGTTCTCAAATTTGTATATTTTTGAACCGTTCATGAGGGGCTTTCTTGTACCGTTATTTGTCTGTGACCTCCCCCCAGACCTGTTCACCAAGGGAGACCCTACCAGGAGTACAAGACTGTAGGCAACATAGCTCTGAGGGTCATTGTAACACACAAACCCCAACACCATGACAAGATTACAAACCCCGGGAGGTCTTCTGCTGCCGATGAGAACTCATATTTTTAAGTTGAATGACCTACCATGACCAATATCTGCAGTACAGATGTAATGGTTGTGCTCCTATTGTGGATAAAGAGGTCTTCTTCTGGAGCTCTTCTCTTTGACACAGGGTGATGCACTGCCAGCTGCAGGAGTTCTGAATTTGAAGTGTGTCTCATGACCTAATGCCTATAGCACAGTTGGAATATAATGAAAAAGGCCAAGAAGTAATAAAAAAGGTATCTTGCTGACAAGATGAAATGTTGCTTTTGGAGTTCCACAATCCCTTGTGTGCTTTTTATGTTATGCATGGTGTAATACCACCATAGCTTTTTTTTATCCAAACATCGTCCCAAATTAGTTTAACTGTCGTATTCTGTGAATGCTCTATTTTTTGACGTGTCAAGCCATAGGAATAACAATTCGCGTGTATTAGGCTCTGAAACGGCATGGCATTTCAAAGGGCCTTAACAAAACACAAAATAAACGGAAATATACAAAATGCCACCAGGACAAAATAATTGAGAAAAAATGGTGTTCCTCAGTAATTAGCACGTTTCAAAGTGAGAGCACCCCTGGCACAGACCTTGACGTTCAATCATGGGCGTGGCATTAAATGGCAATTACTTTGGTTTTTTTCCGATTTGCAGAATCGTTTAATAAGTGAAACTATCGCGGAACGAATGAGCCATGAGACATTTGGTGAACGCCATTTTTATTGTATTTCTTTTATTTTCCACAACAATGCCGAAGCAAAAGGAACCGGGATAGACGCCGTCCGAGTGATCGATGAACTACGCACACTGATTGGCAAACACAAAGGAGAGAAAATACAGAACGAGATGACAAGCAGAAGGCGTCAAAGAAATGGGGGGAACAACTATAAAAACATTTTACTTTACCAGGTAAGGCCCCACTGAGCTCTAGAGCCGCTCTTTTTTCTCGAAGCGACCCGGCCACAAATGATAACGCAACGAAGCGGCTTATCATCACGTGCACATTTACAGCAGCCGAATACTCTGCACGCTCGTTGATTCTAAATGTGGAGGGGAAAAACCGGAGGACCTGGAGAAAAATACACGCGACCGCGGGAAGAGAAACATACAAGACTCCAAATATACCGGCATCGTCAGGGTTGGGTTCGAATCCACGACCTCCTGTATACCGGGCGTGGTAGTTAACATCTCGCCACCCAAGCACGCAGGGGCAATACAACAGCCACCGGGATTCAGGGAATTGTCAGATTCCCAGGACAAGCCCGGAAACACGAAGCGACAGAGAGGTGGGCAGCCCAGGCTGTTTAGGTAAAGGTGCAACCCTGCAATTGGCGCCACGGTGGCGAGATGTTAACTACCTCGTCAGGTATACAGGAGGTCGTGGGTTCGATGCCAACCCTGACGCCTGTTGTATATTTGGAGTTTCCATGTTCTCCCCGTGGTCGCGTGGATTTTTTTTCGGCTCCTCCGGTTTTTTCCCGGAGGAGCCGAAAAAATGTGGAGGGGAAAAACCGGAGGACCTGGAGAAAAATCCACGCGACCGTGATGAGTGTTTTCTAAATCCTACCACTTCGTGAGGTTTGCATCATCACTTGGTGCGAAATCAACAGTGATTGTGCGAGGGGAGAATGGTCCCCATCACAGGAATGTGGAATTTCCACCAATGGCTCTGCCCCAGCCAATGGCTGGGCACTTGTTAAAGAATGGGCACACTCATGTTGGCTTCTGTATACCCGATTTTGCATGGGAGACAATATGGTGCATTCGCCTGTTCTTTGGAAGTGTTGTGAAATGTGGCACGCCACTCATCTGAAGAAGGCACTCACCTGAATGAGGAAACGGGTGTTGTATAAATTTGGATCACGTACTATCCTTCCACACACACCTATGCTTCTGGCATTCAGAGTCTTGAGCAAATAGTGTTTGCAGGCAACGCAATCCATCAGCCTTAAAGAGCAGGCACTCGGTGTTGGGTTAGTTCAGGTAAGTGTCTATTGTTGTGTATTCATTTTGAAATAGACCCGTGCGACGTGACAGCCACTGATTTCATCGTTAAAGTTCGAGTACCCACTTAGTGTGTAGACTTTACAGTCGTGCTTGCGTGTATGGCTGTCAACTGTTTTTTGGGGTCTATCCATCTTAAGGTGTTGTTGTTTGAATCTTTGGGTTCTAGGAAATGTCAGGCACAGCCGACTGAAATGCTCAGCTTTTGTGTGAAATCTCCATGTCAGCCGATTCGACGTACAAAGATGGATGTGTTACTTTTATATTGTGTTTTTTTTCTTCCACAGTTGTATTTCAATCGAACTGTCAGAGTGATGTCGCGAGACGCGGATTTTTACTCGTTAGCCCGAGCACAGCAGCGCGACTCCTGCGGCTTAACGAACAGCCTGCAGAAGGGGGCAACACACAGAACTCCTTCTGAAATCCCTTCAGGTGATGCTTTTTTTTCACACACTTAGGGGGCAGCACTCTCTCACATGCACTGCGACAGATAAACGTTCATCCAATGACATTCAAGCCAACATTTTTGGCCTGATTCTCAGAGCTAGAATTTACCCAAATCAAGCAATACAATTACATTATGAGTTTTTTGTGTGTGTGTGCAATTTATAAGTGACTGGGTAGAGACCATCAGCTCGTTACATATGACAACCTAGTTTAATCTACGGGTGGCTTCCCAACTTTAAACCCACAATTTTCAGCAGCGCCTGCTCAATCATCTGATTCCCAAAGCCATTGGGGCAGGTCATATATATATTTAAATATTATTTTTGTTCCCCTTCTCAAGTATACAGTCTCATGGAATGGCATAAAGAAGTTTACATTTGCAATCAGTACAGTGATCATTGCACCACCCTGTGTAATTTAATGGCCCTCGAAGATCACGTGACAGAATTAATTTGAAAGTTTTTTAAACAAGGGCCTCAATTCACACGAGGAGCACAACTTCTATATGTCACATGTCAACAATACAACCGGGTGTTTTTTTTTAAACTTATAATCAGAAAATACATAACATCAACTGAAAGTGTCCAAGATAATTTGACATTTTGTGTATTTGTTGTCATTGGTGTCTGGACAGAGAGCGTCATCTCCTTGCTTCGCTTGAGAATCCAGTTTCATCACAGGCGGTGGAAATCCGCATTCGATTTTGCATTCTCAGCAGTGGCGGCTGCGTGATCTGACACGCTATTAAACCTTAAATCCAGTGAGTCGCATCATTCATTCAATGTTTTGATTTTATTGTATTGAAAAAAAACACCAGGGGAAGGTACAGCATACGGTCAGACGGGGTTGCCTGGGGTGCTGCGGTGGCGGGATGTTCACTACCTCGCTGTGATATGCAGGAGGTCGTGGGTTCGATCCCAACGCTTACGCATGTATGAATTTGGGGTTTGCACGATGCTTTCAGGAGCGTTGCGGGGGGTAGGCAAATGAGGATTGAGAGGGTGTGGTGCGGCGGTTGGGTGACTCACGGTATTCAACGTCTTTTTTCTTTTATAAACGTCTTATATATAATCTTTTAATTTGGATTAAACCTGCGTTCTCAATGATGATTCTTGCCAGTACTGTGTTTTTTTTGCCGATCCACAGTCGTCGTACTAATTTTACGTCGGGCGATGCGGAATTATATTGCAAAAGGCAAAATTCACTCTGCTTCTCTATTGTGAGTTCTAAGTTACAATCCCTGTCACGATCCATGTTGTTGGACACTTTTCAAGTTTTAGAACCTTTATGGGCTGTGCTTAGCAACTGTGTGCAAAAAAAAACAGAGATGAGTTTCGCAGATTCTAATTTTATTTTTTATTAAAAAATGTTCTCTATCGCAGAATTTAGGATTGGTGCTTTGTTTACAATACACTCGTATTCTTAAACAATGTGTCTTCATGCTCAAAACATTTGACGTCGCCCAAATCCATGGAACAGTACTTTTGTGGCAGCAAAAGCTTTGACATGTGATGGCATTGAAGTAATTTCACTCCCTGTAATGTCACATTTCCAGATCAATCAAAAAAGATTTTTCCTGGATCAATCGAAATTTCGTATCTGGGCCCCAATTTTTGTTGGATCGTGATGGATTGATGCGACAATCGGGATCACCTCCATAAAGTGGCCTCATCTTGCCATCAAAACAGACGCACGGCTATTGTGAATAATGCACGAGATTACACCCTTATTGTGCAATTCAAGACGACAAGCAATCGAAATGAGACGCCGATTTGAATGTAGCCAGATGATATCTTTAATACGTGAAACAGAGAAGGGCTGCGTGATAGCAATGGGATCACGTGTCACACATTCACAGGACTCTCCGTGGCGTTTTCCCCATCCCATTATCCGCCGACGCACTTAGGGCTGGCACCTGTCCTGGTTTTCCCAGGATCGTCTCTCTTTTTTTTTTGCAAAAGCTGTCCCGAAAAGTCAATAAATGTTCCCAGGAAAGTGAAAAAAAATTCAGTTCTCAGCTTTGCCATTTGCGCAACAATACACCACTCAGGACGACGCGCGCGCACGGAGCCCTTCCCACGTCCCGTGACAATATGTTCCGCTTCCATTCTGTAATTCAGACGACTCTACTAGCAAACCGCAAGCCACGGCAATGCTCCTGCACCCACGGACCCGAGGGCCAACGATGCAGCGCTGTCGGCGCACTGCCTCCCGGCTCCGCGCTCCTCCGCAGGTCCAATCGAACGCCATTCACGACGGCGAGGAGGATGAGGGGGAGGGGAGGAGGAGGAGAGCCTGAATGGCAAAACGTGCGAGCAAACAACAGGGACCGCTGCACAAACACCGGGGCCGATTCATTAAACCGCATTCGCAGGCATCAAGGGCAGTGTGTGAAGGTTGCCGGGGACAACCTCGACGATTGTGAGATCGTTGTTCGTTTGTCCAGTGAGGAACCGGCGCCTGCTGTACTGCATTTGAATCGGCTGGCCCTGACACCGCCGTGTTTTGCCTCCGTGCTGTTTCGCTGGCGGTTCGACTGCGCGTTTTAGTTTGGGAGAAGAGCATGGCTTGTGTGAAGCAGATGAACGCTGGTCAGTGCACTGGGCTGTTATAGGCAATAACTATTTCCTTAAGCGACACGCAATTGCCTTTGGATTAACACGACTGGTTTGCATCACTTAAGACCAATCTGCCCCGAATGTGCCTGGTATCATCAGATTCTGGAAGTTTAGCAGGCTTGAGCCTCGGTAGTACTTTAAACTGAGCTAAACTATTTTTTTTATTTTACCAGGTAAGGCCCACTGAACTGTATAGATTTTTTTTCAGAAGCGCCACAAATGATAGCACAGCGAAGTGGCTTATCACATGGAAATGCATAGCAACCAAATACTCTAAACGCGTGCACGTTGATTCTCAATGCGGAGGGGAAAACCGGAGGGTTCCGGGAATAATCCACGCGACCACAAGGGACAGAGAGAAACACGCAAACTCCAAATATACATACTCTTTGGTTCTTTCGGTAAAGTCACGTAGGTATTAAAATAATAGATCACGACGTTTCGATCGCAACACAAGCAATCGTCATCAGGTGGGACAAACACAGCTCACTTCAGCATTGTTTTCTTGCTGTGGTTGTCCCACCTGATGACGATTGCTTGTGTTGCGATCGAAACGTCGTGATCTATTATTATTATTTTATATCTACGTAACTTTACCGAAAGAACCAAAAAGTATGGATTCCTGCAGTTACGAAAGCTTCAAATCAAGATCCAAATATACAGCAGCAGGCGTCAGGGTCGGGATCGAACTCACAGACCCTCCTGTATACCAGGCGAGGTAGTTAACATCTCCTAGCCACCGTGGCGCGCCCTCCGATGGATGGCGACCCAGAGCTTGCCAGGTGTTGGAGGCGTCGGGCTGAGAGGCGGCCAGTAGAGAGGAGTTCTGAGCGGCGTCATTCCCTCGGCATTCGTGGGGTTTATTTCAGTCCCCTTTCCCTGTTTCCTACCACAAGCCAAACATTCATTTATGGCGTTGGTCAAGCATCCCGACGCAGGATCTGCCTGAAAAACGATTCTTGAGACTCCTTGAGTCTTGGCAAGTTAAATAACTGGCAGCATTATAATAATTCCTTGCAGATCCTATACATTGATTTGTTGCTTGTGATGTAAATATGGCTTCAGTATGAATCTATAGATGGTTATTTTATGAGTTCGGACAACCACCTACGCTTTGCGAGAATAGAAGAGGAATGATTATTAACACAACCCCAAGCATGTATCATTGGGAGTGATGTTTGGTGCTGTCTGTGAGTCTCACGTTATTAAAATTCTTGCAACGCTGGCACCGGTGCCATTCAACCCCCCTGCCAACATCACCACCGCCGCCTCCTCCTCCACCGCCTCCTCCTCCACCGCCTCCTCCTACTCCTCACTTTTGTAGTGCAAAGATTTAAACCGTCTGGCTCGGCTGGTGTGGGAGGGATGGACATCTAAAGGAGAGTCAACAGAGAGGCACATGTTTGAACAGCGCACGTTATTCAATATCTGGGGCAGTAGGCTTGGCTTGGATACAAACGGAGGCGGGTGGGGGAGATGTAGGGTGCTTGCCCAAACGTCCAAGGTTCAAACGGTTCATAATGCTTCTGCCACTTGCCCTGATTTAGCCCAGACTCTCCTGGTTTTGGGAGTAAGGTGCATGATGTTGCACAATTGTGCACACAAATGCAAAGATCGCCCCGTGTAGCCTTAACAGATTGTCGGGGCAAGCCTTGTTAGCGAGCGCCTATGAAGGCCGGAAACGGTACACGAGGGGGTGGGTGGCCAGCACCACGCCCGACCGCCTTTGTCTCCCCAGTGGCGATGTTTACACACCGCACCAGGTACTCATTTGAAGATGAGTCGACCTAGGGGAGGCCCAGGACCGGTTCAGATAATCGTCACCAGTGTTGGCCGTGGGCGTAGCGCATTGCACTAACCGCTACACCACCGCTCCCCACTCCTGTGCACACACACACACACACCCATACACACACGCACAATAACATAATGAAAGTAAAGCTAACAATTTTGATGAAAGGATAAAGTGTTTAATCGGGGCGCATTAATTGCTACGACATACGGATCGGGCATGGACACTGGTGGCAAACAATGGCCAAGAAAGTTGAAAACTGCGTAGGGAAGCGTGGAGAGATTCGTGCTTAGGATTACACTTCGAGACAGAGGGAGGGGAGCCGATGTACGTTGAACGTCTTTCACACCGTACGTAGCCAACTGTGCTAATCGGAGGTGCGGCGACCACGGTTTGAGCTGGCGATGTTATCGGAGAACATGCACAGGTTAAAGACACGTAGGCTCTCGCGACAAAACTCATCCATAACACAGGTTGTTTTTTTTTTTTAGGTGAGATCGCGTAAAGATATAAATGTGTCGTTAAACCCACCACCACCCGACACAGCCATTTGGTAAGGTTTGTCAGGGAAACAGAGCGTGGCCAATTCGTCACTAGTACACCACACCGGTGTGTTGGTTGAGCCAACTAGCTGGCGAAACGTCAAATTCAGATTGTATATGTTGTGGCCTTGGTGTGCTGTACTATATTCTTAGTTTTTTTTCTGTAAAGTCACGTAGATGGAAAATAAAAATAAAGTTAAAATTATAAAATAAAATTACATTTTTTTAATTAAAAATACAAATCATTAATTGATAAAATGTATCAATTGTGCTGTACGAGTAACGAATTGGCATGTTCTGTTGACGTGACAAACCTCACTAATTGGCTGTGTCGGGTGCTGGTGGGTTTAACGACACATTTTATATATGGACGCGATCTAACCCCCAAAAACAACAACAACAACAACAACCCGTGTTATGGATCAAGGCTTCATGTTGACCGTGTTGAAGAGTAGGTGGGCTTACTAGAAGGAACCACGCATTATGGGACCGTGAGGGATGGAGTCAAACAGCTTGTGGGGCAGCCTCCACCCAGCAGTGAACAGATCGTGACTGATGATGTGGAAGTGCACACGGAGCTACGTATCCACTGACCTCGGTTTGCTATCTGGCAATGGCAACATTGTCAGTAATGGCAATATTAGGAAGCCGCTGCAGTTATGCGCTTTTAAATCTATGGAGTCAAAACTAATTTCTTGAGAACTGACTTTTGTCTTGAGTTTGTTGTCCTTACCGCGCACCTCCGATTTAGCACGGTTGGATACGTAGGTTGGGAACGAAGTTCAACGCGCATACGTACAACATCAGTGTGGCAAGTATTTATGGGAACATGCCCTGGGGCTTTCTCTGCGTACGCCTGGTGAGGTTTGCGAAGAGTTTCGCTGGTGACACAAAAGTCGTGTGACCATAGCCCTGCCCCACTTAGTAGCCATTCTTAAACAGAGCCTATCACCTCCTTTAGTCAGCATCAACAGCCATGCTTTATCCACTGCTTGATGATGGTTTCACCCAAGATGGACCAGTGATGCAACAATGAAATCCAGTTCGTGCACAAGACCTCATCTCATCACTCTGTCCATCACGGCGTTTAGACATCCCGTTTGGGTCTGTGCTCCTCCTTTGCAGTCACTCATCTGGAAGACTGGCCATCTTCCCTTCCGGCTGCAACCATTGTTCTCAGAAAGTGATACTTATTTTATCGACCCCGAAGGGATAATGAGCTGAAGTGACCCGCACCTGTGAGTTGAAGCCATGACCGTCTCTCTCTGATCACCACTCTGCTGCCTCTATACGTTTTTTTCCTATTCATTAAAATGTGGCCAAACACACACAAAGCACCGACGTTGTGTCGAACCAAGCTTGTGGAGCTCTACCGATGCGCCTTCGGGTTGCGTTCGTTGGCACGACGTCCGACGTTTCACCGCACGTGCTGCGGCGCTGCTCCGGGAGGCGAAATTCCGTTGCCGAGGAACGGAAGTTTCCGCGCAGCTGAAAAATGTTGGGGCGCGCGGAGCGAAACGTCGAAGGACGCCACGCGGTAGTACGACGCGCCGCACGACCGTGATTTGTGCGGCGCACGTGCCGTGACGACGGCCTCCGCGCGCGGCCACGCGAACCGAGGCTGCGCTCTCTCGTGCCGGCGTAAGCAGCTGGGTGCGCTCCGTGCAACTTCGTTCGGCGAGGGGGCAGAGATCACCGCTGTGGCCCCCTCCACCCAACCTCCCCCCCCACCACCACCACCGCACGGGGAGCGATGCGGATCTCGTCTGCAGCCTTGTTTTGGCGCTGCTGATTTGATGTGGCAGGCAGCCTTGATTGCCCGTAGAGGTGGAGCGCGAGATAAGCGCGACTTGCGTGGAGGCGCGCAGGAAAAACGGGCGCAATCGCGTCTGAAGCCGATCGGAACTTCTGGCCACCAATTCACTCTTAATCTCTAGCCCACAGTGCAACCCGTCTGCGCGGCGAACCATCCCGCCTCCGGTGCCAGTGGTGCGTTCGTCTGGCCCTTCGGTGCTGATGTGCACACGTTAGTTCGCTTCTCGCGCCCCCGCAACGTTACGTGCCCCCAAACAAAATAAAAATAAAAAAAATTCGCGGACGTTAAAAGTTGCCAGCGGATGCCGATAGGAATCTTTCGCATTTGTTGCCGATCGCAATCGAGCGCACCACCGCTTGCAAGAATGTTTCCAACGTGCGATCGGTCAACAGAGATGTCTCTTCGCGCGCCTCGCCGAGACGGCGGTGAGTATTTTTAGCTGAACGGAGCATTTACACAAGCGACGTGGAGTGAACGCGCTGATTTTTTTTGTTCCACGTTTACATCACGGCCCAACGCCACGGCTTTTATTGTCTGTGATGAAAAACTGGCAGACGTGGCAGAACCTCGTCCTCTGCTTTGTACCTACAATCAAGCAACAACAATAACAACGACGACATTGAGCAGCCCTTTGTCTATCCACTGCTGGATGAAGGTCTCCCCCAAGATACGTTAACCGTACTTCACGCTTCCTAAGTCGCGCTTGGTGAAGAACGGGGGCCCAAGAATGGTTCCGGATATCACTCGCCGTGGCCGGGAATCGAACTCAGGTTGTCTGGTTCATAGCGCAGGGCTCACAACTGTGCTTTTATAAGGATGATGTATAAAGCAATGCTCATATTGGTCATTGCTGCACTTTACACATTAAGACTGAATGTAGCGCTTTGCCTCTGGGAATGCATTAAAAAAATGATATTAAACAGGCTGCTGGCCCTAAAATGTCACAGTCGCTTGTCTTCGCCAAGTAAAGTGATCGTCTGTGTAACGGAGTGGCCAAGTCGCTTGCTGACTGCCACCGCTCCCCAGGTCACTCCTCCAAACGCGTTGCAGTGGTTGAAAGTTGAGCCGCGATGATGGACCTTCCTCCTCCTTGGAATGACATTACATCCAAACGCTGATTTCATAACTACACAGCCCTTTTTTCAAAGCACTGCTGGGCGAAATCCTCCCCACACTATGTTGGTCTTGTATGTTCGTTTGACCATACTTCACTGTGCTAGTTAGTGGCTTCCGCAGTCGGGGAGGGGGGGGGGGCTGAACCGGTGGCGAGATGTTAAGTACCTCGCCTGGTATACAGGAGGTCGTGGGTTCGAGCATGATCCTGACGCCTGCTGGATATTTTAAGTTTGCGGGTCTCTCTCCTCGTGGTCGTGTGGATTTTTCTCCGGGTCCTACGATTTCCCCCTCCACATTTAGAAACACGCGTTGAGATTGTTTGGCTGAAATTAAACACGCGTTGAGATTGTTTGGCTGAAATTAAACACGCGTTGAGATTGTTTGGCTGAAATTAATTTCCACGTGATGAGCCACTTCGTCGAGCGAACATTTGTTGTCATGCCGCTTCTGAAAAAGAGCTACGTAGTTCAGTGGGCCTTGGCTGGTAAAATAAGAACAATCGCTTTTGTTTTATTACGCATGTCACGTGCCATCAGTGTTGACTGTGGCTGGGAGTCGAACTCAGGCTACTGCTTTCACAGCACAATGTTGTGCATCACTATGCCACGGCTCTACCCCTTTACCGCAATGTGCCTATGTTATATTCTATCTGGTTACTACCTGTCTCGGTTTGAGTCTCGGAATTGGCATCTGTGTTCGGGACCCAGGAATCGATTCGTAGCGAGCCGTGGTGGCATCATGTTGAAGTTTATTTAGGACACTGCGCCGTATTTTTAATATATATAAAACAGACCTAGGCTGACCGAGAAACCTGTGTGGGTTTAGTCTGTGTTGGTTTAGTCCGCACCTCCGATTAGCATCGTTGGCTACATGCGGTGCGAAAGAAGTTCAACGTACAATCCATACATAGACTAACGCAGTCACTCACCCACTCACATAGTCACTTACCCACTCACTCACCCATCCTCCGAGTGGCACGATTGGCTGCGTATGGTGCGAAAGAAGTTCAACATGCGTACGTAGAAGGTGGTGAGCCTGTTTCCCTAGGCTTCACCAGCGAATCGCGAAGAGTTTCTTCTTTCACATCATCAAGGATCTGGGCTCGATTCCCGACTCGGATATGTTCTTGCCCTGTTCTCCACGTTCTCCGGTTTCCTCCCATAGCGCAAAAGAACAACCACAATGCAACTGGTGTTGGCCAAACATCCCAATGCTGAAAGATTACCTGCAAATTACTCAATAGGGATTACACAGCAGCAGCAGTAACAACATTACCTCCCCGTTACCCCCCCCCCCTCTCCTCCTCCCCACAATCCCCCTTCCTGCTCCCACCCCGTTGTGAAAAACCTGGCAGGACCCTCCTGAAAAAGTGTCAAGACCCCAGTGAAGCTTTCCTACGTAAATAAACGTATAAATATCAATCGTTCTATATCGCATTCTTTCTCACCGTTTGAGAAATATGCTTTTCAATCTCAATGGCAATTATTTATATCATCATGCCTAAGACTGTGGGAGGCGGATATGCAAATAACAATTTACTCCGGCATTCCTGTAATATCGGCGCCGACATTGGTGACTTCGATCCAGACGCGTAGTGCCTGTGAAACATCTGTGGGATCTGGCAGAAGGAAGACGGCTTAGGCACCGGTGGCGCTGTGGTGACCACTTGAAATCGTCCAGGTGTGACGGATGCAGCGATGCTATCCGCACTCTCTGGATGTATCCGATTGTTTATGTGTAAAACGTTGACACGGAGGTTTTGATCCTAGCATCTCAGACGTGCGGGAAAGCACGCTGCGTAGGCTTGCGGTACGATGCGAAATCTATTTTCACGCTGTGTCGATTATCGCGATATGAGTGTCCCGTTAACGTTGACATTTGAATTTCACTCCCATTGTGGTTTTGGTGCTCTATTTGCCATTACCAATCGAACCCAAAAATACACCTGTATTATGGATGACATTGGTCACCAAAGCCTACCCAAAAATACACCTGTATTATGGATGACATTGGTCACCAAAGCCTACCCAAAAATACACCTGTATTATGGATGACATTGGTCACCAAAGCCTACCCATAAATACACCTGTATTATGGATGATATTGGTCACCAAAGCCTACCCAAAAATACACCTGTATTATGGATGACATTGGTCACCAAAGCCTACCCAAAAATACACCTGTATTATGGATGACATTGGTCACCAAAGCCTACCCAAAAATACACCTGTATTATGGATGATATTGGTCGCCAAAGCCTACCCAAAAATACACCTGTATTATGGATGACATTGGTCGCCAAAGCCTACCCAAAAATACACCTGTATTATGGATGATATTGGTCGCCAAAGCCTACCCAAAAATACACCTGTATTATGGATGACATTGGTCGCCAAAGCCTAGCCAAAAATACACCTGTATTATGGATGACATTGGTCGCCAAAGCCTACCCATAAATACACCTGTATTATGGATGATATTGGTCGCCAAAGCCTACCCAAAAATACACCTGTATTATGGATGACATTGGTCGCCAAAGCCTACCCAAAAATACACCTGTATTATGGATGACATTGGTCGCCAAAGCCTAGCCAAAAATACACCTGTATTATGGATGACATTGGTCGCCAAAGCCTACCCATAAATACACCTGTATTATGGATGATATTGGTCGCCAAAGCCTACCCAAAAATACACCTGTATTATGGATGACATTGGTCGCCAAAGCCTACCCAAAAATACACCTGTATTATGGATGATATTGGTCGCCAAAGCCTACCCAAAAATACACCTGTATTATGGATGATATTGGTCGCCAAAGCCTACCCAAAAATACACCTGTATTATGGATGATATTGGTCGCCAAAGCCTACCCAAAAATACACCTGTATTATGGATGATATTGGTCGCCAAAGCCTACCCAAAAATACACCTGTATTATGGATGATATTGGTCGCCAAAGCCTACCCAAAAATACACCTGTATTATGGATGACATTGGTCGCCAAAGCCTACCCAAAAATACACCTGTATTATGGATGATATTGGTCGCCAAAGCCTACCCAAAAATACACCTGTATTATGGATGATATTGGTCGCCAAAGCCTACCCAAAAATACACCTGTATTATGGATGACATTGGTCGCCAAAGCCTACGTGTTAAACAGTACCAATAAAGTTGACGTAATCATTATTAAACTGCAGCTCGCTCAACGTGAGCCTGCCAAGAGCGTTTGCAGTCACTTCTTCGAGCTATCATTTGCGATGGCCGGGACGATTCTGAAAAAGAAGCCGCGTAGCTCAGTGGGTCCCATCACAAATCGCTGTGAACGCAGCGCAGCAAATCGACGTGGGCAGCCCTCAGTTGACGCCGACACGGAAGCAGCCGACCCGAAGGCCGTGAACTTGTGCGAGACGGCCAGTCGCCACGTCCCCGCTGCGATGGGCGCTCGTCAGACAAAGATTCCCCGTGTAGCCTTAACATAATGTAGGGGCAAGTGCTATGAAGGCCGGCACGGCACACACGAGGGGTTGGGTGGACCAGCACCACGCCCGACCGCCTTTGTCTCCCCCAGTGGCGATGTTTACTACACACCGCACCAGGCACTCGTTTGAGGCCGAGTCGACCTAGGGGAGGCCCAGGACCGGTTCAGACAATCGTCGCTGGGTGTTGACCGTGAGCGGAAATCGAACCCGGGCCGTCGGGTTCACAGCGCAGCGCGCTAACCGCTCCACCACCGCTCCCCCACACACAGCACACAGCCCACCCCCCCCCCTACGATCGCAAACGACACGTCCGCTCGTCCGCCCGTCACGTCAGCGCTCACCCGCGTGCGTGCGCGGAGTTAACGGGGGTCGCGACATCGTGTGTCCATTGAGCAGGAATTGTAAACTGGCGACGGCGAGGTACGCTCAAATAAATATCCGCCTTGCCCCCCCCCCACCACCACCACCTTCCCACACCCACCCCTCCCCAAGCCTAAATAAATAAAAAGAAACTCGTGCTCCAAGTGAGACAGTCTGTGCGGTAATTGAGCAAGGGGAAGTCTGCCCGTGCCTCCGATCCTCGCGTCGATAGGGGCTGTTCGGCGCTGTCGCCGCCGTGGTGAGGAGGTGGGGGGGGGCGCTGACGCAGGCGATGGGCGCGCAACAATGCCACGCTTGTCCAACGCGCCGCGCTTATCTGCGGCGAGCTCGAGTGATGGTCGGCAAAATATCACGTCCCTCCCTCCATCCCTCCATCCCTCCCTCCTCCTCCTCCTCCTCCCGCACGGGGTGCACGCAGCAAACATCAGCACGTGGAGCGATCGCGGAATCCCCCCGCGCGCGCGCACGTACGCATGGGCACAGCCGAGGGCATGCGGGCTCGTGACATTTAACGCGCATTCCGAGCACGCTGCTTTACGTAACGAGAGAGAGAGAGAAATGCATGAGACGGGCATATCTGTGCTGCTGCTACTGCTGTCTCTTTGCGGGTGTGCTGGCGAGTGCAAGAAGTATTCGATTCGCGGGTGGCTACGCCAGTGCTATCCACTGCGCCTACCGAATATATACGCCGCTTGATGATTGGGCATCATCGAATAAATAATAGCTGTCGTCCATTCGTACATTTGGGTTGAGCTCCGTTAAATTTTGCCAGAAGGTTATCACGAAGGAGCAACGTTGGAACGGATGAGTATCACATGCGGTAGTTTCAAAGTGTGGGGCCGTTGTTGCTACGTGGCTTTGCCAGTTGAGGTAATGTGTGAATGATTATTTCCAATGTGGAGAATTAGGACCGTAACGACAGTACACGTGGGCCCAACTGTTGCTGGGATGCCACGTGATCCTGAGCGCCCACTGAGAAGCAGGCGGCGCACATTGACGGTAAATGCACCAGCCGTGTTTAACCAGGGCAGCCGCTCGGTTCGAATCGCGAACCTCTGCAAACGAGCAGCCGCCTCGGCCCTATGCACGTGGTGGCAACTGGCACCTCTGATTTTGGGAGCGCTCGCCTATTTAACGGGCTCCGCTGACATTATGTAGCAGTTTAACACGTAGGCTTTCGCGACCAATATTATTCATAATAAACGTTTTTGGGTTAGAGCTAACCCAAAAACGTTTATTATGAATTATTTAGCAGCTGTGCATAAAAAAGGGGGCTTCTGTGGGTGGTTACATTGTTAGTTATCACGTTGAGCGTAAAATAACAACGATCCATTATTGTCATCAGCGGCGATCCCGTTCACTCTATGGAGCGTGGCCCAGCTGTGGTAAAGCATTGAAGGGGTTAATAATCACGGACAATTCGTCTGATTTTCATTGAGGACTTCTAATTATACTACTCTGCGCGATTACCATGTCGGAGCACTGAGCTAGCGGTGCTGTGATCCTGGTTTTTAGTCCTGGAAGCGCCGCCCTGGATTCTCAAGTTGTCTCGAGTCGACGGTCTTCGTGACAAAGTGGACACCTTAGACACTTGGTGCACATATTCTTAGCTCTTTCGGTAAAGTCACGTTGAAGGGAAACAATAAAATATATATTGTTTTATATATAAAGTCGCGTTGAAGGGAAACAATAAAATAATGAAATAAAGATCGCTATATTTATTTTATTATTTTATTGTTTCTCTTCAACGTGACTTTATTATTTTATTGTTTCCCTTCAACGTGACTTTACCGAAAGAGCTATGAATATGAATTACTGCAGTCACGAAAGCTTTAAATCAAAACTTGGTGCACAGTTAATGTCAGGATGACAATTTTCACTTATCACGCAGCGCAATCAAACCCACATCATCATCATCATTCTATATTCCTGGCAGCATCGCGGTTATCCGAAACATTTTGTTTGCGATCTGGCAATTTAATCTGGGTGATACGTCACGGATAACTAAAGTGAAATGTTACTGCAAGGCATAAGCGCGAAGACCGTATGAGATTTTTTGTTTGTTTCTATGTGGGTGGTGAAGTGGAGTGGTAGAAGCCACAACTGGTTTAGGGCCTCAATGCTCAGCCTGCCAAACGCAAGCGCATTTATGTCTTCACATGTTCCATTATGCCCTGACGTGTGTCTTTAACGTCAGTCAGTGAGAGAGCCCTGGAAATGCAAATACAAACTCGCAAGGATCCCAATTACGGCATCGGGTATCAACCCCCCACCCCACCGCCTCTCTCCGTCTCAACGCGCCCATTCAAATAAATCAGCACAAAGGGATGGGTTCACCCGGATCTCCACCTTCAACCCACTGGTAACGTATACGTACATATGTATGCGTTATATGTACATATGTATGCGTTATATGTACATATGTATGTGCTATATGTAGTTGTGGTTGTGAATATGACTGTGAGCGGAGGTTAGTGCGCTGCGCTACGAACCTGGCGACCCAAGTTCGATTCCGGCTCACGGTCAATGCCAGTCGTGGTTATCTTAACCGGATCTGAGCTTCACCTAGGTCGACTCAGCATTAAATGAGTACCTGGTGCGGTGTGTAAACATCGCCACCGGGGAGACAAAGGCGGTCGGGCGTGGTGCTGGCCACCCACCCCCTCATGTGCCGTGCCTGGACTTCATAGGAGCTCGCCAAACAGCATTTTCCCCAACAGTCTGTTTTGTCTTTATGGGGGAATCTTCGTCTTTTGGTTGTGAATGTGATGATCCAGATTTGCATCTTGAAGCAGCAGCTGAAACGGGATTTTGTCGATGTTTCCCTATTGATGCTGATGGAGACGTCGGTGCGGGTGAGTGAAGACATAGTATGGACACGGCCATTCGCCAACACGCGCATCTGTCCCAATCACCATGAATTATATCCTCCGTAGCTGCGAATTCAAGCGTGTAAATTATGAGCGCAGAACAAAGTCAGTGATCGTGTTCACTGGCAACAGTGCCGGATTATCCCAGTAGCAAAATAAGCATATGCTACGGGCCCCGCACTTTCAAGGGCCCCGCGCTAAATGCTTTCAAGCTATCTATTCCGGTTTAGTGGTTCTGCACTTGCTCTATTACTACAGTACTATACCGCCTTAAACTTTTATGAGCGACTGGGTGTTTAAGGTTAGCGATTTGTCGTATTATCTGGCTGTATAGCAAATGAAAAAATACTATTACTTTAACATGCAAGTACAACAATTGTGATTTAATATTTACGTGTTTTTTATATATATTTAGGGTCGCTTTATAAAATTATGCTACAAGCCCAGTACTAGCTTCATCCGGCACTGACTGGCGATACATACATTCGGATTTTAAACGACAGTCATGAATCGTTTGAGACTATCCGCGATTTCACGTGACCGGCAAAATGCATCTTGTTTGCACAAGTAACGCATCCCTGCAAAACGTTTACATTTCCAGGCAGAACTGATCGACTCGTCAAACTCTTCAAAACCGCACCTTCGTACGCGCACCCAACTCGCGTCTTCGCATTGCGCACATGAACGCAATTAATTCCCAATGCTAATTAACAGCTCCCATACCGTGTGAGTGGGGGGTGTGGGGGTGTGGCTCCGTCATAATAAACACAGCGGGCCCTGGGGCAGATGGGGCTTTGGCCTTTCAATCAACAGCGAGAAATGCTCAACAAAGGAGCCCTCCAAGGAGGCAGACGGCCCGTCATGTTAACGAGACCTTTGGCTTTTTTCTTGTTTCCTCCGCGTCCCCTCTGCATCCGCAATGGCTACCATATGGGCAGAGGCGTCAAAGCTTACAGCAACCCCCCCCCCACCCCGCATTTAGCCTGACAATGACTCCCAGCCTCCCAGGCTCTGGGGGTCACCACCAACATCACCGCTTCCATCACCGCAGCTACTAACAACTGTGCGCTCCAAGCACCGATGGCGTATTTATATAGATGTGTGTACCACTGTGCCGTGCCACTAACAACACCACTACCACCATCGCCACTACCTTTACTACCATCACTACTAAAATCACCCACACTGCAATACTCACAACGTGACTGCAGGAATTCATATTGTTTGGTTCTTTCGGTAAAGCCACGTAGATTAAAAATAATAATAATACAAATAAAAACCACGACGTTTCGATCGCAACACAAGCGGTCGTCATCAGGAAAAAGGGGTTAGCCTTTGGAGGCTAACGCCCTTTAGAGGCTAACCCCTCTAAAGGCTAACCTCCTTTTCCTGATGAAGACCGCTTGTGTTGCGATCGACACGTCGTGGTTTTTATTATTATTATATATTTTTTTCTATCTACGTGACTTTACCGAAAGAACCAAAGAATATAAAAAAACAATGCTATTATACAAGGTGGTCCAGATGTATTGTGACCCCAAATCAATTGGGCCCTAATTTGTATTTTATAATGCGTACATTACATTACACACCCATTGGTATACAAACAAATATTAAGTTGTAGATAATTAAATGGGGGGGTCACAAGACATCTGGACCACCCTGAATAATCAATCATTGTTCCAGCTACCATCACCGCTGTACCATTACCATAACCACTATCACCACCACCACCTCTATCAATCACTACCTCCACCATCATCACCACCAACGGTGATAATAAACAGAAGCGGGTGTATTTTTTTGCGAGCACCTATTAAGGCCAACTAATAGCACCACCGCCACGTGCTAGTGGTGCTCCCCTCCTCCCTCCACCTCCTCTCCCACTACCCCTCCTCTCCCACTCCCCCTCCTCCTTTTCCATCCTCACTGCCACACACGGCGCACATTGCCATTGGCGAGGTGTGGCTCCTTACACCCGCAGGCGTGTGTCCTCCTCGGCACGCGGGTGGCGATGATGCCACAGTGGCACGCGTGGTGCGAATCGGTGCTCAGTCATCGCCTGCAACGTGCGAGGGTGGCACGCGTGGTGCAGTCACGCAGGCGTGGTGCAGGCAGGCGTGGTGCAGGCAGGCGTGGTGCAGGCAGGCGTGGTGCAGGCAGGCGTGGTGCAGGCAGGCGTGGTGCAGTCACGCAGGCGTGGTGCAGGCAGGCGTGGTGCAGGCAGGCGTGGTGCAGTCACGCAGGCGTGGTGCAGGCAGGCGTAGTGCAGTCACGCGTGGTGCAGGCAGACGTGGTGCAGGCAGGCGTGGTGCAGCCACGCGTGGTGCAGGCAGACGTGGTGCAGGCAAGCGTGGTGCAGGCAGGCGTGGTGCAGGCAGGCGTGGTGCAGTCACGCGTGGTGCAGTCACGCGTGGTGCAGCCACACACGCTGGGGTGGGTGCCCCAGAGAGAGTGGGAAGAGGGGATAGAGGGGTGTGAGGAAGAGGAAGATGATGTGGACATCTTGATGGTGATGATATTGTAAAGGGGAAGATCTGTTTTTGGTCATAAACCTGTGACTCCTGGCCATCTCTAAAGAAGATCTTCATAGCTCATCGTATCATTTCAGTCTCATTAAAGGTTCTGATTCTGAAACAAGGGAACATGTGACTACTGGACATCTATAAAAAAAAACAGCTTCACAGCTCATCGGCTTCTTCCAGTCTCATTAAAGGTTCTGAGTCTGAAACAAGGGAACCCTCCAGGGCAGCGTTGAGACGTTTCTGCCGCCGTTCTGAGGATCATCGATAAGATGCTTGAGTTTGAATGCTGGAGCTCTGCACTATTACGCTCGCTTCGAAACAATCATGACTAGGGTCTGCTGTGACTTGTATGTATGTATGTTGAAGTTTTTTTCGCACCGTACATAGCGAACCGTGCTAATGCGGACGTCCACGGATTTTTTTGTTAATGTGTACACTGGTTGTGAAGGTATTTCTCCCGTTTTCAGAAAAAAATCTTAATTTTATTCACCAACTCTGTGTCTACAGGTAACTCCGTGACGCGACCTGTTCGATTAAAGAGGTCAGGTTAACGAGCTCAGATTTTTTTTGGGCACATGCCGAAATCAGAATGCTGACATGTTGGCTTCATAAAATTGAGTGCATTTGGCGTAAACAAAGTGCAGGAAGTGACGGAGAGTGTGTTGATTAATTGTAAACGCTTCAGCATCAGTTGGGCACTTATGCCCGGGCTTTGTGAAAGTGTCCCTTTCAGAGACCACCATGCCCTTTGCCCACAGAGACCTTTAACACAAATGTGTTAATGTAAATAACCTAAATTGCTGAATGGACTTGCCGCGATCTGGCAATCGCTCGCCCGTAACGTGTTCGTTGGACTCACGTACGGCTCTGCTGCTGTGAATAACATCGTCACGTCATTTGTTGGCTTTTTTTTATTCACATTTCCTTGGAAAGTCTCGTTGTATCTGGCAAGGCCGTAATTATAATATATATTGGGGGGGACACATTCCCCCCCCCCACCCCATATTAAAATATGCTCAAAATGTCCCCCCCCCCCAATATATTGCTATAAAATATATTTCTGTTTATATGAATGTGGTTATGGTTGTACTTTATTAATCCCTAATCTCTGCCATTACATACAATGAAACAAGAAAAGGTAAACATTTTAAAACAGAGCAATACACTGTTAGACATTATTGTAAAAAAAAGTCCATCTTATGCGTTAGTGAATTTTAACATTTTAGGCAGGAAATGGCAGGAAATTCGTTTTGAAATTGAGATTTTTTCTGGGGGGGGGGGACCCCCAGACCCCCTGGAAGATTTGCTCCCAACCAATGTTGACTCCATGGCTACGGCCTTGGTGTCTGGTGACGACGACAACGACAACCACCGTAGACCACGGAGTAATGAGAGCGGTTCGCGTGCAGGTGCGATGAGTGGCGGGGGAGGCTGCTTCCAGCGGTGGATTCGCTCGTGGCTGATGATGACGACAACAACGACAACAACAACGACGCAGATGACGATGACGATCTCGTGTGGTTCCAGGTGGTGGTGGGTCTTTTCATCCGTGGTTGGTACAATACTATTTCCAAACGGAAGCGCGGTAGAGTAGTATCGATAAGGGCCTCGTAATGCAAATGATACATTCGTTCCCTTGCTCGACTGGGGAGTCTAATCACGAGCACGTTCCCCCGGGTCCGAAATTGAACACCGCACGTTTCACACATTTCACCATCGGCCGTGTCATCAGACCCTATTTCATGGGCTGACCCTATCTTGCACGAGACAAGCAAAATAAACCCAGCCGCGCTCTGTCTCTCTCCATTAAAACAAAAACACGAACCCGTTAACGGCAGACAAAAAAAAACGTGTTTAGCCAAAGGAGGCAATGCTGGCTGGTTAAAGGCCTGCTCGTAGTCACGCATGTTCATTTGTGAACTCGCGAGGCTGATCTCTGATGGCCAAATCGATAAAATAGCACTGAATGTGCCAAATCTCGTCAATGATCTTGAAAGCTAAGCATGCTTTGAACCTGGTTAGTACTTCCACGGGAGGCAGTCTGGGAATAACAGCTGTTGTAGGGTACGGCAGTAGAGTCATGGATTCATGCATCTATCTAC
Source organism: Petromyzon marinus (assembly GCF_048934315.1). Taxonomy (NCBI): domain Eukaryota; kingdom Metazoa; phylum Chordata; class Hyperoartia; order Petromyzontiformes; family Petromyzontidae; genus Petromyzon; species Petromyzon marinus. Next base: position 11,294,288 of record NC_133678.1, on the reverse strand, counting down.
ACGGAATTTTGAGTGTTTACCTCTTACGTGTGTAAGTTTTTTTTTCCGGTTACACTGATTTCCTCCCAACTTAAAAATAATAATAGAATTGGCCAAACATCTTAATACAAGATCAATGTATTGTGACTCGGTAATGCTTTCCAGTAATGCTTAACGAGGTAAATAAAGGGCAAACTGATTATGATATCTGCCTGGGTAAAGCATTGGCTAGAGCGTGTGATTTGCATTTGGAACGTTGCAAGTTTAAATCCTGGTCGATGTTCACCTCGAGTTAATAAATAGAGCGGCACTTTGTGCATCTTCGACAAAAAAAAAGGTTACTCTTAGAATAAGCTCAGCACTTCCACAGTCATGTGGAATTCTCACCACCTAGCTCAGGTCTATAAATAGAAGTTGAGAATTTCTGCACGCTCGTTTGAGCCGAATAATGCTCTGACTTTTGGTTTTTACTTTGCGTTTTACCTAACGCATGCGCTGAAATCCCAGCATGCGTTTTTATATTTCAATTCCACCCAGGGCTCGCTCTGTATTTAAATTTCCAACGAGCATCAATTTCAGTCATTGGACTACAGCTGTTTGAAATAAAATTAATAAACAGTATTTCGAGAGAAGGGCAAGGAAGTGCGTCTGGACATGACATCATAACGCCCCCCCCCCCCCACTTATTAATATTTAGCTCAGTACGACGCAGACTGTGTTACTAAGATGCCCTCAATTGTCTGGAGCGTGTCAAGTCCGCGCTGCGTGTCCACAGGTGCCGCCTGTCTCAGAGTGTCTCCGCCGGTGTCTCCTCCGCGTGTCTCCTCCGCGTGTCTCACTTCCACGGCGACCTCCTACAGGTGCCGGATCTGACTGTCGTGCTTGGCCAAGTTTTGCGAAATTGGAGTGCTGCAGGAAACCGGGCTGCAGTGATTTGGCGCGTGCGTGGAGAGCGCCGCGTCTACACTCGAAGTCTTACACGCGCACAAAGTCATCACCCCCCCTCCCACACACACATACACACACAACAAAGACAAAGTTCCCCCGTATAGCCTGATCATACTTTTTGGGCAAGTGCTGTTAGCAAGCACCTATGAAGGCTGGAACGGTACACGAGGAGGTGGGTGGCTATCACCACGTCCGGCCTCCTTTGTCTCCCTAGTGGTGATATTTACACACCGTACCGGGTACTCATTTGAGGCTGAGTCGACCTAGGGAAGATAATCCTCACTGGTGTTGGCCGCGAGCGGAAATCGAACTCGGGTCGTTAGGTTTGTAGCACGGTGCACTAACCACTGCGCCACCGCTCCCCCGTATAACCACACACACACACGTGCACACACATTATGTATATGGAGAGATAGTGAGAGCACAGCTGAGTAATGATAATGATTCCTCGCTTGGAAATTAGATTTAATTCTCAGAACCGAACACAATACCCATCAGGATTGTTAGATCAGCATAAAGATGGAATTGTGGGGGAGGGGGGGGGGGCTTCTGTAATTCCTGGTGGAGGCGGGGGAAGGGGGCGAGGGGGGGAGAAATATATTCATACATTTCAGACTGAGACACGGATACAAAGTTGACCGACCCATTACTAGGCTGATGGCGTCTTCCATTTATCTTACCGTTTTTTTTCTTTTATTCAACCGCCTATCCATGGACTAGAAGTTTTCCACTACCTCGTCCGAGTATAAAAAAATAGCTGGATCAATATCGGGGCATAGTAAAAAAAAAAGCAACATGTCCAGGATTTTTGGCTTTTGTGAGTTGCGATAGAAGCGGTTTAGAAGCCAGGAAGAAGTCAATTCTGGACAGCGTCCTATACGCAGTGAAGATGTGAGTCCAGTCATTTTATGTCGGATTGAAAGCTCTCTAGGGGTCGACTAGATGGTGCTTGGGCATTATATCAGCGAGGAAGAGTCTTTGGGCGGTATTATCTTACCGTATTTAAAAGGTAAACACGTGCACATTCCACTTTGAATGATAAAGTAACGATCGCTGGTTTAAACCAATGGTGGAATTCGACATTCCTATGGCAGATATCAGCCTCTCTGTAGGATTACCACGGATAATTTCTCACCGAGGTGCTCGATAGGTGGCACGAATTGTACCCAGCATGTAGGGATGATGGTCTGAGATTATGGAATACATTTAATTGCAAACAAACTTTGTAATCGACTTTACAATTGGCAACGCGGGACATTTTTAAAACAAAGGCGCAGACATCGATACAAGTGAGTGACATTCTTTAAAATACCTTGCATTGTAAGCATTAACGAAATAATAACTCTATCCAGATCACTTCTAAATAATTGGCACATCAATATTTTATGTATGTTGAACTTCTTTCGTACCGAATGTGCTAATCGGCGGTGCGGGGGAAGGACAACAAACTAAACACAAAAAGCAGTTCTAAAGAAATGAGTTGTCAATCCAGTGGCTTCTTAATATCGGAAGAAAGAGCGTTCCGCACGGCTGCAGAAGGGCATCTGAAAGCGCCCAATGCAGTCCCCATCTTTGTTCGATGGTTAGCGCTGCGAGGATGACCAGAGATTGCGTGGTGGTTCATGCTCAATGACGAGATCATCAAGGTATTGTGGTTCATTTGTGGCAAGCACTCTGTGTGTGATGAGCGCGACCTTATGATGTACTCGTTCGGCTGGAAGCCAATGCAGCTCAGCGAGCACCAGACGGACACGGTCGGATCTTGCAGTACCCGTCACGACACGTGCCAAAGAATTCCGTACACGCCGCAGCTTGTGCACTGCTGCTGTATACGATTTAATTTTGCTTGACCAGGTGGTAACTCAAGTGATCAGGATAGTTTCATTTGCAAGAGCATACGATCTTGAGTTGCAAAAGCACGTGCTGTGATGAAGGGCCATTGCCCGAAACGTTCCACCGTGATTCACTTTTCCTTTCAAAACCACTTGCTTTATTGACGAGTTTGTGTCGCATAATAAAAACACGTTTTGGAAAAGCACGCGTGTTTATTAGCGCGTGGGAATATCTTCATACTCTAAGGTGCCGCGCACGTCCCTTGTCAAGGGGCACTGCTGACCGAACCGTCACGTCCGCGTATATAGTTGGGCCTTCAACATAGACGCGCATTCTCAGGATTCTTAGGCTTTAGTTGTAAATGCCTGAGGTCCTGAGAGTGGGGTCCCCGCGTGTTCTCAGCGACACCGCCTCGACTGGTTTCGCACGCTGACGCCGTTCACCTCTCTCGGCAGATGCTGCGTAAAAGTCTCAACGGCGCATTCCGTGTCTTGCGTACTTTGACGTCATTACGATTGCTCTGCAAGTGACCGCTCGGGTCCAATTGCTTGGCTTAAAAAAAAAAAAAAAAAACCCGCACAATGTTCTGCTGTTATGATTTATTAGCCAGCGCGCTTTTTGCCGATCTCAACAAAACCCGAAGCTTCTACATTAAACAAACGTCTTTTGTGTGTTTTGCGTGCAATGCTGCGTTGGCAGCGGTGCATATCATCTCAAATAACAAAACACAAACTCAACACATTCGTCAATAACCCTGCCCTAAAATGAAAGACGAAAATAAATATATAACATCTATGTTACAGATACGGTATAGACGAATAAGGATCCCACTGGCATCGTTGTTTGTGCATCGCCTCTATATTAATGTAAAGGGTTCAAATGTGTGCGACCCAGGTGGCGATGGTTCCATGCACGGAATGCCCGCCGCTTACGAAGGCTTCGTCGATCGCCTTTTCTTCCTCGTCCATTCCTTGTACGTCCGTTGTAAGGACAGTATTTGATCCCCTGCTGATTTTGTACGTTTGCCCACTGACAAAGAAATGATCAGTCTCTAAGTTTATTGGTAGGTTTATTTGAACAGTGAGAGACAGAATAACAACAACAAAAATCCAGAAAAACGCACGTCAAAAATGTTATGAATTGATTTGCATTTTAATGAGGAAAATAAGTATTTGACCCCTCTGCAAAACATGATTTGGTGGCAAAACCCTTGTTGGCAATCACAGAGGTCAGATGTTTCTTGTAGTTGGCCACCAGGTTTGCACACATCTCAGGAGAGATTTTGTCCCACTCCTCTATGCAGATCTTCTCCAAGTCATTAAGGTTTCGAGGCTGACGTTTGGCAACTCGAACCTTCAGCTCTCTCCACAGATTTTCTATGGGATTAAGGTCTGGAGACTGGCTAGGCCACTCCAGGACCCTAATGTGCTTCTTCTTGAGCCACTCCTTTGTTGCCTTGGCCGTGTGTTTTGGGTTATTGTCATGCTGGAATACCCATCCACGACCCATTTGCAATGCCCTGGCTGAGGGAAGGAGGTTCTCACCCAAGATTTGACGGTACATAGCCCTGTCCATCGTCCCTTTGACGCGGTGAAGTTGTCCTGTCCCCTTAGCAGAAAAACACCCCTAAAGCATAATGTTTCCACCTCCATGTTTGACGGTGGGGATGGTGTTCTTGGGGTCATAGGCAGCATTCCTCCTCCTCCAAACATGGCGAGTTGAGTTGGTGCCAAAGAGCTCCATTTTGGTCTCATCTGACCACAACACTTTCACCCAGTTGTCCTCTGAATCATTCAGATGTTCATTGGCAAACTTCAGACGGGCATGTATATGTGCTTTCTTGAGCAGGGGGACCTTGTGGGCGCTGCAGGATTTCAGTCCTTCACGGCGTAGTGTGTTACCAATTGTTTTCTTGGTGACTATGGTCCCAGCTGCCTTGAGATCATTGACAAGATCCTCCTGTGTAGTTCTGGGCTGATTTCTCACCGTTCTCATGATCATTGCAACTCCACGAGGTGAGATCTTGCATGGAGCCCCAGGCAGAGGGAGATTGACAGTTCTTTTGTGTTTCTTCCATTTGCGAATAATCGCACCAACTGTTGTCACCTTCTCACCAAGCTACTTGGCAATGGTCTTGTAGCCCATTCCAGCCTTGTGTAGGTCTACAATCTTGTCCCTGACATCCTTGGAGAGCTCTTTGGTCTTGGCCATGGTGGAGAGTTTGGAATCTGATTGATTGCTTCTGTGGACAGGTGTCTTTTATACAGGTAACAAGCTGAGATTAGGAGCACTCCCTTTAAAAGTGTGCTCCTAATCTCAGCTCGTTACCTGTATAAAAGACACCTGGGAGCCAGAAATCTTTCTGATTGAGAGGGGGTCAAATACTTATTTCCATCATTAAAATGCAAATCAATTTATAACATTTTTGACATGCGTTTTTCTGGATTTTGTTGTTGTTATTCTGTCTCTCACTGCTCAAATAAACCTACCATTAAAATTATAGACTGATCATTTCTTTGTCAGTGGGAAAACGTACAAAATCAGCAGGGGATCAAATACTTTTTTTCCCTCGCTGTACGAACGTTGAAACTTCTTTCGCACCGCACCTAGCTAACGGTGCTATTCGGAGGCGCGATACTTTTTATTTATTTGCATATATATCTTCTTTGGTTCTTTCCGTATATATGTATATATATAGCAGCCAAAGGTGACGACGTGGGCTGGTACGTGGAGCTGTTATCTGCGGCGAAGGCGCGCTAACGTAGCCGTTTAGGGCAGCAATTGATAGGGAGGTTGGGGGGGGGGTGTCACCCAATAGCGGAGTTACGTCAAAAGGGCAGACGTCACCGACAAAGCGCGTCTCTATCAGCCGCAGCGACGGTGACATTAAGCATCGCATGCCTTAAGAAACCACAAGCCCTAAATGAAGCTATATATATCTGTGTGTGTGTGTGCGGGTTAAAGGTACATACAGTACGCACGAAGGGAGAGGGGGGACGACGCTGACATTCGATGATGAACGCCGTACCCCCGCGGACTGACGTGCTCTTGTTATTTATCACACACCCGCAGTGTGGTTACGCGTGGGGTTGGTGGGTCACGCCGAGATGCGGGGGGGGCTGCACACGACGCACGCCCACGTGCTCGAGTCGCGTTGCCCGCTGGGGTTTGGCCACATGTTTATGACCCCCCCCGCCCACCCCGAGCACGCGCGTGAATGCCCAAATGTACATCGGCAGCAACCTCCATACGATACTCAAAACAACAACAACAACAACAATCTGAACGTGAGTGAGCCCGGTGTTGTTGTTGTTGTTGTTTTGAGTATCGTACGTATGAATCTTGACTTAAAGATTTCGTGACTGCAGGAATTCATATTCTTTGGGTCTTTCGGTAAAGTCACGTAGATATGTGCAAAGAAAATAACAAAAAATTATAACAAAAAACTACGACGTTTCGATCGCAACACAAGGGTTCGCCTCGTCCTGATGACAAACGCTTGTGTTGCGATCGAAACGTCGTAGTTTTTTGTTATTTTTTGTTATTTTCTTTGAACCTATCTACGTGACTTTACCGAAAGACCCAAAGAATATCGTACGTATCTTGGCCTCCCCTCGTGTGCGTAATACGCGTGTGTGTGTGTGCACATGAACGGCATTCGGTATAGAATGTCCTGCTTTAGCATGAATGTTGACAGATGCCGCTAATTCAGCATTTGTTTTGCATAGTTTCTCAATAGTGACAGACACTTCCCAAACTTGCCAAAGGTGTCTCAGCGATATATCAAAACCATTGCGTAATCTTACAGGTAAATGCATTTTGTTCTTCCTTTTACTATGAATGGGATGATTCCCAAGATTAAAAACTATCTCTATTATTTGCAGGCACATACATACGTGTCATAAGGTCCATATAATATTTCCGCAAACTTAAACGTACTTCCATGTTGCTATCTTCTCTACAATGCTCACGAGCAACTCCAACAGGCGTCATTGTTAATCAGAGGCATAAAACAAACACGTGGCCTAATCCCAAAAGTAAAAATGGATAATTCATGAATGTACTTGTATGTATGTGCCTGTAACACATTCAAATGCCACGTGCATGTGTTGCGTGTACACAGTGTGTACTCTGAGTTGTACTCTATATAACACATATATAATTGCACGTGTATAGTGTATGCTTACACAACATACACGAAAAATAGATGAGCGGAAATGTATCCCGCGCACCTAATATTGCGTCGTGTTTCCCCCTACGAAATGCAATGCATTTGGTTTTGATTCATTTCATTGAACCGCTTGCCACGCGGAATTGCTTGAAGCTGTGTGACACTCATTGTGACGTCCTCTCTGGGTGAATTGTGCACCAACACAGGACAGCTCCGCTGGCGTGTAAGAACTGGACTGCATTGATGTGCTAGGCTTTGGGTCTGACGGCTTGACCAGCCGGCATCATCCCAGTGCGATGAATTTCGGACGCAAGGACACGCGAAGTTGTTTTCATCACGGTGACACAACCCGCATTGGCATCTTCCTCACGAATTTTAATCTTGATTGAACGTAAAATACGCACGGTGAATACAATTGCACTGCCTACAATTTGCTTGCAGACTTATCAAAGGAAAAAAATGCAAAGGGATATCTCGGAGCTCAAACTCTTGGCAGGCAGGTGCACTTTGAAAGAGAAAAGACTGAACCTTGGCCGTGAGCGGACAAAATCCACGCAGCTGCAAAGTCAATGTCGCTCGTGAATTCTAGACAGTGACGCATTTCAGCGGGATAATATCGGCCATCAGTCACTCAGCCAGGTGCCCTGGGGGCACCACGGGGATATTGCCTTTGCCCACAGGGCGGCTGAGTGTGAAGGTCGCCAATGCGCACAGGGAGGGGCAGGGTTTGGTGGATTGCCCAGGTATTTGTCTGCATGTTGTGATGTAAATGGCATGACTGTGTGTGTGTATGAGCTTGTGCGTGTGAGGAGTGGTGGTATAATGGTCAGCACACTGCGCTATGAACCCGCAAATCTGAATTTAATTCTCAGCAATGATTTATGTCAGCGGTGAGCGATAATCAAGTGATCAGAACTGGTGTCAGGCCTCCTGTCGATCGACTCAGCCTTAAATGAGTAACCCGGTTTGGTGGGATGGTGAAATTGTGCGGAGGTCATCACTTTGCAGTGAACAGAACATGGCTGATAATGATGATGAGACACGTGGTGCTCTAAAGTGCTACGCATGCCTTTTGCGTTGGAGGAGCCACGCACACACACACCGCCACACCGGGTACCGATTTGAGGCTGGGGCCAGCCTCGGTGGAGTGGGGAGGGCATCTAGGCTCTGGTCCACAAAATTATTGCCACAAATGAACCACAATGCCTTGCTGGTCATCCTCGCATCAGCGGCTTTTGGCTAACTGTCGAACTGCACCGCGCTTATCCAGATGCGCTTCTGCGGCCGTCTGGAACGTTCTTCCTTTCGATATTGGGAGGCCATTGGAGCTATGCACTTTTCAATCATCCGGATTAAAAAAAAGAAAATTCTTTAGAGCTGCTTTTTTTTGTTTTTGTTTATTGTCCACACCTCCGATTAGAACGGTTGGCTACGTGCGGTGTGAAGGATGCTCAACATATGTACATGCATCCTATTCTGTCATTCATAACTCTGCGAGATTACATTGACACACCCTTTAAATTAAATCTTTTAAAAATGTATTTTTTTCCAGCTGTGGTAGGGTACGCCTGACTTGTAAGTGGGGTTGGTGGCTCACACAGAGATGGAGCCATCATATAGGTGGATGCACCCTCTTGCAGGCCTCTAGGAGGCAGCAAAGCAATGAGTGCCACACTCAACCGTGAGGGAGTTGAGAAGGAGTCATTTTGTAACCAGGTGAGATGCTGTTATAAGCGTGTATCTTTATGACTGTAATCTCATTCGTTACATTTATGATATAAAATAATCGTATCACCTCACGCTAATCCGGAGGCTGTGTTGCAACAATTAACTTGGGGAGGGGGGGGGGATGGTGTATTATGGTGGGTTAAAGTGTGGGTAGCTTTCGAGTGTGTTCTAGAGTTGTACCGTACATTGTTTGGCGTTATGTCTGATATTTTACTCCACGTGTTAGGAACTGCTATGGGAAATAAGCAAGCGTGGCTTACTTCCGCATGTTGTATTTGAACATATATTGTATTTTTAAAGGCTATTGTTTTTCACATTTATAGAGCAATAAGACAACACATTGTGGCAGAGCGTTCCCATTATCCTTCAGGGCTGTCGGATGAATAGACTGTACACCATTATAGGAATGTGGAATTTTCACCAATAGACTCTAGGCTTCCAACGGACATGTGAATGGCCCATGCTCCTTTTAGCAAAGGCACACTTTGACTTTTTGACTTTGAACATACAGTGGTGAAGACTTTGGAATGTTGGACTGGGCAGTGGGGCAGGATGGGAGAGATGGGCGTTGAATGATCCAAGTACTGACGTGTGCGTTCAGTGGGGAGCGGTGGTGGTTATCACGCTGCACCATAAACTCAGCAACTCGACTTCGATTCATCGCCACGGTCAACATCAGTCACACACCAGCCCCTCGTGTGCCATTCCAGCCTGAGTAGGTGCTCGCTAACAGCACTTGCCCCAACGAGTTATATAGTCTGCATGGGGAAACACTGCCTTTGGCCGTGTCTAACCAGTGGTGCCTCTTATGCATGGAGTATCACAAGCCGCCGGTTCCCAGTAATTCTTAGCGAGCATCGCCCATGCATGCCGGATGTGTGTTTGGATAATTAGCCATAATCCCATAACTGTTGGTTCTGTTTGCTTAATTTCACCCCCCAAATGGACACCTCATTTCCCCCTTAACCACCAGGCGACCACTGACACCTACCTGGGATAATGTGGGAGGTCCTGTACGGACAACGAGCAAGGTACGCGCATATCCTTGGCTCGAATGGCCGACCGTGTTACACAATGACAATGGCACTAGTAAAAAAAAACCTACTTGGCTAATGTAGAACGCTACCGGCAGCATACGCCTCTGGCGAACACATTGCAGCGTTGATGCATGATACCCAAATAAAAGTCTGCCGATAAAACGTCTTGGAGTTGCGCGGAGCCATGTCGACTCAGGTTTAGCGTTTAAAATATAGATGTATTGTAAAATGTCCTTGAGCATAGCCTGCAACTATGTGTTTCATATTGTTAATTTAAATTAACAGCAGTTATAATGCACATAGGGGGGTATAACTCTTATCTCAAACAAACACTTGTGCAATTTAAGAATACATCCGAAATGTTTGTGTGTACTTGGCTACCCATGTAAAATTATTCAGAGATTAGATAGTAGGAACAATTTGGGATCACAATGTGAAAAGAGCTTTATAGCTCATCTGATTCCTCCAGCATAAATATGCTGATTCAGATTTCGTTTTTTTTACATTTTAGTGATTTGTAGCGCCTCTAGTGGCTGCAGGGGTGATGTGAATCAATAATATGCAAACAATGTAAAAACACCCATATTCTTACATCGAATTTGATATCGTGCGATCAATAATCAAAATGAATTGACGAATCGATGCTCAGATGCAGCCGATTTCTAGAGTGTAGACAAACATACAGACATGGCACTCTTTGTTAAGATAGTACGGTCATATACAACATGTGCAATGAATTAATGTTTAATATGAAAGGCAAATATCATATTTAGGTAATGCGTCAGTATCGAAAGCACAACACATAGGGCACAGCGTAATGCACTCAAGTGAGATCACAAAGTTAAAGTGGCTACTCTGCCGAAGTTCAAACTTATAATGGTCGTGGTGCCATTGTGAATGCATTTGACTCCAGAGCTTGGCGGATTCAAGAGCAACTAGGATTGGTTCCGCCGCTCAAACCTTCTACCTCCCTATCCCAGTCAATACAGAAGGGCGAAACGTACAGGGTGAACCACTGATAGGGTTACCCGCTACAATAATAGGGAGGCACTGTGGAGATAACAACTGTTTTTTTAAAATTCAAAAGCCAACACACGTCTCCCGCCTATCTCAAATGCACCAATTAAACGCCGCAGTTTGACTTCCCCTCCCTCTGCACGACGTGGAGCCATCCCGCTCTCGCACGATCCGACCACCTGTTCAGAAGAAAGTGGGAGGTTGCGGTAGAAATGTGGAGTGTCTGTAAATGAATCGCCCGGTGTTATTACAATTGCCAATACACATGGAGCGCCACGGTCCCCGCGTGGCCACGTGAGACGTGTCAAGTCGCACTGCATGGGGGCACGCGCACTACAATACGCCTCCACATCCACTCAGTCCGACCTGCGGTGTGTGTGTCTGCGGCTGGGTGTGTGTGGCTGGGTGTGTGTGTGTGGCTGTGTGTGTGTGGCTGTGTGTGTGTGGCTGTGTGTGTGTGTGTGGCTGGGTGTGTGTGAGTGGCTGATTGTGTGTGTATGGCTGAGTGTGTGTGTGTGGCTGGGTGTGTGTGTGGCTGGATGTGTCTGTGTGGCTAGATGTGTTTGTGTGGCTGGTTGAGTGTGTGTGTGTGTGGCTGGTTGTGTGTGTGTCTGTGTAGCTGGGTGTGTGTGAGTGGTTGAGTTCGTGTGGATGGGTGTGTGTGTGGTTGGGTGTGTGTGAGTGGTTGGGTTTGTGTGGCTGGATTCGTGTGTGTGTGGCTGGATTCGTGTGTGTGTGGCTGTGTGTGTGTGGATGGGTGTGAGTGGTTCGGTTTGTGTGGCTGGGTGTGTGTGCGTGTGGCTCTGTGTGGCTGGGTTTGTGTGTGTGTGGCTGGATGGGTGTGTGTGGCTGGGTGTGTGTGTGGCTGGGTGCGTGTGTGTGGCTGGGTGTGTGTGTGGCTGGGTGTGGCTGGGTGTGTGTGTGTGTGGCTGGGTGTGTGTGTGGCTGGATGTGTGTGTGTGGCTGGGTTTGTGTGTGTGTGTGGCTGGGTTTGTGTGTGTGTGGCTGGGTGTGTGTGTGGCTGGGTGCGTGTGTGTGGCTGGGTGCGTGTGTGTGTGTGGCTGGGTGTGTGTGTGGCTGGATGTGTGTGTGTGGCTGGGTTTGTGTGTGGCTGGGTGTGGCTGGGGGTGTGTGTGTGTGGCTGGGTGTGTGTGTGGCTGGATGTGTGTGTGTGGCTGGGTTTGTGTGTGTGTGTGTGGCTGGGTTTGTGTGTGTGTGTGGCTGGGTGTGTGTGGCTGGGTGTGTGTGTGTGTGGCTGTGTGTGTGTGGCTAAATGTGTGTGTGTGTGGCTGGGTGTGTGTGTGGCTGGATATGTGTGTGTGTCGGTGGATGTGTGTGCGTGTGGCTGTGTGCGGCTGGGTGTGTGTGTGTGGCTGGGTGTGTGTGTGGCTGAATGTGTGTGCGTGGCTGGGTTTTTTTGTGTGTGTGGCTGGATGTGTGGCTGTGTGGTTCGGATCGTGTGGCTGGTGGTATAGCGGTAGTGTCATGGTTAGCGCGCTGCGCTACGAACCCGGCGACCCGAGTTCGATACCCACTCACAGTGACGATTATTTTGAACCGGTCATGAGCCTTCCCTAGGTCGACTCAGCTTCAAATGAGTATCTGGTGTGGTGTGTAAACATCACCACTGGGGAGACAAAGGCGGTCGGGCGTGGTTCTGGCCACCACCACCCCACCATCCCCTCGTGTACTGTTCCGAACTTCATAGGTGTTCGCTAACACATTCTGTGAAGGCTACACAGGGGTTCTTTGTATGTGTAAGTAGCTGGATGTGAGGAGTGGCTTTACGCGTTTGTCTGTCTTTGGCTTTGCGTTAAGTGGGGGAGCAGAAGCGCAGTGATTAGCGCACTGCGCCACAAATCGAGTCCCGCTCAAGGCTAACATCAAGGCTGACATCACTGGCCACGCTCAATCCACTACTGAATGAAGGCCTAACGAAAACGTGTGTCCGTCTCACGGTTGTGCGATGTAATGAATCCGCCTTGTGTGCCACTTGCACACTGTGACCATCAGCACTGGGAAGACAAAGACGGACTTGGCGTGGTGCGAGCTGCTCACACCCCCTCCCCCAGCCCACCTTTCTTCCCTTAATAGGTGCTCGCTAACAGCACTTAACTCTGCAGCTTGGAAGAATTAACGTGGGATCTTTGGGGTTGCACGAGTTTCAGTTAAAGCTTTTAAGTGGGACTGGGTCTGTCCTGCGGAGGGGGTTAGACGCGTTCACGCGTGTGTGTATGTCGGTGAGTGTGTGTGTCGGTGATTGTGTGTATGTCGGTGAGTGTGTGTGTGTCGGTGTGTGTGTGTGTGTCAGTGTGTGTGTGTCGGTGAGTGTGTGTCGGTGAGTGTGTCGGTGAGTGTGTTGGTGTGTGTGTCAGTGAGTGTGTGTGTGTCGGTGAGTGTGAATTGGTGAGTGTGTGTATTGGTGAGTGTGTGTGTCGGTGAGTGTGTGTGTCGGTGAGTGTTTGTGTGTTGGTGTGTGTGTGTCGGTGAGTGTGTGTCGGTGAGTGTGTGTCGGTGAGTGTGTGTCGGTGAGTGTGTGTCGGTGAGTGTGTGTCGGTGAGTGTGTGTGTGTCGGTGAGTGTGTGTCGGTGTGTGTGTCGGTGAGTGTGTGTGACGATTGTCTGAACCGGCCTTGGGCCTCCCTTGGGTCGACTCAGCCTCAAACCAACACCTCGTGCGGTGTATAACAAAAACACATCTCCCCCATTGGAGAGACAAAGGCGGCCAGCCCGTGGTGCTGACCACTCCACAGCAGTCCGTTTAAAGTGTTGTAGGTGGTGGAGGGGGGGGAGGGAGGCGATCTTTGTGTCGGGCACGAGGAGAGCTCATTTAATGAATCTGCAACGAAGTTAGCGAAGCCGGACCCAATGGGCGTGAACGTTCATCTCCCGTCTCTCCCCCCGCCTCTGCCCGCCAACCACACAAAAAAACCCCGGCCAGCTCTCTCACTCCTCCTCCTCCTCCCCACACACACGCACACGCCCCAAGCTACTCGACACGAGAGTTTCTCCGCTTGCTGTCGCCTCCCCCCACACACGGCTCTGTGGTGGGTAACAGCCCCCCCCCACTCCACCCCACCCCACCACGACTACAAGAAGGCTTCATCATCCGCGCCGCTCACAACTCGGCAAAGTCAGCGGCCTCTGCAAGACGCGCACTCGCAAACCATCCTCCCCCGCTCGACACTCCACTCAACAAGACTTAGCATCCGTGTGTATGTGTAATCGACAGCGGCAGCCTACGAGTCAGTCGACGTGTGTGTGTGTATATACACGCAGCGGTGACAAGGTTTCATTCAAGGGAGAGAGAAGAGAGAGAGAAGAGAGGCGAGAATCGGGGTAGGGAGACTTCCCAACGAGTCGAAAACAAGAACTCGGAACGGCGCACGGCCAGGTAAGCGCAACCGTGGTGCCGCTTGTGAGCACACGTGACATTCATTGCCTCGAAGGTGCGCTGTGCATTTGGGGTGTGTGGGTGTGCTTGAGTTCATGCGTGAGTCGCCTTGAGGTAGGGTTTATACACAACGTGATTGTAATACAGTACGGTCGTGATTGTGTCACAACAACTCGGGCGCTGTTACGTATGCTGCCGCTGGGTCCGCGTTGCGAATTGATGCACGTGCAGATGCCACGGCGTTACGCGCACCGCCACGCACGTGTGATGCAAAATGTAATTCGAATAGAGGTGGGGGGGGGGGGATAAAAAGATATAGAGTACAACGTCCAATTCCGAATTGTGCAAGGGAGTTTATGTAATTCGTCATCATCATCATCATCACTGCGAAGTCATCCAGCAGCGGATTTGCCAGTGGGATGTTGTGAATGAATGGTGAAGTTCATTCGAACTAGCCCTCAGCCTAAAATGTGCTTTCTGTTAGAATGTGGATATGTTGTGACGCGATATTGAAAGGGCGCCAATGCTGCACATCGTCTATAAAGTCGTACAAGATCGCACGCAACCCCAAATAGTCTCTGGTTGGTCGTGGGCAATGAGCGATTTTGATTCAAGTGCCTGGCTGTTGTTAATTGTGTGGTGGAGTGGAGGCGCGCAGTGGTTATCGCACAGCGCTACGAACCCGGCGAAGCAGAGCACCTGGGTTCGATCCCCCACCATGCCTGTGATCATTGACAAAAATGGTATATGATCGGATGGGTCCCTTCCCGCACCACGCTTCAACAATCCGCGTTGACCAGCATGGCGAAGTATGGTCAAATTACCCCCTTAGGGGCCATCCATTTAGTAGGTACGCAAAAATCTGTCAACTTGACCCATCCCCCCCCTCCCTGTACGCACGTGGACTTTTTACCCACCCCCCCACCTGCGTACGTACGCCTGACGCACCTCCCCCCCCCCCCCCCCCCCAGAATCCTATAGAACGGCCGATATTTAATCCACGCAGAAACGATCAAGAATTAATAATATTAACGTGTTTAAGCAAACAGTCCACCGCCGGCTGCATTAAAGAATTAAGCCGCGTACCTTGGCCACTTATTTTGCTGAGCTGCTTGTCTGACAGCTTTATAAACTGAACTGTGGCTCATTTGAAGGCCAATGTAGACAAATTATTATCGAGGCTTCACCCCCCCCCCCCCCCAGTTTCCTATGTATACATACATTGTGAGGAGGACCCCCCCCCCCCATACGCAAGCGTACGCATTTGGGTTAACCCCCCCCTTCCCCCTCCATGCGTACGGACTAAATGGATGACCCTTTAACCAACATTGCCTGCGGTAGAGCTTCATCCAGCAGTGGATTGACAGAAAGGGGCAGAGTGAATGCATTGTGGATGTGTTCGCTATCTACACTTTGCCCCAACAGTCTGTTAAGGATATATGTCTGGGATCTTTGTCTTGTATTTGTGTGTATGTGCTGTTCGCGTGCCTGACCCACGTGTGCTTGGTGTCGTCCGAGTTTCGATTCTAAAATGATATTTTACTCTCAAGTCACGGCGACTTCCTTCTCGACCTGGCTCTAAAGTAGGGCTGAACGATTAATTAGATTTCAAATCGAAATCGCAATTTGAAACAACGCGATGAGCAAATCGCAAAGGCTGCGATTTTTTGCGATTTCAAAAGTCCTATTACTTGAATTTTTTATGTTTTACTATTAGAACTTTATTTATTTAACTTAACCATTGTTATATGTTTGATTGTTCTATTTCAATAAAAAAACGTTTTAATAAACACATGTTGGAAGCAATTAATGTCTTTTAAGTTCTCATCCTTGCATTAGAATATATAGAGCAGTTCATATTTTGATGGTATCACGTGGTAATGCTCCATCACGTAATTTTAAATCTATTACACAGTGAATATTGAACTGAAGCTTGACTTAACAAAATGTAATCGCAAATGCAATCGCAATGTCTGTCAGAAAAATCTCAATGAGATATTTTCCCTAAATCGTTCAGCCCCACTCTGAAGTGCCCGCCTGGGCACTCGGGAGAGACAAAGGCGGTCGACCAGATAATGCGGGCTTTCTACCACCAACCCTGATGCGCGCCGTGCAATTTGACCACGGAAGTCCTCGTGTATATATGGGAGTTGCTTTCGCCAATGACATGTGGGCCAGCAGCAGCAGCAGAAGCGTCTGTCTAAGAAGCCTGACTTGCTGATGAGGTATCAACCAGCTGTAGCGTTTGCTTGGTTAAACAAACACTTCAGGATGATATTGGTTTGGAAAGCCAAGAGGCTGACGCTACTTAAAGCTTACCTTTATTGATTGACTGAAAACGGAGTTGTATGTCATCGGACTTAATGGGTGGTCACTAACGTGGCGAAGGATTTGCAGGAAATGAATTACTTATCACGTGGAAATTCTGTTGCGCCTACTCTCTGATATGTTTATCTACATCTGTACACATTTGTTCTAGGATTAAAAAGGCGCACCTTGGGAAGAATTTAAGTTGTTTTAGTGCCGATTATCTGTTCCGGCACTGTTCAAGGGCGTGATTCGAACAAATTGGCGTTAACGTAAAGTGATATACTCTGTATTCTTGGTTCTTTCGGTAAAGTCACGTAGAAGGAAAACAATCAAATAATTAAAATATAAAACAATATTTTATTGTTTCCCTTCTACGTGACTTTACCGAAAGAACCAAGAATATGAATCCCTGCAGTCACGAAAGCTTTAAATCAAAATGATATACTCTGGGTTGTGTGTATATATACTATGTACAAACGTACACATAAAGATAAAGATCCCCCGTAATAGCCTCTAACAGACTGTTGGGGCAAGTGCCGTGAGCGAGCATCTGTGATGACCGGCACGGCCAAACACCACGCCTGGCCGCCTTTGTCTTCTCAGTGCCGACGTTCACCACAACGCATCAGGTTCTCATTTAAGGCTGAGTCAACCTAGGGGAGGCCCATGGCCGTGAGCGAGACTCGCTGCGTTCATAGCGCAGTGCAATATACTTATTGTGCCACCGCTCCATCGACACAAAAACATATATACAACGCACTACACATGTAACTCACCCGTGAGGGTAATACGGCTTAGGACCTCGGACATAAGATTCTAATTGTAAGCTCTCCAGCTAATATTAGCCTATTGTGTACGCACTGAAATGGTTCCCCGCCCCTTTGCAGTGTCAATTCCTTTTCTGCTGTTGGGATGCATTTTGTTACATGAAGTCAATTTCAAAAGGGAGATCCAACTTGACCTTTGAACTGCAAGAGTACGCCGACATCCATTGTGTTCGTACACGTACGTAAATTTAAATACCGTATGTTTCAGTCCACCCACCTATTATTGCCTTCCCATAACAATATTCTCAATCGGCGTTGGTTTAAACATGCAAATATTAGACATGTTTCAAACTTCTAGGTCTCATCAGCAGTCAAGTTTGTTAAATGCTGCTGAACTGCAGGATGCTATTGGCAAGAGCACTCCATTCAAAAGATAATCTATGGGACTCCGTTCCACAGAAAAAGCAAAAATGCAACCCACTTAGGCTTTAATCTTGATTTGAAACTTTGTGACTTCAGGAATCCATACTTTTTGGTTCTTTCGGTAAAGTCACGTAAATCTTTATTTTATTTCTACCTACGTGACTTTACCGAAATAACCAAAGAGAGCACTTAGGCTTTACATGAACAATGCGCATGTAATTGTACTCTAATAGCATATTGTGTGCGATGATGTCCATATGTACGTCTGGTGTTGCACATGTATTACTGCCGTCGATCGCCTAGTCACATGTTCCTGCAATATTATAATAGCATCTATATGATGGGGAATGTCAATGTGTGAGTATTCCTGTTAATTTACAGTCCTTTCTCAATCCACTGCTGGATGAAAGGCCTCGTTCAGCAGTGGATTGGGGGTTGTTTCACCTTTGTCTTGATCATGGGAGTGGGGGTGATGTTGACCATATTTCACGGTGTTGGTCAGTGCGGGTTGAAGAAGGGGAGGACCAGGAATGGTCCAGATATCACTCGTCACTGACCTTCGCATCAGTCGGGTATCAAACGCAAGTATCTGGGTTCATACCCCAGCGTCGCTAACCACCGCGCAATCCCTCCACCGTAAATGCAAACCCGTTGCGTAATCGGTTTAATTAAATCAAGTTGCATGAGTAAACATGTTGAGTTAAACTTGCACACTTCGTAAGATTCCAAAAAGTGACCCTTCTATCGTAGGGATCATCCAGTGCACACACATGCACACATGCACACATTCAAATCACAAATCCACATTTTAACACATTGGCTTTGTTCAGCTTTTTTTTTTTACCCAAAGTTCCTAGAACTCTTTCCATGACTATTTTTTTCTGCCACCCCCCCCCCCCCCTTTGGCTACCCGTCAACCCGTAAATATGTGTGTGTATCTCCTTTGAAATGTCTCCAAAGCAAACATCCACGCACAGCCCTTGGTGTGTCTGCCTCCCGGGCAAAAAAAAAGAGATGATGGGCTGAGTTGGGCGTGCATTCCTCACCAGGCAAACTCGTGCCTGCATTCCTTTAGCTGACTGCCACCCGTGCCCTCCGTTGTGTCCTATTGTGTGCAGCAGCAGCAGCACCACCACACGCTTGCTTTGCTTTCCTTATTGTCTGCCCATTGGTTGCGCTGTGCGTGTGCGATGACCATACTAACTGCTACTGCTCGAGCAGCTCCGCACGGCGTGAGATCTGTGCTTGTTCGGATGCGATAATGGCTCGCAGTTGTGCAAACAACGTAAAACAATGCGTAAAAAAACACGGTCCGCTAACACACGCTGCGTGGGTCATCCGGGCTCTCAGGAGCCAGTCGGGGAGCATGCACGACTCGGCAATCGAGCAGCTTCCTCGGTGGGGCGTTTGAGCTCCTAATGTGTCTGGTCCTGGCTATCGGACCATGATCTCATCATCAGGACCTTTTCAATCATCCTGAACTGTGAAAGAGCTCCCAGTGAATTGGATTGGAGCTTGATGCTGCATCCTGAAAATTGTCGTGCGGAAAAATCGTGTCCCGGTGCTGTGCATTGCACACTGCGCGTGCAGATGATGATAATGATGATTACAACGTGTGGTGTCGCAAAACACGAGTGAAGAACGTGGCGGACAAGGCACTCATTGCATGGACATGTCACGCAAGGTCAAGTCATTCAGTGGCTCACAATGGCGTTCTCCCATAAAAAAAAAACAAGCCGTGAAACCTTTAAAGGGTAGAAGTGGTGTTGTAAAGTCATTTAATGACCTTTTTAAACGTGGATAATGAATACGCGGGGCATAAAATCGTGACGGCAAAGTTGTAACACCATTTCCTGTTTGTCCAACGACGGCGTGAAAATATTGGCCTCCGTGCCAAATACAGATCGGTTTTGATTATTATTATTAGGGAACGCATTCATTCCCCTTTGGTTCGATGACTATGGGGATCTGCGAGTTAAACTCCTGATGCAACGTTACCATTGGCATCTGCAGAGACCTCAAATATTCAGAACGCTTCGACAATTGCGCACTTTTCCCATTGACGCGCAATGGATGCGCTTGAAAATGCCTCTCAGGTTATACCCAACGGGGTGTCACATTGTAGTCGCTTGAATGCTTGGGCGACGACAGGTATGCCACGATCTATACGTGTCAGGGGCACATTTTGTTTTAATGTGTGCACAGCAAGGACGGTCGATGCTGCTGGCGGACGATGCGCTAAGCAGACAAATGTGTCGTCGACAGAACAGGCATCGGGCAACGCGTTTATGGGCACTCCCAGGTACTCGGTAGACTGTTTTTTTTTAGGACCGCAGTGTTTTTAGTGCGGCAGAGACGCGCTTTGTAAATTTTAAAGAACGTAATTATCTTCATATACAGACACACACGCGCGCAACAGTTACGCGGCATTTTAAATGTATGATGTTGGGGGGGGGGAGGGTCCGTCATGTCATTGCGAATGGGATGCTCACCGTGCGCATTCCGTTACTACGTTCAAAATTTGCTGAAGAATAAGGCGATAATGGACTATGATGTTCATAATGAATTATCCGGTAACTAGCCAGTGACTTGCATTTTTTTTCCCACGTTATAGATATAAAATTACGTTCGATAAATGGAGTAACTTCTAAATGTGCAATT
This sequence comes from Petromyzon marinus, assembly GCF_048934315.1. Lineage (NCBI taxonomy): Eukaryota > Metazoa > Chordata > Hyperoartia > Petromyzontiformes > Petromyzontidae > Petromyzon > Petromyzon marinus. The sequence goes on along the minus strand of NC_133678.1, from coordinate 11,274,021 downwards.
TAATAACGTTTAGGTTTGCCCCCGCCGGCTCCTTCCGATTTTCACGGTTGGCTACGTATGGTGGGAAAGAAGTTCAACATCAAACACACACATACGTAAGATTAAGGCGGCGTTTTAAAATGTTCGCTACATTCACAATTGTCTCATGAATTAAAAAAAACCCGTGTGGGTGTGTGTGTGTGTGCGTGTCTCTTCGTATTCATCCTTTTTTTTGGCAGCAGTTGACCGTTTGAACCAGTTCTTTTTACATAAATGCCACACGTTCAAAGTTGTCACATAAGCATGCACGATGACTCGCAGTAGGGCAAAAAAAGGGGGAAGTTTATCTTGAGAACAATCCAAGCCCACTTCAAAGGTCGTGTCATTAAATGTATTGCATTGCCTTTTTATCTAAAAAATAAAACCGTGAAGGCGATCATTCGTGCAGCTAATTAAAAACAAATACAGCCTGCGTTCGACTGCAGTAGCACAAACAGCAGTTGAAACCTTTGCAGTGGTTGTCTGTGCGTGGATTTGCGTGCAGCTCACTTGCACGCGTCTCCACGTGATTGCGTTCAATGAATTTAACGACTTCCAATGGGCAGTGGAAAAACGGACAATACAAGGTGCCACTTGAACCCACAGTGCTGTCTACCTGAATGTATGACAGTCGCGACAAAACCGCACTACTGCGTGCACACGGAAACCGACGATGCAGGCGTCCCACCACCCAACACGGGTGCGATGTTGGCCATTGAGCGGCAGTGATTTGATAAATTCACAAGCTGTCACCGTGGGGTGCGGGGGGGTAGAGTGGGGGTGCGGGGGGGGGGTGCGGGGGGGAGCCTCTTTGTTCGGCACTCTGCCGCACGTCGTCGATGGAAATGCGGTGCGAAGCCCCTCGCCATTTACCCCGGGGGTCTGTTGTTGTTGTGGCGGCCGTACAATTAAAGGGGCCCCCAACGAGCGCAGCGTCGTCGTGTTTTGTGTGTCCACCTGTGTGTGTGTCTACCTGTGTTTGTGTCTACCTGTGTGTGTTTGTGTCTACCTGTGTGTTTGTGTCTACCTGTGTGTTTGTGTGTCTACCTGTGTGTGTGTTTGTGTCTACCTGTGTGTGTGTTTGTGTCTACCTGTATGTGTGTTTGTGTCTACCTGTATGTGTGTTTGTGTCTACCTGTATGTGTGTGTGTCTACCTGTATGTGTGTGTGTGTGTCTACCTGTATGTGTGTGTGTGTGCCTACCTGTATGTGTGTGTGTGTGTGCGTCTACCTGTGTGTTTGTGTCTACCTGTGTGTGTGTCCTCCTTACGGTCGCAGCCGCTTGTTGCAGCGCGTGTCTCAAGTGCATCCCCGTCGTTCCCGTTGAGACCACTCGCGTTAAAAGGTGTCCAAGAGCGGCACAGACTATTTAGTATTTCGACAGTTCTGGCACAGGGAAATTTCACCCCCCCCCCCCCCCACAAGTATGTGTACGCTAGGGCTGAACGATTTGGGGAAAATATCTAATTGGGATTTTTCTGACATTGCGATTTGATTTGCGATTAAAATGTTTTAAGTCAAGCTTCAGTTCAATAGTCACTGACTAATAGATTTAAAACACGTGATGGAGCATTACCACGTGATACCATCAAAATATGAACCGTTCTATATATTCTAATGCAAGGATGATAACTTAAAATATATGGATTGCTTCCAACATGTATTTATGAAAACATTTTAATTGAAATAGAACAATCAAACATGTAACAATTGTTAAGTTAAATAAATAGTTATAATAATAAAAAATAAAACAATTCCAATAAGTAAGTAATCGGACTTTTCAAATCGCAAAAAATCGCAGCCTTTGCGATTTGCTAATCGCATTGTTTCAAATTGCGATTTCGATTTGAAATCGATTAATCGTTTAGCCCGAGTGTACGCCCAATGGAATTACCTTTGTACAAATGAATATTTTTGCCGATCCCATAACAAAGTCCCCCACTGCTCATTGTAAACGCTGAGCAATGGTTACGTGTCTTCTTTTTACGTAACTTATTTTTACCTGCAATGTATTTGAACGGGGATACACGTGAATGTGTAAGTTTGTTGTACGTATTAACTTTTGACTGATATTCATGGCAATGTCATAACAACGTTGATTTTTTTTTAAAAGACTCGACCAAAAGTATGCACAACACCCAATACACCATTCAAGCCCTGACTTTATACGTTAAGTGTGCCCGAATACAGGTTTTACAAGAAGATCAATCGCACATTGCCTTCTGAAGGCCCTGTAATTAATGAGTTGCTACTTGCTGAACAATTTCAATTAGTAGTATCTCATGGTATGCCTGACAAGGTACACCAGGGAAACCAGTACCACCTGAAACCGCTTCAACTCCACCACACAACTGATTTGTTTGACTTTTAGAGCAGAAATTGAAACATTGAATGGAGATTACAACATATCCGTGTCGGGAGGTGGTCCATTGCACTTGCGAACCCGGCAAAACCAAAGTTCGATTCCAGACCACAGCTAACGTCGCTGGTTTTCAATGAAGTTCTTCACATCCCCTTGTCGATTATATGGCGTTTATTTGACCATATTTGACCACACAAGTCATTGTTGATTGGTTGAGGGTGAGAGGATCCAGGAACATGCAAGATGTCACTTTGGGAATAAAATTAGCCTCGGCTTGGAATGGAGCCAAGATGTTTTTTTTTTATTGTAGAAGCACTCTTGCCATATCGTCACCTTGCATAAGTTAATATATACAGTACATGTGTTTGGGGCGCATGCACCAATACGCATGCATCAGCATTGTTTATGAGTGAGGTTCATGTGGGTCATATTCTTATTCTTGGGTCTTTCGGTAAAGCCACGTAGATGGATCAAATAAAAAGAAAAATAATAATAAAAAATATCACGACGTTTCGATCGCAACACAAGCAATCGTCATCAGGTGAGAAATATCGCGGGAGTGCTGCTGAGAATATATGGTGGGAGCGCTGCTAAGGTAATGAGTTATGAGTGTAAAGGCGATCAGTATTACCTTAGTGTCGCGGCATCTGTTCAGAAAAGTGAGCGACTCGATCAGATGAGCCTTTTTGTCTCGAAATATCTAATAGTCGTGTGGAAGCCCTCGCCGTAGAGGCGGTTGAATCTTGGGTCAACATGGGTCATGTTGAGTAAACGGAAAATCTTAAAATCTTACAAAGATGGCCTAAATTACCGTCACTCCTTCAGAATTTCTTGACATCATCTCTCGGACATCGAGCGCTTTGTACACTGAACACACACCGTAGCATTACTCAGAAAAATACATATTGAAAAAAACAGCTTCCTGAAGTTCATTATTCTCTTGTTCTTAAATATCTTGCTCTGGGCTCCTGTTGTGATTATTTATAGAAAGCTCATTGTCAAATGTTTTTTTCCACTCGATGTTATCTGTCTCTTTTATGGTTTTTAAAAACCTATTTTGTTGCCTCTCAAAGACCCACTCTGTTCTCTGTGTACAGACTCAGCTCATCGAATCTCTGCATGATTGTAAGATTTTTCTTGTATCTTTCTCAAACCTTGAGTAATCTCATTTCCTTTCCCCGTATCTGCCCAAGTGATCAACGTTCTATTGTAAAAAAAGTTGCGGGCACAAGTTGACACAGTATTCTTAACCTACGACCAAGTCTGAATCCATAGTCTTATCAATGTCACCACTTCCTTTTACAATGTATTTAAATTTACAGATGGCACACCAAGATACATTTTACGTGTCTCCGTCTAGGGCCCGATTTTCCTGTGTTGACATTTATGATATGAATGCTCACTTTGATATGCATTGTGCTCTGCAGAACACAGTTGGTATATATAGTTTTTCTTCAGCACTTTGGGCTAGCAAGGGACACCAACCACTTCAGGGTTTTGCAACATTAAAGCTGGCTATGTGCATATGAAGACATGAACTTGGCAATTTACTGTGGCCTCTTAAATTGCCTTCATGTGTTTCCCCTATTGCCCAGCACGTAAAGTTTATAATTTTGCAAAGAGTGACATTGGTTTGACCTCCTGTGCACCCGGCTTGTTAATGACAGTTAACCAACAACAACAACAATAATCACGACCGTGCGTTTGCAGCAGTGCACAAGCATCGACAGCAGGACTCAACGCGTTGGTTCTGAACACTGGGTCTAATTTTTTTTAATATAATCGGTGACGGCTCTTCTTGCTATGAAGATGGGTCAATGAAGGGCCATTGCTATGAAGAAGGGACATTGCCCGAAACGTCCCCTATCATATATTTTGAGGAAGTGGTATTGACGAACGCGAGTTGTTGAAAACCACAATGTTAGGTTGACAGATATTGGACATGGTGGCACGGCCCTGGCTTAGTCGATCACTCATAGATCATGCGCATGCAACATTCGCATGCAGACATTGAGAGAGTCTATCGGAGGTGGTACAGCAAGTAGGCTTTCCGACTGATATGTTTAGAGTGTGTGTGTCGCCTCATCTTACGAGTGGCTTTCCCACTTGCAAAAGTGCTCAAGCATTTAATTTGCAAAACATAACGAGGCAGGATCCTCATTTAAGGGTCTTGTGGTGTGCATCTTTAATACACAAACGATAATAATAATAACAAACCCTTCGATCTGTTTGGCATGTGGAAGGAAACCAAAGTACCTGGAGGAACTCCACGCATGATGGGATAACACGAACAACTCCGTACAGATGGATTCAGTATTGCTGTACTGCCAAATTCTGGTCCAAGCCTACAACACCTCCTGGTATTTCCAGGAAGCCTCTCATCGTAGTGCTAACCAGGCTTAGCATGACTTGGCGTCTGAGGTCTGTCTAGAAGGGCACATTCAGGGTGAATTAATCATAGCCAAGTGAAGTAAGGCAAGTTATTCCCAGCAGTTACATATTCACTTTGTCCCTATGTACAGTATTGTATATACATATCTTTATACGTTTGACCATTTTCCCTAACTTGCCTCCGTTTGTAGATCCGCAATGTTTTCTCAAGCCAGTGCTTATTTCTTCAACGTTTAAATCGCACCGTAATCTACGTGGGATATTTTACGCAGAGCAGCCAAAAAAAAAATGAAATCGTAATCCAGACCGTGAACCTGGGTCGTCTCAGTCGTGCCCAGAACCCCAGCGAGCATACAGGGAAGAAACGACTGTGTGTGGTGTGCAAAGCCTGCAGTGATTATGTATGTATGTTGAACTCGTTTTGCACCGCACGTAGCTGACCGTGCTAATCGTACGCCCCTTAGTGTGGTGCACAGAGTCGAAAGTCAACAGTAGTAAGTGGCATTTGCAGTATCGTACAGCAATGGCATTTTAAGCAGAATAGCGTTTAATGTGGCAAAATTATCGTAGCTTTGTAGTGCAAGCAGCACGACTGTAATACATACATTTGTAAAAAAAAAAAAATCTTTTTTTGCACGTAATTAAAATGGCACACATTTTCAAAAGAGACATTTTGGTTTTAAATAATGTTTTTGTTGTTATAATTATGTTAATTATTTACCCATAAAAGCCTCGGTTGAGAGATTATACTCTTTTCCTGAAGGCTTCTGCATTGCGATGTTTGGTCGGTTAAATGTGTTTGGCTGTTGGGATGAAACTGGAGGAACAAGAGGGGTAACAACACTCAGGACTGACACCTAATGGTCACCTTGCAGCCCGAATCCAACACACAATAGGCAAACTCCTGGTGTGCTAACAAAAAAAATACCCTGAAGCAGAAGCTCAGTGCTAGATACAGCAGTCACATTTGCAAATGTGATGTGCAACTTTGAACCTTACCTGTTGTGTATCCATAGTTCGATGTTAATGTGACATTTTATTGAGGGATTACTGCATGTTATCCTGGTGTGGTGTCAGACTGCTTTGTTGTTTTTGCTGTCTTGCCCAAGCTTGATACATCAGAATTACATTATTAATGTATTTATATTTAGTGGCTTGCGAACCTTTTTCTCTATTTTGCACTCCTATCGTTGTTGTTATTGTATTACTGTGTTTCCGTTGTAACTTGCTGACCCACCCACACTGGAGATCTGTGAAAAAGAACTTCATAGCTCCGTTGGATTCCTCTTTGCAGTCTAAATAAAGATTCTGATTCCCTGCTGACATATTTTGTACTCAGTAGGCTCAATCAACCCTGCTCGGCTTTCAAGATCTAATGAGATGGATGTAGGGTGATTTGTGATTTAACCAAGCGCTTTATCGTACAGATTCCTAGTAATTCTGAAGACACAATTAAATGTTTATACTATACCATGTTTAATACTGGTGGATGTTTAAACATTGCAGTTGCTATGCTTATGCATTGTAGATATTTAATGGGTCTGCAAGGTCGTATTCTCTTCAATGACATGCATGTTTCTCAATTCTGGGTGCCTTATTTATATGTCTGGGGACTCTCTGGAACAAGCAAACACTTTGCGTTATATTTAATGAAGTAACATTTTAAAAAAAACGAGTAATTGCATTAATTAATGATCAAGAATATTCCCCTTTAAATTCTCAACGCTACCTCCCGCCATGAATTGTATGTTTCTCCGCACACGGCTCTGAGCATATTATCATTATTAATTGAGGACATCAGATTTTTGGGGGGAAAGACACTTTTTTTTTTGCCCACGCATAAAACATTACGTCCTCATTCAAAGAAATAAGCAACATGTGTTTTTGATTCGCTGCACGGCCAAAGGATCGCGGGTGTTTTTGGCAAACCACGGTGTTACGAGCATTTGCCCACTAAGCGAATCACTCTGCATACGTTTCTCTCTGTGTTGCCACTTCGATTAAAATGCCAAAGAAAGGAATATAAGAAAAGAGTTTGCATGAATCAATGTTTTGTTTCCATAACACAGGGCTAACATTCAAAGGTCTGGCTTGCTCGGGGGCAATGTAAAAATTGTGGCCGGGTGAATGAATCGCGAAGCCACATGACTAGCGTGGACATGTAACACATTTAATTAAATGTTTTTGTGTCAACTAATTTAACTTTTTTTTTCTTCCCATCACATGCCGAACCTGGGCTTGAAACGTTTGTAGAAGGTGGTCGAAGTAAAGGTGCATCCCTGCACTCGCTTGCAAATCGCTGCTGCCCGTGGAGGGAGCTCCACCAGTGGGAGCTCTGAATGGTTGGCCTCCACAGGGTGTTTGGTCTTCTCTTCCTAAAACTAAGCAGTGTTTTTTTTATTTTACCAAGTAAGGCCCCACTGAGCTGTATAGCTGTTAGTTTTTTCTAGAAGTGACCTGGCCACAAATGATAACTCAACGAAGTTGCTTGTGATCGTGTGGAAATTTAAAGCAGCCGAATGCTACGAACGCACGTTGATTCTAAATGGGGAGGGGGGAGGGGAACCGGAGGACCTGGTGAAAAGTCCATATGACCACGGGGAGAGATAACACGCAAACTCCAAATATACAGCAGGGGTCAGGGTCGGGATCGAACCCACGACCTCCTGTATACCAGGAGAGGTAGTGAACATCTCTCCACCGCGGAGTGCCAACACTGACATCATTACTCCATCTCTTTGGTGGGTGTCCTATTGGGCACGTTCCATTCCTGCGCTACCACTCCGTTATTATTCCATTTGAAGCGTAAATGCCTTCATACGTGATTGTTTCTTAACACGGCCATGCGATGCAACGATACACCCAGCACGTGCACACAAAGTGGTAGGTTCACTGAAGCTACCCAGTGGGCAGAGTGTTCGCCGCTTGTTGCGGAGGGTTATGGTTAAAATCCAGCGGCCGCCCTGGTTATTCCTTTGGGCGCATTGACCGTAGCGTTACTTGCCGTCTGCTTCGACAGCGGACGTGAATCATCCCCTCGCGTCATTTGCAAGAGTAGGCCCATCGTGTGCCAGAGTCGGCGTCCAAATCTTTGCCAAAATCTAAAATTACACACAATTCACACAATTGGGATCATACTAAGCACTCATCGCCCCGCCCCACTCCCCCCCCCTTACTGGCAGACTAATGCCCGTTAACAGGGCAGGTGCTGAGTCACATTGTGCTGCACAAGGACGGCTTTCGCTGGGGGTGCCCTTTCAAATGTTTGAGATGAGATGTTAAGCGCACTGAAATGCTCCAGCACACATATATATAGTGTGCCACATCACATGCAGTAACACCTTGGATTGCGAGCATTATTCGTTCCGGAAACGTGTTTGTATATCAAAGCACTCGTACATCAGTTGTGATCACGTGACGCTCAGCAGTACAAAGCGTGTACACGTTACACTGCTCGTATTGCAAGACCCTCGCTCGTTTATCAAATGAATATTTATTTAAAAAATTTTGCTCGTCTTGCAAAACACTCGCAGACCAAGTTACTCGCAATCCAAGGTTTTACTGTATACGTCATTGCCATTATTAAGATGGTCCAAATCTGGCTCAGGCACACCATATTTGAATGACCAACAATATTCATCAAAATTTTGATTTATTGTTTCCCTTCAACGTGACTTTACCGAAAGAGCTAAGAATATGAATATTAATCAACTAGCCTATAGCCCGTCCAAGGACGGTGGTATATTGCTGTTAATTTGAAATATTCAATCGAAAAAAATGATCCGCTCATGATTATTAATGAGGGGTTGGGGCCCACACGAGTGACGTCATCAGCTCATGATTATTGATGACGGGGGGGTGGCCCATGTGCAGTGACGTCATCCACTCATGATTATTAATGAGGGGTTGGGGCCCACAAGAGTGACGTCATCAGCTCATGATTATTAATGAGGGGTTGGGGCCCACACGAGTGACGTTATCAGCTCATGATTATTGATGACGGGGGGGGGGGGGGGTGCTCCATTTGCAGGGACGTCATCCACTCATGATTATTAATGAGGGGTTGGGGCCCACAAGAGTGACGTCATCAGCTCATGATTATTAATGAGGGGTTGGGGCCCACACGAGTGACGTCATCAGCTCATGATTATTGATGAGGGGGGGTGCTCCATGTGCAGTGACGTCATCCACTCATGATTATTAATGATGGGTGTGGCATGTGGAGTGACGTCACGCGCAGGACACACGCACATTCTTGGCTTATTACATTAGCAATATAATCCTGAACGCCGCTGGATGAAGACTTTGTAACCGTACGAGTCGCAGTCCGGGTTAAGCGGCATCGTTTGCTTTTTCTCGCATCTGTGCTTCCTCCCTTGGCACATTCCCATTCGTGTTTGACCTGTAATAACAATAAACATTTGGTTCCAAGTGCAGAAGAATTTTAAAAGCGGGGGGGGGGGGTTGGCTTCCTATCCTTGGCGAACTTCAATCTCTCGGCTACCCGGGGGAGCTGCGGGTGCTAAGGGTTAACAAACCGTGGATCTGAAAAGGCCACGCTGGTTGGGAAAGCTTGCACAGTCATGGCCATGCCTACAGGTGCGAGCGAGCGAGCGTGTGTGTGTGTGTGCGCATGACGATACGTTAACTACCTTGGCTGGTATAGAGGAGGTCGTGGATTCTATCCTGACCTTAAGACCTGTATAGTTTGAGTTTGCATGTTTCTCTTCCCCGTGGTCGCGTGGATTTTTCTCTGGGTCCTTGGGGTTTTTGCCTCCCATATTTGTAACATGTGTTTGGAGTATTTGGCTGCTGTAAATGTCCACACGATGAGCCACTTCGTTGAGGTATCATTTGTGGCCAGGTCACTTCTGAAAAAGAGCTATACAGCTCAGTGGGCCTTGGTAAAGTAAAAATTGTTTAGTTTATACTTCGGGCGGAGTGGCGGTCTAGTGCTATGAAGCCGGCGAACTGAGTTCAATTCCTGCTCACGGCCAACACCGATTAATATTATCTGAACTGGTCCTGGGTCTGCCCTAGGTTGACTCAGCCTCAAATGAGTACCTGGTGCGATGTGCAAACATTGCCACTGGGGAGACAAAGGCGGCGGAGCGTGGCTCTGGCCGCCCACCCCCTGATGTGCCGTTCCCGCTTTCATAGGTACTCACTAACGGCCCCAACACTCTGTTAAGGCTACATGGGAGCTCTTTGTCTTTACAGTCGATGCGTTCTTATATTCCTGTGCATCTGTGTATGTGTTAACACGAGTGTGTATATGCATTGTTACGTGTGTGCGTGCGGAGCGGTGGTGCAGTGGTTCGCGCGCTGCGCTATGAACCCTTACGAACCTGAGCAGCCAAGGCCGACATCGTTGGCAAATATTGGCACCGGACCTGGTGCGCTGCGCGAACATCGGCATTGGGGTGGGTGGGGGGAGACAAAGGTGGGCTTGCGTGGCGCCACCTCGCGCGCCACACTGCCCTTCAATAGGTGCTCTCTATCACAGCACTTGCCTCCCGTCTTTTGAGGCTGTACAGGGTGGGGGGGGGGGGGGGGGGGGTTCCTTGGTCTCTGTGTGTGTGTCGGCGTGAGCGAGTGAGCCGTGTTCACTGAGGTGTTGCGCTGTCGCCCGCTCCGTAGCCCGCTGCTGCCTGCGCTGAAGCGAGAGCTGGGGGGGTGGGGGCGGCTTCGGAGGTTGCCAAGTGCGCGTGCTCATTGACCGAACAAAACAATTGATCAGACTCCCGCCGCCCTATCACCCCCCGCCCCTGTTAAAACAAAAAAAGCAAGGATTAAGAGCCACTGTTTCGGAGTAAGTGGCGTACTCGCGCACCTTACAACTCGAGATCAATTATGGATGCACACTTGCGTGCGTGCGTGCGTGTCTTTGTGTATACACCCATCAAATGAGCACCTGGTGCATTGTGCAGTAAACATCGTCATTGGAGAAAGACAAAGGCGGCCGGGCATGGTGCTGGCCGCCCACTGAAATCGCGTGCCTTGCCAACCTTCATACAGTGAGGGGAAACAAAGTATTTGATCCCCTGCTGATTTTGTACGTTTGCCCACTGACAAAGAAACGATCAGTCTCTAATTTTAATGGTAGGTTTATTGGAACAGTGAGAGACAGAATAACAACAAAAAAATCCAGAAAAACGCATGTCAAAAACGTTATAAATTGATTTGCACCACGCCCGGCAGGGTTGCCTTTTCCACCCCGGTGCCATTATTCGCACGCGGCATCAGACACTGAGTTGGCCTCGTGGAGTCTGACGATACGTTCAGATATCACCTTCCAATGGAATGATCCGTAACTGGGAATCCAAACCAAGTGGTTGGGATCGCAGTGCAATGGCATGCGCGCGCCACATACACACACGCACGCGCGCGTGCACGTGCACACAGTTTAGCATATCCAGGGATTATAGGAGAGAAGGCACATGAGAGCTTACCGCTTCATTTCTTCGCTGTTGGGTGAGTGAACAGCAGCGCTAAATCCCAGGATTATAGATCCGCTGAGCGTGGTTGCGCACCTCTTGATGCTGCGAAGCTGGGGGGGGGGGGGGGGGATTGCAGAAGGAGGAGGGGGGGGGCTATACCTCGTGGGGGTGTGACCCTAGGAGGAGTTATTGTTCTTGATGGACAATAACTGGAACCCAGAACTCCCACACTGCTTGAAGTGTTGAGCAGCGACACGGCGCTGCGCTTATGTGGCACTTCACACTCGGGGCTTTAAACTCGCTTTTAGGGCGTACGCAGGTCGGCAAGGGTTTATACCGCGCAGGGGTTTATGCTACTAACTACTATTTTTTTTTTACTTTAACAGGTAAGGCCCACTCGGCTATATAGATATTTTTTTCAGAAGTGACCTGGCCACAAATGATAGCTCAACGAAGTGGCTGATCACGTGGAAATTTATAGCGGTCAACTACTCTAAACACACGTTGATTCTAAATGTGGCAGGGAAAAACCGGAGGACCCGGAGAAAAATCCACACGACCAAGGGGGATAACGCGCAAACTCCAAATATACAGGCGTCAGGGTCGGGATCGAACTCACGACCTCCTGCATACCGGGCGAGGTGGTTCACGTTTCGCCACCGCGCATGGATTTATACCATGCAGCAGCACCTTTTGGGATGTGGCATAAGGAAGGGAGCGAATGCCACGTGTGGTGTAATTGGAGTCCTGGAATGGCTGTGATGAGCATTTGGTGTTTGCTATTCTCTAATTAGAACTGATGTGATAAAGTATTAAAGCTTTCGTGACTGCATAAAATTACTCATTGTTTTTTTATACGTGACTTTACCGAAAAAACCAATGAGTAGAACTGATGTGATTAAGAAAATAAACGACGCATTCGTCAATGAAACTCTGTGTTTAAATGGAACCATAAGAGGCGACAATTCTGGCGATGGCTCTTTTTCATCGGGGCGTAAAATAAAATCGCCAGACAACTTCAAAAGGTAAAGGCTTGTGTTGCTGTACCGTATTGAAAATACCTTTAGCATTTTTTTTTTCACAGTGCTACAGTATTGCAGTTCATCAATTGTAAAGCAATACATGTATAGATTTTTGGGGTCCCTTTAAATTCCGAGGCCCTTATAAAGCCTCAGCGTTAATCTGGCTCTGGCAACGCGGACAGCGCTGTGGCCCTCACGTACTGCCAGCGACCCAGCGTGCCTGCCGGTTTGTATTGTGTGGACCCGTTGGGATATGAGGGGAGTCCTGCACGGAGTGAGCGACCCTCAGGAACGTGACCTCCTCCCCGCCACCCTCGTCCGTATTGAAGGAGGGATTAGAGTTTGGGCATTGAGGCGTGGTTGGAGAGAGTGCTCGTGCGGAGAGAATGGTGGCCCGAGAGAGCGTGCGCCCCTCTTGTGAGCACGTAGCACTCCCGTGAGGCTGAGTGGTCAGGTAAACGTGTGAGTACGCACGTGCGTGCGTGTGTGTGCGTGTGCATGCGTGTGTGTGCGCGTGTGCTTGTGCGTGTGTAAGTGTTCTCAGTTTGCACGGCGCCATTGGCGAGTAGCACTTGTGAAGGCCCGGCACGGTACATGAGAGAGTGGGTGGCCAACACCATGCCCGGCCGCCTTTGTCTCCCCAGTGGCAATGTTTACACGCTGCACCGGCAACCCATTTGAGGCTGAGTCGACCTAGGGGAGGCCCAGGACTGGTTCTAGATAATTGTCATTGGTGTTGGTGGCCGTGAGCGGGAATCGAACGTGGTTCACCCCCATACACACGTAACATCGTTATTTCATTATTACTTATCTGACGGGCAGAAGGGTGAGTTGTATGTTGCAGCATTGATACGCTGCAGGCAAGGGGTTCTCCTTGTTTGGTAGGGCGTGAAAGGGCTTATCCGACTACTCAACGCTAGCACCCTCTGGGTAAGAAACAAGAGAACTTGACCCAGAAGCTGGCAAGGCAAACGCCCCTCTCTCGTCGGCTGACGAATCCACTGTGCAGTTGACGCAGTTTCTGATGTTGCTATTGTGTCCGTGCCTGATTCACGAAGCAGATGCGCCTATAAAAAAGGGGGACGTTTAAGGGAGAGGACTGCGAATTGTTTTCTGATGTTCCGCATAGATTACTTCGTAAAATAAAAAAAGCAAGAAAGTTTGTTCCAAACACTTTTGGCAGTAAAAAAAAAGGGGGTCAAAGTGTCCAACTTGTTCCGGTGATTATGGACTCGTGCTCGTCTCTCTGTTGGTGGTCCTGAGTTAGTCGTGAACATTCCACCTCACTATGCTGGGGGCCCAGTCTCCCCATCGAAAAAAAATAAGCTAATGCATGCATGTTTTATCAACCCCAAAAGGTTATTGGCAGCGTACCGCTCTTACGTAATGGCCAGCGAACGGGCATCGCAATCCGGAGGTCTCCCGTTCAACCTCCTGGCACGGCATTTCAATGGCTTTCACCACGGTTAGTCGACCAAGCGGGGTCACGTGAGGTGGGGTAAAGTGCGAGAACCTCCCACCTCGTCTAGATACCCTCCAGAGGGGTTCTATCGAGCCCCCCCCCCCTCCGCCTGCCGTTGGTGTGAGCAGAGAAATTGCAGGGTTGTGATTTTTACTTGTACTCTTCCACCACCACCACCACCTCCCCCTCCCCGTCCCTTCAACGAGGATTTTAGTCCAGGACCCTTGCAATTGTGAGACGACCATTCTAACCATGATAGCGCCACCCAGACAAATCTATGAGCAGAAAAAAGACAACGAAATGCCTTCACACGAAACTGGTGTTAACTGGTGGGTGACGTGAGATTCCGGCTCCGTGGCATCATGCCAGCGTACATCTCTCGCAGGTATGCCGTGTCCCCGTGAAGTGTTTTGCTGCATATTGTGACCCCCAGCTATATTGTATCGTCTGCAAAACCGCCCCACAAAAAAAAAACAAAGCGGACCACGTGAAGGGAAGAAAAAAAACGGCATTGTTGACGGCGACAGTGGAAGAATTCTTAGAAGGAAAGGAATCTTCTGTGGGCAGAGTATTTTGTGTGCAATGCGTGCCGCCTTTAAACGCACTGGTACAGATTAAGCTGAAGTGTGTTGTCGGCTCGGTTGACCAACGTCTTGCCAAATACATTCAATTGCTTAATGAAAACTTAAAACTGCTGCACCACTTAGCTCCAAAATGAATCGTTAGCCAGCAAGGATTACCATAATTACAGTTATTATATATTTTTTTGTTTTAAGAAAAAAAAGTTAATTACATAAAGAAAGTATTTCCTCCCCCCTCCCCCTTCTTCTTCGTCTCTTGAGAAGCTTACGTTGCTTTGTTACAACACTTGGCATTACAGAGGAATCTGGCTGGAGTGCTCGGAATTAATGAAATAACACGGCACAATGACATTCTGCGTAAGCTTGAGCGGCATTAAGTTGAACATTATTCCCTTGCAAGCTTCGTCGCCTCTTAGTTTAATAGCAAAACAATGGTCCCGTCTCCGATGGCCCTTTGCTCAACGATGTCATGCGCTCAGCCTCCACGTAGGGTTCTTCAAACAGGTGACGCGGTTACGTGTTCTCACAGATGTCGAGCTGGCAGTGGGACGACCAAAAAACACAATGAGCCGACGATCTCCAATGCTCATGCATGCATATGTCAAAGACCAAGGTGACACCGCGTAGGCTCTGAAGGTTGTGTGCCGTGTCGCTCTCGGATGTGTGTTACGGGGTTGTCTGTGAGTCCGACGTTTTACTCCACATGCCGGGCGCTTTTCCAGAAACTGAATGACCATAGGCTGTCTAGTCTACATGAGTGTTATCAGCGAGTCACGATGAAGGCCAGCATGACAAATGATAGGATGGTGTGGCCGGGGGCATGTCTGGTTCCTGTTGTTTCCACAGTCCGAGTGTGAAAAATATCGAACCACAGTTAAGGCTGACTTATCGTAAAGGGAGGCTCGTGTAAGAGTTCAGACGCCACTTGCTACTGATGTCTTCCGTGGCCCAGAATTGAACTCCGGTTGCCAGGAACCGCTGAGGTGCTGCTGCCTATTGCATATGCGCAAACACACACAAGGCAAAGTCAACGATCCACCATACAGCGTGCGCGGGCTGTCCAGGCAAGTACTGTCAGTGAGCATCTATGAAGTCTGGCACATTGCACAAGCAGGTGGGTATAGCCGGCACCTTGCCAGGCCGCCTTTGTTTCTTCGGTGCTGATATTTACGCACTGCACCAGGTATTTATTTAAGGCTGAACCAACCTAGAGGAGGCCCAGAACCAGTTTAGATAACCACGAATGTGAGCCGTGGTCAGGAATCAAACTCGGTCTACTTTGGTTCGTAGTGTAGTGATCCAACCACTATGCCACCACTCCATATTAGAGTCCAACAACAATCGCTATTCCCCACCAAGTGGTGGTGACGTCACTGCGGTACTTGTGACAGGCTATGTGCACTTTAAGAGTAACATTTAGAGTACACACACACACACATCAACACACTCAACACACACACACAAAACACACACACTACACACACGCACACACTGCACACACACACAGCACACACAACACAGACACACACAACACACACACATATCAACACACACCAGACACACACCACACACACCAGACACACACACCACACACATCAACACACACCAGACACACACATCAACACACACCACGCACATCAACACACACACCACGCACACCACACACACCCAACACACACACCCAACACACACACATCAACACACACAACACACACACCACACACACCACACACCCAACACACACAACACACACACCACACACCCAACACAAAGCAAAGACAAAGATCCCCCGTATAGCCTTAACAGACTGTAGGGGCAAGTGCTGTTAGCGAGCACCTACCCAACACACACACATCAACACACACACACACATAACACACACAACATACACACAACGGACACAACACAGCACACAACACAGCGCATACACACAACGCACACAACACAACACACAGCACACACACACACCACACACACAACATACACACAACGGACACAACACAGCACACAACACAGCACATACACACAACGCACACAACACAGCACACAACACGCACACACACACCACACACACAACATACACACAACGCACACAACACAGCACACAACACGCACACACACACAACACGCATGCACACACCCACACAACACATGCATGCACACACAACGCACACAACACGCACATACACACATACAACACATGCATGCACACACAACACACACTGCACACACATACACAACACACACACAACACACACACGTGTATTCTGCTGTGTAACACAATCAGGTGAACTGTGCTGATGTACACTCGGTGACAGAATCTCGCATTCTCCACAGTGGCATTGCAGCTGCCTCATCGTCAACAAAACCAAATAAATATATTTCCTTTTTTCATCGTAATCTAAACCTTATAAATATGGTATATATATAAACAGAAGAGCTGCCATCAAAGTCGCCTGGCCCCTATGTGTCGGTGGCGCACGACACTATCGCGACCGTATCATGAAGATGGCACACATTTTGGCACGAGGAGAAGATATCTGTGCTAACACCATGCATGCCGTGCTGTGTAAACACAGCTGCTTTTCCTTTGGGGGGGGGGGGTCTATTTTTTGTTTCAAACCATAAGCCACACTACTATCTACGCAGCAGATAGCTCCTCTAGTTAAAATCCACAGTCATCCAAATTTAAAGTAACATCGTATTGCCTCCAATCTAATTATTGTCAAATATTATCTCAGTGATTTTTTTTATAAAAGCGTGGCACCTTGCCTGACTCCCCTTTTTAAGATGTATTTTGGTACTTTCTTCATGTATCCGGAGTGTCACTGTTCTGTTTTTCTAAATACATTTTATTATTTCAAATGTTACGCGATAACGTAGGTCTTAGTTTGCATCGTTCTTGGATGACTATCAATTTCTGCGGAGTCAAATGCTATTCCAAAGTCTACACAGGGACAGGTTCCATGGTATTTTGAAATTCGTTTGGGTTTCAATACATCGCAAGGATCGTGGGGGGGTAGTGTCCGCTCGTCGAGCCCTTCATCCAGCAGTGGAGCAATCATAGCTGTCGATGATCTTCTATTGTCTGAGGATCTTTCGCCTCTGGCAGATGTTCTAACCAACCCACGGCTGATGTGACCTCGCGTGTGCATCTTTTCATCGCGTGTGCATCCTGTGAAGACGTCAACGTGTGGAACTGTGCTACGTTGCAGATGTCGAATGCATCGTGGACGATCCTGGGGGATTTGGGGTCGGCTCTCACTTTTCAGTCTCCGTTGATGCAGCCTTAACCTGTCGCAACGTGATCAGTGGCCAGAAGGTCAGGCTCTTCTAAATACAAGAAATATGAAGCCAAGGTGATTTTTTTCGCATGGACTTGGTTACATTTTTGCTGCTGTTGTTCTAGATTACAGTCATACGTAATGCACTGATGAAAATGGTGTGTGATTGATGAACCAACAAAAAAGCAGACTGTCTTAAAGAATTAATCGTGTTTTTTTTGTATTGTATGTCGTGGTGTAGTCGCACGTGTGCACATAGTGCTACTGACGCGTTGTTAAAGCATATACATTTTGCTCGTGTGGGTTTGGCACACGTACTGCGCATACTTATAATCGGGGAGCAGATATTTGTTTTTTTAAGGAGGCAGCCTGAGACTAAAATCCCTGGATATTCTGCCAACTTCTTAAAAGCAGCATTTAACCAAAACCATCGGCGCTAGTCTACGATCGTGACATGACACAGAAGACATTTCTTTTTCATATTTATTGCAGCGGCATAAAAGATAATGTTCTACATCGGTCGGCAAAAATCCAGGGATATACCAACCAAGAGATGTAATCATATCAAGGTTCCATGTTGACCTGCAACGGAGATGTGGCCCAAGGCAATGCAAAGGGGAATGAGTAGGAGAAAGCGACTTAATTGGCCACCTCGGCGTTGTGTTCCGCTTGACCCAGCTAGGACCCCACCGGCAGCCTTCTAAGTGAGATTTATGGAGCAACAGAGACCTCCGTTCACAGAGGAACTCCATCACATTGCACGATGCCGAGCGCACCGGCGGGGCCGCCTCGAATGGCACGCTCCGTTAGCAGGCAGCCTTATCACCGACAAGCTCTCACGTTTCAGTTTGCCGGGTTGTGGCCACCTGTGTGCTGCTGGCTTCGGCATGAGGTCCGACGTTTGGCTCTGCGTGCTGGAAGCTCCTTCAGGAAGTGAATGGAGCTGGCCCACGTCTCCCCCGATAATATAAAGTTGCCGGGCCGCTGCCGGGGTTTAATGTCGGGCGGCCGGTGTTATTTATGACATCGGAGGGTTCTACAGCACAACCGCAAAAAAAAAGCTTTCTCAGTCACCTTATCTTGAGCTCTTAACGCGCGGCGTAAAGATCCGTTTGATTTAGTGTCAAATTATGAATCTAAATGGTTTATTATACATCATGCCGTATTATTCCTGCCGCGATGTGCGCCCTTAATTTGAGAGACGGGAGACTCTTTGTCATTTTGAGTGCTACTCAGCCCTTTATTAAAACCCCAGGCTAGAGCCCATTAAAACATAATTTAATTGAGACCATATTTACGATTCATTTCTGTAACACAGCGAAAGAAATGTTTCTTTTTTTAATTCATAATTATATTTTGGCGCAACAAAGGTTTTATAATTATCATCATCATCATCATCATAAATCAGGCTGGATTACAACTTGTGTAACGACGGAGTGATTTTATTGTGAGCCTGCAGCGTTGTCCCGTGCTCCCAGCTCCACACGTTCATCTCGGCTGTGGCTGGTGAAGCCGTCACGGGAGTTTCGCCGTGCGTGCAGATTACTTCGTTAGTGATGGTGGTGGCACTGGGAAATGGGATTCCTGGCCATTGAGTACAGAGGACACTGGGGAAGTGGCAGGCTGAAAGCTGGTCTTGTTTATTTGGAACTGTGCAATATAGAAAACAATGATGAGAAAAAAGCTTGGAGGCGTGACCGTCCAATCTGCCTGGTTACGTGCACACCTTTATTAAGCAGCCTGACTCCAACGACAAAGATCCTCCATATAGCCATAACAGACTTTTTGGATCAAGTGCTGTTAGCGAGCACCTAATGAAGGCCGGTACAGGACACGAGCGGGTGGGTGGCCAGCACCACGCTCGACCGCCTTTGTCGTCTCCCCAGTGGTGATGTTTACACACTCTACCAGGTGCTTATTTTAGGCTGAGTATACGTAGGGGAGGCCCAGGACTGGTGCAGAGAATTGTCACTGGTGTTGGCCATGAGTGGGAATCTAACTTGGGGCTCTGGGTTCGTAGCACACAGCACGCTAACTCCTGCACTCTACCACTTCCCCTACAGCATTGGAGGGTGAGTATTGGTACCGAATCAGCACTCGTTCTCATGAATGCACAGCCACTAATGTGGGGGGGGGGGCATGAAGGCTGTGACATCCGTCAGACTGGGTAGAGCCTCACTGCATAAAGTTGTAGGTTGTTTCCCGTGGCACTTAGTTTCGATATGTGTCACGCGCGTAATTTATTGTTCCGATGTACGAGAAGGGGTTTTTCGTTTACAATTTAACCTCGGCCTTCCCTGGTACCAGGTGGGTTGGAAGAGATAGAGGGCGCCACACTTTACCTCACGAAAGCCGCCCCCGTAAGCAACTTCCCGCCGAGGAGTTGTGAACGTAACAATAATTAATTTAACCAGATAAAATGTGGGACTTTTTCCCAGTTCTGTTGGTTAATGTTTCGCGTGCAATAATGTTTACGAGTGTCTGAAGGGAGTGGACGAATACATACAAGGGAATAATACCGCAATCTACTTCCAAACACAGGATAAGCGTCATCGTGCATAGTGCTCGTGAAACACAAGTACTCCCGACAAAATGTGTTTATCTCTGCATAATGACAAACACATTATCTCTGCGTAATGACAAGTTGCGTGCTGGAGGGGCTATGAAACCGGCGACCTAATTTAGTTTTCCCACCCACGGCTCTCATAGGCGGTGAGCGATATCTGTACTGGTGTTGGGGCGCCACTTTGCCAATCTGCACTGACCAGCTTGATGAAGTATGGTCGAAGAACTCCCAGAGCTCACTCGGCACGGAGAGGCCTTCATCCAGCGGAGGATGGAGTAAGGGCTGTAAATTACTTTTAAATTTATTTAATCGAATAAAAATTTGGCACAGTGGCGTTCACAATGGAGGTGAAACGAAATCAATTTTCCTCTTCACAATGTCCCGTGGGCGTAATGAGTGGGGTGAAGTGGGGGAAGAAATTACATTGTGCCTGTATTGGGCAGACAATACCATTCAAACACCTATAATTTTGCATGCCAATGTTTTTTGAAAGCAATTTAAACGCTTATATACACCCCCCCCCCCCCACACACAATAACGCCTAACGTGGTGTACTATCGCGTCACGCTGGTTTTTGTTTTGCCGTGCGTGCGATCGCGGGCAGTCGCCGTCCTCTTCACCTCCCGCCTCGCGGTCTCCCGCGAACAAGCGCGACACAAAATTAATCAGAAATCGGAATGCACTTAAGCCCACTCGAAAACCTTTCAAATCACCGCGCGCGCATTTTTACGCCTTCCCTTTGCCCCCTCGCCCGGGCAGCGGTCCGCCAAGGGTGTTCATGTAGAACAATCACCAAAGTGCGGGCCCTTCCTCGTGGCTCTGCCCTGGCTGCAACTCCGCTGCCTGTAGAATTGCCGGAGTGAATGGAACTCGCAGGACCACCCCCCCCCCCCCCCATCTTTTCACCTCTCAGGTTTCTGTGGTTGAATGAATGAGCTCATAATGGTAAGGCACGAGGTGACCTGCCAGCAATGACAAAAAAACACATTTGGCGGAGGTCTGGTTAAAATGCGACTTGATTGTATTCCACCGCGCACGCATTCCACACGGCGGGTTTATTTTCCTTCCCTTTTTTGTTGTTGCTGTTGTTGTTGTTGTTGTCTCGTGGATGTGAATGTCACGTGACCGCAGAAACCGCGCTGGAGCTCGAGAAACCAAAAAAAAATCTTAAAATCGGCGAGCTATCAATTGTCGTGCTTCGCGTAAGGGCCACTCGACTCGTGTTGAGAAGGAGATGCCATACGTTTTAAAAGGTATCAACGGACTCTCTCAAATGTCCACTCTTCACGTCGGAATTGAGTAAATTTAATTTAGGCTTTGAATATAAGCCCAGCATCGTATTGCTCTGACTTGTGTTCGTACCTCTACATTTATGAGCCGTCACTCCTAAACAAATGAGACGGGTCTCTTTGGCTCAAACTACCATTCGAGGGCCAGCAGTCAATGCGCCTTCCGGACCAATAACTTTTGTCAGCATTTGTTTATAAACGGGCACACGGTGTTGCCCCCACGTGCTGGGAGCAAAAAAAATCGGACGTCGTGCCGAACAAGACAAGGAATTACCCAAAGAACACGTTGGAGAACCGTACGGCAACATTGCAAAAAAAAAATCATGCGCGGCAGTGCGGGGTATCGAATGTTCGTGATGAGTGAGAGTCCGTTGAGACGAGAGTTTGCTTTTTCAAGGAAGACGTATGTCCAAAGTATGTATGTGCGTGTATAGATATTGGGGAGCGGTGGTGTAGCGGTTAGCGCGCTGTGCTACGAACCCGGCCACCCGAGTTCGATCTCCGCTCGTGGCCAGCACCAGTGACGATTATCTGAACTGCTTGGGCCTCCCCTAGGTCGACTGGGCCTCGAGTGAATACCTGGTGCGGTGTGTAAACATCGTCACTGGGGAAAGACAAAGGCGGTGACTGGCCACCCCCCACCCCCCTTGCGTGCCGTGTCTACCTTCATCGGTTGCTCGCTAACAGCACTTGCCCCAACAGTATGTTCAGGCTATACGAGCGCTCTGTGCATTTTGTCTTTACACATACATAAAAGCATGTGTGCTTTTATAAATAGCTTTCTAAGACCAGGCAAGAAACAGACCTGCTGTTGGCCACTGGGTGCTCAATTGCCCTCCCAGCATGAGGGCCCACGCTTGACACGGGGGGGGGGGGAGGGAGGGGGGGGGGCGTGAGATTTCGTGTCACCCCCGCACGTCTCTGCCGTGCCGCATCTGCTCCAGGGCCACATGGCTCCGTGTGGCTCACGAGAGCCGGCGGGTGGGCGGGCGGGCGGGCGGGCGGGGGTGGAGACACTGACCGCTGAGTGGTTCTGTGAGCAGGTGTGCTCCCGCGGGGTGTGCGTGCTGAGCGCGCGCGCGCTGTGGGCACGTGAGATTGAACACGCGCGCGTCTGTGCGCGTGTCTGTGCGCGCGTCTGTGCGCGCGTCCTCGTCTTTGCATCTGTCGAGTGCTGGTGGAGGCGGTTCGCGGCGTGGGGTGGTTTTCACGCTTGCGCTGTGTAATTCGATTCGATACCCGGCAACGGCTAACGTTGCTGGTCGATATGCAGGTTGGTCCTGGTAATCCTCTCGGCGGACTCGGCCGTAAATGAATGCCTGAAGCGGCGTGTACGAATGACCATTGTGGGGGAAACAAGGGTGGCCGGGCTTGGTTCTGACCACACTACTGCATTGTGTTTCTTGCCGTCGTTGATATGTGCTCACTCGCAGCACTTGCCCCGACGGCCCGTGTAGGCCACACCCGGGAGGGAACCTTTGTCTTTGTGCATGCGCTGAGTGGTGGCGGTGTCGTGGTTTTTCACACCGCACTATGAATCCCGTGAAACGGATTCCATTCCCAGCCATGAATAACACGAGTGGTGAGATGTGTCTTGAACCTGTTCTGTGTCCCTGAGGTCAACTCGGTCTTAAATAAGTGGTGTGTGAACATCGGCACCGGGGAAACAGGCAATCCCAGCTCGATTCTGGCCACATCAACTCCTCTTGTGCTGCACCAGCCTTGATAGTTACTCACTAACAGCACTTGCCCTAACAGTTTATATTGTTGTGCAGAGATCTTTTGTATCGTTGTTTTTGTGCCTATTTTCTGTGCGTGTTCATGAACTTGTGTATACACGTGCATGGGTTTTGAGTGTGCGTATTCGTGTATGTGGGGCGCGGTTGTGCAGCAGTTAGCACACTGCGCCATGAACCCGTAGACCCGAGTTCGTATTCTGCTCACAGCCAACGCCAGTGATGAATATTTGAACCGGTCCTGAGCCTCCCCTAGTACGTCTCAACATCACATGAGAGCCTGGTGCGCTGTGTAAACATCGCCATTGGGGAGACAAAGGCGGTCGGGCGTGGTGCTGGCCACCCACCCCCGTGTACCATTCCGGCCTTCTTCATAGGTGCTCGCTAACAGCACTTGCCTCAACAGTCTGTTAAGGCTATACGGGGGATCTTTGTCTTGTTGTTTTTATATTAGTCTGTGGGGAGTGGTCATGTAGTGGTTGGCGTGCTGCGCTATGAACCCGGCGACCCACGTTCGATTCCCGCACACGGCCAACACCAGTGATGATTACCTGAACAAGTCATTGACCTCCCCTAGGTCGACTCAGAGAAAAATGAGTACCTGGTGCGGTGTGTTTAAACACCATCGCTGGGGAGACAAAGGTGGCCAGGCGTCGTGTTGGCCACCCACCCCCTCGTTTGCTGTTCCAGGCCTTCATAAGTGCCCCAAAAGTCTGTTCAAGGCAATTCGGTAGGGGATCTTTGTCATTGTATGAGTGTCTCTTTTTTCATGTGTTGGGTGGCATTGGTTTTAACGCACTGTGATATTTATGGCGCGCTAGATTACATTCTTGGCCGTGAATAACATCAGGGGTGGCACATGTTTTCTGACCCTCTCCATTGGTCTCCCCTGGGTAAACTCAGCCTTAAAATGAGTCGCCGGTTAAGTGTGTCAATATCAGGAACAGTGGGCCATTTTCATGACTAAAAACATATTTAAAAAAAAAGTAACAAAAAACCCTTCAATTTGTTTTTCATTTTTGAATTCCCGATTCACTAAAATGCTAGTTGTAATGCTTCATGGCTTCACGGGCCATATTTATTGTAGATGCCAGCAAAAGGTATCTGTTTAATCACGTAGGTCAATTTAAAGCTGAGCACAACCCACACAAAACTACACACGCACACTTGGCCACAATATGTGCAAATCCTCCACACGTTCATGATAGGACATTTATCAATGTGTAGGGCGAGTCAACTTTTCTAATTGTGGCTGTTGCCTAGGTTTTTGTGTGTCCATTGTCCATGTTTCCCAACGGCTTTCACTCTGCGTTCACAATGGCGAAAGTCATCAAATGAACAATGAACCCCCCCCCCCCCCTATCAAAGTCGTCACATTGTAAAAAAAATCAACTCCAAGAAAGTTTAAATGAATCCAATTCACACACAGACACACACGCACGTAATAACCACGAGCGCACCATTGCAAAAAAAATAAACCCAAGTGTGAGAAGTGAGGCAAAGGAAATATTACAATAGTGGAGGTCGCTGTGTAAATATAGTGCGATGTGAGACGGGAGTGACGGACAGCTCGTTCACCTCAGGGGTGTGGGGGGTGGTGGTGAAACATTTTCACAACGTCAGTATTTTCAAGGAAATATCTTCGATTGCAGCCATGTGCTTCCAGTAACAAAAATAAAAACGCAAAATCTTCGGCATTTGCGTGGCAATAACGCGCAGCACTTGAACTTTTTGCGTGTGTTGTTGTTGCAAATTCACATTTTAGACATGCGGGGAGCCAGAGCTGTCATCGCGAGGCTTACCCAGGCACATTTTTTTTTTACAGCCCTTGGATTCCCACACCAAACCACTATGTGTGAGCACAAGCTGACATGTGGAATGCACGGCACAAATGTTTTATTTATTTATTCCCCGTCCGCATAAAGGCCCGCCGCTCGATGTCAACAAAGGACCAACTTCCCTTTTGAGGACGGTCATCAAGATCATCATCATCACCACCACCACAGCGTGTGGCAAATGGCACTGTTGACTGAAACAACAAAACGGGTTGATTAGTGTGTTAGACATGTAGAAATGCCCTACTGGTGTGTTAAACGAATCATCATCAGCGGCAGCATCGTCATTACCGTGTTAGAAATGGTGAGGTACTCCCCTGGTGTGTTAATCAGTTTGCGATTACATAATGGTGCCATTTTAAAAATAATAATGAAAAGGCAAATAACTGATTGATATTGGGTTGCTTTATTTACCCACAAAATCCTAAACTAAGCATGGGAACCCTTTTTAGAAGGGTCCTGTGTTACAATGGTTGGCCCATTCTATATCTACACATGTTGAGTGTGGGAAATCCAGAGACCCTGGACAACAGTAACAAAACAGCTTCATAGCTCTTCGGATTCTTCTCAGATGAGTACAGCTCCTGATTATCATTCAATGCACATTAGTAGAAAACAGTCAAACATTTGCACAGAGATTATGATGATAATGATAATATTATTTTCGGTGACTTGAGGCAGTGCCGTGGCCCAGTGGTAGCACGGTCGTCGCCTGTTGCAGAGGTTCGTGATTCGAATCCAGCGGCCACCATGATTAATACTGCTGGTGTTATTAACCCGAAAACTACACATCGTCTGCTTCATACTGGACATTAATGATCCCGTGGCATCATTCAGCAGAGAAGGCCATTGTGTGCATGAGTCCTCATCCAAATTTTCCAATAAAATAAAAACAAACTAGCAAATTACTCAATTGGGGATTATACATCGAAGCCGCTGCTGCGAAAACTGAGCATGACCCTCCTGAAAAAAAATGGTAATGAGACTCGGTGAGGTTTTAAGGGGAGGAATCATCGGAATAATAATAGCAGCCGCAATAGGTTGAAGTGTGAGAGTGAGTTGTTGAACAATAACATTTGCTTTTGACAGGCGGCATTCGGGCGTGCATTTTTGGAACGTGCAACTGGGACCTGAGAAAAGCTGCTCTTACAATGAGAAGCCCCTGACCCGTGGCATACGCAACGCGAAGCGCTCGTTATAGCCTGCCACGTGCGTTAGGCGGGTGGCGGCCACAGCGCAGCGAGGAACGTGAATGACAAACAGAGGAGGGGGGAAGAGAGAACGGGCGAAACGATGAGCCCACACACTTTCAGGTGACTTTTCAAAATGTGGGGCCGGCCGAGGCGATTGCCGTTGTCTAGTTGAGTTGCGTCCGAAGGAGCGCGAGTGTGGGCTCGGAGATCCCCAAGTGTTGGGTTTGTTGTTCTACGCGGATTAACCCCGAATCGGGCCCGTTTGAAATTAGCGATGGGGTGGGCAGTGTTGCTCGCATAATGCTGCTCCTCGTTACAATGTCATTCCGTTTGCATAAGGGTTAGAGCTTAAGCTTGCTCAGCTCGGCTGATAAGAACCGGGTTCTTCTTTCATTCATTGATTACCCTGCTTTGATTGAGGCCCTGGAAAAAGGGGATGCCACCTGCTCTGTCTTTTTCACGGAGTTATTTTTTCTATCTCTCTCTCTCTCTCTTATCTGCTTCCCAATTTGAAATGCCTATCAACTGAGCAAAACCAACACAAGGGAATCTCTGTCCGCATTGTGCCACTGTACTTGCCTGTGCATGTGAATGTCTGTGTGTATTGTGTGTTAGTGTGTGCGTGTGTGTGGGGAGCGGTAGTGTAGCGGTTAGCGCTACGCTGCGCTATGAACCCGGCGACCCGGGTTCGATTCCCGCTTACGGCCAACACCACAGTGATGATTATCTGAACCGGTCCTGGGCCTCCCCTAGGTCGACTCAGCCTCAAATGAGTACCCGGTGTGTAAACATCGCTACTGGGGAGACGAAGGCGGTTGGGCGTGGTGCCGGCCACCCACCCCCTCGTGTACCGTTCCGGCCTTTATAGGTGCTCGCTAACAGCACTTGCCCCTACAGTCTGTTAAGGCTACACGGGGGATCTTTGTCTTTGTGTATGTGGAGAGTGGTGGCGTACCGGTTTAGCGAATCGCGCTACGAACCCAGAGGACCCGACTTCGAGTCTCACTTACGGCCAATATTGGTGATTCTGAGCCTCCCTTAGGTCGATTAGCAGGGCTGGCCACGTACCGTTCGATGGCGAGATCAGCGAGGTATTGTGGTTCATTTGTGGCAAGCACTTTGTGTGCGGTCAGAGCGATCATATAATGTATTCGTTTGGCAACTGGAGGCCAACGTCGTGACATCAGATCGCATCGCGTAAGCACGTGGCCATACCCGGCCAGAGGAGAACTGATCCCCATATGGCTTTCTTAAAGGTCGTGTCGGCTTACACAATCAAAATCGTTAAAAATGGTCGGGCAATTTGGACCTGCTGTTATGATGAAATTGCACACCGATAGTGATTCACAGCAACCACAACTGTAGGGGAATCGAAAGTGAATATTGAATGTGCTGATTTTCCCAAGTTATGTTATTGTGAGGACAGACGAAATTGTGTGGGGGTTGAACGACTACGAAAAAACAAAAATGTATTTTACAAAGGGGAATATGGAACACTTTGCACTCTGCAGTGAATGGAAAACTTATGCAAATGCAACTGCTTCACTCTGTTTCTTAGGTATGAGTGGTTTTCTTTTCCCTACATGATTCCTAATTGTAATGCAATCACATGCCTTAATTCAAACACATGCCTCTATTCAAACTTATTTTGCACAAACATTCAAAAGTCTGCATGGAGGGCAGAAGATTTATATATATACTTCAGTCCACAGTCACTAAAAGAACCCACAGATTTCCCCAGGAAATATCTCATCACAAATCTTTGAGAACAACAGAAGCTCATGAGACCAACTTCATTGCGCTCATTCGTAGCCCGAAGGACATTTTACCGAACGATTCGTACCACAATAGCTGTGGTCTCTTTCACTACTTGTTCCTTCTTGATCTCACAGCCTTAAGCTACGCCACATATCGCTGTCCTTCCCCAAGCTTGCTTCAACCTCCGCCACCCCCCCTACTCACCCCCTACCGTTCCCCTCCTAAATTCCCTCTTATCTCCTGCCTAGCCGCGTCTCCCCCCCCCACCACCCCTTTCCAAGCCCTCGAAAGGGCATCAGGTTTGTTGGAAAAGCCATCAGTCCTGTCCTGCCCATCCCCTTTTCCAAGTGTCACCCCCCCCCCCATCCCTTGGGTCAACTCGGGGCAGCAGCTGCAGCGAAAGCCTTCGCAGCCGCAGTTTGAGATGGTTTTGGTGGAAATTGCCCTGGATTAGCGGCGGTTCAGATTAATAGCCTGCAGTGTGGCTTTTGCCTCTTTTACTGCGCGGAGGATGTCACCGCACAAAGGCACGCGTGTGCTGTCTTTGTTGTCGGAGACATAACTCTGGGTGAAAATTACACAGGTTACCCCCGGATCTTCGAGAGAGAGGCAGGTTTATGGGGGGGGGGGGGGGTTCTTCGAGGGACAAATGGCCATTTTCGCAAATGGCTCAGGATCAGCTATGGGGGATAACTTTTTTTTTGTGTGTTTGGTTGGGTCACAATGCGTTATTAGTGTCAAAGATTGTTGATCGCGAGCCAACATGTCTGGAAGCATTTATCCCACGTCGTGATTTGTGGCGGGAATGTTGGCAACTCGCTGTGGCATAATTCGAGAGAAAGAGAAAAATAATTAGCAATCTGCACATTTAGTGTTGCATGATAAATTAATCGAGCGTTTTGCGTGAAGGCCGGTGGTTGTGAATGATGGAAGTGTGTCCTTGAGGATTTTTTTGTAATTGCACTCTGCATGTTTGTGTTGGCTATTTTACACAGAGGGATGTGAAGGGACACTGATGATACCTCTGTGGGCATGATTGCATTTTTCTTGGGTGCCTTTGCTGGGCAAGGGGTTGTGTAGTTCTACACAAAGACAAGCTTCTCTGGGGGAAATTAAATATTAGGCAACATTGCACATTAAAGAAAAGCCAATTGTAACAGTAGATTATGCAACACAATTCCTTGGATGTGAAAACTGGGCCACTTGCTTGATCAAAAGCCGACGATTGTTCCTCCACAATAGGCGACTACTTGCTCGACTAAAACTTTTTATTCCAAGCCACCTACAAAATTTGGAGTCCACTTCTGGAAAATAACACTGGATTGCATTGGTGATCAGGTGGCCCATAATCGCTCAGAACAACCCCCTATAATACATCTCATAGACAGGCTTATGGCTCGGTGAATTAATTTCAGAGGCAGTGGGCGGCCGGCACCACGCTTGGCCACCTTTGTCTCCCTCGCGGCGATATTTCGCACATTGCACCAGGTACTCGTTCGAGGCTCGGTTGACCTCAGGGTGGCCCCAGGACTTGTTCAGGTAATCGTCACTGGTGTTGTGCGCGAGTGGGGGAATCAAAACTAAGGATATAGGGGGGGATTGTAAAGCATCACGCCAATCCCGACACCACTACCGCTCCCCGCCACGCACAGACAAACACAGAGCTGCGTCATCATGGGCTTTAGTCCACTGCATGCCAGCAACAGGCCGCCTCGGTGCCGGCGCACTCGCCTCCCTACCACATCAAGGTTCACTGCTTCGAAACCGAACACTCAAAGGCTCCTGGCAGACGGGGCTCGGCGGCGTGATTGAGCCTCCATTTGTCCGCCGATGGCATGGGGGACGGGTTGCAGTTAGACGAGAGAGATGGTGGGGGAGGAGGTGAGGGAGGCGGCTACCTGCCTGCGGTGTGTGTGTCTACAGGGCATTGTGTACACACACACGGGATCGGGGTCATGTGCAATCGAAACAGGGAAAGGTCTCGGCTGCACGCTACGCCGCGGTGTGTGAACTGACGGCCCCGGGGCGCTCGCGTGCACACCGTCGGCTCTGCTGTTTGCCCTCCGTTGTTCAGGATTTGCTTTTCTTAAGTTATTACAGAGTTTGTCAATGCAGCTCCCCTCGACCCTCCGCCCCTGTCCCCACCCAGGCAATGTAAATGGCGACACCGCAGCAATTCATTCAGATTGTTAGTCGATGCAGATGGCCAGCTGTGGCAAACTCGCACCGCAAAGTCAAAGCATCGATATACACGAGTGAACGTTGTACACGAGTGAACATTATATACGAGTGAACGTTGTACACGAGTGAACGTTGGGCATTGCCTGCGTCTGTTGCCGGTCCCAAGCCAATCGTCAAATTATTAGAGGGTTGGTGTATCCAAGGAAAGACCGATGACGACTTCCCACGTTAGTGGTGCTTATTTTACCAAGTCCAGAGCGATGATGGGTTTAGTCACTCCCAGCCAGGATTTGAAACTCTTGTTCCTGAAACCTGAGCCATAGCCCAGATCCTCGTGATGGCATTTCTGGGAGCTCAGAATTCCCACTGCATTAAGTCCGCATAAACAAAACTCTGGACCGGTTTAAATATGCAGTGTCTGGTCAGCAGTCAAGTTTGCTTGAACCAATGCTGCTGAACTGCACACACATTATTGCCGCCTATATCAGGATTACATGCAGTGATTGGAACCTTAACACGATGACACTATCCTTCACCACAGCCCGGTGCACAACCATAAACCTAGTGGTAGTCCTAACCCCAAACACAACATTACTGTTGGTAAACGGAACGTTCATTTCGCTTAACTCTAGCCGATAATGAACCAGCTCCCTATGGAGAATACCCGCTTGGAGCTGGGCTGACATTTTTGGGTTGATTCCAAGGCAAGGTAATTGGCTGCCTACTTTTCACATTGAAATAAAAAAACGCGCATTGTTTAAACGTGTCCTCTGTTCGGCGTTATTAGCTTAGCACTGCAGTGTGCATGAATAGGCGCCCCGAATGTATAGCGTGGGTGATATGAGTGGTGTGTGTGCACTGAACGGCGAGTATTATAATGGCTCGGACAATATATATTTTCCATAATGGCATTCATCATGATAGTAAAAATAATTTGTGTTTACTTGGTACTCACTAAGAAGAGACCCTATCATAATTGTCATAATCATCGCTATTCAACATCATCCGTATACATATGCATACAATTCTAAATGCATTCAAACATCCACGTAGCATCCATGCAGTGAGTGCACTTAACAATTAGTATAATGGGCAGAATATATGTTTGAAGATGGTGTTGTTCATCATCAGCATAAGGATTTGCATTTATGGAGGCACTCAAATGTCACGGACATTTCAAAGGGCCTTGCAAAACACAAAAACGACAGAAATGCAAACATCGTCGGGGTAAAAGAAACGGGAAAAATGTAGAGGGCACAAAAAAAAAGGATGAAAGGAAACAACGAGCAAAGAGGACATTGCTGTCACGGGGGCCAAACGAGGACACGAGCAACAGCACACCGTGCGACACCACACCGTGCCACATCACACCGTGCGACAGCACCCCGTGCCACATCACACCGTGCCACATCACACCGTGCCACATCACACCGTGCCACATCACACCGTGCCACATCACACCGTGCTACATCACACCGTGCCACATCACACCGTGCCACATCACACCGTGCCACAGCACACCGTACCACATCACACTGTGCCACAGCACACCGTGCCACATCACACCGTGCCACAGCACACCGTGCCACACCACACCGTGCTACATCACACCGTGCCACATCACACCGTGCCACATCTCACCGTGCCACATCACACCGTGCGACGGCACACCGTGCCACAGCACACCGTGCCACAGCACACCGTGCCACACCACACCGTGCGACATCACACCGTGCCACATCACACCGTGCCACATCTCACCGTGCCACATCACACCGTGCGACGGCACACCGTGCCACATCACACCGTGCCACATCACACCGTGCCACAGCACACCGTGCCACATCAAACCGTGCCACAGCACCCCAACAAACCCGAGGGTCGGCAGAGTCTCCCAACTTCGTCGAGCTCTCATTTGCGGTGGCCGGGGCCGCTTCTAGAAAATAAAGACAGCTAATACCTCTGTGGGCTTTACCTGGTAAGATAACAAAAAAAAAATTTTGTTTTGTTTGGTAATATATATTTTAAGTGATTTGTTTATCTTTCCTATACTTTGCACTCCAATCGTATTTGTCATTGTTCTGTTGTCGTCACGTTCTGACTTGCCCCTACTGGACACGTGTGAAGAAAAAAGAGCTTTACAGCTTATCGAATTCCGTCCAGTATAAAGACAGTCTGATTCTGAGACGACGGCGAGAAAGAGGCTAGCCCAGTCCACCATCCGCTCTGGCACCAGTCCCATCCCCGGCACCCATCCCCGGCAAGCACCGACCTCGCTGTTGTGCAAACAGAAAAAAAAACCCCCATCATACTTTTATTTATTATGCAGAGGGACGGGTAGGTGAAGGAGTGGTAGACACGTTATTGCTCGTCTATTTTCTTATTTATATTCTCCGCAACGACGCTCAGGATTATTTTGTGTTCTGCATTAATATGATTTTGCTTTAAATTCAGACCCATGTCTTAAAGAGAGGATCAATCGGCAGCATTGGTTCAAACAAACCTGACTCTGCTGGTAAGACACTTTATGTGAACACCGCTCCAGAGTTTTGCTTTTGTTGAATTAATGCTAGAATTATTAATTCCCCAGGTGGTCTTGTGGCCAATGGGATCTGTAAAAAATAGAATATTTTTGTTTCATGTGGAAGGACAGAGACGGGAAGGAGGAGATGCATCGCTTGCTTATTTAGTTTGCTGCCATTACATCGCCATCACGATGTCAAAACAGGGATGCTCCTACGTATTACCGTGTAAGCATATTGAATGTGGGAACATTTACAGACGAGCACGTATACAGACGAGAGCACAATGACGGAGACTCGTCGACTGTGTTGACTAGAGATGCTGCATCCGGTTAGAATATACTTTAAATGAAAACGGAATGATTTAGACGGGCCATGCACGTGGTCATGAGTCAGTCCTCGGCGTCTATCCATCACACTCGAGATGCACAATCTGGTGATTGATGAATGGGGGAGCCCTGCAGTATTGGCACAGAGCTTAGCACACTTGACGCAGAGGGTCGTGCTTCATTGCTACCATCTTCAGGCAATCAATCCCTCGAGCTGAGCCCTCGACAGCCGCCGTGCAAATAGGGAGGGACACTCCGTGTAGGTTTTTATTGTTATTTGCCCGTAGATTTTCGTGGCCAATGAAACGATCCATAGTTGTCTTTGGGTTCGGCCACATGGTGGTTTCCTTGCCAAAATTCTCGTCTCGTATCCCTCCACCACCCGACAAACATTGTCACGTTTGTTATTCCTACGTGGCAATGTGTTGATCGAATTGAACAATAGAAAGCTCCACCACCAGTGCGTGGCTTGGAACTTTTAATGACTGAATTCAATGTTGATATGTTCGCTGTTTGAAACATATTCAGAGCAAGAGACCATTCTGATAGTCCTTCAGGGGACTCCGATTTCAATGGGCGGCAACTCTTGATAGGTATTAATGTGGGAAGGTACAACTCTAGTCAGTCCCTTTGGGAGTGCAAAAGGCTTAAAATAGTCAGAATAAAGGTGTTTGGGTGAGATCGTATCAATATAAATGTGTCGTTAACCCACCAATGAGAAAGGTTTGTCACGCGAACAATACATGCAACAAGAAAATTTGAAAACCACAACAAGAAAATTTGAAATTTTCTTGTTGTGGTTTTCACACCTGATGATGATTGCTTGTGTTGCAGTCGAAACGTCGTGATAATTTTATTGTTTATATTTTTATTATTTGTTTCCCTTCTACGTGACTTTACCGAAAGAACCAAGAATATGAATCCCTGCAGTCACGAAAGCTTTAAATCAAAATTTAACTCCTCCATCATCATCGCCATCGCCGCAATCATCTCCATTGTGTTTAGAGAGCGAGTTCCGTCTGGTAAGTCCGTGGCCTCTCTGTGGGCAGACTGGCCTTTGCCATAAGAATGTCGAATTTCCACCACTGACTTCGTGACCATAAATAAAACAGAGTCAACAACTATCATGTAGAAGTTTATAATAATAATAAAGCCCCCGTTCCTCCTCTACCCTTTCGTGATCCCCAAGTAAACATCAATCGTTGTCGCTCATTCCTCAATCTTTGTACGGCCCCTCCGTCAACTACATCATTCCGTTCTGTGCCATCGTTCTGAGCTATGTCAAGTGTCTCGAGTGAAGACCCTCCGTAAATTGCAACAAGGTTAGATGTATAATAAAGCGTCTCCCAATTCTCGTCATGTTTTGTCCAATTATGACCTCTACCGCACGAAGGAAATTTAAACGATCGAAGAGAGCACACGAATACAAGGGGATAACAACTTAAACTTCACAGGAATGCATACATACTCAAATTATGGTACTTGGTAATAAAAGAAAGGGTCAATCAAATAAAGCCATATTTTACATTTGTTTCACGTTATATTTTATCATCTTATCCTGAAATAAAACGAATACAAATTCCCCCTCTCATACACACGACTGTAAATATTAAGTTAGATTGTTTTTTTTGTTTCTTTCTATTCATGAGCCAAGTGCATATCTGTATGAGATGTTGGGATCGGTGGTCAGGCCCTAGCCAGGGTCCGCATTGATAGGATACGCCTGATATACAGGAGGTCGTGGGTTCGATCTCGACCGTCACGCCTGCTGTTTATGTGGAGTTTGCGGTGTCTCTCTCCCCGTGGTCGCGTGGATTTGTCTCCGGGTCCTCCGGTTTTTTCCCCCTCCGCATTTAGAATCGACGTCGCGCATTCAGAGTTATTTGGCTGCTCTGAATTTCCACGTGATTGTCACTTTGTAGAGCTGTCATTTGTGTCCGGGTTGCTTCTGCAAAAAAAAAGAGCGACATAGCTCGGTGTGCCTAACCTGGTAAAAAAATATAAAAATAGTTTCGGCTTAGATTGGTAGAACCACGTCGACGCGGCAAACATGAGACTCGCTCTAATGAGGCTTTGGTGACATCAGCACGGTCACGTCGTACAAGGGCTACACAGTTCATTATAATTCCGCCGTTCGTAAGCAACGGTGCATTTGTACACAGTGGGTGTGACTGCATCTCGTACCTGCCACGTCGTCTCAAGCTCGGGACGACTAGAATACACTTAACATAGATTGAGCTATCAACAGACCAAATAGTCTCGGATGGATGTATGTATCTATATTGAAATTATTTCGCACCGTAGTAGCCATCCGTGCTTAATCGGAGGTGCAGATGGTAGCATCGTCACCAGAAATGAATAGCTGGAATTTATCCAGCAGTGGAGACAGAATGACTTCCGCACACATAACATATGCGCATACAAACACCACTCGCACATTGTGTTTACATTATGAAACCATATATGACACAATTTTCTTGCACCATCGTCATGTAGATGCTTAAACGTGCCGTGAAGCTACGGTGTTTAAACAACAAAAAAAGTATTACTTTACGTTTTACGCTTTGCTGCGCGGTGTGCTAAAACACAAGGTCACAGTGTCAAACCCTTCAGCATTTAGCGCAGACAGCGAGGCAGCAGCGCAGCGCTCACAGCTCTCTCTCGCGGGCGCAGGAGGTGCAGCTGCACTGCGGAGCGGTGAGGGATGCTGGGGGCAGACGCCGGGCAACGAAGAGGGGGGGGGGCGGTGATTGGACAGGGGACCCCATCCTAATTCCCGGCACCCAGTGCCGGATTAAGCTAGTGCGGGGCCTGTAGCATGATGTTTTAAAGGGGCCCTAAATTAAATAAAAAAAAACCCATCAATATTAAAAAAACTTAAATTTTTACTTGCATATTAAAGTAATTGTATTTTTTCATTTGCTCCACAGCCAGATAATACGACAAATCGCTAACCTTAAACACCCAGTCGTTCATAAAAAGTTGAAGGCGGTATAGTACTATAGCAATAGAGCTAGTGCAGAGTCACTGAACCGGAATTTATAGCATGAAAGCATTTAGCGCGGGGCCCTTGAGAGTGCGGGGCCCGTAGCTACTACTACATGTGTAGCTACTTTTGCTCCTGGGATAATCCGGCACCAGGACCCACGCCAACCAGGCCGCGTCGCGGCACTCACGAGATCCAAAGAAGGCTGCTGCGGCAGGATTGTTTTCATCACGCGGATCGAATATAACGCGACGAATGAATTAGGGAACGCGTTTTGCTTTTAATAACGCGGATGCAAATTGGATATAACGCGGTTGAGTGAACGGAACTACGCCGCGCGACTAGGAATAAGCTGTTCTCCGGCTGCCTCGGTTTAGCATCACACAAGGCGGGATGCTGCTGGATGCTTCTGGATGCTACCCACACGCCTCAGTCTTTGTTCAGCCTGCATAAGCATCTCACGTGACATCGCGAACTATACTTTACCCTGTATTATATAGTATTTATTATAACGCGATGTTTCCATAACGCGGTGTTCATCAGGAACGCAGCTACCGCGCTATAGCAGAAAAGACTTGGATGTATGTTGAACTTATTTCGCACTGTAACGTAGCCAACCCTGCTAAATCGGAGGCGTGGAGTTGCTCTCCGCTTGGGAACGCATTTCAAATGGCACGCTACGAACGCTGTAGAAGTGACCTCTGTTGATTGGGAAGTGAAATCAATCGGAATCCTTATCGGAATCTTAACGGAGGGCTCGGACCTTGGGATTTGAGAGTTGGTAACAGGGTGCCAAATCTGGCCGCACATCACGTGATGAATTGCACGTGATGCCCGCTGTGGATACAGTTATACAACGAGTCATCCGTCGCTGTGTGCCCACCCCTGCTGTTGCCTTGTGCCTAAATCCCCATTAATCAACACACACACACATCAGCCTGCCTGCTTAATTGTACTGTTGCATAAAGGGATGATGTTCATGTAATCGCGCTTGTTACATAAAATGCACCCTGTGCGTGCGAGGGATGGATCAACACATTGAATGTGTGCTCAGATCCACATTCAATTGATTTTCCATCGTGGCCATCCCCTAGGTATCAATGCATTGTGCCATTTGAGCATAACATAAAATTACGGTTGCATGAGTGATATTTCTAACTCACTTTGAATGGGAAGTATTTAAATCTGGAGTGTATTCTATGGCACGCATCTTCCTTGTGTTTGTGGGGAGCGGTAGTGCAGTGGTTAACGCACTGCACTACGAACCCGGAGACCCGAGTTCAATTCACACTCGCGACCAATAATCTCTGGACAAATATCTAAACAGATAATGGGCCTCCCCTAGGTCGACTCGGCTGTAAATGAGTACCGGGGGTGATGTGTAAACATCAGCACTGGGGGAGACAAAGGTGGTCGGGTGTGCTGCCGATGCCGGCCATTTAGATTACTTTCATGACACAGAAGAAAAATATACTAATCATTTTAAATCTAACCGCGATCCTGAATCGCGACAATTCGTTGAATCACGAGCTAAGTTAATCGTTATACCCTTAATAATAATAATAACATGAATAAGGATAATATATTTGGGATTGCGTTAGCCGCATTCCCACCACCTTCCTCCGAATCTGGCACCGTGCGAACGACCCGTCCACACGTGCAGTGCAAGTCCATGCCCTCTATACGCGATGTCGCCGTTCTGCGAGGACTCTCGCACCGTCGGGGTTTTCCGCTTATCGCGGCACGAGCGCAGGGCTCGCGCGAGCCAGCAAGCGCCCCGTCTCTCTGCGTGTTTGTCTCTCCGAGCGTCAGTGATCCGCTTAAGTGAGGGGGGGGGGCCGGGCCTGTCCCAGCTCCGTGTTTGCGCACCGTTTGAAGAATGGAGGCGGTGTTTGGCCACGGCCCGCCCGGCCCATGCCTGGCTCCCGCCGTCTTGGTCCCCCTGTCTGACGAAAGTTCGCGTGGGTGTGTGTGTGTGTGTGCGTGCACGCCTTCTATATGTGTAATGGAAGTGGTTGACTATTTCAATAAATATGTGCTTAACGACAGCAATTACCTCCCCTCCTCCCCTCACTTCCCCCCAGTATGGCAAAATGTCACACCGCATTGCATGTTTGTTGGGAGCGATCGGTGTGGTGGTTCCTGCAACACGCTGCGAACCCGGTCGCCCCGAGTTCAGGATTGCGTTGACTGCCAACATCGTAGACTGTGGGGGGGGGGGGGGAGACAACAATGGGTCGTTGTGTATGGTCCTGGTCTCACCACGCCTTCGTGTGCTGCCCCATGGATTTTAATATGCGCTCCGTGGCATCACTTGGTCCCCCACGGCCCATGGGTCTTTTAACGATCTCTGTGTTTGTACACGCCAGGGGTTGCGGAGGTTAGGGATTGCCGCTGCGCCCTCTCTCAACGCGCCTGACGGGAGAGCGACGGGCGGTGGAGGCAGCGATGGGGCCTGAGCGATGTCGGCAGGTTATCGCACTGCGCATCATGCGCTGCTGCATAAACAGACGCCTCGCATCAAGATAGACGGCAGCAAGGGCGAACAATGCGCCATTCAAAAAATCATCGCTATCGCCCGCGGCTATCGTCCACGGCTACCTTGCCAAGTGGTGTATTGACGGTATGGGCGCTGAGGACCCAAAAAATTCGGCGGAAAGAAAAGAACACAATGTATTGTTTTTATACAGCACTGGGTTTTTTTTCTCCTTTGGGCAGCATTCCATATAGTGAAAGGATGGTTCAGTAGAAACGCGCGCTGAAGAGGTAAAGGTGCAGCGCCCGCAAATTGCGGGCTTACGCCACCGCTGGCGGAACGCCCTTCACTAGGACGGGCTCTCAAGGGTCTCTTGAACACACGAGAGGGAGCTCTGGAGCATCCCTTTAGAGTGGGTATTTGGCCAGACTTCTCGGAAGAGGTGTGTGCGGGGAGTAGAGTGGAGGGAGTAGCCGCGCTTAACTGTCAGCGATGACATCAAGGGTTCAATCAAGGAGCACACGTTAGATTATTGCAAAATTCAAAAAAATAATTTGTTTTACTCTAGCCCCCACGTATCGGCTGCGATTTTTTTGCTTGTGGTAGATAAGTGGGCCAAGTACTACCCCCCCCTCCCCCACCCCCGCCCATGAACCTGTTTGCAGCAGCAAGAACAGTTCAATTCCTGCACGTGTCCAGTGATCTGCTGTAAGCGCTACGTTACCAACGCGTGTCAACTCGCGTGGTGTGTGCTGAAGACCCCCCTCGGATTAAATCTTCAAGAGAAATTCGTTGTGCTCTAAACGCCTGCATCACTTACTCTGTAAAAATCACATTTCTCACCCTTCTCTTACTACTCCGTAATCAAATATGAACTCAAAGTTTCTCTTTGTTTTTTTCGGTAAAGTCACGTAGAAATAATAAAAATTAAATGATATAATAGCATAGGACGTTTCGATTGCAACACAAGCAATCATCATCAGGTACAGAAGAGCTAAATTCAAGAGAGAGAGGAAACACATAACCGCAGATATATATATACAGACCTTAAGTAGAGGGAATTAACACAGACACACCAGGGGACACAGAGAGAGACGGAGGAGCACACTAAATCAAACAGGGTTTAGCAAAATTTGGAAACTATATAAAGCAACACAGACGGTCGGTTAAAACACAATTAACGCATGGTCTGGTAGATTACGCTATTTCAAAGATTGCTAAATTGTAAGTTAAGTGTGAAATTTAAGAGAGTGATAGAGCACAGACCGTAAAGATGTAAGAGACCAGGTTGCACGTGTTTTGCTAATGGCGAAATAAATCGTGCTTTCCAAGTGGGTGTTTTTACAGGCGGTGTATAAGTTGAGAAGAGTCACTTTGCCTGTCCGCTGGCACGATATTATAATGTACTACAGGGTTTTTTTTATATCTAGAGCCATGTACATTTGTACGTGGCATCATGTGAACGCCCCTATGTCTGTAAATTGTGTGCGGGTGCATGGGTATTGTAAGTGTGTATACAGGATGCGCGTTTAAAAGATCACGTGAGATACCATTATAGAAGTAAGGGCACAAACCAATATTATGTCCGTACCGTCACATAAGTTTCAGACCTTTGTCTATCCACTGCTGGATGGAGGCCTCTCTCCACACATTCCGCTCGTGCGAGTTGGCGAAGGTGAGGGCAAGGACCCATTTTGGATGTCACTCGCCGCTGACGTTGGCCGCGCGAGGGAATCCGCTTCAGGTGGCCGGATCCATAGCGCAGTGCGCCCAACCCTCTATCGCCGCTGCCTCGCTCCACACCCGCCGCACATTGCTGCGCTATTATACGTGCAGTTCGCAG
The DNA here is from genome assembly GCF_048934315.1 of Petromyzon marinus. Lineage (NCBI taxonomy): Eukaryota > Metazoa > Chordata > Hyperoartia > Petromyzontiformes > Petromyzontidae > Petromyzon > Petromyzon marinus. The sequence goes on along the minus strand of NC_133678.1, from coordinate 11,233,747 downwards.
GGCACGAATGGTCGCACGTTGACGCAAATCAAACGGCGAACGTTGCAAAAACCGCCTGCGGTAATTGTGAACCTCACCCCCCCGCGCCACTTCTTCCCCTGTAACAAAAAACGCGTCGCGGCGGCAGAACGTGTGACGTGCGTTGGCGTCATCGCCGGCAATCGACGATGAGGGGTCGCCGTGGGCTAACTCCGTGACCGAAGCTGGGCAGCCAGCAGATCTCTGATTGTAGAAATGAAGCCGTCCAAGAGAGCGCTGCGTGTGCGCAGGAGGTCCTGGGTTCGATCCTGGCTCTTGACGCCTGCTTGTGTATATTTAGAGTTTGCGCGTCTCTCTCCCCGTGGTTGAGTGGGTCTTTTGGCACCAGTCTCTGTATGTTTTCCCTCCGCATTTAGAAATTGACGTGCATTTATTTAATTGTGGCCAGATCGCTTGTGAAAAAGAGCTGTATAAGTCGGTGCACTTCACCCGGTAACGTAAAACAACATCATGGGACCTCCCCTTTGCCAGTACTAAAATATGAGAATAGTTTTTTTTTTCTGTCAACAAAACAGGTGTTAAGATGTTAAAACACCAAACTGTTTGGTGTTTTAACATCTTAACAGAAAAACAGAACAGAAAAAAGGGGGAAACCTATTCCCTAACATAAAACAAGTTGAGTTTAAATTTTGATTTAAAGCTTTCGTGACTGCAGTAATTCATATTCTTAACTCTTTCGGTAAAGTCACGTTGAAGGGAAACAATAAAATATATATTTTATTATATATTTTATTATTTTATTGTTTCCCTTCAACGTGACTTTACCGAAAGAGCTAAGAATAAGTTGAGTTTAGTCTTATTTAAGAAAAATCAATATCAAAGGTGAAATATCTAAAAGCAGGATGTGCCTGAAAATGAGTCTTGACACCAAAGTGCAGCGTTTCAAGGGCCAGCAGACAGACAGACAGAGAGACAGACAGAGAGACAGACAGACAGACAGAGAGACAGACAAACAGACAGACAGACAGAGACAGACAGAGAGACACAGAGACAGACAGACAAAGAGACAGACAGACAAAGAGACAGACAGACAGAGAGACAGACAGACAAACAGACAAAGAGACAGAGAGAGAGACAGACAGACAGAGAGACACAGAGACAGACAGATAGACACAGAGACAGACAGAGAGGCACAGAGACAGACAGACAGACAGAGATATAGACAGAGAGAGACAGACAGACAGAGATACAGACAGACAGACAGATAGACAGACAGAGAGACAGATAGACAGACAGAGAGACAGACAGATAGAGAGACAGACAGACAGACAGAGAGACAGACAGACGTAAGTACTGCACGTGGCGGGTTGTGCCATCCCGGGCAGCACCTGCGTGCCGTGGCGAGCAGGCACCAACACCACAAACCACTCTCTCGAGGCCGCACCCTTCCGCTGATGGCCCTGGAGTACCCAGTGGACAAGCGCTGAATGAACTTAATGTCGCATTCCCGTCATCTCGAACGCATTTGACGGAAAGTGTATGTGACGTTTAAAGCACTCTAATGGGCGGGAGGTCGCTTTACAGGTCTGCTTCTGTCACGGGGTTTCTGTGACGGTGAGCTAATGTAGATGAAAACTGTGGAGATGGGGTCTTTTTTTTTAAAACAAGGTTGTCACTAAATTCCACCGTAAAACAAGTCGCTCAAGAGAGAGAATGTGGAGGGGGGGGGGAAACGGTACCTCTAAAAAGTCACGAAAATAAGCATCTGCCTTTATTTGAAATCGATTAACTTGCGGATTTCTACATTACTGCCATTCGAAGTGCATAGCAATGCAACAATGCTAGCCATCTATATGATACTTGGAGTGTTTTAAAGGAAATTACGTCTAAATTCGATAACCGTGTAATTGTTAAACGTTACTATACATTACGTAATTATCAAATGTGTCTGGAAAATACTGTGCACGCTTATATTTTCTCTTCTGTACACACGCAGTATGTATGTGCAAGACTGTGTGTATTTATCATGCGTTAGTGTGCAAAAGACTAATTTCAATGAGAACAAAAAACAAATGTAAATAAATATACATATATTTTTTACTCAAATAGTACAGTTTCATCAAAGTTAATATTCAGCAGTTTCAGTGTAGCATCTCACGGTGGAAAATATTTTACAAAACTAAATACAGAATCGAGCAGATGCTACTCGACCACTCATTGCAGATGTACACGAGCCGGATGATTCAAGCCATAGTTATTTAAAAAAAAAACTAATAATAAGAAGAATAATAATAGTTAAGAAGAAGCGGGTGATGGGAGCTTTTGCACTGAGCCCATCTCGCTTGGACGGCCGTGGAGGAGGAGGAGGGGGGGGTACGGTGAATTTCCTGCCCGCTTACCTGGGCTTTGCATAGGCCAGAACGTGCGATAAAAATATATATTTTTTTTAAATCAAAGAGAACGTATTAAAGTTTCACATTATCGGCTGGTATGTTCGACCAACAAAAAGTGGAGGGTGTCATTTTTCTCGTTCAATGTACTTGGACCTTGTTGCCGGCCTTTGTCGCCGATGACCGCGGCTCCGCTCACTTGGTAAATCGCGGTTTTGGGAAAACGCGCGCGTGTGTGGGTTGAGGATTCGCACCCGAGACCAACCGGGAGAGCTGCGGCAAGCTCTTCCAAAACGCCGTGGCCTCTGGGGGCGATGTGTGGGCAAGAACAGTCGTCGTTGGGGGGGATTTTCTTTTTAACCATAGCCCAAACAGTTGACTATACTCGTGCTGTTATCGTTTATTTTGTAATTGTGCACGGCAATCCTCACGTGATACCACACACACACTCAAGAGATATGCGCGGAATGTGAAAAAAACATCGTATTTTGTTTGGATGCGAAAGGTAAAACATGAAAATCATTGCGAAACTGCATTTGTAACAACCTCTGATAAATAACCAGATATCTGTGTTAGAATAACAGGTTAAATAAAAAAAAACAACAGCAGGGCCTTTTACTGTCGCCGATGAGAAAGAAAGATCTTGATGTTATGCGCGCAATATTTTGGCTAGCTAGCCTTCAGGGGCGTTTGCTAAGAAGGCCAATCTGCCAAAAAGTTGAGTTATTTGACGTCTAAGTTCACTCGTGTAACAATAACTGTGTATCTGTGTTCCCTTTGAAGATGTCAGATTATGTATTCACCGTTTATGTGTCTATGTACGGCCCATTTGTCAATGCACTGTTGGATGAGGGACCCCCTCCCTGTGTCTTGCGAGTGATCGGGGTTATTTGACTGTACTTCACCACGCGGGTCAGCGCAGGTTTGTGAACGGCCGGGAGCATAGGTGTTCGAGCGTAGTGTAGTACAACGATGGATTGTGCTGAGCTGCCCTCCGCTGGTGGTGGTGGTTGCCCATACAAAGTCTATCCAGGCTCAAAAACCTGCTTGGCTTTGGAGATCTGAGATCACGCACACTTACGGTGATATTTAGCTTTTCCATGAAACTCGGTCATCCTTTGCCGAATGACTTTTTACGAAAAGTATAATAATTCACAAAATAAAAAAATATATATTTGGAGCATCTGCCTCCGATGTTTTTGCCTGAGGCTGTAACCTGCGTTTATACGTGTACACAAACGTGCATTCACTTTAGCACAGAGGTGGCGTGGACGTGCGGCAGCGCATTCGCTGCTTGCTACACAGGGTTCACGGTTTGAATCCATCGGTCGCCCTGGTTAATGCTGTGGTTGTAGTAACCATGGCAATATATATCTCACGCACCGTTTGCTTCACAGTGGACATTAAAGATCCCCCGACCGTCATTCGTAAGAGTAGGTCATTGCGTGTCGGCGTCAGGGTCCAAATACGTCAAAATAAAAAAAAAATGTCCTGCAATGTCGTCGTTGTCGTCGTCATCATCACGATCCATGGGCAGAGAGCCCGTAGGTGTCCGCTGCACGTTTCGTCATTTGGTTTCCACTTCCCTCTGTCTCGTGGCACTGCTACAGCATATAGGCATATCTTTCTGGCACCAATCCCTTATGTCGTGGTCAAGCCGTTCGCTCTGTGAGGTCACCCTTGAAAATGAGACCGTATCCCTTGCCTCTGGAGTTTTCACCTGGTCGAACAAAATAAACTTCACCGAGTTTTAAATACCAAAACGTGAAGGTGCGCGACTTTTTTTGCTCGTGTCTCCTCAATGGGAGGATTTGGGGTGTCGTTAAAGGCGAGTGGGAGGAACGTTCCAACCCATGCTGCCTGGATGCCTTGTTTAACATTATCGGCCTGTATGTTTGACTGCAATTGGCATCGATGTGGATGCAGTGGATGAAAGTGTGCTACCGCCGATTTCGTAAAAAAATAAAAACACTGCCTCGTTACGGAAACACGATAAGCTGAAGTTTCAGGAAGTGACTTCTTGCAAGCGTGGAAAAATATCGTGATCACAAATTCAGAGGGGATTCAGAATGTTAAATGGCATTATGGGTATTTGGCCTTGCCTTAATATAGATATTAAAAAAGTTTCATTCGAGACAACAAAGGCTCTCGTGCGGATTCACATTTCATTATCAACAGAAAGAACATGACATTAGAGTCAGTCATACTTTGTTATGAACCCTTAGTCTAGGACTAAGCACAATGAATGTGCATTGCATTGTAGCGTGTGTGCGTGCGCAAAATGTACGATCAAACAAAGTGCCATGCCTGCTGAATGGGTGCACAATTCAAGGGTAACACTTTGTGTGTTTCTCTCTCCCTCTCTCTGTGTCTTCACAGTGCTGCCAGCGTACCTCTCCTGCCGGACTTGAATTCCACACCCACGCACGCTTGCAGGTACCGAGACGCCTTTTAAGTTGTTCACAAAACCCACAGAGACAACGGTTGCCCGTATAGCCCCGAACGGACTGTTGGGGAAAGTGCTTTTCGCGAGTACCTATGTAGGCTGGCACGACACCCGAGGCAGTGGGTTGGTGGCCAGCGCCATGCCCGGCCACTTTTGCCGCCCCAGTGCCAATGTTTACACACCGCGCCAGGCACTGTACTCATTTAAGGCTGAGTCAACCAAGGAGAGGCCCAGGACCCGTCACATTCGCCACTGTGATTGAACGTGAGTGGGAACGGATTGAACTTAGGTGGCTGTGTTTATAGCGCAGTGCTCCAACCACTACACTACTGCTCCCCACAATACTCGCACACGTGCAGACACACATTTACACACACATGTACAAAGAAAAAAACCTCCCTTATAGATACATAGGCTGTCGGGGAAATTGCTTTTTGTAAGCACCTATGTGCTTATACAGAGATAAAGTTCCCCTGTATAGCCTTAACAGACTGTAGGGGCAAGTGCTTTTTAGCGAGCACCTATGAAGGCCGGCACGGCACGGCACAGGAGGGGATGGCTGGCCAACACCATGCCTGGCTGCACCAGGACCGGTTCAGATAATCGTCACTGGTGTTTGCTGTGAGAGGGAATCGAACTTGTGCTGCTGGGTTAGTAGCGCGGCGCGCTAACCGCTACACACACACACACACTCAAATACACGTGTGCACACTTACAAAATGAACGGACAATTTCATGCGCACATCCATATATGTACACACTGCCACGCCACGCACATGTATGCACACACACAATCGCGCATGCACGTGTATACGTGTTCACACAGACACACGCTCGTGTGCGCACGTGCATGTGCGTTCATGCCAAGGTACGCAACACACGTGCGTGAGCACGCGCACACAGACACAAGAGCAGTCACGTGCAAGCCAATGTCACCTTGGGACAATGTACGCTCCTCTCTGCCCACTCGTGCACAGACAAAAAGACAAATATTCCCTAATGTAGACTATGCAGTGGAATTTGGAGGCAGGTGCTGTTGGCAGGCACCTATAAAGGCTGGTAATCCGTACAAGGTGCACAGGACCTATTATGCCTGCCCACTTTCATCTCACCATTGCAGGCACTAAATGTCTTGCCAGGTGCTTATTTTAAAAGCAATGTGACACGATAAATTGTGGTGATATATACGCTACGTCACCACGATATGATTGTGTCGTTGACATAAACACACACACAAATGAAGGCATGCACAACAACAGACGCCATTGACCAAGTGGCTGCTTGTACCAGGCGAGGTGCACTCGGAGGCCACGTGAAGTGTGGAAGGCTCGCTGGCAGGAGGTCACAGGACAGACCCAGGTGTTTTGGGTTAACTGACTGACGGCTGGAAGCTTGCACTCGCTGTGCTCCCAACTATGCCAGTTGGGGCAGTGGGTTGTCACGCACACTCACATGTACACACATGCCCGTATGGATAGACGTGCATGCGCTGCAAACATATATTGAAACTGTGAATGCATACACACAGAGCGGAAACCATTGCAGCAGTAGTAATGCACACATTGGGAATGGGCGTTAGTTGTATTGCCAGCCGTGCATTGCGTGCGTGCGTGTGTACGTGTTAAACCGACGCGAGTTATTCTGACCTGATATAACTGGCGGGGATTAATCTCAGGTATGTGCACACAAATACAAAGATCCTCTGTATAGCCGCAACAGACTGTTGGGGCAAGTGCTGTTAGCGAGCACCTATTAAGGCCGACACGGTTCACGAGGGGGTGGGTGGCCAGCATCACACCCGGCCGCCTTTGTCTCCTCGGTGGCGATACTTACCTACACAGACACACGCACATGCATACACACACCATACTGAAGCCATTCTTCTTATGGACTGAGTTGAGAGCGATGCACAGCATGAAGGCATGTCTTGTGTGCACACACCTTTCAATAAAGTGGCTGTGGTGCTGATAAAGGCTGACGGTACAGCTATTGCCATCTCTACGGCTAAAAACTCATTAAAGTCCTCATGCCACAATGGGCCTTTTCACTAGGCCGGTGTCGGCACCCACGCTGGTCCCATTAATTTCTGTGAGCATAGTCGAATAGCACCATTCTTCTGTAGAACAGAATCTACAAAAGGGTAGAATGTCTCAATAACAGGCAGCCCCTGGGTGTTGTGACGACCCAACATCCTCACTTTCTCTGCCAGAGCTGCATTACCAGTAGAAAAACATTTACTTGGATTTTGTATAGTTTATAAATATATTTACTACTATAATGACCCAAGAATGTCTGTGTGTCCTGTGCGTGACGTCAATCCACGTCGGCCAGCCCCTCTCATGAATAATCATGAACGGGTGACGTCCTCTCCACATGGATCCCCCCCCCCCCCCTTATTAATAATCATGAGCGGGTGACGTTACTTCACACGTAGCAAACCCCCCCCCCATTCATTATCATGAGCAGGTGACGTCACTCCACATCAAACAGCCCCCCCCTCATTAATAATCATGAAGAGGTGACGTCTTACAAATGGACACCTCCCCTCCATTAATAATAATTATCGTGTGACGCCACTTCACATGGGGGGCGAGGTGCTTCCTCCCCCCTCCTCGGCGTCAACTGACAACCCGCACTACAAAGGCAGAACCTTCACGTCACGTGATCTCCGTAACGCTGTTGAGACATAGAAGTAAAAAGGACGTCATGATGAACAAGGGATTATAACCTAAAAATGAAATAAGTCTGTGTCACGGCGGCCTTACAAATTGCACACGCATTAATGCAATGAATATCACGTCGCGGTCTGCTTTTCGCTTGCAAGTTTCAGATTTACTGCAATACACCCGTCATTGGATGGGAAAAAAGCTTAATATTCTCATATTTTACCAGCGGAAGTGTCGCGTCACTAGGCCCGATGGTGTCTTTTACATATTTTTGCGCCCTCATTTCTACGCCAAAATCGTGCGAACGCAGCTCCGAGTTCCACAGTACAAAGCACGGTGCAGCATTTGAAGTCCTGACCTTGTGATCATGATCCCGCACGAGCGAGAACCGTTGCCTCATCCACTCGGACTTGAATGACATAATGAGAACACCAAATATTAATCCTAAATTAATCGCGTGTGAAGAGGCATACTGGGAGTTAAGAGTCTTGCTGGTGAGTGGGGCCTGTCGTGACGTTACAAATACCAGTAGGAGGGAGAACTATATTTCGATACATTGTCTTGAGTGGTGTATTAATGCCCAGCTGACAAAAATCCAGGACTTTTAATATCCCGGGAAGACCGACATAATTTATAGGACAGGTGACAACCCTCAGATGCTTTGAAGCGACTGCACCAGCTAGGGTTGCTACCTGTCCTGGTTTTCCCAGGACATCCTCTCGTGGAGGTAGTTGTCCTGGGAAGTGTGTAAGTTTTCCCGAGACATTTAAAAGTCCCGGCTTTTGTCAGTTGGATATTAACGCAGCACATCATTTGGTGATCCTACATTGGCACAAATAAAAATAAAAACTCAACATTTTTCTCAGTAACACCGCCTTAAAAGGAAACGTGTATTAAAGGTGACATTTCAGGCAATGGTTCTTCTTCCTGCTTCCTATGATTTTCCCTGAGGTGCTCGTTTTAGTTTTGTACCTCCTGGTTGTGGCAAACCCGAGCACTGCCATTCAAAAAAAAACTCAATCGACAATAAAAAGTCTCGAAGTTGATTTATTGCTCTCAAATAAATGGGCACTGGGACCAGTGCTCATCTCCTGTCTGTAGCCTTTGAGACAGTTTGTAGAAATTCTACATTCCTATAGAAGAGAGAGGGGAGTGGTGAATCTCTCCATAGGACAACCTCTGTTTTGCTTTTTGTAACTTCACCCCCCTCCCCCCGCAAAGCGAGTCCTCAGAAGCTGTGGTGGCAGTGGAGTTTCACCGTGCCGGTGACAACGGGGAATTCCGTGCAGCAAAAAAAAACAGCTGAGCGGCTGGCAGGGAACGTGGCCGTCGCTGGGGCCAGCTGGCATGCCTCCTCCGCTCTTTAAGTGCACGTGTAATTCACGCTCCGTCCCCAGTCGGAATTGACTGTTACTCTTTGTGCCGTGAAATCAGCCGTGCTGGCAGCGTGCAAACGAGCAGTCACAACCTTCTTACTCAGTCTTGGCAACAAGACAAAAAAAATCTTGACAGAATATAATGGAGGTAGGAATAATAAATTCATTAAAAGCGTTGGATCATTGTTAGTTGATTCAGGATGTTTGGCACAGTTGTAGGATTCTCTCTCTCTGCAATAGTGTATGCTGCTAAGTGGACTCATGGCTCGCTTAGTCCCAGTCATTTGCACTATGAAAGCAGCTTGCAAAAGCAAGACTGGGTATGAGATCTTAATGAGTAACCTTCACGGAAGATCTTTAATTACGTATAAAAAAATGTCTTTCTTATTATACAGCCCCTGGCTAAAATCTGCTTGACATATTTTCTAAAATGTAATTAAAAATAATAGCCGTGATATCGGCCACGTTAATGGGAATACTTTGAAGACTCAATTCACATCTTTACAAAGTGGCCACAACACGTACTGCCTTGCCAATTTTTCCCCATTGTTGGTGATGAAGACATCGGCACGTTCATGTATGGAAATCGAACAAAGAAGCAACAGTCAAGAGCGTGTGAATTGAGTCGAATGTGTGTGTGTAAACATCTAGCAATTCGGTTCTCGATTGCAGCAATTAAAGCAGCGTGTGAAATGCTTAGCCGAGGACCATTTGTTGGGAAAAAAAAACCGACATCGCTCCCCTAAGAAAATTCACTCCCACTCTGTCCATCGCAGCTGGAATTTGTACACTGTTGCCGAGTGTCGTTTTCTAAAGCTGAGCGGTTATAAATACAACTCGTAGAAATTGCCTGCCATTCCCCGTTCATCTCCATGGTGTAACCAGAATCCTCGATTGCCTTGAGCTTTCAGCAAGGGTCAGTGGCGTTTTCTCCGGGGACACGGAGCTTGTGAGTGCTCGCGAACCATTTAGGCGGCCGTGTTGTTTCTGTTGTCTGCCCTGCAAACAGCAATAATCACAAATAACATAAACACCCGGCCTGTGCGCCCATTAACTTATTTTCATCTTCCGTCATATTTAGCATTGTGTGTAGGAGAAGGCCAAACTATGCAGTATATGGATGTTACGTATTACTCCTACAATAAGCCAATAATGTGTGTGTCCTGCGCGTGACGTCACTCCACATGAGGCCCAGCCCCCCCCGTCATTAATAATCATGAGGGTGACGTCACTCCACATGGAGCACCCCCCTCATTAATAATCATGAGCGGATGACGTGAGGCACCCCCCCCCCCCCATTAATAATTATCATTAGCCGGTGACGTCACTCCACATGCCGCACTCCTCCCCAATAATCATGAGGGGGTGACGTCACTCCTCATTAATAATCACGAGCTGAACAATTTTTCTATTTAATATTACAGATTTACTGCAATATATACCCGTCCTTGGGCGGGCAAAAAGGTTAGTTCAATGATAATAATATTAGAATGTGGAACCTCAAGAACCCACGGCGGCTCAGAGACCCCAGCAGAGTTGCTCAGTTTTTAGCGGGGAGCCACTTTGTGTAACGAGGAGGGTATCCCATCCGCTGTGCAACGGAAAGAAAATAAAAGCATTAATCGGCTCGTCGTTGTCATACTCGTCTTACAATCCTCTACGAGTAATGTTTTCATGAGTAATGAAGTGCCAGGATAATATGTATCGTGAAGTTTATATATATTTTACGTTTTGATAGAATATTCTGATGAAATAATTCCATGAATGAGCACACGTTGAAAAGTTGGAGCAATCTGAAGTGAACACGGTTTCAGTCTCCTGCCTTTCGTTATCCCACCTATGCTATGGCATGACGTGTGCTGCTATCTTCTTTGGTTCTTTCGGTAAAGTCACGTAGAATGAGAATAAAACAATAAAATAACACAATAAAATTCTCACGACGTTTCGGCCACAACGCAAGCGGCCGTCTTCAGGTGGTTCTGTACCTTTCACCTGAAGACGGCCGCTTGCGTTGTAGCCGAAACGTCGTGAGAATTTTATTGTGTTATTTTATTTTATTAATTTATTATTTTATTCTCATTCTACGTGACTTTACCGAAAGAACCAAAGAAGATGAATCCTTGCAGTCACGAAAGCTTTAAATCGAAATCAAACGTATAATTATGCTGCGTTGAAATGTCGTGGATTTTCCACTGCGTGCGCCTGCTAAATGGACAACATATAAAAGTTAAAATGCACAGCTATTATTTGTTACATTTTATCGTTGGATGGTGTGTGGAGGGGGGGGGGGCGCATTTCCCTGGTCTGGCGGAGACACAGGCCATGTGCCAGTGAGCCACGCCCAGTCAGAGGGGGAGGCAGGAGACTTCAGGCAGCCGAGCAGGCCACTCCAAAACCGGGGTAAAATTTCAGGTAAGCCAGACTGCAGAGGTGGGCCCAAATTACTACCACAAGCATTAAATAATGAATCAATCGAAAGCAAACAACTCCAATTCTTTTTTGTTGCATAAAATTAGCATAAATGGCCCATTAACAAGGCTGAATGCGTGTCATTTTAAGGATTTTATTTCCCATACCCACACACACACACACTGCCTCTACCATGATGGCGTCCTGATTTGTGGATTTGAGGTTGGTTTGAGTTATTGTTGGGGTGGAGAGGAGCCCAGCACAGCAGGCAGCTTGTAAACTCCGAGGAAGAGATACACGAACCAATGCGGAGTTGGTGTCAGATTTTAATTTATTGATATCAGTTATCTTCTTTGCTTCTTTCGGTAAAGTCACGTAGAATGAGAATAAAATAATGAATTGATAAAATAAAATAACACAATAAAATTCTCACGACGTTTCGGCCACAACACAAGCGGCCTTCATCAGGTGAAGGGACGAGACTGTCTGAAGGCCGCTTGTGTTGTGGCCGAAACGTCGTGAGAATTTTATTGTGTTATTTAATTTTATCAATTTATTATTTTATTCTCATTCTACGTGACTTTACCGAAAGAACCAAAGAAGATTAATCATTGCAGTCACGAAAGCTTTAAATCAAAATTTGACATCAGTTATTTAAATCTGAGTACATCCCAAAGTGTGCCATGGGGACAAAGATCACTCGTATAGCCTTTAACAGACTGTTGGGGGAAGTGCTGTTAGTGAGTAGCACCTATTCACCATGCCTGCCCGCCTTTGTCTCCCCAGTGGCGATATTTACACACCGCACCAGGTCTCATTTGAGGCCGAGTCGACCTAGGGGAGGCCCAGGACCGGTTCAGGTAATCGTCACTGGGTGTTGGCCTTGGGCGGGAATCAAACTCGGATAGACGGCTTTGCAGCGCTGCACGCTAACCGCTACACTACCGCTTCCCAGTACCAATACCCGCCATTCGCCACGTCACCACTGCGCCTGTGCCAGGCCAGGTGCACTTTGAGGCCACGTGAGGTGTCGAAGGCTTGCTGTTAGGAGGTCACGGGACAGACCCAGGTGCCATGGGTTGACCGAGATGACTGGCAGACGCACCAGCTGTGTCCCCCTACTATGCCAACCATTGCTGAGTTTTAGCCGTCTGGCAACTCCGCTCGTTGTTGTGAGCGTTGCTCCGCCGCCCTCCATCGCTTCTGGAGGGCGACTGCCTCCAACTGCCCATTTAGCAGCGTCCTTCACGAGCCTCCTCCACAGAGGCCGATCTTTGACACCGCCGGTACGAGTCTTCGGCACTAGTCCATCATCTCTTCTCCACACATACACACACACACACAAAACGTGCGCGCACTTTGACACTGCGCACGGCTGACGCAGAGCGTGACCGCCGACGGGGGCCTGTTGCTACTTCTGCGGCTGTTGCCTTTGGCTGCTAAGTGCTCTGCTCACGGTGAAGTTAGGAGCCCGAGGGGGTGGGGGGGTGGTGGTGGTGGTGGGGTGGTGGTTGGGGTTTTCTTGTCACCGCGAACCGCCCGTTATGCAAACGGTGAGCTGAAGTTTTGGCGGGTTTCCATGGCGCTCGACCTTAAATAAGTGGCAGCCGCTCTCAATGTGCTGCGCTGTCGCCCGAGTGTTTACTCCCCGGCGTGGCGTCTCAACGTGAAGTTTAAAGTTTCAAGTTGGGGGGTGGGGGCGGGAGTCGGACTGGGTGAGGAGTACACGGACTCGGACTGTCTGACGCCACGTCAAAAATGCTTGCTTAGGGCAGCGTATGAATGGTTTGGGGGGGGGGGGGAGAAAAAAAGCCCCACATTAAAATAGAAGCCATGATCAAACCGTAAACATTGATTCAAGCGGTCTAAAAAAAAAAAACCTCGGCTTGTGACACGCGTTGTGTGTCGCAATGCGTGGGCTGGCCAGGAAGAATCACTTGAGCTGCTTGTGTGTCCACTGAGAAAGGAGGGCAATGTTGGAGCTTTTGTGGTTTTTCGGGGAAGGTCACGAAAGATGGCACACCCAACCACATGTTTGCGTGGTTCGGTGTTTTTTTTTTTGCTGAATTAAAAGTGTGAAGGTTTTGAAATTTCCGGCAAGGAGACCTGTAAATTTAGATCCTTGCAACATTATCAAAGACCGCGTCCTCAAACGAGCCCTCTGTCCCTACAAATAATTTGTCTTCGTCAACAGCCATGATCAATCCCCCCCCCACTGCAAGTCGGCGCCATCTCTGATAGTTTTGCCATGCAACAAGCCACATGGCACCTGCACACATTTCGGTACGCCATCTCAGTGGTGGACGTGCCTGAAGATATATATTCCCTTCTTCGACTGCCACTCAATACAAACAAACTAATGGGTTGGAAAAATTCAGAGTTTCACACTGCATGCTGTTGACATTTGAACGTATTGTCTGCCTCCTTGGCGCAGGAGAAAACTAAGAACAGTTTTAATTTAAATAACGCCTTGTCAGATAATTGATAAGGGCACCGCTGATGATAGGGATTGGGTGGAGTGCGGTTGGGATGGGTGCATTCCACTTGCCTCCATCACTACCACCTGCCTCTTGTGTTCCTCTGCCCCATCTTTCCTTCTCATTTTACAAATTAGCGCGACCATTCCTGCTATTGATGCTAATTCTGGCTGTGTGGTCAACTAAACGTGATCCCTTGTTAGTGTATTCGCACAGTGCAGATATTTTTAGTGTACACAAGTGAACAGTGAAGCTCACAACATGCATACACATACACGGATTATCATGTTTTTTTATATGGTAATGTAAAGGACATACATAATAATGTTATATATGTGCGATATATATACAGAGATTACAAAGTGCATTTACGAAAAAAATCCTGATCATATCCATGACTTATGTATCGGATTAAAGCAGGGTCAGATTTCTTAAAAACAATCAAATCTTACAATATTGTTTTAAAAATACCGATACCGTACAACCACGACAGTCTATTCGAGTTTTTGTTTACGCTATACAATAAAAAATGTCTTGCTGTGGTTTCCCACCTGATGATGATTGCTTGTGTTGCAATCGAAACGTCGTGATTTATTCTATTTTATACCTACTACGTGACTTTACCGAAAGAACCAAAGAGTATGGATTCCTGCAGTCACGAAAGCTTCAAATCTAGATCATACAAATGAAGTTAAGCAATATTTGTGAATCCCAACATTTTCCAGTAAAACAACAAAAATCGCAGTTATCTTACAATTTGCACTGGCGACAATCATATCCCGAGATTGACTACACTTAACTCTGCATCGCCCTGTGTTAGAGACTGATCCGGGAAGATGATGTCACAGAACTTCTTCCGATGTTATTTCAATATGCCTCTTTATCCACAACTAGGGATTGTTTTTATCCAGCCAAATATATATTTCGCGAATCAAATTGCAATATTCATATTATTGTTTAACACGTCGGCTTTCGCGACCAATATAATCTATAATACAGGTTCCTGTGAGTTAGACCACGCAAATATAAATTTGCCGTTAAACCCACCACCACCCGACACAGATTGTAAATGTTGTGGATTTGCTCTCCAACACACCGGTGCTGTACTAGTAACGAATTGGGATGTTCTGTTTACGTGACAAACCGTACTAATTGGCTGTGTTGGGTGGTGGTGGGTTTAATGACACATTTATATTGATGCAATCTAACCCCAAAAAAAACTATTATACATAGTATAATGATTTATATAATTTAGTGCTGGTTAAAGTCTATTGAGACGATACGTTTATCCAAAAAGGTGGTATGAACAATTTTATCTAGAATTTAAACCATTTGTTTTTGCACTGCAGAATATATGGTATATGTAGAGCACAATATTTATCTTGCCCAGGTCACTCTTGCAAATGAGACTCCTCCTGGTGTCGTGAGTTCTCTCACCCGATTAAATAAAATCAACTCAATCTTTTTTCACTCACCTGATCAACTTTGTTCAACGTATCCGGTGCGATTTGCTTAAAACATTGAGCGGTGGCATAAGTGGAAATCATTCGCAATCGGTGGGATATCCATTAATGGAGCACCTTGCATTACTGTACACAGTTCAATTCACTTGCTGACATTTTTGATGTGGCGAGTATCTGTGCTGTGACCTGGGACGGTCAGGAGTCTTGGCATGAATACGCCCGTTGCAGCTCGTAAAATGGCACTGTTTATCCATGGATGTAACCTCTGTTTGAAGCATAAATGTTCCTGCGTGGACTATTTGGAAAAACTAGGCCCCAGGCAACAGAGGCATGGACCTCTGAGCCCCATTTTTAACACGCGGTTCTGAATAAACGGGGTATTTGACTTAGTAACGTGCGCCAGTTACTCCGAATAGAAGAGCGTTGAGGTGTAATGTGCGCTTGCTTACCAAGTGGCTTTTCAGACGCCCGATCATAGAAAAACGTCTTCTATAAGCGTGGCCAGCCCGTACGTACGTGTGCTCACTTGAATAACATCGGCCCCTCGCCGAGCGGCAGTTTAATATGAGCTTCTCGTAATTGTGCGCTATATGCAGGCACCAGTGATCCCGCCAGATGCCCGGCCATCTGCTTCATTAGCCCAAGCTCCTTAGTGTAATTCTGATTGCCGCGATGGCTATAGAACATTGCTTTCGACGCTGTGGACGTTGACGCACCAGAGGCTATATTGCCTGGTAATTCCTCCCGCATGTTGCTCTAATTACCGTGAGCTTTACCATTCTCCAGCTATTCGTACGCACACACACACACACGCTGTGCTTCATCAGAACCTGTGCGTGGTGGGTTGTTGAGGAGCTTAATGATTTTTCAGCTACGGGGCTGCTCAGTGGCTGTTTTGCATCATCATGAAGGAAAAGGTGCTACCCTGCAATTGCTTGCTCACGCCACTGCTGGTGCAAGGACCTCCACTAGAGAGGGAGTTCTGAAGGGTATGTTGGCCTACTCTTCCAAACTGGCCGGACGTAAACTAAACTATAAAAAATACCTATATTTATTTTACCAGGTTGTGCCCACTTGAGCTACGTAGCTCTTTTTCAGAAGCGACCTGGCCACAAAATGATGGCTCAACGAAGCGGCTTATCGCGTGGACATTGAGATAGCAGCCCAATACTCTAAAAGGCACGTCGATCCGAAACGTGGAGGGGAAAACCGGAGGACCCAGAAAAAAAATTATCGCGACCCCGGGGAGAACATGCAAACTTCAAAATACAGGCACAAGCGGGTCAGGATCGAAACCCCATGACCTCCTGCAATACAAGGCGAGGTAGTTAACATCTAGCCACAGTCTTCGAAAAGGTGGGAGTATCTACACTTTGCTACAGCACACACGACCTGCTGATGTGCTAAGTGTCCTGTACCCACGTATCTTGCTGTGCTAAGTGTGCTGTACCCACGTATCTTGCTGTACCCACGTATCTTGCTGTGCTAAGTGTGCTGTACCCACGTATCTTGCTGTGCTAAGTGTGCTGTACCCACGTATCTTGCTGTGCTAAGTGTGCTGTACCCACGTATCTTGCTGTGCCAAGTGTGCTGTACCCACGTATCTTGCTGTGCTCACGTATCTTGCTGTGCTAAGTGTGCTGTACCCACGTATCTTGCTGTGCTAAGTGTGCTGTACCCACGTATCTTGCTGTGCTAAGTGTGCTGTACCCACGTATCTTGCTGTGCTAAGTGTGCTGTACCCACGTATCTTGCTGTGCCAAGTGTGCTGTACCCACGTATCTTGCTGTGCTAAGTGTGCTGTACCCACGTATCTTGCTGTGCTAAGTGTGCTGTACCCACGTATCTTGCTGTGCTAAGTGTGCTGTACCCACGTATCTTGCTGTGCTAAGTGTGCTGTACCCACGTATCTTGCTGTGCTAAGTGTGCTGTACCCACGTATCTTGCTGTGCTAAGTGTGCTGTACCCACGTATCTTGCTGTGCTAAGTGTGCTGTACCCACGTATCTTGCTGTGCTAAGTGTGCTGTACCCACGTATCTTGCTGTGCTAA
Organism: Petromyzon marinus; assembly: GCF_048934315.1. Lineage (NCBI taxonomy): Eukaryota > Metazoa > Chordata > Hyperoartia > Petromyzontiformes > Petromyzontidae > Petromyzon > Petromyzon marinus. Next base: position 11,216,490 of record NC_133678.1, on the reverse strand, counting down.
GTGTGCTGTACCCACGTATCTTGCTGTGCTAAGTGTGCTGTACCCACGTATCTTGCTGTGCTAAGTGTGCTGTACCCACGTATCTTGCTGTGCTAAGTGTGCTGTACCCATGTATCTTGCTGTGCTAAGTGTGCTGTACCCACGTATCTTGCTGGGTGGACAGAGAAGTGGGGCGAATCCAGCAACTTGCCTATTATTTCTAACTTCCACGTTGGGAAATGAAAATCGACAACCTCTGGATTCTAGATTTAAAGCTTTCGTGACTGCAAGGATCCATACTCTTTGGTTCTATTCGGTAAAGTCACGTAGGTAGAAAAATAAAACAACAAAAATCACGACGTTTCGGCCACAACACAAGCGGCCTGCATCAGGTGAAGGGACCAGCCTGTCTCTGGATTTCAAAGCCCAGTGTGCTAACCGTCTCACCACGGCAGCATCCCTTGCAGGAGGACCGGTGTGACTGTAACATTGCTGTTTATGATGATACAAAAAAATATATATAGCAGCAGGCTGCTCACTCATTCTGCAGGACCGCTCGCTATGGCAGGAAGACTAATAGGCCGCAAATGCAATTTACACAGTAAGTAAATAAATGTGCAACCATACCAACCATCGATACATTAATCTTTATAAATGCGTACTTTTCAAAATACCATCATTAATCACTGCCTGCATGGGCAGTGGCTGGTTACCCACATTTTAAATTGGTACCGACAACTTTCACGTAGCATCGGCACGCATTCCTCATTGGCTGGGAGCACGCCACGTGACCTCCCACCTTACGGATTTGCAAGCGTGTGCTCCCCCCAGAACGCAAGTGCACTGGAAGAGTAAAGTTGCACGCTGCATGCTCGGAATGTGTTGAGTCAGGCTTCGTGCTGCTCGCATCGTCAACGCTGCAGCGAATACAACTCGGAGTCGTCTGGCGTAACAATTGCCTGCATTGTTTTAAACGTGTACGCATCTTGCACGAATCTCGGAGGAGGCCGATCCGCAGAATGGAACAAGCGAATGGCCACCATTGCGCCGCACGTCAATTCTGGAACCAATCGAAGAGTTAAAAATGTCCCATGTCAAGCTGCGCCTCGCACTCACTGGAAGTAAAAGGAGTTTTTTTACAATGAAAGTGGGAGTACTTTTGTTCCCTGTACGCAGACACAAACCAGATGTGGCGTTTAGAAGAAAAAAATAATAGCTAATAGCTTGTTTAGACTCGGAAGAACGCCGCGCTCTCCTCTGGCTCCTTTCAGCCGCAATGTCTCGCAACGTAATTCCTGTTGGTGTCGCAAAAAAACTCCTCCCGGTCCCATGTGTGACCAAACTGTAGCGAGAGTTGCTTTCTTTTTGCGTGCCGTTTCACGAGCGGTAACATTACTTGCGCGCGAGTGTTATTCGGAAGTGGCATCTTTTACGATTTATTCCAAATAGCGCCTTTGCATGGACAACGGAACTCGAGTTGATCGCCCCCCCCCAACACCACACCACGTGCGCAATGATTTCGGGCAACTTGGGTTCGCCTGCCAGATTTGGCTCGAAGCCCGAGTTATGCCCGAGCAAATTTTGCTTTTGCTGGCTGTTGTCCGGATTTCGATGTCACAATCCGAGTAAGCAGACGCATTATCGCCAAACACGGGATATTGTAGGCGACGGGAACGTTCAACTTCACACGTCGTGGGCTATTGACTTTCCCAACTCGCTTGTTGATGCGAGCAACTGGGAATTTCATGGAATTGCCATTGCAAATCGAGTTGTCAGTCAATTCGAGTTTCTGGAAACGTTGGACACACCCAAGTGAACTCGAGTTGAATTGATTTGGCTATCCATGCACACAAGGCACTACACAGATTGCCGTTTGTCTATGTTGCAATGCAACATATGCGTATTATTGATTGCCATTCTCAAATGTGCATCATGCCCTCTTATATAGTAAGTGTTCTGTATTCTATAATAGTTCACTTTCCTGAACATTTGATGACATTACTTGATTCAGGGTTGGCATTGTATGCAGAAATCGATTATTTCTTGAAAATTGTGGTGGATATCTCCGCCTCTAGTGGCTGCAGACGTCACACAAACCCATTACATACAATGTATACATATCTCTGAACGTCGATACGTGCGTGCACATTTTGACACACGCATCACGACCTTCGTAATGTATACATCGAAGCATTATCGCATTGTCGCAACTCTCATTTTAAATGCTCTAATGCAAAACGACCCTGGAAAGGAAGTTCAGAAATTGGCCGTTACTGTGACCGATTCCCTTCTGCCGGTGTCTTGCGGTGTTTTTGCTCGCGTTTCCGATTTACGTGGCTGTGAAATGATGGCGTGTCTGATGCCTTCCATTGTCTCCGCATTTACGGTAGCCCGGCGCTGCCGCCGTTTTAGAGCGGTCATCACAGCCACGGGTTACAGCGCGCCCCTTCACTGCGACACGCAGCGCCCGTTGGAGTGCGGCGTGCACAATACGCGTTGGGCTTCCTCGCTGAATGGGAGGGAGCTTCGCCCCGCTGTGGTAATCCCATTGGCACAATAGCCGGCGTGGCTAAACAACAAACCCTTAGCCTCGCAGAAAGCAACCCGCCGCTTTAACCCATCCGCGCCAGTAAACCTCTAACAAACTCCATTCACTCGGGCCCAGACTTTTCTCGGAAGCCGCAGCTGTGGCCGCGTTTGTCTTTTGTTTTACGCTCCGAGCCGCTGTAATTGCCCTCCTCCTTTAACTCCTTCAGGGGTCTTCCTATGCGCGGGGCCGTGCATGTGTCAGTGATCAAGCACACTGCCACTATTAACTTAGCGTCGGCCCAAAAAAACAGCCAGCCTGTTTGTTCAGTTGTCCAGGTCATTAGCCGCCTCTTGCTGTGCTGCCCCTGCACTTAGCGTAATGTCGTCCTTGTGTTTCTTATTAACCAGAGCCGCTGCTGTGCTTTGTAGAGTGAGGCCGTGGTGGGGTGTAGGCCGGCCGGCCCGCCGGGCGGGTGGGTCTCATCTCTGCTCGGCTTTAAAATCCACCAATTAGGTGCGATGCTCACCACAAAGTGTCACGGCGGTGAGCACTTCCCGTATGGATAATTTGCTTTTTTTTGGGTGTGAATCATGGGATATTTTATCCTTCCATTATAATAATCTGAACACTGAAAGGCCCAATCATCCCTGAAGATGGTTCTCAGTAATGAGCCGTTGTTCGCATGCGACTTCTGCAAATACACCTCGAGTACATCCGCCTTGATTGGCAAAGTTGATGATGAATCCCTCGTTCACAAGCTTGACTATTCAGACGTTTGGAAGTGCGCACAATTAAAATGTTAACAATACGTTTTTGTGTACTTATATTCTCTCAGTAAAGCTTCACTTGATTAGAAAACGTTCTTTCAGGCCTGTCCCGATCGCTCCTTGGTGAGCGGTTTTTTTTGCCAATGTAAATATTTCATCGGTCGATATAAATATCCAGGGGGAGGGCGGTTGTTTGTGTGTGGGTCTTTGTACGTATGAGGGTGTGTGTGTGTCTGGACTGTGAAAAGGACGCCTTCTACTCTAGTACAAGTGTCTATGCCGCTGGGACTCATCTGGATGCCCAGCGCACGTCGTTACAGACACGAGCTGTTACTGTACGGGCTTTCATTAAAATATAGCGTGCTCTGTACTTTAATAGGTCCTCCCGCTGCTATTTTAACATCGTGTAACTCTAATACTGCCGTGTCGCTTGCTAGACTGCAGACTTTGCTAATCACGCCGTCTGCAAAACACAGCACGTCTTGTGTCAGCGCGGAGTAAAAAAAAAACGCGTCCAAAATGAAACATGAAATCGTTGATATTCAAGTGCGTGAAAATGCATTTATTAATTTATGTTGCGTATTTATTTTTCGACAAAGTTGAAACAACGTCGAGCGAATTCACTCTTGGCGCGGCTGGGCGGGCGCGCGTAATGAATACTTCACGTTCATCGACAGGGCTCCAATGTTGCGAAATTTCTGAAAAAGCGTGCCAAGAAATATGCAAATCAGATCCAGAGTGATTATCGGCAAAAACACGTGGGAGGTTTAATAATACTGCCGGCAACCTCTAATACACGACCTTTGTTAAAACGAATTACCGAGGAGGTGCCCTTGAAACGTTTAATAACGAAAGCGCCGCTAATTTTGCAAGGTTTGGTCGAACATAACGCGATGCAGATGGCCGATCACTTAAATGAAAAGATGGGTAAGAAACCGCTGGAGCTTTCCACGCGCGTGCACATGCACACAGCCGGGCCCCCCCTCTCACTGCGCTCTCCCTTAGGGAATGCTCAGGAGCAAAACAAACAAAGGCCCCATTTAGGATAAAAAAGTGAAAAGTTTTGCTTCACACGGTAGCTACTGACTGACGCGGCGCTCTACGCCTTCGCAAAATAATTCTAACGGATGCCCGACGTGACCAATGCAAACGTCAATTCATTGCACGTTCTGCGGACTCATGTTTGCTCCCCCCCCCCCGTTTTTTTGGAGAACAAAACACAACACCGTGGAACCCCCCCTCTAAACTGAGTTGATGTTGGAGGACCATCGGGACGGATCCTTTTTTTTTAATCCCTGTTTATCCATGCTAATGTTCTCATTGTATCTGTGCAGTGGAGAAGAGATGAGCATGGACAATTGGATGCATGTGCCACCCACGTGCAGGCGATACCCTCTTATCTGTGCAAATGCTCTGATAATGGGATGAATTTGCTACCACCTCCGGGTATGCTCGTCTAATCTGCACAAAGGCACTCAGATAATATCAAGAATTGTCACGTGGATAATGGGAGTCTGCACGGATCAATGCCGGGGCATGGATAATAAGGCGTATCAGATGACAATGGGTTATAAATCACCAGGATCTCCGCAGTGATGGCTTGGTCCCGTGCCCGTGGAAATGTTCTGCTTGAGCCGACTGGCCACCTTTCCCACAAAGCACGAGAACATCTCCACATCTGTTTCTCCATTCGTTTAAGGTCACCCTGTACAGAGGCACAGTGTACAGTCCCAAGTAAAGTGTAAGGGGTGGTGGTGGGGGGTGGAAGAGAGAGAGAGAAGCATAAGGGTTTGGCTGGCAGACACTTCTCTCGACACCCGGCGCGCGCAAATGGCACGCTCACTTGAAGAAAAATAACCCGAGCGACGCCAAATCGAGGGCCACGGACCAGGGGGCAGCCCCTTGCCCGAGCAGCTCCCACTCGCTCGCGCACGAATGGTGACCGGAGCCCGTGCGATGGTTCATGCCCCTCGACGAGATCTCCGAGGTATTGTGGTTCATTTGTGGCGAGCGCTTCGCGTGTGACGAGTTGCGACCTTAGCAATGTATTCGTTCGGCATCCGGAAGCCAAACGTAGCTCGGCCAGCACCGGACGGGTGTCGGTGAGGGGGGGGTGGGGGGGGTGGCGGCGGCCACCGCTTTGATTCGTGGCGAAATTCTGCGCGGCCACCAAGATCGCCCAGCCGCGACCGGCTTCATGCCGCGCTGGGCCACCTTTGTTTCAGAGGGGGTGGTGGCGGGGGAGGAGGGCGTCGGAGGTGAACGAGGGCTCTCTCCTCACGCTGGCTCCGCGCAGCCTGTTGTAAACGAGCGGCGAGTGAATGCCACGGAAACGTTTTGAAAGTAATGAAGGAAGGGATTGTTCAGTGGTCGATTTTTCCCGCCGTGCATATATATATCATTGCCATACGTACACCGCGTTTGATTTGTCACGATGCATCACGCATGCTCAAGCAGGTTCATGGATATACTGCGTGCGTATGGAATGTAAGTCCAACCTTCATATCCTAACTGAATAGATTTATTCAGTCGAATAATTGTGGTTAATATGTGGAAGTGTAATAAAAACCTCGAATTTTTACCCATATCCATTGTGAATGTAATTTTGGCTGTGCTCAACTAACCTTTTAGCGAATTGCCCGATGATGCTGGATGTAATTACCAGCGAAACGTCGTACTCAAACTAAATGTTGTGGATTCACTCTTCAACACCCCGGTGGGCTAAAGTAGTGAACTATTTGTCTTTTGTCAACGTGACACTTTTTTTGCTGATTGGCCGTGTCGGGTGGTGGAGGGTTACGACACATTTATAAATAACGCGATCTAACCCAAAAACCCTTGATTATAAACAAAGGCTGACTGACCGTGGATTTTGTGCCGCGACATTGACAAACCAAACCGGTCAATCGTTTCCCCCCCCCACCCCCCACCAAGCCATCACAATGCTAACCGCGTGATTATATAAAAAAAAAAGAAATCTGAATTTCTCACCAGCCATAAAGTTGTGCTGGCGCTGCGGAACAATAACGAGGCGCACGCTAAAGCGCGTGCGGCCCCTCGCCGCGTTGGCGGGCGCCTGTCATTTATTTTCTTTTCTGGCAAACGGCAGAGCACCCGAGCTGCGCGCCAGCCAGAACCGGTCACGGACGCCGCGCGGCCGCTATAATTAACACTTTTTTACAAGCGGCTTGTGTGGGACGTCGTGCTCGCCACGGCTCTCTTGGCGAGCGCGAGGCAGAGTGCTAATCCGCGCTCGCGACGGTTTCACGCGGCCGCCTTTTACACGGCGGGATTGCACGCCGCCAGCGACGACGTCGTCACTGGAACGAGCCATCGGGGTTCGGCAGGCATGGGAAGGGGTGTCCTTTCGCCAAAGCGATTAATAACATCTGACAATTACGATTGCCAGATGATGTTTCGCACATCTGGCCACGGTTTACATTGGCAAGCGGTGTATTTATGGAGATTTCTTTCACGGTTGATTGGCCCCCAAATATAGGCCGAGGAGCAACGGAGGCTGTGTAGGTATATTTGAAATTTGAGCTGGTTTTAAAGTAAGGTTTTTAATTAATGCATGAATCCGTAAAGTTACAGCTGGTTCCAGTAACACGTCCACTCGCATTGTTACAGAAAGACCAAAAGAAAATTACTGGAAATGTTTTCCCCAGGAAGGCTTCGTTGAGTCTCAAGACTCGCTTAAAAATATATATTGAGATTGTTTCGCTGATGCCATTTTGGCATATGGGAGGAAGCCGAAGTACCCCGAGAAAACCCAGAGATACATTGAGATAATACTCAACCTTTCCATTTTCTGGCCCACCTCCATGACGATGGCAATGATGACGATGTTGATGACTTTTCTTTCCCCATCTTCTATGTAAGTCTTTACCAAACAAACAAAAGAGGAATCTATTGAGTGTGTGTGTGTGTTTAAAACATCATTATTTGTATTAGTTAATCCATATTTATCCCAAAAAAATCACACGCATTTAGTTCAAAGGCCACTGTGTACACGAGTGAAAACTTCTCAATGTTTTTGCTGCGTGAGTTACCCCCTTGCCAATGTAAAGGCTGAAAGTTATCGTTGAGCATTTTTGGGCGATGTGTAAAATTATCGTCAAATGAAATTACCTCCTTGATGGTAGCGCGATCAAATAGCAAAACTAACGCATCGAAGTCGGATATTGGAAAAATGCCAGCCAGCGTTTTCCCCTTTTACCGGAGCTGCGATTACAACGCGCCTAAGTGGGAATGCTCATTTCCTTTGCTCATTCAATATTGCCTGCGTGGCTTCGTTTCGGAACGTCCACGCAGTATTTTCTCACGCGTTTGCCTCGTCCGCCCAATTTTCGAACCCCTTTGTAATTCATTTTACAAGCTCGACCCCGGATTCTCTGGATTACGAAACGCTCCAGAAATTAAGACGTGGACCAAAGCCTGTAGCCAGTGTCAATAATGTTACGCAAATCTGGTCACGACAAGACAAAGATCACCCCGCATAGCCTTAACAAACCGTTCGAGAAAGTTCTTTTGACGAACTTTACGCACCTCCGATTAGCACGGTTGACTGTGTACGGTGCGAAAGAAGTTCAACATAGCGCATACATAGCGATCGCCTAAAAAGGCCGGCAAGGAACACTCGGGGTGGGTGGCAAGGAGATACGCTCCGCAACCTTTGTCTCCCTAGTGCTGATGTTCACACACTGCACCAGGTACTGATTTGAGGCTAAGTCGACCTAGGGGAGGCCCAGGAATGGTTTATCGAACTCGGGTGACTTGTTTTGGAGCCGCAGCGTGCTAACCCCTGCACTGCCGCTCCCCTGGTCTCAGTGACACACGCGCACACACCTACACACACACCTACAACACAGATCTACCGCAGCCTCTCAACATTTGGCTTTTCATATGGAGGTTCCTGACATTCTCCGTTTTAAGGTACAGATGGATTCCATTTCTGTTCCAGATACCACCGTAAAAATGGAAATCTTAAAATTTGTTTAAAACATTTGTTTATTATGATTAAAATTTTACGTACATATATTGGGTGGGCTGAGGGGGGGGGGGGCAGTGGGGGTCAGAATCCATTGTTTTAAAATACAGCGCTGTGGGGATGGGAAATAGTATCTTAGCAAGAGTATCTTTGCAAGTGTAGCTTTCACTCGGGAGAATACGGTAAAAATCACTGATTTCTACAGTGCCGTAAAATGGCGAAGCCATTCCATGCAAAATCAATTCTCTACACATCACCCAACACCCACAGTAGCGCACGTCTAGCAGGCAAAACGGCGCCACGTTATGACGATAATACCTCGGAGCTGATGGGGCAGTCACTTGTCACTGGGGCAGTCACTTATCGTCGTTGGGGCAGTCACTTGTCGTCGTTAAGGCAGTCACTTGTCGTCGATGGGGCAGTCACTTGTCGTTGTTGGGGCAGTCACTTGTCGTCGTTGGGGCAGTCACTTGTCGTTGTTGGGGCAGTCACGTGTCGTCGTTGGGGCAGTCACTTGTCGTCGTTGGGGCAGTCACGTGTCGTCGTTGGGGCAGTCACGTGTCGTCGTTGGGGCAGTCACTTGTCGTCGTTGGGGCAGTCACGTGTCGTCGTTGGGGCAGGCCACTTGTCGTTGTTGGGGCAGTCACGTGTCGTCGATGGGGCAGTCACGTGTCGTCGTTGGGGCAGTCACTTGTCGTCGATAGGGCAGTCACTTGTCGTCGTTGGGGCAGTCACTTGTCGTCGTTAAGGCAGTCACGTGTCGTCATTGGGACAGTCACTTGTCGTTGTTGGGGCAGTCACGTGTCGTCGATGGGGCAGTCACGTGTCGTCGATGGGGCAGTCACGTGTCGTCGATGGGGCAGTCACTTGTCGTCGTTGGGGCAGTCACTTGTCGTCGTTGGGGCAGTCACTTGTCGTCGTTGGGGCAGTCACGTGTCGTCATTGGGGCAGTCACGTGTCGTCGTTGGGGCAGTCACTTGTCGTCGTTGGGGCAGTCACGTGTCGTCGATGGGGCAGTCACTTGTCGTCGATGGGGCAGTCACGTGTCGTCATTGGGGCAGTCACGTGTCGTCGTTGGGGCAGTCACTTGTCGTCGTTGGGGCAGTCACGTGTCGTCGTTGGGGCAGTCACTTGTCGTCGTTAAGGCAGTCACGTGTCGTCGTTGGGGCAGTCACGTGTCGTCGTTGGGGCAGTCACTTGTCGTCGTTAAGGCAGTCACGTGTCGTCATTGGGACAGTCACTTGTCGTCGTTGGGGCAGTCACGTGTCGTCGTTGGGGCAGTCACGTGTCGTCGTTGGGGCAGTCACGTGTCGTCGTGGGGGCAGTCACTTGTCATTAAGTCAGTCACTCGTCGTCGTCGTTGGACGCTCTGCACGCGACTCGGGTGCTGCGTTTCTCCCCGCCACCTACGCAGCCCTTAGCCCCCCCCCCCCTCCCCCGGCTTCGCACTGCCACCCACCCCGGTGTCGTGCCCAACCCAAAGCACCCCCACCACCCCCCACCCCCTTTGAACCCTCCTCAATCCCATGGCTGGCACGCGGCGTGTTGCTTGACCATGCGCTCTCTCTCTCGCTCGTCGGGCTAAGCCCTTTCTCAGACGTGAGCAGTGCCTTGAGACAAAATAACTGGGGTTGGGGGGGGGGGGCGGCTGTTGAACGCATAATCCACTCGCTGCTGGTGCCCAGACTGCGTCTCACCAAAGCCACGGAATTAAAAGCGACTGTGCAAAGTGGCAGAGCCTCGTGTGGAGTTGTCTTGGAGACGGACTGAGCATTGGCAAGGGTGATGATGGCAGTGTGAGCCACAGAATGTAAAAGTAATTTTTTGTTGTATTTGTTATCGTCGGGGCACCAGTGTTGGTGTTGACATTCCCTACGGTTCACTGTTTTTGGGGAGAGGAGACTTCAATCACGCAGCCTACTATCAGTAGAGTTGCCCGAGCATGTGACCTTGCCATCTTCGTTACCTTGTATTTTATCTGCAAGCACGCCATTAGGAAAAAAAGGGGCTCAGAATTCCAGGGGAAATTTTTTTGTTTGTTCACAGTTTGTTTAAAAATTCGCTTTCAGTGTTTTACAGTAAACTATTTGGACAGGTTGGCTGGTGAGCCTTCCCTGCCCAATCTAAATTTGTATTCTTATCATTCAAAATGTTTATCAAAGGAAGCGGGCTTGGGCCGGATGACACATCGTAAGATGTGGTGATATTTGATGGTCAAAAATAATAATGGAGTGGCCGCCAAGGAATGGAATTGGTCTGAGAGGATTTGCCTTGCATGGAGATGGAGCGATGAAATCGGCTCGTGTACAGTTGCTGGGTGGATTGCAGAAATCGCAGGTTCATTCGAGGTGATGACAGCGTAGGAAGGCCTTGATATCCAGTCGTGGATTGATCATGGCTGTTGATATCCTGACCAATCTCACTCACTTTTGCTGACAGTTGGAATATGTCCTCTCACCGATGTGCTCCTCTTTCCATGTCAGCCACATTGGTCCGCTCGTACTTTTTTGTTCCACACAATGGCTTTTTATCGAAGGTACAACATCTTTCTTTGCAAAAGGAACGACTGCTTGGTAGTTTCAAATGTGGCCCGCATGTGGCAATGTTTATAGGTTTCTGGCCTTGTGTTGGTGCTGGCCATCACTGAGTCAGTCCATGTGTCACGGTCGTTGCTTAGGGAAAGAAAAAAAAACACCCTGGTGTTGGTTATAATTTATAAGAAATTGTAAAACCCTGCATGGAAAGGTCACAGAGTCATATTTCAACCTTTCATTTTGGCTTATTAATCCACCGCAGTCTTCGCACACAACTGCTGGTGTCACGAACATAAGCTCAGTATGCAACCTGAGACGAGTAAAGTGAATTTCACAGTCATTCAAAACGTCGTCGTCGTCGTCATCGTCGTCGTTCTCATTATGAGCCATGGTCTTGCCATGTCTCCCCACACTGTTGCCACCTATCATGAATCTGCAATGCTGGAGTGCATCTGGTTCCTTTTCGTGAGCCGATCTAAAAGCTAAACTATTTTTTTATTTTGCCAGGTAAGGCCCGCTGAGTGTTATATAGCTCTTTTTCAGAAGCGACCTGGCCACAAATGAAAGCTCAAAAAAGTGGCTCATCATGTGGAACTTTATAGCAGTCAAATAGTCTAAACGCACGTTTCTAAATGTCGAGGGAAAAACCGGAGGGCCTGGATAAAAATTCACACCACTACGGGGAGAGAGAACGCAATCTCCTTATATACAACAGTGTCAGGGTCGAGATCGAAGCCATAACCTCCTGTATATTAGGCGAGGTAGTTAACATCTCACCACCGTGGCACCCATCACTCCATCTTCACAGTTTTCGTGTTCTTGGGCGCGTGCTGTCCCTTGGCTGCCGTTCCATCACCAGTCTCGTCAATTGGTCGTAATCTCCAGCGAAGTGTCCTGTACGAAACCCACGTACCTTACTAATTGGACCGCACCTACAATTAGCACGGTTGGCTACTACGGTGCGAAAGAAATTCAGTATGCATGCATACATTCAATGATGTCCCTGGTTTGTACGTTTCGGTAGTTCTGTTTAACCATCTGGGCTAATGCTTGTAAAAATAAAAAAATAAACTTCGAATGAATGGTTGGATGAACGGGCATGCAGATGCACGAAGATATGAGGCCAGTGACCCTCGATGGATTGGCAGGACTAGAAATAGACTCCTTGGCATTGTAACGGCAAACAGGTGTCTGGCCACGCTGGGTCGCACAGAACAATTTTTAGCATCGGGCACTGAGCAGACGGCACTTGTGTTACATTTTCCTCAATATCCAACGTGGCAGGTGGAGTGCCGCTCGTTCAGCGAGCCCTTCTGAAACCGGCAAATGAGATGGGAAGCTTGTACTGTTGGTGCTTTTGCATCGCAAAGCACCGGCGGTACAAACAGCCGTGAGGGATGGTCTCCACATTTTTTTGTAAATCATCATGCTCGACATTAATCATCACCAACAGCCGCGATCAACACACGATGTTGGATGGAGGCCTCCGCGAGCCATCACCGACTGCCGTCGGTACCCTGCGATGTTAATGATCTATATAGCATCTGCACACGAGCTGATTCCATTCCCTTCATCTCCCCCGAAGGAGGTTCCATTGCTTGGATTTAACAGAACCGTTTTTTTTTTAACTCACGAAGGCCATTCTGTGTCTCTCACCGCTCTGTGTGAAGAGGGCATTGGGTGGATTGTTAGATTCATCTTATTGCTGAGTGCCATTGCGTGCGGCATAAAAAGTTAGACTCAAACTGCATATTCAAGTAAAAATGCGCAGTCCAAGTTATTCAGAGTGAAAGTTTAGGGTGCAGTTCAGTTTCCGGACTATTTTTGTATACGAATGTATGTTGAATATCTTTCATGGCATGACATTGCTATGAGAGTGCATTACATTTGCATTAACGAAAGGATGTTGCGTCAAATGTGCGAATTTAGTTATTTATTTCCAGCTATCCTGTGTCACATCTGCTAACAAGCACACGAAACATCATGCACTTGTTTACTAAAATAACAATTAGGTCATTGCAAAAAGAGTCCTGGAAGGTTTGGGTTTTTTTTACTCCAAATCTGTATTATTCTATAATTGTTCCCAGCCACAATATATAAACATGTGCATAAACATGACCACAAACATCAAATAAGGCTCGTTGGCTGCAGATCTTGGATAGGGCACGTCGCTTAAGTTCATACGCGTAACCATAATGAATCCAGCACTGCTTTGAGTGTGCTGTTGCCTGCCCCGCATTAATATAGCCTGTGTGCCTTGCCCTCCTTTGGTTGACCCTGTTTCAAGTTTCAAGTTTATTTCATGTAACCAGGGTGAGAACTCAAGAGAGACCAGGATAGGAGTCTCATTTGCAATACTGACCTGGGTCACTGAAAGAAACAACAGCAAAACAGAGTACTGAAGCAGAGAGAACGGAGCACAAAACCAACTGCGCCTGTGCTTTGAGTTTGAATTTTGTATCACATTGTCATTCGTGCGAGGAATCACAAGGCTGCACAATTCACAAAAATGGAGGCGCATATATTCAGGTAATTTCGGCCAATTAAATGATGAGTTTATATTTGTGGGAGGCAATGAGAGCACCTGGAGAAAAACCACGTGTACATGGGACAACACTTCCCAATACACATTTATGGTACAAGGTGATATTCGTCCACATTTGCTGGTACTGCCTTCTCCTGGGCGAGCCATAGTGGCTACTGGACGCCCAGAGCTTCCGCGATCCACCAACCCTATCTGCCTCCACGACGCTGGACTACAAGTCACGTGCAGTGCCGGATAAAGTTAGTGCAGGGCCTGTAGCATATGTTATAAAGGGGCCCTAAATAAATAAGTGTAAACATTAATTTTTTTAATTTGGATTTAAAGCTTTCATGACTGCAGGGATTCATATTCTTGGTTCTTTCGGTAAAGTCACGTATTGGTTTCTATTTGTATTATTTTATTGTTTCCCTTCTACGTGACTTTACCGAAAGAACCAAGAATACTAATGTTTTACTTGAACAGTGAAGTAGTTATACATTTTCATTTTCTATACAGCCAGATAATACGACAAATCGCTAACCTTAAACACCCAGTCGTTCATAAAAGTCGAAGGCGGTATAGTACTATAGTAATAGAGCAAGTGCAGAATCACTGAACCGGAATTGATAGCTTGAAAGCATTCAGGGCGGGGTCCTTGAAAGTGCGGGGCCCGTTGCTACACATGTAGCTACTTGTGCTACGAAGCACTGGTCACGTGCACAGCCACAACCGCCCCACCGCTTTGTTAGACACTCAAGTGTATTACGATTATTATTTTTAATCACGGACACCTAAAATTTGTTTTCAGAAGGGGAAAATATAGTGATGCTTTACTGGGGATCACTTTATGGTAATATTAGAGGCACCTAAGTGGTTTCCTCTGACATGAATGTTAATGTTGCTAACACACACACACCGAAATGTACCAATGCATAATACCCAAATTCATCCAGTGAATTCTGGTGAGTTAATGGGAGTAGATATTGCTCGGTATATTTAGCATTTGCAGGCGCGTAAGGTTCAGAGTTGCTCACTAACATGTTTCCATTGGCACATCATATTCTGAAAGCTGGTCTGTGTACATTCCTCCTGCAAAGCATTACTATCAAACAGTCTAGAGTTTCCCTGGACTTCCAATTGCTTTTTGCAGTCAAGCCCAAGTAAATCGAACTGGGAATCTCATGCCCAGCATGAGATGGGGCCATTTTCGTTCGCTCACCTCATTTCAGACACGGCCAGGCTTTAACTGGAGCTGATCGAGCACCTGGTGCCTGGCGCAATCGAGCGTGGAAACGTGAGCGCCGATCTTACAGGTGCCGAGAGAGAGAGAGAAAATGTTGGACGGCAACGGAAAATAATGAAGGGGAGCATTTATAACTAGTCGGTGTACGTACGGAGAGAAATGTAAAACTGTAAATTGTATAATGGTCTGTCTCAAAGCGTTCTGACGGCCAAGAATCGCTGATCTATTGTGTTTTTTTATTAGGGTCCCGCTAGTCTGTTGCGTTATGCGCAGATTGTCGAGCATAAACACCCAAATGGCGAGGCTGTATTTGAGAAGCTTGCGTGATTTCCACGCAGCGATTTTTCCAGATTTTTGAGGTTAAAGCCGGTGCTCACGTGAGCGATATGGCAGATTTTATCTGTTGGCTCCGGTGGCCCCTGGGCCGGTGATGAACATTTCACATTCTCATAGAAGAAACTGATCTCTACTGAAAAAATGTCACCACTTTTTACTTCCCACAGTGGTTGGACTTATTTTCATCATTGTCATCGGTGCTTACTTTAGGAATCCCAAATGCCCTGTGGGATGGCGAAGAGATGGCAGTGCAAAAATTACCATTCAGTTTGCATCCCCTTGTATGCGTGGCTTTTCTCTAGGCACTCTGATTTTCCCCGCACGTGACACTAACCACTCATTCATGGAATGGGCCAAACGCCCTAAATGCAAGGCGCATTCCAAACGAAACGTCACGTCTCAGATGCAAAATTGGACTGCGAGCATATTTCTTCAGCGCACTGGCAGTGAGCTTCACCGATCGTAGTTGGTGAATCAAAAACTTTCACAACGCGACAGTTTTCACAATGTCTGCAAGTCGCAGGGTTTGGGGTACCGTTCACCGCTGAATCTCGGAACGCGCAAGCGGTTAGCGTTAATTTTATTTAGAGTCATAGCGTCGTTGTTTTTCAAGACATTGTACTCGCCGCAGAGAACTGTAGCGACACGAACCGCACTCTATGATAGCTACCGCCAAACTGTGCCTCATGTCCTTCCCGCATGACCTTGTGGGAGCCTCGGTAGAAAAATTTACGAATTTGGGCCTAACTCAAAAATAAATAAATCGGCTGAGCCTGCCCCAGAAACAGCAACCGAACTCGCACACTCCAAAGCGTTCACCAGGCGCTCCGATGGTGACTGTAGAGAGGACAGGACCTCAAATGCACACCCGTCTCTCTCGAGCAGCTCGGCACCTCCGATTAGCACGGTTGGCTACGTACAGTGCGAAAGATGTTCAACATATATACAGCTCGGCTTAATTTGTGGTGAGGTCGCTTCTGAAAAATAAGCTAATTACTCGACGGGCTTTACCTGGTAAGATTTTTTTGTTTTACGTGTATATTTTTAAGTGATTTGTTTATCTTTGGTATACTTTGCACTCATGTCGTGTTGATGTATTGTTTGTCTTTGTAAAGTTCTGACCCGCCCCCTACTAAGATATCTTTGAAAAAGAGCTTTGTAGCTCATCGGATTTCTCCAGTGTAAATAAATAAATATTCTGATTCTGAGTTACCAACCCACCGGCTTTTGAACCCAAAAGCATGTATTTTAAACCGCTTGAAAGGAGGAGGCTAATATGCCATAATTTACCATTTCCTAGGGGAACGTGACCTCAGATTCCCCGGGAGAGGGTCTGTCTTGATTCATGTTTTTCTACTGACGAGTTGTGAACCCTGTTGGACCCTTTCCTTGTTTGTCGACGGGGTAGGGGAGCCACTCAAAGGGTTAACGTTTAGATCGAGAGAGCCCGCCGTGGCTATTGTCTCATTTTGAAGCCCTCACAATCGTGAATAAGTTACGAAGTCAATAAGCAATATTACTGCCCCTTTGGTCAATAACGCTGCTGGATGAAGGCCTCCCCCAGGCTGTCAGTCACGGAGGTTGTTTTACCATACTTCACCACGCTGCTCAATGTTGTTGAAGGAATGAAAGGGGGCGGGGGGGGGGTAAGACCAGTACACGTGCGACTCACCGCTGATGTTAACCCTGGCTGGGAATCGAACTCGCTTTGCTCTGGATTCGTAGCCAAGTGAGCGTACCATTGCATTGGTGCTACCGCCTTGGACGCGAATGGAGCTGTATAAACGTAGCACTGCTGTTGCTTTAAGAGGGATACATCTGCCGCCCGTCTATCGTTACCAATCGGGAGAAATTACACCGCGTTGTGACGGCAGCACATCTTCGCATATCCAGCTCACTCCGGCGGCCCGGGTATAGACAGGGGATGTGAACATTCGTACAAAATGACAGCGCCACCACAAGTGCGCGCAACAAAACGGTAACACCCACCGGGCAAGAGTAAAGCGCAAGCCGCTGTACACGAGAAGATGCGCCACTGTGCTTTAGAAGTAGGTGAATGTACGCGCGGGAAATTAGAGACCCATTACTGCACGCGGGAAGCTCGTGTTTGTCAAAAATCCACGCAAAGTGTCAGGCACTGGGTGTGGGCGGTTAAGCGGTCAGCATGGATGACATCTGAAGATCGGATACGAGATGTTGGACTGTACATTCCACGTTTCGAACTAGGGTAAATTTTTATTTTACCAGGTAAGGCCCACTGAGCTCTATAGCTCTTTTTCAGAAGCGACCTGGCCACAAATGACAGCTCAAGAAAGTGGATTATCACGTGCAAAATGTATGGCAGCCAAATACTCTCGGCGCATGTTTATAAATGAGGAGGGAACAACTGGAGGATCCGGAGAAAAAATCCACACGACCACGGTGGGAGAGACGTGCAAACTCCAATTATACAGCAGGCGTCAGGCTCGGAATCGAACCAGCGACCTCCTGCATACTCGGTGAGGGCGTTAACATCTTGCCACCGCACCACTCCTCCCTCAGCCAGGCAGGGCAGCGACTCCGCGAGTTCCTGAACCCGCAAATTTGCGCTGCCAACTCGATCGGGCAAAATTGCGACAGGCATCACGAACTTTGTGGTGCACTTGCGTGCGTGCGTGCCTGCCTGCCTGTCTGCTTTAAGTGTTATTTATTTGAATCATGAAGGTAAAACCGCCCAACAATAAGCCGGTAGCCACACATTGAGCGCCGATATTAAGCACACCTGGCATGTGAAGTTACAAGGCAGTTAGACGAACAAAAGCGCCGCTGCAAGAATGACCGCACGCCCTGCGAATTGTGGGAGTGTGTGTTTGTATGTATGCAGTGTGCATAACAGAACGCACACTACCACGTTGAACGAAGTGCAGTAATTGTTTTTTTTCAAACCTTGAGTGAGCAACATATAAATAAAGAATTGCCACATTCTCTCCCTCTGGTTGGAAAGAAGCCGTCAAACTCGAGGTTCTCCGCTCTGTAAAATTAAAGCGTCGGATACTTAAAGAGTCAAATATATTGAACTAGATGAGCAAAGTCCAAAGCCTCTGCCTGCTCAATTAAGCAGTGGGTTAGCACTTCTTTTAATATTTAGTCCTGAGCTAGTTGTAGAAAGTCCATATTCCCATGGCATGAGCCAGCATATCCATAGGATAGCGACTGTTAACTTCAAAGCAAGTGGTGCTTATTTTTTATCAATAAGGGAGGGATGAAAGTTTGAGTCAACCGATATGAGTTTCAGTAAATGTCCAGCTTCCTGTGTTTGATCATAAATACGGCGACCTGTGTGTTGGCTGTGTCTTTCTGTTATCGTTAGCCATATTATTTGACGTAAAACAAACCGCCAGCTGGTTACGATTCTCAGGAATCATCATGATTACAACATACTCTAAAAGTCCAAACAATACAAACGACACTCTCGATAAACAAATACAGACATAACGATGACTAAAACGTTCTAAAACGGCAAAGTGCATTTAATTGTTTTACCAGGTCACTTTATGCCCTCTTAACACTGACCCTGATGTGTCCTCTGTGGTCTCACCCCAGTGTGAAAAAGTTCTTTCCCAATGAGTCTTGTGTCCACGTCTGAGGCTCGCCCCAAAACGTAGCCAGGGAAGTCTCCCATTTAAAGGTTAGGGCTTTGGTGTAGAGTGCTGGCACGGTGGTTAGCACACTGCACTGTGAACCTGCGCACTTGAGTCCTGCTCCATGGCTAACACAATTTTCGAGTGATATTTCAGCTGGTCCATTGGAACCCTTCGTTTACAAACCCGCACTGAGGTATGGTCAAACAAACTCCGTCACTGATCCAGAGTTGGGTTGCCTTCAACTAAACAGTAGATTGGCAAAGGGCTGAAAACAATCATTATTATTATTATTTACATCTGTTGCTATATGTACATAGGGTTATGTGAAGGTGGATCGTTTATTTGATATACACGTGCTTTTTGGTTTCCTTTTGTGCCTGTTAAAGACATTACCTTTAATGGCAGACTCTAGGATCAGGTAATATTTAAACGGTTATTTGCATGCGTGGTGGTGGTTTTTTATATGTCGATTTAATTTATACTCCTCGAAATAGCACGGTTGGCTACGTATGGTGCAAAAGAAGTTCAACATGACACTCCAGAAAGTAAGACGCACCCCAAATTTCACCCTGGTGTCAATAAAGTATTTCCCATGCAACAAAGACAAAGATCCCCCGTACAGACTTAGGCTGTTGGGGCAAGTGCGGTTAGTGAGCACCTATGAAGGCTGGCATGAAACACGAGGGGTGGGTTTCCAACACCACTCCCTGCCGCTTTACCCCCCCAGTGGCGATGTTTACACACTGCAACAGGTACTCATTTTAGGCTGAGTCGACCTAGGGGAGGCCCATGACCGGTTTAATACTTGACACCTAGTGTTGGCCGTGAGCGAGAATCGAACTCGGGTCGCCGGGTTGTAGCGCAGCGTAGCGTAGCGCTAACCGCTACACTACCGCTCCCCCAACACACGCATTGACACACCCGGCTAACAGATTACAACATGCACCTATAACGTTTCTTTTATATTGAAGGGAAAAAAATAGTTTTTTCAGTTTTCATTTATTTGGTATAGCCCTGTGAGCCATTCGGCTCTTGAATCGGGTGCAACCGCAACAAACAAAAAACACGAACAAGAAAACATCTTAAAGTGACTATGTGACTGTGCAAACAGAAAATCCAGGAAAAAACAGCAAAATATTCCTGGAAAAAGCACCATACACCAACGCTGTGTGCAAAAATAAAACAACAACCACAAGACAACATAGATTAAGGCCATCAGTCTAACTCCGTACTACAACAAACAGACATGGCCAAACCAAAAAAGTTTTCGACATCACCAAAATGAAGCCATAAAAGCAATGTAACAGTGATAGTGTTATAATCCGCAGAATTCGGTGTATATGTAATTGTATATATATGATTACGCTTGTCGCTTAACTAATTCAGAATAGCGATATATTCAGGATTTTCATCGCATCTTGTGCTTTATCATCGCATCTTGTGCTTTAACTAATCATTCAGCCATTTCAATGCTAAATTATATGCTAATTCCTTTGTCAAGGCGCTTTGTTCCTCTCACACAGCTTAAAGGCCGTGATCTGAACGTGGCTCTTTCACTCCAGCGCTGTCCTACCAGACAGTCTCGCCCCCTTCACCTGATGAAGGCCGCTTGTGTTGTGGCCGAAACGTCGTGAGAATATTATTGTGTTATTTTATTTTATCAATTTATTATTTTATTCTCATTCTACGTGACTTTACCGAAAGAACCAAAGAAGACTTTAACAGGCAGTGTAATAACATTGACTTTCCCACATTTTTGTTTTGTTCAAATTGCATACATTCATCTTGTTGTTGGCAATCATTGCGTGGGTAAACTTAACTCATGGGCACGGTCCTGCTCATTTTTACACCCGGGTAACGCCTCTTTGTTTACGTGGACTTCGTTTTGTATAATTTAAGGGCCGCACACAACAGCCTCATTAGATTTACAAAGTTATTGGGACTCACCGAAACTTTTTCCTTTACGCTCACAGCACATTTACAGTAAAGCAAGCGTCTTTGTGGTGGCGTTTTCATTGAGCCGTTAAGGGTATTTCTCGTGACCGCTATAAAAGTCAATTTCACCGTAAAGAGTTATTAATGAGGTTGCTTGAGAGTCTGTGTGAATGGGCGCCTTGCTGTGGCAATGAGCTGGCTTATTGGGTGATTTCTTTCAGAAATTATGCGTTTTCGCTCTGTTGTATTTGGCGCTGAGAAATGGTGAATGAGCAGGCGACGAGGCTTTTATTTCCGTTTGCGTTCTGTCACGCACCATGCCCAAGACCCAAACAAACAGCTCTACAATAAAAACGCAGTCACTCATGGCCATCGCCCAAATTGGCACCAGCAAATGCAATTGACATTTGGAAACTTTGTTACCGAGTGTCACTACAAAGCCATTCACACCAGGTAATAGCGAAGCTGGGAAAACTGGATAAAAGCGTCTCCCTGTTTAAATGGAGTGAGTAGTGGAGACGAGATGGTGGTGGGGTAAGTCTAGAAGATGGCTAATGTTGTTAAAGGTAAAGATGGAGCCCTGCAATTGCTTGCAGGATGTTAATTGCCTCCCCTGGTATACAGGAGGTCGTGGGTTCGACCCTGACGTCTGTATGTTTGGAGTTTGCGTGTCTCTCTCCCCATGGTCACGTGGATTCTTCTCTGGGTCCTCCAGTTTTCCCCTCCACGTTTAGAAAAGTGCGCTTAGAGTATTTGGCTGCTATAATTTTCCACACGATGAGCCAATTCGTTGAGTTATCATTTGTGGCCAGGTCGTTTCTGAAAAAGAGCTTAGCTCAGCAGGCTTTACGTAGTAAAATAAAACTTATTTCTAGTTAATAAAAAAAATATGTACATCGTTTGTTTATGCCACTTTTGGCAGAAGGGCCGCCACTATAGAGCCCCCCTAGAGGGTACTTTGGCCTACTCTTCCACACAAGCCAGACATCTTGTAAGAGGTGGGAGTTACCCACACTTTATCCCACCGCACCCAACCTACCCATTTGTTTGCTGACTTCCACCAAAATGGCACTTATTTTTTTTATTAATCCTTAGAGGGATGATTGGCTGAGTTGACAATTTAAGTATCAGTCTTCGTGAGTGTAGCTCCAAGACAGTGTCTATTTAATGCATCTTTTAAAGTATGATTTAATTTCTTAAGATTGGACTGAAGATGTTTTTTTCTGGATTGTCTCTGCTGTCTGACCACCATCCATCCTGATTGGCTGGTAGGAAATTGTATAATGGTGACCCTTATTAAAACAAGAGGGTGAGTAATTAACGTGGAATTCTTAGCGTGGATGTGGTGCGCACTCAGAACCAAAGCTGGTTTAACTTTGGGGGGAGATGATTAAATTCAGTTGCTGGAGCTGCTATTTCGCCATTGCTTGCCCTGCCTGCCGGGCATGTTTGTTGACCACAAATTAAATCCATGTGGCCCTGCTCAAGAGAGGTGGCGTGTGGGAAGGGTGGAGTGGTGACAGAGGATTCAGGAGAGCAATATGAATGCAGACATGGGGAAATGAAAAGCCAATAATTCCGCGAGGACTTATTGAGAGCGAAGGGGCATCTGTAGTGGGATAAAAAACAAATTGAGGCGGCAAGAGGGAAGGGGATGGGATATGGAGAGGGCGTGCGATGAGGGTAGGTGAGGTGATGAGAGGGAAATTGAATTCTAAAAAAAGAATTGAGAGAGAAATGAGATCAATAATGGAAAATCGAGCAGCTGTTTGGAAATCTGGAGCTCTCATAATTATTGGCACTCGCAGTGTGAATGGCAGGCATCGTGGAATTTCTAAAAGGCAATTTTTGTTTAATTTTTATTTTAAGCCCGACCAAGCCACAAATTGAAACTTTCTGCAGACCGAATTTCAAAAAGAAAACGGCACTGGGATTAAACTGTCATATTGTGATGTTGGCCAGATATGCTCTGGATCTGGATGAAGCGAACGCAATTTTCTGTATTCGTGATCATGCCATATCTATTCCAGGTTGACTTGAGCAATTGGAGAGTAGCCAGCATCCAGCACACCGGAATGCAGCGATGCGTTATTTTTTCGTGAAATTGCCAACCGTACACATTGGTGATATGATGTTGTTCTTCTCCTGACTCGTTTGTTTATTTTTTTTTCACCAGTATTCTTCAATCGCACAGTCGAAGGTTGTGGACAGCACCGCAAACGAAACGCAGAAAAATTGAAATCCACGCAGCGTAAGTTTGTGAATGCATTAAGATAGTGATGCGTGACTTTTAATGGTTGCAAATATATAGTTTGGTTCTGACATTATTAGACATGGCCCCAGTGCATTGTTAATGCGTTTTTCCCTTGTTTTTCCAAAACTAAGCTAAAAAAACATGTTTATTTTACCAGGTAAAGCCCACTGAGCTGTATATCTCTTTCAGAAGCGACCTGGCCACAAATGATAGCTCAACGAAGTAGTTTATTATGCGGGAATTTACAGCAGCCAAATACTCTAAACGTGCGCTGATTATGGTTATGGAGGGACAAACCGGAGGACCCGGAGAAAAATCCACGTGACCAAGAGGGGAACGTGCTAACGAGAAATATACAGGTGTCGGGGTCGGCATCGAACCTCGACCTCCTGCATACCAGGCGAGGTTGATAACATCTCCGAGCCACCGCAGCGGCCAAACGTCCGGGTCTCCACGTGTGCTATCTCACGAAGTCAACCACGAGTGGCTTGTAAAGCGCCACGGGGCCTTTTTCGTTGGAATCGTGGCCCTGTGATTAATTGGCCTCCGTTGTAAATGATGCAAGGCACATTCATTGGTGATGATGTTGTAATTGCGCAGACAGTAGACAACAGGCTTATTCTCTCTCCCCTTTTGGTTTTGCATGGAACTCATTATGGGGGTTTAAGTTCTGGCAGTTGGATAAATTAAAAACACAAATTTTTAAACGAATCGGTCTTTATCAGCCACCCCTCGACCAAATTAGTAAATAATGCGTCCACATTGAAAGTTGTGTTTTAACGAGCACTGATTATTTCAAAGTTGTGTTTTAACGAGCACTGATTATTTTGAAACTGATCCGTATTCCCTAATCATGTAATAGAATAAGTGCATTGAAATTTATTACCAAAATTGATAAGTTCAAAAGAATAATGTGCACATCTGTGCATTTTTAATAACCCATTTTCAAGTAATTACCTGCATTCCACACACACCAATACGACGTATATTGTATCCCACGTACATCATTATATACCGCGACGGCAAGCACCGTTGGCGACAACCTAATAAGGTTTTTGCGAGTCATTGTGCCACCACTCCAAAGAAAAAGGTTCCCCAAGTAGCCTTAAAAGACTTGGGGCAAGTACTATGAGCGAGCACCTATGGAGGCCAGCATGGCAAACAGTGAAGTGGGTGGCCAGCACCGCATCCAGCCGCCTTTGTCTCCCCTAATGCTGATGTTTACACAAAGCACAGGTACCTGTTTAAGGCTGAATCGACCAGGTGGAGGTCCAGGACCTGGTCAGTGCACTTTGCTATTAGCCCAGCCACCTGAGTTTGATTCCAAACCACGGCTAACATCAGTGGCTAGTGATACCTGAACCGATCCTGGTTCTCACTTTCACCAACCCACACTGACCAGTATGGTGAAGTATAGTCACCACCCCCCGACATAAGTGTGTGAAAGCCTTCATCCAGTAGTAGATTAATAGAGAGGTGTAAATTATTGTGACTTCTCTTTAAATTGTTTGGATGACTTTCTAAGATGCCATTCGCCTTTGTTTCGGCTGTGCCTAAGATGTATATGAATATATGTAGTTATGAAGTAATTCGTTTGTGTGTCGAGTTTGCCGTGTATGTACTGGTACAAATGTAGACCACGGGGAACTCACCTACCAGGCAGAATGGAGCCACGTTGCCAGGTGTACATGTGGCCTTGTGTAGAACGTGTAGCGAAATAAATAGAATGCCACAGCTCTCTAAGGACAGTCCGTGCACCCACCCACTCACCCACCCACCCACCCACTCACCCACCCACTCACCCACCCACCCACCCACTCACCCACCCACTCACCCACCCACCCACTCACCCACCCACCCACTCACCCGCTCACCCACCCACTCACCCGCTCACCCGCCCACCCACCCACTCACCCACTCACCCACTCACCCACCCGCCCACCCACCCACTCACCCACTCACCCACTCACCCACCCACCCACTCACCCACTCACCCACCCACTCACCCACTCACCCACCCACTCACCCACCCACTCACCCACCCACCCACTCACCCACCCACTCACTCACCCACTCACCCACCCACCCACTCACCCACTCACCCACCCACCCACTCACCCACTCACCCACCCACTCACCCACCAACTATAACCTTGGGGTACCATTTCAGGTGTACCAATATCTCAATCGTAAGGCCAATCGAGGGTGCAACCCCAGAGATTTGCGAACTAATGGTATGAGACCCCAAGTAACGAGCGCGAACCGCTGGCAGCTGCTCCTCCCGTTTCACTACCCCTGCTATTCCTGCTTTGAAACGTCGGCCAAAATCCGTTGAGCTCGCACAGCGATGTGCCGTGCTCGGCAAGCAAACCTAACGCTCATGTTTATAGCTGCGCGGCGTTAGTGCCGTGTGCCGCCGCCGCCGCACACTAACTCTTTGCACATTCGGATATTAAAAATAGCGCATCGTGAGTGTTAAACCTTCAAGAGATGGAAAACTTGTGTGCTGTGTGCTCCATGACTAATACATTTCTTTTGTTCACGATTCACCCCACGGCAATGATATTAATTCAGCTGTAGTTGAGAGTAATGGGATCGATTCGTGACTACATTATTTTTTGTTTCACACTTGTGGATCACGTTGAACCTATACTGGTATGATCCTATAGAATATATTTTGGTGTAAAAACTATAAATATATCTAAAATTTGAATTCTGCTCTGTATCTCTTTTCATAGGAATACAAATGTGTTTCGTCTATCGGTCTGTTCACTCTCCACATCAATATTATTCAGAAGTCTTTGTTTAAGAAAGCAAATCCTAGACCAGTTTTAACCTTTTGGGTCTCATCAGTAGCCAGTTTTATTTAGCAAATAATATATTTCCACGCGAACTCCAGTCATCCTCGCAGCGGCTTTTGGCAGCAATGAAACAAGGATGGTCACCACATCGCGCACCTTCAGATGCACTTCTACGGCCGTCTTGAAAGTTCTTCCTTCTGATATTAGGAAGTTACTGTTAAATAATCTAGATTGAAAACTCATTTCTTTCTAAGTGCTTTTGAGATTCGTTTATTGTCCTTCCCCCACACCTCCGATTAGCACGGTTGGCTACTGAACTTTGCGAAAGAAGTTCGACATACGTATATACATGCAAGCAAATGCTACTGGATTACCAAATTTTACTGACAAGAGCGCTCCATTTAAGCTATCCAACCTGGTCAACACATGTAGCAATATTATATACAAATTCCTTATGCGAGATGAGTTTTTTTTCCATATAAAATATGTATCCACAAAGGGAACTGCAAGTCTCGCTACCATGGTAACGGATAGGGCGAGTTTAAACTCGGCTGTTTTTTGCACAGGTGAGTCAATAATTGTACGGCGAGTACAATTATTAATTTTAATCAATTAATTCTACTCTCGTATCTAACCGGCGATGTCGCGCAGCGGTAGAGCAATGTGCTAGCAATCGGAACGTTGTGAGTTCAAATCCTGGCCAGATGTTCACTTAGCCCATCATCATTCGGGGGTCGACAGAATGATTACCACTTCGTGAGGAAGTCAACAGTGGTTGTCCTATGGAAATACTCGTCCCCGCCGTAGGATAGTGGATTTTCCATACCTGCCTCAGGGCTGTAAACAGCGGACGACCCCTGCCTCCATTGTTCACTGGCCGATATCTTCTCTTCCACGATGAGCGATGGTACGGTGAGTGATGACGCTTAAACATCACCCAACTCGGTCCGTTGTTTGTGAGCCTATGCCCTGAAATTCCTCGCGTTTCTCAGCGACCGCGTAAAGTCAAGAGCGCCACGGCAAACACGGCCGTCTGGAAAAAAAAACCACAACAACAAGAGCCCGGAAGAGAACAGGAATATGATGGTAACCGATTAGACGTAATTGCGTCGGCGGCTGGCCTAATTAATTCCCCTGCGCTCATTTAGGTAATTTAATGTGTGCATTTAATATGATTCATTGAAGGGTAATTCTGGGAATTATCCCCCCCCCCAAAAAAAAAAAAACTGTTTCGGGATGTCTAATAATTAAGCATCATTATTTTTTTAAGCTAAAACGTCTCCTGAAAATGTTTTAAGGAAAACCGTAGAAATGTTCAAAGAGAGCTCTCATTTATTACCGTCGCATAGAAACAACCAAGCCAGCAGTGGCACAAGCAAGAAGTCGCGGCCCTGCACCTTTACCTTTGTTGATACACAATGCGTAATATTGTAGACCCATTGTTTGCGTGTATATGTAATGATATGTTCAGTGAAATCACGATATACCACGTTGACATTTTTTTTTCCACAAATAAATATTTGCGGAGTTCCCATAACGACTGGCTGCAAAGTGGCCAGGAAAAGGCAGCAGAGTAATTGTGTTGCATGAATCAGCATGGATTTTCGAGTGTTATCCCCTTTCCATGCGCCTGGTTTTCTTGTCAACGTGGGCCAAATCGCTCATGAATGGAATTGGCCACACATCTCAATGCAGGACCCTCCTGAAAGAAATGGGCTTGGTGGCTCTGCAGCTTTTCTGGGTAAGCAATGCACGTTATTATGATGATCGTTGTTATTAGGAGCTGTTAGGAATTTTTTAAACTGCAACATTGGTGTTTTTAGTACATTTTTTTATTCGTGAGCTTTCATGGTCAAGAGCCTAATAATAGCGTAGATATTAGGCAACCTGAATCGCTGTGTGTTTTGGCTCAAATATTTGTGAACCATGCCAGTTTAAGGCCCCTTCAACTGAATGCCAAAACGAGGCTCTGAAACCAAACACACGTCAACCACAATCCATTACAAACGTGTTCCACATCAATTATCGGCGGGCATTCACGTGGGTTAGTTCTCCAGTAAATCTCGCCAGATGAATACAAAAAAAAGATGAAAATAGTTTGTTATGGCTGGTAGAGTGCTTTCATGCAAAGCACATTACAGTACTGTGAATATATCAAAAGTTTTTCACCGGGCTGTGAAGTGGCCAGAATACGGCAGTCAATCGGTGGACTGTTGGATTGTTGAAGCCATCTGTGTAGCGCTTTTGAATGTTGCTCCCTCGTATGCATTGGGTTTTCTTTGCATAGTCCCAATTTCCGCTCACATGGAGCAAACTGCTCATTGTCAATCATCAAGATGCAAGACCCTCCATAAGAGGAGTCTTGAGGCTGAGTAAGGTTTTCTTAGGTAATGAAATGGCACCATTATGAGTATTGTTGTTACTGCATAGCAGTCATAATTTAATCCAAGAAAGCAAATTGACAAGAAGGGAAATCTTCTGAAGCGTCGAAATATTTCCGTCCTGTTGTTTTCTCAAACTGCCTATTTCCATACTTTTTGGTTCTTTCAGTAAAGTCACGTTGGTCGAAAAATAAAATAAAATAAATAATATGTCACGGCGTTTCGATCGCAACACAAGCAGTCGTCCTCAGGCAGAAAAAAATAATCCAGCAGTGGAACTGCTGAACCAGCGAGAGAGCTGTTACAACAAGAGGTTATATATGTGGTGATGGGCAAGCAAGCGGGGTCTGAGCTGGAAAGGAATTTCTATCTCTAAAATTGACCAGGCTCTCATAGGTCCATTCACTCTTTCTCTCCCTCGGTCGCTTGCCAGTCTTGTCGGGTCTTTCATTGACATGCTAATTTCTCTGCTCCAGCAGACCCACCTCTCTCTCTGCCCCCCCCCCTCCCCCCTCTCTATTTAAGGCCTCGACACAGAGGCATTGGGTCTCTGTGTGTCTATGTTGTGTGTCTCTCTCTGCTTGTGTGTCTGTCTGTGTGTCTCCGTGTCTGTGTTTTGTCTCTCTCTCAAATTTAGTTCTACCTGATGACGGTTGCCTGTGTTGCAATCGAAACGTCGTACTCTAGTATTGAATTTATTTTCTTTCTACGTGACTTTACCGAAAGAACCAAAGAGTAAAAACAAGTTTTTATGAACTTCATCAGTTCACCGCCTCATCCACCAATCCTCCACGGAGGTTAGCCAGTGGCTTAATAACGCTGACGTACACACATAATGTTCCTAATTTCACCTTGCCGGACACAAGAACAAGACTGACGGTAGCAACTGTAACTTTCTGACCAGCCCATTACTGGACATCTGTGAATAAGAGCTTTACAGCGCATCGGATTCCTCCAGTATAAATTAAGATTTCTGATTGTGCAGAATATAGGTGGGCAACCTACTTGCTGTACTTGCTACCGCTATCCCGTAGCCCTTGAACCACTTCTATCCTGCGCTAATCCACCCTTGCAGAGCTGCCACTTGCGAGGCGCTGGAACTCGCGAGCAAGCGCGGCTGCGCGCGACGCGCCCTCGCGGGTCACGCAATCGCCGCATGCACCCTGGGCCCTCCCCATGCCCAGCGCGCATGGTTCCGTGCGCCAATTCTGTGTTCTCACGGCACAAATTCACAGCAGAAATTTACACCGGGGGGGGGGGGGGGGCGGGGGGGCGGGCAAGCAAAAACAAATCTGCAAACTCTACCTGCCACAGGATATTGAAGCCAGCTTCAGTTTCCCCTCTTTGTGTGCCACGGCCGAAGGCCCTTCTGCACTTTGCCCAGACTCACACCGCTGCTGCCCTGCCCAGGCTGTGCGCTGCAGCGGAACATATTCAAGACGTTCATCAATACCACTGCCCCATAGAGAGGAATATATATATATACAATAGGCCACACTTCAGGCCATGGCTCTTCTTCACAACAGAGAGATCTCTCTGAATAAGCGGAAATAGCTAAAGCCAAGTCAATATAAAAAAATTTGGTTAATGCGAATTACCTTTCCAGAACAAATTTACCACCGAAAACACCATCACATCATTGTACATAAAATCAACAATTTTATACAGTAAAAAAACATATTTAAAGCCAAGTTAGATCGAGATCTCTCTGCGATAAAGTGCGTCCATTGCTTGAAATGTTGCAAAATATTTTTACGTTTCCTCGCACCTCCGATTTTACACAGTTGGCAATGTATGGTGTGAAAGAAGTTCAACACAAGTACATACATAGCGCTCACCTATAAAGGCCGGCAAGGAACACGAGCGGTGGGTGGCAAGGCTTCGTCTCCCCAGTGCTGATGTTTACACACCGCACCAGGTACTCATTTGAGGCCAAGTCGACCTAGGGGAGACCCAGGACCGCTCACAGATAATCGTAGCTCGTGCTGGTCGTGAGCGGGAATCGAACCCGGGTGACTTGATGCGGAGCCCCAGCGTGCTAACCCCTGCGCTCCCGCTCCCCTGGTCACACGCGGTGACACGCCGGACCGCTGCCGATGCCTTGTCTAAATTTGTGCTGTGATCCGCCAGCACAGACCATGCAGCTCCACGTGCACGAGGTCGGCCGTCGTCTTCTTCTTCTTGCGTACGGCTGCTGATGGTAGACGCAGGAGCATTGGCTACAATTTCACATTCAGATGGTCAAGCCAGACGGCCGCGTCAAGAGCCGGGGGGCCAGTGTATATGATCGCCGTGATGTCTCCGGCGTGTTTGTGTATAGGGCATTGGGTCGTTATATCCGTTGCACGGTCTGTTTCTGGAAGACCACGGTTGCGCACTGGTTAGGTTTTAATTTTCCACTTGTGCATCAGGTATCCGCATCTGTCATGGTGTGCGTGCGTGCGATTTAGGGTGGACCATGAGCTTCGTGGCAAGCGTGTGACTACCCCTGAGGCTGCGGTATTGATCGTGAGGTTGCTGGCAACGCGGTCACACCTCTAGAATTTCATTTCATGTGCGGTAGGAAAATAACTTTGGGAAAAGTCGAATTAAGTTAACCAAGTAATATGATATTCTGACACTGAGGTTGAGGGGAAGTCAAGAGCGAGGCTGTTGCTGGGTGTCTCACGTGAATCACGTCGCTGTTTTGTTCAGTTTTCATATAAGAGATGAGTGTTTGTGCCAGCATTGGACCATTCAGTGCACGTTAATTTAACAAGGTTTCAGATAACCGCTCATCAGTGGCAGTCCGCAGGCCGTCAACGCAACTGCTGCATTCGTTGTTTGTCGTGGTAACAATCTCACTTGTCTTTCCCGCCTCTCACGCACGGTACTGTTTCAACTTGTGCGCGAGTTTAAACGTGCGTCATTCTTTAGCGGCTCAAAACTGTGTTTTATACGTACGTGGGGTTGTGGGGTGGCACAAGTGGTAGCACTTCCGCCTCAACAGCCAGAGAAGCCCTAGTTTCGATTCCCGACAATGTGGAGTTTGTATTTTCTCCGCCTGCTCTGCTTGGGTTTTCTCCGGGTTCTCAGGTTTCCTCCCATAGAACCCCCCCCCCCCCCCCCCCCCCACATACACAATGTAACTGGTATTGGCCAAACATCCCAATGCTGAAATATACAAAAAATAGC
This sequence comes from Petromyzon marinus, assembly GCF_048934315.1. NCBI lineage: Eukaryota > Metazoa > Chordata > Hyperoartia > Petromyzontiformes > Petromyzontidae > Petromyzon > Petromyzon marinus. Next base: position 11,185,419 of record NC_133678.1, on the reverse strand, counting down.
AGCAATACTGTCTCCTACTGCGAAGAGTCTTGAGACTCAGTGTGAGGATGTCCAGGATATACACGCGTGATGATAATAATTGATATACAGAGATGTGATGTTACACATTAACTTGACACGTAACTTCACGGCTTTGATTATGAAGTTTATTTTATTTTGGAGATATCTCTGCTTTGCTTTTTGGGATTTTTGCACACAGCGTTGGTGTACGGTGCTTTTTTCAGGAATATTTTGCTGTTTTTTTTCATGGATTTTCTGTTTCCACAGTCACAGTCACATAGTCACTTTAAGATGTTTTCTTGTTCGTGTTCATGTTTTTTGTTTGTTGTGGTTGCACCCGATTCAAGAGCCGAATGGCTCATAGGGCTATACCAAATAAATAAACTAAATAAAAAACACAGTATATGCAAATAAGTGGCCTTGCTTGTCCATTGGGGGCCCTAAACAGAAGCTTATTTCCCTGTTAAAATCATATTAAGGTAACAAGATATAAAGATATAATTTTCATGAGCTAAAAGATATGAAAGAAAATAGAAATAGAAATTAAGAGATGCAAACAAGACAGACATAATAGACAATTATTTGATTGATTAGCTCGCTACATTTATTACCATTTTAATTGGGGCTGATATGTGATGCAAACCGGACTTTTTTGTTGTTAGAATAAGGTTTTTCACTTTTTTCTGGCAACAAAACTGAAACTTTTTTTACAAGGAATCATGCAAAAAAGAATGCAAAAAAAAACACACTGATAATATACGCATTGTCCTTGAAACTGATTGGTCCACACCAGAGACAACTTTCTTTTGAGCCTCGTCTCAAACGGTGCTAGACCAGAGGACGCCAAAAGGCGTACAGCTAAAAGACAATGAACCCGGAGCAACCCTTGAGCTGCCTGTTGGGGGCCCTCTGAGCATTGTCTTGGTTCGCTTTGGGTCCAGTGCTACCACTGATGCAGAGGCCCTGCCGTCTGACGCCCGACGAACACGCCCGCGCAGATGCGATGAATTCGTTTTGGAATTTGTAAGCGGGCGCTGGAAATGTGCATTCCTTCAATGCGCACTCTCTTCAATGAGCACTCTCTTCCATCCCCCGTAGCTGGGGGGCCTGCACAGGTGAAGTGCGTTAATGCATTATCAAAAGTGTCCCTCGCGTGTCTGATGTTGGCTTTTATTTATATACTTATTCTTTTTATACACATATTATTTTCAAAGAAACTTGACATACGGCTAGGAGACAGTCAAAAATAGAAATGCGCAGAAATTGATTGCAGCTGTTTTGAAACTCTCTCGTCGAAAGTTTAAAAGGAGACCGTCTGCAGGACAAAACGATCGCAGCTGGAGGAGGTGTTCGAAGGCCGGGCAGCCGAATTGTCGGTGCGCCACCCGCGCGCAGCTCACGGTTTGATCCCCCCAGCTTAGTACAGCTGGGAAATTAGCGAAGCACTAATGTTGTTGCACAGCCTACGCTCTAGGTATGTAGACTGCCCCGACGGCATCATCGAAAACTAATCTACCGTGTGCAATCGTAGCGAAGGGTTTATTTATTTATTTTTAGTTGGAGCGCGTAAGTGTCAATGTGTCGTTAAACCCGCCACCACCCGTCACGGCCAATTAGTAAGGTTTGTCACGTGAACAAAAGGTATCGATTGGTTACTACTTCAGTACACCGGTGTGTTGGAGAGAAAACCCACAACATTTACACTTATAACCCAAAACAATCAAATTTAACTCCCCATCTGACCCAAAAAATATTTATGATGGATAATATTGGTCGCGAAAGCCTACGTGTTGAACTGCAGTATACAGCAGTTGTAGCACATATCCTGCAATTTGTTTGACTTGTCGGTTTCCACCACGATGCCACTTACATCACAGGCTCTCCAGGTTTCAGGTATTAATGTTGACTTATAAGAATCCTAATAGTGCCTTAGTTTTGGCTTTATAAGCCGCACTCAATAGCATTGATTCATAATGAGCCTAACGGTACTTTAGTCTGGGTCTTCGTGTGTTATTTCATCAATTGGTGTACGTGTATGTATGCACATATGGTGACGTAGTTGTTCGCACGTTCTGCTAAAATCCAACTTCCGGAGTTTGATTCCCTGCTCAAAACCACCAACAGTGTCGATTATCTGAGCCGATCCTGGGCCTCCACTAGGTTGACTCGGCCTCAAATAAGTACCTGGTGTGATATGTGAACATCGCCGCTAGGGTGACAAAGGTGGTCGGGCGTAGTGTTGGCCACCCACCCCTCGTGTGTCGTGCCGGCCTTTATAGGCGCTCGCTAACAGCACTTGTCCCAAAAGTATGTTAAGGCTGTACGGGGGCTCTTTGTCCTTGTTTGTAATATTGTATCCTTGTTTATGTAAGGCATATAAATGAAGGCCACTATTATCTCTTGAACTCGGTCACGTCGAGTCAGCTGTGATGTCACACAACATCCGACTTGCCCTTAACCTTCTGGTGACAGGTGCCACTTTTTCATGGAGAGATGTTCACATAATTATGGTGCTTTAGTTTTTAAGTGGAGAAAATAACGTACACCTACACTCCAAAGCATACTCAACTTATTTTTTCGCGTGTTTAGTTTGTTGTCCTCCAAACGCACCTCTGATTAGCACGGTTGGCTACGTACGGTGATAAAGAAGTTCAAACATACAATAACATACACACTCGGTTAATCACTGAAGCATTATCATCAGCCAGTTTCAATCCACTGCTAGATGAAGGCCTTCCCAAGCTGACACCCCACCTCTCGCTGCCTCGTAATGTAATAATGCGCCATGCACCTCAATCCGAGCTGTGTTAATCGCTCTATCTCCTCGGCGGCCGTATTATCAGGTGTGTTCTCTGCATTTCAGAATCAGAATCTTTATTTAGACTGGAGGAATTCGATGAGCTTTAAGATCTCTTATTTCACAGATGTCCAGTAGGGGCGGGTCAGAAAGGTAATCGTGGCCACCGGCCATCTCTGACGACGGTGGTTCAAATATATGTTTAAAAACAGATTCTGACAGAATTATCAGACGCTCAAAACACTTTCCTGCCACTGGGGAGCTGTCCATTTTCACGTGTCAGCTTTGTTATCGTCGTTAAAGTTGTTCATCATGCCCCCCCCCCACCCCACCCGCTCCCTTCCTGCCATCACAAATGTAAATCATTGCGTTGCTGATGCCACGGTCAGCGCAATTCATTTTGTTAAATCACCGACAAGTGACGCCGGTTATTTAAACAGAATCTGAAACAACGTGCGCAAGTGTTATTTATCACAACAGATAAGGGGGTGGGGGGGGGGGGGAACAAAATCGCAGTTGTTTCATTGCCTCGCTCAGATACTGCAGTGGTTAAACGTGAATTATGAAGCCGAAGAAGTGGGGAGCCGTGTTTGTGTGTCCCAAGGGGAGGGAGTTTCGGTAGCTTGTAGAGTTTTTAATTAGGGGCTGTATTTTTTCGGTTACCTGTGGCATTGGCTTCAAGCGCCATATGGCCTAGGGTGTGGAGTAAATTGAACTCAATACATGAGGGCAAAGAACATTGGGTTATTGTGCCCTCGCACAAAGTGTTCACCAATCTCGGCCCATCTCGTTCATACCGTACGTGGGATATTCGTGTCGCGTTTTCTGGAACGAGCATTCGTGTTTCCTGCTGAATAAGAAGCCTCATCAAACTATATATATAAAATAACATTTCCAGAAGGGGCCTGGACTTGAATGAAATTCGCCAAGGGAATGAAACGCGTACAAAACAACTGCCGCAGAGGAGATGTTATTTTTTATTATTTAATCACAGGCTCTTGAGAGGTGATGGTGGTAGTAGTAGTAGTCGTAGCTTGGAGGAGACAACCTGCGAGCGCTGATCGTTACTTGACATCGGCCGTGACGATGTTAATTAAAGCGGCAGCTGAAATAATACGAGCGGTGCCGATGGCGGGAGAAGGCCGTTGGGGTGGGTGGTGGTGGTGGTGGTCTGGTCGCGGTTCAGTCCAGGGAGCTGGTGGGAGGTGGAGATGTCTGCTGCGGAGAGGCGTGGGGACGCGCCGTGCGGTTTCGATAAAGGTGGGCGGCGTCCGCCTGTCGGACGAGACGCTCACGCGACCCTTCCAGGTGTCTTGCGTACAGCGAGCGTCGCAGAAATGCATTGGGGGGTCATGGATGCGCGCGTGCACGCACACGCGCGTGGTAGGTATGGACACCAGCTGCGGTCTTTGTCGGACAGACTCGGTCCTCCCTTACCAATGTCAAACCGTCTCAGCCGTTCTCTTGTAAGTAACACGATTAAAACTGTCCGTGTCGCACATCTGTTGATCCGTCGTGCCTGTGACAAACTTAACCAGTCCGGACCACGGAGGCCACCGCTTTCTTGTGCTTGGTGCTGTTCAGCATCCGCTAATGGCAAATATGCACAACACAGTCGTGTGTGCAGTACGAAGTATTTCAGAGTTCTGCATCCTTCTGTCTCCCGATTCCCAGGAAAGAAAATAAGCCATAGCTGTATTGTTGTTTTTCTTTGCTCAGATCGATGCTTGAGCATTGCATAATGCAGCACGTGACGAATGTTCATAACTCTGAATGTTATTGACAGCGACTGCCGATTCACTCGCACATTCCGTCGTCGGTTTAATTTCGAGCGGGAGGAACGAAGCAACTGGACGGACGTTCGAAAGTCAAATATTTGCCGTGCCTCAACTCCTGCGGCGCGAAACGTTCCTCGCTACGCGTGCCGTTTCTCTCCCTGTTGTTCTAAGCGGCACCACTCTTTTTTCCGCCACATTTATTCCCCCTCCCACCCGTCCGTCCTCTTAGCCCCTGCGTGCACAAGCGCTCGCCGTTGTCATTTGCCAGATACCCGCTCGGAATCTGAGCGCCATAACTCCACCCAGACCGCAGGGGCACGCGATGCCAGCGCTCCTCGCGAGACACCTGCGGAGGCAAGCGAGGTGGTCCAACAAACACACTCCCCTGGCAGGAACTCGCTCAGACATTCCTCCGCTGAGCAATAATATCTGAAAGGGCAAGCAGGTGAAATAATTTCCGCGTGTATTTTTTTTTCTGGTTTAAATCCGTGGCCGTGGAGGTGGCGAGAGAGATGCGACGTTCTCCGTCCTGGATTTAATTCCCGACTTTGCTTGTATTTTGTGGGCTTTGTGCCTACGCCGTGGTAAAATAAACCCAAGTATCGTCCAGCTTTTACGAGATGACCGCTGTGATAGAGATGAAGAGGCTGGATCGCTGGGCAATCACATCAACGTTGATGATAACCGCTTGTGTGATAATGATCATCTTGAATGTGGCAGCTCCATCGTGAGAATAAACACGAGAACAAGGTTGCTGGCGATAACTATGATGTAACGCTGCTGCGCTTGCTGTAGATGATGAATATGACAATGGTGGTGGTGATACTGGTCCGAACAAATCAGTGTTTAACTGCTAAAAGCATGAGGCAATGGGTCGACGCTCCCTCCATTTTGTAGATATGAGCCAAATGGTGATAATTCCACATTCTCCATGGCAAAGGCGTGCTCATCCATAAAATAACCACGGTTTACGATGCTGGTGGTGGGGGAATATTACGTCAACGTCTTGTTCACAAAACCTTCGTCTTCCCGCTGCTTCTGCTGCTGCTTGTGTGCGGTGGCGATGGTCGCTGATTGTCATCTGCCGCTGTGCGTCTGGCGTTCGTCAGACACTGCGCCTTACCGTGAACTGGCCCATTCGTCGTGGACCCTTCACGTGGCTCTCGATATTCGTAGACGCTCGAGGCAGGACCTGTATTTCACGATTTTTTTTATTTCCACGGCGGCGATGGCAGGGCACGTTTATTTACTCGTAAGACCGTATTTCCGCCCCGTTGAGCTTAGGCGTAAGCTCAGCAGGGCAGGTGCACATTGAAAAAATGCCACAGAGATTGTTTAGAGGGGCAGTGGATTTGGGGAGGCTTTACGTGACATTAGCAATAATGTTTAAGGTCCAACGTTTGATATTTGCTTTCTTTGTACTTCAGAAAAAAATGTTTAACCTTATTTGACCTAAATAATGCAATCTAAGGCAACTTAACGCTTTTTTTAATATATATAAAACACAATGTCTGTGCCCAAGCAGACCATGGGACTATTGTCGTGTAACGCACGTGCAAAGCATTTACAGGTTACCTGATGGTTTCTAGTGACCCTGGTCTCGTGCAGTACCGTCGGCAATTGTTTACAAGAGACATCTGTGTGTTGGATTGGCCGAGCGCGGGAACAATTGTGCGGCCTCCGGGCTTTGCCAGGACATAACCCCGCTGTGTTTGTATGTTCAACTTTTTTCGCACCTTACGTAGCCAACCGCCGCCGTATGTGCGCATGCCACAACCATGAGGTATCAGTGGCGTCCTCGGCTTAAAGCTGCAGTTTGGTTTCAGTAGGCAAATCACACCGGCTCTGTTGGACAAAGTGAACCGGGAGGACGTGAGAAGATTCATCAAGTGAATTAGGATTGGTGCGAAACGTGTAGAGAGAGCCTTTGAAATGCAATGCTTTTTTGCCATAGTTTCCACATATTAATTTAGTTTGGTATCTATCAACGGATTTCCCCGCATAAGTAAGCAAAATAGCAATAAACTCACCGTGGTTTAATAGTCTATATGAAAACCAGTATTGTAATATTTTTTTTATAAAAAATAATTATGTAATGCTGAATGGAACAATGAAATAGATTAGCTTCCGACAGTAACTAACCATGGAGCGGGGTTGATATTGCAGCAATGATACAGCAACACGTGTGCAATATTTGGAATTAATTTGCATAAATATTTAGCAAAAGCAAACAGAATGAGATGTTTTGAGAACACATTGGGTCCGTAGAATTCCAGAAATGTTTTTTCGCGTCAATATCATCCCAATTATTCATTCAGATCAACTGAATGTGGCATTCATGAGTAATGGTGTTCAATTTACATGGGCACACTTGTGCAAAAACAACAACTCATTTTTGCATTTATAAATGTTTCTTTAAAGAGCGGTGGTATTTCAAAATACAAACCCCAGGGAGGAAATGTAGATGGTTGCCAGACTGTGGTGACTTGACAGTAAATTAAATAACATTCTGCTCTTCCCCTGTGACCTTTGCAACCGCGAAGGGCACTTTAGTAAATCAGTGGCGTGTATATTAAACCACAATTTCCCTCCGTTTTTTTGCGTTGGTATTTTTCTCCGCTTCCCTTTTTAACAAAAGTGCCCACGATTTGCGTCTTTATTTTATATACTCCTGTCTTCCAAGCTGGACACGTACGTAGGCGGTACAAGCATCAGGTTATTCTCTTCACTGTTTCATACCGGCAACTCACTTGAGGGGCATTACGTGCATTAATTTCGGCACAATCCACTAACCCCTCCTCGGAAGCTTTGTATTACAATTGTGTACCACCACACGTGGACTCATGTTGGCTGAAGAGCAGGAACTATCAGAATCGCAATCAATTTTCATCAGGAATGGGTGAGACTTTTGGTTCCCTTTCTCGATTTGTTCTCAATGTAATCTTTCTTCCCATTACATGAATTATACTGGGCACCCTCTCTTCTCAACTTTTTTCTCCTCCTATCGTCTCTTTTATTTTTCCCTATGCCCCCTTAATAAACTACTTTCGCTTTCATTCTATTTTCCTAGCTCACTGCTGGGGAAAACGGTGGACTTTGTCCTGCGCGTTAGCTGTACTGTCGTTAAAAATCACGAAAAAAAGTTATATACGGACGAGGTTTGTGACATTCCAGCAAGGTGACCCTGTGTGGAATGTTTGCTTCGCGTTTGGAGGTTTATGGCACTGCTGTAAATGCATGGCCCTGCCCGATGGGATTCTGCCCCATTGGCGTGAAGCCGTGCTGCGTGGAGAGGAGCGTTGGGACACGTGATCTGATGTGATTGCCCAGCGATCCAGCCGGTTAGGCCGCAATCCAGCACTGAGTGCCTCACATTTGAGGGCCATTTGCCAGTGACCCTACACTTGCTTCTTCCCACGTAGCTCTTTGCAGTGAGGGCTTCCTGACGTGTGCAATGCCCCTAGTAATCAGGACTAATGGGGCCCTTTATCTTATTTTATTTAGCTTTTGCTCCCACTGGCTTAAAACTGCCGGTGAGTGCAACTGGCAATTAACGCCCATTTGCTAATTTGAGAAGAGGCATTTTAGTTTTGACTTTTTAGGGATTTTTTTTGTAGTTGGTGGGATTAATCTAACAGCTCCATGGGATTGGATAAAGCTCTTGAATTGAGATTAATGGGAATGATATTCTACTTATTGATTAAAAAAAAACAGCAATGGATTCTTGAATCTATTTGTGTGGATTTTTGAGGGTTATTCTCTCTCATGTATGCCTTCTATGATTGCTCCGATTTCCTGCTACCCATCAAATGCTCAGCAAGGGAATTGGCCAAACATCCCAATGCAGTGCCCTCCTGAATAAGAGTGTTCAGTTTCGGTGAGGCTTTCCTGGGTATAGGCCTTCATTATTATTATTTATGAGAAACGAGCTGCCATGCCACTTGTTGTAAAAACAAAATCTCGAGGTTATTACGTGGCGTAGATTCTTGCAGCTGTCAACACACGCAAAAACATGCATACACACATGCCGAAATACGGTCACTCGTCCACACACAGATACATATCCACACACAGATACATATCCAAACAGATATACTCATGCATACAATACATAGATACAGACATGCATATCTGCAAGAACACATTTATTATTGCACACGCACACACACAAATACACACATATACATTCACCTGAATACATACAGACGTAAATACCCACACAGACAAAGATCTCTGTATAGCCTTAACAGACTTTTGGGGCAAGCGCTGTTATCGAGCATCAATGAGGGTGGCACTGCACACAAGGAGGTGGGTGGCCTGCATCACGCCCAGCCACCTTTGTCTCCCTATTGGCGATGTTTATACACTGCACCAGGTACTCATTTGAGGCCGAGTCGACCTAGGAGAGGCCCAGGACCAGTTCAGATAATCGTCACTGATGTTGACCACGAGCTGGAATCGATTTTGGGTCACCAGGTTTCTTAGTCCGGCGTGCTAACCGCTGTACTACTGCTCCCTCTACAAATAGATATATACACACACACACGTGTCCGAACACATGTACTCATGCGCGCACACGCACACACGCACACTTTAAAAACGGAAGTGCTCAAAGCCAACGAGGAATCCCAGTTCCCCTGCGCTATCGAGCACCTGTACCTGAGGCATGGGAGGGTTGCGTGCTTTCACACTTTGACAGCCAAACAAAGCGAGCAACATTATTATCGCGGCGCAAGAAAAGGCGTTCCAAATATTATTTCAAACGGCGCATACTGAGCTGGCCTTTAAGTAGACTACATCAGATATATGCGAAGGATGTGTACACCCACTCGTGTTATCCTATACACACACGCCTGGCTGGATAGCTATGGCACTTAAGTCGCCTGTCACCGAGGCAGTTTTCAAGCGTTTGATGATTCAAATCGCCGGCTGCCACGAGTACTTTTGCAGGGCCTGACCAACGCATTTTGTCTGCTGCAGAGTGGATGGTGAGAGCCCTCTGATATCTTTTTGACATCATCCACGGAATAAGACAAACGGTTTTTACTGCGTTGGCAGTGATGCGTGAGCATATATAACAAAAAAACTCAACATTTCGCATGGTCTCCCCTTCTTCCTGGCATGTCAACTAAAATATTGCTATATATTTGACCCATTGTTATATAATTCACCTATTTGCTATACATTTAACCTATTGTAATATATTTATAATATATATTTTTTTATATTTGTGCGTTACTCCTTCGGGCGGTTGTTATCGATGAATGTGCAGTTTTTATAAAAAAAAAAGACAATTCGTTGCTCAAAATGTTCCCGTGGGAGAAAAAAAAATGCGTGAATCTTGTTCAAGTGAAATATGAATTTACTGCGGTTCAGGACGTAAAATAATTTACCGAAGCTAACAAATGCTACTGAGATTCTAACGACTGCAGTTCATTGGTAGCTTCCTTCAAAGTGTGAGAAATTATCTCCGTGCCCTTTTAAGCGTAAAAAAAAACGATGCAAATTTATATAAAGTTGCTTAATTGCCAAAGCGTAGCTCTGTGATTAAAACCGTCCCGGTGGCCAAAAGCACTTTGTCTACTGGAACATTACACCCCCCCCCCGCCCCCAACAAAAAAAAACCCCATCCCAGAGCCAATACGGCACAACCGCGAGAACCTACGCAGCTGTGGTGCAAAAGCATGTCAGGCGCATCACAGGACTGGTCCTTTTAACACGTAGGCTTTTGCGATCAATGTTTTGTTCATAATAAAGGTTTTTGGGTTAGATCGCGTTATTTATTAATGCGTCGTAACCCACCACCACCCCATCACGACCAAACAGTACAAAAAAATGTGTCACGTTTACAAAAGACAAATGATGTTGATTCACTCTTCAACACGCCGGTGGGCTAAAGTAGTGAACTATTCGTCTTTTGTAAACGTGGCACATTTTTTACTGTTTGGCCATGTCGGGTGGTGGAGGGTTACGACACATTTATAAATAACGCGATCTAACCCAAAAACCGTTTTATTATGAATCAGGACTGTTCCTGTGTGCGGGGGAGTCGGTGCTAATGCTGTGCAGGGTTTCCCAAGACCGGTGGTGATTCATTTCTTCCCGTGATGAGTGGGAGGGGAAGTCTGCGACTCGGCTTTTGTTGTCTCTTGTGACCCTCCCCGAACTATCACGGGGGTGATGTCACGTGTGTGTATATGCATGTCTGGGTGGTTTTTCATGTTGTGCCTCTGCTCACATTTTTCAGTTTTTCCGCTCACGTTAACCTGGCCAGACACATCCTATTTTTACTTTTTGTGGTCGTTCTATAGTGTATTCCTTACCTACGAATGGTGTGGTTTTTCTCAGCACAATTTTTAGACGAATACAAATTTATTGTTTTTCCCGATTCCACCGTATCCTTTCTGATAAATGGTTTCACATTTTCACTTGGGGATGAGAAGGCTACGAATGTCATAACATACAGGCTGCATTCTGATTCTAATGAGTCCATAGCTTCGGTAGAAAGAGTTCGTGAACAACCGATATATTGTGCTTGAACAATTAATCATGAACCTCATGTTTATAATTAAAATTGTGCCAAATGGCATTCATTGTATTCATTGACAACGGCACACACGCGCGGTGTCACATTTACAATTCATTCATTTTAAAACGAGCGCTATTTGGCCATAACCTGGTGCACATTTAACAGCGAGGCCGGTTTCCGTGACCCCAGCACAAGGTGATCTGGTGACACATTAACACGAGCAGCACACGGGCCACTTGATCTTTCACCCCCTCCTAATGTTCGCATCACATCGCCGCACCGCCGCATCGAGCGAGCCCTTTCCAGGGTCGACTTCCAATGCTAAGCCCACATCAATAAAGCGTGCGCGCTTTCCCCCGCGTCTCGTTGGACGTTTAACAAATTGATCTCCGCTCCCGAACATCTGAGCGCTCGCCGCCGCTGCCTCTGCAGCACAAAGCTGGGGTGGCACGAGTCCTTGGTGGCTTGCCACGGGCGACTTGTTCGCATTTTACATTTTTTTACTTCACAGTAATTCATCAATCATTCGTAGTTTGTGTTGGGTTTTTTTTGTGTGTGTTGGGGGGGGGCGGCGGGTGCCTGGGAAATTGTAGGAAAATTACTTTGCAGCCATAGGAGTGGCTCAGAAATTAAACATCACTCGTGTTCGGCAAGTGGACGTTTAAAAAAGAGAGAAAAATGTGCAGTGTAAATGCAGTAAATGCAGACTATTTGTATGGGGGGGGGGGGGGGGGGGTGGCATTGGAGACAGCTTGTCCATATGCAAGGGGAGCTCTCGCTCCTGCCTGAGCCCCGAGTGGAGGGTTCAGGCACAGTGATTGCCACTCTAGAGGGCGATTCCCCTGCAGCTCAAAACTGCGGGTCAGGATGCAGCTCAGTTGATCAACAGAGCGTAAAATAAATAAGATCGTGAACTCCTGTTCTCGCCATAGTCAACCCGGCTCCGTCATTGTCATTAGTGGCAGCGCTCAGCACACAAGCAAGCCAGGCAAAATCTCAGGGCCCCAAGTAGTCAAAGGGGCCTGGATTCATTAAAAAAAGAGATGTGTCAAATATCAGCTCAAATGAAAATGGTTTTCAGCATAACAACCAGTGTGTAATATCTTAAGAATAGGGTTTTTCCCCTTTTTTTCTGGCAACAAAACTGAAACCTTTTTACAAGGATTCATGTCTGCATTAACCACAATACCTGCAGTCAAAATGCAAACAAAAAACATACTATGATAATATATGCGTTGTCCTTAAACCTTGGCGTCATCTGGTCGAGCACCAATTGGGTCGAGGCTCAAAAGAAAGCCGTCCCTTGGTGTGGACCAATCAGTTTCAAGGACAATGCATATATTATCATAGTATGTTTTTTGTTTGCATTTTGACTGCAGGTATAGTGGTTAATGCAGACATGAATCCTTGTAAAAAAAGGTTTCAGTTTTGTTGCCAGAAAAAAAAGGGGAAAAACCCTATTTTTATATTTTGGTACTGGCAAAGGAGGTCTAATGATGTAATATCTTGTCACCGCAGCGTGCACCCTGTTGGTTGTATCACTGTTTCTGCTACGAGAATGTGGAGACCAGCACGACCCTGTGCCTGTTTGATCATGAGGACAGTGATTTTATTTTTTTAAAACGTGAAACCGCCGCCTCCTCCTCTACAGCAGCTGCTTCCCTCCCTAAAATAGAATTCTTCGGGTCACCACTGAGATCATATGACCTTCAAAATGCACTTCACTGATTGGCTTAACTCTGAAAATCATCAACAGCCAGGGCAGGTCAATTGTCGGTTGAACTCTTTCATCCATTCTGCCATGTAGCCTAACTAACTGCATCATGGACAAAAAAACATGTAAAACACAAATTCAATTAACGATGACGTGCCATTGTTTGACCATCATAATCACATCAGCAGCCCCTGTTCAATCCATGCCTGAACGAAGACCCCTCCCCACCCTTTCCCCCGCGGTCTAGCACAATACCGAAATCTGTCTCACTCCTGCACACAAGCTACTCCTCCATCCCTCCGCCTCCAATGATGATCATCCTCTCGGACGCATTCCCTCACATTCGTCACCAGTCTCAACCATTGTGAATCCTCCCTGCCAGTGATGTTCCCTGCAGGATCGTCGTGATCTCTCTAATTCGTGTTTGTTCTCCGATCCATTGTTTTTCCATCTCTCATTGCGATTCCACAGAATGCATTTGTCAGTGCGAATGTTTTTGTACTTTTCACTTTCTGATTTAAAGCTTTCGTGACTGCAGGGATTCATATTCTTGGTTCTTTTGGTAAAGTCACGTAGAAGGGAAACAATAAAATAATAAAAATATAAAACAATAAAATTCTCAACGACGTTTCGACTGCAACACAAGCAATCATCATCAGGTGTGAAAACCACAGCAAGAAAATGTGAAAAAAGTGGCGGTTATTTTTTTTATTCATTTTTTTTTGCTGTGGGTTTCACACCTGATGATGATTGCTTGTGTTGCAGTCGAAACGTCGTTGAGAATTTTATTGTTTTATAATTTTATTATTTTATTATTTCCCTTCTACGTGACTTTACCGAAAGAACCAAGAATATATAGTTTCACTTTCTGTTCAGTTTTCTTTTGCAACGTGCGTGTTGTTAAATCAATTGTCTCAGCATGCAACGAGCGCTCATTAACACCCTCCTTTTTAGGCTCATTCATGTTCATATCCAGTATTGAGTTATATTTCCCCAAATGCACGCCAGTACGTTATCGCTCGTCCCTTTGTTTTATCGTTTGGAGCCTGGGTTCACATTTTAATAAATGACCACATCCTGTGCATACTGTTTTGCAGTTGTCGTGCCAGTTGTTATGCCGTACAAAGGTAACATTGAAACGCTACAGCCAACTCTCAACACCTGCTGTGAAAGTCATCGGTTGGTTTATGCGACCCACTCACCCATGAAACACTTGCACCGCATACGCTGCCTATATTTTTTTCTTGTTGCTCCCATTTGAACCATTGTTCATCAAGCTTTAGCTGGGTGCACGCGACTGTGATTGAGCCGAAGGCACTGCAGGGTTGCCACACCATCATAATGTAACCGTATCCCTACATTTGGGAGACGCTTGTTGAAAGGATTTAATGCACAGGCTAACAGCAGCTTACAGCGGAGATGTTAAGGGTGGGCTCCCGTTGCAGACGTTTTTTTTGCGCAGCGGCGTGAAGCGAATACGGGGAGATACTCGTGCTAGCGCGCGTTTCCACAGCCCCGTGAAATCAGACCCAAAACCGCGTTTGGGCTATTCTTGGTCGAGCCCGGCCCAAAGTCATTTCTTGTCCCTAACGCTTCACGAGCCCCACACGGCTCCATGGGTACGCCCTCGGGGCCCCTCTGGACTATAACACTGGCACACAGTGGCCTGCTCTTCAGATTGGTGTCGTGGGATCCTTAACGTCCGCTGTGAAGCAGACGGCATGTCATTTTACGGTTAATACAACCCACCGCAATAAAAAGGGTGGCCGCTGCATTTGAACCAGGGCGGCCGCGGGATTCAAACCATGAACTTCTGCAGCAAGTGGTGAATACACTACCGCTAGTTCATCTCACTGCCCCTTGATGTTCAATGTCAAATAAAATCATTAGTACGTTTGATATCCGTGCCAAACTTATCGCGCAAGGTTCTGTTTCACAGACATAATCTGCAGTGGCTAAGAACCATTATAGTTTGGAATTAGCAATCGGCTGTCACCTGGCCTATAAGCTAAGCAATTAATTGCATATTTACAGTAATTGACATGCCTTTATAGACTTTGAGCAGCAACAGAACTCCCCGTGTGTCCCAAAGCTATCTGTGTGCAAGGTGAATGTATAATGAATGTATAATGGTTCATATACCTCAATCGCAGCACTGGAGCCGTCTGAGGCTAAGGGTCCTCATATGAAAAGAACAATGGACATCCATCAAGGGCCACACTGATAGTTTAAACATCACTGGCCTATGCCATGCACTGGTCAAATGAGCACATCCATCCGATCAAATCCTGACCATAATCATGACTCTAGTGTCTCTATCTATCCATCTCTAACATTGCCTAGGAAACCTAATAATACTAGTGATGTTCTTTTGTAAGGTAGTACAGCAAGCATGTTTTTGGCCTGTCAAGGAGTTTGTGCGCTATCTCTTCATATGGCTGTGTTTTCTCTGGGCACTCTGGTTTCGTTCCATACAAAAAAAGCTTAATCTGCAGCATTGCCCAAATGCACCAATGCAGGTCTTTATATATAATAAATATTGGCACTAAATTAGGCTTTTATTGGTTAATAAATAAATGAGACTTCTTCTTGGGGCCCATAAAATGAGTACCAATCGCTTCGTCAAAGAGGCCGGTCTCTGCAATGAATTTCCTCTGTCATCGGAATGTGGAATTCACATCACTTGGCTCAGGGCACCTCAAGAAGTTGAGCTCATAAACCTGTCACTCATTTGCATATCCAGACACTGGGACGTGACTTGGATATTTTAATGTTACGCTTGTTTTACCCAGGAAAGTTTCGAGGTTTTATTTTTTTCAGGAGTGTCCTGCCAAGTTTTTCGCAGTAGGGGGGGGGGGGCGCGATGTTGCCATGTGTAATCCCAATTGAGTGATTTTTTTTTTATTTGTTCAGCATTGGAAAGTTTGGCTGACACCGTTTACATTGGGTGTGGTTTTCTTTTTTTTTGTTTCGCGATGGGAGGAAACCGTAGAACCCGGAAGGAGACCCAGGCAGAAGACGGGGAGAGCCTATACAAAGTCCACACAGAAAGGCACCCGAGTCTGTAATCTACAACCCAGGCCCTTGCGTTACCACTACGCCGCCATTGATCATGATTATTATAATTGTTGTTGTATTAATAATCACAATGCTTCGGTTCACTCGTGGAGCAGTTTTTTTTTTTTGCCCTTGACGTGCATGACGTGGCTCCTCAAAGTCCTCGCACGGTGCCAGATTCTGCACGTGCAGACGGACTAACGCCGGGTACCTAACCTTGACGCCCGTCTCCACACGACAGACAGATTATGTTACAGACTTCATCAGACAGCCTTTGTTCGCTCTTGCAGGTGTTCACGCTTCTAGTGTTCCAATTCTTTTCGTACCGCAAGTACCGTACCGCCAGCGGTGATTGGCTCTGATTTATAATAAGACGGTCCTTGATAATAGTACTTTGTTTGTCGAGAAAGTCACCCACTGAGTCTCGAGACTTCTTAGCCAGGAAGGGTCCATCTTTGAATTTTTGGTCACTTCTCGTTGATGTTTGTTGTTCATAGCATGTTCTCCGTAACACGTTTGTTGAGGGTTGTTCTAAAATTAGAGAGAACAAATGTCAGATTGCATGTGGTGGGGTAAAGTGTGGGTACTCCCACCTCTTCCAAGATGTCCGTGCAGCGTGGTAAATGAGGCCAAATCAAATCTGGAGGGGGCTCTCTGGAGATCCCTCTGGGGGAGGCCCTTCTACCATCAGTGGGTGTGCGCAAAGCAATTGCAGGGGCTGCACCTTTACCTGTCGATGCTAATGTACGGAAACAAAATGTTGCGAAGCTGCTTTACACGTGTAAAACAATAGCAATTGTACAACGGCAGCACCAGTTATATTTTAAATGAATCTGCAGAAGATTTGGTGCTTACAAATGAATCAATTGGCCAGACATCCTTGTCATGCAACCATGCCATTGTCGTCAGCAGTCCCTCGGGGTTCGAGGATGACGTCCATCAGGTTCAGTGGTCGCTCTTGAGGTTGCTGAAGAGTCAAATTCTGGATCCGCAGATCTTTGGGCAATGGGGGGGCACGCGGTCCTAGGGATCAGCAGTGCCAGTTTGGAAGTGTGTACACGCGCAATAATTACAAAATCTTGTGCCGAGCTTAGCGAATGTAGGCTGTCCATAGCGGGAGGTATCTCCTTCTTCTCTGCTTCTTAGCCAGACTGTGGTGTGCATGCACTCCTTTAATCCATCACTGTGGAGGCAGTGGGGGTTGGTAGAGCACACAAAAATGTTGTGAAACTCTCTTTTCCTATGGGCGTCGAGGAGGTGCCGTACCCTGGCTCACCAGGAGAAGGCGGTACAGGAAGTGGAATAATCGCCATCTGTGTCCATCTGTAGGGGGATCGAGTGTTGCACCAATGGCCCAGTTTCCTCCAACTTGCATAAACAACTCGTTAAATAGTTTAACAAGGAGTAGGCTTTCGTGGCCAATATTATCCATAATAGAGGTTTTTTGGGTTAAATCGCGTAAATATAAATGTGTCGTTAAACCTACCACCACCCAACACAGCCACTTAGTAAGGTTTGCCACGTAAACAAAACATGCCAATCCGTTACGAGTTCAGTACACCGCTGTGTTGGAGAGTTAACAGAGAATATTTATAATTAAAGTACCGTGATGTTCCACCGGTAATTACAACCAGCTTCATCAGGCGACAGCCAGAGTTGTGGAGAAATCTTCCTGTTTTGGTCTTAACTCATTAATTGTCTGAAAACATCTTTAAAAAAAACAAAGCAGGACCCTCCTGTAAAATAATCCTACCAATCAGTTTGGCTCTCTTGGACAAATAAGCAAAATGAGTAAATTCTCGTGTAAAATTCAAAAGGGCAGTTTATATATTCAGGTCCCATTTGTTGAGGAAATTAATATGCGTTTGTTGAGTCGGTGTGTAGCTCATTCGTTACTCCATTCCATAGAGGTATCATATTAATAGCAAATTATTATATTCAGGCAGCAGTGCCACCTGGGTCAATAACACTACAACAATCCCCCATATAGCGTTAGCAGACTGTTGGGGCAAGTGCTGTTAGCATGCACCTGTGAAGGCTGGAACGGCACACGAGGGGATGAGTGACTAACACCACGCCCGGTCGCCTTTGTCTCCCCAGTGGCGATGTTTACACACCACACCGGGTACTCATTTTAGGTTGAGTCGACCTAGGGACGGCCGTGGACCGGTTCAGATAATCGTCACTGATGGTGGCCGTGAGCGGGAATCGAACTGGGGTCGCTGGGTTCGTAGTGCAGCGCCCTAACCGCTGCACCACCGCCACACCCCCTCCACCCCCCCCCCGCCCCAATTGGTAGTGTGTAGATTGTATCGCGTGAGATTCATCGCTGTCCCCGTGTCCACACCGTGGTGCTGGTGACGCTTCGTAAAGAGCTTTCAGAGAGCTCCCCGTGTTCACTGACATCCCTGCGTGTTTCCATTGATTCTGATATGCGCTCAAACTTTATTTTTTTCTTGTTATTAACCCTATCTTTCGCAGAGCCCCAACATTCAGTCGTGCAGTTCAAAGTGCTTTCCAATTAAAATTATTTCACAATGGACGATAACTTATAAATTGCCCTATCCTGTTGCAGTAGGACACGTTGAATGCCGATGATGACACTGTCATCTTTTTCTCTCTTTGTACAACCTTTTTCAAAGTACAATTTTAATTAAGACAGCAGATCAGGTATAAAAGCTATCTCCAATCATTATAGTTTATGGTTTTATCTGCATTATTCACAGGTTAACTTTTTTCACTGGCTAGTTTCCTTTTTTACTGCGGCATTTAAAGTGACATTGCATCAATCAGTCGGGATTTTTTTTTAAACCCATCGTATTAAAACGTCTCGGAAATTCTCCCCTCAAAAAAGAAAACCCGGTGAAGTTTCGCCTTGAGGCACCACTAAAAAGGGCAGAGATATTATTTACTCTGCTGCCGTGGTGATTAACGATGGTGCAGTGTGATCTCCGTGATAAAACGTCAATTGGATGCTTCTCACAAACACCCGGGCGGTGACTTTCCAGCCTGTGGTCGTGCAAATTCCCGCGGCAGGATGGGGGCCGCTGATTGCCAAATCCCCAGAACCGCAGCCCTTAATTTTTCATTTTAAAAAAAAATTGGCGAAATATTTTTTGCTGAAAATTTTGGAGCGAACCGCGTTTTTTTTTTGCCAGCTTTTAATGAGAGGAACAAGCAGACGTGTGACCACTGCTTCGTTCTCACAGTTGTTTAAAGTCACGCAAGAGAGAGAGAGAAAAAAACATGTTCTCTTGGACACATTTTTAAGGTTATATCAGCCCGAATGATCACGTGCACTTTATTTATAACGAGGTGTGAGAGCCCATTGGAGACTTAAAAGTCTCTTTTTCAAAAACAGAAGTGATCAGCCCTCCGCTAGATCTGTTTAGACACTTCTAGATGTGTACCTCAGACCAAGTCACCCTCAATACTCCCCACCTCATCGAATCTCAGAAGGGTGCAGCTTGAATAGTGGACCACCAATCATATGAGGTGTTAGGAGACTCTGGGTTAGCGTAATGGCAGTAGAGGTCAGTGCAACCGAATCCATTGTTGTACTGTACCTAAGTGTTCCCATGCCGATTGTCTGTACCCGACAAGTTTCACCAAATGACTCTCGAGACCCACATTCTGTGGTGGAGGCCCTCATCCAGCAGTGGATTTGCAAAAGGGCTCTGCACATACACCAATGGATTTTTCATTTGTCTATTTATTCATTAAGGAGAAGGATTTGGCATTGTAAAATGTACCTTTTTTATGATGCATAAATGCGATGCACCTGATAGCTCATCACAAAATGCGAGGAATGGCGGCAGAGAAGAGTTTGGATTCGAATGAGGCAATCACGCGATGCTGTCATCCCTTGCGAACCAGCCCAGGTGTCCGTTGACAGACTCGAGCAATGCCTGGCTTGAGGTGAGCGTCTTAGTGAAGTTCCTGACAGCTATCCTTAGCACCCAGTGATCACCTTTAAATCTTAAGTCTTGAAAGTGGACGGTGCTGCGTTGTCTCCGGGGTTTGAGTCACCATTGAGAACTGACAGCTCAGATTTGAATCCAGACAGCCTCCTGATTCAAAGGAAACAGGTTTTCCAGTGTAGTGAGCTGGTTTTCTCACCAATGATTTCACGAAAAATTCCCCATTGCGTAAAATCTAGTGTCGTACGTAATTTGACCTTTTCCAGCTCCGAGGGAATAGTTGGCGGTTTGACAGACTTCGTGGCTCATGCGTGTATCTTAATGTGGTGGGCCTAGAGGCTGTGTGGTAGGACAGGCCCTCCAGAGATGTCAGGGGAAAGACCATTGACGAGACTTCTGGGTCAGTCCCAAATGTCACACGTAGCTCTGCTGTCATAGTGAGTTATAGAAGATAAATGGTTGGTTCGCTGCTTTCACAGCGCTCTGATAGCACGATCGGTGGACAGTTTGTGACAAGTACAAAAGTAATGATTTACCCCAACAAAAAAATATTAGAAAGTTTTGAAAATGGAGATGAGTGTTTTCACTCCAGCATGGCACTCTCAGCAATTGGCTGTCATTCTTAACCCGAGCTCTGGCACTTAGCAGGTACGGCTCCTCCACGAGTCCCCTCTTCTGTCTCTCCCTAGTCAACGTAACCCACCTTTTTGCTTTTGGGGCTCTTCCCACCGGCCTGCCGTATCAGTTTCCACTTTCCTCCTGTCGCCCCGGCGAGCCTCTGCCGGGCTGATGAAGATGAATGGGGCGCCTGTGCTTCTTGTGGTCCTTGCGACCGACGCCCCCCCCCCCCCCCCCCCAGCTGCCAGCGGTCCCCTTGCGCAGGGGCGGCTGCTGCGTCGAGGGACCTCGATGGGCCCACGCGGCGGTGCGCGACGACGTGCGGAGAGAGAGCGCACGGAGAGAGAGTGCACGGAGAGAGAGAGCTCACGGAGAGATCGTGCACGGAGAGAGAGTGCACGGAGAGAGAGGGAGAGAGTGCACGGAGAGAGAGAGTGCACGGAGAGAGAGAGAGCGCACGGAGAGAGAGAGCGCACGGAGAGAGAGAGTGCACGGAGAGAGAGAGAGTGCACGGAGAGAGAGAGAGTGCACGGAGAGAGAGAGAGTGCACGGAGAGAGAGAGAGTGCACGGAGAGAGAGAGAGTGCACGGAGAGAGAGAGAGTGCACGGAGAGAGAGAGAGTGCACGGAGAGAGAGAGAGTGCACGGAGAGAGAGAGAGTGCACGGAGAGAGAGAGAGTGCACGGAGAGAGAGAGAGAGAGTGCACGGAGAGAGAGAGAGTGCACGGAGAGAGAGAGAGAGTGCACGGAGAGAGAGAGCGCACGGAGAGAGAGAGTGCACGGAGAGAGAGAGAGTGCACGGAGAGAGAGAGAGAGTGCACGGAGAGAGAGAGCGCACGGAGAGAGAGAGTGCACGGAGAGAGAGAGTGCACGGAGAGAGAGAGAGTGCACGGAGAGAGAGAGAGTGCACGGAGAGAGAGAGAGAGTGCACGGAGAGAGAGAGAGAGTGCACGGAGAGAGAGAGAGAGTGCACGGAGAGAGAGAGAGAGTGCACGGAGAGAGAGAGCGCACGGAGAGAGAGAGCGCACGGAGAGAGAGAGTGCACGGAGAGAGAGAGAGTGCACGGAGAGAGAGAGAGTGCACGGAGAGAGAGAGAGTGCACGGAGAGAGAGTGCACGGAGAGAGTGCACGGAGAGAGAGAGCTCACAGAGAGAGAGCACGGAGAGAGAGAGAGAGCGCACGCTGGCGGTGATGTCATTGTCCCCGCGAGTGAGACCCGAGAGCTGGACGTGGCATTGTCGGGACTGTTTGGGGAAGCGCGCAAGCGCAGCGCAGAGCAGCACGGTGCGGCTGCAAACACGGCCAGCTATACAAACAAAGAACAGCCGCGCGCACATTTCCTCTTGATGCGCTCTACGCCAGGGGCTGGCTCTGATTAAAGAGACGCGTTATTGCAGCGCTGCGGCGTTGTGGTGGCGGCATACGGGGGGGGGGGGGAGGTACTTTCTGTACGCTTCACGTTCCGTGCTGTCGGGAGTCTCACGAACAGGTCCGTGACATTGACGTACAAAACAGAATGTGCCTCTTTCTAGATTTGAAGCTTTCGTGACTGCAATAAATTCATACTCTGTGGTTTTTTCGGAAAAGTACTTGATGCAGCGATCTTGCTGTAACTGTTCCACCTGAAGAGACGGAAGCTTGTGTTGCCTCCGAAACGTCGTGATTTAATTGCTTTATTTTAATTTATTTAATTTATACCTACGTGACTTTACCGAAAAAACCAAAGAGTAAGAATGTGCTTCTGTTTGTTTTCCTCCTCCACAGTTCCATAACGAGACGCACGCGCGCACAATTCTTAGCAGCATAGTTGGCCTGTTACATAGCCCTGTACGTGTGTTCGTATACGTGCTTGTGAACGTGTGTGTGTGTGAGGCTGTGTGTGTGTGTGGCTACGTAGGAGCGATAGTGTAGCGGTTAGCGCTACGCTGCGCTATGAACCTGGCGACCCGGGTTCGATTCCCGCTCACGGCCAACACCAGTGACGATTATCTGAACCGGCCCCGGGCCTCCCCTAGGTCGACTCAGCCTCAAATGAGTACTTGGTGCGGTGTGTAAATATTTTCACTAGGAAGACAAAGGCGGCCGGGCGTGGTGCTGGCCACCCACACCCTCGTGTACCGTTCCGGCCTTCATAGGTGCTCGCTGACAGCACTTGCCCCTACAGTCTGTTAAGGCTATACGGGGGATCTTTGTAATGGTTAGATTACTGCACTACGCACCCAGTGACCCGAGCTTGATTCCCATATCGGCCAACATCGGTGACGAACATCTTACTGGGTTGATGCAGCCTTAATTGAGTACCTGATCCGGTCTGTCAATATCAGGACTGAAGAGGCGAAGGTGGTCAGATAGATGTCTTGTTGACCACACCACGCCCTCAAATTAGATGCACCGTACCGGCCGTCATCGGTTTTCACTAACAGCGCCAGTGCTCCAACAGTCTGTTAAAGGCTGCACAGGGGATCATTGTATTTCGTGTGTGTGGATAGATATCAAAGGATACAAACCACACGGTGACCGAGCCAACGCTCTTACCGCACTTCACAATTAATATCACTCGGCAAGTCGGTGAGGCAGTGAGTTTGATTTGGAAAGACTGCCCCAGGAGTTAAACCCAGATCTTCCAGTCAGTGGCTGGATGTGCTCCCAACAATGAGTGACATAATACTGTGTTTTTAAAACGGCTATGATCTATTATGTTTTACAATGCATCATTATATATGTGTGTGTGTGTATAAAACAAATATATATTGACGCCTCGAATGGACATTATTTAATAATTCTGACTTAATCAAATGTTGAAGACGTTGACGTCTTTCTTTAACTTTAAGCAAATTAGTTGGGTGGCGATGTGACACAGCACTCACGGTGGCAACGCCCCCTAAGCTCAATTCCAGCGATGCCACAGTGCCAAGGTGTCAAATACTTCGCCTGGTGTACAGGAGGTTGTGGGTTCGATCCCGACTTTGATGCCTGCTGCTGTATATTTGGAGTTTGCATGTTCTCCCCGTGGTCGCGTGGATTTTTCTCCAGGCCCTCCGGCTTTTCCCTTCACATTGAAAACCATTTGGAGTAGTTTGCTGCTATACATTTGCACGTGATAGGCCATTTCGTTGGGCTATTATTTTGTGGCCAGGTAGCTTCTGAAAAAGAGCTACATAGCTCAATGGGTCTTAGCTGATGAAATACAAAATAGTTTAAGTTTAGTGGAAATCCACATTGTGGTAAACTCAGCCCAACAAACCCCTCTGGGGGCTGGTAAAACGAGTACCACATTGTGGTAAGTTCACAGCTGTCGCAGTGACGTGTGGTATTGATTCATTCAGTCATTGATACAATTGATAAACGTGCGCACAGATTGAACTTAATAGAGGACATTCAGAGGTGCGGGAGAATACATTAAAGATCAACGGGAGTCTTCAGATTCCGACAGAATGTTTCGACCCGCCGCCGATGTGCGGCGCAGTGAGAGTGAGAGAGGCAGTGAGAGTGGGAGCGAGAGTTAGTGGGAGTGAGGGAGACAGTGAGAGTGGGAGAGACAGTGAGAGTGGGAGTGAGAGTGAGAGAGGCAGTGAGAGTGAGAGTGGGAGAGGCAGTGAGAGTGGGAGAGGCAGTGAGAGTGGGAGAGGCAGTGAGAGTGGGAGAGGCAGTGAGAGTGGGAGTGAGAGTGAGAGAGGCAGTGAGAGTGGGAGTGAGAGAGACAGTGAGAGTGGGAGAGGCAGTGAGAGTGGGAGAGACAGTGAGAGTGGGAGTGAGAGTGAGAGAGGCAGTGAGAGTGGGAGAGGCAGTGAGAGTGGGAGAGGCAGTGAGAGTGGGAGAGGCAGTGAGAGTGTGAGTGAGAGTGAGAGAGGCAGTGAGAGTGGGAGTGAGAAAGACAGTGAGAGAGACAGTGAGAGTGGGAGTGAGAGAGACAGTGAGAGTGAGAGAGACAGTGAGAGTGGGAGTGAGAGTGGGAGAGGCAGTGAGAGTGGGAGTGAGAGTGAGAGAGACAGTGAGAGTGAGAGAGACAGTGAGAGTGGGAGAGGCAGTGAGAGTGGGAGTGAGAATGAGAGAGACAGTGAGAGTGGGAGTGAGAGAGGCAGTGAGAGTGGGAGTGAGAGTGGGAGAGGCAGTGAGAGTGGGAGTGAGAGTGGGAGAGGCAGTGAGAGTCGGAGTGAGAGTGAGAGAGACAGTTAGAGTGAGAGTGGGAGAGGCAGTGATTTCAAGACGACCGGAGCTGCTACACAGAGACTGGTGTCGCCTCGTCTCCCGTGCGAGAGACCTTCGTCAGGAATGGTGAATTTTCACCTTTGGCTCAAGGCTGTCATCAAAGATGAAAGAAAAAAAAACCACCGCCCGGTGTTTAAACATTGATTTCTATTGACTTTGATGGATTTATTTATTTTGCAACAATACACGGAGCGTTTCGGGACAGTGCTGTCGCAGACGATCGACTTGGGTCACGTAGCGATCTCGCGATGTATAAATGCACGGCCCAATCGGATGTCACAACTCATCAATGAGCGCGTCCGGCCGGCCTGGGTGATTCATCCCCCCCCCCTCCGTGCGATGTGGGGGAGGGCGGTGTGCCTGGTGGGCTGTCACCCCCCCCCCCCCCTCGCTCACTCACCCACGCGTTCCGTCACTGATGTCATCGGAGGGAGTGTGTGGGCTCCCGCGCGCGCGCGCGCCCGCGGGTACACGCTCTCGATCTGTGTGGGAGTCGCCAAGTGTCTTCTCTCGGGCTCGCTCCGCCGCTCGTTCGTTCGCGTTTTCGCAAAGAGCGCTGCTCCCTTTCACTCCCAAGCAGCTTCCGCGCGGAAACGCACAGGTCGGTTTTAGACTTACGCGCAGTTTTTTTCCGTGTTTTTTTTTAACTGTAAATCAACGTATTGTTTCGTGAAATGTGCGTTGTTTAACTTTGATGTGTCGTAAAAAAAAATTTTTTAATGAATGCACGGATGATTTTAAATGTTACGGACGATTTTAGAAAAAAACATTAATCTGCATTCTTCAGCGCACGAGCACAGGCATAAACTGTGTACTGATTTTGTGCGAGTTTCATGCATGTATATGTACACACGTGTGAATTCGCGAACTACATATATTTGTACACCATAATATATCATGGTCACTGACACGTATTTAATAATAGCTCTGAGCCGGTTAATACTGTAACATTGGCAAATGCAATTAAGTTTGTGCATATCCCCTTGAACTTCATATCCACTTGAACTTCATATCCCCTTGCAGAAATGTATGACTTATTCGTATATATAATATAACTATAGGTAGTGACTTTACTTTCTTGTAAGACATTTTTAAAAATAAGTTTCATTGGAATTTGTCTAGCGAATGCTAGTAAATATAGCTATATGTAATTATTTAATATGCTCTTAACCAGAAAACTTTTCTAATAATGTTTTCCTCATAAAATCATCAACAGGAGCCATCATATGGATAGACTCACCCCTGGCATGAAATGTGAAATTCCTCGTGCCAGCTCAGAGCTGTAAAGAAGAAGAAAAAGATCTGCCCGTTTGGCAGGAATTTTGTGAACTTGTACAATTTGTGCTTCGATACTTTATTGATATTTATGTAGTGACTTTCTTACCTTTCCCCCTTTATTACTCTTATATTGTGTTTTGTATAGTTTGTTGTAGTAACGTGCTGACCCTCCACCGGAACTAAGCGACCTGGCCACAAATGATAACTCAACGAAGTGGCGTACAAATAAATGTAAATTGCTGTTGTTATGTGGCCATTTATAGCAGCCAAATACTCGAAGCACATGTTGATTCAAAATGTGGAGGGAAAAACCGTAGTGCCCGGTGAAAAATCCACGCAATCACGGGAGAACATGCAACCTCCAAATATACAGGCGTCATGGTCTGGATCGTATCCACGACCTCATGTATACCAGGCGAGGTAGGTAACATCTCACCACCGTGGCACCCCTATGGGACATATCTGAAAAAGAGCTCCGTAGCTTAATCAGATTCCTCCAGGATAAGTGAAGATCCTGATTCTGAGTTGCAGCAGGCATCCACTTTGACCATAATAATTGCCATTAAAGGAGAACTTGCGATACACTGGCGAAGTGGCCAGGGCACTGCCCTGCACCCTAAACTAACGCTGCCTCAACGCCCCCCTCTGCGTCGTTCTGTCCCACCGCAGGCGTCTCCAGCGGAAGTTCCCTGACTGGGCGCGGAGGGGCATGCCACCTCTCGCGCGGCCGTGACCAACGCAGAGCGCCACTCCCCGAGACGACGCCCCAAAGCCCCCCCAGAGCTCCCGCAGCGACCCTCCGCGTCGTCGAGGGCATGGCGGCCCCGCCGCAGCCTCAGCGCCAGCGCCAGCAGCTGCTGCTGGTGCTGCTGCTGGCCCTGAGCGCGGCGCTGGCGGCCGACGGGGCGAGCGGCGCTCGCTCGGCCGCGGCGGCTTCACCGGCGGCGGCCGGAGGACGGGGCAAGCTCCAGCGAGACCGACGCAACATCCGGCCGAACATCGTGCTCATCCTCACCGACGACCAGGACGTTGAACTAGGCAAGCAACGTTGGCAGATTGAACGGCCACCCCGGTTTTTTTTGCCGTAGCGGACGGGCCCATCATGAGTCCTTGAATGGGGGGGGGGGGGGAGGGGGGGGTCTCCGCACGTTCGTCAATGTCATTAGGAAGCCACTGAAGTTCCGCACTTTTAAGGCATCTAGATTGAAAACTAATTTCTTCAGAACTGCTCCGTGTTGAGTTTGTTGTTCC
The DNA here is from genome assembly GCF_048934315.1 of Petromyzon marinus. Lineage (NCBI taxonomy): Eukaryota > Metazoa > Chordata > Hyperoartia > Petromyzontiformes > Petromyzontidae > Petromyzon > Petromyzon marinus. Next base: position 11,158,269 of record NC_133678.1, on the reverse strand, counting down.
TTCCCTCGCCGCCCTAAATAGGATAAATATGTACACATGTATGTTGAACTTCTTTCGCACCGTACGTAACCAACCGTGCTGATCGGAGGTGCGGGGGAAGGACAACGTATGACGTAAGGTATGACTTGACGTGTGACATTTCGGGAAGTGGCCCTCGTTGGTAGCAACGTGAATCATCGGATGATTTGTCAGTTAACTCCTTGGTGTGAAAATGCAGTGTGGACTCGAGCAGTTGGCTAAGCTTGGATGCACGGGATAACAAAATTGTGCAGCAGGAGAAAAAGCAATACATCTCCCCCGCTGCCAATAAAGATGACTCGCTTATCCACGATGATGATTGATTGATGATACAACAGACAGGAGAATTTATGGCTAATAATTTTGTTTGGCTGTTTCCACCAATGTTTGTGATAGGAGTGAACATCCGAATGCGATCAAGAGAATTATCATGTACTCCACAGATAACGACCCACTGCATTGTTATCCACACACACACACTGCAGGGGATTTCTTTAGCTTCTAGGGGTGTTTGTAATTAGTTTGTTGTACTTCCCCCGCAGCTCCGATGAGCACAGTTGGCTACGTATGGCGCGAAAAAAGTTCTACATGCATACTGCAAGACAATGCATCGGTTCATGAACATCGATTAATAACACATAATTTGATTGCATTGACAGCAGAATAAACTGCTGTTGCCTCTGCGTGGTATGGTGCAAGTTAATTTTCAGTTTGATTATATGTGTATAAGAATATGTTATTAACCCCGCCAGACCAATGTGGAATTTGCACAACGGCTGCAAAAGTGGAGATGAGCAACTGCCTCTTGGCTTATTTTTAGCAGCAAATGGCAGTCAGAAAAAGGCTGAACAGAGGGGTTCTGTGAATGTGCGGGGGAAGGACGACAAACCAAACACAAAAAAGCAATTCTCAAGAAATGAGTGTTCAATCTCGATGATTTAAAAGCACGCAACTCCTGTGGTTTCATAATAGCAGACGGAAGAGCGTGCCACGCGGCCGCAGCAGCAGCAGCAGCAGCAGCGGCGGCGCATCTGAAAGCGCGCGATGCGGTTGACCGTCTTTGTTCGATGGCGAGGCAGAAGCCACGGCGTGGGATGGACGGGAGCTCACGTGATTGTTTATGTCCCTTGACGAGATCGGCAAGGTACTGCGGTTCATTTGTGGCAAGCACTTTGTGTGCGGCCTTACAACATCAGAGGAGCTAAACAGAGAGGGCCTTTGTCTTTGTACGTGTGTGGTGGCTCTTGTGTGTGTGTGTGCGCGCGTTCGTTCGTGAGCGCAGGCTCGATGCAAGTGATGAACAAGACGAGGCGCATCTTGGAGCAGGGCGGCGCCCACTTCACCAACGCGTTCGTCACCACGCCCATGTGCTGCCCATCGCGCTCCTCCATCCTGACGGGGAAATACACGCACAACCACCACGTGTACACCAACAACGAGAACTGCTCGTCGCCCTTCTGGCAGGCCACCCACGAGCCCCGCACCTTCGCCGCTCACCTCGGCGGCACCGGCTACCGCACAGGTGCGCGCAAAAAACAAAAGCGTCCGCGCCCGCGCCCGCACCCCCCCCGCCCCGCCCCCCCCCCCGTCGATTCTTTCCCTCGTGCGTCCACGTCCGTTCGTGTGCGGTCGGGGTAAAGTGGCGCTTCGGCGTTCCGTCGATCGCCGTTGGTTCTTCACGCTGGGGGATTCTTGCGTCGGAGGGCGGTGGAAGTGAGAATTTACGTTTTTGTTCCGATCAGCGTGGGTAAAACAAGGTTCAGGGCGCAGCCCCTGCAAGTGCTTGCTCGTACCACTGCTGACGGAAGTGCCTGCACTCGAGCGTGCTTCAGGGTGCCACTCGAGAAGGTACTGTGGCCTGCTCGTACTCGCTAGATAGGCTGCTTGGAAGAGTTGGATGTACCCACACTTTACCCTACCACGCGTGACCTGCCCTAACCACTTACTGGAGTGTACCCATTTATACCTCCGGGTGGATAGAGTATTTGTGAAACATTGTTTCAAGGGCCATGGTGGAATATCGAATAGAACCAGCGACCGCTGGATTGCAAGTCCAGCGGCATCCCATTAAGCGCACGGTGCATGCATTAAACAGCGCGTGTTTCCGTGTGTTTCTGTGTGTTTCTGTGTGTTTCCGTGTGTTTCCGTGTGTTTCCGTGTGTTTCCGTGTGTTTCCGTGTGTTTCCGTGTGTTTCTGTGTGTTTCCGTGTGTTTCCGTGTGTTTCTGTGTGTTTCTGTGTTTGCCGATCATTCTCCATTGAGATTTATAATGGGTTCGCATCACCCCTACAACCATTCGGGGCATTGCCCGCTCGCCGTGATTATTTTCAAAGAATCGTGACCCTGAACCGCAACAAGTCATTGAAATTGGGGGCTGGTGGGTGGGGGGGGGGCGTGGGGGTAAGTGGGGGTCATTATTAATTTGCACATCATGTGGCAGCGATCGAGAGGGAGGAGCGAAGGGGCTTGCAGGCACACGTGCTTCATCAGTTGGGTCAGGAGGGTAAGACGGAAAAAAGGAAAGAAAGATTCCCAGAGCCTAGCCATATCAGCAAATAATTGGGTAGAATGTGTTTGTTGAAGCAGCAGCAGCAGCAGTGTACATATAATAATAAGAATAACACAAATGTGTTATTGTAATTCAGCATGATCCCAGTACAGGGCATAAACCGTAACAAAGGGGAGGGGCCGCACAGAAACTCCCACGGACGAGAGGTCCTGAGCTTGGGGCTCCTGGGTTCGAGGGGAGGGGAGATAATTGGGCTCCACCGCCCCACCCAGGTGGTGGGGGGGGGGATCCCATGAGAGGGAGCGTGCATTTTGATATCAGCAGGGAGGGTAAAGACGAGAGACAAAGAACAAAAGTAAGGGGATAGAGTGGATGGGGGGACAGAATCATTATTGATTCCACCGAGAAGCACTCGCTCAGCATCGAGCGTTGAGAGGAATCTGAATCTTTATTGAACTCCCACGCGTATTGCGCTGCACAGATAGGTCAGAAACCGATTTGCTGTACCGTCTCATGCGTGCGTTAATTATGTAATTTTTTATGCAAATAGGGTTGTAATGCACATCGTGGCCCGATCTCTATACGATTGAACCAACCCGAGCTCGTTGATGTTCGGATAAAACTTATAATTTTATGGGGGGTTTTTTATTCCTGTACTTGCAAATTTTGTTTTGGGAATTAGTAATGAACCTCGTGACCCAATATGAAGTATACCTTGCAACGGAAACAGTTTTAGAGTGTAACTCGGAGTTCAAGGGCAATTACACATGCATAAGGACATACCACAATCATTTATTTAACGTGTATATATGTGTGTGAGTGTGAAGCCCAAGGAGTAGTAGCTACTGTTGATGGTGAATCTGCTCGTACGTAACGATTATAACGATAATGATTTGGGATGCACACTCGCTCAACATACAAACAAGCATTTAGATTATTTGGCTGCTATCAATTCCCACGTGTTAAGCAACTTCGTTGAGCTATCATTTGTAGCCACGTCACTTCTGAAGAAGAAACTAATAGCTCAGCGGGCTTTAGCTGATAAGATAAAACATAGTTTGGTTTTATTTGTATTTTTTCGTCTGATTTTCTTACCTTTCGTTTACTTGGCACTCCCATCGTGATTTTGTGTTGTTGTAACGTTCTGACCCACCCCTACTGGACATCTGTGAAAAATAACTTCATAGCTCATCAGATTTCTCCAGTATAAATAAATATTCTGTTTCTGACTATATAATGATGGACTCAGTGAGCCGCTGCAGCAATCGACTGCAATCATGTAATGCATGAGCAATGTGAGGCAGATAAAACTATCTTACTTTATTGACTCACAATAATTATAATCATTCATGGCTTTCAATCGCTCTGGAAAGCCACACCGAGTCCCAAGACTTGTTGAAGAGGGTCCTGCCAATTCGATTAACGAGGGGCGCTGTGTGGACGACAAATAAACCGTAGCCAGGGAAAGTGCATGCATGCAAGTGGGTAACACACAAAGCTGCACACAGACGGATTCATGAATCCATTGCAATACTGCCACGGCCTGGCCGCCGTGCCTGACAAACACCCTAGCCTCACGGAAACCTGCCAATTTACCCTTCAGCATCCGAGCCACACACTCAGCAGGCTCAAACCGGCTTAGCTTATTATGAGATCTGCCAAGGTTGGATACAATTAGGTGACATCAACTGTGCTTTAGCGTCATTATACCTCCTTTGCCAGTACCAAAATGTAATATTAGGGTTTTTCCCCTTTTTTTTACGCCTTTTGGCGTCATCTGGTCGAGCACCAATTGGGTCGAGGCTCAAAAGAAAGCCGTCCCTTGGTGTGGACCAATCAGTTTCAAGGACAATGCATATATTATCATAGTGTGTTTTTGTTTGCATTTTGACTGCAGGTATTGTGGTTAATGCAGACATGAATCCTCGTAAAAAGGTTTCAGTTTTGTTGCCAGAAAAAAATGGGGAAAACCCTATTATTACATGTGCTTTAACGATTTGTCTTCGGTTTTGTTCACGATTTGAATGGTTGAGCCCGGCAGTGTCCTCAAGCGTGTGCTGCATTTTGACCACTATTCATTAACCGACAACTATCGGTCGTCTTGTTGAGGTCACGTGAGGTCGGGTCAGCCTTCTCCATTGGCCGAGGCTGCCAGCTCTTGCCCTGGCAGCAGCATCGCTGATAATGCGCTGTCGGGGTGGGACGATTCACCCTCTCTCTCCCAACAATTTTTAATGAACTCTCAAAATTATCCATCGCAATTCTGTTCTCTCCTTTGACTTTGCAGTGAATATATTTCTCACAGTCACGAACGATCACAGGGATTGTATTGAATTCCCTCCCATTTGCCTCTTTTCCCAAGCTCTTATATCCAAGTGTTATACTCTTCCATGAAACTGAGACTAAACAATTGTTTTATTTTACCAGGTAAGGCCCACGGAGCAATATAGCTCTTTTTCAGACGCTACCTTGCCCACAAATGATAGCTCAACGAAGTGGCCTTTCACGTGGAAATGTATAGCAGCCAAATACTCTAAACGAACGTTGTTTCTAAATGTGGAGGGAAAAACCGGAGGACCCAGTGAAAAATCCACGCGACCACGGGGAGAACATGCAAACTACAAATATACAGCAGCAGGCGTCAGGGTCGGGATTGAACCCACGACCTCCTGTGTACCAGGCGAGGTATTTGATATCTTGCCACCATGATAGTTATTTATTACAACTTTGACAGTGCTGTTTGTTGCTGGCCGCTTGACTTTGGGCCGCTGGTCCCTGTGCTTGGCGATTGTGTAGAAAAGACACATGCCTATCAATGTAATGGATTTATTTACCAGCTATTAGATAAATATATCGGAAGCTCAAAATCTAAATTCATTAATGAATTGATGCATCATTAACTCTTAATGTGCCGTGAACACAGAGGTAGGGGTGTAATTTCCACCATTATCTCATTAAGATTGCCATCGTTGATTTCTTACAAAGTGCTGCTCATTTTTATTGACCCCATGATAGGTGATTAGCTGAATGAACCCTCGACCGGGTGTTTCGAGGTTGCAGGGTTCAGATTGTGAGACGAACACTCTTCCACAGTGCCACCTGGCTGTATTATTAAAGCATTGTCAGTCAGACATGGTCTCTCCATTGCTGCACCAAGGCTCCCCCCACACTGCTGCCATCCATCATGATCCTGCTATGCTACCTCATTCCTCCACGTCTCATCTCTCCATCTCTGGTGGTTATCATCCTCTTGATGCGTTTTTTGCCCGTTGGCTGCCATTTCACCACCAGTCTGATCCACGGTTCATCGACCCTCCTAGCCACAGTGCATGATGGGTCCAGCCAATGCCCACTCCACTTTCTCTGAGTTATACAGAGCGTAAACATATTAAATATGCGGGATAGCGTATTTCATATTTTTTGTTCCAAATTGCTTCTAAATGGTGTAATTTTCGGGCAGCATTTTAAAAATCGTATCCCCTATTATTATTTAACCAAAAACCCCACACAATCCACACTAGACGGCCTCTTTCTCCCGGCTCCACATTGAGCCATTGAGGCGTAGGCTTACAGCGAATAAACCCGAGATCATAATGACCCTTCATTGCCCGTTTAGTGCCATTTCACTCCAGCGCCGCTTCGCTCTCTCTCTCTCTCTCTCCGCGTGGCCCTCGTGCTGTCTTTCCCGTGCCCACAGTAACAGCGGCCCGCACGCTTCACCCTTGCATTCCTGGGGCAGGGCCGAAGGTGTGGGGGAGGGGGGGGGGGTCTCGTCCGTTTTCTTTTTTCAGAATCCATAAAACCCCTACCGCCACCCCCCCCCCCCATTCTGTTCTTACCGCACGCCGACCGCTCCCCCCCCCCCCCCCCCGTGTAAAGTCGGTGCGCGAGAGCCGCGGCGACGTAGCCGCGATCGTCACCGCAGACGCGGTTTTTTTTTCCTCTCTCAACGTCGCGTTCGGAACGCCGCGGCGTTGCCGCCACAACCCGCCCCCTCCCTTGCTTACACGCTCACCGGACGAACAGTGTGAGACGCAGCGAAGTGGACGCCGTTTAAGATGCGTGCACTCGCGTGAATTTGCCGAAAGTTTAGAAAATTGCCCACACTTGCAAAATTGCTCCTGGAGTTAACATGCCACCCTCTCCCCTTCAAAATGTTCAACACCGTGGGCATAATCCCATGATGCTGCTGTGTACTTTGAGGCATTAACTGTCCCTGCCTAGCAATATTTACATGGAATTCTGCTAAACCAAACAGCTACGAGGCATTATTAAGCACAAGAATGGCAATGCATTTTTCAATTCATTTGTTTATTCCTTACTGCTCGGGGGGCATTTTTTTAAACTTGGGTCACTGCAATCATCATTATCATCAACCGCTTTGAGGCTGCATATGCCAAGCCACACCAGGGCTTGCCCAGATGAGAAAAATTACATTAAATGCCATGTTGTTCACGGTGATCATGTTCCGACCGACCAAACGCTTCAACATTTCCACACCGAGCTGTTTACAGAGATTTTTTTCTTCCAGTAAATGGATGTTCAGTGCCATTCTACTATGTAGTAGGATTGTGTGTGTGTATATACTTGTTGACAACCTACAGACATGGTGACATGTATCACCAAACACCAGTGAAAAACAGACCCAGTGTGTAGAGTGGCTGCAGCCACACAATGGGAAAGGCATCTGCCACTCGCCTCTTGTGTTTTGTAAACCCACCAACCGCTACTGTGTTCCGCGGCTAAACTCCCAACCCACGTGCCCGCATGCGATTCCTACTCGGCATTCGGAAGGGTCACGGTACAGAGGAAGTAAAACAAAAAAAATTCTTTCAAAAAAAATAAAGCGAAACTAAGCTGAAAAACAAAAACACGGACGGACGGACGAACAGATACGGACGTTGCGGTGAGCTATCGTGCTGCCGGTCCTCCCGCATTGCAAGCCAAGCGGAATGTCGAGGTCGACCCTGCTGTAACGTCAACGTTCATTGGCCATCGTGCCCCTTCGTATGTTTGTGTTAATAAAAAAAAAATATACAAAATCTATCTCCCCCTTTTCTGACGTACGGCAGTGGCAAGGCGGCTGTCACCGCGCGAGGAATCGGGGAATACGAATAAAAACCCGCAAAACAAACTAAACGTGCCCAAACTAAACGTGCCCGTGGTGATGTCAAGGGGGCCACTCTCGGCGGTTCATATCATCATCCTACGTTTATCCGTGGATATTTTAAGTTTCAGTAGCAACCTTTGTGGGGGTAGGTAGGTGGAGAAAAAGGGTCTCCAAAGCGAGAACAACAGCAAAAAGAAACCGCTTTAGAAAAGGGCACGGTGTGCCAAAGCGTGCCGGCATCCTGTGTACAGTGAGGGAAAAAGTATTTGATTCCCTGCTGATTTTGTACCTTTGCCCACTGACAAAGAAATGATCAATCTATAATTTTAAACGTAGGTTTATTTGAAAAGTGAGAGACAGAATAACAACAACAAAATCCAAAAAAGGCATGTCAAAAATGTTATGAATTGATTTGCATTTTAATGAGGGAAATAAGTATTTGACCCCTCTGCAAAACATGACTTAGTACTTGGTGGCAAAACCCTTGTTGGCAATCACAGAGGTCAGACGTTTCTTGTAGTTGGCCACCAGGTTTGCACACATCTCAGGAGGGATTTTGTCCCACTCCTCTTTGCAGATCTTCTCCAAGTCATTAAGGTTTCGAGGCTGACGTTTGGCAACTCGAACCTTCAGCTCCCTCCACAGATTTTCTATGGGATTAAGGTCTGGAGACTGGCTAGGCCACTCCAGGACCTTAATGTGCTTCTTCTTGAGCCACTCCTTTGTTGCCTTGGCCGTGTGTTTTGGGTCATTGTCATGCTGGAATACCCATCCACGATCCATTTTCAATGCCCTGGCTGAGGGAAGGAGGTTCTCACCCAAGATTTGACGGTACATGGCCCCGTCCATCGTCCCTTTGATGCGGTGAAGTTGTCCTGTCCCCTTAGCAGAAAAACATCCCCAAAGCATAATGTTTCCACTTCCATGTTTTACGGTGGAGATGGTGTTCTTGGGGTCATAGGCAGCATTCTCCCTCCTCCAAACACGGCGAGTTGAGTTGATGCCAAAGAGCTCCATTTTGGACTCATCTGACCACAACACTTTCACCCAGTTGTCCTTTGAATCATTCCGATGTTCATTTGCAAACTTCAGACGGGCATGTATATGTGCTTTCTTGAGCAAGTGGAAAAACGCATGTCAAAAATGTTGTAAATTGATTTGCATTTTAATGAGGGAAATAAGTATTTGACCCCCTCTCAATCAGTCAGAAATCTGGCTCCCAAGTGTCTTTTATACAGGTAACGAGCTGAGATTAGGAGCACACGCTTAAAGGGAGTGCTCCTAATCTCAGCTTGTTACCTGTATAAAAGACACCTGTCCACAGAAGCAATCAATCAATCAGATTCCAAACTCTCCACCATGGCCAAGACCAAAGAGCTCTCCAAGGATGTCAGAGACAAGATTGTAGACCTACACAAGGCTGGAATGGGCTACGAGACCATTGCCAAGCAGCTTGGTGAGAAGGTGACAACAGTTGGTGCAATTATTCGCAAATGCAAGAAACACAAAAGAACTGTCAATCTCCCTTAATCCCATAGAAAATTTGTGGAGGGAGCTGAAGGTTCGAGTTGCCAAACGTCAGCCTCGAAACCTTAATGACTTGGAGAAGATCGGCAAAGAGGAGTGGGACAAAATCCCTCCTGAGATGTGTGCAAACCTGGTGGCCAACTACAAGAAACGTCTGAATTCTGTGATTGCCAACAAGGGTTTTGCCACCAAGTACTAAGTCATGTATTGCAGAGTGGTCAAATACTTATTTCCCTCGTTGAAATGCAAATCAATTTAGAACATTTTTGACATGCGTTTTTCTGGATTTTGTTGTTGTTATTCTGTCTCTCAATGTTCAAATTAACCTACCATTAAAATTATAGACTGATCATTTCTCTGTCAGTGGGCAAACGTACAAAATCAGCAGGGGATCAAATACTTTTTTCCCTCACTGTATATACAGCATTGGTGTCGTAAGAAAACAACTCTGCCCCAAAGCGGTAAACATTCACAGCAAAAGCTCCGTTGTCCCGACGTCCATGGGTAAAGTGGAGGATGCCGGTCAATTCAAATACGCCTGTTTATCTGCGGGTTGTGGTGTCGCCACATTTTCCGAGTGTGCATGCAACTTTTGCGAGAGAGCAACTAGCTACTACTTTGTAACTGTGATATAAGAAATAACGTACTGTTTTTACAGAGAGGTACTCACCGGTCAGGTATGGAGCGGTACTAAATTGATTTGTCTGATTTGTCGATATGCAGTTGGGGCCGTTTAGAGTACAGGATGCAGTGGTAGAGTACGTACAGATTGCCGGCTAGCACCATCACTCAGATCTGTGAGAAGTGCACGGGCAAGAAGCCCTGATGGCTGGTTGGCATTTTTCCGGACGCGTGTATGGAAGACTTGTAATACCCATATGACAGATGCCGGTTAATAGAGCATTCCGAGTGGTAAAGTGCAGGATAGCGGAGTTCTTGCAGTAATAGGTGATGTTTAGGGCAATTGATCTTCTCTAATGGAGATACGTTGCGTTTATATACGTATGTTGAACTTCTTTCGCACCGTACATAGCCAACCGTGCTCATCGGAGGTACGGGGGAATGATAACAAACTAAACTAACAAAACATGATGTGTGTTGGCTGTGAAAGAGAAGCATCTCCCTGAAACGCCGCTTATTATATATACATATTTATTGTTTCCATCTTCAGGGCAGTTTTATTGACGAATGAGTTTGAGTTTTGCGTTATTTGTGCTCGTGCACCACTACCAACACAATACCACGCACGTTTTGAGTCGTTCTAGGCCGGCGTTGATGGTGGCGGAGGAGGCGTTTTTGAGGTCGGCGTTGGCGATTTGCGCGGCTGCAGATTTATTAGAATCGCCCGGTTTCCCAGGCAACGGCTTCTCAGGCGACGGTTTCCCAGGCAACGGCTTCTCAGGCGACGGTTTCCCAGGCGACGGCTTCCCAGGCGACGGCTTCCCAGGCGACGGTTTCCCAGGCGACGGCTTCCCAGGCGACGGTTTCCCAGGCGACGGTTTCCCAGGCGACGGTTTCCCAGGCGACGGTTTCCCAGGCGATTGGCTTCCCATGCGACGGCTTCTCAGGCGACGGCTTCCCAGGCGACGGTTTCCCAGGCGACGGCTTCCCAGGCGACGGCTTCCCAGGCGACGGCTTCCCAGGCGACGGTTGCGTGAGCAGCCGCGCTCCCTCGCGTGCTTCCCATTCCCCTGCCCGCGTAGAGCGTTGCGCGCGAAGAATCTCGGCGGTCAGCGGCAGCGGCAATGTGTCGTCGCCTCTAAGGCGCGGAGGGCCACTGGCAATCCGCGTGAGAAAGCGGCGGTTGTCTGTTTGGTGTCTGGACAAGATTTTTGCTTGACCACTTAGTTAACACTTTTGCGCCCAAATACTACGAACCTCTGCCGCTCTGTTTTGGATAACACTACGTTTCGGCACTTACACTTTGCAGTGCGCTTGTGTCCACGATTTGCTTTGAAGACCTGTGTGTGCAAGTCTACAAAGCTTTTTGTCGAAAATGGCATGTACCTAAGATATGTCAACGCAAATGTAATCGGCGCAATACTCGCTCACCCCAGCGTAAGAATATTGAGATGAACACGGGAGCTGTATTTTAGCGTGAAGCACAATACAGGAAAATTAGGTAACTTTTCGTGTCACGTGAAACGTTCGAACATTATAAACTTTTTTTCTTGCCGTGGTTTTCACACCTGATGATGATTGCTTGTGTTGCAATCGAAACGTCGTGAGAATTTTATTGTTTTATTTTTACTATTTTATTTTTCCCCTTCTACGTGACTTTACCGAAAGAACCAAGAATATAACATCGTAAACGTTTCATTAACTACATCCTCGGGACGAGAAGTCACCTTATGTGTCCAAAAAATAATAAAGTATATGTCAAAAATGTGTTATACATAGGCGTCTATTATAATTACTATAATTGTTTTTATAACCCCTGTAATTATATATATCAGAAGAAGGTTTAAATCCCCACAGGCTTCGTTATAATGGATGAGTGGGGAAGACCAGGTGTGTTAAGAAATAAGCATTCTCACCCAAAAAGGTGTCACTGCAGCAGTTGGGGTTGATGATGTATTTACTTGTCACTGCTTCGGCTGAGAAGACTTGAGTGGCCTCGTCAATAATACCCTTTTTGTAAGTGAAAAACACGTAATAAGTTAAAATGTCAGGCAGTGACCTTTTCCTCAGTGGGTCATGAGCGTAGCCTTGAGGTTGATTTCTCGTTACAAACGAGCGACTGATTTTGTGTTGCAAAATATCCGCATTTAGTTTACCAAGGAATATGCGGGACGTCTGGTCATGTGGTCTCATTAGTGGAATGTGCATCTGCGTCTGTCCGCTGCGTGCATTTTAGTGACTTACTTCATCGTGCGTGTCACGCGTCTGTGAACATCTGTCTTCCGAGGAGATGGAGCAATCAATTCAGCCCGTGTGCAGGTGCTCGTTGGATGGATTACATCATAGGATTGTGAGAGATGGTGGGGAGGACTTTATCCAGCAGTGGATTGGTCATGGATGATGATGGTGATGACCGTTGCATGCGGTCCACTATCATTCGTTGTGTGTGTGTGCGTGTGCATGGCTCCCGAAGGCTTCTTTTTGGGGAGCAGGTAGTGTAGGGGTTAAGCCGCTGCGCTCATGGCAATCACCGGTGACGATTGTCTAAACCAGACCTGGGCATCGCCTCGGTCGACTCGGCCTCAAATGAGCACCTGGTACGATGTGTACATGTGGCCACGAGGGAGACGGGCGGGCGTGATGCTGGCCACCCACCCTCTCGTGTGCCTTGCTGGCCTCCGTCGGTCCTGCTTGCTGACAGCACTTACCGCGACAGTCTGTTAAAGCTATCCGGGGGATCTTTGTGTGCGTGCGTGCGAATGTTTACCGGCAGGCTTCTTTGGGAAGTACCTCAACGAGTACAACGGCACGTACGTGCCCCCGGGCTGGCGCGAGTGGCTCGGCCTCATCAAGAACTCGCGCTTCTACAACTACACGCTGAGCCGCAATGGCGTCCCCGAGAAGCACGGATTCATCTACGAGAAGGTGGGAGCCTCTCCTCCTGGGAAGCGCTCGGCTCGGTCGGCATTCCCGGCGCTCGGCTCGATGGGCGTTACCAGTACCCGGCTCGGCGTTCCCGGCGTTCCCAAAGCCCGGTTCGGTCGGCGTTCCCGGCACCCACCTTAGTCAGCGTTCCCGGCACTTGGCTTGGTCGGGGCGGGGGGGGGGGGGCTGAGGCGAGCGGCACGGCATGATAACGCTCGTGAAGGGCTCACATGTGGCAACTTTGAAAAATGACCAGCAAACGGTTAAATTGTGATTACACGCGCCACTCATCGCTGCCTACTGGCTAGAGTATTGCTCGTTTTCCGGCAAGGTGCTGAGTGGCCTTGTGCCCACAGGGACAGCTTGCCCACTTTGGGTGACCTTTGAAATGTTCGACACGAGTCGTGATATAAGTCCGTTAACGCGTGCGAGGTGCTCTCGAGACGCCCAGGTGTAAAGGGCGCTTTGTCTGTTAACGTTGTTTTTTTTATAAAGCAAAGGTATATATGATGAATTGTAAAGCATGGCCCTGTCCCTATTACCCTCCAACATCCCCAGACCACAGATTAAAAAAAATATCGCTAATCTGGCAAACCAAACAAGCGCTCTTATTTGGAGAAGGGAAGGTCAGGGGCTGGAGGTTTGTTGTGCCACACATTTCAATGCAATTACAGAATTGTGTACATCATCAATACAATTCATCACGAGTTCTCCTTCCTTGTGTAAGACCAATGTAGTGCCAGTTTCACGATAGCGTTGTCCATGCTCTCCATTTGTTCAAGAATATGACAAAATTAAGAAATATAAGAACGTAACAAAAATAAGAGAATTATTTCCGAATATTTAATTTGGCTCTTGTCATTACTTTAAATGTTACTGTTTCCCATGACGTGTATACATCCTGTGTGTGTGTTTGTGCACGCGTGCGTGCATGCACATGCGTGCCCTAACTGACATACAAGCAATGTTTCTGGTGAAGTTCCATATTGAGGTGTAATTAAAAAATGTACATTGGCTATTCGTATGGAAATAATTTTGATATAGGATTTGGTAGCGTCAGATATTTTTTCTGCACAAATCTTGGGTTATTTTTTTCAGACATTGCCTGCTGCGGTTTAACGGTAATTCGGCAGGGCAGGAAGCTGCGATGAGCCACCTCCTTTACCAACGTTAACGTTGTTGAGATGGATCGGCGATTTTCTCAAATGGTGCAATTACTGCTATAGCCATTTACTGGGTTTAATAATTAAAGTAAAAAACGAAATATGTTTTCACAGTGACCGAAAAGGCTAAACAAAACTTTACTGGGGTGTGTAATTGACTATGAACTGCCCTATTTTGGAAGCGATTAAAAAACTTGATTATTCCAGTTTAGAATTTTAAGAAAACATTCCCAGGCTTATAAACCATGCTGAGAGGAGATACAGAGCGAAATAATAAAACATTTAGAGTTGTGTTTAATCGCACAAGATTTGTCATTTAATTGGTAATTTACAAATGAGCTGAACAAATGAATGCCACGTCTGCTAAATTAAACAACACATTTATCCGTCGACATTTCTCAGTGTTGGCCTTATCCTTTCCCAAATTACATTCTCATGCGATATAACATCAAGTTACTTAAGCCTAAACACTGCAGGACAAATGAGACGCGCCTTAAGGGCTGCATATGTTCTTTAAGCACAGTCGCTGGGGGCTAAGAAGTCGGAGAAATTACTTGACTTGTTCACATTGTTCAAGAATGTTAAATCACTTGCCATTTTCAACGTGGAATTCTCTCCCCAACGATCAGTGCTTGCATAGGAATAGGTTTTACCCTTTTAACTGGCACAAACACTGACACTTTTATTCAAGGCATCATGTTTGCGTCTTCTGGTCCAACACCAATGGAGACTAGGCTCTAAAGAAAGCCGTCTCAGGTGTGGACCAATCAAATTCAAGGACAGTGCATATTATTATCAGAGTTGTCTTTTTTGTTTGCATTTTGACTGCTTTTTTGTGGTTATTGCAAACATGATGCCTTGAATAAAGGTGTCAGTTTTTGTGCCAGTTAAAAGGGTAAAACCTATTCCTATATCTTGTTTCTGGCAAAGAAGGTCTCATAATGATCAGTGCTTGCGTCGTGTGCTGCGATTCACGCATTGTTAATTGGATGGAGTCCGTCGTGTACAGCTTATTTATTTCAACCAAGTATTTTATTGGTTCCTTAAATGCATGTATTTGAAATGTCATACTAAAAAGGGAACCTATTTGTATCCAGTTTGTAAGTAGGATTGTTTGGTTTCTTCAAGAAGAAGCTCAAACTGCTGTGAGGTAGAGTCTGTAGGTCATTAAATTAGGATTTGAGTGAAGCTCCAAGCAGTTGGAGCGAAATGTCATCGCGCGTTGATGATGCATTCAGTTGTGAAAAGTCTTAAGCAACCCTGGAAAAGCTGTATCAGGTCAGGATCTGATCAACGCATTTTGGCACGGAAAAATAATATCTTTTGTCAACTTGACAAATCTTGTCGGGTGGTGGAGGGCCAATGACAAGAATTTTGGCATAAAACTACCGCCACTTGGCAGAACCCAAAAGTTAATGTGGATTAAAACTTGCTTTTAAACTGAAAATATAGTGAGCTGAATTTCCACGGTGTGACCTTTATTCAGAGCAAAGAGGAAGAGGGCGAAAGGCCAGGGATTTTATACTCTTTATTTTGAATGTGCCGACTTAAATTTGCAAAAAAAGCAAGTTGGCTTATAACACCTTTACCAAAGGCACATGCTAGCTAACAGTCAAGAATTTCGCAACAACAATGAACGAGTAAAGAAATGTGCTTTGAATTGTTTAATATGCTCAAGTATTAGTTATACACGTTTTCTACCTGCAGCAATGACGGATCAGCATCCTATGTCACGATGTGTTGGGCTGAGAAGATGTTGCTAATAAGCTTTTGCAGATACAAGTGGCGGTTAGTGAGAGGCAGTTGCCCGGGCTTTATTTTAAGTTGTCTTTATATCTCACGTCTTTCTCTGTTTAAGAGGAGCCTGGAGTCAGTGAAAATATCAGCTGCTATGATTTATATTCTCAAAGCTCCATAACCACAGAGGGATTATGGCTGCTCGTGCCTGGATGGAACAATTCTAAAATAAATTATTTTACGGCATAGTTAGGCAGCAGAAATCCTCTTGGGCCCTACATGGTTTATATATATATTTGAAAAAAAAAACTATTATACAACACTATAAATTCTTAAATAATCCCATGTAAGTTCACTTGGTATACATCCAGTAAATATCCTTTAGGAGCTCTAAATCTACTAGAACAAAGTACTTTATCCCCAAAGGATTTTTACATAAAATATATTGCAGCACAATAAACACACTTCTCACATTGTGTGTGCGCACGTTTGGTGGGGCGTTGTGGCATTGTGGTCGGTGCATTTGGTAGAATCTCAGTGATCTGGATTTTATTTCTAGCCATAAAAAACATCAGAAAAGTAGACCTCCCATAGATGTCTTATGCCTTCAATGAGTACCTAGTGGAGTATACGTAGATAGGTGTTGGGCAGAACACAGTCGCTCGGTGTGATTCAGGCCACACCACTGCCTCGTGCACCAATGCCAGTCACAATAGATGCTCGGTTAGCGGCACATGTGGCAAAGTGGGGGAGATGACATTGTTTCGCATATCAGAAGTTTCTGAATTGCAATGTTGCCCGGCGGTTGACCGAGCCTTGCATTGTCTTTCATTGTTCCACATTGTGGGAAGTCGCCAGCGGTTTCCCTGTGGATAGATTTGCCTCTGCCATAGGAATCCCCACCAGTGACTCAGGGCAGTAAATCAGAAATAAGCGCTCCACCCCATGTTGCATTGAGCAAATTCCGAGTGTAATTGATTAATGACTAAAAACATAATCTTTGCCTTGCTCATGATGCCTGCATGGTATCCGCTGTGTGAGAACGTATTGTTTTTATTTGCATACATTTCATGCTGAGCCCTGTAGCCACTATAAGCACTACATTGGATCGCACAGTTAAATCAAATTGCAACGCTGAATCGTGGCAATTCACGGAATTGTAACGGGGTAAATCCTTGCATGCCTCATTGACGTAAATGATGACAACAATCATCTCTGGTCCGATGTGTCTGTATGCGTTGGGGAGCGTTAGTGTGATGGTTAGAGCACTGAACCTGGCAACCTGAGTTTGATTCCCCATCAGGGCGAACAGCATTGGCAAATATTTGAAACCCATCGTGGGCCTTTTTTTAAGTAGGCTCGGACTTTAATGAATACCTGGTGCAGTGTTCGTAAAAACGAGACAAAGGCGGCTGGGCGTAGTGCTACTTGGCCACACCACCTCGAGTGTGCGTGCAGAAGATGCTTGCTTAACAGCACTTGCCCCAACAACCTCATGAGGTTATGGGTGGCTGGGGATCTTTCTCTGTATCTGTGTGGCTGTGTTTGTGTTCGTGCGCGCACTTAAAGATGCTAATAATACGAACATACATTGTGTCTATTAGCCGGCTTAACAAACAAAAAAAAGCATGCGAGACTTTTTTGTTTTTTGCCCCACTCGGGATCTTGCGAAGCAGGTGGCTGAGGATTGAAGTGAGGCCGAGCGTTGTCGTGGCCTGGCGATTGTAAGGGATAGGAGCCACAAATGTTTTTTTTTTCTGGGTGTGTCCCAGGGCTTCGTTCAGTGATCCCACAGTGGTTGATAGCAGCGCCCCCCACCTACCACCACCCTGCTGGCCAGGAACCCCACTTCCCATGCCTGGCAGAGCCCCAACTTGGCCGATCGCGACCGAGAAGCCCTCGGCCAATTCCACATCCCATTCACATTGAAACGAAACACCAGCAGCATGCTTTCAGCACATTAACGACTGGAAAAGGACAAAAAAAATAATCCTTAAAAAGATATATAAAACATCGAGTGCCTTTATATTTAAGTAAGCTGAGAACCCCGGAGCCAATTCATCGTGCACCAATTTTATTTGATGGGTACAAGATCGGCTTTTCAATCACGCACAACAAACCTTGGGTATTTTAATGCACTTAACCCAGAAGAAAATAAGCGCCCCCCCCCCCCCGACGTTCTAAAGTAAAAAAAAAAGCAAAAAGCCCTGCGCACGCCCCACAGAAATGTGGAATCTTTGGAGCGACGTCGGCAGCGAGCAAACCCACCCCAACACGCTAAACGTGAACAAGGAGACGCCTTTCACCTTGGCTCGTTTAGTCCACATCCTCGTACCTGCGTGCGTTTCGCACGTAAACTAATGTTCCCCTGCGATTTGCTTGACCCGTGAGTAATGATTCGAACTTGCGATGCGCTGCCGCCGCACAACGCCGCTCGTTCGCTCGCTCTCGTAGAGAGAGGGAGGGAGAGGGAGAGAGGGCGACCCGGAGGCGCGGGGAGGAACCACAGACGAGCGGGAAGGCAGCCTCGCGGTCAGCCGGCACTGCCAGCAATTGCCCAAGGCTCTGCGGTCTTCCATACATGAAGGTGTTGTCAGTCAATTGATGTGTGTTTACACGTTGGAGGACACCGTAGCGCCTGGAGAAAACCCGCACTTGCGAGGGGGAAACACTCTATCCCATACAGACGGAACAGGTGGAGTCCACATTTTTGCTGCGCCGCATTCTCCCGGAGAGCCCCGGGTATGGCGGCACCTCGACGTCTACGGGAGGGGAATTTCGCAGGATCGCAGGCCACGTGCAGCACAGCCACCACCGTGCAGCTGTCTGCCGCAGTGTCTGCCGCAGTGTCTGCCTCTGGGCCGGTGGTGCTCTGCGCTGTGTCTGTGTGTGCGTGCAGGGAGCGGTAGGGTAGAGGGTTAGCGTTCGGCCCTAACGAACTCGACGACTCGAGTTCACGGCCATGAACATTGACGATTATCTGAATCTGTCCAGGGCCCTCCGCTAGGTTCACTGAGCCTCAAACGAATACCTGGTGCAGCGTGCAAACATCGCCACCCGGGAGACGAAGGCAGCCGGGTGCGGTGCAGGCCACCCACCTCCCTCGTGTGCCATGCCGGCCTTCGTACGTGCTACTCGCCAACAGCACTTGCCCCAACAGTCTGTTAAAGCTCCCACGGTGGTGGTGGTGGTGTGGGGGGTGGGTGGAATCTTTGTCTCTGTGCAGGACTACCTCACCGACCTCATCACCAACGACAGCATCTCGTTCTTCCGCCGCTCCAAGCAGGAGTTCCCGCTGAGGCCCGTGCTCATGGTGGTGAGCCACGCGGCACCGCACGGCCCCGAGGACTCGGCGCCGCAGTACGCGGACGCGTTCCCCAACGTCACGCAGCACGTGTGAGTCTCTCGCTCGCTCGCTCGCTCGCCCGCTCGCTCTCGGGGCAACGCCGCGTGGGTTCGACCGCCTCTCCGTGTGGACTTGTTTGTTTTGCCCTCTCTCACACTCTCACCACACGGTTCTGCATGGGTTTCTTCCGGGTTCTCTGGTTTGCTCCCATAGCTAAAACATTTTCGGCTGCAAATCAAAAATGTTCAGGGTGCTTCAGCAATGTTTTTAACGCCCATACGGGACTATCTTTTTTTTTAATGAACGAAGGACGGATAATACACTGTGACATGATAACAAATATTTGCTTTTGGAGAGTCGAAGAGTCTCTACTTGTTCGCCGTCATTGTCAACACGTGCCTGGAATCTTCTCGAGGTGGTCTCCAGAGCCTGTTAGCGAGCACCTATGAAGGCCGGCACGGCACACGAGGGGGTGGGTGGCCAACACCACGCCCGGCCGCCTTTGTCTCCCTCGTGACAATGTTTACACACCGCACCAGGTACTCATTTGAGGCTCAGTCGGCCTAGGGGAGGCCCAGCACCGGTTCAGACAATCGTCACTTGTGTTGGCCGTGAGCAGGAATCGAAGCCGGGTCGCCAGGTTCTAGCTCCGCGTGTTAACCGCTACACTACCGCTTCGAACACAAATACACACACACACATATACACACACATATACACACATATTTACACACACACATATATATATACACACATATACACTCTGCCAGACACACACATATACACACTGCCAGACACACACATATACACACATATACAGACATATATACACATATATACACACACACATATACACACACATATACACACTGCCAGACACACACATACACACACTGCCAGACACACACACATACACACACATATACACACTGCCAGACACACACACATACACACACATACACACTGCCAGACACACACATATACACACACATATACACACTGCCAGACACACACATACAAACACACATATATACACACTGCCAGACACACACATACACACACATATACACACTGCCAGACACACACATACACACACATATACACACTGCCAGACACACACATATACACACACACATATACACACACATATATATAAACACAGGGATTAATTTCAGCTGGAGCTCTCGGAAACTATTCTGCACCCCGACCTCGCCACGGGGTGCAGGCGGTTGGGGTTCCATGGAAATAAATGAAGCTCTGCATAGACACGCAGACGTGTGCACACACGTGAACGTATACGTATACTCGAATCGTCATCATCGCCACCACCACTTTCACCATCGTCTTCATCATCGCCGTCATATTCATCTCCATAATCACCTTTGTCTACAAGAGCAGACCTCATTGGAGAACTGTCGCCCCCACACACACACCAGCTTGTATGGTGTTCATGTGCGTTCTTTTGTAATTTTTCAACTCGGACTTGAACTTTATTTCAGCTTGCAAGGCCCATAGAGCTAAGGAGCTATTTTTCAAGGCATCAACTCATTGAGGCCTTTGAGCGAGTGGGCCCTCTTTACGATTAGTTGATAAATATATGAATTATGTACTTACCTAGACTATGCATTTCAATGCACTGCATCAGTATCGATGCTTCGGAGTGTTGTTAAGCCTTGTGTTAAAAATGAAAAAAAAATTATGAATAGAACCTGAGTGATGAATAGTTACGATGATAGAACGAGTTGAAATGTGTTGACTTCCCACGTTCAAACAGGAAGGAACGTCGACGCGCTCACTGGTGATGTGCAGCCTAGCTTGGTTAGCATGAGAATGTAAACACCTCGCGATCCCCATTGTCTTCGTGACCAAGTATCCCTTACATAAGCAGCTTAACAAAGACTGTCACGGCCTCTGTTGTGACTGGCCCCCAGCTCATCCCTGCTCGGAATGTTTTGGTGTATCCAACAACATCCAACTCATCTCAGGACACTCGGTCTGGAGTCGCTTGACCCGGCTGAACCGCTAATTGTCATAAACACGGCCGGCAACGCGGGCTTGGCGTGGCGTCCGGGCGGGCAACGTGATGTGTGATGTCTTCACTCGCCATGTTTTGGCTCATGAGCCGTGTGGCGCTGAAAGCCCGAAAGATAACAGCTCTGAATAACAGCCCGGCGCGGTTGTAACGCGGCGATCCACCCGCTCGCCGTGGTGGATCGCGTGGAGATCCGCTGTCGGTGTTAGTATGCAGCAGCGTTCAAAATGCAGGATGTTTACCGGGCCACACACGAATGCCACTTGTGTTAGCGTCGGGTTCGCTGATGGGCGGTGGAATGTTGTACGCGGGTGCAGTGAGTGGCACGGTGACGAGTGACTTTGTCTGACCGTGCTCGGGCGCGGTGAGAGTGGCACGGTGACAAGTCACTTTGTCTGTGCTTAGGCGCGATGAGAGTGAGACTGTGATGAGTCACTTCGTCTGTGCGCAGGCGCGAGGAAAGTGGGATTGTGACGAGTCACTTTGTCTGACTGCTCAGGCACGGTGAGAGTGGGACTGTGACGAGTCACTTTGTCTGACTGCTCAGGCGTGGTGAGAGTGGGACTGTGACGAGTCACTTTGTCTGTGCCTGCTCAGGCGTGGAGAGAGTGGGACTGTGACAAGTCACTTTGTCTGACTGCTCAGGCACGGTGAGAGTGGGATTGTGACGAGTCACTTTGTCTGAGCCTGCTCAGGTGTGGTGAGCGTGGGACTGTGACAAGTCACTTTGTCTGAGCCTGCTCAGGCACGGTGAGAGTGGGACTGTGACGAGTCACTTTGTCTGAGCCTGCTCAGGTGTGGTGAGAGTGAGACTGTGACGAGTCACTTTGTCTGACTGCTCAGGCACGGTGAGAGTGGGACTGTGACAAGTCACTTTGTCTGAGCCTGCTCAGGCGTGGTGAGAGTGGGACTGTGACGAGTCACTTTGTCTGACTGCTCAGGCGTGGTGAGAGTGAGACTGTGACGAGTCACTTTGTCTGAGCCTGCTCAGGTGTGGTGAGAGTGGGACTGTGACGAGTCACTTTGTCTGAGCCTGCTCAGGCGTGGTGAGAGTGGGACTGTGACAAGTCACTTTGTCTGACTGTGCTCAGGCACGGTGAGAGTGGGACTGTGACAAGTCACTTTGTCTGTGCTCAGGCGTGGTGAGAGTGAGACTGTGACGAGTCACTTTGTCTGAGCCTGCTCAGGCGTGGTGAGAGTGGGACTGTGACAAGTCACTTTGTCTGAGCCTGCTCAGGCGTGGTGAGAGTGAGACTGTGACAAGTCACTTTGTCTGAGCCTGCTCAGGCGTGGTGAGAGTGAGACTGTGACAAGTCACTTTGTCTGACTGCTCAGGCATGGTGAGAGTGGGACTGTGACGAGTCACTTTGTCTGAGCCTGCTCAGGTGTGGTGAGAGTGGGACTGTGACAAGTCACTTTGTCTGAGCCTGCTCAGGCGTGGTGAGAGTGGGACTGTGACAAGTCACTTTGTCTGACTGTGCTCAGGCACGGTGAGAGTGGGACTGTGACAAGTCACTTTGTCTGTGCTCAGGCGTGGTGAGAGTGAGACTGTGACGAGTCACTTTGTCTGAGCCTGCTCAGGCGTGGTGAGAGTGAGACTGTGACGAGTCACTTTGTCTGACTGCTCAGGCATGGTGAGAGTGGGACTGTGACGAGTCACTTTGTCTGACTGCTCAGGCATGGTGAGAGTGGGACTGTGACAAGTCACTTTGTCTGACTGCTCAGGCGTGGTGAGAGTGGGACTGTGACGAGTCACTTTGTCTGAGCCTGCTCAGGCGTGGTGAGAGTGGGACTGTGACAAGTCACTTTGTCTGAGCCTGCTCAGGCACGGTGAGAGTGGGACTGTGACGAGTCACTTTGTCTGTGCTCAGGCACGGTGAGAGTGGGACTGTGACGAGTCACTTTGTCTGAGCCTGCTCAGGCGTGGTGAGAGTGAGACTGTGACAAGTCACTTTGTCTGAGCCTGCTCAGGCACGGTGAGAGTGAGACTGTGACAAGTCACTTTGTCTGACTGCTCAGGCGTGGTGAGAGTGGGACTGTGACGAGTCACTTTGTCTGACTGCTCAGGCATGGTGAGAGTGGAACTGTGACAAGTCACTTTGTCTGAGCCTGCTCAGGCACGGTGAGAGTGAGACTGTGACGAGTCACTTTGTCTGACTGCTCAGGCATGGTGAGAGTGGGACTGTGACAAGTCACTCTGTCTGACTGCTCAGGCGTGGTGAGAGTGGGACTGTGACGAGTCACTTTGTGTGACTGCTCAGGTGTGGTGAGAGTGGGACTGTGACGAGTCACTTTGTCTGAGCCTGCTCAGGCATGGTGAGAGTGGGACTGTGACGAGTCACTTTGTCTGAGCCTGCTCAGGTGTGGTGAGAGTGGGACTGTGACGAGTCACTTTGTCTGTGCTCAGGAGTGGTGAGAGTGGGACTGTGACGAGTCACTTTGTCTGACTGCTCAGGCGTGGTGAGAGTGGGACTGTGACGAGTCACTTTGTCTGTGCTCAGGCATGGTGAGAGTGGGACTGTGACGAGTCACTTTGTCTGACTGCTCAGGCATGGTGAGAGTGGGACTGTGACAAGTCACTTTGTCTGACTGCTCAGGCGTGGTGAGAGTGGGACTGTGACGAGTCACTTTGTCTGACTGCTCAGGCACGGTGAGAGTGGGACTGTGACAAGTCACTTTGTCTGTGCTCAGGCGTGGTGAGAGTGAGACTGTGACAAGTCACTTTGTCTGAGCCTGCTCAGGCACGGTGAGAGTGGGACTGTGACGAGTCACTTTGTCTGACTGCTCAGGTGTGGTGAGAGTGGGACTGTGACAAGTCACTTTGTCTGAGCCTGCTCAGGCATGGTGAGAGTGGGACTGTGACAAGTCACTTTGTCTGAGCCTGCTCAGGCGTGGTGAGAGTGGGACTGTGACGAGTCACTTTGTCTGACTGCTCAGGCGTGGTGAGAGTGAGACTGTGACGAGTCACTTTGTCTGAGCCTGCTCAGGCACGGTGAGAGTGGGACTGTGACGAGTCACTTTGTCTGAGCCTGCTCAGGCGTGGTGAGAGTGAGACTGTGACAAGTCACTTTGTCTGTGCTCAGGCGTGGTGAGAGTGGGACTGTGACAAGTCACTTTGTCTGAGCCTGCTCAGGCACGGTGAGAGTGGGACTGTGACGAGTCACTTTGTCTGACTGCTCAGGAGTGGTGAGAGTGGGACTGTGACAAGTCACTTTGTCTGACCCTGCTCAGGCACGGTGAGAGTGGGACTGTGACGAGTCACTTTGTCTGACTGCTCAGGAGTGGTGAGAGTGGGACTGTGACAAGTCACTTTGTCTGACTGCTCAGGCGTGGTGAGAGTGGGACTGTGACAAGTCACTTTATCTGACTGCTCAGGAGTGGTGAGAGTGGGACTGTGACGAGTCACTTTGTCTGACTGTGCTCAGGAGTGGTGAGAGTGGGACTGTGACGAGTCACTTTGTCTGACTGTGCTCAGGCACGGTGAGAGTGAGACTGTGACAAGTCACTTTGTCTGAGCCTGCTCAGGCGTGGTGGGTGGTTCTTGTTCATCGTCGTAGTTACGCGGCTGGGGTTTATAACGGGCTTAGCGGTGGCAAGATGTTATCTACCTTGCCTGGTATACAGGAGGTCATAGGTTCGATACCGACCCTGATGCTTGTATATTTGGATTTGCCATGTTCTCCCCGTGGTAGTTTAGATTCTTCTCCAAGTTCTCCGGTTTTCCCCTCCACATTTAGAATTAACAAGCGTTTAGAGTAATTAGCTGCTTTAAATTTGCACATGGTAGTTAGCCATTCTTGTCAACGCAGGCTGGGAGCGTTTACACGGGATCATAGAACGTTTACTAAAGGTCTACCACAGTGGATTACAGTGAGGAAAAAAAGCATTTGATCCCCTGCTGATTTT
This sequence comes from Petromyzon marinus, assembly GCF_048934315.1. Classification (NCBI taxonomy): domain Eukaryota; kingdom Metazoa; phylum Chordata; class Hyperoartia; order Petromyzontiformes; family Petromyzontidae; genus Petromyzon; species Petromyzon marinus. Next base: position 11,133,375 of record NC_133678.1, on the reverse strand, counting down.
GTACGTTTGTCCACTGACAAAAGAAATGATCAGTCTTTAATTTTAATGGTAGGTTTATTTGAACAATGAGAGACAGAATAACAACAACAAAATCCAGAAAAACGCATATCAAAAATGTTATAAATTGATTTGCATTTTAATGAGGGAAATAAGTATTTGACCCCCTCTCAATCAGATAGATTTCTGGCTCCCAGGTGTCTTTTATACAAGTAACGAGCTGAGATTAGAAGCACACTCTTATGGGGAGTGCTCCTAATCTCAGAGTGTTACCTGTATAAAAGACACCTGTCCACAGAAGCAATCAATCAGATTCCAAACTCTCCACCATGGCCAAGACCAAAGAACTCTCCAAGGATGTCAGGGACACGATTGTAGACCTACACAAGGCTGGAATGGGCTACAAGACCATTACCAAGCAGCTTGGTGAGAAGGTGACAACAGTTGGTGCGATTATTCGCAAATGGAAGAAACACAAAAGAACTATCAATCTCCCTCGGCTTGGGGCTCCATGCAAGATCTCACCTCGTGGAGTTGCAATGATCATGAGAACGGTGAGGAATCAGCCCAGAACTACACGGGAGGATCTTGTCAATGATCTCAAGGCAGCTGGGACCATAGTCACCAAGAAAACAAATGGTAACACACTATGCCGTGAAGGACTGAAATCCTGCAGCACCCGCAAGGTCCCCCTGCTCAAGAAAGCACATATACATTCCCGTCTGAAGTTTGCCAATGAACATCTGAATGATTCAGAGGACAACTTGGTGAAAGTGTTGTGGGCAGATGAGACCAAAATGGAGCTCTTTGGCATCAACTCAACTCGCCGTGTTTGGAGGAGGAGGAATGCTGCCTATGACCCCAAGAACACCATCCCCACCGTCAAACATGGAGGTGGAAACATTATGCTTTGGGGGTGTTTTTCTGCTAAGGGGACAGGACAACTTCACCGCATCAAAGGGACGATGGACGGAGCCATGTACCGTCAAATCTTGGGTGAGAACCTCCTTCCCTCTGCCAGGGCATTGAAAATAGGTCGTGGATGGGTATTCCAACATGACAATGACCCAAAACACACGGCCAAGGCAACAAAGGAGTGGTTCATGAAGAAGCACATTAAGGTCCTGGAGCGGCCTAGGCAGTCTCCAGACCTTAATCCCATAGAAAATCTGTGTTTTGGGAGCTGACGGTTCGAGTTGCCAAACGTCAGCCTCGAAACCTTAATGACTTGGAGAAGATCTGCAAAGAGGAGTGGGACAAAATCCCTCCTGAGATGTGTGCAAACCTGGTGGCCAACTACAAGAAACGTCTGAATTCTGTGATTGCCAACAAGGGTTTTGCCACCAAGTACTAAGTCATGTATTGCAGAGTGGTCAAATACTTATTTCCCTCGTTGAAATTCAAATCAATTTAGAACATTTTTGACATGCGTTTTTCTGGATTTTGTTGTTGTTATTCTGTCTCTCACTGTTCAAATGAACCTACCATTAAAAATATAGACTGATCATTTCTTTGTCAGTGGGCAAACGTACGAAATCAGCAGGGGATCAAATACTTTTTTTCCCTCACTGTATGATGCATTGCCCATGACACAGTGCGGCCACACAGGTGCCTGTGACAACCTGGCATGTAAAGTGGTCACCCATCCAAGTACAATCTCAGCCCCGCTTAGTTTCTGAGGTCTGAAGATTTAGCGGCAGCAGGAGGAATCATAAGATCTCAAGTGGTGCAGTGGTGGCACTAGGCATCAGAAAATCAAAGCAAAGGCTCAGCGCCCCAAGCAGCTGAAGGAACCCTGGATTCATGAAAATATAGGGATGTATCAAACGTAATTTTTTATTCAAATTCTCTTAAAGCTAGCAAGCTAAATAACTTATCAGTCCCATTTGCTTCGTCTCTTCTCAATCTTGCATGCGTCTCTAATCTCAATACGTCTCTGTGTGTGCCTACATATCTCTAATCTCATTTCCCGTATCTCTTGTCTGCATTTATTTTCCCATCTCACTCGAATTTTTCTCATGAATTAGGTGTCTAGCGCCAATTATACTATTTTCATTTGCAAGAGTGACATGTATCACCAATGTGACAAAAGCTAATCAAATACCAATACAGTACAGCAATGAGGCGAGTAGAAATCGGCGCAAAAACAACTGCGTTGTCACGGCTAAAATCAATAACACTGCACAGACATAAATGAATGAGGAATGATACATTCCCCGATCGTAGTGAAATTTGCGATTGAGTTAAAGAAACGCAAAACAGCAAAGCGGCTAACAGGACAGCCTGGGCGCGAGCGGTGGGCCACACCCAATCAGACTGGATCGCGAAAGTCTGACGTGCGAACCATTACCCCTCAGCAGCAACAGCAGCAGCAGCGTCCCGCTGTTGCCGCTGGCCACCAATTTGCACGGGGAGAAAGCGGTGTGTGGGACAGACGCCCGCCCGTGTTGTGAAAGACAATCCTGCGCGCGCCGCCTCATTACCGCTGGGAGCTCCCCCAGCATGAGCGGTTTGGTTCACGTCTGGGTAAATATGCGGCGCCTTAACTTCGGGGACGGCGCGGGGGGGTGGGTGGGTGACAGCGCGCCTTTGGCTCTCCTCGCAGTGTCGCCTTCATTACTGAACGCAAATAAACAGAGGCGAGACAACCTGCAGGGCAGCCCCGCGCTAAAACCCTCGCCTCGATCGCTAAACCAACTTCTATTTCGTCATCGGTGAGGACGCGGTTTTTTTTTTCCCCTCGTGGGCCATCACAATTTATTTCATTCGTTGTGTAAAACAGTCGCTTCTCTGAGCTGATCATGCCTTTGCTTGCCAATCAGGACTCATCCCACCCTCTAGTGGAGTATTTGGAACACGGCAGCAATAATTTCTGGGCCATAATTGAAGGGCGCGATGCACATTGATGAATGTAGAAGGCGTCGGGGTATATATTTAAAGTGTTTATCAACAAAAGTTTGTCCTTGGATGGCTAAAGTCATATAAAGCAAACAACGAATATTTAAATAAAAACAAATATTTTATCGCCGAGTTAAAATTATGATAATACACCCCCCCCCCTCCCTCACACACGTACTGTTTTTTATCATGAGATGTTGTTTGACCATACCTCACCATGCTGGTCAGTGCATGTTGGTGAAGGGAAGGCCCAGACTAAATTCAGATATCATTCGCCACTGATGTTAGCCGTGGCCGCGAATACACTGATGGTGGCCGTGTTCATAGTTGCAGTGCGCTAACTACTATGCCACCACACCCCCCCCTATAGCTTACAGTATATTTTTGGTCGATATTTTAAGTTGGATGACCGCATACATATTTTTTTAAACTGTTCATTATTAGAAATTCTAGGGTTTTACCAAACAATGGCATTGTCCTACAACCGTCCAATGCGCATTCCTATCGCAGTGAGACCACGCTTCTCTGTGTGTGTCAGCTTACACAGACACGCAGACAAATATACACTTCACAATCTTACGCAATCATAATAGCATTATCTGGCAGATGAATGGCTTTGATGATGAGATGCTTGAACTCCTCTCACCAACCGAGTACAACTAAATCACCTATAGTCATGAGCTTTGGGTAATGACCGAAAGTGTGAGATCACGGGTACAAGGGGCCCGAAGTGAGGTTTCTCCGCAGGGCTGCTGGGCTCACTCCTCCGTGACCGGGTGAGGAGCTCGGTAATCCGGGAGAGGCTCAGAGTCGAGCCGCTGCTCCTCCGGATCGAGAGGACCCAGTTGAGGTGGTTTGGGCACCTTGTAATGATGCCCCCCGGTAGACTCCCCCTGTAACTCTACCGGGAAAGTCCCGCTGGGTGAAGACCCCGGGGCCGGCCCAGGACACGCTGACGGGACGATGTCGCTCGGCTGGCCTTGGAACGCCTGGGAATTCCCCGGAAAGAGCTAGAGTCTATGTATAGTAGTGTAGAGTGTATAGTAATATAGTGCTGGAGTCTGTTGCCAGGGACAGGGAGGTCTAGACCGGCCTACTCAACATGCTGCCGCCGTGACCCACACCGGCTCGAGCGGATTGAGAAGCGAACAATCAAACGAACAAATTCTCTTGGTGATATTTTTTTTTTTTAGGATCCATACATTGATGTCATGGACACACAAGAACACAATTTAATAATTGAACATCTGCCAAGGGCTATGAAGAGCTGTCACAACTGTGGCCTAGATGTCTCCGCATCGGGCTATCATCTTGCCTCACAACCCAATTACGGTGTCTAAGGACCGATGTTCTCCGTGTCAAATCGGCCTTCAGACCACCCCTGTAGCAATGCCGATAGTCATCTTGAATTTGAGAACCCCCGAGGATTGAAGGACAGATGAGCAAGGTGCTTCACTGTAAATGATAAACACTCTTCCCATCACTGTGATCTCTAAAATAAGACTGACTGCTTGCCACTGTCGCTAAAGATGGCTATGCACGGTCTACGTTCGTTATTTAAGGAATTTACTTGGAAATTACTGTCAAGATTTCGTGCCCTAATAATGTCTCATTTAATCATGTTCTTGTTTCTTTCGGTAAAGTCACGCAGATAGAAAATGAAAAAATAAAATTATAAATAAACATTTAAAACAAAGCAAAAATGCACGACGTTTCGGTCGCAACACAAGCGGCCTTCAGCAGGTGGAGAGAAGAAGACCGCTTGTGTTGCCGTCGAAACGTCGTGGGTTTTTTGCTTTTATTTTTTATTTTAATTTGTTTTTTACTTTTTATTTTATATCTACGTGACTTTACCGACAGAACCAAGAATGTGAATTCCTGCAATCACGAAAGTTTTTAGTCTCATGTAATCCTTTCCAATTCAAGACGTGCCTCATAATTGAACTGTTATATATCCCAAGATTAAACACTACATTGGAAAATCGTTATTTACATCTCACACAGTAACAATATTGATGTCTTGAATATCAGAATTGTCCCTTGTCTGTTTTAAATGGTCCTTGTTTCTTTTAATGCTTGTTTTAATTGACAATTGCACTCCTTTCGACGAAATTAGAGGATTGTTGCTTTAATAACACTTTACAAACGACTGCTGCTGTTAATTAATGTTCCTTATAAATTTACTTTATTCTGGAGTGGTTTTTAACATTTTAACAACGCAAGGTGTCAAAAATTTATTCTTTTCCCCAACGCTTAATTTATTCCAATTGCACTTTGGCCATCATGTCACGCTACATTAGTTTGTGGAGGTCTTTGCTCGCGACGCATTTAAACGGTGTTGGGAGTAGTCTCTGGAACCGGTGTTAAGACGCAAGACAAAAAAAGCAAAAACCCACCCACATATATCCGTATGGTTCGATTGAGACGAGTGCTGCTGATGAGGACCAACTGAGGTTAGAATGGTGCACCTGGAGCAGGGGTGGGGGAGTGGGGGCATGGGGAGTGGGGGGGGAAGCGTAACCAGCACCATACCTGGCCACCTCTATTTTCGCCCCCAGTGCTGATGTTTACATACCACACTGCGCACCCATTTAAGGCTGACGTGACCATGGCGAGACCCGAAAACAAGTTCAGATGCCGCTTGCCGGATGATGTTGTCCGTGGCCGGGAATGTAACTGGGGTCGCTGAGTTGGCAGCACCTGTAGGTTGACACCACTGCCCCACACAGGCGCACGAACACACAATGACAAAGAGAAAAACTTGTGGGGGCAAGTGCTGTTCGCTAGCGCCCACGAAAACCCACCACACGAGGGGGTGGGTGGCCAATGCCGCGACCTGCCGCCTTAGTCTCCCTAGTGGCGATGTTCAAACACCGCACCAGGTACTCATTTGAGGCCGAGTCGACCTAGGGGAGGCCCGGAAACGGGAATCGAACCCGGGTCGCCGGGTTCATAGCGCAGCGCGCTAACCGCTGCACTACCGCTCCATGCACGCACTAACACACGCACACACGCGCATTCACTGCTGTAAATTGCTTCTGTGGATTTCTATTGCAAAGATAATATTGCTGATTGGGTTCAAGGAGGCCTCCTTTATTTTCTCAATGACGTCGATCTGACCAGCCACCGAACAGTGGCTTTTCAGAATGTTCCCATCTTTGTGTTAAGCTGTTTAAGCCCAGGAAAAGATTACTGTCTGTCAGGATGAATGGGAAGGATAAGAAACTGTTTCTGTCATAGGCTTTTTCTCCCCTATTAAAATTCAACAGCGCTGGGTTTTTTGTGCATAGGTCTCACAAAATTCCACAGGTTGGACCACTTGCTTGTTACTCGTGAAGCATTAAATTCAACAGTCTTCGGTGAGAACAGACAACGAAACAGAGGCAACAGGTAGTGGAATCCCTGAACACTGGATCCTGGTTACCTGGCGCATTTTGGTGTATATATTATCACATTCTTTGGTCATATATTACATAAACTGGTGTATATTTCTTTGTGGTTCGGTTGTGCAGTGGTCTCAGAAGCACATGGCTCGCAAACGGAGCGTTGAGAGTTTTAAATCCCAATTAAGGGTAGACGCAGCCCTTGTACCGTTCGATAAAATAAGTGCCACTTTGTGGAAGCAGTCAACAGTGGTTCATTCTCCCCTCCCTGCCATAGGAATGTGGAATTTCCATTGCTGATGGAGTGTTGTAAACAGATGAGGACTGCCCCGCGCTCGAGTGAGCTGGAAGCCACCAGCGTTTATTTGTTGCGCAAGCCAATTTTATTTTATCTTACGGTGGTTTGATCCAGTTGCGTTCTCTGACTTGCCGACATGGCGTCTATTCTTTGAAAGCGTGCTGCCTTTAAAGTACTCCTTTTTCACACAGCACAGACGTGTGGTTTGTTGTACAAATCCCTTGACCAAACTCCCTATGAGCGACACCGTGGCACCTATGCTCGTGCGTCCGCCTCATGCACAGCGGCGCTGGGGTTTGACGATCGGCGCGCTAACTCTGCCCCCCCCCCCACCCCCCCCCCCCCCCCCCCGCAAACAGGACCCCGAGCTACAACTACGGGCCCAACCACGACAAGCACTGGTTCGTGAGCCACACGGGGCGGATGCTGCCCATCCACATGGAGTTCACCAATGTCCTCCAGCGCAAGCGGCTGCAGACGCTGCTGTCTGTCGACGACTCCGTGCAGAGGGTACACCACGGCCTCCTCCCTTGCGTTCGGCGGCGGTGGTGGTGGTGGTGGTGGCGGTGGTGGTGGCGGTGGTGGTGGTAGTGGTGGTAGTGGTAGTGGTGGTAGTGGTGGTAGTGGTGGTGGTGGTGGCGGTGGTGGTGGTAGTGGTGGTAGTGGTAGTGGTGGTAGTGGTGGTAGTGGTGGTGGTGGCGGTGGTGGTGGTGGTGTCGGTGGTGGTAGTGGTGGTGGTAATGGTAGTGGTGGCAGTGGTGGTGCCATTGTTGTGTCTGCAGTTGTTGGGGCAGTGGTGGTGCCAGGCAGAAGCAAACTCAGAGCAGGCTTACGGTCCCAGGCAGCTAAAATACATTTAAAGTTAATTTAAAGGCATGTTTTTTTTTAATTCATATATTGGGTTTTAAATGTTTTTGCGCTTGTGTGCAAAAATTATGTCGTGTATGAAGATGATGTTAATGAAGTTGACAATGAGAATGATGGCGGCCGACTCAAGTCTAGGTAGCCGTGACAATCAGTGCTTTTAATAGCAGGCTGAAAACATTTATTGTCTCTTCTGTTGAGTTTAATCTTTCTTTGTGCCATGCACGCTTCCGTTTCAGCTTTTTGCTGGATATGGCGTGTTACAAATCGTTGACGGTGATGATGATGACAGTGTTGATGTTGACTGCAATTATGTTGATTATGACGATGACAATAATGATTGATGATAATTAACAAAGACCCCTGTGACTGCCTAATAATTAACACACAGTACACCAGGAGTGGCGGACACGATGCGTCGATAACTTGAGCGTAGCCCTGGTGATGATCAAATAGGGAGACCACGGTCGACTGAGACATCTCAGATACATAGTTCCCAAGCTGTGTTGAATCTGAATCTACGTGAAGTATTAAAATTGGCCCCGGATATTCCATGGGCCTCAGATCTTTATTTAATTTAACAAATAATTTGGTCAAGGATTTAACATCTCGCCACGGTGGCAGATGTTAAATACCTCGCCTGGTAGAAAGGAGGGTCATGGGTTCGATCCCAACCATGACGCCTGTATATTTGGAGTTTGTATGTTCTCCCCGTGGTCACGTGGATTTTTCTCCGGGTCCGACGGTTTTTCCCACCACATTTAGAATCAACATCACGCGTTTAGGGTATTCGGTTACTGCTATAAGTGGCCACGTGATAAACCACCTAATTGAGCTATCATTTGTGGTGGCCAGGTCGCTCCTGAAGAAGAGCTATACAGCTCAGTGGGGCCTTACCTGGTAAAATAAAAAAAAATAGTTCATCGTTTAGTTTAAACAGTTCCCCTCTCCTACATTACACAGTCACAGTGGATGGGGAAAGAGGAATAATAGAGGCGGTGAAAAATGACACGAGTAACAAAGTCGCAATCACAAGAAATATCCTCTCGACGAAGCTCGCCAGGAGTCGACTCTCACGACAACTCCCTTAAGTTTCCAACTCGATCTGCCGACGAGTTAACGAACGGGACAGCGTAACAACTCGTCCCCCTGCCGGATGCCCCACGCCCAGATCTTCACCATGCTGGAGGAGACGGGAGAGCTGGACAACACGTACATCATCTACACGGCCGACCACGGCTACCACGTTGGGCAGTTTGGCCTCGTCAAGGGGAAGTCTCTCCCCTACGAGTTCGACATCCGCGTGCCCTTCTACGTGCGGGGGCCCGACGTGCAGCCTGGAATCAGGTAAGCCGGTTGATCTCGCCACAAAATTAACAACAGAGCCCCGCGGTCCGTCGACATTGTACTTTGTACTCTGGGCCATGTCCTTTCTCGAGGACGTCGGCGATCGTGGCCTTCCATTGAACTCTGTCCACGATATTAGTCAGGGATAAACGTCAATACTCTCTGGCCACGTCTCGATTGGCAAATACAGCAGCGGTTTACCACGGCCGTCTGCCGGTTTTATGTTGGGTTTACCCGCGTAGACTTTGGTTCACAATCTAGCCGGCAAGGCTGCGGGTGGGAGACTATTCAGATGTTGCCCTTATCACCGCTCTAGCCACTGTTGCCGTCGCCATCGTAAATGCCATTCTCATGGTCACCGTCATGATCGTCATCATCACCATAGTAAGCCATGTTCACTCTACTGCTGGATTAAGGCCTTCCCAAGCCACTACCATCTCACACCTCCGATTAGCGCGGTTGGCTACGTACGGTATGAAAGAAGTTCAACATACATAGATGCATCACTCACACACCTGCAATGTAATCATCCACCCAGCGCCTGCACATGTGCCGATTTCTTTGCTCCATCTCCCCCTGTGGACGTCCTCTTGGATGCGTTACATCCCTCTGCTGCCACTCGGTCGCTGTTCTTGACCTATGGCCATCGTCACCACTCGCGGCGTGTCCTGACCAAGCCCACTTACGTTTCGGAATATTTTCAATGACGTCTTAAACCTGCATGTGCTCTGCAATCCACGTGTTCAACTTTCTGTCCATCAATGTCATTTCAAGGATGCTTCTCTGTATACTTTTCAGTTTTTTTCTCTCACTGTCGATATTCTTCACAAATAACCGTGTCCCTGATCCATATTATAGCAGAAAACCTACAACGTGTCAAGATACACGTTTATATTTGTCATTCTCATAGTCATCGCTGCTATCATCAACATCAACTCAATATATTGGCAACGAGGTGCCTCTATGAGACTGCAGTGGGTAGTTTTTTTTTTCTGACAGGCAAAGTTGTATAGATGCTAATGCTCTCCCCGTGGTCTCGTGCGCATTCGAGATTACTGAACAAAACGCTCACTCGGCGAAGGACACTTGCGGCTCATCTAAGCAGGCTCGGGTGAGAACAACAACAATAATAATAACAATAACTAAAGTTCCCTAAACACAGGGGGAGACAAAGTCAGGATAAGCTCAATTGAGCGTCACCAGCGGGGTGAGGTCGACCCCTCCGTTTCCATGACCCACTGCCCTGCATCATCCCTACGTGGTTCTCATGTCTTTCACGATCGCTCTCGAAACCATGCGGCTCGGCATGGTTTCGAGAGCGATCGTGAAAGACACGATCGCTCTCGAAACCATGCCGAGCCGCATGGTTTCAGCCCGCCCAGGCAAGTGGCCCCTGGTTAATTTTCTGGCTTTTCCCAGAACAGGCCGGGGGCCTGGGACTTCCCTCGACGCTGCCCGTCGCGATTGTCCACAGCCCTGTCGTGCGACGTGCAACAATCCCTCTTTGTGTGTGCTGCGCCGGTCGCTCGCGTTGTTTGGCCATTCGCAGGATCCCCCAGATCGTGCTCAACATCGACCTGGCGCCCACCATGCTGGACATCGCCGGCCTGGACGTCCCGGCCGACATGGACGGGAAGTCGGTGCTCAAGCTGCTGCTGCCCGATCGGCCGACGAACCGGTGGGTGAGCGAGCGGCCGTGACGGGACGCGGCTCGTTGTCAGAGATTCATCGCTTCCCCTACCCCCCCCCCCCACTTCCTCGGTCAACGTGGGCCAAGTTGATTTAAAACGTCGGAAATAGACGGCGCGGTGCCGCGTGCGTTTTTTGGCGTTTTTGCCGCGTGATCCACGTGCGTTGGCGTCTGCCGTCCTGAAATTAAACCAAGCCGCTGACAAGAAATCGTAATAAAAAGCGGTCAACCAACACATGCTGAGCAACAGCCATCGGACTGCACACAGAAAATTAAGCAATAATGCAGGATTACTGATATCTTGGAAGCTGCCACGGTGTAAGGGTTAGCACGCGGGACTTGCAATCTCGAGGTCGCCAGTTCGATTCGATGTCCCGTTGCGGGAGTTGAATGACGGTGCAGATTTTTTGGATCTCCCCCACTCGCCTCTGTCCACCGGGTGGCACAAATGGTGAGCCACCGGTTCGGCGTGGAAGAAGAGACCAAAATATTCTCGAGAGGTTCCCCTCATTAGTTTCTCGCACATTGGCACTAGCAGACAATTACAAAGCTAAGCCACTACCTTCAACCGACACCTGCCTTTAGGCGTTCTCGTTACACCGACACGTGGCTCAGGCACGTTAACTGGCCACGAGCACTGCGTCTATTCCATCGCTGGAACGGCAGCCTGACAGCTCCTCGCGATGCCGCTTGTGGTTCATCGCAGCACCGCACAGCGCTGTGCTACACACCGCGCTGCAAGTCTCACGTGTGTAGCGCAGCGCTGTGCTACACACGTGCGACTTGTAGCACAGCGCTGTGCTACACACAGCGCTGTGCTACACACGTGGGACTTGCAGGGTCCCCCACAATGCGCAGGCCGCGCTGCTCGCAACGAAAACACGACGTTCGCTGTGTCGCGCCATGCGCACCCCCCCCCCACCCCCCACCCCCTCGATCGTGGACGAGAGTGATTCGGGGGAGGGGAGGGGGAAGTGCACGTGCTTCAAATCCCAGTTGGTGACTCCTCAAAGCTCTTTCTTTGATCCTCTGCTCCAATTTAATTGCTCACAGTCCACGCGAGAGGCATGTGTACCGTGCGTGTATGTTGAATTTCTTTCGCACCGTACGTAGCCAACCGTGCTAATCGGAGGTCATTCCACCACAGGTTCCACCCGAGCCTGAGAAAGATGAAGTCGTGGAGGGACTCATTCCTCATCGAGAGAGGGTACGAGCGTGTGCTCCACCACCTCAGTGTTGTTCTTGTTTTTTGTTCAATGTGACCTGCAGCGTACTTAATAGCCGTGTCTGGGAAATATTATGCCGTCCATTCGATAGACACTTTATATTATTTCACGAAAACTTCAAAAAACACGTTCGTGCCTTTTCAGTATTTTTTTTCGAGGGAGTCTATGGGCTACTTATTGCTCTGCTATGTCACGCATCTGTCCATCGATCTGTCTCGCCACCTGAAAAATACTTTACATGATCTCATGAAAAGTGCAAAGCCCCTAAGTCGTTTGCTATGAAACTTACACACAGATTCATTAATATTCATGCCCAGATCTGTGGGAAGGATTGCCCATAAAAACATTCCTTTAAAAAATGTGCACTTTCCGTGGGTTTACCAGAGCACTTAGCATACGTGCATTTAAACGCGTGCGTGTGGCTGTTAGGTCTTGCGCCTAATGGCGTGGAAGCTCCCTTAGTGCATTCACTTCTGCAGCATATTTTTTTGTATTGTGGACTCGAAGGGACTTTCACCGTCGAATATCCTCTTTGCGGTATGGCAAATATGATCCTACCCTCCTTTGCAAGTATGTTTTATATGTCCGTGTATGTGTATGTGTGATTGTGTGGGGAGCGGTGGTGCAGCGGTGAGCGCACTGTGCTACAATCCCAGTGACCAAAGTTTGATTTCCGCTGACAGTCAACCCCAGTGATGATTACATCTGAACTGGTCTTGGGCCTTGGAGCCCTCCCCTAGGTCGACCCAGTCTCATATGAGTACCCGGTGTGTAAGCAGGGAGACAAAGGCGGTCGGGCGTGGCATTGGCCGCACGCCCCCTCGTGTGCCGAGCCGGCCTTCATCGCCGCTCTCCGCCAGCACTTGCCCCAAGAGTCTATTAAGGCTGCACGGGGAATCTTTTTCCATGTCTCGTGTAGGAAGTGATGGGGTTGTGGTTTGCACACTTCATTACAATCCCAGTGACATGGGGCCCACTTTCTGACGGAGCACAACATTAGTCGGACGGCACCACCACCACCACCACCACCCCCCGCCCCCCCCCCACCACGTTTCACTCGGGCAACAAAATAAGTACTTTGCATTGTACGAATAAACAATCAGTACTGGGCAGAGAAGGGTCGTTACAGATCGACGTCTAAGCAACGGGACGCAAGCGCAACCCTTTTAAACGGCAGGGCTCTCAGTGCTGTACGCAACGGTGGATACGTTAATTAATAATAATAATAATAAAAAAGTAACGAGTTCACGTGCGATCTCGGTGACCCTTAAACTACTTGTCGCGTGACTTCATAGCTTTATTAGGTGCTCACTGACAGCACTTTGTCTATACAAGTATATGCATATGACCGTATACGAAGCTAACGGAGGGTTGCACGTAATGAGTTTGTGTGTTGTGTAGCTGTATGCAAAAGACAAGAAAAGACAAAGATCCCCCGTATAGGCTAAACAGACTGTTGGGGCAAGTGCTGTTCGTGAGCACCTATGAAGGCCGGCATGGCACACACGAGAGGGGGTGGGTGGCCAGCACCACGCCTGGCCACCTTTTTCTCCCCAGTGACGATATTTGCACACCGTACGAGGTGCTCATTTGAGGCTGACTCGACCTAGGGGGAGGCCCAGGACCGGTTCAGATAATCGTCACTGGACCGGGTTCGTAACGCAGCGCGCCAACCGCTACACGACTGTGCCGACACACACACACACACACGCACACATCCCTGCGAGCGCCGGACCCACGCGTGTGTTCACGCGCGTGCCTCTTTGACGGAACGCTGTGTGCGCATCGGGCCTGCAGGAAGATGTTCCGTGTGAAGGATGCCAGTGGCTCTGCACACACCAACCTGCTGCCCAAGTACGAGCGCATGCGGGAGATCTGCCAGCGGGCCGAGTACCAGACGCCCTGCCAACAGCCCGCCCAGGCAAGTGGCCAGCGTTCCACCTCTCTCTCTTTCACACACACACACACACATAAAGACAAAGATCCCCACCCCCGAATAGCCTCAACATACTTTTGGGACAAGTGCCGTTTGCGAGCAGCACTTATGAAGGCCGGCACGGCACACGGAGGGGGTGGTTGGCCAGCACGACGCTCCAGTCGCCTTTGTTTCCCCAGTGCCTATTATAATAATAAGTTATAATTGTAAGGCGCATTTAATACGTAGATCCCAATATGCCTTGCATGGAAAGCAGCTAATAAACAGAACCAGGGTAAACCGCCAGAACTAGGGGATAAAAACCAATTGGTGTCTTAAGATGGACTCGCATATCTGGTACAATCGTCACCGGTATTGGCCGCCGGGTTTGTATTCGCAGCGGGTTAACCTTTACCCTACCCCTCGCTCTCTCTCACACACACACACACGACGTTTCCCATCCTTGCCCCTCACTCGCCGTACCAGCCAAGGCCCCCTTCAAGTTCTTTACTGCTCGGTTATCATTCTCTAACCAGTGGCAGGGATTTTAGTCGTCAATAAAAATCCGTGAGTAGCAGGGGAGTGCTCAGAGCAATACAAAGTCAGTGTATTGCAGGTCAAGTTCACGCACGTAGGGGCTTCACCCCCCGAGCAAGGAGTTTATAAATCAAATCAAAAGCTAATTCATATTATCCTGGGCTTTTTGTGTGTGCAGTCGCCGGTGATCAGAGTCGGACGATTTAATCACCGCACTTGAAAATACATTTTTAATGCAGCCGGCAAAAACCGAAGATTCGAACCCAGAATCGCAGCGGTGCCCGCTCAGCGGCCCTGTGTTTATTAACCCCACAAGCCACCGGGTGACCCCCGTGTCCGTCACCCTCACATCTGTCTCACGGTCTCAATGCCTCCACCCTCCGCCCGATGCCCCCCCCCCCCACCCCCGACACACCCCAGAAGTGGCAGTGCGTGGAAGACAGCCTGGGCAAGCTGCGTCTCAACAAGTGCAAGAGCTCGCCGCCGCACGGGAGCGTGCGCCGCACCGCGGGCGGCGGGCGGAGCGCCCTGCGGGGCAGGGGCCGCTTCGCGCAGCGAGGGGGCGGCCGCGAGAACGACGACGACGACGACGACGACGACGAGGTGGAGGGTGAGGAGCGGGAGGATGGAGGCGAGTGCGCGTGCCCCGAGAACACGGGGGGAGCCCTGATCCCGCGGCTCAGCAAGGCCGAGCGAAGGAGCCAGCGCAAGTTCCTCAAGACTCACCTCACCCAGAGTAAGGGCCCCGGGGCGAGGCGGTCTCGTGGAAACTGCCGCGTTACTAAACGGGTGTGGTACGACAAAGAGACAACGTCACGATACGAGATCTGTTTTTGTCCGGCGTTCGTTCTTGCCGTGGCTGTCGCCCCATGTGTGCACGGAGGACAGCCGCCACTGGTATTAAATATTGCACCAGGATTTATTTGGACAAGGTGATAAGAATTCCAGAAGGTGGGGGGGGGGGGTGCCAAAGCCTTCGGTAGGTAGGGCTGTGCCCCGACAGGGCCGTCTACCGCCGTTCTGTCTTTTATCTGCTGCTGTCCTCTCACCGACTTAGTCAGCATCTGTGCAAATTGAATCCCGAGCAGGTGCGTTTTTTTTTTCCCCACTTCTCCTTCTTCTGTCGTAGAAGCAGAGCAACAACTACAATTTCACGTTCAGGAGGCCAATCCAGATAACCGCACTTCGCCGGCGAGGCTCCCTTAATAATGCTCAGTTCGAGGATCCTCGTGCCAGGGCCTATCTTTGCACGTCGTTATTTGGCATTGAAGAGGGCCATTGGCATGGCTCGTCTTTTGTTGTTGTTGTTGTTGTTCTGGAGACTGGGAGATCGATGATCGATGTTCAGTTGCCACGTTGATGTAAATTCGTCGTGATTTCTCACTTAACAGAGTGGGCTGCGCCACAGGCTTCCATCTTCCACTCCAATGCCGCAGCCGCACGTGGATGGCACACACAGAATCCCTTGGGGCATTCATTAATGCACGGTGCTCCTCCTGTGAGCCTTGCCATCGCGAGATATAATTTTTAAAATAATAGGCTCTTTACTTGGAGGCTCTTATACAAAACCACTTAGAGGCGCTCATTACGATAAAAACAGTACCGTTTTTAATGTCTCCGCACTGATTCCTTTCATCGTGGAATGTTTCCACAAAGCGTCCGCATTTGTTGAATCTCCTATTGCGTTTGTCGAGCTGTCTCTCTCATCCGTCTTTCATCATGTGTACTCGTCTTTCTTTACTTTTGTGTGTTCTTTTCAAATTGTGCACATTTATATCCTGCAACACAACACACACATAAACACGCCACCTTACGCAAACGCTAATAGCCCCTTCCCACACTGCGAGTCCATGCACAGAGGGGTGACGGAGACGACGTGCGGAAAAACACCGCAACTTTTTACTCAAATTAATCAACGCCAACGTGACAGGCATGGGCACGGAGGGGCGGGGCGGCGGGGCGGAGGGGGGGTGATGTAGCGAGTCAACTCTCAACCGGGATTTGAACTCGTTGTTTTTTTTCAATCGCCCGATGTCCGCTCTCGCAGGCTGAGCCGCCTGACGCCCGGTTTGCCTTGACTGAGCGAGATCGCAAAAGACGGAGCGTGCATTGTCGCGGCCTCAGTGGGCAACACGGGGCTCCCAGAGGTCGTGCACCATCTGCCGCTCGGCACCAGGGCCAATTGCAATCAGGCAGGCAGGCGGGCTGCCGCTTTTCTTCCGACGTTACATTTTTCGGAACTTGACGGGCCGCGTTATTTCGACCAGTGAGCGATTCAGTATGGAAATGAAAAATTGCTCGTTCGTGTCGCTCGGATTTTTTTTTATTTCCGTTCGTGGTACACGTGTAGTCTTTGAAGGTGGGTTGTTATTTTTTTTACTCACTCAAAGACTAAATATTGCAAAGTAATTATGTTTAGTATGGTAGTATCTCTGTACTGCAAAAAAAAGCCATTTTTGGCTTGTGGATATTGCATGAGTGTATCAAGTGTGGGGCATAATTACTTGCTGTTGCTGGGGCAGTGCTTGATTATGATGTTTTGTGATGGCAAACATACATCAGTGTCTCCTCAACTTACGTAAACTCATCTCGATGCCCAAAAGAGCAATGTGGCAACACTCATCTCCATAGGCCACCCTCTGAGCTCGTGGAAATTCCAAATTCCCAAAATAGTGAATGGCATTTGTCAGCAACAGAAAGGAACTGATTTCCACATTTGTCTATTTTTTTGCGCGCGGGAATCATTCATTGGTGGAACATTTAAAAATATGTACACAGGTTGCTCAAATTTGTTTTAACACTTATACGGGACTATCGTTTTTAATGCAAAAAGAACTGATAATACACTGTAACATGATAACAAGTGTAATGTGAATTGCTTCAAAAAGTCAAATAGTCTCCCACTTGTTCGCCATCGTTGTCAACACGTGGCCTGGAATCTTCTCCACGTGGTCTCCAGAGCCCGCAGGCGGCAGCACGTGTCACGTGGCGTTGTTGCAAATTCTCAGAAGTGTTAACATTTTATTGAAGCACCTTGTATATTAATCGAGTATTTATACCCTAAAATAGTCACAAAATACGTTTTTTTTTTCAAGCGAGGTCTGAGTTTCAATAGTTAAAGTAAACAACAAAAGCAAGTGAGATGCACTGGGTGCTGTGACTGATGGATATATCATCATCATCATATTCCGACTGCACCTCCCATGAAGTTAATCTCAATACGACTTGTGGCAGGGGAGCCCCCAGTGGCAGCTATCCCTGTGAGGCACAGGATGAGTCCAGCGCCAGCCAGCGAGTCGCCGTTAATATACGGTGGCGAGATGTTAGCTACCTCGCCTGGTATACAGGAGGTCATGGGTTCGATCCCAACCCTGATGCCTGTATATTTTTAGTATGCGTGTCTCTCTCCCCGTGGTCACGTGGATTTTTTTTCTGGGTCCTCCGGGTTTTGCCTCCGCATTTAGAAACATGCATTTAAAGTGTCTGGCTGTTAGAAATTTCAACGTGATGAGCCACTTCGTGGAGCTATCATTTGTGGCCAGGTCGCTTCGGAAAAAAAGCTACATCGCTCATTGAGCCTTACCTGGTAAACTAAAAATTGTTAATAGTTTAGTTATATTTTTATATATAGTGGGGGGGGGGGGTGGGGTGGGACATTGTTGCTATGTGGCTTCCCAATTAAGCAATTCGCGAAATGATTGATGAAATTTGACAAACTGGTAACGGCATTCTTCGCTGGCTGCGTGTGGCCAGAGTACAAGCCCCGCTTCCTGCGACCCCGAGCCGTCGAGCTCTCGGAGGAGGACCAAGAACGAGGAGAAGAAGAAGAAGTAGAAGGAGTAGAAGACGGAGACACCTCGGAGGAGGAGCTAGAGAATCCGGGAGATCCACCGAATGGACCGGCTGACCTCGACGCCGGACAGGAAGAGTCTGGCGCCCACGAGGCCGTCAGGCGGCTCTCCCGGCGGCACGCGGCGCCGGGCAGGGGCGGCGGTGGCTGGCCGCAGGGCCGGGCGACGCGCGTCAAGGCCACCAAGAAGAAGGGTCTGCTGAGCCGCAAGAAGACCATCGCGCTGTCTCCATCGCACAAGGTCACGCGCAGGTAGCCCGACGCCGCTGTCGCTCGGGAAGTTTGTGCATGAGCGTCTTTGTCGCTTTGTTGTTGTTTTCGTCGGCCTGTAACTTCTCACTGCTGGGAAAAGCTGTTCCCCCCCTATATTATTCCAAAGTGGACATCTGTGAAAACGATCTTCATAGCTCATCGGATTCCTCCAGTCCTGATTCTGAGCATGGGGTGGTGCTAATAGTGGTGGTGTTGTTATCCGTGAAGGAGCTTGCGGCGGTGCTCATCTTTGGTTATGGCCCCGGTGCGGATTCCACATTGCTATGGTAGAAGCCAGACACTCCATAAAACAACCATTTTGATTTAGAGCTTTCGTGACTGCAGTAATTCATATTCTTAGCTCTTTCGGTAAAGTCACGTTGAAGGGAAACAATAAAATAATAAAATATATATAAAACAATAACAATTTTCACGACGTTTCGACCATAACACAAACGGTCATCATCAGGTGTGAAAAAACCAACGGCAAGAAACATCAAATGGCAAGAAACATTTGGTTGTTTTTTTCACACCTGATGATGACCGTTTGTGTTATGGTCGAAACATCGTGAAGAAAATTTTATTGTTTTATATATATTTGATTATTTTGTTGTTTCCCTTTAACGTGACTTTACCGAAAGAGCTAAGAATATAAAAACAACCATTGTCACATGGAGCGTTTGTGATGTATGTAGCTTTTATGACCGTTGAGGTGGTGCTTCGGGGTTATAACAACAATGTCCTTTATGCAGGGAAGACTCAAAGAGGATCTTATTTGACAGGTGGTGACCGATTCATTTCACGTTCGTTTAATGTAAATACACTCAAAGTGTCTCTTAGACTACGCGAACATGGGATGGTGGTGCTCATTTACATTGGAGGAACTGAACTGGGAGTGAAAATTCCACATTTCTATGCTGGGAGCCAGTCTTGCATCAGGCTTTCACTGCTTATTTTGTATGCCCTCATGGGTCACAAACTGACTAGCTGGACTACCGCCCCTTTTGAGTTAATGAATTCCTCGTTAGATGACAGAAGGAGATGTATGCAAGCGGTAGAGATGTAGTGGGGCGAGAGAAATGTGGACGAAAGATCGAGGTGTAGTGAAATGGGAAGGTGAGAGTTACAAATGAGATGTAAATGTGGTGAAATGAGAGCTGTGTAGACAAGACACGGAGATGCAGTAAGAGGAGACATTAATGAGCCTGATTAAGATACCTTTTACGTCATGTTTATTAGGATTTGAATTCACGCTGATATTTGGCGCATCCTTATTTTCGTCGGCTGCTTGAACTGCTTGGGATCCTGAGCTTTTCCCTAGTTGGCTCATGCCTCGCACAGCCACTTCTTGCAGCCTGGCCTCACTGCGAGAGGCTTCTCACGTAAGGTGACAGATCTCCTCTCGCCGTGAATAAATTTCCTCTGGTGCTCGCGCGCGTGCCCTTTGATGTGATTCCACCGGAGCGGATACCACTCGCGCTGCACGCATAAATGAAGAGAGAAAAAAAAAAACACGCACGAATGAGCGGAGGAATGGGTGAAAGAATTCACTTAAAATAAACAGAGCAGTGTGGGCCTCGTTCCTCTGGCCCGCGTCGATGCACACGTGCAAAATGAAATGGGCGGAAGCGCTCGGCGTTCACCAAATGCATCGGTTTCTCAAGCGCGAGGGCCGTTCGCTAACTTTTGATGTGTGCCGATGTAAAGGTTTCAATCATCGCAATTTCACGCCACGTCGTTTTACATTCTCAAACTCACGTTTCCAAAAAGCGTATTTATTTCTTCACTTCAAATTCACCTTCAACAATTGCCCTGGACATGTGTGTACTATATGCGGCTCTGTTCTTGAACCTTTACAAAATGTGGTACGATTTTAATGGGGGGCAGCTCCCACGGATTTCTTTCTTGCCCAAGCCCGGCCTGCGAGCCTCTTATTCCATGTGCTGATGCCGCCCGTGCAGGTGTTATATTTTCTCCAACAACACGGTGGGCTGCGATAACGTGGTCTACTCTTCCATCAAGGCGTGGAAGCATCACAAGGGCATAGTGGAGCATCAGGTAGGGCAATTGCAGACGACAGAACAAGGCAAAGGCAAAGATCCCCCGTGTAGCATTAACATACCGCTGGGGCAAGTGCTATTAGCGAACACCCCCGAAGGCCGGCACGGCACACGAGGGCGTGGGGTGGCCAGCGCCACGCCCGTCCGCTTTTGTCTCCCAAATGGCGATGTTTGCACACTGCACCAGGTACTCATTTGAGGCTGAGTGGACATAGGCGGGGCCCAGGATATATTCAGATAATCTTCACTGTTGATGGGTGTGAGCAGGAATCGAACTCGGGTCGCGGGGTTCATAGGGCAGAGCGCTAAACCGCTACCCCACCGCCCCCTGGACACACGCACACATACAGCGCAGTGCACCACCGGCCAGAGGCAAACACCCACGTGCGCACACATACAGATAGAGAGCCTCGCAAACATTTGCCTGCAGCGTTATAGGCTGCTGGAGCGAGCGATGTTAGCAAGCGCACATTAAGGCACGTCACAGGATAGAGGTTAGGCGAGCGCTACACACCGTCCCTGCCACCTCCGGCGCTCCGCGTTGCTGATATTTCACCAAACTGCCACGTGAGTTGATGTACAAATCCTAGGTGGAGTTGACTCGGAGAATGCACACGTATACATTTGTACATATATGTGCACCCGCATGCCTTCAAGGCACGCAGATACACCTAAGCATGCAGCCACATTAATAGAGATTTGTGCACGTGTAACCTGCACACATTACACACACTCCGTGCGTGTCCCAAACAGAGATAATCATGTTTAACACGAAGGCTTTCGCCTGATGAAGCTGGTGGTCATCACCAGCGACACGTCGTTCTCTAATTGTAAATGCTGTGGGTTTACTCTTCAACACACCGGTGTGCTGAAGTAGCAACTGGTTGGCACGTTTTGTTTACGTGACAAACTTTACTAATTGGCGCGGATGGTGGAAGGTTTACGACACATTTGTGTTTACACGATATTCTAGGAGGATTATATTCTGTGGTTATAACTGCATAAATCCAAACACCAAAATTTGTAATGTTTTGCCCACTGAAATTATAGACTGAAGGCTTATTATAATCAGTCTAAAGTTCTATATTGGTTTAAGTCTTGTGCCAAACACTTACTAATGTATGATGCTTACCATTGGTGAAATTAAGTAATGTACCTCCTGGGCAATGCTGCTGCTGGATAAAGATCTCCCCACAAGCATGTCCATCATGGGGGCTCTTCGACCATACTTCACCATGCTGGTCAGTGCAGATTGGTGAAGGAAGAGGAGCAGGTCCGGATAAATGTTATCACTCACTTCATTATGTTATAGGCATTACCCGGGAATATAACTGGGGTCACGGGGTTCAGAGCGCAGTGCACTAACCACTGCGTTACCACTCTCATCCCCCGCTCAGTCACCGGTACGTATTGTGCGTATGCATATGTAAGTGGAATGGAATTGAATGGTGCTTCTATGGACCCGGCCAGATTGAAGCTCTGCAGGACAAAATAAAGAACCTGAAGGAGGTGAAGGGGCATCTGAAAACCAAGCGCCCTGAAAAATGTCACTGCGAGAGAAAGAGGTTTGTTCTTCCACTGCACGTCGAGGCGCTCGCGACGTCCGGATTGCAACGCCGAGCAAACTTAAACCGACAGAAAGTAAGATGATTGTCTGAAAATAAAAAAAGAAACCTGCCTTTTAACTACCAGTTCTATAATTGCATGATGTGATTGATGTCGTCGCACATCAATTTGAGGTCAATTGCAAGATTTTGTCTGTCTCTACTTTTCAGTACCCTACCCCCATTAAAACGTGAAAATTGCCCCTTTACCGCCTAAGCCTTTCTCGGAGATGCAAAGGGTCGTTTATATTATTTTACTGATGAACAGAGATTGTTTGCCCCGTAATAATCTCACGCGCGTATCTGTGTTGTTGTTGTTTTTTTTTCAGTTACTTTACAAAAGGCAAACTATTTAACGCCAAAACGCACCTGAAAGTCGACACGGAACATCCTTTCAAGTGAGTGTGCTTGTGGGTGTGTGGTCCCGCCATGGTATGTCACTCGGAGACTTTGGAAATCCAACATAATTGGGGATTCTTTTTGAAAGTCCTTTGCTCAAAAAAACCTTGTGATTTTTTTTTCTTTCCCCGCGCGCGGCCTTTTTGAGCCCAGAAATGTACATAATTTCCCCCACTCGCATTGTGCAAAGGAATGCCCCACAGTCCCATCCTATTGTGCAAAATAAATTGTTGGAAATCGCCGGGATTTGAAATAATAGACTATGCGCGATATAAAGAATGGGGCTGCTCCTTTTCGGCTGTTGCTCTTGCGTTTGTTCCCTGTGTATCGCCCAATGGCATACTCGTTACTTTCAAACAGCTGTGCAAATGTTATCCTTAACCAAAAAAGCTGGAATTTTCAACAAATGATTGTGTTTTTCAACAAACGGATGTGGTCCCGTCTGAGATCAGACTTATATTTATAAGACTGCATGCGCATAATGGACTGTGTAGATGTGCAGAGAGCGGGTGGGCAGTGCGCGACGTTTAGAGTGTCGTGCGGTGAGGGGTGGCTTGGGGTGATGGGAGCACACCGTTTTCTGTCTCAGTGCTCGTAGGCGTTACCGAACGGGGGGGGGGTTACCGCTGCCCGTGGCTCTGAGCCAAAGGTTTGAGAAATCTCCGCGCGTTACGAGAGCTAAGAGCGCGATTTGATTAATTGCGCGATAATAGCGGGTTGCTTGAATGACAAACGTTTGGTGAGCAAGTGCTAAGGGCCTGTAAGCTTGTCGGCACATTCTGTCCGTCCGCTTGTATCAATACGATACACGCGTTCACGAGAGCCGATTGGTGCGTTCTTCCACTTGAAGCTTCCGTCCGTCCGTTTCTTGTGAAAATACACGAATACGGGTTACATTAAACTATTTCGATAAATTTATATATATTTGCAAACTCTACACTGAAATGCGTGCGCACGTGTGCGCTAACAGAACTTACCCCGACAGTCCGTATAGCCGTACGGCGAACTTGCATTTACCGTTTTTGTACGGGTAGCGGTCGCATCGTTGATAGCGCAATGCACTCCTATCCCAGCGACCCAAGTTTTGATTCCTGCTGACGGCCAACATCGATGACGAAACTATAATTGTCACATGTAATATCTCCACCGGCTCTGCCCCTCCCCTCGGTCGACTCGGAGTGCCTGGTGCGGTGTGTAAACATCGGCACTGGGGAGACAAAGGCGGCCCTGCGTGGTGTTGCTGGCCACACACCACCACCACCGTTGGGGGGACAAGTGCCGTTTTGACAAACAGCGGTCTGTAAAATGTTATATGGGGAACCTTTGTCATTTGTGTGTGTGTGTGCGTGTGCGTGCGTGTGCGTGCGTGTGTGTGCGTGTGTGTGCGTGTGCGTGCGTGTGCGTGTGCAGGGGTCCTGAGCAGGAAGCCAAGCCCTGGCAGAGGCAGTACAACATGGAGAAGCGCAAGAAGAAGGAGAGGAAAATCCTGAAGAGGCTGAAAACAGGAGACAACTGCAACTTCCCCGGGCTCACGTGCTTCACGCAGGACAGCACGCACTGGCAGACCCCGCCGTACTGGACCCGTACGTCCTGCGCCCCGCCGCAGCCACGCACACCCGCCGCGTCGGCCACGTGACCCGGTCGCGCATTGCCAACCACCCGGCTCGACAGCCACTACAATAGGGGTTCATTCATTCGTTGGCTCATGTCGGTGGTTCTTTACCTGGGGCGCACCCACCCACCCACCACCACCACCCACCACCACCACCCACCCCCGGGGGTGCGAGACACGGCCAGACTTTTTTGTTAGGAGGTAAATCGTCGAAACCGAAATTAAGCAAGGGCACTTCAGTACAACTACTTTGTTTAATCAAACCTATGTATGTATTAACATAATAACAAACAAAACAAAAATTTCGCGTGAGATCCAAAGGAGCGCAAGGCTGCAGTTAAGGTTAAGAACCACTGGCTTATGCTGCCCCGATTTTCGCTTATCCTTCTCTGCTGCCCCCCCCTGCCATAGAATGGAACTCTCCAACCCCTACTCCCACCTCCATCTGTGCTATCGGCTCCCTGCCCTTGTTAAGTCCCATGCTCACGACTTTCCCTTTTGTCGTCCTGCCTATGAGCGACTGCCCGCCGCTTTCAAAACGAATGCGGGTCCCATTCAAATAATTAATAAATAGTAATCAGTGGCTGTACTATGGATTTACTCATCGCTCCATAGTAATGTGGAATATTCGCCACGGCTCAGATCTGTAAGGAGGAGATAAGTGCCTGCCATAGTTTGGGTAGAAAACCTCATTCAATTTGCCATCTATAATACAAGTGTTTTTGGGTTAGATCGCATAAATATATTAATGCGTCATTAAACCCGCCACCACCCGACACAGCCAATTAGTGAGATTTGTCACGTAAACAGAACAAGCCAATGAATTACTAGTACAGCACACCGGTGTGTTCGAGAGCCGAGCCACAACATTTACAAACCGAGTACGACGTTTCGCCGGTAATTACAACTAGCTTCATCAGGCGACAGCCAGATTAGTGGAGAAGTCCACCTGTTTCGTTGTTCTAACGGTCCCGTCCGAGCACCGATGCGGAGGCCTAGAGGTGATGCTGACCTCAACCCCCTCCCCTTGTCTCCCCCTCCCCCCCCCCATCTCTCTTCCCATCCCATCCCATCCCCCGTCCCGCCCTCCAGTCGGCTCCTTCTGCGCCTGCACCAGCGCCAGCAACAGCACCTACTGGTGCATGCGCACCATGAACGAAACGCACAACACGCTCTTCTGCGAGTTCGCCACCGGCGTCGTCGAGTATTACGATCTCAACGTTGACCGCTACCAGGTGAGCCTGGCTTCCCCACCTCCCCCCCCACACACACACAGAGAGAGGGGGACAGCTCCATGTCACGAGGTGGAGCACCACTCGTGCACAGGTCTCCACTCGAGGGAGCCCTCACGAGGGTATCTTGGCCTACTCTTTCTTGTGGCGAACATGCAAACATAAAACATCCTCGATCTGAAGCTTTCGTGACTGCAGGAATCCATACTCTGTGGTTCTTTCGGTAAAGTCACGTGGGTAGAAAATAAAATAAATCCAACGTGACTACGTACGTGACTTTACCGAAAGAACCAAAGAGTATAAAACATCCTCTGATGATATATAATGATGCATTGTCCTTGAAACTGATTGGTCCACACCAGAGACGGCTTTCTTTAGAGCCTCGTCTCAATTGGTGCTAGACCAGAGAATGCCAAAAGGCGAACAGCACTAAAACAATGCACTATCAGGACATTTATAGCTGGAGGTAGAGCATATTTTGTGTTTGCATGTTCACCACAAGTACGTGTGGTTAATGCAGACAGGATTCCTTGAAAAATGATTCAGTTTGGTGTTTTAACAGCTTAACACCTGTTTCATTGCCAGAAAGGGTAAGACCTATTGTTATATTTTGATACCGGCAAGAGAGGTCCCATATTATGGTAAACTCAGCTGAAGTAGTCCATGGAGCCCACGGACCACATCGTCTCCCCGTCTGCTCCCCCCCACCGCCCCTCGCCCGACAGCTGACCAACACGGCACGCCTGCTGCCGCAGCCCGACTTGGAGAGCTTCCAGGCCGAGCTCAAGGACCTGCGTGGCTGCCAAGGGCACAAGCAGTGCAACCCCGGGGCACCCAGGGCTCTCCTGCCCTTCGACAGGAGCCCACAGCCCAGAGGTAAGCACACGGCCAGTGGCTCCCTCGCCGCAGCAGCACGGCGGGGAGGGCAGGACAATAAAGGATGAAGAGAGATGCCCTGAAGAAAGGCCATTGTCTGAATATTCGGTGGTAATGGTGAAGGTGCAGCTCTGCGGAAACCTTTTTTGTGTTTAGTTTGTCGGCCTCCCCCCCGCCCCACACCTCCGATTATAGCGTGGTTGGCTACGTAGGGTACGAAAGACGTTAAACATGCATACATATATACCACACCTACCGTGCAGGTCATGTTTGTACGTGGAACTTTCGTATGTATGTATGTATGTTGAACTTCTTTCGCACCGATACGTAGCCTTACCGTGCTAATCGGGATCATGGTTGGCTACATACGGTGTGAAAGAAAGTTCAACATGCGTACGTACATAATATACTTGCTCATGCCACTGCTGGCGGAAGAGCCTTCACTACAGGGAGCTCTACAGGTCCCTGACTTTATCTTCCACATTGCACCCCAGGACAAGAGACCCTGCCAGTCAACTAACTGCAAAGTACCCATTTGCACTGCTGAGCGGACAGAACTTGGCCATCGTTTCGACTGCTTGGCCAGTTCCTTCGTAAGAGTTCACAAGTGGGAGGAAACCAGAATGCCACAGATTCACGCATATGAGATGATAACTCTCAATAATCTGCTCAGCCCGGCCGGGTTCACGAATCCACTGGCTGTACTGACATGATCCTAGCCAGCTGACAATCTAGTTGTTTGTTTTAGATTTTAATAAATGTACACAACATCCAAGCATTTTCTCCCAATGCATGACACCACACCCTCAACCCATAGCACTCGTGTTGAATTGCACACGCATATTAATTTTATGATCCAATTTTCAGAATTTCCAACTGCAATTGACACATTTTTTTTTCCCAGCAGGAACCGTGGAATCTCGGAGGCAGAATGAACAAGGGTGAGAGGAAATTATTGTACTTAAATTAATCCTCTTAAATTAAGAATAACTGTATTAAGAAACGTAAAATAAAAAAGTGGGCTGATTCGTGCAGCTATTACAGCTATCACCCCACCACTCTTTGGTAGAAGCATTGCCAATTCACACGGGGAAATGGTGGGGGGGGGGGTGATTCCGCACTAAAAAACCACGACCAATTCCGCTGCCGACCCTCCCGTGGAGGCAGGGCAAGGGCTCTGCACGCCGCCGTCGTGCAGAGCCCTCGTGTCGGTTACGCTGAGCGACGAGGCTTGGTAGCGGGAGCGCTGGGAGGGCATGGCAGCCCGCTCTGCCCCAGGTGGCGCGCACGTTTCTTGCCGCCGCAGTCGCAAGGGTCGGTGATGGATCAGAATCAGAATCTTTATCTCTCCCGGAGAAATACGATGAGCTACGAGGCTCTTTTTCACGGATGTAGAGTAGTTTCTCAGATGACCAGTATATGAGCCCACCTCCTGCTTTCAAAAATTGGCGGCGTGCCACAGGTTGTTGAGCATGGCACGTGGCTAATAATGCTTCGACTACGAAATAATAATGGCGCTTTCACAATTGAAGATAAGAAGTACCTCATTTTTCTTAGTTCTTTCGGTAAAGTCACGTTGAAGGGAAACAACAAAATAATAAAATATATAACGCTTTTATAAATAAATAAATGCGCCGTTTAAAAATACATTTATGCAAACCAACACACCTGAAGACGACCGTTTGTGTTATGGTCGAAACGTCGTGAGAATTTTAATTTTTTGTTGTTTTATATATTTTATTATTTTATTGTTTCTTTTCAACGTGACTTTACCGAAAGAACTAAGAATATGAATTACTGCAGTCACGAAAGCTTTAAATCAAAATTTAAGTACCTCATTGTTATACATTCCTACTGTTCGTTATATAAATAAATTGGCGGTCGAGTGGCGCAGTGTTAACGCTTGTGCCTGAGAGCAAGAGGGTCCTGGGTTTGACTTCTAACTTGGGCATCCTACGGCTTTATGTATGTGCGTTCTCTCCCCCCCCCCCCCCCCCCCCCGTGATGCAGTGATATTCGCTGGGTTTTACAGTTTCCTCCCATCACAAAATGTGACTGGTGTTGGGACGAAAATTCCAATCCTGAAAAATGGCCTGGAAATTACTCGATTGGGATGACACACCACACAGCAACATCACCCCCTCCTGTAAAAATACATGGAATGACCTTCCTGAAAAAAAGTCTTAATCAGTGCTTTATATATATCGTGTCATTCATGCAAACTGCATGTCACAATACTGCACAAATCCGCAACCAACGAAGGTTAAAACATTTTTTTAGATGTTTTCCGCCAATTAATGAGGAGCATTTACACACGTGGCAGGAAACCAGAGCAGTGAAGGCGTCACTCGGTAGACAGGCGTAAAAATTAATAATCATAATAATAATAACAACACTAAATACCAAAGGCTCCAACAGTAAAATTGCAGCAAAAGCATCAAATATTGTGAGGTCAGCGAGAGAAGCGTCCCGGGCCATTGTACACAGCTGTCTTGTTTCAGTTGCGATGCTAACGTGGCTTCTTCGCGGGAAGCAGTATTCTAAATTAATTCATGTACACCATCGCTTGACATGTTTGGGCCTTGATACATCTGTGTGTGTAATACGGACGATTATAAATCCACCTGCGTCCGCTTTGTTTGACAGGGACCGAACTTGGGCTGGCTGACAAACTTGCACCAAATTGAAAGAAACTAGACGACGACGACGAGGAGGAGGAGGAAGAAGAAGAAGAAGAATAAGAATGAGAAGTTTAAAAGAGACTTGAATTGGCCAGTACAGACCTCGCAAGTGAAGCCTGACTTGGCAAGAGGACTGCAAAACGTAAGACTTGTGCACAGAGTTGTCTGTTAAAGTATAACCCACCCACGCCCACCCCTCTGCAGACAAAAGCTGCGCGTTGCTTCGACTTAACCATGACGCCTCTCAATGTCTCCATGGACCTTGCCTCCTTGCGGAGCTACCAAAAAAAAAAATGAAGAGCGTCCGTGTAGTCTCTGACGATGGCAACGGAGGTTCATTCGCGTGCGACCGTTGTGCGTGCGTTACGCCCGCCTCTACGGACACTGGGAATGGCGTCACCGTTGTGCGAGAGGCTACACGGCCCCAGGTTTCGCACGTGCACCGACAAACTCAGTATATCTGTATTTACAGGGTGGCCCAAAAGTCAGGACGCAGAGGGTGATTTCATTTATTTTAACACTGGCATTAAAACGTTTTCTTCTTTCTCTAAGTTAATATTGTATCTATCATCATTATTAATGGGGGTTTTTGTTGTGTTCAGATAACATTTAAGTAGAATTAATTGAGACAAGACGTAATTGTAATCTTTAAAAAAAAGTCCTAAAATAATTAAAAAACATGTAATTCACGCATTAATGTTAATGGGAGTCCGTTTAAACGTTTATTGAAATATAAACCAAATAGCCTGGATGTCATTTGTTAAAATAAACATAACCCTATGTGTGCTGACTTTTGGGCCACCCTGCACATACACCCACGCAGTGTGTCAGATGGGGCCCTATCTGTGCATCGCTGCAGTGTCGGAACGGAATCGGTAACGTCGACGGTTTTGTATCAACTCTGCTCTGTCTTTCACAACGCTCCTTTGCCGTGGGTGCATTCAGTGCATCTCATTCATGTGCTGTGATTTCCAGTCAGAAATCAGAAGTGGCTGTATCGATCCCACTATCTCATCCGTAAATCAGTTGATACACCTAATAGGACCATGTGCTTGACCGAGCATAGAATTATTTTTCTTTTTGCAGTTTGGGATTTTTCCTTGTTTTTTTACTGTTGTTCGCAAAAACCTGTTCAGTTGTGACACTCTGTTGTGACGCACGTGTTGTGACACACACACGTGTTATCACAAAGTGACCTGTTTAGTTTTTGTTTGCAAAATCATTTTTACAACTCCGTTAAACGAATGCGGAAATATGAATACATACTTACAATTACTCAATATTTTCCTCGTACAGTGGCTGCTCTTTAGTAATCACACCTTTATTTCTCAAGTTCCTATAAAACACACAGGGTTTTTTCCTTACACCACTGTCAAATATTAATGTAATTTTTCTAATGTCCAGGATAAAAAAAAAGGAGCAACTTTTTTTTCTTATCGCTGCACAATATAAGTAACACTCTCACATGTAATATATTAAATACACACAGTTGGAACAACACTGTAGAGTGCATACATTGTGTGTTTTGTTTTTTCTCTTGCATACACTTTGCTGTGATTTGTTATTTTAGTACATCGTTAATATTGCCCTGCGTCAGAATTCCAGACGGCATCAATATGACATTACGCCTGGAGATATATTCCAGGTGGGTACCGTCAGCCTAGGAATCTGGATAACCCAGCTCCTGAAATTGACCCATTTTAGAAGTCACATGGTCATCGTGAGTTCCCGACAATCATTCCAAACCATTCTGTCTACTTTATAGGGGAGTGCCATGAACCTGTCTAGGCTGCAGCTTCTCTTTACCAATCGCCTGTTAAAAGTAACACATTGTGTTCTTGTTACTGAAGGTAACCCGCATTTAACCTGACCATGCCAGCAGTGGCGTGAACACGAAATTTGCAGGGCTGCACCCTTTATCTTCTAACCTTGGATCCGGCATCAAGGCATCTCCACTCCGGAGGAGTGGATTGTTGCGAGTGACCAGCGCAACAGTAGTTGTTACAACCGGACCATACGCTCGGTGGTCAATTTTTCAGTTTTCCATTAACTTGATTCCTAGTTCAGGTGCACTCAAGAGAAGTACAAAGATCCCCCGTATAGCCTTAACCAACTGTTGGGGCAAGTTCTGTTAGCGAGCATCTATGAAGACTGGCGCGGCACACGAAGGGGTGGGTGGCCAGCACCACGCCTGACTGCCTTCGTCTCCCCAGTGGCGATGTTTACACACTGCACCAGGTACTCGTTTGAGGCTGAGTCAACCTAGGGGAGGCCCAGGACCAGCTCGGATAATCGTTACTGGTGTTGGCCGTGAGCGGGAATCGAACTCGGGTCGCGGGGTTTGTAGAGCAGCGCGCTAACCGCTGCACCACCGCTCCCCACTAAACAGCAGTGTACATCTCTTGACACATCATTCCAGCGGAAAACAAGTGCAGCTTTAGAGAAAGAGGCATTGAGTTGTAATCGTGAATGTTAAGTACAACCTACAATGTCTTTAGTTGCCAAATGTTCGCATGGTCTTCTGAGCAAAGTAGTGTCTGCAATGGAATGTCGTGATTAAAAATAAAGTGAATTAAAACATTGTTACTTTTGTCAGGGTTTTATGGGTAATCTGAATCATAACAATATAACCTTCCATGGCCATACTTACAGTATTTTCTATTTTTTTTTTTAATTAAATATTCAAATGTAATGTCAATTTGCTAACATTTGTGTTTTGTTACTTACAACCCTTCCTAATTTACGTTTATTATTACGCATATACATTGTGGAACGATCATACTTAGGGATTTAGATAAAACAGTTGAACTAATTGAGAGGATGTATTCAGGAATTAAGAGTACAGCATAATTAACAAATGTCAGTTACGATATTTGATTGAATATGCAAAAAAATCCTTTTATTGTTAATACAAACTAGTCCCTGCGCATCTATAGTCGTCTCTGTGTCTGTCGTACCATAGTGCAATTTTTTCACAGCTTGGTTAAGATGCGGTGCCGTACGCGATGTCTCCAACTGTGGACAGAACGCATGCTGGATTAGAGCTCCATTATTTACACGTTTAATGTCGTGCACATTACCCTCTGCGATGTTACAGTTTTTTTTATTTTACAAGGTGGTAATAGTCATATTTAATGCACCTCTGCACAGTTTGTTGGAATGAGCTGATGATTTATATATATGTACAGGACATTATGCTTCGATTCTGTTGTTCTTTAGAGATTTCTGTATTGCATCTGAGATGTACGGTTCCTATTGTTTCATGCATTATTCATTATTACATTGTCATCTGGTCTTAATAAATAAACGAACAATACAAAAGAAAAGTTTCTTTGGTGAAGCATAGGTTGTCTAAAGGAAGTTCTGCATTATGTTTGTCTCGTTTCTGTACGTGCTTAACTGTTATAGAGTATTGAACGATCAATATTTTCATTCAATCGGTTACTTTATTTAGAACCTAACGGACAGCCCATTGAGGCAACGCGTCTCTTCTAAGACAGGAGATCTGGGCAAACAAAAATACAAAGGGTAAAAGGAATGAATTTGCAGGCTATATTGTTGTCTTTAAAAAAAACTATGTGGCAAGTGTTGGTGAGTGTGGGTTGGCAAAGGGGTGGTCAGGACTCGTTCAGATAACTCTCTCCACTGATTGTTAGCCGTGAAATTGAACTTGGTCACCGGGTTTATAGAGCAAAGCCCTTTCACCTCATCCCCTCCCCTGCCTTGCTCTCCTCCACCCACCTCCCCCCTTCTCTTCTCCCCCACCCTTTGCCATTTTTTACCAGCCTATAAGGCGACAGTACATGGAGAATCCTTGTATTTGCATTCGTGGGGAGCAGTAGTGCAAACGATTAGCACGCTGCACTACGAACCCGGCGACCCGGGTTCGGTTCCTGTTCACGGCCAACACCAGTGACGATTATCTGAACCGGTGTGGGGTATCCTCTAGGTCAACTTCAGCCTCAAATGAGCACCTGGTGCGGTGTGTAAACATCGCCACTGGGGAGGCAAAGGCGGCCGGTCGTGGTGCTGGCCACCCACCCCCTCGTGTGCCGTGCCGGCCTCAATAGGTGTTACTCGCTAACAGCACTTGCCCCCAACAGTCTTTTAAGGCTACACGGGGGAGCTTTGTCTTTGCACGCAAATGTGTAAATATACGTGGCTTGGTGTGTGAGAATGTGGTGAATGCTTAGTGGTCCCTGCACTGTGCTACAAACTCTGCAACTTTTATTATTGGCTATGGTACATAACATCGGTGGCAAGTGATTTCAAAACCTGTTCAAGAGCCTCTCTTAGGTCGGCTCGGCCTTAAATGGTTGCCTGATGCGGTGTAATCCATCCCTTTTTGAGGTATGTGTTGGTGGATTACATGGGTATTTATAATGCATCAAACCGATTGGGCTGCAATTTGGGCACGAGAATATGGCAGAGCAATGGACTCGTGAATTTATATATGTGGACATCATTGTAATCCCTCCCAAGCATAGGTTTTCTCTGAGAACTCCACTTTCCACTCAAGTGCCAAACACTTGAAAATTAGTCTTCGGACTCGGTCTGGGTCTCGCAAGGAGCGGTACCTCTTCTGAATCATCGTCCTGTCCATCAAAGTCATCTACATGCCATTATCACAATTTGTAGCTGCCGAAATCCAAGTATTATAATTGTTCATATCACCAATAGGAGCAACAAGCATCATCATACCGTTAAGTTCTTCCTTCTTCATATTTTCAATGTCACCTTCATGTTTTAGTCCCCGTTCTGAAATTTGGTGGAAAGTTCAGATTGGCAAAAAAAAAAACCTTCCCTAGAGTTTCTGTACAAATTCAGTTGTGGACTGGGGATGCCAAAGAAGAACGACAGAGTGCGGAATTTTTAGGCCAAAAATAGTTACACGAATCAGGGCCAACATGTGTGCGTGGAAGCTTTAATAAGAGTGTAATACAAGGAGCTCAATTAACGTTTCAGTCTGTTTAGCTTTGCGTCTGTTTTATTTTCTTCAATGTGCAAACGTTTCCATGACAACTGAGCGATTCGCCGAGGCAATTCGTGTTATTTCTTGAAGATGCAAACTCTGACCTGATTATTTTTCTTTTTGCTGCGTTTTCAATATGCTTGCACGCATCCACCGCTTCAAAGTAGTCCTCTTGACTGCAACCTGCATGACGTTATGTTTTGAAACTTGAAGGTACGTTTTACGAGTTAGCCGGCGTATATAATGGATATAAGTGTAGAAGACAACACTCACATTAGAGTCGTTTGTAAATATATCGCATGAGGCCAGACTTGTGGCAGACTCGGTGCATTTCAGTCGGTCAGTCGCGATGTTGTTGTTGATTGGACTGGTTGCTTTGGTGAATAATAATGGAACTCGTCAACGGAGGATTGAATTTTGAATATGTAGTTCATTTCCGTCAGCATTATGCCATGTGTTACTTGCTGATCATGCCACTGGCTTACCGATGATGCCACCGGCTTATTGCCACGTACGGCCATCCTTGATGGCCCTTGGTCACGACTGGCGTTGCGTTTTGCAGTCCTTTTGCTGTTCGTTTTTTGCTGTTAGTTTTTTTTTTGTTGAAAGCAAAGGCATCTGCAGCGTCATATCCCGGAGGTTGTGCAGCTAAATGCTGGCTCATGGCCAAACACTTTCAGAGGCTCGTGAGAATAATGTTGAAACTGGGAAGGCAAAGTAGCAATGGTGGCCACATGTTTGCAGCAGTCCATTAAGGTTTTTCATTGGGGGGGGGGGGGGCAGCTTATAGCTTGCCTTCTCTCTGTCCAAAGGGTGCACTCTACCCCCATGCCAATCAGTGTAAAGGATATTACTTTCGTCCGCAAAACGAGTGCGCACTTGTTGCAAATGCAACAATTCCCTGCATTGGGAATTTAAGGTATAGATAGAGGTGAAAGAGGTGCAGCCTTGGAAGTATCTGTTCACATCACTGCTGGCAGAAGGGGCCTCATCCCATTGGAATCGTTTTTTTTTTCAACTTAAATTTTGTATTTAGATATACAAAAAGACATCGGCACAAGGAATGTACAAATTCACGAGTAGAGGTATCTCAATTTACGAAAAGTGATGCGTCCCTCCAAAAGCACACGTAAAATGAAATTTTGTTAATCAGAGTGGCTTTTCACGTTAATGTAACACTGATAATTATGGATGTTTCGGACGGTCATTAAAAAATCAACTCCTATGCTAAAAATACAATATTTTAATGAAAGCGATTGAATAATCATTTTAAACAAACATGATTAACGTTTTCGTGGAACTCGCCAAAATATCTGAATGTTGGGAACGACTGTCAGGGTGATGTTGAGGCGCGACTGTTGCACTGCAGGGATTCTGTGACGCCATCGCGGATGGATGACGCAGCCTGCCCGGGTGCCTTTCGTTTGACGATCTCGTGTCGCGTGCCGTGTGAAATTTCGTTAACGCCGACATTCGATTGCGTTCATCGAAAAGTGTCAATTTCATGATAACGCGAAATTTCGTAAAATGAACGTTGGTAAATCGAGGGATACCTGTACTGCACAGTGATATAAAAGTTACAGTAATTTTTTTAAAATTCGGCCACTCTAATAATGCTCTTGTAGCGTTAACCCGAGTGAACTTCAAATGTCAAGTTCCTCGCATTTCGCCACCTGCTGTGTGTAAGCAAACGTAGATCCTCGCTAGGTTCTAACCCTGACCGCCCTCCGGAGCGAACCTTTTTTTTGTTGTTTTGTGGATTTATGCGTTGTGTAACAACTGGGAAAGCAAGAAGGCCTGGCCAACGTGAAAGCCCTCCGGGGAGATTGCGAAGGGAATTGACCAACACTGATGACTTCCGTGGATACGTGGCTGCAGCCGTGCTGTTGTCTAAGACCGGAATACCGTGCAAGCAATGCAGTGTCTGCTATGCGTTCCCTATTCATCGTTGTCATTGTGCTCTGTGTTCTGAAATCGCCTACTGGTAAAGTATATTAACGATACATTTCTCCATTATAAGACGTTGTTGCCGTACATTTACACAAAACATGTTTATGTATATTGTAGTGTTGTGATGAAACTGCTTACCGGGGTTTATTTTCGTTGTTTGCGATGAGAGTTGGATCTAGGAAATGTGTAACGTAGAAAGCGTGGCACAATGAGCTTAGGGAAAACGTGCATTTTATATAACGAGATTGTCGTTTTTATATATATTAATTTCTGAATCAAATAAACTTGTTATGGTCATGTCAAATGTCTTGCGATTACTTTGCTGGCCTGCTTACACATCCTAGTGTTAAAAATGCCATCAGGCATGTTAATTGTCATGATCAAAGCATCATAGATTTGAAAATATGTTCCTTACGATTTGTGCAAATCAGGCGCATGATATGCGTGTGTTAATTTCTAGTTGCGCAATATTCCTTAAGGACCCTGTACCCGTTCTCTGCAATGTTGAAGGGGTTTTTTTTGGTCTTTTGCTGTTGCTGATGTGCTCACGCACAGCAGCACCACGGATTTCCCGTGTAAAATACCCGGCCAGCTGGCTCCACGGGGCCATCATCCGTGTAACGCATTAAGTAAACTTCAACCCAAGCCGTACAAATTAGATGGGGGGGGGGGGGGGGAGCAAGAAAATGAACAAACAGGCCGGTCAAAACAAGACAACGACTGATTGTCTCGTTTAATTGCTGCCATATTAAATCGCTGGGAGGGTAACGGGGTGCGGGGCTGGAAGGGCGGGGATGAATCACAACAAGCATATTGCCTGTATTTAACATCATTTGCTACACTCCATTTTAATCATTATAAAAAGTTTATATTCCTATATCTATTAAACGGTTACCACTACTGGCGGAGCCAGTGGGGGGTGGGGGGTGGCACGTGCCCCCCCCCCCCAATGATCCGATCGAAATCCCTCATTTCGATTGGATCATTGGGGTTTATTAGTAATACATCGATATTTGCGACCCCCACTGCCACTGTGTAGCGTAATATTACGTGCCAGGGACTCTGTGAGATGATAGGACAATAGTCTGAGTCCATAATTGGCAATAAGTAACGGCAAAGCAGTTATAAGTGACTCAGAATTGTTGCGCAGTCGCGTATACAGGACACGACTTCCCTGAAGGCATTCGCCTTCAGCGAGCGCGATGCCGATCACACAACGCGGTTCGAATTTGACCCTCGATCGATGGCTGCGTCATCACCGCACACGCGTCGAATACAAAGCAAGGCACAAGTCCTTACTAACTCCTTACTAACAACTCCTTACTTATGAACAACTCCTATCATTTTTTATTGCTGGAAGGGTTACCCCCCCCCATCCCCACCTGAAAATCCTGGCTCCGCAATTGGTTACCACAATTATAAGTCTTAAATTGCAAGATCAGATCGCAAAATATGCCAGCTGTGGGCAGGCTGTCGTCCACCAGTGGATTGGCCATGGCCGATTGATGATGATGATGATGACGACGCTCAAATGATCCACGGATAATTAACGCTTCAGAACACTTTAACAGTATCATGCTTAACAGTTAACTGTGAAATTGACTTGAAGCAACCGTGTTCATGATTCCACGGCCGTTAAAAACCACCCACGAAAGAGAGAAACTGGTGCGCCGTCAATAATGGGCCCCCTTCGTCCCAGCAGAAACTGCTGGCCGTGTCGTCCAGTGCTTGCAAATAACTGCTCAGTTTGTATTTTTTTTTACGCTCGACAATGTATGGCCGAGGTACGTTGAGACGCTAAATGCTGGTTGTTTGTTAAGAGATGGTGAAGAGATGTCACGAGGCCCTGATCCCTGTGGTTGGGGGGGGGGGGGGGTGCAGAGGAGGCTGTTGTGAAAAGGATGGGATGGGAGGAAGGTTGGAGTGAGTGACTTGTATACGTAGTGAAATCTGCAAGCACCATTCACAATATCCCACGGGTGCCACATGTGACATGAGGTTAAAGGCAGTGGTGCAGCCCCGCAATTACTCACTCGCGCCGCTTGCTGTTGAAATCTTACTCCACGAGAGGGAGCTATAGAGAGCCTCTATAGAGGGCACTTTGGCCGACTCTTCCACACAGGTCAGATGAATAATAATGTAACTAAACGTTTTATTTCACCAGGTAAGGCCCACTGAGCTATATATATCTCTCTTCAGAAGCGATCTGGCCACAAGTGATGGCTCAAAAAAGTGGCTTATCATGCGGGATATGTATAGCAGGCAAATACACTAAACATACGTTTCTAAATGTGGAGGGAAAGACCCGGAGAAAAATCCACGCGACCACGGGGAGAACATGCAAACTCCAAATGTAGACGCATCAGGGTATGGATCGAACTCACGACCTATATACCAGGCGAGGTCGATAACATCTCGCCACTGTGGCACTTTGTGAGAAGTCAACAGCGGTTGCGCTGTGGAGAGGCAGGCGTCTGTCAAGGGATCGTGCACTCTACTCACGGTCTCCAAGCCACCAACTGATAGGAGCACCTCCCCAAAAAATTTTTTTGACTTTTTTCAAAACTAAAAGTGTAAAAAAATATTACTTAAAATTATTACGAGATTAAGGCCATTCGCCAACTTTGCGTGAAAGGTAATCAATTTCCACGCGGGGAACATGCAAATTCCAAATACACAGCAGGCATCAGGGTCTGGATCGAACTCACGACCTCCTGTATACCAGGCGAAGTAGTTAACATCTCCTAGCCACCGTGGCGCCCCTCCGATGGATGACCACCAGAGCTTGCCAGGTGTTGGAGGCGTCGGGCTGAGTGGCGGGCAGTATCAGGGAGTTCTGAGCGGCGTCATTCCCTCGATATTCGTAGGGTTTTATTCGGGTTCTCCTGTTTCCTACCACAAGCCAAACATTAATGAATGGTTTTGGTCAGCGAGTACCCACACGGCATACGACGTGCCAATAAACTGTGTCTGTACCTATTTATGCTGATTGATTGATTGATTTTAGAAGCTTGCACCAATAGTTTCAACTGCCGCACCAGGAAATCTAAAACCTCGGCGGCCTCTGCATTGTCCAGTGTGCTAATCATTGGCTTAGTGAATAATAACAAGCTCCGCCAGTCCTTAATGTATGAGTGTGTGTTGAACTTCTTTCGCACCATACGTAGCCAACTGTGCTAATCGGTGGTGCAAGAGAAGGACAACAACAAAAAAAGAAATCCGTTTTCAATTGATATTTAAAAGCAAAAAGCTCGCTAATATCGGAAGAGCGTTCCAGACGGCTGCAGAAGCGCATATGAAAGCGTGCGATGCAGTGACCGTGTTTGTTCCATGGCCAGCCAAAAGGTCAATACATATCATCAGCTTTAAAGTGGCTAAACTAAAATTGTAATGTAGAATTATTCAGTAACAGAGCAAAGCGAAAGTTCTGCGATTTCAAAGCAAACGTCTTATTAAAATAAAGCAACACGGAATGGGAATAAATGACTGATGTCTGTGAGTACACCTGCATTCTTCACGAACCGGAGTGTAATGGGCATTTACATCTGCAGATGCAAATTTACCTGTACCACAAGTCGAGGTGTGACGGGTCATAGATTAACCAATGATTATTAATGATCAAGTTCACGACCCTCGTGTCAACGTGACATTTGCAGCCACTAGTGGCCGCTACATTCATCAAAATGCGAAATACAGTACGGATACGTAATTTGGTATATACTCGAAAATGAAATTTAATGTTCAATAAAATAACGACACTGCATCGGACGTGGGTAGGAGATATCGAATCATTACACCTTTAACCAACTGAATACCTACACGCCACGCTCAGGTGTTTATCATCTTCAATAAAGTTTCAGAGCCATGTCTGATAACCAGGGACGCAGCCTATGATGTGTGCACATCTTCTCAGATGAGGAGCTGTGAATGACCATTTCACACCAGTGGCTTTTTATATTCTTAGCTCTTTCGGTAAAGTCACGTTGAAGGGAAACAATAAAATAATAAAATATATATAAAACAATAAAAATCCTCACGACGTTTCGACCAGAACGCAAACGGTCATCATCAGGTGTGAAAAACCAACGGCACGAAAGCTTTAAATCTTTAAATCAAAACCAGTGGCTTTATGAGAGTTGCTGCCTTAAAAAGTCGTTATTGATGTTTGCAAGAATATCGAGAACGACGTTTTCAAGGAGCGACGTTTGCAAGCACACATGAGTGGAACAGTACTGCGTCATATTGTTTAACTGTTTGAATGCACAGCGACAAGAGCTCTGCGTGGCTCTGCTGAAGAAAACACGATTCCAGTGAGGCCACAATGCAATCATTAATCGGGTGTAGGGTACAAAGGGAAGGGCTTCATGTTACTCTGAATTCTGAGCTCTCCGCCCTAACTTTTCTTCAGACCTTAATTCATCTGCCATGTGCACAAGCCGCACTCTGTATACATATTACACATCTTTGAAACGTAATATTGTTGTAATAATGCACACCGCTCATATTTTTAAGCATCTAAATTGTAGACATCATACCCAATTTTTTTACGTTGTAACACGCTCTCGAGTTATCCAAATACGTTCATTGGTGTCTTTTGATCATTTAGTGGTGTGTTTTTTTTCTTCCTTGAGAGACAGCTTTGCAAGAGAGCACCAACATTACCCTCCGAAGGCGACACAGTCTAGTCATGGCAGAGTGAACCAACCAATTCGTTTGTGAAGTTGCATAGATGTATTCACATGCTCACCACCGATATTACCGTTCACGGCATTCAAGTCAAGCCAACGTGTCTTGCATGCTGATCCACGCTTTGCGGTGGTGTTCGTCATAATCTTAGTCAGAGATAACAATTCGAAATTACCATGGCACTGGCCAAATTCCCCACGATTCGTATTCCGAGCACAACACAACGACCGCCACTCGCCACTAAGTGGTCGTGACGTCATTACGGCGCTTGTGCCAGGCTATGTGCATGTTAAGGCCACCTGAATTGTCGAACGCCCACTGGCAGGAGGTCACGGGACAGACCCAGGTGCCATGGGTCGACTACTGAGATGACTGGCCGATGCACCACCTGTGCCCCTACTGTGCCAACTTTCTGTGTTTTAGCCACCCGGCGCTCCGCTCGTTGTTCTGAGCGTCGCTCCTCCGCCCTCCGTTGTTGCTGAAGGGTGACTGCCTGCAACTGCCCTGTAGCGTCCTTCACGAGCCTCCTCCACAGAGGCCGATATTGACACCGCTGGTACCAGTCATCGGCAAGTCCACTCAGCTCTACATCATCTTGTACCACATCACTCCATCTATTCTCTAGCCCGTTCCGTGCCCGTTAGCCCCGTCTATCCGGCCGACCAAAACCTGTTAAAGCATGCGGTGGCTGGGCATGCGGGTTACATGGCCCAACCAACGCAGCCTTGCCTGCCGGAGGAGCTCACTAATGGGACTTTGTCCAGATCTTTCAAAGATGTGTGAGCTCCTCGCTTAATACAGCCTGGTTAAACCTCGGATGGATCGTAGGCAGCCCAGCCTAAATGTTTCTAACTGGCGAAGATTTTCTATTAGGGAGGTCCATGTTTCGTAGCATAGAGAAGGGAGGGCATGACCGTGACCGAGAAGACATGAAGCTTTGTGTGGAGTGACAGACCAGGTAGCTTCCACACAGCTTTACACAGCCGATGAAAAGATAATGCCGCTCGACTGATTCGGAGTGAGACCTCTGCTGTCAAACGGAAGCCGGTCATGAGCACACTGCCCAGGTATGGAAAACTCTCCACAACTGCCCCATCACTAATTGGGAGATGTGGGCTGGAGCTTCTGACGGCACAAAATACCCAGGCAGGTGCTTAGTTTTGGTGGCGCTGATGATAAGTCCCCACCTCTTTGTGGCATGCTCCAGGTTCAGCAGCAGCGCGTCCAACCCCTCCTTTGAGTGAGCAGCAATCACCAGATCATCAGCATACATAACATGGTTGACCAATAAGGAGCCATCCCTTGACCTCACCTGGACATCGATCAGCCTCCCATTGTATCTGTACCAGGTGCGGGGGATGGACAACGACACTAAACCCCAAAAAAAGCAGTTCTAAAGAAATTACTTTTCAATCGAGATGATTTGAAAGCTCACAGCTCCCAGTGGCTTCCAAATATGGGAAGGAGGAGCGGTCCAGATGGCCGCAGAAGCGCATCCGAACAGCGCGCGATGCAGTGACCGTCTTTGTTCGACGGTTAGCCAACAGCCGCTGCTGCGAGGATGACCGGAGGCTTCGGCTTCCACCGTCTCGTGCGCCCCTATTGCTCTCTCCACTACCAGCGTGTCCACGATACCGTGATCTAGAAGATGTGCTGCTGCTGATGCTGCTGCGGCTGCTGCTGCTGCTGCGGCTGATGATGCTGCTGCGTGTGCACCTTCTTCCTGCTGCATCCTCTTTTTGGTTCAGCCGCAGAGTACCAGGGTGGTACAGATGTCTAGTGTCCCCCGTTACTTTCTTCTAAACTTACTTTTTTTTGTAAGTAAGGCTAATTTAAAACAGAAATGAACATGCACAGGAAACACAAAACGTTTGGGGTCAATTAATTAGGGGGTCACAAGACATCTGGATCACCCTGTGTTGTACTGCATAGCCGATGCGGCCAGGGACCTGCTTGCTCTGCTGCCACTTCTGGCACTCCACGAGAAAGGAGGTCCCCAGAGCTTCTCTTGATCCTGCATCGTGCGTATCTGGCCTACGTTTGCACGTTGGCCATGCGTCTTAGAAGGTCGACGTGGGGAGTCGCCCAAACGTCATCGCACCGCACGCGACCTGCCCGGTCAACCTCACTGTGGTGTGCCCATTACAGCTGCTCGGTGGACAGGCGGAAGGTTTAAGATTGAACTTGCTCCTCTGTTCCCACTGAGTAGATTGATAATGCGACTGCAATCCACGTCCGAGATCATCCTTCGTGACTGCCGAGTCCATCTTTCATGATTGGCGCGGCAGTGTGGCGTGCAGTGGTAACGCCTTCATCGACACCTGCATGAACAGTTCTGCAAAAAGACAAATGTCCCCCGTATAGCCTGAACAGGCTGTTGGGGCAAGGGCTGTTAGCGAGTAGCGCCTATGAAGGCCGACCCGGCGCGCGAGGGGGTGAGTGGCCAACACCACGCCCGGCCGCCTTTGTCTCCCCAGTGGCGATGTTTACACATTGCACCGGGTACTAATTTGAGGCTGAGTCGACCTAGAGGAGGCCCAGGACCGGTTCAGATAATCGTCACTGGTGTTAGCCGCGAGCGAGAATCGAACCCGGATGGCCGGGTTCGTAGCGCAGCACAGCGCTAACCGCTGCACCACCGCTCCCCTAACAGCTCGTACACACTGGCACGTGTACGTTTAAATGCATATTTACCATGTTTTAGGTGACCTTCATTTAGAGCCATTTGAGAACTCATTGGCAAAGAGACTTGTACTTGCAGTGCAGTATACGCATATCGCACACTCAACGCAACGTCGCATTTATCTGTACACGTGCGCTCTTTTGAAACCCGCGTGCACGTATGTGCAGTATGTTGCACCCTTCCGCTGACACCCAGTCTCGCAAAGGAGTAGCCGCTCCTGAACTTGAGAGGAAGAACAACAATGATGATTATAATTTGCATTCATTTTGTCACTCCGCTGCTGGATAATGTGCCGCCTGCCCATGCTCCGCAACTGTTGGCCGTGGGGGACGATGTAACCGCGCTTCGCTGCGCTGATCATCAGTGCGGCTTGGTGAAAGTGAGGGCCCTCCAGGGACCCGGGTCGGGTCTCACTCGCCACTGACGTTGGGCCGTGGCAGATAAATTCTCCGCCGCGCCGCGTTCCGCGAAGAGAAAGCCGTCGGTCTGTGTGCAGCCGTGGGTCTGTACCCCACGGCGCTTTGTGCCACGCTAGGTGCACTTCGCGGCCACGCGAAGTGTCGGAGGCCCGCTGGGCGAGGAGGTGACGGAACAGCGGCCCAAGGTGGCACGGGTTTGCTGGCTGAGAAAACTGGCAGATGCGCACCAACTGTGCTCGCAAACGTCAATAACCTGAGCAAACAGTCTAAACACCGTAACTCTGCCCAACGTTTTCGGTTTTATTGTCAACAACTCTCGCTTTAATTGTCAACAAAAGTGACCCTCCTAGCTTTTAAGCAGGTTTGGTTGTTGTCGTTTAAGCGCAACAGTGCGTTCTCTCCGTTTACAGACGAGCGGCGGGTGATGTTGAGCAAATTTGACTTTGTATGAGCAACTGTTGCAGTGTTTTTGGGTCCGAGTTGTGTTTTAAATTAGCAGGGATCATTTTACTCGAGTTACTAATTCCAGGAGGATAATAGCATATTCCGTGTGGCTGTTCCCTTGCTTTGAAATTATTCATGGATTTTGTGTTTTTGGGTTTCTGTTGGCTCGGGTTTCGCGCGTGGATGAGCCACGTAGGCCGCTCAACATCATGAACGCGCGTCTCATCTGATTCACCGCACAAAGTAAAGCAGAAAATGTTAAAACCCATATCCTCATTATGCCACGTTTTTCATTCACCTAAATCCTACCTCCACCGTGTTTCCGAAATGGTAACCGTTCTCATAAAGAGCCTAGGTACATTTATGATTTAATATGTAGCTTATGGCAGACATCCTGCAGAAATACTTATTTTTCAAAGCGGAGTCCATGCGTTTTAGGTGAATATCACACAACGCGAAAAAAGGGCATCGGAAAAATGTTGGCCCGAAGTTCACGCGAGTTCCTAAGCACAGCCTCGAATGTATTTATAATAAATGTTTATTTATAATAAATGTTTATAGTAAATGTT
Source organism: Petromyzon marinus (assembly GCF_048934315.1). NCBI lineage: Eukaryota > Metazoa > Chordata > Hyperoartia > Petromyzontiformes > Petromyzontidae > Petromyzon > Petromyzon marinus. The sequence goes on along the minus strand of NC_133678.1, from coordinate 11,088,931 downwards.
TATAATAAATGTTTATTCAGCACGTGGTGAGTGCTTTGCAGTGAAAAAGCCGGTCGCCAGAGTTTGAGTCCCAGATCTCACTCCACACCCAGTGGCAAGTGATATCTCGACCCAAGGCCGTATTATAATATATATTGGGGGGGGGACGACACCCCCCCCCCATATTGAAATATGCTCAAAATGTCCCTCCCAATATATTGCTATAAAATAGATTTTTGTTTATATGATTGTGATTATGGTTGTACTTTATTAATCCCTAATCTCTGCCATTACATACAATGAAACAAGAAAAGGTAAAAAAGAAAAAACACAGAGCAACATAATACAATACACTATTAGACATTGTTGTAAAAAAATAATAAAAAGTCCATCCTATGTGTTAGTGAAATTTTTCAATATTTTAGGCAGGAAATGGCAGGAAATGAGTTTTCAAATTTACATTTTTTTTCTGGGGGGGGGGGGGCCTCCAGACCCCCTGGAAGATTTGATCCCACCCACAATGTTGACTCCATGGATACGGCCTTGTCTCGACTTATTTTTGGGCCACAGCTTGGTCAACCTAGCCCGGGACTCTGCTTCGTGACGCCGTTATTTGTTAAAGACCCATCTCGTATTCCCGTACATTGCGGCTTTATGAAATATAGAGGGTTTTTTTTACCAAATTTGAAAAAAAAACACAAAGCTGCTCTTCTTGTTATTTTGGTTGCCGATCTCTGACCTAGCCCAAAGTAGAATAGCCAGTGCGGTGTGTAAAGAATCTGCATTGGGGAGACAAAAGTGGTCAGGCTTCGTGCTGACCAAACCACGGCCTCGTGCACAGTGCTTACCCTTTGTTAACAGAACTTTTCTCAAAAGTCTGTAAGGCTTCGAAGCATGTCTCGTGTGCGCGGTTGTGTCACAGTAAGCACGCTGCACTATGAACTCGGCGAGCTGAGTTCCGTTCCCACTCATGGCCAACACCAGTGATGATTATCTGAACCGGTACTGGGACTCCCCTAGGTCGACTCAGCCTCAAACGTGGTGCGGTGTGTAAACATCGCCGCTCGGGAGACAAAGGCGGTCGGGCGTGGTGTTGGCTACCCACCCCCTCGTGTGCCGTCCCAGCCTTCATAGGTGCTGCTCGCGAACAGCACTTGCCCCAACAGTCTGTTAAGGCTATACGGGGATCTTTGTCTTTTGTGTGCGCATCTGCCAAGGCATTTCAGTCAGTCAACCCATGAACACCTGCGGCTTTCCCTTGACCTCCTGCCAGCGAACCTTACACACTTCTCGTGGTCCCAAGGTGCACCCAACCTGGCACAAGCGCCGCGGTGACATCACCACTACTCGTGGCAAACGGTGACCGTTGCGAGTACATCGTTTGACTTTTGCACCTTTGTAACTGTAGCGAAGGTCCTAAACTTTGTGAATTTAATAGATTCACGACCACGTGCTCTCGTCCACGGGCCACATCGGCGCAGCGTAGCCGTGTCACGGGGCAGGGCACGGTTATGAACGTCGGCGGGATGCTCATTACACTTCGGCAATAAATCACCGACGTGAAGTGCTCCCGTTGTCTGTTGCCCCCACAAAGCTTCGGACGGCGTCAATGGAGAATGCCCTCCCCTCCCTTCCCCCCCCGGGAGGAATGGGCGACAGGATAGGGAAAGGCCGCGAGCCCGGAATGCAAACACGTCTTTTTTTTGCCGTGCCAGATATAGTGTTACTCGGTCGCGCTCAGACGGATGGTTGCTGGTGGGCGTTGAAGCCAGGCCCCTTTGTTTTTTTTTATCTCACGGCCCTCTCTGGGCGACACGAGGGATGAGCGAGGATGGGAGCACACCGCATCGCGAAATAGTCGCTGTTTTTTTGCAACCAATTTACGCAGGACGTGGGTCGCGACGCACGTTGTGTGTATCCACAGGGTGCAGAGAACACGTTTCCATGGCATTTGTAATAAATGTAATGGACGGTTGTGAGACCATTCCGGCAAACTTATACAGTTATTCCCACTGAATTCGTTTTTACACACAATGTCTTTCAAATGGCAGTGGCATCTCTAAAAACGTGCATCGCTGTACACTTAAACATGCCGATTTGTAAAGTGTATTTTGTATCTTTGCAATTCAGAAAGCAGGTGTTGATGGTATTTCATGCCGTTTTGTTGCATTCGGATATAAAATCTACGCAATTATAGGGGACAGTTTTACATATTCAAAGCATTAATCGCATTGTTGCCATGAACGTATGGTAATTTCACAAACTTTCCATGTACATTAGTGAATAGAATATCATCAAATGTGACGAACATAAATAGAATAAAATTAGAAAAGATGCGCATTCCTTGTCGTGTAATCGAATACAAACAAATACAACACACAAAGAGGTAAGGGAAGTCAAAGAAGGAAGAGGTCACATAGGAGTAATACATTTTATATTTGTACGTAAAAAAATCGATTCTGCCATAGTGCAATGGTTAGCACGCTGGACTTGCAATTTATAGGTCAACGGTTCAAACGCTCATCGTAGCAGTTAAAACAATCGGCAAATGTCTTCATCCTCTGGTCTCTATCCACCCAGCAGTAGACCTGGGTTTACCACGACGAGTCGATAGGTAGGTTGCTTGGAGCTTCCTGTAGTGAAAGCCCATCCACATGTAGTGCCACGAGCAGGCAATTGCATTGCAATTCCTTACCTCTGAAAAAAAACTGCAATTCGCATATTCTTGGTTCTTTCGCTAAAAGTCACGTAGAAGGGAAACAATAAAATAATAAAAAATACAAAACGATAAAATTCTCACGAAGTTTCGACTGCAACACAAGCAATCATCATCAGGCGACTTTACCGAAAGAACCAAGAATATGAATCCCTGCAGTCACGAAAGCTTTAAATCACAATTACAATTCACGTGTGCAAGCGGAGACATCTCAAGTTCTCCTCGGCAGTCCCAACACCAACAAGAGGGGACAGAAACACATCCCAATAAATACGTAAAAAAAAATACATCTTAATTTAGTAAATTCCCAGGTTTCTCTTACAAAGTAGACACCATTATCTTCTGTCCTGTAAAAGAAAGATCGCTGAGCTGAACGATTCCTTTTTTGTTTAAGCATTCACAACTTGCACACAGCCCTGGAGACTTCTGGGTAGGCGAGATTGAAGCCGGGAGCGGTTTTTTTTGTGTGCCGAATTTGCATGCCAGAGTGAGAAAGAGGACGAGTGTGTGTGAGTAAGCGAGCACGTGGGAGGCTCCCTCAGCTTGACCCCTGCGAGTTTTTGCAGGCCAGACCTGGCGATGATGAAAGGTAAAACCTTCTCAACGCGACGACGAGAAGGAGGAGGAGGAGGAATGACAGCACATATATTGGCTGGGCCCGTGGAAGAAAAGAGGGAGAGAGAGAGAGAGAGAAAAAAAGTCCAATGGCATGCATGTGTCCCGGCATAGCGACAGACAAGGGCACAGACCCACAGGCCAGAGCAAACACACCCAGCCTGGGAATTGTGAAAGCGTGGAGGAAGCCGTGGGCAAGTCGGGCAGCTGCTAAGTTTGTGCAGCGAACTCGGCACGGAGGATTCTGTTGGTGCCGGCTGACGGTGGGGTGGTGGTGGTGGTGGGGGGCGGGGGGGCGGTCAAGGCTGTGGTGCTGCTGGGCTCAACTGTTACCATGAATGGCCCCGTTCATGCATCACGATTAAATCTATTTGCGCTGCTGACAATCTGATACATGGCCTAACACAAGGGGCCCAAAACGCCACCGAGGTCGGGCTCCATCACGAGGTACCCCCCCCAACTGAAAACCGGTGGACGCTTGCCGAATGCTTAAGCAGGAGGCGAGGAGAGTGAATTCGGTGGGGGCTTTCATTTAAATCAAGAAACAAATGTGTTTTGGGCTTAGATCGGCCACCGCAGGCTTGTGATGGATGTTGTTGAGGTCGTGTGGAGGTGTCTTTACGGAGACGGCGCACAACCCGATGTCCACTGTGCGAGAAACCATTAAGCAGAGAAATGCCAATTTCAGCAGCTCTCCACTCCCCAGCCCGTTCGCTTCGCCGTTCAGCCCTTCTTCATAAGGAACCAGATTGTCCGAATATTAGTTTTCTCATCATGCAGCCAAACATTCCGTCTGTCAGTATTCTCGTGGAATATTTGGCTGTGGACGTTGTGTGCCCTTCTCTGGTCTCTTTGTTTGTGAATAGAATAATGCCGTGTTATTGTCCAGGTGGCTCGGTGGTGGTAGAGCAAGCGGATTCGCAATTGAATCAGAATCGGAATCTTTACGTAGACTGGAGGAATCCGATGAGCGATGGAGCTCTTTTTCACGGAATCCCAGGATGGGAGCGGTCGGCAAAGTTGTCAGAAGGTGTCTAGCTCAGATCCTGCTTGGGCGGTTGGCTCAGTCCATCGTTTTTTCGGAGTTGATAAAAATGTGCAACACTCTGTGGGGAAGTCGACAGTGGATGGAAATGCCTCGACCAAGGAATGGGTTATTTCCACCACCGGCTCGTTGGCAGTAAAGAATATAAGGGGTGAGCACCTCCTCAATCCTCATTTGAGCAGCAAATCACGTTGATCTTGACTGGACTTTATTTTCTCGTGACAAACAATGTTAATATAATTGTAAAGTGATTGAAGCATGGTGGTACAGCACGTATATACATTCTTGTGAAAATAACACGAAGGAAGATTATTGAACAAAGTGGAAACGTTGAGAATGTTTCTCCCACACTGTGCTCGAGGAAGTGAGCGAATGTATATGTTGCTCATTCTCATGCAATATGCATCGACAACCACGAGTTTACGTTTCATTGCTCGCAGATAAACCCATTAAATATCTCCCTCGCAAGTCGCTTTGTAAACATGCGCTTTACCTGAATGCGAATTCCACCATGATGAAACTTGGAGAGCTGAATGGAGTTCAAAAAAACTCGCATGCAAACACCTTGTGAGAGACCCCAACGCAGAAGATACAAGGGTTTGATCTTCCACGAAGCTCGTGGTCTACCCTAAATCATATCCGTACAAACCATGGCGGATGCTGATGCACAAATGGAAAATTAAAAACTTTCCAGTGTGCTCATATGGCCATCCAGAACAGACCATACAACATAATGACGCAATGTCCGATCCACAAATACGAAGGAGACGTCACAGGGATTGCACTCCGCTGCTCTTGACGCAGTTATCTGGCTCGAACACCTGCGTGTGAAATGATCGTTGTTGCTCTCCATCTACATCAGCCCGACAGAGGAAGAAAAAAAATAATTGGACTGAGATTGTGTTGGCTCTTTTACCATAATTGTATGCTTCAAATGCTCAAACAAATGCATTCCAGCAACACAAGTACAGTACTACCCATCAATACACACGGATCATATCATGCATTTAATGTTGTTACTTATTGTGCTTTGGCATCTGCCTTCATCGTTAATTGACTGCAGGCACATTTTTTTAAAGTTATTACTTATGGAGGTGGCTCGGCGCTCTGATCTGGCATCTCTGTGGTACAAATCCAGACAGCTACGCGTGGTTAAACTGAGTTCTCAAATATAGCAAAATGATCGTAACCGCCTGGTCACCATTGATCCCCACAACATATACGGTGTTTCAACTGTATTTAGCTTATCCCATTACTTGACAACATGTGTAGGCCTTGTAGCCAACCGTGCTAATCAGAGGTGCGGGGGAAGGATGACAAGCTAAACACACACAAAAAAACGTTCTAGAGAAATGTGTTTTCAAATCTATATTTAAAAGTGCATAGCTCCAATGGCTTCTCAATATCGGAAGGAAGCGCTCGTTTCAGACGCCCGCAGAAGCGCATCTGAAAGCGCCGCGCGATGCGGTGACCGCCTTTGTTCGATGGTGAGCCAAAAGCCGCTACGAGGATGATCGGAGATCGCTTGATGGTTCATGGTCCTTGACGATATCAGCAAGGTATTGTGGTTCATTTGTGGCAAGCAGTGGATAAAGAGGCCTACTGAAGTGGCTACAGAAGTAGCTGTGATATTTCGATTTAAAGCTTTCGTGACTGCAAGGATTCATCTTCTTTGGTTCTTTCGGTAAAGTGACGTAGAATGAGAATTAAATAATAAAATAATAAAAATAAAATAACAGGCCGTTTGTGTTGTGGCCGAAACGTCGTGAGAATTTTATTGTGTTATTTTATTTTATTATTTTATTATTTTATTCTCATTCTACGTGACTTTACCGAAAGAACCAAAGAAGATAGCTGTGATATTTCCTGATGCAGGGTGTTGCACTGCTGGCTTGAAGAGTGCAAAGTGGAAATTCCCTTATCTCATGTGAATTGACTACGAGAGCACGTGGAATTAATTTGAGAAGTTATCATTTTTAACATGTCTATCACCACACACTGGTGATAGACCACATTGGTGATAGCAAATTCTCATTTAATAACAAACAAAAAATCGTTACATTAATACTGGAGTTTCTCATTGACATTTTCATCTGGCAAATGTTCCACCAGATATGCGGGAAAGCGAGCACTCATTTTGTCCTGGCTTGTGTGTGCAAGTACATCTTTTACCAGCCCTGCTTGATTATTCACACAGTGCTACCGAAAATATAGTCCACCTATTGAAAGACCATTTATAAACACACCTAGGCTCACACTGACGCTTCGATAGACGCAACTTGTCCGCAGGCAGACTTCTGACAGCGAGAGCCTGCAGCCCCATGTATGTACTCCTCCTGTACTAGTGGATATATACTTTATATAATGCATCGAATGCTTGAATTTGCATCTGACAATCATATCTCGAAGTCTAAGCCTGGTTATGACAGCGCTCGGATGAGAGACACCGAGTGTTGGAGGCTTTGGGCTACGAAATGGCCAGTAGCTGACAGCGTAGCAGCGAATTCCTGAATCTATGTATATGGAGTTATGGGTGTTCCTCCCTCGTATTAGTTGGATTTTTGTCCGGGCACTCCGTTTCCTCCCACACGCCGTTTGCCCTTAATTTGTTTGGTAAAACATCCCAATGCATGACCCTCCTGACTTAAAAAAATAAAATAAGTCTCGAGGCTCAGTGACCCTTTTCTGAATAAACGAAGATAATGTTGAAGAGAGAAAGCGCCAAGTGCAGTGCGGTAGCGGTTCACATTGTGCATGAGCAAGCAGCCTTGTGACCAACACACATTTCTTGCCATAGAATTAAATCAGGCTTCCCGTGTAAATTGAATAAAAGGGGCTTGGCCTCTCACTAAGTTGACTTGGCATAAAAGAATACTCAGAGCGGTCATGGGGAGACATGTCTAGCCAAGCATGCCATGGTGCTGGTCACAACATTCTCATGTGCGTGTGTCCCCCTCTTAATAGTTTCTTGTTTAACAACGCTAAGCCTAAGCAGAGAGAGAAGCTGGCTTTGTTTTTGTATACACAATGTGCATTTCAATTATCTGTAATGAAAATACCCATTTGGAACATGTCTAACATTTTCAATCTGTTTGAAAGTTCTCCAGTATTGTGATGTCTAGACAGAAAAAAGAACATGATACGACGTTTATGGTAATTTGTGTATATTATGAAAAGAAAACTCTGCCAGGCAGAAATTGCCGTTAATTTTAACATGGGCAAAATGGGGAAATGTACTTATTCACTTTGTAGCCAACATATTTTTTGTAAGCATTCACACATTTGTTTCATATATATAGATATCCCAAGTTCTATTTTAACGTTGGATGAACTGCAATCTGGCAATCCCTAAACATGTTTTTTTTGTAACTACGTGTTTTTTTTTAGATGGGGATGAGGTATCATTGTCACATGTGGGGTAAGTTCGACATGCTGCATTGGCCAGGGATTGACGGTATGCCAAGTAACGGTTGCTGACTGCATGCAGATTGATCAGCAATAATTACAAATGCAGAACCATCCTCAAAATTAATCTCGAGACTGAATTCGTCCCGGACGATTTTATCTCCCCGACGTGATCTCGGCACAACGTCTTGCGCGCTGTTCGGCACGGCAGCTTCTTTAGTCACTTCCTAAAGAAGCTTCCGGCACGTGGGGCGAAACGTCGGACGTCGCGCCGAACAACACCGTGGGTTGCCACCTGAGAGCACGAGCGGAGAGGGCCGCACGGCAGCGCAACCGCGACATCCATCGCAGCGGCGTTCACGGACCACTTTAATAAATTCTCAGCCATCGCCTGCCGCCGCCCTTACTTTGAACGTCTTTCACCCTCGCATGAATGGGCGAGCTCGGGGTAGCTGGGCTACGGTTGCCCTTGCCCCTGCGCTAAACGAATGTTTAAGGAACCCTCCCAAGTCCCCCTCTATGGGCTTGCTTGATCGCCGTCAATGCCTTTATTTGTGTTTGGCTTCGGAGGCTGCCGCAGGCAATGAATGCAAACTCTCTGCTCGGCAAACAGCGCGGTATGAGGGGCTGAGTGATACACACGCCCCGAGCTGGATTTCAGACTTAAACTTTCTCTTTCTTTTGAGCGGTGCTTTTTTTTATTCTCCAAAGCAGCGGCAGCACAGCCACTGTGACTGTCCTTGGTGTGCGGACACCCATCACAAATATATTCAGCTGTGGCTCAGAGACCACCCCCCCCCCCCTCCTTCGTCCGCCAATATTGTGGACAAAAATGATTGTTTTAGATTTGAAGCTTTCGTGACTGCAAGGATCCATACTCTTTGGTTTTATTCGGTAAAGTCACGTAGGTAAAAAAATAAAATAACAAAAAATCACGACGTTTCGGCCACAACACAAGTGGCCTTCATCAGGTGAAGGGACCGGACTGTCCAGACGACAGCGCTTGAGTGAACACAGCCAAGCCCAGACCGCGTCCTTCAAGCTGTGTGGGAGGAAACAGAGCGCCTTGACAAAGGAGTTAGCATAAACATGAGCATGTAATTGGGGGATTAGCTTGGGGAGTTTACATATAAATTAGCATGTAACTGGGGGACAAGCGTAATGTTGGTGTGAAGGGAAAATAAGCAGCTGCGAAAGTTTGGGATACCACTACTTGTATTTTAATCTGCGTCTTTCTCCCTTTAACATGGGTGACATGAATGCTGATCATGCTCGAATATTTAAATACAGAGTAGCACATGGACAGCTGGCTCGGTAGTTAGTAGTTGCGTTGATTTCTTACAATTACACGGCAGTAGGACTGCTTCTTGTCTGTGGCGAACTGGGGAGCCAACTTTGTTGATCCAATTTGAATCCAATAACCAACAAAATAACAGACTCCAGGGGCTGTATACCCCAGTATTAATGCGTAGGACGGATGAAGTGTTCATGTGAATTTCAAACGCATTGGCTATATTTTTGGTTCATATAATTTGCACTTAAAAGACCTGGGAATGGAATGCTTAAGCATTCGCCTCAATGATATTGTTTCAGTCAATTGACCGCCAATGTTTAGATTGTTACACTGTATAAAGAGCTTCAGCCCACATTAATCTGGTGTCTTTTTCGTACTGAATTTTAAATCTTCTACGGCCTTTCTTGTGCACTCATGCACAGCACAATGAGCCTTCACGATCAAATTGGCTTCAGTTAAACATTGTAAGACTTTCATAATGCGAATAAATTAGCATCTTTGTCGAATATCATAAGATGCACTTAAATTTTTTATATGGAAAACTAAACGTAATTGTCAGAATTATTCATTAATATCTATGCAAGAATGACCTTTTGACATTGATTTGTACACAGCGGATGCTCCTGTGGCGTAATGCTTACCACACTCTGCTTCCCAGAAGTCGCCGGTTCAATCGCCCGGTGCGGCAGGTGAAGCCATGGACAGGTTTCTCCACATCCCTCCCCCCACTACTGCCGCCTGTGTCAACTCCACCGTGTCAACGATTCCACCACTGTGAATCGACCGGCAGGTCACGTGTGGCTGGATGTACGTTTGTGGGTACTCCCACGGTGGCGAGATGTTAACTACCTCGCCTCGTATACAGGATGTCGTGGGTTCCATCCCGACCCCGGGGTTGTCTGGTTTTCCCCTCCACGTTAATAAACCTGCTTTTAGAGTATTTTTCTGTTACAAATGTACACGTGATCATCCACTTTGTTGAGCTATCTGGAAAAAAAAAACCCGATATAGCTCGATGAGCCTTATCTGGTAAAATAAAATATATAGCTTCGTTTTAGTTCTTTTGAGATCCCTGGTCCGTGTGGAAGAGTAGGCCAAGTACCCTCTAGAGGAGCTCTCTTTACTTTCTTTTGGTAATGGCCCTCCATCAGCAGTGGCGGCAGTAAGCAATTCGCAGGGCTGTGCGTTTAGCACATTTGTATGCAATACTCTTTTTGGTGATTTATTTTTGAAGTAAGTTGAGCCGGATAAAGTCATGTGGCAGAGTGAACATTCTTAATATTGCTTTAGCTTCAAAATATTTTTTCAATGGTTGACAAGTACCCCCAAAACTCACACGACGCCACAAAGTGGCACATTTTTTTGATCGGTTTTTCACTCCCAATTCCGCTGTTTTCCTGCCAGCCTCCCTGGACCGGCGAGTGCCGATGACACACTCAGCAGTGTGAATTTGCTGGGCACTTTGCCGGAGACAAGTCCGGAGGAGAGATGTGTTAATGAGGGCATTGTGAAGCAAACGCGGTCCCCTCAAACAAAGGCCTGGGCCATTTACAAACAGCTTCCGGATACTCCTAGGAGAGACCACCGGCGGGAAAACACATATCTACCACACTGAGCCATTCTCGGAGCAATTTAATGATACGGGCTTTTATAATAATGACCCTCACTTACGAAAGACCCCCACATATCACTTTGCTATAGAAGCCCGACGGTGTTTTAGGCTGCTTTACGATACTTTTGTTTACGCTCAACACAGCCTCGCAAATAGCGCCGTTAACAACAAAATCCCACCGCAAAGTGCCCATAAACCGCTATTGAAGGTGTTGGGTTTTCTCGAGCTTGGCCCGATAGCCGTGTCCTGATATCGCAACGTCCTCATGCCGGACACTTGTCTTGTCTTGGCAGTGGGGTCTCCCTTATAGCCAACACCCCCAGCCCCCACCCCCCCCCCCCCCCCATACTCCTTTAGAGTGCACATTAAGCGACTGCCAAAGAAGGGAAAAAGGGACGATAAACAGCAAGGACCTGGGTATTCCTGAAGCAAATTGACGCTCGCCACCTTCAACCCTCCCACCAGCAGTTTAAACCTTGCGCAATAATACCCCCCCCGCCCCGCCCCGTCGCAGGAAACCGCTGCCTCTAATGAAGCGTGGGCCCTGGGTCTCCGAGGCAGAAGTCATTCCGCGTCGATTTGGACGGAGACCCTATTGAGCAGATTGCCAAGCAGCTGGCTACGTGCACACACACCACACCCACACATACACAGCACCACACACAACACCACGCTCACACACCACGCACACACTGCACAGCTTGGCAACCCACCCCCCCGCTAAATGTATGCCATCAGCCCAGCGTCTACCGTCAAGGGATCCTCGTGGTTCGGGGCCTCACGCTCCCCGGTGTCCCTGGGCTCCAGTATCTCCGCAACACACGGAGGTCTCGCCACAGGAATTGGTTTTGTTTTTGTCTATTCGCCTCGCCGTTCAATCACGTTCGCGGCTGCCCTGCTGATTTTTGTGTAGGGCTATGGCAATGATTAATTAATATTGCTGGCAGGAAGGAAATATCCAAACATATCAACCTTCCACACAGTGAATTTTCCCTTTTCAGTTTTATCATAGAACGTTAAACAAATACATTCAGGAATGAGCACACATTTTATCTTTACATCTGTGGCCAAGTACAACTCTTAGAGGTCTACTGAATAATTCACAGGCCACTTCGATCAAGATAGCCACGCATCAATAAGAGGCTCTTCAGTCGAACAGTCAATATCTTTCTTTCATTATCAGTGACAGTAAAACACTTTACATATTTTAAATATCTGTAATTCAAGCTTTAGCCTCACTGAATAAACACTGTAACAAATTATTAAAGCTAGGTAGAACTAATCCTCCTATCTGAAATTTAGTCCTTTTGAGTGTGCAACACTGAGACCATCAACCCACTAACACTGAACCCTTTCCCGTTCTGATCACGTCGTATGTCATCAGTTCATCGGTACCGAGGCTCCCACAAGGCAATGCGGGAAGGCGTGTGGCACAGTTTGGCGCAAATTATCAGAGTGTGGTCGTGTCGCTACAGTTCTCTGCGGTGCGTACAATGTCTTTTTTTTTAAAGCTACGCTATGCCTCTCTAAATAAAATGTACGCTAACCGCTTGCGTGTTTCCGAGATGAAGCGGTGAACGGGACCCACCCTGCAATTTGCAGTCGTCTCGGAACGGGAACGGGTTAAGAAGGCAGGTTAATTACAGGCAGCTGCATGGATTCGAACCCAGGACGTCATGAGTGCCAGCTCCTTACTCTGACCTCTGAGCAACCCAGCCACCTCTTGGCTCATATCATTTTAAGCACTGGGGTATGCAATGACTTCCAAAAGAGAGCAACACACGAGGGAGCAACATTTAAATTTGGGAGCGGCACCATCAATTTTAGTTCCTGCAGTCACTACAGTCGTGCAGTCAATTTCGAAGGGGACCTTTCGGGGTAACGATATTTACGTTCACATGAAGTTTGCTCAATAGAATCGTACTTACGTTTCCAACTCACGTACACATTGCAATACAACCCACGAGACATGGGCCTCCCTGTGCCATGCGGGTTGTTGAAATTATTTTAATTACATCTCAGCGCCATGGCCAGTGCAGGCTGGCAAATGCTGGGAGCATAGATGCTGTTGAACTGCCCTCTGCTGCACAGAACACTGCCCAACGATACTGTATATACCAACCCCGTTGTGCATGGCGGTCACCCATGCAAGCAACACCCAAGCTCAAATCCCTGTTTGGCTTCAGAGATCTGACGAAGGAAATCGTTGCATTTTCGTTGATGTGGCCATAATAGGCACCAAGTCTGAATATGACTCCGTTAGAGTTATTCCGGCATGGTGACAAAGCAGTGAAACCAATCGGATAGATGGCGTCCGGTGCATCGTGCAATTCTGCATTGCTGCAAGTGGCTTCGACTCTTTCTTCCTGGCGCTCGCGCGTGCGCCCTCCTGCATAGCTGTTTGACAGATCGATGGCAGAGTCGTGGATTTGTTGCTTGCGGTCAATGCCAGATGGTGTGGTTTTAAAGGCTTAATTTCGATAAAGTCTAGCACGTGGAAATTGATCAACTTTCACGCAAAGTTGGCGAATGGCACTGATCTCGTAATAATTAAAAGTCCTTTTTTTTTTTACATTTTTAGTTTTGCAAAGTCAAAAGTCAATTTGTATTTGGGGAGGTGCTCCTATCAGTTGGTGGCCCGGAGACCGTGGCAAGAGTGCACGCTTCCTTGACAGACGCTTGCCTCTCCACAGCACAACTGCTGTTGAATTCTCACAAAGTGCCGCAGTGGTGAGATGTTCATTACCTCGCCAGGTATACAGGAGGTCGTGGCTTTCGATCCCGAACCTGACGCCTGCATATTTGGAGTTTGCATGTTCTCATCGTAGTCGTGTGGATTTATCTCCGGGTCCTACAGTTTCCCCCTCCACATTTAGAAACGTATGTTTAAGAGTATTTGGCTGTTACAAATATCCACCACGTACGAAGCCACTTTGTTGAGTCTTCACTTGTGGCCAGATAGCTTCTGAAAAAGAGCTAAATATAGCTCAGTGGGCCTTACCTGGTAAAATAAAAATAGTTTTTTTTATTTCTCCCTTAGTTGCATCACACACACACCATATATCTTGTTCTGATGAGGGAAGACATGACAAAGTAAAAAAAAGAAATGATCATTAATGCAAAATAGGAACATGCAGGAACATCAATAGATAGTAACAGGGTTACACACCAGCGTGCGTTTTGCAGCGTGGTACAAAAGCCACATTGAAAGGGGTTGGCTGTGTGTGTATGCATGTGCTGCGTAGGGCAATTCTCTGCCTTAATGCCATTTCATGCTTCAACCGGTGTCTGGGACAGGCGCAAAGAATGCATTGTGCCCCGTAACTGATTGGCAAAGTCTGACAGGGCAATTTGTTACCGCTGGGCATTGCTGTGGGGCTGAGCCGACGGGGGAAGTAGAACGCCCCCGGTACTGATTAAGCGTTCTGCCCGTGGTGTCAGTACAGCCCTGGCCGTGCCCTCGCTGATCAACGCCGATGCCTGGACCCTGTCTTGCACGGCAAGATGTACGCCAATGCACTTAGGCAGGCACACCTGGAATCTAGCGACGAGGAGAGCTTGGTGGATTATTACCGAGAATGTGTTGATTCACCGGAACAAGATGCAGAATTAAAGCCATTTCTTTAGAATTGAAAACATTTCCAGCTTGGTGAGACATGGTACCTTCTAGAAGGGGCTCTCTGGAACGCGCTGTGGTTGGAGGTCTTTCGGCCAACAGTGGCAACGAGCAAATACCTTAACCTTCAACACAAATGAGCATATTTACGTACCATAAGTGAGTCATGATAAATATAATGAATTACTGTCATCATTTCACTCACCCAGAAGTGCATTTATGCAATGAAGTTGAAAATAAACTCGCAGCGCGACGCATCATTGTTTGCAGCCTTTATTAAAACAAGCTGTTGAAATATTTTGTTGCATCTGCCTAAAATGCTTCGAACCCACTGCAGAACAGTACACTACCAAAATTCAAGCCTCGTGTTGATGGCTTTGCACGGGACGAGCCAACTGTAAAGCCAGCGTGATCTCTGCTTTGCCACGTGTGAAAGACCTCTGCTTTGAGGCACGTGGCATATTCAATATTAATGCATGAAAGAGGGGAAAATTGCCCGTGTGAGAGCTGGTGCCTGTCAGTGCGCTGTCCAACCAAACGCGGCAGATGTGTCGGTCAGCACCGATGCTTTTCCCAGAGACGGTGGCTCGCTAAGCCCCCAGCAGAAAGTATTTGTTTCTTATATATATGGCTGCTGAGGAAGAGATGGTGGCCACAATGGAGGCAACAACACCGCAGCCTTTTTTTGGGGCCGACAGAGTGAGCCGAGGGCCTTGGGTCAGCTTTCTGGTGTCCCTGGTTCTTGCTTCGATGTGACGCGGAGCTTCCATGTACTCTCTCCTACTTGGCCGTACATGTTCTTACGTTAGTCTCGGAAAAAGAAAAACATCTCGGAAAAAGAAAAAAAATCTCGGGGAAAAAAAAACAACGGAGTAATTTCCTTCTGAAGATGTGAAACGACGCGTACCTATTGTAAGAAAGATAATGTCTTACTAAAATAATGACAGTTTTGCGTGGTCGAACAGTGGTGCAGTGATTATTGCACTGCGCTACATACCTAGTGCCCGAGTTTGATTCTTGGCTGTGGACAACTTCAGTGGTTAGTGATATGTGTATCCGCCTTTGGCGCATACTTTTAGCAACACCGCACTGGCGAGCATGGTGAAGTATGGTCAAACAACTCCCATTACCGCGACACTGTAGGTTGACAGAATTCTGTGACTTACTATTATTCAGTGCTATGTAACATGTTGTTATGCAATTTATGAATAGATAGTATTTCAGATAGATTAATAAAGTTATTCCATTCAATTAAATATCCTGTTAATTTTTGTCATGCCTTTCAAATGTGTGACCTCAAGGAAACTAAAACATACCTGTTCATATGAACGCAAACTCAATGTAATTTCATTACCACCAACATCAAGATTTGTTTAAATATTTCTGATTGCGATGGAAATACAGTCATCGTAACATATTTAAAATCTGCTGCACACAGAAATGATTACCATCTTGCATTATCACCGTAATTGCCTCCCTCTCAATAAACACACTTTAATTAGCGTCGGGCCCATATCTAAATCAGCCAGGGGCCGAATTGGAAAGCGATAACACTTTAGATCAGACATCAAAAGCGCTGACCTCCGAGAGGAAAGCATGAACCTCTCCTCTTGTTTGGGCGGAGAGGGATGCTGGTGTAAAGAGAGGAGGAAGAGAGGCCCAAGCACAGGACATCTGGGCTCCTGCCAGCAGCCACTGCTGCAGGCTTTGAATGCCCTGGAGGGAGGAGATTGGATTAGTATGGACCGATTAGCCGACCAGATTAGCTGGCCATTCAAGCGGCTGTCTCATGTAATAACATATTTCCTTTTTTTAGGAATAATTTCAGAGCGGTATTTACTTGGCTAATATTTATCATTCGTGCATTTCGTCATGTATGTGTGTGCGTGTTTATTGAATTTGTCCACGTGTATGTCGATATACACTCATACTTACACGTACGCCTATAAACGTAATACAAACATTTTATTTATCAGCAGCAGCAACAACAGCAGCCATTATCAATCCACAGCTGGATGAAGGCCTCGCTAAGCCATCACCACATCTCACAATCCTGCAATGTAATAATCAACCTCGCACCTACACACGAGCTGACTTGATCGCCCATCTCCTCGGTGGGCATCCTGTAAGACATGTCGTAAGTTGTAAACAAATATATAACATTTCTTTTTTATACATCACAGGTAAGATTGTGTGTTAAAACAAGCCAAAGTGGTTTCTAGCTAAAACGAGTGTGGGATGGTGCCCAGCTTCTGGTAACCCAGCAGTGGAAATCCTACGTTCCTATGATGGGAGCAAGCCCAGCCGTAGGACAACTGCTTTTTACAAGCGATAACTCACTGTATTCACCTCGGCAGGATGAAGGGCTGAGCCAAATCCTGGTCAGGATTTTAACTCTCAACTCTCCGATTGTGAGCCACTCACTTTAACCACAGCACCAAGCAAGTGCAAGTATACAGGGTGCCACGGTGGCAAGATGTTAACTACCTCCCCTGGTATACAGGGGGTCGTGGGTTAAATCCTGACCCTGACGCCTGCTTTATATTTGGAGTTTGCATGTTCTCTCAGTGGTCGCGTGGATTTTTCTCCGGGTCCTCCGGTTTTCCCCTCCATATTTATTTAGAGAAACATGCGTTTAGAGTATTTGGCTGCTATAAATGTCCACGCAAAAAAGCCACTTCGTTGAGCTATTATTTGTGGCCAGGTCACTTCTGAAAAATAGCTATATAGCTCAGTGGGACTTATATGGTAAAATAAATGTTTTTATTTTTCAGTAATATAGGCTAATGTGATAGGTACCGCATCATGCAGATGATAAAATTGGTCCATGGCTTAACGAAGCATACTTTTTGCCATGGCAATGGAGGTGGCGACGTTGCTTGTTACCACCATCAGATTACATCTGACCGTGACGCCCACCAACACACAACAGAGCCCTCACTTCTCTGCTACGGAATCTTTGTGATGGCAAATGAATGGGAACTGCACGCTCAGGAATCCCTTTATAAAGGAAGAGACGTGCTCTAAATTTAGTCACGCGGCGTACAAGGCCGGGTAGAAATTGAGTTACAAACCACTGGAAATTAGAAATATTCGGAGATGAGTGTGCTTTGTGAGTTGAGCACTAAAAAACAAACACTCGCCACATTCGTCTATAAGACTGCCCGAAAGAGGAAAAAAAATAACTATTAAATAAGCAATGTTTTGGGTAATGGCCATTTTTCATAGCAGAGAGATGGAGGCCAGAGAGATGCCGTGAATAATAACACTGCAATGACTGATATAATTGTACGAATACCCGACTGATGCACGGTGCATTCCACGTGACATGAAGCATCCGATTGAGTTTGAGCGGAATCTGCTCAAAGAGGTGGCAACGCATCTAAAGCCATAAGTCATTTTGTGAAGAGACGAGAGTAAATGTTACTTTATTTGGAACACGGTCGCAATAAATACGACTGCAAACAGAACAAATGGTCCTGGAGGCCGAGTGGTGGGTGGGGATGTGAAGTAAAAATTGCTGCTGTTCAGCATGACCTTTCTCACAGTGATTGTGCCCACAGGGTAGAGAGGAGACAGACTCAAGTGAAACCTGACCCTTTGGCAGAGTAGGGGGCGGTTGGATGAACTAAAACATTTGGGGGGTGGTGGGGGGGGGGCTGAGGTCCTAGCTAGACCAGATGTAGCAGAACTTCCATGGCAGATGTGGATACTTAATGATGATGATGCACGCATGGAAAATAATTAAATAAAACTATCCGACAATGTGCGAAGACTGTGGTGACCATCTGGAACAGAACCATGGAATATATCACGACTGTCAATGCCCGATTCACAAATGCGGAGGAGGCACCGTCGCGGTGATGCACCACTCCGCGACTCCTGATGCAATTATCTGGCTCGAGCATCTCGATGTAAAATTACCGCTGTTGCTCTGCATCAACATCAGCCATATGAAGAAAATACAGATGCCTGACCACAATATCCATGTAACATCTCAATTCATTGGTAGCAGAAGAACAATTGTATCCATTGCATTTGGACAAATAATTAATCGCACGTGCAGTGTAAATACATTTCGCCGATGGTGGCAAGTGTGTAAAATAAGATGAAATGCCCCTCCAATACCCCGTGCCCTATATCTTGTGGTGCAAGCCGTGTTTGCAAGAAACATATTTTGGATGCAGCCGGGAGCAGCGGTTTATGCCTGTGATGCAGCACTTTGGAGCGAGGCTGCCTTTGGCTCCCCGGTGCAAATGTTCGCACGCGGCACTGTGTATACTCATTGAAGGCTGAGTCAACCTACCAGGGGCCCCGGGACCGGTTCAGCTATTGCTCGCTATCGATGTAAGCCGTGATTGCGTGTTTAAACTCGGGTCGCCGGGTAAAGAGCACGGTGCGTTAACCGCTGCGCCACCACTCCCCAAGGCACGTCCACACATGCACAGACATGCATGGAAAGTCCACTAAACATGTGCATGCTGTTGGTATCCACATGCTTGCGTTAAGATTGGGAGAGGCAGATGGGGTATATGCTGAAGACCATCTGTAGGGATTGAAATTAATAGCTGTGTGACTCTGGATAATCCTGTGTTCACATGGAAAAAAAAAACCCACTATAGGTATACACATATCACCCACCTAATATCGGAGGTGATATGAACACGCCGATGTTGAAATAAAGATGACACGTGGCAACCTTTTTCCTTGAATGCGGTCACAATAATAAGGCACTTAGAGAAAATGAAGGAACATTTAAGCACTCTTACCCCAGGGTGTGTGTGTGTGCGTTTCTTGCGGTGCAATTTGTGGTAAGTTCCACGCAATGTGCCACTCTCCCCCGTGGTCCCCTTCCGCAAGAGAATGGGATCTTGGTGCGGGGGGGGGGGGCGGCGGTGGTAGAGAGGTCCCCTTGGGAGTATAAACTACAGTGTTGGTGTACAATGTGTTCTAACGCTGAGTGGCGTACACAGCGGAGGCGCTTGGCACGCAGGGAGATCACAGCAGAGCCAGACGTCCCATCGTCCAGGAAGTGCGACGATTCCTATGCCACTCCGCAATTGAAGGGGCATTTGTGCGGCTCTAATATCAGGATTCGTCACCCGGCAAAATGTGCTTAAAATTCTTGCTGTGAGCAGTCAATCCTTGCAAGCTGCGTCGAGGCAAGTAAGCTTCCCCGTGTAACTTTATACGGTAATACCGCGGTTAACGTCGGACATGCGTTCCTGAAATGTGCGACGATGAATATCGAAACGATGTAAATCAAAGTGATGTACATGGTCGGTGGAGGCGAAAGCTGAGATGCAACGGACACGCGAAAGGATGGGCAATGCTGTCAGCGACTTTAGCGTGGGTTGAAGCGACGCAAATCAGGTCATGGTATTAGTAATAAAGTGACGCCGTATTTGTGAAATGACTTAAAAGAGGGGCATGTAAATCGGCGTATTACTCTAGTTATAGAAACCCACACATTTCGAATTACCCTCTATACTTTTCAAACGGTGATTGAATGTTGTGAAAACAATGATTCCATATCTTACAGAGGGTTAAAACATACAAGATCATTTGAAGTTAAACGTAATTTAGAGTTTCTACAATTTCTCCTTCTTACTTTTGTGGGCATCTGTAATTATATATGTAATTGGATCACGCTGCATGTTAAATCAATGAATGACACATTTTAATGTACACAAGAAAAAACGCATATGCATGGTTTCTCTAATACTTTCCAACGTGATTGTATTCGGAAGTGCGGTATTTAATTGGCCATAGTGTTCCTTTCAGAGCCACACATCGTGCACGACATCACATGTTGTCTCAAGATGAAGTCATACGTAATAATGCCGTAGGGGGAGAAGTCCAGGTCCAGTTCTGGGCCACCCTTTGATCAATTTGGCCAGTTTTCTACCGGGCAAGTTACCTTCAGTAAGGTGACTTTACAATTAAATTGCCTGTATATTTGATCATCTTTACGAAAGTTGTTGTGACCCCTCTTCTACAGAGAGGAAAAACAGACTGACGGACAGAGCTAGTGCTTCAGTGTTGTTTGCCTTGGTTGGAAGTGTTACATTTGCACTTACGCATGGATAAATCATTTTCATAAGCGCAGCCTCAGTATGAGTAAACGCATTATTTGGTTATATTGTGTTGGCAGGCCTGCACAAGCACAAATACCACACTCGACCAATTCATAAAGATGTATCAATAAAGTTTCTGATTATGAAGATGAGTAATGTGCTATGCAGAAGACCCATGGGCCTGATATGGTCACCTAATATATTTTTCCTGTTAAGGTCATGGTGTCACTGTGGAATGTATAGGTAACTCGTGGGCAGACTGTCCTTTGGACGGGGTGACACAATTTTGACATGTATATTTTAGCATTTGACATATAAACCGAGAGTATAGTTACATTGGTGACAGCATGAATATATAGCCAAGGAATGTAATTTACTGGTGTATGATGGAGTTGTTCTTTTATTAATCAGGGAATTTATAAGGAACATATAGGATAACAATGACCCACATTTGCAGACAAACCCCACCCCCCCCCCCCCCCCCCCCACATATTTGTTCATTTCCACCAAAATAAATGTAAAACATCAGATTTTCCATGAATTTGCTGTATTCTAAAATATAAAATATGTGCAGTCATGGTATATTTACCAGGCATGGCCAATTACAACAAAAGCAGATGTCTCTTATATATGTTTTGAAGTTGGAGCCAAGTTTTTTGGTTCTGGCTGGGCAAAATTATAGAATAAACACACTTCAAAGTGTAACAGATAAGACTGACCAATTAAAATGCTTTTTTTTTTCTAAGAAATATCAAACGAATCCGTGGCATCGAATGTATGACCGCACGCGTTTGTAATGCGTGCAGTAAAGCCTTTCGGTCTCCCTATTATTTTGCAAGGTGACCTTAAAGGCGAGAAATACTTTTATAAGATGTGACCGTTGATTGGAGGACCGTGCAAAGCTGTCGGGAGCGTTTCAACAGTTTCATGGAGTGGCATCGGGAAATCTGCCAGGTTGTGCGGGTAGTCTCGGGATTACTCTGTTCTCTCCTCCAAACGAGACCAAGCCTTGTTCAAGAGATAATCCGTGCTGGAGAGCTGTCACGTGTGCTCTCGTCTCGTGAGTTTAGTCTTCACGTTTGCATCCTTTAAAATTGTAATTGACCAATATTCATTGTAGATTCCATACTTGAATATTTTGTTATACGTGTGCTTAACCATTACTGCGTGTATATATATTTCGTTGTAAGTGCATAAGGCATTGTATGTGTGGTACGTTTGTATATGTTTACATTGTAACGTGAGTCTATTTTGAATTTAAATGAAAACACGTTTGCCACACACCGTGGAGAGAAATGTACTTCGTTCAGAAGGAAATAAAAATAATTCCTATGGGGTGGATAACTGCTCTGGAAAATCTCTCCTGTCTTAAACGTTTGTTTAATAGAGTCAAAATGGGCAATGGAACAGCGCATCAATTTATACTGTTAAAAACTAAATAATAAAGATTTCAGAAATGACCTGGCCACACATGATAGCTTCAACGAACTGGCTTATCGCGTGGAAATGTACAGCAGTCAAATACTCCAAACGCACAATCATCTTCCTGCCAAGTATCCAATTAAAAGAGTTGAAGGTGCAGCCCTGCAACGTCTTGTACTCATGCCTGCTGGTGGAAGAGCCTCCACTAGAGGGAGCCTCTCGAGAGCAGTCCATCTTAACTTTTACTGCAGCCTGCACCCCCCTTTGCTTCAAAATCGTACCTTTTATATCTTACTAAATACATGGGATTGACGAAACAAAGCAGTTGTACTCACGTGCCCGCGCCTAATTTGTGTTTTCGATTATATACCTTCTAAAAAAACAATCTGGCCGTGTCTCGCACCCCCAGAAAAGGCATCTTGTACCTCCCCCACCCGGGAGGATGCAGCGTGCACCCCAGGGTAAGAAGAACCGCTGCTCCGTAGGGAGCTGTGGTCGAGAGCTCATCTCGAAGAGGGTGTTCCTTCCACGCCAGGCAGACGTCTTGGAAGACACGGCACACTTTACCGCACCAGATCCCGATCCTGTGGGCTGTACTCACCTACACTGCTGGGTGGACGCAGGCGGATTTAAGAAACGTGTCCATTTGTTTCAGCTGTCGGGAGCCGAGAGATCAAACGGAACCTCTGTATTCCAGTGTGCCAAAACATTTCAACCTGGCACCATCCCCGCCACCCTCCCCCACCACCAGTTATAACAGCGATCATAACGGAACTACTGTGAACGATCGTGTCCTGTACAATGGAAGCCTTCCTCCGATCAGCCTGCTCCGCAGCTCAACGCGCAAACAATCGGATCGGCGTTTTCATTCACCCGTTTGACGCCTAATCGCTGACGAAGAGACATGCGACACACGTCTCTCCTCCCCCCACGCGAAGCTTCTCCCTGCAGCGGACCAGTGGGGGAGAGCTGGGAAAAAGACCGCCGTTGCGTTGCCAAGTCGGCCGCTCCCACGGTCGTTAGCGGTCGACTTCATCACTGCCACAGGAGCTGTCGCTCGGCAGACTCGGACGTTGACACGCGCGGGTCTCAACCGGTGCCACCCTCGGGGCTGATTTTGTAAGGCGAACCTTCTTCTTCATCTTCTGCTTCATCTTCTCCTTCTTCTTCTCCTTCTTTATCTTCTTCTTTATCTTCTTCTTTATCTTCTTCTTTATCTTCTTCTTCTTTATCTTCTTCTTCTTCATCTTCATCTTCTCCTTCTTCTTTATCTTCTTCTTCATCTTCTTCATCTTCATCTTCTTCATCTTCTTCACCTTCTTCATCTTCATCTTCTTCATCTTCTTCATCTTCTTCATCTTCTTCTTCATCTTCTTCATCTTCATCTTCTTCTTCATCTTCTTCTTCTTCTATAAACTTTGCATTTTTAAGAACGCGTTTAGGATGCGCGTACAAACGAATGTGGCATTTTGTTGATTCAAACAAACAAAAAAGGAGAAAAAGCTTTACCCATCTCTGGCAATAATTCAGGTGTTAAGATGTTCAAACAGGGTTCCCGTAGATAAAGCTGCTTTACAGAGCTTTTAAATCTTTGGCATTTGCATTGCCCTTGGGCTGTTTGGCTTTCGCCTGTCCTTTGCTCTATGCCACAGGTGAGACAAAGCCATAAAATAAGCTGTCTCTAGGTGTAGGCCAATCAATTTCAAGGACGACACATACATTACCACAGCACATGTGTTTCCACGTGTGGTTCGTGCAAATTTGATGCCTTGTACATTAGGGTAGAAGCTCTTATCAAGACAACATCAGCAGCAGTCCACATTAGTAATAAAAAAAACACATCTGTTAAAATTGAGCCCGCATATATGCCGAAAAGTTTGTAAAAGAAAG
Source organism: Petromyzon marinus (assembly GCF_048934315.1). NCBI lineage: Eukaryota > Metazoa > Chordata > Hyperoartia > Petromyzontiformes > Petromyzontidae > Petromyzon > Petromyzon marinus. The sequence continues at coordinate 11,065,260 of NC_133678.1, read as the reverse complement.
TTATAAATGATTGTACTGTACTGCACATGTTGTTATTATGAAGCACTGATTTAAGTTATTTATTCATAAGTGTTGCAGTAATGCCACCTACCACTTGCTCTGAGCGTATACGCACTCGTGTTCTCAACCATAATGTAACTATATTGGTAATTTTTTTGGTGAGATTATTTCACTGCGACATCAAATTAATGATTTAAAATACTGTAAAAGTGTTGTTAGTATATATTCAGTGTAGGAGTTACAATATGAACATTTTGAATATAAAACAGTAATCTTATTGGATGGGTTAACATTTTAGTTTCGTGATGCCTAAAAAAATACATTTTAAGACCAAATTAGTTCACACTAAGATAATTATTCATCACAACAACAATACAATTGTGTAAACCTCACCAGAAAAGACGCGCGCACATGCGGTGTGTGTGTGTGTATATATATGGGCCAAGAAACATAAGTGTCAACATTGATCGACAATAATAGTGCCTCTCTGCGTGGTGCTCACAAAATGTTCAGAATTGTTGACGAATGGGACGCTGCCTCAAAAACAACAAAATACGCCGTGGCACGCGTGGAATTTTTTGCGCGCTGAACGCAAACAGCGTACGTCGGCAAATTCATCCTCGCGTTCCGTGACCGGCATTGGGCGCCGGACAACATCGACGCACGCCGCGTGTGCTCCCCATGAACACGTGGCCCGCTCATCGTCACACTTTGCTCTTCATTTTGGCTGCCAAAAGGGAACCCGACGAGAAGTGTGTGTCGTGGTGGTGGTGGGGTGGTTTAAGGTCATTCGGAGTGACTGGAGAATACGTTGTTGGGTTTGCGTTGCTCGCTGGTCGTGCTTCCTCCTGGCAAACACTCCCCCAACCCCACCCCCACCCCTGCTCTTCACCAGACTAGTGATTCGACATTCCCACAGGCAAATATTTTTTTTTTCCTGCGAGGTATCCAGGATATCCTGAATGGTGGACTGGTTACTTGGCAGCTCCGTCCCTACTGCTGCGAGTGGCTTGCTCTGCTTTATGTGTTGTTCGGAGAGGGATGGTTGAGTGACGGGTGGTGGGGGGGGTAGCTTTTAATCAGTACCCCTCCCGGAGCAAAGATTAAGCGGAGTGAATTGTCGCTGCCCGAGCTCTCGATTTGATTAACGTTTCCCAAGCTCTCGATTTAATTAAAATTGCAACGGCGAATAGTGTAAAGCATAAAGGCTTTCTGGTGTTCGGGCTCGGCTGGTGTTTGAGAATATCCTCAACTGAGACATTGGGTGCCTGAGGTCAACCACTGCCAAAGCGTCACACCGCCACCTACTGGCAGGTTTTGTAAGTGACCATCGTGGCGAGAAGAGCCCCGTTGCCAACGAGCATCAGCGATCAATGGACGGTGAGCACGATCGCCTGACTCCTCTGATATGATGAACCCATTGATGGGGAAAACAGTCGGTGGCACAGATTGACACGGGAGCAACGCCGTCTAAAGAATTGGGCCCGATGAAGCCAAACCACCAGATCGCAGTGGGCAACAAGGGACGATCACACTCTGGCAACTCAGCGCGATTCGAAGGAAGTTTCGCATCCAGTACCAGGAACAAAAAAATAGGTGAAGAGATAAGTTTGAATGAAAAACCTGAGAATTTGAAATAGCTGAAATGTTTAACATAACAGGCTTTGGTGCTGAGCGGTGTTGATGATGTGCATTACCTACCAGTGTCAGTTGAGTGTTGCGTGAATTGAATGTTGTTTCTTTGAATGTTTGCGACTCACCGTCTGCATTATTTTTATTCCGTATAAGGCCCTCCGCGGGGTATACTTGTAAAATTAGCTCAGTTGAATCATCTCTCATCTAACTCTAACACAGTATCCGCAACTCTCCTCATTAATAATAATAATTAATGTCCTATTTTTCTCTGAATATTGGTACATCTCTGGGCCATTGCTGAATGACAGGATGCTTAAATGTCACGTGATCAGAAACGTAAAACAAAGATCCAAATGTTATAGGTCTTAGACTTGTTTACGTTCTGAAATTTGCTCTAGATTTTAGCGCTTGATTAATTACAAATTATGTGTGACCAATTCTAGAGATCTCTGTTAAAGGCTATCATGGGATGAGGAGATGGGCACAAAAGGGGAGTTGTTGAGAGGTAGTGATGGGTGAAGAAGGGTGAAGGAAGGAGGGATGTTCCGGGAGGTTAAAGGAGGAAGTGATGGGGGGCATGGGAGATCATTGGGGATTGATGGCTGCAGAGTGAGTGTAAATGGCAGGGCTGTAAATGCCGAGAAAAGCCACTAAAAGGCGCTTATCTGAACTTTCCACTCTAGAACTAGTGTTCTTCCAGCATATAGCCTATCGGAGAGCAAGTAAGATAATGATGGAAGGGGTGCTGATTTGCATTTGATGGAGGTGAAGGGCTGGTGTTTGTGACAGCGGATGATGACTGTAGTCGTCCAGTAATACTCCGATTTACGTCTCCCCCAGCCCCTTTGACGTCGTTTTGCCAAATTCATCGTCACTTTATTTCTTAATGCCACGACTATAACTGGTTTGCGTCGCCTCTCTACCCCACACTCGCCTCGCTGACAGCATAATCATCTGTCCTCTCGCTATCTGTCGCCTCCGCCTACCTTCTAGCCTGTAAATCGCGTTGGTTTGCGTCCGTTCAATATTCGTCGCAAATTTCATGAACGCATGCCCGACGCAAACCGCGGAATTACCGTATAAAGGACATTGTTATACAGATTTTTTTTTTTAATGCTGTTGTTGTGTAGCTTTGAATGCATTATGGTTAAGGTTGAGTTTTACCTGTTAAGCGAAGTTCAATCCCCTGCATTTCCTATGTTGATCCAGGTTTGCGATAAGTTTTAAGTGACCTATTGGGTAATAACTGTTTTAATGGTTTTTATCCATATGAACAGTATGAGTCTAATTCTGAGTACTTTGAACAGGTGTTGTATGAGTTTTGCATGAGATTTTAACCTTCATTTGCTTTAAGCCCAGGTTGACCCCGCATGCTTTTGCACTAAACACAATGTTTTGTATGACAAGGGATTTTAAATTCAACAGCGCCCCCCCTAGTCGTGAGATTATGTAATTTCTTCAACTAAAAAAAATAGAAAAAATATTAATTCACCATTTGTGCAATGTTGTACACTGTATACTAAAATATAATGCAGACTCATGAGTAAATGGGACTACATTACACATCTCCTTTGTGCCAAACACAATGCGGCAAGATGCTCTCATGTTACTGGGGGATGACAGTGGCATTCCGCAAATAATAGTACAATAAATTGCAAAAAACTACAATTAGATTACATGCATTTACTACTTCACACAATTACTTCACATTCAATAAAAATTGCATTATTTACAATTAAGCAAGACGTTTAAAAATCACTGTCGCTTAAACCAAGTTAGTGTCACCATGTAAGAGAGGTGGAAGGCAGGGGTTGACTGGATGTGGGAAGGCTAAATCACAATTTGATACTAAGTCGTCGATGCTTTATAACTTGCGATAGCATGACCGTATATCCTTGTCTGTTAACATATTAGTACACGTCCTATATATGTTTAGTTTTTCTGTAACGTAATTTGCAATTGCACGATACTCAGTCAAAACATGAACTGCCCATGCCAATTAACGCCAGAAGGAAATTAACATTTGCGTAATATTTGAGATTTGTCACGTGACACTTTTTTTTACTCTTGATTACTATTTATTTTAATAATACCGTATTGTTTTGGTTTTGTGAATTTCGTGACCTCAGGTCACCCTTGAAAATAAGATCATTGGGTCTCCTGAGTTCTCACCTGGTTAACTACAATGGTTTGTTAGTGACAGGTCCAAGGAGGTGATTATTATATATCCACAAAGGCTTCAGTGTGCTATGTGTTTTCATGTTTCATGGGAATATAGCAGTGACCTATTTACAAGATGAATTAGACCCAGTCTTGTACAGGAGAACTAAGTGGAACATTCATCACTGCTGCCATGAAGGGCACATAACCACTGCAATAAGAAACATTAAAATGATGCACTCCAAAAAAAATGTTAACCGATAGCCTGTTTATTTACAATATTTTACAGCAAATTAGCAAATATAATCTATAAGCAAAGGCCATTAGATTAACAGAGATAGATGCTTAAATCTGAATATGGTCAGAATATGCTTAGGCTACAATAAACACAGGCAAAACAAATTAAAGTTGATGAACTGAATACATATAAACAGCTAACACTGTCGGCCACCTTTAAAAGGGACTTATTTTCAAACATATTGCTTTAAAGATGCAGAACTAATGCAACGTTATTCAACATTAACCCTGTACATTTAGGCCAACTTACAAAAGCACCTCACGCAAAAAAAATCATTTCAATTCACAATACAGAAACAATCTTGGAAACCAGTTGGGGAAAGCATAAACACGTGCACACAATGCGTGAAACTAGTCTAAACGAGTCATTGTCTAAATCGTACACATTCGAGTTAGCTTTTTTTCCTACACAAAAAGAACAATGATATCTAAAATATTAAAAAAAAAAAACTCAGAAACACTACCAACAAACTATAGCAGGATTCGATTCACTTACTGCTATGGAGCCAAACGCATGTAGCAATGCTCAACTTGACTTCTTGAAGGGTGCAGGAAGTTTAATGCTCATCTGACTAAAACATCAATGGAAATAAAAAGCATAAAATATGATAAATACAGTATTATCAATAATTGTCAGTTTCGACAACTTAGCTGCAAAATAAAATTCACATTCTGGTGACCAATGACGGTCAGTTTTTTTTTTTCTAGAACACGAAAAAAGGACTAAAATGTTGACTCCTCCATTCTCATTTCTACGCAACCACAAGTTTAAATAGCAATGTTCAGCATGGATATATATTTATATATAACTCTAGCGTAAACACAGATTCTGAACGTGAGCATCGACTGCATCAATACCCGGATGAACACAGCACAAGGTGCGTTGCACTGCTAAGACGTTAAGCTTTAGGGCAACAGCATTTTTAAGTCGGAAATCACGCCTGTTTAAATTTGTTCATACGTTTACCGTCAGCGACACCCAAGTGTTCGCCTTTCGTGCTCTATCGCCGCGACAGTTCACTTTACCAGTCGATTTGCATCTGTAAAGAACCTGGTTTAAAATACCCGCATCACCGATTGCTGCACAACGAAATGCGCAGCAATGCAACCGGCCATCACGTGATTTCTTTGTGCCTTAATTTCATCTGCATTCTTAAGTGTATACAAAGTGACATGACGTCATTATGCCAGCTCAATAGAACAAAGTGGAGCCTCATAAAAAATAAATTACAAAACGCAAAAAATCTATAATACAATTGGACGTGTGTTATGCAAGAAACTGGCAACACATTTTGTGACTCGTGATTCTGCAGATCTTACACAAAAAATATGGGGCTGTTCAATTTCTTTCGTATTCCAGAACTGGACTAAACCTTTACTTATCTTGGAATATTTTTTTCATGAAAGTTTATAGAAGTCACAAACTGAGTCATTCTGTAAGAGCCAAAAGAATAATCGTGCACAATGCTTTGCCAACCAATCGATGAAGGCCTCCCCGTGCCCAGCTGTCATAGGAGTTGCTTGACCATAATTCACCATGCTGTTCAGTAAAGGCGGAGGGGGGGGGGGATACAGGACTGGTTCTACAAATTCCCCTCCGATGTTAGCATTGGCTGGGAATCGATCTCAGGTCACTGGGTTCATAACAAAGTTTCACAAACTGCTGTACCACCCCTTAGAGTCGTATCAATTTCAATCAAAAGATGAAATGACCTTTTTGAAAGCAGCATTGTAGTGTTTAGTAAAGGTAGTTTTTTTTCCTGGTACAAATCAGGTGAATGCTTGTTGAGTTTAAAGCTGCCTTAAAAACATACATTCTTTACTTAACCTACTTAAATACGCACTTTACGTTTTTGGATTCAAGGGCCCAGCACCAACTGGTAAAGTAAATCGGCACCTTAGTGACCAATGAGCTTGTGCTACTCTTGAAACAATTGCCACAGCTCAGATGAAATACCTTTTAATTTGCCAGTGATGGCGTAAGAACAATGCGAGGAAAAAAATATAATCTTAGCTGCCCTTATGTAGTTACACAGTGGCTATACACCAGGTGTACCTGTGTGGGATACAAACACAACTTAAATAATGTTTAACAGTGGATGTTTACGATCGATGGCTTTTGAAACCTAAGATATATCAATGAGCTAAGGCATCATCTCAAGCTACGTTACCTGGCATTGGACAACAAAAATGTCAATGCATACGCCAAGTTTGTATGCCTCGCAAAGCCTCGCGTTGAAACTATCCTTTGAGGCGCTTCTGGGACAAAGGGACATTTATCGCTTGTGCGGTCACCTATGTACAAAAAAACAACAACAAATAAAACCATGCTCATTAGGTTTAAACCCTGCCTTCAAAAAAACAAAACAAAAATAAATTAAACATCGTACTTTATCGCACAGCTGTTGTAGCTCGTACATTTTGAACCTGTGATTGGTAAACAGTTTACAAACGGATCCGATTGTATAAGCTACATTGAAAATTATTGCTTGAGTGTCATTTGTTACATGGTACAAAATGTGGACCTGATGGCATAGTCACAGCTTGAGTTTTCATAACATCTTCCTAACTTATTTGTATATCTTATGCTCTAAAATTATTATCAACAAAAGCTTATAATGGCAAGCATAAGCTTCAGCAAATTATTTGTATGTGCTCTATAAAAGTGATTGTAGTATATTTGTTGTAATCATACAATATTGACTCCCACAGTAAACTGGTCTTGTGATAATTTTAAAAGCATTAATTTGCCAGGGCCAGGCTTAGACATGTACTCTGTATTAAAAAGCAGACAATTTGGTTTACTTCTGACTGGCTTGACAAAATCTACAACCCGATACTGTGATTGCAGAATCTGCGTCATTATTATTATTATTATTGAGCAACGCTAAGCAGATGTAAGGGCATGGTGATGGCAATGGGGAAACTGGGGTATCGGCCACTGATTATCACTGGCAAGATTCCTGGAAAGCACGGATCCAAAGTCATTGCAAAAGTTGTAACGCACCAAGCTCCACTATACAGCTGCACCGATCAATCCCACTGCTGCGTCAGTTCACGTGGCAGCACTGATGGCAGTGTGCACCTCTCTGATGTCTAGGCTTAATTGACCACAAGCATCGCATCATAAAAGAGTACCCATCGGTTTTGGGTATGGCCTTTCCTACAACACGCACGCCATTATAAAAACACGGTAAATAGAAACCCATGGGGAAACACACTTCCTTAAGCACAATATTGCTCCTTGTAGGAGAAAGGAACGGCTGCTTGGCAGAGTTCAGTTCAAGTGACCTATGTCTGGTTCTGTCAATGAAAATGTGCAAGTGTTTTTATATGGTTACTAAAAGTCCAGAGGTTGGATTGGTCTCTCTACTTAAGTATATTGGCCAAGGAAATGAAGACGAATTAGGCTAGCACTGAGACTGACAACCGAAGGCAAATGCACACTAAACGTTCACTCGTATACAATTTAATTGTGTATTTCCATAGAACTGCACGAGGACACTGGATTCTGCAGCCTTTGGGTGACTGCCTACGTGAGACGCTTAGAAATATTGTCAAGTTACATCGAGAAACGCAAAAAACCTGTATGTAAAAAGGAGGAAAACTTGTCATCGTTTCAGGTAGTAAATTGTCTCTCTTCTACAGCAAGAAGGCGGTCTCTGCTGGCAAAACGCCTCGGTAAGTCACACTTCAGGTGAATGCATATATCAGGGAGGGTAGCAGCCGGTTTCAACTCCAGTCTCCATTCGCTACGGTTTGGTTACTCTTTTTATTCACTGCTGTGGCCCAAATTCCACAAAACAAGCAACCACTTTTTGCAGACGCACTTTCGTGAAAAAGATTCAGATTTCATTCGTACACCACTTCCTCCAGCTCTTTTCAAAATTACGTATTTGTTTACTTACTTGACGTGTAATATTTAAGAACATTAACGATTATGCACAACAATAATTTACAAAAACTTTTAAAGTATGTACCTGTTAGAAATAAGTGTCATACTGCCTCTATCGTACATGTGTTATGTTCCGAGGAGGGTTTTCAGAAGTACATTTAAATAAGGGTTTTTAAATTTGAGGTTTAAAGCCATGAGGCCTGTAAGACTAAACAAAAGGCAGTTTCTCAAAAGCCACTGTCACTTGATATTTTGCTTACAACCAAAAGTGGCATTTCTCACATGGGTGACATTAACATTATACACACATCATTTTTTAGCAAACAAGCTCCAGTTTTTAAGAGTTCAGATTATTCACGAAGTTAAGAAAAAATTGTGTTTGTGACATCCCAATTACTTCATACAAAGGTAGAAACACAATGGCTATTGTGGCATGGTGATAACTTTTTTTTTAGCTTTGTTTCTACTACAACCATCTATCTGAGTTATGTAAGCCACTGCCATATATTATACAAAAAAAAACCATGTTCACAATAACAAGTTACTACTGCACTGCCAACAGTCACACATCACAAGCTAGCAGAAGCTCCTCTAAGGGCATTAAAGCTCACTGCTATAAAGTGTCTTGCTTTCTGTTTTAAATTCATCAACACCCTTCACTTGCATATACAGTGAGGGAAAAAAAGTATTTGATCTCCTGCTGATTTTGTACGTTTGCCCACTGACAAAGAAATGATGTATATCATTTTAATGGTAGGTTTATTTGAACAGTGAGAGACAGAATAACAACAAAAAAATCCAGAAAAAAGCACGTCAAAAATGTTATAAATTGATTTGCATTTTAATGAGGGAAATAAGTATTTGACCCCTCTGCAAAACATGACTTAGTACTTGGTGGCAAAACCCTTGTTAGCAATCACAGAGGTCAGACATTTCTTGTAGTTGGCCACCAGGTTTGCACACATCTCAGGAGGGATTTTGTCCCACTCCTCTGTGCAGATCTTCTCCAAGTCATTAAGGTTTCGAGGCTGACGTTTGGCAACTCAAACCTTCAGCTCCCTCCACAGATTTTCTATGGGATTAAGGTCTGGAGACTGGCTAGGCCACTCCAGGACCTTAATGTGCTTCTTCTTGAGCCACTTCTTTGTTGCCTTGGCCCTGTGTTTTGGGTCGTTGTCATGCTGGAATACCCATCCACGACCCATTTTCAATGCCCTGGCTGAGGGAAGGAGGTTCTCACCCAACATTTGACAGTATATGGCCCCGTCCATCGGCCCTTTGATGCGGTGAAGTTGTCCTGTCCCGTTAGCAGAAAAACACCCCCAAAGTTTCCACCTCCATGTTTGACGGTGGGGATGGTGTTCTTGGGGTCATAGGCAGCATTCCTCCTCCTCCAAACATGGCGAGTTGAGTTGATGCCAAAGAGCTCCATTTTGGTCTTATCTGACCACAACACTTTCACCTAGTTGTCCTCTGAATTATTCAGATGTTCGTTGGCAAACTTCAGACGGGCATGTATATGTGCTTTCTTGAGCAGGGGGACCTTGCGGGCGCTGCAGGATGTCAGTCCTTCACGGAGTAGTGTGTTACCAATTGTTTTCTTGGTGACGATGGTCCCGGCTCCTTGAGATCATTAACAAGATCCTCCCGTGTAGTTCTGGGCTGATTCCTCACCGTTCTCATGATCATTGCAACTCCACGAGGTGAGATCTTGCATGGAGCCCAGGCCGAGGGAGATTGACAGTTCTTTTGTGTTTCTTCCATTTGCGAATAATCGCACCAACTGTTGTCACCTCACCAAGCTGCTTGGCAATGGTCTTGTAGCCCATTCCAGCCTTGTGTAGGTCTACAATCTTGTCCCTGACATCCTTGGAGAGCTCTTTGGTCTTGGCCATGGTGGAGAGTTTAGAATCTGATTGATTGCTTGCTTCTGTGGACAGGTGTCTTTTATACAGGTAACAAGCTGAGATTAGGAGCACTCCCTTTAAGAGTGTGCTCCTAATCTCAGCTCATTACCTGTATAAAAGACACCTGGGAGCCAGAAATCTTTCTGATTGAGAGGGGGTCAAATACTTATTTCCCTCATTAAAATGCAAATCAATTTATAACATTTTTGACATGCGTTTTTCTGGATTTTTTAGTTGTTATTCTGTCTCTCACTGTTCAAATAAACCTACCATTAAAATTATAGACTGATCATTTCTTTGTCAGTGGGCAAACGTACAAAATCAGCAGGGGATCAAATATTTTTTTCCCTCACTGTATGGCCAGTGGCTACAGGTATCTCGTAACATACATAATTGGAAAGTGTGTTTTATGTCTATTTACAGTTCCTGTCAAATTGCCCTCGCATTCGTTCACAAACTTCAGTTTCTACAAACTTAATCATTAGGTTTTGACTAAGTCTGATAACCAGACTGTGTTAAATAATCTATACACATATAGCTACAGTCTGGCGGTCAGAAAAAAAAGGTACGATTTGTGTAATATCACGTGTCCCATCACACTGAAGTTGAAGACAAACATACAGATTAAAAGATATAACACTTCTGAAGGCATTTTAAGATCCAACTGGTCTTACGTGAGAGCCGGGTCATCTTTGAAAATAAATACGAGTGAAAATTCCATTGAGACAACCTGCAAAGCTGGGATTCCGCATATAAGAACAGGGATGGCCGCGCAGTGGCCCGGGACCTGGTGAACGCTACTCAGTTAGCAGCTGCTGCAGGAGGCTGGATCCTTGAGCCTGAGCAGCAGCCTGGGCCCCCGTCACATTCCCTGCACCAGGCTGCTGCTGCTTCTGGCCCGGTGTCGGCGGTCCTGCCTGACCCAGGTAAGAGTCTCCGCCACTGCCCACCACGTTCACCGTGCATTGCACATCCGCAAACACCTGCACCTGCTGCAATGGCTGCACAGGGTAATATACCCCGACAACAGTCGGGAAACAGGAGGGAGGAGGGAGGGAGGGCGGGGGGAGATAGAGAAGAATGAAATGCAACAGCTGTGGCGGAATCATCTCACAGTCTTGTGCAAACGCCACTTGTAGGAGGGATGGATGATAGTCGTATGCGTGAAATCCAGCACTCGGCAGACACGATTTGGATGATTACAGTTTTGTTAACTCTCAAATCTGCTAGGGTGTTAGGTGGTGAGATGCTATTACAGCAAGTGGGTTCATAAACCCATCGTTTGAACTTTTCAGTGTTATCCTTTCTTATATGCGAGTGCTCAAATTTCCACTGACATGCAAATCACAAAAAAAGAACCATTTTAGTAAGCATCCCAAATCCAGGCCCCTCCTGAAAAAAATCTTGAGACTCAGTGAGTATTCCAGAAGTAGAAACGAAGGGGGTGGGCAGCAGCATTCATGTTTGCAGCCCTAAACAGTTGGTGAACCTCCACATTAATATGGTCGAGGCATTCTACAACTGAGGTTTTCATTTATGTGCAACCATTACGTGAAAATGTCTATAAATTTTGTTCCAATGAATGATCCCCCTTTTATGTCCAGTTATACCATCTTGTCTTCGAGCTTTTCATACCGTGAAGGGCTGTAATTACTAAGAGGGAGATACATGGAATTTACACCAACCAAATACGGATTCCTTTTTTTGTTAGAGATTAACATACTGTACATTGAACTAATATTAGGTATTATATCTATATCGTGTTTTCGTTTAATCTTTACCCCTAAGGGTTACCATTTTCAATTGCCAATTATTAGCCTTTTAGCTACTTTCACACTCCCACTGCTTGCTATAACATCTTCAAATATCTGTGCGATGTGATTTTTTTCCAAAATATCGAGTGACATCTATTCGTGACTCCCCTCTCTTAGCCATAACAAAATAAAGTGTGAGTTGCTTGTTATTTAATACATCGGAGAATTCCCACCTGCGAATTCTCATTCCCAGACTTCATACCGTCAGAAGACCCCAGTCGACTTCTGAACAAGGGGGACGCTTGCATACCTCGATCTATGACCTGCAAAATAAACCGTAACCTCAATGAAAATGTTACCAAAAGTTTCAGCACATTTTTAGTCCATCAAGCAAGATTCTCACTCGCTTGGAGCTCATCTATTTATATTCCTCAGCCAATGGAAAACAAAAGCACATTTTGGTGGTGTCATTTTTACCATATTTGACTCATTACAAAGTGGTATTTATTTTATTGACTCCAGAGGGATGAAGGGCTGAGACGATTATGACCCAGATTTTAAATGACAACTGGACAATTGTGAGCTATTACAAAACTATAGTAACTAAAAGTGCACGATGTTTGAAATGCCAGACATGTTCATGTTATGTACAAAGACGCACATAATACACATCAACATAAGTAACATAGCACAACCACACACAAGCATAGGATATCTACCGCTAACTGCGAATAATATCTTCTAAACATAACATGGGAAATACATTTGCAGCTTTAAACACGTGTACATTTATCGCAGTACCTAGAGGTGATTGATGTGCCTGTGTTTGAGTCAAGAGTACTAATGATTGTTCATATCTCCGGAGCATGTCCTTCTTTTATATAAACATTGTATTCGAGGAATCGTCTTCCTCCCACAGACCAGCAGGGGGTGCATCAGTAAAATTGAGCCCAGTTCCGTGTACACACGTCAAGTAAATTGGATTCTACCACACATTGTATCAGCGTGCTTTCACCAGGATTTCCTTACTGTATGCAAATATTCCCTCGTGGCAGATTTGCCCATAAGGAACTCGTGATAGCTGCTATTACAGGTATGTGGTGTTTTTACAACACCAGGCACTTCCAGAGTGCCTCTCAGCTGGGTACTAAGCGGACGCAGCTATGCTTGGGCGTTGCAGTTCAAGATATCGGGTTCGTTGCCGATGGCATTAGTGTAACATGCAAGTCTACATACAATTCACACACATTGAAGCAAAGAATCAGAGAAAGTAACCGTTAATACACCTACATTAGTGTTACATAGTGGTCCTTATACACGAACCTTTTTGCAACGGTGTACATTTTACAGTCCTATGGCAAGGAGCGGTTTTTACATTTTATGGTGAACTTTATTCGCACCGTACGGATGACTAAATGCGAAGTGGTTATAGTTTTACTGATAATTGGGATAATGTAGGGGGCAGTCAACCCTGGTTTAGACTGGCTACCTACATCATCATTGGGACTTGGCCCAGTCATAATCAATGTTCTAAAAAAAAGTGTGGTGGAACTCCCGTTTAAAGCCCTGAATCAGTGGTGGAAATTACACATTACTACGATGGATGTAATTAATTGTACAGAACAACCACTATTGACTTTCCACAAAGCAGTACTAACTGTGTTAAGCCCAGAAGGATGAAAGGCCAAGTCGACAACTGATCCGTATTTGAACTTGCGGCCTTCCGGTTACGTGGTCTCCTCACTGCATGAACACGCCAATAGCAGTCACACCACTGTGCATATAAATGTGTAGCTGTGGAAAGCGAATGCCGATTTCTCCCACCCTGGACACTCTCTGTTTCAGCTACTCCCCTCCGGCAGAAGGCTTCGGTCCATCAGGACCAAAACCTCACGCCATAAAAACAGGTTCTTCCCATCTGCTGCTGGCCTGTTAAACAAGGCCAAGGGCTAACACTGTTTTTAACATTTTATATACATAACGACACCTTGCCGATATTAACTATGTTACCCTATTTGTATTTTTTATTTTTAAAATTATATCTTAAAGCTATTTTATATTCGATATTTATTTAATTTTATATACTTCAGCCCCTTGGTGTTAGACTGTTAACCCTTATTATAGTAAGACTTGTTTAAAACTTATTTAAGATTTTAGATTCCTATATGTTGAATGTATGCACCATCCTGCCAAAGTAAATTCCGTGTCGGTGTGAACTTACATGGCGAATAAAACCCTTTCTGATTCTGATTCTGATTGATGCGCACCTGCTCAGGAGGCAGCGAGGCTGTGCTGCTCATGGACGAGGTGCCGATGTGCGGGGGTGGCTGCTCCATGCTGCTCGCGCTTGATGTGCTGCAGTCTCCCGGCCCAGTACCCCTCACCGAGCCAACGTACATTCCGGCACCTTCCTGCTGCTGCTGCTGCTGTTGCTGCTGCTGTTGCTGCTGCTGCTGCTGCTGCATGAACTGCTGCGGCGATGCTTGACGGAAGGGACCTCCCCTACGGCACACAGAAAACGAGGGAATAATTATTTTAACACACTTGCCCAATAAAGCCTCACCTGGGTCCTGTTTAAGTAAAGGGGCAGATCTCTTAGAGCTCCCGCTCACTGTTGTTTTTCACAAATTACATTACAGATGAGTTTTTTTCTACGGGCAAGCGAGCTGGCACAGCAATGAGAGTGCACAGTTTTCAGTTTTAAGATTTTGAGTTCAAATTCCAGACTCGGCCCTTCATTCCACTTGAGTCGATGGAATGCCAAAACTCAACAATGTTCACGATTGCAATTGTTTTGCTATGAAATGAAATTGCTAAAAAAAATCATAACGATTACTTCTGACGTTTAAGCAAAACTATATACGTTACATACATTTTTTCAACTGCTGAATGACCATCGGTACGGACATTGCAAACTATATGTAGTGTTTACTCACACCACCCTCAACGTGGAATTGCCTATTCCTTGCGCAACATACCATTTGTACGTACCAGGTTCCGATTCGTGCAACTTTATCCCACATACAACTGTCCAATGGGCAAACGTCACACGCAGCACGCAGCCACCACCGCTCACCTGCTGGAGCCCATGCCGCCAACCATGTTGCTGCCCATGGCTCCCTGAGCCGCTGTGCCAATGGCCCCAGCCATGCTGTTGACCATGCCAGACGCCGAGCTGGGCACCATGTTTCCGGCACCCATGCTGTGACCCACACCGGGACCCATGCCGTGCGACATGCCGGGCCCCATGTTTTGGCCCATGCTGGAAACCATTGTCTGAGCCATGTTTTGCCCCATGCTCGCCGTTATGCTCTGTGCCATGTTTGGCACCATGTTCTGGCCCATGCCGGATCCCATGCCGACTCTCATGTTGGCTGCCACGTTGGGACTGATGCTGTGTGCCATCGTCTGCGGCCACGCGTTCATGTCAGGGTTTGGCGAGTAGCGGGAGCCCCCCTGAGAGGGAGCGACGAGTGGGCTCATGGCTGGGGACAGCAGCGGGCTGTGGGGGTTGCCCAAAACTCCGAAGCCAGGCTCTGCTTGCTGACCCACTCCTGAACACAGACAAACACATACACTTATAAGCTATAAATGTAACTCTTTTATTTGCATAAATCCATCCATATATATTTGTAATGTTAAGCAATATAACAATGTATTATATAAAGATTGTATTTTCTTTATCCAACTGATGAAAATGTTACACTGGGCAAAATTAAACCTATTTAACGCTGGTATAAAAAGAGCACCTTCAGTGCAGGGTTTAACTGCTGAAAGCACCCCTTTTGTATCATTTAATTGGCAGATCACATTTGGTAGCCGGTGGGGAATATGTCACAAGTGAATAATCAATGGCGGCAAAATAAAACAAACATGTAATGCACCAACAGCATCAAATGCGTCACAGCACTCCTACCTGTGGCAGGAAATTGGAACACGTTCTGGCCCATCTGTGGGCTGGCGATGGGCGCGTACTGCCCGCCGGGGTTTCCCATCATGCCGCGGGCTGCCTGCGTCGCGGCCGCCCCTCTCAGAGCGCCGTGACCGCCCGCCTGTGGCGTGGCCGACGGCGACAGCGGAGGGAAGGGGCTCGTGGATGGCGGAGGCACCGGCTGTGGGTTCCCCACGCTGCCAGGCATTCCCCCCCCGGCGCCCGCCACGCCGGCACCCCCCGCGCCGGCCGCGGCCGCCGCTGCCGCCGCGGCCGCGGCGTACGCAGCGGAGTAGGCAAACTGCTGCGAGCTGGGGGGCTGCTGCACGCGGGCCCCCACGTGGCTCGGGATGGCGCCAGGCCCCACGGCGCCAGCGCCCGTGCCCATGCCGCCCATGCCCCCCTGCATGCCCGCCATGCTCCCGGCGGGGCCGGCTATGCTGCCTGGAGGAACACCGAAGCCCTGCTGCCGCAGCATCATGGCGCGCTGCATCAGCTGCTTCTGCCGCAGCTGCTGGTTGAGCAGCTCGCGGCGCCGCTGGGCCACCATCTGGGCGTTCAGCGTCCCCTGCAATCATCCAAGGCGTTTGTTTCATCACTTGCTCATTATGTTTATCCGTACGGAATTCAATTCCAAGCCAGGGATGTTGGCGTAATAATTGTTGATGGATCGTTCAGATTGTGGGTTATGGATGATCCAAAACGCGCTGGGATGCGAGTTGGCCAAAATAATTATCTGTGCTGATTTTTACTTGTTTCTGAATTGTCTCATACAGGGGGTTTACAAGTGGAAAAATGTTCAAATACACGACCCTCCAAAAAGTAACTGAGTGTGGCTGAACTTTGCATGAATGACATGTGGTTGAATTTTTCATGAATGACATTTACATACTTTTCATTTAATATCTTAAAAGATAGAGCAAATGCTATATGCTGAAAATCCATGAAGGGGCTCTGTCTCAAAATACGTTGCACTTACTTGAAGGAAGTTCGACTCAAAGTGCAGTTAGGTGTGGTTTTGTTTACTTATGAATAACATTGACATGGCGTTACGTACGGCTTCATAGATATTTGGCCATGTCACATAGGTACGCAATATTGAATGCATCACAGCATGAGTCAGTGTTAGAGAATGGAAAATCAAGAGTGACCAGCACTTTGAATACATTGTGGACACAGATGTAATTCTTGACATTGAAATGTGATCAACTGTGACACCAGTGAAAAAATAAGTGTATTTGTACATTGTATTCCAAATTAATGTTCATTGCTCATTAAAGTAAATGATGTTCGCGCTAAAAAGTGTTTCACCGAGGGCATTTTTTGCTTTCGGCTTCGAACATAAGGCTGGCTATTGGCTGGAAACCATGGAGTGAGTTATTTCAGGAGCCGTCGTGTTGATCCGGAGGGGTTTGTGAAATGTACGTCTTGTTCCTTTTACCTGTCCTGATTGTGGGGGCATAGCATTCCTCATTGCCGGGTTCATAGCTGCAGCAACACCGTACTGGCTCATCATCGCTTGCCGGTTCTGATTGATGATCTGAAAGACACCATGTACTTACTCGCATCCGTTTCAAAAGTAAATGAGTTCATCGCTGCGGCATCTATCAAAGCTGAATTTATATATTTGTCGTTCACCAAAAAAACCTTCAATACAGCACTTAGAGATTAATAGTAATGCATTCATAAGCACTCTTGAAACAATGTATCATTAACATGTGTATCATACCGTCATTCTGTGAGTACAATAAGGTTGTGGATTTTTTTTTTATCATCACAATTCACATGTGTATTTATTCGCTAGTATTTTCTGTGGGAAAGTTTTGATTCAAACTGGCAAACACTGAACTCCAAGGCACACATACTGCCCATGCACAAACCCATATGCTTGCCAGCATTGGGGTTTGGTTGGTCTGAGTTATGGTCAGGCATCTTCCCTCATGATATACTGCAAAGTAACAAGTGCGATGACAAAGGCTAAACCCCCGCCCCCTTGCCCATCTTTAAAAGAAAACCCTCAAAAGCCAACCTCCAAGCAGCCATATTACATTTACAGTAAACTTTATTCGTTTTGACAATGTAATGGCGTCATTGCAAAGCATGCAATGCATAAAAAAATCCTAAGTGAAACATGTGCGCAGCCTACAAATATATATAAAAAATACATTTACCATTTCAAACCACATAGGATTCATAGCTTACAATTTGTGTTTTGTTATGGACAATTTGAGCGACAGTAAAATTAACTGGCAACGGTGTCCTTTACAACCGGCAAAATTTACGTTCGGTGCAAATCTAATTTGAAATGCTGAAGTTGTGAGCGACACAAGCAGATGTTAACAGTACATCACATGTGCCCTTCTGCTGCGCCTGCAACACCATGGTTTAACACGTTTATTCTAACACCCCAACAGGGTAACTGCATAAACGTACGGGATAACGACATAGGTGGTGACTACCACGAGTAACTCACCCCATAACGGGGTAACTACATAACCGGGTCAGTCAGTAACGCACTGCCTGACCCACGATGTCGAGCGTAAAGACCGAAGAGACGTAGCACAGCGGATTGATTCCAGAAGACCGCCGCTTGGCATTGCTCCGACTTCGGCCACGCCCCCTTCTGGATCTTACCAGAAGGTTCTCGACTGAGCACCATGTGTCCCTCAAGTCACCTTTTGGGCCCCCTCGCTACCCTGTCCCGGTCACGTGCCCTCTCAGGTTTACCCAGACTGTCACATCCTTATTTGCCCTCTCTCTGACCGTCACCAGAACCATTACCCCCTACGGCCCGCTTCCATGCCATACTATTCTGGTGCCAGAGAGAGGCACCACACGCACAGTTCAACTCTTGTGATAGTAGCTGGCGCTAAACGCCATAGTGACTCCAAATACATCACTACACACGTAATGTATAGTACATATGATGCACTGTTAATCCGCACCTCCGATTAGCACGGTTGGCTAAGTACGGTGCGAAGGAAGTTTAACATACATACATAACCCACAATGGTGCAGGCACAATAGTCGCATGGGACGCTATCCTACAAATAGTCACAACTGACGTGCATAATTTTGTTGCGCTGTGTGAATAGATTATTGATATTTTAATCAATATTTGTCCACTAAATAAGTATCGGGCTTATAAAGCACTAGATCGCATACATTGGCACAACACAAGAGACATAAATAGCAGATAAATAGCAGTTTTAATGTGACTCCTTCACACTTAAATAATAAATACATTCATGCAATGTATTAACTTGCTTTGATGTTTATAATCAACTTTCAGGTCACACACATGTTACGGCTATTTTATCAGGACTGACCAGATCAGCTTATGATGCGAGTGAACCCGCCTTGTTCTGGGCTTGACCATCTCTGGAGCCACACTTCCAAGTACACCGCTTGCAGCCAAGCTAGCTTACATCCTTCTGGGAGAACTTGAGATGCACCACCACCCCCCCCTCCCGCCCCCTCCCCCCCCAAATATGAGAAAACCATGAACTCAGCATCAAATTAGCTACTGACATTGCAAGCACAAATGACTGGTGAAAACACGAGGTGTACAAAGAGAACTCTAAATTTTTATTTAAAGCTTTCGTGACTGCAGGGATTCATATTCTTGGTTCTTTCGGTAACGTCACGTAGAAGGGAAACAATAAAATAATAACAATATAAAACAATTAAATTCTCACGACGTTTCGACTGCAACACAAGCAATCATCATCAGGTGTGAAAACCACAACAAGAAAATTTGAAGTGGCGGTTATTTTTTACGTTAGCACCACGGAGGATGCTAACGTTAAAAATAACCGAAAGAACCAATAATATAAAGAGAACTCTGTGAAACTACGAATTTATGGACACCTTATTGGCAAACCTTGAGGTTGTCTAAAAAAGGCCATGACAAGCATGTGCACCTGGTGAGATATCCCAGACAAACAGATGAGTAAGCGATTGGACGTGGATGAAGATAAACGGGGACAGAGTAGAAGTGGAGATGAGGACAATGGCAAGCGCTCGGTACGTACTTGCTGCTGGCCCTGCAGGCGTTGCTGGAGCTGCAGCCGCAGCTGGTTGGGCTGCGGTGGTGCTGCCTGTACAGATGCCATCGCCCGCGGGGGCCTCACCATGGCCACCATGCCCTGCCTAGTTGGCACGGCGCCCATGCGGAGCGGCTGCTGGGCAGGGTAGAGGCCACGCTGCGAGCCCATGGGGCCGTAGGGGCCGCAGGGCTGGCCCGGAACCTGGCCGTAAAGGCCAGGTGAGGGCCCGGGGCCTTGCATTTGGCCGCCGGGGTACGGCTGGCCGTACATCACCTTTTGCTCCATCATCATGCCGACTGGCAGCACGTGCTCTTGGCTCACGAACAGCGACTGCGAGAACGCCAGGGTGCCACTCTGCCAAAGTTTTGACAACCGTGAGGCAATGGTTAGGAAGGGATCACAATTTGTTTTTGTTTTCCATGTGGGCTGACCACTGGCCAGAAAAGCGTGTCATCCACCGCTGTTGACATCAATATCGACTGGCTCAAGACATTTGGCCGGAACAGAAACAGGCGGTGTTCTGATGCTTCATGTTACTGATGTATGGGGAAGCACTTTTGAAAAAGCTCATATGGAAATGAGCAGCAATGGTTATAGGAACACCAGAAGCCATTTAAGTTTGTGCTCTTGGAATAAAAAAAATTGCAATACAGCAGTGCAGCAATCTAGTCTGAACTCTGGTAGCTAATGTGAAATTCTTTATGCGAAAACGGCAGCCGAAGGCACACAATGTTTGCTTACACTCGCACTGTGTCCATTCAATCCACAACAAGGTCTACCCTTCGGCTGAAATTGACTAAACAAGAACATATTTCACTCATACTTGGTTTTGTTTTCCTTTGCAGAACTGTGTTTTTGTTCGATTCTTAAAACTGCTGCAGAGACTTAATAAATGCGTAGCAATGTGCGGCAGGTGACATTACGGAAAGTTAAACAAATATGCCAACCGGCCGAGAATGCTTTCATCTGTAATTCAATCCCAACCAGAGTGCATTTTTTTAAAATAAGTTCTGTAAATATAAATAATGATACATTATTAATCCTTGTACCAACTCAACTAGTTTGTGAATCACCTGGTAAATGTCCGTTTCTGAAGCTGTGTGGATAAAAGTCTCTTTTTTCAATCTCAGGAAAATCTTCATGAAAGGAGCTGCCATATTAAATTATATATCCGTCCTATAGCGTTTAATTTGTGGGAGATTGTAAAACATTGTTCATGGCGGTCTCCTGCTCGCAGGGTGGAACCGCAGCTGCGACACCTGGTACGATCGGCTATACTTCGCTCTATTTGCAGCCAAGTCCAGGTGCCGTGTGCTCGTAATAAAGTAAATTTTTTACTCGGTGGCTGAGCGCCAAACAAACTATGCAGCTCGGCCGCAAAACATCTTTTAACACAATCTATGTTATTACTTTAATAAATGTAATTAAGTTTGAAGCTACCCCTACACTAAGACTTCACACTTAATAATCTACCTACACAGGAGCTCAAACCAGAGCCCTGCACTGCCCTGCCGCGCGAACCCAGAACAGCGCTGAGGAGGATGGGCAGGAAGGTGTGTGGGAAGTTCGGGATCGCCCACTCTGCCCAAAGGGGCGTGGCATGGGCGGTCCATCCCCCCTCCTGCCCATTAAATGGAAGGAATGCCACAAAGTGTTTAAACTTTTAAAAATATTAACACATTAGTGAGTGTCTGGGTTCTGTGCTGCTGCAGAGGAAAAAGTTACGTACGGACTCTGAGCCAGGATGATACACACTACGAAGGTAATACATTCCATACACAGTGATTATGCGAGGTGGGAAGCGAAACGCTTCTCCGTGCGATGCACAGAACAAGTTGCGTGGTGCCACCTTTCGGATTCCTTTGATTAACATTACACGAAGCAATAGGTGAACGATTCAACTCTCATCGAATTATCTACCACACGCGGCTTCCTATAAATGGTTTGCAACGGCAACGCGGTGCAATAGGGGGGGTCCCGCCACTGCCCCAGGTGCATCATCACCTGCACGAGCTTGTCGATGCCCAGTGCCTTATCGAGCTCCGCCAGCTCCTGCTCATCCGTGCTGTTGAGCAGCGAGTCCAGCTGCTCGAGGAGGGCCTTCTCATCGTTCTGAGACTCGGGTCTGACCGGCGTGCACAGCAGCTCGTCCAGAGAACCAAACGCTTGGCTGAAGAGAAACAAGACAAGATTCTGCTGCGTTTCTTCGACTCCACTGAACAGAGAGTTTTGTTGAAGCTGGTTAGACAATACAAATGGTTTCTCTGGTACCAAACAAGGGGTTCTCGTCTCATACTAGAGAATACAACATTTAAATGTTAGTTTTCATGATGGAGATAAACGAAGATAAAAAAAGTAGGTTCTTGCACAGCAAGAATGAATGTTCTAGAATTCAGCCTTCTTCATCAAACCTCCCTTTATCGACAGGGGGATTAATGTCCCAGAGAGCCGGTTTACCAGGGCAAAGAAACTTAAAGCAAGTGGATAGGAACACACGGGTGTGGGAAGTGTTTAGTGTGATACCTGTTGTGGTTTGCAAGGGGAGTGCTGCCCATCATACTGTCCATCCAGGGGCTGTGCGGACCACCTCCAATGGATGCACCTGGGAACTGTGGACTGCCCATGCTCATGTCCATATCAACCGGGCCTGGAAGGCACAACAACAACAACAACCGCCATTTGCCTCTGAGAGGCGGTGACATCATCCCGGCGCTTGTGCCAGGCTATGCACATGTTAAGGCAACGTAAATTGTCAAACGTCCGCTGGCAGGTGGCCACGGGATAAACCCAGGTGCCATGGGTTGACTGAGATGCGCCAACTGTGTCCCCTACTGTGCCAACTTGCTGTGTTTTAGCCACCTGGCGCTCCGCTCGTTGTTGTGAGCATCTCTCCTCTGCCCTTCGTTGTTGGTGGAGGACGACTCCTCGAAATGGCCAGTAGCGTCCTTCACGAGCCTCCTCCACAGAGGCCAATCTTGACACTGCTGGCACCAGTCATTGGCAAGTCCACTCAGCTCCACATCCTCCATGTCTTCTCTAAGCCCGTGCCGTGCCCAGTGGGGACTTTGTCCAGGTCTTTCAAGGATTTGTGAGCTCCTCACACAATGCAGCCTGGCTAAACTGATGGATCGTAGGCAGGCCAGTCTAAATGTTTCTAACCGGTGAAGATGTTCCATTAGGGGGGTCCACGTTTTGCAAGCATAGAGTATAGAGAGCATGACCGTAGCCGAGAAGACTTGAAGCTTCGTGTGGAGCGACAGACCAGGTAGCTTCCACACAGCATTATACAGCCAATGAAAAGATAATGCCGTTCGACTGATTTGGAGTGAGCCGGTCATGAGCATACTGCCCAGGTATGGAAAATTCTCCACTCTCTTCACAACTGCCCCATCACCAATTGGGAGTTGTGGGGGTGGAGTGTCCTATGGTAGAAAATACCCAGGCAAGGTGCTTAAGTTTTGGTAGGGCTGATGGTTAGGCCCCACCTCTTTGTGGCACGCTCCAGGTTCAGCAGTAGCAACTCCAACTCCTCTGAGTGAGCAGCAATCTCCAGATCATTGGCATACATAATAAAGTTGACCAATAGGGAGCCATACCTTGACCACACCAGGGCATCGTTCAACCTACCATTGTATCTGTACCAGATAGAACTACATGGTCGAAATAGATTTATTTAAAATAATGTAGAAGCCAGAGGATATCCCTGTCGCACCCCAAGGTGAACAGGGAATGGCTCTGACTCCTGGCCACGCTTACCATCATGAAGGTCCTTAATGATTGTGAGCAGAGTCTGGGGACTCCAAAAGCACGAATAACAACCCAGAGCCCAGGCCTACTAATGTTATCATAGGCCTTGACTACGTTTATAAAGCAGAGATGTTGGTCCTGAATTCCCTACACCTCTGCTGTAGCAAATTGACATAAAATATGGCATCTGTGCAGGACCGCCCTTTCCTGAAACCACATTGGGGCTCCACAAAAGCCTCTCCTCAGCGTGCCTGGCAAGGCTATGTTGAATAATCCTTACCAGGACCTTTCCCGGCACAGAGGAGTGAGATGCCCCTGTAGATGTTACAGTCTGTGCGGTCCCCCTTCTTAAAAAGGGGGATGACCACGGCATCCTTCCAATCCTGTGCAGACTGTTATTATGATGTCATGTAGGACAGTCTATGCATAAATTCCACCCTCCCTCAGCATCTCTGCCCGGTGCTTTTCCTGGTCTCAGACTCGGGCTCACATTCTGTACTTCCCCAAAAGATGGCACTTCAGCCAGCCACTCACAGGGGGTGACTACTTGTTCCAATATTTGAGGCACGGCAGCACACATTCATACACACAGCGGGGTCTCATCACAAGTGGTCCATTAAGGTCCTGCGATTGAACATTTACGATGAAATGTCGTCATCACGAACAATGTTGGAATGATAATACAAAAAGTCAAAGATGTTTTGTTTGCGCAAGTTTGAGATGTTTTTATATGTTTTAATTGTGATTGCATTCAAGTCAAACCTTACATGCATGATAATTGTGCGGCCTCAAAAGCCTCTCACTCGTTACTAAAAAAATAAAATGTAACTATCTGATTAATTGGAAGGTCGTGCTAGGTGCACAGCAAGCTATGAATTCACACGAGTGCCAATGGAATTCGGAATTAAATGCATGCATGTGGATAAACCTAAACACAGGAGACATCCGTGCCACCTCCTATCGCCAGTGGTGCTCCCTCAACACTTGAGAGTTCAAACACGAGGTGGGCCAACTCCATCCCTTCAAAAGAGCAGCCAGGAAGGGGCATACCAATGTTCATGATGGACTGCTGCTGCTGCTGCTGCTGCTGCAGGATGGTCCTGGGTGTCGGCTGGCTGCTGGGCCGCATGACCAGCGGAGGGGTGGGGTTCCTCACGATGCCGGCCGACAAGGGGCTGTAAGCCGGCCCAGGCTGGGACAGTGCGGGGCTGCTCGAGCCGGCCACAGGGGGGCTCTGTTGGCTCCATGCGTCCTCGGCACGCATCATCCGGTTATCGAGCGCGCCTGCCGGGTGGAAATGGAAACCAGACAAAGAGGCAGGGATAGAAGGATATATTAATTAATAAATTATTCCGCGAGTAATGCAGATGGCAAGTGGTGCTGCTGGCACAGTCGCGGAAAGTGGTTGAAATCTCTGTGCAGAGGGGGGGGGGGGGGGCAATCAATAGAATGCTCTTAGCGAGGAAGTTGGAATGTTAGCTTAACCTGCCAATCATTTCTAACGCAAGGCATTGGCAGCACAGGGTTTCACTTTTAGGTGCTCATCGGGCCCAAGTGGAGTTTGCATCGCGCACCAGCGTGAGGTGGAGCTCAGCGAATGACCAATAATTTGTTTAAACAATTCTGATTTTCTACCGTTGATTTTGTTGTGGACAGCTCTGCCTCAGCCACACTGGCGCTGTGCACAGGCAAATCGGGCAGTGAACACGTGTGAAAGCAAACTTCAATTTTAATTTCATCCACATTGTGAATTCACAGCATGGCTACAGGCTCTCAATGGAAGTTTAGAGGGAAGTTAAAGTGACATGCTGCAAAGTTAAAAAGCACCGAATGCTCTTGGTGTGTCACTTCTGTTTGTATGTATGTATGTCTGAATAGTTCTAAATTCGGCATGACAAAAGATGACACAAATGATTACATTTGTCTCTATATTTTGTGGCCCTGTGGGGGGCTAACAGAAAGACAAAGTAAGTCAAGGATATAAAGCAATGTAACCCTGCCAATAACTCAGGCATATAAATAGATAAGTGAGGAGATAAGATTTATAATATTATATGAGCTCAAATCCAACTCACATTTCCTTTCAGGCAATACACTTCACTGCATTTTCACTTTCACTGCAGGTTTCCACACACATATAAATCTAATCAACATTTTCATTATGGCTAATAGATCCTGATGAGCATAAATAGCTGTGCAGGTTGATCCACTGCACTGGTTGGGGCAGATTATTGTGTTTCAGGGCATTCCCTTCCAGAAGTTTCGGCAATAAATGTCATTTTCTTTCCCTCGCACCGTGCATATTATATGGTTATTCTTCTGTGCCTGCATACCTTAGGATTCATTTTTAAAACTTTGTTAAATCATATCACAAATATAATTTTGTGTGACCATTGTAATTTGCTGTTTGATGTACTTATTCAAACTCAGGAATCTATTGGAGACTTCTTGTCTCAATGGGGTCTCATTTGATCATACATAGGGCATTCCATATCAACCAAATCTGCTGCTCTTATATGATTAATTCATCCCAGATATATATTTTTCATACTCTGTGTTTTAGTGAGTTGAATAGAATCCATGCACGCATATAAAGGCTTATAAACAAATTTAACAAAGCAGAACAAAACTTGGCACATTTATTAATGTGGACATGAAGCCTGACCAATTAAGTTTATATTTGGCTGGGGTCAATTTAAATACTTTCCCACTTGAAGAATTCCATGCCTCAAACTCCCAACAGGTACCAGTGGTATGCATGGCAATACAAGCAGATGATTAGTAACAGATGGGTCTCGACAAAATGAACATAACGCAGAGCGTGTATAGAATCATGTCAGTGAAAATAACTTTAAAAATTAACAGCCGTACATACAAACAACAATATACCTATATATGTTTCCTGAACACTCAACTTAATGCAATATATTATTTTCACAAAAATAGAAATAAATTAATTTGACATTCTACCGTCATATCACACTAGTGGCTCATGAAGAGCACCGAGACAGCTGGAGCAAAATGTACGGAGTGGGAAGAAACTGCTCCAGCGATATTTATTTATTTCACGTGCACTCGAAGCACCGAATGAATATTTGTCATGTGGCATTGGCATCTACGCCTCGACACGAATTCGGCAGTCGAGAGGAGTGCTCATTCGCAGGACCAAATGGGAGATTATGCAACGGAATAAGCGGCAGTAGGATGAGACAACAGCTGCACAAAACCGGGTAGATTAGTGGTATGAGCAAACTGCCATTTAATAAAAAGTAGATTTACTATCTACACAAGGTTATTATTTTCAAATTCATCAAAGGAGTTTACGTCTAAAAAAATATTTGCAGATTGCAGATTCAGAGAGGATATCCTGGTTATACAAAGATGTGTTATTAAACATTAAACTGTTTTCAGTGTGCAAGTTTCAAATGAGAACAACTCTGGTTTAGACTAAGACAAATTGCCTTCTGTTATGAATGAGATCAAAAGGCAATAAATATCAAACATGTATTAGACCTCGCAGGATTCCAGAGTGGCTGTTGCCTGCAAATGGTTGAACATGGCCAGGTTAAGCTCAGTGCCATGCATATTGACCACTAGGGTATCCAGCTGAGGGTGTTCTTCACGATGATGTTGGTGGACAGACTAGCGACAACACATTCCACCCTCACCTGCAGCTGAGGCCAGAGCTACCTGCGCTGACATGGTGGCATGGCCCGATGAGAAGTGAGCGGACCCCTTGCCTCCGTGGGGTGGCAAATTCAGCTCCATTGAGGAATCTCGGCTAAATGGAAGGCGAACATTTGCCAACCCTGGTGACCCAATTAACCCTGCAATGAGGTCAAAGAAAAAAAAAACCTTTATATCAAAGCCACAACAGAGAGAGTTGCATGGCAGGTCTAAGAGGTATGGTCTGCTAACAAATGGGACATTTGTGTTTATCGTAAAATAAAACATGAATGTTAAAATCCAATATAATGATAATCTGCGAGGTTAGCAATGATGAAAAGTAAGGGTCGCTGCTTCCAACAGTGGTGACATCACTGTTTATTGTCAGTGTGGAGCTAACCTACTTAGAAAACATTACAATACCCCTCTATCAATGAACAGTGCAGGACCTTGATTTCAGCCAGGACCAAAGGTGTCTATCGTTACGAGTGAGATGTCAGTGAAGACTGTAACAATACTATAAGCGCCAAGCAAAAAGGGCTGCAGATTTAATCGCTAGATTAGTGTCTGTGAACATGTGCATGCATGTGGAAATATTTAATTTACAGCCCAGACAGTGACATCCGCAACGCATATTGGCCACCAGACGAAGCAACTTGTGTGAGGAAGTGAAAAATCTATGCGGGCAATTTAGAATGTTAATCGCCGAGCTTGGGCGGTAGTAATGAGTGGGTTATGCAGGTGAAAGCTGTGACAGCCTCTGATTAATTCAGCTTCACGTTGCTCTGCCAGGTGCACCACAAACCTTGTGCCACTTTCCTCGAGCCGGGGGAGTTGGCGGACATCGGGAAGGCATCGGTGAGACCGGGTGCTTTGCTGGCATCCCCCGACTCCCACTCGGTCCGCGAGAAGGGGACCTGCAGCCCGGCGTCCTCCAGCGTTTGAAGAATGCTCTCCAGTTGCTCCCGCTCGCTTCCAAACTGCTGCCACAGTTAAAAGAAAATGAGTATCCCAGATAAAAATAAGTCCAAAGCGAAGACGCGACTTTCAGGAGTGCCTCCCTTTTAGTAACGTCACCTTGGACCGACTCGTCGTTTCATTTAAACACGCGCTAGAGGACGCGGACGTACATCTAGGCCACAACACCTGGTGCATGCTGGGAGCCGGGTATATTAAGCCTTTGGAGGTCGGCATATGGCGGGTATTGGTTGAATGAGGTATCAAGGGGTGAATCAAACATTTTATGGTTTATGTCTTTATTTAACAGAGCCGGTTGAGGAGGGATAAGTAGGAGAGGAGGCGGCTTTCGTGGCTGCGTATGCAGTCTGATTTCTCACTCGTTCCTTTAATCTTGCTGTAATATGGATCTCGTTTTAAGCGTGACGTCACCGTGTGAAGATGCAAAGCGTTAATTAGGCTTAGGGGGCACCGTTTACTAGGACAAACATTGGTCACACATTTTAACTGCTCATAGCTGTTAGAGCATAAGGGATCCTCTGCACCGTGACAGATTTGTGGTGAATAAATAAAGATTTCATTACGCTGAGCTACATTAATCTATGTAACTTTTGAAGTAAAGAAATACATTTTTTTACCAACTAATTATTATCCATTTGGCCAGGTGGTTCAGTGATTAGAGCTCATGAATTTACATGTGTAGGTTGTGAGATGAAATCCCAATCAGAGGTCAACTTGGCCGTACATTCCTCTTAGTGCAAACGTTTTTTTTGGGAAATCAGCAGTCGCTGTTTTGGCCCTCTACCATAGCAATGTGGAATTTTTTTCCAATCGCTTCAAACTTTAAAAAAAGATAAGCACCTCCCCCCATATTCACGCTCTGTTTGAATAGGAAACCCACTTTCAACAAGTTATATTCATACAATGGCAACGGTCATATCGGCTGCGCAGTAACACAAGCGATGCTAAATGCACCGTTGAGGGGCGGCTATGACACACTAAAACGTTCTCCGCTTACTTTTGGAGCCGGCTGGGATGGTGACGCAGCACCCCCGGCCTCAGCCATCTCCTTCTCGTCTTTGTCCAAGAGGTACCGCAGGAGCACGTGGTCGTGCTCCTTCTTCTTGCCGTCGCCGTCGCCGCCGCCGCCGCCGCCGGGGATTGAACCGGAGGGCGTGGACGCAGCGGCAGCAGTGGCGGTGGCGGGGGACGTCAGGCCGGGCTCCTGCTTCACGCCGCTCTCCGCCGAGCCGATACTGCCGAGGCCTCCGACCTGCTGTTCGGCGGGCGGCTTGTCTACGCCGCCGCCGCCGCCGCCGCCGCCGCAGCAGCGCTTGTCGCCCAGCTCCGTGGGCGGACTGCTGTCCTGGAGCAGCTTGTGGAGTATCTTGTGTCGCTCCTTCTTGACGTTAGTGGAGCCAGATATATATTAAAAAAAAAACGAACACATGCGCAGACGCACGCGTGTGCAAATCGCAGGACAGCAGAGAATGACTTGCATTCGTCGCTGCTAATGAACGATTTCTGATGGAAATTTCTTCAGATGTCACACAGCGCTGTGCATGTGACGTTGTTTAATTGATGCACCAATGTTTAAAAGATGACTTTAGCTTGAATCAGGAATGTTGCACAGACAGTGTTTTAGCTAATGTGTCTCCGTAAAGTAATACACACGTTTATCATTTAATTTGTTTTAACAGCATTATAAATTAATTTTGAAAGTTTTTAAAGCAAACTGTTAAATTACATATACATTTTTTTGCAAACCATGCAGGATTCATACAATCAACAGACCAGACAAACCAGCAATTACCTTTCCAGCAGCTCATTTTCATTGTTTACCAGTCATTTGAGGGAACATTACTTTACATATGAGACAATATTGAGAGTGAGGAAGCGTGGTTCATGGAGGGAAACAACAACGCAGCTTGATAAATATCAAATTTAAATAATCAAGCATAGGGCAGCGACAAAACAGGAAGGTGCCCTATAAGGCAAGTTAAAATCCGGTGTATAACCTTTAAAGACGAGGCGGCGCTGCTGGATAGAGATGTCGAGGATGCCGTCGCCGCAGGGCAGAATGGTCCCGCCGCCGCTGCACTCTGACTCATATTCGCCAGGAGGCCAGCGGACGCTGCTGTGGTTGGCGAGGTAATCCCAAACAGAGCCTCCTTGCTAGCATCTCCAGCCGCCGATGTGGTGCTCACAAGCTCTCCACCGGAGCCGCCGTTAGTTAGCAGCTGCAGCAGCTGCGTATGCTTCTTGCTGTCCGACGCCCGGCTCGGCTCATCCGGGTCGCCCGCTTGAGTCTCGCCTTTGCCTTCCACCGACATATCTGACGAGCCGTCGGGAGGGTCGACGTGTCCCGACGGTGGGTCTTTGCTCCCATCCGTGCTGCCCCTCCGCTGTGTCGGGGGTATTCTTGGCTGCCCAGGGGAGCACTGGCTGGCTGGGTTCACCATCCATGGCCCTGGGGAATTCTGCGCTTTTGATAGTCTTTGACTAGGTGAGCTCTGTGGGTTCCCCGATCGCTGGCCCGGTGATGTCTGCGGGTTGCCAAACCTCTGTCCACCAGGCGAAGGACTTTGCTGGGAGTGGCTGACCCTCTGCGAGATGCCCGGGCTTGACATTCTCTGAGGAGTTGGCGAGCTCTGCTGAGGGAACTGGGTGGTGCCAGGGCCCCTCTGCTGATTGGAAGGGCTCTGCTGTGATGAGCTGGGTACCTTCTGCTGCTGGCCTGGTGAGCTCTGCTGGTTGATCTGCAGTCTCAGTGCTGGAGAAGTCTGTGGCGTGGACAAGCGTTGCTGCTGCCCGGGTGAGTTTTGACCAGAGCTGCTCGGAAGTCTGTGGCCATGACCAGAGGCCGGAGTGGGTGGAGGGGAAGACAGCGGAGAAAGAACCGAGGGGACGCACGCACCCTCGCTGAGGGCCTGAAGAGCGTTCAAGGAAGAGCTCGCCGAAAAGCCGTGGCTTGTGGCTGGCGACATAGAGCTCGGGTGTTGCTGAGCGGTGGATCCCGGGGAGAAGTGCCCTCCGGTTGGCATTCTAGGACTACCGACCATGACAGGGCTGCCACAGTGGTGCGGTGACATCAGGAAGCCCTGATGGTGGTGCTGCTGGTGCTGAAGCTGCTGTTGCTGAAGTTGCTGCTGCTGAAGTTGCTGCTGCTGAAGTTGCTGCTGCTGTTGTTGAAGTTGCTGCTGTTGTTGAAGTTGCTGCTGTTGTTGAAGTTGCTGCTGTTGTTGAAGTTGCTGCTGTTGTTGAAGTTTCTGCTGTTGCTGCTGTTGAAGCTGTTGCTGTTGAAGCTGCTGCTTCTGTTGAAGCTGCTGTTGTTGTTGAAGCTGCTGTTGTTGATATTGTTGCTGTTGCTGCTGTTGCTGGTGAACAGCTCCACCCATCCCAGGACTGGCCAGGTTGCATGTGACACTGTTAGCCTGCATGCCGGCGGAACCGAACCTGGCTGGGTCCATGGGTGGAACACGAGAAAACTGGAACTGATCCCCCATGGGGTTCACGTTTCCCAGAAAGGGAGGGCACTGCTGTCCCGATCCGCCCTGCTGGGCCATGTCCCTGTGAGTGGCTGGGGACATCATGGTCGGGCCTGCCATTGAATTTGCACTGCTGTGACCCGTCATGTCCGCTTGTTCCCTTGTAAAGAAGAATTGGAAATAGGAAATAAAATGCAATTACGATAAAAATAAATGTAATGTCCAAAATATCTACATGCAACAACATCGAATTATGTTTTATAGCAGTGGGAAATAAGTTTTAGAAAATTGGTTAAATAAATTAAGCTCACGAAGTTTGGTGACAGTCAAAAACATTATTAACTGTTGAGACGAGGATTAGTTAATATAGTATTAAGACTGACAGGCAGTTAATCATATGACAAATAGAAAAGGTACATCTCTTGTATGAACATGAGCGTGACAGAGAGTCAGCAATGCAGAGAATAATACGGCAAAGCAAACAGCAGGGGCAGCACTAAACTCAGACAAGCTTAGTGTTCCCAAGTGAACTTTCACTAAAATTAAACATTTCCAGTCCCTTGACGCCCTCTTTCGATACAGACCATATTAAAAATTGGCAACTGTCTTCATCCGTGTCTCTGTGAGCTAAGTTCAAATTGTATGTTTCCTGCATGGCTGAAATTTGCATTAACTCAGATCCACCTTGGTGTGAACAGGTCTAAATTAACTTGTGGCTCCAATTTATTTTACGATTCTATACAGACCTTCATATGCAAACTACTGCCTTCTGAGAAATATATATATAAATTATATTAAATACTATTGTTCAAACAAGGAACACAGCTTTTATCACCATTACAGAATATAGCAAAAAAGATATTTAATTTTTTACATTCTAATAGATTCTGGGCTGAAATATGATTTGTTCATAAGAGCAGAAGTAAGACATTTAGTACCACCATGCTTTGTCACATTGTTTGCACGCTATGTAAAAACTTCAAGGGCAAATAAGACAATACAGCAGTTCACATGCCAGCCCTAATCATGGCAAAATCAAGCGAAAGCACACTTCAAGTGGTCACAGAAACATTACATCAGTGGTTTCATAACCTGTGAGTCACAAAATCCTTTCAGGCGGCCGGGGGGGGGGGTGTGGGGAGGCATACTTTGGGTATGGATACCGCACAGGAGAAGTTTTGAATGACTGCGGGCAATGTCACCACCATGTTGCAGTGACAAAACCCGCATATACGTAACGTGAAACAAATGCCTCCGACTAACGCTACGTTGACTAGAGGAGTGGACATGTCATTGCTCAGTGCATTGTGACCTTAGGAACCCGAGTTGTGTCTTTGGGTTGTGGGGTCCCAGTTAATCTCGATTGAGGGTGCCTCCGAAGCAAAAAGTTTGAGAACCACAAAATGCATTCCAGCATGTCATGTGTGTGAGGGGGCTTTACCGAATGACGGTATGCATAGACACGACAAAGTGTGGCTGGTTGGTGGCTGGATTGCGCAGAATCTGACTCTTCGTCTGGGCAGAGATGATTGTACCATCTGCCAACATCAACTTGTAGAAGGGGCTGTGAGCAAAGCCAGACTTCAGTACTGTTGGATGAAAAATACAACATGCTTCCTTGTTAGCATTATTATTAAAACCACGTTGTTTAATTGTCGGCTGCCTTAAGGATTTGAATTGATGTTGGAAAAAAGAGTTAAAACATATACCTGTTTTGTTTGCTATAACATGTATGAGCTTACAGAAAATATGTATCTTAGAACAAACGTTAACAATGTTATTCAAATACAACAACTATTCAGCAATTTACATTTGTATCGGCCAATTTTCCACAATGCACTACTGGAAAGGAGCATCTTAATCTGCATTATGACTTTCATATGACATAGGGCATGAAGCCAATGAGCCAATCATATATAATGGAACTTTCGGAACAAATGTGTTTTTATTTAGTCAACTCAATTTATTACTGTGCTCTATCCAGCATCATTCGGCATCGCACGGGGTTCGGAATTGCGTTGAAAATGACCTCTGCAGTCACGAGCGACAGACCTACCTTCCTGGTTGTGTCGTCTGGCAAGTGACATTTCATTGTCACGGGTCTGACAAAAGGTGTGCAGACATCGTCGCACCACCTCCTCCCAGCCTGGCTTCATGTACGCTTGCGCGGCATTTTTGTCAATGAACACAATGTTCCCTGCGCACATGTGGCAGACATAGGTCAACACGTGACATGAACCACTTGTAATTTCCAAAAGGGCCTGCTTCATCATGTGGCTCAAAATATGTTGCATAACCTTATTGCTATCATGAGCAGTGTGTGTTGTCTTTTTGCTTTCAACAACATCCCCCGCCCCCCCCCCCAAAAAAAAGACCAAGTAGTATTATTAACACAACTGGATAACAAAACAATATAGCACAGTAAATTGTTTTAGACAATGGTGTTTCTTCAGAGAAAGAAAAGACAGAGAGAAGACAAAAAAACATTACTTATATGGTTGGAGATCACATTTTACAGTGTCGTGGTAGAAATTTGAAGTTAAGAGCAACATTTTTGAGGTGGGTTACGGTCAGTTTTTAATGATCAGATATTTAATGATGGCAAGGCCCAAAAGCTTAAGATATATATTTTTAGTCATTGGTTAAAGATTTCTGGTTAGGCTCCGTGCACTGTAAGAAGACTGTATTGTAAGGAATGTGCCGATGGACTGTTGTAAGAAAACCCTCAGCTTTTCCACCTTACTCTTAGCATTATGCGTATAGCACAAGTGCGTTAGATAACTAACTAAAGCTACTATAAAAGTGATAACTCTATATGCATTATTAATAAATGTCCGAATTATAAATGGGGAGAATTTTTTGTTTCTAAGTCCAATGCATCACAGCATTGTGCTGTATATCGACACCAGCAGGTATCGAAACATGCTTCAAAAACTGCCGGTAGAGTGTTTATTACATTTTATGGATGGAACAAACAAGAAATAGTGAAATAATATCAGGCTATAAAAATGAAAAGACCCAAAAAAATAACAAGGCATCAAAAGATTTACACTCCGTTGTTGTATCATACATTTAAAAAAACAAATTTAAGCAATCACTCACTCACAAAACAATGCCCCTCATTGCAATATTAAATTTCTAACTAAAACTGCAAAGCATTCAAACGTTCTATGCATGGGAAGACGGTAATGAATGATCTGGATGTGCGATTTTAGTTTTCAAACTCGCCTCTGAGGTCTTGCCTGGTGGTAAATGTTTCATGTGTGGGTTTGGACAGCACTCTGTCCTTGGTCAGAATAGGCCGTGCCACACAAATCAAGCATGACTGCAGATCTGCCAAGAGAGATCCAAGTAAGTTCATCGCAACATTCATTCGTCAACAGCTGCCATTCAATTACACCGTCTGCCATATATAATGGCCATACAATTATTATGCGGGTCATATTTTTTTCCCCCCAGATATGATTTACTGCATTTGTATTGAATTAGTATCGTCATTCATGGAGAATGAATCGCTGCAATATATTTGGTTTTGCTGGATTACCAAAACCTGGGCAAATTTGCTTTCCTTAAGAACATTAGATTATATAGATAATGAGGACAATGAAAGTCAACAAGTCATTAAAAGAACATGATAGCGTTTCCATTATTGACCACGTGGCAAAACAATTGAACTGAAACTTTGTTGAGCAATGTCCAAGTAGGCATAATGTAGAATTTGGCTTTGTACTCGCATTAATGACAGGGTAATGATATTCCTCTTGAAGGCATGGGGTTGGTTTTAGATTTAAATTAAGTTCAGTATAATAATATCACGTTGGTAAATTTAAGTTTGTGTTTATTCTCAAGGTGATAGCAACCATTGGAACTTCAAAGCCAATTCATGTTTACATTTTCCTTGCAGAGCGAAGATACCTCTACCTCGTACAAACTATGCATTTTGGTTAAGCTTAGATTAAGTTCAACAATATCTGACTGCATGCAAACCTTTGAATGTTTCCTTAAACGAGTGCTTCATCAAGTATAAGGTTGGGTGATTAGGCAAGGCAGAATCAGAAAAAATCTAAAACAGTGGTCAATCCTGTTAATTCTTCCCATGTCTCTTATCGTAGAAGGCCCATTGCTGGAATTATTTGAGTTTAATAAGACTTATATACAAGGTTATATTAAATCTCAGTTTGTAAATCCAAATACCATTCCCAAAATCATGGAACTATCACCTCCATCCTCCAGAAATAACCTAAGAAGCTACAGAAGATGTTGCCACGCACATTGGGAGGTCGCTCCTTCTCCACTTCTGCCAACAGGGTCGAGAACATCCCACCTGATAATTATCCGCATGGCAGACTTCCCTTCCCGTGTTTAAGTCTGGATCCAAGTCCTTCCTCTCTGGTCCATCTGCCACTACCTCACCGTGCATGATAGTATTCCTCCGTTCAATTCCCCCCCCATTACCGATTAACCCCACTCATCCAAATGTGTCTCATCTCTTGTGCAGCAACTTGAGATCCGATTACCTCCGATTAGCACGGTTGGCTACGTACGGTGCGAGATAAGTTCAACATACATTTGTACATAAAATGCTTAACAAATCCAGATTCTGTTATTAGAGCGTGGGAATGTTATGTGTAAGGCTCTCGTTTACTATCCAAGTGAAGCTCCTGAATACAAGATGTTGTCCCAGCTTTTACAGTCAGCATTGGCATCTGTCATCCCAAATTGATTCAGCTTTGTATACCACTATTGTATTCATTATCACACCCCTTGGCACTATCACTGTCACGTTTACTGTGTATAGGATGCAGGTGTAAGTATCCGTAGGGATTTCCATTTCTTAAATAAATAATCAAATTGCACTCAGGATTAACAACCTGATAAGCTCTTACCCTCTCCCTCCTCCAGAATGGACTTGGGCTGATAGACGGCAAAGCACTGCATCGTCTCGTACTTCTGCCGCGCCTCCTGGCAGTTGGGGGCTTCGTCGTCAGAGTCGTCCGGGGGGCGTACGAGCATGCGGCAGTTGAAGGTGTGCGAGTTTCTGCGAGTGACGTCATTGGGCCACGGCACGCCATTCACTGTCATGGGCAATGACAAGCAAAAAACAACGTGGACAAACATCAAGCTGATTAATAAGACACGCAGCATGCTATCCGCCATACATGCAACACATTGTGCACATGATAACTGATTATTTACAATTAATGAATATCATACGCGAATGTACTCTTAAGCCAAATGAATAAGACAGAAGATGCAAGACCCGACAGTACAAATAAGACAAAAATTATGATAGGATAAAATCGTGCCCTCTCATCAAGCCAGAAGCATGATTTGTTACATGCCTACGATAAAACATACATAAAATCCCCAATGGTAGTCAAATTAGCCTGTACAAATACAGGTTGTGACAATACCTAGGGTTTTTTTGGTACAATTCTGGAGAAAAAGTACTGCAGAAAAATTCCAGCATACTTACTGGAATGTTATTAATGAGAAAATTCTTCCCATATTACAAGAACATTCAAACAAAATGTAAGGAACATAATTTTACCCATGGATTTCTAATGTCCCTGTCCATTAACTAGTAGCAAGTATGTCAAATTAAGCGGGTTCAGTTGTGATGCACACGTGATAAAAGAGACAAAAAAAACTAAATCAGCAACAGCCCAATCTGGCCTTCAATGGTAACATCATGCTCGGCATTGAATTTACATGCTTTTGAAAAAGCAGTCTCGCTTTATGTTTTCATTTGCTGAACATTTGATGGAAATGAAAAACATTTCAGTGGCCTTCAACATTTAGCAAGTCAGGCAAAATGGTTTTGGCATGAGAGCAATCATTTTCAATCTCTTAAAAAATTATCAACTATCAGATAACTTGACGATGCGGTCAGAGGAGCAGTGATCTTTTAAAACTATGCTTTTTACTATATCCTGGGCATGGTGTGAAAGATCATATCAGAAAGACTAACCAAGAAGCATGTAGTAGAACACAAAATCTAGTAGTGATGAAAGTCGGTATTCTGCTAGCACAAGCCACCAACTCTTCAGACAGCGTTAATGAGGACAAATGAAGTGTTTCTCACTTCTGATAGATAGAACAATGTATGTGCGTATTCTTGTTCTTTCGGTAAAGTCACGTAGAAGGGAAACAATAAAATAACGTTAAGAAAAAAACTCCACTTTTTTCAAATTTTCTTGCTGTGGTTTTCACACCTGATGATGAATGCTTGTGTTGCAGTCGAAACGTCATGAGAATTTTATTGTTTTATATTTGTATTATTTTATTGTTTCCCTTCTACGTGACTTTACCGAAAGAACCAAGAATATGAATCCCTGCAGTCACGAAAGCTTTAAATCAAAATGCATGTGCGTTGAAGAGTATTTGGCTGCTATAAATTTCCAAGTGATAACAAGCCACTTCGTTGAGTTATCATTTGTGGCCAGGTCGCTTCTGAAAAAGAGTAATAGAGCTGTGGACATTACTCGGTAAAATACAAATATTTTCGTTTGCAGTTTAGTTTGATAATGAATTTATTACATCTAAAAGCCACCTATGCACCAAACTTCATATAAAGTTGCCTATTCACGTGCATGATCCTCGCTTTGTGAACAAAAAGAGTTCAGTCATTTCCCACTAAAACAAGCGTGGGCACGCATCTGCAGTTTACGGCCACATTTCCATTGCAGGGGCGAGCATATCCACTCGACACCAAGTGCTGACCTCCCACAAAGTGTTAGCTATTTTATCGAACCAGATGAGTGAAGAGGGGTGAGAAATCTGCAAGCAGAACATTATAACCGATGCGCAATCCAGCTGGATGCCATTGGATATCACCCACAAAAATCACAATGTTACAAAACACATTTGTGCATTTAGTTATGAAGATTGAGGAAAAATAAAATTATTGAATTCAAGATAACAGTATTAAATTGTTCACCGCTATAACAACTCTCTGTTGATGATGAAATATTAGTTTCATGAAGTACTAAAAGAAATATGTAGTTTCATAAAAGTACAATTTAAAAAATTTGAAATGCATAAATGTTGTACTCCATGCCTGAATGGAAAAGCTAATGTTGACTGATGACCATTGTTTTAACAAAGTGATACAGTTAAAAGTGATTAAGAGGAATGTAACTACCGAAAGAACCAAGAAAATGTAACTATAATTACGGTGACATGGTTGATGGTACTAATAGCACGTGCATCTGTGCTGGAATTTACTTAATTATAATATGGACAGCCCCTTTTATAATGTTCATTTTGCTCAATCAATGTACATGTGTAGTGACATTACTAGGTGTGATGCACGAATGCCACTGCTACCTGGATGGAGTGCCAGCCCTGGGATAACAGGGGGCGGAAGAATGCCCGGATCGAGTTGGGCTGTGACACTCAGGTTGAACCCGGGGGGGCTCGTGACCAGAGGAACGGACCCCAGGACCCCCAAGAGGGGGCTGGGGGAATGACGTGTCCACAGCCCAGAGGGGCATGGCTAGGGGCGGGGAAAGCTGGGACTGACTGTGGTGCACTTGAAGACCCCAAGCCGCCACCTGAAGACCTGGAGCCCGAAGACAGGACCCGGACCCTGGCTGGGGTCGGGTCGGAGTTAGCCTCCCCAGTGTGTTCGGGCACGTTAGGCCAGAGGATATACCTCTTGAGAGTATCGGATGGAAGGGGCTGTTACCTCTTCGTGTTAAGGTTTATTATTGTTATAATAAACGTGTTGCCTCCAGTGAAGTCTCGCTCTCCCTTCCTACCCACTGCACATGCAAAGCAAAACATTGTTGGGGAGCTTGAAATGGATACGACCATTCTATGTACAAAATAACCAACTACCAATGGGTTCTATTAGGCCAAAACATCTGCAGGGCAATTACTCTAATTTATTTTAATCTTGAGAATACTGAGCAGACTTGGAAGGAGTTGAGCCGATTTGTGCCAGAGCTTAGTACATCGTCAACAAACCTCATCTAAATGAGGGATTGACTCTAGCAGAACTCATGAAAGTGTGTGTCCACCAGTGAAAATAAAAAATGTTCACAATTTCTAGTCTCCTACTCTCAAAATCACTTTCACATCCACCCATTAATGTCCATATGGTAATATGTAATGGGATTGTTTAAAGGTAAGGATATAAAGCATTTGCATGCCAGTTTATCACATGGGAAGCCTGCCAAAAATACAAACATGCTGATTATAATACGATGCAATTAGCCTCAGTGTTCTTTTTAGGAAATCAAATTGGCTACCAAATTTATTGCCCAAACTTGGCAAGCCAGAGAGGGTAGTAATACAGGTGCTTGCTGGTGCCAAAGCTGCAATGCTGTCTTCAGAGCTATAAAATGCACGAGTAAACAGGAACTAATAAAGCATACGGCACATGCCCTGTGTGAAGGTGGATATTTATCATGTCACTGAAGACCTGTCAAAACGTTAATAGTATTTTTTATAGAGTCAACAGCAAATTAAATATCGCTGTGGTAAACATTCCTCCAATGTATGAGGAAAAACGCTAATTTTAAACAATAATCGAGTAATGTAAGCAAAAACAACTAACTGAAAATAAAAATAGAATACAATGGAAACAAGTGTGCATGGTAGGGGGATGTGAGTGAACTGGTAGTATAAAACAAACACAAAGCAATTAAAATGTATTAGTACAAAACAAATAAAACTTTACAAAATGATCAAAATAACAATAATACTCGTGTATTTCCTTTGAACTGTATAGATAACACAATTATGAGCTATAAATAAAACTGTTATGGGCATTTTTTTAAGTGTGGAATTGTAGTTGCCATTGCAATTCAGACATATGAATCATTTGGCGGGACCCAAATGAGACCAATAATTATTATTTTTCAGTCCGCTCGCCAAGAAGTACTTTTCGATCCCCGCCGATTGCCTCGACTACTATCCAGCCATCCTGCCCAATCTCGTCGCCGAGTTGGACGACGACGGCAACGCGTCGCCCGCCCAGACTCGCGCCAACAAGCGCCAGCAGCAGCAGGCGGCGATCGACACGATGGGCGCCACCCCATCGGCCAAACGCAAGCCCGGGGGGCGTCCGCCGCAGTCGCGCGCAGCGACAACGCCCTCCGGTCAGCCGTCGATCCTCAGCTTCTTTGCCAAGGCGAGCCCGCCCCCCAGGCAGTGAATTTAACGTGTTAATGTAAATTTTCAACTTTTTACGAAACTAAGTGCCCCGAGTAGCTCTCGACGAGGCCAATCGATTGACCACTAGTTTTGTTGTCGGTAAGGCAACAAGACTCGTGTTGCTACGCGGTTTTTCCCACCCCGGGGCAGTGATGGGACCCCGGGGTCCCGCCAATTGCTTCATATCTACATCACACTAACTACATGGATTACGGAAGGGCATGAGGCACAAGAGCAAAACCAAGGAAAAGTCTCACATTACACGAGCTAGCAATATATACACACAAACCTGCATGCCCAGTACATGACGATTGCCCTCACGGAATGAGCCCTTAAGAACTTGGGAACTGGCCTAGTTTTCAACTTGCAACAAACCTGGATGAACTCAATGCTTGCAACACTACTATTCTAGTCTTACAGGCACGTTTGTCCCTGACACTCAGGGCTATACAGCATTCAGTTTTTTTCAGTTTATTTATTTTGATATAGCCCTGTGAGCCATTCGGCTCTTGAATCGGGTGCAACCACAACAAACAAAAAAACAAAAACACGAACAAGAAAAACATCTTAAAGTGACTATGTGTGACTGTGCAAACAGAAAAGCCATGAAAAAAACAGCTAAAATATTCCTGAAAAAAGCACCGTACACCAACGCTGTGTGCAAAAAAATCGCAGTGGGATGCAAGTCAAACAACAACAACAACAACCACAAGAAAACTGAGATTAAGGCTATCAGTCTAACTCCGTACTACAACAAAACAAACATGTCCAAACCAAAAAACTTTTCGAAATCACCAAAAAATAAAGCCATAATTGCAATGTAACAGTGATCACAGGGACTGTGAGCGAATTTTTACAATAAACTACATAAATAACATGTAACACCAAATCCTAGAACATACAAAGAAACACAATATTTTTCCTGTCTATATAGTAGTGGAGAAACCTCAGCATGTCCAGCAAACTTAGTCATGCCTGGTTGATTTTACAATGTAGAGCCTGACATGCTGTACACCAACGGGGATTATCAAAAGCCCGCAGGAATGATATGCACCACTCAGTGAGGATCAGAAGCCCTGAGCAGTCAGCAGGAAATTCGTAAAAAAGTAACTTCCCACCTTTCTGAATTCCTACAATAATTAAGCAGGATTTAAATAACGGCAACTAAGTTTTTTTTTAAGATACCTTTGCCAATAAACATGGCTCTTTGGTGTGGAGAAATTAATATCAGGTACCCTCACACCCAAGAATCTTTAGAAAACGTTCTCAAATAAACATTATTCTTCGTATTTCATAATGTGTTCAAATGCACTGCTATGATCTAAGTAGTTAGTGTAATGTGACATTGTCTATATTCGTATAGTATAAACACATCCCCATAAAGATGTGACTAACACCGAACCATATTCCTGAATCCTGATCAATTCAAAGGCAGTTACAAGCGTCAGGCACTGATTTATCTTTCTCCAATGTAAATGACACTCACCTAGAGATTTGGGTAAAAGATTCCTGATGAACTCCGAGTGGTCTCCCAGGTGCAAGATGTTGTAGACCCTGGTGTTCATGAGCTCCTCCTGATTGTAGTGCAAGTATTGACTCACATTCTCCGAAACAAAAACAATGTTGCCTTCCCGGTTGACCACGAAGAAGAATCCGTCCAGGGCCTATGTGGGGGGAGGCAGGTGTATAGCATCCGAGTCAAAACAAGATTTCTTTAACCCATTAATCAAATATGATTTTAAAGTATTTGACATGGGGGCTTCACCCTCGGATATAAAGTGATGGGGCAATTTTCCAGAAATAAAATTAGCACTATCAAATATCACGGTGTACCAGCGTCCAGTTTAATGAATAAGTCAATGTTAATACTGGTAGGAAACGTAGTGGACTGGAAGCCCAACCGGGATTAATTCACAGGAGGCAGGGGATTAATTGTGTATGTCTGTGGATGTCTGCCCACGTGTATCCGGACACCCGGATATATAACAGATGCGCTCCTAGTGGGCATTACTGGTAGGAAACGAAGTGAACTGGAAGCCCAACCAGGATTAATTCTCACAGGAGGCAGGGGATTAATTGTGTATGTCTGTGGATGTCTGTCCACGTATATCCGGACACCCAGATATATAAAAACATTGCCACCTAGCACCCATTATTACTGGTACTGGTAGGAAACGTAGTGGACTGGAAGCCCAACGGGGATTAATTCTCACAGGAGGCAGGGGATTTATTGTGTATGTCTGTGGATGTCGGTCCACGTGTATCCGGACATTCGGATATAAAAAATGGGAGGGGTGGGGCTGGGTGGAGAGGGAAGGGTAGGGAGGTGCTGGGTGGGGAGGGGCTGGGTGGGGAGGGGAGGGTGGGGAGGGTGGGGCTGGGTGGGGGGTGGGAGGGGTGGGGCTGGGTGGGGTGGGGCTGGGTGGGGAGGGGTTGATCACCCCGTGGTGCCCTTATAAAACTCAACATTTAACCTACTCACGCCGGCTTGTGCCCGCCCTCACAGTCGGGCACATTTGCGGAATACACCACGTGGTGCCGCCGTTGACCCTGGCCATTGACCGAGCAACCCAACGTTCCTACCAGCCCCCTCCGCAGGAATGCGTTAATTTTGAGCTGCATAACGTGGTAACATATTTGTCCTGGACACACATTTTAAAAAATGTAAGCGCCTGTGTGGCAAAATTGGAAAATAAATGAAAACAACACAATCAAGAGGGCACAGTTTCCAAAGTAAGATAAATATTTTTGCTCATTGCATAAAAAAAAAATTCTGCTTTTGTGGCGATTAGAGTGGACTACTTGACAGGTTATGGGAACATGTAATCACAAGAGCTCACCTCGAGTAGGAGAGGTCCCAGCTTGTGTTTGTCAATCACTCCTTTCCCAGTGGACGACACATCGGACTGCTGCACCTCCTCACTGCTAGGCATGACTTTTTCTGTCAACGCCATGGCCGGAAAAAAAACAAGCATTCACAGTTGAGTACATTCGATTGGGTCATTCCATGTCAATCCAACCAAATCCAGGGAGATACAAACCCTCAAAATTAAGATTTTGCTAATATTTTGTGGAGTGAAAGATAAAGATCACAAACAGAACAGATGGGAAAGTAGTATTACGGTGATTTGGAGGTCTCAATATTGACAATAGGAGATGATATTTACACATCTTCATTATGATATATCACAGGGGGGTTTACATATTTTTGAAATGAGTGCTGGGTTGACTAAAATGATAAGACCTGTGGGTCACGTACAAATAATGTATAAATGAAAAAGAGATGAATGAGAAAAAGAACGACATAGTCTGGAGATATATATGAATGGTAGGTGAGAAATGTATTCGGAACAAATGAACAATTTGGCGGGACAATAATTATTATTTTTCAGTCCGCCCACTCGTGATCCCGACAGCAACGCGCCGCCCGGCCAGACTCGCGCCAACAAGCGCCAGCAGGCGGCGATCAACACGATGGGCGCCACCCCACCGGCCAAACGGGAGCCCCGGGGGGCGTCCGCCGCAGTCGCGCGCGGCGACAACGCCCTCCGGTCAGCCGTCGATCCTCAGCTTCTTTGCCAAGGCGAGCCCGCCCCCGCAGTGAATTTAACGTGTTTATGTAATTTTCCAACTTTTTACGAAACTTAGTGCCCCGAGTAGCTCTCGACGAGGCCAATCGATTGACACTAGTTTTGTTGTCGGTAAGGCAAGACTCGTGTCGCTACGTGGTTTTTCCCACCCCGGGGCAGTGATGGAACAACGGGGTCCCGCCAATTGCTTCAAATATCGATTTAAAATAATATTCTTTGGGTCATTCGGTAAAGTCACGTAGATAGATGTTTCGATCGCAACACAAGAACATAGAATTGTACTCAGAAGATGAGAGATACAGTAAATGCATAAGAAGATAAAAGGGATAGC
Source organism: Petromyzon marinus (assembly GCF_048934315.1). Taxonomy (NCBI): domain Eukaryota; kingdom Metazoa; phylum Chordata; class Hyperoartia; order Petromyzontiformes; family Petromyzontidae; genus Petromyzon; species Petromyzon marinus. Next base: position 11,020,691 of record NC_133678.1, on the reverse strand, counting down.
ACAATATCTATTCGGGAGAGAAATGTAAGCGATAAGAGAGATGTCTATGCACACGAGGGATAAAAGAGTGAGAGACAGGAAGGCGTTGCATTCAGCAGTGATAAAAGCCTTGGCTAGTTTTTTTCAACAATAGGCTTGGATGACACCAAGGCCCACATTAAATGTGGGCCATGGTTTGGATGGTCCCAGTCTAGTATATGCAAATATTGTATTTTAGAGAAGGAACTCGCAATGCAAAACATGGATTAATTCCATCTATCCTGGCAGATACACATCCAAAAGCCAATTTAAATATATGTGGATATCAAGACACTTTTGACATGCTGCCGGTAAAACAAAACACCGGCTGTAGTCAGTTGCTCTGGGCAACAACAGTCTGCTGGAAGCAACATGGAAAGTCAGAGCTGTATTATTGTCTATATCTATGGAATTAAAGATCCACTTAGACGCTGACCAGCAGGATATTAAGCTGACATCATGCCAAAGAAATTACTCTCGTAGCACATCATTGAACACACCTTCAACTAAGTTACCGCTTTTAAAAATGCACCAATTTTAAGGTGGAGGATATACAAATACTTAGATTGGACCAATAACCGATATATTAAAACAACATACACATCCAGTAGATGCATGGGTGTCTGCATATGAGCGCATGTGAGAGGCAAATACACCTTAACAATTGCTAGGAAAAAGTCATTAGGCTCCTTCGGCGAATGGTTTGCCTTTCTGTATTCCCCCAATCTAAAATCCCACATTGGCTTGGCAGAAAATGACCAAAGTGAAAAATGTAAAAGTAATTGAAACATTGGACAGGGTGAAAACCAAGCACCCAGTTATGAAAAATAACATCCTCCATGTACTCGTTGACCTCAAACAATGACTCATTTCAAGAGTGATATCAAGAGCTCAACTGCTTCATCAAAACACTGCATTTTTTTTAAATTGAGTAGTTGAATTCAAACTGATTCATTTCATAGTGCCAATCATAACACTGGAAAAAGTCTGTCGTTTTTACTTCCTTTTGCAATAACCACATCTATTCTGTGAATATTAATTAAGATGTTATACTTACATGCATTGAGCATTTATTAAACAATGCTCTAATTAATACTCTTGTGATGAGATGGTGGTAATTGTATGGTATTTGAACATCTAGGCCAATCCACTCGTATATTACACCAAGGCTATTCGACTGAGTGCCACCGTCGGTGTGGTTAATGAAGAGCCCTCATGATTTTCTGTCTCCATCTTGACACTCCTAGGCCACTGACCACTCAGACCCACTTGAAGAGCTTCAAAACGAATAAAACATCTCTGGCACTTTTCTCCTGGTTTTGCTAATAATTCTTTAATTATTTATACATTGAGGGGTGCTGACCATGGCCCAGGCCCGAGCGTGAGTGTCGCTTGTTTAAGAGGTTCATGGTTCGAATCCAGCAGCCGCCCGTGTTATTACTGCGGATGCATTAGCCGTAAAAATTCGCCCACCCCCCCCCCCCCTTACCCCCAGCTTCACAAGTAAATGTTAATGATCGCGTCAAGTTAATCACAAGAGAAAGCCATTAGGTACTGGTATCATGGTACAAATAAATAAAAAAAATACCCACAATTTATTCAAATGGAATTATAATTAGCATTTCATAAATGTAACATGTATTGTACATTTTGATTTAAAGCTTTCGTGACTGCAGTAATTCATATTCTTAGTTCTTTCGGTAAAGTCACGTTGAAAGGACACAACAAAATAATAAAATATATATAAAACAATAAAAATTCTCACGACGTTTCGACCATAACACAAACGGTCGTCTTCAGGTGTCTGAAATATATGTTTTATATATATTTCATTATTTTGTTGTTTCCCTTCAACGTGGGACTTTACCGAAAGAACTAAGAATATGTATTGTACAGTAAAACGTCTTCATTCGATTATTGCAATTTGGCCAAATTTTATTGTTCGCGATTTCATATTTGCATACGAGTTTCGGCTTTGCACCCTTTTCCTTTTGACTGTTCGTGATTTGGCAGCATGGCACGATGGCGGAATGGGGTACTTTTATAGACACTGTGGACCCCCGTGTGCGCGTGAACCCAAGACATGTTGCCAGCGGTACCGTGATCCACATGCAACGACGAGAGCCCCCCTTGCCTTTTGTGCTATTTCTGCCATGTTTATAGTGGGGGGGGGGGGGGGGTTTTCTTCCGATCACGGGGTTTTAAACGTCGAGTGAGTGGAAGACGCGAGAGCAAGAGTAAAGGCAGAACAAAGTGATGAGTTTAGCTCGAAAAGGAGAGTTGCTGGTGATTGTGCATCCACTATTGGCTGCAATTAAATGGTAAATGAGGAGTCATCACTTTGACTTCCGCTCCAACAACACAATCGCCATCATCATTTACACCCCCCCATCTGCAAAGGTAAATAAACTTGCAAATTTACAGTATATTTATTGATGTTTTATTTATGTTGTATTCTTGCACTTTCATTAAGTATATGGATGTTATTTACGTGTACAGTAGAGGATTCATGTTATGAAACATTTTCATTTTCTCCTGTATGCTCAGTCAGAAACAATAACTTAACCCCCCCCCCCCCCCCATATAAACATAGGATCTACATCCGCGAATTCTACTTTCGGATGTCAAGGCATTACTGTACTTATTTGAAAAGTACCTTATTACTTCAGATAAAGGTGTAAGGTCCAAAATGCAATAGTTTATTAATGCGAGATCCACTAAGGACAAGGAATGATTTATAGAAAAAGCAATATTTTAGTTCAGCCAAAGGAGCAAACAACAGTGGGAAATGGGTTGTAAGAGTGAATGTGATTTCTCATTCCGAGACCCTACTGAGACCAGGGGAATGTTAACATTACATGTAAGTATAGCATTATAAAATTTCGAATTGTTAGCCATTGCAGAATGCATGTTTCCCTCTATTCTCTTAAGCCCAGGATTACAGCAGCCATGCAATGATTGCTTTGCTATGCTGCAATAATGTTCAAGGGCTTTCCAAGACCCTGAATTATTCATGTAGTTTGCTATGCAGATTCCCACTAGGATTGAAGCAGAGGCATTTCTAGGGCCATTATTAAGCATGCAATGCGCCCATCATTTTTCATTTCATGCAGACACAGTGGCCTATAGAGGAGCCAGCTGGTATCATCACAATTAGAGGCGTCCACTGGGACTATCCAGTCCAATAACTAGGCCCTTATTCAGGTCAAGTCTGAAATGTTTTTTCTTCTTCCAGAAATGGATTACAGTGATTCCACAGACATATAAAGTCTGAATAATAACCTGCCTAATATTTAAACACTACCTTGTCAAACATTATAGTTTCAATAATGCAATAACATCATAGACAATATTTTATATTATTTTTGAAGTAAATACCCTGAAAGGTCACTTTTTAGAGATGTGAAACCAAGAATACATTTTAACGTGATCTCTAACTTAATTTAAATGAAAATCAATTCACAATATCGAATGTTAATTTACATCCCAGAAGGATTTAGCTACTACTAGATACAAATCCAACATGAAATCACCATCTCTTCTGAGAATCATGGGCAGATACCACTGTATTATTTATTTTATTCTGCAGGCCATAAGACAAATGTCAGGAAACCATGGAGTAATTTTCTAAGGTATGGTTTGAGAATTGGGTATTAAAATATTTAGCTATTCACTTGCAACAACAAATAAGGGAAAAAAAAAACAAATGAGGCTTGGAATATCCGATTCATTAATTGCTGAAGCACTAGCAAGGTGCTCTACCACGTTCGGTGAGCGAGACAAACACCTTTCCCCTTAATCACCAGTGGCCCTGCCGTGCCAAACATCTGCAACACAACTTTGCCAGCAAATAAATGACTACCAGGCGCTGTGCCAGTCAGGTTATCACAGGCACGAGCAAATCACGATGTGCAATAAACACCTGTGAGCGTCCTGTCTCACAGCACGCAAGGTGAGCCGGTTGTGCCTCCCTCCGTTGGCATCTCTACTTTGCAGAAATGCTTCCGTTGAAAATGGCATTCCATATGGCCACCTGTGGTCACATTTTTTTTTAAATAAAATTTACATCTCGCTTTTATGAAAGAATGTATTTTTAAGATGTGAATATTACCTGCAGGTTTATACATCTGCATTGAAATATATTTTCTATCTTTATTTCCTATTCACACTGCATTGTTGCTGTGTTTAAGTTAGGCAACTCATCGGTATTAGCTTGATATACACACCGGTACACATTTACTCATAACGTTACATGAAAAACATTGTGAAAAACGCTGCCAAAGTAAAACAAAACATAACCTTACTAGGGCAGTTTTGCTTCGCAAACCACAACCCGAAAATATAAAAGAGCAGGCAAACAAGAAATCCATTGCAAATGCAAATATTAAAAGACAACCTGCTACAAAGAGAACATCCTGTCCCCACAATAATCTTGCCTTTGGCTAAACATGTGTTTGTACAAAGGTATGGGGCTGAGTTGTAGGAAATACATCCTGCTAAAGCTGGAAAACTATTTCACATTTCACTACTGTGCAATAAATGTATGGCCATCGGTATACCAGTACTGAGCAGCATATAGCAGTAAAAAAAATGTTTCTTATAGTTTATCACATTTTCTTGGTTCTTTCGGTAGTCACGTAGAATGAGAATAAAATAATAAAAATAAAACAATAAAATTCTCACGACGTTTCGGCCACAACACAAGTAGCCTTCTTCAGGTGAAGGAACAGAACTGTCGGAAGCGCTTTAAGTTGAAGCACTGTCGTCCCGACAGTTCTGTTCCTTCACCTGAAGAAGCTACTTGTGTTGTGGCCGAAACGTCGTGAGAATTTTATTATGTTTTATTTTTATAATTTTATTTCCATTCTACGTGACTTTACCGAAAGAACCAAGAAGATGAATCCCTGCAGTCACGAAAGCTTTAAATCGAAGTTTATCACATTGTGATGAAAATAATTCACTGAAACATATAAAAATATGTATCAACTGGAGGGACTATATTCATATTTTTATAGTACCTGTGTGCTCTGGTTTAATCAGCTGAATTAACGAAAATAACCATGCCATCAAAGAAACAATTGAAATAAAACGAATAGGTGTCACTAAATGACAGCAAACTACATTGCTAAAAACAAAGGTATACCCGTTACAAGCAAGATCAATGTTATTTAGTATTACAATGAAAAGGAACCATTACATTACAGCTCCAACTTATGAAACCCAAATTATAAATGTTGTAAATGTAACATGTACATGTGTATGCCTGCCACATTTTGACTTGCTTTTCAGTGAGAAGACATTACACATTTTATGATAATAGCAAACTTGGCAGATAAAAAAAGGTGAAAGCATTGCCATATACTGTATATTAATTTCTTAACCTGTGAAGCACTTCATTATTCAGAGCACCTGAATATTGTGCCAAGCGAGCTGGAGGTGGCCTCATTAAAGCAGCCAGAGCACAGGTGCATGGAGACATGTTGGCCCAAGGTACTACTTTGGGATGTGTACACAGCTAATAATGTAAACAACCCCTTTTACATAAGTTATTATAACTACCAATTACATTCAATTACACGTATCATAAAATGTTGCAGCTTCACTGCCCACTATTCCAAGAGCATTTTTTTGACTATGTCAACGGATTTTGCTTTACCAGTCTGTGTAGTTGCATTGGCCTACAGTATAAAAACGTTACATTTATAAAGGACCACTCATTCATGCAATTTCAGAGCATTTTTACATTGGCTTCAGACTACAGCTGTACCACGATGATGGATTCTACATGTTGAAATGTGTGATTTAGTGTTGTTACCCATATGCATACATTTGAATGGTGCATTTGAACAAATTACAATATTAATCAAATTTAACAGCGTAATGCATTTAGGCATGATTCCTGGAACAGTAAATTGCAAGGCATAGGTTAGCTTGTTCAGAAACTGAAGCTGAGAGTTCCAAAGAGTAAAACAGTCTTTTGTGCAATGGGACACCAGCAAAAAAGTTATAAATGTAAGAGAAAGGAAAACATAGATCTGTTTTTGAGAATAGTCCGACATATATCATGCGAATGTGGAATTTCCACCACTGACTCAAAACTGGAAATAGGAAATGTTGGGTGGAAAACCATTTTTTATTATTATACTGAAATATGTTTTTGTCTCCTGCCCAGTGAGAGGTCTTTTAGTACCTAAAATGTATATTAGCCTGATTACACAATACAGCATGCCCAATATGAAAAAATAACTGCTTGACACCAAGTGTGCTGGTGGGATGGCTCGGAAGATCCCAAGTGGGGAAACGCTGCCCAGAAAATATAAGCCACGCAGACAAGAAGCTTCGAGGGCCAGCGGCGGAAACAGCCGCACAAGCCATCGCAAGCATTGTGCCTTCTTTTGGACAAGGCCCTTCTGACAGGTGCGATGCAGAGATGTCAAGAGAACAACCCCATGCCAACCTGTATTGTTACAGCCCCTCAAAGACACTAGATCCCCAGGTCATACAGGGCCATGCTGGACTGTGCCAGAAAAACCGCTGCACCCACTAATACCGAGGTATAACTGCCACCACATGCTGATAGATTTCAGACCCAACATATGTCCGACTCATGTATGCTCTCTCATCAGAGTGACTACATTCAAGACATTAGAGGAAACCATAAACTATCTTTCTCAATGGTCCGGTCATTAAATATTATGTTTTTAAACGTATGTTTGCTTCTAACAATCTTGGCGTTGTCGCGTGAATTTGCAAAATAACACATGGAAAGGAAGTAATCTGGGAAATGTGGATAAAGGGACTCGTTTATAATTGTAGGACCCCTGATGTAATGAATTACAAAAGTAGAGATGACACCATATACAAGAGATTAGAAGTGGTTGCTTTAGTCATAGCTTTACCCAACCACCACAACCACCACATCATAGCATGAGTTATCAAGGAAACGATGGCAAGGTCAGCAGCATCGACAGCATTGGCCAAGTTCACTTCTAGAGCTTGTGTTCAATTTCTATTCATTCCACACGACAGATCAGCATGTGGTTCTTTGTCAGCCCACAAATGCACGTCAATTGTATTTATTGCAATGACCAGTGGCAGCATCTTACACTTCCCTGTATTTTGCAAGAGCATTGCCTACCAGCTTAACTAGTCTGGGTTCTAGTGAGGGTTGTTTGGTCAATTTCCATACTCATTTACTTCAGGTAAACTTGCCCGCAAACCCTGAATTCTGGCTTACTCGAGTCCAGCTTTGAGACGTTTTACTATGCTGTTATATTACCAGAGGAGGGACAGGGGTCTGACCCTCCTGAAGAGTATGATAACGTGTCGTGACTCCTCACTCATTCCTAGAATAGTAATATTTGCAGTGGCTTCTGCACTGTGAAATAGAGTGCCCTAATAACAAATGGTATACATAAAAACACAATTCTCAGCTCAGTGTGCTGATAAACATATGGAAACTTAAAAAAACAGTAAATCATTTAAAATGAGGTTAAGAGGAAAGGTGAAACTTGAACAGAGAGCACATATGCAAGGCCTTCCACACCAAGCATGTCTGCAAAAGGCTCTCTAAATGATCGATTGTGGCAGGGCTTTGCTTCCATCCCGTCGATAGCAGTGACAGCTACTTAATGATGCTTTCCCAAAGTGCAACATGCTGAGGACTTCGACTATCACTTCGCTGTACCGAGCCGCTATTTTGCAGAATATTTAACCAGTGATCACCTCTTTACATTTCCAAAAAGAATGTACAATTGCTAAATAGAGGTTAATTATTATTATTTTTACATTATAGTATTCACATGAAGTGACTGTAATTTATTATTGTTATTTTAGAATACAACTTAAAAGTAACTTTATTATTTTGTAACATCCAATTTATATAAAGCAGCATAAGTATGATTCTGATTACAAGTGATGGGGAACATTCTGTATATTGACTCAAAACAAAAATGCTCATTCTAATTGCAAGCTGCCATTTGTCATGTGATTTTGAATTAACTTTCAGGCTTTGCCAACAAAGGACAAATTAAACAGAAAAAAAACACTGCTTATTTACATATCCATTTCAAAATATTTATGTCTTCAGTTCATTTAACCCTGGCCCCATTAACACCGAGCTAGCCAACTGGATCAACATTAAATAAACTTTTAGTTACATTCCCCAGTGGGAATCCATCGATCTCGGCTGCCCAATCATTCCCAAAGGTCAGCCAATCACCACAGCAGACCGGAAATGGGTAAAGCAATGGATTGTCATATGGGCACAATATTGAGTGTTCATTGTCAGATGACTAAATGCCTGTGAGAAATAACTCAATGGGCTCTCGGCACTATGTACTGCACTTAGGCAGTGGCCGCGTGTTAATGGGTGAAGATAGGTTAATGGATTATGATTTATAATATTAATCAATGAAACAGTTGAATCACAATGGTAAAGTGTAGGCATAAATCTATTTTTTTAAAGGACAAAGGAATGAGGTAGGTTCAGACCAAGGCCGTAGCCATGGAGTCAACATTGGGGGGGGACCAAATCTTCCAGGTCTGGGGGTCCCCCCCCCAGAAAAAAATCTTAATTTGAAAACGAATTTCCTGCCATTTCCTGCCAAAAAAAATAAAAAAAATTCACTAACACATAGGATGGACTTTTTATTTATTTTTTACAATAATGTCTAAGAGTGTATTGTATTACATTGCTCTGTTTTTTTCATTTTTACCTTTTCTTATTTCATTGTATGTAATGGCAGAGATTAGGGATGAATAAACCATAACCACAATCATATAAACAGATATCTATTTTATAGCAATATATTGGGGGGGACATTTTGAACATATTTGAATATTGGGGGGGGGGGGGATGTGTCCCCCCCAATATATTATAATTACGGCCTTGGTTCAGACACACATTTTAAAATCGTAATTTACGCTTGTTTTCAAAAAGTGCGACGTAAATGGATAATGGTAGGTCGGCTAATGCATGTACATAGTGCCCTGTTATAAAATTAGCTTTAGTTACATCCACACTTGAAAATTTGTCAAAAACATGCAATGAGGTTTCAGCTCAAGCTGACCAGTTCTGGTGAACATGGAATAGCACTCTTTGTCGATTTAAAATCGAGACATTGGGAAAGGGATGAGAGGTACGCAGAAATAATCCAGTTCTACATTCGCAGGAAGGATAGCTGCGATCCTCTAAAATAATGGAAAACAAGTTTATGATCATGTTGAAACAAACCAGAGTTTAGGAAAAATCCTTGGCTAGGCCGCCAGGTTATGCTATAGGGAATATAATTTTAATAAAAATGTCATCTATTACAATGTTTACAAAAGAGTACTTGGTGACAAGAAGTGAACATTTTTGGTTATTCATGTTGAGGGATTGGGAACAGAAATGAAAACAAGAAATTGTACACCTTTTTCATTTAGTGAACTTGCCTGCCATGTTTTGGAAATCAAATAGGTTGTGCAGTTATTTTACAAGAAAAATCGTCCAGGTCATGGTCACCTTCTACCACCGTGATCCTATGTCAACATTTTTGATGTAAGAAGTTCCACTTCCAAAAGTTTGTGACACTTGTTTAAGACTCTGCTTTAAAATTTTCCAACGATGCAGTGAAAACTATGGCCATCGAGCCTATATTTAAACAAATACTGGGGATAAAATGCCAATGGCACTGTATAAAGCATATCTTGAGTTTCCCTGAAAATACATGTGTGCACTGTGTTCAGTCTGATGTCAGGAATAACATTATCTGTTGCCACTGGCAAGAGTCACATTAGATAGACTTTTCTTCATTGGTCACCGTACTTTATTATCATGTAAAATTTAATTTAAGGAAGTAAAGCTGGACGCGGACTATAAGATTATTTAAGTAATGGATTACTCTACCTGTTATCGGTTTGATTATGAAAATAGTTGGAGAATTACAAGTCTTAACTGTGTCCATGTGTGCTACTGGATAGGAGATAAAGGGAAGGACTTAATGACTCCATCAGCATCATCAGCCATGCCATGCTGGTTGTGGCTTGTCATGACAGTCGATATTTTGAAAGGGGTCAGAGCTTAAACGACAACAATAAAGTAGCCGATTAGAAATTTTAGTGGACTTGATATGCCAATTATTCCAGCTCTGACTGAAACATTCCATGACACAAATCTTTTTGCAAAACACACACACTTTGCTACCAATTAAGATACAATATATTTGTTAATTTCATTCACATGAATGTTTTTGAATAAAAGGCATCTAAAGAAGATGCTTGATAATTCATGTAGACATGCTGTACACCAGGGCGAACATCTGCATAATATATACACATGACAACCACATTAACTGAATGTGACCGTTTGATGAATTCATGAAACATACTTTTAATATTCAGCGTTACAACACCGGACTTGACTATAATTATGCTGTCAGAATTCAGCACTAAGCAATCTATTCCAACACTGAGTAACGTTGTAGCTTTACAATAGCTTAATAATATTGTACTCAAAATCAGACACAATCTGACAAATTCTAAGAACACATTCAAAGACAAGCTGATAGTGTTCATAAAAATGCACACTCGCATATGCATGCATCTTTATTGCCACACTTAGGCACATGTACATGTTGTGTGTATGTATGTTGAACTTCTTTCGCACCGTACACAGCCAACCGTGATAATCAGGTGCGTTGTGATCCAGCACTGGATAACAATTGACAATTACCTAGCTCCTAGCATCCTGCGCTGTTCAGTGTAAAGCACACGTTTTCGGATTGTACCGTGTGGTGTTTTTTTCGATACGATGTCCGACGTTTCACCCCACATGCCGGTGAGCTATTGAAACGTTTTTGCTCCACGTGCTGGGAGCGCATCCATCGGACATCGTGCTGAACAACAACAACAATCGACAAAACCCGAAGAAAAAAAACCATCCGAGAGCTCTTAACTGCAAAACCACACAGAGCTATCTATTAGCATACACGAGTGTATACCATGTGTCCAACTGTGCCTGCTTTGAGGGCAATATGAGTAAGCGATTTGAAGCTGGAACAGGAGTGATCGACAGCGGCGCACCTTCCGTCGTGGTCACCATAACTGTTCTAAGCGTGCACTGCTTCTGAGCGGCTCATGGGCCACACGTACCCAACTCCTGCCGCTTGATCTGGCGGATCTGGTTGACGGTCTCCTTGAGGATGGCGCACTTGTCTGGTTTCACGTTGAGGTTGTCGATGTCGCTGATGTTGGCCGAGATGAGCTCTGCAAGCTCTTCAATGTATTTGTTTTCCTGCTCGCGACGTAGCTTTTCCGCCGTGCATTTCGCACTGCGAACACAGAGAGAGAGAGAGAAAAAAAACAAAGCAGGTAAGGTCAACACTGCGGTGGCAATATATTATCTCCCTCGCCTGGTTTGCAGGTCGTGGATTCGATCCCAACCCTGACGCCTGCTGTATATTTGGAGTTTGCATGTTCTCCCTGTGGCCGTGTGGAGTTGATTTCTATTTTAAAATTGTATTTGTATTTTTTTCTTCTATCTACGTGAGTTTACCGAAAGAACCAAAGAATATACATAATGTTCTCTGATTTATGGTTGCATGCACACAAAGATGTTCACTCATGGATGTGTGTATATACTTAAATGAACGTGAGAATCAGCAATATAATTGTGATTCCTGCAGGATTCATGTACGCATGTCGAACTTCTTTCGCACTGTACACAAGCAACCACCAGTTTGTCCTTCCCCCACACCTCCGATTAGCACGGCTGGCTACGTAAGGTGCAAAAGAAGTTCAACATACATACATAGCACTAGTTGCAATCGTAAATACAAATCTGACACAAATAGATTCGTGTCCTTGGCAAGGCTTGCAGGAGACAATTCACCAAAAGCCCCTTTACAAGTCTGTTAAATTATTCTGGCAGTGGACAGCTGAGTAAAGGCCTCTTGACAAGGCAAAGTGATAGAAATGGTTACAATGTACCAAACAAAAATCAAAACATGCAATTAATGTTCAACATTGAGGTGTTCAACCAAATAGAACAGCAATACCATACATTCAACCATCCACAATTTGAAAGGGAAAAAAAAATAGTCCATCAGGTTTCATTAGGAAACAGAAAAACATGGCCACATTTATATTCCTAACATGATAATATAGACATTCTTTGGGTCTTTCGGTAAAAAGTCACGTAGATAGGTTCAAAGAAAACAATAAAAATAACAACAAACTAAGACGTTTCGATTTCAACGCAGGCGGTCGTCATCAGGCTGAAAAAAAGGGAGGAAAGCTGCCGAGACAGCCTGTTTCAAGGATTTGAAATGGTTGTAGCACAAGGGTCATAAACGAAGTGGGCGGGGCTATTTATGTTAATGTGAGAGTAATTAGCATGCTAATGTAAGATCGCACAGCCGCAGCCACGTCTGCGCATGAGGTGGCTGAGACATTTAACCTGGTAATGTAAAATCAGAGCTGCAAATAACAACTAACATCGGAAGGTAGGATGGAAACATCACAGCCAGTTGTGACTTAAACTGGTTAATAACGTCCTTTCACTGATTGCTCAGTTTTTACCCATCTTCTCGGTTGAAATTGTGTCTGTGCCTATATATCTGGATGGCTTAATGAACGAATCTCTGTTGATAGCCAGTGGGTTTAAAAAGTACCATCGTCTTGGAGAAATCAATTTCGTGAGACCACCGCATTAAAACAATGATCAGCCACGGCCGAGGTGTTGGTCCTACTGTGTACATTCAGACAAACAACGCTTTATAAATACTAAGGCTTAAACTTTCTACCCAAGTGCAAGACAAATTCATGGTTCAGCTGATGAAGTGTATGGCCAGTCTGACAATCCAATGTATAGAGACCAGGTTAAATGCTGATGCATAAAAGACCAGATATATGTGTATCAGAGAGCCTGGCTATCACTGCACCCACCAAGCTTCTGCCTTAGCCATACGATTTAAACATTATAAATTTTCCTACATTTGAACACAACTCATCAGACTATATCACAGCCCTTGGGCTGTGGCACATGAAGACAATCATCTCTGTAAATTAAAAACAGCGGTTGATCGCTACGGCCACTGTCACATTTACCCGCGACCGATGGGGCTCGCTTTAAATTGACCAAAGCGTGAGGATCCAATATGGTAGCCATGGTAACGATGGGAAGGCAACTGTACATCTCACTTAGTACCTGCGCTGCAGTCACGACCGATGCAAATGCCGACGTAAATGCAAGCTGAAAAGTTCAGTTGCCCAGCAGTCTTTTCGTGGTTTGGCACTGCAAGTCGGAAGGTCAATCATGCGGCTCTTTGTTTTTTGTCGCCACCACCGGAGGATTGTGGCGAATAGGCAAGGCAGTAAAGTGCACAAGGTGCAATAATTCACAGCTTTCAATTTGTGTATATACACGAGAGGCAACTATGTGCACCTATAAGAACCCGTCAAGACGAATGCAGTTGTTCATCATCATAGTTTATGGATGCACACAATCTTTTTATTCTTAGATGACATTGAAACATGGGCTGTTTGGCACGTCGGGACTTACATTGCCAATTTGATAGTCTACATACATTTTGCCCGACAAGATTCATGAATGAATTTGTGAATTTGGAAATTACAGCTATGCTGCATTAAAATATGAGCTGGGTTTAATCGAGGCAGTGTTACAAATTAAAGTAGCAAGAGAAATGAAAATACTTTTGCGAACCTATGTGGAGTGTTATTCTTCAGCAGAACATTTCAGAATCTATGACACCACCATGAAAGAAACTGCAATAATTCACAGAACTGTACTATAAAGTGTATTCATTTAGTTTGAAGACCCTTTGTATCCCACTTGTGCTTCTAATATAATGGAATGCACGAATTACAATGATCACTTTCAACCAGAGGCAAACATGGGGGTAGATAATGTGGATGAGTAGAATATGCTGCTGAATGAATTATAGAGAACCTTAAACATTTGGAAAATTATATTTGTATACCACATGTACCACCGCCACATTTGACAAATAAGGGGACTCCCGTTTCGTTGCACTACCAGCCAGATCTCATCAAATCATATTTTTATTTAATCAACAGCCTCCTGCAGAGATTATATACTGTGGGAGAGGACACTTCTATTCGACTCTACCAATAACCCCAAGCCAGTGCATGCATGCACGAGGGCACTAGCAGTTGGTGTAGTCCATTACCCCCCCCCCCCCACTTCACGCTATGCTAATAATGGTACAGTCCTAAACCACAGAATCTCTCCACTGGTTGCATCCAGGTTAGTCATCCTTTTCCAAGTAACATCCAAAGAGATTAAAACCAACCCATGACCCGAGCAGCTCCCGCCTGCCAAATGGAGAACCTTAAAAGTTTTTCTTCACTGTACCAACAAGCAATAATGAGGCCATGCTGAGCCAGACTAGTGTGGCTCAAGATGCAGCGGGTTGTTTATGCACTGAAAAACCCGAGCCACTGACGTCATCGGGCTACTGATGTTATGCGCAATGAACACATCATAAGTGCCACCCCTGGCCCTGCCTGCCACCGAGCCAGATTCAGACTTCTTATGCGACCAGAGTGCCATGGTTTGGTCACAGCTCGGCACAGAAATTAGCCAGTGGAAAAGCTCAAACAATGAGGGCTCGGTGCTTGATCAGCTCGCATGTGTCCGTGGAAAAAGGACAATGAAGTCAACATGGCCCGAACCTTACAAGTAGATCTCCTCGGAGAGGTGAACGGGATAGAAGGGTGGCAGTGGCACATTCCCAAGGCAGCATGCACGGTGGAGATGGAGCAAATAAACCAACTCATGTGCGGGAGCCAGATCGATTGTTGCATCACAATGTGACATATGGCTTGGGGAGGCCCGCAACGAGCAGTGGATAGATCATGACTGTTGCTGCTGCTGATGGAAGGAATCCTTCATTTTAAAACTTCACATTTGGGTATGCCTTGTCTATATAAACCAAATTAATGATTAACCTCACCCCAAAATTCTAGCAACTGTGAATGATTTCATGGAAGAGATGACATGAAAAGATTGCCCCATGATAATGGAAATGCGATGACGGGACTTATGGGACGCAGTAAGAAACATCCCATTTTCTTGACATCCATTACTTACACTAATATAGGTCATGCACACGTGAAGCTTGGTTTATACTGTATGTTATTCTCCTTTGGCCTTTGAGAAAACGTGTTTGAGCTTGAAATCTGTGTATACCCTCCTGGTTTAATTATGGCTACAAGCGGTTTTTGACTGCATAGACACAATCATTGGTGTGCAAGTTCTATTAGAAACCTGACGGGACCCACCACAATTCTCAAAAGAAGATCCCCCACCCCCCATCCCCAACTCTTGAATTCATCCCAGATGAATTAAAAGTTGGAGAAAGTAAATGCACGCATGGCAAGCATTACATATAAATAAAAATGCTCCACATGTGGATTCATTTATGTTGTAGTAGAGCTATAGATGCTTTGAACTTGCCAGTAAACACTGGAAACTCAAAATTACGTGCTATAACAAAAAAAAAGTACTGCTTCGTTGGCATTTTCCATTAGTTATAAGATCCGGGGTCAACTCTTGTCAACACCACATCCATTATGCATTCCTTGCCTTTGTCGACGTTTAAACCAAAACTTTAAGCTTTCATCCAGCAAAATAAGTCACCAATATTCCAGATAGCTTGCTTTTTCTCCAACTCGCTGAGTTGGAACACCTTCAATCAGGGACTCGTCATATTTGGAGTGCCCATATGCTCATGGACTAACAGTGCACTATTGCTCTCTTTGTAATAAACGCTAACATTACGATGTAATTTTTTTAAAGTCATTATTTGTCCTTGCAAATGGCACAAATAAACTAAAATATAAGAATTCTGCAGTATCATATGAATAGGTACAAGATGGTACTAATCATTAGACTTTTACATGGGTGGCACAATTCATTTTCTAAGAACTTACAACTCGCTTGGTAACTTTGAAAAATTGTTGAAAGGGCAAATAATGAGGTGCTATTGTGCGTGGATGCATTGTGTCCATTGGCCTGGACAAGCTGCTCATTTGTCTTGCTGTAGGAAGGAGGTCATTTATCTTTCTTTGGCCACAACTGTCCACGGCCTGCCAAGCATCTTTTCCTGAAGCCATGTGTGGCAAGGGTCAGACCGCCGATCATCTAGACTTACTGTTTGTGCTATGGGGTCCCGAGCCAACCCAATGTGAAGTTAGCTCACGCCGACACCCTCTTTTAATGAAGAGGCAGAGCCATTTACGGGCTCCCCTTTTGATAACAACCAACAGGAGAGATGCGTGGGTAAGAAGGAAGTACCATCACCTGCCACGCCATGATTGCTGCCGAGTAATGGCGTATCTCACAAATTGACAAATGTATTCATGAGAGAGGGTAAAAGGAGTCGTGTTGGGAGAAAAATAAACATTTAAAGCAAATAGCTTGGCAGTGTACATTTAAAGCAGGGTTTGTTCCCTTCATAAACCTTCATCGAGTTGCAAGTGTCCACTTTAAAGGAAAACATTAAAGAATAGTCACAAAGGGCAATCCTTTATTTTCCTCTGGACCAAACAACATCAAAAGGTTTCAATCCAGCCTTCTTCACAGCATCGCTCATACAGCATGTTGCTTTGCAAAAAAAAGTGAAAAAATGAGGCCAGGATTGCCATATTCAGAATTCCACCCTTGAAATCAAAACAGCTTCAAGGCACAAGCTACATACCCTGCCAAAATTCATGACTAATGGAATCAGCTTGCAAGAGAGACTACGCCATGAGTTTTGTGACAAATGTAATGCACTTTTGTTTGGTGTGTATTTGTTATTACAATTATCGCTGCACATTCTCTTGTAAGTGTATTTTAGTTTATGTGCATGTATAATTAGTGAATATAATTACATGACTGGGGAAACATTGAATACGTATAGAATTTTAGAGAATATATATTTTTCGTCATCACAAATTTCAGTATATGCATAAAGAAGCAAAGTTTGATCTTTTGCATTATTTCCCAAACATACAATCAAATCAATGATGCAGAATAATGAATGAGGGGCAGCCAAGGAATTAAACGCATCTTGAGGATGCCCAACAAGGAGATGGTGCAATGAAATCAGCTCGTTGGTAACTGCTAGGTGAATTTTTACTTCTCAGGATCAATGAAAACAATACACTATGCAAGTTTATAATTTCATGCGATTAGACCATTTTCTGAATACATGCAATTATATATTACAATCCTCTCCCTGTCGAGCAAATGTGTTTTAAGCAAATAAGGTTGACAGTCCTCAAGCACCTTTATGAAGGAACCGCATCAATGTGTAAAAAGTTGCACCGGCGATGAGGAGCACTGTCCACAAATTTACAACGGCAAACATTGTTTTTTGGCAAATGTCACACACATTTTCAATGCAATGGACCCCCGTACCTCGTCTTGAGTGGATCCGACGAGGACGAGGACTTGCGCTTGCGCGACTCGGAGAGGCCGGGATCCACGGCGCTTTCCCTGAGAGCACTCATCGTGTGCGAGGCAAATCCTGCAACGGGGACAACACATTGACCACTGAGAACAGCCGTGTACATCTATATATGCAGGGGGATCCCCATGCCTCAGCTTTTGACTCCAACAGGTAGAGCGTTATTTATTGTGTTCATCTCAAAATGCAAACACATTACATAAATTTCATTACATTTCATCTCCAATAATGGACAATGAAAATGCATTCCAGTTAGGGAATTATAGACATACATTTAATGCATGTTTTTTGTGCCTAAAATTACCACCACATATACAGAACATTTAAAAGACAGGGTAACTGTTAATTAGCACTTTGTGCATTATGCCAGATTACCCATGTACAAGACCCCATAATTCGTGTAAATTTTAAAACTCTCAAACAAATGCATTACGAGTTCCTCAAATTTTGTTAAAAGATTGCACTGTATTAATGTGTATAAAAACACGAGCGAAGGCACATTGAAATTGATGAACATGATGGGCTGCACACTCAATCCCCAGTGCATGCATTAATAAAGTACTTTGTTGCCAACCAAAATTGTATAGATCTAGGCACTGGTATTGTGTGATTTATTTATTAACAGATTACAATTATTTGCACATAAAAGTCTCAATGACTCTTTCTCAGGAGCATCCTGTCTGGTTCTCATCCCGAGTAATTTGAAGGAAATGTTCAACGTTGGGAAGTTGTCTAAGGAAAAGTTACATTGTATGTTAGTTTTAGCGATAGAGTTAACCAGAGAACCCAGAGGAAACCCATGAGAACAAAGGGAGAACATACAAACTTCACACAGAAAGGCACCGGAGTCAGGAATTGAACCTAGGTACGTCCTGCTGTGAGGCTCAAGTGTTACCACTGCACCACCGTGCCACCCCCCTTTTGGCGGTAAACTTGGGAGTGAATTGGTCTATGGGTTTAGTTGTTTTTTCTTGATAACATGTGAAGTGGTCTTGGTCTAAAGCACAGAACAACATAACCTCACCCAAGAGGTCTAACTAATCATGTCCACCACTCAACGAATGCATGCCAGTCAATGTTTGTATATATAAAGCTAAACAGGGCAGAGGAATGAAGTTTCAAAAGCAATGGCTAGAAGTAAATACAGATGGAAATCAAGGGGGGTAACTGTGGACTGTAGGCACACATTGGCGTGCACTCTATGTCTTGACACACTTGATTTCAGCTGCAAACCTTCTAGCTACACATTCTTTAAAAACAGCGCCAAGAGAGATATGCCTTTAGCAAGAAAAAGTACGTAACTTATGGAAGTAGAGGAATCCACAACGATAGAAAAAAAATACACGACACTTCAAAGAAACTCCCCTCCTCTGCAGCCCTTTTAAAAAGTCGCCATGAAGTAATCTTGTTGAGGATTACTTTATATGCATTTGTTCTTGGAAAAGTCACCCAGAAGTGGCGGAAATGTCATAAATATATCCACTCATAAGAGTTTCCCACTAGTGGTCTACCAGTATTCCTCAAGTCATCATAATATAGTCACTTACACGTGGTGGCAAATTCACATTATCCACTTTTTGAGCAACTCGGCAGTGGTCTCCCAGACACTTTATGTGAAATCGATAAAATTACCGTATTTTCCCGCACATAACCCGCGGGGTATGCCACTTTTTACAAACAAAACAAGACCCTGTGGGTATATGGAGGTGCGGGCTATCCCAAAATATTTTACACATGTGACATGTCATAACTCATTTAATGTTTTCATGGTAGGACTATACACTACGCAACACTTACCTTTGACTAAAGCACTGCTGAATAAACCATTCACACTAAAATTGCACGTGAGCACGTTTTAAATTATTCGAATTGTGTGTACAATAAAACGACAATGTTTGAAGTGGGCGCACTTTGTTTACCGTAATACTTTCAGTGGCTGTAGAGGGGTGCGAAAGTTTCAGCTGAGGCTATGGATTGCACAATGGGAAGGGTCTTAACAAGCGTCTACCAGACGCGGAATCATAATTGCTGAGTCCCTTAGGCCGCTGCTATTGGCTGAGCACTATACAGTCGTGACCATGAGCTTTGTTTCAAACTTCCAAAGGCTTTGTTGCCAGGAGGCAATGGAGTTACCGTAGTGCTGCTATCGTCTGCGCAGTGCTCAATCTACCAGTGCTAAAACTGTACAGGGGTAACTACCGGTCCGGTAGCTGTAATATGATGAGGTCGAATGCTGGTAAGCCTAACAGTACGCTTACTTACGATACTTATCTACCAGTATGTTTAACTTATTTATTGGATATTTACTTTTGTTATTTACTGTTTTACGTTCACTCGTTTCCGGTTAGTGTTTTCTTTGTGCACGTTATGATTTTAATGCTAACAATTGATAGTGGAATGTATTACAAATGTAAACTTTGTATTAATATGATGGAATTAAGCTGCGGTAACGATGTTAAAGATATGAATGCATGCGGGGTATATGGAGGTGCGGGCTATCTGAAATTTGTTTTACACAAAACGCTATTTTTGCGGGCTATATGCGTATGCGGGCTATATGCGGGAAAATAGGTACATCAATTCATTTAGCCAAAAATTAGAGCTCTACTTGCTGTGTATGTGTCATGCGCAAAACAAAATAGTAACCCTTCACCGACTCACATGACCACACTATGCGTGGCTAGGTGTGCGAATTTAAGAGCATTAAAATGTTAGTAATTTTCACAAATGGTATAACACGAAAAGTAAATTCTTCAAGTTACTTAGACACACGGGCGCCTAAATAAATAACATTTTACAGATACAAGGAATCACCCACAAGTTCCAAAAAAAATATTCCTATTATCCACATATATACAGCGATAAAAAGCACAAAACATAGTTATGTTCGTGGACACGTAAAGATAATATGAACCACAAATGGCATCCCCAAAAATCAATGCGGTTAATGGAAACTTATTATTTGTATTTAAACTAATATATTAGTTATCCCTGGAGAAAGTGCTTCCTATGTATTATTACTACAAATCATTATTGTAAAAATAGATTTCATAGTTGTGAAAGGCACGAATATTTTGCCAAAGAAAATCTAATTGGTAACATGAATGTACACACAAAACACCATTATTCAAAGTAGCATCGTAACCATGCTACTTGGCCAATAATGTACATTGAGGTCATAGTGACCATACACATCACAATGAGAACACAGGGTACTGTTCGCAGAATGTGTAAGGTGGGATCCAATTCTGGATAATGGAGCACCTCAGTTAGTGTGGCCACCAAAAGAAAATAAAGAAACACCTCGGTTGAAACCTCCACCCTCTGAGGGGGCACTATGCACACATGGTAATCAACCATTCTACCAAAGATGCACAGTAGACTTGTAATCGAGAAAAGTGCTTTCGTGAAACAGCCAGGCTGCCTTCATCAACAAAGTGCAATTGCACATCGAAAGGCCAAAGAGTAGGACAGCTGGCAGTATTTGCTTAAGACTTTTACAACACACTGGTGTGCTGTACTAGCGACGAATTGGCATCTTCTGTTTACGTGACAAACCCTTACTAGTTGGCTGTGTCGGGTGGTGGCGGGTTTAAACGACACATTTATATATTTACGCGATCTAACCCAAAAAAACCTCTATTATGGACTTTTACAGCCATATGACATTCATCATGTCCAGCATCATGAAGGACTTCAAAATCTCAGTTGTCAATTTACAAATACATTGGGTTAACATCAACAGGGTTAACCTTAAAGTGAGTATTCCATTATGGATTTTAAGCGATGCATTATGGGAAATGAAAATTTATCTTTGCCAAAGAAGTAAAAACAGCTAATGGGAAAAGCGCTGGACTTTAATTTTTAAAAGATTGTTGCCTGTACAGTAAAGATGGTGGCTCTACAATTCAAAGGGCTACTAAAAATATTTATAGAAAAATTGTTTATTGCTAAATGGGATACATTCTATTCTCCGATTAGCATGGTTGGCTACGTACGGTGCAAAATAAGTTCAACATACATACATACTTGGGTATTGCAATATGTTCAGGAGCTAAATGTCAATGTTCGAGGTCTGCTATCCAAAACAGGGCTTCAGGAAAGTTGTGTAGTTTTGCTATTCCTCCAAGGAGCCCAGACTACAGTGGTGTACTAAATGGTCTATTAGCTTGGGTTGCGTGGCCAGTCGCATTGTGGCTTGTCTTTAATTTTACATTTATCAAGAAGATGTGCACATCGACTGATTTTTTTCATGCAGTTGATGGCACTAGTGTCTTTGAGGAATTTTAAAGCCAGGTGGTCGCTGTTTGGGTCTAGAGTGAGGTGTTTATTCTGGACATTGGCATTGTCCCAATGTTTGCCAGCTTTCTTATGGATCTGGGTGAGATTCTAGGATGGTGACAGCACGATCCCAGAAGGGAGATCGGAACATTGTTGAGGTTTCGCTTGACGGGTAGGTTGCCATTGGCAATAATACGTGTAAACTCTTTGTCTCCGTGGATATTTGGTGGCAGAATGGGATTGGTGTCGATTTCAGAATCCCTGTTATGATGTACATCGTGTTATTGAATTGTGCATTTAGCCGTATTGTGTACAAGCTCCCGGACCAGGCTGAAGCACAACACTCTACAATTGAATAGATCAGTGAGAAAGCAGCAGTTTGCAGCACATCAGCTGAGGCGCCCAAGGTGATTCCTGCAGGCTTCTTGTGGGGTGGAGGCAATAGGGCCTCTCAACCCACCTCGTTCAGCAATGAAGAGGGGGAGCCGAGGGTCTGCTGATCCCGGCGACCAAGAGACTGGAGGGAACACCTGACTCCATTCGCCTCAGTCTGGGAGAGAACCACTCGCGACGAGTGGGTCCGAAGTGCTGCCACCATCGGCTACAGGTTGAAATTCACGGGACATGCCTCAGGACCAATTTGGAAAGAATCACACCTTCTGCTGGAACAGAGTATAAAGGTAGCCTTGTTAGCATAGTTGTTGAAGCTCCTGGAAATAGGGGCTAAGTCTCAAGGGGCAGTGGGAGTCGAGTTTCTACTCATTTCTTTATGGCCCCCAAAAGCATCTGGGGTTACAGGGCGATTCTGGATCAAAGACGGCTAAAAAGACACCATATTTGCTGGCATCGGTCAAAAAAGCCCTGAAGCCAGGCGACTAGTTGGTGTCAGTGGACCCGAATGGCGCATACCTTCACGTGCCAATTTTCAGAAATCAGCACAAGTTCTTGTGTTTCAGCTTGAGGGAGACACTGGGAGTTCCAATTTTCTGCATTCAAACTATAGGTCTCCCCAAGTTTTTTACCAAGGTGTCGGTTGTGGTCATCTCCCACCTGCGGAAGGGTGGCAACCATGTGTATCTATACCTGGATGACCTCTTGATGAGAGCAGAGTCCGAGCGGGCTCTGTAGAGGTCTGTGGCCAAGGTGGTGCGGACCTTGCAGGTGCACAGGCTCGTCGTGAATGCCCCCAAGTGCAGTATGCGGCCAGTAAGGAGGCATAAACACTATCGGGCCATCATCCATACCATCCAAAGAAGGGTTTTTCGCCACAGAAAAGGTCAGATGAGTCAGGGCAGATGTGGTTAGTTTGGTGAACAATAATGGTGGAGCGGGGAAGACACTTCCATGGTAGTCTTGGGTGATATGGCGACGTTGGACATGGTCCCTTGGACCAGGGTCCATATGACGGCACTGCCATGGTGCCTCCTAGCCACTCAGGACCCCTGTGTAGGTGACATACAGCAATCTGTGAAGTTCTCAGTCAGCTAGGCAGGACCTACTGTGATGGCTCAAGTCTCCTTGGTGGACAGAAGGCATTCGCTTGGGTTTCTTCAGGGCGCAGGTAAAGGTGGAGGGCATGCTGCCAGAGTAGCATTGCAAGTCAAATGATGAGCATCAATCTCCTCGAGCTCAGGGAAATGAGGATGCTGTTGGAGCAAGTGATAAGAAAAGATGTCTTGGTTAGATGCAACAACATGACGGCAGTTACCATGGTGAACCGAAAGGACTCTCCATGATTTGACGAGCTGATGCGTGAGTCAGCCCACCTCCTGACAAGGAAGGTGGAGAAGAGGGGGTGGTAACTGCTAGCTCGTCGCCTCTCCGAGGTTGACAACCAATCAGAGGGTTGGTTGAGTCACGAGACTCTGAACCCGGGCGAGTGGCCGTTGCATTCCAGGGTTTTTCAGCTAGTCGTCAGGAGATTCGGGGTCCACCGGATGGACTGGTTTGTGTCCAAGGAAAATGAAAAGTGAGGCAATCCGCATCAACAGCAGGAAGCTATGGTCATGGATGTGATGTCCATTTGTTGGTCGGGGAGACTGGGATACTTCTTCCCCCCATTCCCATTAGTCCCAAAGGTTTTGGAAATATTGCGAGGTAAGGAGTTCAGGCAATTCTGATTGCCTGAAATGGCCAAGGAGCTCCTGGTTCTCAGACCTGATGTCCATGATGGTAAGCGAACAATGGCAGCTCCAGCCAAGACCAGACCTGCTCTCACAGAAGGGAGTTCGGTTTCAAGGGCCTGCAGGCTTTAAACGTGATGGCATGGAAATTGAGGGCAAGGTTCTCCAGATTTGGTCTGGACAAAGGGATGCAAGATTTACTTCCGAAATCCAGTCGACAGTCTACTTGGCGGGTGTATACTTTCCACTGGGAAGATTTTCGAACATGAGGCCAAGCAAAGGGTCTGAACCCAGTATCGTGCAGGGTAGCAGAGATTGTAGAATTATTAGTGGAGGCCTTCGATAAAAGGCTATTTGTTGGTGGCCTTAAGGGTCCGAGTGGCGACTAGCGACCATCGCTATGGCAAAAAAGCAAATTAATGCAGGTGGTGTTGAGCCTCACATGTGGAACCCACGCATAAACAAAAGATGAGAGGGCATGACCCATAGGCAACTTTAAGGGGGGACTAGGCCACGCCTAGGATAGGGGTGGAGCCTTGGCAGAAACAAACTGCAAGGTGAATCGCGATGTGTACGAGTGAACCGATTGAAAATGCCTTTTCATAGGTTACAAAAGACAGACAAAATGATGACATTTGTCTTTTCATTTGATCAAATCAGAAAAATAATCAGCTTCAAAACACAACTGAGGTTTGAATCAAACATAACGAACAAGTTTACGAGCAATTTACAACACGAACTCTAGTTTTTCACATCACTTTTCATCTTCCCGTGGCTTCCGAGACCACAGCTTAAGCACGGATTGGATAAAGTGCCCAGTGTGAACAGGGATGAGAGCCGAGGGGACCGGATAACCGTGGCAGCTCCTGTCCCTTGCCGACTCACTCCCTATAGTGCAGAGCAGAGTTTCCATGGGCACGGCAGTCTGTTTCTCTAGCAACACCGCTGTTGCCACGGACACATCCAAAAAAACAAGCCTGAGTGTTTTGCTCTGGTGCAATTCTCCTGGCTCTCCAGCAAGCAAGTGTTAACTAGCTAACTCACAAATGCAGAATTGTTTTGGTGGAGGGCAAATCAGATGTGTTGAGCTAATACTTCAATCCAAATGCATTTCACGTCTCATCTCCTAAGAGGACGCATTTTTCCGTTGACATTAAAAAAATATATAAATGTACGCATACATTTTGTAAAGAAATCATGTTTGCTGATTGGCGAATGGTTGCGCTGTGAATGCCAAAAACAAATACTGTCACAGCAAATGCATCACATGTAAACAATGTGCTCATTGGCTTTCCTGCTTCAAGGTTAGCATTGCATGTATGTTGAACTTCTTTCGCACCATACATAGCCAACCGTGCGAATCGGAACATTGCATAGAATGCAGTCTTACAAGCCACACCCTCTTCATGTGACGTGGCAAATTAAGATTCACTGGACCTATTTGATATTGCCACAACAGATTACTTAATCATAGATGGCTACAAAAACACATTAAGCTGTTGCATGTGGCACACTGCGGTTGCATTCACCTGAAACCTCATTTTGTAGGGCAATCGTATGCATGTTATGTTATACCTAACATAAAAGACTAATAACTTAACAAGATGAGTGTCACTCTACCGGAGCCCTACGTCATATCTATCAATGTGAAATGACACCTCAGGAAGACATTGGTGACAAATATAACTAAAAAGTTTAACAATACTATGAGTTAAATGAAAACCACTCTACAATTGACTACAGTACTATGGTGTCCCAGTCCAAAGACCAAGTTTCCTTATTTCAACTACCCACTGGACTCAATCTGACCTTATTCTACTGGAGAAGGGTGGAAGCAGAAAATGCGAACAGTTGCCGTAAAAATAAAAAAAAATCATATCAGGTCCAATGCTCTTTGTTTAAATAAACATTGCCCAGTAGACCAACAACAGCAATTTTGTCAAAAAGCAATCCATGACGAGTCTAGTCTGAAGTGACGTGCTGACGTTAAAAGAAGCGACCGCGACCCAGAAGGCAATGTAATGCAACAAAGAAACTGTCGTGCTCGACGCAAATAATGACAACGGTGAGAATCTTGAGGCTGCAGAGAAGTGCGACGAACCGTCCACCAATGCGGACGAGTCGGCTTGACCTTGTGTCGCGGGTCTTCATGCCGCTGCACCCTTGGCGAACCAAGCAAGCACGTCAATGACAAATGTATCCATCTCACTTAGGCAATGACTGTATTCTCATGATGAAAGAGAACAGGCTACAACATGCAGTGAAGCCGCATAAGCTGTGTCATCAACATAGGAAACAAGAATAAGAGCAAACTGCTCGGAAGATATTGTCTCAATCGGTTACACTACTTGATGAGCTGGAAGCCAAAGCTATTAAGAGTAAAAAAACCGAAAAAAAACATGTTGAAGGGCACTTCACTACCAAGCATCAGCCACTTAAGTGAATGCTTATGTAACCTTCGTCTCCTCCTGTTGTGCATTGTATTTTTTGCATTAGTTCGTTGGGTTTTACTTAAACTTTGTATTGCAACAAGTATATTACAGAGTATCAATCTGTAGTACTGCTAAACATTCAAATTTTAACATGCTAAAATGTACGGATAAAAACAATTATCTGGTTACCTGATAATTATTTTGGTGTCCATGTAATTCATACGATTGCTGGCGTATCTATGAATTTGGAAAGGTCTTTGATCAATCTCGAGACAATAATAATTAAGAAATATGTGACAAGACCCACCTACGCAACAACACACAAGGGCCAACCAAACAGCTTCAGGTGAGAGTGAGCCCACCAGTATAAGTGTGGTCAGTATATTGAATTTGACCATAGCACAATAGGCTGTCATATTCTTCTTCGTGCATCCAGTAATGATGTATTAAACACGACTTTTGCTTCCATTTTTTTTATTTACTGGCACTTCACCTTACGTACTGATTTTCTCCTTCACACACAGGATTGTCCCCTATTTAAGCTGTCACTTTTGCTGACTTTTCACTGTCCTTTTAAGCTGCCCTATAATCCATCCATCTACAAAATAAATGTCGTATTTCCTCTGCATGCCGGCAAGGTGGCGTGGAGGTAAGGTGCATTATTCAAAAAGCTCTAGTTTCAAATAAAGCACCAAGAATAAGCAGAGTGAGCAATAACTAATTTCACTAATTAACTTACCAGGACCTCAATACACTTCCATTTAAAGTAAAAAACGTTTTCCAATCATAGGCCACCACATTGTATTACTGCTTGTGATTACATATAAGGTGCTGGGTAGACTCCACCTTGTGTTCAGAATTCAGCTTCTAGAGTCCTTAAGTGCACACCGTGCCGTGAACACACCACACCTGCTCACCTCTGCATTGGCTAACAGTCAAGTATCGAGTGGACTATAATATCCTGCTGCTGACCTAAAAGGCTATAAAAGGGTTAGCCCCACAATATTTGCAGGAACTGATCCATGCTTACACTCCAAAGCGGTCCCCGGCCTCTTCGGAACGCCTTATTCTAAGTACTCCGAGGTCAGGGCTCTATTCCCGGGGCGATCGGGCTTTTGCCAGTGCAGCTCCCAGACTATGGAAAGCTTTGCCTTTGGTAATAAGGCAATCAGTCGTGAGAGCTCTTCAAGTCTGTCTTGAAAGCTCACCTCTTTAAATTGGCCTTTACCCGCACTAGTTCTGGCCGTTTGCCCTGGTTCTGCTTATTTCCTGATTTCCATACATAGCAAAATGGGCTCTACGGATGAAATGTCAATTATTATTAAATAGCAGAGTACAGTAGAATGTTGTGGGAGGGGGGGAGGCACGTGTGCTCTCAACCAAGTTGGCAAACAATAAATCCATCACAGGATATAAAGTTTGCCGTCAGGAGATGTACTCGGTTCTGCCGGGTGTATGCTGCACTCAAAATTGCCCTCTTGTCATTGCATTCAGACAATGTACTTGTTTCCCCTTCAATTCATGTCAAAACATAGCTCTCTGCAGTAAACCTTCACATGTGCAGACTGCAAATGGAATGTCCACAGAGCCACTGCCATATTGTGAACATTATTTACATTGACCATTGTTCCATTAAGTAGCCACTTTGCAAATGAACAAGATGTCATATTCAGAAACGGTTGCGTCATATCTAACCATCCCTAAATATGCGCCATTAGGCTTACTTAACTATCTCACTAAACTAAGGCTGCTTAACTGAATCCTAACAACGTGCTCTATTCATTATTGCTCTATTCATGTGCATTAAACATGTGTGATGATATATAAGGGTTAATCCAGTGTTGCATTTAGCCAAGCAGAGATCTACACAATTGACCTGACAGCCAAGCAATGTTGGTTAATTAGAAACAAAATCAATGTTGATATTAAAGCAACCAATAAGTGGATCAAGTCAAATAATTATGCTGACATGCATGTTTGAATGCATTCATTTTGCTTGTGCATATAAAAAATGTTAATCGAATGTAAGCTGCTCGTGGGTGGGCTTCCTGGGGCAAACGGTTCTAATTATGTATCTCATGGGTGGACACAGTGTGCCTTAAAGTTATTTATTGAAAATTTAAAGGCCAATTGCTTTGCAGCTCTTGGAGCTAACAGCTGTATTCAGGCAGTCTAAAGAACAGTTAAGTGTAAATGTTACGTACAGGAGGAAATAAATGCATTGGACCCAATTCAGGGGCAACATTTACATAGCACGATGACCTAAATTCATAGCCCTAGCACTAAAAGCCCATCAAACTGACAGTCAGGGAATGGAAAATTCGTAGTAACGAATTTTCCATTCCATGACAGCACTAACAAAGTCAGTGGTCAGGCACACGTACAGTGGCTGCAACCCCCCAGCATTCAAAACAACAGCTTTCACTCCCTACAATCAACGTAACAAGTGAGTTACATAACGTACAGAAACTATTCACCGTAGTGACTGAATGCCGAGGCTGTCAAATCACAAAAAATGCAATCGGCTGGAGGTAAGTCTAACGAATAGTTCTCCATTGCAAGACGTCCTATTATTCCTCCTTACCTTTTAATAAAACTACGTATTATTAATGATAGTTGAACAATTTATTAGTATCTTATGTTAAAACAGTTTGCTATCTGACAAATGGTGTGCAAATAAAGCACTTTAATTATATGAATAAAACGTATTTTAAACATGTGCTTCACCCTGGTACTTTACACCGAACCTGTTTATACAAATTGCAGAGACATGAACAAATTAAATGTAATTATAGACATTTTGTACATTTTGACTTAAAACTTTCGTGACTGCAGGAATTCATATTCTACGGTTCTTTCGGTAAAGTCACGTAGATAGAACCATCACCCTGCCATACATAGCAGGGGTAACCAAAAAGATTTCCAAAATAATGAACACAAGATCCAGGTCCGATTTAACACAGTACATAAAATTCGTGATCTGATCCCATCTGTGAAAGGCAAGATTCCTGACATGCAATATCCCGGCATCTACAAACTAAGCTGTATCTGCGGCAGCAGTTACATTGGGGAAACTAAGTGACATGTCTCGGACCGTGTCCGGGAACATAAGGCAGATTTGAAACATGATAGGACAAATACTTCTGCAATGGCTGATCATTATTTTAATGTGGCTGGCTCACACGAAATTGATTTCTCTAAGATGATGGTACTTTGCAAGCCAACTGGCTATCAACAAAGATTCGTTCATCAAGCCATCCATATATACAGACACAGAGACAATTTCAACCGAGAGGAAGGTAAAAGACTCAGCAATCATTGGAAAGATGTCATCAACCACTTTGGGTCATGACTTGATTTGTATTTTCTTGTCAACCTTCACCGTCAGCAGTGTGGGTGTGTGGAGCGAGGTGCAATGCTTTGATTGGGTGTAGACCTACTGCTGGTGTCGGAGCCCTCTCCTACATTAACATTAGCTGCCCCGCCCATCTCTAAACCTTTATAAACAGCTTGCCCTCAGAGGCTAATATCCCTGGTTCCTGATGATGACCGATTTTGCTGCGATCGAAACGTCGTGATATTTTTATTCACTTTCTTTTCATTATTTTATTGTTAAATATATTTTTTTAATCTCGTGGCTTTACCAAAAGAACCATAGAATGACATTGTGTACAGTCCTGGTTTATGTTATCTCACCAACACTATGCTGCACATCATATGATCAGAATATGTATTAATACTGGAGGAATCCCATGAGCTATGAAGCTCTTTATCACAGACGTCCAGTGGGGGCAGGTAAGAACATTACCACAACAAACAATACAAAAACATGATAGGAGTGCAAAGTACAAGGTAAACAAATAACCCAAACACATACAAATATAACTAAACCACCCCCATCCTACGAGACAAAACCCACCGAGGCATGAACTTATTTTTCAAAAGCAAACTGGCCACAAATGCTCAACAAAGTGGTTTATCATTTAGAAATTTCTAGCAGCAAAATAATCTAAGTAGCATAAACGCATGTTTCCAAATTATTAAATGGGAGACCGTTTACAAATGTTCTGCCTATCACTGGAAAACATGCAAAAAACAACTTTGGATGGAATACCAACACATACTTTGGATAGAATGTACTTTAAAGGATAAAGTATTAACAACGTTCATATTATTGCTGTTAATTACACCCCACCCCCCTCAACAGGCCATTGTACAAAGTTACAGCCTCAAACGCGAGTCAGACAAACAATACTCATTTTTAAAAGTTTTTAAAAAACAACGGTTTTATTAACAACTTCGTTTAACTCACGGTCGAGGAGTACGTCAATGGCACCTGAGACACGCGGCGCCTGCTTTTTGTGTAAGCCGATTCCACAATTTAGGGTCCACGGCGTTTTTGACCTACACAAATATATATAAGACGTCCATACAAAATGTAAATTGCTATAAAGTAGCGAATTAATTGATTAATTGATGCCGATTTTGATACAGGAATGCATTGTCACGGGATCTGAGTACGTCTGCAAAATGTGGAATTGCGACAACGGGAAGTGGACGAAATTTTTATTACAAGATTTTACCACGACAAACAGAGGAATCAAGTAAAACCGTTGAAAAACAGAGCACCGTGAGAGTGGCAGTAAACTACTGGCTATTAAAATGCTATAGTTTGTAATTTGAATTATTCGGAATGCCCTGGTAGCAAGATATCAGAGTTGAGGATTCAAGTTTACTCAGCATTCAAGGCTAATAACTGTGTTGCAGAAATAGAATTAAATAAACTTGAAGTCTTCTAAAATGTGTTGGTTTAAAAATCACCTGGACAGTATTTTTCAGAATGCCAATGTGTGTTGTCAGGACACCAAAAACCTAGCCTATACTTTGTAAAGAGTACTTATATAGATGAGGACATTTATGATTGATGGTGATATATAATTACTGCTGATAAATTCCATTACGTCCCTTGCCCAAAATAATTAAGCAAGTCTTGTAATTCAATATCATTCCTAATTGGATCATGAGATACAGTATAGTCTATGGGGAATTTCCAGTGTGTTCTCCGGAAATCTCTTAATTTTCCACCAGAATATCAAGTAATTGCATGATGCAAGTGTAGTGACATAGAATGGGTCATTCGGACACATAGCGCTGGTTGCTGGCAGTGAGGGGATCTGAGGGTGCAGCAGCCCAGTCTGCTAGCAGGGCACGTGATAGGCCGGAGAAAGGGATGTAGGGCAAAGGTGACAGAGGGCACACGTGAGGTGAAGCCCAGAACCTTCTGGTAGGTTCCGGAAGGGGGCGTGGCCGAGGGCGGAGCCAGGCCATGCTGGGGGGATAAAAGGGACGCCCCGACTCTGGGTCTGGGCTGTCGTCTGGAATGGAACTCGTTGTGCTACGTCCTCGTCTTCACCTCTTCGGTGTTGTTGGTCAGGCAGTGTTCCGGCTGTCCTGGCCAAGTATATAGTTATCCCCAAACGAGAGTGCCTCCTACTACTAGTGTCTCCGAAGTGATTCACTACACATGAATCACCATTGGAACAAAGAGATCGACCAACTTAGGATTCATCAATAGAACCCCCATTTATATAATTGTCAAATCTTGCATTCCCATTCAAATAAAAACATATTTTCTGAGATGATCTTAAGGCTAATACTCATTTAAATTAATGTAGATGCAGGGATTCTATTTAAATCAATTGGGATTTTTTTTGACACCCTAGGAATCGTCTATTAAATCCCTATTCATTAAAATGGAATTTCGTCAATATTAAATATAATCACTGATTCTCATGGTTAATCTAAGTATCGTATTAACAAATGCCAATCCTGTTAGAATCCCATTAAAGTGAATGTATAATTTAACATGGGATGTAACCATAAGTCAATTGTGATTTCTGCAGGAATTGTTCACAGTTGAATTGTGGGATTCGAAAATAATTGCTAGATGAATTATCTCGCAATAGTGAATATGGTAAAGAGTAATGATAATAATAATGGTTCTGGTTTCATGAAGGGAAATTTGTAGCCCTAGATACTGATGTTTGGTCACACTCATTACATAAAGTGCTTGCCACAAATAAACCACAGTACCTTGCTGATCTCACCAAGGCGCAAAAACCATCACGCAAACTACGGTCATCCTCGCAGCAGCTTTTGGCTAACCATTGAACAGACTGCATCGTGCACTTTCAGATGCGCTTCTGTAGCCATCTGGAACACTCTTCCTTCCGATATTAGGAAGCCACTGGAGCTGTGCACTTTAAAATCTAAATTGGAAACTAATTTATTTACAACTCCTTATTGTGTTTAGTTTGTTGTCCTTCCCTCGCATCTCTGATTAGCAAGGTTGGCTACATATGGTAAGAAATTAGTTCTACATACATGCAAGCAATGCTTAATGTTCACAGTATCATCATTTTCAGTCTTTCCCCGTGAAGAGTATGTGTACACTATCACCACATTCTCATGAGTGGTGCAATGCAGGCTAATTAGGTTCACGCACTGGACAAGTGGGTTCAGTGGGTCCAGACTGGATTCCCACGGCAGCCTTATTGGGCTAAGCCAGCACTAACAAAGTCGTGTGACTGGCTTTTAGTGGGCTTCGTAGTGTCTGTTCCTTCGGGAACTATACACTTTCACCCATGCTTTCATCAAGACTTAATTGTGACCTCACAGGGTCAACTTGGAAGTGAGAAGCATAGTCAATGGCATATCCGACTTCAGTCAATTTCATTGTGGAATTTTATGAAGTAAAACATTGTAGAAAAAAACCATACAAAATATGTTTAGCTTGGGATAGCATAACCTAACCCAAGTGAACTCTAAACCTAGTATTATTTTTAAGGTAGGAGCCAAGTCGATGGAGCAGCGCGGCTCTTAAAACGTTGGGAGAAGAAGATGCGGCTAGCTGGGCCACTCCAGTGGTCATGGATGTATATAGCACGAGGATTATATTTGGAGGAATGTGTGATAAATAATGTGGGTGGGAATAGGGTCTAATATATCCT
The DNA here is from genome assembly GCF_048934315.1 of Petromyzon marinus. Taxonomy (NCBI): domain Eukaryota; kingdom Metazoa; phylum Chordata; class Hyperoartia; order Petromyzontiformes; family Petromyzontidae; genus Petromyzon; species Petromyzon marinus. The sequence goes on along the minus strand of NC_133678.1, from coordinate 10,987,350 downwards.
TGAATACTATCACATGTCAAGGCTTCAAGAGATGGCCACATATGGCAACTTTAATCAATAACCAATAACAGCACTAAATCGCTAAACACATTCCTGCGGAGGGAGCTGGTAAGAACGTTGGGTTGCTCGGTCAATGGCCAGGGTCAACGGCGGCACCACGTGGTGTATTCCGCAAATATGCCCGACTGTGAGGGTGGGCACAAGCCGGCGTGAGTAGGTGAAACGTTGAGTTTTACAAGGGCACCACGGGGTGACCAGCCCCACCCCCCACCCAGCCCCTCCCCTCCCCACCCAGCCCCTCCCCACCCTCCCCTCTCCACCCAGCCCCACCCCTCCCATTTTTGGATGCACGACGGACGGACACAATAATCCCCTGTAGGCTGGTGTAACCAGGAGGTTTCTACCAGTATTAAACTACTTTAAAGGTAACAGACGTGAAATCGGAATAGCGCTGGCTCACCACGGGGCTTATGGCGTGCTAGCTGGGTACTTTTTTGAAACATAAACCCCACGGATCGCGAGCAAAACCCCTCGCAAGTGTCGGCCACACACGGACAAAAAAAATTCCTTTTATAGGTTAGAGAAAAATACATAGTTTTGGTGATGCGTCTAACACCTGACACTCTGTGCGTAACGCTGGGTATGCTACGTGGATTTTCACGCAATTTTTTTTAGTTTTTCATGAAATGCTTAGTCAAATTGTTACTAATTATTAGTTTTTTACAAGAATAATCAATTATCTCCAAAAATATACCAGCACCGCTTTTGATAAAAGTCAAGTGCGCCCCTGTTTTTGTATTTTGTGTGACAACAGTTGTTTTTGGACAGCGAATATGAATTTGAATCAAGAAGCAGAATCACTTTTAATTTGAATTCAGCAGAGATTCACTTTGATCTCTTTAGCTCACAGGGTGAACATTTGTGAACATTTGTGAAAATTAGTGAACATTGACCTCTCCCCTTCCTATAAATAATAGTAACTTTTTTCTAATTCATATGAATTCAAAAACCAATAAGTTATTGTTATCGAGTGCAAATTCATTTTGGCAAAAGCGACCTTCTCACATTTTTTGCAAAAATTTGTGAAAATTAGTGAACAACCTGTCATTTCAGTTTATAGATAGTTTATTGTTTTTGTATTCACATCAATACAGAATCCAGTAAGTCGATATTTTCCTACAACAATTGCATATTTGCAACAAACATAACTCGAGAAACAACTGTTTCAATTTTTTTATTCACTCTCACAGTTGAGGAAATATTTAAGTTTGGAAACAATTTTTTTTTATTGAAACATTTCGTTTACTTTCTTCCTGATAGAAAGGTAAATCAAACAGTTATTCTAACGCAATGATAAAGGTGATTTACAGATACAATTCGATTAAATAAATTCAATACAATCTTTATTTTTTTTGTCTTTTTCAATAAATGAAATTTTATGAACCCGTCATATGACGGGCAATTACACTAGTATTGTAATATTTTCCACATGGACCAGTCTCAGAGGGCAGCCTGTCCAATTAAAGCCCTTTTCAAATTGTGCATTGCACGAATTAAGCTATGGATTAGAGCCCAATGAACCCGAACAGAACATGTTCATTTCATGTTGCGATTTGTGTTTGTCTTAGTACAACTTTGGGATGAGTCTCTACAGTATGTAAGTTGAAGATTTAATATACTTTCTAAGTTGATGATGTTGAATGCCAGTGTCAATGCAAAGTAGTTAAAAGGGTTAATTGAATCAGAGGAATACAATAAAGTGTTCATCATTGAAACATGCTCAAATAATCGTATTCATATACAGTGAAACCTTGGATTGCGAGTAACTTGGTCTGCGAGTGTTTTGCAAAATGAGCAAAATTTTTCAATAAATAATAATTTGATAAACGAGCGATGTCTTGCAATACGAGCAGTACGTACAGTATACGCTTTGTCTGCCGAGCGTCACGTGATCACAACTGAGCCAATGGTTCTTCTCTCTCTCTCGCTGTGGGATTGTGGGTAATCATCTCCCATGCTCGGTCTCAGTCGGCGTGCCTCACTCGTATAGTCAACATCCGTGCGAGTGTATACTGCTTACTACAGTACTATAGTGTTGAACACGTGTATACTGTTTACTACAGTATAGTGTTGTGACCACGTGTGTGTGCGTAAAGCATTTTTTTGACTGTTCTTTAGTAACTGTACTGCAAGTGAAAGTCGTCCTACACAATAACCCTCCTTCTCCTCTCTCTCGTCTCCCTCACACCAGCCACAATTAAATGTAATTAATAAATTTGATTACTTTATATTAAATTTAAATAATAAAAATATAAAAAGGTATTTTGTATTAATAATTTTTATATGAATACAGTAGTTTTAGGTTGTGGAACGAATCATTATTATTTCTTATGGGGAAATTCGCTTTGATATACGCGTGCTTTGGATTACGAGCACGTTTCCGGAACGAATAATGCTCGCAATCCAAGGTTTCACTGTATTTATGACGGTGTTGAGAACATCCCCATAAAGCAGCTGGGTTGATAGAAAATGTACGGAAAAAAATAAATCGGTCATAGGTGCAGTCGGAAGCAGATGTTGTTGCCTTCATTATGGTGGATAATTGGGAGTTGTAAAACGGATGCTTATTTTGGTCAGTGGATGGAAAATTAGCCACATGCAATTCACCAATGTAAAGATAAAATTTCAAAGAAAGCCTAAAGGCAATTACATATCAAAAGACAACAAACAATTATGTGCAAATAGAAACAAATAATTGTTATAAAATGTTCAAGTGATATCCACTTTTCATGAATTACATCACGTGGTCACAACATTCCTGTGTGAGCATTAACTTTCTTCATTGTAAACAGACGAATGCCAAAACAAAAAATGCTTCAACAATCTTTGGCACCAATCAAATATATCCACACAAATTATCTGATGATGCTTTGGCAGTGGTGCACAAGCAAAATAAACAAAAACAAAACATCAATATAGTTGAGAATGCTCTTTTTCGATCTACCCATTGTTATTTTAGCAGGCAATATACAATTAGATAATACAATGTTAATGTTACAGCACGTGTGTAATGTTAAACAGCACGTGATTCCCTATGCAAACACTCTGCATTCAGTTGGGCTGCAATACTGAAGGGCAGTCAGTGAATGAACACAATGAAGCTCATTCACTATATGAAGCTGACAATGCAACTATACAAAAATAAAGCATTCTTCACACTTAAGCCCCCAACGTAAATGAAATTTGGTGGGATAAATTAATCATCCAAAAATACCAGACATTTGGACAGTTCAGCACATGTTGAGGGAACCTTTATTTTATTTACAAAAAGTCAATCTCTGGATAACCCAAGCTAACATGCATTTGGAGACATACAGGGCCAATGACACAAAGGATTAATTGCATATTAAGCGATCTTCTGCTGGCACTTTTATGCCATAAATAAATAAAAACTGCATCCCAATGCTTGTTGGCGTGACCTGTGGCAGAGAGCAAAAGGCCCCCACGCGAACGCAAAATAATTATCTAAAGACCCCGACTCATTAGCGCCACACCTCCCGCTCACCTCTACTTCGTAGAACCTGCTGGTCGCATGGGGCTGACGTGCCAGCAGGTGAGTTGGGAGAAGAGGCCCCTAACAACTCTCAGAAGCCAGAGGGCTGCGCGCCTGTCGCTCGGATGGCCCCAGCAGCAGACGGCCCTGCAGCAGTCATTAGATTCCTCGCAAGAGCCAAACCTGGCAGGAGGGAAGACCAAACAACAAGCGGGGCCTGTTACACAACCGTAGAGGCTCTTAATTAGCCGGACTTCATTGCCGTTTAGTTCGTGGCAGGGTTGCGTGCTTGCGTCGCGTGACACATGCACCTTAAGTAATGAAGCCTTCGTAAGCTGCTGTTTATCAGATATGTAGTGGAAATAGGGCCACGGGGCTGCAAGCAAATTCACACGAGGCGCTGCGCATCAGTCGCAGGTTGACGTGACGCACCTATTTAACGACAAATTAAAATTGTCCTGTTGCGGCAATATACACTCAATTTCTAATTACCTAACATAAGAACACATACCCAGAAGATATTAATAAAACTATTTATATTTTAAAAAACAAGTAAAGTTCAACAACGCATGGACAGCTATGATGGATGGTGTTCGTTTACATGATATACGAGTTCATTAATCCATTCGTTCCATTCATTAATTTGTTTATTTAATATATTTGGCCAAGACGTACGACTGGATGACGTGCCTTGCTTTAAACACGGTCACTGCCTGCAAGGTCATCTACAACTCTCAACTAGTGTTGCATGGAGACACTTAAATAGTATGGATAGATAATATTGGCTTCATAGTAGTTTCTGATTGAAATCTATGTTGTTGGCATGAGATTCAACAAAAAACATGACGTAAGAACAAAGGTTTGGGCCAATAACATAAAACATGAAAAAATCATTAAACTAGTTAACGCCTGAAAAAATGCATGATATGTATGCACATTACAATATAAATTATTCAGCAGATGAAACAAAAAGGCCAAATAATGCGTACATAAAAGCTGGAATAACACTGTGAAATTAGCACATTCATTATGTACTAGTCTGTAGACTATGCCCTTTGCAAATGGCTTTTGAAAATCGAGCGCTACACAATGTCAAGTTGAGATGTTGAGTGTGATGAATGCATTTAATTAATCAATTTCACGAGGACTTTAGAGAAATCTACCCAGCAGCCTATTGCAATTTAGCCTCCCTGAAAAGCCTGCATGCATATCACCCATTGTGATGTTGTCTAGAATGTTCACCAGGCATGAAGGGGAGTAACCCAGGGATGACATGGATAATTAGCCACCATTAGCATTCTTTTTGAGTAATTATATAATGCTTCAGGGAGTGCTTGGCTACTGAATGAATATTTGCTATATCACGATGGCAAGCAACTATTTTCCCCAACTTTGTAATTGTATGTCATGCATTAGAAGCCAAAACCATCACCTCCACACCTTTCTACAAGTGTGAAAAAATACTGCATTAATTTAAATCAATAAATAACAGCCATACGTGGACAAAAAACATGAGTGAATTTTGTTATCATTTCACACCTACGGTAAGTCCTCGCTTAACGTGTTTTCATACGACACATTTTCACTATAACACGGTTCCTCAATTAGGAAACACTTCACACAACGACGTTTCTGTGTGATTGACTTACTTTAAGCTGCGCAGCCGAGTGATCACACAGTACGCAAAACGATACAGTACACGGTGTACCCTAATCTGTTCTTTATCCTGCCATGGGATGGCTGCAGGCTGATTTGATAGTGCAAATGCGATTCAATAGAGTAATTCTTTGTTTTTCGCAGTTTTGCGCCAAAACGCAGTACTTTCAGGAACGTATCAACCGCATTAAATGAGGTATGACTGTAAATGCGTATATGATCACAAACAATGCTGTTTAAAATTGCTTGTACTGAAATATATTTTTTAGGTTAAATCAGTACCATACAATAAGTTAAAGCTAAATAAAGGATTATAAAACATCTAGTTGAAACATCGAGTCAAAATTGACAAAAAGGTATATGTACATTCCTACAAGCATTCAAAATAATATACTTGGGTAGTGACTGTGAATGTCACTGTGTGGTGCCGGGCTTATGAAACCACGTCGGATAATGTCTTGTCATTATGTGTAGCATGCTTACTGGGCGTAGTACCAGCCCTAGCGGGACTTGGGTGAGCGCTGGTCAGCACGGAGGCACCACGTACAGTGTGCGGTGCGGGCTCCCGGTGAGGGAGCGAGGGAGTGTCAGCCAGCCAGGGTTACGTTGGGACATGATACGCTGGTTGACCTGCCGACACGTGACCGAGGTGTTGGTCCTACCGTGTTTCAGGTCTGCTTTGTGTTCACAAATGCGGTCCTAGACATGTCGTGGCAGATCACTGTTATAATTCAGTAGGTTCACATGACATTGACATCTCCAAGACAGAGGTTCTTTGCAAGCCATCCGGCTACCATGAGAGATTCGTTCATGAGGCTATCCACATATACAAACACACACAATTTCAACCGAGAGGATGGATTCTGGCTTAGCAATCATTGGAAGGATTTGATAAACCATTTCGGGTCTTAATTGATTGATCACGCTTAAGGTGGCTTTCAGACCGCATCCATTTTTCGTCTCCCCCCTCCTCTTTTCCGAACATAGATGGACTCGTCCATTTGAACAAACTGTCAAATCGCTATCCGTGATGCTAACGTTAATAAAACCGCCACTTTTTTCAAATTTTCTTGTTGTGGTTTTCACACCTGATGATGATTGCTTGTGTTGCAGTCGAAACGTCGTGAAAATTTTATTGTTTTATGTTTTTATTATTTTATTGTTTCCCTTCTACGTGACTTTACCGAAAGAACCCAGAATATGAATTCCTGCAGTCACGAAAGCTTTAACTCAAAATAGCAAAACATGTTCAAAAAAATATTTAGTTTGAGCAGGTTTTATGGCCACAGGAATAACATCAATTAAAAAAATAAAACCTACTTTAAAAAAGTAACTAAGTAAAAAATTATCATTTTTTATGTAACAGTATCATATTTATCAATGTGTACAGTTAAGTTTTCATCTACTTTATGGAAAATGTAAGACATTGAAAAGTGTTCTACCTGAAAAATCATATTAACCATTTATACCGACATTTTATTTGCCAAATTGACTGTACATGGTCAAATAAATCTTGACTTAAAGCTTTTGTGACTGCAGGAATTCATATTCTTGGGTCTTTCGGTAAAGTCTTTACCAAAAGACCCAAGAATATGGTCAAATAAATAACAGCTTCCGAAAGCAATGATGAGACACCAATTGTGTTATTTTATTTTAGGAGGCAAAGCACAGTACATTATTCAATACAACTTTCTGATTTCGACTAAAATCACAAGAAGTTAAACATTACCTTACAATATAAATTAATAATCATGATTTGACTTGGCAAGTACCATTCCAGAGATTAAACAGAAGCAATTTTAATAGTTTCTTAAACAATACATTTATTCATGTGATTCTTGTACAATGAGTAAGCTTTCAATAAATTTAACATTGTAGACATTAATGGCCATTACTTATTCTTAAGAACGCCATTTAAGGATAGGCCCCTTGCGAACATCTCACTGCCTCTACTTTTCCTTCACATTTCAGACAGCCTACATTAATATTAGATTCACAATTAATATTTTATTGCGAATATGCATGTTTTGTAGAAGAAACATGTTCGAGTTGTTATATTATGTGCTTAGTTCACCAAAAAGTCTTGAGAGGTTTTTTTTTGCATGAATCTAAAACTACAATGCTTTTTTCTTGGTATATCCACGAGAGATACTTATGAGATAACGTGTGGTTTTTAATAGCTTTATACAACAGTTTAATCGGTTCAAATTGCTTGTGGCATTTATTTATACGTTCCCCATATAAAGTGTATGCAATATGGACATCACAACAGTCTACCTTTTGTTGTGTAAATCATTTAAATTATAAAGGTGAGGAACATCACATGATTCCAATTGTCAGCAAATAAAATATAAAGAAAAAATGTTTAATTTGGCAAACCATCATCATGACAAACATGCAACTTTAGTTTAAAATATAGATGATGGAATGCATTAAAAAGGCAATAGAAATGTCCACAAATGCATTGCTCTAAAACAGAGTTTATGCATTGCTGCCTGTGGTAAGGAAGGTGGCTTCAATTAATCCTGTGAGCACTCACCCATACACTTAACATAATTGGGTACCATCTGTTTTCATGTTAAGCAATCGGTGCTGATGCGTGGAAGTTGTGGGCCGGAACTGTGGGCTGGTTATGCGAGTCAGGTGAGAGCCTTCATTCTTTGCAAACAGGGAGAGGAGATTGGAATGTTTTTGGTATATTTTATGTCTATACATGGGTTAAAGAAGAAGAAAAAGTTAAAGAGGTAAGAACCTTTAATGTCAATGGGAGTACTACATTGCATGTAGTTCTCCAGAAGGGCTCTGCTTGGGTTTAATCTATCAGTACGATCAGATAGGTGCCATCTGTCCAGCAAGGAAAGCCCACATCCTTGCCTGTCTGCCCCTGGAATTGTTTAAAAGGGACAGCCATGTCAAACACAATGGAGGCTACACGCTCCTCATGGATTCAATGCAAATCTGCTGACTATAAACAATACACATTATGCAATGAATAATCAAAGCACATTGTTTATATTTTTAGTACACTGGATGAAGGCATGCGTAATCGGAAGTGTCACTATTATACACTACAAGTCAACTTTGCGTTGACCTTTCCTGCACGAATCTTCCAACCAGTCTAAGTACATTATGTGTGTGTATATACATACATACAGTTGACGAAATACTCAAATGGTATTGTACAGTACTTCATATATAGCTTCTAACAGCCTTCGTAATAACATGAGCACTAAAATCAAGACACGATTCCATACCCAGGTATAATCAGAAGACAACAAAAAAAAACGCAGGCAGTAAGGCCATGCGTTTTTGACTGAACAATTCTGCTCGACCTCGGGACTGCTGCTGTATAAAGATCCCCACTGAAGCCCAACATAACAACCTAAGGTAGAACTAATAAAACAAATGTTGAGTGCAGCCTGCTCTCAGCTTCTGCTCTCTATACACGACAATAAAAGACTGAAGGACATATGGACAGGAGCCGAGATAACGTGCTTCCAGTCACAGAGCAGCCCACGCGGTTCAAAGTTGTGTGAGTTGATAATGGCAGCAGTACAAGTGATCCCAGGCAGTGGCGGTGTAGGGGTGTTCTTTCTTGAACATTTTTTTTGTCAATTACAAGTAAAAAATGTGTATGGATTAATAATTATCAAAGCATTTCCGAATTTCCTGTGATCAAACACTATTGCGATATAGGAAGTATTGTACACTGAGAGTTAGTATGTATATTTAGAACAAATTTACCAATAACAATAAACAGTTTGGGGTCAAATCAGCCCATCATCTGGCTGGGTTGCAGAGGTCAATGTAGGCTGGTTTATGGGGATATTAGCAACAGCCAAACATATATTGAATCACAAAAACGGTCAAAGACATGTACTGCCAAGTTCCTTTCAACAGGAACAGGATGTACTGCATAGTAGCCTCAATTAGGTTCGTTTCAAAGGGTTAATGGAGTGCGTACTATTTATGGTTTGTCCCACAGTTCGTTCAAACAGACAAAAGAAGAAGCACTCCACTGCAACCAGTGCATACACAGTTCAAGGGAGTTCAAAAAATAGGACAATACGGTATTTTGTCAAGTACCAAGCAATTTTTTTTGTTTGGGAGTAATTAATTAAACAATAACTGCCAACTAAACTGATTGGTCCGTGTAGATTATTTAAACTGCAGTGTTTATGAAATTATCGTGTTGAGTAAAGAAAGAGAAAGAACTGCCACATTGTCTTTGAGCATGCTTCATGGGAATTGTTTAAAATTAGAGTAAGATGTCACTGTTAATTGTTTGGGACAGTTTGCCTATTGTTGCCCAGGATACCAACACAACACACAAGAATCGCCACACTAAATTCATAAAAACAAAGCAGCTTTGTGTTCATTGATGTCGAACAACACCGTGGTAACTGGATATGTTGTTGTATTATTATATGCTTGCAAAATACATGCAAACTCCTGGCTATGCCACTCTTGAAACTTGCTTAAACAATGTTTGGAATTTACAGTAAAAAATACAATTTCTTAATGTGCTTCATTTGAACTTATTTTGCATTGAGCATTACAAATTAAACCAAAAAATTCTGACAGTACCTTAGTCTGGCTGTTTGTTTCATTGCCGTATCAATTACTTTGCAGGTGCCCGAGTCCATCTGATACAAACACCTTAACAGTGGAACCTTAGTTCCAAAGGTGCCTTTTTCTGGCTCTGAGGGTCATGCAAACAGAACTCTTAAAATCCTAAAGATACCAAATATGACTTTCTGAGCAACAGAATAAACCCAGGAAATTATGTTTACCAGTCCAATATTGTGTGGTACTGTTAATTTGGTATATACCCAGCTACTGGGAATGCCCAGTTTTAAAAAAAATTCAACTCATCATGGACAAATAAATAAACTGTTCACACATGTATCTCTACTACTGACATATACTTAATTCCCACTCACCGGTTATTCAAAATCTATACTACTGACATATACTTAATTCCCACTCACCTGTTATTCAAAATCCACCACTCAACACAAGCTACAATGACAGGAGTTGAAGCATCCACTGAAGAGCCAGTCCTATTGTCATCACAAACATGTCCAGACTGCAACTGTCGCCATGATTCATACAGTTGTCAGTATACTGCAGTTTCACTCGTCGAAACATATATTTTTTTATCTTTACACTGTAAGGACAAATAACATCAATCAACAGTTCACTGTTCATCCAATGTGCAGTTGTGCAAGGGCACCGCCAAAATGTATATGTGATACATCTGCCATCAGGTGGAAAACTCTGGAAAAAAATATTGCACAAGAGTGCCAAGGTTATGCCCCATGAACGATGCAATTTTTAGCTAAATCAAACCGAAATTGGTAATCAGGATGTCACACGGGTTGACAGAAAATTAAATATGTGGATACTGAGAATTTGCCTCAACTTTCCTATGACATCCACACATTTCTATAAAAAAGGCATGCGAGGAAGTCAATAATTAGACAAAAAGCCAGCAAAAACCCTATCTTAAAGCCAATTGAATTTAATATCATAAAAGAAAATAGCTTCACAATGTTGCACTGTTATTATTCGGTTTCATAAAAAAGCCGTATTGTAACTTACATAATTTTTAATTGAACATAAACATCTCAGTTGATGCCGCAGACATTTTTTCTATTCGTAAATAACTTGATGGCATTATGCTGTGGTGCAATGGTTACACCAATGGACTTGCAATTCAGAGCTAGACCGGTCGATTCGATCTTCCTGTGCAGAAGCTAAAACAACGGAGCAAGTTTTTTTAAATCCCCCCGAAACCTCTATCCACCCAGAAATATAAATGGGTACATCAGTCGGTTGGTCAGCAGGTCATATGTCGTTGGGTCAAGTATGGGTGTACCGACCTCTTCCAAGATGTCTGGCCAGCATCGAAGAGAAGACCAGAGCCACTAAATAAATCTCTAGAGCTCCCTCCAGTGGAGACATCCATCCATCAAGTGGTGTGAGCAAGTAATTGCAGGACTTCGGTTACCTTTACATAATTAACTCAACAATGTTCAACTACTCCACTGTATTTTCATTACATAGTGTGTTGATCAAGAGTGCTAGCGCTTTGATCAACTGTTTTGGCTGTAGAGCGGTGAAGTATGCACACGAATAATATGAGTCAACCAAAACCTATGCAACTCTACCGATTTGAACCCTCGGATTCTGAAAATGTGACAAGCCAATAACCAAAACAGACCAGATGGCAATGTTCATTCACATTAAAATTATTGGATATAATTCTGTAATGCACGATATTGAACAACAAAAGCACAACCATAATAGAAGTACGCCACCGTTTAAATCATGTATTATTTGATGATTCGCTTCCACGCATCACTAAGCAGGTAGCTATCCGAACGGTTAAAGTTATTTTGATTTCTTTCAATTAGTGCTGTGTGGAAGCGAATCATCAAATAATACATTATTGAAATGCATGCCTACAAACGGCAGTGTACTTCAATAAGGGATTACCGTTGGTAGAGCTATTTTAATAAACACAACAGACAGGAAGGACAAATTCAAAGGGCTCGCATAATGCACATGCATAATGTACGTTGCCTCAGTAATCCCGCCCCCCCCCCATCCCCATCAATGTGCAAGAGCACAGAAGGGTGGTCACCACATCTACGCCTCTATATAAGGAACGAAACAGGAAGACTTCTCCACAAATCTGCCTGTCGCCTGATGAAGCTCGTGGTAATTACTGGCGAAACGTCGTACTCAGATTGTAAATGTTGTCGCTTGGCTCGCCAACACACCGGTGTGCTGTACTAGTGACGAATTGGCCACGTTCTGTTTACGTGACAACCCTTACTCGTTGGCTGTGTCGGGTGGTGGCGGGTTTTAACGACACATTTATATATTTATGCGATCTAACCCAAAAAACCTCTATTAGGGATATTGGTCGCGAAAGCCGACGTGTTAAACTGACAAAAGCACAGTATGTACATCAAATCTACGAACAAAATAAATTTAAAACAAAGTAGAAATAAAACACTGAAAGCAAAACTAGAGACATGTAAAAATTGTGTAACACACCCACATCAAAAAGTGGGCATTGCTCAGTAGGCCATGGTAATGAACACTATAAATTAGCTTCATATGACACTATACAGTATGAAACATAGCAAATGCAAAGTGGGGTATTGCCATGGAGAAAGCAGCTGTTATACAACCCAGGAAAGTTGTCATTAATCCATTTATGGACACCCATTTAGCGCCAGTGATGTACAAACCATTATTAACAATGACATGCTCACAATTAAAAGGGCATTTTGAATGAGTAACAGAAAAATAAAATCGTGCAATAATCAATTCTGAGGCAACATTAGTTTTAATAAGTGTATGCTGTCCCATACACACTAAAATGTGTTGCTAATTATTTGTCACATGATAAGACGGTAATGGTGCAATTGCAATGCGTGGTGTAATGTCCTTCTTTCTTGTGAACTGATAAAGTTTTGATCTGAGAACGGAATCTACAATATAATTTCTGCCGTGTTGAACATTGTAGAACACACTATACTAGAAGTCCTGTTATCCAGAAAGCATAGCACTATCAATATGTAATAAACATACTTCAATCAGAATTGCATTTGTGTTCGCAAAAATAAATGTATTTAAAAAAACATACGTTAAAGTTAATGTGGATTTCTAAGAATAGTAAAATGAATTAAGATGTTTTTGGGCACTAACAAAAATGCCACGTTAGAAAAACTGCATTTTAAACACACATCGGACGTATTTACTACGTAATGTTTAGCCCAAGGTAAATGTCACTTTACAGTGTCAGTGGCATAAGGCATGTCTCACCAGTGTCAACAACCAAACTCATTTTGGGACATCTCCATTTTGGCTTTTAATTGGCCCAATTTCTTATTTACATAAGAGGGTGAATTAGAGTGCATCGTATTTAATTACGAGGCTTATATGAGCCTAAACCTAACAATAGCCTAATTAAGGTTAAATATTTGAATAAACGAGTGCAGCATGTTGTATTTTCCAAGAAGTAACCTTAGAATGTGATTTTCTGCCACATGCTAAATACATTTGAACCCAAATTACATACATGAGAAAAAATCCGAGCGTGTATTTACCTTGTGCTCCAATACTCGAGAAAAATATATATTATTTATTGTTTAAGCACTGAATAGTATCAAAATATTAGAAAATAAAAACAGCGCGAGGTAAATAATGTTGTTGTCCACGTAATGCTTAGCCATATGTAAATAAATAACTGCAAGTACTCTAATACGATGATAGTGACTCTCCCACAATCTGCATAAACAGATGTATGCACTTTTGATTTATATTTTACATTTATATAAAATTCATTTTTTGACAAAAAGTGCACATAAGGTCAGCAATGGCTTATCACTGTTCTGACCCGTTAAATGTTATGTTTCCATGAGTCTTAAAGAGTACCCGGAACAGTGAAGAGCTCAGCCCATCATGTTGCCACAAATTACAGATCCTAGTTCCAGTGGTTCAACCTATCTACCCATTATGCAAACTCTGGTCATCGTCACAGCAGCAGCTTTTGGCTAACCATCAAACAAAGCTGGTCACTGTATTACGTGCTTTAAGATGCGCTTCTACGGCCGTCTAGAACGCTCTTCCTTCCGATATTAGGAAGCCACTGAAGCTATGGACTTTTTAATTTAGATTGAAAACTAATTTCTTTACAAATGCTTTTTTTGGATTTAGGTTGTTGTCCTTTCTCACACCTCCAATTCGCATGGCTGGCTGCGCATGATGCGAAATAAGTTCAAAATACCCAAAAGCCATCGTCACTCTCACCCACTGTCCATACCCAATGTGGCCTAGTGTCTGGCCAAAACAGGCACTTTCATTGGGAATTTATATAGGTGAGGCTGAGTGGTGGGGAGTGGTGTTAATGAAACATCTATTTAGCTCGTGTATTACTGTGTACTTTGCAAATAGGATGCAGAGAAAGCTCATTGCAACATATCTGAGGGGACCCTGTACTTCTACAATGAAACATACTTTAACCTTAAATTTGAATCACAAAAAATACAAGAAAATTATACATAAATCTTTGTACGTTAACCTGTCACTGTGGTTGTCATCTATTCTAACTTGTCATCTGCTTTTCCTTAAATTATAGGTTTCCACTGCTTACTTCCCCATGCCATGTGGTTTGTGAGGGTTACATAACCATACTTCACACTTCTGGCCAGTGCAGGTTGAAGGTGTTCTACACGACATCTATGAAAAAGAGCTTCATAGCTCATCGGATTCCTCCAGTAAAAATGAAGAATCTGATTATGAATTTTTGTTGCACTACTCATAATATAGCGTAGCCCTAAAACAACCTGCTATTCATGGTGATCACCAGTACATTATGGAATACAAATAAAACAATATGTACAGTACAAGGCATCAATCTTGGAGCGTCATTTGCTCGGACAATAGCCGTCCTTGGATAATTAATAATTTTAATACACTTTACATTTTTTGAATGTGAAGAGAAAAAAATGTATATTTCTACCTTCTATCAATAATCTAAGGTGATTACGCTTGGGGAAAAAAAAAGTACGTGCATTTACCTTAACGTGAGATGACAATGTGTACAGTGAAGCAACCTTTCCTAACCCCTTTTGAAGAACACGTGGCGCAAACTGGCCCGATCCTCACGGAGCCGTACAATCCAGAACACATCACGCTACGGAGCGTGCACGCTGCCACCTCGGGAGCTGACGTCGTAGCACGCAAAGCGTTGTCATTGTTTACCGCATTCCGTGGCCTGCATGCATTCACCATGCAAAGTATAAACGCTGCCAGAGAACTTTGAAATTATTGCGTAAATTTTAAATGTAAATTAATTGCAGGCACGGTGCAATGCTTTTTTTTTACATTTTTAAAGTTATTTACAGAGAAAATCTGCGCAGGAGATTTTTCTTACCAAGTGTAATTGTGAGGACACTTTGATAATACGTGGGACATCATAATGCGCTTGCGCTCTATCATGTTTTGGTTTAGCGAATTATGGTCACGGGGGTCACAATAATAGCATGACCGTTTCTGGAGAAGACGTGGATAAATGGGTACCAGGGGTCTTGGCCTGGATCCACCAATTATACCATGGGCCTTCCTTATTGAGCCAAGGGAATGGCAGAACACGGGCATGAAACAAGCACAGAAAGGATAAACCAAACATATAACTTGTTGTGAAAACAAGACACCTCTAAACAAGCTCCTCACGACCAGTACGGGCCAGTGGTACTGTACAAACGCTGACAAGCACCACCACCAAGATATGTGCATAGGCACTGCATGTAAATGATACGCGAGTGATTCCATGTGAATGATTTCATGAACCGTACAAGTGATTGAACGTGACCTGAACGAAATGAAAATAGATTAAATGTGACATGCCTTTGCCGTATAAATGTATTGTGAATTTAAACATTTGACAAGCAGTTTTACATGTTAAAATCAATACCTATTCAGTGAAATTATTTTTTCCATCATGAATAAAAATAAATAAATGAAATTAGTCATACAATAAAAAATTCAAGATAGACATGTAAACAATGAATACTTGCTAATTAGAAAATGTGATTTTTTAATTCAAATGGTATAATTTGAATGAACTGTTAATATAAGTGGAAGTGATGTGACAAGTATGGTTTGTTATTCAAGTAAAAAACAAGCAAGCACATAGTCTTTCAGTACTGTACTAAAATAATCTGCACTTACTGTATTTACAATAGCCTACAATTTAACACGTAGGCTTTCGCGACCAATATCATCCATGATAGGGGTTTTTGGGTTAGATCACGTAAATATATAAATGTGTCGTTAAAACCCACCACCACGTGACACAGCCAACTAGTAAGGGTTGTCACGTTAACAGAACGTGGCCAATTCAACACTAATACAGCACACCAGTGTGTTGGAGAGCCACGCCACAACATTTACAATCTGAGTACTAGAATAAATAGCCTACAATACACAATAGAGTAATGTTACCAATAATAACATATGCTGTTTTAACACCACATTTTAAGTTACAGCATGAGAAAACAATTACGATCGAAAAACCAATAGAGAGCCCGTTACCGTATTCTGCAATGGAAATTAAGAAATAGCTATAATTTTAACTTTTCTCACAATTCTGCACTCGGGAAGCTAAACGTAATCTGCTTTTTATGTAATAGATAGAATGGCAAGGGCATGTATTGAGGTTTTTTTGTTATTATATTCTCTAGAGTTTACGTAATATTATGGCTAAATAATTACATTAATAGCAGCACAAATTGAAAACTGAGATCAATTTTAAATAAGCAGTGTCTGTCTTCTTAATTCATTACACCCACCTCTTCAGTGTCGCTATCCATTCTTTAGAACGTTCAATTCAATGTTACGTGGAAAATTCGTTTAGCCAGTTACCCAGTTAGTTTCGGTGACAAAGGCCCGCAGTCACTAACAACAGAGTTACTGTTGGGGTGGAGAGGAGCCGAGCCAGCAAGCCACTCGAGGCGTCGATTATTTTTTAATAGTACACGTTTCCCTCGCTTTATGCGGGGTCGGTTTGATTTCACTCATATGCGGTCATGTGATCGGACGTGGTAAACATTGTTTGTGTATTGTGTGCGCAACTCGCCAAGGTAGTAGTCTCGTGTGATTTCGCTTTGCGCCTTTTTTTGGAACGCATCTTCCGCATAAAACGAGTGAAGCCTATGCAGTATAATAATGGAAGGCATACTGAATGTTTACTGTGGTTAACATAGAGACATGCGTTAAATAGTGCATACTATTACTATCAAATTCAATACATTATTCTAGAGTACTGTATTTTTAACTATCTGTGGAATAGTTTATATTTATTGTATGTATAATACATAAGCAGTTATCCATGATTCACAGTATTAAGATTGGTAACATTACTAAATAACTGTAGAAGTATTTCTTTTTATATAAAACGTTTACCATGTCCAATAAATAATAAAAAAATAACTTACGTCGTCGAAATTATGAGTGACAAAATTGCGAAGACAATACATCCGTCTCCCCACGTAAAAATGAACAGGAATATATTGTTTTACACAAATCAACGGCCCCACGGACTTGTGCATCATTTCAGAGGCATTGACCCAATACACACGAAAGAGACAATATTAAGTTGCCCGCTCAACTATTTTGTTACTCATATGCTCCACAACGACGCCGATGAGTGTGTGGTAGTATTATATGTTTTGCGTCGGAATAGGACCCATGCCCTTGCCTATCATATTTGGCAGTTCACCAGCATTAATTCAAGCAAGCCTGACTTTTCTGTTGAGACGTTACGTTGCAAGCGGTTCAGTTTGCTTGTATTTAGTCAATGTTGCCGGAATTATGCAACTCCAGAAGGCCAATGGGGTCGTTGGGTTGTGTAAAACACTTACATTCTTCATGTGGAGAGAGAGAGAGACATTGTCTACTTTTCTATTCCATTATGTTTCATCGTACGACTACAGCATGCTGTGCTCCATAGCTAGTGTAGAGCATTACCACTGTTTATAAATGTAGTCATCCACCGCTGGATGAGGGGTCTCCCCAAGCCGTCCGTGTCGTAGTGATTATTTGGCCATACTTCACCACGCCGGTCAGTTGATTAAAGTAGGGACCCATTAACACGATCGCTTCGAAGTACAGTACAGAATAGCAATGCGTTCTGCTGGATTGCCCTCTGCTACCCAACCACGTAGCCTCGTAGCCTTTAAAACTTGCTTTGCACGGTGGACTCCCCATCGCAGCACTAACCAGGCTCAAACCGGCTTAGCTTTCGAGATCTGACATCGGGTGAAGTATGGCCAAATAACCACCACGACGCGTACAGTGCGGGCGGGGGGTCTTCATCCAACAGTGGACTGACACAGGGGATGCACATGTGTGTAATACGCACGGGACTGCACGAACAGTGGATGATCTGTGCTCTATTAGCACCATAACACAACACTGTACCATATCAACACCGCTTACAGTACGCGTACGAACACGTAGCACGCTGCTTATACGTGAACGGTACCAACGTTAAACACTGCAGCCTCTGCGTAATAGGCAGGGCGACAGCACAGTTAACTTGTCACTACACTCACGTTACGTTGCGTATTTTACTGCGCGTAAGAGAATAATAACAACAGCAGAAGCAGCAGCAGCAACAGAGGCCAAGCGGCGCCTGACCCCCAGCCCCCTCTGCATCTCCTCACCTCTCGCTCCTCACTGCTACTCGTCGCTCCTGCGGATGCTCGCAAGGCACGAGAGCGCCACCACCGACGCCGCTCTCTGCTCCGCGTGTTGTTTATATTTTGTATCTCTCTCTCTCTGCTCAAGCCTAGCTCGCTCGCTCGCACCTCACAGCCACTCCGAGCAGCCGCTGTGGTCGCGCAGCCTCAGCCGCCTCCTCCTGCCAGGAGCCGCCATCTCGCCTCTCCCGGCCGGGCCGACTCCCGGCGTGCATCGCGGCGCGTGTACGCAGTTACTTCCGGCAAAACTCTTATTTCCAACGTTGAGCACGTCCGGTGGCCATACTCGTAAGGGATGTAAAACAACAAAAAAAACATTAACCGTGTTGTAGCACGGGATTGAACGTTAAATTATATTGTACGCACGTCGTTTTTTAAATTATATTTCATCGATATTTTGGCACGTAAGAAAATTGTACTATTTATTCCAGTGAGTTCCGGCGGCCATCTTTCTAAGGGGTGACATGGACTCAATAGCTGCATTGCGTTTGTTGATCGTACACTTGCACGCCCCTTTTGATACGTTTTAACTGTTAAATCGACGATCTTGTGACATGCGGAGGAGGGGTGACTTTTCATGTATTTATTGACGTATGGTTCGGTCTCCAATAGAACTGTGGGTCTCCCCTACCAATGATGGCGCTCGTACAGACGCCGCATGGGGTGGCAACGGTGGGGCTGGTGGGGGGGGGGATTACGGACGCCGTACTCCGCGACGCGATTGGCTTGTTTCAAGCACGTGGTGCCGGGCCCGATTCGGCCCCTACCATTGGTTCACTGTGAGCCCGATTGAAGTCTATGCGAGGGGCGGGGGGTGAGTGGCGAGGGGCGGGGAGCGAGGAGGGCGCGCGCCCGTGCTTAAGCGCGCTAGGAATTCCAATCTCAAGCTCCCCCTTCGGACTCACGCCCAAGCGCTGAGAGGAGAAGGCTCGTTATTGTATTTCGTACAACGATTAAGCAATCCCGGGTGACCTCAAGTGCCGCAACGCGTGTTTCGCGTAGCGCCGTATAACCTTGTTCGCAATGTCCCCTTACGTATTGTCTTTTTACGTGAATAAAAAAATATCGCTTTAATTTCGCAACCAAAGTAGTTAACGTGGAACACATTATTTGGTGGTGATTGCTGCTACGTTGGCAGTAGTTGAAGAGCACAATAAACAAAACACTCGAACACAGTCACCAATAACAACACTGTTTGGCCTTGACATGACAAATACCATAACGGGCAACGTATCGGAAAATTGTCCTTTTCATAGCACGTCAAATGAAGGGTCATTGCCCGAATCGTCGGCTATTATATCTATTTATTTTACCAGGTAAGGCCCACTGAGCTACATAGCTCTCTTTCAGAAGCCAACGTGGTCACAAATGATGGCTCAACGAAGTGGCTTATCACGTAGAAATGTACAGCAGCCAAATACTCTAAACGTGGAGGGAAAAACCGGAGGACCCAGAGAAAAATCCACACGACCACGGGGAGAACGTGCAAACTCCAAATACACAGAAGGCGTCAGGGTCGGAATTGAACCCCAGACCTCCTGTATACCAGGCGAGGTAGTTAACATCTCGCCAAAGGCCATTTATTTAGAAAAAGTAAAAGCAGTTTCATAGTCCTTTGGTGGTAGTTTAGCTTGAACATACAGTGAGGGAAAAAAGTATTTGATCCCCTGCTGATTTTGTACGTTTGCCCACTGACAAAGAAATTATCAGTCTAAAATTTTAATGGTAGGTTTATTTGAACAGTGAGAGACAGAATAACAACAACAAAATCCAGAAAAACGCATGTCAAAAATGTTATAAATTGATTTGCATTATAATGAGGGAAATAAGTATTTGACCCCCTCTTAATCAGAAAGATTTCTGGCTCCCAGATGTCTTTTATACAGGTAACGAGCTGAGATTAGGAGCACACTCTTAAAGGGAGTGCTCCTAATCTCAGCTTGTTACCTGTATAAAAGACACCTTTCCACAGAAGCAATCAATCAATCATATTCCAAACTCTCCACCATGGCCAAGACCAAAGAGCTCTCCAAGGATGTCAGGGACAAGATTGTAGACCAACACAAGGCTGGAATGGGCTACAAGACCATTGCCAAGCAGCTTGGTGAGAAGGTGACAACAGTTGGTGCGATTATTCGCAAATGGAAGAAACACAAAATAACTTTCAATCTCCCTCGGCCTGGGGCTCCATGCAAGATCTCACCTCGTGGAGTTGCAATGGTCATGAGAACGGTGAGGAATCAGCCCAGAACTACACGGGAGGATCTTGTCAATGATCTCAAGGCAGCTGGGACCATAGTCACCAAGAAAACAATTGGTAACACACTACGCCGTGAAGGACTGAAATCCTGCAGCGCCCGCAAGGTCCCCCTGCTCAAGAAAACACATATCCATGTCCGTCTGAAGTTTTCCAATGAACATCTGAATGATTCAGAGCAGGGGCGGAGCCAGGGGGGGTGACAGGGGTGATATTCTGCGTATAAGTGTACAACACTCGGTCTGGCGGACTCCGTGCAACTGCATTGTCAGAGTGTGTCGCCAACCGATGGCGTCAAGTTCAACAGCCTGACTCTCTAATCATTCTTGAAATTAAAATTTGTTGAATGTCACCCCGGCCTGAAATCCTGGCTCCGCCCCTGATTCAGAGGACAACTGGGTGAAAGTGTTGTGGTCAAATGAGACCAAAATGGAGCTCTTTGGCATCAACTCAACTCGCCGTGTTTGGAGGAGGAGGAATGCTGCCTATGACCCCAAGAACACCATCCCCACCGTCAAACATGGAGGTGGAAACATTATGCTTTGGGGGTGTTTTTCTGCTAAGGGGACAGGACAACTTCACCGCATCAAAGGGACGATGGACAGGGCCATGTACCGTCAAATCTTGGGTGAGAACCTCCTTCCCTCAGCCAGGGCATTGAAAATGGGTCGTGGATGGGTATTCCAGCATGACAGTGACCCAAAACACACGGCCAAGGCAACAAAGGAGTGGCTCAAGAAGAAGCACATTAAGGTCCTGGAGTGGCCTAGCCAGTCTCCAGACCTTAATCCCATTGAAAATCTGTGGAGGGAGCTGAAGGTTCGAGTTGCCAACGGTAGCCTCGAAACCTTAATGACTTGGAGAAGATCTGCAAAGAGGAGTGGGACAAAATCCCTCCTGAGATGTGTGCAAACCTGGTGGCCAACTACAAGAAACGTCTGACCTCTGTGATTGCCAACAAGGGTTTTGCCACCAAGTACTAAGTCATGTTTTGCAGAGGGGTCAAATACTTATTTCCCTCATTAAAATGTAAATCAAGTTATAACATTTTTAACATGCGTTTTTCTGCATTTTTTTGTTGTTATTCTGTCTCTCACAGTTCAAATGAACCTACCATTACAATTATAGACTGATCATTTCTTTGTCAGTGGGCAAACGTACAAAATCAGCAGGGGATCAAATACTTTTTCCCCTCACTGTACCCCCGTTCTGAGTTCCCACATTCAACATGCTTTAATGGTTTTCCACACAAAAATCCAGTTGCATTTAAGCAAATCGAACTAGATGGGATCTTTGGGGTCTCGTCAGCATTGTTCGTGCTTAATCAGATGTTATAGGCAAGATAACTCCATATAAAACACTATGCTCTTCCCAATATATCTAGTAATCAAGAGTTTGCTTGCTTAAACACATTTTTCAAGTATAAAATGTGTTCAGAAATAGATAATGGCATTTTTTATTTTGTAGAGAAAATAATTCTGCTCATATTTGATGCCACCCATAATTATACATGCCAATGTATAATGTATGTGAATGGTATCCATTGAAAATACAGTTTCAGTGCGCTCAATATGCTTCCAAATGTTTTAAATAAGCATTTACATTGTATTCATATAAGGAACGAAACAGTAAGACCTCTCCACAAATCTGGCTGTCGCCTGATGAAGCTAGTTGTAATTTCTGGCGAAACGTCGTACTCAGTTTGTGAATGTTATGGCTTGGCTCTCCAACACACCGGTGTGCTGTACTAACTGGCTGGCTGTGTTGGGTGGTGGTGGATTTTAACGGCACATTTATATATTTACGCGATCTAACCAAAAAAACCTCTTATGGAAGCAAAGTTACTGTTGTTTCAATTGTCAATTGAGTACTTGATGGCCTCGGGTTCACGCCCAGATTAAGGTTAAACAAAAACGGCAGTATATTTTAAGATGGTAAAACCAACATATACCAATTTTTTCTTGGTTCTATGCCGCGGGTCAAGTTCCTAGAGCCAATAGACATCCATGATCCCATTATTTAATCAGTTATGGAAACGTGATAAGATTATGACAGTCTATTCGTTTTCCAAATCTGTTTAACTTTTTAAAATTGTTATTCAAATTCATTTCATAGCCAATTAATGCAAGGCAAAATTATATGTATTCATATTTTTCCATAATCGAATTGTAGGTGGTCGATGGTCGAAAAATCTGTTTCTACGTGTCTTGGAGGTTAAACACGTGGTGAGAAGACTGCCCCACTTTTACATAGCTACCCCACACATTCACAGTGGCCTCACTGAAGTTGCCACTGTTCATCACTCCTCAATGTCCTAGCCTCGCCCTCTGCCAACTACATCCATTACTCACGTTATCGAAATGTATGAATATTGCATGAAGAAAGTAGAAAAACACACATTCAATTTTTTTCCAAAAATGTTTTTTAATGTTTTTTATATTATCTGCTCTGATATGGATCATAATTATGGAAATTCATAATGGGACAAAATCTGAAAAGTGTGCAAAAGAATATGCAAAGTGATTATACTTGGACAGAAAAAGGAACACATCGGTCAGATAGCAGATTGAAGTTTGACATAACAATGTTCATAAAAGTGGACTTTGGCAGGAAACATGACGATAAGGGATAATGGTCAATATTCTAGATGAATGATAGAGTGGCAAGACATTGATCAATGAGATCAGTTTTTGTGAAATTGTTGCATTGGTGGACCGAGATCGCACTCTGTTGTTTTTTACTGCACTACTGTTTTCTATTGAAAACCCAAAAAGAAAAAATCACAGTGCATGTTTGCTGATGATGATATGTATAAAGTGGCTTCCTCTCACAGACAATATCACGAGGTCTTTATTCACTTTTCAGCAAACCTCAATTCTCTAGAGATCACAGGGCAGCTATAAGGAGAATTTGCTGGCTCAGTGGAGAATACAGATTGCTCAGCTATCCAGCCTGATTTAGGACCAATCAAGGTAGCAGATGGCAGATGTTAACATGGGCAGCATTTATTGACAAAAGGTGCATTGTGGCTTCTGCTACTTTATAAAATTAACCATACGTGTCTTGTTAAATGGGTTTTTACTGCAGAGCCATTAACCTACTCACAACGTATGCTGTTTCCGTTTTCTGTGGATCTTTCATTGGTTGAGCCCTTATGGAAATCAATAAGGAAACGTAATTAGTACAATACTGTAATTTAGAACATTACTGTGCACGAAAACCATAAGGATCAGGCATTGCAAAAGAATGTTTACATTTACATCTGAAAAGGCTGCCACAGTGGCCACAAGTTACTTTCCTTGCCAAGAAGCTTTACACAAGTTAACTAACACCCCTGCCTATCCATCCCGTGTCACCAATCGCATTAATCGTTGCTCCCAAAATGTATAATGCCCACCCACCCCCAATATTCTCTCTACCGCATTTAGTAATTCATGCACATATTGGCCATGATGTGTTGCTTTCTGTTCACTGCACCGTATGATTACACTTTATCGTTTTGTTCCATAAAGGTTAGAAACATTTTCTCTCTGTCCAATCTAAGCCTGAGGCATTTCCACAGAATCCTACGTGTCCTGCCAATGCGATTGGTACAAATAAGAGATTATATGCCACGTGCATGCTCGAACCAATCCCCAGACCTAAATGTAGACCGAGGCTTATGTAGCGTGGAAAAATTAAACGCTAATGCAGCGGCTGGCTATTGGCACAGGGCCAACACCTTTGTCCGATGGGTCACAAGTAAAGCTGCAAGATTTACTCACTGTATTGGGAAAAATGTGAGGTTTTTTTAATTTATTATACACACGTATATAATATAGTACTGTACTGCAAAGGTTGTGCCGTCGTGCATACAGTTTGTACAGCAGATCGCCGCAAACTGCGTAAATATGACACGTTCCATCGTGAACAAAAAAAAAATATCAACCAAATTCGGTTAACGATTTTGGTGGCCCACCTCACGAAGGATATAATAACCTTGCAAATTGCACTGTAGCTTAGCGCCGCGAATTTATTTTGTCTTGGACAATAAAAAAAAGGTCACCCTTGGAAAACCGAAAGGCTTTGGTGACCACAGCCACACAGAAGTGGTACAGTGGGGCTGAGCCATCTTCTCAGGCAGTGAGGCTTGTTTTGGATGTCAACAGCAGATTGTGAAGGCAGAGAATGGATTTCTACAACTTGGAATGGAGTCGATGCGACAAAAAAATTGCAATCAGCGCAATTAAAATTGTGCAATGCGCTGGCGTGAATTAATGGATTTTGCTGGGAGACGCACTGCACAAAAGTGTGTTGACGCATTTGGGGAAAACAAAATAATGTTTTGTTGTTTTTGTTGTTGTGTCCTCCACAGGGGATAGGCTAGAAAGAAGCCAGGTGGACTGAGACCTCATGTTTCTGAATGAAGTCACCGGACCAGGGACATATTGACATCGCACTTTCCCCTTGAGATCACCCCGTGTCAGTAGATTTCAGCTCTCTCCATTGATGACAATTCTGACACAAGAACAACACTGGGCGAGTGAATACAGAATCGAACCTCTTCTCAGCATGTGCCCAAAACATTATTTTGAGAGCTTGCGTAAGAGTTGGTAGTTGTCAATGTATTGGACAAATAAAAAAAAATATCGGGGCCATTGTTTGAGAGGGTAATACAAATCAATTGATTTAATTAATTGGACATGTTTTAATAATAGGGGTTTCCCCCTTTTTCCTGGCAACAAAACTGAAACTTTTTTTACAAGGATTCATGTCTGCATTAACCACAATACCTGCAGTCAAAATGCAAACAGAAAACAGACTATGATAATATATGAGGCATTGTCCTTGAAACTGATTGGTCCACACCAAGGGACGGCTTTCTTTTGAGCCTCGACCCAATTGGTGCCAAAAGGCATCATCTGGTCGAAGGAGGTCTAATGATGAATTGTTATTTTTTTACCTTATTTTAGGGGTTTCAATATAAAATAATGCAGGTAAAAATAACATAACACATGAAGCAGAAACAAGATACAACAAAGACGTTACAGAACACATCAACATGAAAGACGTCATCGGATTATCAAAAATTAAAAATACCTATTTCTACAAAAGTTCAGGACACCGGCACAGCCTTTCTGAACCAAGACATTTGGTAGACTCTGAGGAGGGTCTTTAACCATACAATTTCATGGGCTTTTACTTAACTGTTAATATTGTATACAATTAAACTACAGAATACAAATATGGGATATAACAATTACAACCAGCTTAACATTATTTTGATTAATTTGTTTTAAGTAGGTGTTTTCTAAATATTTAATTAGTAAATAACCCAAATTAACATATATGCTCAGAGAATATCTCACCACAATGAACCCGGTGACCCCAGTGCAATTCACAGCCACAACTGGCATCAGTGGAGAGTGATATCTGAATCAGTCCTGCCACCCCTGTTGTTCACCAACCTGCACTGACAGGCGTGATGAAGTATGGTCAAACAATCCCCACGATCGATACGGCACGGAAGACCTTCATCCAGAAGTGGATAAACAAAGAGCAGATTTGTAAATGTGTTCATTGAAAGTATTTCCAGTACTCTATATCTGTTCATTCCATTGCTTTCACACTGACTTAAACTTAAAAGTTCACTTAAGGGGAAAGAGACATAAAAAAAAACATTTGTGTGCAGAAATTCCACTCCACAGCTGATGGGAATACCAGGCTTGCCGAGTGCAGTCTTGCGTGACATCGGGAGGGCATTTGCACAACGGTACACACAAAAAAACTACACCGTCAACCAATTCAAAACAAATTGTGCTCAGGATCACAGTGGTATGGTAAATTTGCTAAAATAAGCACTCTTATTCGCTCCGTGTAAACTAACTACGCGTAACACTTTTCTAAACTATGGGTGACATTTTCTTAGTTTTTTTCGGTAAAGTCACGTTGAAGAGAAACAACAAAATAATAAAATATAGATATATAAAAAAGAAGACGACCGTTTGAGTTATGGTCGAAACGTCGTGAGAATTTTATATATATATTTTATTATTTTGTTGTTTCTCTTCAACGTGACTTTACCGAAAAAACTAAGAATATGAATTACTGCAGTCACGAAAGCTTTAAATCAAAATTTTATGGGTGACATTGTTTTATAAACTAAAATATGTGTGACATTGTTTTATCAGGATTGCTGAGCTCAGGCCCTCAGGTTCAAAACGCCAAGAGGCCTACAAACAAGACAGTGTGAAGGTATAATTGAAAAGAATAAATACATTTTCGTGCATTGAGCGAGGTTGTAAAAACTTGGGGAAAAGGAAGGAATTCCAAAGTAGAGCGGTGCAAAGGAAATAAACAGCGAGAGAGAAGTGTTGTTTGTGACCCACAGTGCGGTAGAACACAGTGTGGCTGAAATGAGAAAGTCCGGCCAAGTATTCCCTTGTTATTCACGAACTTGCAATCTGAGATTTTGGCGAATCGCATCTGGAACTCTATAGGGCTGCATCGAGAGAGAAAGAAAGCGATGAGATCAAGTGATGATGGAGAATATGATGCGAGAAAGTGATGAGTAACGAGATAAAGTAATAATTATTCTTGGTTCTTTTGGTAAAGTCACGTAGAAGGGAAACAATAAAATAATACTTTTTTATTGTTTTGTTGGTTCTTTCGGTAAAGTCACGTAGAAGGGAAACAATTAAATACTATTTTTTTGTTTCCCTTCTACGTGACTTTACCGAAGGAACCAAGAATATGAATCCCTGCAGTCACGAAAGCTTTAAATAAAAAAGTAATAATTGTTATGTATTTAATACAAGGCCGTAGCCATGGAGTCAACGGAGGGGCGGGACCAACGAATTTCCTGCCTAAAATATTAAAAAATTCACTAACACATAGGATGGACTTTTTATTTATTTTTTTACAATAATGTTTAATAGTGTATTGTATTACATTGCTCTGTTTTGTTTTTTTACTTTTTCTTGTTTCATTGTATGTAATGGCAGAGATTATGAATTAATAAAGTACAACCATAACCACAATCATATAAACACATCTATTTTGTAGCAATTTATTGGGGGGGACATTTCGTGCATATTTGAATATTGGGGGGGAGGGGGATGTGTGTATATTATAATTACGATCTTGATTTAATAGGTTATTTAAGTATTATGGTTATTCATTCAAAAGATAGGGTTTTTTTAGGTCAATATTCTCCGCAAAATGTGATATTTACAAGCATCCCTTGCGAATAATGAGGGAATATTGTACTGTAGTTCTCAACATGAATGGAGGAACTAATAAGTGCAGTTTCAAGGGAAAATTAGACACGGTAGTAACGATAAAAGAGTGATACGTTAGGAGGTGGTTTAGCATCAATGACAGAGTGACGAGCTGGATCATCTCTCAAACTGATGGCTTTGCGATGATTTTTTTAATCAATCACAGTGAGGACATAACAGTGCTCCACCCTAGTTATGACAAAAATATTTTAACTTGCACACATTGCGAGGAGTTCATGGAAGAAGAATAGTTGAGAGGCACAATCTTGGTTAATTTTTTATTCTTAAAAAATCAATTTGCTTCAGACATAGTTGTGTTAATTAGTTGTAGGATCATAGCACCTGTGGAGTGGTGGGGCATTACTTTAATTTCTGCCAACTCAACAATGTGAGATTACCTGTCTAGCATATAAGAGGAGCTGTCAAAAAGATGTGAAAACGAGACGTGAAAAATCAGTGCAGCTTTTTGTTAGCTCATTTTAAATCCCGTTTAATCATGATACAGAATTACATGAAATGTTATTGTTATTTCACTTTTGTACCCCAGAAAGCCTCGTGGCTTCCACGTGGGTCTTTCCCGGTTTTCGACGTCGAAATTTGCCTGTCATTTTTTCCAAAATGTAACAAATTTAGGCCATGACGCCAAAACACAATGACTTTTTGAGATGTTAACATTCACTGTGAAGTGGACGGTGTGCATATTTATGGTTCATACACCTGCAGGGTTAATTAGGGCAGCCACTGGATTTTAACCGTAGACCTCTGCTGCAAGTGGCAAATGCCCTACCACTAGACCGTGTGGAATACCATAATTTAAAGCTCAAGGTACAATGTTTCCATACACATACCACGCAAACTGGGCACATCAACAGTGATTGACTTTGTCTACCAAATAGCTTACCCTACTGTCTCCTTAAGGCAAGCAAGTAATATTATTACCTATCTTACCAGTAATTGGCATCATACCGTGACTTTTTAATCAACTAATGCTGTTTGCCCCAGAGTCTATTGCTGTGTGAAATAGTGCTTGGGAGGAACGCAGGTTTAAACAATTTGGACTACTATTGTCAAACTCCAAACAGAAATGTATGTTGATGCACCGTCTGCTAGCCTTGGTAAGCATGCTTCTAACTGTAATCTCCATATATATGAAAGGCAAAGTTGTGATTATGTGTGTCTGTTCAAAATGTTTAGCGTACTTTCCAGACATGCAACAAACTTGAAATTTGCCATGTGGGTACTTCCCAGACTGTGCACCATGCAAAAATTATAAAAATACACTTTTTTTTTGGGGGGGGGGGGGGGAGCTCAATAATGCATTTATTGTATTTGCACGGCAAGTGAGCTGTGATGTCAAATCTGTCATGTGACCCGAGCATGTGGAAGCGTAACGCATTGTAGTGTAGTGGTTAGCGTGCTGTGTTTGTGTCTGTGTGTGTCTGTGTGTATGTGTGTCTGTCTGTGTGTGTGTCTGTATGTGTCTGCGTGTGTGTCTGTGTATGTGTCTGTGTATGTGTCTGTGTGTCTGTCTGTGTGTGTGGAAGAGTAACGCATTGTAGTGTAGTGGTTAGCACGCTGTGTATGTGTCTGTGTGGAAGCGTAACGCATTGTAGTGTAGTGGTTAGCGTGCTGTGTGTGTGTCTGTGTGTGTCTGTCTGTATGTGTGTCTGTGTGTGTCTGTCTGTCTGTGTGGAAGAGTAACGCATCGTAGTGTAGTGGTTAGTGCGCTGTGTATGTGTGTGTCTGTGTGTGTGTCTGTGTGTGTGTGTCTGTGTGTCTGTGTGTGTGGAAGCGTAACGCATCGTAGTGTAGTGGTTAGCGCGCTGTGTATGTGTCTGTGTATGTGTGTATCTGTGTGTGTGTATGTGTGTGTGTGGAAGAGTAACGCATTGTAGTGTAGTGGTGAGCGCTACGCTGCGCTACGAACCCGGCTACCCGAGTTCGATTCCCGCTCACGGCCACCGCCGGTGACGATTATTTCAACCGGTCCTGGGCCTCCCCTAGGTCGACTCAGCCTCAAACGAGTAACTGGTGCGGCGTGTGAACATCGCCACTGGGGAGACAAAGGCGGCCGGGCGTGGTGGATCCAAGCCCCGGACGAAGCCGGGTAGGGACGCGAGTGTTGTATAAACATGTTCAGTGTGAGTTGGTGAAAGGATCACATTCTGTCTCGCCTCTTGTTGAGTACCTCGACTGGTATGGGTGCCCCTAGCCAGTATAGCTACTCGGGTCTACAGCTGTCCTCAAGATTCTTCGCCTCTGTTGAAGAATCCACAACAACAGTCATTTTCGTCTTGAAAAAAAATACAGGAAACAATAGATACGCTAGACGATGTTTACATGTTTCCGTCTTTCCATATTAAAGTACTGTATATATATTTTTTCACAAACCATCGGCCCCACGACCTTTGAATTGCACAAATTCAACATTATTTATTCATGACAAGCATGCTCTGTATGCCTTTCTCTCAACACCAGAGTCTGTTGAAGAATCCTCTTATTTTGGTATGGCTGTTGATGAATGGTGATTAATGATGATGATGATAAACACGTTCGTTCAGTTTGCCTGACAACTGCCGTTCACAAACAGACGTGCCGGGTCCCCAAGGTTATTATTGTGTGTACTGTGTACTCCCCATTATTAGCGTTCATATTTTCCAGCGGCATGACATCGTATGCGAAGCGTACATATTACGCATTCTGTTACTCTAAATGCGCAATTATTGGCTGCGAGTTGGGTAGATTTATGGATGCGCAAAAGGAGTGGCGTCTTTTTTAATTTGCTCATCCAGGTGCACAATTATATAACACCACTGGTATGTTAAGGAGTCGTAATTGTTGCTACATTATAGGGAGGATTCGGCCAGTCGGCTTGAGTGGTAGAGAGACCGGCTTGCAGCTGAAAAGTTGCGACTTAAAATCCTGGTTGGGGGTTGAATCATCACTCAGCCGACCTTCCGTTCGCGGTCGAGTACCATTTGAGTGCCCCCCTTTTTTGGGGGAAGTCAACAGTGGTTGTCCGATGGAAATATATACTCGTCCGCCATAGGAATGTGGAATTTCCACCGCTGCCTGAGGTGCTGTGAACAGAAGATGGGCACCGCCTCAATGCGCATTTTTTACAGGAAATCACTTTCTATTTAAACACCCACAGTACGGATTCATCTATAAACTGTACATTACACAAGGGTTACAGCAATCTAAGAACAGTATCTCATAATGTACTGGGAAAGTGAAGAAATACATGTAAAATGCATTGTCTTGAGTGACGTATCCATTATTATGCAACTAACACAAATGTGACGTAATGGGATGAGAAAGACTTACAAAGTTCCCAGCTAAATCCAATTAAAGACAATCCCGGAAGAAGAAAAAAAACCAGCGCACTGTGTGTGGTACAATGCAGTGCTGCAAAACATCACTGCATTGAACATCACGGGGCAATCGTCCAAACAAAGAAACGCCATTCGTTTCGAGATAATTGCTAGCACAATCAGGCCGTGACAAACTGCGTGCACCTGATTTAAAAAGGTGCGAAAGGAAGTTGTTATGTTTTTTTCTAACTCCCCCCCCCCCTCTCGCCCCCCGAAGGAGCAGTCGTGATCGGAGGAAGTTGGTGCCGTGATCGGAGAAAGTTGGTGCTGCGCTCGCAAATGAAAGGACCCAGTTGCATTTGTGCCGTTGACGCAGCATGTGCCAAGGGGCCCTCAAGTCAAACGACGGAAATGCAAATAATGGTAGTGTTGCTCACTGTGAGAAAGCATTCAAATTGTAATTT
Organism: Petromyzon marinus; assembly: GCF_048934315.1. NCBI lineage: Eukaryota > Metazoa > Chordata > Hyperoartia > Petromyzontiformes > Petromyzontidae > Petromyzon > Petromyzon marinus. The sequence goes on along the minus strand of NC_133678.1, from coordinate 10,955,564 downwards.
ATTACAGGCTTATATGCCTGGATTTTGTAGTGAGCCATTTCATTAATGTGGGCCATGTTCGTTTGGACGATTGTTATTTTCAAAAGGCTTATTGGGGTTGATTGGTTTTTTAGGAGCTGGTAACCTTCAAAAGTCAACTGTGTGACATTTCGCACCTCCAAGCTGCACGTGCGCTCCCCCTAAGGATGCGTGGAGAGCACAGAAGTAAGGCGTGAATTGGAGCACTCTTTGAGTTTTTAATTAAACCAAGTTTGATTGAAAGTAGGTCGTAGTACACGCATGCATCTGTACACATGCATTGTCAGCGTACTTGTTCTGGCTGGGGCCACCCATCCCAAGGAACGGTCAAGTCCAACTTGCGTAATCGAAATGTGACACAGACAATTCAAATAAAAGTTCATGTTGCAGCCCTGCATTTGTCTACTCATGCCACTGCTGGCGGAAGTGCCCTTCGCTAAAGGGAGCTTAAAGAGCCAGCCGCCAAACACGGTATTTGGCCTACTTACTCTTTGGTTCTATTCGGTAAAGTCACGTAGGTAAAACAACAAAAATCACGACGTTTCGGCCACAACACAAGCGGCCTTCATCAGGTGAAGGAACCAGACTGTCTCGAGGACAGCGCTGGAGTGAAACACAGCCACACACAGCTTAAAGGTCGCGGTCTGAGCTTGGCTCTGTTTCACTCCAGCGCTGTCCTCGAGACAGTCTGGTCCCTTCACCTGATGAAGGCCGCTTGTGTTGTGGCCGAAACGTCGTGATTTTTGTTGTTTTACCTTCGTGACTTTACCGAATAGAACCAAAGAGTATGGATCCTTGCAGTCACGAAAGCTTCAAATCTAGAATTTGGCCTACTCTTCCACTCTGGCCAATCGTTTTTGAGTAATATGTCACTATACGGTGTGTGATACTACGTTGGTGTGGGGGGGGGTGCTAGGCACACTGTGCTTTGCATCAGCCAGCCTTGGTTAGATTTCTTGCCACAGTTGACATGCGTGGAGAGTGATGTCCAAACCTGCCATGAACAACGATTCGTCACTGCCTCGCCTACCTGCCCTGACCAGCGTGGTGAAGTATAAACAGGACCGATCTCGTGGGGGGAGGACTTTATTCAGAAATTAATTGACAAAGGTGAATGAGGTTATACGTGACAGTGAACAGAAATAATAATCACACCAATAACAATTGTTCAAGCCATGTCATACACCATTAACTGTGCTCAATTCACTGCTGGATGAAGGCCTGCCATGTGCTGTATTAAAAAAAATACTTTTAAATTATGACTGGTGTCAGCTGTTTGGACACAATTCTACTTATGGAAATTAGTTTTTTTTTCAATTAATGAGTTGTCCATTAACCATTAGAATGAAAAATAAATACATTACATTTGGCCATCCTTGCAGATACTGTAATACATGCAGATAGCTGATGACAGAGGCACACAATTCCCATTCCCACTAGGTGGGACTAAGCATTCTCCACCTGCATGTATTATTTAGCGTATTCTTCCTCACAATACAATATACAGTTTAAAAAATCTCAATTACATGTGCAGCACTCGTGCGGTGGTGAAATGCCACTCGCTAGACAGCAATATATCAAGTCTGGGACGTATGCTGTGACACTAAGTGGTTTCATTAATTGGGATTGTATTAGCAGTCGGAGGAGGCTGGGTGGCTCGCACCAGGGCGAGTCACTCACAATGGGACAGTTTCGAGTCTGTACCCTGGCTGGTGCTGACTCGCCCCCCCCCCCCCGTCTTATTTGTGGGATCATAAATAGACAACTACTTTGTGGACTCACCCTACCGTAGGAATGTGGAATTTCCACCACTGGATCGGGGTTGTCAATCGGGGTTGGGTGGATCACCGCTCGATAGCCCATTTGAGCAAGACATCACCTTTACAGCAATATATGAAGTCCCAGTTTTATGTCGTGACATTAAGTGGTTCCATTTAATTGACGTTTGATTCGAAAATATTGGAGGAGGAATAACTTCCATGCTAATTAATCAGATAAATAATGTAAATCGTCACCGTTATCCGCTACGCAGCCGCCAGGATGTTCAGACGTGGAGGCATTGAGCGTGTGTTCTTACAGCTGTTCAAGACTGCCACCATGCGGACAAGAGCACGAATTGCACACTCATGCAAACGGTTTTCACAAGCCATTGCAACAACTCCCCGTATCGCATGAGCACGGAGCACAATGAGTGTATAAGTCACCAGCAATTTAATAGGAAATCTGTCCACAGAGGCACATTCTACCCACACCGGCGACATTAAGGCTTTTACAAAAAAATATGCATCGTACAATATTGCATTCGTTTTCCCATAATGGTATTAGTTAACAAGATATTACATATTTTAATAAGGACCACAGCACACAGGGACTGTAAAGTCCTTAATAGCAAATGAGCTACACGTGCACTCGAGACATGCCGAGGCACAAGAGAGCACTTACTTATGGTAGTGCTGATGCGCAACAAATATTTGACGTATTTTTACGAGTATATTTCGGTTAGGATTACTAAATCAAAGCCCTGCTCTGGGATTGCAGCGAAGGTACGCGAACGCTCCAGTGTTCCGAATCGCTGTAATGTAGATTTTTGTGGTGTACACTCCACGGGCAGCGGGTCGGGTGGCGTGGGAGGAGATTGTGGAGAGAAGAATTGGTTTATTTATTCGATCACATTGGATATTTCTCATTCCACGAAATGCTGTGTCCATTATTTGAGCTGCCTCAAAAGTGCATGGCATCTCAAGGTATTTCAAATACTGTGCACAACAAGGACTTTGGAGGCACTCTGCCCATCTGTATGTACTGTTGAGTGGCCAATTTCATATATAATTCAGTACTGCAGTGCCTGTAAGACCATCCCTAGGCTCCATTTAGGCCAGACAAGAGTGATCTGAAGAAGCCTGCATTTTTCCCCTTTTCAATTCCCCATGCAATATACGTCCAATAAGCTGAGTCTGAACTCCTCTGGTACAAATGTAGAAACTTATCAGTAATCCCGAATGGCAATTCCGGTTGTTGAAGATTTTGAAGACACATGATGATGATGTTGACGATGAGATTGGGAATATAATCCAGTTCTGAGTTTATAGTTGCAGTGGTAATGGTGAGTGTGGTTTTGCTGCTGCTGCTGATATTGCTCATGATTGTAACACTGTATACTTATTCTGATTAAATGTCACATTAACATATTGTATCCCTGCACACTTATTGCAATGCCTCAAGAGGTCTTCAAATCAAACTTCGCGACAATATAACATCCACTTGCACTCCTTCCTAAGATTTTAAATTCTCACAGTTTTAAAAAAGAGCAAATACAGTAAACCTTTCAGATGTGATGGATGTCCTTCACATTAACTTTGCAGTGAAACAGAATACAAAAAACATCCCTTTTACATTAGTCATGTGATAAAATGCAAGCCATTTTATTTCAAAAGAGAATACATTCTAAATGTCTGCATGTGCACACGCGTATCATAACATAGTTAACAGAGTAATTACATCATTTCAGTGACAATATGGAACACATGGGGTGGAGCTGCAATGCAGTTGATAGCGCAATGTGCTATGTGCCCAGAAACCCGAGATCGATCGCAGGCCACGTGTCAGTCGTGGGGTTTGGTTGACCATACTTCACCACGTTCTTTGGTGAAGGTTATTGGAGGGGGGGGGGGGGTAGAACCAGGACTGGTTCAGATGTCACTGTCTACTGATTCCAGTCCTGGTTGGAATTCGAACGGCTGCTCCACCTGCCATTACGTTAAAAATACAGTCGTAGAATAATATTCACGATTTTTTTTAAGTTAATGTATCGATTACCATTTTTGCATCGTATAAAATATCACATAATTACATGGTGGATAAGCTATTATGATTACGACTCAAGTAATAGCATACTTAAATGCATTTCAAATATGACTATTTTAAGTTCGCAGCACACCCGGTTTCCTTTCACAACAGTTACAGCGTGCACAATTGACCGCTCATTTATCAACATTTGAAACGCACTCTGGAAATGTTAATGAGTTATCTAATATAACACATTTGTCAACCGTTTATATATCTTTTACCATTACTAAGTTTGACATTCTTCATAAAAAAAAATCCACAGGCAGCGCATTTGTAATGGGATTAGGCCTTCATCAGCATTCTCATCGACGGTCCACTGCTGAATGAAGTCATCCCTACACCATAACCCTCCCTCCCAGTCCAGCGACGCTACAGTCAAATCTCATTACTCCATCTCCGAGTCGGTTGTACAGAGACACCCTTGTTCCAGTTCCAAGGATTTTCCATTGGTTACCAGTGTGCAACCAGTCTCGTTCAACTGTTATCCTCCCTTGCAGAGATGTGCCTTGCCTAAGCACACTTAATTCATTGTTTTTACGATCTATATAGTCAATTAAATGAGTTATATAGACACTATAGAGATTTCAGCTGGTCTACATAATGTTATTATCGCTTACAGCAGGATACAGTTATAAGGTCACATTTTGCTCCGCAATAAAAATGCAATAAAGTCAGTATCCCTACATTTGTTTCCATTATGTTAAATGAAGATTGTCCATCAATAGAAAAACAAATTGTGCTTTTTTTATTTTACGAGTAAGTTTTAACAATTTAACATGAGTAAAGTTAATCATATGCATTATTACAGAGAACAATTTGACAAGAAGGCTTTGTTCAAAATTACCACATCTCACTGAAGAATATTGTAAAAAAAAAAACACTAATAAACACAATAATAGTACATTGTTTCTTTATTTAAATGTTTAAATTACTGATACTTTAATGACTTGTACTATTTCTATTTTTAGATAAAAATAGTAACGCTGCTTTGAAATATTGCATGTTAAAATCAAAACGGTGTAATGGATAACATTATCCATTTGTTATTTTATTTTATCAATTTATTATTTTATTCTCATTCTACGTGACTTTACCGAAAGAACCAAAGAAGATTAATCCTTGCAGTCACGAAAGCTTTAAATCGAAACATAATACAACAATATATTGTTTTAGCCCTTTGTAAATCCGCTCCGAATAAGGCCTCCTCCTCTTCAAGTTTTATCAGTAATTGGGATCATGTGACCATACCTCACTATGGTGGCCAGGTGACGAAACGCAGGCCCCAGCATCGGTTCAGATATCACTCATCGCTTGTGTTAGCCTTGGCCGAAAATCAAACGCAAGTTTTCAGGTTCATAGGTCATGCGCCACTGCTCCGACTAGAGACAGTAATTGATGCATGTGCTAGTGATTCAGTGCACTCGCATACACCGCATCAGCATCGCATTTTAAAAATCAAAATCTGCTGACACAATGGCTCGTCGTATAGAATCTCGCATTTTCTGGTGCATTATAAAACACAGAACGGACAGTTCATATATGAAACTTTAATCACCCAAATGTTGCAGTTAAAGCATTTCTTTCTGGATCTGTGTTAAGTTTTAACGTGCATTCGGTATGAGATACACTCATTCAAATGTGGGAAATGTATGATTACATCTCAAGAGATTATTATGTATTCAAGACTATATATTGTATAGATGCAGTCACCATGATAGCATACGCAATGTAAAATAGCAAAAAACAACACATTCTATAAATAATCTCTCTGTTATGAAGAAGACCCATTGCCCGAAACGTCAACTATTATATATGTCATCTTTAGGAAAGTGTTATTGAGAAATGTGTTTACTTTTTGCTATTTGCGCTTATACAGCACTGCTACTGTAGTATCAAAAGGCACGTGTTCAGTTGTCTAAACAACAGGTCTTAATCCACGCATTTCCATGGCGCTGGATGAATATGGGCACCACAAAATCTGCTTCGACGTTGCTGCTAGTACTTTATGTGAGCTGCGTTTTATGCCACATGCATCATCAGTTAGAGAGGGAGGCTGTGCCCTAGGCATGCAATACTCCGATATGTTTACTCCGTATGCAAAATAGCTACGAGCTCTGTTCACGTAACAAGCTTTGAATGCAGCACAAATGTTACTTTATAACCAAAAATTGCGAGTAAAATAAATAACTGCATGCAATTGCACTGTGTATTACCTTTAGAATTTTAAGTATTCATTTTAATAATAATACAAACATTCCCTTAACATTTTCGTTATAAATAACTCTCTAATGGACAATGAAGGATTAATAAAATCCTCATCAACCAGCCATTACATTTAACTTTCTCAGCATAGTGACTACACTTCGTTGTTTTCAATTATCATGGTTTTGTAACAGAATTATGATTTGTTGTAAATTATCCGTCTTGTACTATCGTACTACTCTCCACTGACTAATAATAACAACAAAACTCTCAGCAAAGAGCAAGTCATGATGTTAGTTAAATTGCTTTCAAGGTCATCAAGGTTGATAGTCATGCACGTTTGAGGCCGCAAAACCATAATATTCAGCATATTTCTCTGCAAATAACCTCAGGATTCAATATCGCATGAAAAACCTTTGACGTTAAAAACTCTCTAAAGACGATGAGAGGTAACGCAGTTAAATGATTCATTCGTGCACCCTTTAATGAAGTGAGAGTGATAAAGATCCAGGTTTATCCATAAGCAGCGAAATGTGACTTTGAGACAGTGCAATGTAACGTGCACGTACATGCGCATGTGTACACATACACACTTGCGCACACCTTGGCATTCATTGCTAATTCAATGTAACGTCATTGGATTTTGTGTGGCTGTCAATCAAAATGCAATATAAAAATAATGTCAGGGTGTAAAGGGAAAATAATGCTGCGGTATATGAACGCAAGGATGTTGTGGAGGTGAAATGGTGAAACTTGCAATCCAGAGAGCACCATTTCGATCTCCCGTCGCGGCAGTTGTACCGGTGGAACCACTTTTCTTAAAACCCCCTGCCACGATCCACGCAGGAGTATCAATGTATGCACCACCGTTTGTTGGGCGACCCGGTCATGTGTGTTGTATATCCACCGTGGGGAGCGGAGGTGCAGCGGTTAGCGCTGTGCTGCGCTACGAACCCGGCACACGGAAAACACCGGTGACGATGATCTGAACCGGCCATGGACCTCCCCTAGGTCGACTCAGCCTGATGTCCGTTACTGGTGCAGTGTGTAAACATCGCTACTCTGGGACAAATGCAGCCGGGGGTGGTGCTGGCCCCCCACACCAACCCTCGTTTGCCGTGCCGGCCTTCATCGGTGCTACTCGCTACCAATGCTTGCCCCAACAGTCTGTTCAGGCTATTCGGGGGATCTTTGCCTTTGTGCATCCACCTCTTTTGCCAGCGTGGAAGAGTAGGTGAAATTCTTTCTCGATAATCCAGCTAGAGCTCTCTCTCTCTCTTCTCTCGTCACCACTGGCGTGAGCAAGAAATTTCAGGGCTGCGTCTCTACCTTTTATATTTAAACGAAAACGCATGGATTATTGTACAAGATAGAAAGATACAAAAAAATGGCCATTGGAAATATTGCTGCATAATTCAAACGTTGCCCTTTGTGAAACATGATACATTAAGAGACAGTACATTAGTGAAGAATCATCTTATTTGAAAGTAAATTCTTCTCGACGGATTCAAACGTGTTGCATGGTGCCAGCGAGGCAGACAAATGCATCTGGCACCATCTGTTATGCATTTCCAGGGTTCTGACGCATCTGTGCCACGGGAATCATGAATAAATCAGTGTTTATGCATACGGGCCCTGGCCCGAAGGGACTGATGTTATTTTAATGTTGGCGGTTCATATAATCAATCAACCCTGGCTTGGGAAATTTGTTCTACAAGTGTCGAGCCCTGTTCCGATAGCGGGATGTCATAGGCGAGCTGTTGTCGCGTGTAACCCACGCGGCACACTTAGAATCATCGCTGCTTAACCTACAGATGCCGCGTCTTACACGCCCTGGGTTTGGAGATTGACGGTTGCATAAACATGTGCTTCTGTTTGTAAAGCAAACCTACGTATGTTGTAGGATGTTGGCGCCTCGGGGAGATAAACCGTGATGCGTTGATGAAACAAAATCACGTTGTTACGCCATCGGACCATAAATAAGGCACAGTTATGCGTGCATTTTACGTTGCACTTTTTGAAATAGATGAACGATTGAAGATTGGTTGATGTATTTCATTTCTGTATAAACATTTATTATAAATACGTCCTCTCTTTTTTATTCAATGCGTGGTCACGCTTCTTTGACGACGTCCACAGTTGTACTATCTGACACGTGGCCTTCACGACCTCTGCTATCATTCATAATATATTTTTGGGTCAGAGTGCGTGAGTACAATGCAAATAAAACATTGGCGGGTTTGTACACGTGGGAAATGTATGTATTTAGCTGACGGGTGGAGGAGGATGCACGACACATACTGGCATTGAAGTCACGTGATCTGACCCACAATCAATTATGAATGATACCATCTGGTAAAATAAAAAATAGTAAACGTTCATTTGCAGTCAGTGATTTGCTGACCTTTCCTATACTTTCCACTCCTATCGTTTTTTTAATTGTTTGCCGTTGTAACTTTCTGACCGACCCCAACTGGACATCTGTGAAAACGAGCTTGAAAGCTCATCGGATTCCTCCAGTATAAATAAAGATTCTGATCTGGTCTATGAGCTTTTTCTCTCTCCTCTTTATTTGAGAAAATTAATGGTTTCTGAGATAGCGAGGAGTTTTTTTTTGTGGCTGTAGATACCTGCTTAAACTGTTTCCACAAACATTACAATTCCATATCCATCACGTGTCATGGTTCAATGTGTCTCCCCAAGGAGTGCCATTTGTCCATTGCCAGTCATCCACCTTATTATATTGGCTGCTTTCATGATTGTATCGCTTGCAATGATTACATCATTTTGGGTTTTTTGTTGTTGTAAAATGACAAACATTTGCCCGTCACATCTTTTGTTTAGAATATTTCTCTTTTTCTATCTCTCCTCTTCCTCAACGAGCTCTTGATTATAAAGGCAATTATCTTGCAGTTTTCACCTGTAATTTACATATGACATATGTAATTTATTTCTTGGGATATATTTGTTCATTGAATACGTTATTCTGGAATGTGGTCTTACTGCCGCTCAAACTTATAGACTACTTCTGTAATTGTTGAACTATCTTCAGCTGAAAGCCATTTGTAACAAATGAGAAGATAAAAAAACCTGATATTGAGGCCATTTATTAGATGCTTAAAAAACTGGTTTCGGGCAGGAATTGAGGCCAAGTTAAAATGAATGTGCAGCTGTAATAGAGCAATATTGCTTCTGTGATAAGTGTTTGAAACTTACAAAGTTGTGAACTTTATATTACATTATGGTAGTTTTGCTAACATTCTAAAATAATTACAATCTCATGGCAAATGTATGATTTATTCCAACGCATTTTCAATCTACATTTGTGCATAAAACCCTGTCCACTCACCATTAATTTAAAATAAAAAAATAAAAATTGATGTCATGATGTTAATACACCTGTAATGGTATTAACTTTGTGTAAAAAAAAAATTGCAATCTCATCAAAATGTTGCCGTTTTCCGCTTTTGCTTCGCTGCATGTAATGAGCCGGGCAGCGTGACTGTGCACTTCAGGATGATGCCAATGCCATGACAAACACCATGCAACACAAAGGGACAATAGCTCTCCGACGTGTTTTCAGATCACGCCGCGCATGTCGTTAAAGCCCATGTACGACCATATTCGCTGCACATGCCGGGGGTGCCCCGTTCCGAACAAAACGCGGTACAACTCGCCAAAAAAAAATAATAATCGGACAGTGATACAGCACAAAACGCGAAAACATATGCAGTAGCGCAGAGGAATACACTACTCAAGGTACTAATGTATATTCTTGGGTCTTTCGGTAAAGTCACGTAGATGGGGTTCAAAGAAAATAACAAAAAATAACAAAAAACGACGACGTTTCGATCACAACGCAAGCGGTCGTCTTCAGGAAAAACCCCTCGTAGTTGTTTTTTGTTATTTTCCTGAAGGCGACCGCTTGCGTTGCGATCGAAACGTCGTCGTTTTTTGTTATTTTTTGTTATTTTTTTTAACCCCTTCTCCGTGACTTTACCGAAAGAACCAAGAATATGAATTCCTGCAGTCACGAAAGCTTTAAGTCAGGTACTAATGTTGTTTTCATTCTCTTATTAGCTGATCACAACAACATAAATAATTTCCAGCCATTCTTAATCCGCCAATGAATGAAGGCGTCCCCATGCCGTGTTGGTCATGGGGGTTTTTGTCCATACTTCACTACGCTGGTCATTGCAGGTTGGAGAAGTGGGGGGGGGCGCTGGACCGGTTCACTCGCCACGGACGTTAGCTGTGGCCGGGAGTTAAACTCCTCGTGTGTTACTGGGTTCATACTGAAATGCACTGACCACTGTACCAGCTCCGAATGCTCTGGCTGTACATCAATGCGACTTCCCGTTCAACTGTGACATGGGCAGTGCTCATCTCCACTGGTGGCTTAAAGCTGCGGTGGAAATTCATATGGCAGAGGCCAGTCGATCCTTAAGGTGACTAAAATTCACTTTTCACGAAGCGATGCTCATTGAATCGGCTGTGGAGGGTTTGTGGACCGTGCAGACTGATTGTAAGGTGGGCACTATTACTTGGTGAGATGTTAGCTCGATCCCGACACCTATATATTTGGAGTTTGTATCTTCTTCCCGTGGTCGCTTGGATTTTTCTCCGGGTCCTCCGGGTTTTTCCTCCACATTTCTAATCCACATCACGTGTTTATAGTCTTTGGCTGCTGTACTCTTTGGTTATTTTTTTGTTATTTTTGGTAAAGTGCCTCCGAAAAGTCGTGATTTGATTTTTTTTGTATACCTACGTGACTTTACCGAAAGAACCAAAGAGTATGGATCATGGCAGTCACGAACACTTCAAATCTAGTATTTGGCTGCTATACATTTCCACGTGATAAGCCACTTCAGTGGGCTATCCTTTGTGGCAAGGTCGCTTCTGAAAAAGAGCTATATAGCTCAGTGGGCCTTACCTGGTAAAATAAAAAAAATGTTTAGATTTAGTATATGATGAGACCAATTGTATTATGTTTGTTTTGGAGCTTAACATGCAACCAACAATCTAGATTTGAAGCTTTCGTGACTGCAGGAATCCATACTCTTTGGTTCTTTTGGTAAAGTCACGTAGGTATAAAATAAAATAAAACACGACATTTCGATTGCAACACAAGCAATCATCATCAGGTGGGAAAACCACAGCAAAAAAAATCTTGCTGTGGTTTTCCCCACCTGATGATGCTGTGGTTTTCCCACCTGATGATTATTGCTTGTGTTGCAATCGAAACGTCGTGATTTATTTTATGTTATACCTACGTGACTTTACCGAAAGAACCAAAGAGCATGCGACCAAAACAATAAACGCTGCCCTTCGAACAAATGGATCGCCTGAAATTGTCCGGCGAAACTGTCAAGTGTAACGTAGGATACTTTGCTCCCTCCATAAGGAATCGTTCACCACCACCAGCTTGGTCAATAAACAGTCAGGTTGATATTTTGTTCCTCCATTGCCCCGACCCATGCTTGAAGCAAGCGTCTAACAATTTAGAGCACAGGTCGAGTTGGGCAATGGGGAGATGTGCTCGAGTTGGGCGCTAATGCGCACTACTCGTTGCACGTTCCTAAATCGCATAGATCGTTGGTTGATTGAATGTCTGATTGAAATCGATCGTGGACGGAAATGAAAATATAATTTGACAGAGACCTTTTCTTTTGGGGGGGGGGGGGGGGAGGGGGTACTCTTTATATATTTATTTTCGCCACTGTGACTAAAACTACGGTTAGCTGCTTCAAAGAGAACATCCACACAAATATCCTGAGACAAACTTTCTTTTACGACCGGCAGCGATATAAAAGTAAAACGTAATCAAAGTCACTCCGATGAGCTCTGCAGATAGGGAAATAGTGGCAGTGTGATCTCATTCTTGGCCTGAGGCTCCGTCTAAATCAAATATTCAATATTCAGGTTTGTCGTTAACAAAGGAGCACAAGTGTAGGTTCTGACCTCGTCGCCTTTCATTTACCAACATAATGTTATGTGCCCATTGGTGAAGTACCACAACAGCGAGTGATGGCAAAATAACCGGATTCCTTGCACTTAATATGAGACAAGAGCTGTTTTTGAGATGACATTTTCCACATGTAAAGTGTAACTACAGTATCTGTAGATCTATACGGTCTAATACTGCTCTGGTTCCTTCTTGTGAAAGTGGCATTTAATCAATCTCCTTGTCATTAGGGATTTCTGACAGCAATCTAATTTAATATATCAATAAGCGAATTACTGAAATGCACGTTAGATAATAGCATTGCCAATGCATTTGGGGAAAGAAAATCTTTAACATCATATCTCAGTGGTAGCGTACAGCCATCAGAAACTGCTGGTGGTGAGCAGCACGCACAGCAACAATGGCATTGACAAACCAATGCAGAGGAGTCATTGAATGTTTTTGTATACACTGAGGGTCAGCGTTAAAAGAAGTATGAAGGGTTTCTGCTGATGTCATGCTGCTGCCAGTTTCTCTGTCGTTGCTCGCGACATGATTGACCAACTCATCTCTCCTGGCTTCCAGGGGCTGAATGTGAGCCAGAGCACTCTGGGGCTGAGCTCCAGAAAATAATCCCCCAAACGGGCTGAGTGCCCGCAGAAAACATTGCATCAGAAAATTAAGCCTTGATTACTTCTCTGCTTCTCTGTTTCTCATCCAGTCCCCATTATTGCAGAAATCTATATGAATTGCATTCCCATTCTGCTTTCAAAGCACTTCGTGTTCAATTTTCCATTTCGTTTCTCTAGATTTTGTTTTACCACTCAAGCAAAAGTATCGCGGCCAACAGATCCGCAGGGAAAAGACGACGTCACATGGACGAGCAGAAGGGCAATTGCTGCTTGTTGCAGAGATTCCATTTTCATGGCCGCCATGATGAATACAGCAGGTACATTAACATATGTATGCACATATGTTGAACTTCTTTCGCACCGTAAGTAGCCAACCGTACTTATCGGAGGTGAGGTGTTGAGTCTATGGGCAGTGTTGAGTCTACGGTTAGTGTTGAGTCTATGGGTAGTGTTGGTATATGTGCAGTATGTATGTTGAACTTCTTTCGCACCGTACGTAGCCAACAATGCTAACCATACATATTCTCCTGCAGGCTGCGTCTGTGAAAGATTGTGCCGCTGTCAACGCCTTGCGCTATGCGAATGACTCAAAAACAAAATGCGATAACGATTAGAGTTAATTTACAGCCTCTCATGGCTCCTCGTTTCGCCGTGGAAAGTTTGCCCAACAGGATTTACCGATAAAGCGGTGCGAATACTGCAATGTTGTTGTTGTTGGACTCGGTTGCATTCAACCAATTAAAAAATAGGATGTTCGGACACCGTCGGTTACTATGTATGGTTTACATAAATCCAAGGGGTAATATCACGATCACGACTACCATTATCATCGTTTATCATTCATATCGCGCCTCCCATGCGATGCATCTCGAGTCGCCGAAACAAATTTGAGATAATTACTCGGTAAGGAAGTGATTGCAGATGAAATACAATGCGCTAAACGACAACAGTGCATGGTCACCATACAAAACAAGTGAGACTGAAACACAATTGAAAAAGTGAAACCATGCCCAAGACCACTCTTTGTTGTGTCCACTTCGTTTCAACTATTTATGTAACACATTCCAGGGTCAACGGCGGCACCACGTGGTGTATTCCGCAAATATGCCCGACTGTGAGGGCGGGCACAAGCCGGCGTGAGTAGGTTAAACGTTGAGTTTTATAAGGGCACCACGGGGTGACCAGCCCCTCCCCACCCAGCCCCACCCCTCCCACCCCCCACCCAGCCCCTCCCCACCCAGCCCCTCCCCACCCTCCCCTCTCCACCCAGCCCCACCCCTCCCATTTTTGGATGCACGACGGACGGACGGACACAATAATCCCCTGTGGGCTGGTGTAACCAGGAGGTTCCTACCAGTATAAACTGTTCCACAAATTGTGTCCCTCTACACACGCCACGCGGGGCGTATTTCTTAGTGTTCTCATTCCACTGCCCCTAATCCACTACATTCTGCTAAAAGTCGTACGCATCACATGAACCATGAGCGTGCGTGCGAGTGTGTAATGAATGGAAGTACGTAACATACACCAAGCCTGGCACAAGTGCTGCGGTGCCATCACTTAGTGGCAAATGGTGGCTGTTGTACTTACTGGATGCTCTCAGAGAGCATCGAATTCTGTACAGCTGATAACGGGTATTCTATGTTATTTTGTCACTGTTATTAAACCTGTTCAACGTGCTGCTTTATTTTCAACTGCAATGTGTTTTTTTTCTTCCAAAATTGCAAGTTTTAGACTCTGTGCCTTACCTTTGTATGTTGAATTTCTTTCGCAACATACATAACTAACCGCACGAATCGGAAGTGTGCACAAAAAGCAGTTCTAAAGAAATGCGTTTTCATTCTAGATGATTTCAAAGTGGAAAGCTCCAGTGGCTTCCTAATGTCAGAAGAAAGAGCGTCCCAGACGGCCGCAGAAGCGCATCTGAAAGCGCGTGATGCAGTGACCGTCTTTATTCGATGGCGAGCCAAAAGCCGCTGCGAGAAACAAAGGTTAGGGATCAAAAAGCAATAATTAAAAAAAAATTATTATCATCAACTTTATCCGAAATGAGTTGAGCAGTTTGCTCTAAAAACTATACTTTAAAAAAAAAAAGCCATTTTGTATACCGCGGATAATAAATGGTGTACTCGTGATTGCATTTATCAGATTTGTCAATTTCTGGGAAATCGTGTGACAATATGAATTAAACTTTGCACATTACCATCAATTGGCCTTCTAAAGTGGCTGAGTGGTGCTTTTGCAAAATCATCATCATCATGAGTACATTTGGCATTCGGAGCATTCTCAAATTGCAACGCTATTACAAATATACTGTGTTTGACAGAGTCAGCAGTAGTTTTTCTAAAGAGGGTGAGGATGCTATGCATGATCTCAATCGAGTATCTTGCAGATAAATCTTTAAATTTGTAATTTTCCTACGATTACGCCAGCACACACATGCACTACAGTTGCAGCCTGCCATACGTACAGTAAATAAAAAGGGTGTGCATCTGCTGAGGAATGATTTCTTAAGATTTCTCCACAGTGCTGTCAGTATTATGAGTGCCGAAGTCAACAAGAGGACATCATTCAACGTGGCAGCCGCCGTATATTGGCATTCAGAAAAAAAGAAACGGGAATCGAAATCTAATCTGGGTAATGGTGACAACGGAGGAACTTGGATGCATTGGTGGGTATAGCACTGATGACTTTACAGTTAATACCCTTTTTCACAAACAACTGACACTACCAACACTTGCTCAATGTCATTAAAGCGTACTTTAACAACAACAAAAAACTCACAATCCATCGATAACACTGGTTATTGACGAATGTTTTTGTGCATCCGTGCTTCTGCACTATTGTCAACGCAGTACGCGTATCACTAAATCATCTGTTTTAAGAAAATGTCAAGGTGAAATATTCATGATTTTAACACAATTTGTCCAAAATGACAATTGGTCAGCAGTGTTTTTATTTGATCCCTTGGATATAAACAATACGCACCATTCAGTTGTCACATGCCTTTAAAAAAAATAAGTTGTTGAATAAATAATTGGTTTATTTTTGTTTGCACACATTTCCGTATAGCGTGCAAAATAATATCTGATTATAACTGCCGTGTATGTTCCGTGGAGTCCCCAGTTGCCTCGATGGTGCCTATGTCTTTTACAATAGAGGGCGTGCGTTGCAGTGCATGACTGGAAGACGATGTGACGTGGGGAGCCGGCAAGCATCAAGATGTAATTTGTTACCGTCACACAAAGCCTCTGAGCAGTGGATCCGTCAGAGTGTTTGTCACGGAGAGAGACAGAACGTGGATTTCAGGTGACATTCACCGGTACAATCCATTCAACTCCCCACCAACACTCAAACACAGGCAGTGTCTTCAACTGGAGAGGTATGGGTGAGTAAAATGGAAGCTGATACATGGGGACGAGGAACGGAGTCTGTAGGCAGGTTGACCATGC
Organism: Petromyzon marinus; assembly: GCF_048934315.1. Classification (NCBI taxonomy): domain Eukaryota; kingdom Metazoa; phylum Chordata; class Hyperoartia; order Petromyzontiformes; family Petromyzontidae; genus Petromyzon; species Petromyzon marinus. The sequence continues at coordinate 10,939,470 of NC_133678.1, read as the reverse complement.
GTCATCTCGCTCGCCATCATGAGCTGCCGACTGTTTCTTTAGATCTTGATACAGATGCAGAAGGATTCTATCGCAGTGTGATTGTTCACACACCGGGCTGGCAATCCAGAGGTCGCCGGTTTGATCTCCCGGTGCGGAAGTTGAAAAAAAGGAACAATTTAAAATAATAAAATATATATAAAACAATAAAAAATTCTCACGACGTTTCGACCATAACTCAAACGAAAAAACTAAGAATATGAATTACTGCAGTCACGAAAGCTTTAAATCAAAATTTAAAAAGGAACAAGTTTAACATTGAGGCTTTCGCGACCTATATTATCCATATTCTTTGGGTCTTTCGGTAAAGCCACGTAGATAGAAAAAAATAATCAAAATAATAACAAAAACAAGATCTAGGTACGATTAAACAGTACATAAAATTCGTGATTTGATCCCTTCAGTGAAGGATGCGATCCCCGACATGCAATACCCCGGTGTCTACAAACTAAGCTGTGTCTGCGGCAGCAGTTACATTGGGGAAACTAAGCGACATATCTCGGACCGGGTCCGTGAACGTAAGGCAGATCTGAAACATGGTCAGACCAATACCTCAACCATGGCTGATCATTATTTTAACACTGTGGGCACACACAAAATTGATTTTGCCAAGACGAAGATACTCTGCAAACCCACTGGCTATCAACAAAGTTTCGTTCATGACACCATCCAGATATATAAACACAGGCACAATTTAAATCGAGAAGATGGGTACAAGCTGAGCAATCATTGGAAGGATGTTATTAACCAGTTTAGGTCATAACTGGCTGTGATGTTCCTATCCTACCTAGTAGTTATTTTCGACTCTCTGAGTTACATCCACTAACACAGCTACCGTTAGCTGTGCTAGTAAATGGCGGCTTGCCATTCTTTTCCACCTCCATGTGACCACTGCGCTGTCCGAGCTCTCGCCGAGCTTCAAATTTCTTACATTGACATTCTAATCTCTCACAATACAATGGCCACCCCCCCACAACTCCGTAGTACCTCTCCCACATTGGCATGAGCTGCACCGCCCATCTCTAAACCATTTGTAAACAGCTCTTTGATTGGTGTAGACCTACTGCAGGTTACGGTGACCTCTCCTACATTAACATTAGCTGCCCCGCCCATCTCTAAACCTTTATAAACAGCTCTATGATTGGTGTAGACCTACTGCAGGTTACAGAGACTTCTCCTACATTAATATTAGCTGCCCCGCCCATCTCTAAACCTTTATAAACAGCTCTATGATTGGTGTAGACCTACTGCAGGTTACAGAGACCTCTCCCTCATTACATTAGCTGCCCCGCCCACCTCTAAACCTTTATAAACAGACTGCCTCGGCAGATTTCCCCCTTTTTTCACCTGAAGACGATTGCTTGTGTTGTGATCAAAACGTCGTGACATTGTTATTATTTTTATTATTTTTTCTATGTACGTGGCTTTACCAAAAGACGCAAAGAATATGAATTATTGCAGTCACGAAAGCTTTAAGTCTATATTATCAAAAATATAGGTTTTTGGGTTAGATCGCATAAATGTAAATGTGGTGTTAAATCCCCCACCACCCAACACAGCCAATTAGTAAGGTTTGTCATGTAAACAAAACATGCAAATTCGTTACTAGTTCAGCATACCGGTGTGTTGGAGCATAAACCCACAACATCTACAATTCGAGTACAAGGTTTCGCAGGTAATTACAACCGGCATCATCAGGCGACAGCCAGAGCATTTAAGACGAAAACAGGAGGAATTCTTAATAACTGAACGCGATCTAACCCAAAAACCTCTGTCATGGGCAATGGTACAAGTTTATTAAATGTCCCCTCGCCTTTCTCCGCCCAGCAGCTTAAATGGGTGCACCGCCGATAGTCAATTGGCAAGTTGCGTGCGGTGGGGTAAAGTGTGGTGGGTACTCTCACTTTCAGTGTGGTGGGTACTCTCACTTTCAGTGTGGTGGGTACTCTCACTTTCAGTGTGGTGGGTACTCTCACTTTCAGTGTGGTGGGTACTCTCAGTTTCAGTGTGGTGGGTACTCTCACTTTCAGTGCGGTGGGTACTCTCACTTTCAGTGTGGTGGGTACTCTCACTCTCAGTGTGGTGGGTACTCTCAGTTTCAGTGTGGTGGGTACTCTCACTTTCAGTGTGATGGGTACTCTCAGTTTCAGTGTGGGGGGTACTCTCACTCTCAGTGTGGTGGGTACTCTCAGTTTCAGTGTGGTGGGTACTCTCACTTTCAGTGCGGTGGGTACTCTCAGTTTCAGTGTGATGGGTACTCTCACTTTCAGTGTGGTGGGTACTCTCACTTTCAGTGTGGTGGGTACTCTCACTTTCAGTGCGGTGGGTACTCTCACTTTCAGTGTGGTGGGTACTCTCAGTTTCAGTGTGGTGGGTACTCTCACTTTCAGTGCGGTGGGTACTCTCACTCTCAGTGTGGTGGGTACTCTCACTTTCAGTGTGGAAGTGTAAGTCAAACGTTATCAACGGGGGCCATCGAGAGCTCCCTCGAGTGGAGTTCCTTCGACCAGCAGTGGCGACAGCAAGCAATTTCAAGACTGCACCTTTACAGTACTTACTTCTGCAAGACTAACCATCGTTTTTTTTTCATTCTCACGAGTAATAAATGAATATTGATCACAAATGAAATGGAATCTTAACACAGAGAACGGAATCTATGGTTGTGGCCATAAAAATCAGAACTTAGTTCATCACTTGGCAATTTGAAAACGAACAGGCACTATGTAGACTTGAATTAGAATCGATAATGCAAAGTTGCGGACAGAATTATGATTGTGCCTTGTTTTCTGGTTAAGCTACAGCAGCATAAAGCACAGGCTGGTACAAAACAGAAGCGTGGGCGAGTTATTGGCTCCACACTTGCTGTGCATCAGTTGAATTGTTCATAGAACAAACCGCTCACCATGCCATCCATTCTGGGTTCCTTGGAAATGTGGGGGGCAAGACGGACTCTTTATTTATTAAGCTACGGTACAAGGTGAGTAAAGTCGCTTGAAATGATCGGGCTTGAAATCGTTTTGCATTCAGGTGAAGGGACTTGCGCAGTTAAAAAATGCGTGCAAATACGAAAGCAATTCCCACACAAAGTCCTAGAGATACACGCTCTTGGTCTAATTGACAAGTATCGCTACGTGGTATTCACTCAAAAAAAGGTAAAAGTATCGCAGTTGCTCACGCCACTGCTGAGATGGAGCGCTTTAGAGCCCCTTTAGAGTGTACTCATACAATCTATCAAATGTCTTGAATTCCGCTCGCCCAGTGCTTATGTGGCTGGGTAAAGTATGGTTATGCCCACCTCTGCGAACACCTGCGGTCAGTATGGAAGAGTTGGCCCAATATCCTCTAGAGCTCCCTCTAGTGGAGGCACTTCAGCCAGCGGTGATGCGAGCAAGCAAATGCAAGGTTGCATCTTTACCTTTTTACTAAGATACGGGGTGAAATAATGTACCATGACTTAGGCCGCCGTGTGGTTTGTACGTTAACACGTGCAAAATCGGTGCATTCATTACGAAAATTTCATTGGAAATGATTACCGGTTCCTCACATTCAGAGCCGGTAATTGTTTACCGGGTATCATATAACAACCCTGGTTTATTAGCAATCAGTGAGGTCTCTATAAACGTATCACCCTGGATGTGGAAAAACAAATATTGGCTCACTGACAAGCGTAGTGTAGTACTCCTTTGGACTTGCAGGCATTACAGAATGGCAGTGGCAGTCTGCAGCCAGGGGAGGCTTATAGCTGCGGTTGGATGAGTCTCAGTACAAGTCAGCTTGCATTGTGTGACGAATAATGTCACTGGCGCACACTGGGACTTTTAGTGTGGCATGCCAGAGGGACGATGCACTAAATTGGTTTAGGCGCAACAGTGAACATTGACCGAAGGGATCGAAGCCACATCAGCATCTTGTCCTCGAATTATTGAGCATTTTTCTGGAAGGGAGTAAATTACTCGAAAGGGATACTCTACATGGGGTCATTTGCAAGCAGTACCCATGCGGTCATCAGCATTCTACGAGGGCTGTTTATATGCTGGGAGTTTGAGGATAATAAAAAAGAGGCGGAAAATGTTGAAACGTAGGAAAATGTGCCTAAAGAAGAAAGTTTGTAATCAACACGTACCACCTGCTTTGACGTATGGTTCAGCCACATGGACATCAAGAGAACATATAGATGGATACCTGAAAAATGTGCAAAGAAGCATGGACAAAGAAAAAAATCTTCGGTAAGATAGCTGCAGCCATAACACAGGACATAGGAGTTTGATGACCATTTTTCATTTTTCTAAGCCTCTGGAATTTAACATTGATGCGAAGTAAATACGTACCCAACAGAAAAGAAGTAAATATGTAATCATAATCTCAGCAGCAATGATTCTTTCATTGTATGTTTATAATGGGCTTTACAATCCTGTAAGGCATGGGGATTTGTAAATATCGAACTTTGACTTAGACTACGTGTTGTATGTGTGGACACATAAATATTGGTCTTTTTCCAAGCCAATGATCCCAGGGATATTTACTTCGCAATGTCCGTGCTCACGTCTGCCACCTTCTCTCTCCACCTCCGTGTCATGTAAACATTTACACATTGGACAAACAGGCAGGGAGGGAGGTGAGCTCACTCTTGTGGACATAGTCCAGGCGCATCTACCAACGTACCACTATAATGATGTACTTATCACTGACAAAGCCTATTCAATAGGTTATTAAAAATGTCACCATTGTACACATGAAACCAATGCCATTTAGAACTGTATGCAGTTGCAGGTCTGTGTTGAATAAAGCAAGGTTTCTTATTGGACGCCTCCAGGGATAGCTCCGGACTATATAATCATCACGATCCACCAGGGGGTTTTTATTTCCCCAGACTCCATGTGCTGCGATGTTGCCTAAACTTTCTGCTTAATGACACATCACAGCAAATCCTCCTTGTAATAAAAAGCGTAAACATAATAATATCATGGGACCGCCTTTGCTAGTACTAAAATATGATAATAGGTTTTTCCCCTTTTTTCTGGCAAGAAAACAGGCGTTAAGGGGCCGTCCATAAATGACGTCACGCACCTAGGGGGGGTCAGACATTTATGACGATGTGTGACGAGGGGGGGGGGGGGTTGAGAATGTGACGTCACATCAAAATGCGCAACTTTAAATAAATATAGACAACACGTTCTTAATTAAATAGATTTTTTTAATAAATGTTTTCTCCTACAACATCAGAGTGCAGCGACACATTAAATACGCACTACAATGACAACAGTTTATAGCGATTTGAAGCATTTTTAATATATTTTTTTGGGAGGGGGGCAGAGCGTTAATATACTCTGAGAATATATGCATTGTCCTTGAAACTGATTGGTCCACGCCTTTCGTCTTCTGGTCTAACACCATTTGAGACGAGGCTCAAAAGAAAGCTGTCTCTGGTGTGGACCGAATAAGTTTCAAGGACAATGCATATATTATCAGAGTGTGTTATTTTGTTTGCATTATAACCACAAGCATTGTGGTTAATGCACACATGATTTCTTGTAAAAAGGTTTCAGTTTGGTGTTTTAACATCTTAACACCTGTTTTGTTGCCAGAAAAAAGTGGACAAACCTATTATCATAATAATAAAATGACTGAGGCCACATGGCTGTGATTAGTGATAGTGTGGCATATGTAATGCCATCTGGGGCTGCATATTTCAAAAATCGTTGCTTATGCAACCTCGAATACTTCACTAACTCAATAGGGGGCTAAAGATACGCAGAGATAGTGGCAGAATGCCAATGCACATTTAACCTTTTCAGAAATGAAATGCCATTTCGAAATAACTGCCAACCAGAGTAAACACCGTATGTCGTGCCCCTTGGTTTTAGTGCTGCACATTGATTCCGTTACCTGCAGCAATAATCATGTCAGCTACCGGATGGCTGCGTAGTGCTTCCTTTGAACAATGCTACGATGGAGCGCAGCGGTGGTGAGATGTTAGAATTCCTTGCCTGGTATGCAGGAGGTTGTGGGTTCGATCCTAACGCTGACGCCTTTATACTTGGAGTTTGCACGCTCTCCCTGTGGTCGTGTGGGGTTTTCTCAAAGTCCTCCGGTTTTTCCCTCCACATTTATAAACGTGCATTTAGAGTATTTGGATGTTATTAATTTCCACGTGATAAGCCACTTCATTGGGCTATCATTTGTGGCCGGGTCGCTTATGAAAACGAGCTACGTAGCTCAGTGAGCCCTACCTGGCGCAATAAAAAATAGTTTAGTTTTAAAATAAATATAATGAAGAAATGCAAGCGATGTTACAGTACTGAACAACGCTGGCACACAAAGATTCTGACCATCGTTTTGTGTATTCATTCTTTCGTCGAGGGTCTCCGTTCATGTTATATATCTGTCCTCTTCTTCAACACGTCTTTTGTGGTTTTAGGTAATATGCACCCTGTTTGATTTGTAACTTTCCTCCCACTTTCAATGCTCTACCCATTACTATGATAGTCACTGCCTTACTTAAAGTGGTGACATCGACTTAATAATTTTGCTCGTCTAAGAAACTAATTCTTGCTATTTAGACTTAAAGAAAAAAAATTCCATCGATAACACTGCTATAATAGGGCAATGGCCCTCCATCATTGCAGAGATAGACAGGCCAGAGAAGTTTGGTGACTAACAGTTCAAGACTGTTCTAAGACATGAGTCCTGATAGAAATCCTATTTTGACAATGTCTCCTGATGAACGGTCTTATCGGGACATCCTTAAATTCTCACACATTGGAGCTCCATTCATTCCACGTGGCGAATGGTGCCAAAACTGGCGCGTGAATTGGGTGGGATAAATGTTGTGGAATTTACCTGGGTAAGACCAGAATGTTTTCAAACAAATGTGCCAGAACAAACGCAACATGAATGAGGCCCGTTGCGTCACAAACACCAGGCGGAGGTAGGCATGGCAGTGTGTGCTGTCACGTGATGCTATCACAACGCAAGTCACGGTCCACAGGGATTAAGCGACGAGTCGAGGGACAATGTCCCTGTTTAGGCATTCACCGTGCCAGCCTGACGTTTGGAGAGGAGAAAAAAACAAATGCAATTAAAAAAATACAATTTGGATTCATATTGTGTTTCAATGCGATTGCCTCTCAAGACACCTTATAAAAGTGGGACGTGCAATATCGGGAGGTATGGTATTTATATTTTAACGCTGGTGGAAGAGCCTATACAACAGGGAGTTCGAGACAGCCCATCTAAGCTACATTTTACAGCAAGCGACACTTGGAATAAATTTAAATATGGGCGACTGTCAATGAATCATAGGGAAATAAGCCAGAACTTGAACAAGGGTAGGTAGGGTCAATTATCAACTGCAAATAATAATACCCATTGTTCAAAGAAGCAGTGGTGATATTCACTGTTGTTCCTGAGCCAGTGGTGGTGGTTACATTTTTGATATACTGTACATCATACACAAGTGAAATACAATTCTGAACATTACACACAGAAACCCACATTGAGACAACAGGAACAGCATTCCGGCGTTTATAGCTTCACGCTATTCAGTGTGCATATCCAGTGCTACCCAGGCAATATTCAATCATGCGTTGGACTGAACCAGCTATAATTAGGTGTACTTTTACTCAGTGTTAGCAATGGTTTGGTGGTCAAGGCACTGGCAGTGGAATACTTAATCAGTGACAAATAGTAGGCACAGTTTGGTGGAGTTGTTCGCAATAAAACAACTTAGCATGATAGTTTTGTAACTTGGGCATTCGTAGCCATACAAAAAGCTGCGTGTGAAATGTGGGTGTTCTTTTGGGAGAGTGGCAGATCGTGATTAAGAATGATTAGGCTACCTGTTTTGTCTGGCTCACAGACAAGTTGAGATTTCAACTTGGCCGCGTGAATTAATGATGTTGTGTTGAGAAAAAGAGCAGGCTTGGATTACGTCCAATGAAATCGATTCAATAATTCCATCTGCCGCCGTGTCCGTGAATATAAATGACAAAGCAATAGTGGTAGCGGCATTAATACGAGTCAACTTTCATGCACATTTTGATTCTAAATTTTTTTTAATATATATTTTTAAAAGTAGTTGTTTTGCAGTAGTTGTTTTGCAGTAGTTGTTTTGTGGACGTTTAAAGAGCTGTGGAACATCGCTGCAAATGCCATAATTTCAAGCCATAATTACGGCAGAATATTTGACTCTCAATGACTATGACATACACAGGACCCTGACCTTCAAAATAAGCCTGAGTGCGTGGAAAATAGCGCCCCAATTCACAACAGTTTTTTTTAATCAAAACTAAATTCTCTGATGATTTTCAACATATTCATGAGAACAAACATCCCCCGCCCCACACATTTTAACTGATGCTGTACATTTTCATCATTGCCATTACTTTCATTTCGGAGCCTTAGTCGTCTGATGAAGTGGCACATTAATGAGCGATACGCATAGTGTTCAAAGATGGGCTACATTGCATACCTGGTGACAGCTCTTTGGCATGTGTCGTAGCTAAAATGGCACTTTAGTGTTTGTCTGAGCAACAGAAAGAGCTCCCATGCGTATTCAAACCAAAGTTAGCTCGGCAAAAAGTGTACTGTATATTAACAATTGAAAAGCATACAAGCAAAAAAACGGATGCCAAATCTACGTTTCATATATACACTCGTCGATGGCTGCAGAACACACCGAACTAATTGAGACATGGGCTGCAGTTTTGCATTTTTTTATTTTAATTTCCTGCCAGTGTCTTAATTATTTAGCATTACATTTCTTTGCGAGCCCCTGCATAATGTACTTACTGGGGTTTGAAAAGTTTATTAATGATTTAATTACATGCAACATTAAGCATAATTGTTATGATTACGTGTTTGAGATGCAGAAACACGGTGCTTATTCTGCATGGTTGCCTTGTCCAGTAATATACGTTTTGTACGGGTCATGTTCACTTTTATTCTCGTTGTCTTTAATGGTTTACTGCACTGAAATAAACAGATGTGTGTTTAAATTAGGGCTGAATTAGTAATGCAAAAAAAATGCGTCGAATAAAAGCGTGCAAAATGCATGCCCGTCCTAATGAGCCTCAAATGGAGGTAAAATATTGTAAACTGTGCAGCTAATGAAGGCATCAACTCCAGCAGCCATCATTTGCCTACATATGCAGCCAGTAAACCCCCACTCTTGCCAGAACGCTGTGGTCTCTGCACCAGTGTGCCACTGAAACAGAGCCGCGATAATATATGCAACACACCATAACCGGGGGAATTTGGTTTGAAGACAGATTTTTTTTTCGATTTAGTATTTAACTGTTGTTCCGTTTGAAATCGCTGCAGCTGTAATGTTTGACCAAATACGTGTGGTTTTTTTCTCCTAAGCTGGTATTTAATATTAATTTCGCTTTTTTATATTGTTTCCTGACGAGTGAAGCTCTTTGGCAACGTTGAGCAATTTGGATTTTGTTGCTGCTTGAGTTTCTGGCAAAAATGCAATCTTACACATGAATACGGGAGGTGTATTTGCCACGCGTGCAGTTGTGAAAGAATTAGCATTTTTGTTATTGGGTCTTTCGGCAAAGTCACGTAGATAGGTTCAAAGAAAATAACAAAAAATAACAAAAAACTATGACGTTTCTATCGCAACACAAGTGGTCGTCATCAGGAAATGGGAGGTTAGCTTCCAAGGCAAACTGTTTTATCAGGGTTTGAAATGGGCGTAGCCCAAATGTCAGCAGCCAATGATAATGTAAGTGGTGGGCAGTCAACCCGAAGGTGGTTGGTTTTCCACCAATCAGAGGGCTGCCAGGTGAAAATTAGCATGTTAAATAGAGATTAGCATGATAATGAAAGATCGCAGAGCCGCAACGAAGAGGTCGTCGTGCGAAGTGTCTGTGAAAGCGCAAGGTTTGAAATGGGCGTAAAGCACAACTAACAACGGAAGGTGGTAGGATGGGAACATCATAGTTGATAACGTCCTTCCAATGATTACTCAGTTTGTACCCATCTTCTCGGTTGAAATTGTACCTGTGTCTATATATATGGATGGCTTCATGAACGAATCTTTGTTGATAGCCCGTGGGCTTGCAAAGTACCTTCGTCTTAGAGAAATCAATTTGGTGTGAGCCCACCGCATTAAAACAATGATCAACCGCGACCGAGATATTGGTCCTACCGTGTTTCAAATCTTCTTATGTTCACGAATACGGTGCGAAACTGGGGTAAAGTGTGGGCAATCCCACATCTTTCAACACATCTATCCAGCATGGTAGAGTAGGCCAAATACCATCTTTTCTGCCAGCAGTGTGTGAGCATGCAACTACATGGCAGTTACCTTATCGTTGATTCAGAGGCCACTGAGTCCGTGGATACAACACCGCGATCTTGTGGTCGCAGTCAATGCAAGTGACAGCAAGGGCATTGTCGACCCGGCTTGTGTGGGTGGGGTCGTCCTATTCACCAGGCCTGTATTGTGCTTGTACGTTCATGTTAGAAGGTTGCATAGCTGCCATGTGGTGGATGTGTGCTTTCCCCATACCCTGTTGCCGTTTCAGGAGATTGTAAATGATACATCTTCAGTCCTTGAGGCACTCGTTGAGACTTCTTTTGTAGTGATATATTTGTGCCAGGTGATATTGAGGACAATGCACAGGCACTTTATTTAAAAGGCCTGTAGTTTATAACATTCGGACTTTTTTAGTGTCCACGTTTCACAGCAACAGAGAGCAATGGGTGGTATCACCGAACTTAATAGATGCACATACAATTCCTTAAGTGCTGAGTATGGAATGTACATCAGCAACTGGGGCATACAGCAAAGGTTAATTCTGATGTCAGTCCTTGGTGTAGTGTTTCATATTTACCAAAGAGCAGATGCAAATAATGGAAAGTGCATAGCTTAAGCTTCATGATAAAAGTTCAACATTAAAAGTTTTAATCCGCCCTGGTTGGCACGAAGGCAATTGTAAAGCATGCCCTTATTTTGTCCATCTGCTTGTCATGATGCCTCATTAGGTGTGACATTTAACTTCCACACATCAAAAATCCAATGAATTTAAAAATAAGGATGGACTGGGCGAATAGAAATTGAAATAATAATACACATCATTGGACCACCTTTGCCAGTACCAAAATATGTCTGCATTAACCACAATGCTTGTGGTCAGAATGCAAACAAAAAACATACTCTGATAATATATGCATTGTCCTTGAAACTGATTGGTCCACACCATTTTGGTGTTTTCACGTCTTAACACCTGTTTTGTTGCCGGAAAAAAAGGGGAAAAACCTTATTATCATATGTTGGTACTGGCAAAGGAGGTCCAATCGTGTAGATGCTCACCCCGAGCTTTGGTTACTCTGATAGTGCATTATCTTCGGGCTGTACGCCTTTTGGCGTCCTCTGGTCTAACACCGTTTGAGACGAGGCTCAAAAGAAAGCTGTCTCTGGTGTGGACCAATCAGTTTCAAGGACAATGCATTTATTATCAGAGGATGTTTTTTGTTTGCATTCTGACCACAAGTATTTTGGTTAATGCACACATGATTCCTTGTAAAAAGGTTTCAGTTTGGTGTTTTAACGTCTCAAAAAAAGGGGGAAAACCTTATTACAATAAACATATAAACATTCCTCAACTATTCAAGTTTTAAAATGCAAGCACTGTGCCTGTGTCTGCTCGCATGAAAAAAATCGTCTACACCATCCCTCCTCCCTCACTTTTCGGTGCACATGTCTGTTACACGAACTCTTCAGCAAATATAAACTCAGCGTGGCGTGTGCATTTCTCACATTAGTGCAACATCCCAGAGGCTGTGGATCTTTCAGCCTCAGTTTGGCATGTGAAGCGTTAACACTTTTAAAGTGCTACATTAACATGCCACTTTGTGGGGAAGGCCAGCCGTGGTTCTGTGGATAAAATCACGCCTGCCATATCAATGTGGAAAGTCCAATGGTGGCTCAGAGGGGTAAAGAGGAGATGAACACCACCTCCATGCTCATTTGATCAACACAGGACTTTGACTTTTATTTTTTACATCAGAGTAATGCATTTTTTAAAAGTATTCATTCTTAATCCACCAAAGAATGAAGGCCTCGCCAAATCGTGTTAGCCATGATGGGGTTTGACCATACTTCACCACGCTGGTCAGTGCAGGTTGGTTAAAGGTGGGAAGGCACAACCACGGCTGGGAATCGAACTTGCGCAGTCATGTTTATAGCGCAGGAAGCTAACCACTGATCCACCACTCCACCCACAATTAACGTGTTGGATGTTAACGCGTACATTTATACAACTGTACTAAAGTTAGACTTTAGACATTGCAAACCTCAGTCCAGGTAATGTTGTAATGTAACGAGCAATGCAGTGGTGAAATTGAGTTAAATGCATTGGATTGCCCATTTGCCTTCTGCCCCTCACTGGCCCTCAATGCCCCCAGAGCTCAATGAGCCAGGCCACTTAAATGTAAGACACACTGCCCTATTCATCCAGTTTGATATTAATTAAACCACCTTCTCAATTACCCGTTCAATATTCTATCGCACCTTTACTTTGGTCACAGTTATATACATAAGGCATTCGTAAATTACCAGAACACTGGCCACATTTGGAAAATTAAGTTCAAGGACCATGGGAATCAAGGAACGGACGGCATTCCAGACAACATTGTAATGTGAGGCTGATTGCGCTCATTACGATTGAGTTAGGGCAAAAATGCAGTATTTTTTCCATGACCTGCACTGAACCAACACCGTCGTGTCTGGTCGTTATATTTCCACCAATACCTCGGGTTAATCAAGTGAGAGATAGAAATGCATTATTTATGAATGTCCTTATAAGTGCGCGCTGTAGGAAATTGGCATCATACAGGCGGAAATGTATCCCTGTAGAATATTTGCTTCTAAACTTTCGACTCCGTCGTTGCCCCCATCAGCCCTGGTTTTGTACTTCTCACAATTAGCAGACACGTGCAAAGCACAGCGGCTCATTAGCATGTCCACTGATGCCTGCTGCGCGCGGAAGATTTGTTGAATGGACGCATTCATGGATTTAAACCAAGGGCGGCTAAACAACTCAACCCCAAGTCACGCCCCACGTTCCTTGCAGAGGTCGCACCAGGTGAAGCTCATACATTTAATTAGAATTCCGTTATATTTTTTTCTTCATAAAAATGCAACAAGCTTCATTGGCCACAACTGACACGAGTACTGAGAAAACCTGACCTGACCTGACCCTTACGCTTGGGGTCTCTCAGTCATATAACAAAGACGTGTACATTCACAGCATCATAGCTCCCCCACTCCACCAGTCGATTCCCAGGCTCCGTAACACACTGGAGGATGATGGCATACTCAATGTGCCTTTCCTTATGATTATATTTCATCAACAGATAATAGGCGCGAACTGGAGGCAAAATTAACATGCTGATAATTAAAAAAAAGACACCTGCGCTGAACAGCGTGTGGCATCAAATTAAAGAGATTGGAAGCTGGTGCATTGCCCGTAAGCAATAACGCTACTATTATTGATGCATTTTTATTAAAGTTTTGGGTTAAAAGTACTGCGCTTGTATGGTCCTGTCACCGAAATCTCGTTGTACGCACAGAAAAAAAAGATAGCTTTAAAAAATTAACCCGTATTTATCTGACCATGTAAAACTATATTTGCAAATCGCTGTGAGGAATAATAATTAGATTTTCCATATAACACCAAGTGTATACGATAAACTGTGTAAGCATATGGACCTGTCCATACATTTTGTAAATGTTCAATGAAGTGTGCCGTTAAAATGTTCCGATTTTAATATGAATCGTACGGAGTGGTGGAACAGGGGTTTAGCAAGTTGCTCTATGAACCCCGCAACATGAGTTCGATTCCTAGCCATGGCTAACTTTGAGTGCCGGGTGATATACAGTACAAGCAAGTCCTGGAGCCCAGTAGCCCCTATTCACCAACCTGACCAACGTGACAAAAGTATGATCCGCACAGCCCTCATCACCAATACAGCGTGCGCAGATCATCGTTTAGCATTGAACTGGCAAAGGGCTGTAATTTATATATTTCATATAAATCGTGTTGAAACACCATCCATCAACAAATGAGCTATGTTAGACAAGGTGGAATGATGTTGATACTGAGTCCCGTGGCTTTGATGGAAGGTTGCTGTCATGATTTGAAAATATCTGTGCAGCATTTGATGGACATCCACACTAGTTCGCGTAATATGACTAAATAACTGCCATCTCAATCATTTTCAGGATTTTATTCTGAATGACGTAACCAACTTCAGTCGTAACCAACACAAAACAGCACCAATACAACAATTCATTCCCTAGAATCGTGAGCCGAACCCAAGGCTGTGAACTACAATTGCACGTTTATAACGAGGACTCAAATCATAAACACGGACAACAAAGTTGTTTACCTTTGCATCTAACCGCTTTTAGAATGAGTATTTACGAAATTGACTATTTACAAATTTGCTTCACTTTATATTCGATAAGTAACAATGCGGTGTGCTTGATGCTGCTTTGCGCTGCTTTGCATATCAATGGCTTAAGCCGAAATGATCTATAGAATACAGGGCAATGGATACGCAGGGACACATAATTGGGTACGGGCTGTCCCGTTGCTTTGTGCTCAGCGCTAATGAGTATAAGTTAGACAGAGCCCCTACATTGGGCCTGTGCGTGGGTGGAGTTTATATTTATTCATTTACCATTTCACAGTCTTGTCGAGGCATGTTGAATTCGCTGGTCTTGGGCACGTGGCAGCAAACATAGCAACACAGCGGCAGCAGAGCCTGCGATAAATGTCTGCGCGAAACTAACGATCGAAATATTTGTATTTTTTTTTATTAACCATTGCTACAGTCTGCATTATAGACTGCCAGTATACTCACCATACTTAATAACCAGTCTGCATTATAGACTGCCAGTACACTCCGATTAGAACCAAGCTACATTCTACAATAGTGTATTTTAATTGTATTATTTCTATTCCACTTTATTTGTATTATTAATTTTTCAATCTGCGTGACTTTACCGAAAGTACCAAGAATATAAACCAGCGATTGAAATGCAGTGGATGCTGCCCGTGGTATAATTGTGGCAACACTGGAATTGCAATCCAGGTGTCGCCGATTTAATCTCCCTGTAAGGCAATTGAAACAACGCTGCAAGTTTATTAACCACCCCCCAAACTCGCGCATCTCTCAAATCAGCAGCAGACATGGGAACAGCACAGCTCGTTGAGCGTCGGGTCATGCGTGGTTCTCAAACGCTTGGCCAGAGTTGAAGAGAATGCCAAAAATGACCTCCAGAGAGGGCCTTTGTAGCTCCGCCACGTGGGGATCCTTCTGGCAAGCAGTGGTGGGGCGCAAGAAATTTGCGAGGTTGCACCTTTACACGCAATCCCTTGTCAAGCAGAGTTTTTTTGTAGTTTGTTGTACGGTATGTACCCAAGGCAAGCCTCATTGAGCCTCAAGACTCATTTTTCAGAGGGTCCTATGTTGGGATGCTTGGCTAATTTCCATGAACGAGAATTCGGGATGTGGGAGGAAACCGGCATACCCAGAAAGAAAGAAACCCCCACACATGAGAGGGGGGTAACTCCCAAGTTCTACACCGATATATTCAAGAACAAACCCAACATGTAGGTAATGAATCATTTTTTTTTTAAGAACACGGTGCTTCACTGCCATGTATCAGGCCACCACCTCGCACCATCGGTGTGGTTTGTTATTATAACTTGTCAATGAAGCAAGCGGGGAATTGAATTTCCTCAGTGCCTTGTGGCACTGTGAGCGTGGAGATGAGATTGATGGCAATGGGCAGGCAGGCAGATATACGTGGATCTCCGTGAGAATGCGATGGAGCGAAATGCTTGGGCGCGCTTATTTCCCGTCCCTGGGCATGAGTGTGGCTCCATGCCCAGCCGCCTGTGTTCTTTCTTGGGAATTCACGGGATCAATGTGTTCACTTCAGCACGAGTCTGGGGAGCCTCAGCTCCCACACAATTCTTTAGACGTGCACTGATGACGAACAATGGATTCGGCAGAAGTACATCGAGCACGAAAATAATTTTCTGTGAACAGTAGGAATCAGAATTTTTTTTTTAAAGTATACTTAAATGGAACTCAATAAAATGGCTAATGCGGGTTAATTGCTGGCCTACTGCTGTGCGACAGCTGAAAACAAAGCCTTATTATTCACGTGAATTAAGCCGTGAACAATTTGTGAGTTCTCTTCCATTCGTGCCTTCGTCACAAGCAGAAGCCACAAAGTGAAAGTTTCCCCATACAGTACATACTGTATATGCACAGTACATACTGTGTGTACTGTACATACACTGTACGTGCGCGTACTGTATGTGTCCACACTGTACATTGTATACAGTATTTCCAGTATGTATTCATACAGTTTACTATATATACAGTGTGTTTGTTAATTAATATACCAAAAATGAAGTTGAACATTTTTATTTTTATTCGAGATACTGACGTAAATTTGACGTGGATATATGCATTATTGTGGATATGCATTAGGCTTATACGTTTTATGTTGTTGTGATTATATATTGGTACTTTCTGCTGCAGAAGCAACCACATGTTCTAATATAATAAGTCCACCCGCTCACCCGACTTAACACCATTAGATTTTTACCTATGGGGATTTTTTAAAAAGTAAAGTCTACACAAGCAAACCGAGAGACTTTGAAGAACGTAAATATCATATTTATGATGTTGCTGTGTCTTACATCCCTACAGCCGTGTTCACATCGTGTTGTTTTCTCAGAGTTTGAACTCCAAATTAGATTGATTAAATTGAATAATGGATGTCATTTACAAGTTTATCAACAGTTCAGGAACATCTGATCCATACCATGAAAAAAATGAAGTTAAACTTACATCTATTACATGTATTCACGTAAAATTTGCGTCAGTATCTCGAATAGCAATCAAACTATTGAACGTTATATTTCTTATATTTATTTTCGAACGCCCTGTAAATACACACATGCGTGTGTATACTAGAAGGTTATTATGGCTTCATTGCTGCTCCATTCTCATGATTGGACACGTATGAATCCAGGTTTGTCATTGCATTCATTTACTGGTCTTTCACACGTCAATAAGAATTAATCATTGTACGCATGTTTGAAAAAAAAATCTATTAAGTAGCATGTGCTCATTTTCAAAAATGTAATTTCCGATCGGGTTGTGAGATTATGACAACACATTCAACGTAGAATGGCAGGCATTCAATTAAGCAGTGCACGCAATCTCTCCGTTATATATTTTTGTACATCAACCATACCTCTTTTTTTACATTTTCTATCCGTTTTTATTTGTCTTTTTTGTACCATAGATTGGCAGTACCGTTTTACGTAGCTGATGAGTACAGTGTTCATATATATTTTCTAAAACCATGTACTGTATAGCCATGGCAAAACGAGATTTTCCAGAATTTCAGTTGAAACGCAACGTCATTAGAAACATTTAGTGAAGCAAATCGACTTGCCAAAATAAAATCTCAAATTAGGTTTAAGGCCCACAATCTACTACAACAGAAAAGCTGTCGCAGAAATCATGACTTTCCAGTTCATAAAAGTACAAATAAATTAATCCCTTTATTTTTCCAGGAAGGCAATTATTGAGTGTTTAAACATTTTTTTCACAAGTACCCAGTATTTGGGATGTTTGACCAATTTCACAAACACGTGTTTGGAAAACTGATGCATCTGGAGAAGACTTGCACCTTCCATTGAGGTCACACTCAAAAGCTCCACAAATAAATTCACACTTTTGCTGTACTTCCATCTCATGACCACCTTGCAGCCCAAACCTACAATTTGAAGTACTTAAATCCTGCTTAGCTTCAGAGAATAAACATGATTGGGCGCCTTTAGGGTGATTTGTTCTCGGCAATAATGAAAACAATAATACTGGATATGGGATCAGTCGTGTGGATCAAGGGTTTGAGACTCATGTCATAGTACTAAGCCAGCATCTGTGAAATCTTGGTTGTAAGTCAGAGTGAAATATTTGTTAAATAGCGAGTGTGATGGCTTCTGCCCAGTCGACCATGACCGCACATTGCCCCACAGAATTAATCATATTTGCACTTTACTCGAGCATATACCGTAGAGGGGCCACGTTATAGTATAGTTTTAATGGGCATTGTATATATACTGCAATGTCTGCCGCTTCTTGATAACATGCTTTTTGCCACTTGCACAGAGTTAAAGAAGGGAGAAGCAAAGCTGCTTAGCACTAAGACCAACAATACGGGTAACACGACCAGGCCATCCGATGGAAATTTACACAAACCCAATTCATACAATAACAATAATACAAGAAACTTGGGCTAGTATACGCTGTAATCTGTACGCATTATCTATCATTAGAGCTATCAGTAGAGTGTGGATTAGCTGCTAGTGGAATATGCAACGTTCCAGCGACATTTGCTTAGATGCAGCCGCTGGAGGCCAATACTTCAAATGATTTTAATTAGCCTCTGTACCCAGAGAGAACTCGGATCCCCTGTTGTCTTATTATTATGGTCTGTGGTAGGTAATCAGTGCTACACATGCATGGCCGATGGGATGCTGCTAAATAAACTAAATGGGTAATAGGCCAGAGATAGGGAAACAAGTTAATACTGACAGTGTACATTCATATAGAAAATATTCCATTTGCGGAAAGACATTCATTGTAAAATGGTTAGGTTTGTCGTATTATATGGCTGGAAGAGTGACGTAGAAACGTATGTTTAGCGTATTTGGCTGCTACAAATTTTCACATAAGCCACTTCGTTCAGCTATCATTTGTGGTCAGGTCGGTTCTGAAAAAAAAACTGCATAGCTCAGTGGGCCTTACCTGGTAAAACAAGTGAAACATCGTCATGGCTAGCTTGCTGCATTACGTTTTGAGCATCTTGAGCTTGATTACTACCGTACTTACGGCTTGTATCACAGGTTTGATTACTACTAAGCGGCGTGAAGTATCGTGGATTGACAGGGCGCTGTATGTTCTGTTATCTACCGATTAAGGTTATTTTTTTTTGGCTAGCCATGGAACAAAAGACGGTCAGTGCATCGAGCGCTTTCAGATGTGCTTCTGCGGCCGTCTGGAACGTTCTTTCTTCCGACATTCGGAAGCCACAGGGGCTATGAACTTTTACATCTAAGTAAAAAAAAAATTAGGAACTGCTTTTTGTGTTTAGTTTGTTGTCGTTCCTCCGCACCTCCGATTGGCGCGGTTGGCTACGTACGGTGCGAACGAAGTTAAAAAGTACACACGTACTTGGTGTGCTTCGCGTGACTTTTAATGCGTGCGTGTCGTTGAAGCGCACACCTCGTTCGAATCGTAACTTGATTTATTTCCACCTTTTCAGGGCGACCCCTTCCCGTCTGTGGATGGAATTGTTCAAGTGGCCATGTGGGGGCAGCATTGACTGCGAATGAGAGAAAGTCCCAGTTTCTCGAGCTTCTGCCAATGTGGAGAGAGTACAGAAGCAGCATGACCGACAACAAGTTCATAAAGCATCGCTAGCAATTAACGGTACACGAAAGGTTAATCCCAGGAAATGTATTTTAAATGGCCTCTGCAATTGTAATTAAAACGTATATATATTCCATAGCATAATGCAGTGCAGCAATTATGTTATTGCATTTAGCGGTTGCATTAAATGAGAATAATGTATAGAACTGTGTGTGCCATAATGTGTATGCGGAGTAATATTACTAACCAGACACCAATGCCCATTACGACGACATCATTTGTGCTCTATGTGAAAGAAGCTCTGCTTTAATCAATACATGCTTTTCACGGAACATCTTGATAAAGTATTGCTTGAAATCTTGATTCCTATCAACTACATGATACCAATCATGTCTCAAAGATAAGGTTATATCCTACATCCTAAATTGCCCTGCCACTCATGCCGTCTTTTTTTTTCTTTATGGTAAGAGAAGATAAATAGCTATTGTTATTCATATTCTCGGTTCTTTCGGTAAAGTCACGTTGAAGGAAAACAATAAAATATATATAAAACAATACAATTCTCACGACGTTTCGACTGTAACACAAACAGTCATCATCAGGTGTGAAAAACCAACGGCAAGAAGCATTTGAAAGAAGTGGCGGTCTGTATTTATTAATTTATTTTCAAACGTTTGCATTTATTTTTAAAACAGCGTTTGTGTTTATTTATTTAGTAACAAAAACCGTCTAAAAATAAATAAATACAAAACGCTTGAAAAATAAATAAATACAGACCGCCACTTCTTTCAAATGCTTCTTGCCGTTGGTTTTCACACCTGATGATGACTGTTTGTGTTACAGTCGAAACGTCGTGAGAATTTAATTGGTTTTATATATATTTTATTATTTTATTGTTTCCCTTCAACGTGACTTTACCGAAAGAACCAAGAATATGAATCACTGCGGTCACGAAAGCTTTAAATCAAAATGTATTGTTATTCATTTAAGTTGCATGCTTAAATTAAGTTATACATACACCACTAAGTGAATCACTGCCCATTTTGAGCAAAATCATATAAAAAGTGATTTCCTGATTACAGCCCTGAGCCAGTGATGAACAATCCTCATTCCTATGGTGGGGGTGAGTCCATTCGTTGGACAATCACTGTTGATGTCTCCAGAACGTGGTAGTTATTTTGTTTTATTAACATCGGAAGGATGATAGGTTGAGGCAACACTAACTAGGATTTGAACTTGCATTCTTCCAATCGCAAGCTGCTCGCTCTACCGTTGATCTAGTTAAATGTATCAAACAGTAAAACCATTTATTTTATTGATTCATGAGCTGTACTACTTTATAGGATGATTGATATATACATTAAAAAATCATTATCAAGTCCCTGTCCCTGGCAGAAGGATTTAACATTTTTGTTGCTATCGCAGTATACACTGTAGTGATAACACATATATCACCAAACATATATACACGTGCACGCATATAACACAACTGTCAAACATTTCAGCTTTGTGCTCGGCTTGATGCACACAGCAAGCCAACATCGAGTTGGTGAATGCCTAATAACTGAAGGTACTGCAAATGACCAAAGCGGTTTGTGTCAACAAGAGGGACTCTGAGCAGTGTCATCACCATCATAACCTCTCGCTGTGCTCGTTCTTAAGACGAAAGGTTTGAAAACGAAAAAAAAACAGTTTACATCACAAGTCCAAGCTGGACAAGGCTGAGCATGCACTGTTGGCAAATCAACTAAGAACGCCAGTTTATCTGCACAGGCTGTTGAGGCAAGCACTGTTAGTATCTATTTACAGGCAAGGTCAACCTTGCCTGTACATTGGGCATGTTAAATAAACCAGGTGATGTATTCTTTATCCGAGTCAACTTAGGCGAGCCCCAGCGCAGGTTAAGATTCAGATACCTATTGTTAAACTGGGGTTGCGTAAGACAAGGGTTGGAAGCAGTCACTGGGTTTGCAGTGCAATGTACTATTCCATATCTGCCCATTTAACACAACTTAATCATTAACCGCCATATTTGTCTCTTCACATGAGACAAATACGGGAAGGAGACAGATTGTCTGCACATTTATGTTTTTATATTCTCCACGAAAGCAACTAATGATTATTTTGTGTTATGTAATTTATAATTATGTCTAGAACTAAGACCTATATCGAACGACATTGGTTCAAGCAAGCCTGATTTTGCTGATGAGTTACTCAACGTCGAAACGGGTCTAAAGTTGGCTTGTATTTCAATAAATACTGACGAAAAATGCACTCCCAAAAGATTATGTCTTATGGAATGTGTTTAAAAAATGCGTATCTTGTTTTATGTGGAGAAACAAATATGGGAAGGAAGCACATTGTCTCTTCATGCATTTTGTTTTTTTTATTTAAGTGGTAGATTGAAGCCGTTTACTGCATACTGATTTTGTACGAAAAAAATCAGAAATTTTACAAAACAGTACGCTTAGCTTGGAAAAGGAATATTCTGTGAAAAAAGGTTTTAAGGATCGACAGCATACCAATTAAATTGGCAGGATTGGCAAACATTGTATCCACAATTCCCCCGATACCTTCATTAAGGACAAAGATTCCTCCTATAGCCTAAACAGACTTTCGTTGCAAGTTCTGTTAGCAAGCACCTATGAAGGCCGGCACAGCACACCAGGCGATGGGTGATCAGCACCACGCCCGGCCTCCTTTGCCTTCCGAGTTACAATGTTTACATATCAAACCAGGTACTCATTTGAGGCTGTCAACCGAACGGAGGCCCAGGACCGGTTCAGATAATTACGTATCAACTGGTGCTGGCCGTGAGCAAGAATCAAACTCGAGTTACCAGGTTCGTAGCGCAGCGTGCTAACCACTGCTCTCCCAATACCCACAGCACATGCTCACACACAAACACACAGACACACACCGGCGCAGGGCAAATATATGTGCAGGATGACATGGATGTTAAGTAATGACACGCGGAATTTTTTAATTGTTTAATTACAGTACTTAATTTCTTAATCTCCGTGAAAAAAAATGTGGAATGCTGCACAGCATGCTGGGAATATATGTGGCGCTCCATACACCCGACTACCAAGACAATACCGAGTGTCTAAGCCATTGATGATGGACTAATTGCTCTGTCCACCAGTGACAGCAAAAATCCCACGGTGGTCTTTCAGGAGGAAAGCATTATGTACGTGTCATCGGCAAATTAACCACCTGCTAGAGGAAATATCACGGGTACAAAATGCCCCCCCCCCCCCCATTTTTAGTAAATAAGCTGAGAATTTATTTAATACGAAGAATATTTTGTATTAATTATTTAACGTTCACATAATTTTGAACTCGGTTTTAATCATTCTCATGAAGCATATGCGTGTAATTGTAATTCTGCTCAAGGTATGTTACTATGAACGTAAGGTTATTTTTTGCAATGACAAAAAACACTCAACGCGTGCCAAATATGTGCATGCAAAGGTGCAGCCCTGCAAGTGCTTGCTCATGGCACTGCTGGTGGAAGGACCTCCACTCGAGGGAGTTCTAGAAATCCCCTATAGAGGGCACTTAGCCTTCGCTCCCATGCTGGCCAAACGTCTTGTTAAAGGTGGCAGTAATCACACTTTTCCCCACCGCACACGACCTGTCGATCGACTAACTACGGGGAACCCATTTATACTGCTGGGGGGGGGGGTGGGGTGGAATTTCAGAATAGCAACATATGTGCGTGTGTTTAGTTTGTTGTGTTGTCCTTCCCCCCGCACCTCCGATTAACATGGTTGGCTACGTACGGTGCGAAAGAAGTTCAACATACAGACACACGCTAAAAAGCATTTCTTTTTGAGAGCCTGCAAACATGTTATGTTTGACAACTGCGCGATATAATTTATGCACATCTCCCATGCATTCAAAACGTATCTATTTTAACCAGGTTCGTTTGTGCACAATTACTGCATTACTTAATTATCAATCCTGTTACCTAGCTATAATAATAATTGAAATTTATAAAACTCCCTTAAACAATCGTTTCAGAGCGCTAGCTATGTACCTTTAGCGAGGACTTCTCATCATTGCTTTAAAAAAAAACAATGAAATGAGCAGAGTGTTTAAGCGGGGAGCACGTAAGGGTTTTTTTTTGGCTTTCAACTTTGTCTCTTTTCATGGCCCCTTTATATTCTGCCCTTCAATTTAATGCAAGTAAGCCCGATGTGCTTGCTTAACACCGCTGAAAAGGTCTCTGTAATTAAACAAAGATCACCGACTGTCATTCATATTATATTTAGCTCTTGCATTGGGTCTAGAAAAAAAAACACAAATAACTTAAAATCTTCAATTTATAACAAAAAAAACCCGACTGCAATTACATGTAATTAGTGATTGATTGGTGTGGGAATGTGTATTTGTGAACTTAACATGCCATCCAAGGGATGCATTATTTATAATGAACTTATAATGCATTACCCGGGAGGGTGACACCGGGGTGAAATTGGTAATGATATAACAACCCTCCAATCCGGAGGTTAATATAAAGATTTTTTTACCTAAATCAAGTTAATTAACTGCATGACATTTATCAGCAAAATGTATTTGTAAGTGTTTAATCATTACAAGTAAATATGTCATCTTGACGAGGATTAGGATTTGCATTTAGAAAATAAATGGGAGAGAATTTCCGAGCAAGCGTTTTCCAAGACAAAGAACACCGTTATTTACCACGGGCAAGAGTGGCGGGGATTTACACAAATGATGATGAAGACGATGAAGACGATGAAGACGATGTGGGGACGAGAAGGGGACGAGAAGGGGACAGACACATTTAGCGCACAACTCGCTTTGGGCTAACAACAGAAGAGTCCCAGGAAGGAGGCGGCGTCAACAGGCAGCTTTCAACGCCAGAAACTGGTACTTGTCCCTCTTCTTAAGACATTTGATCTCAACAGGGCCTAAAGGGTATCTAGAAACATTAGCAACATAATACCTTTATTGTCTACAAATAGGGTTTATTTTTTGATAGCACGATCTTAAACATGCAGCAGCTATCATTATATAGAGGAATGGCCTTGCCTTCTCGGGTGAAGCCAATTCACACGCAAAAAAAAGGCATATGAGGCAGAATTACGAATTAATGAATTAAGCAACTGGGAGCAATGAAGCTCAAAATTATGCACGTATGTTTTATGAATAGCTAACCGCTTCTGAGGAGGCAGTTACAATAACGCTCAACGACCCTGCCTTCCGGCCTCTGAAATAGATGCTTGGTTTCTTATTTTCAAAGGGATGTTGCCAATCGTATAATGTACTTGCAATTCAGAGGTTGCTGGTTAAATCTCTCGGCGCGGTGATTCAAACAATGGAGAAAGTTTCTTAAATCGCCCCGCACTGCCTCTCTCTCCACCCAGCAGTATAAACGGAGTATAAACACATCAATCAATCAGCAGGTCATGTGTGGCAGGCTTAAGCGTGGGTAGCCCCATCTCTTCCAAGATGTCTGGCCAGTGTTGAAGAGTAGGCCGAATGCCCTCTCGAGGGGCCCTCTCGAGCAAACAATAACAGGGCCTCGCCCCAATTTTAAAGAGGGCTCCTCATACTGAGATTAACACTTGAGCGGAACAAACAAAAATTCAGTACTGAGTAGAGAAGAGTGCAGACTAACTGAAGTCTTCCCTTGAAGATTGTATATGTGCTTGTGGCCAATCCAAAACGTAATGGATGGCAATAATCAAACTGCTCTAGGTTTGGAGGACTTTCTTTAGAATGGCTGGTAGATGGGGAACCTGTAATACTCTGGGGAAACTTAAGCCTCGTGTCAATATGCTGGCATGTGAACTGGAGCGTCTGGCTGTGTTGTGTGTAAAGAGGCTCAGAGCTAAGACGCAACTCAACGTCCCCACTATTGACCACTGGAGGTGCAACCTCTTTCCGTGATAGATCGACAGTGGCTGAGTGAACATGCCAGTACGGGGAGGCATGTTTATTGCTTTAAGAAAAAAAAGTACATATAATAAAAATGCCAGTACCGCAGCAGCGCTTGCTAAATAAACTAATGGTGAACACTATGGTTTATTGAATTATATGCCTATTTCGTGGAAGCGTGCTCGTTGTAAAACTATGCAAATGCTGTATCCACCCAGTGAACAGGTGTAATGACAAGGTGATACCTGTCGGCCGGGAGTGGTAATTGCAATTATGGGTGCGTTTACTTAATGCCTTATTTTAAGGGGGCATATCTGGGGTAAAGGTGAAAGGCGGAGTCAGTCGAGAAGCTCCGGGAACCGGCTCGAGGGTTCTGGAAGGGGGCGTGGCCAGAGGTGGAGCTTGGCCGCACCGGGGCAGATATAAGGAGGACCGAACCAGAGGCTCGAGGCTGTTTGGAGTCCTGGGTCCTGGCTGCGTTGGTGCCCGCCGTCATCTCTTCGTTCTCCGACTACGTGGCTGATCTGCTGCGAGGCCCTCTCCGCCACTGTCGCTCCGCTAGTCAGACAGCTACGTAGTTGTATGCCGGCGGTGGGGCTGTGAGTGTTAGGATCGCATATGTGTAGCTGTGTTACATAACGTATCGCCCAGTGTGCTCTGAATAAATAAGAAGCCTTCTACTCTACGCGTCTCAGAAGTCGCTCACTGCACATGTAACGTTGGCATGTGGCTGGAACCGCTGGCCCAAACGCTCCTGCAATGTTGTCTGCAATGGCCCATGTTTACTGGATAGAGTTGTGGGGCAAGCTTACTTTGAGACTGGATACTTTATTCTTTGTCATCATCATTATCGGAAGCAGTAGATAGTTACAGGCTATTTAAATAATCTTCAGAAGTTGAATAAAATGTTTTATAGGCAATGATGAGGGTGGTCGGCTGGAATGTAACACCAGAAGTAATGGTAATATCGTTCATTCAAAGCCAGGCATTTTTATTCATGTTTTGAGCATTAACAACAGCAGCCCTTGATGATCTGAAACAATAATAATTTCCAGCAAAATTTGTCAGCATTATGCACGCTTGAAATTACATTGAGAGATAGAAAAATGAACACATGGGTTAGAGAACATATGCAGGTTAATGACATCGTTCAAACTATTAAGAGAAATAAGTGGGCCTTGACAGGACATGCCACCAGAAGGGATGTTGGCAGATGGTCAAAAATAATAACGGCGTGGCAGCCAAGAAACGGATCACATCCGAGATGGGCGTCCATCGAGGAGATGGAGTGATGAAATCAGCTCGTGTACAGGTGCTATGAAAATTATTACATCTCAGGGGATGTAATAGTTGAGTGGAGCAATATTGTAGGGGCTAGCACGCTGCGCTACGAATCCGGCGACCGGAGTTTGATTCCCACTCACGGTCAACACCAACAATTATCTGAACCGGTTCTGGGCCTCCCCTAGGTCGACTAGGCCTCAAATTAATATCTGGATCGGTGGGAAAACATTGCTTCTAGGGAGGCAATGGGTGAGGTGTTGGCCACCCATCCACTCGTATGGCGTTCCATCCTTCAGAGGTACTCGCTAACAACACTTACCCCAACAGTCTGCTAAAGGCTATACCGGGGATCTTTGTCTTTGTTATTACATCTCAGGATCGTCAGAATTGGCGGCAACTTCGGAAGGCCTTCATCCTGCAGTGGACCGAACAAGGCTGATGATGACGATCTTTTGTCAAGGATGGTCAACACACTGGTCGTCCTTCGACATGCGTGGACTGCTTTACAAGGGGAGCTGAAATGGAATGTACTGTAATTCAGTTCACGGTAGACGCTGCTGTCGTGTGTGATGCCCAGGAATGACTTTGAGAGGAACACATGCAGATCTCATGGCTTGGCAGCATTCATCAATGCCAGGGAAAGTTCTTCCACATTCTGTCTCGGAACCAAAGTTAATTTTGAACATCAAAGCTATGTTCATTTGTAAAAATAAAAAAAAATCGGCTAGTGACTTTGTGACTATTTTTGTTCAGTTAGAGGTTATGCACTGGTCCAGGGCCACGGTGCTCAAGGTTTTGTGTTTCTCTCCATTTGTATTTCAATGATGTCTGGTTGTGTTGTTGTTGTTGTTTGCCATCGTTATGCGTTGCTGTACCTTTGTCGTCTTCTCCTTCTCATAGTCCCTTAGCCATTTAGGCTCCTGGGGGAGGGCCATTTCCTTCACCGATATCTCCTTGCAGTATTCTCTCCACTTCTCTGCCCGTCACTGCATCTTTCAACTGAGGTAATTGATGTTTGCACACTTGTCACTTTGTTTTCTGAGACTGATACACAACTTGTACAAAGACGAATGATTTGTCTAGAATGTGCAATGTCCCTGGCTGCTTGTAGTCAAGTTTTGAGGATTTAAATCTATACATGAAAAAAACAGCAACATTAATATGCGTATGGTAACTGGTAATGTACTAAATGAACATGTATACTATCATCTGTATGCAAGTACAAATGTTTTGAAGCCATTCTGGGGGATAATTCTGCAGAATAAATGTAAAGAATGACATGGTGTGACAGAGTATGAACGTTTTTGTTGTGATAGTATGTAAATCTCTAACCAAATTACGTGCCGTTATATCATACTACGATTATAATAATCGATGCCTCGAGTTTCCTGGCTGGCTGCTGGCTGGGCTCCTCTCCATCCCAAAAGTAACTCTGTTGTTGTTAGTGGCTGCTGAGGGCCGTTGCCATCGAAACTAGCTGCGTAACTGGCTAAACGTGATTATCCATGTTACAAATAAACAGTGACTTGAAATAGCAGAAACATTTGAAGACGTAGTAGTAATAATAATAGATAGATAGCAACACCAAATAGGTGGGGGCAATGAAAACGTAAAACTGACCACGGTTCATAATAATTTGCTTTTACATTTAAATTTGTGCTTCTATTATTGTAATTCCGTCAGCAGAATAGAATTTGAATCCTTCGAAAATATAATAAAAACCTCACAAGACATTATCTTGGTACTTTATTACTGAAAAGAGCAGATTAGCAGTGCTCCAAGTACAGGATTGTGAGAAGAGTATAATAATTACAGCTCTCTCTTATTTCTATTTGCAGAGCATCAGGTTCTCTACGAGTTGGTGTGTATGTTGAACTTCTTTAGCACCTTACTTAGCTATACAGTTAGTTTAAAAAAGCAGACTCACAAACTGGTACATCCTTTAATGCACTCTATATATTTAATGGCATATTGCACGCGACTCAGTGCAGCCTACAGTACATGTAGTTGGAGTAGTTAAGTTCAATTAAAAATTTATTAAAATGTAGCGAGACAGAGAGGTGAGATAAGTGCTTTTAAAAATGTGACAATACCGAGGTGATTGATGTTGATTCATGATTTTTCGCATGCTACCAACCAGCGCTGTCACAACTCACTATTCAAAACTCATAATTTAGCAGAAAAAAAGGTGAAATTTTGATTTGCAACCATAAATAATTCCATCAGAAGAAATTAGAAGATGCATCAATCAAGTTTGAATCGACATACAGGTACCGTGACATATTGATTAACGAGTATAATCTTAATAAGATTTTATGAGGAAGGAAAAGAGAAACATAACATTAATTTATTAAAAATATGTATACATTTATAAAACTTCAAATTTTATTGATGCTACGGTATGATACATTTTTTTTTATCATATCCTCTTGCTGCAGTCATAATCATTTAATAAATGTTGGATGACTGGGCCTCAATGGTAAGCATGGTACCTTTGAAGCTACATGGCTGAAGACTCTAATATTCAATTAATACATAATCAAGGTCAAGAGGTCATCACGACCAATGTCTATGATTCCATCACTCGTGATCATTACTTCCGACCGAGCCAACTTCTCTGGCTCTGTCCATCTGCACACAAAGATAAAGACAAAGATCCCCTGCATAGCCTTTAATAGACTGTTGGGGCAAGCGTTGTTAGCGAGCGCCTATGAAGGCCAGAACGGTACACGAGGGGGTGGGTGGCAGCACCATGCCCGACCACATTTATCTCCCTAGTGCCGATGTTTACACACGTCAGGTAGTCATTTTAGGCTGAGTCGATCTAGGGGAGGCCCAAGACCGGTTCAGATATTCGTCACTGGTGTTGGCTGTGAGCCGAAATTGAACCTGGGTCGCCAGGTTCTTAGGCAACAGGTTCTTAGGCGCAGCGTGCTTACTGCTACACAATCGCTCCCCATCGCCACACGAACACAAACATACACACTGATGAGTATGGCAGTGGCTCAGCCTTCTCTTGAGGCGCTGAGTGTAGCAATAAGCCCAAAATGCCTCTTCGCTACTTAAAAACAATGATGATAACGATAATTGTAGTTCTGGCTATGGCGATAAAGGAATGTGGCAATGCTAATGTGAAACGATGATGATAGATGAAGATGATGATTGTAAAGACAAACAAATGAGGACGATGATGTTGCTGCTGCTCACCACCAGGCAAACATGCTCAAGAGTTTGCACAGAATGGGCCCACCATGCCCTCTCAGTGCCCCCTGTGCAAGCGGCACCTTCGAAGGCGTTGCTTTTGCCACAATTTCTGTGAAATCAGCCACCATTTTGCAACAACAACAAAAAAGTGGCAGAGTGACAGCCAGAATAGCCACATGGCTTGGGCCACAACACTCAATGCTGATCATGTATCGCAACCGCTTGGGGAAACTTCTTAAAATTAAAGTACCAGAACATCTCAAAGATTCATAAAAAAAACAAGTCGTTTTTCAAAAATGTAGTGTGCGCTTTGTGCATAATGTGAAATAGCACTTTAATTTAAGGCAACCGATATTCATGGTGAATGAAAGGGAAGGGATGTACATCATGATTACACACCCCTTGCACTTTTGTCCCCATCGCTTAATGACATTGCACTTTCAACGAGCTCTGTTCGTGCAATTATAACTCGGGTGTAGTGTCCAACAGAGAGAACTTGGCACGCCACGCGATTCATTCTTGAAGACATCGCAATAACTCTCATCTTTTATAACTTTACTGGTGCTAAATTTTGATTTAAAGCTTTCGTGACTGCAGGGATTCATATTTTTGGTTCTTTCGGTAAAGTCACGTGGTGCTGTTTTTTTTTCTGGCTTCTCTGGAACAGTAGTTTGGGAGGTTGGGCCTTTGCTCTGCAAATGTGATAAATAAAAGAAACTAAACTTGTGAATATGTAATTCAGTGGCTGTTAAATATTAAACATAGAGGTGACTTGAACATCTTTTAACCACGTGCTTTCACAGCTGCTAACAGATATTAACGATGCCTGCTTCAATTGCATTTAAACATTCTACAGGGTGGTTCAGATGTCTTGTGACCCCCCATTGAATCCTCTAAAACTTAGCATATATATTCAAGTATGGTTTATTTAAAACAGAAATGAATATGCAAAGGAAAACAACGTGAGGTTGTCAATTAATTGGGGGGGGGGGGGTCACAAGACATCTGGACCATCATGTACAATCATAATACAGGGTTTAACATGTAGGCTTTCGCGACCAATATTATTCATAATAAAGGTTTTTGGGTTAGATCGCGTTTATTTATAAATGTGTCGTAACCATCCACCACCCAACACGGCCAATTAGCAAAAAAGTGTCACGTTGACAAAAGAGGAGGGTTACGACACATTTATAAATAACCCAAAAACCTTTATTATGAATAATACAGGGTGTTTCAAAAAGATGGACCTGATTTGAAATCGCTATATCTTTGAAACTGGGTCCATCTGTTTTGAAACACCCTGTATAGCAACACCGCTGTTCAATGCACTATATTGATTCAGTTTGTACTGTAGTTGATGGGTATGTAAGTGGAAGAGAAAATGTATCCTCCCGACTGCAGTCTAGTGTTAAATACAAATCTAAATAATCCAGTACTGGATTAAGGCCTTGTTATGCCATATTTTATGTATGTTGAACTTCTTTCGCACCATACGCAGCCAACCGTGCTAATCGGAGGTGGACATGGGGTCAGTGAGGGTTGGCAGAAGGTGAGATCCAGAACTGTCTCTCGCCACTGATGTTGGCCATGACCGTTAGTCAAACTCAAGTTGCCAGGTTCATAGCGCAATGCGCCAGCGGTTCCACTCCTCGCTAATGCAGCGTACAGCTCATGCAATTGCGATTTCACATTTGTGGAGACATTCAGGGGTGTCCTCTCCATCATCTGAGTGTCAAATGGGCTGAGGGCACCGATGTATGGCATTCTACATCCTGTATTGATATTTGGTAGATTATCAACAAACTAGTGCCATGGCAACCCCCTCCCCCGCTCCTCAAAACATACCACAAACATTGAATGTATTAATTTAACCAGAGATGAGAACACAAGTCATTGAAACCCTTTTTCAAAGCTGTTATTAAAAAGACAACTGGTTATGAAGGCCAACGTGGTTTACCACATTATCTCTCGCCAATACAAGGCACAGTAATGTACATACGAGCACACAGTGCGTACAGGTACGCATGAGGCATCATCAGATGGGAGACGATCTGTTATTGTGGCTATCAGAGTATTGGCAAATGCTTGTGATATAGATGCTGAGACCTCAAGATGGAAGGTGGAATTGCAATCATGGTACATCTGTCCTGCTCCCTATTCACGTCACAAGCACATTTGTAAAATGTTTGTATTCGCGTTACGAGAGATGGCTCAAGGTGACGGGGTGCATTAGGAGGAGAAGTGAGGGGTTCAGTGGTTGAGAGGTCTACATCTATAGCCTACTCCCCCTCCCTCCCCTCCCCGTCCATTTAATCGTACGGGAAAAATACTGTGAAAAAAATATGGATCAAACCGTATAATAACTCTTGATGTAAGATCCGCTTGATGTGCTCCCCAACGAAAGTAACGTTTCAAAGGCTCGCGAGGTAAGCACGGAAAAGGCTTAAACAATAAGCACAAAAGAAGAAAGGAGCGTAGGAAGAACTCGCAAAAAATATTCTATTCCCTGCGTGCAGGAACGTATTTTTGCGCAAACACCAAGACGGAGAAGGCAGATGTATTACAATGGGGCAGGGGGGGAGGGGAAATAGTGTTTAATATTGTGATTAACACTGACATAGGAAATTATCTCTAAAAGTTTCGAAGACATTTTACACTAAAAAATTAATGGGAACAGATTAACATTGCACGATATTCACGTACGTTAAGCACCGCAGTGGGGTAAGATAGAAACATAAAAGGAGTGACATGGAAAGTGCACAAGCTTTACGGCTTTGCCTCAATAACAGACATGATCAGGATGCAATTTTTATGTAGGATTTGATACAAACAAGTGCCAATTGAAGGTGGAATATTTTGCATCAAGGCTGATTTTTTTTTTGCTCACAAAAGTCTGAACATTATTCCAACATTATTTTACAACCAAATAAACCACGCAGGCACAGGACAAGTAGATTTTTTTTTATGGCGGGCGAGAGGCGAAGCGTGGATGGAGGAAAGTTTCATTCGGTAAAATGTAAAAAGTACAGACTTAAATCAATGCTTTGAAAAACACGAAGCTGATGCACGCACCCAAGTAACCTTCACTTTTCAACCTTGTCAGGCTGGGTAAAAGATGTCTTCTTAAGCAGGTTACCATCATTGCGCATGCATAACATCCTTATTTGCTGGGCCATTTGCCAGGCAGAAAGAATTGGTATTGCATTAATGTTCATGATGAAAATGTTGGCATCCTGCCAACGTGTAAGTTTATATCAAATGTTTATTATGCATGGAACTACTGCCGGGGGTGGATGTCATAGTCGGGGGTTCGTTTGGGGATTGCGTGGAAGTGTCCCGCTAGCTCCCATCATTCCCATCCCACCTTTGTTGTCTTCTGGTCGCCCCCATTATCCCGGATGTTTATAACCACTCGACCCACGTCACTTTTCTGCACACCTGCACTGCGCGGCTCACCATAGATGCCAGAGCCTTCTAAGAGATGTTCTCTGTGGGGGCACCTTGATCGTTAGCGGGTTTATTACCTTGCTCTGCATACGCGCCGCTTGCATGAGACGTGTGGGAAAACGTCTGAAAGGAAAGTCACATTATGAATGAAATAAATTTACTCTTTGATTTAATTTGCTACGCAACACTATTAGGATTTGTAATGCGTTAGCGAGGATCCGAAGAAAGCTTTGTATGATTTATATACGTAAAATTATTACATCGCAAGATCTGGCGAGATGGCGGTGTTTTGAAGGGACTTCTTCTAGCAGTGGATTGGCCAATGCTGCTGCCGCTAATGATGATGGGTGATGCATAAAATGGGTGGAATATTTTAAGAATGGGATGATATAAGTTTACAGTCACACTTCCAAGTTTATTTTACAGAGGAGTTACACGTAGAATAATTACGTGCATTTTAACTCACACTAGTAAAAAAAAACTGCCACTTTTTTCAAAATTTTCTTGCTGTGGTTTTCACACCTGATGATGATTGCTTGTGTTGCAGTCGAAACGTCGTGATAATTGTATTTTATATTTTTTTATCATTTTATTGTTTGCCTTCTACGTGACTTTACCGAAAGAACCAAGAATGTGAATCCCTGCAGTCACGAAAGCTTTAAATCAAAATCACAACTAGTTGTTAAATGCGAGGCTTTAGTCCAGGGGTCGGCAACCAAAACAACAAGAAGAGCCATTTTTTTCGAATTCAGTAAAACACTCAATACTTTCAGAGCCGCAATGCACGGTGGTGAATACAAGACGGTGGTGGTCCTTAATAAATGACGTCACGAAGCAGCCCTTAAAGAGCCGCATGCTACTCCAGAGCCGCAGCTTGCCGAAACCTGCCCATGGTGAACTAGACTCTCATGGTGAACTAGACTCCCATGGTGAACTAGACTCCCATGGTGAACTAGACTCTCATGGTGAACTAGACTCTCATGGTGAACTAGACTCCCATGGTGAACTAGACTCCCATGGTGAACTAGACTCCCTTGGTGAACTAGACTCCCATGGTGAACTAGACTCTCATGGTGAACTAGACTCCCATGGTGAACTAGACTCTCATGGTGAACTAGACTCCCATTGTGAACTAGACTCCCATGGTGAACTAGACTCTCATGGTGAACTAGACTCTCATGTTGAACTAGACTCCCATGGTTAACTAGACTCCCATGGTGAACTAGACTCTCATGGTGAACTAGACTCTCATGGTGAACTAGACTCCCAGGGTGAACTAGACTCCCATTGTGAACTAGACTCCCATGGTGAACTAGACTCCCATGGTGAACTAGACTCTCATGGTGAACTAGACTCCCATTGTGAACTAGACTCCCATGGTAAACTAGACTCCCATGGTGAACTAGACTCTCATGGTGAACTAGACTCTCATGGTGAACTAGACTCGAATTGTGAACTAAACTCCCATGGTGAACTAGACTCCCATGGTGAACTAGACTCCCATGGTGAACTAGACTCCCATGGTGAACTAGACTTCCATGGTGAACTAGACTCTCATGGTGAACTAGACTCTCATGGTGAACTAGACTCCCATTGTGAACTAGACTCCCATGGTGAACTAGACTCCCATGGTGAACTAGACACCCATTGTGAACTAGACTCTCATGGTGAACTAGACTCTCATGGTGAACTAGACTCTCATGGTGAACTATACTTCCATGGTAAACTAGACTCCCATGGTGAACTAGACTCCCACGGTGAACTAGACTCCCATGGTGAACTAGACTTCCATGGTAAACTAGACTCTCATGGTGAACTAGACTCTCATGGTGAACTAGACTTCCATGGTAAACTAGACTCTCATGGTGAACTAGACTCCCATGGTGAACTAGACTCCCATGGTGAACTAGACTCCCACGGTGAACTAGGCTCCCATTGTAAAGTTGACTTCCATGGTAAACTGGGCTTCCATGGTGAACTAGACTCCTATGGTCAGGGATTGGCAACCAACATAACAAGACGAGTCATTTTTTTCGAATTCAGTAAAATGCTCATATTTTAAGAGCCGCAAAGAAGTCCTTGAAGAGCCGCATGCGGCTGCAGAACCCCAGGTTGCCGACCTATGCTATAGACTGAACTGAGCACAAGGAAGGTGCAAAATGTATGAGTAATATGTTATCACGTACAGTCCAGACTGGAACAAGTGGTGCCACTCGAATCACAGCGGTTCTTTCATTGGCATTAACTTTAACATAATAATGTAATGATTAGTTTAATATTGCGTCATTCATGAAAATTGCATCTCACAATCGCCGAGGAACCACATACCCAAGCTGGAAGGCTGGCAGGTGGTGAGGCGGCACCAACAATTGCTCTGCAGTTCTCTATTCATCAAGATGTTTTCAGCCAATGTGTGAGCGTTTATTATACACGTACGAGGAAACCAGAGGCCCCGGAATGAAACCCATGCATGTGAGGGGGCAACACTCTATCCCATACAGAAGGGGCGGATAATATCAGTCCACGCTTTGCCGCACTGGATTCCGCTGGCAAGCGAGTGTATTGCACCTCAATAACCACAGAACGCGAGTCTAATAACATTTGGTCATGTGTGTGATCCACCAGCTCTTGCCTGCACAGCGGGGGATAACCACCGCTCGGCTATATTTTCGCTCAAGCTCATGGGGTATGGCACTTAGAAAAAAATATCCCCGTACAAGTTCTACGTGGATGGAAAGTGCAGAAATATTTATTTTGCACAAAAAAGCATTCACTTTGGGGCAGGGAGCATGGTAAATGCCACGTTCAATGTGCCCTTTCAAAGATTTTTCAAAAAAATAAGTTGTGATTGGGTGGAATGCCCGATCATAACATTCATAGCATACATTTACATTGTGTGTTGAGTCAGCCTTGAGCAACATATGAAACAGAACAATTGGGAAAACGTGCAGGCACTTCAGCTTAATATTCTCTTCATAAACGCTTGCCAAAGCGAAGGGGTCGGTCAGTGGTCATGGTTTTTCAAGGTGTGTTGACTATGATGAATACGTGGACGGGCTTAAATATTGATGTTTATTTCATTGCTCTCCTAAATGTGCTGCCATGACCAGAGCACAAGCCAAGAGGATGCCACTACCAGAAAAGTCTTCATTCTAGGACGAGATTTTCCACACGTGTTACTCTTATTTTTGTACAACATAAAAAACCTGCCATCTACCTCCACCTCAAAATGATATTTATAATTATATTCTTAGTTCTTTCGGTAAAGTCACGTTGAAGGGAAACAACAAAATAATAAAATATATAAAATAATAAAAATTCTCACGACGTTTCGACCATAACACAAACGGTCGTCTTGTGTGAAGACGACCGTTTGTGTTATGGTCGAAACGTCGTGAGAATTTTTATTGTTATATATATTTTATTATTTTGTTGTTTCCCTTCAACGTGACTTTACCGAAAGAGCTAAGAATATGAATTACTGCAGTCACGAAAGCTTTAAATCAAAAGACATTTATAATTGTTTAGTGCAGCAGGCCTATTGGCCTTCTAGGATAGGGGTTGGTGTGAATTGGGTTTAGGTGAATTAATTATCAGTAGTTGCAGGAGAAATGCCATAATTATCAACAACATCTTCACTTACCATTATATTAAACGTTGTCTTCGTCATTATTGGCATGTGAGTGTGGTGGTGTTCGCATGCAACATGGACAGAGCCCGAATGTTCAGCTTTAGTCCGTTTGGAGGGCAACAATGTGGCATCAGTGGCATGGCCCAGATTCCCCCCAGGCGACTGACTGGCTCTGAATTATTTCGCGGATTAGGCTACACTCATTATAGACAGCAAAAAATAGGTCACAAACACAGAGTGCAGTTCGTAAATTAGGCAAGTGAAAACTGAACTAGTCTGGTATGTATGTTGAACTTATTTTGCACCGTACGTAGCCAACCATGCTAACCGGCAGTGTTCGTCTATTCAAGGGCGCAAACCTTAGCCTGGTTTTGACCTTCATCAGCAGATTCAGGCCAGATCATGACCTTAATAAACTTCACAACAAACGTTGCAATGAAAATAATAATAATACGAATAGAGATTGGATGATGCACATAAGGGAGACAGTATGGTTTCAGATATCAATGAGTCAGCCTGGAGCCATGTCTGAGTGTGTGTGTGGTTGCCGTTTATCTTGGAAAGTATGTACTATATGTATGTTGAACTTCTTTTGCACTGTACGAAGCCAACCGAGAGAGACCGAATCCGTGAAACATGGAGGCATTATGCATGCCCGGGCCTCATGGACTCAATATATCGCTTCATTGTGCGTGTTCCCAGCAGAGGGACCCTGCAGCATGACCTCGACACCCTCACCGACAAGAAAAAAACATTACAGGACTTGCAAATCACTCATTTGGGAAATACATGGCCCCCCTACTGCGAAAACATATCTCAACCCTAACCTTGAAACAGTCTTTTGCAGTGTTCCCAGCTCTTAAGCTCAGCCATGCCTTTAACCTTTGGCCTATGGTTAGCTCTGACTATTCCGAAAACTGACTTATTTAGCACTCGAACTTTTGGGTTTAGTAAACCCCAACATTTTGTGTTGACACTATTACTGTGTTCCCTCCATCAGCTCAACTGGAATGATGACTTCAGCTGTCAAGCTGACATCATGAAGAGCTTTGAAGCGAGCTGTTTTTGAAGATATCCTCACTGAACCTGAACAGTCACATGATAGACACAAGGTGATTTAAAAAAAATAGTATACTGCATTAATATGCTTTAGCAGGAAGGGTCCTTTAATG
This sequence comes from Petromyzon marinus, assembly GCF_048934315.1. NCBI lineage: Eukaryota > Metazoa > Chordata > Hyperoartia > Petromyzontiformes > Petromyzontidae > Petromyzon > Petromyzon marinus. The sequence continues at coordinate 10,901,301 of NC_133678.1, read as the reverse complement.
ATCTGCACTTTCCGAAACAAAACTCGAGTTATTTCGTATTCAATCTGATTGTGTCCAGATAAAACGATTATTTTAATGCCTCTGTCACTGCTGTAAGGAGATTAGTAAAATCACAATTAGCATAATCTGCATAAACCGGCTTTGCTTCTGAGAACAGATGAGATGGGATGCATTCATGGTGAATGGGCCATAGACATTGCACATTTCAAAGTGAAGACACGTGTGTATACATGTATGTGTACACAAGCACCATTGTGAATATACCCCGATTTAACATGATAGAGGCATGTACCATTAGGGACCACCCATTATGGCCAGCATGATGTATATTGTGGCCAGCTTCCACTCTGTATGGATAAATATATACACATAGATGTGCATAGTGCAGTGGTTAATGTGCAATGCTTCGGACCTGACAATTCGAGTTTGATTCCTGCTCACGGCCAAGACCATTGACGATTATCTGAACCAGTCCTGGACCTCACCTAGGTCGACTCGGCCTCAATTGAGTACCTGGTGCGGTGTGTAAACATCTCCACATGGGAGACAAATGAGGTCAAGCATGATACCGGCCTTCATAGGTGCTCGCTAACAACACTTGCCCCAAACTTCTGTTGAGGCTATTCGGGGGATCTTTGTCATAACATCTCTCGTCCCTAGAGCATACAGTGAGGGAATAAAGTATTTGATCCCCTGCTGATTTTGTATGTTTGCCCACTGACAAAGAAATGATCAGGCTATAATTTTAATGGTAGGTTTATTTGAACAGTGAGAGACAGAATAAAACGCATGTCAAAAAATGTTATAAATTGATTTGCATTTTAATGAGGGAAATAAGTATTTGACCCCTCTGCAAAACATGACTTAGTACTTGGTGGCAAAACCCTTGTTGGCAATCACAGAGGTCAGACGTTTCTTGTAGTTGGCCACCAGGTTTGCACACATCTCAGGAGGGATTTTGTCCCACTCCTCTTTGCAGATCTTCTCCAAGTCATTAGGGTTTCGAGGCTGACGTTTGGCAACTCGAACCTTCAGCTCCCTCCACAGATTTTCGATGGGATTAAGGTCTGGAGACTGGCTAGGCCACTCCAAGACCTTAATGTGCTTATTCTTGAGCCACTCCTTTGTTGCCTTGGCCGTGTGTTTTAGGTCATTGTCATGCTGGAATACCCATCCACGACCCATTTTCAATGCCCTGGCTGAGGGAAGGAGGTTCTCACCCAAGAATTAACAGTACATGGCCCCGTCCATCGTCCCTTTGATGCGGTGAAGTTGTCCTGTCCCCTTAGTAGAAAAACACCCCCAAAGCATAATGTTTCCACCTCCATGTTTGACGGTGGGGATGGTGTTCTTGGGGTCATAGGCAGCATTCCTCCTCCTCCAAACACGGCGAGTTGAGTTGATGCCAAAGAGCTCCATTTTGGTCTCATCTGACCACAACACTTTCACCCAGTTGTCCTCTGAATAATTCAGATGTTCATTGGCAAACTTCAGACGGGCATGTATATGTGCTTTCTTGAGCAGGGGGATCTTGCGGGCACTGCAGGATTTCAGTCATTCACGGCATAGTGTGTTACCAATTGTTTTCTTGGTGACTATGGTCCCAGCTGCCTTGAGATCATTGACAAGATCCTCCCGTGTAGTTCTGGTCTGATTCCTCACCGTTCTCATGATCATTGCAACTCCACGAGGTGAGATCTTGCATGGAGCCCCAGGCCGAGGGAGATTGACAGGTCTTTTGTGTTTCTTCCATTTGCGAATAATCGCACCAACTGTTGTCACCTTCTCACCAAGCTGCTTGGCAATGGTCTTGTAGCCCATTCCAGCCTTGTGTAGGTCTACAATCTTGTCCCTGACATCCTTGGAGAGGTCTTTGGTCTTGGCCATGGTGGAGAGTTTGGAATCTGATTGATTGATTGCTTCTGTGGACAGGTGTCTTTTATACAGGTAACAAGCTGAGATTAGGAGCACTCCCTTAAGAGTGTGCTCCTAATCTCAGCTCGTTACCTGTATAAAAGACACCTGGGAGCCAGAAATATTTCTGATTGAGAGGGGGTCAAATACTTATTTCCCTCATTAAAATGCAAATCAATTTATAACATTTTTGACACGTGTTTTTCTGGATTTTTTTGTTATTCCGTCTCTCACTGTTCAAATAAACCTACAATTAAAATTATAGACTGATAATTTCTTTGTCAGTGGGCAAACGTACAAAATCAGCAGGGGATCAAATACTTTCTTCCCTCACTGTAGATACTTAGAATACATTGCAATATGAGAGGTGCAGAGACGCCAGAGAAATGTTGGCAGGTACAGCATAAAAACCAAAACAAACAAAGGAGACATCTCCAAGGAGCATCAGGGCCCTCTTTTCACTTAAAATCCACTGGCTGTATAAAAAAAAAAATACCGATGACTTTCTATTTTAAATCGTGGCACTTTAGAGAACGGGAATGGCTAAGCTGCGGGGATATAGGAGAGTACCAGGCTGGCATTCGTGACTGATTTAGCGCCAGCTGCAATTTCATTGCCACCATTACTCTTGTGGAAGTCTCTCCCAAAATTGCATTCTATTTGTTTTTTTTGGCCAATTTCAAGACAACGCCTCACTGTCGCAGAGCCAGAATGGCACGCAAAAAAGGCCCCGACAACAGCTCAACGAGCAGGGGATCAAATATTTTTTCCCTCGCTGTATCTCAGTTGGTACAGCGATAGAGCTCCCAATCATGGGCTAGGTTCAACAATAGTCAACACTGTTTATTAACCCAGAATTAGTGAACTATTTGGTGACGAGTCATCTCAATGGACATGAGTGATGGTCATTTAAGCAACGGGACTCTAGCAAATCTCCAGGTGAAGTTTTTTTTATTTTGTGCATAGCAGTTCATTAATATACACCACAGCATCAACGATGCATTGTGGCATGCAATTTTAGTTTGGTTTGAAATGTCTTTTACAATGATGTTACTTTGCTCATTCTCAGTAATGTACAATCTGTCATAATGCCATACTTTTTGTGCTGCGAGGTATCTTGCAGCATTCATAATTACTTTGTGTTAGATTGTGCAAGTGGAATGCCAATTTGTATTTTAACCCTCCACCACCCGACAGAACCAATCAATTGACATTGTACCTACACAATCTAACCGAAAAGAAACTGATTATGAAATCATAATCAGTGATATGATAGCCTTTGTATAAAATTGATATTGAGCATAAGAGACTGGTATTGTTTTATTTCCATTTTCATGTAGTTTCCCAATATTGCACTCCCTTTGAGCACTGATCAAAGCACGTATTTTTTTTAGAGGCACGATTGGATTTTTTGTTTTCCATTATAGTGCACGCATGATGGTTCTCATACCGCACACACCACGAGAATGACTCTAAATGTGTACAGCTCACGTGACATTTGTCAGAGCAGCTTTAGAATTCTTGTGCAGGTCATGCAGGGTTTATGTCAAGGCCACAGGCAGGCTGAGCTCAATACCAGGGAGCTGCAGCATTCCTTCACTGTGGCCTATTGCTGAATCAATGATGATAAATGAAAGCTCTCCAGAAAAGTTCTCCATCAGACTTTGCCGCATTGGCGGTGCTCTTATCCGACAAGCAGTTCTCAGGCAATGTCACAGCACATGGGTTACTGCTGTGAAGCTACTGACAATACCAGGGATTTCCCGCTGTTCATGAAAATGGTCTCATCTCTTACTTTACCTTTACACAACTGAAATGGAATACCCTATGCAAAAACCTATTATTCGCACGGATCTCCTAACTGTAGAGTATACATTATCATATGCATGCATTGCACTGTGTAGTCCACTAATGAGCTACCTTTGCAAGTTACACACACACATATATGTAATCTTTTTAGAATTCCAGCTGTGCTGAATTCTGACAGCCCAGTGCTGCCCAAGGAGAAGATTATCAATCACAGCATGGCTTATTACCTTGTATAATGATATGCAGCGATGCCTCTATTAAATTTGGATAATGCAATCCATCACATTTTAAGAGGATCTCAGCTTATGGTCAAACGCCCACATGCCACATTGCACGGAGAAAGTGCCCTCCTCAGGAGTTGATGCCAGCTTTTGCGCAAATAATTATCAGAAAATTTAAAGTAAAGCCATCATCTAATATATCTTATGTTATAATACAGTCATAGTTTGTTATCCATTCACATTTTTTAATGTAACTAATTTTGCGTTATTTATATTACATTTGTATTGATGTAATGTTACATACGTTATTAACGTCTCCATCTGTGAAGCGCTCTGTGACAATTGTATTGTCAATGGTGTGATACTAAACAATGTTTGACTCATTTGCATGTATGCCTACGTAAGTAACATATCCAAAATGCTTTGACAATAAAATGTTATGAAAATGTTAACCAGCTTACGAGCACATTGTGAGGTCGCACTCATTGCACACAAAGTGCTTGCCACAAGTGAACCAAAATACCTCGCTGATCTCGTCAAGGAGCGTGAACAATCAGGCGAACTCCGGTCATCCTCGCTGCAGCGCCTTTTGGCTGGCCATCGAACAAAGACGGCGGTCACCGCATCGTGACTTTTACCGAAAGAACTAAGAATATAGTCACCGCATCGTACGCTTTCAGATGCGCTTCGGCAGCCGTCTAGAAAGCTCTTCCTTCCGGTATCAGGAAGCCGTTGGAGCTGTGCATTTTGAAATGACCTACATTGAAAACTTATTTCTTTAGAACTGCTTTTTGTGTTGAGTTTGTTGTCCTTTCCCCCGTACCTGTGATTAGCACGGTTGGCTACGTACGGTGCAAAATAAGTTCAACATACAAACCTTTCAAATTCAACTTCATTTGGAACAGCGACATTTCCGGAAGCTGCTCCGGGGCACTGACCCCTGATAACGAAGCCAGGCACGAGTACTCCCGTGCACTCTCAACTCTGTTTTTTCCCAATCCAAAATGCCATAGCCAACCGCTGCGAGTGAACTAACCACATGACCACCCCATGTGACCAGTCATGTCATTTTCAAAAACCACTCCATCCTGCTGTCACTTACCTCTTCATTTCATAATTTTCATTCCACCCTGCCCTCAATGATGGCCATAGAAATAAACACGCAATGTCTTGTTGCAGTTGTGTCGCGATACTTTTCCATTGTTCAGTAAACTAATTGTGTACATTTTTATTTTGATATTGTTTATATTTAGAGCTACTTTGCAGCCTTCACTGTTAAGTTGTTCAATCACTACCATTGGTGGTCATCATGACTGTGCCCTCAGCGAATTCTAGAGGGAAAACGAAATCTCTGTTTATCTTTATGCTTTTATTTTGTATGTTTATCATCTTGAAAAAAACACTTAACATCCTCATGCATTAAATGTACTAATTAAGATAGAACATTGTTGTCAAGACTCCAAGGAAAATTCATTATTTTAGCTTTGACCACAACTACACAATTAGATGTGCCGGATCTTATTCATATCTTGAGAAAGACTAAATGTCCATTTTCTTTGGATCTTTCGGTAAGGTCACGTAGATAGGTTCAAAGAAAATAACCTATCTATGCAACTTTACCGAAAGACCCAAAGAATATGAATTCCTGCAGTCATGAAAGCTTTAAGTCAAGATTTAAATGGCCATTATAAAAATACCAAAGCACGCATAAATTATAATTTACATTTTATACTCGCATAAAATGCACGGATACAAACAATCCCACGAAACTGTTCATACAATTATACAATTGCGTGCCATAACTTCCACATTTCCAGAACCACCTAATACATGTAAATGGCTTCCAAAAGTCTTTACCTTAATGTCTTGTGAGACAATACGTATGCACTGGATTGGTAGTCATCTGGCAGGTAATTTTTTTTATAGGGCATTAGATAAATTGATTTAGTTTTTATGACAATGATGATGGGAGCCCGTTAATATTTAATTATTACACTCATTTCCCCCACAAAAAAGAGTCTCAAGACTTATTTTCAGGTGGGTCTTGCCAGGTTTCACAGTTGGGGGGGCCTACGTTGCAATGCAATGTCATCCAAATTGAGTCAGTTGCAGGTACATTTTCAATATTGGGGTGTTTGGCCAATACAAGTCATATTGCACGTGCTTATTTGGGTGCCACGGTGGCAAGATGTTAACGACCTCACCCGGTGTACAGGAGGTCGTGGGTTCGATCCCAACCATTACGCCTGCTGTATATTTGGAGTTTACATGTTCTCCCCGTGGTCGCGATGACTTTTCTCCGGGTCCTCCGATTTTTCCCTCCCCATTTAGAAACGTGCATTTTTATTATTTGTCTACCATATATTTCCACGGGATACGCCTCTTCGTTGAGCTATCATTTGTGGCCAGGTCGCTCCTGAAAAAGAGCTATGTAGCTCAGTGGACCTTCACTGGTAAAATAAAAATAGTTTAATAGTTTAGTTCTGTTAGCTATGGGAATAAACCAGAGATCCCAGAGAAAACCCATGCAGAAGAGGGGGGGGCGACATACAAAGTCCACGCAGAAAGGTGGCCGAGTCAGGAATCAACCTCTGGCCCTTTTCGCTGCAAGGCACGAGCGTTACCGTTTGTGCCACCCTGCCTACATATGTAAGCGGTATTTTCTTTATTAGATTATAATTTTTGCTCACCTTTGTAATCTGTAGTTTAACCTGGAGAGCATGCACATGAGGTGGACTTGTGTCCTGTCTACAGGTTTCCAGGCTGTTCGTATCCGTCGTCAATTTGCACAAAAGGTGCTGACAATGGTCGCTGTGTAGTGGGTTCAACTGAGTCGCAGACGCACTCTTTGGAGGCAACACATTTATTAACAACAACACACCAACACCAAGGGGTAACTGCCCCTTTACCAGATAACAACCTATGGTGGTGGACCACCAGGCTAACTACACTAATTACACCGTAACTAGCTACGTAACCACCAGGCTAACTACACACTATAGTGGTGGACCACCAGGCTAACTACACACTATGGTGGTGGACCACCAGGCTAACTACACACTATGGTGGTGGACCACCAGGCTAACTACACACTATGGTGGTGGACCACCAGGCTAACTACACACCATAGTGGTGGACCACCAGGCTAACAACACACTATGGTGGTGGACCACCAGGCTAACTACACACTATGCTGGTGGACCACCAGGCTAACTACACACCATAGTGGTGGACCACCAGGCTAACTACACACTATGGTGGTGAACCACCAGGCTAACCACACACTATGGTGGTGGACCACCAGGCTAACTACACACTATGGTGGTGGACCACCAGGCTAACTACACACTATGGTGGTGGACCACCAGGATAACTACACACTTTGGTGGTGGACCACCAGGCTAACTACACACTATGGTGGTGGACCACCAGGCTAACTACACACTATGGTGGTGGACCACCAGGCTAACTACACACTATGCTGGTGGACCACCAGGCTAACTACACACCATAGTGGTGGACCACCAGGCTTACTACACGCTATGCTGGTGGACCACCAGGCTAACTACACTAATTACACTGGGAGTAGCAACAACGGACAGGACCCCAGCTTGGTTCCAGGTCCACGTGTTGTCAACTCTTCTCGGACGTCGAACGTCGAACGTAGATTCTTCAGGATAACAACAGCAGCCGGTCCCACTGGGGGACCCGACTTATATGCTCCGTGGCGGGGCTCGCTCCGCTCTTGGCCACGACCACCTTCGAGAACCCTCGAGCGGGTTCTCGGCCTGACACGCGACCGCCCCCAGCCCCCCACTTGGGGGTCCCTGTGCAGACTCAGAGTGCCGCGGCCTTCGGTAACCCCATTCCCGTGGCCGGCACCATCACACCCTATCCTATAGGGGTCGGCACTGTATGCAGAGCGTGGTGCCATCTATCACTGTCAGTCAGTGCTCCCTGAGCCCCTCTAGGGCCGGTACTGCATCCCCATACACGTGGTGCCTGTGATGTCAATACACTGCACGCCATGCCTTTCTAGAGCCGGCATCAGACAGTGACATCTGCAATGTCACTCCACTTGTATGAATGGAAAGTGGCTATGGCCAGAGAGCAATGTAGGCCGAGTCCAGGCAATAGCAATGACCTCCAAGAATTGCTTATCTGTAAAATTGCCTGAAAACTCTACCATCCCCAGCACACGTTCACTGCGGAGAGCAGTTGAGGGTGGGCATATTTCTGAGAGAAATTATATTTGTTTTTTGTCTCTGCATTTCTATCTGGCCATTTTATTATTTCCCACTCACTGCATCTTCGTAAAAATTGTAAAACTTATTTTCAGAATTTTAATTAACTAAATGCAATCATGCATTACTTATTCTGTAACAGATTGTGGAGGTGGTCCTAATAATACCCCCATTAGAATACCATCGATTATTTTATTTATTCTTGGTTCTTTCGGTAAAGTCACGTAGAAGGGAAACAATAAAATAATAAAAATATAAAACAATAAAATGATTGCTTGTGTTGCAGTCGAAACGTCGTGAGAATTTTAATGTTTTATATTTTTATTATTTTATTGTTTCCCTTCTACGTGACTTTACCGAAAGAACCAAGAATATGAATCCCTGCAGTCACGAAAGCTTTAAATCAAAATTTATTTTATTTGTTTACTTTTCATTTCCCCATTGTTAGTTTAGAGAGTTGGTGGTAGGCATATCTATGAGAAGAATTATATTTGTTTTTAAGGCCTCTGTGTATTGTCATGTATCCTTGATTTTGTCTATTTAATTACAATCCCTCTCACTGTTCTTTGCTGGTGGCCTTTCCTGTTAAAACCCCACTCAAGGAATATACTGACGCTTCGCGGCATTTGCCACTGGTAATGTGGAGTAAAATAATTGTGAATACAATAACACTTGCTTTCCAAGGCAGAATATCGAGACATGCCATTCCGGGGCATTGTTAACTTTAAGAACTTACAGTGTAATTTTCGGTACATTCGTGCATCTGATACAAACGCTTAACAGTGCTTATCTGAATTCCTGTTGCTTAACCTCGAATGCCGGAAGCACTGACAGATGTGCTTGTGGTCGGTAGCAGCTACACACTAAATCTCAAACGGCGGGAATTGCAAAGCGTGTCTCAGCGGTGGTTCGTTTACCTTTCCGTTTAGGTTTCAAAGCTCAGCCCTGACCTCGTGGCAATGTGATTGGCAGGCTTGCTCACAAACCCCTCTTGCAGACAGTACAGAATCCATCTTGCTCCTTGAATGGATCATCGTGTTCCTATGTCAAGGACAAATTAATCAGCTGTGGTGTATTATATATCACCCATTACCGAAGGTGGGTGGTGTTAAATCGAATTTTCTCGGACCCATTCCTGTGCAAAAAGTGTCAAAATTAGATGTATAATTAAAGGTGATGAATCAATGAATAAGTGAATGAATGGGTGCATGGGAAGACATACAATACATTAAGAACAATGAGCAGAAGTTAATGATTTATCATCAGCACAAAAAGGCAACTAAAATGCAATTCAAATATCGTTTTGGAAAATGTCTAATGGATTTCACTGACATGTTAACTACCTTGCCTGGTATACAGGAAGTTGTGGGTTCGATCCCAACCCTGACGCCTTCATATTTGGAGTTGTGTGCTCTCCCCTGTGCATGTAAATAGCTGAATTAATTTCACACAACTTTTAGTTTTTGCAGTTTTTCTCCCAATCTCAAATTAAAGACGGTAAGAATAATTCCTTGATGGATGCCTGCCTCCTCTGCTTAGCATTTTCCCGACTTTATTCATGTAATTCTCAATGTAGCTGTTCTATCTTTATATGTTTTGATAAGTTGTGTATATATCAGGCTCTTTGTAAGATATTAATTAACTGCATTTTCGAAATGAATACAATTCCTTTTTGTAGTTTACAAAAGCTATGTACGATGGTATTTAGTGTGCAGTCGTTTTTGTTATTCATAGTCCAATAGTATGTTCGTGGCCAGATGTTAATTACCTCGACTGGTATACAGGAAGCCGTGGGTTCGATCCCGACCCTGGCGCCTGTATATTTGGAGTTTGCATGTTCTCCTCGTGGTTGTGTGGATTTTTCTCCCGTTCCTCCGGTTTTCCCTCTATATTTAGAAATATGCATTTAGAGTATTTGGCTGCTATAAATTTCCACGTGATAAGCCACTTCGTTCAGCTATCATTTGTGATGGCCAGGTCGCTTCTGAAAAAGAGCTATGGAAAAAGAGCTATGGAAAAAGAGCTATGGAAAAAGAGCTACAGAAAAAGAGCTACAGAAAAAGAGCTGTAGAAAAGCCCGCCTGAACCCTCGTGGTTGATTGGCTTCTATACTTTTTTATTCTGTTCTCACCCATCTCCGTGAACAATTTATAGACGCATATATGCAACAAGGTGCTAATGGGGCTTTAAATGATTGAAGTCAGTTTTATCAATTTCTAATGGAAGAATTATTGAGGCTTCAATCGACATGTGAGGTTTTTAAATCATTGAAAGATCCAAAGAAATGTACAATATATCAAGGAAAATAAACAGATCGTCTACAATGAACCGACAGAACAGCGACATATCAATCCATCCAGACTGTAATTGAGTGAGAGTGAACTTCCAGACGTAGGGTCATGCATACAAATTCCTGTGGTTACATGAACGCAACAATTCAAATTCCTTTCAAGACAATAATGTTGCACCGCGCTTTGCCTACTCAAGCTGATGCACATTCACGAAATAGCAAAGACGAAAGTAATTTCCACGAATATAACATTGAGAACGGTGTTTAAAATGAAGATTAATTTCTTGGCCCTCTTAATTACCTTCGGATGGTATAATGCAGTGGTCATTACGGTAATTGAAGACGGTGACAATATTAAATCCCCCAGCTGCAGAGGAAGTCTTATCCATAATCGAGGTTGTTTAATGTTCGTGGATTTGACCATCGGTAACTTGCTGTTTATTTTTTTAAACCTCAACTCAATAAAATACTTGCACTGATTGTGCGCCATAAATAATACATCGCTCAAGCAATACCACCCATTAACCACGTGCTTTTATCCCCTCAAGATTGTGGAACATTTCCCAGGCAATAATGTTGTGTAATTTATAATTTTATTTTTTGCATGCAAACTAGCATGATATTAAAAAATAATTGCATTTAGGCTGTTTAACATGCAATACATATTACAGTAATTGTCATTGACAATACGGACATTTTTGCTTTTGTAAGTTTACTAACCCTTCAATGCACGCTCATATGAAGTCAAGACTTGAATGCCAACTGAAGTTATGTGAAAAACAATTACCCAGAGGTTTTGTATACATGCATACATAATGTGACAATGCATTTACATTTCCTGATAACATTAAATTATGATTTTGTGTGCAGCACACCATGTGTGGCACTGCTGATTGAAGATATGGCAAATCAGCCCGAGGTCTTCGCTGTAGAAGAGGCTAATTGTCACAATGGGGTTTTCACCGAGTGAAATACAAAAAAATCACTCTACTGAATCAGCACTTTACATTTATGTAAATTGAAATACCATAAACTATGGATGCGTTCCAGTTTTGCAGATGTATGCAAAATATCCAAAATCATACATTTAAGATCGTCCGATGTTTTTATTTTCATTCGGATTCATCTTAATGTGTTAACACACGTGAAATTCCCACCTACAGTACATACACCGATACGAAGATATGCAATGTAAAACTAAAATCCTAAATGTTCCCTTAATCATCCTGAATCCTATTTCGTTTTCATCTAAAACTCATCTTTTGCAACAAGCCTTCACAATCTTTTTCATCATTTGGTCAAGCACAGGATCCTCATGTGGCAGCAGGTCTTTATCATGACCTTGTTTAACTAGGGGGTGGGGTGGGGGTATAACAAAATATCATGGGGGCCGTACAAAGCCAATGTTAAATCATCTTAAACAAATGTTTAACCCCTAAACGGAGTGCGTAAATGTATAATCTGCTTTTTGTCCATCGTGCGTTCAGCTCCCGATCTCACCGTGTGTTTGTGGGAAGGTTGCGGCGCTCATCGCTTCATGAATGGAGTTAAAAAGAACTCGCAAGCACACACCTTGTGAAATACCCAACAGAAGATCCCTGGGTTTGATCTTCAATGAAGCTCATGGTCCACACCCTACACCGCATCCACTGCACACACCGTGGCGGATGCCAATACCTGATGCGCAAATGGAAAATTTAACACTCTCCAGTAGTGTACGACCGTGGTCGTACAGAACAGACCGTGACAACGTATAACGACGCAATGCCAAATCCACAAATACGAAGAAGAGACATCGAAGCGATACACTCGGCTGGCTGCTGGCGTGGTTAATCTGGCTTCACCACCTGAATGTGAAGTTGTTGCTCTGCATCTACATCAGCCATACGAAAGAGGAAAAGTGTTAAATATTGTACCACGTAATTTCGAATGGGGGGGGGGGGTAATTATATGGGGGGGGGGGGGGTGCTACGTTGCTGTGGTGACTTTGATTCACGCAGTTTAGAAGCTAAGCGCTAAGTGTCATCAGAAGTTCATTACGTGTGAGACGTTTGTAGAGTTTGCGGTGCTGTCAACACCCGCAGGTGCTTTGAGGGAAATGCATTATTCGCCACGAGGCTGATATGCAGAGTGACTTAAGTGCTCCATATTCCCCGTAGCTCATTTGAATACAGCTGGCACAGGGAATCCGCACCCCAGGCCAGTAAGTCAAACATTGACAGGCGCTGCTAATGGAGAACTCCCGCAAGAGGTCACTTCAGGACCCATTTCCACGGGAGGATAATAAACGCACTGAAATTTAACACTCTTCACCGCAGGGATATTAAAAGCCCCTTTTGAGTATTTTTTTTTTAATAATCGAAAAGGTTCGCGTGGCCTTGAAGAACACGGTGTTCGTTTGAAACGTGCGGTGCTTCCGTGAGAACAATGCTCTTCAACCGATGTGTCATCCTCTTCACCGTGGACAATTATTTAGCACCCGTGCCCGGCTTTGCTTATTCAAGGTATGGCGCGGCAAGTCAAGCAGCACTCACCACTGGAATGAATCGCTGACCTCACCATCCATGTCGGCGGAAATCAAAACCCGACGACGTCGTGGCGACACTTGACATTGCGGTCGCAGTGACTTACGCCCAGCACTTACACAACTCGGACTAAAAAGAAAATTACGTTGCACCGTTCGAAACGGCATCACAATGCGGCAGTTCGCGTGCGCCTCCGATTGGCACGGTTGGCTACGTACGGTGCGAAAGAAGTTTAGCATGCATGCGTGCGTGGGTACATATACAAGTGTGTGCCTCATGCGTTCACGTACGTTCGTAATTGAACACGCGCACAGAAATGATCATTATCAGCCGTGATCTATACGCTGTTCGATGAGGGCCTTCCCAAGTCGTCACCATCCTTTCCTGGTGTTGCTGTGTAACACCAGTGCATGAAAGTTATTTCGTCGCTCCATCTCTGCGAAGCGCGGCTGCTCGGGCACGTTCCCCTCCATTGGCTGCAATTCCGTTGTTAGTCTCGACCACCGCGAACCCTCCCTACTCGCGACACAGTCCAACATGACGCCTCGTTGCATATGTTCTGAAATTCGTGCGTTCGTCTTCCTGTCCCTCAAAGTAATTCAAAGCACGTATTCCTCCGTGCTTATTTGCACACTTTTAACATTTTTTTTTCTTTTGGCAGTGTCCATTGTTCCTAATGAGCTGCATTATATAGAGGTCAACGTACACAGATTGAAAAGTTCCTAATTGGACATCATGCTGCCGTGAGGAGCTCTGATTTGAGTCGCTCCTATTTCACACCTCTCCACTTTCATCACTAAACCTACCATACGTTTAATCTCTCTTTTTATTGTTTTACCTTATTTCATCTAGGTCTTGTTTTACACTCCCGTATTTTCAACGTTGTCTTATTATCGTGTTGAATTCTTGTTTAAACTGTATTTCAGGCCTACAAATAATCGTTTGTAATGGAAAACAGGTCTCCAGGGATACAAAATAGAAGGCTGTCATCTTTCTAGATTTGAAGCTTTCGTGACTGCAATGATTCATGCTCTTTGGTTTTATTCTCCTAGGAATATGTGCTCGGTGTCATTTAACGATGAAGCTCCGCAAATTCTACAACATCTAAACTAAACAAGAGAGAATTTGACCCAAGCAAACATGAAGGAGCCTCAATACGTCCTGAGCATCCACAAATAATAAACTAGATTGTTTCGATTCAACTTTGAAAAAACACTAGCTGTTGATGTTGCGAACATAAAGAACATAAAGAGATAACACCGACAACTTACAGCAATCTTGCGAAGAACAGCACCGTCACTCTACAGACATGAAGGAACAGGCATGAAGGAACGGATGCATCGATTGGAAAGCAGTCGTTGAGAAACCCAGCTTAAGCCGTGTGGCGGTTCTGACGGGTTATCTCAAGCCATTCTGGAGTTCGCCAGTGTTGTGTTGAAGAATGTGATCACTGAAGCAATGTGAATTTACTCTCAGATGATTAATAAACAACGACATTATAGACCGAATGAGCAGTGAATTTGCTGCAAACTGGATATAAAAGATGTCTGAAAATATGGCAAATGAAAGATATCAAAGGGGCCGTCCCTTTAATGACGTCACGCGATTTTTGACGATTTTTGACCCTCCCGCCTTCGTCACATGGCGTCACAAAAAGTCAGACCCCCCTCAAATATGACGTCACAAAGCTCTGCCCCCCTCCCCTCCAAAAAAATATAAAACATGCTTCAAATCGCTTTAAACGATTGTCATTTTAGTGCGTATTTAATGTGGCGCTGCACTCTGATGTAGGAGAAAACATTTATTAAAAAGTCTATTTAATTAAGTAGAACGTGTTGGCTATATTTATGTAAAGTTGCGCATTTTGATGTCACGTCACATTTCTCAACCCCCCCCCCCCCTCGTTACACATCGTCACAAATGTCTGACCCCCCCCCCAGGTGCGTGACGTCATTTATGGACGACCCCATAAAACACATTTCTCCCTGTTATCATTATTGCTATTGACCATCGGTATTAGATTGGCCATGGCTGATCAGGGGCGCCAGACCGAGTGTCGTACACTTATACGCAGAATGTTTCAGATTTTCGATTTTTTTCGGGGGTGACAATTGTCTACCCTGTCACCCCCCTGGCTCCGCCCCTGTTCAGGCTGATGATGATGATAATCATGTTTTCCCGCGATACGGGTGCATTTGGGCACTTTGTAAATACAACACGTTCCGCAGGGCTAGTGTCGACAAAGTAAAGGCGAAAGCAATGGAATTAAGTAACAATTGTCAACAGCTGTGAAATGTCAAAGGCTCGCGTGACAATGTGCGGACACACGTGAACTCATGAGCACAGTGGCAAATTCCCAACTCTGCTCAATGTGCCAATTGTAGGCATGTATCAGCCAACTAGTGGTGTTTATGCACCTCATGCCTTGAGGCAGACATTGTGGCTGGAAGACAACGGACGGAGCGAAGCTGCACCGTGTTCGCACGACACGCGACCTGTGCGGTTAGATTCTTCACACGTGGAGAATTAAAAAGTCGCCCCGTTGTGAACGTGGCGGAGGTGCAATTTGCTCGTCACATACCCCACCCACCACTGCACATTATATGCTTATAGGTACAAAGACACGCAAAAAAGTAATATTTAAAAATACTTTTTAAAAAACACGCTTTAATTAAATGTACCGTACTAGTAATGGCAGAACTCCACGACTCCAGGAAGTGGCCCCGAAGCTTCCCACAACGTAAGGGGGCCGTGGTTATTTACAGCCAACGTGAGTTGAGCGTGGACAATTAGACTCAAGCCGAAACATAACATAAAAAAAAGATTGTTTAAAAATATATTTTTAATTTTTAACGATAGAATATAGTATTGTCATCAGTATGACATACGTATACCACGTTTGCAGTCGAGACGACATTGGGAAGTGGTTACATTTCGATCTAAAGCTTTCGTGACTGCAGGGATTAATCTTCTTGGTTCTTTCGGTAAAGTCACGTAGAATGAGAATAAAATAATATATAATACAATTTTATTATGTTTCATTTTTATTATTTCCCTTCTACGTGACTTTACCGAAAGAACCAAGAAGATTGGGAAGTAGGTTAAAATTGAGTTACAAGATTTGAGGATACAACTACAACAGAGTGAGTTTATAAAAAGCGTGAAATAATGTTTTAAAATGTTTATTTTATTTTTAATGATATAATATAGTATTGTCATCAGTATGACATAAGTATGCCAAGTTTGCAGTCGATTCCACATTGGGAAGTGGGTTAAAATTGAGCTACAAGATTTGAGGATACGACAATAAAAGCATGTAATGAAAAGACAACGATCTCTGGCGTAGCCTGAACAGACTGTTGGGAGCACGTGCTGTTAAGGGAGCACACATGAAGGCAGGCATTGGCACACGAGAGCGTAGGTGGCCAGCATCACGCCCGACCGCCTTTGTATCCCCTTCGGAGAGGTTTACACATTGCACGAGGTACTCATTTGAGGGTGAGTCGACTTTGGCAACGCACAGGATCGCTTCAGATAATCGTCACCGGTGTTGGCCATGGGCGAGGAATCGGGCTCGGGTCTCCGGGTTTGCAGCGCCCTAACCTTTACCCTACCACTCCCCTCACAGGAGGCACGAGTATGCTCTGTAAGAAACAACTCTTTATGCCATTAAACGTATTGGCAAACTCAACGCACAGGTCTAATGTTTTGTTCAGTTTGCTCTTTAAACGCCATATGGAATATAGAGACAGACGTTGCGTAGTCGTGTTACTTTTGTTACTGTCTGACACGGTACGATGCATGACAAGAAACGAATATTTCACGGAATCAGAATGCATCTTCCAATAATTGTGTGTGCCAATATGTGAATTCAAGCCACCGGTTTACACTGCCATGACAAAGCGGCAGGGACATAGAATACACGCATTAAAAAAGCAGCTTGAATGGTACAAATAAAGTAAAACAAAATGTACGGCACAAAACGTGAAGGGAGCACAAATGTTAGTTGCGTCCAATGCGGTTACATTGAGTGGGAATGACGTTGCATCAAATCACGTGGCATGTTTCGCACAACACAATGGCAACAATATACTGCACATTGCGGCCTTTATTTCTGACAATGATCGTGCACCGCCGGCTATCTGTATCTACTGGTTATGGCTCTGCCATATTCAATGGAGGTAATATTCTCGCAATAATGAATGAACATGGTGGATGGATGGGCTGCGAGTTTGTTTCCTGTCACTAAACGGTACTACCGATGTCCGGCATGCAAAAGGGCATGTGTTGCACACTCGAAATGAAGGACGTGGGCAGGTGCTACAAAAATCGAGGGCAAACATCTTATTGTGGTAATCTGTAAAATGCAACAGCACGGGTGTCACACGCAGCAATTCTCAACCTAGTCGCCATTAACCACGTGCCTGGTGTACAGGTGAGGTTACTCAATAACGGTCTCCTTTAAACCCAATTCCACTACTGCTAAACCATCTTTGTCTTTAATCATACCCTTTACACTTCACTATTCGAAAATTACTTTAACTCCAAGCTGTATATCTATTACACCCATTATATGTACTGTATGTGCACTGAATATGTACTGTACTTGTCACCATTGTACAACTTATTCTTAATAGCATTGCAAGTAGTCATACTCTGGGTGCACGGGCATGGTTATAGAATAAACAGTATTAGGGTTAGAGAATTACAATTATTAATTACAAGACGTCATCCTTTACAGTGGACAGTGCTAAACCCCCTCCTATTGAGCATATCACAAACTACTAATTAAAAGCCAAGCTTCAAGACTAGCACATTTCTATAACTATCAAAAACAACATTTGGGTCCTTTATCTGTAACATGCAACAGCACGTGCGTCACACAGCAATCCTCAACCGAGTCGCCATTAACCACGTGACTGGTGTACAGGTCAGGTAACTCGATAACCCTGCCAGCCACCTACAGGCCCGACTCAGTATCGCATGCTGGTGTACACACGTGCATTGATGTACTGCACAGCACATGAGGACCTTCACAAAACCACACTTTACTCCATTGCTGCACGAGGAAATAATTAAAAGAGTGGTTCATTTCTAATGTTCCACACATGCGTGTCTTCTTTAATTATCGCCACACATACTCGACTATGGTGGATGAGCCCAAATATCTTGAAAGCCCTGTTCACTTTAACAACAGTGGCACATGAACATGTTTCAGGGTGACGAGTTGCTAACTACTTCGGCTGGTACAGTGAGGGAAAAAAGCATTTGATCCCCTGCTGATTTTGTACGTTTGCCCACTGACAAAGAAATGATCAGTCTATAATTTTAATGGTAGGTTTATTTGAGCAGTGAGAGACAGAATAACAACAACAAAATCCAGAAAAACACATGTCAAAAATTTTATAAATTGATTTGCATTTTAATGAGGGAAATAAGTATTTGACCCCCTCTCAATCAGAAATATTTCTGGCTCCCAGGTGTCTTTTATACAGGTGTAGTGGAGTACGAAGGTGCGTGGTGGAGGCGGCGTGATTGCATGATCACACAGACAGTACGGGTTATATTGGGTCAGCCTGTAGCGAAGGCAAAAACAGTATGGGTCATGTTAGGACAGCCAGGTGCAAGGGCTGGGATGATGAGGTAACGGTTGGGCCAATTAAGCCAGAGGACGAGCAACGGCGGTGATTGGCTGTGGCTGTTATCAAGGGCGAGGAGGCGTCGAGATGTCTGGAGAAAGACAGGTGTTTGAGGACGCGAAGCGTGGGGAGGCACGCGGGCCAATTAATTAGGGGGAATGAGAATGGAGATAAATTGGGGAGACACACAGAGAGCGGGGAGTTGGGAGCTGGACGAGGCAAGACGTGGAGTTGGGAGAGCTTGGAGTCAACAGGGGGAATTGAAGTGTGGAGAGTTGAGAGACAGAGTTTGGAAGACAGAGTTGAGAGACAAAGTTGGGGAGACAGAGTTGGAAGGAGAGAGCGTAGCGATAGCGAAGCTGAACAAAGACGAAGTAGTTAGCAGTAGAGTGAGCATAGCGATAGCGGAGCTGAAGAAGAGAATAGCCAGCAGTGGAGTGAGCATAGCGATAGCGAAGCTGAACAAAGACGAAGTAGTTAGCAGTGGAGTGAGCGTAGTGATAGCGGAGCTGAAGACGCTGTGTGCGGAGTCGCTGTGTGCGGAGTCGCTGTGTGCGGAGTCGCTGAGTGCGGAGTCACTGAGTGCGGAGCAAGCGAAGTAATTGTGGGGAGTGGAGAGACAAAGGTGGCGAGTGAGTCGAGTGAAGCACGGCGAGCGAGCCGTGGCGACCTGGATATTGTGGAATGTGGAGGACATAATGAGAATTGTAAATAAAGCGGCGTTCGAAGAAAGACTGAAGTTGCCTGAGTGAAATCGAACACTACACAGGTAACGAGCTAAGATTAGGAGCACACTCTTAAAGGGAGTGCTCCTAATCTCAGCTTGTTACCTGTATAAAAGACACCTGTCCACAGAAGCAATAAATAAATCAGATACCAAACTCTCCACCATGGCAAAGACCAAAGAGCTCTCCAAGGATGTTAGGGACAAGATTGTAGACCTACACAAGGCTGGAATGGGCTACAAGACCATTGCCAAGCAGCTTGGTGAGAAGGTGACAACAGTTGGTGCGATTATTCGCAAATGGAAGAAACACAAAAGAACTGTCAATCTCTCTCGGCCTGGGGCTCCATGCAAGATCTCACCTCGTGGAGTTGCAATGATCATGAGAACGGTGAGGAATCAGCCCAGAACTACACGGAAGGATCTTGTCAATAATCTCAAGGCAGCTGGGACCATAGTCACCAAGAAAACAATTGGTAACACACTGCGTCGTGAAGGACTGAAATCCTGCAGCGCCCGCAAAGTCCCCCTGCTCAAGAAAGCACATATACATGCCCGTCTGAAGTTTGCCAATGAACATCTGAATGATTCAGAGGACAACTGGGTGAAAGTGTTGTGGTTAGATGAGACCAAAATGGAACTCTTTGGCATCAACTCAACTCGCCGTGTTTGGAGGAGGAGGAATGCTGTCTATGACCCCAAGAACATCATCCCCACCGTCAAACATGGAGGTGGAAACATTATGCTTTGGGGATGTTTTTCTGCTAAGGGGACAGGACAACTTCACCGCATCAAAGGAACGATGGACGGGGCCATGTACCGTAAAATATTGGGTGAGAACCTCTTTCCCTCAGCCAGGGCATTGAAAATGGGTTGTGGATGGGTATTCCATCATGACAATGACCCAAAACACACGGCCAAGGCAACAAAGGAGTGGCTCAAGAAGAAGCCCATTAAGGTCCTGGAGTGGCCTAGCCAGTCTCTAGACCTTAATCCCATCGAAAATCTGTGGAGGGAGCTGAAGGTTCGAGTTGCCAAACATCAGCCTCGAAACCTTAATGACTTGGAGAAGTTTTGATTTAAAGCTTTCGTGACTGCAGTAATTCATATTCTTAGTTCTTTCGGTAAAGTCACGTTGAAGGGAAACAATAAAATAATAAAAATATATAAAACAATAAAAATTCTCACGACGTTTCGACCGTTTGTGTTATGGTCGAAACGTCGTGAGAATTTTTATTGTTTTATATATATTTTATTATTTTATTGTTTCCCTTCAACGTGACTTGGAGAAGATCTACAAAGAGGAGTGGGACACAATCCCTCCTGAGATGTGTGCAAACCTGGTGGCCAACTACAAGAAACGTCTGACCTCTGTGATTGCCAACAAGGGTTTTGCCACCAAGTACTAAGTCATGTTTTGCAGAGGGGTCAAATACTTATTTCCCTCATTATAATGCAAATCAATTTATAACATTTTGACATGCGTTTTTCTGGATTTTGTTGTTGTTATTCTGTCTCTCACCGTTCAAATAAACCTACCATTAAAATTATAGACTGATCATTTCTTTGTCAGTGGGCAAACGTACAAAATCAGCAGGGGATCAAATACTTTTTTCCCTCACTGTATATCAGGAGGTCATAGGTTCAATCCTGACCCTGTCACCTGTTGTTTATTTGAAGTTTGCATGTTCTCCTTGTTGTTGTCGATTTTTCTACAGGTCTTCTGGTTTTCCCATCCACATTTAGAAACATGCGTTTAAGTATTTGACTGCTATAAATGTCCACATGATAAGCCACTTTTACGTGCTATCATTTGTGACCAGATAACTTCTGAAAAAGAGCTATATAGCTCAGTGGACCTTTCCTGATAAAATCGTATGTTTTGTTTTAGTTTACGTTTAATGAAATGATGATAATTCACTTCATACAGTTAAAAGAAGGTAGAGCATGGGGATTATTTGTTGGCAGATAAAAGGGTGGTCTACCTTGCCACAGAAATAAAACATTAAAGGTCTGCACCACATTTTACAAGAATATTGGGGCTTAGCACATCATGTGTGCAAGCATGCATATCTTTTGGTGAAAACTATCATGTGTCAATACTGTGGACAACATATTGTAGAGCACAGGCTATGGTCCAGCATTCGAGCTGTGGTGTTTAACTTAAGATAACATTCTATTCCTCTGCGCTTCCTGCAAAACCTACATTTGTGGTTAATATGCACCCATTAAAAAAACAATGTATAGACAGATAGCTTTGGTGCCCAAAATTAAAGCTGCAAGCCATTCAGTGGGTGGGAAATCACCCATGGAAATTGCATTTCATGTTTTTGGCCAATTATTTTCGTACTGTTTTGTTACAGAAAAAAAAGATACATTTATTTAATTGCGCATTAATTATAAGTTCAGTGCTAACATAATTTTAATGAGTACACATTAGTAGCGCCACGGTGACAAAATGTTAACTACCTTACCTGGTATACAGGAGGCAGTGGGTTCCATCTCAATCCAAATTGCCTGTATATTTGGAGTTTGCGTGCTCTCCCCGTGGTCATGTAGAATTTTCTCCGGGTCCTCCGGTTTTCCCCTTCACATTTTGAAACATGTGTTGAGATTATTTGGCTGATTACACTATGTAAGACAATTTTTGTTCCTGGGTAATGTGTAATTTCCTAATTGCTTATGCCTAAAAAGTATAAAAAATGACTTATTCTCCACCAATTTTGCTTTAGTGACCAGGACACTGATATTTCGAAATTTATCTATTTTCAATGAGAAAACGGGCGAAATTGTGTCTTTTCGTTCACATAAAGTCAGAATAAACCACATATTTATCAAAATTAACATGTATTTATACTAAACTGATAGAAAAACGACTACAACAGATTTAGAAGTGAGTAGTTTCTCAAGATTTACGATTATACTGTAAATGACTTTCACGAATCAGCCCCCAAATGTAGTCTTTCATCATGTTCTTGTTATACTGTCCTTGGTAGCAGCGTTCAAAGTCCAGTACATCCTGGTGGAAGCGCTCGCCTTGCTCCTCCGAGTACGCTCTCATGTTCTCCTTGAATTTATCAAGATGAGCATCAAGGATATGGACATTGAGGGACATCCTACAGCCCATCGTGCCGTAGTTCTTTACCAGAGTCTCAACCAGCTCCATAGTTTTCGACCTTGTGATTGCCCAGGAAGCCATGCACCACTGCAACAAAGCTGTTCCAAGCCGCTTTCTCCTTACTAGTGAGCTTCTTTGGGAATTAATTGCACTCCAGGATCTTCTTTATCTGTGATCTGATGAAGAAACCGGCTTTGACCTTTGCCTCAGACAGCTTAGGGAAGAAGTCTTGAAGGTACTTGAAGCCTGCTGACTCCTTATCTACAGCTCTGACAAATTGTTTCATAAGGCCAAATTTGATGTGCAGTGGTGGCATCAGCACCTTCCAGGAGTCCACCAGTGGCTCCCACTTGACGTTGTTCCTCCCCACAGAGAACTCGGTCCGATGTGGCCAGTCCCGCTTGTGGTAGTGCGCCTTGGTGTCCCTGCTGTCCCAAAGGCAAAGATAGCAGGTAAACTTGGTAAAACCGCCTTGGAGACTCATCAGGAATGCCACCATTTTGAAATCTCCGATGACCTCCCAGCCATACTCATCATACTTCAATGCGTCCAGCAAGATCTTGATGCTGTTGTAATCTTCTTTGAGGTGCACCGAGTAAGCCAGGGGAGGAGACGGGTACTTGTTACAATTATGGAGCAGCACGGCTTTGAGGCTCCTGGATGAGCTGTCAATGAAGAGGCGCCACTCATTCTGGTTACAGGCGATTCTGATTGCCTCAAACAGACTGGTTACATTGTGGCAGAAGCAGAGCCCATCTTGATGGGTGAAGAAGCTGCAAAAAGTTTGGTGACACATCCTCTGATCTGCGACTTGCACACTTTCACCCAGCAAGTTCCACTGCTTGAGCCTAGACCTCAAAAGCTTGGCATTGGACTTGGTGAGACCAAGATCTCTGTTAAGTCGTTGAGGTCTTTTTGGTTGTGGTAGTGTGGGTTTCTTTCCTCAGCTCCATCTCTGAAATAGTTATCTGGATCTACAACGTATCTCTCGCTCTCTGACTTGCTGCTCTCTTCTAAAGACGGCTGCTCTCTCTCCGGAGGAGTGGGTACAGGGAACTCATGGCAGTGTGGCACCGGGGCGATGGATGAAGGAAGGTCCGGATATGTGATAACAGGTGCATTATTGCCAGTCCGACGTTTGGAAGGGTCCATCATGCAGAAGTAGCAGTTGCTTGAGTGGTCAGTGGGTTCCCGCCAAATTCTTGGGATAGCGAACTTTATGGCTCTCTTTTCCCCTCTGTACCATCCGAAAAAAATACATTTCTTTCACCCATGACTAATGTGTGAGCGATTTTCGCAACATTTTTCATATATGATAAAAAAAAAATTAAATAACATTGAAAACTGTAAAACATTTTTAAATAAAAAACTTTTACAATGTAAAAATTTTAAACAAATTTTATAACATTAAATTCCGAGCAACAATTGTCCATCTTACTTTCCAGAGTTTTTTTTGCATTGCTCGCAGGTGAAATGAGGTGCCCAGGGTTTGTCTTGATCCCCGACAGGCATGCCAAAATATACCTTGTTGTAGGCCTCACACATCTTAGCAGACGCTTCCACAGAGTACCTTTTCGCTCTTGTCTTGATAAATTGGCCACAGACATAGCAAAATGTGTCTGCCGGATGCTTGCAGCCTCTTGATGCCATCTCAGGAAAATGCAGATATGTATCGACTTAGGCAGCTGGAACTAAACTGAACTGGTGGGCTTAAGGCCCCCGTATTTATACCACTATTTGTATTCCTGTTGTAGAATGTTCTAGAAGTTACTCCAAGTTTACTCAGTACTGAATCTATCTGGAATGTTCTGGAAAATAGGTAAATTTCAAAATAGAATTGGCTTGGACACAAAAGCAAAGTTTCTGGGGAATAATAGCCATTTTCTGTACTTTTGAGGCATAAGCAATTAGGAAATAACACTTACTACCCAGGAACAAAAATAAATAAATAATGTTGCACGGTTATAAATTCCTGCACGTCAAGCCACTTCATTGGGCTATCATTTCTGGCCAGGTTAATTCTGAAAAAGAGCTACAGTATATAGTTCAGTGGGCCTTGTTTAGTAAAGTAAAACAAATTTTTGTAATACTTTTTTATATCCTTCAGAAGGAAACACGTGCATTATTGCATAGCCACAGGGGCATGGCTATGCTTTTTAAATTAATTTATTAACAAAGCATGCAACATCACGGAATGCAATTACTGTTGTGGACAGTGATACGATAACTCGATTGGATTTATTTCACATTGAGATAAACCCAGGAATTGAATGAAACTATACCGACATTAGCCAAATTAATCTGACGAGGTCGTGGTGCCCTTGGTGGGATGTGGTAAGATGTGGCCTTTAGCTTAAACTTTCTCGGTGACAATTATATACATACAACTTTGTGTGCTGCGGATATACATATTAGCACACACTACTCTCATCAGCATGCTTCACTCACAATAAAGCGGTGCATTGTTGTAACCTAACTCAAGTAGGTTGACACCTTGGATTGGCGCGGTTGGCTACCTAGGGTGCCAAAGAAGTTCAAAATACATACATTTCATCATTTAACTTATCACGAGTAAGTCCGAACACTTTTTTCATGCACTCTTATGAGTTCTGTCCAATACATATGCGAACTGATCATGCAGAGTAAGCTCTTGGGAGAAAAAACAACAACAACAACAATAACGGTGTTTTAAGTCTGTTGCAAAATTGTCTCAGACTCAATTATGGATCCCAAACATCTGATGATAACTGATCCCAGGTCGTCGGGCTGGAGACCCAGACACGGCGCTGGCCGTATCACACAAGGTGTGTGGGTACAGCAGGAGCAGATCGTTGATGACGTAAATTGGGATCCATTGAGGCTGGTACTGCACACATCTCAGCAAGATAAGATGGAGCGGATCGGTGCAGACACTTGTAGGTGAGTCGGTATAGTTTGCAAAGAATCATGTGTAACTTATCTCTTATCGAGGTCACGATCAGATTGAATTTCGACTTCCGAACAAATCAGGAGAGCCGCAGCATTTAAGGCTAACCGACGAGGACTGGAGTGGATGCAGATAATGATTGTCTCTTAAAATGTTTGGATGATCGGTGACTGGCTGCAATGGACAGGTGATGGAGGGAATTCTTGAGGGTGCGAGGGGAAGAGGAAAACCGCGATCTGAGTGGACGTGAAACACGAAACACTGGACGAGATGGAAGCCGTCTAAGTTGAAGGATGTGGCGACTCACAGAGACAAGTCGGGAGACCACTGCAAGGAGATTTCGGGGATGGAATCGGTCATGGCCCAATGGCCCAAAATACCAAGGGACTAGATGAAGAATTGCAGTTTTGAGAAAGTTGACATTAACTCATTAATATTCTATAATTATAATGCACCCTTAATTAAAATGTATTTTGGGTAATGTAATTGGTTCCTCGCTATATACTCCCCTCGTGTATTCGTAAAATGGTTCATTTTATGTTTGAGAACCCTATGTGCCAACGTTACATTTTGATTATAACCAATTTAAACATTTATATTGCATCTGTTAATACTCACCAAACTTGTATTAAGGTAGAAAATATTGAAATAAAATTTCTAAAATATGATGACATTAGATTATTGTTTTCCTGATTTAAAATCCACATTTGCGGTCAATGAGGAAACATTTACCTATGACTGATTGTGGTACTTCCAATAATAAACATTCAGTTTTATATTTTGTAAAGCTTTCCAATGCCTCTTTTTTTGCTTCGTACATCATGTGTTAAAGCCATACGAATTCAATTCCAACAAGAGGTTTTGTTCATACATTTGTATTATTTAAAAATGTTCTCATTGGTCTTTTGCAAAAATATTTTTGCTCGAAGTAAATTACCTAATGACATTAAACATAAATAGGTTTGGAGACAGTCTACTAAGTAAGCTAATAGTCCCATGCTAATCTAAATTATTGTGGAAATTATGAAAAAAATATTTTTAGTAAAATTGTAGTTTGAAATATATCTATAAAAAAGAATTCGAGATAATGCCACGCTATGAAGAGAAACATTCAGGCATTTAATGTTAATCAACATCATATTCCTATTCCACAAGAATGCATAGTAGTCGTAACAAATATAATGCAAATAATGTAAATGCTGCTCAACAGCATTGAGGAAGCAATGAGGAAAGCCCACTTTATATCCTTACTTCACTTACATTTTAGAACTTGCCAATTTTACAAATATTTAAGCAAAAAAAGATCACATAGCAATAGTGTTCGAGAGTGGGATCACACTACATAATGACCAAGTGGGAATGTCTCAATACATGCCCACACACAGACATAGCTACGTGCAATGACAACCCTAAACTAATTTTTTTTAAAAATTGTATTACTATTTTTATTTTACCAGGTAAGGTCCACTGGGCTAAATGGCTCTTTTCTAGAAGTGACCTGGCCACAAATGATTCGCTCAACGATGTGGCTAATCAAGTGGACATTTATAGCGTCTAAATACTCTAAATGCATGTTTTGAAATGTGGAAAGAAAAACCAGAGGACCTGGAGACAAATCCCGTGACCAAGGGGAGAAGACGCAAACTCCAAATATACAGACGTCAGGGTCGGGATCCAACCCACGACCCCATGTATACCAAGCGAGGTTGTTAACATCGCGCGACCGCGGCATACACATGCCCCATGTATGCATTCACTGAAGTTATCTTCTGACTGCATGGAAGAGTGCATGAACTGTCAACCAAAAGCCATCTGCTGCACAGGCCTTAAAATTATTCCTGGGGTGTTCTTTGAAAAAGAAAAAATCCTGCAAAAAAACAAATGTCCTTCAACACAATGAGCCACATTTTGAAATCGTGATGCTCCAAGTCACACAAGTTTGATTTCTAAAGCAAGTGGCTTTAATTTAATTCCTGGCATATCAAGATTTTTCTGGAATATTTACCCGAGTATTTTTAACCTCGATGTTTTAATGAAAAATATATTTTCAACGGCTAATACCTATTAATGTTGTTGGGTTTATAGTTATTTTTTTATTCACGCAAATCTAAAGACAATTATTTACTAAAATAAGTAAAAAACCCATTTTTATTTACCAGGTAAAGCCTACTGAGCCAAATATCTCTTTTTCAAAAGCGACCTGGCCATAAATGATAGCTCAATGAATTGGCTTATCAAGTGGAAATTTATATCAGCCAAATACGCTAAACACATGTTTCTAAATGTGGAGAGAAAAACGCGACCACGGGGAGAGAGACACGCAAACTCTAAATATACAGCAGGCATCAGGGTCAAAAAATGGAAGCAGCCACAGCTTTCACGTAAACTACTTGATGAGGTCTCTCCTTAGAAAACGCAACGATTGCATTGCAACAAAATGTTCAAAATTGCAGCACTGATCCGGGAAACTCAGGGAACAGCTGTGGTTTTGTGGAGAATTCTGCACATGCGCTGGGATGGCTGCCTCTGTCTGTGATGGACACACCTTGGGTTTATATGGGTTTTGTATTCGTATATGGATCTCTATGTGAGTCTATGAGTCCCTGTTTGAATCTATGGGTCCCTGTTTGGGTCTATGGATCTCTATGTGAGTCTAAGGGTCTCTGTATGAATCCTGCATATGTTGTGTGTTTATAATGACGAATACACTTCTTATGAGGCACACTGTTTATTGTAATTCTTCTTTTACACAGTCCTTAACACACAGAGGGGTATACGGTCCCCTCACCCGATACCCTAAGAAGGTACAGCCTCCGGACTTAGCGGGACCTACACACAGGTATCTTGCTAACCTAAGGAGGTACAGCCTCCTGTATTGGCAGGACTTACTCACACATCTACCGCTATCCTAGAGTCCTCCAGCTGGGACCTAAGGGAGGCTATCTGACCCACCGCTGGCCCCGGTGGGTCTTGACCACTGGGCACGCCGAGCCTTAGCCCTCAGAAGGGCCGGAAGGCTGGGTCCAGGGTCCTGGCTATCTTCAGCCCGGGCTTCGGTCTTCGTGTAGGGAGAGAACTCCCCGCGCTCTTAGTGCTCACCCTTCTTATACCCGTTTGTGGCCAGGTGTAACCAATCCCACATTCCCACGTGGAACTGTCTGATTGGTTCTTTCCAAACTGTGGCTACGATCCACTTCACCTCGTCTGACCCCAACCGTTATTTACACAGAGGTAACGCTGCACTGCCCCTTTGAAAGCTAGTGGCAATGCAGGTTACTGAACAGTGAGTAGTTAGCACCTCTACATATGTACCATTGGAAAATGTTATCGTTTCTTAACGACTCGCGTTCTACCAACAGCGTCTCCTTGATCTATCTCTGCGGTAGTTGTCCTTTGGGTGTGATCTGGACATCTATGAAAAAGAGCTTCATAGCTCATCGGATTTCTCCAGGATAAATACATATTCTGATCTCTATGGCTGCCATTCTACCACGAGTCCTGTCAATTGGCTAGTATGCCTTCCAGTGATGTGTTTTGCCCAACACATACAATTTTGTTTAAGTCAACATGATGTTGCTGGATGCGCCTGCATTCAAAGCTAAAATCGTATTTGTGGTTGTCATTGGTCTTTGGTAGTGCTATGATTACCAAGTATCCCACCCTTCTCCTGTGAGTACTATTGGCCTAATAGAGGCTCACCTGCCTTCAGTAGCTATTGTGCTGTAGTAGCAGTCCCAGCAGTTTATATCCCCTACAATGAGAAGGAAATATTTGATTTCAGGTCACACGCTTCACCACGTGGAAAGTAAACGTAACAGGTAAAGGTGCGGCCCTGCAATTACTTGTTCACACCACTGCTGATGGAAAGGCCTCCACTGGAAGCAATAAGAGTGCCTGGTGATGGTAATTGCTATAATTATACACACTGGCCAGACGTTTTGGAAGAGGTGGGAGTATCTACACTTTAACTCACCACATGCCACCTACCGATCGACTAACCGTGGTGTACGCATTTATACCGTTGGGTAGACAGGGGACAGGTGACTTAATAGCCTTGCCCATTGCATCAACTGCCACGCCCGATTACCCGAAGAACGAAATTAACGAATGGAACGTTAAATTCCAAGACCAGTGGTGTTATTACAGCACGTACAAAATTTGTGAGAATATTTTTTTACAAATAACTTTACAAACCTGCTGAAACAATCCATTTGAGCGACAAATGCGATGTCAAACGGTATTTTCAGCTTAGGAAAATAAACATTTCCTTACTAGGAGATGGCTTGAAATCAATATATGAACACGTGTACTGTGTAGGGTAAGTATCCCTGCACTTCCCCGACACACTCGTGAATGTGTCACTGGACAGAATAAATATAATGCAACATCTAAATTAAATGCTAGTTGACAGTTTTATGTAACAAAAGTATAGCTAATTACCCAGAGATACAAAAAAAAACACATTTGCTGTAGATGTGAGAGAAACATGTGTTAATAGAACACAATGTATTACTCGCACAATAAACATTCTGAACACAACCAATATAAATATCTGATCAAGGTCATTTTGGGCAAAGCCAGCATCTTGGTGGTGGCTCTTTAAAAAAAAAAGGCTGTGCCCCTTCTTATGCTCGTGAAACAATGTGTTTTGAACACTGGGAAAATTAACATCCTTACACGACCCCCGGACAATTTAATGCATACTGCTCTAATAATATCTCATTTTGCACTTGATGCATATAGGGAACTACCAATCGCAAGCTTTACTGCAGATGTGATTTATAACGGGCATGGCGATAAATTACTGGATTTAAAACTCCCAACGCCAGGTGTGACCAGCAGCGTTAATTGGAGAGTGGCAGTATAACAATGGATTCAATTACATATATTGCTCACACCTGGTGTGTGTAATTTATATAAGGCCACAACATATAATTTTGCCTGCTAAAATTAGAATTTTAAGGCAGCCTGCATTGTTTGTTGTGATGCGAGCCTACCAATGTCCTCTCTTCTATTCAATTACCGCAATCGCTACATGGGTTTTGCCATCAGGTCACTGCGTTTTTATTTTCTTGGCACGAGCACACATGAGCTTCTTTGGTTGCATTCATAGTTCATGGTGACGTTGGTAACAGGCAGGCGTGTGAAAATTGTCTCGCCTTGCACGAAAAGTTCGACTTTGATTATACACGCGGCGAACTTTAGGAGCGAGTAGGGGTTTTTTTTTTCCCCCCTCTGCTTTGCTCGAGGCTTTTTTCAGCCGCCGCCGCTGCTGCTGCTGTGTAGTGCACAATCAGAAGTCTTGACGCCGTCAATAAAGCTTCCGGACAGACACGCGACGGGCAAACGGTGAAGTCACCAGAAAGGATTGCGCATCCAGTTTGCACCTCTCACGCCAATACCGAGGCAAAAGATCCACAATGCTAAGGCAAAAAGAGAAATATATATGTCCACCATTGCCGATTGCTTTTGCGTGACACATTTTGTGAGTGTGCAACAGCCAACGCTATCAACGACCGACAAGCAGGAGGAAACACTTTGCGCGGATATTAACGTGAGCGACGGGTAACGACACTTTAGAATCTGCCTTGCAATGTAACAGGGCTGCTTAAGAAAAGAACTTGCTCGCTTTGAGGCGTAGTCTTTTTTTTTGTGACTATAATTTTACAGCACCACTCTACTCATTACAAGACGTATAAAACGTTAAGTGGATCATGCTTGCTAGGGCTATATAACATTTGATTTGAAGCTTTCGTGACTGCAGGAATTACTCTTTGGTTTTTTCGGTAAAGTCACGTTATAAATAAGAAATAATAAAATAACATAATAGCGTACGACGTTTCAGTTGCAACACAAGCAGCCATCATCAGGTACAGAAGAGCTAAATTTATGAGAGAGGGGAAACACATAACCTCAGATGTATATACAGACACCCAAGTAGGGGGGAACTAACACAGATACAACAGGGGACACAGAGAGAGAAGCATACCAGACAAACAGGGTTTAGCAAAATTTTGGAAACCATATAAAGCAACACAGACGGTCGGTCAAAACACAACGTATAGTCCGGTTGATCACGCTATTTCAAAGATTGCTAAATTGCAAGTTAAGTATGAAACTCAAAATACAGACCGCACACACACAGACAGACATCCAAGTAGAGCGAACCAGCACAGACACGCACACAGTGAAGTCGCCTTAAATAGGCAGAGAAGGTAAGGCTGAGAGACAATGGGACAAAATTAGCATGAGGTATGCATGGAGCAAAGAGTAATTCCTGCAGTCACGAAAGCTTCAAATCAAGTCTGAACCACCTCTACGGGGAGGTATGAGGTCTGTGTCTTTGTGTTGTCTGCTTGGGTATCTGCCTTTGTGTCTTGGCTTGGATTTGTGTCTCTGTGCTGTCTCTGCCTGTGTGTGGGCCTTGTTGCTTCCGAGTGGGTGCTGCCGTGCCCCCCTTTGCTCCATGCATACCTCATGCTAATTTTGTCCCATTGTCTCTCAGCCTTACCTTCTCTGCCTATTTAAGGCGACTTTACTGTGTGCTTGTCTCTATGCTGGTTCGCTCTACTTGGATGTCTGTGTGTGTGCGGTCTGTATTTTGAGTTTCATACTTAACTTACAATTTAGCAATCTTTGAAATAGCGTGATCAACCGGACTATACGTTAATTGTGTTTTGACCGACCGTCTGTGTTGCTTTACATGGTTTCCAAAATTTTGCTAAACCCTGTTTGTCTGGTATGCTTCTCTCTCTGTGTCCCCTGTTGTATCTGTGTTAGTTCCCCCTTCTTGGGTGTCTGTATATACATCTGAGGTTATATGTTTCCCCTCTCTCATAAATTTAGCTCTTCTGTACCTGATGATGGCTGCTTGTGTTGCAACCGAAACGTCGTACGCTATTATGTTATTTTATTATTTCTTATTTATACGTGACTTTACCGAAAAAACCAAAGACTATATAACATTGTTCTGTGATAAATGAGATTCCTCCAGGACGAACTGCAATAAGACAATACTTGCCAAATGAGTAACGCGAATACATGTTTTGAGGACGCACGTGCAAATCATGATGCAATGACAATCACGAAACAATGCGTCGTGTTTTGCTCTCACAATATAACTCTTTGTTGACCAAAAGGAAATTTTCAGCGAGTTTCAAGACATTTTCAAGGAGAGCTGGGAGAAAACCCACACACAAATGAGGAATCAAGGAAAACGCCTTGTGCACATTGGTCAACAGCACATACAGTATCCCCTCGTTATAAGCGAGGGATACATTCCGGAGATGCTCGTGAATATAATTTTTAAAGATAATATTGGCCTACGAATTACCTAAAATAAATACGTAAATACGTTATTAAATACATGAATTAATGTATATCTCTCATCTCTTTATCTTATCACTTTCTCATCACTTGATCTCATCACTTTATCATCACTTTATCTCATCGCTTTATCTATCACTTTCTCGGCCATCACTTCCTATCTCATCACTTTAGCTCTCTCTCTCTCGATACAGTAGTCGTGCAGAGTTCCAGACGCAATTCGGGGATAGCCAAAATCGTGGATAGCAAGTTCGTGAATAATGAGGGAATACTGTAAAATAAATATTGCACTGGAGAGTAAGACGTACCCCATACTCGTGTCCAGTGTAAATAAGTTATACAATCCTGGTCACACAGACACACAGCAACTGGATTATAAAATAAATAGTCTAATGACATTTATTCTCTGTAATGACGTGGATGATTAGTGTGTGTTATGCACTGGATTATAAGATGCACCACCAAGTTTTGAGGGAAAAAAAGGATGCATTATAATCCTGAGGAAATGGTATGTGTGTGTGTGATGATGATCTATTTATTTGATTACATATTGTCGTAATTTTTTCTTGTTCTTTAGTTATGTCACCTAGGGGGCTCAAGATAATGACTGGAGAGTGATACAATTAATGGCTGTGGAGTGGCCACCTGTTCTCTGAATAGGCTGTCACTTGCTTCAGTGCCACCAGCGGTGATGTTAGGATTTTATTGCCACCTCCAGACGACATTTTTCTTTGTCACAGGCTCAGGAGCTCGTCTGCTCAGCAGGCTGGGATAGCACCAGGTTCCAGGCCTCCCCAGGGCAACCCGTTCTTCATGGCACTCCTTAATGTTCACTGAATGACATTGCAAAGTAAATTGTACAGCTGCCTTGGGAATGAAGGATACACTTTTCTTTGTATTGCCTTATCCAAACAATGCCACCGTTCAAAGAAGCTGTTGGTGGTCAGTGGAATGACAATTATTTAAAGTTACTCAGCCTGGAGCAATGAAACCTGTTCATGTGCAGGTGCCAAGTTGACTTTTACATCGCAGGATGTTGAGAGATAGGGACGACTTGCGGAGGCCTTCAACCAGCAGCAGATTGACCATGGCTGGTGGTGATAATGATCCTCACAGCACAGAATGCTTCCATGCTGTCATGGTTATCCCACTAGACTTGCAATCCAGGGGTCGCTGGTTCTATCGCTTGGCATGCAGTTGAAGCAATGGGCACGTTTCCTAAATCCCATCACCCCTAGCGACCGAGCAGTGTAGATGGTTGCGGTGGGGGGTAGAGGGTGGGTACTCCCACGTCTTCCGATACGTTTGGCCAGCGTTTTAAGAGTAGGCCAAAATAGCCTCGAAAAGGGCCCTCTTAGAACGCCCCCGCCAGTGGAGGCCATTTCGCCAGCAGAGATCTGAGTATGCTTGACAAAGCTGCAGCTTTATTCATAGCACACACACAGCCGAGGTTAGTTTGGTAATTACCTCGGCTAGCTACGTCTTCTGAAAGTTTCCTCGTGAAAGGTACTTACAGCTTTAAGATGTAAAGTTATTTTAACCAAATTATCATGCCAACTACTTCATGAATTGTTACCTAAAAGTGGCAAAATGTATGAATCACTATTTCCACATTTACAGCTTTGGTGAAGGGAAACCAATACCGAAAGTTGTGGTTTTGGTTCTTCTCCGTTGATTTATTTCCCAAATAAAATACAATTGCACATTTTTTGTATCAACATTTTTTACAAGCTTGGAGTTAATTCTAACAGGGATTTCCATTAAGGGCTCGTGCCAAATTGCTTCAGCTTAAATTGGGATGTTAATCCCCAAACCTAAGGAAGTGTCAAATGTGATGTGCAGCTGGGATGTTTCAGGGCTGTGTCCATGCCAAATAATTAAAAAAGCAATTTTCCATCACATCGGGCATCCTGCTTTTTCGCGGTGTGGGACACATCCTCTTTCTGCAAAGCCTCCAATAATTACACCAGCTGTAGAGGAATACTATGAATGGACCTCTGCACTTCAAGACAGAATCCAATTAAAGCACACAATGGCGTCTCATTCTGTGAGATGCACGCACACCGCTTGACGGTTACTTAACACTTGGGTTCTGGCTTGTGAGCTAATCCTACTATTGTCATTTTCTTGGTTAGTGTTTCTGAATGCCGTGTCACTTAGACATTTCAAATATACAATCATGTGATCTGTAGGGATGTATAGCAGTGAATCCGAGTAATGAGACATGACGATGATTCCTACTACAATGCCACCAGGGATATCAAACATAAGTCTTTTTAATGAGACTGTAAAACAGTGTCAGGCTCGGGAACTGTGTACGTAATTAGTCTTTTTGGTTTATTTATAATAGCCTTATAGAAATATTGTACACAATGTGTGGTTCTTTTGTACTTACATTTGACACTTTTCAGTGACAAACCATTATATCACATTAATATGTTTTGTGGGGGAGTGGAACAAATATAGCATTCATTTACTTTCAATCAATATACATGATCACTCTCAGATTCAGTTCCATCAGACAAATTTAGAGAAGCAAGGCTTCAAACTGAACATCAAACCAGACGATATCAAGTCACAAGTAAAGTTAGTTGAGGCATCACTCTCCTCAATGTACTATTCAATAGGCGGTTTTTGACTGTCATGAATTTCAAGCTGCATAAGAAATTTCAATAAGGAATTCTATGCGGCAAATTATAGTTAAATTCCACGGAAGATGCAATGTCCTTAGAAGCTGCAAACCGGTTCTGATGACGATCTCTTGGCCGAAACACTTTCTCTGGACAACGATTATTTACTCTTATCTGGCATTTAATCACTTAGTATTTAAACACATCAACCAATGCAACTCTTGAACCGATGTTTTCTAGCAACACACTGTTTCAACCTTTCGACCTCTTGTCAGTTTCATTTGCAAGGTTGGGTCAATTAACAAAACCAAAACACAGACACCCCTCTACATATGTAGAAAAATGACATCGCCCATCATTCACCAATACAGCACGTAAATTAACAGCTAGAAAAATGATTTTAGACTGTGTAATGATGATTTGCAATCATTGCAAATAAGCTTACCAGAATATGTGGCTGTTCACTTTTCAACTTCATGGCTATGCATGCGCTTTGCAATTGCGTCCCATTACAAAGCACCCGTTGCAGTACCCTAAACTCGATCTTTCCCAAAGATTTGTGAAACTTTTGTTTTAATCTCTTTTCCATGCCTGAGGCCACCTGGCTGACAATACAGAACCCAACCGCCGACTGACAGAAGACATTAAAGTTTACAATGAGCGGAATTGTTCACACTGTTCAGTGAAACCGCTTACCCAGGAGCTTCCTGTCCGACTGATAAAGGAAGCTTCTGTGGAGCTGCCTGCCTGGCCTTAGAGAAGTCACCGGCATTATTTCACCATGCAAGGTTTTCAGGCCCACAGGGCCCCCAACAGAGGCTGAAAACCAAGCGACACCCCCGATGTGTCCAGCAAAGTGACAGGCTTCGCAAAGTTCTGAACAACTTCATCCCACTCGTCTAATTTACACAGACCTTCGCGCACGTGAACATAATGCAATATAAGCTCGGTGACGTTTTATTATGTCTCCACGGTGGTGAGATGTTAGTCTGCCTCGCCTGGTATGCAGGAGGTCGTCGGTTCGATCCCGATCCTGATCCTGACGCCTGTATTTTTGGAGTTTGCATGTTCTCCCCATAGTCGCGTGGATTTTTCTCCGGATCCTCCGGTTCTTCCCTCCAGATTTAGAAACATGCGTTTAGAGTATTTTTGCTGATACACATTTCCACATGATAAGCCACTTCGTTAAGTGATCATTTGAGGCATTGTCGCTTCTAAAAAGAGCTAAATAGCTCAGTGGATCTTACCTGGTAAAAACAAACAAACAAACATAGTTTTATGGAGGTATGTAACCTCTGAACCAATTTAGGTGGCCTTTTTTTACAGCTTCTGCAGGGAAAGCCCACTTGATCATGTGTACCACTGTCGGATATCTTGATATCTCTTGCGAACAGCATTGAAGGAGCACCTTCACCACAATGACTGCAGCAGTTAAGGGACAAGGCCCAGCACCACCACCACCGTCTCAGGGCAACTTTGGATGGGTGATGAATGCTTGTCCACCAGCAATGCACACATCCACAATAATAAGAAAAAAATGAAAATGAGAATAGAATTCGCTATTGACCACCGTTGACAACGAATATTTGATCATCATTATTATTATGCTTGTTTAGCCAGGAAAAGTGTCACTGAGTCTCACGTATCTTTTTCAAAGAGGGTCCTGCCAAGTGTTTTTTTTGCAACGGTGGGTGATGATTGCTTTCGTTATCGTAACTGAGTAATTTGCCAGGAACTTTTATAATTTGACTAAAACAAAAATGTGTACGCATTGGGGCCTGCTCTTGCTGAATGACGTCACAGGGATCTTTGATATCTACGATGAAGTGGACGGCGTCGCGGTATTGTCATGGCAATTACACAGCCGCAGCAATAACCAGGGAAGCCGCTGGAATAGAACTGTGAACCTCAGCGATAAGGAGTGGTCAATGTGCTGCTGCCATAAGGCCACTTCAGCACCTCGATATTACAGTTGACAAGCTGATATATCATGCATCAGCTTATATTACCGTATCTTTAGATGCAGCTGTAATGAGACACTATATAAAATACATATTGTTGGTGTTCTTGTTATGTATGTAGTTAATCAAGCATTGGGTTAAGAATGGCACGTAAGTCTGTATTGGAAATTCGGCATTGCAGTAGCAACGCATAACGCATCCCTGTGTAATGTAGTACTCAGAGATGTTGTCTTGCTCAAGTAATATATATTTCAAACTCAATTTGTAATCAACTAGGCTATGCGTTAACTGTGTTAGCCGACTCTCTGTGTTGCATTGCATTACATTTCCAAAACATTTTCTAAGTTTGTTTTCTCAAACGGCCTATTTTTCTCTCTAAAATTTACCAGGCTCTCATAGGTCCATTCGCTCTTTCTCTTCCCCGGTCGCTTCGGGGTGGATTTCCACACATCTGTCTTTGTGTCTCTGTTTGTCAAATTTCACACTTAACTTCTAATTTGAGCAATCTTTGTTGATCGTAATCAACCAGGCTATGCGTTAACTGTGTGTTAGCCGACTGTGTGTTGCATTACATTACATTTCCAAAAGATTTGCTAGATTTAGTTTTCTCAAACTATTTATCTCTATAAAAATTACCCGGCTCTCATAGGGCCATTAGATCTTCTTCTTTCCCTTGGTCGCTTCGGGGTGGATTCATTGCCATGCTAATTTCTCTGCTCCAGCAGCAGTCACCAGCAGACCCACCTCTCTCTCTGCCCCCCCCCCCCTCTCTATTTAAGGCCTCGACACAGAGGCATTGGGTCTCTGTGTGTCTATGTTGTGTGTCTCTCTCTGTGTGTCTGTGTTGTCTCTCTCTGCTTGTGTGTCTGTCTGTGTGTCTCCATGTCTGTGTTTTCTCTCTCTCTCAAATTTAGTTCTACCTGATGACGGTTGCCTGTGTTGCAATCGAAACGTCGTACTCTATTATTTAATTTATTTTCTTTCTACGTGACTTTACCAAAAGAACCAAAGAGTAATATATATTTATTATATATTACAGTTCACCCGACTCGATGACATGTTACCAGGTGGACGCAGGTTGACTATACACAACTGGGTGACTCTATGTAGCTGCTACACGACGTTCACTATTTAGCTGACTGACTATTTTGGAGCCATCGATGTATTAGCCACGACGAAGATGTATAACTTCTTTCCCAGCCTTCCAAGATGACGAGGGCGATCCCTCGTGATGACAGCGACAACGGTCCGGACCCCGAATCTCCCACAGCAGCCCTGAGCCCTGCTCCGCGCTGCCTTTTATTTCCCCTCGGCTCTGCCGCGCCCCTTCCCCGAACTCTCTCCTTTGCCTCACTATAACACCCCGGGGGGTTCCATCTCTACCCCCGCATTGACTCCTCACCCAGTTACCTCACTTGGCC
This sequence comes from Petromyzon marinus, assembly GCF_048934315.1. NCBI lineage: Eukaryota > Metazoa > Chordata > Hyperoartia > Petromyzontiformes > Petromyzontidae > Petromyzon > Petromyzon marinus. The sequence continues at coordinate 10,862,553 of NC_133678.1, read as the reverse complement.
CTGCCTGTCCTCATCGCCGCGATCATTATTTGCGGCCACTAGGCCCCGTACTGTCCTTACATCTGCTAACACAAATAAAATACAAAGATCACCCTTAGAACTTTAATAGACTGCTGGGGCAAGTGTTGTTAGCGAGCACATATGAAGGCCCAGCACCACGCCCGACTGCCTTTGTCTTCCCAGTGGTGACGTTTACACACCACACCAGGTACTCATTTGAGACTAAGTCGACCTAGGGGAGGCCCAGGATGAGTTCAGATATTCGCCACTGGTGCTGGCCATGAGCAGGAATTGAACTCAGGTAGTAGCACAGCTTTTCCAAGAGCTACACGACCACACGACTAAAGGAGACCGTGTCACATACGCAGCTGTTTGTTGTTCATCATGAAGAGTGTTATCTATGAGAAGGTTACGTGAGAATTGAGATTACTTACTTTGAAACCCATTTCATCGCGTGGACCTTATGACTGGCATTTCACGCAATGAGTAATCTGAAGAACTATTTTTTTGGGTTTCTTTTGAGCTTCTCCCTTTGTTACTCTGACGGAAATAAGTCTGGCTACGAGCCTTTGTAATATTCACGAGGCACCATAAACATTTGCTGCAGTCATCCTACGTGGTGCAGCCGTCATACAGCTGGCTTATGAGATTTTACACGACGACAACTTTGTGCTTGTAGAGATTTGTGGGGCCACTGGATCGGGTTTTTCAAGTAGAAGTCGGGTACCTTTGGACACAACTTTCTAGAGGAAGCAAGTAGGCACAACGGGGAAAAGCTTTACACCACCGCATGTAGGTCCTTGCTAACAGTACAGCCTTGTGCAAAAACGAAACAATTCAGCAGCATTCATCTCGCTTGGTGGCCTTGAGCCAGTGAACGAAACTCCGCAGTCCCATGGTGTCGACGGGTTTGTTTTTTTACTTTCAGTTAGGAAAACCAGTTGTAAACTTCTCATGGAGCGGCAGTTGGCTCATTGACCCTACAAGAAGAAAATGATAAGTCGACCCCCGAAAACCGAGATTTGAACTGACGACCTTGCTGGACTGTTAGGCGAGGGATCTTCCACAGCACCAACCTGCCAACACCCAACGTTTCAAACGGACACGTTTATTGACCTTGAACAATTAATACATTTTGTAATGAGTGCAATATTTTAGCATTGTGATGCGATGGAAACATTCCAAATAGTCAGTATGTGGGGAAATTCGGAGAGAAACGAGGTAAATGCTGTTGGTGAGCTGGGATGGCTTACACGAAGCGTGTATCGAACGTTCATGATTTGGTCATACACAAGAGAGAATTCTGTAATGTGCACATAAATGCTCTGTGCACCGAATCAATTTTGCGAAATTACCAGCAACATGTGTATACAAATTGAATCAAACTTAATCACACTTTAAGGGTCACATTTGTGCAAATACAGTTATTTTTGTATGCATCCTAGCCGTGCAGTGTGGCTTGTGAGAGTTGCCTGCATGCCCACAGGCAATTAAAACAACAAGTTGTACACATATTGTTGTTCCCAGCGCATAGGACATTAAATGCACGCAGAAAACTTTCGTAAGCAACACAGCAAGCGATACATCATTTTAATTGAGATAGAAAGCCATTCGCCTGATCTATTGTCTATGATAAAAAAGTCAGAAATGTCCGTTGACCCATAAATTCATAGAAATATTTAATTATATTTAATTATTTATAGTGCAGCAGTAAGGGATGCTGCCATTGCAATCCAGAGGTTGCCAGATTGATCGACTTGCCGCACAGTTCAAACAATGGTGCACGTTTCTTAAATCCCCCCCTGCCAATAACCACCCATCCGCCGGTATGAACGAGTACATCGCTATTCGTCGATCGCCAGTTCACGTGCGGTGGGATCAAGTGTGGGGACTCCCACCTCTACCGAAGGTGTTCTGCCTGCATGAAAGAGTAGACCAAAAGAGCCTCGCGTTGAACACTCTTTGACTCCCTCGAGTGGAAGCCCTTCCACGAGCAGTGGTGTAACAATCAGAATATTTTATTTTGTATTAATCCTGGAGGAATCTAATGAGCTATAAATCTGTTTACACAGATGTCCAGTAGGGGCGGGTCAGAACGCTACAACAACAACAACAAAAAACCACGATAGGAGTGCAAAGTATAGAAAAGGTAAACAAATCACTTAAAAAAATGCAAATGAAACTGAACTATTTATTTTTATCTTACCAGGTAAAATACACTCAGCTATTAGCTTTTTTTTTCAGAAACGACCCGACCCCAAATGAATGTTCAACAAAGTGTGGTTATCGTATGGAAATTTATAGCAGCAAAATAATCGAAATTATCGAAATGCACGTTTCATAATGTGAAGGAAAAAGCCAAAGTACCCGGAGAAAACATTTGTATGGCCTCACCTTTACCTTAAAAAAAATAAACTCCTGCCTCTATAAAGCCAATAGAATTAACTTCCTTACCGTATAAATGTTCCAGCGAGATGGCAAACGTTTAAATCACCAGGATTTAATTGTTTCACGTTCGAAATGTTACTTAATGCAATGCCATTGTGCTGTGCACTCGAGAGTCAACTGCATTCATTTGGAACAGGATTATCAGCAATGGAGAAGGGGAATCGCAAAGTGAAGCAGAAAATACTCGACATAAATGGATATTAAATATGATTGACGGACTTGAGGACACGTTGCCCTGGGTTATGCAGGTTGCAGGGTGGCTGTTAGGGATTGACACCTGCCCACCTGTTTAAAGAGATTATCACGTAGCTGTCACAGCATGGGATGATGGCATTTGAAGCACAACTGCATAACTTAACTGAATTCTGGCTAAAGACCAGTGTGGGGTTTTTTTTTCTTATCATCATTGCTTTGAATGTGAGCTCAGTTTCAGTTTGACCTTGCATACCATTTTAGAAGAAAGTGTTTTTTTTTCTGGCTGGATTTTTAGTTTTGGATTCATGTCAGCCTCCCTGGCGTACGCCCAAGTGTGCATGCTCGGCATTGACATCACCGCACACACCTGCGTGATGTCACCCGCATCCCACAGCGTCGAGTCGGGTTTGTGCGTCGCACTGGCATTGCGCCTCCCCTCCACCCACGCAACCCTCAACCACGAAATCGAAATACATTTTGGATATTACCGGCAGTCCCCGACTTACGAACGGGTTTGCTCCTGAGATCACTTCTTAAAGTCGAATTGCTCGTAAGTCGGAACGCAAAAATGCGTTGTCTTCAAACGCATATATGGTCAGCGTTATAAAATGTGTCATGGTTCAACAAAGGGAAGCATTATTAAACTCACGACGTTTCGATCGCAACACAAGCAATCGTCTTCAGGCGAAGACGATTTATTATTATTTTTCTATCTACGTGACTTTACCGAAAGACCCAAAGAGTATGAATTCCTGCAGTCACGAAAGCTTTAAGTCAAGATTATTAAACTCGTCAATAAGAATAAATATTGTACATTTGCATGTGACACTGTAAATAGTTCCGCGGTTCAGATCGCAAGTGTGAATTCACGTTCACAAGTCGGATGGTTAAAATACATATCTTACGTTGAACTTCTTTCGCACCATACGTAACCAACCATGTAAGCTCGTTGGTAAGTGCGCATGCACGTAAGTCAGGTGTTAGTAAGTCGGGACTGCTTGCACTGTACAATACAGATAAAGCAAGAAAAAGCTTTTACTCTCTATATGAGATTAATCTCTATATGAGATTAAAAGCTTTGCTGGTCAGCTGGCTGGGAGAAAGGGATGAACGGACACACAGTCACATCCAAAAATATGAGCGGGTTGCGAGACTTTGTAAAAACAAAAAAAATGCCAAGGAAAGCCTCACTCATTCTCAAAAATCATTTTCAGGAGGTTCCTGTTTTCGATTTGAAATTATTGGACGATTTATTTGCTACGCTTTTATGCGTTGCAGTATTTGTTTTATCAATCAATGCTGATTTATGATCGTTGTGATTTTACTTTCATTGTCTCTTGGTTATTATTAAACTAGATGTATTGGCAGACACTGTTGATTAATGATTGGCGAAAGGGAAAGTTGGAACCCTGCAACTATTTGCTGACACCCCAGCGGGTGGCAGGGCCTCCACTGGAGACCCTTTGGCCTACTCTTCAATGCTTGCTGGCCGTCAATGTTTATATATGAACGAGAAACACCGTTGGTTAGTCTCGTCAATACTGTTACAGTGAAGGTTCAGCCCCGAAATTGCTCACTTTTGTGGAGTGACTCCTGCCGCCAGCTGTGGCTCTAGGGTTTGGTGTTACATGTTATTTATGTGGTTTATTGTTAAAAAAAATTCGGTCACAGTTCCTATGATCACTGTTACATTGCATTTATGGCTTTATTTTGGTGATTTCTAAAAGTTTTTTGGTTTGGCCATGTTTTTGTTTATTGTAGTACGGAGTTATGCTGATGGCCTTAATCTTAGTTTTCTTGTTGTTGTTGTTGTTTGACTTGCATCCCACTGGGATTTTTTGCACACAGCGTTGGTGTACGGTGCTATTTCAGGAATATTTTGATGTTTTTTTCCTGGATTTTCTGTTTGCACATGCACAAAGTCACTTTAAGATGTTTTCTTGTTCATGTTTTTGTTTTTTTGTTTGTTGCGGTTGCACCCGATTCAAGAGCCGAATGGCTCACAGGGCTATACCAAATAAATGAAACTATGAAAACTTTCACCACAACTGGTGGAAGGAGCTCCACACGAGGGACCTTCCGCACTGGCCAGGTATCGTGGATGAAGTGGGAGTACTCACACTTTACGTCACCACGTGCGACCTCCCGATGGACAAACTGTGGCGCACGTATTTATACTGCTGAGTGGACAGTAGCAGGGGGATTTAAGAAACTTGCACCAAGAGGTAATGAGCCCGATTGTTGCCCTCTAAACCCATGAGCATAAAATGTGGGACTTCTGTCCGTGGAGTTTCTGTGCCCCTCTCCTCATGTTGCGGTTTGTGCTCTGTACCAGGCTCATGTTGTTAAAAAAAGACTTGCAGCATTGTTTCCACAGCTGTGCTGTGTAAATATAAAAATGAGTCGTTAAACCCACCACCACCCGACACAGCCAATTGGTAAAGTTTCTCACGTTAACAGAACATGCCAATTAGTTAAAAGTACAGCACACCGGTGTGTTGGAGAGCAAAGCTACCACACCCTCGGCCCTCGTTCTCACCTCACCCATCTCATCCTCGTGTTGATCCGCGTTTGGTAAAATGCCCCTGAAGATTTTGACATGACAGGGATGTTTGGAATTGCCCTCGGGCCGTCGCATTGCGTTCTTATCTTCCCCCACTCGTCTGCATACGGTTAATGCAACCGTCTAGGTGCTAGCTACCGTCACGGATACGATTCCCCCCGGTGCGCAAATGCTTGTCCCCATGCAGCTGCGGAAGTCGCTCGATCAGGAGGCCACCCTGGGAGGGGTCGTGTTGGGACCCTCTAACAGAGCGGTCCGGGAGATGAAGCTCGTGGGAGCTCAGACGCTGGTCTCGAGGGATCAGCAGCCATTCATTCAGATGCTAAATGTTGGGCCGGACGCGTCAGTTATACAGGTGGGCACGGTGCTTGCCCACGCATCAGCCGCGAAGGTAGACGGTAACGGAGTGGGATGGGTAGGGGTCGCGCTGAACACGGACCAAGGGCTAATTGGCAAGGACAGCTGGGCGGATGCCCTCTGCTTTGAAAATCAGAACTTGTCCAGCGCACAGAGGTCCGAGCTGCGCGCGCTGTTGCTCGAGTTTGGGAACATTTTCAGCAGGGGTAAATTTGACATTGGTCACACGACCACCGTATTGACACAGGTGACTCATTCAGTAAAAACCTTACCGCTTGAGTCATGTTGAGAAGGAACATGTGCGCCAGGCAGTCGACGAAATGTTGGCCGCCGACGTCATTTCCCCGTCCACGAGCCCGTGGGGTGCTCCGATTGAGCTCGTGAAGAAGCACGACGGGAGTTTACGCTTTTGCATCTACTTCCGCAAGCTGAACAAAGTATCTGTGGCAGATGCGTACCCCCTGCCACATATGGATGATTCGCTGGACGTGCTGGCAGGGGCGCAGTTTTTCTCGACGATCGACCTGCTTTCGGGATTCTGGCAACTGCCCTTGGATGATTGCTCAAATCCTAAGACTGCTTTTCGTACGCCGCGAGGTTTATTTGAGTTTAACCGGCTTCTGACGGGCCTCCTCTTTACTGACCAAGGGAAAAAATTATCATCCAAATTATTGCAAGAGGTGTGCGACCTTATGGGCACGAAGAAGGTCCGCAAGTCGCCCTATCATCCCAAGACGGATGGGATGGTGGAGCGACTTAACAGGACTTTAACCTCTATGTTGAGTCAGCAGAATGACTGGGATCTGCACATTCCAGGGGTACTTGCAGCCTACAGAATGGCTCCGCACGTTTCCACCGGTTACTCGCCATTCTTTCTAATGTATGGGAGAGAACCAAACCCCCCCATTGACGTCCAGCTAAATACGGCTCCTAGGAAGCCGAGAGTTACCATCTCAGAACCCATGCGTTTCACCCTTCAATGGGTTTTGGAAGCACATGAGGCTTTTAAAGAAAATTCCCCATCACGGAAATCGGCCAACGAACGTCTAAGGGGCCTTTGCGCATTGGGTAAGCAATTGGCCCCGGGGGACAGGGCTTGGCTGCACTGCCCTCAAGTGCCCGTGGGCACATCACCCAAGTTGTACAGACCCTGGCGGGGGCCGGTTGAGGTGATACGGGCCGACTGGCAACAATGTGTTAAGATCCGGTTCGGCCGCTGGAATTGGTTTGTGTATCCATCCCGCCTTTTGTCACTCCCCATCACATCCCTTCATCTCCAATCCACGAGGGCCGAGTGTCAGGTGTGCCGGGCGAGCTGGTCAGGAGGTCAGGCCATGCGGACTCGTTCTAAGACTGCTCAATTTGTATGACTCTCACACACCTTGCTGGTTGCCTACACCGTTGATCACACAGTCAAGCTCACATGTCATGGAGGTCATTGGCTGAACCTGACCTTTTTTATTGTACTGTGCGTGCATGATTTTAAATGGGTACACCGTGCTGTGAGGGGTAAGCGAGTTAACCGGTTCACGTACATTTATTGTCATTTAAGTCCCCTCCTTCCATGCGTTCTTCCCTCCCTCCCTCCCTCCCTCCCTCGCGGTATGTGTACATATATTTTTTGCGGTATTTATTGTCGGTCACTGGTTATTTATTGACGTTGCTTTTTGGGAGGCACACCTTTCCATTTTTCCATAGTTGCGTTACAGCCGGGACGGCTGTGTTTTACACGGTGGGGGGGGGGGGGTGATGAAGTGACATATGACGTCACTACTATGTCGGGACTGTATGAGTGTAGGGACATATGACGTCACTACCGTGTCGGCTCGGTATGGGGGCGGTAGGCGGGTGTCACGGGGGTCGTGTCAGGCTATGGCACTCCGCGTGAGCCCAACAGGACACGTGACCAGATAAAGGGGGGCCAGGGTCCCTAGGGGGAAGCTTAGGAGTCACATGGTGGGGGGCCCGGACCTTCCCGAAGGATCAAGAAGGGGGGCGTGGCCTGGGGTGGAGCCGGCCATGCTGGAGCGTTTATAAGCGGGGTGTGAACAGGGAGCTGGGCTGTTCTACTCCGGGATGAAGACGCCATGGGAAGTCCTCAAGTCTCCGTTCATCGTTCATGACCAGGCAGCCATCACCTGCCTTGGTCACGCTGTGTAGTGTTCCCCGAGTGTTACTGAGATTAGGAACGGTGGTCAACACCTTATGTATAGTGTTCACGTTGGTATTATGTGTTAATAAATAGTGTTGCCTCCAAGTTGAGTGTGCGTCTCAATCATTACATAATCATTACATAATCACCATACTGCAGCCTAAATGCACAGTGCTGTATATAACACTGAAATGTGGATGAGATACTTCTTCATCCTTGCTCTCAAGATCGCATTAAAGTCACATGGGCACAAGTCTGGCTCAACTTATCCAATTACAAGTAACTTTCACAATAATGCAAGTGGCAGGCTTCGTTGTCAACTAGGCCTCATATTCATCACAACAATTTAACAGCATCATAAAGGCATTTACAGAATTATAACGGCAATCCTAACATTATAACAACATTCCAAGTTTCCCTTCTATGTGACCTTACCGAAAGAACAAAGAATATAACATTCCCAGTGTTATAAGAACATAAACGAACTCACAGACAATGCTTCTTAAAGTCCCACAATGAACAGATACACCTGTCTTCACTGATATGCTAATTGTGCCTCCATTTTGTACTCTGTGTAATGGCTGACACCCTGCCTCATGGCTTTGAGAACCTTAATTCAAAACTTCCTGGTCACGTGACTCAACTCAACACCATATCAGGAAGTTCCCGTGTAAACACCCCCCCCCCCCCCATATCTGCTGTGGGGCAGAACAAGTATCTACCAACTATATAGTAACTACTGACTCTACAGTAGTATCAACTGACTCTATAGTAGTATCTAACGACTCTATAGTAGTAACTACTGACTATAGTAGTATCTACTGGCTATAGTTGTAACTACTAACTCTACAGTAGTATCTACTGACTCTATAGTAATATCTACTGACTACTAATATTTACTAACCGTTGTAGTGTCTACTGACAGTAGTAGTATCTACTAACTATAAAGTAGTATCGAATGACTCTACAGTGGTATCTACTGACTGTATAGTAGTATCTACTGACTGTAGCAGTATTTACTGAGCGTAGTGGTATCTACTGACTGCAGTAGTAGTATTTACTGACTCTATAGTAGTATCTACCAACTCTATAGTTGTAACTACTGACTCTATAGTAGTATCCACTGACTATAGTAGTAACTACTAACGCTACAGTAGTATCTACTGACTCTATAGTAGTATCTAATGACTTTATCAGTATTTAATGACCGTAGTGGTATCTACTGACTGCAGTAGTATCTTCTGACTCGATAGAAGTATATATTAATGGCCGTAGTGGTATCTACTGACTGCAGTAATATCTACTGACTCAATAGACCTATCTGCCGACTCTATAGTAGTATCAACCAACCCTATAGTAGTAAATACTAACTCTATAGTAGTATATAATGACTATAGTAGTATCTACTGAATCTATAGTCGAATCTATTGACTCTAAAGTAGTATAAACTGATTATAGTAGTAACTATTAACTTTACAGCAGTATCTGCTGACTATAGCAGTATCTGCTGACTCTATAGCAGTATCTGCTGATTCTATAGCAGTATCTACTGACTCTATAGTCGTTTATACCGACTCTACAGCAGTATATACTGACTGTAGTCGTATCAACTGACTATATAGTAGTATATACTGACTCTTATAGTAGTATCCACTGACTATAGTAGTAACTAACTCTATAGTAGTAATTTCTGACTCTATAGCAGTATCTGCAGACTCTATAGTAGTATCTGCAGACTCTATAGCAGTATCTGCTGATTATAGCAGTATCTACTGACTATAGTAATATCTGTGTCACATTGGGAATGGACCACTCTTTTAATTATTTTCTCGTGCAGCAAGGGAGTAAACTGTGGTTTTGTGAAAGTCCTAAGGGGGGCCGTCCATAAATGACGTCACGCACCTAGGGGGGGGTCAGACATTTGTGACGATGTGTGACGAGGGGGGTGGGGTTGAGAAATGTGACGTCACATCAAAATGCTCAACTTTAAATAAATATAGACAACACGTTCTACTTAATTAAATAGACTTTTAAGTACAATTTTTCTCCTACAACATCAGAGTGCAGCGCCACATTAAATATGCACTACAATAACAATAGTTTATAGCGATTTGAAGCATGTTTTATTTTAAAAATGGGAAAAAAAAATTGGGGAGGGGGGGGCAGAGCTTTTTGACGTCATATTTTAGGGGGGGGGTCTGACTTTTTGTGACGCTGTGTGACGAGGGGGGGGGGTCAAAAATCGTCCAAAATCGCGTGACGTCATTTTTGGACGGCCCCTTATGTGCTGTGCAGTACATCAGTGCACGTGTGTACACCAGCATGCGATAACGGAATTGGGCCTGTAGGCGACTGGCAGGGTTATTGATTAACCGCACTTGTACACCAGTGACATGGTTAATGGAGACTCGGTTGAAGATTGCTGTGTGTGACACACGTGCTGTTGCATTTTACAGATTTACCACAATAATTGTGTTTGCCCTCGATTTGGAGCACATGCCCACGTCCTTCATTTAGAGTGTGCAACATATTTTGGCGAGCCTGGCAGGAGAGTTTCCCAGAGTTCACTGACGGGGATCAACTCTTCCTACGAAACGGACCAAACGATTGTAAAGGCAGCATATATAAAGACAGTCGTGCAAGGATCTGAACGGTCTTCACATCATGGCACTGGAACAGCTGCAGGACAAGGCCAGTACTGCTTTGAATCAGCTGCAGAGAGCCCAGCTCATGGAAACATGCAGATATTTGAATTGTTTCCATGATGATGAGACTGTTGAAGATAAAAGCAGACGGGCTTTGATTCGTATGGCAGAAAGAGTACTCGATGGAGTTGAAGACCAAGAAGAAGATGATGAGGCCTGTGCATATGTTCAAAACCTGCTGTCTTTAATTGAAACAATACAGCAGAAAGACAAAGACAGCAAGGGAACAGGTCAAACACTGCAACCATCAAAACTATATGAAGATATGGATGGTGAAATACAAGAGTCACAATAAGAATCCATAAAAAACACTTTAGGAAAAGAAAACCTCAAGTGAAGGTGGAACAAAAAACACAGCAGCATTGAATCCCATACTAATGGCCAGACGAGGAAATGTGCCGGCAGTCACAATATGCAGAGAATTCAGGATCTGCGGGAAAGAGGGCAGAAAGACTAGTTATCTTACACCAATCTGATGCACCAGATCGACACAGGAACCCGTAAGGGCCATGTTGAGTCTGACATCATTGAGGCAGTAGTCAGAGCAATCAGTCCTGGTCTAAATGTGAGGGACATGCTAGAAATAAAAACTGATTTAACTATTTACAAGTTAAAAACCATTTTCCAGGGACACTATAGAGAAGAAAGCACATCTGATCTCTATCAGAAGTTGATGAATATCTCTCAAGAGCCAAGAGAAACTGCACAATACTTTTTGTTCTGAGCCATCGAATTAAAGGACAGGCTATTATTTGTCTATATTAAGCAAGTGCCATCTTCTGCACAATTGAGGGGTTACACTTCATATACTGTCAGACAGTCCATGCCTATCAGTAGTGGGGTTCTATCTGGGGGAAAGGTTAATGGGTGGAGCTAGCATGGAAGCCTCTGGAACATTCTCGAAGGTTCCTAGAGGGGCGTGGCCAGAGGCGGGGCTTAGCCACGGAAAAGGGAATATAAGCAGACGGGAGCGGAAGGTTCGGGGTCGGTGGTTGAAGATCGAAGGGGAGCTCCCCATCGCTGCTGCCCCGCCATCTCCACCAGCCACGTGGCGGTTCGACCTCCAGCCGCTCAGCCACTCCCCAGCGCGCCACCAGCCAGCGGTGCGGTGGAGATCGGGTGAGCGCCACGTGGCCCCGGGGCCAGCTAAGTCACGCCAAGAAAGGAACAATGGCATCCTTGGAACGAGAGAAGTCGTGGCTGTGAAAGAACCTTTAATAAATATTAAATAAAGTTCTGCCGTGTCGGAGCCACTTATTACACATCTAAAGAAAAAGGAGCTGATGACCAGTACTATACAGATTTTATACGCAGGAAGTTCCTGAGATCGATTGGCACAAGATTGCTCAGTGATCCTATAAAATGCGAAATAAAGCCCCATCTGGATGACATCACTGTCACTGATGAGATGCTGATTGAAAAAGTCAATGAAGCAGCCAGCTTGGAACTTGAGAGACAGAACAAGCTCAAACATTATTTGGCTCCCAAAATGACTACGATGAATGAAGTGCAAGCTGATTTGAAGGGTAGTAGGGAAGGCTGTCAGCAGGACTCACAGGGACCATTTAAGGTGGTTACATCACCAATACAACCATCCAACAACGGAAATGCCAGGACCAAAACAGAGAAGGGCAACAAGACATCAGCAACTGAAAGACCATCTCGAGATGGGATTGAAAAGATGGTAAGCGAGTTAAGGGCTGAAGTTGCAGAGATCAGGAGGAGGTGGCAGGATGATGTCACCCCAGACACCAAGCGAAGACACTGTAAACAACCAGCCCAAGACAGAGCAATGCGACCAGGAGGCTGTAGGATGTGCCAAGAGGCTGGAGCAGGTGGTACATGTAACCATTGTTTCAAATGTGGCCAGCCGAGGCACCTGGCACGTGGATGTCCAGCCTCTCGACAGCAGCAGGGAAACTGGCGAGGATTGCTGCAGGGGAACCAGCAGTAACCTACACACCATAGTCCCAAGAGGGTCAGTATTGTTTATGTGAATAGAATGATGTTGTAAGACTGTAGAAGAGCCAGGCTTGTCACGCAGTACAGTACTGCTCGAATATCTGCCAAAAACAACACTGGCAAGAGCACAATGTACTCTGCAGAGCTATCAACACATTAGAGAAGGAAACAATGTAAAAAGACACAAGAGTGGAGGAACCCAAAAATTGGCAAGGTTAGCTTTCTCAGACCTAAATGCAACAACAGACTGTTAAAGTTAATTGGGAAAAGATGCATGGTGAAGTGTTTACTGGACCACGTATCAACCTCTGCCCTTTGGGACACAGGAGCTCAAGCCAGTGTTATACATGAAGCATGGCGAAATGAGCATCTACCTAAGTCAATAGTGAGACCAGTTGAATAGCTCTTGCGGACTGGTACAATTACTGGAATGGCAGTTAACCAAACAGAAATACAATTCACAAGCTGGAATTAAATTTAAATTGAACAGTAATATGGGGACCAGTTAGTGCTTTCTCATTCCAATGCTGGTATCCAGTGAGAAAAATTACCACTTTCACTCAGGCAAGCTGGAATTTCTGAAAGTGAAATGGGCAGTTTGTGAACGTTTCCGAGATTATCTGTATCATGCCCCTTCGTTTATGGTATACACAGACAATAATCCCCTCACCTATATCCTCACCACTGCCAAACTCAATACAACTGGACAAAGATGGGTTGCCGAATTGGCCGACTTTGATTTCACAATCAAGTACCGCCCGGGTAGAACCAATGCAGATGCTGATGGACTGTCAAGGATGCCACTGGACATTGATGGATTCATAGCTCAGTGCACTGATAAAATCAGCCCAGATTAGGGCAACAATGCAGGAAGTCACCATTCAGGATGAGGAATCAACAGCCTGGTCCAGATTGATAACACTCCATGCCATTGAAATAGAGGCTTGTGACTCACTAGCTTGCTCGGTGCAACTGATCCCAAGGGTTGAACTCAGAAAAGCCCAGTAAAGAGACCCAGTAATCGGCAAAGTAGTGGAGTACAAAGGCAAAAATCAAAGGCCCACAGTAAAAGCAAGCCATACAGAAAACCATGACGTGAGGGCATTATTAAGAGAATGGGCAAAGCTTCACATCAGTAAGGAGGGAATTCTGTACTGGAAAATCAATACCAGGTCCCAGCTGGTATTGCCGAAAATGTATCACCCATCGGTCTATAAAAAAATGCATCAGGAAATGGGCCATCGTGGCATGGAAAGGACATTGAACTTGATCAGAGATCGATTTTATTGGCCCAGGATGCAAAACGACGTCGAGTATTTTGTCACAAAGGTGTGTGACTGCCTAAAGAAAATAAAGCCAAACACACCAACACGGAGATCTTTGTCTAACATCAAAACCACATACCCTTTTGAGATGGTTTCCATTGATGTCCCTGCACCTAGAAACATGTAAGCAGGAATATGAATATATCCTGGTGATAATGGATCATTTTACACGATTTGCTCAAGCCTATGCTACAACCAACAAAACAGCAAAAACAGTGGCTGACAAGCTGTTCAATGACTACGTCCTTAAATTTGGTTTCCCCCCAAAATACACCATGATCAGGGAAGATAATGTGAGAATCAGCTGATTGCCCAATTAAAGAAAAATTGTGGAATAAGAGGCTCCCACACTACCCCATACCACCCACAGGGTAACGGACAGGTAGAGCGATTCAACGGGACCCTGCTGTCAATGTTAAGGTCTCTGACTGAAGAGCAGAAGACAGATTTGAAGAGCTACCTGACCAAGGTAGTGCATGCCTATAACTGTACTCGTCGTGAAGCCACAGGATTCTCACCTTTTTATCTCCTGTTTGGGAGGTCTCCAAAACTACCAGTGGATCTTATTTTTGGTTGTGAACACCAGGGAGAGAAAGGATCATATAAGCAATATGTGGAGAAGTGAAGACAGCGGATGGTGGAAGCCTACAGAATAGCATCCGACTGTGCAATAACAGAAGCCACTAAAGGGAAGGGCCAGTATGACACGAAAATTCATGGGGCAGAGCTACAGCAAGGCAATCGTTTCCTGGTGAGAAATATATGTGAGAAAGGGGGACCAGGCAAAATTACCTCATACTGGGAAGACAAAGTGTATGTTGTCATTGGGAGAAAGAGTAATGACAGCCCAGTTTATGAGGTGAAACCTGAGAGCGGTGAAGGAAGAATCAAGGTGATTCATCGGAATTTGCTGCTACCTTGTGACTTCCTCCCAATTGAGCAGCCATCACAAAATAAACGGAGTAAGAGAGCAACAAAGAAAACTCACCCAACAAGGACAAGAGGCCCATGGAAAGACACGCAGGAACCAACAGACAGTGAGTTGGAAACAAAGAAAGGATTTGACAGAGGTTACTTCAGTTGGCCAAAAGCTGTTCAGCAAGCTACAGTAATACAAGACACGGAGTCACCACTGAACCCAGAAGCTGAAGAAATCCACCCACACAAGACAGAAGGTGAACAAAAGTTATCAGCAGCAGCCGAGGAACATTTATCACCAACTGGTACAGAGAGCAGGGAGACTGATTCAGAGAGTGAATATCAGTTAACTGAAGCCAATGAGGGACAGATCTTGCCGAAGGGATCAGAATACAATGAGACCGATTTGGCGATAACTAATGAAGTTGAGCAGTTGAGTCCAGCAAGTGAATCTGCAAGGGACTTGGAACAGAGTGATGAAGAGGATGATGGTAGCCATCACAACAGGAGACCCACCGTCAAAGAGAGAGGAGACAGCCAAAGACACTCACCTATGACAAGTTGGGCGAACCTACCATCGTGAGAAGGAGCCCGATATCACAAGGGATAACTGTTGGTTGTTACTGGAGACCATGGTGAAATAAGGGACTTTTGACGACAAAATGGGTGATCAAGACAAACTATAAGCTGTGATCATATGGTTGTTAAGTTGTTTAATGATTTTTTCGTAAGTGTTGTGTTGAATATGTTAAGAAGGGGTTATTGCTTAAGATGAAAATTCATGGTGAGGAAAAGGTTTAAAGTATGTTGGTAGGCCGATAAGTAAGTACCTAAGAGCTAAATTCCACTGGGCCTTAACAAGCTGCAAAGGATTTTATCTTGACAGGTACTGGGAAAAGAATCCTTACCATTTCTGGTCAGTAAAAAAAGGAAGCATGGTTTAATAATACCAGAATGTCTGGAAATTCCATGCACAAAGAGTTGGAGCTCGCCCAAAATAGAGAGTTTATGGAGTGGCGCTATCTTGGAAGGGATATGCTCCCTAGAGAAATTGTTTTCACGATTTCATAAACACATTTCATGACCAGTTTAAGGAAAAAGACTGCAAAAGGTTTGCAAGAGGAAAAAAGGTGTGTCGAGACGACACTCATTCTGTGGGGAAGAGTGTGGCACATTAGAAATGGACCACTCGTGCAGCAAGGGAGTAAAGTGTGGTTTTGTGAAGGTCCTTACGTGCTGTGCAGTACATCAATGCACGTGTGTACACCAGCATGCGATAACGGAGTTGGGCCTGTGGGTGGCTGGCAAGGTTATTGATTAACTGGACTTGTACACCAGTCACGTGGTTAATGGCGACTCGGTTGAGGATTGCTGTGTGTGGCACACGTCCTGTTGCAACTCACAGGTAAAGGACCCAAATGTTTTTTTTGATCGTCATAGAATTGTCCTAGACTTGTTCTGGACTTCAAGCTTGGCTTTGAATTGTTAGTTTGTGATGTATATAATAGGAGGGTTTTAGCACTGTTCACTGTAAAGGATGACGTACTGTAATTCATACTTGTAATTCTCTAACCCTAATACTGTTTATTCTATAACTATGCACATGCACCCAGAGTATGACTACTTGCAATGCTATTGAGAATAAAACACATGTATAGTAGTAAGTTGTACAATGGTGACATACAGTCCGTATACTGTACACATACAGTAAATATAATGGGTGTAAGTTACCGATATAAGTGGTATAGATAGACATACAGCTTAGGATGAAAGTAATATTCGAAAAGTGAAGTGCAACGGTTATTGTCAAAAACAAAGATGGTTTATCAGTAGTAGAATTGGGTTTAAGAGAAACGATTATTCATTAACCACACGTGTACACCAGTGACATGGTTAATGGCGACTCGGTTGAAGATTGCTGTGTGTGACACACATGCTGTTGCATTTTACAGATTTACCACAATAAATGTATTTGCCCTCGATTTGGAGCACCCGCCCACGTCCTTCATTTCGAGTGTGCAACATATCTACCCAATATAGTAGAAACTACTATCTCTATAGTAGTATCTGCAGACTCTATAGCAGTATCTGCTTACTCTGTCGAAGTATCTACTGACTTTACAGTAGCATCTACCGACTCTACAGTAACATCTACCAACTCTGCAGTAGTGTAGTCGGTTCAAGGGAGGCACACACTTTAACTTGGAGGAAACACGTTTAGTTCTATGACCACAACAGGGTAACTACATAAACGTACAACAGGTTAACCTGACTACTTAGCCGGGTCAGTCAGTAACACACTGCCTGACCCACGATGCCGAGCGTGAAGACCGAAGAGACGTAGCACCGACGGGTTCCATTCCAATAGACAGCCTGGATCGGCTTTCAGGACCTACTTTTATGCCCCTGAAAGTGGCCTGGCTCCACCCTCATCCACGCCCCCTTCTACATCCTACTAGAAGGTTCTGGGCCATACATCACGTGTCCCTCTCGCCAACTTTTGGCCCCCCTCATTATCCTGTCCTGGTCATGTGCCCTCTTGGGTTCACCTAGACTGTCGCGTCCTCAACTGCCATCTCTCTGTCACCAGAACCATGCCCCCTAGGTCGCCCTTCCATGCCAAACATACTCTGGTGCCAGAGAGAGGCTCGAACACGCACAGTTGCACTCTTCGCTCAGTAGCTGGCGCTAAACGCTGTAGTGACTCAATGTACGTCACTACAGTAATATCTCCTGACTCTTTAGTCCTATATACCGACTCTATAATAGTATCTATCGACTCTATAGTACTAACTACTAACTTAACAGAGTGCCGTGGTAAGGCCTAGTCCCGTGCAGAATCCCCGGCCTCGCCTAGATTGCCCAGCCAGCCTGAGGTGGCCCTTTGGTAGGCTGGGGCTGGGCCGCTACCTACCCCCCACCATCCCCCGCCCGCTCTACAGTAAAAGTATCTAAACGACAATCGTAGTGGTATCTATTCACTCTATAGTAGTAAGTGCACACATTGGAGTGGGGGGGGGATCACACTTTGAAGAATTTACCTCAGCGTTGTGTGTATTTTTTCTACATTTTTTTACGTGAATGAGAATTCCCTCCTCCCCCCACCGATCGCATGTGTGCGTTTGCTATGGGAACCACGTGTCAGCGTTTCGCGCATGCGCAGATGCGTGTTTTGGCGCGCGCTCAGCGTAGTAAAATAATAATTAATAGTAATAAATTGTTAATTTAAGTACTTGACGGATGGGAAATACGAATAGAGCTGGCTCACCGCGGGGCTTATCGCGTGGTATCTGGGTACTTTTTTTGAACCGTAAACCCCACAGTTTGCGAGTTAAATCCGTCGTAAGTTGTGTCCACACACAGACAGAAAGACACACAGACAAAAAATTACTTTTATAGGTAAGAATACAATCTAATGTAAAAAAAGCATCTCCGAGGGAAATCACCGCTATGCTGAGGCAGGGTCAGCAGACAGAACATATAAAACTTGTCAGTATTGGGATGCAGCTGTTATTGGCAATTCGCTGTTTTGAATGGTAGCCACCCACATCTCTGTAGCTCATCATGGAAGGAAGTGGAGCTGAAAAGACTCATGTTCCAGCACAGGATATATCACTGAACACTTCAACCACAATAGACATCTCACACATATAGTAGTTGCAACTTTAAAATATACATTAATAGCCTGAGCTTTCATCCTGACAAGTTTTAACTTTGTCCTTGCCTGCCAATGAATGATCATGTCAGAGTCACAGATGCCAAATCATCTATCAAAACCATGCACCAAAATAGTATTGTGTGAGCGAGATTAATATGAGCCCTGTTCAAATGGGCAACATAAAAGGAAGTCAACAAGCATCAGAGCAGTAATAGTGTGAAATGTTAAAAGAATATGTATCCCCATGTCCTTTGAAAGAAACTGGAATCTGTAATGACCAAGCCATCGCAAACCTCTTGAACACACAGACAACGGACTCAATACAAACCACAGGGTTTCTGGGACGTTATTATATTCCTACAGAGGCTTAATGCATTCATTCAGATGTTTATTTCCATTTTAATGCATGCAAAGAGCAAGCCAATCACTATAGACAATGGCTATGCAAATGTACTTTGATAATAATTATAATATAGTATTGTCATACTTGGCATTCAAAAGACACACCAATAGTGTATTATTGGAAGATTGTGAAAGACCTAATGCAGAAGATCCCCAGATTTGATCTTCCACGAAGCTCAGGGTGCACCCTGAACCGCATCTGCACAAACCATGGTAGATGCGGATCCCTGATGCACGAATGGAAAATTATAAATTTTCCACGGTGCGACTCTGGTCATCCAGAACGCACCATAGAACGTATACCGATGCAATGCCTGATCCACAAATACTATGGAGACATCATAGCGATACACTCTGTTGCTTCTGATGTGGTTAATCTGGCATGGCCACCTGAATGTGAAATTGGAGGTGTTGCTTCGCATCTACATCAGCAGCCATACGAAGGAAGCATTGGATATTGCAGAGCAGAAGTTTTGAGTCAGACTTTCCTCCACGGATATCTCAAATGTGCACAAAAAAAATCTACAGCTTGGTATTTTAACGATTGAGATGAGACGTCATATACGGTACGTTGAGATTCTGGGACATTGAAGCACC
The DNA here is from genome assembly GCF_048934315.1 of Petromyzon marinus. NCBI lineage: Eukaryota > Metazoa > Chordata > Hyperoartia > Petromyzontiformes > Petromyzontidae > Petromyzon > Petromyzon marinus. The sequence continues at coordinate 10,843,271 of NC_133678.1, read as the reverse complement.
GAGTAAATGCAATGCCTTCTTCCTCGAGAGATGTGCTCGCCACAGATAATCCTGTTCAATATGAACAGTGTCAGAGCGATGTACAGGCAAACTAAGCAGCAGCTTTTAGGGCTCAAGAAGCTCAACGGTCCCAAGGTTGGTATCTTTTTAAAAAGCGGAGTACTAAATTTCGTTTCAAACTCAGATCCCTTAAAACATTTAATGCTCACCGTTGTAATAACTCAAATACAATTATTGTTATTAGTTTATTCACTCTCAGTCGTCATTGAACACAACTTTGATATTCATGTAAATTTTGATTTAAAGCTTTCGTGACTGCAGGGATTCATATTCTTGGTTCTTTCGGTAAAGTCACGTATAAGGGAAACAATAAAATAATATATATTTTTATTGTTTTATATTTTTATTATTTTATTGTTTCCCTTATACGTGACTTTACCGAAATAGCCAAGAATATTCATGTAAATGTTTGTAGTCCCGTGGGTGGGTGAAGTTGATGGTGATATTCTGTATTATTGCACACCACAACTTCGCTGCTGGCTCTGCGCAAAGCTTATGCAAGTGGGCTGACTTGCAAACGAAGCCCAAACGTTATCAGCTAAGAATAAAGTCATATATAGTATATAAGGCCAACATACAATACAATGGTTAGCGCACTGCGTGACGAACCTGCTGACTCGAGTTCTATTCTTGCTCACGGCCAACGTCGATGATAAAAATATTAACCAGTACTGGGCCTCCCTTAGGTCGACACAGCCTTAAATTAGTACCTGGTATGGTGTCTCAGCATCAGTACTGGGGTAAGAAAGGCGGCACGGCGTGGTGTTGATCACCCACCCCCTTGTGTACCGTGTTGACCTACATAGGTGCTCGCTAACATCTCTCGCCCCAAAAGTCTGTTAAAGGCTATACCAGTAGAGGGAATCTGTATCTATATCTAGAGGTGCAGCCCAATCTATTTCTTGCTCGTGGATATGATGACAGAAGGTACTCTAAAGATCCCCCTCCAGATGTTATTTGGCCTACTCTGCCACGCTGGACAAACGTGTGGGAAAAGATGAGAGGACCCAAACTCTACCCCACCACACGCAACATGCCGATTGACCAACGGTGGTGTGCCCATGTATACTGCTGGGTGGACAGAGACGGAGACGTTTGAACAAACGTGCCCACTGTTTCAACTGCAGTGGTGAGATATCGAACTGAATACCTCTGGATTGGAAGTCCAGTGTGCGAAGCATCATGTGTGTGTGTGTGTGTATATATGCCTGTTGCGTCATGCACCCTGCATGTCCAGCTACCGCATGTCAAAGCAGCTTCTGTTTGCCTGGATGGAGGGTGGCAAAACGTGCACAACACGGGCTGGAAGAAAGATGCACTGTTCCGGTACAGGAGGACGTGGAGCTGAGTGGACTTGCCGAAGACTGGTACCAGCAATGTAAAGATGGGCCTCTATGGAGGACGCTCGTGAAGGACGCTTCTGCTGGGCAGTTGGAGGCAGTCGCCCTCCAACAACAATGGAGGGCAGAGGAGCGACGCTCACAACAACGAGCGGAATGCCGGGCGTATAAAATACAGCAAGCGTGTACAGTAGAGGGCACAGCTGGTGCATCAGCCAGTCATCTCAGTCAGTCAACCCGTGGCACCTGGGTCTGTGCCGAGACCTCTTGGTCAGCGAGAACGTCGACACTTCACGCGGCCTCAATGTGCACCTAGCCTGGCACAGGCGCCGCGGTGCCGCCACCGCCACTTAGTGACGAATGGCGGCTGTTGTTATTTTGCCAGCAGTTTGATTTACTTTCAAAACCTAATTCTTACTCTATTATTATTTATCAATGTGTAGTGAACGAATCAACATTGGTTAATTCGTTTGTTGCCATTTACAATAAACACCACGCAACACAATTTTTATTCCTGGATAGTAAGTGGTATCGCCAAATTGCTTATGCCTCAAAAGTACAGAAAATGGCTATTATTCCCCACAAACTTTTATTTTGTTACCAGAACAGTGATATTTTTAAATTGACCTATTTTCCATGAGAAAACTGGCGAATTTGTGTCTTTTCGTTCACATAAAGTCAAAAATAACAACATATGAATCAAAATTAACATGTATTTATACTAAAGTAATACAAAAATGACTTCAAAAGATTTAGAAGTGAGTATTTTTTCAGGATTTACGATTATACTGTAAATCACGTTCACGAATCAGCCCCCAAATGTAGTCTCCCATCATGTACTCGTTATACTGTCCTTGGTAGCAGCGTTCAAAGTCCAGTATATCCTGGTGGAAGCACTCACCTTGCTCCTCCGAGTACGCTCCCATGTTCTCCTTGAATTGATCAAGATGAGCATCAAGGATATGGACTTTGAGGGACATCCTACACTTAATTTGTGCCGTAGTTCTTCACCAGAGTCTCAACCAGCTGCACATAGTTTTCGACCTTGTGATTGCCCAGGAACGAACTACTGCGATAAAGCTGTTCCAAGCCGCTTTCTCCTTATTAGTGAGTTTCTTGGGGAATTCATTGCACTCCAGGATCTTCTTTATCTGTGGTCTGATGAAGACACCGGCTTTGACCTTTGCCTCAGACAGCTTAGGGATGAAGTCTTGAAGGTACTTGAAGGCTGTCGACTCCTTATCTACAGCTGACAAATTGTTTCATGAGGCCCAATTTGATGTGCAGTGGTGGCATCAGCACCATCCGGGGGTCCACCAGTGGCTCGCACTTGACGTTGTTCCTCCCCATAGAGAACTCGGTCCGCTGTGGCCAGTCCCGCCTGTGGTAGTGCGCCTTGGTGTCCCTGCTGTCCCAAAGGCAAAGATAGCAGGGAAACTGGGTAAAACCGCCATACTCATCATACTTCAAGGCGTCCAGCAAGGTCTTGATGCTGTTGTAATCTTCTTTGAGGTGCACCGAGTGAGGCGGGGAAGAGACGGGTACTTGTTACCATTATGGAGCAACACGGCTTTGAGGCTCCTGGATGAGCTGTCAATGAAAAGGCGCCACTCATTCTGGTTACAGGCAATTCCGATTGACTCGAACAGACTGGTCACATTGTGGCAGAGGCAGAGCCGATCTTGATGGGTGAAGAAGCTGCATAAAGGTTGGTGACACTTCCTCACACTTTCACCCAACAAGTTCCACTGCTTGAGCCTAGACGTCAAAAGCTCGGCATTGGACTTGGTGATACCATGATCTCTGATCAAGTCGTTGAGGCCTTTTTGGTTGGGGTAGTATGGGTTTCTCTCTTCAGCTCCACCTCTGAATTAGTCATCTGGATCTATGTCTTACTCGCTCTCTGACTTGCTGCTCTCTTCTAAAGACGGCTGCTCTCTCACCAGAGGAGTGGGTACGGGGAGCTCATGGCAGTGTGGCACTGGGGCGATGGATGAAGAAAGGTCCAGATACGTGATAGCAGGTGCATTCTTGCTAGTCCGACGTTTGGAAGGGTCCATCATGCAGAAGTAGCAGTTGCTTGAGTGGTCAGTGGGTTACCGCCAAATTCTTGGGATAGCGAACTTTATGGCTCTCTTTTCCCCTCTGTACCATCCTACAAAAATACATTTATTTCACCCATGACTAATGTGTAAGAGATTCTTGCAACATTTTTCATATATATCTTTTCTCAATAACATTGAACATTGTAATACATTTTAAAATTAAAAACTTTTACAATTTTAAAAATTGTAACAAATTTGATAACATAAAATTCCGAGCAACAATTGTCCATCTTACCTTCCAGAGTTATTTTTGCATTGCTCGCAGGTGAAATGAGGTGCCCAGGGTTTGTCTTGATCCCCGACAGGCATGCCGAAATATGCCTTATAGGCCTCACACATCTTAGCAGATGCTTCCACAGAGCACTTTTCCGCTCTTGTCTTGATAAATTGGCCGCAGATATGGCAAAATGTGTCTGCCGAATGCTTGTAGTCTCTTGATGTCATCTCAGAAAAATGCAGATATGTATCCACTTAGGCAGCTGGAACGAAACTTAACTGGTGGGATTAAGGCCCCTGTATTGATACTACTATTTATATTACTGGAAAGTTCTAGAATGTTCTAGAAGTTACTCCAAGTTTACTCAGCACTGAATCTATCTGGAATGTTCTGGAAAATAGATAAATTTCAAAATATAATTGTCTTCACAAAAGCAAAGTGTGTGGAGAATAATAGCCACTTTCTGTACTTTTGAGGCATAATCAATTAGGAAATGATACTTACTACCCAGGAACAAAAAAAGGTTTTTTTTGCACAGTGTAATCACTCGTTTTGGAACAGACACAATGAATGATCGCCCTGAGAACGATTATATAAGGGCGCTTTATAAAAGTAAATTATTAATGCAAACTCGGTTAAGCAGAATGGTGTTTACAGCCTGCAAGCTCTGCGCCTCACAAATTGGTGAAACTTCAGATATCAATCTTGCGTGTAGAATGGCAAATAGGAACAGGAAGGATCGGCACGGAGACAATGACATTTGAATAAAATATGCCACAACCTCTCAGCTATTTTATTAGCTGATGGCCATCAACAAGGCCGTGGGCTGAATATACTCAACAATAGGAAGGTCATCTTGACATGATGAGAATTCTACTGTGTTCTTTGCTGTTTAACTCACATTTTTGCATACACATTATCAATGTAACACATCAGATGGAGGGGTTTGTAATCAAGCGTGAATGATTAATTTCGAAGAGGGAGAATTCATTTAGCATAAAATGTATTTATTCCGTAGGGAGTCTCCCGAAGCAGGCAAAACTACGTTTGTTCAGTGCACAGCACAACATCGCACATCCGACTCACTGGGTAGATGCGGATACATGGAAGGGTCGTATATGTGAAGATCTATAGAACATCCACAAGTCGGTTACTCGACAAAGATGAAGGGAAAACTGCGTTGAACATTGGAAGACGTTTGAGTGTGCTAGCAAATGTATGCAAGTTTAAGGCGACTGTGTGCAAAAAAGAGAATATTTATGATCAGCTGTATAAAAAAAAACTAAATAGGTATACCGTGCACAAATATTGCACTGGGTCTGGTCGGTTAATTGGACAGACTGGACATGCGACGGTTGGGTGTGTGACATTGTACGTGTAGACAACAACAGAGAGAAGCGGACAATACGTTTCCTACGTAACTCATTGGCTTACATGCTTTCGGGAGTGCATAATTTCAGCAGCATGCACTTCCAGAAGGCCGTAGGGCTGATGGGTTGTGTAAATAAACACCTCTTTTTTACGTGGAGAGACATACGTAATGAAGGAGACATTGTCTGCTTGTCTACTTTGTTATTTTACACTCCAGCGCTGTCCTACCAGACAGTCTCGCCCCTTCACCTGATGAAGGCCGCTTGTGTTGTGGCCGAAACGTCGTGAGAATATTATTGTGTTATTTTATTTTATCAATTTATTATTTTATTCTCATTCTACGTGACTTTACCGAAAGAACCAAAGAAGATGAATCATTGCAGTCACGAAAGCTTTAAATCGAAATTGTTATTTATATTCCCACGAAAACGCTCGTGATTATTTTATGCATGTGTAGAGATGACTATTGAAGAGTGGTGTGTGTGTGTGTGAGAGAGAGGGGGCTCTGGAACAATGCAATTGGACACATCTAGGCAGCGACTATGATGAAAGTCATTACAAGAGCTTATTGACATCAAAGAGTTATACAACATTGCTTCAGGCATTGCTTTCTGGGCGTTGCTGAGGTATGGAATGGTACATATGCATGTTTGCAGGAGAATTACCGTTGACGACACTGAGGATAATATTTGTGGATTTTTTTAATCTCCCCACCATGAGCACGTATTTCTTAGAACTCCTCGGCTCTAATTGTAATACCATTTAGTTGAATGTCAGGAAGTTTTCTTTGAATAGCTCGGAACATATAGTTCTTGACTTCGTGCATGTGACTGTAGTATAGCTTTAGTTAGAAGACTGGGTGGTGGTTACTAGGGGGATTTAATTGTAGGTATGACTCTGTGGGGAGGTGGCCAATTGTACCAGAGCATTGAGGCGGTACCAATACGATTCTGAGTTAAAACCCAGGTTCAGAGCCATCCATATTTAAATCAAGCTTATGAGTGTGATGAGTTTATGTTTTTGCGCATGACTGCACAGTTTATTAAAGCTGTGAACGTAAAGACAAAACAGTTAGTTGGGCATGTAATTAACACTTTTCAGGGCTTATAAAATGTGTTCCTATAATCCAGTTAAAAGGCCCCACTCAAGTAACTTTAGCAATAAAAAAAGTTTTCTTGCTTTTTCGTATGACGTAAAAGCTGATGATGGGTCATATAGCTTGGTGATCCACTCAATTGCTTCCCGAGATGCTGAGTGGCGAAATATAGTGCTTCCCACAACAGATCCCAGTGGGCAGGTTGATTCGATATACGTTTCACGGTCTGGGACTCCTGGCCATAGTAATGCTTGGGATCATCCGCTCAACTTCCACTTGTGAAGCGGATGACGTGTCATCGCCCGTGTCCTGTGTGGAGTCGGTTGAGTGTCCTCCACCATCTGTGAGGGAGGTCGAAGCCAGTGACCTCTGCTGCCTGGTCAGTGATGAGGTGTTTGTTTTTTATGTAATAATTATGTAATAGCAGAAGTATGTATGTAAGAACAAGGGAGTGCACTGCTAGCCGTGATATTTCTGAATTAAAATGTTACATCTCATGATGTGATGTCAGAATGGTATCACAATTATGTGATTTAGAATTATTATCTTTCCAGATTACGGAATAATTTTTTATGTCTTTAATATTAAAAAGTACACCTCGGTAGATTTGAGAAGTCATTGAGACCCATAGTGCAATATCAAAACAAAGCAGCAATGTCTTGCAAATAAAATGAGAAGTTCAATGTTTCCCACTCTTCGCAAGTACGATAATGAACCCACGATTGTTGGTGGGGTTATAGGAATACACATTTGATGGATATCTTGCCAAAAAGTGTGACGATTTATAAATTTGCAGAATTATAAACCGAGAATACTTTCGCATGCAAATAGCTCGAGTTTCAAATTAATTTATTTTCAGCCAACAACAATGTACATTGCTGTAAAAATGTGAAATCCCATATTTGGAATACAAAAAGGCACGTGCTAGTACAATTAAAATTGTATGCCATAATTCAGTTTTAATTAGGATTAAGACTACATTAATGAAAGCATAATCGTGTTTTTTTTCATACTGCCCATATAATCCAAAGTAATATTTCACCCAACCATGCATATATACAGCATTAGCTCATTTATATAATAATGTTATGTAAATACATTTTCCCCATATTTCTGTTTTGCAAATAATGCAGGTTTAAACAAAATATAAGTAAATCACAGACCGTCAAAAACATTTTGAGAATGCACTATGACAGATGCATATCTATATACAGGCACATTTCTGAATTACTTTCAGCATTTTTAAAATAAAATTAAATATTGCTTTGTATTGAATTTTTAAAATACTTTTTAATCTAAGATTGCCCAACACCCTTAATGAAAATAAATCAACTTTGGCAGTTATTAATATAAAATTTATATTGTTTTGAAATTCAATGAGGTACATTGTAGTCAACGTTTTTTTCAGCCTTTTAAACAAATTAATCTTTTAATTAGAAATTAACCAACTTATTTTTGGTAATAGCAATTATAACTTTGTGACAATTAATTATTACCAAACATTGGCACTTTGCTAGATTAGTACTTATACTCAAATATCATGCAAACTTTAAAAATTCCTTCCAATTGGAAAACTTACCCACGATAACATATCACATCATGAGGAAACCAACGAATTATATTATCAGTCCATGTATTACTCAACTTGCAATCGGAAGGCTGAGTAAAAAAAAAATCACATTTTGATATAGACTCAGCCCATTGTCCCTTTAGCATTTATTTAAAACAAAAATGTTCGAGGGGCAAATGCTTAATGCCATTTGACCCCATTTTACCTCACTATTTGACCTCACTATTTGGAGGTGACTTTCCTCCAAGAGGCAACAATTGCTGGCACTTAGTTGAATGCATATCCATTGCACTTGCCCCAATGTAAGAATGCAAGATCTTTGCCCTGCGTAACAGCCCAATTTAGCGGAATGATGAGCACTGAAACGCGCATTATTGTTGCTCTGAGTAGTTGTGACCTTATGCACGTGATGAGGTGGGGGGGGGGAGGTCTCCAGGTCTCGCTGCATGAGGTCATTATTGCCCGACTGGGCAAGGCCTAAGACACGTTTCTCTGCACACGTGCAAACATGCACAACGCACGCACACACGGAACGATATCTCGCTGTAATCCCACAAATTATCAGCACAAGCAGGGCTGTCAAAGGCTTCAGGGTGGGCTTTGCTTTTAAAACCCTTCCAGGCAAAAGCAATCTTCAAAAGGAAAGCACCTGCAGCCCTTGCTGCGGTGTTGAATAAATTTTGTCTCAGTTCCCAAAAATAAGAATCGTGCTTGAAAGCTTCAAGAGGGTGAAGTGGAAAAATTATTTTTCAGAACTTTGTTTTGATGTCCAAAGCTTCACGTGCCGTGAATTTCAAGCAATGCGGCGATAGAGAGGACCTTATGTTAATTGTAGCCCTGCTCTATGTTATAAACGTTATGTTGTCAATGGCATGATAAATAATAGAGAAGAGCAGAGGTGGGGTGGAAGAGAAATTTAGGGGATCGGACATTAATATTTAAGTGTAAAAACCCAATGCGAGCTGCATTTGAACAGCTTGCCTTGAGAGTGTGATTACACAGTCAGCTGCTTAGGCCTGCGTAGGCAGAAAATCGGTTCCAGAGCACAGAAAACAGTTGAGGATCATAAATTGGCTGATTATGCTGGCATGTCCAAGATGAATTTGGTGGGTGATATGCCGAGACACTTTCTCCCTTGCACAATCAAACCAAACGGCGCAGGGGAAATTCTGTCACTGATGTTCTCCTTCTCAGAATCTCTTTATCTATTTGATTTTTCAAATGATCTGTCAAGGTCAAAATAATAGATTCCATCATACAAGGCAGTGCACGCGCAGCGCATTTGAACGATAGGTGACGTTACATGGTTTCCTGAGCCCAAGTCATTGCAGGTGGCGCTGAAACTGCACTCTATGCCACACCATACTGTAGTGACCATTGATGTTTTGATTAAGAGGGCATGTCAGAGAGGCCAACATATTTTTTAAGTTTTCATTTCTTTTATCACCCGTTGGCATAAAAAAAAGATACATGAATTTTTGAAACTGAGCACAATCAAACAAATTTCACTTAATCCTTAAACAAATTCAGATAATGAATGCATGTACTTTAGCAGGCATTTGATACAAAGACATACATCAATACTAAGCATTTCAAGAATATTTAATTTAGAACATCTTAGCAGCTCTCAATACTAAGGAGCAGGTGTAAAATATTTCCCGTCGTATACTTGTCAGGAAGTTAGCAGACACTGGCATATTAAACACGTTTTGCCTACACTGCTCTTTCTCTGATAATGTTATCTCAAGCATTATTCATATTGTACTGTTATGTGATTTTGAGCAATAGATAGATACAATATCCACATGTATATACACTTTTATTTGAAGGTACCATCATATTTTGCTTGCACATAGCAATGTTACTTTAAACAAATATTTACTGCACACTGTATTTGGCATCCATGCTATTTTTTATTGATCATTTGGTCAAATAAAACGCTGTTGTAATGTTTACTTTAAACGTGCAAATTATTAAATCGTGATGTACATCTTGTAAGTGGAAGGTGGGCAGGAATTTGTACTCAAGTTAACTGCAACACAATATTCCTTTTCAATTGTTACAAAAGATTGAGTTTAGGATGGGTCCGAGAAAACGACACACTTCATATTGACCGTATCAACTTTTTGGAGAAATATTTCATTTTGTCAATAGTGCTCTTTTCAACCTGTAAATATACATATGTTCAACGATAGCATCACAAATGGTGAATTAAAGTGCAACACTTGAAAACAAAATTTTCGCATGTCACAAAGGGGAATGGAATGTACATCGACGTGACGTCATTCTTTACATTATTTGAAAGACAAAAGTAAATCAATCACGAAAGCAAAATTGTGGATGGCCGTTTTAGCAATCATTATATGGCAAGCAATGCCCTTCTGCAGCAATGTTAGAGCCAGCCAGTGGTCGACATACTGTTTCACATCTACACTATCAGTGTTGCCACAAACACAACAAAGACATGTATTTCCAAAGTTAATTCAAATTCGTTCATGCTGTTTGTTGTGCAATAATACTGTAAGTAAAAAAAAAATATTTCAGTGGCTGGATATACGTGAATAAATGTACCACCAACATTTTCTTTTTTAGAAGTGTAACATTTTTAATCACCGGTCGAAGATTGCCAATAGAGATGTAGATAGTCTGAATACTTTTTAAAGCAGACGACTATTTCCTATTTTCATGATCATTATCATCAGCCATGATCAATCCACTGTTGGATGAAGCTACCGCCACCTCTACAGATCCTGCGATGGACGCCCTCTCGGATGCGTTCAATTCCACAGTTACTGTGACGTTATTCATCTCGTTTTTAAGCCATTGTTTGTTTCTTCTTATTACAATTAATTAATTGCATTTTTATCCCGTTATATTTTCCCCCCGATTATCCCATTCGACTTGCATAAATGTACACCCTTACAATGTGGGGGGGGGGGGGGTTGTTTTCACCCCGGTAGGTTACTACGTGCCATTCAGGAGGCAAATATAAAGACTGCGCGGTGTGGTGCAAAGGATTGAGCGGCTAAGCTCCTGCATAGTGTGCTGATCGCAGGGATCTTCAAGTTCATATTCAGTCGGATCAACTGGGTTAGATTTCCAGGGCTGTCATTGGAAATGCATGAAACACTATCATTAAGCCCATTCAATTATGTTTCAAATGTTAAAGGTCTTCTGTACCTGACATCACGACGATAAGTGTGTGTTCTAGATTTGAAGCTTTCGTGACTGCAAGAATTCATACGCTTTGGTTTTATCCGGTAAAGTCACGTAGGTAAAAAAAAGTGAAGTGCTGTCATCCCGACAGTTCTGTTCCTTCACCTGAAGAAGGCCACTTGTGTTGTGGCCGAAACGTCGTGTTTTAATTGTTTTCTTTTATTTTAATTTGTTTTTTACCTACGTGACTTTACCGAATAAAACCAAAGAGTATGGATAAGTGTGTGCTCAACTATTATTTAATGGTCGCATTCATTAAATAATGCCGAGGTATGGATTCAAGATGCTCATCATACACATTGACCACAATTAAACTACTGCTCACCACTGGTAACATTATACAAGAAGCGTCCATGATCAGAGTGGGTGATTTTCAAAGCAGTCGAACCAACAGCAAGAGCTAACTGTGCAACATTTCATTTTCAGCCTTTTATCTTTGTGCGTGTAAATATTCAGAATACATTTCTTATGTTACGTGTATTTATACTTATTGCATACCTAAGACAGTGCTGCCTGTGATAAATAAATAATATAACAAAATAAGAAAGTACACTTTTTTTTAGTACATTTCATTTTATTTTCATGGTTGATTTAATACATAGAGGATCATATTCATGTAATTTTAGAGATTTACAATTTTAGATTAATATTGAACTGAAGTATTCATTTAATATATTGTTTGAACTTATTAAACAAGTGCACACACAAGGCATTATGAGCTGCTCAATGACGTGAACAGTTAAAATAAAATAATTAGAATGCTCCATTCGTAAACTGTGCATGCACCACACTGCTGTTAATTGTAGATCTTGTGTTTGTATACATATAACTAGATGTCAGCATGTCCAATGGATGGGATAAATTGTCCCCATATCTCCTCCTGACTCAACAGGCACACATGCACCACTCACTAATCACACTCCTCACACTCACCAATTGTCACTCAATAGACTCAGGATATGTACTTACCACTAATCTAACAATCACCACCATTCACCACGCAGCAGACACACAACAGACAAACCAATCAACAGAATAGCACCACTAAATTGACACCGGCTCACCAATCGCAAAATCACCAAAATCTCATCACTCGCATTCACCTAACGTGTACACTCATCAGACACTAATCCCCTGACCTCAACACTCACCTAACGCCACTCACAATTCACACAATACCGGACACTACCACTGACATACAATTAGCACTCGCAACACACTCACAGGTCACCACTCAATCCTTATAACTTCACTCCCTCCCCATTGGCTCTGCTTTTCCTCAATACCATCCACCAACTGGCTCATGTTACCACAGTAATTTTGCTGTGTGGTTACACCTGATGACGGAAGCTTGTGTTTCCTCCGAATTGTCGCGATTTGATTAACTTTATTTTTTTTATTTTTACCTACGTGACTTTACCGAAAGAACCAAAGAGTATGGATCATTGCAGTCACGAAAACTTCAAATCTATAATTGGCTCATGTTATTTGTTTACATATATCCAACTCATAAGTTGTACATAGCCCATCGTAAATGCTATATGTATGTTGCATTTTCATTCTCGTCAGGATAGAGCCCTCCCTCGCTGGACTCCAGACAATGTAAATTACTGACTGGCTGACAGTCGCACAAATGAAGCTGAAAAAATATAGATCAGACACCACATGCTACAATACACGCATAGTGTGTCTGACAAAAAAACCGATATCGTGCATACAATGGGGATCTGTCAAGACTTTTGTAAGTCCTAATACGATTTTCATATGATTTCCACTGCATGTGATTGAAACCCAAAGAAAGTTATACTTTTTACGTCACAAACTTATGAAAGAAAGCATTTTTTTAAATGAGAAAATAGACTTTTCCCCAGGAGTATTAACCATCTTAAAATCAAAGTGCTGCAATGAGAACAAATGAATACATTAAATGTTGAAGTTCATCATATTTGTATAATTATATATTCTTTTCATGCATTAATCCTGAAGCCAAGACACACATTTTTAAATATACAAATCTCTAAATTTTTACATCAAAATCAATGGGCAAGCGCCACATTATTTGAATAATAAAGGCGCTAGGGTGGCGCGTAAATTGACACGTGTTTGCGCTGTCACACAAGAGCAAATGTTTGTAGCGACAATGTTTATTGTCGGGTATTGCGATACAGATTCAGAAGGGAACCCCTCCATCTGTTGTTGCGTTTTTTGCCTACATTCCCAAAGCCCTTATCATCACGCATGCACTGCACAGTATTAGAGAAAACGATGGTTCGCCGTTCTATCCCCAAGATCGCAGAACAACAGTTGAAAGCGCATCACGGTTTCCGCTGGGTTTTGTATACCTCTCACGTATGCGTACATTCGTGCGTGTGGACACACATATTGATGTGCACACAAACACACGCGAAAATATCCTCTCCAAATAGCCATAGGATTGTTTCGTGGCGTTATTCATAAAAAAAATCGTCTCGTATTCACATGCGTTGCAGCTCTTGAAATATTGAATTTGTTGCGGCTCTTGAAATATTGAATTTGTTTGACCGAATTCGAACAAAACATGGCTCTTCTTATTATTTGGTTGCCGACCCCTGTCATAGAATGTTGTGGGGAAGTGCTGTGAGCGAGCACCTATTAATATTGGCACAGTACACAAGGTGGTATTGTAGCCAGCACCTTGCCCAGCTGCTCTTGTCTCCCCCAGTGCTGATGGTGACACACAGTTCTTATGTTTAGCTGAATGAACTTAGAAAAGGCCCAAGCCAGGTTCGAATACCAACTGCCAATGCTACATATGACAGGGATTCAAATCCAAGTAATACTAGCTAGGGATGTAACATTGCTTTGGTTTAGCAATTAAAAGTCATTGTTATTGTATCATTTGTGCACCTTTTGTTAATTTTGACGATCTATATGCAAATTGTATACTGATGTTATAATTCTAATTAATTTACTTCCTTTTGTTAAAGCCACTGTTTGAAGAAGGCCTACCCGCACCATTTTGGCTACGAATGTTTAACCATACTTCACCACGTTGGTCAGTGTTGGTGGCGGTTCGGGGTGATGGTGCAGGACCGGTTCAGCTTGTACTTGTTGCTGATATTAGCTGCGGCCAGAAATTCAACTCGGGTTGCTGACTTCATAGAACAGTTCGCTGATCATTGTGCCAATGCTCTCTTCCACCATGCTCATGCAATATGTAGGCTAGTGGCCCAAACGAAAGTTGCACAAACGATTACATTATTTTTAACCGGGTAAGGCACACTGAGCTATATGGCTCTTTCTCAGAAGCAACCTGGGCACAAATAATAGCCCCACGAAACTGGCTTATCACGTGGAAATTTATAGCAGCCAAATGCTCTGGACGAAGAAGCAGAACAAACAAAAATAAAATTAGTTGTTAAAATGGAGAACGAACGAAATTCTACATTTTTAAATGAACAGTGGTCACAAATAATGCCAATACATTCATCCTCTGGGGGCTTGAAGTGGATTATTACATTCCTGGCACCACCCACACAACACTACTTGACACTGCCCTACAGATGGGGGATGTGCACTTTTAAATTTCATATATCACACACCGCTCCATGCAGGCATGCGCCAAATGAACACCCAATATGCGTTGGCTTGCATACATATTTTCCTCCTCATGAGCACAGAACACATGTAATTGCTTGTTAATGATTGAGGAAAGCAACACTTATTACCGTTTTATGACGGGCAGTCTGATTTCATTTCAGCACCTCTCACACTTGCTAAGCATATTCTTCATCAGTTAACAAGATGCACAGGATTTGGAAACAACAACTTAATTCTTGTTGTCACAGCCATCGTGGGATTGCACATATTTCAGCATCTTATCTCTCTCACGCGAGTTGATAATCGTTGCCATGCTACATGAAACAGCAATAAATATGTCTCAAAGCTTGACAAACCATTCTTCGATATAGAAATCAAGGCAGCGACAGGGGTGGTTACAAAACAACACGATACGACACTTAAAATTGTGAAATGACAATCGAAATTCGGGCAGCGCTCCCACCGCACAAGGATTATGCCATCCCTGAGTTACTGTCAATCGTGGACTCGGTGAACTTTTCACGCAGTGTTATTGCTGCCCAAGGGGGGGGGGGGATTTCTGCACTGTTTGACAGATTTTGATTAAGGGTATTCTCTCGTGCACAGCCACTTTATCAGCTCGAGCAACGTTTCTCACTTAAACCCGGGAACCGGAGAGTATGTCCCTCGACAGCTTTTAATGGCACACATCACTTGCTCTCTGACACTCGGGTCATGGCCAGGTGCCTGTGTCTACAGACGCCAGTGGCTCAGCCACCCTCGAGTGGGTGTCATATCAATGCGAGTATTTTTCACATTATCTGTCTTTCACATTCAGTTCTGAGCTGAGTTTACGGTGGCAGTCCAAAAAAAATGAGATTTGATACAATTTGTGGACGGTTAAAGGTTTATTATCCAGCTCTTATGTCTTATTATTCAATTGGTATAGAGCTCAAATACTGTATGAAGGTTAGGCTTTAAGAGATCAGTCTGTTCTCGCCTGCCTGACTGGAGACACAGCCTCCGCGTAATCTCAACCAATATTATCATCAACTCAACTATCCCCCCCTCCCCGACTCTCACCATACTCAGTTTAACACGTAGGCTTTCGCGACCAATATTATTCATAATAAAGGTTTTTGGGTTAGATCGCGTTTATTTATAAATGTGTCGTAACCCTCCACCACCCGACACGGCCAATCAGCAAAGAAAAGTGTCACGTTGACAAAAGACAAATAATTCACTACTTCAGCCCACCGGTGTGTTGAAGAGTTAATCCACATTTACAGTTTGAGTACGACGTTTCGCTGGTAAATACTTCCAGCATCATCGGGCAATTCGCCAGAATGGTAAAGCCCTCGCTTGCTCCCGGTTTTATATAGAGCAGAAGAGTGACGTCATCACTTAACTCATCAGGTGCAGTGATTAGAGGCGGAGGGGGGGGTAATGTAATTATATAATCGATTAGTAATCACCATACTGCTTCCTTCCACAATCTGCTCCAAATTGAGAGAATTCCCATAGCTGGTTGGTTCTCACTAAGACACGCTGGTTACAGTCTGTCCCAGATAAGCTGACAGCCCACAGAAAGCCACAGAGAAGGCTTGTTTGTGACAGCATCTCTCTCTCTCTCTCTCCACCGTCCACCAGGGAGGATATGACACGGTTGAAAAAGGCACTGGAGTATCTCAGTCGGTTTTTTTTCTCTCTCTTGGAGGCTCCCCAGCTGCCCTCGGCATTATCGCACGCCCCCATAGTGCACTCTGCCGTCCATGGCCTATGGCCTGTGATAGTGACTCCGCTGCACGACTTCTGTGCATGTTATAAATCCGGCTGATTATTTATTCTAATTTGGTCACGTGACCTGTGGCAGCCACCGCTCTGCCACAGCAATCAAATTAATATGAACAATGTACGCACGAGGCAGTGCTAGTTTATTTTTTTTGGTCATAGTCTCAGTCTACTCTTTTTGTTATTTCGGTGAAGTCACGTAGAGAGAAAATAAATCAAATAATAGAGTACGACGTTTCGATTGCAACACAAGCAACCATCATCAGGTAGAGCTAAATTTTAGAGAGACAAAACACGGACACGGAGACACACAGACAGACACACAAGCAGAGAGAGACAACACCGAGATAGACACACAACATAGATACATAGAGACCCAATGCGTCTGTGTCCAGGCCTTAAATAGAGAGGGGGGGGGGGTGGTTGGGCAGAGAGAGGTGGGTCTGCTGGTGGCTGCTGCTGTTTTATCTCTCTCTGTGTCTCTGTTAAATTTCACACTTAACTTCGAATTTAGCAATCTTTGGAGATCGTAATCAAACAGGCTATGCGTTAACTGTGTGTTAGCTGACTCTCTCTCTGTTGCATCGCATTACATTTCCAAAACTTTTTCTAAGTTTGTTTTACCTGATGACGGTTATCTTATTTCTACGTGACTTTACCGAAAGAATCAAAGGGTAATTCCTGCAGTCACGAAAGCTTCAAATCAAGTTTTAGTCTCAGTCTAGTCGACAGTAACCTGCGGAATCTGAGTCAATTCTTAGTCTGTGTCTAATAACGTGACAACGTTTCTTATTCTGGATCTTCGGTTGGATTGGTTAATTTTATGCCATCATAGTCAGTTGCTCTTTGGCCTTTGGTGGGTAGTCACAGTCATTGTCATGCTTCATTTTCTTTTGTTCAGTCATCGTTGGCGAAAATATGTTTTCACTACCCAGTTTGTTCATAAACATTAGTCACTAATTTAGATGTATATGGAATGATCAGACTGTCATTGGTGCTTAGATTAAACTTTTGTAATCTTATTCCTTCAAAGCTGTCCTCAGTTCAGATAACAATACTGTATTATGTTGAAATTATTTCTCACCGGATGTAGTCAACCATGCTAATCGGAGGTGCGGGAGACGGACAACACATATTAATACTATGGAGGAGTGTATAGCTGTATGGACATTACTCCCCCCACCTAGTATTGTGCATCATTTACAAATGTTTTAGAAATGTTAGAAAACATACAAAAATATAAATATTTAATTAACTGAGGTGACCTCAGAGAGGTCAACTGTTAGCCTTTCCCCTTAACACTAATTTTATCCAATTACTGTGTATCCTATAGGTCATAGGGATTAAACTAACTTAAAAACATTATATTTTATTGACCTATGGCCTCATTATGGTTAATGGGCATTCATTACCATATATTTTTTTACCTTAGAAATGTGAAAGGTCATTTATATTAAGGTCAATTAAAACAGTAACATTTGTCCAATTCTAAACTTTGTGTGCACGTGCGTGTGCTGCCATATATCAATGCAATTTCATAATAAAATGTCAACCGAATGTTATCTCTCCAAAACATTATCTCAAAAGTCAAAGTGTGGCCAATTTTGCACGTGCCACATTCCTGACTTTTCTCGGGACACATTTTTTTTTTATAGAAAATCCACATCTGTTATGCATAACTGTGTGCATGAGCCATAGACGAGTTCCCTGAGCAGACTCCGAGAGTGGGTGTGCAGGGAGTAGCCTCCAACGTGACCGTAACGGCGTGACAAACCACGTTTCACAAGGCGGCAAACGCTGCCCCCTGTGCTACACATGCACATGGGCAATTGTGCAGTGATATGAGTGGACAGATTACACGCACCCTACAAATGGGCACATATGTGTGCAATGCCAACCCGCTGCGTAATCACATTTAAAGGCTATTAAACAACCACACCGTATTAATTGTTCAATTAGTATATTAGGATTTTTTTTGCAGTCAGTGCTATTATTCCATTACTGTGGAGACAGACCATATCTATGCATTTTTTGTGGGAGTTAGTTTTGCAGTGCTATGCATATGCAGTACGGTGAAACGGGTGTGACAATGATTTAAGAAACAGGCTGGAGTGCTCTAAATTGAAAACTCATTTCTTTTAAATTGTTTTTGTGTGTGTTTAGTTTGTTGTTCTTCCCCAGTACTTTCAATTAGCACGTTCGGCAACATACGGTGCGACATAATTTCAACATGCATACATCGTGATAGCAAACATCAATGTAACAATGTGCATCAAGAATAATGTTTGTTCTTAATCAGTGTGCACTACCTGTCTCAATATATGGTTCAGAAAAATGGTCATGAATGCAAAAAAATCGAACGAAAATTGAGAATTTTGCGAAGAAAAGTGCTCAAAGGGAGACACGTGCTTTGAATTACACCGAGAGACAGAAAGCAGAGCATGTGTATTCGAGAACATCTGTAGGTTAACGGACATACTTACAAATGTTTAAAGGTCAAGCAGGCTCAGGCAGAAAACTTCGCTATGAAGTATGATGGCTTGTGGTAATAAAAGATAATGATAGAATGGTAGTCAAGAAATAAAACATGTCTGAGGGGACGTCCAAAAGGACGAAGATGCTTGGTGAGGCCTTCATACAGCCAGTGGATTGAGCATGGCGAATGATGACGTGGAAAGTGGTTGTCCTTTGGACAGACTTGGGAATGTGTAATTTTCATCCATTGCTCAATTTTGTAAATTACTGCATCGGGGAGACATTCTTACTGGAAGCGTGTGCATGAAACCTGTTCAAATTTAGCCACACAATTTCACAATTCTGTACTCGTGGGATTCATAATGGAGCTAATTGTGTGCATTCATGTGGGAAGCTAAAACACTTTTTGAAGATTAATATTAACCTACAGTAACAAAATGGAAGTTACAATTCATTATACGTTTGTAAAAAAAAGCTGTATATTGTATTATTTCCTTAGTAGCGATGGTCAATCCACTGCTGGATGAAGGCCTTCCCAAGCAGCCTCCATCTCCCATGATCCTGAGATGCAGCAATCCTCCCAGCACCTGCGTACAAGCTGATTTCATCGCTTCATCCACTCTGTCCAGTGGCGTCACTTAGGGGAGTGCGGGGAGTGGAGACCGCACCGGGTGACACAATCAGAGGGGGTGACACCAAATGACATTTTTGTGCAGTGTTTCAGCAGAAATGTATTATTTATTTCATAAAAAAAATATCCCTGTAGTTAGCTATAATAACAAAAACATTTTTCGTAAGCCCAGCTTACATGTACTGTATCAATATACGTACAAGGCTAAAACTCTATGCTAATTTACTATTTGAACCTTCTAATGTGCTCCCGTCAGAGCTGTCATTGTTACACAACTACAGTGACGCTTCGAGTCACGTGGTTTCGTCTGCACGCGCTGCAAGTACGCGCTGTTGTGTGCGTTGCTGCTCGTGTTTTTATAGTCGCTGATTTTGTCAAATTTTCTCCTGTTTTATCTACAATATTGTAGTAATTAGTATTTTTTAACCTATATCAATAACTTTTTGAGACTTAAGTAGTAATTAAAGGAAAAGAAGGAGAAAAATAAAAACAGGCTTTGCTCAGTTATATTAATGGTGTAACTGATAATGTTGTAATTCAATGTAGAAAGATTTTACAAAAAATGTTGTTAATATTCATATAATCTAATAAATATTACATTTACGCAATTTACAACTATATCACATCTTATTCTATGATTAAAATTTATAATAAACTTACATGTAGAACAATTATTGATTATATAACTCTTTGATAACTAAATAGAGAAATTGACAGTTTAAACATGATGTGGGGGGGGGGGGGGGGAATGCTGTGTTTCTTGATACATGTTTAAAAATATAACTTAAATTAAGTTTTTTTTATTTAGTCTTTTTTAAATTTTCTTTAAAAACATCAGTCATATATATGATTTTAATGAAATATTCAGGGTTTAAGTTTGAATTGTGGTTTAAAAAATAGTGACACGTTCAATTGTACATTTGATAGAACTATCATATCCAATAGATTTACATTTTACATTTTCTTATTGTTTTTTTCAAATATTGCTCATTTGTCTTTTTTTTTATTGTGCACTGATTTTCTATCATGCCACATGGAATGGATACATCAAAAAGGCCAAGTGGATGCCAGCAAAGTATAGCAAAAGAGGCAATATTTAAATCACTCTAAACACTTGCTGGATCCATGCTGGCCTGGGTTCATCGAAGGACACCGCTTGTCAGTCTCCAATTGATAAAGCTGATTCTTCTAATTCTAGCATGCATTCTGCAGAATAGCAAGGAGTGGAAATGGCAGCATTTTAAGCAGAAGAGCAAGGAGTGGAAATGGAGAGAATTTGAAGCAGAAGAGAGTGCTGAAAATGGCTCTAACCATGATGCTGTAAATGAGACGAGTAACGTTAAGGAGAAAGATTAGCAAATTTTACGTAATGTTTCTTTCTGGGAAATACCAGTTCCAGATCATTTTCGGGTTGAAATCATCAAAAAGCGGAAGTGCTTCTTTCCAGTACAAAGATGGGCCGGGCCTTTCAGTGTTGTGGCAAGGCAAGATGCGAAAGCAAATGGAGATGTGGTTTTACAAGGTGATGCCAAATGGCGAGAAAATTCTGCGGTCATGGATGGTTTACTCACTCGTCAGCGAGAATTTATACTGTTTTTGCTGCCGACTCTTTTCCGTTAGTGCTACAGATACGACATCCAAATTTGTGACTGGGTTTCAGAAGCAGTGGAAACTGAGCCCGAAATTGCATAACCATGAGACATCCGAACAGCACCGACGTCGCCTTGAAAAGTGGAAAACTTTGGCAGCAGGACTGCGGCTGCACAAAACCATTGACGCCGAAACTATTGCTTTGATGGAAATGGAGAAGAAAAAGTGGAGGGACATCTTGCACAGATTGCTTGATATCGCATTATTTCTTGCCAAGCATAATCTGGCATTCCGTGGCCACAAGGAAGATTAATCTTCATTGAATAAAGGGATCTTTCTTGAGATGGTTGAGATGCTTTCAGAATATGATCCAGTGCTGAAAGAGCACCTAATGAAATTAAAGCGGAGCACATGTAAACTTAAAGGATCAGTCTCTTATCTTGCACCAAAAACTCAGAATGAGTTTATAAGTGCCCTGGCAAATCATGTGAAGGAGACGCTTGTCATGGACATAAAGTCTGCGAGGTACTTTGGGATCATGTTCGACAGCACACCTGACATATCACACACTCACCAGATGTCCGAAGTGAACAGATGTGTAAAAATCAACAATATGAAAGTTTAAATGAACTAAGTATTTCTAGGATTTTTCCCTTTAACAGCCAAACGGCAGGGAAGAATGGAAGCACCACGGCAAGTTACGACCCCACCTGCTTGCTCTTCGCCACATATATAACGTCTTGTTGTAACAGCTCTCTCGCTGTGTTTCTTCCTGGTTCAGCAGTTCCACTGCTGGATTATTTTTTCTGCCCGAGGACGGACGCTTGTGTTGCGATCGAAACGTCGTGATATATTATTTTTTATTTTATTTTTCTACCTACGTGACTTTACCGAAAGAACCAAAGAGTATGGATTCCTGCAGTCACGAAAGCTTCAAATAAAAGATTGCTGACCTCAGTTCTGACATTCTTCAAAAAGTGGAAAGTAATGGACTGGACATAATGATATTCCATCCTCAAGGTTACGATAAGGCTGTCACTATGGCTGGAATCCATGGAGGTGTACAAGCCATTATTAAGGGAAAGAACAAGAAAGCTATTTAATGGATGTGTGGACCATTCTCTCTTTTGCTGAAAATGCATCGTGTGACTTTTTTGGAATTATTGAGACAATGTTTTCTTTATTTGTTGCTCCCACCCATCGATGGGATGTGTTAATTTTCCATACTGGAGTGTCAGTGAAAAGGCTATAAACAACACGCTGGAGTGCTCATCATGCTGCAGTTAAGCCAGTTAAAGAAAAAATTGATAAGTTTGTGGCGGCGATTGAAGCTTTTTGTGATCCACGTGAAAATTTGGACACAAGAGAAGCAGCACAAGGTCTTTTCGCCTGCTGTCTGTGATTTAACTTTTCTGTGCTACCTGTACTTGTGGTGTGATGTACTTGAGCAAGTTAATCTTACACAGCAGTGCCTGCACACTGAGGGCTTAACTCTCGACAGGGTGGTAACAAAGCTCGAGGCGCTAAGACTTTTTCTGCACGAGGAGTGCAGTCACCTAGTGGAGCGTGCACATGAACAGGCGCTTTTAAAATCAGACGAATATGTAATTGCAATAGAGAGAAGAGCCCGATTCAAGAGGGGGATGGCAGGGGAGCAGGCAAGCGATGCTGGACTCACTCTGCAAGAAGAAAACAAGAGGGCGATGCTTTGGTGCATTGATCGCTTGCATTCTGAACTCCAGATCAGATCAAGAGCCATGAAGGAAGTCGCAGCCATGTTTGAGGCTGTTCAAGCAAAGAGTCTCATATCTGCCATTGAAGAAGAGTTAAAGGTGTCCATTCCTAAATTTACCACTTTCTATGACAAGGTATCCGAGAGTGAGCTTTTAATAGAAACACCAAGGCTGAGAAGGCACCTGAAAGCAGCAGAGATTGATCTGGAAGAAGCCATAGATTGGGCAACATTAGACGTTTGACATTCATAGCTGAATGGAACTTCGTAGAATCTCTCCCAACCCTTTCACTAAACCTAAAATTATTTCTGACGATCTGTGTGTGTGTGGCTTCATGTGAGAGAAGCTTTTCAAAGCTGAAACTTATAAATAACTATTTGCGATCTACCATGGGACAGTCAAGGCTTTCCGATCTTGCAATATTATCAATTGAGTTGGCGAAAGGCATTAATGTCGATGAAGTGATTCACAAGTTCACGGCTTTGAAGACCAGGAAAGGAACGTTCTGATTTAGTCGAGATGTTTACTAAGTGCTGAAATGCTTGTGTATTTGTTCCTGTTAAATTTTTAGGTATATTTCCACGTGCATTTGTCTACAACTTCTACATTATTTGGGCCGTTATTGATTATTATGCAAACCTAATCGCATGTAATGGTAAAGTTTAATGTTAAAATTAACATAATTTTTAAGTAGTTCTTGATCTTTTAACTTCGAATTATATTGTGTTCTTACCGAATGTTCACTTTAACCACGTGAAACTATGTAAATATATTTAGGCTTTTGATTTAAAGCTTTCGTGACTGCATGGATTCATATTCTTGGTTCTTTCGGTAAAGTCACGTAGAAGGGAAACAATAAAATAATAAAAATATAAACAATACAATTCCGTCTGTAAAAGATGTGATTCTGGACATACAGTACCCTGGCATCTACAAACTAAGTTGCCTCTGTAGTAGTAGTTACATTGGAGAAACCAAACGACATGTCTCGGACCGCATTCGTGAACAAAAAGCAGACTTAAAACACGGTAAGACCAACACCTCGGCCGTGGCAGATCACTGTTATAATTCAGTAGGCTCACATGACATTGACTTCTCCAAGACAGAGGTTATTTGCAAGCCATCTGGCTACCATGAGAGATTCGTTCATGAGGCTATCCACATATACTAACACAGAGACAATTTCAACCGAGAAGATGGATTCTGGCTTAGCAATCATTGGAAGGATTTGATAAAGCATTTCGGGTCTTAATTGATTGTTCACGCTTACGGTGGCTTTCAGACCGCATCCATTATTTTTCGTCTCCCCCCTCCTCTTTTCCGAACATAGATGGACTCGTCCATCTGAATAACTGCCAAATCGCTCTCCGTGGTGCTAACGTTAAAAAAAACCGCCACTTTTTAAAAATGTTATTGCTGTGGTTTTCACACCTGATGATGATTGCTTGTGTTGCAGTCGAAATGTCGTGAGAATTGTATTGTTTTATATTTTTATTATTTTATTGTTTCCCTTCTACGTGACTTTACCGAAAGAACCAAGAATATATATTAGGCTGTGCGTATGATATTGTAATTTAAAGGTGTAATTTGAATTTTGCTAGTTGTTTATGTCACTACCATTGCCATTACATTTAGTGATATACGGGGATTACGATTTACGAGTAACAGTACAAAATTCATTGCTAAGGATTCTGTATGGTCTGGTACGAGAGGAGGTCCATGGGGGGTGACACCACGCGTTACCGCGCTGGGTGACACCAACCCTAGTGACGCCACTGACTCTGTCGACGTCCTCTCGGATGCATTTTATTCCTGAACTGCCACTGTTCATTCATCTTGTTTTGTTTGCCTTTGTTTTTTCAACGTTTTCATTCTACGTACTTTAATTGCTGTGTAATGTTAAAATGCATTTAATTCCATGTTATATCTGAAAATGCTGTTTAAAAAGATATCTGCATGGAATATGAAACCCGTTATTTCTCTATGAATCAAATTGCAGTAGAACATGATTTCTTCAGGGTGTGACTCAATTTAATTGTTACAATTTACATCTTGTTTTCTCTGCATTTTTTTTAATTTAAATTCGAATGTATTGATCATTAGCAATTGCCAATCCACTCCTAGATGCTGCCATCACGTCACACTAACCTACAATGCAATGATCCACCTAGCACATTAGCTGATTTAATATTTTCCACAATTAATTCTTCCGTTTTTTTAACCTCATATACACATGTAGAGAGGGCTTTGCCTTTTGGAATTTTAATAACATCCCACCTAATGTGTGCCACTTGCTTCATCAATAAGGGTGCTCGCATTTCCAAGGGGAATGCTTATCCTTCTGCTGCGTCATCTGCCTCGTGCATGCAGGAAATCCCTCAACGGAGTATTGCGTTTTAGTCATGTGGCCAAATTTCTCGAGAAAATGTAGCCTCTGTGTCCCGAGGAAGGTGGTCCTGTGTGTTAACAATACAGCTGGCACCTGTTTCATACGCTACGGGCCATTTGTTCGGTATTTGTTAATTACTCACGGGCTATGCCACTGTAGGCAATAAGCATTTTGATTCGACAAATTACAAATATTTTTTTTGGTCTAAACACTGCACAAGTGTAAACTACACTGCCAACCTACATTGGGTTTGAAGAAGATTTTACGATGTCAATATTTTCATGTGAGAATGTATAAGCGATGACATTCTGTTGCCAAATGATATGTTAACATTCAGTAAGGCTGTCTGTGACGATTTACCATAAGGGGTTTCATCATGCAACCTGAAATCATAATAACCTTAGTGCTGAGCTAATGTATATAACGATTGGCTTAATTTTTTAAATGTAATTTCTCATGGAATATTTGCCATGCCTACCCACCCCAGCCTGCAACCTCCCTCTCCAAACCCTTAAGGCCGTGGGCAGAGTAGAGAAATATCTTCTGGAGCTCAGCCCTGAACGACTCTGGTTGAAATTAAGCCCACGGCAACAATTAAATAAAATAAGAAGAACGCTTACAAAGGAGAGAGGGGCCATTCAGGCTATCTAGCTCGTTTGGTTGTAGCAGATATATTCTACAACCTCATCGAGGTGTTTCCTGAAGAGTCCCAATGAATCAGTTTCCCCAGCTTTGTGTGGACAGCCTGTTCCATACTCCCACTACTCTTTGCTATAAAAAATATATCACCTCCTGTCCGTGATCTTGAACTTTCTTATACGTGGCTTCCATCTATGGCCTCTGGTTGTCTTCCCTGTGTTGAGTTGGAAGGAGTAGTACTCAGGATCGACTTGAATGTACAAAATAAAAGTGCATCACAATACTGTGTGCAATGTAACCAATGAAAAGATTAAGAAAATATATATACAACACATTAACATCAACGCATATCGTGAATGCAGGCTTCAGGTGCTCGGCACACGGACTAGCCCCGGCATGTATGATGTGCAAGACAGAGATAGATGTAACATCACAGCTTCCCCTGCAAGGATACGAGGCAGCTGTGATGGAGCTCTGCGAAGCTTTTAATAATCTGTGGACGGGGCCCCGGGTTGGCTGTCAGCCGTGCCTGGCATGGTGCTATGTTATTAATTATCAGACGATATGCTGCGCCCTGCTCTGCACCATAATGTACATTGTATTACGAAAGTAGAACTGAGAGCCAAAAAAACAAAATTGGAAAGCCTCTCCTAAAATAGGCAATGCCTGTCTATCTGCCTTGTCTGCTGATATTGACCATAACACAGAGATAACGTGCTTGTTTTTAGACTCGGCATTTTAAAACGACAAACCGATAAGCTGGTAACCATCGTATCATCGATCGCCGGCCCAACATTAAGGAACCAGACTCTTTAGTGTGGTATGGTTTGAAATTAATAATGCACTAAATTTGCACGCACACAACGTACAAAACAACATGGCGTCTGCGACTCTGATTGGCCAGAGGAAGCCCTCTTAAGGCACCTTACGTCTCCGGCAATCTTTATTAAGTTCCCCGCGTGATGAGACCAAAAAGGTAAAGTTGCAGCCCTGCAATTGCCGTGCTCATGCCCACACAGGGGAGCTCTGGAGGGTTTCCGTTCTGCTCTTTCACGCTGACCAGACGTGTTCGGTGAAAACAAAACTGTTAAATCTATTGTTTTTTTTATTTGACCAGGTAAAACACACTGAGCTATATATATTTAAGAAACGACCTGGCCACAAATGATAGATAGCTCAACAAAGTGGCTTATAGTGTGGAAATTTACAGCAACCAAAATCTCTAAAGACACGTTTCTAAATGTGGAGGGAAAAACCGGAGGACCCCGGGAAAAATCTACGCAACCATGGCGAGAAAATGACGCGGGCGAAGCCAAACGTTACCCCGCCAGACGCAACCCCGCCCACTGGCAAACTGTGCTGAATCCACTTGTAATGCTGTGTGGACAGATGGAGGAAAAATTAAGAAACTTGCTCCATTATTTGGACTGCAGCGCCATTCAAATGACGGAGCAAGTTTGGTAACATCGCGCCACGGTGACTAAATGTGAACGAATTCGCCTGGTATACAGGAGCTTGTTGGGTTTAATTCCGACCCTGATGTGTGTGCATTTGAAGTTTCCGTGTCCTCCCAGTGGTCGCGTGGGGTTTTTCCCCGGGTCCTCTGGTTTTTCCCTGCACATATAATCAACACGCGTTTAGGTATTTGGCTGCTATAAATTTCCACGTGATAAGCCACTTCTTCGAACTATCATTTGTCGCCAGGTCGCTTCTAAAAAAGAGCTGCACACATTGAGGGAAAAAAGTATTTGATCCACTGCTGATTTTGTACGTTTGCCCAACTGACAAAGAAATGATCAGTCTATTATTTTAATGGTAGGTTTATTTGAACAGTGAGAGACAGAATAACAACAACACAAATCCAGAAAAACGCATGTCAAAAATGTTATAAATTGATTTGCATTTTAATGAGGGAAATAAGTATTTGACCCCCTCTCAATCAGAAAGATTTCTGGCTCCCAGGTGTCTTTTATACAGGTAACGAACTGAGATTAGGAGCACACTCTTAAAGGGAGTGCTCCTATTCTCAACTTGTTACCTGTATTAAAGACACCTGTCCACAGAATCAATCTATCAGA
This sequence comes from Petromyzon marinus, assembly GCF_048934315.1. NCBI lineage: Eukaryota > Metazoa > Chordata > Hyperoartia > Petromyzontiformes > Petromyzontidae > Petromyzon > Petromyzon marinus. The sequence goes on along the minus strand of NC_133678.1, from coordinate 10,815,412 downwards.
TTACAAACTCTCCACCATGGCCAAGACCAAAGAGCTTGTAGACCTACACAAGGCTGGAATGGGCTACAAGACCATTGCCAAGCAGCTTGGTGAGAAGGTGACAACAGTTGGTGCGAGAATTCGCAAATGAAAGAAACAGAAAAGAACTGTCACTCTCCCTCGGCCTGGGGCTCCATGCAAGATCTCACCTCGTGGAGTGGCAATGATCATGAGAACGGTGAGGAATCAGCCCAGAACTACACGGGAGGATCTTGTCAATGATCTCAAGGCAGCTGGGACCATAGTCACCAAGAAAACAATTGGTAACACACTACGCCGTGAAGGACTGAAATCCTGCAGCGCCCGCAAGGTCTCCCTGCTCAAGAAAGCACATATACATGCCCGTCTGAAGTTTGCCAATGAACATCGGAATGATTCAGAGGACAACTGGGTGAAAGTGTTGTGGTCAGATGAGACCAAAATGTAGCCCTTTGGCATCAACTCAACTCGCCATGTTTGGAGGAGGAGGAATGCTGCCTATGACCCCAAGAACACCATCCCCACCGTCAAACATGGAGGTGGAAACATTATGCTTTGGGGGTGTTTTTTCTGCTAAGGGGACAGGACAACTTCACCGCATCAAAGGGACGATGGACGGGGCCATGTACCGTCAAATCTTGGGTGAGAACCTCCTTCCCTCAGCCAGGGCATTGAAAAAGGTTTGTGGATGGGTATTCCAGCATGACGATGACCCAAAGCACACATGGCCAAGGCAACAAAGGAGTGGCTCAAGAAGAAGCACATTAAGGTCCTGGAGTGGCCTAGCCAGTCTCCAGACCTTAATCCCATTGAAAATCTGTGGAGGGAGCTGAAGGTTCGAGTTGCCAAACGTCAGCCTCGAAACCTTAATGACTTGGAGAAGATCTGCAAAGAGGAGTGGGACAAAATCCTTCCTGAGATGTGTGCAAACCTGGTGGCCAACTACAAGAAACGTCTGACCTCTGTGATTGCCAACAACGGTTTTGCCACCAAGTACTAAGTCATGGTTTGCAGAGGGGTCAAATACTTATTTCCCTCATTAAAATGCAAATCAATTTATAACATTTTTGACATGCGTTTTCTGGATTTTGTTGTTGTTATTCTGTCTCTCACTGTTCAAGTAAACCTACCATTAAAATTATAGACTGATCATTTCTTCGTCAGTGGGCAAACGTACAAAATCAGCAGGGGATCAAATACTTTTTTCCCTCACTCTAGTTCAGTGGGCTTTATCTGGTCAAATAAAAAATAGTTTAGTTTCATAGTTTAGAACCGGCAGCCTCTATGTATGTATGTATGTTGAATTTATTTCGCACCTTACCGATGCAACCCTGCTGTAATGCAAGTCCAGCGTGCTGACCATTCCACCACGGCATGATCCATTCTTTTCTGTTCTCCCAGCCACTGCATTCATCACAGTGAACGTCGTGGCCACTGTTTCAATGAACCATTGCATTGTATATGACATGCATGAATATGAAAACAGAATTTATTACAATTACTATTCCATGCATGTGTCATGAGCTTGAACGTGGATATTAATGTGTTATTCAACGGAGCATTAGACCTCGAATATTTTGCAGGCTACCGTGGTGTGGTGGTCAGAGCACCATGCAATTGAACTCAGAAACCTGAGTTCAATTCATGTTCACACACAAAGCCGGCGGTAATTGAAATCTAGCCTTGGACTGGGCCTTCGCGAAACCACTTGAGTTCAAAATATGAGTGCTAAAATGATCACTAACATTACGGGTAACTGATTGGAAATAAATGGTAAAACAACGGCCATAATACAGGTTTTTTGGGTTAGATATCTTAATGTGTCGTTAAATCCGCCACCGCCTGCCGCAGCCAATTAATAAGGGTTGTCACGTAAACACAACAGTACAGCACACCGGTGTGTTGGAGAGCCAAGCTTGGGAGAACATAAATGAATGGTCAGCACACTGCACTCGCAGTACAGCACAGTTGGCTACGTAAGGTGTGAAAAAAGTTCAACATACATAAAGCTTGGCTTGGCTCTCCAACACACCAGTGTGCTGTGCTAGTGACGAATTGGCCACGTTCTGTTTACGTGACAACCCTTACTAGTTGGCTGTGTCGGATGGTGGCGGGTTTAGCGACACATTTTATATATTTACGTGATCTAACCCAAAAAAAACATGTATCACTGGTCGCGAAAGCCTACGTGTTAAACAAAAAAAACTGGTTTTACTGCACAACTACAGTAGTAATGTGTCGACCAATAAATGCAATATATTCACCTTCTTAACTAGGATGTACATATAATTATTATCCGGAACTAAGCTGTCTAATTCTGAATTCTAAGTTCACTTAGCTAGAGATTTCATATTATTGGTTCTTAATTGCATTGCGACACTGACAAATAATATAATCAAATCATCATGCTTAATGGTTACATATTTAATGATTATCTTTATACTCATTGTCTTCTGAATAATATCTTTACGATAGTAGAGCTGCCTCACCTAAAAAAATGGCCGAATTCTGATATTGTTTACATTCTTTAAAAAAATAAGTTCAGATTTTCCTCAGATATACTAAGCTGTGGCTAGTGGTGTATTTGGAAAAAATACTGTAAAATGATAATCTCCCACTCTGCTAAAATACTAACTCAATTAGGACTTTTGTCTCATTGGTATAATGTGCAGCCAAACCAAGGAGTCCTCAAGAGGAGGAACATTGATCGCCAGACCATTTTATTAATTCACTATTTTAGTCTATTAATCTTTACAGCCTTTTCAGTGAAAGTGGGGGACTCATTAAAATGTCCTTAAACGACTCTTACTGGAACACTTTCCAACAGATATGAAGTCTAATTAAATATATAAAACGTAACAGAAGGCATTAACAAAATAGTAATGGCTGTGCAGTTTGCACATGTAACAAAACGCCACATTTACTGACCTTAACCAGTCCCTTACCTTGCATTATTGTCTACGCCATGACAATAAATAATGTGGTGGCCCCTGAATTGTAATGGCAGCAGCGTTAAAGCAGTGGCAGATTTAATTAGTAAAATAAAAATCTTTATCAACACCGTTGTCCGTTGCCACTGAGGACATCGTGATTAATGGGAGCGCTGAATGTTGTCTTCCGTTTGCGGCTCGAAGACTTTCCAACATCTAAATTCACCTTGGGAGGATGGCAACGGAGCTTGAGGTTGTCGGAAGGACAGGGGGAGTGGCTTTGGGGGCAGAAGGTTGACCCAGCATAGTTGGAAAACAATCCTTCACTTCACAGACCCTCCCAGCTACAATGGAAGGAAGGTTACATTCTGAAATGCATCTTTACTCGGAGGGCTCAATCAGTCTCGCGTTGCGTACCAGGCATGGCCTTATTTCAAGAGGCTCTCTCAGCAGGGCCATACATCGGGCATCTAAATGCGCAGCCAGTCGTGGCGTACAATTTTGGCCCCGCTAGCGGTAAGGTGCACCAGCTGCCACGGGCATGCATTAACCCTGCACTCGGAATATTCTGCCACTTTTTGGTTTATAACCTCCCTACCTCCCCCCCACCCAAAAAAAATGAATACTTGTGTTGAGTGCTACACATTGGCCAGCTGTACAAATCACAAGTATGAGGTGACCTACTCTTTGTCAAGTAAACCTTTCCCAACCTGTTTCACTGCAAATATAGATGTCCAATGCTCACATTCACACGTGAATTTCCCCCTCCACAAAATTAGGGTGATGTCAAGTCTACAATTTTGGATGCAATACATTGAGTGCTTTTCAGTATAATGAAATACATAATACATAATACAATATCGTACGTGTTGTAACGCGTCACGGTACTATGCAATATGCAGGCAGCCCTCGCGGCACGTGGGGTTACGTTCCTGGAAAATGCCGTGTTGGGCAAAACCCGATTTTAACAAATGACAGACCTTTTTCGGGAAAAAATATTGTTCCTTTCCCGGGTTCGAAATGATCAACCCCCTTCCCTATTTGTTTAACTTAATTCTACATGATTCCCGTCCTGGTGATCGCATTCAAGGATGCCGAGTCGCTCTCCATTTCGCGTGTGTACACTCTTTAAAGTAAGTAATTTTTTTTTAACGCGGAAAAAGCGTTCCTGAAAAGTGCCGCATTAAAGCGAAAAAACCGCTTGAATCGAAAATAATTTCCGCATAAAGTTTGCAGAGATACGACCTACGCCCACACAGACGGTGGTACAAATAGCGGAGGGTACGTCGCTGCGTTACTGTATCATTCCGCGTACTGTATCGCACCGATCAGCCGCTCAAATCAAGAAATTAGTAAGTTGTTAACCGCTCAGAAACCACGTTATAATGGTGTGCGTTCCTCGTTATAACGGGCGCGTTCCATGCTTTGCATTAAAGTGTTCCCTCACGGAAGTAAACGCATTGTGTGAACACGCGTTAAGCGAGGACTTACCTTTTTTTTTTAAATGTCGCCTTAACACAAACCACCCATCTCAGTTCCTCTTCCTGCACCGCAGAACTCAAGCCCAACGCTCGCTCCTGACACTGAATTCCCAGCCTGACACTGGCCCTTTACAGTCACTTGGCCTTTAAATTATTCGCCATTTAGGCGTCCATACGACTACCGTCCTCAACGAATGGACGGTTAGATGGATGGCATGCGCCAATGTGAAAAAATTTGAGTTGTGGCGTTGTGCATGAGCTTCGTTGATGATTTGCCATCTAGGCGTCCATCTGACTGATGTTATACGAGATGGAGTGATGAAATTCGTCTATCTGCAATAGGGAATTGGATTGTGGCATTGCACGACCACGTGTGATTGTGATCGAATGGGGATGCCTTCAATTTAGCAGTGGATAGACCATGGGTGATGGCGATGCAATGCAATTTCACCTGTTGTGGTTTGCAGTGCTGGTAAATGGCCATGAAAAAAATATGCACACGGCTCAATTTGTAACGTTTTGATGGAAACTTGGTTCTTTAATATTTGCACAGCATATAGCACACAAACGAGTCTTGTACAAGAATTGTAAACAGCATGTGCAAGTTTTAATTAAGAATCGATACGATAAAACAGCCTTAGTTGATGTAATATCCATTAATAGTCAAATAACTCCATGTGCAGACAGGGTATTAGTGCATTGTCTAGTAAAACACATGAGGCTAAAGAATAGTTTAGATGTTTGACGCTAATTAAAAATATGAAAAATATGGTATTGACTGATCCATTGTAAATATTTTCCATGGGCTAATTCATGTCATTAGTTCTCTTGGGAACATTAAGATATGTCATGGCCTTTCTTGAAAATCAATGTAACTTAAACATTGTACAGAAGTAAACTGATATCTTATAGTTTTTTGGGGGGAGCCATTAGAGCCTGCCCAAGGCCTTCAGAAAAAAAACTCCTTCCAGTGGCTCACCACTCCTCTTTGCCCGTTACTGCGTCTTTTAATTGAGGTGGCTAACATCATGTCCAGCGAGTGCGGTGATCGTAATGTTAATTAAATGTGAAAAATATGGCATGAGCCATTTCCCCAATCAGCAGAAGAGCCGTAATGATACGTCAAAATACTTTACAAACAAAAGGATGTTTTTTTTTTTCTCATGTGTAATATGTTTAAATAATGCGATGAAATACTTTAATGGTGGGAGGTGGAGGAGGGGACAAAGTAGACTTCTTAATGTATAATTATTAACCTAGATATTTAGTTTGAGATGTCTTCTCAAGTTATAAAACGAAAAAATATGCAGAGAAGATTCTCCCTTTGTCATACCAGTGTCATTTACCAATGTAATGAAGCAGCATTGTTTTTGCTACCATTAAATATTTAGCACATAATTGAGATTGGATTGAAATTTAAAGAAAAATGAAGCGTATAACTAAATAACAGTTAAAATCGGTCTCGTTGAATGGTCTCTGTTTAATGCTCATTGGATTAATCACCTTGGTCACGAGGAATGATGTTCAAAGTCCACGCACTCCATGCTTTGCATTGCATTGTGTTCACAGGGAACATTGGGGAGGACAAACTGGACAAAACAATAACAAAAGAAAATTGTCCATGGAAATTTATTTTGAAGGTAATGAGTCATGATTCTGTTCATACGAATAAAACATTCAATTAGTTACAGTGTGTATGTGTAATGTGGCCTTGGAAATTCACGTTTGTGATTTTATTTACGTACATCGATTGTAATAAATAATTTCAATTCGTGCATTTGCATGAACAAATATGTAAATGAAAGACATTTATGCAGAACATTCTTAACTAATATTATTCACAGAAATGTTTTGCGCAGTTGAATGGATGTTATGCATGTGGTACATCACAGAAGTGGTGGTGCAGTGGTAAGCGCACTCACTGCCTTGTGAACTCAAAAACTTAAGTTAGAAATCTGACCAGCTACCGTTAATGGTGAGTGATATTTGAACTGAACCTGGGTACACCCTTCACCAACTCGCATTGACAAACGCGGTGAAGTATGGTCAAACAACCCCATAATCAACACAGCATGGTGTATACTTTTGTAGTGAGCTCACTTGAGCGACACACAACGTACGGAGGCAACACGTTTATTCTATGACCTCAGTCGGCACACTGCCTGACCCACGATGCCGAGCACGAAGACCGGAGACCGAGGAAAAGACGTAGTAAGGCGGGTTCCATTCCCCTTTTACGCCCCTCAGCGTGGCCCCGCACCGCCTTTGGACACGCCCCCTTCTGGAACCTACTAGAAGGTTCTGGGTCACCTTCCCCGTGTCCCCTGCCTGGCACCGTCCTCGGCCACGCCCCCTTCTGGAACTCACTAGAAGGTTCTGAACTCTGTCAACTTTGGCCTACATCCTCACCTTGCCCTATCACGTGCCCTTGCCAGCCAATCGGGCTACTACGTCCTCAAATGCCCCCTACTCTGCCAGCTCCCAGAACCATGCTCCCCTAGAGACCTCTTCGATGACATCGTGTACTCTGCTGGCAGAGAGGGCTACTTCACACACAATTCCTCACTCTGTCGGTAGATGGTGCCGTAGTGACCCATTATATGTCACTACACTTCATTCAGCAGTGGACTGACATAGGGCTTGACATTCATAATAGAGGTTTTTTGGATAAGATCGCGTAAATATATAACTAGCAAGGGTTGTCACGTAAACAGAACATGCCAATTCAAGAGCCAAGCCACAACAATTACAACTAGCTTCATCAAGCTAGTTGTAATTACTGGCGAAACGTCTTACGCAGATTGTAAATGTTGTGGCTTGGCAATCCAACACACTGGTGTGCTGTACTAGTGATGAATTGGCATGATCTGTTTACGTGACAACCCTTACGAGATGGCTGTGTCGGGTGGTGGCGGGTTTTAACGACACGCATATTTACGCAATCTAACCCAAATCGACTCTATTATGGATGATATTGGTCGCGAAAGCCTACCAGTTAAACGGGCTTTACATTATGAATATACAGTATAATCCTTCATTTTTTATATTATTTAGTAGAACGTTATCCCTTGAAATAAAAATAAAGAAGTAAATGAGTATACTTACAGTGCTATGATCTGTATATATATATAAAGTTGTATTATATATCTTTATACTCTTTGGTTCTTTCAGTAAAGTCACGAAGATACAAAAATAAATAATCCACGTGACTTTACCGAAAGAACCAAAGAGTATGAATTCCTGCAGTCACGAAAGCTTCAAATCAAGATTATATATCTTTACTTAAAAAGCATTAATATATTTTTTTATACAAGTGGCTATTCATTAATTAATACATATATTGTTTGATGACCTTGTTCATTTTCCACAAAATAAGTGAGAAAAATTGAGAAAAAAACATAAACCGAAAGTGTAAAATAAGTAAGGGGAAGGAAAGAGAAAGAATCTTTCATTGTGTAATAACACGGAGACACAGTCAAAGGAAACTAATTGGATTAGGACTCTAATTTCACACTTGAGTTGACCGGGTGCTGTGGAAAATAATCACGTACCGGGCCATGAGATGGAACGACTGCCGATTTTTGAGCGTAGACCGCGTTTTCATAGACTCAGAAGTTGATTCTGTCCATGGTGGAGCAAGCTACGTGTCATCGAGTACTATCTATATGACAGGAACAAATTAGAACCTGTGATGTAGAAAAAAAAGTGGCGATGACCTGAAATTTAGCAGCGGTGCAAAAATACCGCTCTGCTGGCTTTTATTGAAAATGTTGGCTATTTATGCGTCTACATGTACAATTTGAGGTTTGCTTATTTACGTGTGTGTGGTCATTTATTAAAGTCACACTTTGCATGAGATATTTTGAGCGTTTGTGTGTATGTGTCTATGTGCGTGTTTGGGGTGGGGGGCATAGTGATTAGCGCAATGTGCCACACCACCTGGCCATCATTGGTGAGTGATATCTAAACCATTCCCACGCTTCTCAGAAACCATACCAGCATGAAATTAGTCCCTGGTGCAGTGTGTATAGATGAGCACTGGGGAGACAAAGGCGGCCGGGAGGGTTCCTAGCCTCCATGCCAGCCTTAATATTTGCTCGAGAACAGCACTTAACCCAACATTCGAAATGTCTATAGGTAGATATTTGCTTTTGTATGTACTAATGTACGTGGGTCTCCTATTCTAAAATGTGGTGTAAAGTGGTTAACACACTCAATTAGATGGGTTTGATGCCAGGTATGGATCGCACCAGGGGCAAGCCTTATTTGAGACTGTGATGGCTACATCACCACTTTGTATGCTGGCAATCCGAATAGGTGCTTGCTAACTGCCCCGACCATCTTAATAGCTACATAGTTTGTAATATTTTTCTTCATTTATTCACGTGTGCACTCGCGACTACTAGGTTGAAAGTGGAATGTAAAAAAAAATGCGTGTATTATTACCCTCAGATAAAATTTATTACTGGAATCTAATGAAGGAAATTGTAGTTAAAACTATTCAATGAATTCTCAGGAGTCAGAGCAAAATGTCTGCAACTACAGGGTAATTTTTATTTATTTCATATTCTAAATACAATCTGACGAAAAATGAATTTCTGGACAGATTATTATCATTATTATTTTCATATAGTTATTCTCTATCTTGACATTTATATTTTTTTCAGAGAACATTTATAAACTAGCAATGGTACTGGTTATGCTACATTGTACACAGCTGATCCCCAAAATATCAGTTAAAAGTAAAATCAATTCCAGTTATTATTTTATTTTATTCAGGGAAACATGACTGTGCCCAGTCATCAGTGCAGTCTGTGCAAAGAAGCAGCCTGCTCAATGTTATGTTGTGTCTTGTCTGAATATAAAAAAGAGATTTGTCGCTGATTAATACAATCAGTTCAGGGTGACAAGAGAGTACAATTATTAAGAAAGAGATAGCAGTGACATTAAGTTTGACACAAATATATGTAACCGATTATCCAAAGCTACCACAATCGAATTTAAGTATTTTTTTCCTAAACGTTTCAAATGGTGTTATCCACATTTTCTGTTTACATATTTGATATATTGTGCTGTTTTGCTGTACCAATTTCAAATCCTCAATTTTTTTACCTCTACATTTATAAAAATGCGTTTGGTGAATTTGGCTGCTATAAACTTCCACGTGATAAGCTACTTAGTTGAGCTATCATTTGTGGCCAGGTCGCTTCTGAAAAGAGCCAAATAGCTCAGTGGGCCTTACCTGGTAAAATATTTATTTTTATTTTAATCCAGTTCTCCATCAAGCAAAAGACTGCTGCATTGTCTCAAGGGACCTCACTCTTACCGGTGTATCACTAAAGATCATGTAATAAATTTATTCAGTTACTGTTTTCTATTACCATTCCACTGTTTTATTGGTTTGTCATTTTCCCCTTCGTTTACATTTATTTTATAACCATAATATCGCTTTAACACGTAGGTTTTTGCGACCAATATTATCCATATTAGAGGTTTTTTGGGGTTAGATCGCGAATTGCCATATTTTGTTCTCGTGACAAACCTTACTAATTGGCTGTGTCGGGTAGTGGCGGGTTTAACGACACATTTATATTTATGCAATCTAATCCAAAAAACCTCTATTATGCATATTGGTGTCATTATATGTGTGTATGTGTGCACATTTATACGTGTGTATTTGTGACCGTGCCCCCATGCGCGTTTTCAGGTCAAATCCACACTTCGATTTTACTCCAATAATTCACGTACAATTGAACAAACATGTCTCTGTCTTTCCAATTATTCATTCTAAATCTGCAGCAGTCATAAAATGATATTTAGCAAATACTAATAACCCCCCCCTTCCTCGTCCCCACCCCGCACCTTGTTTAGAAAAGGATCCCGGTACACCTTAACAAGACCCTGTTTAGGGAGGAAAGACTACCTACAGGATGCAATACCTGGACATGCAAGCCTTACTCGTACGTTTATGTGCCCTATGTTGCTCTTGTGAGAAACAAACACACCTCGTGAAAGACTCAACGAAGAAGTTCCCTGTTTTTTTTATCTTCTACGAAGCTCATGGTCCTCCCTAAACCACATGCACTGCACAAACCATGGTAGGTGCACAAATGGAAAATAAATAAATAAAACACTTCCGTGTGCGACTGTGGCCATCCAGAACAGACCATACAACGTATAAGGACACAATGCTCGATCCACAAAATACGAAGGAGACATCACGGCGATATACTCCGCTGCTAACTGACGCGGTTATCTGGCTTGATCGCCTGAATGTGAAATTGCATTTGATGCTCTGCACCTACTTTAGCCGTATAAAATAAGAGAGGAGTGCCCTCTGTTATAACTTTTTGATTTGGGTTCAATAAGTGTATTCATTTATTATCTCTTGCATTCTATACAGTTCATCTCGAAACACCAGAAAAAAAGGGGTAATTGAGTTACCAACAAGAGAATCAGTAAGGAAGTGATTCCAGACCAGATAGAGAGTGAAAAACAGTTAAATGCCTGGAGTCTTCTGGATAATTTTCAAACGAGAATGAACGCAATCGGAAAGCGAGATTGTGCTTGTGACTATTATTGTATAAAGAGACGAATGTGGAATATGTCTGAACGTATTTTGATCACAATTTACTATAAGGTATATTTTCTTTCTGTCAAAAGACTGGCAGAATTCTGGTCACTCTATTACCCATGACCCTCCACAATAAAACACGTCATGACCTTTGATACAACATTACGTAAACTGCCTCCAACCAAATCACTCGGAATGCGTCAAACCCCATCGAACCTTTGAAGCTTGAACCTGGAGAGTGCTTGCTCGGGTGACTGCTACGTACAAACTCAGGTGTCGTAGGCGTCGTAGGGAATGCCAGAAAGGGCAGCAAAAACCATAGACGGAGTTTGACTTCTATATTTCGGGGGGGGGGGGGGGGTTCGCACCGTCCCTCACATTAGGAATAGCAGGTGCGTATTCATGTATTTCGTTTTAATATTAATACAGGTGTCCATTGTTGCTCTCTGCTCCACCACCTTAGGCAATCAGTGCTGACGAGCATCATGAAGCACGTTTAAATAACCCACCTGGCATCGGGAAGCCCTCATCCAGCAGTGGATTGACAAACAGGATATACATGTAGCTAGTTTGCTGACCTTCTCTCGCGCCTCTAATTTGCATGGTTGACTACGTGTGGCGTGAAGGAAGTTCAACATACATATGTAATGACAGTAGATCCTATGTGCGCTGTGAGTGGATTAGTGGCCACATGAGGTAATGACAGTGGAGTCAGCCTTCAGTGCGAATGAACTAGTGGCGACGGGAGGTAATGACAGGGGAGTCAGTTGTGAGTGTGAAGGGACTGGTGGCTACGGGAGGTAATGGCAGGGGTATCAGCTGTGAATACGAAGGGACTGGCAGCTACGGGAATGATCGAGAAGGGAGCGTGGTCAGGTGACGGAAGAGGACGGTGGAGTCTGCCGGTGGAGCGAGCGTCCAGAGTCAGCGAGAATGATCGAGAAGGGGGGCGTGGCCTCGTGTTGGTATCTAATGGGAGATGTGCGGGAGACTCGGGGCTGTTGCAGTGGGGTCTCTGCCTGATGTCAAGTGAACGCGTCTTCAATAAAGTGCCATCTCAAGAGAAGTGTGTCAAGTCGTCATTACACACACATGCACATTATATACATGCATACACATACAGCTGGATGTTGCTGGTGACAATTCTAATCATGTCCCAAAGTGCAAGAGCCACTAATATTTACACATTTAGATTTTTGGGATCACTAAGTCCATTTAAATTAGATGGACCAGAGACTAACCTCATCCTGTATTCATGTCCATGTACAAACAGTAAATGACATCCAATAATTATTTAACATCACCTCAAGGATACTCTTCCATAGTGGAGCAATCCAATTAGTGCAGCATAATTGTAAATGACAATGTGGTGTGATTGAGGGAGGTTAATTTGTAAATGAGTCAAGCACCCTGCACAATGCAAAGGGATTTTTTTTTACACTGAGGCAAAACGACCCTGCTAGACTCATGCATCCTAGAATTCAGCACTGAGATGTAATGTATAATGCCCGCCGCATACAAACTACTCACGCATATAGAGGTGATGATAAACATTTAGTCCATGTTGAAATGGAACAATGTTATTTATGGCGCTCCAATGTGTTTTCTTGTTGTTTTTCACGCGTTGGTTGGCACGATGTCAGACGTTTCATTTCAGCACCTAAATTGATTCAGTAGATTCATTTGAATAAATTGATTCAATCGATTAAATTTGGTTCCTTAAGAATCTCTCGACGCATGGAGCGAAACATCGGAGATTATGCAAAACAGCACGCGTTACAATCTTAAACAAAACGGGAGAGGTATACAGTACAACCACAAACACCTGTGCAGGAGTGCATTTTACACAGAAGTTTACATAGATGCAACACATACTTGCTTAATGCTGTAATTTAGCTTTTGGTTTAAGCATGTTTACTTATTTATTCAGGGTACAGCAGTTAAGCAGGTGTTGAGTGGACCAAGCCATGAATCCAGCGACATGAATTCGATTCTCAGCCATGGCTATACATCGGTGTCGAGTGATATTTGAACCGGTCCTGGACATTCCCTTCACTAACCCGCTCTGACCAGCATGGTGAGATATGTTAAATTCAACTTCCACGACCAACAAGGTATGGGGATACCATCCAAAAGTGGGTTTTCATAGGGTGTAATCTTATTTTCTGGCGTTAACTTAGGCAGGACATACTCATAATTTGGCATGTGAATATAATCATCATGAAGACGACGGATCCAAGAAGCGCACAATGAGCTAGACAGTCCTGAGAATCAATCCACCTATTTTGGAAACCACCAAACTGGCCCATGGATAGGTACAGAGTGTTCTTGTGCTTCCGCCAACCACACAAAAATGTATATAATAGAAAACAATGTACGATTCCACTTACTGGATTTTTTTTTTTTTACCAATGTAATGAAAGGGCGGTTTTAACTTAAAAATACAAGTTGCCGCAATTCGATCATATCCAGTAATTCATTACCAATTCCGTTTCATTAAATGTAAAACCACAATGAGGAAGCATTGTGATTTTGTAGTGTGCTGTACATTTGATGAAAACTGTATACTTAGATTCATATTTTATTGTATGCATGTGTCGTGTATAGCACGCAATTTTATGTTTTTATGACATTTTAGGATTACTATATTGCCATATTTATAACTTTACATTTATTTACTGGTAGGCCAATGAAACAATGACTCCACTTACAAGCTATTTTAATCTGTGTTAAGCTTGCCAAGGAGTCATTTTTGCAAGAATACACATGAACACTGCTGTGGTATAAAATAAGTGATGTAAACTATCCAGTAGACAGGACGGTCCATTTATAGATACCCTGCTGATTTATCACGACGCTCTTACTTTCTTCTCAACATGTGATTGAATATCTTACAGGGGAGGGAGTAAAACAAAAATGTAATAAGTGTATTAATATTCGCGGGAGACGTGTAGAGGCTTTGAAATGAAATGTTGTTTCCTCTATAATGTCTGCGTGTTGTTTTGTTGGGGTGTCTATAAATGGTTCACCCTTTATATGTCCATACAGTGTTACAATTGGGGCGAACCAGTAGCAAACGATGGTAAATTGCACAACGCTAACAATAATGGGGCATGGCCAATGATGGCAGAATTGCAGAAGTCTTCATTCGGAGCATGGCACGTGTGGAGACCTTTCAGAGTGGCATGTCAACCCATTCAACAAACCTTGCGCGTGCTTGGCGCCTACATTATTCATATCTGTAAATGGCGAGAACGCCCATCGAAACGAAAATATTTGTGCTGGCCAGAAAATAAAAAAGGACCATTTTGTCATGCAGACTACCAACTCAAAGAGTTGACAAAAACTCGGGCATCCCGAAAGGCAGCCGTGAAACCGGCACGACTGTGCATCGGTTTCATCCTCCTGGTGACTCATCGGTGCGCGATATGATCATCAATGTTCACCATTGCCATATGCCTCTGGGAGGACAAATTGGCCACTGATGTATTCATTTGTGAGTGGGTGGTCTTGATAAGGCTGAGAGCTATTGGACATGCTATGCACAGCTTTGTGTGTTGTTACATCCATTTGTTTCCGTTGTGTAACATTTTTGTACAAAATCTGGATGTAGGCAAGGATGCATGTGAACTTGTTTTCTGGCGAAACAATTACACGAATGGGAGCATAAATTATAGAGATGTTTAAATGAACCGTAGCAGTCTTCTGTACACGTTACTCTCACCTCTTTCGTGTCGCTATCTAAAATATGTCTTCAGAACGTCTTCCACCTTTTCACCTCAATGTATATTTGGTACACAGAAAATTCCGTTTAACGGCCCGCAGTCACGAACAACAACAACAAGAGAGCTGCTGTTGTGGTGGAGAGGAACGAGCCAGCAGCCAGCCAGAACACTCGAGACATCGACTATCTTTCATAAGAGTATGATTATGAAGCAAAATTAATTTACAGCCCTTTGTCAATCTGCTGCCTTTTTCTGCACACGGCGGGAGATGCAAATTGCAAGGAATGTTGACACGTGAGCGCTGACAATGACAGATCTAAGATCTACCCTATGAGTAGGGAACACGACGTCTCATTCTTAATAGTCCACACTATTACGACTGCAACGGGAGGAACACTGCTTCCAATATAGGAATGATGTTATAACTTGTCAAGGATCATGGCCATATGCAAGAACAGGACACCCTGTGCTACGAAATTGCCAAACAATCCACTACAGCCTACTCGCAGCAAGTAGCATACCACATTACATGGTTGGTGGTGCTCCTTATACTTTTTTTTCCTGATACGCAAAGCTTTTACTTGCAGAAATGCTAATGTGCGCTGCGCCAGATATAGTTTTTTTTTCCTCAGATCGTGTGTAAAACTAAATTGTGGGCAAAACGGAAATTGTAGGCATTCACCTTCAGACACACAGGAACCTAGATAAAGTTATGCAATTTAGGTCACTGTTTACCCAAGATCTCTCCTGTTAAGAGCAATAAATAACACATGTTCAAAACGCAACTGCTAGAGTGCTTACACGTATTACCATTCTGTGAGTACATTACACCAGACCTCTTATCGGTTCATTGGCCCTCAGTCAAATTCCGAGTGGATTTTAAGATACTGCTATTAACCTATAAGGCTTAAAAGGGCTCATCCCATATTACTTGCAGGAACTAATACATTTATATATTCCATCAAGGTCATAGAGATTATTCTGATCTTCAACCGCTCAGCGCTCCCAGGTCTAGGTTGCGCTCTTTTGGTGATTGTGCTTTTGTTAGCGTGTCACCCAAGCCATGGAACGCCTTGCCACTTGCTTATGAACGTGGAGGGAAAACCCGGAGGACTCGGAGAAAAAAACCACGCAACCACGGGGAGAAGATGAAAATTTCAAATATACAGGCGTCAGTGTCTGGATCGAGCCCACTACCTCCAGTATACTCGGTGAGGTTGGTAACATCTCGCCACCGTGGCGCCCCCACATTCGATGCTTCACTCCCCCCACATCACACATCAATTTGATGAATTGTTGTAACTCAGGGTCGCTATGCAAATACACGAATGTAGAGTAGTGAATGTAGTGACTACTTGTAGCTGCATGGGCCACTCAATACAATATGCAAACACACACACAACATGGATTCGTACATACGCAACCAGTTCAGTGTAAGATAAAATATTATTGGCTTATTAATATTCACCCAGGAAAGCCTGAGACTCCAGACTCCTTTTCCAGGAGGTTTCTGCCAAAGTTTTCACAGTAAGGGACAATCATGACATGTGCAATCCCAATTGAGTATTTTGCAGGCACATTTTGACATTTGGTAAATATGGACCATGATTCAGGCACACATAGCTGAGAACGTCTAGACTGTCACAGGATATTACATTTACAGTATCTCTTGCTGGTATGACAGTAATTCCCATACAGTCCACTGATATGTTCATAAAGCGCATTTTTTACGACCCCTGCTCCGAGCGGGAAGCTGCTCACAATCTGAGTAGCAGAGCGCACCCTCTGATAAAAAAAAAGATACACATCTTATAAGGAACATCGTGAAAGTCTCGCCAAAAATGTCTCAATTGATATGCAAGTGACATCTTATAATATGCAGTGTGAGCAAAATATTACAGAAGTGCACTCATAGCGCAATTGTGCTACTCGAATAAGAGACGACACAACACCTTCTTAAGTCTATCATATAAAAAAATACTCGCACTGGCTGTATTAAAACAATGCACTTCAAACCCCAAGCTGTAATGGATGGTGGAAAATTTAAAACATTGACAAAAAGTGCCTTTCTGCAGAAAAAGTTAACACAATATGGATTTAGTGCGAGCAAATTATAATGAAAAAAACTTCTAGCTAAATGTATAATCCAAATTACCATTGCTTTGTTACGTGTGTATAAAGTTACAGTTGTCTAACCATGTCACAAACATAGCTACATCACATGTTGTGCTCCCTCATATAGGCTTGTGTTATTTTTATGCTTCAAAGCAATTGATCCATCTGCATGAACGACGAGCGAGTGTGCTTTATTTTGGCAGGCACTTTGTCAGAGTGGGGTTAGAGGTTGATTTCAGAAACCTTTCATGAGCTTAGAAAAAAATATATCTTACAAATGGAGAGAGGTTAATTTGAATAAGACTATATTCGCTATTCAATCATAAAAAAATCTATCTTATTATGAATTTAAAATAGATAGATTTGCTGAAGGAGAATTGCAGCTGATGATAAGTTTAACAGCCTAATCAATCTTTACAATCAGCCCAATTAACAATTAGCATCACAATCACTGCCGACATCCAATAGCTTAATCACTTTTTCATGTTTTAAGCTCCGGAGTAGAAAAGCTCAGTAGCCATGGTCTAACAGCTAGCGATGGTGAGGTCGAGGTGCCTTCAGTGGAATGAGAAATTGGGCGATGTACAACGATCTTCTGGACCCATCACTGACTGAACATTTAGACTAATACTGTATAAGAAACAGCAAACATTGTTTATTTATTGAAGTTAGTGAACTGGACCATGGCTTTTACCATCATCATTAGACATGTTCTATCCACTGCCAGATGAAGATCTCGCCACACCGTCGTCATCCAATATTGTCCCGTGATACCAGAATCCATGCGACTCCTACGCATGGACTGATTGGATGGTCTCACCTTTAGTGCGATCGTCCAACTGGACACAGTCTCTCATTTGGCTGCCAAATCAGTTGACAGTCCCATCAGTCGGGCACTATCCATTCGAGTGACTTGTCTCTGCTCAAGCCAACGTACTTTTCTGAGCAGTCAATACAACGTCGCTAATTTGCATTTGTTCATTGCCGTTTGTTTTTCCTTTACTAATTCAGTTTCGTACATCCTGCCCTCGTCTGCCTCTTAATTTCATCATTGTGACCCCAATCAACACTCAATAATTCCCAGATGTACTTATCCTACTCTGTTTTCCTGTATCTTCCTCCAACAATAATTTAATTTTGCTCAGCAAGGTTGCACGCGGTTTTTGGTTCACTCATATGTATCGTGAGTTAAGCTTCGCAGTTTTCTTTCTAATGTTATTCAATAATTTGGACTAATTTACTTACATTCATTGGTATAGGAGCCAACAGGGCTTGCTTTGCCACTCGATAATTTCCAGAACGATCCTAGGCCAGCTTGGAGTACAGATTTTCGGCATAAGGCACTGCCACTAGAGTACAAGGTACGTTCTTCGATGATTATGGTATATTAATGTATCCTATAATCCTATGACATTTAAAAAATTATATATAACAACAAAATAATGCAAGTTTGGTCTGGCTTACCAACATATTTCCCAGAACACCATTTTGTACTGTTTCAATTAAAATTAAGCAATTATAACTACCAGAAAGCACATTCACGCCATTTTTTCTCATCAGAAAAGGTAAATGGGCCCTGATGCCTTGATCTAAAGCGAAGCAAGGTGGCAAAAATACACGAAAGTGAGCTCTGAGATAAACACACTTGACCGTCAATCATGACATTTGCTTTCGAAACAGAAACTCTGGTAGATTATGCGACCAAAGAATATCTCAAAGCTCTTATGTTACGTAGAACTTGAGTCGGCAACAGCTTAATGGGCAACACAATAAGAAAAACGTCGGTGGGCTGCAAAGGTTGAGTATAGTTCTGTTCATCAAATGGATCCATGGAGACTTGCAGTTTGACATCTCATGCATCAGAAAGCATTGGCTCTCTGCGGACATCCAGTGACATGTAAAGATTTTTTTAACTGCAGTGGCTTTTGCACATTAAAAGTCACAATGTTGTGCCTTGTGAACAGCACGCAGAGCTTTGCATTCCATCTTTTAAAAGTCATATAGGCTCTAACTCTTTGACAGTTTTAGATGGATGCTACTGTTTTGTGTGCCGATTACGTATGCATTAAAACCTCGGAGCGCGCATAACCTTTGTTCGGGCATTGTTGAGTGTTTGGATGATTTTAATCTGTGAGTCAAATAAGAGGACATTCTGATGGAATTTTTCCCATTTGCTCATCAGAGAACAAGGGTAGGTAAAGATACAGAGGGGGTGAATGCGTGTGGGTGGATGGGTGGGGTTTGCGACTGACACAGTGTGCTGGATTAAGCATCATCATGCCTCAATTTCACCAAGAGATCAACGTTCATAGCAAACTCAATGGAACTTTCTGCTGAGTGAGGACCTTTCTCAATGTAACATAAAATATGGTCCCAATTATAGAAATATGCATATATTTTATGGTTTCTGAGCACAGGACCAAAGGCCCAAAAACGCTTAGCGGCCAGCAAAAAACAGCACTCTTGATATTTTAATAGTTAAAATTGAATATTGTTTCTAGGCATGCATTTATTCTTGACATAATATTCCCTACATACCAAGATATCCCGCAGATGAAAACTGACGGAATAAAAATAATCCAGATAAAGGTGGGTTTCCTGCTCAAATGTGTAGCCAGTGGTCTCACCTTCTGTTTGCAGCCCAGAGAAAGTGTGGACATTCCACATTCCTTTGAGAGGGATAACTATTCGTGACTTTCTTTGAAGTAATGCTCATTTAACTGACCCCGTAGATTTGAAGAAATGAGCGACTCGCTGTTAATAACTGACTGTGAAGGGATTGTTTTTTGTTCATAAAAAATGCGTATTTTAAAAAATAACAATGTCTACAATTCGTATTTACTTTAGGAAATTGGTATGAGCATTGAAGCAAATCCTATGTTGAAACGAATGGATTTTAAGGGTAGCGAGTTAGTGGGGCTTGATTGTACACTATGCGTAAACGCCTTAAAAGCAGGGGACACGTGGAGGAGAGCAACGCGTGTGTGTCACACGTCTCAACAAACCATTGCAGCATATGAGTAATCCAGTTTGTGCCACCATTATCACGGCCAATTAAATATTTCCAAGGGCAAATGCTTGTGCATGACTATTTCCCGTTGTTATCATCTATCTACGTGTTCTAAATCTTACCTGGATGGACGGAGCGTGCGCGTGCGTGCGTGTAGGTAAAGCGGTTGTGCAATGGTTAGCGCGCTACGAATCCGGCGGCCCGAGTTCGATTCCCGCTCGCGGCGAACACCAGCGACGATTATCTGAGCCTGTCCTGGGCCCCCCTTGGTTCGACTCAGCCTCAAATGACTACATGACCATCGCCACTGGGGAGATAAAGGCGGCCGGTGCTTGGTGCTGGCCACCTACCCCCCTCGTGTACCGTGCCGGCCTTCATAGGTGCTCGCAAACAGCACTTGGCCCAACAGTCTGGTAAGGCTATACGGGGGATTTTTGTGTTTGTATTAGTCTGCATCACCTGCGTTCCATGTAACCCCTTGTGTGAGACATCGCTTGGGCCACACTTCGAAATGGAAAGGCTACTGTCACTCCTATATCATTTACACTGTTGCTGCTCATACATCCTCCCTTGGAAAAAAGTGTGGGCTTTCGTTTTTCCTTTCACGCCCTTGGATATGCTACTGTCAACTAAATGCACAAAACGAAAATTCGAGTTATTTGTTGTAACCAAATTAAGACCATTGTGCCAAATCAAATTTCACTGTTAATTGATTTGTGTTTGGTGACCACATGCGGGTCCATAAACGTGTATAATAAGACACCAACATAGTGAGCACTGGCGTCGCCTTCAAGAGGCAATTGGGGCAAGTACTGTGAGCTTCTATTAAGGCCAGAACACCACATGGGTGTATGGTGTGACCAGACCCATGCCACGTCACATCTGACTCCTCAGCACTGATGTTTACACACCACATCAGGGACTCAATTTTAGGTTGGGTTCACCTCACGGAGGCCCAAGACTTGTTTCGATATCGCTCACCACACATGCTAGCTATGGCAGGGAATCCAACTCGGCTGATGGGTCCTTTGCCCAATGCACTAACATCTGTGGCACTGCTCCACCCGTACATATATTGCATACAGAGACAAAGATCCCCCGTATAGCTTTAACAGACTGTTGTAGCAAGTGCTGCTAGCGAGCACCTATGAAGGCACCTCAGATTAGCACGGTTGGCTATGTATGTAAGTTCAACATGCATGCATACAAGCCCTGCACGGTACACGGGGGTGTGGGTGGCCATCACCACGCCCGACCACAGTTGTATATTCGTCACTCGTGTTGGCCGTGAGCGGGAATAGCAGCGCGCTTACCACTACCGCTCCCCACGTTGCATACACACACACTGTATAAAAGTTAAGATTCAATTAAGGAATCGTGTCATAATTATATAATCAAGTTAATGTTGCTGTAATGCACAAGTACTAAATGATGGTACGTATGCATTATTACACGTTTAACCTAGGAATACACCAGGCAATTATAAAATTACTTGTAATGATGTTGATGTGTCACAATTTATGATAGAATGTCACTCAAGTCTTGAAGATAATGATCACATTGCCCAAACATGGCTGAAAAATAATAATTCGCCTGTTGGGCTACCATTGTTTGGCTGTAGTGTGATTAAAACAATTAGAGAATAGGACACTGCACTTCCATTGCTGTAGAACAATGCAAACATGAATACCTGACAACCCCTTGTGCCATTAATCTTAAATACACGACTCGTGGAAACTTTTTTGGGATATTATGACAAACATTTCATTTTGTGACCGTTTTGGATAGTCAAAACATTGCATAATTTTTCACAAAAAGTCAAATTCACACGATGTATGTTGAAGGTTTGTTTGAATAAATTATTCATTGCGGCTTTTGAAAATCCTTCCTTCCGAGAGAAGTCAACAGTGACTCCCATGTCAACACTAGTCCCTGCTACGCGAACATAAACTTTTGACTGCAGGATCACGATCAACAGTTCTGAGCATCATTAAATACATCCATTTGAGCCAATGCACACATTTACTTGAACTCACGAATGAAATAACTTGAAAATGAAGCCAATAACGTTGAGCATTGACGTACCTTTAATGGCCAGTTAAAAGCTAGCAACCCAATTACTACTATAATGAGCCAAGAATGTCTGTGTGTAACGCGCGTGACGTCACTCCACATGCCCCTCCCATCCCCCGTCATGAATATTCCTGAACGGGTGGATTTTTACACTCAACGCAGAAGAAAGTCGAGCGGAAATAATTGTTTTCGCAAATTCGCTTTAAGTTTGACGTTTTTAAATTGAAAGTGAATATAATAAATAATTATACGCAGCAACAAAGTGCATTTGGTGTCTTCATTGATCTCTTCAGGACTTGAGACAAGGTAAGTTTAATTTATGCGTCTACATTATGGTGAAAATAGACATTTCTCGGTGATTTTCCAGATATTGTATCGATTTCCAATTTATTTCAATCCCAGCGACCGAAATCATAGGAGAATAACGTATCAAAGCAGTGAATTTGAACAAATTGAAGGTCAGTTATATACAGTGCTTCAGTGACATGAAGTGAGGTGTCTTATGACATCGTTTTGTGCAAGAATCACTGCCATTAATACAGTGCTACAGTGAACTGCAGTGAAGTGTTTTATGACTTCGTTTTGTGCCTTATTCACTGCCATTAATACAGTGCTACAGTGAACTGCAGTGAAGTGTTCGACGACATACTTTCGTGCAAGATTTACTGCCATTAAATTTACACAAGATACAATTATACTCTGCTCAATTTTTTTTTAGTAAATATTACAAATTGCGTCCTAGAACGGGAAAACAAGCTAGTAGATCTACAGACATAAAGACACACACACTTCAGTAAAGGTTAAGATAGAAACGCTATTAAGAACAAATCATGCATATGCATAGACTGTTACACTTTCCAACATTCATTTGTCCTTGGATGTGTGCGTGTAATTCGCACTAGGGAGGCCATTGCATACGCAACATGTGCATTGCCTGCAATGCGTCCATGAGGACATGGACGCGTCGTGTGATGGGGCCGAGACACTGCGGCAAGTCCTTTCAGTGCTGCTTTGTGTCTCCACATATTGGGCAGCCCTTTGATCATTTTATCAATTGACATTGTTTCAGATGTAGAGTAGCCCTTGATATGAATGGTTGACATTAATGAGGTGCCCTTAAAAAATGGATCTCAGAGTATCATGGAGGTACAGGAGGACGGAATACGTGAGAAGTAACCGGGGGGAGGAAGACTAAAGAGACAAGATACTTAACTGAAAACTAAACTACGTTTTATTTTACCAGGTAAGGCCCACTGAGCTATATAGCTCTTAAATTTTGATTTAAAGCTTTCGTGACTGCAGTAATTCATATTCTTAGTTTTTTCGGTAAAGTCACGTTGTTTCTCTTCAACGTGACTTTACCGAAAAAACTAAGAATATATATAGCTCTTTTTCAGAAGCGACCTGGCCACAAATGATAGCTCAACAGAGTAGCTTATGATGTGGAAATGTATCACGTCCAAAATACTCTAAATACTCTAAACCCATGTTTCTAAATGTGGAGAGAAAAAAACCAGACAACCCAGAGAAAAATCCATGCGACCAACAGGGAGAACACGCAAATTGAAAATATACATGGTCGGCTTCGAACCCATGACCACATTTTGCCACCGTGGCAATGAAGAGAGGAGGCCGCCGTGTAAACAGCTAGTGTGGGTCTTCAGTTCTTGACCTCCAAGGGGCAGGCAACTCCAGACCAGGGCTCCGTGCAGACGACAGTCCGGTGCTCACCCCAGGTTCGAAGCTTTGAGTATGGGTACGCCAAACAAGGCACGGTTGGTGAATATCAGAGATCTCAGTGGGGTGTGTGGATTAATCAACTCCTGCATGGGCGGTGGAGCAAGCCTATTCAAAGACTTGAACACAAGTAGGAGAAACTTGAAAGCCGATGCGGATTTGAACTTGGAGGCAACGCAAAGCCATGCACATAGCTGTGAGTTATGGTCCCCAAAGAGGAGTGCGAGCGTGCACCCTGGCGCCCACAATTTTGCACGGACTGCAGTCTATTGAGTCGAGGAAGGATGTTACTCCGTGGAGCAGCACAACATTCGATAAAGTTTTGTTCATATTGTGCCATCTTCCTGAGCGTTGTTATCTTCCTTACCCGATCCTCCACCTTCGTTAAGTCAGTCGGATGGACGCAAAGAGATGGTGCATTAATACTTTCAACCTGAGTTGGAATGCATCCGCATTTTTTGAAATTTAAACATGGTGGAAACAAATTATAATATGCATACAAAAAAGGTGTCTTCAACATGAAAACATAGCACGCAAGTGACATCTGAAAAGATTGATTACATCATCTTCATATTTATAGAATTCCAGTTAAATATACTATTGAAAATACAATTTTGGCATACATATTCTCAACATTTGTATCGACTTTGCTATAATCAGTGTCACTAGAAGACTACGATGAGTGGCTTAAATGCAAAAGCGTCAATGCCACCGAACAAAGGCGGTCACTGCATTGCATGCTTTCAAATGTGCTTCTGCGGCCGTCTGGAACGCTCTTCCTTCAGATATTAGAAAGCCACTGGAGCTATGCACTTTTAAATCATCTAGATTGAAAACGCATTTCTTCAGAACTGCTTTTTGTGCTTAGTTTGTTGTCCTTTCTTCACACCACCCGATTAGCACGGTTGGCTACGTACGGTGCAACAGAAGTGCAACATACATTCAAGGAGTGTGCCCCCAATCGATGGTTAATGCTCTCGGGTCATACGGCATCAAGCAGAGAGCCTTGATCCCCCCCCCCCATCCCCCCAACCCCCGCGGCCTCCGTGTCGCATCCTGTCAGCATTTCCACGGCACGCCCGCCCACCGCACGGGACGTGGCGGGGCTTCGCAAAAATCCAGCTGATGCGCGGGGCGCCTTCTGAAAAAGAACGCGCTGTGATGCGCGCCCCTATCGAAGGCCTGTCAACATCACGGGGAGTCGGGGGGCGTGCGGCAGAGCGGCGTGGGTTGAGGCAGCATAGACATCCGCGGTGTTTCTCTTTGCCCTGAGCCACAGGCCGATATCTCCATCTGTCCCTCTCTACTTTGTGACATCTGAAAGGACAGGATTGGGCTCAGGGGCTACAATGTGTGCCATGCCACCAGCAGACAACTCCAAAGGCCTCCTGCTCCCGGTGAAGATTCAACCTAAATATATCTTTGGTGACAGTTACGATGATCCGATGTGAAATCAGCTTTATGTTTCTATACGTGTGGTTTATGGCCAGCAGTGGTGATAACAAGCAAGAGCTCTGAAGGTCATGCAGAGAGAAAAAAAAATTGAAATCACATAAATCCAACAACTTCAAGTGTTTAGTGTTTATTTGTCAAGCGACAAGAAGAAAGGGGTCGTGTTTATTTTTGGTTAATTGTGCAATGGATAATAAAAGACACCCTGGCAAAAAATGACAGCAGCATCGTCTTCTGTGAGTGTAATGAAACTATAAACGTTTTTGCCATCGGCGAATTGTTATTATAATACATGTGCCGAAGCCGATTACACTCGACGGGCATTCAAATAGGTGGAGGATAAGTATTAACTCCTGGTTTATTATTTTCATTTTGCCACTTCCCGGCTTGATCTCAAACGTGTGGGTTCAGTACCCTGACAGCATGTGTTAAACAATGGTCTCTGCCGAGCAGCCTCTGCCCATTGCTATTGACCGTTGCCAGTCTGGTGTATGATTTGTGGTGTGACTATTACAATGCAAATGCGTGACAGATTATTTTAGCGAAACCTCTGCCACAGTTTAGAGACTGTCGGCATTGTTGTCTTTGAAAAGAAGGCGATGATATGCTAATGAATTAGAAGACATGACGGCCGAACAATATAACACAACACAACATTCTCTAAGAACCAAATTAGCTGTCATACAATTTGAAAATTCAATTAATTCAAAATAAGTGATTTTGTTCTATTTATTTGTAACGGAAAGGCCAGATGGGATTCTTCATAGAAATAAAATCATAAACAATATCTGTACGATTAATAATGCATAGAAACATTAAGCAACAGTCAATCAATGTGTGGTAGGAGATCACGTTTAGTCTAATAGCATATTAAAGTCAAGGTGTGGTATCTGAATTGCATACCATTATTAATGCAATTTCATAGGAAATACACGATGAATGCTCGCATATTTTCCAGATTTTTTAAAATAAATTGTCTTGTATTACTTCCCAACTTCAATATGCACTCCCTTTTAATTTGAAAAGGTCGCCTTTGTAAAAAATGTGGCTCATTGCACAAATATTACGTGGAATGCACACATTAGGATGGCTTGTCAATTAACGCATTTTCTTCAAAATGTATTTCTCATATTCTCAAAGCCGAGTTTATGCGCCCATGATTAGTGCTCAAAATATTGCAGGTTAGATTGGAAAACAGAAAAAAAGTCAAATGTATCGGTACGTTGCGTAACAAAAAATACACGTGAAGACGTACTATTGTACTGTATTTACAACTAAATGAATAGAAGTTTTTTTTTTAATTGGCGTGTATTCGAACACCCTTCAACAAGTCTAAAACATAATGATGAAGTAAAAAAAGGTTGCATAGACCGAAAGCAAATGTTTATTTCGAGACGCAATTGTAGACATCAGTTTACTTGTAAGCAGAAATAATTAAAATTGTTGTTCAACTTTGTAATCAGCTTCAAAAATACTGACAGTTTTATAAACCTCATTCTCATTACAAAACTGCTTTTCATTTTGTTGTAGAATCTCCTCTGTCACAGTGTGCTGTACGGGGTGTAACGTGACAGTGGCAACCTGATTCCTCTGTGGCATATGTTCATTCCTCAGTGGGTGTTCTCAGGTCACTGGATAGGTAGCAGTGTATGGCAGCTCAAGCTGCTACTCCACTGACAATTCATCAAAACGGATGATTAATGTGCAAAATTACAGATGCAGAGACGGATGCATAAGTTGCCGTTGGAAGAAAAGTTTGGAAAGTCCTTGGGAGACTATATCTGTTCTTTTCCCAACTATTGCACTTTGAAATTCGTCTCAGTTCTTCTTTAACAAGTGCACAGAAAGTCTCACGACACCGACGTTTGCACGGTTGTGCTGGCCTGTAATCTACCACTTTCTCGATCACTGGTGAAGCTGTCGTGAGAGGTGTCCACGAGTTTTCAGTACAGCAGATAAGGTTGTCACCCCAGCTGTGCAGCCCTTTAAAGAGTATTTAATATTCCCTAATTAAGTATGGATTTTATCAAGCTAATCCTGTTTCCTCCCACGAAAAAAAAGATATTCTGTCAAAATGGAATTTTGCTACACATCTTAATTCAGAACCCACCTGAAATGGGTCTTGGGACTCAGTCAGGCCTTTTTTGGTGAAAGAAATCGTGTTGTTTTGAGACGTTGGCTCTACGAGGCAGCAACGCATTCAATCGCTCAGAGCAAAAGCACATGGATTTACTTGCACACGTGGCTGTCTTTCAGTTTATTTTTAGGTTGACGATGCCACATTATACGTGTCTGAAACGTCAATGTCCATTACTGTCTCGTATTCATTGCCGGCAGTTTATTTGCATTTTGTGCCAACTCAGCACGGAGGGCAGTCGACCGATTCCGTCCAGGCAATTTGCGAGACCCCCCCTACTCACGCGACACAAGAGCAAGCAGGTGAATGTCCATTTGCACCTGGACAACACAGATGCCTGTGGCATGGAGTATATGGTAAGGAGAGTTCATGAAATAAGACATTCCGTAAACCGCATGGGAAGGGGGGGGGGGGTATGTGCCCCTTTCCACAACACAAGTCCCCTCGCTATTGTCACCCAGATGCACGGCAGGAGGGGGGGCACTGTAAAATTGCAAGGCATACATTATTAAGGCAGCGGAGTAGTGGCAGGTGTAGCACATTATTTCTGCGCAGTGAAGCAAATATACCCAAGAGCTGCATGACAATGGAATGTCCCCCGAGTGTCGGGGGCTCAATCTCAGCCCGTAGTCCACGCCGCAGCGTCGGAAATAACCTCCAGCTGTACAAATGTGACTCGCGAATCGGCCTGTGTTAAAATAGCATTTAGCCGTTTAGGATTAGATTCTAAAGGCCTGTTGTAAAATATGGCACTAAATGAACTAAACATGTTAAATGCATATATTTGTACTTTTTTGTCAACAAGACAACACACAGGTGTGTGCGTGTGTGTCTTTAGTCTCTAACTTAAGTTGAGAGTGGTAGAGTAGAGGTTGAAGCACTGCGCTAAAAAAAACGTCGACCTGAGTTTGATTCCAGTTCACTGCCAAAATGAGTGGAGAATGTGTGAACCTCGACGCCCCATTGTTCGAATCAGCCTCACACGAGTGCCTGCTGTGTTGTGTGAACGTCAGCATTGGGGAGACAAAAGCGGCTGGGCATGGTTATGTTCACACCAACCCCTCATGTGCCGTGAAGGCCTTTATAAAGATGCTCACTAACAGCACTTGCCCCAACAGCCGGGAAAGGCTATACAGTGGTGGGGGGGGGTATTTTCCCTTTACATTTGTTATATCTATCATCTGGAATTAAACAGAGGCCACATTTTTTCGGGAATGCATGAACGTAAGATTAAACAATTAAGTAATAAAAACTTTGATTTTGACATCCAGTCTCACTACATTGTCATAGAATTTCAAAAGTAAAACATGCTTTGTCAGTTAACCTTAGGCAGAGCAAATTACTACGAAGTTTAACAACCCAGTTAAATGGGTTGTTAACTACATCGCTTATTTGCTGAAATTTAATTATTTTTAGAGAGAACATGATTATTATTATCTGCTGTAGGAAGATAATAACAACCTGCTCTCCGCAAACAACGTTTATGCTGTGTAGAGGCGTTTGCATGATGTAAAATCATCTGCAAGGACAAAAAAAACACCGTGATTTGTTTCACCAGAAAGAGAGACTTGAATACATGATTATTTATGTTTCTTCAGATGGATTAATGCACACACAATGTACAGTAGTTGGTAGTGTTTTTATTATTATGTATTTATTATTCGAATAAGTAATTCATTCTGGCACATTGCCTTTTAAAATACATTAATAATTGTTTATCGTTTATTCTGCCTAAGAATTTGTTTCGTAAAAATGTCATCTAACCCCTGCTGTTTTAATCTCTTTGGCAGCAAGTGCATATATATAACATATTTAGGAACTTTGAAGTAAGTGGAAGCTGCTTATTTTTAACACGTGGGTAGGCTACCCAATTATATTCCAAGCTATTATCATGAACGCGAATGAAACTATTCAAATTGAGCACACGAGGATGAAAAT
The DNA here is from genome assembly GCF_048934315.1 of Petromyzon marinus. Lineage (NCBI taxonomy): Eukaryota > Metazoa > Chordata > Hyperoartia > Petromyzontiformes > Petromyzontidae > Petromyzon > Petromyzon marinus. The sequence continues at coordinate 10,786,222 of NC_133678.1, read as the reverse complement.
TCCGGATTTGTGTGATGCGCCGTAGGACATGCGTTGCTTATTTGTTTATCCTTCATTCGAGAGGGAACGTGTGCACGTTATCCGTAGCACACGGACGGAAATAATGAAACAGCTACACACTGACGAAACGCCAAATAGTAACAGCACATCACAAAATCCAACTGCGTTTGCAATTTGAGACGGTGCGTTCATCATCGTCGTCACTGCTGGATGAAATGCTTCCTCAAGCTGTCGTCACCTCTCACGGTCTCGTGATGTTACATCTCACCACGAGATGCTTCAATTGCTCCATCCCCACATTGGCTGTTTTGTAGGGCACGTGCCCTCCTTTGGATTCCACTCATCTCCTTTTGTCTCGGGTACCGGCTATGGTGCCTTCTAGTTGATGCGTTCTGTCCAAGCCAAAGTCATGACTAACTTGCCTATGTCCTCTGATCAATGTGTTCCTCTTCACATCTCCCATCGTAATTCCAAGCATGCACCTCTCCATAATTCTTTGTGCAATTCCAGCTTTTGTTCCATTTTCTTAGTCGATGTTCATGTTTCTGATCCATATGTCATAGCAGGTAATACGGTTTGTCCTTTTTATGATAAACGTTCAGTTTTCCAAAAGCACTCCATTCTGCCCACGTCCGAATTTTATGTTAATAATTTCGATCACAGTCTGCCTTCAGTAGCTGTCCTGGGTATTATACACGCTCACTGTGATGTGTCCTCCACTTGTGTCCATACCACATATCTCTTCAATTATTTAGCTAACTTGTTGTACGTGATTTTTTTGTTATACTTGTAATTGCATAGAACCCAATTTAAATAAATTCCTTTCGCTAATTTCCTGTAGATTTTTTTTTTATAATGGCTGTCATCATAAAACAATGTGAGATGGTGAATATTTTCTTCAATTGTATGTTCTAGCTTTATGTATCCGATACAATGTTTGCAAAACATCTTCCATCTCTGTTAATAATTTTTGTGGAAGTATTTTTCCTTCGCATTACTCTGCTTCTGATAATAATTTTGCTATTCTCTCTGTGAAATGTAAGTGTAGCTGTTCCATATTTGAAATTAGTTGTTTGTATTTCAAACTGCTATTTATCCTATTTAATACAAGCTAAATATTAGTATTATAATATAATGTATATAGTCTTATCAAGAAAACTTGACATTGCAAATTTGCTCGAACAACACACACTGACCGTGTATAGTAAAGTAGGAGCTTTGTTCAGAATCCCTGGCATTTAAAATAATCACAGAAATTCCACCAATATAATACATGGCGGTCTTTAATCATGGTGACCTCAAGCCTGGTAATTAAAGGATGAATTATCATATATGCTCACCCAGTGAGTACAATTCGGGAGTTAAAAACGAAATAATGCATTTCTTAGGAACTATGGAATGATTTACATATTTTTGCACGCGCCATTCTCTGCTAAGACAGAAAGGCAAACCCCAAGCACTTGCGATGAGTGGCAGGAAGCAATACAAGAGCAAGGGATGAGGCACTGACTGTTATTGAGGGCAAGAGAGTCAGCGAGTCTTCTGAAGGCTACTGTTGCATTGGTACTATTTATGAATACAGAAAATACACAAATACATTTAAAAAGCCTGTTGATAGGGAACAAAAGACCATTAAAATGTTTTTGTCAATTTTGCGATTGTTTTAATTACACACTAGTACTGTTTGTACTTTAGCGAGTATCATCAGCAAATGTTATTTGAAAAAGGCCAACGGAATCCCTTAGGACTCTCTTTAGCATGAGTTTAGCTATGCACAATCAACATAAATGTATAAAGCGAAACGTTCGATGTATTGTATGTATTATGTATATATTGTAGACAGACTATGTAAGTGATGTTAAAGAACAACCTTTTTTATTATAAATGGTCATGTATTATGCATTTTCCTGAGGCACACGAGGAGGGATCTTGTTACAGCATTCTCAAGCAGCGCCATCTGGAAGTCCTAATCCACAGTGACTTTTGCTTCAAGAGCGATATCACAGCACCTCCCTTTCTCCACGAGTAGAGCAACCTCTCTCCCCATAATCAAAACGGGGATTTAATCAAACGCTGCCCACAGACACCCCAGCCAGAGAGGACCCTCAACTAAGCCCAACAGGGCGACCTCTGTGTTTAATCACAATTGCCATCACGAAATCCAGTATCATAAAAGGTCAAACGCTGGGTACTGTCCTCACAAGCCCAAACCAGAGGGCGGATCATGGCAGTTTGCTCCTTTATGTCATGTAAGGGTCACCACAGGACACCAAGCACAAGCTTCTGGTTTTCGCGTGTCGTATCCTCCGCTAACAATGCATTTTGAAATTCTGCCCGCGCTGCATGCGTCGACATCATTACACGCAACACAGTGGAATGGATGATCCTCCGCCTGCCTGAAAGATCTATGCTCACACCTTCTGCCAAGCAGTGCGGTCTCGGCTCCCAGTTAGGGGAGTCAAATTTTTGCACTACGCATTGCAGTCGGCATTATGAGTTGTATAAGAGCAGATAAATATCCCACTCTATGTCTGCGAAGCACAAATTATCCATTCAAACATGCGGTGGAATACAATACAATTTGGTTTTATATAACCTGCAAATTGAACACTATCTGAAGATGCTGTATAAGATGCTGGGTATTACATTTGCAGTGTGCCTAAACATTCAGAACACATTTCGCAGGACATATTAGAACTTTGCATTTACTGCGAGATAGCATATTGGTGAAAGCCACATCTATTCAACCACAAGATGGAAAGTAATGCCCCTCTATTATGAGAGGGGAATATGGGGAATGGTTATCAAATCTCATTTCATATTCGTGCAGAACTGTATGTTTGTAATACTGGAAATAGGTAGACCATGGTCTTGCACAAAGTAATTCGGCATTATTTGTATTCAACACATTCCCAAATACCAAAACACAAAGGTTTTTCATATTTCCTCTAAACTTCAATGATGAGATTTGACAACTATATGGTTATTATTAAGATGCAATATTCAAGCAACATCTGAGTCACTGACATGAGGCCATAAACTGCACGGCATGCAAGTGTGCATGTGTGTTCACGGTCCTGTCCACTTTATTTGATGTGTTTTGTTCAAGGTGAGCCAGAAATCAAGGTCAAGGTTAAGAGGCCACCACAGCCAAAGCCACCCGTGCAACCAACGCTTGTCCATACCTTCCTACCTTTTCCTTGGATCCAAAACTGTTGAGCAGTTTCATTGCTTTAAATGTTGCTGGGGGGAAAAATGGTCTAGGTTGTACGTAGGCAAACTTTCACAAGCCTAGATTGAAAAACAAAACAGTAAGAACACGTTATTCCAACATTTATATATCTATAAAACACATGTATTGTTTTTCGATGTAGGCTCATGGAAAACCTCAACGTAAAAATAACGTAACTTTTACAGGCCGAGTTTGAAAAGAAACAGTACAACTTAAAATGTTTTTTTTTACTACAATTGTGAGGAAGACCTTTTTTATGTTGGTTTTAAACGGATAACTTAGACATTGATTTTTGTCACTGATGCTGTAGTCCCTTTGCCTTCCACTCGAGCTGGGTATTTTTTTGACTGGCTTTCAGGCTGAGGCAGGTTTTTGAAATCGCGTTTTTTATTTATTTTGCTTCATGACTGGATAATGAGCTTGGTGACTGGATAATGGACTTCTCAGTTGAGCTCGGTACTCATTGTAAAACTTTTCGATTTTCCTCGGTGAGGTGATAATTTGGCTTCTTCATTGAGCTGGCTACTCATATGACCAACTTCATGATTTTCCACTGAGTTGGCTACTTGAACACGGGGCTTTTCAATTTCACTCGGTGGTTGGATGATATGCTTCCCTGTTCAGATGCGGGCTTGAGAGCTACTGTAGGTCCCTGGAAACGAAGGGCACATGAGAATGCTTCACAATGAGTTGGTTCACCTTTTGGGGTTCTTTATTTTGCTCGTGTTAGACAATGACCTCACAGCCTGTTGCGCACAATTCTCAGCCAGGTAGCAGGTTGCCTGCAAAAGTGCTTTGGCTACTTTGTTGTGGAGGGTATCTCTTGCTTACTTAAAGGTTTTTTGCTCTTCCATGAGTTCACCCATTCTGCACGGCAAATTGTGTCAAATACTGGGACACACACGAATTAGGCAAAATATATTTCGTGGGATATCTGCACAACAAATTAATAAAATGTGTGGAAGCAACGGCAACATAAATCAGGCACACAATCTCAGTATGGTGTGTTCTTCATGTAAATTTGTTCATGAATATCGGTGTCTGTATATTTGGAATTTTAATTTTTATTATGGGGCACGCACTTACTCGTATGGTTTTATGTGTATGCTCACCAACACATCCTCCTTGACAGCAGAATATTTTTTGTGTTATCAGACTGCTTCCATCATCAATATGATGCATTACTGTTATTACCTTGTGGAGTGAGACTGGCAGTGTGATTGTGTCACTATGACATGTTGGTGTCACACATGTTGCACTCACGTGGTAAAGTGGGTGCGAGTGCAGGAAGAGTTGTGAGGGCATAATGGGAGGGGTTGTAAGGGGATTTATATATTTCCAAATTTCACTTTTAAAGTTTACACTGCTGATTTTATAAAAAGTTTTGAATGTTTTTATTTCATTTCCAAATCAGTGGTCTGACCCTTATAAGATGTTGATTGACCTTTTTTTACATGTGTCTTCATGGGACCTCACTTGGCTTTAAAATACAGGTGTTTGACTAAATTATTGATAGACATTGACACAATCATTAAATGCACAAAAAAGTTTGCAGGTGAACATCCCATAATTCCGAGTAGCTCTGCATATGTAATTGGGCAGGTCCCCATAAGCAAGCCCTTTAGTAATGTTACTTATGCATTGCACTTGTATTTATAAATTCCACATAGAGCACAACTGCAGCCTGTTAATACCAGAAATTGTTCACATGAGCAAACTCACAAGACACTTGGCAAGGAGAGGGACTAGTTGTCACTTTCATGAAACACCTACTAGTTATATATCGTTTTCCCCCTAACTTACACTGCTTTAATTGACCAACTAATGAGACATTCCACTTAAGGTCTTGTAGGTCACTGTCCACAATTCCTGGTAGTCTTGCTGTTATGTAACTGAATAGAAGTGCAATCTACATAAATATATTCAACATCTACATTTGTTTAATCCTCTGTGGTGGTGTGGGTTGCCAATGGCCAAAAGGAAAGCACAAACAACATTGGGGAATTCTGTCTCATATACATATGGTAGTGGATGCTGCCTTTGTCTGATAGTGAGCAACACTCGACTTGCAATCCAGAGGAAATCAATTGGATTCCATCTCTCAGTGCAGCAATTGAAACAATGTTTTCTTCGATCCACCAGCTCTGTCCATCCACCAATATAAATGGGTACACCACAGTTTGCCAATCGGTAGGTCACGTATGTTGGTGTAAAATGTGGGCTCCCCCACCTCTTCCGCGACATCTGACCAGTGTGAATTAGTTGGACAAATGTCCTCTAAAGGGCCGTCTAGCACTTCCTCTAATAGAGGCCCTCCTGCCAGGAGTGGAGCAAGCCAGTAGTTTCAGGCCTGCACTTTTACCTTTTTAGAGACATGATGGGGCAATGATTTGTATTGATTCTGAATGGGTACAACTTTTTTTAAAATAGGTTTCCTAACCAACCAAATGAATAAGTGAATAATAAAAGCCGAGAGTCTTAAGTGCTTTGAAGTAACTTGAAAAGAGAATAGCTTAAACTCTCCCAAGGGTATCTGTGCCCCGTAGAAGTTTACATCCAATGCATTATCTTCGGATTCAAGAAAAAGCATTGGTCTTAGCAAATCGTTTACAATCAGTGTTAAATAATGGGAAACGGTCAGTAGTTGTTACAAAGGGGAATATGCCTGGTTGTAGATCAGCATTAAAGTAGCTGTTACTGTCGTCACGCATGGAATTAAAGAGAATAAAAAAATCCCAGACGTATATGAGAATATGCATAACACCATAGGATCATATGGCTAAAACCACTGGCGGGGCCAGTGGGGGGGGGAGGGGGGGTGGAAGGTGTGGTGGCACGTGCCCCCCCAATGATCCGATATAAATCCCTAATTTCGATCAGATCATTGGGGTTTATTAGTCATAAATTGGCATTTTGCGACCCCCCACTGCCACTGTGTAGCATATTATTATGTGCCAGGGACTCTAGGATGGACAATAGTCTGAGTCAATAATTGGCAATAAGTAACGGCAAAGCAGTTATAAGTGACTCACAGAATTGTGCGCAGTTGCGTATACAGTACACGACTTCCCTGAAGGCAAACACCTTCAGCGAGCGTTATGCCGATCACACAGTTCGAAGTTGAACCTCAATCGATGGCCGCACGATCGCCGCACACGCGTCAAATAAAAAGCAAGGGACAAGTCCTTACTTACTAACAACTCCTATCATTTTTCATTGCTGGAGGGGTTTCCTCCCCTACCTGAAAATCCTGGCTCCGCCATTGGCTAAACCATAATTTACATTACATTTTATTTCAATGAGGCGATAAATAAAAGCCATCAGAATGATATTTAATGAACCATCGTTATTGCTCGTACTCTCTCATCCACATCTGAAGCAGAGATGCCAATTTTCCTGGCTATGAAACACATGAGCGACAATTGTTATCGTTCGTAAAGCATCATCGCCCATTAATGAGTCTTTGGACCGGATTCATGTCACCATCTTGTCCATCATGACAGCCGGTTTCATAGAAAATCAGACCAAATCCACATTTTTAAATTCTAAACAAAAATGCGCAAATAACCCACAGCTAAATGGGTGCCAGGTCCTGTGTACGCAACATGATCGGTGTATGTGACATCATCGGTGTATGCAACATGATCGGTGTATGTTACATCATCGGTGTATGCGAGATCATCGCTATATGCAACATCATCGGTGTATGTGGCATCATTGGTGTATGCAACATGATCGATGTATGAAAAATGATCAGTGCACATCTGTAATTACCAATTTTTAAGTAATAGGGGAGGTGGAGCACTTAGGGATATGGTTTGGTGTGGGTAGGTGAATTGGAGGTCAGTGTATCACTGCCTGCAGCATGATTATCATCATTTATTATCTTCATTATTTTTAAGCAGCAATAAGCCATCTTTAGCTTACTACCATCTCGGTGGAGGGTTTAGGAATGCAAACACATTCGCAAATGTGCGTATATGTGTAAGAAGGATGATCAGGCTGGCAAAGGATGGTTAGGTTTGGTGAGCGTGCCAACGTCAGCACGCTCCCGGCTATTGATTGGTTACGAAGTTTTTTGTTGTAGAGTAGAACTCCATCAGTTTCCCGTGGCGAATTGAATTTGGCCAAAAAAAACACTGTAACGTGAATTTGGTGTGGTCACTTTTATGGAATTTCTCTCTCAAGCCTGAATTCCTCAAAATGAGATGTCTACATCTGACCACCTGCCCCAAACTTCACATGCGTGGATAAATTTAAGTTTATAGCGATTAGCTTTACATTCAAATTCGTAAAACATTTAGCCAAGCATTTACTGGCATATTATTGGACAATAATACCGGGGTTGTAATGCACAGTATCCTTTTCTGCGTGCGATGGCCCATTGCGTACAGACGGATTTTGCAAGCAAAATTGTGCATCCTTTTTGATTCCAGCAACTCCCTCCCCATCGTCACCCAATCACAGCCTACCGCTTTTTACAAAATTTGCAAGGAGCCACCGTACGTGTTGATTATGCACAACGATTATCAACACCAACGGAGCCTCAACTGTACTCATTCCTCCCACCTTTGAAAAAAGCAGAAAGGATTCTATGGGAAGCTGATGTGATTATGGACTCATGGGAAAAGAAAAAAACTCAGGGCTCCCGGACCCTTTAATTACTGATAAGTAATGTGGCGTCTGCTATGCAATCTGCTCGCGAAATTCTGTCCAAAGCCAGCTTTGTGCAGCCAGTGTTTGCAGTTTAACTCAATATTACACTTAAACAAACTCAACCATATGTAGGCAGCAATATTAATTTGTAATTTACAATGAATAACGATTTACAGTTTATCAGTTTGAATGACATATATCATGCTGATTAAATTCAATTAGGAATCATAATATCAGTCGTAAAAGCCTACGTATAAAATGCTTAAAAATACATACATCGCAGTGAGGTAATATGCATAGAGTCCTCTAAATAAGTGCCTGGCTATACGAGCTGCGACGTGGAGTCATGGCACATTGGCTAGCATACTGTGCAATAAACCTGGTGACCCTCACTGAGGGTTGGTGAGTGTTACCTAACTGGTCCTGGGGGAGGCCCAGGACATGTTGAGATATCACTCGCTACTGATGCTAGTTGTGGCCAGGAATCAAATTCACTCTCCATCGGGTTAAACAACTCCCATGACCGACATGGTGTGAGGAAGGCATTCATCCAGCAAGGCTGTCCTTTCATCATTATTATTCTTATTATTGTTAATGCCAGTTGCATTACAAAAAAAAAAACATGTTGCTAGTATCACTGTACTAGTTAACGTTTGATGCAATATATATTTTGGATTCCTTACCGATAACCAAACCAACAGATGTATGTACATGTAGCAGATTATATGTTAGTGTGAAATCAAATTAATCTCATCTCCTAAAATACGGCAATAAAATAAAACATCAATACTTGTGGTTTCTGGTCAATTATTAAAAGGAGCGAACGCACTTAAAAAAAAAATTACGGCACATTGTATCGTTGTATTGTGCTCCTGGGGAAAGTCTCATCGAGTCTCGTCAATGTTCCAGACAGCTCCCGGGACCTAACTTGGTGCCAGAACATTGTTTCTGGAGCGTTTGGGTCCGTTCTGGCTGCTCGGGCCATCACTGCCCCCCCAACTGTCTGTCCATCTGTGTGATTGTGGGCATAATAATTTGCACACACGCTCGTACACGTGGCCTCACACTCACCACGTATGGGAGCTCGCAACCGTGTGTCGTGAGCGACAGTGATATTTTTTTTATCAAGACGTATCAAAGGACGCGTGTGGTCCATGTTAATCCCACGTGATTAATACGTCTCAATATGTACGCCGCTGTCTACTGTGGGAGATATATTTTGGATTAACAATATTGTTACGACTGATGTATTCAGTGACACATGAACCCTTTCACATTCCGAGACGTCTGCAAGTTGCAGGGTGGGTCCCGTTTACGGCTGAATCTCGGAACATGCAAAAGTTTATCGTTAATTTTATTTAGGGAAACATAACACCATTGCTTTAAAGGCATGGCACTCATCGCAGAGAGCTGCAGCGACACGACGGCCCTCTAGAATAGCTGGCGCCAAGCTGTGCCAAACCCCCTCCTGCATATCCCTCCTGCATATCGGAAGAAAAAAACGATGACATCGGAATGGGAAATGGTTAAATAGGTACATGCACCGTCATTTTGTCGATTCATGGATGAGGGCCTTCCCACACCACGCAGCCCGTAGGGATTGTTTAACCGTATTTCAACACCTCGGTGTGGGTTTCTGGAGGCGGGGAGTATGGACAGTAGAGCATAGCACACAGTACAACAATGTATATTTCTGACCTTTCATCAGGTGATATCGTAATCCCACAGCAGCCTACAACACCTGCTTGTGTGCACGTGGTTGCTCATCCAAGCACTAACCAGGCTCAAATTTGCTAAGCTTCTGAGATCTGATGAGATTGGGTGCATTCCGGGTGATTTGGTGACAGGCAAAATTAATTAAATGCATTATACTATATATTTGAGGGACGTATTATTACAAGTAGACAATGAAATGGTAATGGGTTTTAATGAGAATTATGCTTCCATTTATCTTCTCCATTGACAAGCTGTAAGCACAATGGTCATGAATAAAAATAGGATGAACTGTATTTCAATGTAATGTGGACACACAAGCACTTAGGCACAGCTACCATTGGACATTATTACTGCAGCAATATGATGCGTGCATTTCAGCTCAAAGTTTCTCGGATTTCAAATGAAAAAAAAAATCCTTTAGGAATAATACGATGGGACATAAAGGGGCAGTGCTTTGACTGATCAAATAATGTGCAGATTTCTGTTGCCACAATACACGCCATCTTGTTTCGAAATGTGCTCAGACACCTGCAATGCTTATTCTACAAAGATCCACTATTCTGCTTCCCAGAAGATAGCTTTTTCATTTCGTTCTCCCAAGAATTAATTCCAAAGAAACTGATAAACTTGCTGACCTAATCAGAGTACTGTAAATATGCTTCCACTGTGATCTCACAAACATGCAGAATGGCCAGGTCCAAAAATATTATTACAATGTTTACATATTAGCTACTCTGAAAATATTACCAATAACTAGACTCTTCTGAGCAGACTATTTATCCAATAGCATGTTTATGACTGCAAAATAACAAACATATGCAGTTTTTCCTGCAGCAAGAAAAAATATACACATGGTGTAACGGTTGCCATGGTGAACTGGTTAGCACACTGGGCCCGCAATCGAGAGGACACCAATTCAATTGAATCTCTAGGCACAGGTGAAACGATAGGGCGAGTTTCTTAAACCCCAGCGCCCTTGTCTATCCAGCAGTATAAATGTGTGCACCACAGTTCGTCAGTCGGCACGTTTCAAGCTACCTCCTCTTCCAAGAGTCAGCCAAATACAGCTCTCTCTTGTGGAGGCTCTTCTGACAGCCGTGGCATAAGCAAGCAATTGCAGCTTTGCACCTGAACCTTTATTATATAACGATAACAGGCTTCACCCACTTTCTGGTGGCTTTAAAACCACACACCATGAGCACGCGGGCAGCGTGGTTTACTGACTTTGGGGATCATATGTTTAAGTGGTTAGCATGAGACATAATGCAGTGTCGAGCTTTGGGCTAAACCCTGCTCTACGAGCGAAACCAATCAACCTCCAGGCAGCAAATTGTCTTTGTATTACTTTGCATTACAGAAGCATAAACTCAAGGACACTGTGCAAAAAATGTCAGCATTATAAACCTTCTAACATGATTAGAATTTAGATCACGACTTAAGCCGAACCATTTTTAGATCAAATCAAATCATAAGTACATATGGTATTTGCGCCATTCTTATATCGCAAGTCGCTATATGTCTCACATGCACAGTCTGCAGTTGTTTCACAGCATGAGGCAATGATTGCTATTACTTTCTCTAAAAAATGAGTGATATGCAGACCATTTTCGGAATTTTAAAAAATTGGTAGATTTGGAGTATGACATCATACAGGTTTTTTGGGTTAGAACACGTAAATATAAATGTGTCGTTAACCCACCACCACCCGACACAGCCAATTAGTAAGGGTTGTCACGTAAACGAAATGTGCCATAAATAATATTGGTCGCGAATCCTACGTGTTAAACTGACTAACCTCTATTTTGAGTATGACGCTGGCACATGTAACCAAGTATTTTTTGAATGCCATCACGAGATCTATAACGTCAACTGTGAAGCAGACGACAAATATTTACGATGAATACCCCCCCACAGCATTAACCAGGGTGGTCATTCGGCTAAAAACTATGAACCACTGCAACTTGCGAGAAATACACCACTGAAAGGCAATGTTATTAAGTACAATTTTCAATATATTATCATTCATATTAAAGCAGAATTGCATTACTTAGTGTCAATGAAAATAAAATGTCATTGCAGTGTGTATTTTGTCTAAAATGTAATGAACGATTCATTAAAATATTTTACTCAAATTGAATTACGGTACTATATAATGTTTTTGAGCAATGGGGGTGCCGCAGTGGCGAGATGTTAACTACCTCGTCTGGTATAGAGGAAGTCGTTGATTCGTTTCCGATCCTGATGCCTGTATATTTGGAGTTTGCATGTTCTCCTCGTGTTCGCGTCGATTTTTCTCCAGGTCCTCCGGTTTTTCCCTCCACATTTAGAATCAATATGCGTTTAAAGTAGTTGGCTGCTATAAATTGCCACGTGATAAGCCACTTCATTGAGCTATCATTTGTGGCTAGGTCGCTTCTGAAAAATAGCAATATACCTCATTGGGCCATACCTGCTAAAATAAAATAAAAAATGTAAATAGTTCAATAGCATTCATTTAATATGCGTGTATGTCTGTACACTCCAGCGCTGTCCTACCAGACAGTCTTGTCCCTTCACCTGATGAAGGCCGCTTGTGTTGTGGCCGAAACGTCGTGAGAATATTATTGTATTATGTTATTTTATTTTATCAATTTATTACTTTATTCTCATTCTACGTGACTTTACCGAAAGAACCAAAGAAGATGAATGTCTGTACAGTTAGATACATCTATATCAGTGGGCTATAATCGCAATGTTACTTAATGCAAGCTGTAAGAGGTTTCTTTTTCAGCATTTTTAAAATGTTAAATTGTTTAAAGTAATATAAAATATATGCACTAACTTGATTTGAAGCTTTCGTGACTGCAGGAATTACTCTTTGGTTCTTTTGGTAAAGTCACGTAGAAGGAAAATAAAATAAATAATAGAATACGACGTTTCGATTGCAACACAAGCAACCGTCATCAGGTGTGAAAGACACATATACAGAGAGAGAGACATACACAGAGAGAGACAAACACAGAGTGAGAGAGAGACACACAGAGAGAGAGAGACACACATGGGGGAGAGACACATAGAGAGACACACGCAGAGAGAGAGACACACAGAGACACAGAGAAACAACGCCTCTGTGATGAGGCATTATACATAGGGGGAGAGAAATTGGAAGTTTGAGAAAACAAACCGAGTAAACTTAGAAATGTATTGCAATGCAACACAGAGAGTCAGCTTACAACAGTTAACACTTTACCTGGTTGATTACGTTCTTCCAAAGATTGCTAAATTGGAAGTTAAGTCTGAGTTGTGTGTAAATCCTCCCCGTAAAGGTGGTTCAAACTTGATTTGAAGCTTTCGTGACTGCAGGAATTACTCTTTGGTTCCTTCGGTAAAGTCACGTAGGTTTTTTTTCTCAAATTCTAATTTCTCTCCCCCTGCCATTTACTCCCCCTGCCGCTCTCATTGATATGCTAATTTCTCTGCCCCAACCCCCCTTCTCTCCATATATAATGCCTCGTCACAGAGGCGTTGTTTCTCTGTGTGCCTCTGTGTGTCTCTCTCTCTGTGTATGTGTTTGTCTCTCTCTGCATGTGTCTTTCTCCGAGCTTGCATTCTTTCACACCTGATGACGGTTGCTCGCGTTGCAATAGAAACGTCGTATTCTCTTATTTATTTTATTTTCCTTCCACGTGACTTTACCGGAAAAAAAACAAAGAGTAACTAACATATGCACTCTTTGAGTAATTTTCGTAGTGTTGTAATAGAATTAACACTTCACAACTAAGCTTGAAAGCGTTCACTGATAATGTGTGATTGTATGTGACACGGGGTCAAAAAAACTCTCGTAATGATGATCTATTGAACAAAACCTTAGGATAAGTTTTGTTGCTATTAGGAACTTAGCCCATCGAAAACTGACCTCATTGATACGAGGCTAGCTCAAAACTTGAAAACACAAATCAATCCAAGAAAAGACTTCGCAAATATTAAAATCCATTTGCCCTAACAACCATCTGTTGACCTCCATACGGCTAATTCTATTCTTCGAAAGATAAGCACAAGATGGAAAGCACCACATAATCCATGAATATGCGCGAGTCTCCTTTACAATTAACATATAACCTCAAGCATGCCTGACTCGTCATATCCCCCAGGTATCTCTTGCACAGAATGTGCTACACAAATGGGTGCCGGTTTAGATAGCGCTCACTCACCATGCCTACCGAATATTTACCGTCCACTGCTCAATCCACATGACATGCTACAACGTTACTACAGTGCAGTGTGTCGCAACACCTTTTTTCTTGAAAGGATATGTGTTGTATGTCAACATGCTGTCACGGCGCTTGACATTCATATCCTATTTACTGGTTTCCCAAGGCAAGCTGAAGCCGTGATTTTTTACGCCTCATCCATCTAACAGCCTGCAAAGTTGGTTTAAGCAGACACTATTGGAACGTGCATTGGAAGAATAAGAATAATAGTACGCGGTTGAGTTTCAAGCTTATACACGTCTTATTTACATTGACAACAATACTCGACTAAAGTTTGTTTTTTGTGTTATCCCCTAAATGTCACATCCGTGTGATTACGCGTAACTTTCGATTTAGAAGGAGCGAGCGTGAGTGTCAAGTCAATTTTATGTTTTGCTTACACGCGTGGCACCCTCCTGGCACAGAAGAACTGCCACTGAAGCCGTGAGTGCTCTGGGAACTTTTAAAAGAACATTGTAGTTAAAAAATAATCGACGCTAAATTGTTCCTCATCTATACGTCAAGTCTTGTTGTCGCTCCCCGACCTCCAAAAAGCATGGTTGGCTACGTACGTTGCGAAAGGAGTCCAACATACATACAACTGTACAAAGGTAAAAGTGGTTTCTAAAAATCGATGTTTTTCAAGAAAACATCGAAGAGGTCCCACTGCCAATTTGTGAGCGCAAAATAGTATTTTGGAGTGTCTCCTATACATGTTGCTTAAACACTCAACACATTTGATATTTGCTCATGACAAATAACTCATGAGACCTGATTAAGTTATTATTACAAATGGGAAATACCTGACTTCAATATCCACATTTTCCAACATCATTTATCGGGATGACGTTATCATAATCACATTAGCACTCAATCACAACATAAAATGAGACATTCTCACACAATAAGAAAAAAAAATACGTATATATTTGTTGTATGCAGTTGCAAAGCGATGTGTTTTGAGTCGTGACTTGAATGTCGTGATGGAGCTGGGAGAGGAAAGCACAAGACAAAAGAGAGTGCAAGAGAGCGACATGCCGAGGGAGAAGGAGAGAGGGAGGCTGCACACATCTCATTTCACGGGTCACCAACTTAACCCTTTTGTTATCAATCTCACGACCCGCACGGCCCGGGGAACCCGGTATCCAGCAGTGGATTGACAAAAAAGCTGTTATTCACGTGCATAACCAACCATCGCTGCAACTTCTT
Organism: Petromyzon marinus; assembly: GCF_048934315.1. NCBI lineage: Eukaryota > Metazoa > Chordata > Hyperoartia > Petromyzontiformes > Petromyzontidae > Petromyzon > Petromyzon marinus. The sequence goes on along the minus strand of NC_133678.1, from coordinate 10,771,180 downwards.
GTACCTTGATATTTGTCTTTTACATTTTGACGGCTTTGCACACTTCCGTGATCGTAGTTATTATGTTACGCAATGGAACGCATCTTAAGAAGCCGTCTTACCAAGGAGATGGGTCGATGAAATCAGCTCGTGTGCCTGCGCGATGTGGATTATTAAACGGCAGGATCATGAGAGATCATGAAGAATTCGCGGAACTTTCATCCGGAAGTACATTGATCGTGGCTGTTGATGACGAATATTTTTCTGAAGTCTAAGATTAATCTAAGTTATATTTATAGAGCGCCTTCAATGAAGGTGCTTGACGCAGCTTACAAAACAATTTTGCATTGGCCATTACAAACCTTGAAGACGAAATAACCAAGTTGAGAGACATAAGCAATTAGGCCATACTGGAGCATTCGAAGTCTCGTTACACATTATCAGATAATTTTAATATTATATCAGCACCGTACTTGTATTTACAACCCATTAGGCGCCATCACATTGAGTTTTAATCTCAATATTAACAGCCACACCTCCACATATAGGCAATGTATGAAATATAATCAAGTGTATTTTAAACATTATTTTGCCACCATCTGTATGTAACTGTATGTTAAAGCATTAAAATTGTCCTTTTTATACTAATTCTACATTATAAATCCATATTCATGGTTAAACTCCTTTGGGGATAAATGTTCTGAAGCCCTAAGTGCTCTTGGAATTTCAAAAAGAACATTGTAGTTGAAAAAGAATCGACGCTAAATTGTTCCTTATCTATACGTCAAGTTTTGTTGTACGTTGATAACATATTTTCAAAAGCACGTCCGCTGTCAAAGTATCGTAAAAAGTAAAAATGCACGGTGTACTTTGAAGCATAATTTCAGGCAATCTATGAACCACAGACTAATATGATGTGTAATATAAGAAGGAATTATCTGTGATGTGAGAACGGAGGCTAAATGCAATATCACAATCATGATGGTGCAACCATCTTCCACAAGAATCATGATTTTAAATAAATATCAAACTATTTTTTATTAGAATATTTTTATAACTCTTCTCTCCAATGTACAGCAGATAATCCTGTTACGAACTTTATCCAGTTTTTTCCACGGAACAGTTATAAGGTTAGAAACCAGAATGCATTAAAATTCAATTTACATTACACATTATTAGTGTAAAAATTCCAGATTGGACATTATTACAGACTCAGTCCAAAAATGATTAATTACACACACCAATACTGGAGTCTATGGGCCAACAATTACATTTTATTTCAAGAGAACATCAATTATAATGCAATATACAACGCAATGCAGCGATGCAGACAAGATGATTTATTAAGGACTGCATACCAATTGGGAATGATGCATAATATTGTAGTGATGCGTTTAATTTTAGAAGAACATTTAATTCTGGTAAATGTGTCTAATTAGATCATTTAAAGGAGGAAAATATTTTATCGGCAAACATTTTAAGTTAATGAGTTTTTTTTCCGAGTGGAAAACATTGCATTGAAGGACATCCCAGAAAGAAAATAATCCCTCTTGACTAACTCGTTTTGAGAGATTAGTTGGCTAGCTTAACAACCTGAGAATTCCAACACACATAATGCAATCAATTCGGAGTCGGTCAACGCACAATTACCATCCCAGACATAGAGGGCTTCGTGCACGGTGGCTATTTTGGCCACTTAAAATCACCCCCCATTTCACATTTTGCAATTCACGTGGGGCTCATTCAACTCAAAGACGCAAACCCATTGTCCTGCTACAACATGCCACAATTATGGATTCACCCAATATTGGAAAGCAGGGGGGTTAAGGCGGAGCCACACCTCAGAAGTCTTGTCAATCATACTTTGGGGGTGTGGTTTGTGCGAGGTGGGGGGTCAGGCTGCCAATTCCTCTGTAATTTATGTGCACCTTTGGTGCCTCCTGTTTTCCAACTTCTGGAAATATTTGTGCTTTCAACATTTGGAAAAGTGTCCGAATGGAGGAATGCATGCACAAGAAGCAGAAGGAGGCAATGAAGGGAAATAAAATAATGATACCGATATTATTGATGGATATTAATATTGTGGATGTTGATTGTGATTATGATTGTGCGGTGTATGTTGCTATGGATTCTACTGCTGCTGATATTGATTATGATGTCGATGCGAAATTGGAGTGCTCGATGACACAAAGGAATATAGTAAAACTAAAACAATGTTTTTATTTATAGCCCATGTTGCTGGCCTGCTTACTGAACCTCCTGGCTCTTATCTGGCCTCCTTCCCACCCAATGGGGACTCTCCCAGAGACTGACACGGCTCAGCGTGGAGGCTTTTATAATTGTCTTTCTTTTACCATTCCACAGTGAATGGCTGTCTCTTGTTTTTTGTATTCATGTAAGGTGGTTCGAGATACCCTCGTATTCAATGGCCATATAAGTCCTTACCTTAATTTGTCATATTAAGGACAAATTCTTTATATATATTATAGAACATTCATTTTGGGACTTAATACATTTAGTGAAAGGGACACATTTGGTGTAAAGAGAAAATACTTAACCACTATTATTACAAATACATTAAAATACTTAATATCTAATAATAGGGGTTTTCCCCTTTTTTCTATCAAAGTAATGAGAGCCCTCATTACTTTGATAGTGCATTGTCTTTGAGCTGTACACCTTTTGGCGTCCTCTGGTCGAGCACCAATTGAGTCGAGGCTCAAAAGAAAGCTGTCCCTTGGTGTGGACCAATCAGTTTCAAGGACAATACATATATTATCAAAGTATGTTTTTTGTTTGCATTTTGACTGCAGGTATTGTGGTTAATGCAGACATGAATCCTTTTTAAAAAGGTTTCAGTTTTGTTGCCAGAAAGAAAAAGGGGAAAAACCCTCTTATTACATGTTGGTACTGGCAAGTGAGGTCTAATGATGATGATACTTAATATCATTATTTATTTATTTGATCTACGTGGCTTTACCGAAAGACCAAAATAATACTTAATATCATGTTGAACCACGATGGAACACACCAACAGGTGTTCCTGTATACGCAGCTATATAGTGTTAGGTATACGTTTGTCCAGAGCACTCTGCCCACACACTTCAACAACTTCAATGAGCTATCATTTAAAAGCCTTTTATATAGTTCACGTGAATGGATTATAATATTTATCTTTAGTTCGATCAATTTGTCTTATCAGACCAGATACAGCTTACCCGCTGTACCACTTACAATAGTGTGGAGTGACTGGGATCCCATGTCAAAATTATACAATTGATAGGTGAAAATCTTTTATATTTTTTAATTGTTGCAATTTTTGTTACATTGCCCTCAAGAACATACGTTAAACCGTTATTGTGCCAGATATTGTTTTATTTATATTATACCACTTTCATGTTCATCTTTTATTGTAGACATGTTATACATTTTGTTATACATTTTCAAATAATCCACATTTTTCTAGGGTGAATAAACTCAATGCATTATTGTGGAATGTAAACGGCTTCCCCATCGTCGGTTTATAATATTTGACTTTTAGAATATAACTTCCTACATAAGAAGGGACACATTATATTGGAATTATTACAACACTCATATACAAAGATGGAAACCGCTTAGCATTTATATAAACTACTTTGTGTTAATATTGGATCAAATAATCACCACCAACATTGTATTTTTTATCAAGTTTCTCTGCTAAAGTATCGCTAACTGGTTTCGATAATGGAATATGTAAATCAGTTCCACATTTGACAAAAAAAAATCCAGCGATACAACGAGATCAGCATTTAATTAAAATTTGAATTCTACTTTCACAGTAATACTGTATAGATTGAATGAAGAAAATGTATATGTTAATCTAGATATGGATAATGAAGAGAATGCGTGAGCAGATCAAACCCAATTGCACACAATGGGACGTTGAGAGGTGTTTCTGCAGTTCTCACACCGTTGGCAGCTCATCAGGGTATCGCCATGATTATGGCTTTCAGAGCGCAATGGGGATCTTCATCACATTTATCTCCAAAGAGTATCCTGCCTACCGTACGCCTAATTCGTTGCACCGAGCCAAAGGTTAGGGTACCAAAGTACTTTCGCCATACGTGCACTGCCTGCATTCTGAAGGTGTAGGCTATCACCGTAACGTTTTTTTTCGGGTATTTTCCCCCCAATGTGTTTCTCCAAGTTGTGCTATTCGTGTGATGTCGCGAGAGGAAGAATGCATGCAGAACTGCCATCGAGCAGTGAATTGCTTCATACACGTGGCTGTGCAGCAGACCTGTGCTTTGTCCTATTCCTCAAAGAGCAAAACGGCATCCTGTGTATGCATTTTGCGCAAGTTGTTTTGCCTATTCAAAGTTTAATGTGGTCTTGAGAAATATGAAAGCAAGCATACAATAATCTCACTGACAACCTCATAAATAAAGTCAAGCCCATATTACCTGGGAGTGTGATAATGCCCTCTACTGACATTGATGTCAATGAAATAAAATTAATATTTCTGGATTTTTTTTTTCTTTGTGCTTGGACATAAGGTCATTGGTAGCCTCTCATTCATTGACTTCTTGATCTTTTGGAATTAAGAATGCAGTCTGATCTTTGTTCCTTTCTCTCTTCACACGTTTGGATAGAGTTCATAATTGCATTTGACGATGTAACCGGTTTCCTAGTCTTGGTCATATATCGAGCATGTTATAATGTTCAGTGCAAGAAACTCAAAAATGTCAACGGCATTTCTTAAATTTTCTGGAAATGGCATGAGCATCATTGTAAAGCAGCTTCTCATTTCCTTGCTATTCTTTACACATATAGGACTTTACACACACACTTTGATGTCTTGATAATGCCAATGCTGCAGTTGATGTGCTGGAAATCTGTAAAGGGTATCTCTCTTCCCCTTGATATTTGACCGAGGTTAGGACCCGAATATCCAATAGACAGCACGTGTAGACACTAATCCCTGATAATGTCATGAATAGCAGGCACATTGCCACACTGTTAGAGTTGTTGGTGATTACCGTCGACACCCACTTTAGGTTCAGCTAAAGTACGTATTGACAATGCTGCTGAAAACCGCCGTGATGTGACTGCTTGTTCTGTGCAAGTGCCTCAATATCCTAGCTTCAAGATTCCAGTCACCGATTGTGGCGGAAGGAGACTCCCGGTAGTGGTGCGTTGCTGTGCGTCTATTGTCAGGGTCTCGTCCCGGCTACGATGGGATTAAAAGAAACATTATGAATGTGTAAGCCGTTGATTTGACTAGATGATTTCAAAGGAAGCTGAAGAGTGTCTGAAGAATCCTTTAGAACAGTCCTGCATTTTACCTATTCCATAAACATGTGTTTGTTTTTTTGGGAGGAAACTGGAGTGTCTGGAGCAAACCCACGCACACATCGCTTCACAAAATTAAGACATTTTCAGCATTTAATATTGTATTTATCATCAGAATTGAGCATATTTATACTGGAGGAATCCGATGAGCTATAAAGCTCTTTTTCGAAGATGTCCGGTAGGGATGGGTAAGAACGTTACAACAACAAACAATACATAAACACGATAGTACAAGAAAGGTAAATAAATCACCCAAAAACATACAAATAAACGAAATCATCCCCATCCTACCAGACAAAGCCCACTGAGGTATTGACTTATTTTTCAGAAGTGACCTGGCCACAAATGATAGCTCAACAAAGTGGCTTATCATGGGGTACAAACTGTAATTCCATCAAAGCAGCACAATATTGAAAGATTATTTTTTCATATTAGGCTGAATATTACCTTTTAACAAAATGCAAATATTGACTATGACAACAAATAAAATATACAAGAACAGTACACAATAGTCTATTGCATTCATGCGTGCATGCAGGGTGCCGTTTTGCAGTAGCAGAGTGCAATAAAAATGTTCAATAAGTCACAATATGCTTATTGTATTTAAACAATTGTGACATGAAAAGAGGGCTTGTGGGATTGCACGTAAAAGGAATTTCCTCGATAAGGTTGCATGGAGAGGGTAAAATGTGTAATTCCTATGGTGCCTTGCCAGAGCAGTTATTGGTTTTCGGGATCAAATTTTCTACATTGCTTACAAAACGTTTCACTCACACTTACAATGCCGATATGAGCTTCAGCTTGATAAAAGCTGCATCCAATTTACTGAAAATCATCTAAAAATAACCGCAACGTGTACATTCCCCCAGTTTGTTTTATACATTTAAATAATGTCATTTTGATTATTGATTTAATTCATGTTCTTGTCCATAAACAGACTAACAAGATTGTAGACACGTACAGCTCTGATAATAATTTATTAAATCGTCCCCCCCTTGCTAAAAAATGTTGCTGGAACATTGTATATGTACACATCGTGTATAAATGTATGTATGTCCTCTTATACTGAAGCTGCCGTGATACAGCATTTTCAGAGATAATCCATACAATACCACAGAGTTATATCTGTGATTGCTTTTTAGATGAAAAGATCAAAGGTTGACATCACAACGCTCCCAATAGCAGCCACATGGGAAGAATAGCATTCTGCTGAACAACTTTGCCAGCTGTGAAGCAGTGCCTTCTAACATGGGATCAAATAGTACCACAGAAATCCTACTCATATAACAAATAGCCACGCATTTTTTCCCCTCAAAGTGCTCAAAATACTCTTTGGTTCTTTCGGTAAAGTCACGTAGATAAGAAAAATAATAAATTACGACGTTTCGATCGCAACACAAGCAACCGTCATCAGGTGAAACAAACACAGCAGGAGAACTGCTGACGTAGCTCCTACGTGACTTTACCAAAAGAACCAAAGAGTATGGATTCCTGCAGTCACGAAAGCTTCAAATCAAGATTGCTTAAAAAAATAACTATTATAGCATAAAGATCAAAGTCTTAATATTCGTGTTGTCATTTGCAATGCACAGACTGCCGCTTAAATCTCCCGGTACAATAGCGACGATATCTTTATAGAGGTCAGTGAATTTACGATATCTGGGAACTACTACTCTCGAAGATCTCTCTAGGGCTCACCTTGAGAGGAGGCCATCTGCCTTCTGCCAGCATGAACAAGCAATTGCAGGGCTGCATCTCCAGCATTTGCCTTCTTTTAAATGAGAATAACTTCTCCGCTCTAGCGAGCGTGAAGACGTGCTCATCCCAATAGTGGTCCTAAGACAATGGTAAGTATTCCGCATGCCTTTGGCATGCACACGTTTTTATAACGTAAATTGATGTTGCAAATTCCCAATCTTCTTCTTTAGTCCACAACTCTATTTGGCTCAAGCTCCCTCCATCTGGTCCAATCTTGAACTTTCTTCTTCATTTCACTTCGTTCAAGGACCAGCATCCATCCTTCCAGGTCTTCCTTCATCAAGCTTTCACCTCTGAGAATGTGCCGAATCCACATCGTTTGCCTTTTATGCATGCTAAAAAAGACTTCTGTCCTAAAAAAAACTTGCTGTTGATTCTCTCCACGTAACTTATTTTCTCCATTTGATTCCACAACCCACGAATTAAAACTTCCCAGTCTTATGAATTCCTTTTCCAGAGTCCAAGTTTCTGCCACGTACAACACTACACTTCATACTAAGATCTTCATGAGTGACTCATCCAAGTTTTGTCATCAGAAATATTATCTAATTGTTGCTTTAAAAAAATCGCACCCCTCAATAATGTATTCTCATATTATTAATGTTATAATTTTTTACTCTGGAAGTTATGAGATTATTGAAAAACACCTATAGGTGTAGTGGGGATCCCTTGCATGAAAATGTCAAAGGCCATCAATATATGACAGCTGTGGCCTCAGCGAGTGGTTCATGCAGGTTTTCACACCAGGTCACGGCACTTTCAGCTTTACTGATGGTATTTTTTAAATTTATATTGTGTTACAACATGTCACTTCACCCATGCTACTGGTGCAGGGATTGGGCAGGGAAGCACAATACATTATTATATGACCTCTACATGGAAAAAATACAAGGATTTCACCAGAAATAATATCACTCTGCATGCACATTGGCAGTCTTTTTTTAACTGTAAGTGGGTGCGAGGTGAAAACCAGATAATAATCACAAGGCTAACCATGAGCCACTATGACTGCCCTTAAATAAAACAAGAAGTGTGTGTTTAGGATTGCCCAGTAATACATAATTCACGATGGATAGCTTAAAGCTAACAAACATCTTTTCAGGTACCACAATAAGGTGTCATTCGTGGTTGATTGTTGATGAGATTTTATGAGCATACATTTCCCAATGAACATTTTTTTTTTACCATGAGATGGTCATTTGTTTGGCTTCTACATTTTCAATATCGGGAAAAGTATAAGAAAAAAATAACTGTAAAATTCAGACATGTGTGCACATCTTTGTTCTCGGTGTTTGTTTGTTGTGTTCAGGCGTATAATGTTAGCCCTTCAATGGCACTATGCCACGCGCAACAGTCAATGGTAGATGGCCAAACATTGTTTTTGTTTCAAATGGTTGGATCCTTCCTTGCAGCCATTCAGAATGAAACCCCAACAAAGGCAGAATAGCATTGGGCTCAGCATTGCATTTTCATGTTGGAATTGGCCTCGCTTGGGTAGGTCTGCCACCAGCAAATAGTAGTTACTCATCGCTGTTCCCACCGTCGAGAAGGACCACGTCAAGCTAGTCTGCTCTGTTTTTACAATTTGCTGGATAAAGGTGGCCCAGAGAGCAAAATCATGCCTATGAAAATGCCACATACACTACAGCTTTTAAATTAATCACTCAACAGTTTGCTCATTAACGCAGGCACATATTGTGGTAGATGCCCTCTGCTTAGTTTCAATATTATCTGAAACTCCATGCACATTGCCACTTACATTTTAACCTGCCTTTTGGCACTTTCCCACAAAGGATGTGGCAATTTAATCAGGGATCTTGCAGAAAATTACTGGTTTAGCGAGTGAGGGCCACATTTAGTGTGTTCAACTTGTCTCATCCCTCCACAACAGCAACTGATAATCCATCTGCTGGCATCTGTCTGGAAAGGTCAGCACAAGATGAATGCTGTGCATTAGAAAACAATGTGTCTCATGCCACAGTGTGTACAATTAATTAAATTTAGTAAAAACAAAGTGGTGGGCGGTGAACTCACTGCAAACACATGACGACTCTCTGAAAGTGGCCGCCCCAAACAAACATTTGGAACTTTGGAATAATGTGTGCCTTAAATAAGGGTTGTGACTCACATTCAAATGATATGTTAAAGAGCCAAACATTGCCCAGGTTCGCAAGGAGTGCATGGCAGAATTTAACTGGCATTCAAAAATGTAAGTAATGACAAATTAGCACTTGAGAAATAGCAAACTAAAAATCAATTACTTCTCAGAGAAGGAGGATGGTAACCTTTTGCTCGTCATGAGCAATTTGCCACATAGCGGTTTAAATGCTACCTAAAAAGAGAGTTGTGTAAAGCGTTGACCTTTAAAATGCATTGTTTCTTTTTCTGGTATTGCTGGGAAATGATTGGTTGCAAATGGCTGTCTTTTAAAACACTGCAATCTGTATGCTAATTATAGTGTTTTGTGGCCTGTGTTTTTGAAAGCTGGTAAAGAAATCCGTTTCAGCTAAATTAAGTAATAGATCTCTACCATGTGTAAATTGCAATAATTTTACGGTGATAATGTTTCAAATTTTAAGTAGAAGTATGGACTTGTGTGCAACTTACCATTCTACGCTTCAACTGTTGGCCATCCTCAATATATATACAGGGGGATTTTGCTATTGTGGAAATGCTATGCAATCCAGAGGTGGCTGTGTCGATCCATCTGGAAAGTCAGTTGAAACTGCTCAAGTTTATCACCGCCTAAATGAGTACAGGTGTTTTGACTGAACAATTGATACACATTGATACACTCATGCAATGCACAAGAACAATGTCTGCAGGTGAACATCCCATCATTCTGAATAGCTCTACATATGGAATTTGGCACATCCCCTCAATAATGCACTTTAGTAATGTTACTGTTTGATTCGCTTATATTTGTAAATTCAGCATTATGCACAACTGCAGCCTGTCAATACTGGAACTTGTTCACGTTATAAAAATTACCAGACACTTGGCAAGGAAAGGGACTAGTTGTCTCTTTCATGAAACACCTTCTAGTTATATATCGTTTTCCCCCTAACCTACACTGCTTTAATTGACCAACTAATGAGACATTCAACTTAAGGTCTTGTAGGTCACCGACCACAATTCCTGGAAGTCTTGCTGTTATGTAACTTAATTTGAAGTTTAATCTCCAGTAATATATGAAACCACATTTTTTTTTTACCTCTGTGGTGGTGTGGGTTGTCAGTGGTAAAATTATACTCGTAAAATATTAGTAAATTGTCTCTCAGACATATGCCGCCTTTGTTTGACAGCCACACTCGACTTGCAATCCAGAGGTTATCAGTTGGATTCCATCTCTCATCGCAGCAAATTGAAACAATATTTTAATAGACTCACCAGTTCTGTACATCCAGTACAATAAATGGACACGCCAGTTAGTCGATCTGTGGGTCGTGTGTAGTGGGGTAAAGTGTGGGTACTTCTACATCTTCCAAGATGTATTTCCAGCAAAGAAGGATTAGCCCAACATACCCTCTCTAGAGCTCCCTCATGTGGAGGCCCTTGCACCAGCAGTGGTATGAGCAAGTAATTACAGGGCTGCACCTTTAGCATATTTACAATATATGTGGATTTCAATGGAGAGGGTTACATTTGAGTGCCATGCAAATAAAAGGCGACACTTCTATTAATAATTTTAAAGAGAAATACCACATTGAACTCATTTGAATTCTGAGTGCCTGTCTTAAAAAATAAATTTGCATAGGTCTGACAGAAGGCCCCTTTGAACCCACCACTACAAAAAAAGTCTGCTTTGAGATGGATGACCCACAGTGATATAAGGGGTTACGGGAGAAAAGAAGCCTCGCTTCTCTCTGTGAATCTCACGATAGCAGATGCCCAATCAGTACAAGCGCAGCTACAAAGGAATTGGGACATATTCAATGCAGTTGCAATCTGAAAAAAAAACTCTGTAGTATTTTGAAGCATCCTTGGTAACTTGCTAGTACTGCGATTGCTTACTGCTCTGCAACAATTATCAGTGCCATTGTTGTGAGGAATGCCTTCACATCAATCAGGTTGCTCCTCCTTTCCACATTCGAGTAACTTGGAACTTCCTTTTTAATGTAACAAAAAATGATGTCATCAATGTCACTAACAACCTGCACCTCCGCCATTCAAATGGTCACCTCGGTTTGTTGACCACCAACGGTCCCGTAATTGCCCTGGCTCTGAACTATTTGAAGTCTTAATCTTGATTTGAAGTCTACTTGAAGTCTTATTTGCAATATCTTCAATGGAAGAAAATGCATACATTGAGGGAAAAAAGTATTTGATCCCCTGCTGATTTTGTACGTTTGCCCACTGACAAAGAAATGATCAGTCTATAATTTTAATGGTAGGTTTATTTGAACAGTGAGAGACAGAATAACAACAAAAAAATCCAGAAAAAAGCACGTCAAAAATGTTATAAATTGATTTGCATTTTAATGAGGGAAATAAGTATTTGACTCCCTCTCAATCAGAAAGCCAAACTCAATGGTGTCTTATACTGTAAGTAGTGCTGCTAGAACTATATACAGCCAGAATTATATATAATTATATACAGCCAGATTTATATAGAATTATATACAGCCAGATTTGATCTGACTGCGTTAGCAAACCATAGCTATGCGCTTTTAAATCTAGATTAAAAACTTACTTCTTGATAACTGCTTTTAGCCTTTAGTTTGTTGTCCTTCCCCCCGCACCTCCGATTGGCGGGATTGCCTACGTACGATGCGAAAGAAGTTCAACAAATATACAATGTCAACCAAATTAGAGACATCCGTAAAAAAAGTTGCTCAATGCAGTGCTTGAGTTATTGGGACAAAAAAAAGCAAAAGCTTGTCGTAGTCGTCGTAGTTGTTAAGCGATGGCTCATACTGCGCGACCTTCACCTTCCTTCAGTCTCAACACATTTTGTTCCAAATACATGGACATTGGCAAGCAAGCTTCTAAACACTTCTTGTTCAAAGTCCAGTCCATCTTTTTTTGTTAAATTGCCTATTTTGTTTACAGGCAATGTGTGCTAAAAAAGAAAGCGGAATGGACTTGATGTCGCACCAAGATGCTATTCACATGCCAATGCACTTGAGTGCTCGCTAACGCTCAGTGTTGATGGAGTTTTACATTAACCCACACATAGCATCATTTCAACTGGCCAGGTGGCTCAGCGGCAGGTTCTGCAGTTGCGAGTTCAATTCCTGGGTCGATAAACTGTATACGAACCTTCGCACCTCCGATTAGCATGGTGGCTATGTACAGGGCAAAATAAGTTATACATACCTTGTAAAAAAGTTAATAGTGGTTGTTCTATGGATAGACTCGTCCACACCATTGATATTATGAATTTCCACCACTGGCTCAGGGCTGTAAACAGGAGATAAGCACCATCCCAATGCTTATTTGAACAGCATTATTTCTCAGTATGCAGTTGATGGCAAACATCAATAACCTGGAACTGTTCAACTTTTCATAGTATATTGTGGTCATATTCGGCTATTTAAAATAACAAAAAATACACAAGTGTTAAAATAAGCAACGTGAGATGACTGGTTATGACATCTGTCGCTGCACACATACACACACACAAATGTTTTTTAACACATCCCATCAGCCACAAGGCCTACTGGGAGTGGATAATTTTAGCAATATTGGCCAAAAATAAGCAAAAACTGGGCTGGTTTTGACATTCAGTGTCACACCAGAAGAGCCAGGGTTGCTTGAAAAAATGCTGGTGAACTGCCAGATGTTTACAGGCAAAGACCCCCTCTATTAGATATTTTGTATGACTTAATAAGTGTTCAGATAAATAAAAATTATAATTGTTTTTTCCAAATTATATATGTCAATGCTTGATTATGTTAGTACCTAACTTTCATCATTGTCAAATTTAGGTAAAGGTTTTAAATTTGGCTTAAGACTGAGATATACATAATTAATGATTTACCCAATGTACCCGATTGATTCATTTATATATGTATTTAAAATTTTACCGAAACAGTGTAAGTTCACTTATCCATTCATGTATGTATTATGCATTTGATTACCAAAGGTTTAGGTGTGCATGGATATTTTTTCGGCATGACGAAGCATTGTCATTAAAGTCTCCATGCAAAATCAAAGAATAAAACGTATCCAGGTCTGCAAAGCACCACTGCAGCATGGGCTGAGAATTTTCATAGTTTGAGTATATAAGTCATATATCTTCTCATGAAGGAGCATAAACTATCATGCGAACTCAGGTCATCCTCGCAGCAGCTTTTGGCGACACCGAGAATGAAAACGGTCAGTCCATCGAGCGCTTTCAGATGAGGTTCTGTCGCTGTCTGGAACGCACTTCCTTCCGATATTAGGAAGCCAACTGGACCTTTGCACTTTTAAATCTAGATTGAAAACTCATATCGTGAACTTCTTTTTGTGTTAAGCTTGTTGTCCTTCCCCAGCACCTCCAATTTGCATGGTTGGCTACGTACAGTGAGGGAAAAAAGTATTTGATCCCCTGCTGATTTTGTACGTTTGCCCACTGACAAAGAAATGACCACTCTATAATTATAATGGTAGGTTTATTTGAACAGTGATAGACAGAATAACAACAAAAAAATCCAGAAAAACGCATATCAAAATGTTATAACTTGATTTGCATTTTAATGAGGGAAATAAGAATTTGACCCCTTCTCAATCAGAAAGATGTCCGGCTCTTAGGTGTCTTTTATACAAGTAACAAGCTGAGATTAGGAGCGCACTCTTAAAGGGAATGCTCCTAATCTCAGCTTGTTACCTATATAAAAGACACCTGTCCACAGAAGCAATCAATCAATCAGATTCCAAACTCTCCACCATGGCCAAGACCAAAGAGCTCTCCAAGGATGTCAGAGACAAGATTGTAGACCTACACAAGGCTGGAATGGGCTACGAGACCATTGCCAAGCAGCTTGGTGAGAAGGTGACAACAGTTGGTGCGATTATTCGCAAATGGAAGAAACACAAACGAACTGTCAATCTCCATCGGCCTGGGGTTCCATGCAAGATCTCACCTCGTGGAGTTGCAATGATCATTAGAACGGTGACGAATCAGCCCAGAACTACACGGGAGGATCTTGTCAATGATCTCAAGGCAACTGGGACCATAGTCACCAAGAAAACAATTGGTAACACACTACGCCGTGAAGGACTGAAATCCTGCAGCGCCCCAAGGTACCCCTGCTCAAGAAAGCACATATACATGCCCGTCTGAAGTTTGCCAATGAACATCTGAATGATTCAGAGGACAACTGGGTGAAAGTGTTGTGGTCAGATGAGACCAAAATGGAGCTCTTTGGCATCAACTCAACTCGCCGTGTTTGGAGGAGGAGGAATGCTGCCTATGACCCCAAGAACACCATCCCCACCGTCAAACATGGACGTGGAAAAATTATGCTTTGGGGGTGTTTTTCTGCTAAGGGGACAGGACAACTTCACCGCATCAAAGGGACGATGGACGGGGCCATGTACTGTCAAATCTTGGGTGAGAACCTCCTTCCCTCAGCCAGGGCATTGAAAATGGGTCGTGGATGGGTATTCCAGCATGACAATGACTCAAAACACACGGCCAAGGCAACAAATGAGTGGCTCAAGAAGAAGCACATTAAGGTCCTGGAGTTGCCTAGCCAGTGTCCAGACCTTAATCCCATAGAAAATCTGTGGAGGGAGCTGAAGGTTCGAGTTGCCAAACGTCAGCCTCGAAACCTTAATGACTTGGAGAAGATCTGCAAAGAGGAGTGGGACAAAATCCCTCCTGAGATGTGTGAAAACCTGGTGGCCAACTACAAAAAACGTCTGACCTCTGTGATTGCCAACAAGGGTTTTGCCACCAAGTACTAAGTCATGTTTTGCAGAGGGGTCAAATACTTATTTCCCCCATTAAAATGCAAATCAATTTATAACATTTTTGACATGCGTTTTTCTGGATTTTGTTGTTGTTATTCTGTCTCTCACTGTTCAAATAAACCTACCATAAAAATTATAGACTGATCATTTCTTTGTCAGTGGGCAAACGTACAAAATCAGCAGGGGATTAAATACTTTTTTCCCTCACTGTATAGTGCTAAAGAAGTTCAACATTTATACATGCACATGCAAGACGCAGCCATGCCAGACATACATAATAACACATCTCATGACCACAAATTAAAATAACTCGTGTAATTTACAAACGTGTGCTATTACTGCCCAATAATAATAATCAAGCCTTGTTTATACAGGCCAACTTCACAGGGTTTTAAGACTGTTTCAGGATTGGGACATTTCGCCAATTCCATGAATATATGTTTTGGCATGTCGGGAGCAAAACAGAGTACCTGTATATGAATAAAAAACAATGCATATAACACATCAATACTCAAAACGCCACATAGATGGATTCAATCTATTTGATGTGATATCAACTCCTGGCCACCTCGTAGCCTCGTGGGTTTGGAAATTTCACAAAATTGCGTAATCTGCTCAGCCTGGGCTCCCAAGGGCTAGATTATTTCCATGTGCTACTGTGCCTGGCTCATTGCCATCACAAGGCCAACAATACAAATATCATATACAATATGTTAACGTATTATTTTGTGTATTTATTTTCTTGTATTAAGGATAGAATTTCTGTGGTATACATTATAGGTTTTCGTTAATAGCCTACATGTTTAGTGCAAGTATCTGCTGGTCATTTGATATATGGAAGGTAAAACTCCATGTCAGTAAATGCATACAAGGAATAGAGTAACATTTCCCTCCACACGATTCCATGTGCTCCCACACATGCCTGTTTCTGATTGTCACTAGTTTCGCTTTCATTTAACACAAGTTTTTATGCACCTACACAGTTTCTATCCTTTCCACCTCAGTAGCCTTCAATATCACTTATATAAGATATATATGGACCCACACGGCTATATCGCATTGACACAGGAGCCCGCTCAGATGATGAAAATGACTCCTTGAGTAAATTTCTTAGGCACCAAAGGCAGTGCAGAACAAAGCACAGTCGTCTAAATTTATCTTACCACCACTAACACTGTAACAACATCCAATAATGCATTCTAATGTATACAAAAGGCGACTGATATTTTCATTAGATAATGATTCGATACAGTCGAGAAATAAAAACCAATATTGCTACATACTGACGTGTGCACCAGCAGATGGGGCTCGTATGGTTTGAATTGGCCTGCCTTTTCTAAATATGAACAGCTCGCTCGGCGAGAGTTATGGCACATGCTGTCCAAATAGCCCTGTTATTCAAACCTCCTTCTCCTTCCACCGCTTGTCTCTTGTGGCTCCTTTGACAATTGTAATCCCCACTCCCTTAAGACCGCATCGATAAGACGGACATTTATTTATTTCAATTGTGAGTGTGGCTTAATTTCTCACTCGATATTTTCCGTAATGCTGCTAAGGCTGGTTTGGAGTAGGTATTATTGGCGTAAGGCACTACCACTAGAGCATAAGGTATATCTACATATAATAATTCTGTATTACTAATAATTCTCTATAAACGAGTATGTTAACATGATGGGGACAAAATGAGTCTAGATCGGTGTGGCATACCAAAAGAATGACTAGAGAAGTGTTCCGGACTGTTCTGGCTGATATTAAGCATTTGATGTGAGTAAAGGGTTATATTAAGTTTTTGTAACATTCGAGTACAATGTGTGTAAGCAAATGTGGTCATGCAATTAACTGGAGACGTGATGAGAGCAATGCATTAAGTGAAAGTTTACTTTAATTTCCCCAAGATGGCAGTGCATACAAAGCTTTTATATTCAAGGTATCCCAGAATTCCTGTCACAAACAAATATCTTACACAGATCTTTTGGATAAAAAGTATGTATTTTATTATTTTTAAGGCCTAACAGATAAAAATGTGATCCCTACTCATGACTTCCATACGTCCAAAAGTTAGGACAAATAAGGTTATTTCATTATTTTAACACTGGCATTAAAGCATTTTAATTGTTTATTCTTTAAGTAACATTTTTGCCAATAAACATTATTCATAAATGTTTTCTTACTTTTCATATGACATTTATTAAATGGAAACAAAATTTATAAAAATGACAAAACATGGTTGATGAATGTTCAAAGATTCCACTTTTGTCATTTTAAAAAAGTTGTAAATTTATTTCAAAAGATAAGTCAGTTTGAACATCTGTTAAAATACCTGAAATAACCCCCTGATTTGTTAAAACAAATATAATAACCCGATGTCTTCTGACTTTTGCATCACCTTCCATATGTATAAGGACCATGATATTTTTCTTTCCTCTCTTTCACTATTACCATTTCTAAAAACTCTAGGGGACGATTGACCAGACTGGAAGAGGCAATACTATAGATCCGAGGGGCATACCGCTCTTGGGCAGAGGTCTCCACACAGGGATTGAACAATATCTCTATGGGATCAAAAAAAATTGTACCTGGTGGAATTCAAGAACGAGACTGTGCTCTCATTTGGAATAGCCCCTTTTCATGGTATTAGGTCAGCTCCGTTGACGCTTCCACAATCAAAGTGTCAATTTCACAGTGCATGACTGGCCAGGTTCACATCCACTTTGGACTCTCACAACATTCAAAATAAATGTGAACATGCTTGCTGGTCATGTCCAGATGTTCAAACTATATCAGTAGAATGTGTCCAAAACTTTAACCAAATCTGTTCTGCATTGGTTATTTCTTCTTCTAAATTGCCTTCTAGGACTTCTATACTCAGTACTGCTTACTAAATTATAGCAGTGCTCCAGCATGGTCACACTTACCATAGTCCGCATATAGGAGGTTAATAGGTGAGCTTCAAAACATGAATGAAGGGACGGCTCTAGAACATCTCGACAGCTGTCTGCGAAAGGAATCGAGTCGATGTCACCATGCCTAGGCACCAGTGGCGGTTTGTGACATTGCCACCAGGTCGGGCTGTTGCGAGTGGACTCTGAAAAGATGGCGTTCTCATTAAGGAAAACCTCGTCATGTTATTGGCCTTCCCGTGAAAGTGATATCACTGTCTTATCTATCAACGGTAGGCATTTATAAACAATACGAGACAAAACAACAAAGCACTAAAATGCTGTCCCCATGACCTTCAATTCCACACGGCACAACCCCTTTGAGACTGCCAAAAGGCCTCGAGTGTGTAAGCCTTGAGCTGCAACATTTGCACAGTGCAACCTCGCGTTGTGACATCGTCATTACAGCCATGGGCGCCTTTTTCACCGCCGTGAATGGGTCTCAAACGGCGTGGCTAGAATGTGAAGCTGCTAATCGCAATGAATGAAGGGGGGACATCTCTCACTCAGGCACCTTCACAGCCGCCCCGAGACCTCCCAGAGGCACAAATCAAACTGTGGTGTTTCAGCGGTTTCTAATATGAACAACTTAAAATGTTATCTCCATTAGGAAATTCACGTTGAAAGAATCATTACACTTTTTTTTTTAAATACAACAAAACTATTGAATAGTATTTTTTATTGGAAACATTTTTGTATCATCTCTAGCTGATTGTTGGGGCGGTGCCCCAACGCCCCTAGTGGACGAACTGCGCCTGCTAGAAACCCTATTTGTAGATTACTTGTTATCACCCAGATTAACATAAAGTATCGTTTTCTTTCCCCTCTGTCGGCTGTTGGGACTATCCCCGCGTGAGCAATGTCATTTTCCAGTGTGATGGTGGCGCAGGCAATGATGTTCATGTTATTTTACTTGCTCTCCCTTGATTTCTCCCCACCACACACCCACCCACCACCACTTTATATTGTCTAAAATGTGTTTATAATATATACGTTCCTGTTTTCATAACATGGTATCTTAATAATAGCTGTTACCGTTTCTTAATGTTTGTACATTTCCGTATGCCACGTTTAATAATTATTACAAAAAAATCCTCGTGAAAAGGTTTACAGGACAAAGATCGGACATTTGTTCCACTTCGCAGAAATCCCACAGACACATTGCTGAGATCCTATGTTTGTGTCTTGTGTTTTATTTTATCATGGCTTTCATTGTAATTGCCATCCTTTTGAATATCAGTTTGTAGAATTTGTGTATTCACAATAATAAAATGAAAGCTTGAATCGTTTATGGCAAAAACACATATTGTAAACCTTCACACCATGTCGTATTCAGTTTCTTTATGATCAACAAAGCAATGGCCACTGGTTATTATCTCCAGTGGCGGTCCTGAGCCAGTGATGAAGATTCCACGTTTCAGTGGCAAGGATTATGAGTGAAAACTACGCCGAATAAGATTTACGTTCATATGGCATGCTTAAATGCCTCAGAAACCCAAAGTGCCTTACGCCGCATCTCAGCTGTCCCTGCACACTAAAGTATTTGTAGCACCTGTCTACAAATGTAAATTAGACTGCCAGTAGGCGGCGATGTTTCTGCATGGCTTTCCTCGATTAAGTAATTCGGAAGTACATTTTTTATTTGGTCCATGACTAGTCATGCACACGTGACATCTCTCTTTTTCAAGTAACGTCATGTGATCGACGAACTCCACCATGAGGCAGACGACTCGTATTTATGGTTAATGCATCCGCAGGATCAACCAGGGGAGGCTGCTGGCCTCGACGAAACCTCTGCAAATGCACGACCGCTCGGTCATGTCACTGCCCAGCAATCCATAAACAACCCAGATTGCTGCAATGAAATTGCTCAGTAAAATTAGATTGTGCAGTATTCCCAAAAGGCTCCCATGCAAGTAGCACCCCACCTTCCATACCTTTCACAGGCAGCCTGTGCTACAAAGAGGCATGTTATCCATTGGAAATTTCACTTGGAATGTAAAGGATGCAGGTGAGAAAGGAATGCATTGAAATGTCACGTTACAATGTTCCATAAAACTCTGTGGCATCCCAATGTTTTGGACTCGGTCTACCAGGCTGACTGTTTTCGTTTCATCCACCACACTGCAACTTGTTGACCCACCCTTACTGGACATCTCTGAAAAACAGCTGCATAGCTCATCGGATTTCTCCAGGATAAATAAAGATCCATCCTGAGTCTCCTGATCACATCACTCCTCTTGCTGCTTCTTCCCTCACACCACGCGACTTTGGAATTCTTATGCCGTCGTCTCTTTTCTGCATGCACCTATAATCTTGCTCGATTCATGAAACTTGCTACATGTTAACTATTCTGACTTTGATATTGCCGTTTGTTGCTGGCCACCTGGCGTTGTTGGGTCCTTGGGCCTGCGCTCAGCAAATGGTGTAATAAAAAAGGGTTGTATTATATATACTGTATAGATACAGTATATATATACTGTATATATTATATACACTGTTTATACAGTATATATATATACAGTATATATACTGTATATATGTACATAAGGGCACATGGGCCCTTTTGTGGCCTTGAGCAAAACTTATTGCACTACGAAGCCCACGGATCGGTGAGATGAGAAATTAATTATTAATTCATCGATATCGGTAAATGTCACATTCTGCTTTACAATAGACACCAGGAGTCGTTTTGTTTGTTTTCATAACTACTTATCTATTTGGAAAGCAGTGGCATGATTTGCTTTGCCTTTACTCCAGAATGTTTTAGTGGTGCAGTTAATTTGACTTGACACATGCATTTGGAAATTTGGACCTAACAGCTGTGCAATGAAATCAGACATAAGGTAATTCTACATTGCAAATGTTACATACTGATTTATAAGCATTAATCACACTGGAAGCCTGTAGGGAAAACATGTACAACTTTTATTGGACTTATGTGGCATCTGGATACTACAGAAACAATCGATTTTTAATGAGACCATGGCTTGTTATGAGCATTGAAAAGAAATCAAGAAATCGTAGGCCCACTGTATGCAATTCTTTTCGAATAATGATAACGTGGTCAAAATGCCAATTAATTTTTTTCATAGTGCAACATTTTTAAGTGCTTAGAATTTCCTCCTTGAGAAACAATATTGCCCATTTTCTAGAATAATTTAATCACCTAAGAATGCAATCACCACAAATCATGCTATCAGTGAAGTCAGTTTGACGGTAAAGGTCAGACTGTTGTAATGCTTTAGATGTCGCCAGAGACAATCGGAGCAAAGAAATTGCCTTGGCACATCCTTCAGCGAATTAGCATTCGTATTTCACGGTCACAAAAAATATAGTTAATATATAAATGGAAATCTGATAAATAACAAATTATAAAGTTATAAAATAAGCAGATTGTTCCCAATAGTAACGAACATTTTCCTTCAAAAACGATTGCATGCAACGGCAGCATTGTGTTCTGATGTAAGCCATGAGACATCACAACCTCCACCTACAGTTTAACTAAGGTGCGTGTCAGCATGGGCACATGAAGCCACCAAACATTCATGGATATTTGAATACCGGGGGTCAACGGTGTCAAAATGGTTGGTTAATTTGTCTGTTATTGATTCGTACACCCTTCCCCCTACTATGGGACAGGCGTGTTTGGTTTGCATATCTAAGGCTGGTATTACATTGCATTGGCTTTCTGTAACTTGCAATATCTGATAAGACACCCATACAATTGAGACATTGTGATTCGTAGGTAAGTATTTAAAGTAAAAACCGGCATACAAATTATAAAATAATTACTATTTATTTGGTGCATCACCAAATTGTGCACTCCCATTGGAACTCGAAATATGACATCGTGCAACATATTTACTAATTATAGAGGACACTTGGCTTAGTTTCTTGTCAACTGAGCCTATCTTATGCCAGAACGTGCTGCTCATTAGTGGCACATTAGAAGTACATCTTTGCCATTGTGTGGCCTTTGGGAGATTGAATAGCACAGAGATAGTACCAGCTCAGCAGTATAGTATTATTAATATGCCATCGCAATTAGATGTCTCATGCAGCCAAGTATTCCCAGCAAGAGCTCCACAGGGATAAGGCTTAAATACGTGGATTGCACACTCTTCAGCTATCACTCATTGGGGTAGCAAGACAGGTAATTTTTTTCCACTGGGGTCGAAACTTGGAATAACGTTGATTCTTTTCACCGACTGTTTCTCGGAACTTGGGATGAAATACAACTGCGGCAGCTCAGGACTCCCCTAATCACTAATGCCGCACAATAACACGTGTATCGTTGTCCATTAATTGTAACCCGAGTGGTGTGATGGTTAGCGCACTGGACTTGGTATCCGGAGGTCGCCGGTTCAATTCCACCTGGCGTGGCAGTTGAAACAATGGGGCAAGTTTATTAAAATTCCTCCACCTCCGTCCACCCAGCGGTACAAATGTATACACCGTGGTTAATAAACAAGTTGCATGTCGTGGGTAAATGAAAATTATCCCACCTCTTCTAGCATGTCTTGCCAGTATGGAAGAGTAGACCAAATACCCTCTCGAGTTGCCTCTTCGTGGAAACTCTTTCATCAGCAATGGTGTGAACGAGCAAACGTAGGGCTGCACCTTCATCGTTGATTAATTATAGCTATCTTCTTTGTAATATTATCCAAGTACATAATTCAGGTTTTAAGGTGATCCATTTACAAATATCCCAATGATATGCAATGACACTTCCAAATGTCTTCTCAACAGGTGATGGGAAATTGTTAACGCTATGTAGAAAAAGGTTTATCAAGAGTGTTACATTATTTAATGTGCATCGAGATTGGAGGGAGATATGATGAAGCTTTGAATGACAATTTTATTTTCCACTATAGTGTATTTGTAGTTTATTGTATTATCTTGACGGGTATCTATAATTGGATCACGCTGTATTATATTTTTTTCCCAATTGACAATTAATGCTGATTTAGAACCGTTAGTAAAACGTCAGACCCGTTCAGGTGTTCCCATTGTGAATAGGAAGTTATTGTTAAAAAAAAACAATTACATAAATGTGGCTTTTTCAAAGGTTGACATTTTGCGTAAGGCACATAACTGCACTGCACGACCATTTTGTAAAGAACTCGACGCTCCTCGACAGCACTGCCTTAAAATAAAATTACATAAAATGCATAAAATAGAAAAAAAGAGCCGCCTTTACTGGGAGATCCGCTTGTCCGTTGCCTTTGTGAGTCACGGGAGGAAGGAGGCTTAGCCTCGTCACCGCGCCACTTTCTTTATTGTCGTTCATTACGAGGGGGGAGTGTTTAGATGCATCTGTCAGCAGTGTTGCGGGCATTGTCACTCGAACACGAGAGTTCCTTTGAAGCAGAGCCTCTGCGAGGGGCGACAGATGGCGAACTGCGATGTTGCACAACCCGTGATAGCAAAAAAAAAGACTTTTTGTTTTAATGAAAAACATAGGACAGATGATCCTGATGACGGTACCCCGGGGTACCCAAATAATTCAAACTGGCCGAGGCAATTAAAAAATATTTTATTTCTGGGACACTATTTTTTTTTCCTCCCAGGGGTGTTACTTCACTCCGCGACTGGGGTTACCAATCAATCCGAAATCGGTGGTGCCACACTCCGCGATGTCGAGACGCAGCGAGGGACGTTGTCGCCAAAACCCTGAACGCTCGTCTGCACCATTAGTGGCGGTGCATCGTGTGTGCAGCTCGTAATTGTACAACAACTCTTAATTGTACAGCTCACCGTGTGTACAGCTCTTAATTGTACAGCTCGGAGTGTACAGTCGATTGCCGCATCGCCGACCATCAACAGGCTAAAGATGACTCGCATCGCGGACATTGTGCGAGAGCCGGGGCACTTTACGCTACCCCGGGGTACCGCCATAAGGTTCAGTTTGGTGAGTATTATTAACGTGTGACGGTCATCACGGCTCCATGGTTGATGTTCGCTTTAACCGCCCGTCATTCAATTGTTGCTCGCCCAGTTTTCTCAAACGCCGATTCCGTCGCGACGACCCCTTAACGGAGCAACACGCTGATTGCTCTACATCCCAATTTGGCAACAATTTGCTGTATTGACTAACGCCTTCACACGCCGATGTCTTCTCTGTCCACTTGATTAAATGATTCTTGCTCTAAAGGGAGCAAAATTTTTTTTTTTGGAGGGGGGGGGAGGTGGGGGAGGCGGATTACGTGTGGACACAGTATAAATAAATTACCGGCAAAACTTGTGCGGCATAAATAAATGGTCTCTCAGGAAGAAGGCTTGCCGTTCAGGATTGAGGGTTCACTGATTGAAAACAGGCGTGCCTGCAGTTCGCCACTGCGTTCGGCTGGCTGGGCACCAGGAGCAATGCTGAGGTCCGCTGTGTTCACGGTTAGCCGCAAGAATGGCACGCGGGAGCGGCGTGACTTTCTTCTGCGCACGCAGGGATTTGACGTCAATGAAATGCCGTGCGAGATGAGAATTGCGTGTGTTAGGGGCCGTTCATAAATGACGTCACGCGATTTTGGACGATTTTTGACCCCCCCCTCTAGTCACACGGCGTCACATATGACGTCACAAAGCTCTGCCCCCCCCCCGCCCCAAAATATATATATAAAACATGCTTCAAATCGCTTTAAACTATTATCATTGTAGTGAGTATTTAATGTGGCGCTGCGCTCTGATGTTATAAGAGAAAACATTTATTAAAACGTATATTTAATTAAGTAGAACGTGTTGTCCATATTAATTTTAAGTTGCGCATTTTGATGTGACGTCACATTTCTTACCCCCCCCCCCCCCCCGTCGTCACACATCGTCACAAATGTCTGACCCCCCCCTCCCCCCCTAGGTGCGTGACGTCATTCATGGACGGCTCCTTAGGAAATGGCACGAGGAAGTTACCAAGCCGGGTAAGCTGTGCTTTGTTGTTACATGATTGTCCAATGTCCACGCACTGCGGGATGAATGCGAAAGCTCATTTCATCACTCCATCTCCTTAATGGCCATGCCTCTCGGGAACGTACCGAGGATGGCCATCAGTTCGGTAGCTATTTTGTTTCAGACCACTTTCCTTAAAAGTTAACATGATGTCTCTGAGTTGTGTTTGTTCCCTGATCCATGTTTCTCCTCTTCTGGTCTCTCAGTGTAATTGTGAGAATTCCGCTCTTCATGCAGCTCTTCTTTGTGTGTTTATTTTTGGCCTCAGATTTCTCGTCCATTATTGTTTTGGCAGTCTTCACGTTTCTGACCAGTAATATTATAGCTGGCAATATGCTTTAAAAAAAAGCCTTGTTTAAATCCGTACAACATGCCAGCTATTGTGGTTGCTAAATATTAGTGCATGGTAATTTAATATTTGTGCTACAGGCAGTGACGTCACTAGGGGGGTCCGGGGGGGGGGGGGGTGCGGACCGCACCGGGTGACACCATCAGAGGGGGTAACACCAAAATGACTGTCTATAACATTTTTGTGCAGTGTTTCGGCAGAAATTTATTATTATTTTTATAACAAAAATATCCCCGTCGCTATTTATAACAAAAACACTTTTCGTAAGCCCGGCTTACATAGACTGTATCAATATACCTACAAGACAAAAAACTCTATGCTAATTTACATTTTTAACCTTCTAATGCGCTCCGGTCAGAGCTGTCATTATGACCCAACTGCAGTGACGCTTCGAGTCACGTGGTTTCGTCTGCACGTGCTGCAAGCACGCGCTGTTGTGTGCGTTGCTGCTCGTGTTTTTATAGTCGCTGATTTTGTAAAATTTTCTGGTGTTTTAGCTACAATATTGTGGTAATTAGTATTTGTGAATCTATATCAATAACTTTTTTGAGAATGAAGTTGTAATGAAAGGAAAAGGAGAAAAAATATTCTGCTCAGTTACAAATAATGGTGTAACTAATAATGTTGTAATTCAATGTAGACATAGTTTTCAAAACAATTTTGTTGTTTGTATTCATATAATCTAAGAAATATAACATTTTAGCAATTTACAACTATATCACATATTATTCTACTAGCTTGACTACCCGGCTTTGCCCGGAACTTGGATTCACCACGACCGGCCGCCTTTGTCTCCCCAGTGGCGATGTTCACACACCACAGCAGTTACTCGTTTGAGGTTGAGTCGACCTAGGGGAGGCCCAGGACTGGTTAAAATAATCGTCACCGGTGGTGGCCGTGAGCGGGAATAAAACTCGGGTCGCCGGGTTCGTAGCGCAGCGTAGCGCTAACCACTACACTACAATGCGTTACTCTTCCACACAGACACATACACAGCGTGCTAACCACTACACTACAATGCGTTACGCTTCCACACAGACACATACACAGCGCGCTAACCACTACACTACAATGCGTTACGCTTCCACATGCGCGGGTCACGTGACAGATTTGACGTCACAGCTCACTTGCCGTTCAAAAAATAAATGCATTATTGAGCTCCCCCCCCCCAAAAAAAAATCCCCATAAAAGTGTATTTTTATCATTTTTGCATGGTGCACAGTCTGGAAAGTACCCACATGGAACATTTCAAGTTTGTTGCATGTCGGGAAGTACGCTAAACATTTTGAACAGACACACATAATCATAACTTTGCCTTTTATATATATGGAGATAATTAAAATTGATAATAAACTTACATGTAGAGCAATTATTTATTATATAACTCTTTGATAACTCAATAGAGAAATTGATAATTTAAAACATGAAGTGGGGGGAAATGCTATGTTGCATGATATATGTTTAGAAATATTACTTAGATCTTAAATTCTTTTTTTTTCATTTTAGTCTTTAATTTTTTTTTAAACATCACTGGCTTGCAAATATATATCTGATTTAATGTAGTTCTTTAATGTTTTGACGTTTTTTTTACCGACAATTATATTATTTTCTTCCCGAATTTTCACTTTAACCACGTGAAACTATGTAAAAGCACATTTAGGCTGTACGTATGATATTGTAATTTAAAGGTGTAATTTTAATTTTGCTAGTTGTTTATGTCACTACTATTGACTTTACATTCAGTGATATACGGGAATTACGATTTACGAGTAACAGTGCAAAAAACATTACGAAGGACTCTGTATAGTCTGGTATGGGAGGAGGTCCATGAGTGTGACACCATGAGTTACCGCACTGGGTGACACCAACCCTAGTAACGCCACTGACTACAGGACAAATGATAATATTTTATAAGCAGGGCTTTAATATATCACGTAGCTCCAAGCGATAGACTGCCAACGTTTTTGAGTCAATCATAAAAAAATATTATTGCGAATATAAAAATTACGTTTAAGAGTTTGACACAAAAGAAATGGAGTTTGAGGTTGAATACATTGTGAGTAAAAACTTGATTTGGCGCTTTCGTGACTGCGGGAATTACTCCTTGGTTCTTTCGGTAAAGTCACGCAGAAAGAGAAAATAATACATTAAATAATAGCATGTTATTTTCTCTTTCTACGTGACTTTACCGAAATAACATTGTGAGTAGGCTGCTATATTCCAGTGTTGTAATCCAACGAACTGAAACACAAGATCATTGCTATGATTTATAGTACGGATAAAAGCATGTAAAATGATCCGAGCACATCACTCTCCGATGTGTTTCCAGGTTGCACTGCGCATTCTTCAATTTATTTTTGACGTTTCACTCCATGAGCTGGGATCTCAATCAGTTCCTCACATTACATACTTTTAAGCACAATTGTGGAAACCTGCACAATGGTATTTTGCCATCATGGTTACGGCTAACAACGCCTCACTGAAAAAAAGAGCAGGCATGTCAATTTTTTTCATTGCTTGATAAAGGTCGCGAATAAACCAAAGGAGTAGAATACTCCTCATATAACAGTTTTACACAACACTGGCATTTCTCAGTTTAACTTATATAACCAAATGGCTAATTGAAGATGCATGTTATGAATAGTTCATTTGGATGCCTGACACCTGTTCCAATAAACTTAGCAATATGTTGTTTTTTTAATGCGATAACAAGCCATGCAATGTCAATGCTCATTAACAATCGCCGTATGTTCATAATAGCAAACTCATGGCATTCTGAGGGCACTTGGGACATACTTAAAGCACCTATAAATAAATAGTACACAAATGAGATAGATTTTTCTTCGCTTTGAAATAAACATGCATTACACATGTATCTGTGATATTATAGCAAGGCATTACCTCACATTTTACGAAATAAAACAATAGAATGTTTAGAAATTTTTCCAACGTATTATTTACTTAAGGGCAAACAGAGAATAGCACAACAGCAGTCACTGAACAGAATAGAACATTAATGCTCCAGAAGGTTTATCTAAAAAATAATAAGGGACAATGACGTTCAGTTAATTGCAAATGTATTTTAATTAAATGCCACAGCCATATTTGTTGGCAATTTAGCAGGCATGAAATATGGGTAGGTATACGCAAAAATATTTTAATGACCTGATTTTACAACCACAGACTATTTGAAATATGCATTGTTTTAATAAAGCCCTTAAGACTTTATTTTAAGAAGATAATATTATTATTCTTGTTTTTTTCGGTAAAGTCACGTAGAAGGGAAACAATAAAATAATAAAAATATAAAACAATAAAATTCTCACGACGTTTTGACTGCAACACAAGCAATCATCAGAACCAAGAATATGAATCCCTGCAGTCAGGAAAGCTTTAAATCAAAAGTTATTATTATTATTGTTTGTTCACATACTATATAAGCAGCATTGCTCAAAGAGTAGCACTGCACATCACGTACTTAAACGGACACATGCGTTAAAGGATAAACCTTATACTGACGCTTTAAATCACGTTACATCACTCTCTCTGCCCACCAGTTTGCTTCAGGCCAAACAAGCCCCAATTTTCACTACGCCTAAGCCTCTAGGAGCTCAGCGGAACAATAACAAATGAGCCTTCATAGAAAAAAGTGTCCTAAATATGGACACTATCAGGTGTATAGCCTAAGGTTTCAGAATAAGAACTGCTTCTGATATATATACTTCGCAAAGACATTTGATTCTTTAAACAATAACTATAGGCTACAAATAACAAGTGAACGTTATATTGCCAAGCTATGTGGAACTGTGACAGTAAGGTTTCTGAATGTGCTTAAGATACATCTTATACAAATCACGTTTCAGCTCATATCCCTGTATGTTGAACTTATTTTGCACCGTAAAATACTTTCTTATTTAGTTTGTTGTCCTTCCCCTGCACCACAGATTTATCATGATTGGCCACGTACGGTGCTAATCTGAGATGCATGGTCTAACACTGATGGTTCTATTTGTTTTCTCTTTGCGGGTAAAACACTGCAATATGTCATAGGCGCTCACCATCTGCTTTTGAGACCTTATTCATTTGAGCACGTTACAACCTGGATTTTAAGAGGCTAATAAATGACGCCAAGAACCTTGACAAATAGGGTTACAGTGTTCAATAGATGTGCAACATACAGATCTGGGTCGATCGTATTGGCTAAAACATCTCGAGGCATGCGAATGTCATGAATTACAGATCTGATGTTTGTTTTACCAGTCTCACAATGTTATATTTGATTGGTAATGAAAAGTCTTCCATTAAATCTTTTGGACTAAATTTAAGCGGAAATATCACCTCACAACTACTAATTCTGAAACCTGTGTGGAATATACAAACTAAACACTCCTGCCCAGTCATTGGAATTAATATATTCCCAGAATACGGATTATGCTATGGTGTAGTAATTAAAATACATGACCTCCACACAAATGCATCTTAAAATAACCTTCAGAGAATTATGCTTCTTATTTTCTGCCAATTTAGTATTTTAACTTGATTTCCAGTAATAAACCCCATTGGGTTATGGAATTTTATTGGAAGTGTACTTGACATTTTTTTAAATTAACAAATCACGTGTTTTTGTAGTTCTATTTTTAGGAATGCATATGCACATATATACAGGCAAATGATGCATTCAATAACTCTCAAAACCATATATTCACTCTTCAAATTATGTATGGCAGGTTACCGTGAACTGCATGAAGGCCTTGGCGGTATCACAAAAGAGCGGAATTGTATTGACAATTGCACTGATGCCACGTTAACTTAAAGAAGGCCACTTTATTTGAGGCTTCACAGAAAATCAAAACCATTGTGTGTGACACAACACACTGTATCCAGGATCCCTGATAGCCATCCATGTCTTTTCTTTCTATTATCCAGGTTCGTATACACAGCATCAATGATGTTATGCATACATGTGTTGTGTTGTAAATTACGACACGAAGGCAGACGTTGTCGGGGCTGATGCCAACAGTTTATTAAGGGCTGTCGCCTAGCTTTTGGGGAAGGGCTAACACAGGACTTGGATAAGCTAAATCTCCCCAGGGGAAAGGGTACTGGGAATCCCTACGACTCCCAGGCTAACGGGCTCTTCCCACTGCGCTGACCGATGGTGTATCCAACTCGGCCAGCCGCGTGAAGTAGCCCCCCCTAGCCTGGTGCTAGTTATCCCCTACCCTGGGTCCCCACTTCCCTACCGCTCACGAACCCGGCTCCTGGCGAAGACGCCCTCTACGTCACCGGTCCCCTCTCAAATACCCCGAGGGGACATGACGTCACTTCTCCCGAGGCGAGTGTGACATTCCGTCATCCCTCTACTCCTCAACACACGTATATGGAATTGTGTGTGTGGGGGGGGGGGGGGGGTGTATGCGGCATTCAGGAGGTCCGGTGGACCGGCTCTGGCTCCTGCCACCATGAGGGGTGGACAGTCCTCTACTCGGGGCAGCAGACTGCCAAACAACATGGTGTGGGTCTTCTTTTGAACAAAAGAATGAAGGGGGCGTGGGAGCGTGGCGGTGAGGTGTGGGAAGCTGTAAGCCCCTTGCTACTTTGGGCTCGCCTTCCCATCGAGGAATGGTGGTCGTGGTTACTTATGCCCCCACCGAAGATGAACATCCGTGGAGGGATGCAGGCAAAGCCGATGAGTCAGATGCCTTCTATGACCTCCTGTCACAGGTGCTGGCTAAAGTGGCCCCTCGGGATAGAGTCATCATGTTGGGTGACTTCAATGCCCGAGTTGGTCATGATACTGGCACCTGGTCTGGAGTGATTGGAGGGCATGGGCCAGATCAGCTCAATAACAACGGTAGGAGGCTGCTAGATTTTTGTGCAGCCCATGGGCCTGTAATTAGCAACACGCTGTTCCAGCATCGGTGCATCCACACAACATCATGGATGCATGCCGGGTCCAAGCAAGAACATCTGCTGGACTACATAGTGACGGACCAGCGAATGCGAGCCTATGTGCTTGACACCAGGACCTACCGTGGAGCTGATCTGCCCTCTGACCATCGACTAGTCATCTGTAAGATGCGCCTGCCATTCTTCCACTCCGGTGGTGGGTGTACACCCAGGACCCCATTCCAACATAAAGTGGCCTGGTCTCAGTTATCTGATGAAAGTTGCAAGCGAGAATTTCATCATCGCTTGCGGCTGGGATTGGCATCGTCCCCGACTCCTCCTGATGTCGAGGGTAAATGGGCGAGGTTTAGGACTGTGACTCATGCAGCTGCAATGGCTACTTTGGGTACGTGGTCCAGACCTCCCCAGAGACCCTGGCTGACAGAGGAGGTGTTCAGGATGGTTGAGAAAAAGCGACAGGTCCACTGTCATCGGCTACAGAATCCCACGTCAGAGAATGAGGAGGCTTACCGCAGCCTTCGCTCGGAGGTTCGGAGAGCCGTGAGGCGCTGCAAGGATGGGTGGTGGTCGCGGGTTGCTGAGGAGATGGAGTCTGCCTCAGTGGCCCGTGATCACAAATCTCTATTTAACTCCATCAAAAAAGTAACCTGCAGCGCCACACCTATTACCATCATTAGGGGAAAAAACGGTGATCCAATCTCCGACCCCCAGGAACAGGTTCGCAGATTTGCTGAGCATTTCTGTGAGGTCCTGGGGGAGGGAAAATCCCTCAGCCAGGAAAACATCGTGGCACAAAGTGAGGATGGCCCTGCTGAGGCTGCGGTGCCTCAAATATTGGAAGAAGTCACCCCCTGTGAGTGGCTGGCTGAGGTGCCATCTGCTGAGGAAGTATTGAAGGCGATCCGGAGTCTGAGACCAGGAAAGGCAGCGGGCAGAGATGATCTCCCAAGCGAAATGCTGAGGGAGGGTGGCGTTTGTGCACAGACTGCCCTATATGACATCATAACAACAGTCTGGACCACTGGACGGGTTCCGCAGGATTGGAAGGATGCCCTGGTGGTCCCCCTTTTTAAGAAGGGGGACCGCACAGACTGTAACAACTGCAGGGGCATCTCACTCCTCAGTGTGCCGGGAAACGTCCTGGCAAGGATTATTCAGCATCGCCTTGCCAGGCACGCTGAGGAGAGGCTTGCGGAGCCCCAATGCGGTTTCAGGAAAGGGCGGTCCTGCACAGATGCCATATTTTCTGTCTGTCTGCTACAGCAGAGGTGTAGGGAATTCCAACAAGACCTACATCTCTGCTTTATTGACCTGGTCAAGGCCTATGATACCATCAGTAGGCCTGGGCTGTGGGTCGTTCTTCGTGCTTTTGGAGTACCTGACCCTCTGCTCACGATCATTAAGGACCTTCATGATGGTGAGCGGGCCCGGGTAAAACTACGTGGCCGGGAGTCAGAGCCATTCCCTGTACACCTTGGGGTGCGACAGGGATGTCCTCTGGCTCCCACATTATTTAACATCTATTTTGACCACGTAGTTCGTGAAGCCTTCAATAGCTGTACCGGGGGAATCTCCATATGGTACAGATATAATGGGAGGCTAATCGATGCCTGGGTGCGGTCAAGGGATGGCTCCCTATTGCTCAACCACGTTATGTATGCTGATGATTTGGTAATAGCTGCTCAGTCGGAGGAGTTGGAGACGCTGCTGCTGAGACTGGAGCGTGCCACTAAGAGGTGGGGCCTTACCATCAGCCCCACCAAAACTAAGCACCTGCCTGGGTATTTTGTACCATCGGACACTCCACCCCCACAACTCCCAATCGGTGATGGAGCAGTTGTGGAGAGAGTGGAGAGTTTCCCATACCTGGGCAGTGTGCTTATGACTGGCTCCAGTTTAACAGCAGAGGTCTCACTCCGAATCAGTCGAGCGGCAATATCTTTTCATCGGATGCGTAACGCTGTGTGGAAGCTACCTGGTCTGTCGCTCCGCACCAAGCTTCAGGTCTTCTCGGCCACGGTCATTCCCTCCCCTCTCTACGCTTGCGAAACGCGGACCCCCCTAATGGAACATCTTCGCCGGTTAGTTACAGTTAGGCTGGCCTGCCTACGATCCATCCTGGGTTTAACCAGACTGGATTGTGTGAGGAGCTCACAAATCCTTGAAAGATCTGGGCAGGGTCCCATCGGCGAGCTCCTCCGGCAGGCAAGGCTGCGATGGCTGGGTCATGTAGCCCGCATGCCCAGCCACCGCATGCCAAAACAGCTTTTGTTTGGCCGGATTGAGGGGGCTAAGCGGGCGCGGCACGGGCTATAGAAGAGATGGAGTGATGTGGTACAGGAGGACGTGGAGCTGAGTGGACTTGCCGATGACTGGTACCAGCGGTGTCAAGATCGGCCTCTGTGGAGGAGGCTCGTGAAGGATGCTACTGGGCAGTTGGAGGCAGTCGCCCTCCAACAACAACGGAGGACGGAGGAGCGACGCTCAGAACAACGAGCGGAGCGCTGGGTGGCTAAAGCACAGCAGGTTGGCACAGTAGGGGCACAGGTGGTGCATCAGCCAGTCATCTCAGTCAGTCGACCCGTGGAACCTGGGTCTGCCCCGTGACCTCCTGCCAGCGGGCGTTCGACACTTCACGTGGCCTCAGGGTGCACATAGCCTGGCACAAGCGTCGTGGTGACGTCACCGCCACTTAGTGGCGAATGGCGGTTGTTGTTGTTGTGTTACCAAAAGAACAGGAGTCACAGAGGGGATACATTCCGTCATCCCTCTACTCCTCAACACACGTAAATGGAATTGTGTGTGTGTGTGCAGGGGGTGTTACCAAAAGAACAGGAGTCACAGAGGGGATACATTCCGTCATCCCTCTACTCCTCAACACACGTAAATGGAATTGTGTGTGTGTGTGCAGGGGGTGTTACCAAAAGAACAGGAGTCACAGAGGGGATACATTCCGCGTGTGCCCAACATACCCGTTCCAGCCGCAAGCACTGTGAGTCATCCTCCTCCAAATGGGGGCCGTCTAAAGTCAGCCGGGCTTACTACTTTACCACGGTAGGGATAACGGTTGGAGCAGTGGGTTAGCCAGGGAAGGGGGAGAAAGGGGAATAAGGGAAGTGGGGGTGGTTGAATTATTATTGAGTTAACATGACTGTGGGGTGGACAGGTTGCACAGTATTTAGCGCACTCCTCGATCAACCCGGCAGACTGAGTTCGAATGCAGACCACAGATAGCAGTTTTGAGTAATGTTTGAATTGCCGCCCCCCCCGGCAACTCCCTTCACAAACCCATAGTGATAAGCGTGGTGAAGTATGGTGAAGCAACTACCATAACCGATAAATAGTGGGGAGGCCTGCATCTATCAATTGATGCACCTCCGATTATCATGGCTGGCGACGTACAGTGCAAAAAGTTCAACATACATGGATTGACAAAATAATGGCTGTAAATTATTCTCATTATTACGACTGTATGTGCTTCATATGTACGTTTAAAGTCTTTCACATTGTTAAAGTACATGCGTAACATGAATCTGTGAGATGGGCCATGCCGTAAGGTGTAGAGATTTAGTTTCAATAAACCCCCCAACAATAAATCTGTGTAATCTTTATATTTACTTCAGAGCTTGCTTAGTCCATTGCTTTTTGCGTTGTTTGCTCGGAGTCAACTTGGCGCAATGGCTCAAACCAAATCGTATCCAATCATTCTGCCACGGGTAAAAGCTAAACATTGAATAACTCCGAAGAGAGAGAGAGATATTCGGAGCCTTGAGCTTTCAGATTGCCCCCCACCCTCACCCAATGCTGTTTTACTATGCTACCGTGCCAACGAACAGACCCGTAAATTTGAAAAGTCAAGCTTAAACTAATTACCTTTGCTTCACGTGCATTCACTACACCCACGCTTCCACAATTCGGCACGGTAACACGAGCTAGTGAAGTACCATTTCCTGTTGGAAAAAAAAGGCTGATTGAAGCAATAATTGGATCGGTGGTACATGACTGAGAGCGTCGTGCCATCAACCCATAGATCTGAGTTCGAAGCCTGGTCACCCCTAACATCAGTGGCGAGTGTGTATTTTTGTTGGACTTCTTTCGCGCCGTACGTAGCCAACCATGCTAATCAGAGTGATGTCAGAACCAGTCCTGGTAACCCTTTCCCCTTCACCATCCCGCATTGACCAGCATGGCGAAGTATGGTCAAACAACTCTCATTACTGACAGTGCAAAGAGGCTGTAGAGTGCTGAAAACTATTTGATATTACTTGAGGTAATAGTTTGAAGGCGGTATCCGTGAGCAATTCACAGGCACACACTGGCCTATGGATTCTATGCGTAATTTTGGAAATTTGACATCACTAAGTAGAATGGACAGTGTAATGTTCTTCCTTAATAAAAGATAGAGAGAACATTATGGTAAGCACACCGACCACAGTGTGGCAGTTGGAATGAACCGTTGCATTGTAGAGCTTCAGTGGTTTTGTATTCTCTAAGCACGCACAGCGTGGTTTACTGTGATGACAATTTTTTTGGAGGGGGGGGGGTGAAATCGGTTTCACAACTGAACTTCATGAAAACCACAAATATGTACATGTGACCTTTAAGTCGAGTCAATTAAAGTGAGTCTGCATAAGTTTAATCTTGTTCTCAAAATGACTTTGATGGCATTGTAATTGCTGTCTTACCGACACTTATTCCGTATATTGTTTGTGAATACATTTTCAGGCTTTTGTAATTCTACAACGGGATGAAGGTCTTCTTCCTACCCTTTGTGTCAGTGGACTCTGTGTGAATCGGTGAAGGTGAGGAGACTCCAAGGAAGAGTTCCGGAGTCACTTGTCACTGACGTTAGCAACAGCTGGGGATCAAACTCAGGTTGTTGGGTTCAGAGAACAGTGCACTAATCACAGTGAGACCAAACCACTCCACTGTTAAATAGTAAAAGCAATGTTCTTAGCCCATAATAAAGGCAATTAATGTTGCCATGATTCATACATTTGGCTGTGCATGCTTTAACTCCAACGATCAATCACTATATATCAACAACTTTCTTAAGTTAGGAAAAGGAGGCGTGACTTTTGCAATGTTTAAAAGCACAACCGTAAGCTACAAGAAGGAATTAATTGAGCTCCCCCAAAGAATTTCAACGTCCACGTGTCCGACTAATATTCGATTTTAATACAATTGTACTTGGGAAATTTAACCCAGAGGAAATGTATGCGATTTTAATACAATTGGACTTGGGAAATTTAACCCAGAGGAAATGTATGCGTGTTCCGTTTTTCACAAAAACAAACTTACGAAGCAATTCTATAACGCATTTTTTCGTCATCTGAAACTGGTAACTATTCGTTGGATTCCCCTTGTTCTCTTATTTGAGTCATTCAATCCACTATGCCAAGGAGATTGCTGTAAACCTTCTGGCTTCAGCTATATTGAGCCACCTTGTCTACACATGTTCAATAAATAAACAATTAAATGTGCACCAGACCCATTCTTCTTCCATTCTGGATCAGTTGTAGCTGATAAATTGTGGTAAATGATAATACTAATAAATTATGGCTTTCCAGTTGCATTCAACGAGAAACAAGGTGACAGAGAGAAAACAAAACCTTGCAAGTTTACTTCATGAGCCGGAGATTTATAATTTTCAGTGAAATTGCAATTGCTGTTGTTTATATTGATTGTCAGTACAGAGACTAGCCATTTATCACAGTCAATTCTGATAAAGAATGCTAATTGCTTGCTGCTGGATCCTGCTAAGTAATACATTGCTTTCTTGAAGCCAAAACATAATCAGCCCTGTGACAGATGTGGGCGTAGTTTCATAATGTAGGAATAATAATATTGTGTTATCATTGTTATAGAATAGGTATATTACAACACTCTGAACCACCCACACACTCACACTCACTCCCCAGTCACTAACCGACCAATTCACTAACCCACTCACTCACAAACCCACTTCATCCACCCACTCACTCACCACACTGCAGGTCACAACACCACTTTTAACCACACTCACACACAACTAATGACTCACCAACAACAACAGCTGCCATTTGCCACGAAGTGGCGGTGACGTCACCACGGCACTTGTGCCAGGCCAGGTTCACTCGGATGCCACGTGAAGTGTCGAAGGCTTGCCGACTGGAGGTCACGGTACAAACCCAGATGCCATGGGTGGACTGACAGAGCTGACTGGCAGGTGCACCAGCTGTGCCCCCTACTGTGCCAACGTGCTGCATTTTAACTGCCCGGTGCTCAGCTCGTTGTTGTGAGTGTCGCTCCTCTGCCCTCCGTTGATGTTGGAGGGTGACTGTCTCCATCTGCCCGGTAGCATCCTTAACGAGCCTCCTCCGTAGAGGCAACACTTGACACTGCTAGAACCAGTCTTCGACAATACCCCTCAGGTTCGCATCCTCCTGTATTGTTTTAGTCCACACCTACAATTAGACCAGAGGACGCCTTTTGACGTCCTCTGGTCTAACACCGTTTGAGACTAGACTCTCAAGAAAGCTGTCTCTGGTGTGGACCAATCAGTTTCAAAGACAATGCATATACTGTCAGAACATGTTTTTTGTTTGTATTTTCACCATAAGTATCCGTGGTTAATGTAGACATGATTCCTTGCAAAAGGTTTCAGTTTGGTGTTTTAACATCTTCACACAAACTGTTTTGTTGCCAGAAAAAAGTGGAAAACCCTATTCTTATAAGTTTAATATACATACAGTCCATCTCTTTTCCAGCCCATGTTGCCTGAACATGCTGTGGCTGGGCATGTGGGCTACATGACCCATGCCAAAGCTGCATTGCTCACTGAATTTGTTCTGATCTGGACCCACTTACACACTCAGTCACCCACTCAACCCAATCCCTCACTCATCCACCCATTCACCCACCGCACTGCTGGTCACAACACTTATGTCTCTGCTTCTTTCATAATACTGCTATATTTTGTAATTCACTCTCAACGTCTCTTTCCTCAATGTTTTTTTCTAAACTTGCCTAATAGCAACAAATTGTGTTCACTCTTATTTACTACACCATCAGTAGTGCCGTTTGTTGGTGTCTCTATGGACTCGAATTTTGGCTCTGTGATCAGCAACTGTGATAAAAAAAAGCATGTATGCCAAAATTTGCGTATGGATGTATGTCGAACTTCTTTCACACCATACATAGGTAACCGTGATAATTGCAGTTCATGGATAATTGCAAAGGTTTCACATCAGGAGGCTTTATATGACACAACTGGCAATGTGACTTACACACTAGAGTACTGCACACAAAAAACTGCACATCTGTCTACACAATCTCACACTCATGGGTTGTGACGCTACCTCTCATTGTTTACAATCTCCGCAATTAGCAGCAATGCCTCACTAGTCACACTACAGGCGAGTAATATTACCTAGCTACCACTAATTCTGAAACTTGTATGAATGTATGTTGAAGTGCTTTTTCCCCATACGTAGCCAACTGTGCTAACCAGAGGCGCAGGGGAAGGACAACAAACTAACCACAAAAAGCAATTCTTAAGAAACAAGAAATTATATGTAAATGTTTATTTCAAAGTGCATAGCTCCAGCAGCTTCCTAATATCGGAAGGAAGAGCGTTCCAGACGGCCGCAGAAGGGCATCTGTAAGCGCGCGATGCAGTGAGCGTGGTTGTCCGATGGTTAGCCAAAAGCCAAAGCCTCTACGAGACAACTCTGGTATGCATGTCCAGTGTGCTAACCATAACACCAACAACATCAGTAATCTTGTATACCTACGCAAAATAAAGAATCGAAAATGAAGCAGCTATCCTTACAACGCAATACCTAATACGATATGCAAGTGCAGTATTTGTTTTGTACCTGCCCCCCCCCGCTGCCTCACCGCAACATGATTCCCCCTCGCCCACATTAACATTGAACGCAAGATGTCCACATCGTCCGTTGGTAATGCCACGGAGCGAGCCGGCTCAACGTGGCAGGAATCGAATGATCCGTTCTGTTAACACCGCCGTCGTGAAACCAGGGGCGCAGCGCCGCGCGGGTCGATCGCTCACGCTGACGCTTCTCTGCAGGCCAAGTCCGGCTTAACCAGGCTGCC
This sequence comes from Petromyzon marinus, assembly GCF_048934315.1. Classification (NCBI taxonomy): domain Eukaryota; kingdom Metazoa; phylum Chordata; class Hyperoartia; order Petromyzontiformes; family Petromyzontidae; genus Petromyzon; species Petromyzon marinus. The sequence continues at coordinate 10,731,970 of NC_133678.1, read as the reverse complement.
GCTCTTGTCGCGTCGTCACCATGTACAAGAATAAATGGATTTCCAATGCTCAGCCTTAGGGAGAGTTTTTTTTTTGCTTGCCTCGAAGGCTGCGGCTGAATTACTTTAAGAAGAAATTGCATTTTGATCACTTGTGTTACATGCTGAACACCCATCTGGGATGCTTGCTGCAAGCTTTATGATTTCAAAATAATTTTAACCAAATGGATTTTTTCTTCATTTTCTTATTTATATTTAATAAGTTGCTATGCATATCTGAAAGGTTTTAAGAACGACTCTCTGACAAAAAAGTGAACGCTATTGCTATCTAGAAAAATCCTGGATTTATACCGGAACGTGTGTAAAAATACATGTCGAATGTCATTTAGTATCACCTCGAAGTGACTCAATATCAGTTGTGTAGGTGTAAACATAACCATAGCGCACATGCAGTACCAGAAGGCATGTGTTTCTAAATGCAATAGTGCAGAACAATTTGCAATGTTTAAGTGTCACAACGACATTATTTTCACGTGAATGTGAACTGCTTTTTTTAAAGTGGATCCAATTGATCACCCTTTAATCAAAATTTAGGCCACCCCTTAATAATGTTTTTGTTCAAAGCTGTTTATTTGTTATGCAACACCTTGATTGGCGATGCCAGTTTTATGTGCAGCCAATGTGCCAGGATATTTATGGAGCATTTGCTACACCCAAGCAAAACATTAACAAACCGCTTCTAAAAACGTCTCAAGTCCATTAGACATAATTGAGGCACAAGGGGCCCTGTGCTTGTTGTGTTGTTGCATTTCTGTAACATTATTAAACTCCAAAATAAACATCACCGTACATTGTGGTAAACAATACTTTATTACGGTATTCATCACTTTAAATTGTGTTTTTTTAAATCACGGGATTAACAAAAGCACAAAACACACTATTTTAGCAAACTAATGTAAATTTAAAGAATTGTGGATGGTATTAGTCCTTCAACATGATACAATGTGTTTTTTGTGTAGTTTATATAAGTAACACTATTACAATTCAGTCCATGAAATATACCAATGCAAAACATCTTCATCCTTTTTGATCGCCCACGAAAGAACATTTTGTTCACACCACATTTGGACTGGAAATTGGGCATGCAGTGAAATTAGGTATCAAACTGGCAGCTTGCAATTGTAAGGTTGGCGAGTTCAAATCCTGGCTAGGAATTGACTCAGCTCACCATCTTCATCCCTAAGAGGTCGATAAAATCTCTACCACTTTGTAGGGGAATTCAACAGTGGTTGTCCGATGAATATACCTGGCCCCACCATTTCCACAGCGGGCTCAATGTTGTATACATGAGGCGGGCACCATTTCTATGATCACTTGTATGCATGTGTAATGACATGATGACACCTGCTGGCTGGAAAAGGGAAGCACGGGTACGGGCACTGCTAAGACAACATCCGATCTGAAAAGGAGAGGTATCTGGGGCAAAGGTAATAAGCGGGGTTAGCCGAGATGCTCCGAGAACCTGCTCAAAGGTTCCACGATAGGGCGTGGCCAGAGGCGGAGCCTAGCCGCGCCTGGGGAGATATAAGCGTGGGCGGACCGGTGCTCGGGGTTCGTGTGTGGAGTCTTGGGTCTGGACAGTGTCGCTGCTTGCCGTCATCTCTCTCCGTCGTCCGGCCACGTGGAAGATCTCCTGCGGGCTTCCATCACCATCCTCGTCATGCCACCAGCCAGTGGCGTAGCTGAGTGTGGACGGTGGAACCACGCCGAGTGATCGGCCGTGTGTGCGTAGCCAGTAGAGACGCTAATATCTAAGTGTTGTACTCAGAGTGAGAAAGATAAGGTTGGCCTGTGTTGTGTCTGTGTAAGAATAAAATAAGTACCCTCTACACGACGTGTCGTGGAAGTCGCTCATTACACATGCATGTTGAACGTCTTTCGCACCATATATAGCCCACCGTGCTAATGGGAGGTACGGGGGAAGGAAAACAAACTAAACAGAAAACAAACTAAACAGAAAAGCAGTTAGTTTGTTGTCCTTCCTGCACACCTCTATTCGAGCAAAAAACCACGTTGGTCCCCTTAATAGCATTGTGGTGCAGTCAAAACGTCTGTATTCTGTGTATTTATGCTGTATACAAACTTAACGTATTTTGTGTGGTGCCGCCACAGTGGAGCCGCTCTGTCGGGGCCGTGCCCACCGCCGTGACGCCACCACCGGGGAGCGACGACGCCGACGCTGCGCGCCCCCGTGCCGCCCCCCACATGAATGCACGCATACCTCACATAGGGCCCGAGGGGAAGTCACCTGGCCGACAGGTATTCGTCCAGAATCCCCTAATGGGATCAAGCTGCATGGTTTCCTACGGCCAGGGAATTGGGCGACCTACCCCTGAGGCTGACGTGCACCGCGGCGCCGTGACCTTGGATTGTAATGGCATGGTCACGGCAGGGGCTGTTGAGCCACCGCGGATGGAGGCGCGCACATGCAACACGGGTCAGTGGGCTGTTAGCGGGAAGAGCAGAAAGTGGACGTCGAGGGGACCACTCTGGTGACGTCACCAGAGTTAGGATCCGACTATCAAAAGAGCGGGAAAATCCCGGTAGCGGGAAGAGCAGAAAGCAGACGTCGAGGAGACCACTGCGGTGACATCACCAGAGCTGGGATCCGACTATCAAAAGGGCGGGAAAATCCAGGCCCCTGATTGGATGGGAGGCCAAGGGGGCGAAACAGCGGAACGCATTTGTTATGGGTAGGATAAAAGGAGGGGGATTCAGGCAGTAAAGACTAGAGTCCTTCAAGGCATCGAGATCAGCGGGGTGTTGGAGCCAGCCGTTCGAGTCGTACGTGTGACGAGGTTCAACGCAGCCAGGCCCAATTCTCCACGGAGACGACGCACAGCATTGCCCTTCCACAGCTTCCGGCGCATCAGATTGGGAGTAAGCGTAAGGGAGAGGTGAGTTTGGGCTAATTAATCAGAGGGTAGAAAGTGGAGCGACAGGCAGGATAAATTGAGTCCAGGATCCCCGAGGGATAAGCTAGTGTCTGCTGACCCACATAAACACGCGTAGTTTAGCGGGTTATTCGCGGGAAATAAAATCGCCAGTAGAGGATAAACTGTGTCGTGTGGTCTTTGTGAGGGTTAAGAGGAGGGTGGAGTGCCTTGTGTTCGCGTGCATGTGCATGTGCGGCTGTTTACAGCGAAGAGGAGAGTGTAGCGTCTGGTGTTCGCGTACACGCGTGGCTGTTTAAACGGCCTTTAAATTGGGGCGGAGTGACTCCCTCCAATCAGCGGCGCGTGCACGGTGGACGCCCCCTGACTTCTGACCCCCGACCTCGAGTCCCGTGCGTGGGCGCTCGGTGCGGCCGCGGAGTCACGCGTCTGCGCGCTGTACCCTTTTGTTTACGCACGAGACGGGGTTTTACTTCGCGGGCGCGCTCACCACAGCACGTCCGCCACTGAGCCCGCGTAGCGCGTCGTAAGCGTAAAACGGTCGGTCCCACCAATTGAATCATGAATACGCGGGCAGCAACAAAGTCGGGGGTACAGGGGAGTGAGGAATTGGGGGGCGGTAGCCCAAACCCGACAGAGCAGTCGGGAAGCAGTAGCACGATCGTAACGGAGGAGACGGGGGACAGCGGCCCCAACAGTTGCTATTAAGCTTTGAGAGCATGTTATTTGAGAAGCGTTGTATTTATGAATTATGTTGGTGTACAAGTAATTGGTCTTAAGCATTATTAGCTTTTAAAATTGCATTAATGTGCTTTTTTACTGATGCTGTCTTATGCATGTGTTTTGTGACTTAATTTGAAAGATGTTTGTTATATTGTATAGCACTTTGAAACCTCTTTGCGGACTGTTGCACTTCATACATTTTTAAAGTGAATATAATACATATAACCTTTGGATAAGTGTTAATTTTCACTTTCGTTGAGTATCCAGTCCTCAAAAATGTTGATTGGTCACCATTCATATGAATTTAAAATAATTTTACAAAATATAATACAAATAATGTACGGTGATAGGAGAATCGTTTTTATTTAATATACTGTACTTCACCATACTGTTCAGTGTGGGTTTGGGGAATTGGGGACAAGGGTGGAGGTGCCATGGACTGGATTGGATTTTACTCACTACTTACTTGCCAGTTTCATAGTCACGTGAACCACACACTAGAGTACTGCCGCTGCAAGGATTCCTCCAGTCATCCTTGCAGTGGCTTTTGGCGAGCCATCGAACAAAGACGGTGCTTCCACGGCCGCTTGGAATGCTCTTCCTTCCGATATTAGGAAGCCACTGAATCGATGCAATTTCAAATCTAAATTGACAAATCATTTCTTTAGAACTGCTTTTTGTGTTGAGTTTGTTGTCCTTCTCCCCACACCACCGATTGGCAAGGTTGGCTATGTACGATGCGAAAGAAGTTCAAGTATGTAGTGCAGTGCGCCAACCAATGCACCACTACTCCTGGAAATATTTGTAGGTACATATAAACGTGAGTTTGTGCACTCACACGCACACCACACACACAAAGACAAAGACACACCTACACATGCTCATGTAACAACAAAAAAACCCACACTTCTAGAGTCCACTGGGTTTTCAATGTCACGAGACCCGTAAAGTGTTCATAAATTTCAATGAATGTGTTATTGATGCAAATGCCCATGGCAATGCATTACCGAGTTAGCCATTTGTGTGAGCAAATGCATTTGTTGTGGAAACACGAGGGCACTTCGCAACTAAGGCAGACAGCCTTGCAGCACGAGACCAGTGAACCACCCCCATAGCCAGTGGCCTCAACGACTTAAAATGTCAGCAACCCAGCCAATTTGCGCTGCGGGTGGCATTCGTGCTTACATGTGGCCCTGCAGTCCTGCGCCATGTACAACCCAATACTGGGAGGTGCCAACCCCATCGTCAGTGCTACCATTTTCACCAATAAAGAACGTTGTTTTCCATTTAACATAGGAAGCGCGGTACTTACATAGGGGCCAGGTCTGCGCATGAAATGTAATCAATGACAGGGCGACATTTCACAGATTTTTACAAAGTTACAGTAAATGTGTGTTCTGTAGAACTTACATCACCGAACCAAAGAGGAAACAATACTCTTATATAAGCACGCAACTTTGTCTATCTGTGATGAACGCTGCACTTTGCGTCGTTTTCATGCAGGGGTCACTGCAAACCTACACGTGACCCCTGCATGAACGACAGAGGCGCAGGGACAGACGTTCGATTCCGTTGGAATCGATCTGCAGACGGCGGTCTTCTCGCACGGCCAGCAGCTCTATGTCGACTTATCTCGATCCCGCAATCCCAAACAGGTGAAAGTCCGCATCGAACCGAACCCCCCAAGCAAGGCCATCCACTTAACGACGAGAGAAAATTCACACGAAATGTCGTTTTCAATGAAGACTTCCAGATGTAAAATGATATAAGCTGTAATGAAGAAGTAAAATTATCTAATTCAAAACATACAATTCAAAGATGTTTCATTTTAAAACTTCCAAACGGAGCATCGGGTGCTTGCGTGAATGCTTCGTTCGTGTGTAATTGTTTTGGTGACTTTCCTGGCCGAAGGCCATAAATGGTTGTTAGGGGTGCCGCAGGTGCCCCCGACAACCCCTAGTATATAATAGGTGACGTTTAAAAAAATTACACTTCTTCGCAGCAGAGATGTAAACACATTTTATAACGTTAAGAAGACCATTGCTTGAAACGTCGCCTGTTACATATTTTACCCGAGTCTTTTTGCTTTGTGTGCATCAGTGCAATTGCAGTATCGTCCATTGTTTGTTTTTTCTCTCTGTGTTCGAATGAGAGTCACTGAAAAAGTTTAAATCATGCTCTCAAATGTCGCACGTTAATAATCTCAGTCAATGACTGAATAAGACAATCATCATGTTAAATTTGTTTTTTTTCAATGGAACTGGAAAAAAATGCCAGCTTTCAGAGTGTACAAGGTCTAGCTTAATTGTGACGTCATTAACATCTAACCTATGAAAGTCATTTGTTTGTCTGCCTGTCTGTCCGTCCGTCTGTCTACGCACGCGCGCTTGCGAGGACATTGGCTCTCAAACTGTGGGGTTTACGTAAAAAATAAATTTGCCAGGCAGCATGCCGTAAGTCCCGTGGTGGGCAAGGGCTATGCCGTTTTCCTGTCACTCACCTGCAAAATAGTTAAAATAGAGTTTTTTGGGAATGTTAATTTATTTATTTTTACCCCCGCCCGGCCCAGGACAAAGCACGCGATTGCGCACGTGCGAAACACTGACAGGAGCTGCCCCTAGCAAACGCACACACGATCGCTAAACATTTTTTTATTCGCGTTAACAATGCTGAACAAAAATATACACACAACGCTGAGGTTCATTCTTCACAGTCTTATGTCCTCCTCCCCCCCTCCACCCCAATGCGTGCAGTTACTGATAGAAAGTCCGTAGATATTAATATTATAGCGTTTACATAACATTATTGCAGTGCAGGTGGCGAGAGCGGCCCAGCCCCCAGCCTGGCAATGTGTCACCTCCTCCGGCTGGGCAAACTAGGCGAGGCCGTGGGCTCTGCACGGGACTAGGCCTCACCACGGCGATGTAAAGTACTATTTTAGTTAATCTTTCGCTAAGGTTCAGTGTTTACTATTATGAAACAAATAAGTTGGCAAATATTATAATGTTTGTGTGCAGAAAACGAATATTTCATCATGTTGCTAATTATTTCCTTTTTTAGCTGTGTTTTTATGACGCTGTGACGGCGTACTGCCAGTCTGTGCTGTGGCCTGCTGATTGATTAACGTCAGTGCACTGCCAACTCTATTATCTACACTGCTAATTTTGCTTTTGGCCATTATGAGTGTATGCCAGTCTATAATCTGTTGCCTGCTTCTTTACTTTACTCAGTGTACTGCCAGCCTTTCATGTCCACTGTATCCTGCTTTTTCAGCTGCTGACCGTATTGCCAACTTTTTACGTCATTGAGTCGGCATACTGGCAGTCTATAATCTAGACTGTAGCCTGCTTACTCTTAGCTCTTTCGGTAAAGTCACGTTGAAGGGAAACAATGAAATAATAAAATATATATAAAACAATAAAAATTCTCACGACGTTTCGACCATAACACAAACGGTCGTCATCAGGTGTGTCGGTTTGCAGTAATTAAAAAAAAAGATCTCCAAAATCTTGAATAAACACAAGATCCAGGTCCGTTTCAACACATTACATAAAATCCGTGATCTGGTTCCGTCTGTAAAATATGTGATTTCGGACATACAGTACCCTGGTGTCTACAAACTAAGTTGCCTCTGTGGTAGTAATTACATTGGAGAAACCAAACGCCATGTCTCGGACCGCATTCGTAAACACAAAGCAGACCTTAAACACGGTAGGACCAACACCTCGGCCGTGGCAGATCATTGTTATAATTCAGTAGGCTCACATGACATTGACTTTTCCAAGACAGAGGTTCTTTGTAAGCCATCTGACTACCATGAGAGATTCGTTCATGAAGCTATCCACATATACAAGCACAGAGACAATTTCAACCGAGAAGATGGATTCTGGCTTAGCAATCATTGGAAAGATTTGATAAACCATTTCAGATCTTAATTGATTGTTCACGCTTACAGTGGCTTTCAGACAGCATACATTAATTTTCGTCTCCCCCCTCCTCTTTTCAGAACATAGATGGACTAGTCCTTCTAAATAAACTGCCAAATCGCTGCGTGTGGCGCTGACGTTTTTTTACAAATAAATAAATACACCGTTTAAAAATAAATAAATGTATGCAAACCGACACACCTGATGCCGACCGTTTGTGTTATGGTCGAAACGTCGTGAGAATTTTTATTGTTTTATATATATTTTATTATTTTATTGTTTCCCTTCAACGTGACTTTACCGAAAGAGCTAAGAATATGAATTACTGCAGTCACGAAAGCTTTAAATAAAAAATGTAGCCTGCTTCTCAACTTACCTGTGCATACTGCTACTATTTAATGTACACTTATTTCAGCTTATTTCTTCAATGCATTTCTATTGTTTCGATTGCTCACATCACGCTATTTACTGATACGTAGTACTGCGATGCTGATTAATATATTATACTGCTAAATACGTTGGACTTTCTTAGCTACAGCCCATTGCATTTCGTCTATCGTTTTGTTACATTCGTGGGAACATCACCCATTAAAATTTTGCCATACCGCACCTTTACTTTCCACCAAAGCGGGGAGCATGCAGGGAGGTTCAATGCCCCAAATATTGTTGACCTTGCTTTCTTACGGTAGGTGAGGAACAATGTGAGAGAGACATTGTTCTTCCATACCAAGAAAACACCATCACACGATTTTATGACACTAACAGAGCATACAATGCCCTACAATAGCACATTTTCCTGTCGCAAGGCCAAGTTGGGTACCACGTCAAGATTCCTCCAATAACAAAGCTGCAGGACAAAGACATCCTCACAAAACTGTTTCCTCTAAAAAAAACGTATATTCCTCCGTGATCATGGACAGAGGAGGAAACCACGTATTATGGTGCGCCAACCTCTTTCACCAGTATGTTGTCGATGAGTATGCCAACATTGAGAGTGAGTGCCTTCTTTACATTCAATTGAATCAAAACCGCCTGCGTGTGAACAGTATGCTCATCTCTGGGACGCCATCAATGCCTAAGGAGATGCAAACGGTCACAATGTGGGGTGATTAGTTATTTTGCCTTCATCCTTCACAGCTTCACCAAGATGCATGCATGAGAAGACTCAGGTTGCCATGACGTACATCAGCCAAATGCCACGCCACATCACTTCATCACCTTCACTTACTCTTTGGTTCTTTCGGTAAAGTCACGTAGGTTGAAAAAGAAAATAAAACATAAAATAATATATACTCTTTGGTTTTATTCGGTAAAGTCACGTAGGTAAAAAAAAACATTAAAACACGACGTTTCGGCCACAACACAAGTGGCCTTCTTCAGGTGACGGAACAGAACTGTCGGGACGACAGCACTTCAATAAACGCTGCTAAGATTCGCAGCGTCTTTTAAGCTCGGTGGGAGGAGCAGAGCGCCTTGACAAAGGAGTTTACATATCAAACAGGATAATTTAGCATTGAAATAGCTGTGTTAAAGTGTTGAACCAGCATGGTGTTAAAGTCAGAAATTAGCATGTAACTGGGGGATTAGCATGCTTTTGTTGTGTAGAGGGTGCGGGGGATGGGTCACTGTGTGTGTGCAATAAAAACGAAAAAATTGAAAAATTAAAGATCGGCAAGAATGTGATGAAACGGTGGGAGTAGAAAACAGGGGAAATAGAAAATCTTAAATGCAGGTTAAGGGGGGGGGGGGTGGAGGAGCCATGTAGGGGACCTTGGTGGGGTGTGGGGCTGAGTTAATCCGTCTTTTGTTGTGTAGAGGGTGATGGGTCACTGTGTGTGTGCAATAGAAACAGAAAATAGAAAAATTAAAGATCGGCAAGAATGTGCTGTAAGGGGGGAGTAGCAAAAAAGGGTTTAATAGAAAGTTCGGAAGGAATGTGATTGGTATACCATTACTTGAAATTTAGCATTGAAATAGCGGTGTTAAAGTGTTGAACCAGCAGGGTGTTAAAGTCAGAAAACTAGCATGTAACTGGGGGATTAGCATGCTTTTGTTGTGTAGAGGGTGCGGGGGATGGGTCACTGTGTGTGTGCAATAGAAACGAAAAAATTGAAAAATTAAAGATCGGCAAGAATGTGCTGTAACGGGGGGAGTAGAAAACAGGGGAAATAGAAATTTCGGAAGGAATATGATTGGTATACCACTACTCGAATGGCTGTTAGAAATTAGTTGACGTTTGGTATGATTTAAAACGTCTTTCCAATGGTTGCTTAATTTGAAACCATCCTCTCGGTTGAAGTTATGCCTGTGTTTGTATGTCTGAATGGCTTCATGGACAAATCTCTGGTGATAACCTGTAGGTTTACAGAGAACCTTGGTATCGGAGAAGCTATTTATGTGGCGGAGATCCAGGTTTATCTTTATCCAAACGAAAAGCCACCAGACAGACATGACATCTTAGCGAGGGTCTTAAAACTCAAAGTTGATGACCTCATAATGCTTATTACGACCAACGAAGGCAGCGTCTTTGGATAGACAAGCAGTAATTTGCACACCATTGGGTGGCAAAAACGTCTTCCCCATGCTCACATTTCGCTATGGATGAGGGAAACAATTCATGCAAGTCACATTGACACATTTATCAGTGCTGAGCTACCTCATCCCCATCAAGACCCTGCCCTTTTTCTATGTGGTCTGCAAGCTAATACTCCATGGCCCATGTGGCCAGTTCTATCCAAATGCGCCATGTATGCAAGACCACAGGTGTACCAAGAGGTATTCACGGAACTACAGTACTTGAAAGACACTCAGTCGGCCCATGATGGCTATCCTCTATACCGTCACAGAAATACTGAGCATGGTGTATTTCAAACAACACCTGCCACTAACTCGCTAATTAAGGTTCACAACCGGTGGATCGTTCCCGACTGCCCTCTTCTGTGCAAGATCTTCCAGGCCCACTATATTGTTAAATTCTGCTATTCTAAAAAAAGCCATCAAATATGTTTGCCAATACATCAACAAAGGCTCTGACATGGTTGTCTTTGCCTTACAAAACAGAGGGGCAAAGTCATGGGCGGAGCCAGGGGGTGACAGGGGTGACATTCTGCGTATAAGTGTACAACACTTGGTCTGGCGGACTCCGTGCAACTGCATTGTCAGAGCGTGTCGCCAACCGATGGCGTCTAGTTCAACAGCCTGACTCTCTAATCATTCTTGAAATTAACATTTGTTGAATGTCACCCCGGCCTGAAATCCTGGCTCCACCCCTGCGCAAAGTGTGCATGAGCTTTGCTTTTTTTTCCAAGGAACATACATCAGCAACAATGAGGCCATTTGCTGAATTCTTGGCCTCCCCATCCATGACCGTTCCCCCCCAGTCGTCCATTTGGCACTTCACCTCCAAAATGTCGACGCATCTATATCACCAAAGGAAATGCCCAACAACAGGCCCTGGCTCCACAACATACCACCCTCATGGCGTTCTTTGTTTTGTGCCTAAATGACCCATTTGCTTCCGACCTGCTGTACCATTAAGTTCCCTCCTACTATACATGGACTGCTCAAAAAATGGAAGCGACGTACTGCTGACAGTGAATCTGATGTCTTAGGACGAGTCTACACAGTTCATCCCAACAATCATATGTGCTACTTTCTCCCAATGCTTCTCCATGTTCTTAGTTCTTTCAGTAAAGTCACGTTGAAGGGAAACAATAAAATAATAATATATATAAAACAATACAAATTCTGATTTAAAGCTTTCGTGACTGCAATGATTCATCTTCTTTGGTTCTTTCGGTAAAGTCACGTAGAATGAGAATAAAATAATAAATTGATAAAATGAGAATAAAATAATAAATTGATAAAATTTATTATTTTATTCTCATTCTACGTGACTTTACCGAAAGAACCAAAGAAGAAAGAATACAAATTCTCACGACGTTTCGACCATAACACAAACGGTCGTCATCAGGTGTGTCGGTTTGCATACATTTATTTTTAAACGGTGTATTTATTTATTTATAAAAACGTTAGCGCCACGCGCAGCGATTTGGCAGTTTATTTAGAAGGACTAGTCCATCTATGTTCTGAAAAGAGGAGGGGGGAGACGAATTTTTTTAATGTATGCTGTCTGAAAGCCACTGTAAGCATGAACAATCAATTAAGACGTGAAATGGTTTATCAAATCTTTCCAATGATTGCTAAGCCAGAATCCATCTTCTCGGTTGAAATTGTCTCTGTGCTTGTATATGTGGATAGCTTCATGAACGAATCTCTCATGGTAGCCAGATGGCTTACAAAGAACCTCTGTCTTGGAAAAGTCAATGTCATGTGAGCCTACTGAATTATAACAATGATCTGCCACGGCCGAGGTGTTGGTCCTACCGTGTTTAAGGCAGATCATTGTTATAATTCAGTAGGCTCACATGACATTGACTTTTACAAGACAGAGGTTCTTTGTAAGCCATCTGGCTACCATGAGAGATTTGTTCATGAGGCTATCCACATATACAAGCACAGAGACAATTTCAACCGAGAAGATGGATTCTGGCTTAGCAATCATTGGAAAGATTTGATAAACCATTTCAGGTCTTAATTGATTGTTCACGCTTACAGTGGCTTTCAGACAGCATACATTAAAAAAATTTCGTCTTCCCCCTCCTCTTTTCAGAACATAGATGGACTAGTCCTTCTAAATAAACTGCCAAATCTCTGCGCGTGGCGCTAACGTTTTTTTATAAATAAATAAATACACCGTTTAAAAATAAATAAATTTATGCAAACCGACACACCTGATGACGACCGTTTGTGTTATGGTCGAAACGTCGTGAGAATTTTTATTGTTTTATATATATTTTATTATTTTATTGTTTCCCTTCAACGTGACTTTACCGAAAGAACTAAGAATATGAATTACTGCAGTCACGAAAACTTTAAATCAAAACTTCTCCATGTTGTCAAAGGGCACAAATCTTTCCAAGACCTCGAAACAGTGGAAGGAGTTGTCTGTCAAACATACAGGGAAGCTTGCAATCTTCGTGCAATTCTGGCGCATGATCACCATCTTCAAAAAGCTATGACAGAAGCCTCTGTTGGTCAGTCCCCTTTCCAACTGACATTGCATGAGTGAGGACATCCTCCACGGAGCTCAATGAGAAAATACAAACCTCGACGTCAACTTTTCTGACGTCATCTTCAAACAGGGCCTCATCCTCCTTCAGGACAAACTGCACTCCATTGGTGGAAAATACCTCGCGTCTATGGGACTGCCAACGCCCTACAGGGACAACCTGCATGCCCTTGCTCAAGAGATCCTACGTTAAATATGCTATTATGCTTTACAGCTTCTTAAATTTATTTAACAAAATTTACCAAAGCTGATGGATGCACAAATAGAAGCCTACACGAAAATCTTGGAAGATATTGAGACTACAAATCGAGTCTTTTTTTCCTTGATGCACTTGCCCGTACTGGGAAGATCTTTGTTTTCAAACTGCTCCTCACCAAGGCTCGCCAGAGAGAGAATTGCTCTAGCTGTGGCATCATCGAGGATTGCTGTGTTAGTTGATGTGTGTGTATGTGAGTCCATGTGTGTGTGTTAGTCGATGTGTGTGCATGGTACCATGTGAGTGTAAGTCACTGTGTGTGTGTGGGGAGCGATAGTGTAGCGGTTAGCGCGCTGCGCTATGAACCTGGCGACCCGGGTTCGATTCCCGCTCACGGCCAACACCAGTGACGATTTTCTGAACCGGTCCCGGGCTTCCCCTAGGTCGACTCAGCCTCAAATGAGTACCTGGTGCGGTGTGTAAACATTGCCACTGGGGAGACAAAGGCGGTCGGGCGTGGTGCTGGCCACCCACCCCCTCGTGTACCGTTCCAGCCTTCATAGGTGCTCGCTAACAGCACTTGCCCCTACAGTCTGTTAAGGCTATATGGGGGATCTTTGTCTTTTTTTGTGTCTATGTGTGAGTCGATGTGTGTGTGTAGCTCCATGTGTGTGTGTCTGAAGTCGATGTCTGTCTGTGTGAGTCCATACTGTATATATGTGTGTGTGTGCATGTAAGTCAATGTGTTTCTATGTGTGTGGGTCGATGTCTGTGTGTAAGTCGATGTGTGTATCTGTATTTTTCGCCCGGGCAACGCCGGGCACTCACCGCTAGTTATTAAATAAAAGGGAGTGTGGGAAAGGTGCGTGTGAGAGAAAAAAATACTTGAAGGGATCTCTAACGTAGTTCTGTGAGTATATCTTTCCACGACTGCTGTAACACATTGGGTGGTACTACCCTGCGAGTTCTAAATGGGTAATTTCTCTAATGTCATGACACCAATAGTGCAATTTGAATAAGGAAGAGAAAAATTTTGCTATTGAAGGAGATGTTCTATATTTTCCATTTAAATACAGAAGAAACCTTTGAGGATGTTCCAAACGTAGCTTAAATTATTTTTCCAGGATATATAAGTTATTCTGAATATAAAATAGGTTTAATAATGAATTCATTAGTACGAGTAGTGTGTGTGTATTTTTTTGGCTTTACAAACATTCAAATTAAATATACACACTCACTTTTCTGTTATTATTACGACCAATACATGTTGACAGGTAGAGTAGAAGCATTTCACACTCGGATATATTGCCATATAGTGACTATTTAAAATTTGTTGATGCTGCCAAAATATATATATTGTTTTGCAAGGAATGTGTTGTTAGACATTTCAACATCTTCACTTTAAAATATGAAAAATTTACCAGCAGGAATTAATGAATGGTGGGTTGGATTTGCACAACTGAATTCCTATGAGAGAAAAATCCCAACAAATCTGGCACAGACTTTTTTAAAAATATTATATAATGTAACATTTTTTTAGTATTTAGAAATATGCTTTTACATTTGAAATGTAATTCTTCCCTGTAAAAATGTCCTCCAAATTCGGAATGACTGTCAAAATCACGGGTTGAATCAAAGGTGCATTTTTAAGAGGTAGCACTATTTAAATTTTTTCTACACATATACTGAGGGAAAACCATGTACAGTCACTTCAAGATTACTTGGCAATGCAGGTAACTATGGTTCTATTGGCAACAAGGCAAAGTAAGTGCTGTACTTGATTGAATCAACTTCATGATTTTGCTAAATACTGTCCTGGGGTTATTGCGATTGTGCTTTAGAGCTCTGATGTGTTTTCAAGTTGTACCACATATTGTGCAGCATGATATTCAATTCAGTTCCTAAAGAATCTCCCAGCTTGTATAGCGAAACGTCAGACATCATGCCGAACAGCATGCGGTACAAACCGAAAACATTGTAAAGCAACTTGACTGATTGATCACAAGGATGATGATGAGGATCACATGATGCTAGTTATGATAATGACATACTTGATTTAATGTTTAAATTATGGCAATATTTTGTAACTGCATTATAGGAACATTTTTAGCTGTTTCATGAAATAAACATTGTAAATCATTTTCTGTGAAAATGAGCTTAAAAATCTAACTTTTTGTAAAGAAAATCAGCGTAATGTACGCCAGTGCCTACCGTTTAATAACCTGTTTTATGCAAATATCCCAATCCTCCAGAATTAAATGATAATGACTGAATTGCAGATGGGAGTGTATTTAACTTTGGTGAAAACAGTGGCACGTGGTATAGCGCACTGTACTATGAACCAGTTGACTTTAGTTCATTTTATTTCAGTGTACGAATTAAATCTGAACCGGTCCCTATTACAGCCCACAATCACCACCCAACACTGACCAGCTTGGTGAAACAGTCAAAAAAGCCCTCACGACCCGCTATAGATTGGGGAGACCTTCGCTCAGCAGTGGACTGACATTGGGCTCTAGTTCTCTAAAAACACGGAATTATTTGAATACATCTTTTTTTTCACGAAGATACTCTTTACAGTTTATCAGTATATTCACATTACAGAAACTAATGTACGCATCAATTAGCTTCTATATTTTTATAAATGCGCAATGTATAACATGTATCTTTCAACCATTATATATTTTTGCAAGCGTTTGTGACTCTGTCACATATAGATAGAACCAATTGTGGGGAGCGTGGGTGTAGCGGTTCGCGTGCTACAAAGCCGGCGACCCGAGTTCGATTCCCGCTAATGGCCAACACCAGTGACGATTATTTACACCGGTCATGGGCCTCCCTTAGGTCGACTCAACCTCAAATTAGTACCTGGTGCGGTGTGCAAACATGGCCACAAGGAAGTCAAAGGCGAGAAGGTGAGGTGCTGGCCACCCACCCCCTCGTGTGCCGTGCCGGCCTCCATTGATGCTACTCGCCAACAGAACTTGCTCCCACAGTATGTTAAGGCTATATGGGGGATCTTTTCCTTTATTATAGATACAACCACAATGATACATTTGGATTTATAATATTTTATATATTTATATGGCATGTGCAATAAACGCACCTATGTATTTTGCTAACAGATAACGTTTAACTTGCCTTTACAATCAACATGAGAAAATGACAAATCATTGTAAATGCATGCACTTTGCAGAATGCGAGATGGCATGTTTAAAGTTTGCCCATGTATACTTATATACGCCGGATGCATTAATAAAATGTGCATATGCAGGCCTGTTTGAACTTATACAATTAATTTAAATGTCATATTGAAAAAAATGCAACAATTTTTAATTTCAGGAATTGAACAAGATTGGTAATAGCATTAAAATAATTCAAGTGTTATAATCACACGTGCGTAATGGCATATCTGCAATATGTTGCTTAGGAACAGCATATTTGAGCTCATTACATGTGCAAGACATTATATGTACCGATTATTATTCAGCACTTTGGTGTGTGGCTGCTCACTGGCATGTTGGAAAAGGTGAGAAGTGATTGAGCTCCACATGGAAGAGAAGTTTAAAATGTAATATTTTCAAAATGAGTTATTGTCCAATGCTCTCTTTCATCTTTTGGATTTTAACTCCACCAAATGTTTGTGCTGGATGTTTTTCATTTTAGAAGGAAATTCATGAGCTATAGAATTACTAGGAAAAAACAAAAACATCACACCACGTTGAGTACTGGCTTCTTAACTCAAAGCTTTAATGTTTGTCAGTGAATAGGGCCTGGTGCTAAAACGCCCTTACAAGGCAAATCATGGCATCACAGTGATGTAGTAAAACATTTCAACTTTAAGAACTTTTGAGCGATCATGATTGTATATATGCATACGTACATATAATGTTTCATATCACCGGTTAAAAGTTGTAGAAGGAGTAGCGACATTGCATTCAGAGGAAGTATAAAAAAAAGTTTTCTGAAAATCTGACACATGACATACCTTTGCTCTATGCTATTTTACACTCCGTCACTGCCTGAAGGGCAATTTAGCTGGATAGCTAACATAGATACAAAGATTAAAACAATCAAGGCGATAATATAAATATGACACACTCTGTTATATAAGAAATGTGGTGCGATGGAATTAAAATAATATCCAGGAGTTATAATAACTTCGGTAATATGAACTGAAAACAAGAGTCCAACATCTGTGATGCATGGGTTTTATAATTGTAACCTACCACAGTCAGTGATAGTAACACTATTGGTGGGTACTTGTGAATCACTGATTCCATTCAGTGGTGTGAATGCATTGGACATCAAGAGACGTGAATGCATTAGATCCCAAGTGCTCCTGATCTTTCCTCACCATCCCCACAGCACATCTCTAGGTTGCTCCTCATCCCACACTGCCAGCTCCCCACAAAGCCCACGACATCCACCAACACCCCACTGCCAAAGGCTTGTCATCCCCAATCAGCCACCCACACAGTCACATGCCCTGCAGGAACACATTTTTTCTTGAGATCTGGTACAATTTTTTTTTTATCTTGCCCTTCGGGATACTTTCCAGCTAAGTGTGTATATTTGAATCAGATATATTTCAACTTTGAGACTCGACTGCTCTTACTGAATTACTTATAATGGTTTGTGCATTCGTGGCAGTAATGAGACAGCATGAGACTTAAGCAGTTGAACGGCATGCCAAATAAAGCCCTATGCGGCTTTGATGTTACTCGGCATCAACTCCTAAGTCCACGTTTAGTTGCAAGCAAAAATCCTGATGCAAATTTAAACAGCATATTCCATCCAATAACCCTTTTCAAGCAATTTAAAGTTATTTGAGAAGCTAATTGTTTGCTAATGCCCTGCACATTTTCACCAATAGCCTGCCTGATATTTTTTTTGCCAAGAGGGCGTGTGTACGCACTCAGACTGATGGAGTACTTAATTCTCCATTACACTTGCATGCAGATTTCCCACATTAGAAAAGACTACTTCAACATATTTGCGATAACATTTCACAAGCCTTTGCAAACATAATCCAATGGTTATCAATGAAGCAAGCAAAACCAAACAGAAAAGTTGTTGCCCTTCAAGCAAGACCTCCAATATCATTGCATGGGTGGCACGGCATAAATAATAAACAATGTTGATTATGATGGCGAACATCTTATTTTTGCACACAGTTGTGGACAGTATACTCTGTATAAGTAAAACATTTAATTATAGTATAATACTAACATTGACAGGCAATTAATTGAAGGCGGGTAATATTGTATCTTTAATGATTAAATTATTGATTGCCTCTCGGAGCGCAGTATTT
Organism: Petromyzon marinus; assembly: GCF_048934315.1. Taxonomy (NCBI): domain Eukaryota; kingdom Metazoa; phylum Chordata; class Hyperoartia; order Petromyzontiformes; family Petromyzontidae; genus Petromyzon; species Petromyzon marinus. Next base: position 10,713,747 of record NC_133678.1, on the reverse strand, counting down.
TAGTAGTGCATTTCAAACGTGACCAGGGAAAGCACTGTTGACAAAGTCGACAAATGCCTCTGGAAGTTTACAATGTAACGCTACCAAGAATAAAAATACCATCGCGAGTACGCTTAGCCTGGGCCCATCGACATTTCATTGCCCCTGTCTTAGGCAATTTTCCCCAGCGTCCCTTTGACAATGCTTAGAGCAGAGCTCAGGCATATTTAGGAGCCCTCGAGCCAGCGGCATCATAAGATTTTTGAGGTGCCTTTGTGCCCTTTGCACAGAGTTCCGCTCTGCTCAAGATACCTTTGCTGAAGGCAACTGTCATCTCTGCCTTGGTAGACACAGTCTAATGGTGTCATAGGGGGGACTTCAAAATTTGGTAATGCATTGAAGGAGAAAACAGGTCCTTCTTGAATTTCTCGCCACATTCCATGGCACCTGAGGCTACTCAATTGTTCTCTCCTGCCAGCGGGCATTGCATATTGCTTAATGTGAGTAGGCAATGTCCGGTTCATAAATAATTCCCTTTGCTGCAATAACTGTGCTCTGTTGCATCAAGCCCTCATTTGGAATAAATATATTTTCGGGATAAATCTAAAATGTAAAATAACATTACAAGGTAATACTGTCATGCAATTTATTAAATGGCGACCCACATTTAACTTAATTAGGACAAGCAAACAAACCTTAACGCAAAACATATCCGACATATCGTTAATATAGTTATAACTATATACTATGTAGCCATATATGCATATATGTGCGAAGTAGATTATTAAATGTAAGGCTAGTGAGAGGTGGCAGTGGCTTAAGGAGGCCTTTATCCATCAGTGGATTGTCAATGGCTAATGATGATGATGGTCAAACACTGATAAAAGTTTAACAAACTTTCAAAATCACGAGGTGGAACTTTGTGTAAATAATAGTTTGTTGATATTCAAAGTGTAAAACTCGCATGAGTAAAACATCAGCATTTTAGTCAGACATTATCCATCAAGTGGGTTATAGGCTTTGCATACAAACTTAGTTTTACAACCAAATTTGCAGTCACACTGCAAAATGGGTTGAATGCCAATGTGCACATTGCATAACTCGGCCTACAAATGCACCACCAAAAAATATACAACAACCTTGCCAGATTCAGCACGCTCTGAGTAGTGTGATAAATAATTGCGCGTGCACGCACGGTAACAATACTGCGAACCTTCATCTAAGCTCTACATGAAACAGAGAGACGCCAGTGTTTTAACTTCGGTATTAATGCTACTCTGCAATTTACTTTGCATGACAGATTACACATTGAAGCCAGCACTGTGATGTATCTGCGAGCAGGGATACAATTCTTTGTCAATCCACTGCTCAATGAGTGCCTTCAGATGCCATACTTCGCCATGCTGGTTAGTACGGTTTGGTGAAGTTGGAGAGCAAAGATGTGGTGGCGTTGATTTTGCTGGACTGCCCTCGGCTGTACACCACATAACCCTGCAGCCTATAACACTTGTTGAGCATGGCGATCACCCATCCAAGCACTATCCAGTCTGAATTCTATTTAGCTTCTGAGAACTGACGAGATTGAGTGCATTCCAGGTGATCTGGCCAGAGTTTGGCATTCTGACTGATTTTGTCCCAGGCTGAAGTTATGAATATTATCACCTAAATGATGGGTCTACTCCAGAGACACCATTGGTAAACGACCCTTCTCTTTTCACACGGTGGATCACTCTCACGTCTAGACGTTTCTGCTGTTTTTGACACAATAGACCACTGCATCCTTCTTGAGTGTCCCAATAACGATGAGGGCGTCTCCAGCACACTTCTCGCCCGATTTTCCTCTTACCTCTAAACCCTTCTACACTTAGGACTGACTTCCTCTGATAAACTCCCTTGCTCTGGTGACTCACACTAATCAGCCCCCTGCTCTTGGTCTTCTACTGCATGGCAAAGATATCTCCAGTTTTAATGTTGGCGATTTTTGCTTTTCTGACAAGACCTAGCTCTACATTACCATTAACTCTAAGAACACATCCTCATGCCCACTCTCACACCCTGCCTTGGATTGATTATAACTTGTTCAGATAACTGTTCCCTAAACCTAACTACAATGCTCCTCATTGGCTAAATTCCACATTCAGTAAAGACTCCAGTTTGAGGGTGCACCTTCTACACTATGACATCACTTTTCCCACTCACCTAAACTCTGCAGGACCTCATACCGCCCATCTGCAGAGCATCTCCTCCCACTTCTGCCATTTACTTGTCCCAACTGTTTCAAAAGACCCTCATCCTTCATCGTATCCCGACTTGACTATGGCAATCTTATCCTCTACGGTTTTCCAAAATCTCTCATCTCCAAACTCCAGATGATCCATAATGCACAACAACACTTCTCATCCACAAACGTCAATGAGACCACTTCCCTCCAATACTCCAAGAACTCCATTGGCTCCCAATCCAGTTCCGGATCGATTTCAAAATTGTAGTTACCATCTTAAAGATCCTCTACGAATTCGCTTCTCTCTACCTCTTCCCTCTTATCTCACTGTGCACCTCTCCCAGCACGCTCCTCTTCAGCAATGGGGGCATCACGTTGGCAAGATGTTAACTACATCGCTTCATCGTGGGTTTCATTCCAACCCCTACGCCACTATATTTGGAGTTTGCATGTTCTCCCTGTGGTCACGTGGATTTATCTCCGAGTTCTCCAGTTTATCGCTCCACATTTAGAATTAACATGCGTTTTAGAGTATTTGTCTGATATAAATTTGCATGTGATTAAGTCACGGCATTGTGCTATAATTTGTGATAGCCAGGTCACTTCTGAAAAAGAGCTACATAGCTCAGTGGGCCTTACATGGAGAGTTTGGTTTTTAGTTTTAATTGAGTTCAATTGAACATTTCTGTCAAAACTCCGCCCCCCCCCCCCCCCCCCCCACAGTGAATAATCGCCCAGTGGGAGATCGCTCATCTCCTCTGCTACCGCACATATGCAACTTCCCCAGCTATTTATGCTGTCGACTTCCTGCGCTGTTCAAGTTTAGTCCCAAGATCTTCCTTTTTTTGCTCAAGACTGCCTGCATTATTATTTCTATAATATAAATATTCCAACTGTTTCTGGTCCTGCATATTGAGACTTCATTTTATATGCGTTACATATATACAAGTTGTACTACTTTCCTGCACCGATGTCATCCTGAATCACCGTGAAACCATTTGCTAGCCGTCAGCGTAGAAGACAGGTATCTTTTAAAACTCTCGAGCAAACTCAAAATAGCACAATTGCCATGCACACGCAAACTCAAAATCTGATGAGGTCCTCCAATTTACAAACAGTCGTTGTGATTCCATGGGGCTGCCACAATTTGACCGCTGTGCTTTTGGTACTAATGTTTTTCCGCTGCTTAGTTTGCTTTTAGTGCAATGTCATTAACGCACGGTTAGGCTAATGGCTTTCTTTCTGGCGCTATGGCCATAATGCGACACGCTGGTACGGGTTCAGAGGCAACGCACCGCCAGTGCCTCAAAAAGTGGGCTCTTAACTGTGGCAAGATCCCTGTAAATCTGAACTAGGGTTTCTGTGGACTTCAGATTAGAGTTGACCTTCTCTCCTTGTCCTCACAGAGGGCCTTTGTCCTGTGTGCATTGTACAGGCTGTGCATTTTTGATTAACCATTACCGTTGTAAGATTTTAGAAAGCAGAAAGAAGGTTAACACGTGAAAGGGTGGGCAGAGAGGAAGCGAGGAAGAGAGAAATATATTTTTTGCACAATGTATCAGAAAGTGCATCACTTTCGGTGCTTGTACTAGGCTCACCCACCCCTACTTAACATATTTGAAAAAAAGCGTATTAGCTCATAAGATTGTCAGAATGTTGATATTACAATATTAAATAGCATTATACGTTTTAAATATTTTGAAATGTACACGTTATGTATGTATGGATGATTAACTTCTTTTGCAATGTAAGTAGCCAACCGTGCCAATTACATTCTCAACAGTGCATGTTCAAATATTTGAAAAACTGGGACAAAAGCTAAGGATTGACCTGTGTGTAACTAAAACTGAATATATGAATCAGACTTTGGGGGTTAGTCAAATCTGCCAACCCAACAATAATACCTTGCAGCAGCCTCGCAATAATCTAATCCGGACACTTAAGAGATATGTACGAAGGTGTTCTCAACATGGTGTTTTAAAGTTGCCGTAAAAATGCGTCGAGCAAATGTTCATGGATAAAGGAGCAAAACAAAAACGTCATTTTTAATGTGTCACCAAAAACTTGCCCCAGGATACAATTTTAAATAGTGTTTTTATTATTATTATTAAAGTTTAATTGATCGTGACAAATGCTGACTTCTCTGCTGATGTGATATTTAAAATTTACGCTTTCTGGAGGTAGTAGAGTGGCCCCAGGCTTTGACCTCTCAGGGCTCTAACCTCTGAGCCACCACCACAGATAACCAAAGTTGGAATCTTGGCAGCAAGCTGTGATCATCCAGGTAATTATATATACAGATTAATATATTTTGCTGTTAATTTGGAAATATTTCAGCTTTGAGAATTAAAAGTATTAATCTTGCTGCAATTGGGATAAACATTTCCATGCATCCCAGGCGTTATGAAAGATGTGGGAGTGCACATATATCCCCAGGACGATCAACCCACCGATTGACAAACTCTGCTCTACCATCTTTGGGACCTTTTTGGCAGGATCAAGAATGATGAAAAATAAGAATATGTTTTACACTTTATGCCATTAAAACAGGTGTTACGATTTTCAAACATCAAACATATACCTTTTGCGAGGCATCAAGTCTGCATTAACGATACATACTTGTGGCGAAACATGCAGTACAAACTGCAATTCCAGGAAACCAAATGGAATCCAGTGTGATTATACCATTGCACCATGGCAGTGTCCCCAGTAAAATGTATAGAGTAGGCTAATGTATTGGACAATGTGTAAATAAAGGGTGTAGTGCAGTGAGATTGGGAGTGTGTGTGTGTAGTCTGGCAAAAACAACCCCCTCCCCCCTTGTTGGTGCCGGACGGCAACAATGTAGTGGGCAGTGCCTTGGGGGGCGGGCCAATTTAGATTGGCTATTCCCTTCATAGCGTTTGTTACCACTACAGCGGCCAAATGGGGGCTCTGGATGGGTGTGAGGGGCTGGTAACCCACCTTCAATTAATTACCACCAAACCACGATTGAAAAAATAAATTAATAAGCTTGTACCGGAGGCCCCGGGGGGACAGGCGTCTATGACATCTCTTGACCAAACCCCATTTTTCGGAGCCAGGAGACCGAATCCTTACCCTCGGGGCTCCTCCAGAAACAACAAAAAGCCACTATGGATGGCCACGTGGAATGTTCGAATACTCACTGCAGAAGAGAGGCTGCCACTCCTCTGTCGGGAGCTGGACCGGTACCGCCTGGATCTCTGTGGTATTCAGGAGGTCCGGTAGACCAGCTCTGGCTCCTGCCACCATGAGGGGTGGAAAGTCCTCTACTCGTGGCAGGAGTCTGCCAAACAACATGGAGTGGCTCTTCGTCTGAACAAAACAATGAAGGGGGCGTGGGAGCGTGGCGGTGAGGTGTGGGTAGCTGTAAGCCCCAGGGTACTTTGGGCTCGCCTTCCCATCAACCAGAGGTGAGGGGTGGTGGTCATGGTTACTTATGCCTCCACTAAAGACGAACATCCATGGAGGGATGCAGGCAAGGCCAATGAGTCAGATGCTTTCTATGACCTGTCACAGGTGCTAGCTAAAGTGGCCCCTCGTGATAGTTATCTTGTTGGGTGACTTCAATGCCCGAGTTGGTCATGATGCTGGTACCTGGTCTGGAGTGATTGGAAGGCATGGGCCAGATCAGCTCAATAATAATGGCTGGAGACTGCTACAATTTTGTGCAGCCCATTGGCTTGTAATTACCAACACGCTGTTCCGGCATCAGCGCATCCACACAACATCATGGTTGAATGCCGGGTCCAAGCAAGAACATCTGCTGGACTACATAGTGATAGAATAGTGGATGCGGGCCCATGTCCTTGACACTAGGACCTACCGTGGAGCTGATCTGCCAACTGACCATCGACTTGCCATCTGTAAGATACGCCTGCCATTCTTCCACTCCGGTGGTGGGTGTACACCCACGACCCCATTCAAACCCATGGTGGCATAGTCTCAGCTAGCTAATGAATGTTGCAAGCGAGAATTTCATCATCGCTTGTGGATGGGGTTGGCATCAAATCCCCCACTCCTGATGTCGAGGGGAATGGGCGAGGTTTAGGACTGTGGCTCATGCAGCTGCAATGGCTGCTTTGGGTACACGGTCCAGACCTCCCCAGAAACCCTGGCTGACAGAGGAGGTGTTCAGGCTCGATGAGAAAAAGTGACAGGCCCACTCTCATTCGGTACAGCATCCCACGTCAGAGAATGAGGAGGCTTACCGCAGCCATCGCTAGGAGGTTCGGACAGCCATGAGGTGCTGCAAGGATAGGGTTGCTGAGGAGATGGAGTCTGCCTCAATGGCCCACAATCACTGCAACACCACATGTATTACCATCATTAGGGGAAAGAATTGTGATCCAATCTCTGACCCCCAGGAACAGGTTTTCAGATTTGCTGAGCATTTCTGTGAGGTCCTGGGGGAGGGGAAATCCCTCAGCCTGGAAAACAACATGGGACAAAGTGGGGATGACCCTGCTGAGGCTGCGGTGCCTCAAATATTGGAAGAAGACATCACCCCCTGTGAGTGGCTGGCTAAGGTGCCATCAGTTGAGCAAAGACTGAAGGCAATCCAGAGGCTGAAGCCAGGAAAGGCACCGGGCCAAGATGATCTCCCAAGCGAAATGCTGAGGGAGGGTGGAGTTTCTGCACAGACTGCCCCACATGATATCATAACAACAGTTTGGACCACTGGATGGGTTCTGCAGGATTGGAAGGAGTCCCTGGTGGTCCCCCTCTTTAAGATGAGGGACCACACAGACTATAACAACAAGAGGGGCATCTCACTCCTCAGTGTGCTGGGAAAGGTCCTGGCAAGGATTAAGTATTCAACATCACCTTGCTAGGCACGCAGAGGAGAGGCTTGCCGAGTCCCAATGCAGTTTCAGAAAAGGGCACTCTTGCACAGATGCCATATTTTCTGTCCGTCTGCTACACCAGAGGTGTCGGGAATTCCAACAAGACCTACATCTCTGCTTTATTGACCTGGTCAAGGCCTATGATACCATCAGTACGCCTGGGCTCTGGGTCGTTCTTCGTGCATTTAGAGTCCCTGACCCTCTTCTCATGATCATTAAGGACCTTCATGATGGTGAGCGGGCCCTGGTAAAACGACGTGGCCGGGAGTCGGAGTCATTCCCTGTTCACCTTGGGGTGCGACAGGCATGTCCTCTGGCTCCTACATTTATTTCGACCACGTAGTTCATGAAGCCTTCAATAGCTGTACCAGAGGAATTTCCATCTGGTACAGATACAATGGGAGGCTGATCGATGCCCGGGTGCGGTCAAGGGATGGCTCCCTATTGCTCAACCATGTTATGTAGGCCGATGATCTGGTAATTGCTGCTCCCTCAGAGGAGGAGTTGGAGGCACTGCTGCTGAACCTGGAGTTTGCCACTAAGAGGTGGGGCCTTACCATCAGCCCCACCAAAACTAAGCACCTACTTGGGTATTTTGTACCATCGGACATTCCACCCCACAACTCCCAATTGGTGATAGTGGAGAGAGTGGAGAGTTTCCCATACTTGGGCAGTGTGCTCATGACCGGCTCCAGTTTGACACCAGAGGTCTCACTCCAAAGCAGTCGAGCGGCATTATCTTTTCATCGGTTGCATAATGCTGCTGTCGCTCCGCACAAAGCTTCAGGTCTTCTCTTCCATGGTTATTCCCTCTTTTCTCTATGCTTGCGAAACGTGGACCTGCCGCTAATGGAACATCTTCGCCGGTTATAAATTTTAGGCTGGCCTGCCTACGATCCATCCTGGGTTTAACCAGGCTGGATTGTGTGAGGAGCTCACTAACCCTTGAAATATCTGGATAAAGTCCCATCGGTGAGCTCCTCCGGCAGACAAGGCTGCGTTGGGTGGGTCATGTAGCCCGCGTGCCCAGCCACCGCATGCCTAAACAGATTTTGTTTGGCCAGATCGAGGGGGCTAAACGGACGCGGCATGGGCTCTTGAAGAGATGGAGTGATGTGGTACAGAAGGATGTGGAGCTGAGTGGACTTGCCGATGACTGATACTAGCGGTGTCAAGATCGGCCTCTGTGGAGGACGCTCATGAAGGACGCTACTGGGCAGTTGGAGGTAGTCGTCCTCCAATAACAACGGAGGGCGAAGGAGTGACGCTCACAACAACAAGCGGAGCGCCGGGTGGCTAAAGCACAGCAAGTTGGCACAGTAGGGGGCACAGGTGATGCATCAGCCAGTCATCTCGGTCATCTCAGTCAGTCGACCCGTGGCACCTGGGTCTGCCCCGTGACCTCCTGCCAGCGGGCGTTCGACACTTCACGTGGCCTCAAGGTGCACATAGCTTGGCACAAGCGTCGTGGTGACGTCACCGCCACTTAGTGGCGAATCCGGTTGTTGTTATCCTACATTTGTGGGGAGCGATGGCATAACGGTTATCGCGCTGCGCTACGAAACCTGACGACCTGAGTTTGATTCCTGCTCATGTCCAATACCAGTGACGATTATCTGAACTGGTTCTGGGCCTCTCCTAGGTCGACTCAGCTTTAAATGAGTACTTTGTGCGGTGTGTAAACATCGTCACTATGGAGACAAATGTGACTGGGCATGGTGTCGGCCTTCGTAGGTGCTCCCTTACAGCACTTGCCCCAACAGTCTGTTAAGGCTATACGGGGTATGTTTGTCTTATCCTACATTTGAGTGCACCTTGCGGGACACCCACTTCCAAAATATACCTGTCTCTCTGGATGTTTAAGCCATTACTTTTATTTAATGCCCAGATTTAACTGAATAACAGGCTGAGTGGTTATCCCAGTCTTTGTTTTCTCTCCTCAATTGCTCAGGATTTGCTTATATATTGAAAGCTGTCCCCTGGCTCACTGGTCAAAGCCTTTCATACCTCAGGTTCCTAAAACAAACATTTCTCTTAACAGATTCGTATAATTGAGCAGCCTTCATGTCGTATTATAGTAATGTAATACCTAATAAAACGTAAAACCTTTCTTTCTTCGGATTTATAATTTGCTTGCTTCGGGATAAAACAACAAACATAATTCATTTTAGCAGTCACACCAATGTATATTTAATTGCAGAGAGATCCCATATTATATTATGTTCAACGCGTGTGGGAAACACAACAGCATTTGTAGGCATTAATTTAAAACAAGTGAGAGTACTCTGAGACACCGTGTCTGTTAAACAAGGTTACTGCAGAAGGAGAGTATACGGACAGCCCTTGTTCCACTGCTGGATGATTGCCTTCTCAGGGTTATTTGACCATACTTCAAACACACCGGTCAATGGAGTATTATCTCTGTTCACGCGCTTCCTATGTTTCTTTCAACCACTCCACCTCCCCTTCCTCTCCCATCCCTGTTGTTGTCCACCCCAAGGGGTCTGTCCTAGGGCCCTTGCTATTCTTCCTCTATATCTCACCTCTGAAAGCTGTCATTTCTTCATTCAACTTTCCCCATCACTTCTTCGCCGACGACATTCAGATTATATATTCCTTAACCTAATTTACCCCCGACTTTTCCTCCCGCATTTCCTACAAGTCCAATCCTACATGTCACGCCACTACCTTTCGATCAATCCTCCTAAACTGAATTCCTTTTCTTCCCTTCTCCCCTGTCCTACCATCTCATTCCCTCCCTTTTCACTCACTCCTGCTGTCTCCTCTGCTTGCAACCTCGGGGTCATATTCAACTCTTCCTTCTCGCTCTCCAACTACATCTCTGCCACTTGCCGCACTCGCTGTTTTCACCCCTTGAATTTTCACAAAATCCGTCACCGCATCTCAAGATCTGCCGCTAAAATCCTGCTCCACTCACTTGTTTTTCTCTCAGCTCAACAACTTCCCGGCCTTGCCTACCCCTTCACTCTTCTCCAACAACAGATACAAAATGCCTCAGCCCTGATAATTTTAAACCTACCGTAAAATTCCCCATACTTCTGCTTTACTTTCCCAACTCCACTGGCTCCCTGTCTACTATCAATGTCTGTTTAAGAGTCTCACTCGAGTCTATCAATCTCTCCATTGTCTTGCCCCACCTTATCTTGCTTCTCTCGTACAGTGAGGGAAAAAAGTATTTGATCCCCTGGTGATTTTGTACGTTTGCCCACTGACAAAGAAGTGATCAGTCTATAATGTTAATGGTAGGTTTATTTGAACAGTGAGAGACAGAATAACAACAACAAAATCCAGAAAAACGCATGTCAACAATGTTATACATTTATTTGCATTTTAATGAGGGAAATAAGTATTTGACCCCTCTGCAAAACATGACTTAGTACTTGGTGGCAAAACCCTTGTTGGCAATCACAGAGGTCAGACGTTTCTTGTAGTTGGTCACCAGGTTTGCACACATCTCAGGAGGGATTTTGTCCCACTCCTCTTTGCAGATCTTCTCCAAGTCATTAAGGTTTCGAGGCTGACGTTTGGCAACTCGAACCTTCAGCTCCCTCCACAGATTTTCTATGGGATTAAGGTCTGGAGATTGGCTAGGCCACTCCAGGACCTTAATGTGCTTCTTCTTGAGCCACTTCTTTGTTGCCTTGGCCGTGTGTTTTGGGTCATTGTCATGCTGGAATACCCATCCACGACCCATTTTCAATGCCTTGGCTGAGGGAAGAAGGTTCTCACCCAAGATTTGACAGTACATGGTCCCGTCCATCGTCCCTTTGATGCGATGAAGTTGTCCTGTCCCCTTAGCAGAAAAACACCCCCAAAAGCATAATGTTTCCACCTCCATATTTGACGGTGGGGATGGTGTTCTTAGGGTCATAGGCAGCATTCCTCCTCCTCCAAACATGGCGAGTTGAGTTGATGCCAAAGAGCTCCATTTTGGTCTCATCTGACCACAACACTCTCACCCAGTTGTCCTCTGAATCATTCAGATGTTCATTGGTAAACTTCAGAAGGGCATACATATGTGCTTTCTTGAGCAGGGGGACCTTGCGGGCGCTGAAGAATTTCAGTCCTTCACGGCGTAGTGTATTACCAGTTATTTTCTTGGTGACTATGGTCCCAGCTGCCTTGAGATCATTGACAATATCCTCTCATGTCGTTCTGGGCTGATTCCTCACCGTTCTCATGATCATTTTAACTCCACGAGGTGATATCTTGCATGGAGCCCCAGGCCGAGGGAGATTGATAGTTATTTTGTGTTCTTCCATTTGCGAATAATCGCACCAACTGTTGTCACCTTCTCACCAAGCTGCTTGGCAATGGTCTTGTAGCCCATTCCAGCCTTGTGTAGGTCAACAATCTTGTCCCTGACATCCTTGGAGAGCTCTTTGATCTTGGCCACGGTAGAGAGTTTGGAATCTGATTGATTTATTGCTTCTGTGGACATGTGTCTTTTATACAGGTAACAAGCTGAGATTAGGAGCACTCCCTTTAAGAGTGTGCTCGTTACCTGTATAAAAGACACCTGGGAGCCAGAAATCTTTCTAATTGAGAGGGGGTCAAATACTTATTTCCCTCATTAAAATGCAAATCAATTTATAACATTTTTGACATGCGTTTTTCTGGATTTTTTGTTGTTGTTATTCTGTCTCTCACTGTTCAAATAAACCTACCATTAAAATTAGAAACTGATAATTTCTTTGTCAGTGGGCAAACGTGCAAAATCAGCAGGGGATCAAATACTTTTTTCCCTCACTGTATCTTACCCTGTCCCGTCTTAGTCCTCTACGCTTCCGATATCTACTGTCCCTCTCTGTGCTCCCCTTCACTGGAACAAACTCCCACTGCAGCACATAAAATAATCATCTTAACGAACCTGCTTAAGTTCCTGCTAGAAAACAACCCCCATCTCTTTGCCTGCCCTACTCCGGCTACTCCCTGCTCCCTTTCCCCCAGCTACAACTAGTCTAGTCTCTACTATCAACTCCCCCACCTATATACTGGCACGTTTTCTGGATGATATACTGCGACCTTTCACTGGAAAAAACACCTCTGCGATACTAAATTCTACTCACCTGGTATCGACAATCAATGGCATTTCCCTGTCCCCAGACGACCTGCTTGTCAGTTTTGATGTGGTTTCCTTATTCACCAAAGTTCCGGTGCCTGACACCGTCGCAATCATTGAAGACTTGGTTCATCAAGGACTACATACTGATGTACCCCCCCTGGTGAGACATTGCTTAACCAACACATACTTCACCTGGAATGGAACTTTCTACAAACAGACTGAGGGCACCCCAATGGACTCCCCCCTGTCTACGGTTGTAGTCAACGTATTCATGGAAAAATCTGAAACTGACCCCATCCAGACTGCCACTCTACGCCCGATCTTATGGAAGAGGTACGTGGATGCCACTTTTGTCATCTGGCCACATGGCCAGCCTGCTCTAGACCAATTTCTCGACCACATCAATTCCATACACCCAGCCATCAGATTTACCATGAAGGTCGAAAAAGATGGCAAGCTACCCTTTTTGGATGTCTTAATTAAAAGGAGACCTGATGGTTCAATGAGCCACTCTGTCTACAGAAAAACTACCCATACAGATGCTTACTTGAAACCGGATTCCCACCACCATCCATCCCAGAAGAACTCCCTCATCAAGACTCTATACCATAGAGCCCAATGCATTTCCGACCAGGAACACATTGCCAGTGAACTCAAGCACGTACACCAGGCTCTCAGGGCTAATGGTTACTCCGACTACACAATCCGCAAAGCCATCACTCCAGTCATGAAGCAGGATCCTCTTGAGGAGCCACTCAAAACCATCACCTTACCCTACATTGCAGGGGTCACTAAAAATATCTCCAAAATCCTGAAAAAACACAAGATCCAGGTCCGATTCAACACAGTACATAAATTCTAGATTTGAAGCTTTCGTGACTGCAAGGATCCATACTCTTTGGTTCTATTCGGTAAAGTCACGTAAGTAAAAAATAAAACAACGCTGTGGGTGATCACGATATAATTTTCTCCAATACCAAGGTTCTTTGCAAACCCACAGGTTTTTATGAGAGATTTGTTCACGAGGCAATTCAGATCTACAAACACAGACACAATTTCAACGAGAAGATGGTTTCAAATTAAGCAACCATTGGAAAGATGTTCTAAATCGAACCAAACATTAAACTAATTTTCATTGGTACAGTATATTTTTTCAAGTAGTGGTACCCCAAACTTTCGCAGCACAGGCGGGTGCACTGCCGCGGCCGATCACTGTGCTACACCTTTCATCATGCTAAGTCTGCCAATCAAATGCTATTTTTTTACGCTAATTCCTTTGTCAAGGCACCTTAATCCCTTTCACACAGCTTAAAGGTGCACTGCCGTGGCGGATCACTGTGGTACACCTTTCATCATGCTAAGTCTGCCAATCAAATGCTATTTTTTTATGCTAATTCCTTTGTTAAGGCACCTTAAACCCTCTCACACAGCTTAAAGGCCGTGGTCTGAGCTTGGTTCTGTTTCACTCCAGCGCAGTCTTCGAGACAGTCTGGTCCCTTCACCTGATGAAGGCCGCTTGTGTTGTGGCCAAAACGTCGTGATTTTTGTTGTTTTATTTTTTACCTACGTGACTTCACCGAATAGAACCAAAGAGTACAGTACATAAAATCCGTGATCTGGTTCCATCTGTAAAAGATGCTGTTCCAGACATACAATACACGGGTGTTTACAAACTAAAGTGCCTCTGTGGTAGCAACTACATTGGAGAAACCAAACAACATATCTCGGACCGCATCCGCGAACATAAAGCAGACTTGAAACACGGTAGGACGAACTCTTCTGCCATTGCAGATCACTGTATAATTCAGTGGGTTCACATGACATCGACTTCTCCAAGACGGAGGTTCTTTGCAAGCCAACCGGCTACCATGAGAGATTCGTTCATGAGGCCATCCACATATACAAGCACAGAGACAATTTCAACCGAGAAGATGGATTCTAGCTTAGTAACCATTAGAAAGATGTTTTAAACCATTTCGGTTCTTAATTAATTGTATTTTACGGTGACCGTTAGACCGCAGCTCTTTCGCTGGCATTACCTTACCCAGTTACCATGTGATTAATAGCTCAGCTTATTGAAGAATATATTAAGTACATTTATTATATTGATGTAATACAGACCCAGTTTTTTTCACATCGGTTTACTGTATGATAGTTGGGTAGTTGGAGGCCTTTAGCATCCATATACTAAATGCCTCGGTTGATAGGTAAACTTTGACTCTAACATAGCTATTTCTGTCACAAGCTAATCCCTCAACTATTTCAATGCTAAATTCTCCTGCTTTGATACGTTAACTCCTTTGTCAAGACGTGTCATGCCTCTCACCGAGCTTAAACGACACTCATTATATAGTGTAGTGTATACCCAGTTGCTTTGTGATTAATAGCCCAGGTTATTGAAGAATATATTAAGTACATTTATTATATTATGTAATATAGACTTAGTTCTTTTCACATAAGTTTACTGTATGAAAGTTGGTTAGTTGGAGGCCTTTATCGTCCATATACTAAATGCCTCTGTTGATAGGTAAACTTTGACTTTAACGTAGCTATTTCTGTCACAAGCCAATCCCTCAGCTATTTCAATGCTAAATTATCCTGCTTTGATACTTAAACTCCTTTGTCAAGAGGTTTCACGCCTCTCACCAAGCTTAAAAAGACGCTACGAATCTTAACAGCGTTCATTCAAGCTCTGTCGTCCTGACAGTTCTGTTCTTTCACCTGATGAAGGCTGCTTGTGTTGTGGCCGAAACGTCGTGAGAATTTTATTGTCTTATTTTATTTTATTATTTTATTCTCATTCTACGTGACTTTACCAAAAGAACCAAAGAAGTTGAATCCTTGCAGTCACAAAAGCTTTAAATTGAAAAGTATCTACTTACTCTACAGTAGCCTCTATCGACTCTGCAGTAGTATCTTCCGACTCTACAGTAGTATATACTGACTATATAGTCGTAACTATTGACTCTATAGTAGTATCTAGTGACTCTACAGTAGTTTCTACTGACTGCAGTAGTATCTACCGACTCTATAATAGTGTATATGGACTCTATAGCAGTAGCTACTAACTCTACAGTAGTATATACTGACTATAGTAATATCTCCTAACTCTATAGTAGTATCTACCGACTCGATAGCAGTATCTACTTTCACTACAGTAGTATGTACTGGCTGTAGCAATAGCTACTATCACTACAGTAGAATGTACTGGCTGTAGTAGTAGCTATACTAATGCTATAGCAGTGTGTACTGGCTGTAGTAGAAGCTATACTAACTCTATAGCAGTGTGTACTGGCTGTAGTAGAAGCTATACTAACTCTATAATAATAATCTTTGGTTCTTTCAGTAAAGTCACGTAGAAAAAAAATAAAGTGAATAAAAAATGAAAATTAAATAAAAATTATTAAAAAAACAACCATTAATGTAGACTGTAGCCTAGTTTTTAATCGGAGTGAGTGTCCTGGCAGTCTATAATGCAGACTGTAGCCTGGTTATTACGTTTGGTGAGTGTACTGGCAGTCGCGCATGCGCAAATGCGTGCTTTGGCGCGTGCTGAGCAGCATTAGGAAATAATAAATAATAGCACTAAATTGCTAATTTAACTACTTTAAAGTTGACGGATGCGAAAATGGAATAGCGTTGGCTCACCAGGAGGCTTGTGGCGTGGTACCTGGGTACTTTTTAAACGTAAACCCAACGGTTCGCGAGCCAAATTCTTCACAAGTTTCGTCCACAGACAGACAGGCAAAAAAATGACGTTTATAGGCAATAAAGAAGATGGAGGTTGGCGATGGCAGGGTTTATACATGCGTTCGAGCAATGGATTGTGCTTAATTTTCCACGGTTGAAAACTTAGCCCTGCAGAAGCTAACTACCCCTGGTTTCTATGCATGGTGGCCACCCATTCAAACACATTATCCAAGGACAAACGTACTCAGCTTCTGAATCTGATGAGATCTGGTGCATTCTGGGTGATGTGTTAATAGGTAGGAGGAGGGTCATAAACTACACTTTTTACATCCATTGATTTAAATTGAACGTTTTATACGACACGATGGTGGGTACATGTGGCACATTTTTGTAACGAAATGATGTCGTGTCGTTTTTTTTATGAAGCATACATTTTTTATTAACATTTGAGGGCACTGCACAGGATAGTGAAGAGGCTTGTCCATTTGATGAATGATTCCGAAATTGAATGTGTCTATTGAACAATACATTTCAAGATGTCATTGTGCACTTCAAAGCTTAGGCAACTAGGGTGTTTCGATTCAATCTGTGCATAACGCGCGATTAACATAACACGTGAAAACTGATGAAAAGGTGACGGTGCTCTGTTCATAAAAGAATGCCACAAAGTCGTAAATCAAATGTCAAATGATTACGTAGGGCTATAACAGTCAATAAAAATAGGGGAACAAAAAGGTTGAGGCAAATAAATAAACATTATGTAGATGATCAATTTCGCGTTGGTTGAAATGAGCATTTAAGTACGATGTGGGGGAATTGAGCGAAGGTTTTTTCTTATTATTATTTTCTCAGAAGTAGAAAAATGTAATAGCACCACACAATCACGATCGCACGCATTGCAGCCGCAGCCACTTGGGCCCCATCCGTGGCCCTGAAGAGGGCATTGCTCTCAGCGGTTGGCTTGTGAATCTGGCCTGGATCTCCTAATGTCAACTCCGCAATTTTTTTTTAACTCTGTAGTGCGGTAGTGTGTGGTTAGTACAACGTTTCTGAATATAACGTTGAGATTTGAGTGCAATTGTGCTGTCCTGTTTGCAATGTTAAAGTCCGGATGTATTCACTACATTAGCGGTGGAAGGGCAAAACTACACAAGGTGGAGCGGCACTACATGAACAGCATGCAACACGGTGAATATTTTGTAATGAAAACCACGTTAAATTAATTTACCTAATTAGACTGCAGATTGCATACATTGTTTAATTTCACAAATTATTTGCTGTGTTTGTGAAACTTTCCTATGCGTCAGAATGTAAAGTGTTAAACCTAGCAGGAGTCCACAGAGACGCAAACGCATGCATGATTAAAGTTTGAACATGACATGACATGCATGTTGTCCTCTCGTGAACAATGCCATTTGATCCATTATACCCGGACGCTGATTGTATTATGCTCTCTACTTTTAAAATATATAATTACATTCGATTTCTAGGGTTGAACAATGATACATGCGCTTTGTTCATATTCAAGAAGAGGCTGACATGGAGGCTGGCCGTGTACAACACTTTAATTTTGTCTGAAAAATTATACCCATTGAGTCACCCACATTTAAAGCAATTTCACTTTGGCCCCTTACCAGGGGAATGCCACCCTCAAGTTGACGCACACTTAACATAGATTGCTCATTAGAGTGACAGAGGAAACGCAACTATTGTGCTCTGTAAAGCATGCCAAAAAAAGATCGAGGTGCAATCGTGGACAAAGCCGCTGAGACCACCACACCCCATCAACGCTTTCTTCCTTCTGCCTCATTCCACAGCCGTTTCGCGGTAGACACGTGAACCTTATATTTGCCCCTCGGTCGCCGGAGTGGTGGATGCCACTCTAATGCCCTGTCGTGGTAACCGGTCCTCCTCCATCTTGCACATCCATCCTGCACACGTGTCCAAGCCAGCAGCACAATGTTTGCCCGATCACATGGACACGTTCTACGCTGAAATTTAGCATTGTTTATCATGTCGTGCCACACAAAGCAAAGCATCCAAACCTCCGTCGAAGTACGAATTAAGATTGCACGTGCTGAATGTGTTTTGTCATTCGTGAACTTGTCGCACGCACAGAGACAGAGAAACCCCCCCCCCCCCCGTAGCTTGCACAGGCCGTTAGTGAGCACCTAGTAAGGTCACGTACACAAACCTGCACCTCCGATTAGCATGGTTGGTTACAGTGTGAAAGAAGTTGAACATACTGTACATACATACACAAATGGTCTCTATCTTTATTTGAATCTTTCCTCTCTCTCACATGTGATTTGATTGATAATCATCAGGCATCTTATTTGGTTCTTTCGGTAAAGTCACGTAGAATGAGAATAAAATAATAAAATAAAATAAGACAATAAAATTCTAAAGACGTTTCGGCCACAACACAAGTAGCCTTCTTCAGGTGAAAGAACAAAACTGTCGGGACGACAGAGCTTCAATTGCCATTCTACGTGACTATACCGAAAGAACCAAAGAAGATGAATCCTTGCAGTCACGAAAGCTTTAAATCGAAATTTAATCATAAGGCATGTGCAAAATGTCATACCATGATTTGTTTTGCAATAGAAGCAAATTGGTTAACTTTGAAAGCTATACCATGGTGAATAGAAAATACTACACTAGGCTATTACAGTATGTGGCGTAGTAATAGGCCTAAATTACCATTATATTTATTTTGATATTTTCTATAAATAAGTTTTCATCCCGAAATGACAACTGTACTTCGCAATTTACTTGGCATTCAAATATATATATACTATCAAGTATAATATTAGTTTGGTTAAAAAAAAGTTTTAAACACTTTTAGCCCAACTATTTTCTGGCTGCATGAGTTTGTACCAGGCACATTGCATCACATTATTTACATTAATTGCAAGGACAAGTGTGTGATATTATGCAAAAAGTGTCCTTCATAAAAAAAAATACATTTGATTGGGTGAGTTATCCATGCGATTAGCTTAAACTGTTTTATTGGCAGAAAAAGGCTTCGTGGGTGGTAATATAAAACACATGCTGATACCAGTATCCTGCAAGAGGCATAATATTACTACTTTTCATTAATTTTGAATAAAACACATTGCAATATAATGTTCTGATTTTTAAATATCGCATTACAAATATGTTCTATACATGCTTAAATAGTTGAGAATATTTAATGCAAGTGCCTCTAATGTTTATTGAATGTGTATTTAGAGTGTATAATGTTATCGGATGTAGCGGTCATCATGCTCACAATTAATTCGAATTCTTTACTTTCCTCAAAGCAAGGTTTGGTATTGTGCAGTTTGCATATAAAAATTAAATGAGGCATATTAATCATTAACATTATTAATGTTATTTATCTTACACTTTTTTACCCAGGAAAGCCTCACTGAGTCTCATAACACTTTTACAAGAGGGTCCTGCCAAGGGTGCTAATTGCTATGTAGATTACATTTTGTAAATATAAAGTACTTTATCGAATATGGAATGACGTACTCTTGTGAATACCATAACTGGATATTTAACACCCACTGTGAAGCAGATGGTATATATTTTAAAGTTTATTATACCGACAGGAATAACCAGGGCTGCCCCTCGATTCTAATCCTGAAGCTCTGCATCAAGCGTGCTGCCACTGGATCATGACAACTCCCAAAGTCTTACATTGAAAAATTACCACGAATTAAGAACGTATCTTTCCTAATGGAATTGAGGTGTTAAGTTTGGAAGAAATGGTGTTGTATTAATGTCATGAAGTCCATGACACGTGTGCTTTTTTCAATTCATAAATGCCTTGTTTGGTCAAATATATTGCTGTTAATTAAATTAATTAAAACTGCAGTCCACTGCTAACCATAGTATACTATAGGTAAGTAAATCATAGAGACATTAACGCAAGGTCTTCTCGAGTAAATCATTGAGTCCTCACGTCAACAGGATACTTTGCCCAGTGTTTTATGCGGTATTTTGATTCCGAGTCTGTCTGTATTATTAATGCAATTTGAAGTGTCCCGACTACACACAGTGTTGCGAATATGAGACACATGCCCTTCCGGCCTCGTGCATAACCAAAGTGTGACATTCACCTGAAGTGGTTCTTGATATGTTTATGGCATCATCATCATCATCAGCCATGATCCATCCACTGCTGAATAAAGGACCTACTGAGCTGCTGCCATCCCTCATGGGCCCATGTAATAATCCACCGGGCACCTACACATGAGCTAAACCTAACTGCATTTTGGAAATATATGATGTGAAAACATTAGAAAAACTCTAGATTTGAAGCTTTCGTGACTGCAAGGATCCATACTCTTTGGTTCTATTCGGTAAAGTCACGTAAGTAAAAAAATAAAACAACAAAAAATCACGAGGTTTCGTGTTTTTTTTTGTTTTATATTTTTTACTTACGTGACTTTACCGAATAGAACCAAAGAGTATTAGAAAAACTAGCGGGACCTATAAACTATCACTGGAATATGTTTGTGGTTAGTACTACTCACAACGAAACTCCACAATGTTACATTCAAATACTTGATTAGTAAAGTCATGCCCATACACGTGGAAGTTAATAACCCGCTGTTAACCTAAATCAAGTAGTCAAAACAGCAATAAATATTATTTAAACCAGTGGAGGTTTAACTAAGCTTGCCAAGTGGAGATGGGTGAAAGTTAGATTAATGGTAATAGCCATTTTCTATCATGGAATGTTCAGCATGGCAAGACATTTGACCACAAGACACAAGGAAATAATTTAAAAGTTACATGCGCACCGCCGCATTTAATTTCCCATTTTTTCTAGATGACGTCGAATTGCATCTCACAATGAACGCCTTCCCAGGCCGAGTGGCCAGTATGACTATTATAGAGAACAGACCATAACTCACGGCAGTCATGTGCCACATTTCACATGGGATTAGTGACCGAGGGTGATAAATTCTCAGACCCATCCATCCCCATATAATTTATTGACCGACTGACACGAACATTAATTCTTTCCAAGTCATACCGATATTTTTTTTGGTTGTTAAACATGCCACTGTTAATGAATATATCATGCCGATGATGGTCAATGCACTTTGAGGGGCATTACTATCGAGTGAGTAGCACTTGTTGGGAATTCAGCAGTGCTTGTTATTGTACGGACTCACCCACACCATAAGAATGTAGAATTTCCACCACTGGCTCACGACCGTAAGCACGAGATGACCACGACCCCACATTCAATGGAACGGCAACCAATTTTTCCTTTTTACTTCAGAATTTGTTAATGAATATATTCATGTCACCTTCAAAATAAGCTATTTCAGATACAATTGGACTGGGATTTCATTCTATGAAGGACTCATTCTTCGCTGGATGCATTCTGCAGTTGTATAGGCACTGCAATTTGAATGCATTACCTGCAATGGGAATGGGTGACCAACGCAATTATGTAGGGCATGCCCCTTTGAGATGACCAGCACGGTTCCATGCATTTATTTATATACATGCATGCATATTCATCATAAAGAAAACAAACAAACAAACCCACCATCAAACACAGATCATCTCAGACAACAAACACAGCTTCTAAATGTTTTGCAGCACCTGGGAGGCTTTTTGATTTTATATGTATTCTTATCGTATACCGCAGCAGAAAGTTTGTTTACAGAATTGGTTCATTAGATGGCTGAAAGTTACGTCGGCAAACCCTGCTTCTCAACTCTGGATACCTGCATAAAAGGACTTTTATTATTCAAGTACATAGTGCACACACACAGCAGTGTTCACCACCTCCTGCTGTTAGGCTGGATATTGAGTTCCAAAAAGTGTGGCCTCGACTTTTATGAACCCTGCCTCGCTCATCCACAAGTCTGTGACCTGGTTTGAGCCTCCATTTCACGCTCCCACGTCACAAGCTACAGCTGAATTATCGTCGTCTTTTTGGTAGCATTATGCTTCACAGAGGGCGTCCTTGGAGCTAATTTTCAGATGTTAGAGAAGCGCTGTATGCTTGCGTCATAGGTAAAATGACTCGCCACAAAACGCCCTATGGATACGCTGGTGCGGCGCTTGTCCAGTTGGGAGAAGACGCAAAATCCTAATTTAATGCATCACTCTCTCTCTCCATTATAAAGTCCTATTTGGGGTTTCGTGACTCTCCCTATGAGCTAATGTGTTTTTTTTAATGAAACTATTAGGGCTATGTGAGCATACTGTATATATGAGCAGTCGTGAAGTGGTTTGCGTGCTGCGCTACAAACCTGGCAACCCGAGTTCGATTCCCGCTCATGGCCAACACCAGTAACGACGATCTTAACTGGTTCTGGGCCTCCCCTAGGTCGACTCAGCCTCAAATGAGTACCTGGTGTTATGTGTAAAAACATCGCCACTATGGAAACAAAGGCGGTCGGGCGTGATGTTGGCCGCCCACCCCCTGGTGTGCCGTGCCGGCCTTCATAGGTGCTTGCTAACAGCTCTTGCCCCAATAGTCTGCTTCAGCTACACGGGGGATCTTTGTCTTTCATATATAGACATATATATATGCCTTTCTGATGCTTTCAATGCAATGTATGACAATAGCAAACGACTCGTGTCAATTAAAAACAGGTTTAATTGCCTAAAATGTCACATGTTTCTCAAAGCCCTTGCAGTTGAAAGTGTAATCGCAAATGATCAGCAATTCAATCTCCCTGCTGCCCGCTTTCTCTCGGCGCTGCTGGCAATCCTCTTCTCAATGAAATTCATAAGCAGGCATGCTGAACTCCACTTAAACCTTCATTCACCTCTTATATAGCATCATTTATTTCTTACAGTGCATAATACAAACACATTATTTGGCGAAACTGCGTTGGCAGTGATGCACAGGGACAAATACAAAAAAATCCAGTACTGAACATATTCGTATATAACACTTGTTTACAAGGAAAAATGCTAAATAGCGAATGGCTCAACTGATGTGATTCCATGTTGCTGTTCGGCATGAAGGTGCTGTTCAACAAATTGCCCGACGCTTCGCTCCATGTGCTGGGAGCTTCCTCAGCACGCGGAGAGAGAGAAACCCGTTGGATATCAAGCAGAAAAGACGCGGTCAAACCTGGAAAAACATCGGAGAGCGGTACAGCCACAACGTCAAAAATCTGCATAATAGTCTACCAACAAATGACCGCACATACAAACACAGACTTTTATGTGTCGATATATTATAATGTAATTTGACAGTACCAACGGAATTGACCAGAGACAAGAGTGTGTTTAACTTCACTCTTAAGATTGGCTGATTACAGAGACTATCATTGAAATAGTTTGTAGGGTGGGTGTGTATGTGTTTTACTACAATGTTTATACAATGTTTATGTTTATTTTCCAGAGCCCACGTAGGTGCAGCACTTTCCACTTAAAACGTTTTTGGATAACAATTTAATTCAATTCTACGAGCGTGCAAACATTCTTAATCAATTTGCTTGACAAAAACTTTGTTCCGACAAGCATGCAATGAGCGTGTATGTAAGTATAGCTTATTTTAACACATCAGTGTTGAAAGAGCACAACAGCACAGATTTCACGGCACGCTAACTCTCATGCAGGCTCTCCCACAATCAGCTTAAAAGCTGAATTGGTGCCCAAGGGAGCATCGAGAGCGATGTGATGTATACAGAGTGTGTATGCATGTATATATTTAGGAAATAACATTTTATTTTCAAAGAACACTGCTGAAATGTGTAAAATATGGGAAACTCTGTAAAACCCGATATACATTCATCTGCAATGCAAAAAATAATACGCAAAAAAATGAACCCTACTACACCTAAACGTTAACCAATTGCAAATTAACATTTCGTAATGGAGTAGCCATGCACAGTATATACCGTTCAATGCAATTCTAGTTTTCCATACATCGTTTACTGATGCCAGGAACACATTTTCCGTTGTATTTCTCACAAGCTGCTCATAATGCAAGTTATAGTTTACACTGGAGATGCATATCAATGACAATGTTCCATTGGGGTGTAAAATACAGATATATAAATAGAGTTAATTTGCTCCTCCTACTGTTCACCTTCCGCAGGACTCTTTGCGATGCCCTCATCTTAGCGTCAATAAACTGTCTTCATTTGGCAGTGTTAATGAACAGCCATTAAGAGCTGGTACAGCACACCAGGGGACAAAAGGATTTTCGTCATATCCCAGCTGTTTTTTATCCCTCCTCCACTGCCAGTGGACAAAGCACACAAGATGACCCAGGAGAACTCCGGGCCAGGCTCGTACACGAATAGCAATGGGCGCGCCTTGCTGGAGAAATTGAACCCCTAGCTTCAAAGAAACCATTGCGTAATGTGCAATCTGTGGATAACTAATCCCAACACCTCGCATATCCTGTACATACTGTATATATTTATTATGTTGCATGCATTTGGTCTGTGTCAGTTTTATAGTCTTCGTGTATGAGCATTCTAATCCTCAAGCCTGGCCTCAACGATTTATCCGAATTAACCGTGTTGCAATAAAAACAAAGGCTGTCTGTGTATGCACCTACCCAGACTAAATACCCCTCTGCCAGCATTTCAAGTGAATTTTAACTGAAAAATACGTAAACTTCTATGCATGTAATAAGACAAGGAAATAAATACGTGCTTATGCATGTTTGATTAACTTATTTCGCGCCGTATGTAGCCAATCGTGCTAACTGGAGGTGCGAGGCAAAGATAACGGACTAAATACAAAACATAGTTGTAAAGAAATTAGTTCAATCTAGATTTACAACTAGCAGTTGGGGAGAAAGTTAATTTCAAGAAGTCAATACTATGTAACTAATCAATTACCAAAACTGATGTTAAAAAGGAACAAAAGGCCGTGTATCCCTGCCGTCATTAGTTGAAAGATGTACAGACCCCATCGTAAAATGTGAATACCCCAAGATGTTTGGGCTAGATATTAATGCACCATCGCTGCCTCGACTGGCTATAATAATTTTTGAAGGTCAATTTGCAACAACACAATTTTTTTTAGGGAGACATCAATAATGCATTATTTATGGGAAGAATGTTTTGCTGTGCAATGTGACTACTCCGAAACTTGCCTGCGCTCACCTGGTCAAATAAAATTAGCAAAAATCCAATTAGTGGCAGAAATAATTCCCGCAGCATGATTTTCGAGTCTACTAATTTTTTTGTTAACCCCTATTGGCCGGTGGTGGATTTTCTAATCGTTTTCGATGGCTGATCTGGAATAGCTTTGCAGATTGCGCAGATTACATGGATGGGAGAGTAATATCAAAGACAAAAAAAGTACAATATTGCCAAATTAGTTATCGACGTTATTTATTTCTTAGCTCCCAGCCTTCTGAGTTGACAGGAATTCACGAAAATGCTTGCAAAACTTTGGTCTTGAGCAGCAGCTTCTTGATTAAAATGTCATAGCATATTCCGCTGTCATCATGCAGGCAAACAAATAATTCAGTTGTCTATAAATCAGTTTTTTATTTATTTGCTCAGTCATCCTTAGTTCCTGAGTGGCCTAATGGCGGGCATGCTTGCTTCTGAGCCTTGATGTCACAGGTTCAAACCCAATCTCAGAATTTTGAACGAAAATAATCTTTATGAGTAGTAGCACGCAATTATACCAACCACTAATATGTGTATGCTATTGCTATTGTTTAAATTATGAAGGTGTGTAACGTTTGAAAACGCCCACATTTTGATATTGTTCAAATACCCACAATTCAATATGTATCTATTTACAAATGCTTTATGTAGTTGTACATCCTTGTGCTAAGTTTCATCGGAACTTTACACAATTATGGAATATGAATAATTACATGTTACCTTAATAATTATATAATAGTCAAAATACCAGCCCACAATGAAAGACTACCATGGAAAACATTATGCAATACTTTAATTCCACAAATTAATTATCTGATCCCACCTATAAATGATAATGTCCATGCAGCATATTGTCATGAAGTAGACATAAAGCTAAAACTTGTCAGTTGACATCAATTTGATGACAGTGTTACCATTCGGGGTGGCACTGTGGTGCAGTGGTTCATGTATTGCCCTATGCACCTAATCTGCTAAGTTTGATTCCCGGTAAAAGATCCACCAAATATTTGCAATAATACAAACTTATAAATACCGTATATGTCCTTAGAATAACGTTTACAGCGTTGCTATCCATACAAGGGTGGTACTAAAGGGTCGGAGCCTAATGTCAAATTAAATTCGAGAGGCCATTGATGTTGCAGCTGGTACCGATGAAGCAAAGTCGTGTGCACCATTATTTTAGATGCGTCTGGTGCACATTGACTTCGTGGCACGCCGTAGTATCATGCAGACTCACTCCATCGACTGCCTGGGTCAATTAAAAAGAGAAGAACCAGGGTGAGATGAGAGCCACGCCCTGGTTTCTGCATCGCAATGCCCCGTCGCACACAGACTCACAAAGCTTTTAAGCAACTGCACTCAGAGGAACTCTTGCATTCTGCCTCTGCACCAGATTTTCAACCACTTTGAACGAGCATCTGTCCGTAAAAGTATTTTGAGGATTATGATGATGCTGATGATAATGGTAATGATGATGGCGATTATTAGAATTCTAATAGTGATGATGTCGATCTTGGTGATAATGAGTTGAAGGAGTGCAGAACTGATTGCACTGGAAGATGAGCTGTTTCTAGAGGGAATCAAAACGCTTCTCGAATTATGTAAAAAAAATGACATTGTTTAAAGAGTATGTCTATGTTTGGGGGGGGGGGGTACTTTATGTAAGGCTCACAATTGTTTCAACCAAATCATAGACCAAGACTAAGGGTGGGATATAGAGTGGTGTCTCACTGTGTATGGGTTTCATAGTTTTGAACTCTGCGACCCATTCGCTGAATGTATTAAATGTTGCATCTTTTATGTAAAACTCTCCCACAGTTATGTGCTTTTCCGAAACACCACATCAACAAACGCCGATTCTGGACCACACTGTGGAAGCTACACGTATTTGATGGAGGCAGCAAAAAAAGTTGTAATGCATTTCCAATGAGAGCCAACTCAAAAAATAATTGAGTACATAAAAAAGAAAACCACCTTGTTTCAAATTTAATTCATCAAAAGGAAACAAAGGACATGGCTAAGGTAATAGCAGCTGTTTAAAAATGATTCAGTGAACATGGTTTCAATTATTGAAAAGGATAAGTGATGAACTGGAATAGTCATTGCTGAAAAGAATGCAATTTGCTGCAAATGGGTTTAGTACACAGGACAAAAATGCCATTTCCCTCAGAAGTGGAATATTGCCGTTGGCCATTTAGCAGCTGGTATTCAAATTCCCCTACTAGCACCTCACCTGGGATATGATAAAATGTTCTCGAACTAGCCACAATATTGCCAATAAAAAATATTTGGAAATTTCCATCAGCCATTATTTGCACACTGCTGGATAAGGCCTTCATATACCATCACCATCCCTCAGTTCTACCAGGCTCACAGTCCTATCCCAAACCTGCCCATGCACTGGTCTGTATTGGTCCATCATCCTCTCAGTGGCGCTCAACACTTTGGATGTTTTTCCCTGACCAGCCTTGTCCATCAGCCATCAGCTTATTTATTATTGTGACTGCATTTAGCCCTCAATAAATCCACGGTTATAACACATTTAGCACCTTCGTCTCGTTCATATCTCCTCATCAATTTTGTATGTTTTGTGGTTTCACATTATTTGTTCTCTAAAAACATTTATGTATGTTGAACTTCTTTGACACCGGAAATAGCCAACCGTGCTAATCAGAGGTGCGGGGGATGGACAACAATGGGTTTCTGCAACCCATGTGACGTTTCATAATTGATTCTTGGGCTTGGTCACGTAATTATGTCGTCAAATGTGTGTCGTAAAGACCATCCACACCCCACACGGCCATACAAATTAAAATAGCACGTGGTGTGAACGCAATTTAACCCACCAATTTATTTCAGCTCAGCGGTAAAATTAAAAGCAATTCTCACAACTAAAATGAGCAACTGGATATGTTTCCCTTTAAACTAAGCCAAGCAACATCACGCTAAGATCCAGGAAGCCAGAATACAAATCTTAAATTCTTGGATGTTCATTTATACTTCCCGTGGCCTAATCCAAAATTAAATCTCAAATAAATTTGTCCATTTACTCCCCCCCCCCCCCCCACGACTTTCAACATGTTATCTTTTGCAAAGCTAGTTTTTGGATTAATGAACGTGGAGATATGAATTTAATTATTTTGTTGCTGAGAGTTAGTTAACATTCTGCGACCTCCTGACCGAGATTTTTAATGTTAACCATCTTGTAATTATTTTGCTCACAGATATGTATGTTGAAGTGCAACTTGCATCAAACCAGGCTGTGGGCTTGAGCATGACGCATTAAAACTATTTGAAACTATATTTTTTTTCAGGTAAGGCTTAATTAGCTATATAGCTCATTTTCAGAAGCGACCTGGCCACAAGTGACAGTGCAGCGAAGTGGCTTTTCATGTGGAAATGTACAGCAGCCTAATACTTTAAACGCACGTTTCTAAATGTCGAGGGAAAACCAGAAGACACGGAGACAAATCCACGTGACCATGGGGAGAACACGCACACTCCATATATACAGGCGTCAGGGTCGGGATTGAACCCCCACGCCCTCCTGTATACTAGGCGAGGCAGTTATCATCCCGTCACCGTGGTGCGCCATTGTAAGAGAAGATGATGGCCGATGGTCGAGACCAGTGGCTGAGTTGCAGCCAAAAAAGTGAACACACGCCAGAGACAAACGTCCGCCGTGGAGGAGTGGTGGCATCGACTCGTGTGCAGAAGCCTGATGGATGTGACATCGCAGGGATGGCGGCAACTTACAGAGGTTTTAATCTGGCAGTGATGCACCATGGCCGTTGACGATCAATTGTATTTAACCCTTCGAAAGTGATGTTGTATCTGTCGGGCTGGAAATAATCAAAGTTTGCGAAAAAGTGAAGGACCCACGGAGTGAATTTATATCTCTCTTTATGGACTAAGGAACCCTGCTCACACACACTTTACCTTGGCGCTGTAGTAGGTAAATAAAGGCATAATGAGGGGTTTCTCAGGGAGGAACCCCACTTTGGTTATACCCATATCTGCACATGTGTATGCAATGCTCATAATCGAATAAAATCTATATTAAGCAATAGTAAAACACCTTGATTTGAAGCGTTCGTGACTGCAGGAATCCCATACTCTTTGGTTCTTTCGGTAAAGAAACGTAGGTAGCAAAATTATAGATCACGACGCTTCGATCGCAACACAAGCAATCGTCATCAGGTGCGACAACCACAGCAAGAAGAAACTTGCTTGTGTTGCGATCGAAACTTCGTGATCTATTATTTTTCTACCAACGTGACTTTACCGAAAGAACCAAAGAGTATAGTAAAACAGCTATTCATAACTTTATAAATACACATATGTTTCACTATTCGGCCCAAAACATTACTGACACACGTGTGAACACACATACTAGACATTCATCTCCAGTCACTTTAAGATGTTTTCTTGTTCATGTTTTTGTTTTTTTTGTTTGTTGCGGTTGCACCCGATTCAAGAGCCGAATGGCTCACAGGGCTATACCAAATAAATGAAACTATGAAACTATGAAACACTCTTGCTTGCAAATTTGTGAGTGAGCAAAGTTAAATTGCCAGCAGTTTTATACCAACGAGCAGAAATTCCATATCTCTTGCCCACGTATTGGTCATAATGCATAGTTTTGATTTCTCGTACATCGTCGATTGTTTTTCTTTTTAAATATGACATATTAGTCGCAATGCGATAATCCCGTTCATACAAAGCATGCCTTAAGTTTAGGAAAAAACAACACATTTTTGCTGAAAACCAATTTAAACGGGACTCATTTGACAGTTTTAGTTTTTCAGCACACTCAATTTGAACTTAGATTTTCTGCCTACAAAACTACTGTCCATCCAGCTGGCATATGCTGGAAAAAATACTACACAAGCCATTGTACAGTACAGTATGTCTAAAAATACCCAATATTTGTATGCGAAATGCAGATTGTATTGCTGCCACAAACTGCATTTGTAGGAAATACATTTGCTGGATGAGTCTCAAAAATATGAAATAAACTCTTGCTTATTTTCCTTGAAATAAGGTAGTGCACGAAGGGATCTCTCGGCCATAAATCAAAACCAATGCAATATGAATCACTTGTGGTTTAATTTTATTGCATTACGATAAGCTCTTTTGAATTCAATGCATTCCATTATTGCCTGTTAATGCCACTTACTGTGCACCAGATGGTTCTTACATGTTTTATGAGAGAGACAAAAAAAAACATGAACTGAAAGTATGCAAAGGATGGTGTTCATAAAGTGTATCATTATCAAAACGAACGTAATTGAAGCAGACACTCATAATAAGCACCTATATATTTTGGTACAAAATCATCAGCCACGTTCTATCCACTGCTGGATGAAGAACGTTTCATGACGTCGCCATCCTTCGAGGTCTTGCAATTGCAACAAGCCATCTCTTTCCTACGCATGAGATAATCTAATCACTCTACCTCCATGATGGTCCTCTCCTATGGCATGTTTTCTCTTTTGGCTGATATTTCCATCTGCTATCGTGCCCAAGCCCATTTACTTGACTTATCATTCAACAAAGGGTGCATAATTTGTATAAAATATTTCCAAGTTAAGAATGCCTACTTTTTTGTATATTTGCTAGACAGTTTTGTAAATTAATTTGCCATATGCAGATTAAAATGTATCGTTTAATTAATGTATGCGCTTTGAACACAGCTCACTAATGCATTTTGTTGTCCTTGCCAGCAAATAAAGGATTTTTTTTTTACAAAAGTACTATGAATGATATCGATGACTCCATGCACAAATTAACATTGCACAGTGTACATATCCATTGGAAATAATGCTCCGGATTTATCAATATGGCAGAGGATAATGTAAAATAGATGCATTGATGAAATTATAACTCTCACGTATATTAATCATATTATATTGTGCAACAACTTATACAATTGTATTATCAAGTTCAGGTTATGTAAAGCAGCCCAATGCAAAAAAATGCATGACATTATTTTAAAGTTTGCTGCGATGTTATGAGAAAGTTACGTTAAATTACTACTATAATAGCCCAGAAGTGTGTGTACCGTGCGTGACGTCACTCCACATGACGCACCCCCCGTCATTAATAATAAAATAATCATGCGCGGGTGGGTTTTTACACTCCCCCCAGGTCTAGCGGAGAAACATTTTTTACGCAAATTCGCTTTAAATTTGACGTTTCTTTATTGAAAATTAATCAAATACATAAGTATACGCAGAAACAAAGTGTATTTGGTGTCTTTATGTATTTATTCAGCACTTGAAACAAAAGGTAAGTCTAATTTTTGCTTCTACATCATTAGAAAATACTAGCTGTACTACCCGGCTTCGCTCGAGACTTGGATCCAACACGCCCGGCCGCCTTTGTCTCCCCAGTGGCGATGTTCACACACCACACCAGTTACTCGTTTGAGGCTTAGTCGACCTAGAGGAGGCCCAGGACCGGTTAATATAATCGTCACCGGTGGTGGCCGTGAGCGGGAATCGAACTCGTGTCGTCAGGTTCGTAGCGCAGCGCGCTAACCACTACACTACAATGCGTTACGCTTCCACACACACAGACACACAGACAGACACACACAGACATACACAGCGCGCTAACCACTACACTACAATGCGTTACGCTTCCACACAGACACACACAGACACATACAGACACACAGACACACACAGACACATACACAGCGCGCTAACCACTACACTACAATGCGTTACGCTTCCACACAGACACACACAGACAGACACACACAGACATACACAGCGCGCTAACCACTACACTACAATGCGTTACGCTTCCACACAGACACACACACAGACAGACACACACAGACATACACAGCGCGCTAACCACTACACTACAATGCGTTACGCTTCCACACAGACACATACAGACACACACAGACAGACACACACACAGACACACACAGACACATACACAGCGCGCTAACCACTACACTACAATGCGTTACGCTTCCACATGCTCGGGTCACGTGACAGATTTGACGTCACAGTCTGGAAAGTACCCACATGGCAAATTTCAAGTTTGTTGCATGTCTGGAAAGTACGCTAAACATTTTGAACAGACACACATTCACAACTTTGCCTTTTATATATATGGAGATATACATTTCTCCGTGATTTTTCAGATCTTGTATCGAATTCAAATTGATTACAACCCCAACGAGCGAAAGCAGAAGAACATAAAGTATCAGAGCAGTGATTTCGAACTAATTGAGGGTGAGTTAAATACAATGCTACAGTGACATGAAGTGAGGTGTTTTATGACAGTTTTTGTGCCAGATTCACTGCCATTAAATTTACACAAGATACATTCATACTCTGCTCAATTGTGTCGTAAATATTACAGTTTCCGAGTAGTTAAATAAAGGGCTGAGACATTTTTTCAGATTAAAAGCTTTCACTTCAGCAGGTTGTACGTTATAATCCCAGATGTGGACAAACCATATCTTATATAATACATAATTGAGATGCTCCGGATTCCTCATGTATATGTCATGCACATGAGGGAGAAGTGGAAGGAAACGTATATGGGAAATATGTTATAATTTTTTTTATAGTGCCCGCATGTATGTCACATCCCAAAGGCAAGAATGGGTTCAGGGGAAGGCATACCCCTAGATACAGTATTTACAAAGGGCCGGGTGTACTATAATATATTATAACGGCATACAGATCAAATATTCACAACTACAGTATCATATATGTGGGATGCCAGTTCACATACAAATGAGGAAATATGAACGACTATATACTGTACAGGTGTGTCTTCATTGATTTGACTGACTTTATTAGGATGAGTCGTCATTGCCACATAGCAAAGTAGGTCAAAACCCAATGACATTAAAAAGCCATGATGTCATTAAAAAAAACAACACGTATTTCCTGCACTACTCTAAAAGGCATTTATTTTCATTTGTTCACACTTTTTTCCATAAATAGCTCAGCCTCCTGCCACAACTACATTAAGGGCTCTGAGATGTCCCATGCGTTGAACGGAAGCACTAGGACTGACCCATACTGCTTAATGGATCACTGCAGGCCACTCTCATTGGCACCATGCTGCTGCTTTTAGTTGTTGGGGCACAGCAGCAGTTTGGTGGAGGTGGGGAGTGCTGCTGATGTTGGCAGGTGGTGGCTACACCAAGTTATATTTTTCTCTCTGCTTCTCCAGACAAAATGCCCGAGCAACAGCAATGCATTACCTCCACAGGCACGAAATTACGTACATTAAAATAATTTTGGCAATTTTACTCGGAAGCATTTTCTGTAATATGCACTGTATGGCATAGACGCCAAGGATAAAATGTCAGCTTCATGTATGCGTAAACCACACAGGAATTCTAATTCAGCATTTTTTTTGTATTCTTTAATGATTACTACGCACGGTAAGGCATGCGTCTATTGCAAGCGCAGGGAAGTAATTGGTGCACAATAGCAGCAGGTATGCAAAGGAATGCATACTTCCCGGCTTAATTTGGAGCATTAATGCAATTATTGAAATCGGGTTACTTCGTAGTTGGCTTTCAGGGAGTTGCCGTTGTTTAATGGTTAGCAGGCTGGGCTTACAATCCAGAGGGTGTTGGTTCGATTTCATCTTCTCGCACGGAAGTTTCTTGAGCCCCCCCCCACCCCCATATACGCGCAGCAATATATGACACCACACATTTAAGTCAATCAGAAGGTCAAGTGTGGTGGGGGAAAATGTGGGGTACCCTTACCTCTTCCAAAAAATGGGTGTTAACGGACAACCATGTATGTAATTGAACTGCATTTGCATTCAAACTGCATTTGAAACATCATCTATACGCACATTAAATTTTAGATGCCAAACTTCCTCTTGCGATTTTCTTGAAGGCAAGCGTTGTTCACGGGCACTCATCGCAACTATCATGACAAACACTTCAGTGAAGGCACAATCATGTTTTTTTCCTCCCCCCGAATTCTCCTTAACCTTGGCATCACTGATATCGATGCATCAAACAAGGTGGACATCTTTCGCCATGCAATCTGAACAGGCGTGGTGGTGGAGACGTAGCAAATGGTGGATTCGAGTGGAGGTGGTGAGATCAGGAGATGTTTGACTGGAGGCTCACCTCCACGTGCATAATAATTCGTTCTTTTAAAACCTCACACCACAACAGGAGTCAGGAGCTGTCTAATAATTCCATTTTTGAGATGTTACCCTTTAAGTTACGCCGAGTTATACACCTTCGACGTGAATTAGCACCGTTAAAGTTATTTGAGTGAGAAACAGTGCAGATCTTGACAAATTTAAGTTAAACAAGAGGCTAAATATATCCACATAATTGCATACAGAATTGTACAAAAACCTATTGCAGTGGTTTATAAAAGTGCCCTCATGCATCTTGGGAACAAATCCATGACATAGCTGAAAATTCGCCATTTAAAAACGACAAAAAAATAAGCATCTAATCCTCAATAACGTCCGTTTTGGGGTTGAAACCTCAATGCCTTTCTCGGGAGGCAAATACATGATTCCAAATTTTCAATGTTATGGCAAAACGCGCCATTATACCCAACTGGAAAGCGCACTGCAGGAATGGGCCATTAAAAAAGAATTGCCGCTCTCGAGCAACTAAGTGCAACTACTTGATCGGATTTCATGACATTTAAACTTAGGGCCATCATGTGTACATTATATATGTAAAGACAGTGCGGAGCGATGGCGGGGCAGTATGGTTCCCCAGGACCATGGTTACCAATGGACGTGCTAATGATGATTGATGGGACAAGCGTAGACAGAGTCACGTGAGGGGGAGCACGGGATCCAATGGCGGGAAAGTGTTATTAGGGGCCGTCCGTAAATGACGTCACGCACCTGGGGGGGGGGGGTTGAGAAATGTGACGTCACATCAAAATGCGCAATTTAAAATAAATATAGACAACACGTTCTACTTAATTAAATAAGACTTTTTAATAAATGTTTTCTCCTACAACATCAGAGTGCAGCGCCACATTAAATACGCACTACAGTGACAATAGTTTAGAGCGATTTGAAGCACAGCTTTGTGACGTCATATTTGAGGGGGCCGGGGGGGGGGGTCTGACTTTTTGTGACACCATGTGACGAAGGCGGGGAGGGGGGGGGTCAAAATCGTCCAAAATCGCGTGACGTCATTTATGGACGGCCCCTTAGGGCGGTGATTGACAAGAGCAGGATGCGGCGAGGAAAATTCTGGAATAAGGGCGTGGCCGGACCGGGCGAGAATAAGAACCAGCGCGAGGCGGAGGTGTGGGCTGTATTTGTGTGTGGAACCGGTGTCGTAGTCATCGCCTTGGATCGGGTCACCCCCATTGTCTACGAGTTCGTTATCGTGAGACTAGAAGCTGTTGTTGTCTACGAGTTAGTTATCGTGAGACTAGAAGCTGTTGTCTCTGAATAGAGTTGTCTCACCACCCAAGTGTACAGGGTCACTCGCGGTTACTTGTTGAGTTGTCAGTGGACTTTATTCACAATAAACATACGGAAGACAAGACGGTGTCTCTGAGAGCTGCATTACATATGTACGGTCTTAAAAAAATGCCTTTGTCTTGTATGTGTAACACATGCATCTGTGTCTGGGAAGCAGGCGTGCAATGGTTAGCGCAGTGCGCTACGATGCCGGCCATCCGGGTTCAATTCCCGCTCAAGGACACCACCAGTGATGATTATCTGAACCGGTCCTGGGCCTCCCCTAGGTCGACTCAGCCTCAAATGAGTACCCGGTGCGGTGTGTAAACATCGCCACTGGGGAGGCAAAGGCGGCTGGGCGTGGTCCTGTCTACCCACCCCCTCGTGTGCTGTCCCGGCCTTCATAGGTGCTTGCTAACAACACTTTGTCCCAAAAGCCTGT
Source organism: Petromyzon marinus (assembly GCF_048934315.1). Taxonomy (NCBI): domain Eukaryota; kingdom Metazoa; phylum Chordata; class Hyperoartia; order Petromyzontiformes; family Petromyzontidae; genus Petromyzon; species Petromyzon marinus. The sequence goes on along the minus strand of NC_133678.1, from coordinate 10,677,899 downwards.
TAGGCAACATGGGGGATCTATGTCTTTGTCTGTGTTCACACTATACTATGTTTTTACTGGCCTGTGCTCATGTGCACATCACCACATAAACACACATATGGTATACATGGGTATTCAGCCCAACCACTTACATATAAGATGTCTCTTAACTGCATGCGTCTCGAAAAAAATACAATGTCAAGTAACACTGCACTGAAACCTTTATGCTTCGAAGAAACAAATCATTTGCATGTAAATTGGGCAATTCATGCATTTTTTAAGTGCATGTTTGAGCACAGAAGGTGGTAAGCAGAGGGGAATGGATCAGCAGTTTTAATGCCAAATTTCTGCACAATTTTTTTCAGGCCTAAATGTTTTCTCCTATGGCGATGTAAAACTCAGCTGTAAAATATCCAACCGTTTCAAGTTCTGATGTCTGGTGGTGCAGGCAGACCCCTTTTTGAAGTTGTGCACATGGAGAATTTCGCATCCCTCCAGTTTATTTTACTCAAACGTAGTAATTTTGACTGCCACAATTGAGCACAACTAATGGAGATAATTCACGAGTTTGACTCATTCGTGACAGACAGCTGTTGCTATGCAAAATTATGTTCACATAAATTATTGCTATTTCTATATTCACTGGAAAAAGTACAGCATAATAAAACAATAAGCTATGTTGTCTGGTTTTTCCCTCCACATTTACAAACATGCGTTTAGAATGTTTGGCTGTGTAAGAGCCATAAGACAGAAAGTGAGTGTATTATTTCTGTATATAGATTTGATGTACATCCGTCATACATTTGTTGACGGGCTGGTTATATTTGATTTGGAATATCCCAACTGTAGAAACCCCCCTGTGATTAGACGCTCCGTTGGTTGAACCCATGACGTCACTTCCGGTTTTTACTTAGAAAACGCTCGTTTTTGTGCAACTAAGAAATACAGAAACAGTTTGATTTAAATTTTGATTTAAAGCTTTCGTGACTGCAGTAATTCATATTCTTAGTTCTTTCGGTAAAGTCACGTTGAAGGGAAACAACAACGTGACATTACCGAAAGAACTAAGAATAGTTTGATTTAAGACACCTCAAACACGCGTCAGAACTTTTTGCTCCCACAAGTTAAGCCGTAGCTTATTTTTTGGTACAAGAAAGCTGCGCCTACAGGCTGCTTTAAATTTTCACATAATAAGCCACTTCATTGGGCTATCATTCGTGGCCAGGTAGCTTCTGAAAAATGGCTGCATATTTGCACTATGAGACCTCCTTTGCCAGCAGCAAGATATAGTAATAGGTTTTTACCCTTTTATCTGGCACCAAAACTGACACCTTTATACAAGGGATCATGTTTGCAATAACCACAACACAAGCAGTCAAAATGCAAACAAAAGGAGACAACTCTGATAATGATATTGGCACTGTCCTTGAAATGGATTGGTCCACACCCGAGACGGCTTTTCTTAGAGCCTAGTCTCCACTGGTGTTGGACCAGATGACGCCAAAAGGGTAAAAACCTATTACTATAAGGACTGCATAGTTCAGTGGGCCTTACCTGGTATAATAAAAACAGTTTCTAGGTTTTTAAATAGTTTATATAGTTGAAAGAAGCACTGTTTTTACAATAGATAAAGCAAGGTAAAATATTACGTTGAACATTTTTTGTTCAAAATAATCCATTGCATAGAACATTGAACAGCCGCATGAGCTTCACCTAATGGTGTCACTGAGGGAGAAATAACTCATAACCACGGTTTGTGCACACATTGAATTGGTTGTCTAATTTATCCTCTTAAATTCTAAAAAAATTGATTAATTCATCCTATAATTTACATTGCTTACAGGGGAAACACAGGTAGTTAGTGAGTTAGTGTATATTCGTTAACTTCAAGGTTGCCCCTTTAATTATTGACTGCACATCTTTATCAATTTTCACAGTCACCTTTTTTTTACTAAAATGTAACTGCTTGCCTCGGGCAAGGTATGTATCACATCTTTAGTTTACAGTTCTAAGAAAGGGAACTCATAACTATTTTATGAAACATATCCATACAAATATTGTCATTGGAAAAGGCAGTTTAGAATGTTTCACACATTTCAATTAATGCAAGGCATTGATACATATTGTTTGAGGAGGAGCAAACTAAACAAATATACATTTAGAAAATTAAAAAAAATCTATTTTAAAATCCCATAGCATATTCGGGGTACGTTTTAACATTTATATACGCATTACAATTTATGACAATTGCACGTCCCTCTGCAGACTGCAATAGGAATGGAATAATCACATTTTATGCTCCAACAAAAAATAAGTTTCCTGAACCATGCATTGAGGCAGCATTTAACAGTTTGTAAAGGAGAGAGAGAGGCAGAAATAAATTCCTTTTATTAACAGATTGCAAACTACCCCCGGGGGGTTGGAATAACTGCATTTTCAGCAAGCACGTTCGCCAGCTAAATGCATCTCTCAGTCTTTCATGTTGCAAGTAGGCAGCAATCACTTGCCATTAACAATGTCCACTGCAGATGTACGAAAACATAGACCTCGACAATTCCGTCTAATGGATCTCTAAGCCCCAGTAAGCTGGCAATATCCCCACAATTACGTTAATTTTAAGGGAAAACAAAGCTGCATGCATTATTTTGCACTGTTTTATCAGCCATTATGTGGATATTGCATTTTCAATATCGCTTTGTTACTTAAATGAGAGAATTCTGAAATGTAATTACATCGGTCCGAAGCAGTGCTCAAGAGCTCATGACCAACATGAGCTCTTTCAATGGAATGTGTTGTGAAAGAGTGCAGTGTAACAGCTGTCAGAAACACTTTTGTATAACCTGTTATTGATGTGTGTGCATTGTGGCAGCTGTGCTCATATTCGGCACTTGTGTGATACTCATGACAGAAGCAAAGTCGCAACGGTGACTGAGCGTACATTGCAGGAATCTGTGAACATTTACCCCACCATTGAAAAGCTGACCATATGCTATCAAGCAATGCAATCGACTCCAAAAGTAAATGACATAATCCCAGCGGCAGTTTTAAAATGAGATTTAAAAAAAATATTATGGGAAGACAATTTGACTTGGCACTTACTGTAAAGTGTAATATGGGCAAATCATTAGTATTCATATTATTTTCTATTATTTCAGATGTAGAAAATCTGCACTGTGCTGTAAGAACCCTTACAAATGTATATATATACATAAAATGTTGGTTCGTGGTGCTGTAAGTAATGTTCGTGTTACATTGTAACAGGATTTAAGCGAAGATGTTTAACCTCATCTAATGTCGCTGACCTCAACATGGGAGATTAATTCTTAGTGCACCCTTCTCCTCGCGGATCATACAGGCTCCGTGGATTCACATGAAACGCGAGTAGAGTTTGTAATGTAATACACGTACACGAGCAGGTAAGCCACGCGTGAGCATTGGCGATATCAACAATAAGCGAGGATGTTGCATGTGAAGGGTGATGGGGCTGTGACGGTCGGATTACTCTCAGTAGGAGGTGGAAGATTGATATGGGAAGTGGGGAGTGGGCGAACGGGGGTTACAAATGGTGTCTAGCCTGAAACCCATTTTTAATCTGGGTAACCTGACCCATAACTAAGAGATAGACCCAGCAACAATATTTGGTTAATTCAGATTAATGAGCTAACTTCATTTACCGTTTTAAAAGGGTGCTTACATTTATAATATTAACCTTCGGTGTTATTTCAGAATTAATATATTTTCAAGCATTATATTTTAATGATGATTGTCTCACGATATGAAGTATTTAATTGTATGTGTGTGTGTATATTGCAGAGGTTAGAGCACTGCATTACAAATCTGGCAAAACGAGTTAAGATTCCTACTCGTGGCCAATAACAGTGGCGAATGTTTTAACCGGTCCTGGACCGCTCCTAGGTCGACTCAGTCTTAAATGAGTACCTGGTGCGGTGTGTAAACATAAGCACTGGGGAGACAAAGGCGTCTGGGCGTGGCGTTGATTCCCTCCCCACGCCACCCCCTCGTGTGGTATTTCAGCCTTCAGAGGTTATCACGAACAGCACTTGCCATTACAGTCCGTTAAACGGCTGCATGGGAGTTTTTTTGTCTTTGTTATACATCTTAGAGCCAAGACAAGGGAGAGGAAATATGAAAAAAAAGTTATGTTTATGTACATCAATTTCTTGGTGTAGGGGACATATCAATGAAACATATCTTTTTTTTGTAAATTTTTTATATACGTTTTAGCAGGTCCGCTACCATAGTTAAAATGTGTAAATTAACTTTTCAGCAAGTGCGACAACCCAGCGTGGCTCAAGTCATTAGTGATTATATGAATATGCATTTACTGTCGCCAATAACTTAAAAAGACTTGTGTAAATGTAGACATGGACTCATGAACGCAGTGTTTGTGTAAATTTACTTAACACCAATATCTTCTGGCTGCATCTTTTTATAATAAAGATATTTGCATGCAATTTTCACCATCATCATTATCAGCCATCGCACATGCACTGCTGGATATTTAATAAACACGCAAATGCATAATCGTTTCATAATGTTGTGACAATTCTAAAATCAATATTTAGTATCATGTCTACTTTGGATTTGTAGGTGACTTTCCTTATCAGAACAATCTGTTCTGCAAAAACGGAAGTCAGACTTATCCTACCGCTGAACTACACCATGCTAAGGAAATCACAACTTGTAGGTGCAGGTCAATTTAAACACTTGCTCTGATCATGCTGGGAACAGCGCCAGGTGTCCATTATCTGCAAATGCCCAACACGCGCTTGCTTTGTTACTACCCAAGAGAAAGCTACAGGTTAATGGTAGCTCAAACATGATGAGACGCAATCACGACAAGGGTAAATTATGTCAGAACTAAGGCCACCACTTATTGTCTACTGTGTATCGTCGCACTGTTATTATTCCACTTGTTCGTAATGGCTATTAAAATAACCCCGTCACCACTGTGATCTTTGGTGTTATTAACCACAATGCTTGGAAATTATAACTTGTTTATATACGTCCATGTGGCAGGAACAATGAAATTCTGCTACTCCGCACCTAGATGCGTTGTTTGCCTAAGTAAGTGGCCCTCCCATGAGAGACATTACCCGAGCTTCCCTGTTTTTAATCATAAATTAAGCAGCAAGCTGTTATTCACAATCATTTTATTGACATCGGGAAGCATCAGCTGTGACACCGACATTTAATTCACAGCCTGTCTTGTCCCACAGGAGCCCCATTAACACCAAGCCTGAGCCACTTGTCAAAGTACGCAACAGCTAAAGTAAAATTTTGCATTTATTCATGTATCTGCCTATTTATTTTAATACACAGCTTTGTCGTATTTATTTACAATGTATGCCTTATAAATGCACGATGCATAAAGAATGTCCAATAAGTCGCACATTGCATGCATCCATTCGACCTTGTCTTTTTGAAAAATTGTCGGTGGAATTTGGCGATGTATTTATTTGGCAAACTCCATGGCGCAAATTGAATGAAACTCATCTCAACCGTATAATTGTCTCTCTCCTTCTATAAGAATAGCAGATGTTGCCGGAATAAAAATGGGAATATTTTAACAACGTAAATAAATCGACTGAAAATAAATGTAATGTTTCAAAAGGTGTCTATGCACTCGCACTATATGTAATATTCCATACATATATTGGTGTCTTATAATATATTGTGTTATTCAACCTTGGTGCAGTGAGCCCAGAGAAGAGGCAGCCATTTTGTTTAGGGCTCAGATCTGGCTGCGCCACAGATGACGCAGTGTGCCACCCCAGGTGGAATAGCCTCGCAATGTTAGCAAACACAACTTTCTGGCCAGTCGCTAAACCGCCTACGAAACATCCTACGGCCGATGTCGGCAATTGCTAATTCACCCATGTAAGATAAACAGAAAATTCGCACTGTGGCTGCGAAACAAACAATTGAGCACATCATCGGCGTTTGTCCCCTCTCATCTTTAAATTGGGGGGATAGGTCTTCTTCACTCAATGTCACCAGAAAGCTATCTCATGTCTAACAACATGGATTTAGAATGCTTCCAATAGTTGCGATTCCAACACAGTAATGTGTAAGAAGAAGTGCTAGCTAAGCCACAAAATCACGTCCTGTGCCACTGCTACGATCCCCAGGTGGAATGGCCTTGCGATGTTACCAGGCTCAGAGAACGCGACTAGAATGAGGCTCACACTTGCAGACACACAACTATAAAGGGGCAAAGAGAACTTACCTTTTCATTAATGTATGCCACTACCATGTGTTGCTCCTATTTCTCTTCTTAAATTGGTAGCCCTGCTCAATAGATAAGCTTCCTTCAAGTATCCTGTAACAATTGAGAAACACTTTAGTGATTATGAAGAGTCTGAAAAATGCACGTATCTGATAGATGTTTTGAGTGGCGGTGTGGAAAACAAATGTAAAGTCACAAATTCATTATACCATTTCTAATATGCCACAACACCAACTAAACCCATCATTGATTCACAAACGTAATCCTTCCTCATACCCTCAAACTATAAAGACAATGAGTAACGTTTAGAAATAGAGATTGTGCACTTTGCAATGGATATTTTAATGTTTCAATTTAACTCCATTTACAAACAACAAAATGAACACTGCTTTATGACTTAGAAACAATTGGGCATAGTCCAACTACATGATAGTCCACTACCATATTTTGCGAAAAGTTATTTGGAAAATAAGAGTTGACCATCACGATGCATCGCAAAGGGTAGTTAACCATAACTAAGAGTAAACAACGGGACTGTTGGAAAGAGATGACTATCGGCTTGAAACATTTACATAAAGTGATGTAGGCGTGGCAATGAAGTGGCCAGGCGATGGTAGTGCTGAGTGCCACGGTGGCGAGATGTTAACTGCTTCGCCCAGCATGCAGGAGCTCGTGGGTTCAATCCCGACCCTGACGCCTGTATATTTGGAGTTTGCATGTTCTCCCCGTGGTCGTGTGGATTTTTCTTCCAGGCTCTCCTGTTTTTCTCTCTACATTTAGAAACGTGTATTTGGCTGCTATACATTTCCACAACATAAACCGTTTAATTGGGCTATCATTTGTGGCCAGTTTGCTTCTGAAAAAAGCTATATAGCTCAGTAAGCCTTACCTGGTAGTTTAAATAGTTTTTATAGAGTTTCCCCCCTCCCTCACACGTGTGGTTTCTCCAGATACCGCGTTTCCTTCCGGTATCACCCCAAAAACTAAAAATGGAATCGTCAAACAACGTCTTTGAGACTCACTGGGGTTTTTCTAAAAAAATGTTTTAAGGAGTTTATTAAACCAACGTACAAAACGACGTCATTATTTAACCACAAAACAGATTGTAGTTATTCAGTTTCGTAAACTACCATTTATTTGTATGAGGAAACTATTATGCCAAGCTCCCTAGAAGGGCGAGGAAGCTTGGTACACATACGATGGAGTCTATGCCCCTCGTTCAACTACAAAAATCCTAAAACCTACCTTAAAAAATGTAGGCCCAATAAAGTATAGCCTGAGGCTGATTGGCTTTTACTAATGGAGTAGAGTCAGCCTCGAATTCTACATTGCTCTACATCTCATGCTGGACATGATGCATTTAATAACATGATCTCCATGATCAGTGGACCAAGTAATTTGTATCCAATATAGGAAAAGAGAAACAGGTCAAAATCTGCTCTTGGCTAACTATTCTTTAACTAGTTAGTACAGGGACACAATGCATGTGGAAAAAATGATGAGCTACAACACAAATCAGTTAATGAAACAAATACAAAGCAGACACAGTCATGATGTTGTGCGGTAATAATACTGCCTATTGTCTCAAAACTAGCATGCTTCAGCATTGGATGTACAGTGCATTAATACAGACAACACTCACCCCCAGTCACGTAGTATATCTGAGAGGTCATGATGGTGCATGCATTGATTTCTGCTAAACACGCTTTAATTTGTTGCTAAAGAACCGGAACAGCAGACTTAAAGAAATGGCTGGGTGTTTCTCGGCATAAGCAAAAAATACTTGTTATCGTTGTTGCCAATCTGTCAAGGCTGATGCGTTTCTGCAGGGGCTGCTGCCAGCTTGCAGGCATGAGGCAGGAGCAATGCAATTTGCAACGAAAGCTCCTGACTGCACTTATGGCCTGAATTTTTATATTTTTTTTACACCCACATAATGACACCAGCAATGTTGCACTGTATATATATTTGTCATGCCATGTGTATTCGGCAGCAAAAGATTATTGTGGATAGGAGGATGACAACAGGGCCACAGCACAATTTGATTGTACTCTGCAGTAATACATTGTTTTAAATAAAATTATTGTTCTAATAGAAACATCGTCTCTTATCAATGTTTTTCTTGAGCAAACAGAGGCATCAGTGGGTGGCGATTAAAGCAGACTTGCAGTGATTTGAAGATGGAATAACTTAAATTATTGTTGGATTATGAGACAAACGTGAGCTATTTTTAAAGTGCATGAATCTACGTGAACCAGATGTACATGTTAATGGTAATGAAGGCTCACAGAATATACAGTACATCCTCATGAGAAGATATTACTTTCACTGTGTATGCAGAATAGGAATACAGCTTTGCTTAAACATTCAACTCCTGCACTATGTTTTGTTTGGATAAGCGTTCCAAGCACACCATTCCTTAAAAATGAAAAATTGAGGCTCAATATAATTATTCACCAGTGTTATTATTTTACCTCCCATGGAGTATAACACGAAAGTGGATAGATAGATAGAAGGAAAATAATGCCCACGACAATGTAATAGTAATACATTTCATTTCAGACTGCATGTGACAATGATTTTCAAATACAACACACAACAGTCCTTCATGAGAGCTATTGTTGACATGTCCTTCACAAATAGGTAAGTAAATCAACAAGTATTAAATGATTGCAGCAAGACAGCTTTGGGCAACATATGGAAACACTGGATCACACCATGGTGAAACAGAATTCTCACAACAATCGCATGGCTACCAAAGTAAGTGACCACTACCTTCTTTAATTTGATAGTTTGTATTGCTTTCCAACTCAGGTTGAACGTGTTTATGTATTTTCCCCTCTGTCAATTTGCAAATGTGTGCCAACAATTTGTCTTGCTGAGGAAATAAACGAATAAAACCAAATTGGTGGAATTTATCAAAAATTTTCCGCAAAAACGTGGAGACGCAAAACAGAAGCAGAATGTTTTCTTTATTCTGGAGAAATCCGACGAGGTATGAAGCTCGTGTTCACAGATGTCCAGTTGGGCCGGGTCAGAAAGTTACAACAACAAACATGACAAAAAACGTATTGGAGTGGAAAGTAAAGATAAGCAAATCACTGAAAATAAATAAAATAGTTAACGTATATACGTTCAAATTACATAAGTATATTAGTTCCCAAGCTTGGAAAAGGCAGCAAAACAAGAGGAGAAAAAACAGTCCTAGACAACTTCAAGACAACACGCAGTCCTTCAATAAAATTGCACGTTAAAATGTAATTTCAATACATGGGTAAAGATGAAAGTTACAAATCACAAAATCACATTTGCAAATGTAGCTGTATCCATCGCTAATCATTTGCTTCAGGATATTTTTTTAAAGGAATATTTTACGATATTCTATGGTTATTTCGGTAAAGTCACGTATATAGAAAAAATAATAATAAGATTATGAAAATAAAGTGAATAAAAATATCACGACGTTTCGATCGCAACACAAGCGGTCCTGAAAGAACCATAGAATATTAATTCCTGCAGTCACGAGAGTTTTAAGTCAAAAATTGAGATTTAACTATGTAAATGTTGCTCTAAAACGTTGGTGCTGCAATGGCAAAACGAGTGCTAGGAGGACCTGACGGTTGAAGGAGTCCTCGATGGCAGTCACCGGAGCCACGTGGTCTCATTGCGACCCATGGACGGATGGATGCATTGCTTCCTGCACGCCTGGCGTGGGCGCTTACCATTATTATTACTACTACTACTACGTGTAATCAAATACATCTGAGGACAAACGCACGTTGAAAAGCCATTACATAATTCACGCATATGCATATTTTTCTTAGCCGTTATATAATTGTAACAGAACATTTAAACTTTTACAATTCCGCATGTCAACCGTGCGTCGGCATTGCTCCAACAGCGGGAAATAGCATTTCATTTTGACGAAGTTGCCTCCCTCATTGGTGCCACGCGCACGATGAGATACGAGCGATTTATGCTCACGAGCAGACTTCCACGCGACTCAGCTCCCATCTGCATGGAGCAACGCTCATGCCAAAATGTCCTGGAGGTCTCGGTAATGCCAGCCACACATGCAGCATCATGCACTGAATTACGGTGGTCAAGACTTGCTCGGAGCCCCAGGGAGTAGTGGCTGGCGGGACAGGGAGGATGGTGGGAGCTGGTCCCCGATTGCAAGGCGAGGGTGATAAAAAGATGTACGTATAAGATCAAGGTTCGGCAACCTTTCGAAGAAGATGAGCCATTTTTTGTTGTCTTTGACCAAAATAGTTCTAGAGCCGATACAGTTCGAATGTATTTACATGTCTCCGATATGGAGACATGTAAATACATTAGAGAGCTGCAGACTGTAGACTGCGTGACAGTAATGTCAAACAAATGCGTGACGCTAGATAGTTGTCACGTCGTTTCATCTCCCTATTTTGCAAATTGTGACTCACATGAAAGGGGGCAGGCCCCATCAGCCACTGAAAAGAAAGCGGAATTCGATTTTCCAGATAAAGGCCCAGGTGGGCGAGAAAAAAGAAAACAGGGACCAGATGGAGCACACGAGCAATGAGCATGTCTCTCACATCAGCCATTAAAACCCGGCCATTTTTCGATGTGTCTATGCAATTACCCTAATTCACAGATAAATAATTCCATTCTCCATCAGTGGCCACCAGATACCCATAACAAGGCGTGCTCGTTATCATCTTTGACCCGGTCTTATATTTCTCCAGAAAGCCTCGGTATGCCATTCAGAAGGCGTAAAGCCAATGTGACCCACTGTGGAATGAGCCAATACATTATTAGTTGTCTGTCAAACCAGCCTAACATTGAAATAATTAAATAATAAAGGCGCTGTATTTGTTTGGAAACACCTCCATCACAAACCCAATAAATAAACAACGTTCTGTGAACAGGCATATAAACTGTGCTGTTGAGAGCAGTCCGTGAGTACGCTGTGTGCGAATGTTCGTATGGAATATTCATGAACATATAGGATTGAAGCAATATCTGAGAAACATTTGAATTAATATATAATGCAATATTAAATATAATGGCGGACAGCTTAAACTCACTTCTGATTTGTGTGCTGTTTTTTTTTCTATAAGTGAATGTATTCAAGTGTGAAATCTGATTTTTCAAGTTAGTTCTCATTAAAATGCAAAACATGCTACTTAATCAAATGCCTCTCCGCAGACCTCATCAACACAATAATGCATATTTGAAAAACGTCATGTAACGTCTTCAATTAAGTGAAAACAAAATACCCTGCATACGATTAATCTCTGCTCAGACTTACAGGTGCACATTATTATCATTACTGCGTCAGTGTTTTACATTGTTTACCAAAATTGCAATACAACAATGTGGGTTGCGTATTAATGTATCAGATTGTATATTTCCTTTCTCTATCGTTCATTGAATTCATAATCAAACATTGTTATTTGTAATTTGCGATACGATATGCATGCATAAATAAAAAAAATATTACTGAACATTTCGCAAACTATACTATATTGTCAAAGAGTGCGAGCTAATTAGGTGTCCAGTTGATAAGCAATATCTTGAAGCAGAGAAAACGCGTCGGAAAGAAGATGAGAGCATATTTTTTCCATCCATATTATTTTACCAGGTAAGGCCCACTGAGCTACAAGCTTTTTTCAGAAGCGACCTTGCTGCAAATGATAGCTCAACGAAGTGGCTTATTACGTGGAATTTACAGCAGCCAAATACTCTCAAATCATGTTTCTCAATGTAGAGGGGAAAACCAGAAGGCCCAGAGAAAAATCCACGTGAGCATGTGGAGACAGACATGCAAACTCCAAATATACAGGCGACAAGGTCGGGATCGAACCCATGAGCTCCTCTATACCAGGGGAGGTATGTAACATCTTGCCACCGTGGTGCAAAAGTAGAGATAGATGAGAACAAGATTCGTTTATATTCTTAGTTTTTTCGGTAAAGTCACGTTGAAGGGAAACAACAAAATAATAAAATATATATTATTTTGTTGTTTCCCTTCAACGTGACGTTGAAGGGAAACAACAAAATAATAAAATATATATTATTTTGTTGTTTCCCTTCAACGTGACTTTACCGAAAAAACTAAGAATATGAATTACTGCAGTCACGAAAGCTTTAAATCAAAAGATTCGTTTAGTATATGTACTACCAGCGAACGTACAAGGACCAGTGTCGCTTAATAACCTGCAGGTCAAAAGTAGATGCGTTTTTCAGGCTCTGAACGTTAAAAAGCAAATATGTGGAAAACGAAAACAAATCTCACATGGTCTCTATAGACATTCAAGAGTGTCACTTGAATAAATCTGGTGCCGACAGGGACGAAAGGTCCCTGAAACCTTTGTGAACACCCTTGTGTGCTGTGCGTCATGGCCCAATTCTCAAGGTTAATGTTTCCGTTATTTATTCCCACCAACATGCTTGTTGTGGTCAGGCAGCCATAGCAATGGATGATGCTTTTAATTACCCCCAAATACATCACTTGAAATTGAGACGCGCATGCTCTGCGTATTTTTGGACTACAAAGGTATATTTAGTTCAAGGTTATGAGTATTATGCTGTGACAGTACTGTTAAGGTTTGCATATACATTGGTCGATAAATACAAGCTAAGGTATTACACTTTCTCCCAAGGCAAGCCCTACTTGAGAACATCACTTCAATTGAGAGACACAGCCTCCTACTGTCGACCCCATGGCAATCATTGCCTCCTATCATTTGCACAGCTTCATACAAATTCGCAAATAATCTCAGGCTCACAAAACATGCATGGCATAATTCATTTTTTTCCTCACACTCACCTCAAGTCCTAAATAAGCCACATGCTCCGTTTCATTGCTTGATTGTTTTGTAATATTATTAGTAAAATTGACTTTTATAGTTGGACAACTCATTGTATTACCAGTGAAGCGATTGTGTAGGTAAAGAGACAACATTGAAGAGCTCTGGAGCAGAAAGATCACCCACCTTTCTTCCCAACGCAGATATAACGCTGCTGCAGATGGCCATGTGTGTATTAGTAAAAGCTACAGATCGCAATCAAATAACTTTGGCAAAGAGCTTTGGCCATGTGGAAACAGCATGAAACCAGCTGTCACCATTTGTGCCAAAATTTCAATTTCCTATTACAATTCTAACCAAAAAATGCATTACATATGTAGTGACATCGCGGGATGTCAACATGCAGTGCCGGCCCTAGAGAGGCACAGCGTGCCGTGTAACGACATCGCGGATACCACCATGGTGTAGGTGTAGTACCGGACCTAGAGGGACCCGGTGAGCACTGATAGCGCTAGATGGCACCACGCTTGGCGTGCAGTGCCAACCCTACAGGACAGGGTGTGGAAGTGCCGGTCGGAGGATGAGGTGACTAAAGGCCATGGCACTCTGGTTGACCTGAGAGGGCACGTGACCAGTTAAGTCTATAAAGGGGCCCCAAGTGGGGGCTAGGGACGTCACGTGGTTGGGATCTAGATCCTTCCCGAGGATTCTGGAAGGTGGTCGTGGCCAAGGGCAGAGCCAGCCACGCCGCAGAGAATATAAGCTGGGTCCCGAGAGGGACCAGGGTTGTTTTTGTTCATCCTGGAAGAAACCCTTCATCTACATTCTACGTTCTCCGAGTCTCCAACACGTGAACCTGGACCCGAGCTGTTGGTCCCGGTCCGCAGTAGTAGCTACGTTGTAATTAGTGTAGTTAGCCTGGTGGTCACCACCATAGGTTGTTCTGTTAAGGGCAAGTTACCCCATGTGTTGGGGTTACATAAATGTGTTGCCTCCAAGTCTACGTCTGCGACTCAATTGAACTCGCTACACACAAATACAGTGAGGGAAAAAAAAGTATTTGATCCCCTGCTGATTTTGTATGTTTTTGCCCACAGTGAGAGACAGAATAACAGCAAAAAAATCCAGAAAAACGCATGTCAAAAATGTTATAAATTGATTTGCATTTTAATTGGGGAAATAAGTATTTGACCCCCTCTCAATCAGAAAGATTTCTGGCTCCCAGGTGTATTTTATAGAGGTAACGAGCTGAGATGAGGAGCGTACTCTTAAAGGGAGTGCTCCTAATCTCAGCTTGTTACCTGTATAAAAGATACCTGTCCACAGAAGCAATCAATCAATCAGATTCAAAACTCTCCACCATGGCCAAGACCAAAGAGCTCTCCAAGGATGTCAGGGGCAAGATTGTAGACCTACACAAGGCTGGAATCGGCTACAAGACCATTGCCAAGCAGCTTGGTGAGAAGGTGACAACAGTTGGTGCGATTATTCGCAAATGGAAGAAACCCAAAGAACTGTCAATCTGCCTCGGCCTGGGGCTCCATGCAAGATCTCACCTCGTGGAGTTGCAATGATCATGAGAACGGTGAGGAATCAGCCCAAAACTACACGGGAGGATCTTGTCAATGATCTCAAGGCAGCTGGGACCATAGTCACCAAGAAAACAATTGGTAACACACTACACCGTGAAGCACTGAAATCCTGCAGCGCCCGCAAGGTCCCCCTGCTCAAGAAAGCACATATACAGTGAGGGAAAAAAGTATTTGATCCCCTGCTGATTTTGTACATTTGCCCACTGACAAAGAAATGATCAGTCTATAATTTGAATGGTATGTTTATTTGAACAGTGAGAGACAGAATAACAACAACAAAACTCCACAAAAACGCATGTCAAAAATCTTATAAATTGATTTGCATTTTAATGAGGGAAATAAGTATTTGACCGCCTCTCAATCAGAAAGATTTCTGGCTCCCAGGTGTCTTTTATACAGGTAACGAGCTAAGAATAGGAGCATACTCTTAAAGGGAGTGCTCCTAATCTCAGCTTGTTACCTATATAAAAGACACCTGTCCACAGAAGCAATCAATCATCAATCAGATTCCAAACTCTCCACCATGGCCAAGACCAAAGAGCTCTCCAAGGATGGCAGGGGCAAATTTGCTCAGGGTCACCAGAAATGCCGGAACCGAAGAGACGCAAGATTGCAAGCGAGTGCAGAAAATTTCAGACTTGGTGGAAAAATGAATATTTTTTCATAGAAACCAAGGGGAAGTGTGTTTGTTTGATTTGTAATGAGAGTGTTGCCGTGATGAAAGAGTACAATGTACGACGGCATTATGAAACGAAACATCAGACCTTCACGTCCTACACTGGCGTCGAGCGGAAGGAGAAGGTAAAGCAAATGGCAGCTAGCCTGCTAACGCAGCAGCAGGGTTTTTTTCCGTGCTAACAAAGCTCAAGAAAATGCAACAATAGCCAGTTATGAAGTAGCTCAACTCATTGCCCTACACGGGAAACCTTTCTCAGACGGTGACATCATCAAACAGTGCCTCACTCAAGTCGTGGGAATAATGTGCCTGGAGAAAATGCAGGATTTCAACGATGTCAGTATGTCCAGAAATACGGTTGTGCGGCGAATTGAAGACTTGTCGGCTAACTTAAAACAGCAAGTGTCAGATAAAGCTTGTGCTTTTGATTTTTACTCGATTGCATGTGATGGGAGCACAGATGCCACGGACACTGCACAGCTGTTAATTTTTTTGCAGGGAGTTGATCATTTTTGCATTACGGAGGAACTGCTCGATCTTCGGAGTCTAAAGGGGACAACAACTGGGAAGGACATGTTTGAAGCTGTGTCAGATGCAATTGACCAGGCTGGACCTAAATGGGACAAGCTGTGTGGATATACAACGGATGGGGCTCCAGCAATGACAGGCAAGCGCAAAGGAATGGCCTCTATGGTGAGTGCCAAGGTGCAGGAGAGCAGAGGTGAGGCTGTCAAAATGCACTGTATCATCCACCAAGAAGCCCTCTGCGCCAAGATATTCGAGCTTGGCGATGTGATGAACACAGTTGTGAAAACTGTCAACATAATTCGGGCACGAGAGCTTTACCACAGAGAATTTCAAGCGTTCCTCTCTGATGTTGATGCTGAATACGGGGACCTACTCTACCATTCTCAAGTGCGCTGGCTCAGTCGCGGCTCCGTGCTGCAGCGGTTTTATTCCCCGAGATCAAATATCGACAAGTTTTTTTAAAGAAAAGGGCAGACCTCTCCATGAGATCAGTGACCCTTTATGGTTGGCAGACCTGGCTTTTTTAGGTGATCTCACTGATCATCTCAACACCCTGAACAAGAGACTACAAGGCAAAGAGCAGCTGGTACTACAGCTGTATGCGCACATGAAAGCATTCCGTGCGAAGCTCCGTCTCTTCAAGTCACAACTGTGCAACTTCAATGTAGCGCACTTCCCCACGCTGACCGAAATCAAATGCGCATTTCAAAATGCCAAGCTCTCTGCAAAAAATGGGAGAATATGTATCTGTAATCACATCTCTCATGACATAATTCAGTCAGCGCTTCCAAGATTTTTCTGTCATTGAGAAGGAAATCACACCGTTTGCGGCTCCGTTTTCAATGGATGCAAAAGAAGTGGAGGAGAGTCTGCAATTAGCACTGATCGAAATCCAGTGTGATGATTCTCTGAAGAATCAGCATTAGCTTATCTCCCTACCTGACTTCTACCGGAGCTTGGAAAAGGCCAAGTTTCCTCTGATGAGACGCCACGCAAAACGAATGATGAGTCTGTTCGGCTCAACATACATCTGTGAGCAGACATTCTCTCTGTTAACGCTGAACAAAAGCAGGCTGAGAACCAGAACGACCGACAGCCATCTCCGTGACGTCCTTCGCATCTCAACCACCAAACTTACTCCTGACCTGCCAGCTATCCTTCACACCAAAGCGCAGCATCACTGCTCCCACTGAGCGCAACATTCTTCCCATTACAGGTGAGTTAAAAATATACACACAGTTTTCATTTGTTAATAAGTCCAATTGCTTAATACATTCAGTCAATTAAAGTTGATGACAATTTTTTTTAACAAACGTTAGTTGATGTGTAAACAAGCCCAATAATTTATTTGTGAAATAAGCTTGAAATATCCACATCCCCTATTTCTCTTCTTGTCTCTCCCTTCATACAGGACAATGAAGGGATATCAGCACCCTAAGAACCAATCTGATGCTGTCACTGAGAGAATGACCTGCCAACCTTTTTGTAAAAAATAAAATGAAAATCTACTAATGGACAGCTATGATGGAGGCTTTTTTTCTTAAAACATGTTCAATTATCAAACGTAATTTACCTGCATTTGATTGATGTTGCCAATATTAGTGCATGAGAAGTGAAGCAGTATACCTCACGTCTAGTGAGTGGCCCAGTCCTTCGTATATTTTTCTGTATGTGGCCCTCGGGAAAAAAAAGTTTGGACACCCCTGGCGTAGTGTGTTACCAATTGTTTTCTTGGTGACTATGGTCCCAGCTGCCTTGAGATCATGGACACGATCCTCCCGTGTAGTTCTGGGCTGATTCCTCACCGTTCTCATGATCATTGCAACTCCACGAGGTGAGATCTTGCATGGAGCCCCAGGCCGAGGGAGATTGACAGTTCTTTTGTGTTTCTTCCATTTGCGAATAATCGCACCAACTGTTGTCACCTTCTCACCAAGCTGCTGGGCAATGGTCTTGTAGCCTATTCCAGCCTTGTGTAGGTCTACAATCTTGTTCCTGACATCCTTGGAGAGCTCTTTGGTCTTGGCCATGGTGGAGAGTTTGGAATCTGATTGATTGATTGCTTCTGTGGACAGGTGTCTTTTATACAGGTAACAAGCTGAGATTAGGAGCACTCCCTTTAAGAGTGTGCTCCTAATCTCAGCTCGTTACCTGTATAAAAGACACCTGGGAGCCAGAAATCTTTCTGATTGAGAGGGGGTCAAATACTTATTTCCCTCATTAAAATGCAAATCAATTTTTCTGGATTTTGTTGTTGTTATTCTGTCTCTCACTGTTTAAATAAACCTACCATTAAAACTATAGACTGATCATTTCTTTGTCAGTGGGCAAACGTACAAAATCAGGAGGGGATCAAATACTTTTTTCCCTCACTGTATATATGAATGCTCCCAAGGCATCATTGTTAGCATGTGGGACTTACAATCCAGAGGTCGAGTGTGGCAGTTGAAAACCATGGGCAAGTATCATAAATGCCCCAGCCTTTTGTCCATTCAGCATTAGAAATGGGTACGCCATAGTTATTCCATGTGCAGGCGCCATGCGGTGCGGTATAATATGGGTACGTCCACCTCTTCCACGTCACGTGGCCAGTATGGAAGAGTAGGCCAACATAACTTCTCTACGGAGATTCTCTAGAGTTCCCTCTCATGGAGGGCCTTCCACCAGCAGTGGCGTGAGACAAACAAGGTTCGGGCTGCTTTCTCACATTTACCTGCTGCATGTATAAAGCAACGTGGCAAATAATTCACAGCTCAAACAAGCATGGTCAAGGCACCCATCTCTTGTTTACAACCGTGAGCCAGTCATGAAAGATGCACATTCCTATGGCAGGGGTGAGCTATACACTCTTGACTGATCTCAAAGTGGTACTGATGGTATTGACCAGGGAGGGGTGAGGAGATTAATTAACTTCTGGCTGGGATTAGAACTCACAAACTTTGTATTTTTTTATGTGTGCTGTAACAAACCGCAATGGCAGCCAGCTCAACACGATCACTGAATACAAATAATATTGTGCACACATCTAACCTTTTAAATTGTTCCTTAATTAAGAAAACTCTTAATTTGATAATCGTATGCTTCTCTCAAGTGTTTTCCCCCCATAAATGTCGTTAGTCCTTTTTAATCTTGCCAACCTTTAGCACAATTAATTAAAATTATGCAGCTTAAACTCATCATTGCAGAGTGTAAAGTGGCACTGAACCTTTACCAAACGCTCGAATTCAGCAATCCCAACAGCAGGTCATATAATTATTTATTTCAGATCAACATACTACGTAGTTTTGTGTCTTCAATATTCTTTTACGCACTAACTGCACACACATGCTCGGCGATCTGTACACAGTAAATGCATAATTTGGGGGGGGATTTATCGTTTTTCAGCATTGATCACCTGCCAATTATTGATGGCTGAACATTCTAATACGTGACATAAACGAGGTGGCAAAAGGGTTTTCTACAAGTCATGTGTAAGTCAACTACATATCGAAAAAAAGCAATGTAGCCAGTTAAATGTCTTGGCAAGTAAATTCTAATGAAATGCCATCCAGCTGACATAGGCTTATTTGCAATGAGAAGTAACATACAGTATGTGCACGTGTTATGTTGTGGAAACATACTCAGAGGACTGTTACAACAACAACAAAAATGTCTGATAACTTAAAAGTGCAAAGGTTATTTTGGCAATGGCCCTTCTGTAGCACACAGAGGGAGGGGAGGTCGAGTGTTTGACATAGCCGCCTATGACAAACGTTATTTAAGGGAACGTGGCAAGACAGCGTTGTAGCTATAAGCAGGAGAGAAAGCTGTGGTGGGTAAGTCTCATGTGCAGGATGGAGGAGGTCAGGTTACTAAGACAGGCACTGGAATGGTGCTCAGAGGTCAGTGACCATGGGGGAAGACCTAAAGGTGTTTTTTTGGAATACTAACAGAGCAGCCCTTGCAGGATCACGGATCACATTTTCGACAAGCACTGGATCTAGTGGAAAGAAGGGTATGACGGCGAAGTATAGTGGTATCAATGACATTGTTTGTTGTTGTAACGTTCTGACCTGCCCTTACTGGACATCTGTGAAATAAGAGCTTCACAGATCATCGTATTCTTCCAGCATATATACATATTCCGATTCTGATTAGCTATGGAAACCTCGGAACCATTTTGCAAAACACTACAATGTTTTCTGATGCCCTTTCTATGTCTTCTCTGAATAAGGTGCATTGTTTAAAACATATTCAACTATAGGTCAGTACCATCGATGACGATCAAAGTAATATAATATTATATTTCATTAATGATTTAAATTATCTATGTTTCACCAAGATTTCAATTCCATATTTGCGTTAGGTTCGAATGCGCAGGTGTGCAAACTGAGAAGTATAACACAGTGTGCCAAGGTAAGTCATCGACTTTCTCTCATCATACATTTCCCTTCAAACTGTGACAAGCGGTCCTTCGGATGAGCCGCTCCATATACAAAAGTAGAATAATCGCTCTCCCAATTGGACTTGAGGTTACTGGGCTGTTTTATAAGTTCACGGTTAGGCGACTAAAATATGCGGGGACAGTTACCTGTGTGTGTGTGTGCGCGCGCGTACTGCTAGCAAAGTGTGTGCTATAAATAACGTAGAGAAGTTGCACACCAGCTTGGCTCTGTACTTTACATGCGACTTGCAGTGCGGGCGAGGACACCCACACACCGCCAATGTCTGCGGGACTCTCATTCGGGAAGATACCTATTGACAAGCGACCACAATCGAGTGGTACGAAAGTACACACGTAATGCGTGGAAGGAAATAAAGCCCGAGTTTTTTTTTACCACACTTAAGCAAACACATTTCAGACGGAATACAGATATTGAGGCTCTGTGTAGACCCATAAAGGCATTTTAGTCCATTATCGCAACAGCGTTGCTCACTTAAGATTAAAACCCGGCTTGCTGCGGTATCTCTTTGGGAATAGACTGTTCGTCAGGCATGTGAATATACATTCAAATATATCTCGGCAAATAACCTCCTTTATTTTCACGTTGGCTAATGGTATATTCTGAGTGTAGAAGTAGACATGCAAAAATGACAAAGATGAAAGGGCCACTCGGCCATCAGCTTGCCTTCACTGCTGATCAAAAACGCGATTTGCTTAGCTAAAACATGCACTGCATTTGTATCCCTCTAAAGCCCTTATCTGAACAGGCAGGAGACCAATGGAACGTTTCAACAGAGCAATCAACAAAACCCTCAGCTTTAGCAGAACGCGTGAATATTCTTGGGTCGCGGATTCACATTTATGCATGCTTCCCTTCTGAATTGGAGCTAAAGCTACACCTAAAGTTTGTGATAACTCTGAAAGTAATGTATGATGATAGCACCATTATAAGTACAAACACAATGGCTATATCATGTTCAATAAAAAAGCAATACATCTATTTGCAAATGTATATGCAAAGAACTGGCGACCCAGAGAGAGAGTGCTGAGCTGGTGATAGGAAAATGCCCATTCTATCTCCTCCCCGGGTTGCCCAGACATGTTTTTTTTTCTGCGGAGCACAGTTGTGCTCTATTATTTGAGAGGTTTAACTGTCATCATCATCATCTTGCCTTTGTTCTGCACGGCTGGATAAAGGCCTCCTGAAGCTACCAACTCTCACAATCCAGTGATGTAATAACCCACTTAAGACCGACACACGAACTGATTTCATTGCTCCATCTTTTTGGTGTGCATCCTCCTGGGCATGTTCTATCCCCTAGCTGTCAGTCCACTAACTGTTCTAACCTGGTGAATATTTCAGAAACTGCAGGCCCAAGTTAAAAAAAAAAGTACGAACAGAGATCGCTACATGCAAACTTAATTCCATGATCATCTCCAGCACTCTGATCGTGTAATTAGTTTAGTGATTGTAATAAACCAGTCGCACCACCCTACTAGCAACAATGCCGCTCGCAGACAAATGATTTAGCCCATTCATGCGAGGAATGCTGAAGTGTTATGCATTATGGGGAGGTCTACGTTGCAGCCAGCAGAAGACTGCAGTCATATTTTTTTGCTGTTCTGCCTTCATACGCTCCCACATCTGTGCTGCAAACCTTCACAAATCTACACTAAGCAGCAGTAAAATATGATTAGATTACTCCATGATCCACATAACATGGGGATATTTTCATCCAGTAGTGGCTTGAAAAAAGCTGTACATGTACGACATTGCTAACATTTTTAATCAGGTTGATGGGAAAATCGTAATAACATAACTAACCTATCTGACGCATTAATATAATAAAATCAATATCGATAAAGGGCATTGCAACACAGTTGCAAGGTTTGGCTTTATCTGAAAAACTAAATGAAAGGCGATATTTCGTAAAACACCATTATCCGAAACTATGATCACAACAACAATGGGTAAAGTTTGACAGGCCCGAAGTAAAGTGCAGGACACCCGTACACTGATTCCTTCCATTACGGTCCGAATATCGAATCGCAATTTAATTATGCCAACGCGTGTTTCCAATTGATTACCCTACAGTAGACTGTTCTGTAGCCTGCAGATAGGACATGGTTGATTGTGCCATTTCTGGAACCCGTTATAAAATAAACGTACAAACAATGGCCGGGAGCTAGTGGTTGCAGCTTGACAAGAAATTAGTTACAATACAACCTCGGTTTAGTTTCTCTACGTAATCGATTCGCGCTGTCAGTGCTGCTCTTCCGTTGCATTTGGCATGTTGGCACTAACACATATCAATAGTGGTGCATGCAATTCAGACACCTTAATATATTGAAGCAAGGGCGCTGGCAATTTTGTTTTCGGTTGCTTGTCTGCCGGCCCGTGAAAAAAATATATATATACCAGGAAAATTAAGTCATGTATATATTAAATTGCGTACATTTTCTCAAACACAGTTTTATATATCACAGAGACAGTACTAACTTTTTGAACACAATGATGAAAGTTGTACCAGCATGAAGTTTGAAATATTTATTTTACGTAAATATATATGAATCATTATTGTATATAACAAAAAAAACACAAAGTAACATATGAGAATAGGTTTTTCCCCTTTTATCTGGCAACAAAACAGGTGTTACGTTTTTCAAACACCAAACTGAAACCTTTTACAAGGAATCATGTCTGCAAAACTTTTTTTTTGCATTTTTACAAGTATTGTGGTTAATGCAGACATGATTCCTTGTAAAAGGTTTCAGTTTGGTGTTTTAATAACACCTGTTTTGTTGTCAGATAAAAGGGGAAAAACTATTCTCATATTTTGGTACTGGCAAAGGAGGTCCCATGACAAAGCAACATACTAATTTGGGAGTATGTTTCATATCACATTTCATAAAACTTGATAGTATTTTTAGTTTGCGTGTGTGTAATGAGCAGTACTCTGCAGTGGTTAGCTCACTGTGCTACAATCACAGAGGACGGGAATCGAGCCTAGGTACAATTCCTGTTCATGTTAACATGTCACCAGATGAGTGCCTGGTATGGTGTATTAACATCAGCGGGAGCAGGGAGCATTAGTGCAGTGGTTAGCGTGCGGCGCTACGAACCAGGCTACATGGGTGCAATTGTCGCTGACGGCCAACACCAGTGACGATCATCTGAACCGGTCGTGGGCCTCCCCTAGGTCTACTCAGCCTCAAATGAGTACTTTATGTGGTGTGTGACATCGCAACTCGGGAGACAAAGGCGTATCGGCCTTCAGAAGTGCTCGGTAACAGCACTTGCTCCTACAGCCTGTTCAGATACGTCAACTCCTCACATGCTGTGTCAGCCATAATAGCCATAATAATTGCTCACACTTGCCTCAAGAGTCTATAAGACTAAAAACAAGGGGTTGCTTGTTTTTCTATATATTAAATTAACTTCCAAAAAATGTACTGGAAATTAAGTTTTTAATGGAACAAGATCTACCTTGAACTATTACTACTCAACACTGCAGCGCTATCGAATAATTAGCCAAAGACATGGAACCATGTGGCACCATGCAGCAGTATTCAAAAGTTTTAGTCTCATTTTGACTGTTCAACATGAACAAACACCTGCATGCAGACTTTCCCACATTACTGCATATACACATTATGTAACATCTAACCCAACATAAAAGATATTGGCATGGGATTCCTTCCACATTTGCTCATGAAATGTCAATGATATGCCGCCATTTTAATAATAGTGTAGTGTAATAGCGCCGACTGGTGGACAGCAGCAGCAACTGTGACCAGATAGTACACACGCTGGTGAGCATATACACGGGTGTTGGCAGGGCGGAGGAACTGGGGCAAGGGTCACGGAGGACCCCGTGTGGAAGCCCCTGGAACCTGCTAGCGGGTTCGAGAAGGGAGGTGCGGTCAGGGCGGAGTTAGGCCGCGCTGGTTCTGGGATTGGATTCGTCTCGTCTTTGCTGTCGTCTCGTTGCCGTTGTCGCTGCCGTCTTCACTAGATATTGCGCTGCTAGACAGTTGTTGGCTGTCTCTGTCAGTGCCATCAGTGTCAGACGGCTAGTGTTGTGTACAGGCAAGGCTAAGCAACTGTAGAGAGTGTGCACGCGAGACTGTGAATGTTCCAAATAAAAGATGCCTCCTACAACCCTCGTCTCCAGATCACTGACACGACAATGGTAATACTAATTCCTTGTCCTTTGGTGTGCTCATAAAACACCAAACAAGTTAAAACACAAATGTTTGATTTGTTTTATCCCAGCAAAGCCTATTCTGTGAGACACAGTCATGCCTCAGCAAAGACGGGGAAGTTTATACAGTAAACATCTAACAAGCGTCCTTTTTGCTGGATTCAGAGTTCCCTTGAAGGCTGGCCTTAGGTTGTTCAATTGAGCAATGTCTAACAAGAATGTCTTGCAGTTTGCCAAATTATGTCGATCTCTCTGTTTCCTTTCTTACAACATCACTTAAGGAAATTGAAAGCATCCATAAATCCCAGCACTACAAACTACAAGGATAGGTGAAAAGTGATTGCAATTACTGGGTTAATCATTATGAAGGATTGTTTAATGACCAGTTCTTCATTATTGTAATTATTAACACGTTTCGAAGGGCGAATCGTATTTTTCAAGGCTTGAAAAAAATCATATTTATTCATAGACAAGGTGTAGATTTTAAATTAGCGAGCTTCTAATATCGAGGGAAATATGTCTCGTCTTTCTTCATGGAAATTGTTCTCAAAGGAGATTAATTTTATTTGATTATCGCTCTGCAACGTGCATCTCTATTTTTGACATTTGACTTATTTTTGTTTATCACCAGACATTCTTAATCTACTAGTAACAAAAGCCTTCCAAATGCCGTTTCAGGCATAGGTATTTTTTTAACCATACTCCATCATGCGAGTCAGTGCGGCTTCGTGAAGGGAAAAGAGGGCAGAAGAGATTCTGAAGTCGCTTGCCACTAATGTTGGCCGTGGTTGAGAATCGATCTCAGGCACCCGCCGAGTTCATCGCTGCTGCACCACCACTCCACCCCAAAAGATACACCGTAAATACACACACACTATATGTGTGTATTGAATTTCATCATTATGCCTATTTTTACACAAGTCTCTCTGGATTTGAAAAGCACGTACTGCATTGCAAATTTGTCTTCAGCTGGGGGAATAAATTAGATGCTTTAAATGAAAAGGTTTTGGAATACAAAATATTCTTTAAGGATAATTTATAAGCCGATCATCAATAACTTTTCAATGGCCAGCACACAACACAACAGTCTAAATGTTACCCTAAGGTACCATTTTACAGGGAGTTAATCTGTCAATGTTTAAGCACTATTATTTTTCCTGATTTATGGATATCTATGTGTGTGTAAATATCTGGTTGGGTGTGTGTGCGAGCATGCATGTATGTTGCAGATGAAATACATTATACCCAAAAGGCAGGCAGATTTTAAATGCATTTCACATGACAGTTCATCAGACGACATTTAAAAGAGAGAATATTTTTTTAGCTCAGGGTTAAACAAGAATGAAAAATGTCCCAATATAATTGTTTTAAAATAACGTTTATATTAATAAAGAATTAAAGCTTTCGTGACTGCATACACACTTCTACGGGGAAGTTACCTTTACAATTCTGTCCAAAAACGTATTGCGCCCCTTGCTTTTTCTTAGGTTTGTTGAATTCTCGTCTCTCATCTTCTTGTTGTATTTACCTCCGTGCAGTTTAACGCTCTCTATGTGTTGCGTTGATGTCACCCTATGTGCTATTTGTTTTTTTACACCTGATGAAGATCGCTTGTGCTGCGGTCGAAACGTCGTGCTTGATTTATTTTAATATAATGTTACGGTATTTCTACATACGTGACTTTACCGAAAAAAACAATGAGTAACGTTTATATTGTAAACAAACCATGACCCACTGTAATGAGTTACTATGGTGAAGTACTTTTCATTGAGTAAAAATAATACTAGCAGCAGTTTTCACTGCAGTTGTTAACTCACTAATATGCCATAATAACACGTATTATCACTCAAGGTTTAATATTCCACGTAATATTTTTTGATTGCTGCTTTTATGACAGTTAACTTTTTTAAAATGAATGTTTAAAATAAGTTCAACTTCATAAATGTCTATTTAACATAAACATGAATGAGATTCAATTTTTAATAAAGTTGATAAACAAATGGTTATCGTGTGTGACAGCTAACGTGTAATTAGGATGGCAATGAGCATAGCTGAAGGAGATTTAGCTCAGGTTAATGCTAAATTTACTTGGGACTCGAGAGAGTCATGCGGTGCGCAAATTACAAATTACATCTTCCACAGCTATGCTCATCCATTTAGAGCGGGCAAAAACAAGATAATACTGACCTCGTGCGAAGAGTTCTGTACAACACATTTTACTTTTACATTGAGGACTTCACAGTGACAACGTTTGGTTTCAGTATATGCACTTGATTGCGAATAACCAGTCAGTCGATCTTCATTTCAACCAGGTGGGAGCTCATTGTGACTAGAAGTATATTTTTCACGGGAGACCAAGGTTAGAATGACGAGAATAAAATACTCATTGTAATAAGGTGTAAGTGTAATCATAATTACCGGGGGTGATGATGGACACCTGCAAAATCCAGCAAGAGATATGGGAGTTTCGTGGATCGCACAGAGTTGGAACAGTGTATCAAGTAGATTTCTAATTTGTCTGTGGCATGTGTGTTAAACTCCCATAATGTATGTGTCGACGATTTCAAGACATTCATGTTATCCTCTATGTGTGTAAATATATGAAGCCAGAGGTGGCCGGGTGAATGCTGTTGGCTAATATCATGAGAAAACGTTAAGCCGACACCTCTGAGATCTTGCGTATGCATCTGAGAAGCAACCCATTGTTTAATTGGTTTCTCAAGTGTAGTGAGTTGATGGTCTCAGCCTGATCAACTATTATTCCCCAAAAACATCACAATGTAGTGGATTTGTTTTTAAAACTCAATTTGGTATATTGCAGCTTTAATTGTGATTATGATTTAACCAACACTCTTTGTACATCCATAATATAGCTTTTATTCGGTGAGATCGCGTAAAAATAAATGTCTCATTAAACCCATCACCACCCGACACAGCCAATTAGTAAGGTTTGTCACGTAAACAGAACATGCCAATTCGATACTAACTTGGAGACATAGCTTTTTGGAGGCATTTCTTTAATTAAATACCGAGCACACTTTGTACACTTTATACAATACACACCCTACACTGTTACACACTCACTGTCTCTTGCTTATACACAACTCTACACTGGTTGCTAGCCTACAACACAATGCTAGCCATCTGACACTGATGGCGCTGAACTAAGACAGCCAACTACATCTAGCACCGCAATTATCAAGTGGAGACGACAGCGACGAAGGCACGAGACAACAGCAGCGATGGCGACGATCTTAAACAGCAACGAACACAGGGATCCCACTCCAAACGACAGCCCCGAGCTCCTGCTCGGGGTCCCCTTTTATCCTTCCAGCGTGGCCTCGCTCCGCCCCCGGCCACGCCCCCTTTCTAGAACCTACTAGCAGGTCCCTGATGTGTCCCTTCCGTAACTTTTACCCTAGATCCCTCTCGGGTCTATCGCGTTGTCTGCTGTCAGTCAGGGCTGCTACAAGCTGCAGATCCCCTTCCCTGCCAGCAGCCAGGGCTATGCTACATAGTGACCAATTCTATGTCACTACACTAGTACAGCACACCGGTGTGTTGGAAAGCAAATCCACATCATTTACAATCTGAGCACGACGTTTTGCCAGTAATTACAACTATCTTCATCAGGCGACAGCCAGATTTGTGAAGAAATCCTGATGTTTCGTTCCTTAAATAGAGGGATTTATACGATGCCGTCACTTGTGAGCACTTCATGTGCGAAGGGGTAGAGTGATTAATTAATGTATATACATTACAATAGGCACCCATTTCCGGTTGGGTTATTCATATGGTAAACCTCCTGTCGTTTGCGTTCAATAAAATATCAGTACAGCATATGAAGCGTGTGCGGGCACCTGATGGGAATAAAAATGCCGATCGAATGGAGTTCAGAAGTAGTTCTGCAGAAGTTTTGTGACAACTTCTGGGCCATGCACAAGATAGTGTACTGCTCACCACAAAAGTTATGCAGGCAAATGTCATGTTTCTCATAACACAACACCTACTGCACAGTTTGAACATAATTTGGAGAAAAAAAACCCAAATAGTTTGTTGGCCAAATTTCCCAATAGCCGTATCATCTTGAGCGAAATTGTTTAAATACTAATGCAATCTTTCCTCGGTAAACCATTCGGAAACAATTACTTTGTAAAATAAAACATGCCTTCATTTGCATGTAAATACAAAGCTAGTACTGTATATACGATGTGATATGATATTAATAACTATTAATAAACAGGCACAGTACCCAAAAGCAATTAAAAGTATACTCTTATAAAAGCGCACAACTTTATCTGTGATGAACGCTGCACTTTGCGTCGTTTTCATGCAGGGGGCGCTGTAAACCTACACGTGACCCCTGCATGAACGACGGAGGCGCAGGGACAGACGTTCGATTCCGTTGGAATCGATCTGCAGACGGCGGTCTTCTCGCACGGCCAGCAGCTCTATGTCGACTTATCTCGATCCCGCAATCCCAACCAGGTGAAAGTCCGCATCGAACCTAACCCCCCAAGCAAGGCCATCTACTTAACGACGAGATAAAAATTCACACGAAATGTCCTTTTCAATTAAGACTTCCAGATGTAAAATGATATAAGCTTTTAATGAAGAAGTAAAATTATCTATAGGAATAGGTTTTACCCTTTTAACTGGCACAAAAACTGACACCTTTATTCAAGGCATCATGTTTGCAATGACCACAACACAGGCAGTCAAAATGCAAACAAAAAAGACAACTCTGATAATAATATGCACTGTCCTTGAATTTGATTGTGTTATGGTCGAAAGGTCGTGAGAATTTGTATTGTTTTATATATATTTTATTATTTTATTGTTTCCCTTCAACGTGACTTTACCGAAAGAGCTAAGAATATGAATTACTGCAGTCACGAAAGCTTTAAATCTCTAATCATTCTTGAAATAAAAATTTGTTGAATGTCACCCCGGGCTGAAAATCCTGGCTCCGCCCCTGATTTCAAACGTCCAAAAACAATGAAAGCAATACATTAAATTTCGCATGCAGATGTCATATGTGTTACATTTTACTATTTCCCCACAGCAAATGCTTTGCTTAAAGGAGAGGCAAAGCTGTAGGTACTGGCACAGAATGGAGAAACGTGCACACATATTTAATTTCTCCATTCTCCAGAGATATATTAGCGGATATGTTTGTCTGGCTGGCAATCCTATTGTTATTTCTGTAAATAGACAGTCACCAATTGGAAACAGCGAGGCAAACAAATGTAATGGCAATGCAGTCATGCAAATAAATGCGCATCACTAACTCACTACTATATATGCATCGATTCAAACGATCATCTAGAATTTTACAGGGTTTTTGTTTCATGCTTTGTAAGCTAATTTTGTTTTATTTATGGATTATAGTTTCATAATTACCACGCAATGATAGCAAATAGCGTTTGTATCTTGTATGTCAATGCAATCAGTATATGTTCACTTTTTTTAAAAACCAAGTTGCATTTTAAAATAGCTATTAAAATCTGCATAATTATTTAGCAAAATGTTTCAGTGCTCATGATGATAGCAAATAAAAAAAATATATAATGTAAATTATAATCAGTTACTATCTTATTCTTGGTTCTTTCGGTAAAGTCACGTAGACGGGAAACAATAAAAAATAATACAAATATATATTTTTATTATTTTTTATTATTATTTTATTGTTTCCCTTCTACGTGACTTTTCCAAAAGAACCAAGAATATGAATCCCAGCAGTCACGAAAGCTTCAAATCGAAATTCAATTACTATCTGTTATAATGATTCATATTAATGTATGTACTTTACAAGTACCAAATTATAAGTCATTCAGGACAGTAAAACACACCCTAAACTTCTATAATCAGGCATCCCCAACTTTTGATTTCAAATACAGGGAGGAGTGGGGTGGGCAAGGGGGGGTGTTCATCGTTATACAGATAAAAAAAGTGATTTCCTCAATTGCCCCTGAGCCGGTGGTGCAAATATTATCAGAGAATTTGTTAATATTATATCCATTTGCACTGTTCACTAACTACGGAGCAAAATAAGTTCAACGTACTTACACATATATTCGCCCTGAAAATGAATCACACTTCCTCTTCTTTTTGCGTTTAGTTTGTTGTTCTTCTCCCGAACCTCCGATGAGAGCACGGTTAGCTACGTGCGATGCGGAAAAAGATCAACATACATGTTTGTTGAAGCCCATTGACAGCAACGTTTTATACTGTTGGCGAGCGCAGCTCTTGTTGTGGAGGGGAAAGGAACCCAATGTGGTACCAGCGCATTACTTTAACAGCGAGTTGTCGGCACAAGGACCCTTAAACAGCCGGGGTGCTGGGTAAGCTCACCAGGAACAGCAGGCTATGCCAGAAGTTTAACCGCAATCCACCGCAGCCAAAGCACAAACTAATTTATCTTCTCAAGTCATCGATCGGGTAAAACGAGTGGTCAATATATTAATCGGCGTGAATGTAGGTGTGCTTTTTTAAGTTGCTTGAAAAAATATGTGTATATTCTTGATGTGCAATTGCTTTAACTTCCCCCACACACCCCACCATCCAGTAACATTATTGGTGGAAAAAAACTACACTGATTTTTCACATCAATGCATGATAAAAAGGAAAGAATGACACATTTTTAATTGTGACTTGCGCTGCTCTATCAGTTGAATCACACCATTATTCCTCTATGGTGGGTAGCACATGGTGATTACAATTAGTATCTAAGGGGGTTGGTTGTATTTTTGTTGCATAGGAAATGTATCATCACGATCGTCGGTATCTATGATCAATCAACTAGTGGAGGTGGCCTCCCCAATCTGCTCGCGATCATGTGATGTAATAATTCACCTCGGGGCTGCACACAAGCTTAACATACTTGTGGATGCATTATATTCCTTGGCTACCATTCCATCATAATTCTTGACAATTGGTTATTATCCCTTCTAGCAATGTGTCCTGCCCAAGGTAAATTAATTTCTTAAATTTTTCATGTTGTCAAAATCATGCATTCCTCTTTTGGCCTCTCAGTGCAATTACAAGCATGCATCTCTCCATGCTTTTTTTTGTGCACTTGTCATAGTGACGTGGAATTTTCAAGATTCATTTGAACATTGAGACACTAACTACAAATTATGCAACTCAGCCACATTTGCTTTACTGACCACATCTCTTGATATTATTGGATCTTTCAATATGAATTCCAAATCACAGTGAGTGCTTGGGTGGGCAACCACCAGTCAACATTTTGTGGGGCTAAGAGTTGTGCAGTGTAGCAACAGAGGGCAGTGGAGCAAGATCCATTGTTGTACCGTGTGTGTTGTTTTTTCACTCAAATTCTCACCACCTTTACAAACACAGTTTGTCCAGTATGGAGAAGTATGGTCACATAAACCCCTATGTCCCACATAGTTTGAGGAGACCATCATCCAGCAGTATCATGACAAAAAAAGGGTGAACACGCTGGACTGCTTCATGCATTGCAACCACGTGACGCCCCACAGGAGAAAAAAATGACCAAGTTGATACTAATCCCAAAGACGATGCATACTTGAGTGAATGTCATTAAAATAGTGTCACAAAAACGTATTTACTGGGGAATTGATTTAAACATCTGATATGAAAGACAACTACTCCCCCATGACAACTGCAGCCCACCTCTGCAAGATAATGATCTACTTTTAAAGCAGTTCATTATACAGTTGTTAGAAGATTTTAAAATGCTAAACAAGCCAAAAGTAAACAGTACGTGTTACATATGCAACAGAGTGACCTTAGATGCCTTGTAACCACAACAAGCTATTTACATGTGGAACATTTATTTCCCATCTCCATTTTTCATGGTATGTACATGTGTGTGGTAGCTGTCGAGCAATGGTTAGCGCACTGCACTATACACTTGGCTGCTTGTGTTTGACACCTGGCCATAGGTAAAATAAGGGACAAGTGGTGTTTGAATATCTTGGGTCTCCTCTAGGTTGACTTAGCCTAAATTGAGTATCTGGCGTAATACTTCAAACGTCAGCACTTCAAAAAGGACAGACAGGCACCCACCAATGTCTTGTGAACCATGCTGACCTTAATAGGTGCTCGTTGACAACACTTGCTCCAGAGGTCCACGAAAATGAATTAAGTGTCTTGTCTTTATGGGCCCTGATTTAGTTTCACGCTCTTGTGCATTTTATGGCTATTGCCGGGAATTCTGAAACAAAGCTATTGCACCAAATCCATGTATTGTACTGTGCAGTTTTCTTTACCCAATCGACCGTGCAGAATGAGGGGGGCTCCATTCTATACAAAACCTTGCAGCCAACCAGCAGCTGGGAGTGTGACAATGGGAATCAGGTCATGCGTGCTGACATCAGCATGCTCGCCCAACTCATGGATCAAGCTGACCAATCTGCTTCTGTCCATATCTGTGTCCATATCTACCCTACATCATCATTAACTATTGTGGCGTTACGTTACACGTATGTATGAGGGCTCCATAAACAAAATGATGATCATAATGATGAAGATGATTATGGTGATGATAGTGTAGTGAGCGACTTCCGACCACGTCTTAGTAGAAGGCTTCTTATTTACTAAGGGCACACAGGGCGATACACTTCATAACGCGGCTACACCGAGCTGGTCTTGCACAAGAACAACCACGTGGTCGAAGCCGAAGAGATGACAACGGCAGCGACACAACCAGGACTCAGACCCCCACACTAACACACACAAAAAAGATCAAAGGAAAAGATCAAAGACTGAGATAATGGCTGAGAAGCCATTTATTTATGCTTAGTGAATGATTTTGCACGTGACTTTTACACAGAGCACCAGATATGTAAGAAACATAAATAATAAATATACACAAATATAGCAACGTTCTGTGAGTGGATGTCAGCCCACAAAGCCACAGAGCCATGTGACAGCCTTCTGTTACTCCAGCACGTGCAGGGCAACCAGTCCACCCAGCATACCCTGACGGACTTCACAGCCGGAGAGGATGCGTGCCATGGTCTCCTGGTCCCAGCATTTGCACAACGGGCTGTTACTTATGCCCCATCGATATTCGGAAGCAGTACACACCACCTGGTCAAACCAGAAGCGGTTCAACTGAACCCGCTGGCACCTTGGAGGGTGAAAGCCAGGCATCTGGAGAGATGGATCATTGATGAGGTACTTGTTCGGCATATACACAAATATCAATTTCTCGCTCCAGGCAGTGTGGGTATCCTGCATACTCAAGTCGTCAGTCTATGGTAATGCTCACACTGGGTGTCAGGACTTCATGCACACGGGTGGAGGCCAAAAGATATCAACGTGAAGGGGCAACTCCGGTATCTTGTCCAGCATCTTGGCCACTACAGATTGGCGGCACATTTTTTGACGAGGGGATGTTGTAAAGCACTGGCAGCCACAATAGTCGGGTGGTCGTGATTGTACCGGAGATGGTTCTCATGGTCACATCTAGCTGCGTGCCCATCAATTTGGTGAGAGCTGATCGAGTCGATACGGGTGCACATTCTGCTACAGAGTATCACAGGGAGAGAGGCCCGCCGTACGTAGTGACCGGGCAACAGGGCGCCACGTTGAGCCAGCCAGCTGGGCCAGTAAACAGTTCTGAGTGCAACTTGCCGGCTGTCTTCTCGAGGTGTGGACAGTGAGGTGTCAGATTTATGTCCAACGTCACTCCAAGGATCATGTTTTATCAACTGGCAATTCAGGTGCACTTTGAGCTCGTAAGTGGCTCTGGCGTTGTGCAGATGAAACACTGCAAACGGTCTTGGTTGTGCTTGGCTGGAGTCGCCATCTGCTGCAGCAGTCTCCCACCATGGTTAGGTAATCTTTCATGGTATTTTCCAGGGTGCCAAAGTCGCAGGCTTTGGGTTGCAACACAAATGTCATCTGCGTAGACAAATCGTCATGGTTTTGTAGTACGTAGGTCATTGATGTAAATTTTAAAAAGTGTTCGGGCAAGAACAGATCCTTGAGGCGGTCCATTATTTTGCAAGGAGCTGACGTTGCTGTTCATGTACACTTGGATGCAGCGATTTTTGAGAAGCTCAATAGTGTTCACATCTAAGTGCGGCAGGACTCGTGACAGCTTTAGCAGAAGTCCAGTGTGCCAGACGGTAGCATACATACTCTTTGGTTCTATTCGTTAAACTCACGTAAAAAAAAAATTCACGACGTTTCGGCCACAACACAAATGGCCTTCATCAGGTGAAGGGACCGTGCTGTCATGAGGACAGCGTTGGAGTGAAAACAGCCAAGCCCAGGTCGCGTCCTTTAAGCTGTGTGGGAGGAAGAAAAACGCTTGACAAAGGAATTAGCATAAAAATGAGCACGATGTACGTAGGAGGTGTATGGGCCATGATAGACCAGGAGCGGGTGGGGACCATGATGGACCAGCAGCGGGGGGGGGGGGGGGGGGGAGTAGAGTGAGTGAGTGGAGTGAGTGGGTGGAGTGAGTGGGTGGAGTGAGTGGGTGGAGTGAGTGGGTGGAGTGAGTGAGTGGAGTGAGTGAGTGGAGTGAGTGAGTGGAGTGAGTGGAGTGAGTGAAGGGACCAGACTGTCCAGACGACAGCGCTGGAGTGCACACAGTCAAGCTCAGACCGCGACCTCTAAGCTGCGTGAGAGCAAGCAGAGCGCCCTGACAAAGGAATTAACATAAAAATTAGCATTTCATTGGCGGACTTAGAACGAAGGACGATGTACTGGGGGGGAGCATGTGCAGACCGGCAAGGGGGAGAGGAGGGAGCCCACATATTGATGGTGTGAAAAGGGAATTTAAGCAGCTGCGAAAGTTTGGGATACCACTACTTAAAAATAAACTGTACCATTGAAAATTAGTTTAATGTTTTGTTTGATTCAGAACATTTTTCCAATGGTTGCTTAATTTGAAACCATCCTCTCGGTTGAAATTGTGTCTGTGTTTGTAAATCTGAATTGCCTCGTGAACAAATCTCTGATAAAAACCCGTGGGTTTGCAAAGAACCTTGGTATCGGAGAACATTTTTAAAAAAACGGTAGCATACAGTATGCTGCTGTGGGGTCCAGGGACATTGCACCTGTTTTGAGACATCGCTGGAAGCCATTTTCAATAAACATTGTCAGTGCCAGGGCATGGTAACAAGTGCTTCGGCCGTGGTGTTAACCAGCCTGGTCGACCCTCAAGATGTTGTTGACAATAGGTGAGATGCGTTCTAGCACCAATTGCTCCAAGAGTTTTAGACACACTAAGAAGGGAGATGGACTGGTAACTAGCGAGGACATTCAGGCCTTTTCCTGTCTTTGGGAGTGCGATGACTTCGGCCCTTCTCCAAAATATGGGCAGATGGCATTCTGACACAATTCAGGTGAAGAAACTGGATAGCCAGGCTTGTGCGTGGGATCCACGGTGTTTCAGTAGTTCAGGGGATATGTTGTCCAGATCAAGAGCGTTGCCAGGTTTCAGTTGTTCAAGTGCTGAATGTGCATCGGCAGTGGTGAATGGTTTGTGATGGTGTTCTGTATCACTTTGCAGGTATTTATGCTACTCATGGTGTATATGCCAATTATATCCTTGACCAGACTGGTTTTGGCGACTTGCACCTGATGCCTTGCAACTTGATTTGGTGTAACCAGTGGGCAGTTGTGCGCTGGAGGTTGCTGGGCAGGACCGAGTTTGCGAAAAAGTGCCCAGGTCCTTCTGCTTGACTTAGAGAAGTCTGCATGGGTGACTAGTGCCAATCAGATGAGTCGCTACCACTGAGTCACCAGACTGCTGATATTGTGAAAGTAGCACGACATACTCAGCATGGCCATATTACGGGTGAAGTGAGTAACAGACAAGGTCATATCCAGCTATTTGGAAACGCCCTGCCTGGTTATCTGAAATATGGGTGTGCTGTAAACAGACGACGTCGATATTGTCTGAAGTGGTGTATTCATGAATGACATCACGTTTAGCCACAGATAGTCCTTCCACATTGAGCTGAAGAACACGGAGTACTGACCCGACAGCCCTGGAGCCTACGGCCTGGGCTGTATGTGTAACTGTAGTCACGTGTTGGCCAGGATAATGACGATTCGGCGGACATGGCTGACATGGTTGTGTACTTGCAGGAGACATGACGAGGATGTAGCTGGATTTATCCCCTTTTATTTGGAATAAATAGCATCTAAACATCAACACCAAAGAGCCAAAAAGTGCCCAAATTTTAGAGACGGGTTATCATTAACATAAAGTGTTATGAATCGCATTTTACAGCTTAAAAACGGCTTTAAAATCCACCTAATTGTGCACAAAATTAACTATTCTGGCAGTTGTGGGTTAAAGGTGATAAGAAATAAACACCAATGCCTAGATCGCTTACAACCAAATGCAGCATACCCTTTCGGTGTAAATATATATATAGTTTACAGATGTTAATCCAGTGCTAGATGAAAGACCTCGTCTACCTGTTTCACCATCCACATCATCAACATATGTTACGTACATTATCGACGTACATTTGAATAAGAGCCTGCCACAACGTAGTGCATCCCCATGCCTGAAACAAACCGTGGATAATGCATTTACATGTTTATTTTACGTTGCTAGTAAACACAACGTGCTGAGATATTTTCATCTAAGGCTTAGGTGAGCAGGTCACTGTTAAAGAGTATGGATGAACATGGTTGGTTCCCTACTTGTTGAACAATGAAAATATTGGTCGTTTTCTTTGAAATTGTGCCGATATTAAATGCAGGCATTCCCGACACACGTGGTGCATACGCATATGGTAATTGCTTGAGCGAGTAAGTCTCAGGGCCTCAACACCAACACGTGATATGCCAGGAATTATGTTTGCTTCAGATTGATATGAATCAATTACGGAGGGGGGGTTCAATGATTACAATGATTCGTCCCCAACCCCCCACTACCCCCAACCCCCATTGCAGTTCATGATTCAAAATCCAGTTGGATTCAAGAATAACAATAATAACTGTTAGAATGTATATAGCATGTAAATTCAATCACATCTCAAGATGCTTTAGACATTTTAGCAGAAGAAACTACATTCAGATTGAAGAGGGGACGGGTGGCGAGGTTTAGGGCAGGGGAAAGAGCACCAACAACGATCCCCATGGACAGCCAGGGCAATCAGAGCAGCACCCTACTAGTCCTCGGGCTACCCACACGTTTCTGAGGCTCTGCACCAAGTGTATTAGTGGGGACCAGGAGGGCGTTTGTTTGCACTGCACTCTTCTATCGATCATTGATCTGCGTTTGATACCCTGTTATGGTTAACATCATTGCCAAGTGGTGATGCCTTCATCCAGAAGTGGATTGACAAAAGATAAAAAAAAGATGAATGGTGAGGAATTCTATTTTAAACATGCTTGCCATTTTGGACGGGTTGTCATTCAAAAAGAGCGCCTTAGCTCAATGGGTCTGAACCGAAATAAACCAACAAACCGACTGATATTGAAGCAAATGCATAAATATGTTCAATTGTGATATTTTATCGAGTCTGTATTTTAGCGAGTATTGTACAAACTCCCTCAAGCAAATATTTTAAGTTATACATTTACAGGTATTTAGTGTGATTAGGATCCACACACAATATTAAAACAATAACACATAGTGCATCACTGTGTTATAAAATGTGTGAATTAGCTATTCACAACATTCGCAGACATAACACAAGAATATGTGGTTGAACAGTCTTTTGGCCCGGATCACTACCTTTGCCCTACAGATTTCCCCTTTCAACCACTCTATCTGGATGTCTTGCAGAATTATTTCCCTGTGTATCCCTTAGTTCTTGTAGGTGTTTGAGGAATCGGGGGGTTTGACCCTGATGCTCCGTGTCCCACAGCGGCTTCCGGGAAGTGAGGGTCAGGGTGTCTGAGTAACCTAAGGCATGTGACTTATTCATGCAGCCCTCATTACCATACCATTATATGGCCACTCCACAGTGAGAATGTTAACGTGGGCTCTAATTGCATAAATGCATAGGCTTTGTATTAAAAGTGGGACTGAGCGAGGGAGATAATATATGTTCCCAAATGAATGATGAATTTAAAGTTAAAAAGAAATTCTGTATAATGAAAAAAAGGATTCATTTAAGCCAACATTTTTCAGAATATTTTTCAGAAATTAGAATAAGTAGTTCCACACTAATCATGTATGATAAAATTCCGTACGATATTTGCAGGAAGATAATGCATTGTAAACAAGCACACACACAAAGAGAAATACAATGGGCATGAGTCCAACAATAAACGGTTACCATAATTATATCACGGTAGGAATGAGAAATGTTCTCCAAAACAAAATGGTTAACTTTTGATTTAAAGCTTTCGTGACTGCAGGGATTCATATTCTTGTTTCTTTCGGTAAAGTCACGGAGAAGGGAAACAAAATAATAAAAATATAAAACAATAAAATTATCACGACGTTTCGACTGCAACACAAGCAATCATCATCAGGTGTGAAAACCGCAGCAAGAAAATTTGAAAAAAGTTTAAAAAAATGGTTCAGATTTTATCTTTTATGTAGCAATGCATAGTGTTTATGTTTGCCAATAGTAGTATGCTTACCAATAATCACACCTCTAATTATCACGGTTGGCAACATACAGTGCGAAAGTCGTTCCACATACATAATGGGTAAAACAAAGCAAAACGCGATACAATCGTGTAAGCAGAATTATTAAACTACAACACGAAAACTCTGTGGTGAAGATTTTTGCAGGGCTTCTTCGGATTTCTTTCAAAGAGGCTTGTGCTTGACAATCCCTACGGCAGCACAGAGCATAGCTTGCATCAATTTCGCTCAAGCAAGCCTTATTAGTGCCAACAGCATATATGCTGTTGGAGGAAAGACTTGCTAAGAGGTCTATTCAGTAAATGCACAATCCCATGAGAGCAGATCCACTAAAACGAATAATTTCTCCTCACCGCTCTTGAAGGAAATGAGCACAAGCTATGGGGCCATATTTGCAACGTTCTTGTTAACCTGTAATTTCTATGTATTCATCATGAGCTTCACGACGCATGCAAATTTTAACACATTTAGGCATGTGCAGCACCTTAACATAAATATAACCTTTGCTCTGCACAACACACACGATATAGATGGCATGTATTTTTCAGAAACATGTTTTCATGACAATTTAGGTAAATATCATTTTCGTAAATAAAATCAAACTTAAAAAATGCCAGCAAGTTTTACTTACGTAAACAAGCCTATCCAACAGTGACATAAAAGTGTACATTGAAACATTTTGTGAACATTTAATGATGCAACAATGCAATGTTATAATTATTTATATAAATACACAATAAGCTTAGGTTATTGTAACAATTCCATTGGTGAGTTCTTTACATTGGTGTGTTCATATACTAATTATCCACGGATAATTTGAGTATTGTTTGTATACATATGTAGAGGAGTAGTGTGAGCAACCATGAGGGGGCGAACAAAGGGAGATGCGAGCGAGTTGACAGTTAGGGGACCACGTCATGTCACGGGTGGTGTAAGAGGAACCTTCGGGAACAAAGGCGGCGGGTGCGAGCTAGGGGGAGGAGCCGCCAACGGAGTACTTAAGCGGGACCCCTTGACGAAGGCGTGGTCGTCGTGGGGAGCCAGGGCAAGGATCGGCTGCAAGGTGTCTCTCCCTCCTCGTCGCGGGACGGTGTTGGATGAGCCCCCGTTCCGGGCAGATGAGTGGGAGAGCCAAGGGAATAGCCGAGAGTAGGGTCTCGAGTATTCAGTAAGGATCGGCTGAGAGAGAGGGTTCCCGAGTGGAGGAAGTAGATGCTGGTATTGCCCAGATGAAGACCGGTAAAGCCTTAGACCTCGATGGTTCTTAACCAGAATTCATGGTTAACAAGTTACATCGTGGCCGGTTTCGAACGCCAGATCGAAACAGGAGCAGCATTCATCGACCTCTTCTTGGCATATGATATTGCATGGCGGAAGGCTCTCCTGTTGAAGCTTGTGACAGCTGCACCTTGCTGCCCAACTATCAGACTCATCACCAAACTGCTGAGCGACCGATAAATAACGGACTCCAGCAGGGATCTGTTCTTGCCCCAGTGCTATTCAATTTCTACACCAGCGACATTCTGGCAACATCCTCCTGTAAGTTCAGATCCGTGGGTGACATCGCACTGGCTACCCAAGCCCGGACAATAGAGATCACTGGAAAAGTTCTCGAAAAATATATCAAGACCTGAGAAGCATTCTTTACGAATTGGCGCCTAAAGCCAAACACTTCCAAAAGCATCATCTCATCTTCCACCAGAACAATAGGAAAGCCACAAAAACATAACATTTCAA
Source organism: Petromyzon marinus (assembly GCF_048934315.1). NCBI lineage: Eukaryota > Metazoa > Chordata > Hyperoartia > Petromyzontiformes > Petromyzontidae > Petromyzon > Petromyzon marinus. Next base: position 10,637,146 of record NC_133678.1, on the reverse strand, counting down.
CTTCTGCGGTACATACAGTAGGAGTTACCCTAGACCAGACGCTCAACTACCGGCACCACCTTTAATAAGCCAAATTTAAAACAAAAGCACGAGTGAACATTATCCAGAACAAGGCCTTAGCTATGGAGTCAACATTGGGGGGGGGACCAAATCTTCCAGGGGGTCAGGGGGTCCTCCCCCAGAAAAAAATATCTATATTTGAAAACTCATTTCCTGCCATTTCCTGCCTAAAATATCAAAAAATTCACTAACACATGGGATGGACTTTTAATATATTTTTTACAATAATGTCTAAATGTATTGTATTACATTGCTCTGTTTTAACTTTTTTACCTTTTCTAGTTTCAATGTATGTAATGGCAAAGATTATGGATTCATAAAGTACAACCATAACTACAATCATATAAACAGAAATCTATGCATTGTTATATGAAGACAAGTCCAGATATTGTGGCCAAGGTTTAGCAAATTTTTTTTATTTTTTTACATAGCATCGCAATGATTATTTTTAAATATTTTTATAGCAATATATTGGGCGGGGGGGACATTTTGAACATATTTGAATATTGGGGGGGGATGTGTCCCCCCCCAATATTCATTTGAATTACGCCCTTGATCCAGAAACTCGCGAAAACAATGTGGGGAAGCTCACATGTTGAAGATATCAACGCAGGCCTCGGTCCACTCTTCAGCAGAGTACTGTGCTCTAGTGTGGAGTGCCAGCCCTCAAACAAACCTCGTCGACGTCGAAATTAACACTGCACTTGGTATAATCAGCGGCACCCTGAAGTTCAATCCACTCCCGTGGCTTCCTGTGCTTGCGAACATCGCTCCAGCCAACATCCGACGTGATGCCGCGACGATCTCGGATTACAACAAGATCGTGGAAAACTTCGCCCTGCCACTCCACCAAGACGTAAAAAAAACCCCACGCCTGAGGCTTAAATCCAGGAAGCCTTTGTGGATATGCGCTTCCGCTCTGGCGGCTGAAAATGAAGACATCAGCATTCGATGATCTGGAGGGTGGGTGGCTATGAACGTGGCAAACCAAAAGATCATTGAGGGACCCGACTGGAAGTGCCGGGATTCTCTCCCACGACGGCTGTGGACCACACTGAACCACGCTCTGACACAACATGCGAGATGTGCGCACACATTCCATGAATCTAAAATAAAAGATTCACCAATCTGCGACTGTGGTAAAGCCCAAGCTATCAAACACATCACCGACAAGTGCGCCATCCACACACACCCTGGCAGTATCGCTGCAATCCCTACAGCATCTACTGCTGCCTTGGATTGGTTGAAGGACCTTAACATTCAACTATGACATCTATAGAAACTGTTGCTTACATGTCATCCAAAAGAGGAAAATGTAACAACATAAAGATTCACTTGAGAGCAATTGAGTGTCACAATTACTAGAGTATTATTTATATTCATATTTTAATCAATTGTTCTGTGGCTGTTCTTTGATGTTGCATTGCTCTGAACAGTACAATTGAATGAAGCAATACAAAATAAGGAAAAACTACTTTTTATGAATTTGGAAAAAACCGCAGTGATCCTCGGAATATGTTATTCTTTAAATCGTGAAATATGAATTACTTCTCAGGAATTAGAGATGTATGTGTATTAAATGAATCTGTTGTTTATGCGTAATAATCTGCTGTAGATTGATTCATTAAAATTGGTAAAACATAGAAATGGCAATTTTCACTGATTTTAATATGAAGACGAAAAAAAGACAACCTTTTCTCAGTTCGTGTGAAACAATTTGATAGATGCATTTTAATTTCTGCATGTTTTTTCCACGAATTTTAACACCATTTTAACACACACACACACTATGCATGCTATGCCTACCACAGGAAAATAGTAGAAAGCATGTTACATCTATTGTTAAAAATTCAAATATTGAAGAATAAACACTCTGTACCCATTAACGCTGACACGATTTTCCGTACAACTTCGTTCCAATATGTAATAATAGGGTTTTTCCCCTTTTTTTCTGGCAACAAAACTGAAACCTTTTTACAAGGATTCATGTCTGCATTAACCACAATACCTGCAGTCAAAATGCAAACAAAAAACATACTATGATAATATATGCATTGTCCTTGAAACTGATTGGTCCACACCAAGGGACGGCTTTCTTTTGAGCCTCGACCCAATTGGTGCTCGACCAGATGACCCCAAAAGGCGTATAGCTCAAAGACAATGCATTATCAAAGTAATGACGGCTCGGGGTGAGCATCTACATAATTAGATCTCCTTTGCTAGTACCAAAATGTAATAATAGGGTTTTTACCCTTTTTTCTGGCAAAAAAACTGAAACCTTTTTACAAGGATTCATGTCTGCATTAACCACAATACCTTCAGAGTGCTAGTGCACTCTGAGGGTATTCTCTACTGGGAATCCTGTGTGAAAATGTGTGCTCAGTGTGCGAGTCTACTTTTTGTCAGTGCACGGTTGAAGCACAAATGCCCGTCCTTTTTCCCAACAATGATACTCATATCAAGCTTCCCACTTTAAATGCACTCACAATAAGCATGCCGGTCATGTAGATCGCAACCGCTTCCGTGTCTTAAGGCACAGGCAATTCATACCCACATTATTGCAGGAGAAAAATTGCGTTATAATAGTGTGTCATTTGGGAGCACGTAGCGTAAGATAATCAGAGCTTCACTGAATGTCTATTGCCCTTTGAGGTAGGGGAACCTTGTAAAAGGAGAACAATATGATTGCATTTTGATGTTTTGTTTCTTCCCCAGCTGTTTCCCAACGGGGCTTATTTACCTACAAAATCTCACATTAAGCAACGTCTAATGCACATCTCAGCTAAGCAATTTCCTGCTCATTGGCTGTATTATTTGGCTCTGGAGGATTCAGGACAGAGGTGAAATAGACAACCAAAAAATATAGTGGTATTTCTATACGGTTAAATTATGTGATAGCATTTATGTCACAATGACATTTCAACTAATAAATGCACAAATACAGCTATTGTTATACATGTAAATTCCAGATAAAAGACGGTTATATAAATTTAAAAATATTTCCAAGGCACTCGACTGGTTTGTAAAGTTTGCCACTGCCTTAAACAAAACATATATCAACAATGAAAGCATTGAGTGCACTAATAGCAGAATCACTGAGCATGCAACACTTTAACATGTTTTTTTCAATTTGAGTTTTGATATTGAGTATGGATGCACAAAAAGCTCAAAGCATAAAACTGAGGCACTCTGCTGAAAGACATGTCTTGATTAGAGAGAGTACTGCGGAATAATTAGAATATGTATGTGCATATATTATATGTGGGGAGCGGTAGGGTGGCGTTTCGCGCACTGCGCTACGAACCCGGCCACCCAAGTTCGATTCCTGCTCACGGCCAACACCAGTGACGATTGTCTGAACCAATTCTGGGCCTTCCCTAGGTCGACTCAGCCTCAAATGAGTACCTAGTGCAGTGTGTCAACATCGCCACTGGGAAGACAAAGGCAGTCGGGCATGTTTCTGGCCACCCATCCCCTCATGTGCCGTGAAGGCCTTCATAGGTGCTCGCTAACAGCACTTGCCTCAACAGTCTGTTAAGACTACATGGGGGGATCTTTGTCTTTGATATAGTATGTACCAAAACTGTCTCTCGCCAATGTGGCATGAATACAATCCCATTATCTACTCTTTATACCCAATCTGATCTCACTAAATGTGAACATTTTCAGTAGCCTGAGCAGTTCCATTTATCAAATCAAACACGGTATTCTTTCTGAACCAGAGTTAAACTCGAGAAGTGTTTCAAATAAAATTAACTCTTTCTTCCAGGTGCTCCAGGTGTAATAATGACACCCATCACAAACACTAAGCAAGCATAAATCATCTCTGTGTTCGTCAGTCATAGGTTTTTTTTCTTTGCTTCCTAATTCATGCATATCTGTTGCAATAACATTGCCATAAAATCTGTCTAGAAGTCTTATAAGTAAATATCATTAATATAAATCGTCCAGAGCCCACTAATCTCTTTATCAAAGATGATCTATAATTGTTCCTGATCAAACCACTTTATTCCTAATTATATACCTTTACATGTTTTCTACATTAACTTTTTTCTAATAATAACTTCTGATCTTCCCACCATTTCCAATCACGGTGGTGCAAGTGCTGCTTCACCGCGTTTCGTAAACATACAGATGACAGGTACACCTCTCATTTGCATGGTGCATACAACAAATCAGGCTCAGAAATTGGATTGCATTGCTACACCAACTCACGGTATTATTAGCAGCATATATTATTAAAATTACAGCTGGACCTCACGGAGGTTACTACATGCAATAAGGTCCCATGTCCACAGCGGCTTAATTCGTGTAACTGAAGTGATAATAGCACCCTTGTTACCCAATAAGCATGGGGTGTGATTTTAACATCAATAATTATATGCTGCATACTGAGTGGCACGAAATCAATAGCAGCAGCACTGTGTGGATGCCTGCCCACCGCCTCACTCACTCCTTGCAGCTCTGAAATCCACTTGACATCTACCCATGACCGTGCATCTCTTGCCATGCCAAAGCCCATCAGAATTCAAATCAGGGGTGGATTTACGGGGGACTCCATCGCCGCTTGTATCAGAAATGTGTAACTCTCGATGCATAATGGCCATCTAAAATCTACATAGGGACAGATGGTAATTAGACGAAGCACATAGATAAGCTTTTATTACTGTAGTTGTTTTCTATAAAACTGGAATACTATACTTACATAAAACAGTTTTGAAATCATTTCATTGTCATCATTGATTCAAGTTGTCACGAATAAAGGAAATGTTAACATGACTGTTATTACTATGTTGCTATCAAGAATATTGACATCATCATTTGCGTATTTCATTTGCATGCCTTTCTTCAGTTTGAGAAAAAACCTCGTTAGCAATCGCCATGTTGGTCCGTTTATAAATTAACATCAGCACAGTCTATGCTAAATCCTTTTTCACACATTTCAACAATGTTTTATTTGCGCCTGACAATTGGGCTGCTGTTGTTTTTTAGCAATGCATTCATGCCGTGATTTACTTTTTTTACTCCAAGACCTAATGGTTTAATATTCCATGTCCCATATATAATTCATAAGCCATCGTTAGTGGCAAGAATTTTCAACAGGTTGCTTAATCACTGCCACTCATCTCACATGTATGACTCGCCCACCATATGGACACTTTCATTCAGGATTAGATTATAGGATTGATGTGCGCGGAAACAGAACATGCATTTTGATCACACGACACCAAATGTGCTTGAACCACACCACACACACTTTCAATTATAAAGGTATGAGGCCATGTAATACATGGGGTAATCGCCTGAGAGTCACAGCTTAATGAGTGGTTCCTAGCCAGCAGGGGCACAGCCAGAGAGGCTTAAGGGTCAGTTCTAAAATCCATTGCTAAAATGTAAATGGTATGCATCGCTACATATTCTACCAGGGCATTAAATCGCACGAAAAATGCATTGCTTTTACCTAAACTACTGTATTATGGAGAATGTTTTTTTTACATACTCAAAATGGTCTATGGACATGTTTAACCCCCCCCCTCTCCCCAGTTACAGTATAAACCCAATTCTGCGAGCAATGTCATCAGATAAAGACTTTTGCATTGGATCTCTCGCAGCTAGCAGTGTATTACACTGAGTTAGAGAATGTCAATGTTAGATATTGTTAAAGAACTGTGGTGCTTCTAAATTTCCAGCGATGGGACTCTCTTCACGTGCAATATGGACACAAATTTCATACACTTTCAAAGGCACGTTCATAGAGTTTCAATACAAGTTAAATTCTCATTATGAAAAATGTAATCATTAAAAATGAGGTGAGTTTTTTATGTTGTCATTTGGAAGCAGGCTGATACCATCAACTCACGTTGCTTGAGAAACTGGTGTACAGTGAGGGAAAAAAAGTATTTAATCCCCTGCTGATTTTGCACGTTTGCCCACTGACAAAGAAATGATCAGTCTATAATTTTAATGGTAGGTTTATTTGAACAGTGAGAGACAGCATAACAACAACAAAAAATCCAGAAAAACGCATGTCAAAAATGTTATAAATTGATTTGGATTTTAATGAGGGAAATAAGTATTTGACCCCTCTGCAAAACATGACTTAGTATTTGGTGGCAAAACCCTTGTTGGCAATCACAGAGGTCAGACGTTTTTTGTAGTTGGCCACCAGGTTTTCACACATCTCAGGAGGGATTTTGTCCCACTCCTCTTTGCAGATCTTCTCCAAGTCATTAAGGTTTCGAGGCTGACGTTTGGCAACTCGAACCTTCAGCTCCCTCCACAGATTTTCTATGGGATTAAGGTCTGGAGACTGGCTAGGCAACTCCAGGACCTTAATGTGCTTCTTCTTGAGCCACTCCTTTGTTGCCTTGGCCGTGTGTTTTGGGTCATTGTCATGCTGGAATACCCATCCACGACCCATTTTCAATGCCCTGGCTGAGGGAAGGAGGTTCTCACCCAAGATTTGACAGTACATGGCCCCGTCCATCGTCCCTTTGATGCTGTGAAGTTGTCCTGTCCCCTTAGCAGAAAAACACCCCCAAAGCATAATGTTTCCACCTCCATGTTTGACGGTGGGAATGGTGTTCTTGGGGTCATAGGCAGCATTCCTCCTCCAAACACGGCGAGTTGAGTTGATGCCAAAGAGCTCCATTTTGGTCTCATCTGACCACAACACTTTCACCCAGTTGTCCTCTGAATCATTAAGATGTTCATTGGCAAACTTCAGACAGACATGTGTGCTTTCTTGAGCAGGGGGATCTTGTGGGTGCTGCAGGATTTCAGTCCTTCACGGCGTAGTGTGTTACCAATTGTTTTCTTGGTGACCATGGTCCCAGCTGCCTTGAGATCATTGACAAGATCCTCTCGTGTAGTTCTGGGCTGATTCCTCACCGTTCTCATGATCATTGCAACTCCACGAGGTGAGATCTTGCATGGAGCCCCAGGCCGATGGAGATTGACAGTTCTTTTGTGTTCCATTTGCGAATAATCGCACCAACTGTTGTCACCTTCTCACCAAGCTGCTTGGCAATGGTCTTGTAGCCCATTCCAGCATTGTGTAGGTCTACAATCTTGTCCCTGACATCCTTGGAGAGCTCTTTGGTCTTGGTCATGGTGGAGAGTTTGGAATCTGATTGATTGATTGCTTTTGTGGACAGGTGCCTTTTATACAGGTAACAAGCTGAGATTAAGAGCACACTCTTAAAGGGAGTGCTCCTAATCTCAACCTGTATAAAAGACACCTGGGAGCCAGAAATCTTTCTGATTGACAGGGGGTCAAATACTTATTTCCCTCATTAAAATGCAAATCAATTTATAACATTTTTGACATGCGTTCTTCTGGATTTTGTTGTTGTTATTCTGTCTCTCACTGTTCAAATAAACCTACCATTAAAATTATAGACTGATATTTTTTTTGTCAGTGGGCAAACGTACAAAATCAGCAGGGGATCAAATACTTTTTTCCCTCACTGTAGATACATTATTACTCACAAAGAAGGATAAGGTAGTTAAAACGAATGTATTATATGCGTGCCCATGGCTTTTGCTGTACCCACAGGCCATATACACGTACATAACTCTGTGGATCATTAGTTGTGTCGTGGCATCGAGGATGTCACTGTATGGTGCTGGCCCGGGAGGGCCATGGCGTGCGATGTACTTACGTCGCGGACAGCACCGTGTGTGGTGAGCGCTGGGATAGCGTGGGCACCACTCATAGCGTGTAGTGCTGGCTCTGACAAGGGGGAACAGGAGAGTGTCAGTCCAGGGACAGGGTTGCCCCGGGCCATGGCACTCTGGTTGACCCCGTAGATACGTGATCTAGAGCGTCCGCAGAGAAGGCCCCAGGTGGGGAGGCTAGGGGGTGATAACATGTCCAGGGAGAGCTCTCGAGAGGGATCGAGAGGGAGCTAGAACGCTCGAGAAGGTGGGCGGGGCCGAGGGCAGAGCCGGCCCGACCCGGGGGGATATAAGGTGGGTCCCTGGGAGGGACCGGAATCGCTTCATTCTACAAGTTGGAAGCTCTTCGTCTCCAAGCTGGAAGCTCTATGTCCTCTGCGAAACGTGGCCGGGGACCCGAGTGACGGTCCGACCCTTTGTAGCTGTAACTCCTACGTATAGTTGTTGTATGTATAGGCCTTTTTCCAAAAATTAATATTAAGAATAATTCTGCCATTTTTTTTAATTGATCGTGGCGAGCATGGGGCATGAAAGGGTGAGGCACACCCCACCCCTCACACCCAGCTGCCTTACCGCATTAAAAGCAACTCGATGGAGGAGGCCATAAAGAGCCATTAAATAATAAACTCTGGGGCAAAGGGAGGTTAACGACGATCTGCAAAATCTCCAGATTGTCAAAGGACCACATGCCATGACATTTTGGATAGTTCACCAACAAATATCCAGAATCACTGGCACGGACACAGAGCACAGGGCAAACGGACATTATAACTGATATATTTTTTTATACAGGAAAAGTTTGAAGCTTGGCTATGAGAATAAGTCGACATTATAGACTACAGCATTCCTTATTTTATTTCTTATTGTATCTTTCTATCTACATGACTTTACCAAGAGAACCAAAGTACATGAGTTCCTGCAATCACGAAAGTCCAAACTAAGCTATATCGGTGACCTCGAGAATAAAAATCACGGATCCCTGGATACAAACAGGGAGCAAAAGTTAATAAAACCCTTGAAATACCGGTGGTAACAATGAGGGGCATAACGAATCTTGGTTAAACAAACGAAATAATAATCAGGAGATATTTGACCAGGGGAAACTCATAAGAGATACAAGAAAATAGGTCAAACACACAAGACCAGATAATATATATTCCATGGAATCAGAGCCTCCCCGGCCGCCTTTGTCTTCCAACAATGTGACACAACACATTATAGTAACAAATATGTATGAAAGGGGAGTGCCTCCCCTCAATTTAGCAGACACTACGAAAGGGGGAATGCAAACAAAAAAACATGGTGATCGAAAACAGCCAGTCAAAAGGTCAAGAAGGGGGGGGGGGAGCAACCAGGCGGCTGCCACGGGAGGAGAACGGTGACAGAGGGCATCTGTTTTTTTATCTCTCGCAAGAGACGCGGAGAGAGGAGGGAGAATTACACATTTAAGCACAGACACAGATCATGCAAGTGGAGTGCTGCGAACGACGGAGGGCACTGCGACGGGCAGGCTCCGGGGCATGGCCCCGACATTAGCAATGGGTGCTGTGTCTCGCAGAGAAGAGGGGCGAGGTGATGCCCGGTGCTGAGTTCGGCATGGACCGACAGAGTATCGCTGAAAGTTTTATTATACATTCATCCTGATGTTGTGAGTCGCTCGCAGAGTCAAGGATTGCGATAAGTTGTGTTGTACTAAGCTATCAGAGTTGTGTAAGAGGTGTGCGAATACAATTTACAAGTTTTGAGAGTGAGTGCCAGCTCCCACGAGCAGCTGCGATGGGCAGGCTCCGGGAACCTGCCCCCGTGACTGGCACATCGTCAACGGGCTGCACCAGCAGAAGCCACGAGCATACGAAGTCAACGCAAAGAGTTGAGCTCGGCAAGCGGCAAGCTCCGGGGTGGGACTCTGCAATCAACCAGGGATGGCGAGGCTTGCCGAGTAGCGATGTGTCACCCGAACACGAGTTCGGCGCTGACAGACGAAGTCTCGCTCAAGTTATTCTACACTGAGTGCCAGCTTCCACCCGGCATTAGCACGATCAAGGAGAGAGATAGAGTGGCGAGCAACGACAAGCAATGAACCGGGAGAAAGGGCGGAAAGCGCCAAGCATCGACCCAGCCAACATTGCAGAGAACCAGCTGCACGTGCAATCGAGCATCGCCAAAGAGCACGGAGCCGGAGACAGAGCGCGCAGCAGCGCCACCAGCGCCACCAAGCAAGGGTGTCGGCTGCCAGCGGACAAGCGTCGTGCCGACTCGGCTCATCCAGCAGGGGAAAGAGCCTGACCAGCCGCCCGTGAGGAAGAGGCGAGCGCCGTGAGTTCGACCCACACTCACACCGACCAGCACCAGCTGGGAACCGAGACAAGAGTGAGGAACGGCGACCAGCGGACGAGCTGCGGGCGATATCTGACGACGGAATCATCGCGCACCGCCGAGCGAGAGAGCGCGAGGAAGCTGTGTGTACGACCCTCCCCCACACTCACACACTCAACGACGCATCGCCCGGCGTCTGCTTTACGCAAAGAATTGAACAAGTGGCAAAGAAGACAAACACACAACACGCATATCGGGACAAATAAGATTGTTCCAAAAAAAGTTATCTTTGTGTTTCAAGAAGGGTTGCCATTCCAAGGTGGTGCGTTAAATATCAGCTGATCGTGAAAAGCATTGCTGCCCGTCGAGTTACATGAATATGATTGTTTAGAAGTATTTTACTCATTCGTTTTCGTTAATTGCATAATCTTGCCAATGAATTAATTGATAACTACTCTTGCTTCGGAACATGTTCCTTCATTACTGTTTGTATGAATATCGTCGCATGAATTTTAAGGACTTTTTCCTATCGCCGTACATACTCGCGTCACTCTGAAGAATGTATCGATTGTTCTGTTACCCAGTTGAACAACGAAATCATTGAGGGTTAAATGTACAGACAAATGAGGAGAACATCTCCAGGAGTACTGTGTTTGCATATTAGAGTGTTATGTTTTTGTTTAGTAATAAAAGTTGCTTAACGCAGAAGTGTCTGAGTGGTGCCTTCCTAAGTTCATGCATAATAATCTTAATTATAAGAACTCTATCCTGCGATAAGATTTGAACTTGGAGACCTGACCTAAACACACTAAGACATAATCAGTAAATGTTAAAGCAAGAATAATTGGATTATCCCGATTGATACACAACCCTAGACAACGAAGCCAAGCTTAAATTAGCATACTTACATCACACTTGCATAACGTCATATAATTCATTGTATTATCCCGATTGAGAATACGATCCTCGACAACGAGTTAGAGCCAAATTATCATAATGGCATCCATTAGTATAATCACATGCATTTGCATACCTTAATACGATTATACAATTACATAATTGCGTAAATTAGCATAACATCGAATAATTACGTGTGATTTATTTTCATTTAATTATTAATTAAATGAAAATATTTTTTTGTTACAAGACCCGGCATATACAACATAGTGTAGTTAGCTGGGTGGTCACCACCCCAGGCTGTATCTGGTAAAGGGGCAGTTACCCCTTTGTATATACGTGTTACAATAAATGTGTTGCCTCTTAAGAATAACGTCTGCGACTACAGTTGTGATCTGGGCTTGGAATCACAACCTCGACTGCAAATTCCACTTGGAAAGATGGGCGGAAACTAAATCTCATTCTGTCAAAGTGTAGTGACATCAGGGATGTCGCTGTATGGTGCCAGCATGAGAGGGCCACGGCACGCGATGCACCGTCATCGTGTACACCCCATAGGCGGGTGTAGTACCAGCCCTAGCGGGGCTTGGCGTGAGCTGGGATAGCGCGGGCACCACGCACAGCGTGTAGTGCGGGCTCCCACAGGGGGGAGTAGGAGAGTGTCAGCCCAGAGTTGCCCCGGGCCATGGCACTCTGGTTGACCCCGCAGACACGTGATCTGGAGTGTCCACAAAGAGGCCCCCAGGTGGGGGCACTAGGGGGTGATCACGTGTCTGGGGAGAGCTCTCGAGAGGGATCGAGAAGAAGCTATAAGGCTCCAGAAGGCGGGCGTGGCCAGGGGCGGAGCAGCCCCGACCCGTGGGGGGATATAAGGTGGGTACCTGAGAGGGACCGAGGTCGCTGCATTCTACAAGCTGAAGCTCTATGTCCTACAAGCTGGAAGCTCTACAGGCATCAACATGTGGTCGGGATTGAAGTGGGGGTCAGACCCTTCGTAGCTGTAACTCCTCCATATTGCGTAGTTAGCTGGGTGGCCACGATCCCTAGGCTGTATTTGGTGAAGGGGCAGTTACCCCTTTGTGTTACGTGTTGATGTTACAAATAAATGTGTTGCCTCTAAAGAACGTCTGCGACTCAGTTGGATGCACTACAAAAGCACTGGACGCAAATTGAACAGTGACAACCAAAGCTAAAGATTTATTGAGGTTGCTGGATGTCGCTCACACTTGCTTACGTCCTCCAACCAGTTTGTAAGAGTCAAAAAAAGGTTTACGTTTGTTACTTCTTTCAGCAAACTTCATTCTATAAGGCTGGGGTGAAGAAGGGTGAAATTATAAATCTACTTAACCCTTCTCCCCTTCTCTATGATTCTTATACTCTTCTCTCTATCTCCTGCCACTTTTCACCCATACCTGGATACCTTTACACAGATCCACGTGTAATACGCTAGCAGAACAGTAAATTATATATATATTACAATTCCAAAAATAAAGTGGAAATGCAAAAAATACTGTAAAATAAAAATGTCAAACCAGTGCCCTCCCACAACAGCATGACTAGAGTGTGGCTGATGAACCAGTACTGCCTATTCTATTCAGACAATTTACACAAGCCGGAGTACTGTTTGTGAACTCCTTCATACATGCTGCTATTATACATTAAACTGCATGTGCGGGTGCTTTGAAAAGTCTTTCATGGAACAATGCAATATAGAGCATTCCGCTATTGACAAAAGTGGTCTCTGCCGATGAAGGAGCTGTTTTGTTTGCTTATTTCCTGCAGTACTGTACACAAGTGTCGAAAGTGGCATATACTAAACACTTCAGTATTTAAAAATATAGTACAAGTGATGATTGTGTCACATACTATACACTTTCTGTAAATATACACTATACCTATACACAAAATGTAGATATAGTGTATAGATATAGTGCATAATTTGTGTCACGTATGTTGCGTGTCTAACTAACTACACGGAGAAGGCTTCTGGAGGCAACGCGTTTATTAACCAACAGACTCAACTGACAAGACTGCAACACGAAGGGGTACGGCCCCTTCAACTCGATAGCCTAAGGGAGGTACAGCCTCCCTTCTAGTGTGTCCTACACACCCCGGCTACGCTACACACAGGTCCCTTGCTAATGGAGGCTAGACCGACCCGACCCAGCCAGGGTACGCGTCCCACCACCGGTCCGCTACAACCCGACTATGGCGAAAGCCTTGTTTGAGGGTCCCAGGGTGCTGGTCCAGTCTTAAAGTCTTCGGAAGTCTTCAGGCTTGAGTTGGCGAACACTGCCAGACCCCTTCAGAGGGCCGGTTTTATATCCCCAGGACGGGGCTTACCCCTCCCCTAATGACCCCCCCCCCTCCAGAACCTTCTGGAAGGTCTTAAAGGGTCTAAAATCTTAAAGGGTCTTAAAATCGGTGGGCGGTCTCTATCCCCCCCAGCCCCTAGCCCTTTGGGGTCTGGGGTGTCAACCGCCGGTCACAGGCCACCCGAGGGGGGGTTTTTTATCCCATGACCATGGTGGCAGGTAAAGCGACCTACAGCGCATTGTTATGGCGCAACACATACAAGGAATACAATGCATATTAGAGTCTGTACAACAAGGAGATGGAGCAATGGCATCGATTCTAGTGCACGTACTAGGAGGCGGACAGCTTGAGGAGGCCTTCATCCAGCAGTGGATTGACCATGGCTGGTGGTAATGTGACAATCAACACTCTTTTTTTAAAAACCATTTTGCTATCTTTGGGAAAAGACCTTCCAAGCTATAATTGTAGTTTTTGGCAAAGTGATGTTTGTGAATTACTTGTTTACCTTTGCCTACCAGCAGTAATGCTATGTTATTGACTCTTAACATGTCATACTAAGTAATGGGCACATGAATGTCAGTTAGGCAAACAGCAATGTCGTTCATATTCTTAGTTCTTTCGGTAAAGTCACGTTGAAGGGAAACAACAAAATAATAAAAAATATATATAAAACAATAAAAATTCTCACGACGTTTCGACCATAACACAAACGGTCGTCTTCAGGTGTGTTGGTTTGCATAAATAAATTTTTGAACGGTGCATTTATTTATGTATAAAAAACGTTAGCGTCACGCGCAGCGGTTTGGCAGTGTATTTAGGACTAGTCCATCTATATTCTGAAAAGAGGAGGGGGGAGACGATTTTTTTTATTTATTAATGTATGCTGTCTGAAAGCCACTGTAAGCGTGAACAATCAATCAAGACCTGAAATGGTTTATCAAATCTTTCCAATGATTGCTAAGATAGAATCCATCTTCTCGGTTGAAATTGTCTCTGTGCTTGTATATGTGGATAGCCTCTTGAAAGAATCTCTCATGGTAGCCAGATGGCTTACAAAGAACCTCTGTCTTGGAAAAGTCAATGGCATGTGAGCGTACTGAATTATAACAATGATCTGCCACGGCCGAGGTGTTGGTCCTACCGTGTTTAAGGTCTGCTTTGTGTTCACGAATGCGGTCCGAGACATGGCGTTTGGTTTCTCCAATGTAACTACTACCACAGAGGCAACTTAGTTTGTAGACACCAGGGTATTGTATGTCCGGAATGACATCTTTTACAGACGGAACCAGATCACGGATTTTATGTAATGTGTTAAAACGGACCTGGATCTTGTGTTTATTCAAGATTTTGGAGATCTTTTTTGTGATCCCCGCAATGTAGGGTAAAGTGATGGTTTTGAAAGGCTCCTCAAGAGGGTTCTTCTTCATGGTTTGAGTGATAGCTTTGCGGATTGTATAGTCGGAGTAACCATTAGCCTTAAGAGCTTGGTGTACGTGCTTGAGTTCACTGCCTATGTGTTCCTGGTCGGATATGCATTGGGCTCTATGATACAGAGTCTTTATGAGATAATTCTTCTGTGATGGATGGTGGTGGGAATCCGGTTTCAGATAAGCATCCGTATGGGTAGCTTTCCTGTAGACAGAGTGGCTCATTGAACCATCAGGTCTCTTTTTAATTAGGACATCCAAAAAAGGTAGCTTGCCATCTATTTCGACTTCCATGGTAAATCTGATGGCTGGGTGTATGGAATTGATGTGGTCGAAGAATTGGTCTAGAGCAGGCCGGCCATGTGGCCAGATGACAAAAGTGTCATCCACGTACCTCTTCCATAAGGTTGGGCGCAGAGTGGCAGTCTGGATGGCGTTAGTCTCAAATTTCTCCATGAAAATGTTAGCTATAACCGGAGAAAGGGGGGAGCCCATTGGGGTGCCCTCAGTTTGTTTGTAGAAAGTTCAATTCCAAGTGAAGTATGTATTGGTTAAACAGTGTTTTTCCAGTGAAAGGCCGCAGGATTTCAGACAGAAAACGAGCCAGTTTGTAGGTGGGGGAGTTGATAGTAGAGACGATGGGACGAAGGGGTGTATCTACTTTATGTATTTTTGGTAAGCCGTATAATCTTGGTGGCCTGGCAGCAGAAGGTTTCAACGAAAACTGTTTAGATTGATCAATTAATGCGGTTGAATCAGAAATTATTTTGTTGGTTTGTGTGACGAGGCTGTTGGTGGGATCTCTTTTTATTTTTGTATAACTACCATCGTCGAGTAATTCTTTAATTTTGTTGTTGTATTCTATTTTATCCATGATGACAGTAGCATTGCCTTTGTCAGCTGAGAGGACTACAATATCATCCCTCTTTTTTAATTTATGTAATTCAAAACGCTCATCTTTTCTGAGGTTGCTAGCTAGCATCTTAGCGTTTTTGAGGGTTGCAGCGATTTCAGATCTTGCTACGTCTACAGCAATGTGACCCAGGCCCCTGAGAGCAACGTCTACTTGGGCTATTATATCATTAACTGGTATGTGTTTAGGTGTGACTGCAAAGTTTAGACATTTAGCTAAAACGGATTTCAGACCATCGGAAATAGAACTGTTACTGCGATTAATTACGACTTTGTTGAAGAGGAGGTTAAATTTGGAAATCAGGTTTTCCTTACATTTGATCGACATAGTAGCAGCTGAAGAGGCAGTCATATTGTCTACATGTTCCCAATCCGATGTGGACATTGTTGCCGTCAATGATAAGTGTGATTTGTAGAGTGTTTTGTCTAACTGATCTAGTTCGGTGCGTATAAGTCTGATTTTTTCTGAGATAAGAGCTAAGCTAGTTTTGAAAAGAATTCGTTTCGCATTAGAAGAAGTTACAGCAGCAGAGGTCAGTGTAAATGCGATTGGTATTACCCCAGAGTCGCGGCATCTCTTCAGGAAGGTGAGAGACTCGATCAGCTGAGCTTTCTTATCCCGGAGTTTGTTGAAGGATCTTAAAGTTATGTGAAAACCCTCCCCGTAGAGGCGGTTAAATTTTGATTTAAAGCTTTCGTGACTGCAGTAATTCATATTCTTAGTTCTTTCGGTAAAGTCACGTTGAAGGGCTAACGTTTTTTTTATAAATAAATAAATGCACCGTTTAAAAATAAATTTATGCAAACCAACACACCTGAAGACGACCGTTTGTGTTATGGTCGAAACGTCGTGAGAATTTTTATTGTTTTATATATATGTTTTATTATTTTGTTGTTTCCCTTCAACGTGACTTTACCGAAAGAACTAAGAATATGAATTACTGCAGTCACGAAAGCTTTAAATCAAAAGCAATGTCGTTATTACAAAAAAGTCACAACAAATTGATGAATATGAACCTAATGATATATAGTTTTTTAGGTCATTCAAATGATAAGGTCATATTTACATATCTGGCCAGCATGGAAGAGTAGACCAGGTTCTGTTTAACAAGTAGGCTAACGCGACCAATATTATTAATATTAAAGGTTTTTGGGTTCGATCGCGTAGGTATAAATGAGTCGAAACCCTCCACCACCCGACATGGTCAATCAGTAAGGGATTTGTCACGTAAACTAAACGACAAATTGTTCACTACTTTAGCCCACCGGCGTGTTGAAGAGTGAATCCATAACATTTATAATTTGAGTACGGTGTTTCGCTGGTAATTACATCCAGCATCATCGGGCGATTTGCCAGAATTCTGGAGTTTTGTTTACGTGACAAATCCCTTACTGATTGGCCGTGTCGGGTGGTGGAGGGTTTTGACATTTATACTTACTCGATTTAACCTAAAAACATATATTATGAGGCCAGGTTCTCTCTATACAGGTGTAATGTGTTCTGGAGACACTCGTAGGGGCGACTTCTTTACTACAACACAGTACGTCTTCAGTCCTTATACAGGCTAGGGACACAGCCTACTTCTAGCGTGCGTGACACTGGCTATGCTCTCAGGTCCTCTGGCTATGATTACCCTAGGGGAGGCTACCTGACCCGACCCAGTCAAGGTGCGGATCTAGGCCTCTGGCTTCTTTGAACCTTGCCCTTACAAGGGCGTTGGGCCGGGAGTCCCAGAGTCCCACCACTGGCCCGCACAGCATCCCGGCCCTTACAAGGACAGCGGGGTGAGGGGGTCCAGGGTCCTAAGCTGGCTGGTCTTGGTTCTTCGGCTGCGACTGATCCTGAGCTTCTCGGGAGGTCCCCTTTTATGCCCCTTGCCCATCGAGGAGCGGGGCTGCAGATCCCTCCCGCAGCCCCCACCCCTCCTACACCGAGGGGCGAGGCTGCATGGGATCCTGGGACACCCCGCAACCCCCTCCCGTTGGGAGGGGCAACGTGGCGACTCTCCTGCCGGTACAAGGTGCCGGCTGCAGATGGGCCCCGTCCACCACTGCCGGTAAGTGCGGCCCATCTACGGCACTACATTAACCCCCCCTACGTAACCTCCATCCGACCCGGCTGTCAATAACACAACAAAACAAGAATAGTTGTTAACCATCAAAATCAGTGTACGTGTGCGTCAATGACTGAACGGATGACAAAAAATGAGAAGGAAGCGCCTCCCCCCTGCTGCTACCAATACAGAACAACACCATATACACACATATATGCAGGACAAACGCACGCCCCAACCACACAATAGACATGATGACAAGGTGAGTGGCGGCGAGTTGGGACGATAGTTCGTGGGCGGGGGTCATGAAAATCGTTTGAGTTTGGAGCGAGTCCGAGTGGCAGGTCCATCGGTCGCGACGGAGGTGGAAGGGGGGCAACAAGCTGCTGTTGGGCTCGTGTCCTGGGCCGCCAATTCCTCAGGCAAGTTCGTTCCCGAGAGTTAGAACCAGCATCGGCGTGGCGCGGCTCGCCGGACACGTCGCGCTCTCGGCCCGAGTGAAGTGTGGTAGGTGTATATGGTTGTACGTAAGGTTTGAGGCGTGATGAGTGCACAAACCAATGGCGCTTTCCGTGCTGGATCTTAACGCACTGAGGCCGGACAACACGGACAATAACAACCGGGCCCCTCCAGGGCTTAAGCAATTTTGATGAGGTAGCCAGCGGCACCTGTGGGCAGTGGTGCCAGGCGCGGTCTCCTTCCGCACAAACATGGCGGGATGTGCGTAGGTTCCGCAGCCGCCTGTTAGCAAGCTGACGAGCTTCCGAGTTGTTTAGAGCTGCCTCCTGGGCATCCACCAGACGACGTACATTAGCACGGATGTGGTCGGCGATCTTAGCCCTAGGTGCAGGCCTTCTTAGGTGCAATTGTACGTCGATTGGAGAGCAAACCTCCCTACCATACATAAGGTAAGATGGTGAGCACCCCGTGGCAGCATGGGGCGCCATTCTATAGGCGGCCAAGACACCAGGTATGTGGAGATCCCAATCAGTCTGTGACACCTGGTGGCTTAGCATACCGTCAGTCTGGGTGTGATATGGCGACGTGCAAATTTTGTGTGTCCCTAGCAGGTTGCACACGTCCCGCAACAGGGTGGAAGAGAAATTTTTCCCTTGGTCGGTCAGCAGCCGTTCGGGAGCACCCTTATCCAGGACGTAGCCCTGGAAAAAGGCATCCATAATGGCTGCCGCCGACTGGTTGGGGAGTGGCCAGGCAAATGGGCCCCGTCCACCACTGCCAGTAAGTGCGGCCCATCTACGGCACTACACAGGCTCTCAAGCACCCTGCCTTTCTGTCAGCAGTGACATGAGAAAGATATGTCCGGGCTGCAATCTTTGCACATGTTAATATGTTGATATGCAATGTTAATTATTATTTCCATGTGATTTTTTATTTCTATAATATCAATATATGTTATTTTTGCTTCGTCATAATTTGCACTCCCTCTTAGTATTTCCATTCTCTCTCGAATATGAATATATGTATAGTATTGAACATATTACCACCTGACTTGATTTGAAGCTTTTGTGACTAGATGCCCAATTTAGCAATCTTTGAAATAGCGTGATCAACCGGACTATGCGTTAATTGTGTTTTGACCTACCGTCTGTGTTGCATTATATGGTTTCCAAAATTTTGCTAAACCCTGTTTGGTTGGTATGCTTCTCTCTCTGTGTCCCCTGTTGTATCTGTGTTAGTTCCCCCTACTTGGGTGTCTGTATATACATCTGAGGTTATGTGTTTCCCCTCTCTCGTAAATTTAGCTCTTCTGTACCTGATGATTGTTCTTTGTGTTGCAACCGAAACGTCGTACGCTATCATGTTATTTTATTATTTATACGTGACTTTACCGAAAAAACCAAAGATTAATTCCTGCAGTCACGAAAGCTTCAAATCAAGTCTGAACCACCTCTTCAGGGAGGTATGAGGTCTGTGTCTTTGTGTTGTCTCTGCTTGTGTATCTGCCTTTGTGTCTTGGCTTGGATTTGTGTCTCTGTGCTGTCTCTGCCTGTGTGTGGGCCTTGTTGCTTCCGAGTGTGTGCTGCCGCGCCCCACTTTGCTCCATGCATACCTCATGCTAATTTGTCCCATTGTCTCTCAGCCTTACCTTCTCTGCCTATTTAAGGCGACTTCACTGTGTGCTTGTCTCTGTGCTGGTTCGCTCTACTTGGATGTCTGTGTGTGTGTGCGGTCTGTATTTTGAGTTTCATACTTAACTTGCAATTTAGCAATCTTTGAAATAGCGTGATCAACCGGACTATACGTTAATTGTGTTTTGACCGACCGTCTGTGTTGCTTTATATGGTTTCCAAAATTTTGCTAAACCCTGTTTGTCTGGTATGCTTCTCTCTCTGTGTCCCCTATTGTATCTGTGTTAGTTCCTCCTACTTGGGAGTCTGTATATACATCTGAGGTTATGTGTTTCCCCTCTCTCGTAAATTTAGCTCTTCTGTACCTGATGATGGCTGCTTGTGTTGCAACCAAAACGTCGTACGCTATTATGTTATTTTATTATTTATTATTTATACGTGACTTTACCGAAAAAACCAAAGAGTAATTCCTGCAGTCACGAAAGCTTCAAATCAAGTCTGAACCACCTCTACGAGGAGGTATGAGGTCTGTGTCTTTGTGTTGTCTCTGCTTGTGTATCTGCCTTTGTGTCTTGGCTTGGATTTGTGTCTCAGTGCTGTCTCTGCCTGTGTGTGGGCCTTGTTGCTTCTGAGTGGGTGCTGCCGCGCCCCACTTTGTTCCATGCATACCTCATGCTAATTTTGTCCCATTGTCTCTCAGCCTTACCTTCTCTGCCTATTTAAGGCGACTTCACTGTGTGCTTGTCTTTGTGCTGGTTCGCTCTACTTGAATGTCTGTGTCTGTGTATGCGGTCTGTATTTTGAGTTTCATACTTTGTAATTTAGCAATCTTTGAAATAGCGTGATCAACCGGACTATACGTTAATTGTGTTTTGACCGACCGTCTGTGTTGCTTTATATGGCAATTAAAGTTAACAACACACAATGGATATGTACACAATGTTAAGAAGGAAATTAAACATTCAGCAGAGTTAATTAAAATAATTGTGTCCATTTTAATACTCGAGATACAGCACCTGACCATGTGGAAAATCAGTTTATGTGCCATTTTAAAGCTTGTACCTGTTTTATCAGTGTGCTGCAAAGCCTTTTGAAATGAACCCAATAATGCTTCATTAATTTTACCATCATTCTATTTTTGTATTGTGAAGGCACGGATAAATTCAGTGAACGATTTCTGAACCATGCCTGAGCCCCTCCTTCACCAACTCACACTGACCAGTTGAGGTAAATATCGTAAAACAAACTCCTTGACTGATTTGGCATGGGGAGGCCTTTATTCAGCAGTAGATTTACAAAGGCATAATTATTTTTACAAATGTTGTTATTTTTTTTGTACACGATATATAAACAGATAGCAGGGAAAATGGGAAATGTATGGTGTTTATGGTGTGTTCATGTGTAATGACATCGCGGGATGTCACTGTGGAGTGCCGGCCCGAGAGGAGACATAGCATGCGGTGTATTGACATCGCGGATACCACTATGGTGTGGGTGTAGTACCGGGCCTAGAGGGGCTCGGTCACCGCTGATTGACAGGGCTGGATGCCATCACGCTTGGCGTGCAGTGACAGCCCTACAGGATAGTGTGTGGGAGTGCCGGCCCTAGGAATGGGGTTAGTAAAGGCCATGACACTCTGGTTGACCCGATAGGACACTTGACCGGTTAAGTCTACAAAGGGGCCCCAAGTGGGGGCTAGGGGTAGTCACGTGGTCGGAGTCTAGATCCTGCTTGAGGATCATTATATTTCCAAGTTTACTCTGTTTGTTTTCTCATTCATTTGTACCTGATGATGGTCGCTTGTGTTGCAATCGAAACGTCGTATTCTATTATTTTTTAATTAAATTTCTTTCTACGTGACTTTACCAAAAGACCCAAAGAGTAATTCCTGCAGTCATGAAAACTTCGAATCTAGTTTGAACAATTTTCCGTTTTGCACAAACATAATTGAATAGTAATGGGAGCAACAAGACAAAATATCTTCTGGGAATACATTCTCAATAACCATACTTTACGAAACAAGTGCTGATCACCGCTATTGTACTATCTCTCGAGGGCTGTTATGAGATTTAATACAATGTCAATATGAGAGACATTGCAGAGCTGAAATTATAAATGTAAGTTGCATTAAATTTGCATTGATTTACTTTCAGGAGTCAGCTCAATGCTTATGCTGCCACCCAATGCATGCAAAACCAGCCCATTTATCGTAATTTTAATTATTATCACCTCAGATATTATCAGGACAAACGAAATCTTCCAGTCACATATTCATGCTGCTTACAACATTTTTGCAGCGAACCAAACATGTATATTGGCTGGAATCTTCCTGTTTAAAATGTGTGCATGCCAACAAAAAAAGTTTGATAACTCACTCAGTCAATTCCATATGACTGAGTGAGTCTGATTCACAATTATGATGAATTATATATTTTAAGCAGATAGCAAGATTCGGGTTTGATAAATTATTTAAATGTGCCATCTTAACATACTGACGTTCTTCAAATTCAACAATTTTCTCCATGTTATGCACATACTGTAGAAAGCAATATTATACTTCACAACAATTTCAAATTTGAAGCTGTTTTTGGCAGTATAATAAATTATGATATTATTAATTGAGGCGATGGAATAAAAATGCAACAAACAACTGCACAAAGTTTGACTGTCTGTAGGAGTAAACATTTATTTATTTATTTGAAAGTGATTCATCATGCCAAATTTAAACTTATGCAACTGGAGAGGTAGGCCAGTTGAATTCCTTTTGAACAAAGTCCGACAAAACAGCCCAGTGCCCTTGGTATATCTAAAATCTTTAGAGGAAATCCTGGGTCTTCCACCCACTTTGATGCAAGCATATGAAAGATCGGTGACTTTGGTATCAAACCTGCAATTTTCATTTGGCACTGTGATCAATGGCTCAAAATAGGGGATGCCTATCACCCACACAGGTTGCAGCATGGTTTCAGTGAACAACTCCATATTTTTGAGAGCCATCACACTTTTGACACTTCCCGTGCACAGTGAACAAACTCCACATCCATCCTCTGCTGAAGTCTGCCCGCCCTGAATGGCTTTACAGCTGCACTATACAAATCATCCTGGCACACAGCAGCTAAAAGACACACTCAGTTGTCCTTTGACGAAGGGTCCTGTCCTCAGTGCCACGTGTCATAAAAGTGCTCAGCCAAAGGTGACGACTGCATATTTTAATTGGCAATGTCACACCATGAAGACCGAAGTATATATAATAACATAATGTATATGCCAAATAGAGAATGTATACTGTATTCATATTATTGTGCTGTGCCAATAGTCTACGAACAACACTAAATGTGCAAAGAAACAAGTTAGGTTTTATTTTGTTATGCTAATATGGAGAGAGGCTTGCATCAGTACATGGAATGCGGCAAAACAATATGCAGCAGCTGCATCTGCATCTTGGATATTTCTTTTCATTTCGATACTGGTCTGTAAAAATCTATGAGTGCAGGTGAAGACCATGACCCTTTTGCAACCAATCATTTTGGGAAAAAGTTACTTTTAATTGACAGGGCTTTGGAAAATAAATACCCCTCCATTTTGCTCGGTCAATGTGCTTTTACCTCACTTGTAGTCAGTAAAACTAGAAATTTCTGCTCTCCCCAGTCACTAAATAATCCTCTCAGGGTTGGCACTATATTGAGTGAAATGGCAGTGTTACTGATTTCGAAATAACTTTGTGGCATTATCTAATGATCATGACTGGCTGGTCTAAGACAGTCAAACTTTCTACTCATGGGACATAATAGAATAACTCTTTGGTTTTATCGGTAAAGTCACGTATAAATAAGAAATAATAAAATAACATAATAGCGTACGACGTTTCGGTTGCAACACAAGCAGCCATCATCAGGTACAGAAGAGCTAAATTTACGAGAGAGAGGAAACACATAACCCCAGATGTATATACAGACACCCAAGTAGGGGGAACTAACACAGATACAACAGGGGACACAGAGAGAGAATCACACCAAACAAACGGTTTAGCAAAATTTGGAAACCATATAAAGCAACACAGACGGTCGGTCAAAACACAATTAACGCATAGTCTGGTTGATTACGCTATTTCAAAGATTGCTAAATTGCAAGTTAAGTATGAAATTTTAAAATACAGACCGCACACACACACATAGACATCCAAGCAGAGCGAACCAGCACAGAGTGAAGTCGCCTTAAATAGGCAGAGAAGGTAAGGCTGAGAGACAATGGGACAAATTAGCATGAGGTATGTATGGAGCAAAGGGGGGCGCGGAAAGTGCGGAGCAGCAGCACACACTCAGAAACACCAAGGCCCACACACAGGCAGAGACAGCACAGAGACACAAATCCAAGCCAAGCCACAAAGGCAGATACACAAGCGGAGACAACACAAAGACACAGACCTCTTACCTCCCCGTAGATGTGGTTTAGACTTGATTCGAAGCTTTCGTGACTGCAGGAATTACTTAACTTGCAATTTAGCAATCTTTGAAATAGCGTAATCAACCAGACTATGCGTTAATTGTGTTTTGACCGACCGTCTGTGTTGCTTTTTATGGTTTCCAAATTTTGCTAAACCCTGTTTGTTTGGTGTGATTCTCTGTGTCCCCTGTTGAATCTGTGTTAGTTCCCCCTACTTGGGTGTCTGTATATACATCTGGGGTTATGTGTTTCCTCTCTCGTAAATTTAGCTCTTCTGTACCTGATGATGGCTGCTTGTGTTGCAACCGAAACGTCGTACGCTATTATGTTATTTTATTATTTCTTATTTATACGTGACTTTACCGAAAAAAAACAAAGAGTAATTCCTGCAGTCACGAAAGCTTCGAATCAAGTCATAACAGAAGAAGATAATCCGTTTTAATGCCACTTCCATAATAACGACTAAGTAATTGAAATGCATGCTGTTTTGTTTTTAAATGTAGCACATCAAAGCGCTGTTATATGAAATAGCCAAAAATATATGCATGACTTGGCAGGCAATGGAAACTTGAAGAAGGTAGTGGTGGCACAGTAGTTTGCACACAGTACTATAAACCCATGGCTAACATGAGCGGTGAGTGATATATTTAACTAACATCCCCACTGATCAACGGGGTGAAGTATGTATGTTGTATGTAGCTAACCGTGCTAATCAGAGGTGTGGGGGAAGGACAACAAACGCAATCTTAACAACAAATTAAACAGATGGTTTGGCCAAACAATTGCATAACTGAGACAAAGTAAACATGCGTTGATCTGGATAGTCTATTGACAAAGTGTTTAAATTTTGTATTATCATTATTATTCTTGGTTCTTTCGGTAAAGTCACGTTGAAGGGAAACAATAAAATAATAAAATATAATAATATACCGAAAGAACCAACAATATGAATCACTGCAGTCACGAAAGCTTTAAATCAAAAATCATTATTATTGTTATTTATAATCCCTTAATCCTAAACTATGAATGCTTATACGTTGAGCACAAATACTTACACATATATATGATGACTAACGAGAAGTACCCGTTGCCCGGGTGAAAAAACACACATCAACTTACACACACACACACACATATGGACTCAAACAGACACATCGACTCATACATACACATATCGACTTACACACACACACATATCGACGTACACACACACAGCGACTCACACACACACACATCGACTTACACACACACTGACTTAAAAACACACATACATAGACTCACACACACATCGAACTACACACACACACACATATGGACTTACACACACACATGGACTCACACACACACACACATCGACTCACACACGCACATAGAGCCATGCACACACATATCGACTTACACACACACATATCGACTTATACACACGAGACAATGATCCCCCATATAGCCTTTAACAGACTGTAGGGGCAAGTGCTGTTAGCGAGCACCTATGAAGGCCAGCATGGCACACGAGGGGGTGGGTGGCCAACACCACGCCCGGCCGCCTTTGTCTTCCCAGTGGCGATGTTCACACATCGCACCAAGTGAACGAATAAAAAAATCAACTTATCTTATCAATGAGCAGATGGACACCAATTAAGCATAATTGACATAACGTCACTGCTCAACCACTGTACTGAGGGGGCAAGTGTAAATATGCAAGAATTAAGACGTCATAGCATTCAGTACATTTATTTGTTTCGCCCTGTGGAGTAAGTGATATTAGGTGGCTGCTTATGACTCCAGAGTACAAGATAAGGCTATTATTCCCCTCAAAGTTG
Organism: Petromyzon marinus; assembly: GCF_048934315.1. Classification (NCBI taxonomy): domain Eukaryota; kingdom Metazoa; phylum Chordata; class Hyperoartia; order Petromyzontiformes; family Petromyzontidae; genus Petromyzon; species Petromyzon marinus. Next base: position 10,611,130 of record NC_133678.1, on the reverse strand, counting down.
TTTTTTTGTGAGCAGGACAGTGATATTTAGAAATGCAGCTAGACAAAAACACAGCGCCTGTGACAACAACCGCCATTCGCCACGACGCTTGTGCCAGGCTATGTGCACCTTGAGGCCACGTGAAGTGTCGAACGCCCTCTGGCAGGATGTCACAGAGCAGACCCAGCGGGTGTCACGGGTCGACTGACTGAGACGACTGGCTGATGCACCACCTGTGCCCCCTACTGTGCCAACCTGCTGTGCTTTAGCCACCCGGCGCTCCGCTCGTTGTTGTGAGCGTCGCTCCTCCGCCCTCCGTTGTTGTTGGAGGGCGACTGCCTCCAACTGCCCAGTAGCGTCCTTCACGAGCCTCCTCAACAGAGGCCGATCTTGACACCGCTGGTACCAGTCATCGGCAAGGCCACTCAGCTCCACGTCCTCCTGTACCACATCACTCCATCTCTTCTCTAGCCCGTGCCGCGACCGTTTAGCCCTCTCGATCCGGCCGAACAAAAGCTGTTTCGGCATGCGGTGGCTGGGCATGCGGACTACATGACCCAGCCAACGCAGCCTTGCGTGCCGGAGGAGCTCACCGATGGGACTTTGTCCACATCTTTCAAGAATTTGTGAGCTCCTCACACAATCCAGCCTGGTTAAACCCAGGATGGATTGTAGGCAGGCCAGCCTAAATGTTTCTAACCGGCGAAGATGTTCCATTAGGGGGGGTCCACGTTTTGCAAGTATAGAGAAGGAAGGGAATGACCGTGGCCGAGAAGACCAGAAGCTTCGTGTGGAGTGATAGACCAGGTAGCTTCCACACAGCATTATGCAACCGATGAAAAGATAATGCTGCTCGACTGATTTGGAGTGAGACCTCTGCTGTTTAACCGGAGCTGGTCATGAGCACACTGCCAAGGTATGGAAAACTCTCCACTCTCTCCACAACTGTCCTATCACCAATTGGGAGTTGTGGGGGTGGAGTGTCCGATGTTACAAAATACCCAGGCAGGTGCTTAGTTTTTATGGGGCTGGGGGTAAGGCCCCACTTCTTGGTGGCAAGCTCCAGGTTCAGCAGCATCGCCTCCAACTCCTCCCCTGAGTGAGAAGCAATTACCCGATCATCTGCATACATAACGTGGTTGAGCAATAGGGAGCCATCCCTTGACCGCACCCGGGCATCGATCAGCCTCCCCTTGTATCTGTACGAAATGGAAATTCCTCCGCTACAGCTATTGAAGGCTTCACGAACTACGTGGTCAAAATAGATTGTAAATACTGTGGGAGCCAGAGGACATCCCTGTCGCACCCCAAAGTGTACAGGGAATGGCTTCGACTCCCGGCCACGTAGTTTTACCCGGGCCCGCTCACCATCATGAAGGTCCTTAATGATCGTGAGCAGAGGGTCAAGGACTCCGAAAATACGAAGAACAACCCAGAGACCAGGCCTACTGATGGTATCATAGGCCTTGACCAGGTCAATAAAGCAGATATGTAGGTCTTGTTGGAATTCCCTACACTTATGCTGTAGCAGACGGACAGAAAATATGGCATCCGTGCAGGACTGCCATTTCCTGAAACCGCATTGGGGCTCCGCAAGTCTCTCTTCAGCGTGCCTAGCAAGGCGATGTTGAATAATCCTTGACAGGACCTTTAGTTTAGTTAGTTTCATAGTTTAATTTATTTGGTATCGCCCTGTGAGCCATTCTGCTCTTGAATCGGGTGCAACTGCAACAAACATAAAAACAAAAACAGGAACAAGAAAACATCTTAAAGTGACTTTGTGCATGTGCAAACAGAAAATCCAGGAAAAAAACATCAAAATATTCCTGAAATAGCACCGCACACCAACGCTGTGTGCAAAAATCCCAGTGGGATGCAAGTCAAACAACAACAACAACAAGAAGAAAACTTATATTAAGGCCATCAGTCTAACTCCGTACTACAATAAACAAAAACATGGCCAAACCAAAAAACTTTTAGAAATCACCAAAATAAAGCCATAAATGCAATGTAACAGTGATCATAGGAACTGTGACCGAATTTTTAACAATAAACTACATAAATAACATGTAACACCAAACCCTAGAGCCACAGCTGGCTGCATGAGACTTGAGCCCTCTCCCCCATCTAATGCGTATATTTTGTATATTAACAATTTGAAAGTAGCACTTAGTCGTCAGGGAGAAAAATAGTGTTACTTAGATGAACCATCATCAAACATTGATTAATCGCTATCATTTAATTTTAAAGAACAGTAATGGTAATGAGTAAACAGCAATGGGAATAAACGTTTTAAGGGGAGCTGCAAGTGTGTGTTAGGGGGCGTCCATAAAAATGACGTCATGCGATTTTGGACGATTTGTGACCCCCCCCCCCTCGTTACACGGAGTTACAAAAAGTCAGAACCCCCCCTCAAATATGACGTCACAAAGCCCCCCCCCCCAAAAAAAAACCACATGCTTCAAATCGCTTTAAACTATTGTTATTGTAGTGCATAATTAATGTGGCGCTGCACTCTGATGTTGTAGGAGAAAACATTTATTAAAAAGTCTATTTAATTAAGTAGAACGTGTTGTCTATATTCATTTAAAGTTGCGCATTTTGATGTGACGTCACATTTATCAAAGCCCCCCACCCCCCTCATCACACATTGACACAAATGTCTGACCCCCCCCCCCCCCCCAGGTGCATGGACGGCCCTGTAGGAAATGGCACGAGGAAGTTACCAAGCCGAGAAATCTGTGCTTTGTCGTACGGTAAAGTGATGGTTTTGGTTGGATCCTCAGAAGGTTGTCTCCGCATGGCTGGGGAGACAGCTTTGCAGATTGTACGGTCCAAGTATCCGTTCATCCTGAGGGTTTGGTGTACGTGCTCCAACTCACTGGCTAGGTGGTGTAGATCGGAGTGTTTTGATGAGGGATTTCTTCCGGGCTGGATGGTGGTGGGAGTCAGGCTTTAGATAGGCATCCGTGTGGGTGGCTTTCCTGTAGATCGAATGTCCCAACGAGCCATCAGGTCTCTTCTCAATCAAAGCATCCAGGAATGGTAGCTTGCCATCCTTTTAAACTTCCATGGTGAATTTGATAGACGGGTGTATGGAATTGATGTGGTTGAGAAATTGGTTCAGTGCTGGCAGGCCATGTGGCCAGATGACGAACGTGTCATCTACGTATCTCTTCCACAAGGAAGGACGTAGGGTGGATGTCTGGATGGCATCTATCTCAAATTTCTTCATGAAAACATTTGCTACCAATGGCGATAAGGGAGAACCCATTGGGGTACCCTCATTTTGTTTGTACAATATACCATTCCAGGTGAAGTATGTGTTGGTAAGATAGTGCCTTACCAAAGTTGGTACATCTTGATTCAGTCCTTGTTGGACAAAGTCTTCAATGATTGCAATGGTGTCAAGTACAGGTACATTGGTGAACAGAGAGACTTCATTGAAACTGACAAGCAAATTACCCGGAGACAGTGAGATGTCCTTAATTAGAGAAACCAAGTGAGCTGAGGTAAGTACAGCTGAGGTGGACTTGCCCGTGAAAGGAAGCAGGGTCTCAGATAGAAACCGGGCCAGTTTGTAGGTGGGTGAGTTAATGGTGGAGACGATAGGATGGAGCGGGATACCTACTTTGTGGATTTTTAGAAGGCCATAAAATCTGGGTGGTCTAGCATTCAAAGGTTTTATGGAGCTCTGCTTGGTTTGATCGATTAGAGACGTCGATTTAGTAATGATATTGTTGGGTTTCGTAGCTAGGCAGTTGGTGGGATATCTGTTGATTTTGGTATAGCTGCCACCATTAAGAAGGTCCTGAATTTTGTTGTTGTAAGTGGTTTTATCCATGATGACAGTGGTATTGCCCTTGTCGAGAGGATGGCAGTCATCTCTGTTTTTTTTTATTTAGAGAGTTTAAAACGCTCGTCCTTGCTAATGTTGCTAATGGGTTTCCTAGCGTTTCTGAGGATAGCGATTTCAGATCTAGCAACGTCTGCCAGGATGTGTCCCAAGACTTTGAGGGCTACGTCGACCTGGGCGATTATATCATCCACTGGGATATGTTCCGGGGTGACTGCGAAATTCAACCCTTTAGCTAGTACCGATTTTAGGCTTCCGGAAATTTGGATGTTACTCTCATTGATGACAATCTTGTTAACATCTAACTTTTTAACGTGTGGCTCTGGCTTCTTTTTGACAGGAGGTTGAATTTAGCAATCGAATTAACTTTACATTTGGTTGACATTGAAGTAGCAAAAGAGACTGTCATGTTATCTACAAGGTCCCCATCAGAAGTGGACATTTTACCTGTTAATTTTAAGTGTGATTGTAAGAGAGTCTTGTCTAAATTATCAAGTTCAAATCGGAGCAATCTTATTCTCTCATCTCTAAAGGATGTGATTCCTGACATGCAATACCTGGTGTCTACAAACTGAGTTGTGGTTGCAGCAGCAGTTACATTGGAGAAACGAAACTACATGTCTCGATCCGCGTTCGTGAAGACAAGGCAGATCTGAAACACGGTAGAACAAATACCTCTGCCGTTGTTGATCATTGTTTTAACGCTGTGGGCTCACATGAAATAGATTTTTCCAAGACGGAGGTACTCTGAAAACCTACCGGCTACCTCCAGAGATTTGTTCACGAAGCCATCCAGATATATAAACACAGACACAACTTCAACCGAGAGGATGGGTACAAACTGAGCAATCATTGGAAGGACGTTATTAACCAGGTAAAGTCTTAAATGACTGTGATGTTTACATCCTACCTGCCTATGTCAGCTGTTATTTTCAACTCTTGGTGTCTCTCTATGCCTCTCTCTTAGATCTCTCATGCTCACATGTCCTTTGGATTGCACTCTCATACTCACAGGCCCTTTAGATTGCACCCGTTGGGTTGCACTTCCTCGTCTAGGAGGCTGCGCTCCTCTTATCTTACAGTTACATGCTAATCTCTCACATTAACATCATGCTAATATCTCACATTAACATCTTGCTAATCTCTCACATTAACATCTTGCTAATCTCTCACATTAACATAGCCACTACTGTGCCCTCGTCGAGGAGGCCGCTCTCCATCTTTCTTATAGTTGCACGCTAATTTCTCACATTAACATCACTTGCCCCGGCCACTTCTCATGACCCTTGGGCTATACCCATTTCAAACCTTTTAAAACACATTCCTGCGGAGGGAGCTGGTAGGAACGTTGGGTTGCTCGGTCAATGGCCAGGGTCAACGGCGGCACCACGTGGTGTATTCCGCACAATATGCCCGACTGTGAGGGCGGGCACAAGCCGGCATGAGTAGGTGAAACGTTGAGTTTTATAAGGGCACCACGGGGTGACCAGCCCCTCCCCACCCAGCCCCACCCCTCCCACCCCCCACCCAGCCCCACCTTCCCCACCCAGCCCCTCCCCACCCTCCCCACCCAGCCCCTCCCCACTCAGCCCCTCCCCACCCAGCCCCTCCCTCCCCACCCACCCCCTCCCTACCCTCCCCTCTCCACCCAGCCCCACCCCTCCCATTTTTGGATGCACAACGGACGGACACAATAATCCCCTGTGGGCTTGTGTAACCAGGAGGTTCCTACCAGTAACAGTCTGCCTCAGCAACAGACCATGATTTCCCACCTGATGACGGACGCTTGTGTTGCGACCAAAACGTCGTGATTTATTTTATTTTATACCTACGTGACTTTACCGAAAGAACCAAAGAGAATGTATATAACATTCACGGAGACGTTTCTGGCAATGGCCCATCTTTTAAGCAAATAGACAAGCCAGAGAGTTAGAGTTAATACGGTTTGGATAGAGCACTTTACACCATAGGGCCTGATTTAGATTTCAAAAATGTTTTCTGACCATATTTTAAAGTAAGCATGTATAATGTAATGTAAATGGCTCAAAGCAGTTTGTGCTCAGATAAGATAGTTCAATGTTACTTCACATCATTTTCTTTGGTAGTGAAGCCACACATTCTGACAAACTGTCGTGTGTGCACCGGAACTGTAACCAACAGTGAAATCGATCACTTACATATTATACATGCACACATGCAATTACCATGAAGTGTGAACGTTTATGATAGTTACTATTGAACCAAAGTTGCTCATGCTGCATTTGGAGATGATATGGTCCGTTATATATTAAAAAAAACGTGCAAGCAATTAACAGAGTAGTGCCTCTGGTATTTTCTTGCGTTTAAACTGTTTCAGTGGTAATTTATTAAAGCTGGGGTGTTTCACTACTGCGGAGCCGAAATATGCCAGGATATCACAACATGTGTGTGCCCTTCCATGTGTCAGAGAAATCAAACGTAGAATGTCCTACTGTTTGTAAATGGCAACATATAGTGGGGGCCTTGTTTAAGGAGTTCTAGAGGCGCTGTCTAAAGGTCACTCGATTGAACGCCTTTCCACCAGAAGTAGCATGAACAATCAATTGCAAGTCTGCACCTTTATCGTTTTACTTAAGGAATCGAATGACTATATCTGTTTGGGTGAGCATAGCGACAGAGTTAGAGGCTCACAATTTTGAACATGGTTGCGAGTTAAAATCCTGATGGGGGGGGGGTCAACTCAGGCCCTTCATCCCTCCGTGGACATATACAATGGGTACCACTTTGTGGGGAATTCAACGGCCGTTGGGTGAGATAATAATTGTCCCACCATATGTATGTGGAAATTCCACCGTTGGCTCAAGGATCTAGATAGGAATGAGGATTGCCTCGAGTTCAATAGCATGGGAGACCTCTTTGGAATTGACTTATTTGAACGATTTTACCGATCTCAAGCTTGTGTTGATATAGGATGCAACACTACCATTTATATGTTCATTGATTATGCAAGATACCTAAACAAATTAGCCTGTTTTCCTCATGAAATGCAGTCAACTTCGATGGGAACGTGGACATCTTAAATGTATTTCATTGGCAGTATCAATGCCTCTGCTGATGATTAAATGTTGAAAAATGCTCACTCCAATTAACATTTGCTACCATTGTGTTACCATGGAGATAAATTATAATCCACAGCACAGCTTGTGGTCTTACAAGCAAGACTCTTTTTGTTTCAATATAAAATGTGGAGAGTTTTGGAATGCGAGGCACAAATACACTTAATCAGAGAAGTGCTCAGGATGTGATGCAGACAAGATTACTGTTTGATATTTCTTGCATTCATGAGTGCTGCATCAATTGCACTGCCTTTAATAGCACAGCTATAGCACAGGGCGGGGGCACTTCGACACTGAAGGTTGTGCAGAGATTCACCAAGTGTGGTCTCATTTAAAGTCATATTTTTATTCCACCATATGTTACATGATGTTAATTGTGTTAAACTAATTATAAAATTCTCACTTTTCAATATGCACCCCTAACTATTTTGTATGTTTTTTCATGAAATATCACATTTTATGTGAAAATCATTAAAACTTACGACCAGCATCGCAGTTAAAGGGTTTAAAATGTATTTAATGTTGTATAAAGAAACGTGAAAAAATAATTACAATGAAAATTATATTTTTTCAACGTCTTTGCATGTATATGATTATAAAAGCTATGTGCTTATGAGCTCCGCTCAGACATTTTGACCTGATTTCCATAACATTCAATGTAACTGGTCCTCTAAACATTTATGTGTGGTGCCACGGCCTCGAAGCAACTCTGCAAGCGCCGCTACCCCCCCATGGCCCCCGCACTGAGCGCACACACGCAGCGCACACACGTAGTGTTCTGGATTGCCTGGCACAACGAGTTTTAATCCGAAGGGTCCCTAGGAGGAAAGTCCCACGGTTTTCCGGTGCCAGGCGATTGGCCGACCCTCGCCGGACAGGTTGCATTGCGGTGTCCATGAGTTGACTTAATATTGTATGGGTGCAAAAAGGATTGCCTGGCACAACGAGTTTTAATCCGAAGGGTCCCGAGGAGGAAAGTCCCACGGTTTTCCGGTGCCAGGCGATTGGCCGACCCTCGCAGGACAGGTTGCATTGCGGTGTCCATGAGTTGACTTAATATTGTATGGGTGCAAAAAGGTTCACCGAGCCAGCCGCAATGAGTCATTCGCGACATCAGGAGGGGCTGGGATGGAATATTAAGCGCGAAGGGCAAACAATGAGATCAGGGGATCGCAGTGCCACGACCACCCCCGACCCCCGTACTGAATACTCACTCGCAGGGTGTGTATTCGCCAGTCGGGCGTCATTCCGGATTAACAAGGGCGAGTAATAAATAAACGGGCTGTAATCGCAGGTATGTGCACGGTTGGCCGCGCGGTACAACGCAACCCCGGGCTTTTGAAGTGAGGGGGATACAAGGGGAGCCTGAGGCCATTCAAGGGAGACCCTTGGTCACCAAGACCCCCCCCTTCCCCCATGCTGTCCTGCCTTCTCGAGCCGCTTGCAGCATCTGTGATGCCAGCCAGGAGTGCTGCTACAAAGCAGTGATAGGCAAGGTTTTTTCGTCCTCTTCCCTCCGACTCTCACAGCATCCGTGCGACGCGGTGAGCTACGAGGTACGTGGTAGGGTGTTTGGTAATCTGGGGACTGAGGCAGCAGTAGGCTAGGCTCTTCTCGCAAAATATCTCCCCCCCGCCCCGGGTAGTGCGGGGTTTGCACCGATAATAAAAGTTAGCATAGAGCATAGGTGTGGTATCTGCGATTTCTGTGTGGAGCGACTGCGTGGGGGGATGCACGGCGAGAGTGAGCGCGGGGCCGCAGCGTGCACATCAAGAGGTAATCCCTCATAGGTGCGAGCGAGCGCGTGCGTGCCGCTGTGTTGGCGGTAGTTGCGGTGTACGCGGGCGTGTGGTGTAAGTCCGTGTGGCTCCAAAGCCAGCAGCACGAGGATGTCCCTCAGAGAGGGTGCACGCACGGGGGGCCCCATCACTCGATTGGCGGGGGGCCCAGCAGGCAGAAGCCAACCGACGCAGTGGAGGAGGGAGCGGAACGGGTGTGACGTCACACCCAACCTGCCTAGTGACGGCGGTGGGGTGTGACGTCACACCCAACCTGCCTAGTGACGGCGGTGGGGTGTGACGTCACACCCAACCTGCCTAGTGACGGCGGTGGGGTGTGACGTCACACCCAACCTGCCTAGTGACGGCGGTGGGGTTGTACGTCACACCCAACCTGCCTAGTGACGGCGGTGGGGTGTGACGTCACACCCAACCTGCCTAGTGACGGCGGTGGGGTGTGACGTCACACCCAACCTGCCTAGTGACGGCGGTGGGGTGTGACGTCACACCCAACCTGCCTAGTGACGGCGGTGGGGTGTGACGTCACACCCAACCTGCCTAGTGACGGCGGTGGGGTGGACGTCACACCTCACAAATGCAGACTTTTAATAAAACAAAATATAATCAGTAAATGAAAGTATTTGATTACAAGTGATCACATTATGTCCAATCTAGTACATTTATAATTATTTCCATTTTTTTCAAGAAAATTACATTCCCAATAACCCAGGGAGGACACCACACTCCTGCGCCGAATACGCTGTGAATGGTCATTCCGCAGACTGCTCCATGTGATATTTTTTTTTAACTAAATATGTAGTTCATTAAAAGTTGAAAGAAATCCATCGCCAATCACGGGGGTTAGATTCCTGGAAAAGGCCATGGTAGGCAATTCCGCAGTTAGTATAATACAGGGGGCTATGGGAAATAGGGGATTAGGTCCAACCATGGCCAGACTCGCCAAAGCTTGAGTAACTTGCCTTTTTAATAACACAACACCGAATAAAATATGGTACATTGCAGAATAACACAGTAAGACATAAAGAAACATTACATTCACTTTACATACCTTTGTAGTGATGTAAATGGAGTCACTATGGCGTTTAGCGCCAGCTGCTATCAAAGTGGAACTGTGTGTCTAAGTCAAGTGTGCGCCTCCGTGGAACCCACTGCACCTATAATACAGTGTGCTTCAAAACAATGTTAACACGTACATGGGACTATCGTTTTTAATTGCAAAAGAACGGATCATACACTGTAACATGATAACAAATGCATGTTTATTGCTTAAAAAAGTCAAGGTCTCCACTTGTTCACCATCATTGTCGACACATGCCTGGAATCTTCCCCGGGTGGTCTCCAGAGCCCGAAGAGACATTTCTCATGGTGTTGTTGAAAATTCTCGGAAGTGTTAACATTTTTTTAAGCACCCTGTATTGACGATGATTACAATGAGATGATGGGTGGTTAGAAGGAGGCAGGGCTCAGCCCACCATCCCCCTCTTCTTCCGGGACATCAATGACAAAGGAGTGGGCAGGTGTACATCATCAGAAAGGAATCAGAAGAAAACTAAAATTAAATAACTTTACCGGTACGTACTCATTGGTTTTTTCGGTAAAGTCATGTATGTAGAAATACAATAAAATTATATATATAAAAAAAACAATCACGACGTTTCGATCACAACGCAAGTGATCCTCATCAGGTGTCAAGAACAAATCACGGAGGTAAATACAACAAAAATATGAGAGACGAGAATTCAACAAACCTGAAAAAACATTACGTGAAGCACATCCAGTCAGGCCAACAACACAGACACTTCCTGACAGACCACGAATTTCAGAAGAGTGTTAAATTTCGTGTTCAACCTTTGGATTGCACATGCCAGCATAGATAGAATGAAAAATACGAGGTACACGGTCAGTAGAAATACATATACAAGTCCACCAAGAGGTAAGGAGGGAGGAAAGACGGACAGGGAGGCAGAGAGAGAGGGGGTTGGGGGCGGAGGGATGAACAGAAGCTTAAATAGGAAATACGGTTGGAGGGGGGGAGGGGCCAGAGCGAGAGCGGCAGCTCAAACACGCACATCTTACACATACAAAACGGCAGCTCAAAAAAGGACCACCTCTTGTAAATACAAAACGGCAGCTCAAAAAATGACCACCTCTTGTAAATACAAAACGGCAGCTCAAAAAAGGGTACATCTTACACATAATTACAACGGTAACTTCCCCGTAGAAGTGTGATAATAAAGTATTAAAGCTTTCGTATTTATACATACGTGACTTTACCGAAAAAGCCAATGAGTAATTTTGTGCAGTCACGAAAGCTTTAATACTTTTTTACCGGTACGTCTTCAGGTCGGAAGATGGCAAGGATTCTCTGACACAACAGCTGTTGATTTCCCCACAAAGTGCTATCCATTGTATATATCCGCGGATGGATGAAGGGCTTGAGTTGATCCCCCATCAGGATTTTAACTCGCAACCATGTCCATATTGTGAGCCTCTTACTCTGTCGCTATGCTCACCCAAGTATATATAGTCTACCCATTAGATTCCTTAAGTAAAAACGTAAAGGTGCAGCCCTGAAATTGATTGTTCATGCCACTGCTGGTGGAAGGGCGTTGACTTAAGTGAGCTTTAGACAGCGCCTCGAGAAGACTCCTTAAACAAGGTTCCCACTATATGTTGCCATTTACAAACAGTTGGACATTCTATGTTTGCGTTTCTCTGACACATGGAAGTGCACACATGCGATATCCTGGCATATTTCTGCTCTGCAGGAATTAAACACACCAGCTTTAATAAATGAGCACTGAAACAAAGCTTAATCTCAAGATAATTACAGAGGCACTACTTTGTTAATTACTTGTAAAGTTTTATGAAGGACAATGTCAGTGCGGTCATGCCGCTACAGTTCTCTGCGGTGAGTACAATGCATTTGAAAACAACGAGGCTATGCCTCTCTTAAAAAAAAAATAACGCAGACCGCTTGGATGTTCCGAGATTCACCGTGCAACTTGCAGACGTCTTGGAACGGGAAAGTGTGAATGCGGTTGCGATGCGATTTATGCGCTGCAAGAGTAATAGTACAGTACAAGAAAAAAGACGTAAAGCTGATCAGCTATGCAGTGCCATGGGTGGCGCTGGAGCATGGAGGAGAACAGCTGCCCCGTGAAATTTGTAAATCCGCGTTGCCGACCCGTGCTTACCCGTGGATACTCGAATTTCCAGGACACAATTAGTAAATTGGTACAGTATACATATAATAAACCATGTATACAAGGATCCATGGTTGGCAAGTCCGCGATTGGCAAAGGATTGCTGTATTTGGTTTAGCTTATTTAGAAAATGAATGTCCAAAAGGAGAATGGAGAAAGTCACTTCCAGCAGACCACGTGGCAGACCGATGTAATCAGTGAACCTGTGACTTAAGGTGACCACACTACCACACGCTGTGCTCGTGAGAACCGTACTGTTTTTTTTGTAAATAAATCCCGCAATGTAAATTAATCTATACATTTTGGAATATTTTGTGTTGATTCCCACAACTTCCATTCCTACCTCTGTTCAACAGACTCCAATTTTGTCGACAGAATAATTTGTTTATGCATGCAATAGGTGAGGTCATAAGTTAGGGTATAGTCAGAAGTAAGTTGTTGTGGCTTTCTCCATGATTCGATTTTTAGTTGTGGTGGTGCATTTAAAGTGGTTCTTTTTCTTTGCTGTTCCTGAAAGGCGTTACTAGTAATGGCTGTTGTTGGTTCCAATTGATATTTTTAGAGAAATACAAGAAATAGTGCTGGGTTTGTCATTACTATGTTGGCTTAGTTATTGAATAAGTGAGGTGGGAGGAATACGTCATCCTCAGAAGTGGGCAGGATGGAGGTGGCTGGTACTGGAAGAAAAAAAATCCTTTAATTGCACTCAGCAGGTCGGCACAGTGTGCCAAGGGAAACTGCTATTAGTGGAGAAGTGTGTTGCTGCGTGGGTGTGGTCACTGATGGACAAAAGCATGCTTAATATGTGTCGGGTGAAATGGTTAGCACACTAGACTTGCAGTCCACATGTTCGTAGTTCAATCTCTCGGCACAGCAGTTGAAGCAACAGGAAGGTTTCTTAAATCTCCCACGTATGTACGTACAGTACATATGTATGTTGAACTTCTTTCGCACCGTACATAGCCAACCGTGCTAATCATATAAATAGGTACAACCGCAGATTATAGGCATGCCGTTTATGGTGGGGATAAATACATCCAATATGTAAAACGAGCATGAAGGAGTTGGCCAAATCCCATGTAGAAGGCTTCTTTATAGTTCCCTCTCGTGGATGCCCTTCCAACAGCAGTGGTGTGAGCAAGCAATTGCAGGGCTGCATCTTGACTACCTATGCACGCATAAACTAGTCTGTTCTTACATGCGGATTTTTCTGTTTGCCCATATTTTGTGGTCCGCAGAATTTTCAATATTTTGAGAATATCTAACAATATTGTTCTATTCGAAGAATATTTATTTCTGAATTCTTTGGGGCTATAAGGATATAGCCGAAGAATTCCATATCAAGATGGATGCTCCTTAGTGGACCCGGTTGCCAGCGTGTTATGCTTTTGATTCACTTCTGTTTCATGAGTTATGGAGATATTTGCTGTAAAACGTGTTCAGTGTCCATCCACATGGGTAGCAGCACATCGAACAATGAGTGTTTTGGAGCTGGTGAACAGGAACCAAGCTTTGGATGTTAATTTTCCGAATTGTGACAAAATCAACATTTTTGGGTAAGGTTAATGTTAACAGTATTATATCAGATCACCACTTACTTTACATCGGGTGATTTAATTAGATGATCCACATTGACGTAATGTCTTCGAATAACTTTTTGTTTGAAGTGGTTTTCAACTAGGTGTTCAAGGCACTGTATTGTATGCAAAATCTTAAGCCAAGGAGAGGAGAAACTAACAGGATATAAAAGTAAATTCAGAGAGCCAAAAGCATGAGAAAATAAATTGGGTGCTGAATTAATAAAATTCACTGACACGAGTTTGCTTACTAATATCTGGAGAGAAAAAAACTCTTATATGTGAAATGAATAATGGATACATGCGGATAACAGGATGAATTTGCTTGTGCTATTTCTTATTCACATTCACAGACAATTTGGATGAACTTAGCACATTCCAGAAACTACTTCTAGGTAAATCCTCTCAACGAATAAATGTGTAAATTAAGTCTAGTACCGTTATGTAGTGTCGCATAGCGGTGCAGTGCAGTGCTGGACTGCAGTGTAATGTACTGGTTCAGTTTAGTGGAGTGCAAAACATCCCAGGACGACACTGCACTGCACCACTAAACTACAGCAAAACAAACATCCGAGTCAGATTTGGCACGGTGCATAAAATACAGAAATTAATATCTGGTGAAAATGTATTACCGAAGCAATCAACAGAAGGTGTGTACAGGATTAACTGCACTTGTGGCAAATGCTCTGTTGGGCAAACAGGACGAATGATCAGCACGAGACTAAAAGAACATCAGAGAAATATTAAATGCTCCCAAATACAACTGTCAGCAGTAGCAGAACACACGTGCTTAAAAGAACACTCAATTGATTTTGATAATGTGGAAATTCTGTGCAAAAGTAGCGACTACTGGCCAAGACTAATTATAGAATCTATCGAAATTGAAAGAAAAATAATTTTAACTGTTCGGATAGCTACCGACTTAGTGCTGCGTGGAAGTGAATCATCAAATAATACATCGTTTAAATGCATGCCTATACGGGTCACCATACTTCAATCGAGATTACCGTTGGTACGCCTATTTTAATACACACAATGAACAGGAAGGACAAGATCAAAGGGCTCGCATAATGCGCATGTATAATGTACGTTGACTCATTAATCCCCTCCCCTCCCTCCACTTTGTTCAAGAGCGCAGAAGTGTGGTCACCACATCTACGCCTTTATAAGGAACTAAACAGGTGGACTTCTCCACAAATCTGGCTGTCATCTGATGAAGCTAGTTTTAATTACTGGCGAAACGTCGTACTCAGATTGTAAATGTTGTGGCTTGGCTCTCCAGGACAGCGGTGTGCTGTACTAGTGACGAATTGGCCACGTTCTGTTTACGTGACAACCCCTACTAGTTGGCTGTGTCGGGTGGTGGTGGGTTTTAACGACACATTTATATATTTACGCGATCTAACCCAAAACATCTCTATTATGGATGCTATTTTCTCCATCCATATCGTCCTTTGTTAGCCTTCCCCTTGCCTACTGACCTCGAAGCTGGTCTACCCTTTTCCAACTTCCCCTCCCCCTTTCTGCTCATTCCTTGTCACGTCCACTCGTCCTCCTGTCTCTACTTCTCATCGTTCCCCATACAGGGGTGGAGCCAGGATTTCAGGCCGGGGTGACATTCAACAAATGTTTATTTCAAGAATGATTTAGAGAGTCAGGCTGTTGAACTAGACGCCATCGGTTGGCGACACACTCTGACAATGCAGTTGCACGGAGTCCGCCAGACCGAGTGTCGTACACTTACACGCAGAATGTCACCCCTGTCACCCCCCTGGCTTCGCCCCTGTCCCCATAGACCCTGCTAGCCCTGGGCTCCAGTGGCCTCACGTCCAACCTGTACCCAGTCAACCCATCTCCTGCTCCAAAATGTATAGGTATAATTGCTGCCCTAGGACTTACAGTGAGGGAAAAAAGTATTTGATCCCCTGCTGATTTTGTACGTTTGGCCACTGACAAAGAAATTATCATACTCTTTGGTTCTATTCGGTAAAGTCACGTAGGTAAAAAATAAAACAACAAAAATCATGACGTTTCGGCCACCACACAAGCGGCCTTCATCAGGTGAAGGGACCAGACTGTCTCGAAGACTGCACTGGAGTGAAACAGAGCCAAGCTCAGACCACGGCCTTTAAGCTGTGTGAGAGGGATTAAGGTGCCTTGACAAAGGAATAAGCATAAAAATTGCATTTTAATAGGCGGACTTAGCATGATGAAAGGTAGGGAGGGGGTCGACCTGTGCACAGGTCAACAGCTTCCCTCACCCCAACGTTAGAGGGGAACTACTTGTACACTGTGAGCCTGCCCTAGGCCTCACTGGATGGCTGCCACACACAGGCGAAACCGAGCTTAACGGATTCTGGCCATTTTAAGCCAGCAAAAGCAAGTAGCATTGAGATGTTTGGCCAATTCCATGGAGGAGTGTTTTTTTGTAAAGAATAAAGAACAAGTGTAACTCAATCAGTACATGTTGTTCAGAACATTATTATCCAGAGAAAATGACATCCCTTTCAACTCTTACCAGAACATGTGTTATCTCTATGAGCCTGGTGAAATAAAGGACTTTAACATCACACAGTGTCCTCTAAAGCCCTGCTGTTTTATCTGAAGAGTGTCTCATAAAATTGCATTCTTAAATGACAAATTATATTCTGTAATCTTTAGAGTTTGTGAAAATGTATCTAATTAGCTTTTTAAATGTGATCATTACCATAGATGTAAAACAAAAGCAAACAATGAAGGCTTTTTTCAATGATTGAATCACCCAAGCTTCCATTTGTCTTACAATTTTCGCATCCCAATCATATGCTCTTTTGTTGTTGTGTGTTTACAGCAGCGAAATCACCGAAAGAAAGCCTGCACATATCGACAAATGTCATGCACACGTGTACGAACTTATTCACAACAATATTCAAACAAAACGATCCCCTGCTCATCAAAATATACTGTTGAGTCTAGTGCCTTTCCCAAGAACCCCGAAGACTGGCAAAGCTAGCGAGGGAGTGATGCGGTGTGGTCAGCTCTACACATGTCTGGCAATACAATACGTATGTTGACTAGATCGCACCAGATATGCCATTTTAGCTAAATCAACAGAAGGGAAGGTGCAGACTAGGTTCAGACACCAATTGCCATTGGGGGTTGCGCACGTGACTCATCGAGCTAAGAATTAAACGTGGGGGTCACTGGGTTGCTCGTTCAATGTGTAGGGCTATCGGTGAGTACATTTGATGCACTGTGCACTTTTATGCGAGCAATCTCTGAGAGCCAGCCGGTGTATGCAACAGTTAATGGGGGAAGGAAGAAAAAACGTTACATATTTCAGCCGTGCCGTACCTGCCTGCTTCGGCACAGGGGAAATGCCACGTCTGTGTCTACGTGGACGGTCAGCTGCTCCAATACGTGTTTTTGTTTTGAACTCTAAAAAGCCGAAATACGTCAGTGGGATTGTGAAGAAAAAAAAAGTTCGCGTGTATTTCCAGGTTGAAAAGAGAAAGGTCCTTCAGGGAAATAAAATTTGATGATGTCTTTGGTTTTAAGTGGAGGGGCCCTTGAACGCAGGTTTTGTAAAGCTTGCATGCGGAGCGGTACCCTCTTATCTCCATTGCTTCTTTTCTCAACCAGAAGAGAAAATAACCTTCATGCTTCACGTATTTATACACATGCAAACAATGTTTTTGTCCACTTGTTTTTACGTGGTTCTATTCAGTCTTGGCAGCCTTGGGAACAATCACATGCACACATGGACATCAATGCATAACTGCCTAGATGCAATATCCAGTTGTGCGTCATTATTCTATGACTATATACTATATCATAGTTCTAGGTGAAAGGAAACAAAGTGTTTTATGACCTTTCGTATGCACGGTTCATGGTTTTCTGTGCCAAAGGAAGGTAATCGTTAAAAGATAATACAAAGAGCAAACCTTGCCTTAGCCTTCGCATGTTAACAGCTATAAAAGCTGGTACTCTCAAAAGTATACATATAGCAGCAGGAGATCTTCACATTTATAAATGCTATCACTAATTACCGTCCAGCCATTATCTGCATTCGGGGAAACATGGCCACAAAGGGTTAATGTTTTCACTGAGAACTTACGTAAGTGCCCCTCAAGTAATACAATACAGGATTAGGTCTTGGGTAATAATATTCTATTATGACGTTTCAATCGAAGCAGTTATTCGTTGTGACGTGCGGACAGGTGTACGAAAGCGATGAGACTTCCCAGTGGGTGAGCTGTAGGGGCCATGCTCACTGACTCATTGGGATTACACAGACTTTCGCGACCACAGCCACTGGGACTGCACTAGGGCAGCTTATGTAGGCTTTAGATGTCTAAATAGTACTCAGGGTCAGTTGCAAGTGTCAGCCTTAAGCAACTAATCACTAAAATTTTGCAACATGTGTAGCAGAGGCCCACATGTTTGTGTGATAAGTGAGTGATGGAAAAATAGCCCCAACCGCAGCACTTTAAAACTGATGGTGAATATGATTTGTTCATGGTCATCGAGATATCATTTTGAAAGACATCCTGGAAACTTTTCCAAACAGCCTTTACAATCCAACAACCAGGTGGAACGAACAACAGTTGGCCCTGAAGGATCCACACAATTCCCTATGGGTTGCACTGAAGTTTGGAACACGACCGCAAATGAAAACTATTTTAAGCCTTGGTGTCTCCGTCCATGGCTCTTGTGCTGCATTCGCCTGCCGTGATTTTAAGCACGACTTACATCACTCATGGTAAATTAACCTTTGTAGAGACAATGCATGTATCAAAGACAAAGACTCCCCATATACCCGTATATATAGATTTGGTTTTACGGTGCTTTTTCTGGAAGATTTTTGCTGTTTTTCCTGGATTTTTTCTGTCTGCGCATAGTCACTTTAAGATGTTTTCTTGTTCATGTTTTTGGCTTTTGTTTGTTGCGGTTGAACCTGATTCAAGGGCGGAATGGCTCACAGGGCTATAACGAAATAAATGAAACTGAATGAAACCGGGCAAATTCTGTTAGCGAGCACCTATGAAGGCCGGAATGGCACACCACCAGCACTACATCCGGTCGCCTTTGTCTCCCAAGAGGCGATGTTCACACATCGCACCAGGTACTGAGGACCAGTTCAGATAATCATCACTGGTGTTGGCCGTGGATGGGAATCGAACTCGGGTCACAGGGTTCGTAGCTCTAATGCTCCCCACAGACAATATACATTTACACATATGAATGCACACATCAAAGAAATACTTTGGTCAAGAACGAGTTTGGTAAGAAATTAAACATTACTGGAGGAAAATGATGTTTCAATAACCTGTTCAAACTTGCCTCATTTGAATATGCACTGATTGTAATTATAATACCTGCAGCCGAAATGAGATCTTTCAGTTGTGTTGTACAAAATAGATTTGAAATAAGCCTTTGTATTTTTCATAATAACGGTTTTTGGGTTAGATCGCGTTTATTTATAAATGTGTCGTAACCCTCCACCAGCCGACACGGCCAATCAGCAAAAAAGTGTCACGTTGACAAAAGACAAATAATTCACTACTTGTTACGTGTTAAACCCTTTGTATTTTGCTGATTAAATATATATCAGTAATTATTGTTCTATTGTTCTTTCGGTAAAGTCACGTAGATAGAAACGTAAATAAAAAAAATAAAGGGATTAAAAATATCACGACGTTTCGATCGCAACACAAGCGGTCGTCATCAGGAACAGGGAGGTTAGCCTCTGAGGGCAAGCTGTTTATAAAGGTTTAGAGATGGGCGGGGCAGCTAATGTTTATGTAGGAGAGCTCCGACACCAGCAGTAGGTCTACACCCAATCAAAGCATTGCACCTCGCTCCACACACCCACACTGCTGACGTTAGAGGTTGACAAGAAAACACAAATCAAGTCATAACCCAAAATGGTTGATGACATCTTTCCAATGATTGCTGTGCTTATAACCATCCTCTCAGTTGAAATTGTGTCTGTGTCTGTAAATATGGATGGCTTCATGAACAAATCTTTGTTGATAGCCAGTGGGCTTGCAAGTACCATCGTTAAGATAAATCAATTTCGTGTGAGCCAGCCGCATTAAAATAATTATCAGCCATGGCAGAAGTATTGGTCCTACCGTGTTTCAAATCTGCCTTATGCTCACGAACACGGTCCGAGACATGTTGCTTAGTTTCCCCAATGTAACTGCTGCCGCAGATACAGCTTAGTTTGTAGACGCCGGGATACTGCATGTCAGGAATCTTGTCCTTCACAGATGGGATGAGATCACTAAGTGATTTGTCTCGGACAGTGTTCCTGAGCAAAAGACAGATTTGAAACACGATAGGACCAATACTTCTGCTGTTGCTGATCACTTTGGGCCATGGCTTGATTCGTGTTTTCTTGTCAACCTCCACCGTCAGCAGTGTGGGTGTGTGGAGCGAGGTGCAATGCTTTGATTAGTGTAAACCTACTGCCGGTGTTGGAGCTTTCTCCTACATTAACATTAGCTGCCCCGCCCATCTCTAAACCTTTATAAACAGCTTGCCCTCAGGGGCTAACCTCCCTGTTCCTGTTGACGACCGCTTGTGTTGCATTCAAAACGTTGTGATATTTGGAATCACTTTTTTTTCTTCTTTTTTTTTCTTTATATCCACGTGACTTTAGCGAAAGAACCGTAGAATATGATTTCCTGCAGTCACGAAAGTTTTAAGTAAAAATATCAGTAATTGTTTATTGCAAATTGGTAATTGTGCTTTAATGTTTATTTAATTCGTTACACAGACGTTTCCGTTTTGTTTGCAGTTTCCCGGCTATTTTACAAGGGAGATCTGTGGTGCGTGAGCACAACAGCAACAACAAAAAGACGAAAACGTCATTGTTACAGAGAACCAGTACAGGATCTTAAAGGAATATTGCATTCTGTCTTCACACAGACGTGCTTTCTTTAGGTTACTTCATGTTAAATCAAGCGCACCTGCTGTGTGACGAGTCACAGTCCAGATGTGCTACAATTTGCATTGGAACATCCAAAGAGAAAGGGTCATTGGTGTTTTATAATGCCCACTGCATGCTTAGACATTAATCCATAAATGTTATTGACACTAATTAATTGCATTCGCAGGTGATGCAAACTAATTTACAGACTGCAGATGCCACTTCTGATTAAGTGACAACATAAAAGGCCACTCTTCTGCATCCTGGCCATATTAATCATCCTTTTCCATCGCTGGAAAAGCTTACAATGTCTTCCTACAAGCTGTCTGATGAGCTTTTCCCCTATTACGCTATCCGGCGATAACAAGTCTCGTCGAAAACCCAGAGGTAATTATATTGACAAAAACAACAACAGTTGTTGAATATAGAAATACAAAAAAAACTCTGACCATACAGAAATCTTGGCAGAACGTGCAGGATACTTGTCAGATAATGTCAAGCTCAGTTTTACACTGTGGCTAACCCACTGGTAAGCATGCCGGTAGGCACATGGAGCAGGGAGTATTTGTGTTGTGCTTTGAGAATAGAACATCTGTCCACAGTGTCCTTCAAAGGATTATATGCAAACTCCTGCACACGGTGATCTCGTACATGCACTGAATATAGCAAAAGTTATATGTATACAGCACTGAAGTGGATGCAGTTCATATATTTAAAATTACATTTCAGCATTCGTTATTTCAATGAGGGTTTGCATAACGTTAACTGCATGCACACTAAAACATTATTTTCGTTTTGAAAATCTCTAATACAGTAGACGAAGGATAAATATGAGCTTAAGGTCATGTACAAGTTCCCTAAATAATATTAGATATGCCGGAGAAACACAAATGGCAAAATAGCAGAATCTGTATTGTACCTGGGATGGTTATTATATAAGGACCAGGATCGAAATTATGGAATAAAAAGGTGATTGAGAGCATGTCAGAGTGCTTAACAACCCCAATGCACACTCTGCCTTCCAACTAGATGAGACTGAATGGTTCATACTCGCATTTTGAGAGAATGCCATGCATTCAAATGTGTCCTTTTGTCCCAAATTCACATAGCAAATAAAGAAGCACTGAAGGCTGCCTTTGGGAAGCAGATCAATTGAGGAAACACAAAAAAAGACATTTAATCTCTGGGAAAAAAAATGTGAACCCAGCTAAAACAAACAACATATGAAATTTATAATGAAGATATATATTTTTTTTTGGGGGGGGGGGGTGGGGGTAAAATCGCATAAATACAAATGTGTTGGTAATGACGCATATTTACATCATCTAACCCCCAAAAAACGTTATGAATATTGGTCGTGAAAACCTACATGTTAAACGTATGGAATATTAATATGGCTTAGATTTAAAAAGAGGCATCAAACAAAGATTAAATATCAATGAATAATGTTATTATCACAACTACATTTATCACTATTACAAATAATTCTAAATGTGCTTATTGCATATTCTTGGTTCTTTCGGTAAAGTCACGTTGAAGGGAAACAATAAAATAATAAAATATATAAAACAATAAAATTCTCACGACGTTTCGACTGCAACACAAGCAGCCCAAATAGACGTGGCTCTCAAGGGCCTGGGTCACATCGCTGCAGACGTAGCAAGATCTGAAATAGCTGCAACCCTCAAAAACGCTAAGATGCCAGCTAGCAACCTCAGCAAAGATTAGCGTTTTGAATTATATAAATTAAAAAAGAGGGGTGACATTGTAATCCTCTCAGCCGACAAGGGCAATGCTACTGTCATCATGGATAAAATGGAATGTAACAACAAAATTAAAGAATTACTCGACGATGGCAGCTATACAAAAATAAAAAGAGATCCCACAAACAGCCTCGTCGCACAAACCAACAAAATAATTTCTGATTCAACCGCATTAATTGATCAAACTAAACAGTTTTCGATGAAACCTGCTGCCAGGCCACCAAGATTATACGGCTTACCAAAAATACATAAAGTAGATACACCCCTTCGTCCCATCATCTGTACTATCAACTCCCCCACCTACAAACTGGCTCATTTTCTATCTGAAATCCTGCGGCTTTTCACTGGAAAAACCACCTCTGCGGTACACAATTCTACTCACCTGGTATCGACAATCAAGGGTATTTCCCTTTCCCCAGACGACCTGCTTGTCAGTTTTGATGTAGTTTCCTTATTCACCAAAGTTTCTGTACCTGACACCATCGCAATCATTGAAGACTTGGTTCATCAAGGACTAAACACTGAGGTACCCCCCCCTGGTAAGACACTGCTTAACCAATACATACTTCACTTGGAATGGAACTTTCTACAAACTGAGGGCACCCCAATGGGCTCCCCCCTATCTCCGGTTGTAGCCAACATATTCATGGAGAAATTTGAGACTGACGCCATCCAGACTACCACTCTGGGCCCAACCTTATGGAAGAGGTACGTGGATGACACTTTTGTCATCTGGCCACATGGCCGGCCTGCTCTAAACCAATTCTTCGACCACATCAATTCCATACACCCAGCCATCAGATTTACCATGGAAGTCGAAAAAGATGGCAAGCTACCTTTTTTGGATGTCCTAATAAAAAAGAGACCTGATGGTTCAATGAGCCACTCTGTCTACAGGAAAGCTACCCATACGGATGCTTATCGAAACCGGATTCCCACCACCATCCATCACAGAAGAATTCTCTCATCAAGACTCTGCACCTTAGAGCCCAATGCATATCCGACCAGGAACACATAGGCAGTGAACTTAAGCACGTACACCAAGCTCTTAAGGCTAGTGGTTACTCCGACTATACAATCCGCAAAGCTATCACTCAAACCATGAAGAAGGACCCTCTTGAGGAGCCTTTCAAAACCATCACTTTACCCTACATTGCGGGGATCACAAAAAAGATCTCCAAAATCTTGAATAAACACAAGATCCAGGTCCGTTTTAACACATTACATAAAATCCGTGATCTGGTTCCGTCTGTAAAAGATGTGATTCCGGACATACAGTACCCTGGTGTCTACAAACTAAGTTGCCTTTGTGGTAGTAGTTTCATTGGAGAAACCAAACGACATGTCTCGGACCGCATTCGTGAACACAAAGCAGACCTTAAACACGGTAGGACCAACACCTCGGCCGTGGCAGATCACTGTTATAATTCAGTAGGCTCACATGACATTGACTTCTCCAAGACAGAGGTTCTTTGCAAGCCATCTGGCTACCATGAGAGATTCGTTCATGAGGCTCTCCACATATACAAACACAGAGACAATTTCAACCGAAAAGATGGATTCTGGCTTATCAATCATTGGAAGGATTTGATAAACCATTTCGGTTCTTAATTGATTGTTCACGCTTATGGTGGCTTTCAGACAGCATACATTAATTTTTCTTCTCCCCCCTCCTCTTTTCCGAACATAGATGGACTCGTCCATCTAAACAAACTGTCAAATCACTATCCGTGGTGCTAACGTTTAAAAACAAATAAATAAATAAATACAAACCGCCACTTCTTTCAAATGTTCTTGCCGTTGGTTTTCACACCTGATGATGACTGCTTGTGTTGCAGTCGAAACGTCGTGAGAATTTTATTGTTTTATATATATAATTATTTTATTGTTTCCCTTCAACGTGACTTTACTGAAAGAACCAAGAATATGAATCACTGCAGTCACGAAAGCTTTAAATCAAAAGTGATTATTGCAATTAAGTAATGAAATGTCATTGTGAATTGGCAGCATGTCACGTAACTTTGGAACAATATCAATGTGCAGGTGTTTTATTGCGTGGAACTTCACAAGTTATATACACACTATTGAACATTTTGATAAAACGTACACACTTCATGTGGAAACATGTGATCGATTAAAAAGAGCTGTATTATCCTTAACCGTTGAAATCGTGATTTACAGTATACCAATGTTTTAGTGATAAACACGCCATATTCATATTCCTATTTTATTACTGTAATATCATTGTACGCACTATAATTTGATATCGCACGATTTATTCCTAATCGCATCGAATATTCTGAACATTGTAGACATTTTCACATCAAGAAAAGGATGAGAACAAATGACTTGAAACCACATAACAAATGCACTATGAAGAAGGGCCATTTCCCAACACTTGATTTTTAAGGCAACTGTTATTTACAAATGATTGTTTTGGTTGTTGTGCCTGTGCACCACTGCCAATGCAGCATTGCCATATAACATTGAAACCACGGAAGACATATTACTTGGGTCTTTCAGTAAAGTCACATAGATAGAAAAAAATAACAATAAGACAAGAAAGCTCATCTGATTGAGTCGATCACATTTCTGAAGAGATGCCGCGACACTAGGGTAATACCGATAGCCTTTACACTGACATCTGCTGCTGTCACTTCTCCTAATGCTAAACGGATCTTGTTCAGGGCCGGCCTAGCCCTGATCTCAGAGAGAATAAAATTGCTCTGATTTGAACTAGCACACTAACACAGTCGCCGTTGCTCGTGTCCTCGAGGTGGCGACGGCTCTGCGATATTACATTGACATGCTAATCTCTCACGATACAATGGCCAACTCCGTGCCCTCATCATGGAGGTAGCTCTCCGATCTTACATTGACATGCAAATGTCTCACATTAACATCACTAGCCTGCCCACTTCGTTTATGACCCTTGGGCTACACCCATTTTAAACCTTTAAATAGCCTGCCTCAGCAGCTTCCCCCCACATTTTTTCTCCTGATGACGATTGCTTGTGTTGCGATTGAAACGTGATATATTTGTTATTTTTTTATTCACTTTTTTTGTTGTTCTTATTTTGTCTATAGATGTAACTTTACCGAAAGACCCAAAGAGTATGCATTCCTGCAGTCACAAATGCTTTAAGTCACGGAAGGCATGTTGAGGAAGACTAGAGGTACAGAGAAGGGCACACACCTCGCAGCCCCAGACCTTACGTCGCTGGCAGAATTGTCCGTCCTTTTTGGTAATCCATCTCCTCTCCAGCCTTTGCCTCCACCACCTACCCTGTAAATCGCTTTGATTCACGTTGTTTCGATATTCGTCATTGCACCTTTCAGAGATCGCATCCCCGACGTAAACCCGAGGTATTACTTCGATCAGTTCACTGTAGGTATATACATCTAAGGAGAAAACGTATTGCATGTGTATAATACGATGGGAATGGATCGTTTCCTCATGATCACCTAACGAGGAGATGGAGCCATGAAATCATCACAGGATCGTGAGAGCTGGCGGGGAGGCTTGGGGAGGCCTTCATCCAGCAGTGGATAGAGCATGACTTATGATGTGCTGATAAACAATGGGATAGATATTTGCTGACTGTAATATTATATCGCGCCATGAGTGTTTAACACAAGCGCTCTCATCCTTCTACTGGGGTAACATGCACTGTATTACGGAGTTCACTTCACATCATTTACATGTGTATGGAAGAACACAAAAATGCGTTGGGCCATTTTGAATTGAAGCAATGTAACCTGGGATTATGGAGCGTTAATATGGATGCATTTCCAGAAAGACAATCTGTTCTGAGTTATCTGGGCTGCGGAAAGACTTGCTGGCAGGTGTGATTAATTACCCGAATGCCGGCTTGAATCTGAGCAGACCGCACTGCATGCAGTTAATATCAAGCAATCACTCACACCTGTAGACACCAAGATTTAAACAGATTTCTTATCCACTTTCTGGCTTCGCACTTGGTGCACTCTACTGATTTCTATTAAGCTTGGGGAATTTCAAGCCTCCTATGTTAAAAAGGTTTTTAGACTTACATAATCAATCACTTCAGTGGGGGTTTTCAATAGTTGAATGCCAATGTTGGCACATCCTGTCATTTTCTGCCTCAATCATCCAAATTAAGCTAGACTATCCTGCCATCTCACTACAATCTGTCAATCTCACCTAATCAATATTTTAGAATAATAAAAAAAACCTTTAAGTCAGTCAAACTGCTTGAAAAGTTATACTACGGTGCATGTGTCTTTTCTATTGTAAATGCAGGCGCGGTTCGTCGACTAAGAGTGTTGGAGCGCCATCCCACCAAGCAGCTGGAGATGAGAAATTATCTTTTTTACTAAAAATACATTTCTATCAATTGTTTTGTTGCGTTTAAAACAATTGAAATATTATTCTTCCAACGTGAATTGCCTGATGAAGATAATATTTTGAGTTGTTCATATTAGAAACCGCTGCAACACCACAGTCTGATTTGTGCCTCGGGGAGGTATCAGGGTGTCTGTGAAGGCGTCCGAGTGAGAGATGTCCCCTTCATTCATTGTGATCAACTTCGCAATTTAGTCACGCAGTTTGAGACCCATTCAGGGGGGTGAAAATCCGCCCAGGGCTGTAATGATGGCATCATAACGCTAGGTTGAACTGAGCAAATGTAGCAAGTAACAGCTCTAAGCTGTTGGCAGTGTCAAAGGGGTTGTGTAGTGTGGACTTGAGGGTCATGGGGGCAGCATTTGAGTGCTTTGTTGTTTTGTTTCGTATTGTTTATAAATGCCTACCGTTGCTAGATATGGCCGTTATATATATTTCATGGGAAGGCCACATGACAAGTTTTTTTTTCTTAATTAGAACGCCATCTTTTCAGAGGTCACTGACAACAGCCCCACCTAGTGTAAATGTCACGAGCATCCACTGTGCGAATGTGTAATGACAGGGTGACACCTGCTGGCCGGAAAGGGAAATCACGGGTATGGGCACGGTTTAGTACCAACCAATCAGAGAAGGAGGCGTATCTGGGGCAAAGGTAACAGGTGGAGGTTAGCCGAGATACTCTGGGTACCTGCTCGAAGGTTCCACGAGAGGGCGTGGCCGGAGGCGGGGCCTAGCCACGCCTGGGGGGATATAAGGGGGAGCGGACCCAGGGCTCGGGAATCGTGTGTGGGGTCCTGGGTCCTGGCTGCGTCGCTACTCGCCGACATCTCTCTCCGTCATCTGGCCACGTCGCGATAAAGTTTGGGGAGATACGATGCACACACACACACAGTGAGAAGGCGGGACACATGAGGGAACGCCGCCGCGTTACTACATGATTCCACGTATTGTTCTGTATTGCACCGCTCATCCGTTCAGATAAAGAAAGTAGTTCGTCGTCGACCGTTCAGATTCCACGTTATAATGGGGGTGCGCGTTCCGCATTGTGCGAAAAGTGTTCCCAAATGGAAAAACCGCGTTATAGCGAAAACACGTTGTGTGAACGCACGCGTTACCATACACACTACCAGTGACTTAATTCCACGTCCTTGTACAGTACACAAGTGTCACACGAGGTTTCTCAGTCCACATGGTGCAGAAGCACTGACCGGTTACAGCCAGATCTTCCAGGAGGTTGCAGGACACGCAACTGTGCAGGGTGGGTGTATCCAGTGTTACACTGCGATTGTGTACATGCTGTACTGAGCCCTGGACCAGTCATGTAGGCTAGGGATACAACAAGTTACACCCTATTGTGAAGTTTTAATGGGGCAGTCTTCTCTCAGACCCCTTACCTGACATCATGTGCCTCACCAGCCATCTGATCAATCATCTCTGCCGAAATTTAAACTCTTGCAGGACCTCCCATAGTGTCTCCTAACGCAGGTGTGAAGCAAATTTCAGCCGAAACTCCAGAACAGAAATTCAACAAGAGGTGTGAATATTCGGTAAACCGTTAAGGTTTTGGGTGTGAAGGCAGAATTTTCTCACCGCAGTCAGTAGCAGATGATCGCACACCCTTGCCAGAAGTGCACAAACTGGAAAATTTCCAGGCACTGAGAACAAATTAACACCATAACAGGTCTTCCAATCCTGCTGGTGTCCATGGTTTTTGCATATTGGGACCACAAGTCCTAATTTCCAGTCTGCTGAGATATCGGAAATGCCAAACGGCACACAGAGCCACATGCAACCCCGTCACGATCATGTAATTCCTCTAACTTCAGCATTTGGCAGCTTTTCCACACACTGTGGCGGGTTGCCGACTGTCAATAAAAGTTTCTTCAATTTGCAGTGCCGAATCACCTCATGGTGGGCAGCAGCCACAACGGCAACAACCTTCTGATGTCAAGCCGAAAAAAAAGGGCAGCATACATTATAATAAGAATGCTATTTGTAACACGTTCAATATTTCATAGACGTAAATGATCATGACTCTGAGGCATGGAGCCAAGCTCAATGTCGCTCAAAAGCCAGGCACAAAATAAGCAGATGCTCAAAGTACTCAGCCTAATAGGTCCTACATACATCAGTATCAGACAATATCTGACCATCATCGGCTACCCTAATGGCAGTTCCCTGAGACACGAGTTTTGAACGCAGCAGTTCATCTTCGCTCACTAGTTTCCGCTCTTCCCTCAAAACTCCCATTCCCCCCCCCCCCAGGTCATCCCACGACCTCTCAATCTCCCCCTTCTCACCTCTACCGTTCCTGTTTCTTCCTCATAATCTCTCTCCACGGCTACCGCTCACTCCCCATCCATCCAATACATTCAATCCATTAATCATCATTTGCTCTCGTCAATTTATATTTGATTTAAATCACGCATTACAGTTTCGCCAATTATTTCCTCTCATCTATTGTATTAATCTCATCTTCACCATTACGTTCGTATGTACCGTTCATAATCTCTGTAGAGCGCTTGCCCAAGACGCCAGATAAGTTACGCAAAGATAAGATGAGCGCTTGATAAGAAAGAAGAGGGTCATTTGACCGACGGTGGCTCTAGACTTTGCGAATAACACGTTGCACCCAATGATCCATGTCCCTCCCCTAAGAGGATTGCACCTGATGACTCAGCTGTCTGTGCAGACCATATTTGTGCTCCACCCTGACTGTGCAACTTCACTCAATGGTCTGAAGCGTCTCACCAGACACAATGCTCTTGTTTTTTTTTCGTTCTGGGCTTGATCCCAAGGCAGCCACAAAATGTATCGCTTAAAAATATACCATATTTGATCAGGGTCTCCCAGACGACTGAGCTTCTCTAACCAATTTAAGACTGTCACAGTAATGCATTATAATAATGTAAAGGTGGGCATGCTTGGACTGCTATGTTATTCGTTTATACATTCACCTGCAGCCTGCCTTTTTCACGACCTTTGTGAGAGGAGAAAAAAGTATCTGGCTTTTAAAGAGTTTTGATTGAAATCATTTTTGGCATTAATGCTCTTAATCCTGACCTCTCCACTTACCAGTCTGCCAATTTCAAAATTGTCATGCATGCCAACTACCGCCCACCATTCACTTTCCCACCTTATTGTAAATAATCCTTGAAATATAACATGAATGCATGCACTTTGAAAAATAGGAAGGAAACAAATTCCCACGCAGTCCAACTATCTATGGATTTACATTGATTTTCATTGTAAAGATACGAATGTTGCTTATGTTCACACCGGATATCTATTCCATAGCTTTCAAGTACACTCATGAGCGATGATTCTTTATAGCTTTTCAATGACGCAGTAACTAATTTGTTGTTGAGCACCGTTTACCACGTCTATGCATAACTGCATGCTAGAAGGATGTTAATACACATCTTGTCCACGTGACTCTTGAGTTTCACTTAATGAAATGACATACCACTAAACGTGGGACACTATCCAGTGAGTGATATGAAATATGAATACAGTACAGTGTATACTTAATACAAACATCTGAATACTGACATGGACAATACAGGTCCTAAAGCTGTGTACTTTGCCATTTATTCTCCCTTTGATTTTCATGAAATATATGTTTTTGCTCTACTTTACATTCATTATGGCTTGTCTATTTACATTCCCAAACACCAATGTCTTTATGGCTCATTTGCTCTGATTGGCTTTTTTTCTGCACACCTATTTCTTAAGTCTTAAGAAGGCCACATTCACTCCACTTTTCCATTGATTTTACAGAATTATCCATAAGATCATTTTCAATTCGTTCATTTCATTTCCATGCTCTGGTATGCTTTACTAAAGTTTGTTTTTTAGGATTGTGCTAATATTTGCTCTACCTAAAGCCTCATGGTAATATGAAATTTAATACGGCCGTGATGACTTCAATCATGATTTCAAGCCAATAGCTCGAATTCCTGGCCATTCCTCATTCTATACCGATGTACTGCATCTACTCCCATTCTTTGTTGGTCTATTCAAAAATTGCTTTAAAAACAGTGCTTTAAAAAGAATACACCCCAACCCTTCATCTCTAGTCTGAGATTCAATCAGCCCCAAATCAATATCTGGAAAATTGAAGTCCCCCATGACAATAATATTCCCCATTTCTGATGACAGTCTAATCTGCTGAACCAACTTCACATCAGCTTTCTCATTGCATCCTGCGGGTCTCCAGAAATTGCTTACGAACGTGTCTATTGTTGTCTCCTACTTTTACAAAAAAAATCTCTCAGCCGTGTAGCCGACACCCATTAACGTCTCCCCTTTTTGCATAATGTCCCTCTCTATGTAATTTGGTTATCCTGGGTCATTATATCCTCTAAGATATCAAATGTCCAATAATTAACCGAAAACCACTAACTTTAAGTTGTCCCAATGTGACCAATATGATGTAGTGCAATCCATACACTTTCTGCGCATATCAGTCTCGTATTGCAATTGTAAATCACTTAAGATTCATGTTAAATATAATCATGACGATATTACTCTGTCCTAGCCACATATTTAATTAATATCAATGGAAATGCTTATTTGGATAAGTATATTTTTGTCATCAATGTCAATATTCCAAGGAGGCAAAACTATTTATTCAAATCTACTTCATTCACCATTGTCCACATGCGCATTGAGTTTTTGTTGCAATTAATCCCATAATAAAAGTTACACATTGTTCTAGCATCTAGACTGCAATTGTATGTACAGTATATTTCATTACATGTTCCTTTCTATTGACCTACATTCAACACTGCTTAATTTCCTTGTCATAGAACTGAAACCTGCAGTTTATTTCGCAAATAGTATTTTGTTGTATCAGTTATTTTCAAATAAGGTTGAATCCATACTATCTCCATCTAAGTGGCAGGGGTGAGTGGGTGGTGGGGGGGGCGGGATTAGTAGGACTCGCGAATTGATCTATTCTAAAGGGAGATTTTACTATGAAATAGTTTTGGAATTCGCAAGGTGATGGCTTCATCATATCTCCACGTGTCATCATCTCTCAATGTTACACATCACACGGCATGTTATGGAAGCCCTCTTGTGCGGTTTGGAACTTGATGCCATCCAGATTATAAGCATGTTTAATTATGTTGACAACTTTCTTTGCCTTTCAAGAAGAAAATGTAACAACCAATTCCAATTACAACTTGTTAAGAGTGTGCCAGTATACAGTGAGTGAAAAAAGTATTTGATCCCCTGCTGATTTTGTACGTTTGCCCACTGACAAAGAAATGATCAGTCTATTTTTGTAATGGTATGTTTATTTGAACATTGAGAGACAGAATAACAAAAAAATCCAGAAAAACGCATGTCAAAAATGTTATAAATTGATTGGCATTTTAATGAGGGAAATAAGTATTTGACCCCTCTGCAAAACATGACTTAGTACTTGGTGGCAAAACCCTTGTTGGTAATCACAGAGGTCAGACGTTTCTTGTAGTTGGCCACCAGGTTTGCACACATCTCAGGAGGGATTTTGTCCCACTCCTCTTTGCAGATCTTCTCCAAGTCATTAAGGTTTCGAGGCTGACGTTTGGCAACTCGAACCTTCAGCTCCCTCCACAGATTTTCTATGGGATTAAGGTCTGGAGACTGGCTAGGCTACTCCACGACCTTAATGTGCTTCTTCTTGAGCCACTCCTTTGTTGCCTTGGCCGTGTGTTTTGGGTCATTGTCATGCTGGAATACCCATCCACGACCCATTTCAATGCCCTGGCTGAGGGAAGGAGGTTCTCACCCAGGATTTGACGGTACATGGCCCCGTCCATCGTCCCTTTGATGCTGTGAAGTTGTCCTGTCCCCTTAGCAGAAAAACACCCCCAAAGCATAATGTTTCCACCTCTATGTTTGACGGTGGGGATGGTGTTCTTGGGGTCATAGGCAACATTCCTCCTCCTCAAACACGGCGAGTTGAGTTGATGCCAAAGAGCTCCATTTTGGTCTCATCTGACCACAACACTTTCACCCAGTTGTCCTCTGAATCATTCAGATGTTAATTGGCAAACTTCTTGAGCAGGGGGACCTTGCAGGCGCTGCAGTATTTCAGTCCTTCATGGTGTAGTGTGTTATCAATTGTTTTCTTATTGACTATGATCCCAGCTGCCTTGAGATCATTGACAAGATCCTCCCGTGTAGTTCTGCGCTGATTCCTCACCGGTCTCATGATCATTGCAACTCCACGAGGTGAGATCTTGCATGGAGCCCCAGGCCAAGGGAGATTGACAGTTCTTTTGTGTTTCTTCCATTTGCGAATAATCGCACCAACTGTTTTCACCTTCTCACAAATCTGCTTGTTAATGGTCTTGTAGCCCATTCCAGTCTTGTGTAGGTCTACAATCTTGTCCCTGACATCCTTGGAGAGCTCTTTGGTCTTGGCCATGGTGGAGAGTTTGGAATCTGATTGATTGATTGCTTCTGTGGACAGGTGGCTTTTATACAGGTAACAAGCTGAGATTAGGAGCACTCCCTTTAAGAGTGTGCTCCTAATCTCAGCTCGTTACCTGTATAAAAGACACCTGGGAGCCAGAAATCTTTTTGATTGAGAGGGGGTCAAATACTTATTTCCCTCATTAAAATGCAAATCAATTTATAACATTTATGACATGCCTTTTTCTGGATTTTTTTGTTGATATTCTGTCTCTCACTTTTCAAATAAACCTACCATTAAAATAATAGACTGATCATTTCTTTGTCAGTGGGCAAACGTACAAAATCAGCAGGGGATCAAATACCTTTTTCCCTCACTGTATGCAGGCACTGATAAAAAAAAAAATCACTCTTAATGATAGGTTTACCAAAGATTTGTATTTTTAGGTGTTAAATTCAACCAAGGAAATGACAGCACCGTAATTGATTTTAGAGACTACTGGAAAGTCATCAAAACAGTGGTGCAAAATTGTTATTGCAACTAATTGAGTAGGCTTCATACTATTTAGCATGCTGTGACTGAGTCACTGTGTTTCTTACACCATGTCATATACAATGATGCTTTGTTTAGCTTTACAAACTGTAAAAAACAAAGTTCAAATTGTGAGCACGTACACCACATGAGACAGTGGTGTGGACAACACCACATTCGTGGTCAGTCACATTTGTCTCTACAGGGCTGACAATTACATTACATACAAAGTACATTGTACAATATACGTCATAATGCATTGTCAGTGATGTATAAGCACAAAAAACAAAAGCTCAACACATCAGTCAATAACGCTGCCCTAAAAGGAAAATTATAATAAATAAAAATAGCCTACGTTTCTTCTTTGTAGCAGAGAGATATGGAATCCAGAGAGAGAGACATTATAATAAAGCCCATACAGTCTCGAATGTATTTGCAGTCCCAGCCTCCATTCACACGACTGAGCTCAAACCACCCTGACTGGTTCTCGTGCCATGTGTGTGTGCAAGGCTATTACAATCAGTGCAATCCACCCCCTCCAGAAGACCTCACCCACCGCAGTCTAGAACTGGTTATCCCTTTCACCAGTTAAATCTGGGTCGATTCATTATTACGATCTTGCAGCACAGCCAGTTTCTGAGCCGGGCTCCTGCAATTAAATCATGGAGTTAGAAAGAGGACTGCCTAGATTATCCTTGAGAAGGCTTAATCATTATCAGTCATGGTCAACCAAGTCACCGCCACCTCTCAAAATCACGTGATGCAACAATTCACCGAATACCTGCTAGCAGACCAATTTCATCGCTCCATAATATAAAAAAATTGGAAGACATTTGAATTGTTTTAATGTTACTTCCCCGGCAGATTGAGGAGTGGCAGTATAGTTTCGGCTCTTCTCTTCGTGGTGGGAGGATCGAAGCATCCCCCGCCTAGTCTTTCTAATCCTAACCCTTTATATAGCAGTGTCTGTGTGAGTCAAATGTTCGCCCACAGTTTTCCCACCCACTGCCGCCTAGCACACCATGGCTTTCCCATGAGTGTACATGAGGAGTGAGTTTTTCTCACAGATTTCCCCCGTGAGCTCGCATAAGGCCACGTGTAATATTCCTGCTCTACGACAGCTGTTGCTTTCTCCTGGGCAAGTCGTAGCCCTTGGATTCCTAGCGCCGTGGCCAGTTTCATGATAAATTTACACCAAATTTGTGAGTTTTTTGTTGTTTTGTTTATCTAGGCCATGTGGTTGATGACGCCATGGCTGCTGTAGCTGATTTCTTTCAGGCACAAGCTGGGCCAGGTGCATGAGGCCACTCTTCTACATCAGCGGTGCTGAACCGCAGGTACGAGGCGGACCCCTGGGGGGTACGTGGCAATGTCCCAGGGGGTAACGTGAGTTGATTTATAAATGCGTGAAATTATATCGTACGTGAGAGTCGTTGGTGAATAATTAATCATCTATGAATTTTGCCAACATAAAATAACTACGATACAATTTATAATCTACATAGTAACCTTGGACGCTATGAAATACCTTTATATACTCACTTATTGAAAACGATGTGGTTTCCAAGAGTAACCAGCGAGCACAAACATATCACGCGTGTAGAGTGTCCGTTGATTTAATTTATTCGCTTACAGTTACTAGCTAGTTATGATACCTCACAAAATGGACAATTGGTAATATATATAGAGATATGTTCATTATTCATACATTTATTTCTCAGACCCACGTTGGGTAAGGCGATGGGCTACTCGGTTGAAACAAAAATCAACAAGGGGTGTAGTTGCCAACAAAGGTTGAGAACCACTGATCTACATTGACCCGGAGACATTGCGACTGTTTCTGAGGGCTCAGGTCCTGGGTCCACTTGCAGCCTCACTGGCTCAGGCTGGTAAGGTTACTTTCCCAGCTATAAAAGTGTGTGCTGGCTTCAAATTGGTCAAAGGAATGCAACATATACAGTGTTTATATATTTGCACTGTTTTCTAGTAATTACGTCTACAAAATAATTCGTGAACAAATACAATCACTTCAGCCTACTTCATGATGTCATACAATATTAAGAAAAAAACAATTTTTCTAAGTGGCTTCCTGCTACTCAGAGCTGGGTTCGTTTGTGCTGCTGTCACACCTCTGCCCAGTCTGGGTGACATTCTAGGATGGCGAGAGCAGCGAATTCCCAGAAGGGGCATTGGGACTTGAGTCGGTGGCGAGGTGATTTTCGAGGTCTTGGTTGATGGGTTTGCGGTCGTCGTTGGCAAGAAAACGAGAAAAACCCTTAGCAGTTTGCACGTCTCTGCGGATATTAGTGGCGAAATATTCGCCAGGGGATTGATGCGCATTGCGTGATGTAACTGTGCATCTAGCAGTTTTGTGTACGAGCTCCCGGATGAGGCTGGAGCACAGCGACTCTGCCACTGAGTAGATCAGTGAGAGGCGGCAGTTCACAGTACATCAGCTGAGGTGCCTCAGTTCGTTCCTGCAAGTACAGTGAGGGAAAAACAAGTATTTGATCCCCTGGTGATTTTGTACGTTTGCCCACTGACAAAGAAATGATCAGTCTATAATTTTAATGGTAAGTTTATTTGAACAGTGAGAGACAGATTAACAACAACAAAAATCCAGAAAAACGCATGTCAAAAATGTAATAAATTGATTTGCATTTTAATGAGGGAAATAAGTATTTGACCCCTCTGCAAAACATGACTAAGTACTTGGTGGCAAAACCCTTGTTGGCAATCACAGAGGTCAGACGTTTCTTGTAGTTGGCCACCAGGTTTGCACACATTTCAGGAGGGATTTTGTCCCACTCCTCTTTGCAGATCTTCTCCAAGTCATTAAGGTTTCGAGGCTGACGTTTGACAACTCCAACCTTCAGCTCCCTCCACATATTTTCTATGGGATTAAGGTCTGGAGACTGGCTAGGCTACTCCAGGACTTTAATGTGCTTCTTCTTGAGCCACTCCTTTGTTGCCTTGGCCGTGTGTTTTGGGTCATTATCATGCTGGAATACCCATCCACGACCTATTTTCAATGCCCTGGCTGAGGGAATGAGGTTCTCACCCAAGATTTGACGGTACATGGCCCCGTCCATCGTCCCTTTGATGCGATGAAGTTGTCCTGTCCCCTTAGCAGAAAAACATCCCCAAAGCATAATGTTTCCACCTCCATGTTTGACGGTGGGGATGGTGTTCTTGGGGTCATAGTCAGCATTCCTCCTCCTCCAAACATGGCGAGTTGAGTTGGTCCCAAAGAGCTCCATTTTGGTCTCATCTGACCACAACACTTTCACCCAGTTGTCCTCTGAATCATTCAGATGTTCATTGGCAAACTTCAGACCGGCATGTATATGTGCTTTCTTGAGCAGGGGGACCTTGCGGGCGCTGCAGGATTTCAGTCCTTCACGGCGTAGTGTGTTACCAATTGTTTTCTTGGTAACTATGGCCCAGCTGCCTTGAGATCATTGACAAGATCCTCCCGTGTAGTTCTGGGCTGATTCCTCACCATTCTCATGATCATTGCAACTCCACGAGGTGAGATCTTGCATGGAGCCTCAGGCGGAGGGAGATTGACAGTTCTTTTGTGTTTCTTCCATTTGCGAATAATCGCACCAACTGTTGTCACCTTCTCACCAAGCTGCTTGGCAATGGTCGTGTAGCCCATTCCAGCCTTGTGTAGGTCTACAATCTTGTCCCTGACATCCTTGGAGAGCTCTTTGGTATTTGCCATGGTGGAGAGTTTGGAATCTGATTGATTGCTTCTGTGGACAGGTGTCTTTTATACAGGTAACAAGCTGAGATTAGGAGCACTCCCTTTAAGAGTGTGGTCCTAACCTCAGCACGTTACCTGTATGAAAGACATCTGGGAGCCAGAAATCTTTCTGATTGAGAGGGGGTCAAATACTTGTTTCCCTCATTAAAATGCAAATCAATTTATAACATTTTTGACATGCGTTTTTCTGGATTTTGTTGTTATTCTGTCTCTCACTGTTCAAATAAACCTACCATTAACATTATAGACTGATCATTTCTTTGTCAGTGGGCAAACGTACAAAATCAGCAGGGGATCAAATACTTTTTTCCCTCACTAACTATCATGGCGAGTCTTGATTTTGTCTTTTCACAGATATGCTTGAAGGTCAGCCTTCTGTCCATGATAACTCACAGATATATATAAAGTGGCATTGTTATCATTAGGAGGGAGGTGATGGAGAAAGATAGAAGAGAGGGGGAAATATGGAGAGGAGCGGAGAGGAGAGGGTTGCATCGAGAGTGAAGGGCGTGAACCAGAGAGGAAAGAGAGAGCAAAACAGAAAGAGGAGAGTGAGGGATCGTGACAAGCAGTGATTATTAGGGAGAGGCAAGAGAGATTGAGACAGGAAATGGAGATGTGGGAATAAGGAGAGTGAGGATGAGAGGTTAGAGGGGGAATAGACAGTGAGATAGGGGATGGCAGTGAGTGAAATACAGCAGAAGAAGAAAGGGAATATTGAGGGAGGGGGAAGTAGAAGACTGGACAGAGGAATAGAGAAACAGATAGACAAAGCGAGAAATCAAGATAAATTGGTATATATCGTATGTGTATGTATGTTGAAAGGTAGAGAGATACAGGCCTCTATACAGTATAAGGTTAAACGTTTTGCTGGCTGGCTGGCTAGCTGGGAGGGACGGATGGACCGTCACGTCCAAGGGATGTGCGGGATACTATCTATTATTGAAACATGCAAATGAGCTATCACTGAGATATGATTGGTCATATATGCTAAATCTTTTATCAGCACTGGCATGGCATTTGAATTTTATGCAGATAGCAATAATGTATTCATAATTTACATATTTTCTTTGAGCCAGCACAATGTGTTAAATGGTCTAGCATACACCGAAAAATACATTATTTGTAAGCCCCGTGCTGCTTTGAGACATGCATAGGAAATATGGAATTTTTGTTCCAAAAATAAATAGGGGACAACTCTAAGGCAGCAAAGCCCAAAGGAAAGCAAAGGAAAAGCAGGCGAGTGCACGCAATGCCACGAGGCCCGGGGGAATTTAAAAGATGAACACTTCCAAAAGTGTTTGACTAAAATTTGACAGTTTAAATGCAAATGCAGTAGAATATGATGAGCGTGGGACAAATATGGTCGTTTTGGCACTCAATTGCTTTTGAGAGTAATATTGTTGCCTGCAGGGAAGACACAAAGTGCTTTTGGCGGCATTAAGGGGATGTGAAGCTAAGAGCTCATGTGGGTCAAGCGATGTGAATTGGGTCTTGTTAAGCCACAGAAGGTTAAACTGCCGGAGATAAAGTTATCCGGAGATTGCATAGTGACACGCTTAAAAAACTGTAATGAATGGCCATCATAGTATAATTTGACAGCAATAGCAGTGCAATGACAAATTTTGAAAGTCCCTTTTATAGAAACTCTTGTTGGTGTTCAAGAATATTAAAGTAACCTATCAATACATATATTCTGTATAATACAACAAAGCAGAACTTGTTTGGGATATTATTCAGTCACGTTTGCAAGTTACAATTATAACAAACTAATATGGCCCCTATTTTAACTTTGTCCTAACAGCCCTTAAATTACTCATTTAAAAGTAACAGCCTACAGGCAGACTTCACTAAAAATTATGACTCATACTCATAATCGTGGATTGCATCTAAATGTGAAAGAATCAGTCAACAATTATCAATATTACATAAAACACTCCATCATATACCATTAATACTTGTAGTTAAAGTTTATATCCAGGCATAATTGAGCCACATATTAAGTGAGGCAGCCTTGTCAAACACCAGTAATTACACCTGCAAAGCATATTTAAATGAATATTTGAAACCAACAAATCACTTCAATAAAAATGTTTTAAGATGTACAGCGCGATGGGGAATTTTCATATAGCCAGCAGGTAGGATAATTATATTAAATGTCTTTGTAAATGTGAGGTGAGGGAATCAATACAAGATATACCCTAGGCCATTTGGTTGGTCAAATGTTGATTGATGCCTTTTTAAAAATTTGCCAGCACCACCGGTGGTGCTCTGTGGCAAAGCAAGCATTATCAGAGCATGCCATTCCTCAGAGGGAATCCTAAGCTGGTTGCATCCTTCTGGATGCTAAAGATCCCATTATACTATTTTCAGATGGGGATCTCCGTGTGCCAAGCATCATGATCAAACATGCCCATTAAGACAAAATTCATCTGTATAGCCAGCACAGACTGTTAGCGAGCACTTACAAAGGCCAGCACAGCTCACCAGGGGGTGGTGTGCCCATCACCACAACCGGGTGCCTTCGTCTTCCCAGTAGACTTACGCATTGCACCAGGTACTCATTTAAGACTGCGTCAAACTAGGGGACCCCCATGACCAGTTCAGATAATCGCCACTGATGTTAATCATGAGATCAAACTCATGTCGCCGAGTTTGTGGCAGTGTGTAAATTACGAAACTACCGGTCACCAAATTGTAGTGATATATGCACACAAACAACAAGCAGTTGGCAAAAAAACCGCACACTTCAATAACACAGCCTTTGAAGAGAAACAATGTATAAATGGTGATATTTCAAGCAATGGCCCTTCATTATTACACTCAAATCCTCAGTTGGCAGATTAGCTTAATAGTACATCCTGGTGTCAAGGGCACTGGCCCCCATTCGCTTCTCTGCCACTATATAGTCCAGCAAATGTTCTTGCTTGGACCAGGCATGCATCCATGATGTATAGATGCGCCGATGCCAGGCCAGCGTGTTGGTGATTACAAGCTGGACAGAAGTTTAGCTGCCTCCTACCATTGTTATTGAACAGATCTGGCCCGTGCCTTCCAATCACTCCAGCTCAAGTGCTTGTGTCATGACCCGCTCGGGATTTAAGTCACCCAACACGATGACTCTATCCTAGGGGCCACTTTAGCCAGAACTGGGGCCAGGAGGGGGGGGGGGTCATATAAATCATCTGACTAATCAGCCTCGCCTGCATTCTTCCAATGATGTTCATCTTCGAGCGGGTGTAACAACAACCGCCATTCGCCACTATGTGGTGGTGATGTCACCACGGCGTTTTGTGCCAGGCTATATGCACGTTGAGGCCACGTGAAGTGTCGAACGCCCGCTGGCAGGAGGTCACGGTGCAGATCCAGGTGCCATGGGTCGACTGACTGAGATGACTGGCCAATGCACCACTTGTGCCCCCTACCGTGCCAACTTGCTGTGTTTTAGCCGCCCGGCACTCTATTCGTTGTTGTGAGCGTCGCTCCTCTGCCCTCCGGTGTTGTTGGAGGGTGACTGCCTCCAACTGCCCAGTAGCGACCTTCACGAGCCTCCTCCACAGAGGCCGATCTTGACATCGCTGGCACCAGTCATCGGCAAGTCCACTCAGCTCCACATCCTCTCATACCACATCACTCCATCTCTTCTCTAGCCCGTGCCGCGCCCGTTTAGCCCCCTCTATCCGGCCAAACAAAACATGTTTAGGCATGCGATGGCTGGGCATGCGGGCTACATGATCCAGCCAACGCAGCCTTGCCTGCCGGAAGAGCTCACCGATGGGACTTTGTCCAGATCTTTCAAGGATTAGTGAACTCCTCACACAATCCAGCTTGCTTAAACCCAGGATAGATCATAGGCAGGTGTTGCACACTCGAAATGAAGGACATGGGGAGGTACTCCAAATCGAGGGAAAACACATTTATTGTGGTTAATCTGTAAAATGCAACAGCACGTGTATCACATACAGCAATCTTCAACCGAGTCGCCATTAACCATGTGACTGGTATATAAGTGCAGTTAATCAATAACCCTGCCAGCCCCCTACAGGCCCAACTCCGTTATCGTATGCTGGTGTATACACGTGCATTGATGTACTGCACAGCACATAAGGACCTTCACAAAACCACACTTACTCCCTTGCTGCATGAGTGGTCCATTCCTAATGTGCCACACTCTCCCCCACAGAATGAGTGTCGTCTCGACACTCCATTTTTCCCCTTGCAACCTTTTGCAGTCTTTTTCCTTAAACTGGTCATGAAATGAGTTTATGAAATCGTGAAAACAATTGCTCTCGGGATCATATCCCTTCCAAGATAGCGCCACTCCATAAACTCTCTATTTTGGGCGAGCTCCAACTCTTTGTGCACGAAGAGACAGGACCCCAAGCATTGTATTATGCTTTTGGAATTACCAGACACTCTGGTATTATTAAACCATGCTTTACATTTTACTGACTAGTAATGGTTAGGATTCTTTTCTCAGTACCTATCAAGATAAAATCCTTTGCAGCTTGTTAAGGCCCTGTGGAATGTAGCTCTTAGGTACTTATTTATCGGCCTATCAACATACTTGAAACCTTTTCCTCACCATTTTTTCATCTTAAGCAATAACCCCTTCTTAACATATTAAACACAACACTTACAAAAAAAAACATCTTAAGCAACTTAATAACCATATGACCACAGCTTATAGTTTGCCTGATCACCCCTTTTGTAGTCAAAAGTCCCTTATTTCACCATGGTCTCCAGTAACAACCAACAGTTATCCATTGTGCTACCGGGCTCCTTCTCACAATGGTAGGTTCGCCCAACTTGTCATAGGGGAGTGTCTTTGGCTGTCTCATTTATCTTTAAGGGTGGAATCTCCTGTTGTGATGACTACTCTCATCCTCTCCATCACTCTGTTCCAAGTCCGTTGCAGATTCACTTTCTGGACTCAACTGCTCTCCTTCATTAGTTATCGCCAAATCGGTCTCATTGTATTCTGATCCCTTCGGCAAGATCTGTCCCTCAGTTGCTTCAGTTAACTGATATTCACTCTCTGAATCAGTCTCCCTGCTCTCTGTACCAGATGGTGATGAATGTTCATCGGCTGCTGCCGATAACTGTTATTCACCTTCTGTCTTGTATGGGTGGAATTCTTCAGCTTCTGGGTTCAATGGTGATTCCGTGTCTCGTATTACTGTAGCTTGCTGAACAGTTTAGGTTTTACCCTTTTAACTGGCACAAAAACTGACACCTTTATTCAAGGCATCATGTTTGCAATAACCAAAACACAAGCAGTCAAAATGCAAACAAAAAAGACAACTCTGATAATAATATGCACTGTCCTTGAATTTGATTGGTCCACACCCGAGACGGCTTTTCTTAGAGCCTAGTCTCCATTGGTGTTGGACCACAAGACGCCAAAAGGCGTACAACTAAAAAACAGCACACTATCAGAGTATTGAGGGCTCGGGGTGAGCATTTACATTATGAGACCTCCTTTGCCAGTAACAAGATATAGGAATAGGTTTTACCCTTTTAACTGGCACAAAAACTGACACCTTTATTCAAGGCATCATGTTTGCAATAACCACAAAACAAGCAGTCAAAATGCAAACAAAAAAGACAACTCTGA
Organism: Petromyzon marinus; assembly: GCF_048934315.1. Classification (NCBI taxonomy): domain Eukaryota; kingdom Metazoa; phylum Chordata; class Hyperoartia; order Petromyzontiformes; family Petromyzontidae; genus Petromyzon; species Petromyzon marinus. Next base: position 10,568,229 of record NC_133678.1, on the reverse strand, counting down.
TAATAATATGCACTGTCCTTGAATTTGATTGGTCCACACCCGAGACGGCTTTTCTTAGAGCCTAGTCTCCATTGGTGTTGGACCAGAAGACACCAAAAGGCGTACAACTCAAAAACAGCGCACTATCAGAGTATTGAGGGCTCGGGGTGAGCATTTACATTATGAGACCTCTTTGCCAGTAACAAGATATAGGAATAGGTTTTACCCTTTTAACTGGCACAAAAACTGACACCTTTATTGAAGGCATCATGTTTGCAATAACCACAACACAAGCAGTCAAAATGCAAACAAAAAAACAAGTTTTTGGCCAACTGAAGTAACCTCTGTCAAATCCTTCCTCCGTTTCCAACTCACTGTAGGTTCCTGCATGTCTTTCCATGGGCCTCTTGTCCTTGTTTGGTGAGTTTTCTTTGTTGCTTTCATACTCCGTTGCTTTTGTGATGGCTGCTCAATTTGGAGGAAGTCACAAGGTAGCAGCACATTCCGATGAATCACCTTGGTTCTCCCTTCACCGCTCTCAGGTTTCACCTCATAAACGGGGCTGTCATTACTTTTTCTCACAATGACAACATATACCTTGTCCTCCCAGTTGGAGCTAATTTTCCTTGGTCCCCCTTTCTCACTCATATTTCTCACCAGAACACGATTGCCTTGCTGTAACTCTGCCCCATGAATTTTCTTGTCATACTGGCCCTTCTCTTTAGTGGCTTCTGTTGTTGCACAGTCGGATGTTATTCTGGAAGGCTTCCACCATCCGCTGTCTTCACTTCTCCACATATTGCTTATAGGATCCTTTCTCTCCCTGGTGTTCAAAACCAAAAATAAGATGGACTGGTAGCTTTGGGGACCCCCCAAACAGGAGATAAAAAGGTAAGAATCCTGTGGCTTCACTACAAGTACAGTTATAGGCATGCACTACCTTGGTCAGGTAGCTCTTCCAATATGTCTTTTGTTCTTCAGTCAGAGTCCTTAACATTGACAGCAGGGTCCCATTGAATCGCTCTACCAATTCGTTACCCTGTGGGTGGTATGGGTAGTGTGGGAGCCTCTTAGTTCACAAATTTTCTTTAATTGGGCCATCAGCTGATTCTCAAATTTTCTTCTCTGATCATGGTGTATTTTTGTGGGGAAACCAAATTTAAGCGCGTAGTCATTTAACAGCTTGTCAGCCAATGTTCTTGCTGCTTTGTTGGTTGGAGCATAGGCTTGAGCAAATCGTGTAAAATGATCCATTATCACCAGGATATATTCATATCCCTGCTTCATGTTTCTTGGTGCAAGAAATCAATGGAAACCATCTCAAAAGGGTATGTGGTTTTGATGTTAGACAAAGATCCCCGTGTTTTTGTGTTTGGCTTTCTTTTTTTTAGGCAGTCACATACCTTTGTGACAAAATGCTCGACGTCGTTCTGTATCCTGGGCCAATAAAATCGATCTCTGATCAAGTTCAATATCCTTTCCACGCCACGATGGCCCATTTCCTAATGCATTTCTTTATAGACTAATGGGTGATACATTTTAGGCAGTACCAGCTGGGACCTGGTATTGGTTTTCCAGTACAGAATTGCCGCCTTACTGATGTGAAGCTTTGCCCATTCTCTTAATAATGCCCTCACGTCACGGTTTTCTGTCTGGCTTGCTTTTACTGTGGGTCTTTGATTTTTGCCTTTGTACTCCACTACTTTGCCGATTACTGGGTCTCTTTACTGGGCTTTTCTGAGTTCACCCCTTGGGATCGGTTGCACCGAGCAAGGGAGTCACAAGCCTCCTGTATTTCAATGGCATGGAGTGTTATCAATCTGGACCAGGCTGTTGATTCCTCATGCTGAATGGTGACTCCCTGCATTGTTGCCCTAATCACCTCTGGGCTGATTTTATCAGTGCACTAAGCTATGAATCCATAATGTTCAGTGGCATCATTGACAGTCCATCAGCATCTGCATTGGTTCTACCCAGGCGGTACATGATTGTGAAATCAAAGTCAGCGAATTCGGCAACCCATCTTTGTCCAGTTGCATTGAGTTTGGCAGTGGTGAGGATATAGGTGAGGGGATTATTGTCTGTGTATACCACAAACCAAGGGGCATGATTCAGATAATCCCAGAAACTTTCACAAACTGCCCATTTCAGTTCCAGAAATTACAGCTTGCCTGAGTGAAGGTGATCATTTTTCTCTGGTGGAGTGAGAGTTCTGGATCCATATGCTATGACTCTCATTATTCCATCTTGCCTCTGGTAAAGGATAGCTCCCAGGCCTTCTTGTGAGATATCGCAATGTAAGATGAATGGTTGATTAAAGTTTGGGTATGCCAATATCGGTGGACTGGAAAGGTGTTCAACCAACTGTATCAAAACCCTTTGGTGGGAATATGTCCATGTTGTTCGTGTTCTGTTAAGCAGTTGGCCTAATTTTGTTCCCTGTACTGTTTTGTTCTTTTGAAATTGCCTAGGTGTTATTAAAAGCAAGTCATACAGTGGCCTGGCAATACTTAAAAAAAGTTTTGTATATACGACCTGTAGTAAGAGATGAATCCCAGCATCTTCCTGAGCTCTCCCACTGTTGCAGGCTTCCTTGCGTTAAGTGCTTGAACTGGGGCAATCTCTGATTGGGTCCATCGTATAGCCATCTTTCGATACAATTGTTCCTAAATACCGCACCTTGCCCTGGAACAACTCACATTTCTTGGCTGTCAGTTTAACACCATGCTGTTGATACTGACGCAAGACCATTTGTACATGCCGTACATGATCTTCAAAGGACTTGCTATGAACGAGGTTGTCATCCAGGTAAGGCTGACAGATTTCATCCCGAAGGCCAGACAGGCAGTCCTCCATGCTCCTCTGGAAATCTGCTGGTGCTGAACTCAAACAGAAAGGGGATATGCACCCACTCATATAATCCCCATGGTGTGATAAAAGCTGTGAGGGGGCGACTTTCTTAATCGAGGAAGCCTTGATGGTAGGCTTTCTCTTGGTCTAAAACAGAAAACTAAGAACTCCCACTCAAACTGTCAAGCATGTCTTGTATCCTTGGAATGGGATGCCTGTCAGGAACAGACTTCCGTTTCAGCTCTCGGTAATCACAACATAGTCTCGGGTTTCCGTATTTCTTCCTTACGCAGACAATGGGTGAAGAATATGATGATCTTGATTTTGTCACCCAGCTTCGATTGATCAAGTCTTGCAGATACTGCTGAACTTCATTATGCGATGGTTTTGGGACTGCAATGTATGTCTTTTGCACTGGAGTCCTATCCTTGAGGGTGATATGCATTCTCAATGAAGGTATGCTCGCAACATCATTGTCATCCCTAGAAAAAGAATGGCATTCCTCTCTGAGCATCATCTTGGTGGCAAATTTGCTTCTCCTTTGTTCGGTGGTCCAGTTTTACCAGTGGGTCCCATTTTTCACCTTGCTCATGAACTTTTGGCCTCAGCTGCAGCCCCTTAGCTTTTGCTCCACCAGTTGTGGTCGTCCTGTGTTTGTTGGCATGTCTGATCCTGAATAGGGGTGCCTTGGTGATACGCCACAGGTCTTACTGCTGCTGGATACACAGATTTCACCGGCTGTAAGTGTCCTAGGGTGAGCCGCTGATCAAGTATGATGCCGTGTTTGGTTGTGTTGATCACTGAGATAGGGATGCAGGATGAGTTGCCTCTACTCAGTGTCACCAGGACCTCATTGATGTGTAAACCCTCTGGCCATTGGGGCTTCTCTTCAGGGACAAACAGCATCACTTCATCTTCCTCCAGTTGTCCCAAATGAGCACGACTTCGAACCATTGTGGCTTGAGCTGGTGGTAGCACCATTCTCTGTTTGCCTGTCTTGACTGCCCCACCATCACTGTCCCAGTTGCCAGAAGACAACAGGTGGACGAGTACGTTTGTGTCTCCCGGAGTGATGGAGAAAGGCTCACCCACAATCCCCACTTTAATGAGGTCCGCAATTGGCTTTCCTCCTTCTACCAGCCCATTGATGACCTCCTCTATGACATTAAAACCACTAATGGGATCTTCTGCAACCCTGGGGTCACTGGATACCAGCATTGGAATGAGAAAGCACTGACTGATCGTCATATTACTGTTCAATCTGAATGCCACCTCTATCCAGCTTGTGAATGGTATTTCTGTTTAGTTAACTGCCATTCCAGTAATTCTACCAGTCCCCAAGAGTTATTCAACTTGTCTCACTATTGACTTATGTAGATGCTTATTTCGCCATGCTTCATTTATAACACTGGCTTGAGCTCCTGTGTCCCAAAGGGCAGAGATTGATACGTGGTCCTGTAAACACTCCACCGTGCATCTTTTCCCAATTAACTTTAACAGTCTGTTGTTGCATTTAGATCTGAGAAAGCTAACCTTGCCAATATTTTGGTTCCTCCACTCTGGTGTATTTTGACATTGTTCCCATCTCTAATGTGCTGATTACATTGCAGAGTACCTTGTGCTCTTGCCAGTGTTGTTTTTGACAGTTATTGGAGCAGTACTGTACTGCGTGACAACCCTGGCACTTCTGCAGTCTCACAACATCATTCTATTCACATAAACAGTACTGACACTCTTGGGACTCTGGCGTGTAGATTACTGCTGGTTCCCCTTGCAACAACCTTTGCCAGTTTTCCTGCTGCTGTCGAGAGGCTCGATATCCACGGGCCAGGTGTCCCGGCTGGCCACATTTGAAAGAATGGTTACATGTACCACCTGCTCCAGCCTCTTGGCACATCCTACAGCCTCCTGGTCGCTTTGCTCTGTCTTGGGCTGGTTGTTTACAGTGTCCTCCCTTGGTGTCTGGGTTGACATCATCCTACCACCTCCTCCTGATCTCTGCAACTTCAGCCCTTAACTCGCTTACCAGCTTTTCAATCCCATCTCGAGATGGCCTTTCAGTTGCTGATGTCTTGCTGCCCTTCTCTGTTTTGGTCCTGGCATTTTCGTTGTTGGATGGTTGTATTGGTGATGTAACCACCTTAAATGGTCCCTGTGAGTCTTGCTGACAGCCTTCCCTACTGCCGTTCAAATCAGCTTGCAGTTCATTCATCCGAGTCATTTTGGGAGCCAAATTCTGTTTGAGCTTGTTTCATCTCTCAAGTTCCAAGCTGGCTGCTTCATTGACTTTTTCAATCAGCATCTCATCAGTGACAGTGATGTCATCCAGATGGGGCTTTACTTGGAATTTTATAGGGTCACTGAGCAATCCTGTGCCAATCGATCTCAGGAACTTCCTGTGTACCAAATCTGTATTGTACTGGTCATCAGCTACTTTTTCTTTGGACGCAAATAATAGTCTGTCCTTTAACTCGATAGCTCGGAACTAAAAGTTTCGTGCAGTTTCTCTTGGCTCCTAAGAGAAGTTCATAAACTTCTGATAGAGATCAGATGTGCTTTCTTCTCTATAGTGTCCCTTCAAAATGGTTTTTAACTTGTAAATAGTCAAATCAGTTTTTTTATTTCGAGCATGTCACTCAAATTTAGACCAGGATTGATTGCTCTGACTACTGCCTCAATGATGTCAGACTCAGCATGGCCCTTATGGGTTCCTGTGTTGATATGGTGCCTCATATTGGTGTAAGATAACTAGTCTTTCTGCCCTCTTTCCCCAATCTGCCCGCAGATCCTGAATTCTCTCCATATTGTGACTTCTGGAAAATTTCCTAGTGTACCCATTAGTACGGGATCCAATGCTGCTGTGGTTTTACTTCCACCTTCACTTGAGGTTTTCTTTTCCTCAAGGGTTTTTCTGGACTCGTCTTGTGACTTGTATTTCACCATCCATATCTTCATATAGTTTTGATGGTTGCAGTGTTTGACCTGTTCCCTTGCTGTCTTTGTCTTTCTGCTGTATTGTTTCAATTAAAGACAGCAGGTTTTGGACATATGTACAGGCCTCATCATCTTCTTCTTGGTCTTCATCTCCATCGAGTAGTCTTTTTGCCATACGAATCAAAGCCCGTCTGCTTTTATCTTCACCAGTCTCATTATCATGGAAACACTTCAAATATCTGCATGTTTCCATGAGCTGGGCTCTCTGAAGCTGATTCGACGCAGTACTGGCCTTGTCCTGCAGCTGTTGCAGTTCCATGATGTGAAGACCGTTCAGATCCTTGCACGACTGTCTTTATATATGCTGCCTTTACAATTGCTTGTTCCGTCTCGTTGGAAGAATTGATCTCCATCAGTGAACTCTGGGAAACTCTCTTGCCAGGCTCGCCAAAATATGTTGCACACTCGAAATGAAGGACGTGGGCAGGTGCTCCAAATCAAGCGCAAACACATTTATTGTGGTAAATCTGTAAAATGCAACAGCACGTGTGTCACACACAGCAATCTTCAACCGACTCGTCATCAATCATGTAACTGTTGTACAAGTGCGGTTAATCAATAACCCTGCCAGCCCCCTACAGGTCCAACTCCATTATCGCATGCTGGTGTACACACGTGCATCGATGTACTGCACAGCACATAAGGACTTTCACAAAACCACACTTTACTCCCTTGCTGCACGAGGATATAAGTAAAAGAGTGGTCCATTCCTAATGTGCCACACAGGCCAGCCTAAATTTTTCTAACCGGCAAGCATAGAGAAGGGAGGGCATGACTGTGGCCAAGAAGACCTGAAGCTTAGTGTGGAGCAACAGGCCAGGTAGCTTCCACACAGAGTTATGAAACCAATCAAAACATAATGCCGCTCGACTAATTTGGAGTGAAACCTCGGCTGTCAAACCAGAGCCAATCATGAGCACACTTCCCAGGTATGGGAAAGTTTACACTCTCTTCACAACCGCCCCATCACCAATTGGGAGTTGTGGGTGTGGAGTGTCTGATAGTATAAAATACTCCGGCAGGTGCTTAGTTTTGGTGGGGCTGAGGGTCAGGCCCCACCTCTTAGTGGCACGCTCCAGGTTCAACAGCAGCGCTTCCAACTCCTCCTCTGAGTGATCAGCAACTGCCAGATCGGCATACATAACATGGTTGACCAATAGGGAGCCATCCATTGACTGCACCCAGGCATCAATCAGTCTCCCATTGTATCTGTACCAGATGGAAATTCCTCCGGTACAGCCATCGAAGGCTTCATGAACTACGTGGTAGAAATATATGTTAAATAATGTGGGAGCCAGAGGACATCCCTGTCGCACCCCAAGGTTAACAGAGAATGTCTCCGACTCCCAGCCATGTAGTTTTACCTGGGCCTGCTCACCATCATGAGGGCCCTTAATCATTGTGAGCAAAGAGTCAGGGACTCCAAAAGCATAAAGAACAACCCAGAGCCCAGGCCTACTGATGGTATCATAGGCATTGACCAGGTCTTGTTGGAATTCTGCACCCAGGCATCAATCACCTCTGCTGTTGCAGACGGACAGAAAATATGGCATCTGTGCAGGACCACCTTTTCCTGAAACCACATTGGGGCTCCACAAGCCTCTCCTCAGCGTGCCTGACAAAGCGATGTTGAATAATCCCTTCCCGGCACACCGAGGAGTGAGTAAGCCACCATCGCCACCATTCTTTGCTTCCTGTTGATGAGGAGGTGAGCTGACAATGGTCTGGGACTCAGCTTCCCACAATTCAGCCCCAAGCTCCCACACCACCATTCTTTTATTCAGAAGAAGAGCCACTACCCGTTGGTGGACAGATTTCCACCCCGATTAGATGACTAAACACCTCTCTGCCCCGAATAGAAAACCAGTCCACCGGACCTTCTGTATTCCACAGAAGTCCAGGCGATACCAGTCAAGCTCCCAACAGAGGAATGGTGACCTCTCCTCACCAGAGGAGCATTCGGACATTCCATGTGGCCAGCGACAGTGATCTGTTTCTGGAGGAACCCCGAGTGTGTGGAGTTAAATCTCCTGGCTCCGCCATATGAGGTTGGTTAAATATACGTCATAGGCCCATGTCCCTCCACACCTCCGTATACGGTTATTTTGACTATTGTTTATTTTTGCATATTTTACACTTAATCAAGGGATTAAAGCGGCATTATTCTGGGAATGCTACATTTGAAAACGTAACTTGAAATAGTTGGTTTTACACCACAATATAGGTGTTACCCCCTCCCCCCCCCCCCTTACATGATATGAATGTTTCTAATGCCCCAGTGTACTTCCATCGTTTCCAAGACGTCTGGGCAGCGTGCTAGAGTAGGCCAACGTAACACTAAGGGTAGCTCTCTAAAATCTCACTCTCGTGGAGGATCTGCCAGTGGTGTGAGCTGCACCTTAAACATCTCAAGGTGATATTTCTGAGTCAAGAATTAATGATTAATTTGGAAAGGATGGACAGGAAGGGTGAATGGGGTAGATTTATGCTTAACAGAGATTATTAGCTCCTCAAGCTCTGTGGAAGGAAAACAAGAAACTTGAATCAATTTTGATTTAAAGCTTTCGTGACTGCAGTAATTCATATTCTTAGTTCTTTCGGTAAAGTCACGTTGAAGGGAAACAACAAAATAATAAAATATATATAAAACAATAAAATAAATAAATACACCGTTTAAAAATAAATAAATTTGTGCAAACCGACACACCTGATGACGACCGTTTGTGTTATGGTCGAAACGTCGTGAGAATTTTGATTGTTTTATATATATTTTATTACTTTATTGTTTCCCTTCAACGTGACTTTACCGAAAGAACTAAGAATTTGAGTCAATTTGTTTGGAGATTGCTGTTGGGAAGACATTGTGTGGAGTGGATGCACGGACGGAGCCTGTAAAGGAAGTCATGGCAAGAATATGTTAAATGAAATACTGTGTAGTAACATTTTCTGTGATTGTAAATATTATTTTGTGCGGGTCTGCTGTGGCATGACATCATACACTTCGTGGGAGTGGTGAAATCGACCCAAGAAACTCAGTGGAACAGTTCACACAATGGCAGACTAGCATGGCACAGAGCTGTGGACAAGATCAAATGGTCACATCATCCTCTTTTTCTGTATTGGACTGCACAGCATTGTCCGCTGTTTTGCTACATAACTTGAACCAGCACCTGCACTGCTGTGAATAGCCAACAGCAAACAACTGTGCCGTAAAATGTGGCCACTAATAATGGACATGTCAAGCGCCCTGTTGGCCGCTGTGCTGAGATATACTCTATCTTGTGCAGTTTTTTCAAGTGCAGCTTGCAGCTGAGAAGGCATTCTGAAGACTTTGATACATATTTAGTTATTTGCCAAGCACTGGGATAGCTGGATCAGCACTCATCTCAGCAATATAATGAGCAATGCTGCTGCTCACTGATGGAGAGATTCTTCTGTGGGAACTGCTTGGGACATAGCAACATCCAGGAATGAGACTTGCAGAACAGCTGATGAGCCACACAACTGAACCAAGGCTTAATTTCAGTCTGGTGGCGAAGCACGAAAAAATATTTTCCCATCTATATAACCTCTAACTTCTGGATGGAACGGCAGTTTTGATGCCTAACTAGGATCAGCATTTGCCACAAGAGAGTGGTTGCGTGGGGGGCAGCGGACCGCTGCCCGTGTGACCACTGCTGCCTGCCTAGGACATGGCTGGAGGCGGTAATGGAGGCAGCATGTGACTACATGTGGAGCCGTGTGTCCATCGAGAGCCACATGCCGCTGTGTGGCGTTTTATGTGCAAGGGCTGTGCTCTGCAGAAATTGATCAGTCACCTGCTGGCAGTATCAGTCACCTGCTGTCGGCATTGAACAAGGCGGCATGGGGCTGTGCAAAGAAAGGCCATGTGCAGTAATTGGAGTTCCCAATGGATGCATTCCTGTAGTGCAGCATAACAAACGGCTCTCAACAAGGGGCAGGTCAACTACTGGCACCATTCTGTGTCATCTGGTACCCCGTGGAGTGAATAGTAGATTAATTACTTGAAATGTCATGAGGACTCTGGCCATCTTGAATTCAGTTGCTGTTATTGGCTACCTTACAATCTCCAGCTCTGCTGCTTAGGGCAGGTTGGTTGTGGATATAATGACAATGATAGGAGCCCGATGCTATTTAAAAAAAAATGTCTTTAAGATCCCGTTATTATAATGTGGACTAGAAGACTGGAGCGTACAGGTCCAATTGCAGGGCATTCATATCCATAACGCTGGGCTTGCCATTTTGACTGGCTAATCATGGGACACGGTCATGTTCAATCCACCACGCTGAAATGCAGCACACAATATACAATTCTTTTGACTTTACACTTCCGCTATGCACCGGGCAATAGCAGAATCCACATCTCACTGTCTCACTGTGCCTGCTACTATTATATTTTGGGAACGGTAGTGTAGCGGTTAGTGTGATGCACTACAAACCTGGCATTCCGAGTTCGATTCCCGCTCATGGTATATAAAGTGATTATTATCTGAACCGGTTCCGGGCCTCCCCTAGGTCGACTCAGGCTCAAATGAGTGCCTAGTGCGATGTGTAAAGATCGCCACTCGGGATACAAAGGCGGCCGGGCATGGTGCTTGCCACCCACCCCTTCGTGTGCTGTGCTGGCTTTTATAGGTGAACAGCACTTGTCCCAACAATCGGTTAAGGCTATACGGGGGATCTTTGTCTTTGCTACTGTTATATCCAACTCTCTCAGGTCCCTCATGGCCTCTTCCAAGGCAGACAGGTCTTTACATCTCCAATCCACACCATGCATTGTGAGAGGTCATAAACTGTACTTCTAGTTCTCCACCGAAGCCATTCACATACTTTCTGTCTCATTTCCCGAGGCTTTCTTATCAGGTATCAAATAAAATCATTAGTACATTTTTGATTCGTGCCATTCTTATAGCACAAGGTTTCCACGAAGATACTATATATCACGAATGATTGTAGTTTGCAGAAGTTTCACAGGAGGGTGCAATGTTGCTATGCAGCCTTTGTGATTGCTGGCATACAAATGGCCCACTCTATTTAAAATAATGGCACGGGATCTTTAATGTCCATTGTCAAACAGGTGGCCCAGTTCTTACACCGGCAGTGTATCAAGCAAGAGAGAGACCAACCGAATAGTTTTGTAGCAAAAAAATAAATGTCACTTTGCAAAATGTATCGGCCAAAATAAACATAAAACGACATCAATATATGAAAAAAACTTAATTTGCTCGTTTGTTATTTTGCCACCATTTATGGAAAATATGCATGCAAATTGAAATGATGGCTCCGTATCACATGGAAAATTCACCAATACTGTCAATATTATTATTACGTAAAAAATTTGGACTGCAATTGAAGGAAGGATAACATGTCATAGTTTTCCTTCTGACAAATGAGGTATGACGGGCATATGTTCTCTTCAAACCTCCTCTTAAGCGTCAATGTGAACAAAATAAAAAAACAAAGCACCAAAGCGAGAGACAAAAACATATTCACAAAGGAAACACGGAGCTGGAAAACCACGCACTTCTGTAACCAAAGTGCTTGGCTACATCAAGACTCTGCAAAATATAGAAGCCAAGACCATAGATCTAACACCAAGTGTCAAGGACCACGGGCTTTGTTGTGCGCCCGCAGAATACCAACAACCTGAAAATTGCCACTACTCTAGATGAGGCCAGGCCCTTTGGATCAGCATTAGGACAGGCTCCATATAGAGTCCTGCAGTTGATGATAAAAAAAAAAAATCATAAATAATGTTTCCGTGACCCCTGAAATTCGGAGATTTGCATCTTGTACCAAAAAACTTATTTAAATCTAAATTAGCTATCTATGCCTGAAGCAAGTTGCGAATGTGTTTATTTAATGAGTGCTCTTTTGATTGAAAGTGACTTTGGACTTCAAATATTCAGGTGCACAGCAAAGGCCCCAAAGGTGCACTTTGTATTAAGTACTTTTGAGAGGGGTGAGGATAGCGCTTGTCAAGAAAATTACGGGCCCTCGAATGTGTCATGTTCTTAGCTCTTCTATATGCATAACCCCAGCGAGAGCCAGCATCAAAAGACTTCAGTTTTCCTTTACCTGCATCTGCCACAACACGGGCACTTTGCAGCATCACATTTTTTTTTTTAAACAGCAGGTGTAATCATGCATTCAGAGGGAATTGTACATCATTCTGGACACCCATTGAAGCAACCTGAAGATAACCTACTATCAAATTGACTGCCAAGGCGCCACGAGCCTTATACTGTACCAACACTCGCAGATGAACTGAGGCCCATAGGCTGCAATAACAGAGATAGTATAATGTTTGAAGGGTATAGTCGGTTACAGATGCCCATTTTTCAAAAATATGGCCAGGATGCCAGCAAAATCCAGTGTTAATGTCACCAACACTAAACAAATCCGAAGGATATAAATACAGTACATGTAAAAACCGATAGGTTCTAGTCATAACTGGACGAAGACCTTTCAGATATCCTAATGCTCATTAAAATGTCCACAGGAGTATAATCCAGAAATACAGAGAATATCCTTGGCCAATAGCATGTATGTGCTGTAGGCGTGGTGATATTTAAAGTCATTGAGTTTAGAATTACAAGAACATAAATGACAAGAGTTACAAGAATAACATAATGAGGGACATGTGTTGATGATCTCAAGCTTCATAAAAACTAGGTGAGAGAACCATTCATACATTATTTTGCTGGTGTGATGCAGTCACAAATACATAGTAAATGTAGTTTCCAAATATTAATATATTGCATACACAGCCTTCAGTCGATCCACTGCTGGACGAAGGCCTCCCAATGTAATTTTTGTCACAGGGGTTGTTGGATTATATTTTTGCCCAAGCTCGTAAATTTGCGGGTTGGTGAAAAGGGGCAGTCCCAGTGATAAACTCAGACATCACTCGCCACTGGTGTCGGCCATGGCCTGGGAATCAAACTGATGCCGCCAAAGTTTTCGAGCACATGGGCGCTATTTGACCACAGTTCACCATGCTGGCTGGTGCAGGTTGGTGATACAATTCAGCATACAATTCAGTGCAACATTGAATTTTACAGCATTGCCCTCTGTTGCCCTCCCTGTATGAATATATATTTAATGGAGATTTCTAATTAATTTCTTTAGAACTGTTTTTTGGGTTAGTTTGTTCGTCTTCCTCCGCACCTCAGATTAGGAGGGTTGGCTATGTACGGTGCGAAAGAAGTTCAACATACACACATATAGCCTATGTAATGCATATAGGTCAATCGTCAACGCACTAACCAGGCTTCCCAGATCTGATTAGACCGGGCACATTCTGGGCGATTCTGTCATTGGCATGGGATACATAACCTTTATTTTTTCGTGCTTTGTGCAGAAATTTTATAATGACATTTATATTTTGATTCACTTTGCATGACTATGAAGCCTTGAGTCTAAGTAGTTCAACATTTATGTATGTTAAAGTGATTCCTAAATTCATGAAAATGCCTAGCATACTTGTGAATGTTTTCTTTGTTATGAAACTGCTATTTCAAGGATTGGTATCTAATATTTGTCAATGCCAAATAGGACAGTATGCGTAATAACTCTCTAAATGTCAGTGTTTTTAGTCATACTACTAATGCAAATATGTTTGGACAATTACACATTTTCTTTACATATGTTGGAGACTAAATAATTCTTCAAGTGAGTTTTAGTGTGTGAATGAACGTGACTGAGGTGTGGATGTGTAAGAATGCGCCGTGCACACACCTCTAATGAACTACACTAATTATTTACTCAGAAAATCTTCACCGAGTTCTATGGCTCTATTTTGTAGAGGGGTTGTTTTGCCAAAGCTAGGAATGAGTGATTGCCATGTGAGAGGAAATTGAAGTCAATGAAAAAAAAAGACATGCATATGAGGGGGTGATGCTCTCCCAATCCAAATCTTGACCACCTGACAGCCCCAAGCCCACAGCACCTGTTCACTCACCAATGAAAGTGCTCATGAGATTCAACTGTTGGGTGAGAAAGTAAGCTGCTCAACCGAGTCCCTAAAGAAGCTCCCAGACTGTGGAGCAAAAACGTCAGACATCATGCTGAACAACACACCGTACAACCTTACATCATATCTGCAACAACAAAAAAACCTACGCTGTGGGTTCAACCTTGCTTAGATTACGAGATCCTATGAGCTCAAGGGTATCGATGGTGACTTAGGTTGTCAACACTGTTAATGTGCACCGGCATTTAGGAGAGCCTGATAACAAAATTATGCAAATGTTGCCATTCACATGCGTTTATTCACACGTGTGTTTAGTCTCATCTAGCCTCTCATTGAGTATAACCCACATAAGTTTGTTAGTTTGTTTACAATGATGAGAACAGCTTCCACAATTAGTGTATATTCCATCACTTTGACAGTCTCGGTGGCACTGCACAATCAACTTCTGCATAGTTGACTGGAAATACACGACAATCTGAAATATGACATCAGTTTCAGCAAGATGCCCAAGTGACTTGACTCTTAATAAACAAAAGAGTCTGCCTGAGGCTGTCACTTGTCTTTATTCAAGCATTAATGTCAGGAGAGAATCCATGTCCAAAAAAATGTGGACGTGAAAAAATTTGATGACTCAATAAATTACCCCAATCCTTCAAGCAACGTACCCATGGCACTATTAAGCATTGGTATCAGCAGGTAACTAACGCAGATTTTCAGAATGTGCTAAAAGTATGGGGAATGTGGTATCACACACTTGGCATGTATACAGCTAAATCAATGAAATTGTATTTCGATCTAAAGCTTTCGTGACTGCAGGGATTCATCTTCTTGGTTCTTTCGGTAAAGTCACTACGTAGAATGGAAATAAAATAATAAAAATAAAACATAATAAAATTCTCACGACGTTTCGGCCACAACACAAGTAGCCTTCTTCCGGTGAAGGAACAGAACTGTTGGGACGACAGCGCTTAAATGAACACTGCTAAGATTTGCATCGTCTTTTAAGCTGGGTGGGAGGAGCAGAGCGCCTTGACAAAGGAGTTTACATATCAACAGAAGAATTTAGCATTGAAAAAGCTGTGTTAAAGTGTTGGATTAACAGGGTGTTAAAGTCATAAATTAGCATGTGACTGGGAGATTAGCATGACGTTAATATGAGGGAATAGCATGTAACTGGTCACTGTAGTAGCTATGTTAAAGTCAGAGTTACATATCAGCAGAGGTATTTAGTATATTGACGCTAAAGAACTGCAACTACCCAACTATCATACAATAAGCTGATGTGAAAGAACTAAGTATAAACTACATCAATATAATAAATGTACTCAATATATTATTCAATAAGTTGAGCTATTAACATAAAGTAACTGGGTATACACTACACTATATAATGAATATCATATATAAACTGATAAAAAACTAGAATATAAACTACATCAATGTTATCAATAAACTCAATATACTCTCCAATCAGCTGAGCTACTAACAATAAGTCGTTATACATTACAATTCTATGTCGAAAAAAAGGTGGCGGTTTTTTCTTTTCAACGTTAGCACCACGGAAAGCGACGAGCTTTGTTCAGACGGACGAGTCCATCTATGCTCGGAACGGAGGAGGGGGGAGAAACAGCCACAATGCGCTGCTCTGTCCTGTGTTGCGTTACAACTATGTTATAAACTAGACTATACATTACAATGTTATACCTTCCAATCTAAACTACATTGTATAATATCGTATACACAGCCCAATGTAAGCTCTAACATTATGCATTATAATGATATGTCTCCAACTAAACTTTTTTCAACATTACACAACTATACACCGTAATATACACTGCCATAGACAAACCTCACTCTTGAATTATACAATGCGTTACTATACACTACTCTATACTTTTATTGATAACATTTATGTAGTTTATATTTTAGTTTTTTTTATCAGTTTACTATATGGTTTTCATTATATAGTGTAGTGTATACCCAGTTACTTTATGTTAATAGCTCAACTTATTGAATAATATATTGAGTACATTTATTATATTGATGTAGTTTATACTTAGGTCTTTCACATCGGCTTATTGTATGATAGTTGGGTAGTTGCAGTTCTTTAGCGTCAATATACTAAAAACCTCTGTTGATATATAAACTCTGACATTAACATAGCTACTTCCGTGACCAGTTACATGCTAATCCCTCACATTAACATCATGCTAATCTCCCAGATACATGCTAATTTATGATTTCAACATCCTGCTAATCCAACACTTTACCACAACTATTTCAATGCTAAATTCTCCTGTTCATATGTAAACTCCTTTGTCAAAGCGCTCTGCTCCTCCCACCCAGCTTAAAAAACGCTGAGAAGCTTAGCAGCGTTCATTGAAGCGCTGTCGTCCCGACAGTTCTGTTCCTTCACCGGAAGAAGGCTACTTGTGTTGTGGCCGAAAAGTCGTGAGAATTTTATTTTGTTTTATTTGTATTATTTTATTTCCATTCTACGTGACTTTACCGAAAGAACCAAGAAAATGAAATTATATGATATACATGCATCAAATAGTGTGCGTAAGAATACTTGTGGTGCATTTGATGTACGTTATATGCAGGGCAAATTTCTCACTTTATATTTTCAAATTATTCTGCTGCTTGGCTGTCTTGGAGTAAAGATTTTCGGCATAAGGCTCCGCCATTAATGCGGGAGGGATGCTTATTCATAATAATAATGTATCATTGTACCCCATATTGCTACAATTGAATACAGAATCGTAAACCTTTTATTGAAAAACCAACTTGAAATAAAAACGAAAATTGTTTATTACCAGGCAGCTGTTCTGGCTTAGATGAAGCACGTGGTGGCGTTTCGTCCCCATGTTCACTCACAAAGCACCTTTTCAAAACAATTTTACTATTTTATATATTACCAGGTAAGACCCACTCAGCTACGTAGCTCTTTTTCAAGCGACCTGGCCACAAATGATAGCTCAACGAAGTGGCTTATGATGGGGAAATGTATTGCAGCCACAGACTCTAAACGCATTTTGATTCTATGTGTGGAGGGAGAAACAGGAGGACCTGGAGAAAAATCTACGCGACCACAGGGAGAACATGCAAACTCAAATTATCCGCGCATGATGGTTCATATCGAACCCATGACCTCCTGTATACCAGGCGAGGTATTTAACATCTTTCCACCATGGCACCCAAAACACAGAAGTTGGCCCTACTGCCTTCCTTCTGTATATCCTCAAGGCAAATGCATTCCATTATAATTTCAGTTTTGACTGATCATTCATACTGGAATATCAACTATTATAACAGTTTCGGATATTTTCACGCATGAATGACTGCAGAAATAATTTGTCGTCACGTCCATTCAGGTCGTGTTTATAGTTTCCATATTTCTGTGATGGCGGTGGCTTTTGGATGCGAAAAAGACAATTCTTTTGAAATGAACACACTTACTCTTCGGCAATCCAATCTCTTATTGTGTGCATATCATCACAAAGCGGGGTTTGATGTAATTGTCATGGCTTAATCTTAGAACGGCACTGGCAGACTGCGGAACTCCTCTCGCTAAAAGAATCATTAACCTCTAGAGGCAGATAGCACATGCAGCGCAAATTGACCTTTGGTGGACATCATGCAGCACACTGCTTTGCCTGCCGCACAACACAAACCCAGGGTTCTGGCAGTTTGTTAAAGCGATTAATTGCCATCTGACTGGCCAAATGGCATTTTCCTTAAACTGTTTCTGCCTTGAGGTTTTCACTCCTTAAGTTGAATCCCCTGACTGATACGTACTCGGATTCGCATTCTAATTGTCACTCACTGTTGGTCTAAGGATAATTTCCCCATTGTAGTATATTTTTTCCAAAATTCGTAATAATGTGGTTTGTCACTAGCCTATGCATTGTTATGAGATTACAGACTTGTCCACGCACCTCTATTTCTGGCATACTGGCAAGTGTTGCGGTTTGCAGTTCTGGGAAATAGTTTTCTTCTTTCTTGGTGAAGTTCACCTACATCAATCTTTGAAACTGCCCAAGTGGGCCAGTACTTTTATTGATCATGAAATACAAATTGGATATTTTCAAAAGACATTTGTCATACATATGTGATGCTGCAGTACATAATCTATGTGGATTTAAAATGTGTATGAATTCAATGCATATGTATCATGATAACCTGTTTCGAGAATTAACAGGCACATATAACTTTTGGGCCCTTTTAAACCATTCCCTAAAGCAAATAGACCAATGATTAAGCGCCTGCATTTCAAATGTTCAAAATTAGTTGTGCACTTCATGACAGCCACACAGGAATGGGTCTTCTAAGGTCACGAAAGCATGGCGCCTTCATGGAAATTCCCTATTAGGTGATCGATGTTCAATTCATGAAATGATATGATTTAACCTTTTAATAGACAGAGCTGATAACCCAATTCCATCGCTGGTGACCTGGATGATAGCCATTCAGAATGCCCCTCATGCTTTATTCTCACAAACAAGTTAAGATTATTTTTTATCCCTCGTAAGATCTCTTGATATTGATTGTATGCAATCTGGGCAATTAACATCACAGGTGACCAATAAAAACACTTCTAAATGTTTGGAATATCGAGTTTTAGACCACGTTTTTATTTTATACGTAGGCTTTCACGACCAATATGATAATTCATAATTGTTCAAATTGCGTAAGTAAAATGTCTGTCGTAAACCCTCCTCCACCCAACACAGTCGATTCATAAAAGTGTCACGCAAAACAAACGTGTCAAATGTATAACCGATGTGTTGGGGAGTAATCTCACAACATGTACATGGGTACTGACGTTTCGCTTTTAAGTGATGTTTGATTATTGCTTAGCTGTTGAATAATAAGTGCATATTAAAATGTATGAAAGTGTGCACATTTACAAGCACAATTTAGATACATAAGATGTCAGCCTCTACAATAATGTTTTCTGAAATCAAAATCTGCCGTTGTCCTGAATATCTGGGTCAGTTGAAACAGCATGCACATCACCAATAAAACAACGCTGACACATTTCACCATATAAGATCTCATTTAGACTGCATTCAAGTAAAATGAGATTTAAAAGTGGACATTACTGAGTCATTCTAGCTTGGTAGACAAGCTTTTGAGTGTTCATGATTGTTGCATGTTCAACACTTAATCAAGGGATTATAGCGACATATTTTAAAATTCTGGTAATGGTAAATTTGAAAACGTAACTTTAAGTAGTTGATTTAAACGCAATTAATGTAAATCGGTTAGTGTTAGATGTATTTTATTTTACAAAAAAAATCAAAATGTGTCTTTTTGGATACCTGAATCGTCAGATCCAAATTCAACATCTACATTAGCCAATACAATCTTAATATGGACATTTATACACTGTGTATTGTATTAAAATATGCATTTGTTAAGTCGTCTTGGGAGTTATATTATTAAATGTGAGTTGGTGAAGAAGGCAATTAAGGACACATTCAGATATTGGTTCACATCCGTGGCCAGGAAATTAATTTAGTGCAGTTGCTATCAACTGGGCCACCACTCTGCCCCGCAACCCTAGAGAAAAGCTCTCTAGAGCTGCATCTAATGTAGGCCCTTCTGCTGACAGTTGTGGGAGAAAGTTATTTCAGGGATGCACCTTTTCTATACATGCAGTCTCTGGTTTACAACGGTCCGATTTGCGACACATTTACGACGCTTATCTAATGCCACCATGGATCGATTTATGACGACGCAGAAACTTTACGATTCCGAACACATTTCAATAGTCAGTCTGGTGTCCAATGTGACTTGGCGTGGAGCTTTTCGTAATCTCAAGTGTTTTTTGTGTGGGGTTTTATTTATCAAACCCTGTTAAAGATGTCTGATAAAAAAAGAGCACATCAGCAGGTGATGTTTCTACTGTCTCCATTATCTATGGGGAAATAGGGTCTGATTTATATGATCCGGAAATGCATTGTGTCGTGCAAATGAGAACCACCCGTACTTTCGCGTACTCTTTCTGACTTAAACAAAAATGAAGTATCAAATTATATATTTTAGAAACAATGCAATTCATAAGCATGCACTCTCACACGCCATTCTGACCTGGAAAACTTTACATTGAATTTAAGCCGCGAGCTCAACTTTCACATTGATATTCTGAAACAAATCATATCAGTCAAGGTATTCATATTTATTTTACAGCGCTGCTTATTTTGGAATGGAAGCGAATCAGTGTGCATGAGCAGACACTGCCGCACTGCACATGCAAGGTCAGGGCTGCTAAGAGGATGGAGGTGGTGGTAGGGGCAGTGACGTGGGAGTCACAACACCCAACGTTTATTACGAGAGCCTGCGGGGCTATTGTCGTGGCCGCAAGGTTCAAGGAAGTGGGAAAAGTGACCTAAATTGTTATATCTCTAAACTGGTGTTTGAAAATATTTGAAAGGGAATAAATGGTTATCGTATACACATTATATCACACATCACTTCAACCATGTTTAATATTGCATTATATTAAATATTTTTTTTTAATTAAAAATTTCATATGCTGCATCTACTTTTTTTTCACTCATACTAATGTATTATTGCTTTGGAAGCCTTTATTCAGTAGTGGATTGATCATGGTGCGATTAAATGCGCTCATGTAAAGGCACGAGATGGATTGTGGAATTGTAGAATTATGAGGGATGGAGATAGCTCGGAGGCCTTAAACCAGCAGAGTGTTAACCATGACTGATGATGAGATATAAACATCACAACGCAGTCGAAAATGTATACAAACACTATTTTTTCTGGTGACCAAAACGTTGATCATATATGCTATTGTGGCTGCTAATTTACAATAATTGCATCTTTTCACGACCTTCATATACACCCAAATGAGAGCCCTTTGAGAATACGTATTTTCTACAGTCATTGGGTGGAAATTGTCATGCTATAGGGTCAGGTGCATTATGCAATTGTAAATAACGTTGATCAATATACCGACATTTTGCAGTATACTAATCTATTTTCCAAAATTCATTTGCAATGCACATACCTGTCTGCAAACGTGAGGTTCAAGAGTGATATACTCAATACATATTGACACGTACCAATTAATAAATATCACTGCCTGGGGAATGAATGCATACTACACTTGACTAAAGTATTAATAACACAGATACACCACAGCCCTCAATGCCCACGGGACACAAATGCGAGCCAAGCTCATTGCAAAACACAATTGTGCATTGGTGGTTGTGGAAACTATGGGGATACGTGTGCTTGTTGGTGATTACTTCCCAGTTGGTATCTGCAAACAACCACCTGGAGAAGAAAAAAGTTATTTCAAAATATTGCCTGGTTAGTAACATTGTGCTCATAATTTCTACACGTGCACAATAGACACAACATTGAGATTGGACGTGTACAAATTGCGCAATCCACACCCTTAAGCCTGAGACCACTTTAATGCCTGCAGAATAATGCAATGTTAGAATTGCCATGGCTACTACTTTAAGTGTTGATATCAGGTGAACATGTTTTTCTTCTGGTATTCATGATTTGTAAAGAAAAAAAAACTTTCTCGGGGACAGCTCCGACAGACAAGTTGGTGTGAAAATCCAAAAATGTTTTCAGTCGATTTTCTGTCCAAATCACGAGCGAAAGATCAGCAACCTTTTGACAGAGAATACATTACTTGGATTCCTTTAAACGGGAAGACATTAAATGTGTGATTGTTAATGACACTCATTCTAATCGATAATTTTGACATATTTTTTAACTATTAAGAAAATAAAATTCTATTCGATTTTTCGAAATCAAACGATCTACATATCTCAATAAACAGCTCACCTGAAAAGCACTGACACAAGTTGAGACTCGGCTTAATCAATACATGTTGTCTACAACTATTTAAATAAGTCAGAGGCCATAATTAGTGTTGGTGTATTGTATATGCCTACGCCTATCATATGAAAATAATTCAATTACTTTTAGAATAGGGATTTAAAGCAATAGCAACAGAATATATTCCAGTTATTTATAGCATGGACCTTGTGTTCAAGAAAAGAAGCTTCAAGCCACAACAGTTTAAACATGTTTCACTGTTTCACCTGGGAAATGTTTCAGACTTAAAGTGATGTAATACCAAGACATACCAAAAGTTTAAATCATTTTACGTAAAAATTGCTGTTGCATTTAAGAAATGTGACTTAATATAAAAAAATACTTGTACAACATGATTTATCCATATAACCTAAGATTCTACATTATTAGACCTCCTTTGCCAGTACCAAAATATAATAATGGGGTTTTTCCCCTTTTTTTTCTGGCAACAAAAACTGAATTTTTTTACAAGGATTCATGTCTGCATTAACCACAAAACCTGTATTCAAAATGCAAACAAAAACATACTATGATAATATATGCATTGTCCTTGAAACTGATTGGTCCGCACCAAGGGACGGCTTTCTTTTGAGCCTCGACCCAATTGGTGCGTCATCTGGTCGAGCACCAATTGGGTCGAGGCTCAAAAGAAAGCCGTCCCTTGGTGTGGACCAATCAGTTTCAAGGACAATGCATATATTATCATAGTATGTTTTTGTTTGCATTTTGACTGCAGGTATTGTGGTTAATGCAGACATGAATCCTTTTAAAAAGTTTCAGTTTTGTTGCCAGAAAAAAAGGGGAAAACCCTATTATTAACCTGAGAGTCTTTCACACAGTATTTCATGTACAAATATGATGTCTTAATCTTAGCTTTACAGTAAATGGCATTTTTATTACTACAAAGCCTTGCACGACAACAAAGTCACATGGATACATCCACGAATTGCATTGATGTGTCTGAAAGAAAGTCTCCCGGCAAAAAAAACCCCATCTCGGTTCTCTAAAGTGGCCTGGAACTCAGCATTCCGGAACAGAGCCCACAGACTTGAAGGCAGCGCTCTTGAAGATGCGGCCTTGACTGCTTCACTTGTCTCAGCTACAGTTACGTATCAGTGACAGTGCCCCGGAGGCCACTTTCTTTACCTTGTCATATTGTTCTGCTACAGTGCTTGCCTGGTCCATCAGGCGGAAAGTTATCCTCCAAGATGTTGCACCATACAGTTTCGCCATTAATGCCGCCAAAGTGTGTCTGTTGCCTGGCAACAGGTGTTTTCACAGTATTCCTTTTGTGTTTTTTGCACACGCAGTTTGAGGATTTTGCAGAACGCTAAAAGCAACACAATTCCACCCCAGTGTCTCCATAACACTCACCCTGAAGCTGCTCTTGCTGCTGACGCTGTCCATGGTACTGAATGAAAGGAATGGGCTAGGGCTGAACGATTAATCGATTTCAAATCGAAATTGCTATTTGATTAAGAATTCCCTCATCAAAACACTACACCATAGGGCCCGTTGCATCTCCGACCAGCATCACCTAGCCAGTGAGCTGGAGCACGTACACCAAGCCCTCAGGATGAACGGATATTCTGACCGTACAATCCGCAAAGCTGTCTCCCCAGCCATGGGGAGACAACCATCTGAGGATCCAACCAATACCATCACTTTGCCATACATAGCAGGGGTTACCAAAAAGATTTCCAAAATCTTAAACAAGCACAAGATCCAGGTTCGTTTCAACATACTACACAAAATCCGTGATTTGATCCCATCTGTAAAGGATGTGATTCCGGATATGCAATACCCGGGTGTCTACAAATTGAGTTGTGGCTGCGGCAGAGTTACATTGGGGAATCGAAACGACATGTCTCGGACCGCGTTCGCGAACACAAGGAAGGCAGATCTGAAACACGGTTGGACCAATACGTCTACCGTTGCTGATCATTGTATTAGTGCAGTGGGCTCACACGAAATTGACATTTCCAAGACGAAGGAGCTCTGCAAACCCACCGGCTATTATCAGAGATTTGTTCATGAAGCCATCCAGATATATAAACACAGTCACTACTTCAACTTAGAAAATGGGTACAAACTGAGCAATCATTGGAGGGACGTTATCAACCAGGTAAAGTCTTAACTGACTGTGATGTTTCCATCCTACCTGCCCATGTCAGCTGTTATTTTCGACTCTCTGTGTGTCTTTCTCTCTCTCTCTGTGCTGCCCTGCCCCCCCCCCCCCCCCCTTCTCTCTCCACCCCCCCCTGCAGCTGACCTCTCCAGTGCTGCTGCGGTGGTCCACTTTACTCCAGTGACCCGGGTGCTGCTGCGGGATTCACTTTCTGCCCTGCCTCCTTCCCCCTCCCCTTCTCTCTCCCCCCTCTCGCCTACTTCAGCAGTGTTTTCTTGCTGTGGTTGTCCCACCTGATGACGATTGCTTGTGTTGCGATCGAAACTTCGTGATCTATTATTTTTCTACCTACATGACTTTACCGAAAGAACCAAAGAGTATGGATTCCTGCAGTCACGAAAGTTTCAAATCACTTTTTTATTTATTTATAAAAAAAAATCCTCATGGGTCTCAAAACTAGTTTGTGTGTTTGTCAAATTCTATTAATGAGTGGCAATTATTCAAAAGTGTTTAATAACATTGTAAATATTAAAAAGACAAATCAAATGTTGCTTTGAGAACACAATTTAAATCAATACAGCACTGACTATGCAAACATTAATTGTACAAAGTATATGTTATGTGCACATAAATTCATAAAAAATTGGGTTATTTGCTAAGCAACATTTATTTACCAATGTGCCTGGCAAAAATCTACGCATTACAACCTACAAACTCTGAACACGCAGAGGAAAAGTTGTTAGAAGAAAGTTTCTTCTCGAAGATTCTCTCAGCGTCGTGTGCGAAGCCAATTAAAGCAAGCACATCCACCAGCTGTGTGGGCACCGGAAAGGGATGGATTTTGTTTTGGTTGAATAGACAACATCAGGGACATTGCTGATGTTGAAAAGATCGGCAGGCCCATCATTTTGAGAAATGCAGAGCTGCTTCCGAACTACATAGTGTTATATATATGTTTTAGCTGAGCAAAGAGGAATCAGTTCACTGAACAACGAACGTGTGATGGCATGTCGAGACAACTGACCTTTGACATCTGTCTGCAGATGTGTGTGTTGAACAAAAGTGGACGATATTTACGTTTTGTTTTTGGAGCAATGGATTTAAATGACCACCACAAAAAAACTACCAAAGGCACAGTACATATGTAACACAATTATGAATGCTAGCAGTAATGTTTCAGAGTACATATCTAATTCTTACAATAAATGTATTCCAAAAAGAAAAATTATAGTTTTCAATTATTTACATTTATTATTGAACACATAGTACCATGTTGCTTAATTTGTGATTATTTTTGTTTTATTTCGATGATTCTTTTTTGAGTATTTTAGTGTGGAAGGAAACACTCTTAATGTCATACACCTAAGATAGCAACCTCCTTGCTGTACTGTCTACTAAGCATATGTTCGCCGCCTTTAGGTGTCACATAGATTATCTGTGCATGACCCGTAAACCCTTTGCAAGTCACTGAATTACAGACACGAACCAGCCACAGTTGCCTGACATTAAATACATACAAGGTTTCATTATTAAACAATTACACAAAAGGCAAATGTGCTCCAAATACTCCAATGTAAATTAAATCTGGCATTGGAATTGTCATCCGGCAAATCGCCCGATGATACTAGATGTAATTACCAGCGACACGTCGTACTCAAATTGTAAATGTGGATTTACTCTCCAACACACCGGTATACTGAAATAGTAACTAATTGGAGTTTTGTTTAGGTGACAAATCCCTTACTAATTGGCGGTGTCGGGTGGTGGAGGGTTACGACACATTTATACTTACGCGACCTAACCCAAAAACCTTTATTATGAATAATATTGGTCACGAAAGCCTACTTGTTAAATTGCCAAGACGTTGCATCGTACAGATTTGCGAGGGGCCAAGGAGTGGGATTGTCATTATGGTAAATAGCTGTCTCCACCACAATTATACATGATGGCAGATGTACAAGCAGGTGTTTCTTCAAAAGAAAAGTATAAGTTCCGGAAGGTTCGTGGGCTTTTAAATTGCAACTTACATAATATTCCAGTTTTCATGCACTACTCTCTGCACTGCTGTCACGAATTGCATGAGGGATGCTGTAAATAAGGTTACATAACAGTATTCCGAGTACATACCACAACACACATTTCCAGATGGGTTAAAATTACCTTCATTAGAGCTGTTCACAAACTATCCATCCACGATTTTTTTAAGATCAGTTTTATTTCCCTATCTTTTTCGTGTTCACGACATACATATCAACGAACATTTTTTTTTTTTACGGAAGATAATACACTTAAATGGTTCAACCGGTCAGGCAGAGGTACCAGACTACATTTTCTGCAAGGGGAAAGCAAAGGAATAGGTATTGGTGCATGGCAGTCAAGTGCAGAGGCCATGATTGATACACTAGGGCTTCTCTCTTGGGAAGGCTGCCTGCCGTCTCATTAGCTTCCTTTTCTGACACAGAGCCAAAATCACAGCGTACAGCTCTCCGCGGAATAATAATCACAAAGGTAGCAGATTGCCTTTGGTGGAGCTACATGAAATTCGTTCATCATTGTCTTCCTACCGCATAAACACAGCGCGTTGCAACAAAAGATATAAAGCATTTACCTACAAATTCTGATGCTATTGTGATAAAGTTGTATGGTTGAGCATAATTCACTCTGTGGATATTTGTGAGCCATAGTGTTATAGTGGTTATCGCACTACTATGATTCCGGCAAGCTATGCTGCTTTCCAGGGCATGCACAACACAAGTAACAATTGCCCGATGAACCTGGATTGAGTTTCACCTAGGACAGCTGAGTCTAAAATGAGTACTTGGTGTACAATACTGAATATAAGCACTGAGAATACACAGGTGGTCATGAATTATGCTGCCTTCACCAGCCTCTCATGAGATTTTAATCGGTGCCACAAACATAGTTTCCCCAACAGTCTGATGTTAAACAGTGGCTTGTTCTTTGCATTTGTATTTTATACCGCAACTCACCAAATATATATGTTCAAAGACGTCATAGTTTAAATAGCAGAAGTTCAAAAACACTGCTGATCAACAATACACCTCGAGAATCAATATCTCCAGTTACAAACGGACTGTTTACATGATTGTAAAAGAATCTCTGTGAAGTGCATCGTGAAAGTCTCATCGTGGAAGCTCGTAATTAGCTGCAGGGCGGCTGGTTCAGCTAATTAACACACTTTCACGATCTCTTGCAACAATCCATCACCATTACGGATTCTTTTGGTGTAAATGTAACTTGTGAGCAATAACCCCAGCAGTCACATTCCAATAGCAGCTGCTTATGCAGAAACGGTTCTGTGACTGCACGGCCATAAATATGCAGTTGTTAATTTCATGCCAGCGAGATTATTGCACGCTTGCGACCCCTCCCCCCGGTTGTTTACGTGTTGTGCACACTGTGAAAGACATTCTGTGACCTCAAAGTTGTTGAACGAGGCTGTTTGCTGTGGTTCACATTAACATTGCTTAAGCATGTACACGAAGGTCTCACAAATGAAGTGAGACCTACCAAGCTCATTACACACGAGAACCTCTTTAACTCACGTGGCCACTGAGGCTCAAACGTAGGTGTTAGCAATGCTGGCTTAACATTTGTGAAGGGCCAATACGACGTTTCCATGGGCATTCCGTATCAGATGCGAGCCATGCTGGTACATTCCCGGAACAGCCTTCACAGCTTGGATTTTTCGCAAACGCATGGCTCTGTGGACTCAGACCCTTACCCATCACAAACCCCCACGTACCCTTCCCTCTGCTTGGAGATAATCAATCATATTAAAAAATAAGTTTAAATGCGCTTGGATTAGCTTACACCATCCCAAGTCGTTACATGTTAGTTTTATTACTTTCATCCACGGTCTTCTCAAAATAAAAAAAATATGACACTGACGCAGACCTGTGGCGATTTGTCACATCTCTTCCCCATTGGTCCCATGACATCACGTTTGTTTCTGAGGGTGGATCAGCTAAAAGTGGATAACCCTTCAGAAAAGTGAGCTGCAGTACTTGGCCCAGATAAAGGAGCTTGCTTGCAGCTTGAATGGTCAAGTAAGGCTGCTGTGGGAATCCGGTCTGAGCTTACTTGCCCTGTTTGCAAACCAGGCCACATCGGGTTAAATTATTTATGGGAACGCAGCACAACCTTAATTTGCACCTTATAATGATGTCTACAAATGTAGGCATGTCTTCCGTATGTCCTACATTCATATGCATATGCTTTTAGGAGCAACTATAAATCAATATCAAAGTTGTCAATATAGCTCTTTTTTTTCGGAAGACGCCCGTGAATACCACTCATACGGTCAGAGAACGCTCACAGTGGACATTCATTCACGATGTGTTTCACTGTTGTCAGTGTTTATTTTATTTTCCATTTGTGGAAAAGAGAATTGCACCTGCTATAGCCAATTTCCATATGATTTAAGGTTACCGATGCCCATTTTCAAACTGAAATATCCAAGCCGAGCCAGCTAGAGGGCTTCACGGGGCGAGTGGTTTTCCACTGGCGATTTGCTGTACCGAGTAATATCCACACTGTGCTCTACTGACCTCAAGACATCTCAATATACCTTGGGGACATACAGGGCTAGTGCTAATGAAGCATTCATTGTGTGTGACGTCAAGTCAGTGCATATCCAACATAGTGTCACTCGACCAGCTACACGTGTTTCAATGTGACACATTGTGTGTGATGTCAACAGCACGGCTCATCTTCTGGAGTGGAAAAAAAGACATGTACCTTCTTGGTCCGCGTTGGCCGAGTTCAGCATGGCCCCGGCATAGCTCTGATGATCCGGAAGAAAAGTGGTATTACAAAACGTATGATGACTTTTAAGTGATTTGTTATATGCTTTTGTATGCAACTATCCTGTGCAGTTCTTTGAAATATGCTTCACAGTATTTAAATATGTATATTGAATGGTTGAACTATGCTGTGATGACACAATAGTTGCCGCACTAACATCAATCACTGATTTGGCTTAACTTACAAATTACCATAGATTATTCTCTTACAAATTACACTGTGATGTATATACAGGACTCTTATATGAATTCCTTCCAAAGGTCCGACATCAATACCAGCCAATCGATTCGCTTATATTGAGACCACTTTAGCATTGTTGAACTGTGAACAGCACATTGCACATTCAGTTAAATTGGCTGCTTGTTCTATCGAAAGTAGACTTCAACGACAGCAAAGTATCTCTTTAACTGAGATTAGGTCTGCCTATATATTGAAAAAATATGAACAATTTCCACTTGAATAGGCTTTTTGGTAACTATTTGAGATTGAGTACAATTACTAAATTCAGTTTTCAAAAATCGCGATTACATCCCTGCTCTTGTTTTATTCATTTTTATTTTATCCCAAACTTAATTTCGTAAGAGGAACGGTATCAATGATATTATCATACTCTTTGGTTCTATTCGGTAAAGTCACGTAGGTTAAAAATAAAACAACAAAAATCACGACGTTTCGGCCACAACACAAGCGGCCTTCATCAGGTGAAGGGACCAGACTGTCTTGAAGACTGTGCTGGAGTGAAACAGAGCCAAGCTCAGACCACGGCCCTTAAGCTGTGTGAGAGGGATTAAGGTGAAGGAGCAAAACTGTCGGGATGACAGAGCTCCAATGAACGCTGGGTGAGAGAAGTGAGACACCCCGACAAAGGAGTTTACACATCAAACAGGAGAATTTAGCATTGAAACAGCCGAGGGACCAGCTTATGGCTGGTCACAGAAATATCTATGTTAAAGTCAAAGCCTACACATCCACAGAGGCACCTAGTACATGGGCGCCAAAGGAGCCGCGCTACCCAACTATCATACAGCTACCCAACTATCATACAGCAAACCGATGTGAAAAAACTAAGTCTAAATTACATCAATATAACAAATGTACTCAATATATTCTTCAATAAGCTGAGCTATTAACAGCAACTGGGTATACACTTCGATGGTGTGAAAAGGGAATTTAAGAGCTGCGAAAGTTTGGGGTACCACTATTTGAAAAAATATACTGTTCCATTGAAAATTAGTTTAATGTTTGGTTCGATTTAGAACATTTTACAAACACAGACACAATTTCAACCGAGAAGATGGTTTCAAATTAAGCAACCATTGGAAAGATGTTCTAAATCGAACCAAACATTAAACTAATTTTCAATGGTACAGTATCTTTTTTCATATAGTGGTACCCCAAACTTTCGCAGCTCTTAAATTCCCTTTTCACACCATCGAAGTGTATACCCAGTTGCTGTTAATAGCTCAGCTTATTGAAGAATATATTGATTACATTTATTATATTGATGTAATTTAGACTTAGATTTTTCACATCGGTTTGCTGTATGATAGTTGGGTAGCGCGGCTCCTTTGGCGTCCATGTACTAGGTGCCTCTGTGGATGTGTAGGCTTTGACTTTAACATAGATATTTCTGTGACCAGCCATAAGCTGGTCCCTCGGCTGTTTCAATGCTAAATTCTCCTGTTTGATGTGTAAACTCCTTTGTCGGGGTGCCTGACTTCTCTCACCCAGCGTTCATTGGAGCTCTGTCATCCCGACAGTTTTGTTCCTTCACCTTAATCCCTCTCACACAGCTTAAAGGCCGTGGTCTGAGCTTGGCTCTGTTTCACTCCAGCGCAGTCTTCGAGACAGTCTGGTCCCTTCACCTGATGAAGGCCGCTTGTGTTGTGGCCGAAACGTCGTGATTTTTGTTGTTTTATTTTTTTACCTACGTGACTTTACCGAATAGAACCAAAGAGTATGGATCCTTGCAGTCACGAAAGCTTCAAATCTAGAAATGATATTATCATCTATGACATGCATCAGAAGAATATAATATCATAAAACTAAATGGA
The DNA here is from genome assembly GCF_048934315.1 of Petromyzon marinus. Classification (NCBI taxonomy): domain Eukaryota; kingdom Metazoa; phylum Chordata; class Hyperoartia; order Petromyzontiformes; family Petromyzontidae; genus Petromyzon; species Petromyzon marinus. Next base: position 10,537,538 of record NC_133678.1, on the reverse strand, counting down.
ACAAAAGCTGAAAAGTGTACAAAGAAGCAATGCTAGTTTTTTTGGAATTACACTGAGACACGAAATGGGGAAGACATAGATCATGAAATAAACACAAGATGGAATTTGGCCTACACTTCCATGCTGAGCAGATGTCTTCATAGAGGTGGGACTCCCACACTTTACCCCACCACACGTGACCTACAAACTGACTGTGACGTTACCCATTCAAACTGCTGTATGCACAGAGGCATGCGCGGATTTCAATCACTTGCCCCATTGTTTCAATGGCTTCGACGGGAAATACAATTGATAAGAGAATAGGTTTTACCTTTTCTGGCAACAAAACAGGTGTTAAGATGATAAAACACCAAACTGAAACCTTTTGCAAGGAATCATGTCTGCAGTAACCACAGATAATTGTGGTGAACATGCACACAACAAAAAACATCCTCTGATAGTATATGCATTGTCTTTGAAACTGATTGCTCCACACCAGTGACAGCTTTCTTTCGAGCCTCGTCTCAAACGGTGTTAGACCAGAAGACGCCATAAGGCGACCAGCACAAAGACAATTCACTATCAGGACATTGAGAGCTCGGGGTGAGCAACTACATGATGGGACCTCCCTTGCCAGTATTTTTATATTTTGATACTGGCAAGGGAGGTCCCATCACGTAGTTGCTCACCCAGAGCTCTCAATGTCCTGATAGTGGCATTGTCTTTGTGCTGGTCGCCTTATGGCGTCTTCTGGTCTAACACCGTTTGAGACGAGGCTCTAAAGAAAGCTGTCTCTGGTGTGGAGCAATCAGTTTCAAAGACAATGCATATATTATCAGAGGATGTTTTTTGTTTGCAATAATGACCACAAGTATTGTGGTTAATGCAGACATGATTCCTTGTAAAAGGTTTCAGTTTGGTGTTTTAACATCTTAACACCTGTTTTATTGCCAGAATGGGTAAAACCTATTCTTATATTTTGATACTGCCAAGGGAGGTCCCATCATGTAGATGAAATTGAACCGGCAAATACTGGACTGCAAGTTCAAGGTTTTCTCATTGGACTACAAGTATTGGATAATGTTTAAAACATAAAAAAATATATAGTCGCAGCTACTCAAATTAATAATTTGACGGCAATCAAGCATTAAGCACAGGCTGCATGCCATAGCATACATTAAAGTTAGTATTATATCAGGATTTATATAATCTGAGCTCAAGTGCCACTAGAGATCAAACCGCATCTTATCGAATGCCTTACAGATTGGATTGTTTTCCCCTGTTATTAGTATACTTTTGTGCATATTATAAAGTGCGATTCTGGTTATATACATAAACAAAGATCACAAGTACACCGCAACAGTGATTTAATCAAATGTACCAAATTTGTAGTTTTATGTTGCACAGCTGATAATGTGTGAACAACTATTTGCAGGAAAAAAAGATGCTCTTTGCATGTAAATACAAGTTTGCTATTAATGTGACAGTATATATATATAAAACATTACAGATGCAAGTAAAATGGTGTAGATAATGTCCACTTTAACTACAAAGGCAGTACCTTGCAATATGTTAGATGCTTTCGTGTTGAACCATATTCTCGTAAACAATGTACCAGGGAATTGCTAAGATTAATTTAAGCGCCAAGCATAGTGAGGTGGCTGGGTTTCTCAGCGGTCAGAGCACCAAGCTGGCACCGTCAAATTCCTGGGTTCAAATCCAGGTCGCTGTCTGTGATTAAACCGGTTCTTTAAATAGAGTTAGTTGATGGGTCAATGTTTTCAGCCTGGTCACCAATGATTGCACGAGAAAACCCCATCACATAAAATTTGGTTCTGCACTTAATTTTGCTAAACATGTCAGTTTGACCGTCACGTGATGAACATTACTGTTGGTGACAGGAGGCGGGGGGAATTTAGAGGTAGCTCTGTAATATCTGTTTTCGTAAGTCATTCTATAACATGTAAGCTTGCACTGCTCCGCAAAAATGTATACATTCATGTTTAATTTCATATCATGATGGTGAGAACACACTCGTGTGATACATTTGTGGGGCAGAGTGTGGCAGAGTGGGGATTACAAGTTGAAAACAATAGTACAAAGAATACAATATTCACCCCTTTAATTCTGCTTTATTAAAGGAATGACCAAAACAGGTTCAGCTGTGGCTGGAAATCAAGCTCTAAGTGACTAATATGCAAAGGGCAGTACGCCAACGGCTTGCACTAGTGCTGGTTATTGGCCATTAATATGGCGCATGGCCACCTGTCCTGGTTTTCTCAGGATAATCCTCTTGTTGAGGAAGTTGTACTTATACATCTGCAAGTCTTCCCAGGTCATTACAAATTCAGGTTTTTGTCAGTTGCATAATTACACGTGATTCAAGGCAATGGATTTTCGGTATTGTGCGATATTCTTTTTTGATGATATCCCAGTTTGTGTACCCTGGAGGTGGCAACCGTAGACATTACGCTCGTAAAATGTGGTCTTAAATTAACAATGTGCTCGAGCCATTGTTATTAAACAGAGGAACGTTAAAAATGTTTGATCGTGGTACGTATGTCACAAATAAGTATCGGTCTGCTCATCTCTACACGTTCCATCTCCCATTACAAATTGTTATCCAGAATATTCCAATTAGTAACTTTGACCAAGGTTCTTCATGGCACCTGCTGGAGCAATTTAAAGGATGGTGGATGCTGGAGGGATTCCACAGTAACCACCAGGCAGTTATGGGTGTTTGAGTGCTCTGTTTAAAAAGAATGACAGAACTGGTAGACATTCTGTCTTTCTCACTCTCCACACACACACACACACATCACCGAGTAGACCTTTAAATTACATCTTGTATGTTTTTTTTTACTTGTTTCGCACCACACAGAGCAAACAGTGCTAATTGGGAGTGCCTGAGAAGGACAACAAACACAAAAGAAAAAAAGCATTTCTCAATAAATACGTTTTCAATCGAGGCTTACAAGTGCATAGCTCCAGTGTCTTCCTCACATCGGAAGGAAGAGCGTTCCAGATGACCGCAGAAGCGCATCAAGAGTACTCCTCTTCTTGGAGTTACTGGGTTGAATTCTGTGGCTGCTTACACCCACATATGGGTAACGGCTTGACCAGCAACCCTACTTCACCAGCCTCGTACAAGCTGACATGCCACAGCGCGAATGTGTGGCAGCCCACAAGTCTACACGTCACAAGCGGGTGGTGTTGCGGCCCATTGCACAATCTCCTCCCTGTCAATGAGTCATAACACGGCCGCGCCACATCCCATCTCTAACAGCTGTGTTACTTGGGCATTGTCCTCGGAGACTGGTCGACAACGCCTAGATCTTATACTCCATAATAGAGGTTTTTGGGTTAGATCGCGTAAATATATAAATGTGTCAGTATAGAAATAGGTTTTACCCTTTTAACTGGCACAAAAACTGACACCTTTATTCAAGGCATCATGTTTGCAATAACCACAACACAAGCAGTCAAAATGCAAACAAAAGAGACAACTCTGATAATAATATGCACTGTCCTTGAATTTGATTGGTCCACACCCGAGACGGCTTTTCTTAGAGCCTAGTCGCCACTGGTTTTGGACCTTTTGGCGTCTTCTGGTCCAACACCAGTGGAGACTAGGCTCTAAGAAAAGCCGTCTCTAGTACAGAACACCGGTGTGTTGGAGAGCCAAGTCACAATATTTACAAACTGTATAATCATATACACCTAGTCTTGATAAACCAATGTCTCTTACACCTGGAGGGAAGATAATTGTCCTATCACACATGCATGATTAGGGGGTCTGTATACAGCTGAGAAGCTCTGACGGTGTCTGTAAAGTAAAAATGTTGTTTCCCCAAGTCAGTCCCTCTCTCCATATCTTCTTGTTCTTCTCTGATCTGGGTTTTATCAAACTGGCTTTAACCGGTGGTCGAGTCACGAGTTATCTTACGGCCCCTGGTAAGTCTCCTTCGAATTTTGAGAAATTATGTAAGGCACCATCATCATAAGGCAAGCTCTATCAACTGCTGAATGAAGGCCTCGTGATGTTGTCACCATCCATCAGTCTTTGCGAGGCCACAATCCTTCTCGCTGATGCACATGCACGAATATTATTGTTGTATCTTCACAGTCGTTATCCTTTTGGGTGCATTCCCTTCTTTTGCTGCCATTCTATCACCGATCCCATCCTATGCCCATCAATATGATGTCTCTATGTTGCTTGGAAAGCTCTCAGTGATGGCACACTGCCATTGTAAATGCAGGCATTTCGTTTCCCAATGCCACATTCCATGCGATTTGATCATAATAGTTTTATTTTATGATTACCTTTCATTAGAACTTTTATCCAAAACAACTTCATATCAACAAACGCATGGATGTCCGAAAAACATCCTAAAATGATACTAACATCACCACATGCCATCCAGCCCACAGCAGACTTTTCCAATGATTACCAGATTATTCTTTGGTTTTTTCGGTAAAGTCACATAGACAGAAAAAAAATTTCACTTAAAAATAAAAATGCTCATTTCAAAAATATTCACTTTATTTTTATCATTATATTTTTTTCTATCTACGTGACTTTACCGATAGAACTAAAGAATATGAATTCCTGCAGTCACGAAAGTTTTAAGTCAAATGATTACCAATTATCCTGAAAATGCAACACACCTCTGATTTTACATTGAGGGGCTTCGTGGGGTTGACAAAGGAAAAGAGAAAGGGAGGAATAACAAACTAAATTAGACCCCTGGGTAGATGTCAATGAAACATATATTATATGAGCTTTATCAGAATGGCAGGGAGACTGTTGGCAGGGCTATTTAGCGCTGGGCTTCAAGCCTAGAATGGCCAGAAAGGCTTGCTAATTACTGCATTAGTATCTCTACAATAATCAATCACGTTTCGACAGGTGATGTTTGAAATATGCTGTGTTTGGAACACGGTGACATTTTAAGAGTCCCAAGGCTACAGATGTTGAAAGAGACGACCTTTAAGGAGCCCTCTCATGAATACGGAAACGGAATAGACCGCGCACAATTGAAACATTTAAATTATTTATTAAACAAAGCAAGGCATACAAACACGTTACCCGTATGTCACCCATTCAAATGAAACACTTTAACATCAATGCGGTGCAGTGTTTTGTACTTCTCTTCAAATGTAAGCTTAAAGTTGACTTCATAAAGGTCTGTACAAGCTATCGATCCCTTTGCCCATCAGTATTGCATTACATATTTTTGTTCAAATAACATAATAAATCTATATCATTAGACCTCCTTTGCCAGTACCAAAATGTAATAAAAAAATGTAATAATAGGGCTTTTCCCTTTTTTTTGCATTTTGACTGCAGGTATTGTGGTTAATGCAGACATGAATCCTTGTAAAAAAAAGGTTTCAGTTTTGTTGCCAGAAAAAAAGGGAAAAACCCTATTATTACATAATAAATATAACGATATAGCAGATATACATTTCATTCCCAATTGTCCGCGTGCAGATTGTTTGGTGAAGAGTTGAATTCCACTCTCACAGCCATACTTCATCATCAGCCATGGCCAGTACACTGCTGGATGAAGACCTTCCCGATTGGCTGCCCTTTCTCACTACCCTCTGAAATGCAACTTCCCGTCACGTTGTGGTTGGTAAGGCGTTGAAAGAGAATGTTAAATTTACTGTAGGATGCGTGCATTGACGATGCTCGTAATTTTGTTTTACTTTTATTGTTGAAAACATAGTATTGCACAACCCTTTTGTGCCTGTTTATACAACGTGCCGGTTCTATTATTATCTGCTGCTCCTGCTGTGACTCAGTGGCCCATTACTTGAAGAAACCATACCATGGATGACATTCTGCAACTTCAACTCAATTTGATGTAAGTTTGCAAAGCGCAATCTATATTCTTAATGCTTCAAGTCCCCTCCATCCCCCCACCACCCGGAAAATCAAGAATCAGTCGGAATCGTTTGTTTATTATGGAGAAATCAAATAAGCCGTAATGCTCTTTTTCACAGATGTCCAGTAGGGGCGGGTCAGAAAGTTACAAACAAACACTTTAATCCAAAAACAGAGTTGACAGTAGACAAGCGTTGGATTATGGGTAACTGAATGATTCATGTGTAACTGAATGATGGTCAACACATCTACGCTTCTATATAAGGAACGAAACAGTAAGACTTCTCCACCTATCTGGCTGTCGCCTGATGAAGCTATTTATTTACTGGCGAAACGTCGTGCTCAGATTGTAAATGTTGTGGCTTGGCTCTCCAACACACCGGTGTTCTGTACTAGTGACGAATTGGCCACGTTCTGTTTAAGTGACAACCCTTACTAGTTGGCTGTGTCGGGTGGTGGCGGGTTTTAACGACACATTTATATATTGTTTGCCTATTGTAATATTTCACATGCATAAACCTGAACCTGTTTGGATGGGTATTTCACTAGATGTGTGAGCCTGCACTTGTCTGTATATCACATTTTTCATTGTTGTGTTTTCTGTTTGGTTGTGTGTGTGTGTATATTATGGTAATCTGCATTTAAATTTGGTTTTCTTTTGTAATGCAGGTCTCCCTTAAAAGAGAGACTAGTCGAGGCTGGTTCATGCCATCATAATGGCCATCATTCCACCACACTTTTTCGGAAAGGTTAGCCAATTCCATATTAAATTGGAAACGTATGGATTTGACAATTCATGTAACGCCAATTCTGTGGAAAATTTAAATAATACCAGCACTACTCATCGCATTATAGCAGAATGGCCGAAAGTGGATGGGCTTAGGGTAGAGTTCTTACTGCAAACTTTTTTGCAACGTTTCACTGGATTCTCACCTGGTTATGAATACATATTTCCATCTGTCTGCCTGTGTTTGAATCGATTCAGTGTGTGTGTGTGTTTTATTTTAATACAAATCAAGAACAGGCAAATACCAAAATTAACTGTGCTGATAGATGAACACTCTTTACATTCCGTGAGTGCTTGGGTAGTGAGTCACTTCGTAACCACTATTTAGGAGGCAACAACGTTTATTCTACATTACAGAACACAATTACATACGGAACTACAATACACTTTACTCTCTGGTCCTTTTTGTAAAGTCACGTAGATAGAAAAAAAACACACCTGAAGACGGACGCTTGTGTTGCGACCGAAACATGGTGTTTTTTTTAAATCTACGTGACTTTACCGAAAGAACCAGAGAGTATGGATTCCTGCAGTCACGAAAGCTTCAAATCAAGACTACAATACACCTGTCTCTTACACGTGTTACACGCGGGACTATAACAAGCCTCTCTCTTGTGCATACGGGATAACTATAACCGGGTCAGAGCAGCCAACGTGTTGTCTGACCCACGACGTCGGAGACGGAGATGTAGCACCGGGTCCCACTTCACCTGCCGACAGCCCCGATAGTTGATCGGGGCTCCCCTTTTATCCCTCTCGGCACGGCCTGGCTCCACCCTCGGCCGCGCCCCCCTATGGAACATTCCCGAAGGTTCCAGACTACCTTGTACGTCCCACCTGCCCGGCTCCACCCGTAACCAGAAGATTCACGGATATACTTCCCGTGTCAACCTCAGTCACCTTTTCCTCCCCACTCCCCACCCCGGCCCGTCACGTGCTTCACCCGATGCCCGGGTGACTCGTCCTTACATGCCGCCCTCCGCCAGCAGCCCCTCTCCACGCTCCACCATGACCAAGTACGTGGCAATTACTCGCTGCGCTGGCAGAACGGCTGCTATTCCCTGTTCTGTCGGTAGGGCTCGTTTGCCTCTTTCTGCTAGCACCCAGTACCACGCCCCTAGTGACCCAATGTCTGGTACTTCACGGTGTGCTAGCCTCTGCATCCATATTCCCTTGTTTTACAGCACTTAGCGCTACGCGCCGCAGTGATAAATTTTACATCACTACACTTTGTATAGAGCCCAGTTACATTTCTCACGACAATAAGTTTGTACAGAATATGTAGTATCCACTCAAAGGGTATACTTAGAACTCTCCAGTCGCTGCTACCACTTTTCGCTCACGAAACATGTATGCAAAATAATAACGTAAAAATACACTTCACAGGGCAACTGCTTCATTTGTCACATTATTAATACTCTATTCAGATCAGAGACGAATGATGATAATTCACTGAATGCCATTATTGAGTTAACTACCAGCTAGGGTATTTATACAATATATAATAAATTTACCAATTGGTGTAATTTTTATTATTATTTTGTTCTCACATTTGCTTCAAAACCCATAATCATTCTATCATAACCGCACACTACATACACATTAATAAGAATGTAATGCTGTAGATGAGTGATTGCTGTTTGTAACCATGTTGTGACAGTGAGACACGGTTTGTGTCCCAGAACCCTGAAAGATAACGACTTGGGGAGGCCTTCATCTAGCAGTAGATGTATCATGGCTGATGATGGCATACACGTAAACGACTGTTCACACAACTGTGAAGCTACACGTGCAATTTTTGTTCCCCATTTTAGGATTTTCTTTTCGAACGCAATAGCCATTTAACTGTGCATTTTGTGAGAAAGGCAAACCAAACAGAATTATTCCTATGTGCAATTACTACAAGGGTCCATTTGCGATCATAAAACTAGCAGACAAACACCTGCCAGGGAATAATCTTACTTCTAATTGGACCTTTGTAAAATGGCCTTACATTACGCTAACTCTCTTGGAAATGTCCTTTAAGGATTAAAAACAATAAAGGGTGTTGGAAAGTGTCTTTAGCACAGTTCCCATCTGTACCCTCTAAGCATCAACTATGCAATTGGTACAACAAAAACTGCAGCGCAGAATCATTTAGCTAGCTGCATAAAATGTTACGTTTGACATAAGAATACAACAGTTGCGTTTATGCGTTTAAATGAGTAGCACAAGTATAGAAGTATTCCAAAATCCGTCAAATATGGATTATAGCCGTAACATTCCTTCTTGAATGCATATTGTCGTTTTCTTTAAAGACACCTTAATCTGCAAATGACAGTACAGCACGAAAATAAGGGTTTTAAAATAAAATAAAAACACTGCCTGCCTGGGGAGGACACATACGTAACTGACATGTGGGGATTGGCACAGATGGCCCAGAGAAAGAATTTGGGAAAGCAAGTCAGGTTAAGTGGCTTACGTTGAGGAAGATGATAATACAAGGGGATTGGCTTGCTTGTTGTTTGTGACTGTGACAGAATTGGAATTTAAAATCAATACGGAGAAGTCAACAGGGCAAGCTTTATCTCACGTGCAAGGCATTTTCCAGCACGTCACCCCAAAGCACGGACATTCAATTACACTCCAGCGTTACAATAGAAACTTCGTTGAGCCTTGCAGTCATCAGCATTTAGTGCCATTCCAACACTCAAATCATTTACGGATTGCATTTCAGCAACGCCGCAATAACAGCCGTGCTCTATAGTAGCAGTCAAGGAAAGCAACAGAAGGCAACTATTAAAATAAATGTACGCTCTTTTGAAGGTGTCTTCGAAAGCAATCTTTGTAACTGCTATCAAACGGTGTCTGTTGCAAAAACACCCCCTCCCCTCTCCCCGAGGCTCGATTGTTTGTTAATTCCACACGCGCCTGAAATTAAATTGTCTCAATGATCACTGTAGCATCTTGGTGCGCATTGCTTTGAGTACCACCGTTACGTGGACATTGCTGAGAATCTTTACAACATCAAGGTGATGAGGCAGTGTGCACTGTTGCCGTGAATGTATGCAAGGCAAATCAATACTGCTGGATCGTGCCCTTTGCTTTTCATTCCCTGTAAGGTTACACACGGGAGAAAGGAATCGCGTCACTTGTTGTGCGCGATACAATATAGGACTGTGTGTTGATCATTGTTTATAGGATAACATACAAGCATTCCAAATGGATAATTCCATTGCATTTGTTTCCATGTTATTTCAAGCCGTTAACATTATTACAGCATCGTCCATGAGTTTATACGCTTGGCGAGGCGTTCACCCAGCAGTTGATTGACCATGGCTGATGATTGTCGGTGCCATTATTTACGGACGATATAAATTAAACGCCTTTCACGAATGCACAACCCCCTTGATACTTACCTAAAAAAACAAAGACTAAATTCCGCCTCATAACAGTTGGGGCGAGTGCTGTTAGCGAGTAGCACCTATGAAGGCCGCCACGGCACACGAGGGGGTGGGTGGCCAACGCCACGCCGGGCCACCTTTGTCTCCCCAGTGGCGATGTTCACACACAACACCAAGTACTCGTTTGAGGCTGAGTCGACCTCGGGGAGGCCCGGGACCGGCTCAGATAATCGTCACCGATGGTGGCCATGAACGGGAATCAAATTCGGGTTACCGGGTTCGTAGCGCAGTGCGCTAACCACTGCACTCCCGCTCCCCCACGACACTGCCGCTCCATATACGCACACAGGCAGAGGGCCGCCAAATGGAAAACTGTCTCGCAATGTGTGGTTTGAAGTTAATGTCCCATGAGTGTTACACAAGAACTGCCATAAAGCAGTGGACTAACAAGGTTGTATGTATATGGTTTTGTGCTGTGGCAGCAGTTACTCTGTCACGTGGGATTCTGCCTGCAGTGTTGTGGTGCTGACTGAATTTTTGCTCATATCTCATAAGGACAATAAATAAAGTGATGGCAAGATTGCACATTTGTTTTTTTCCTGCAAGGGTCCAGCAGCACCTGTGCATAAATGCAGCATTATAATTGTAAGAATATACTTGTTAAATGCCTCTCGTCTAATAAATGCTGTCAGTGGCCTGGGTCCTCCCATCTCATTCCTATTCTATCCCCCGAATCTTCCAGCTTCTTCTTCTTCTTTCGTATGTTATATAACATTTTCTTTAAACCTCTTACCCACCACAAACTGATGGGAAGTTGCATTACACAGGATCGTGAGAAAGGGCAGCAGATTGGGAAGGTCATCATCCAGCAGTGGATTGATCATGGCTGATTATGAAGTATGGCTGTGAGAATGGAATTCAACTCTTCGCCGAGAAAGTGCACTAATACCTACAACTCTATACTTTGTACCGTGGCCTTTATTCTGTTCATTGGGAAGCACAGAGATTTGTTTATCCCAATGTATTTTCAGTGACAGATAATTATGACCGCACACATTAAGTAAACATACCGTAGTTGAATCCGAATATTTTATGCACTTCAAAGAAAAAAACCTTCAACATTTACAAACATTTTAATCCTGTATTTTCATTATCTAATGTAGTGGTGCAAGGAATTTTAGCTAATTGCAAAGGCTGTATCTTGTTGTCAATCTTTGTAATTTCCATTAATTCACCTGTCCAATTTTTTAAGCGACACCAAATCCCTTCTAATGTGTCTCGGATCATGTATCAATCAGGAGTGAAGTCAGACCCACCCTATGTACCATACAATCTGGACATAGCGAGCCATCAATCCCCACCATGAATGGCTTAATAAATAATGTTGGAAAGGGAGTGTGTTGGTTTAAACACAATTTGCAGATTGTTCGATGAATCAGCAACAATTTCAAGGCATATCTACGGAAATGCATTTGGCTTCTAAATGATAATATTGTGTATAAAAACAACTTAAGTTCCTAACATGAAATAGATTAAACAATCCATTACAACATGAACACAAAAGAAATAAGTACAATTCTTCGAAATATTCTATTCTTGGAAATGGTATTTTCTCACAAACTATTGTGATGATGCTACAGGCATCCATTTACTTTGGAACCATATGGCTCTTTGTGAATTTCTATTGGTAGAATGAGTGACAGAGAGCAGGTTGGCACACCCCCATATCAGATGTTCAGCAGAGACTACAAAAGTGGTTTAGTCTTGGGACAATATTGTAAAAATTTCCCAGGAGATTTGGAAGCATCAATACAATCACACCGAGTGAACATGAACATTTTTCAAAGGGAGGATGCGTGAGTGGGTGTAAGTAATGTTAGACAGACATCTGGAATTTGTTTTACTCTATAAACCCTAAATTATACTTTCATTCCTGCTGCAATGTATCATATACACCATACATTTAATTTGTTTTATCCGTGACAAACATGTAAGGCAATAATAATAACCACACAAATATAGAGAATTCTTATCTTGACCAGTGAGCAAGGTGAAAATAGTTTATTTTATTTTTGTAGCAAAGCCAGGCCAGGTCATGATCTATGACTCAGAGTGCACGTTGGCCTTCTCTTGCTAATGTGAAGAAAAGGCCAATGACGTTAGCCTTCTCTTCAATGTAACATCACAGGGCTTTGAATCCCCACTTTGCAGCAATAGTGAGGTACAAATACTCCACATCGTCACTAAGCACGAGCAGAATTTGTATCAATTAAGTTACACTCCTGGATTCCTCAGTGATTACATGAGCCATTAACGTCATAGTCAGCTTTGATCTATCCACTGCTGGTTTTAGCCCCCCCCCCCCCAAGCTGTTAGCGTCGATCATGGTCCTGTGTTGTAGACGTCCATTTGGCTTCTGCATACGAGCTGATCTCATTGCTCTGTCTCGCCGAGGTGAATGTCTTCTTGTTACAGTAAATACAGCTCACATCAATCAGCAGACCTGTGCCAATGGTGAAAATTCCGAATTCACATGGCTGGAAGCAGTCGCTGCATTGGAAACTGCTCAATTACGTCCTAAAGCCACCGAACGATTTTACCAATGTAGTACTATTACTAAGGGGGTTGCATTTAAATTGTTCCTGAAAATAGCATCTTACATTATTAATACTTTATCCAGTGTAAATAATGCTTAAAGGTGGACCTCAACTATTCTGTACACATGTAATGATGGTAATTGTCGCATCAATATTCACATTGATCTGCAATTAGCAGTCCAATGTGGGATACCGTCAATGGCTCAATACATTTCATCAACAGGGCATCAAACATGTGTGGTAAATATTTCTACATGGGACTATGAAAAATACTATACATTACAGTATATCAAAAGCAGGGTGTTTAGCAATGTGACCTCAACAAAACACCCACACTAATGGTAGACAAACACAGAGATAGTGTTATGATTGTAATGTATAGGTTGATAAGAGCACGCTTCACACTGCATTGTGAATGCATTTTTAAATTTTCCACTGTAGTTGATAAAATAAATGCATGCAATACTGGCAGTTTTTATATTTTACGTTTAGTTTTATGATGTTATTGAACTGCACCAAAGTATGGAGAATATAGGGTCAATAATAAAGGACTTAGTGGAGCAATGTTTCATAATGCCAACATGTTCAGCAGACGTATAACGGTATTGCTTATGGCATATAAAACCAACGGTGTGCATTGTAGCTAGGGAGATAATTCTCAGAGCAACTCCAGCAGGCCTGTTTGAAAATGGACATATTTTTCTTTATTGGAAACCAATTTACCATGTTAGTTTCCTGTGCTAAAGAAGTTCTTGTCCACAAACCCTGGAGTCCATTGGAGAATTTATGAAAAACCAATAAGCAATCCCACACGTGGACCAATTCTGTGTGCACATAAATGTGTGTGATCAAGTCTGTGCAATGGTGCACAAGCAGAAGATTTGAAAATCACCAAGGGAATTCCTATGCATCCGATTTTTTTGGGAAACAGGATAAAATAGTGTGATAAGCTGGGTTGGGATTGAAAAAAAAAAACTGCTATTTTCTCAGCAATGCTATGAGTCACGGTTTTTATTTCTACCGAGTGGACAAGATGCGAAATGAAGAATTCCCACCCAAGATTCTGCTGCTAAAGTAACTAAAATGCAGCACAGATTTGTAAAGCCCTGATTTGCGCCCATGCGCTCACTAAAACTGATTTAAAAACTGGGTTTCCATTATCGTCTCTACTGGCAGTATAAATAAGCCGGAGGGTGCTCGTGCGTGGACTTTATCTGTAAAAGCTCCACCGGTGCATCAATGCCGTGTGAAAACACACGGAAGCATACATTCAGCTGGCTGCACAATTATACGAGGATTCAGTATGTTCATCCTCATATGAGTGACTGATAGGTATTAGGTACTGACCCTGTAAATTGTGCGCTAGTACAAGTCTTCAGTGCAGACATTCTGCAGTGTTTTACCTGGTTATAGATGCGTTTGACTCGTTTACAGTAGAACTCCTCTGATCCGTGACTATTTTATTTACGACTGCTACCGTCAATGGGACCTACAGGGTTTGTAAAAATGCTTATATCCTCATGCTTATATCCTCTCCCTCGTGGTTTTCTTCATCCACAATTGTTCACGTTTTTTCCCACCCCACATTGTGGAATGGTGTATTATTGTTTGCATTTTTCAGAGACATGGAGTTTATTGACAAATTCATTTGCGTTTACCTGCAATTATTTTGGTAGTTAAATGGAGCAAATTCACAGATAACCACGTGAATATTATGATTGACAATGTTAATTTCCCATATGACTGTGGATAAGAAGAGTTCTGCAGTATATTAGAACTTAATCAAATACTATCAAATAAACTAGCTGCTATATACAGTAATAATTATGAGTAAACTGCTGTAAAACATATCTTAGAAGTCATGTAGTGGTGACCTTTTTCTACAGTCTAAGTCATACCACATTTCATTAAAATATTATTAACAAACTTTTGTTTAGTAACCGGCATTTTTTTTATATACAGTACTTGTATTAATTTCCTATTCTTATGAATGTGCATAGCGTTACCTCAAATGTACAAGCACAGGGTGCTTTTTTTTTCTTACTTTCTACCAAGCAGTTATCGGTGAGTGACCTGATGCTATAAAGACTCAGTGCACTGGAACCCCCGTTGCTCTAAGGGATCACCCCAATTTTTGATTTTTCCACAAAAACCTAGAGGTCCCAGAGGCACTGCCCAAGTGCCCTGACAAGGGCATTAGCCCCGCGAGCCACCCGGACACTTTTTTTTCTCCCTTTTCGACAGCTCTGCTAACATTCCCTTCCGCACAATGAGCCCCTTGCCTGCGGAAGCCTTTCCCAACATCAATCAGGAAGCACAACTGCAGTGGGGGAGGCTTGGAGGAGGCTCGTGCATGTCTGACTCTGCCCCCTTCCACCCCGCACGAGGCATCAACGGCCAAGTTGACTTGCGTCAACGATGGCGCTGGAACCGTTCGGCAGATACCTGGGAGCCGGTGCGTGTAGGTCAGCGATCGTATCAATTCAATACTTTGTCAATCAGAGATGAGCACTGCAGGAAGACGACCTGTTAAGTTATCCCCCTCAAGCGTATTGCGATTTTGGATCGCAGAGCTATTATTATTATTATTTTTGTGTTTCGGGAAAAAAAACTAAAGAACCTCGTCCAACATTGGGCTGATAAATAATTGAACGGATCATTGGACATAATCACACAGGCGGCAGATGGGTTTACCTCACAATCTTTTCCTCTGTCTTGCACATATGTAAATTATCATGGCCTGCCAAAGTTATTTTAAAGAAAGTGTGAACAGTTTTCCAGATATAAACGTGCATATGTTATATGGTATTGTTATGGATA
This sequence comes from Petromyzon marinus, assembly GCF_048934315.1. Classification (NCBI taxonomy): domain Eukaryota; kingdom Metazoa; phylum Chordata; class Hyperoartia; order Petromyzontiformes; family Petromyzontidae; genus Petromyzon; species Petromyzon marinus. The sequence goes on along the minus strand of NC_133678.1, from coordinate 10,522,082 downwards.
GAAGTATACATAGCTTCTTTGATATGAGCAGAATATCATTGTGACTTTCGTTAACAGATAATGTTCGGTATTGGGTATATTTAATAAAACACGATTACAAGCCAGTGTTTGTAACAATAGAGTATGCAATATGATTCAGACAGTGCGACGTTGCACTAGCCCTGTATTGGCCATGGAAACATACCTCGTTATATTTCACAGTCACCGAATGGTCCTACGAGATGAACTAATGTCACATAATAATAAAAAAATGTCGTCAAATGATAACTAAACATGGCTCTCTGTGCAAAGTAACATAATTGCAAAAACAGCACTGCTGGCTTTAAACAGATAAAGTTATTGGTCCCTTCGCTGGGAAGCAACATTGTGGAGGTATAACCTCTTGGGCAGTGGATGTCAAAGTAAAAAATATTTCCTACTTTTAAAACAATCGTTGAGGGGGTCCTAATACCCTGATTTTTAGAGCCCTGCATCAGTAGTGAAATTCCAGATTCCCTTGACATGGGGCGAGTCTATCCACAGGATAGACTGTTGACTTCCCCTTTAAAGAGGTACGCATTGTATTTTAAGAGCCCCAGATGGATAAAGGACTGAGTCAACCTCAAACCAGAATTTTAACTCGCATCCTTTGGACTACTGCAAGCCACCCGCGTGCCCACTGAGCCACTAGAGGACCTGTACCGGACGATACGGAAGCAAGTGATAATGAACCACATCATGTGGACCACATCACGTGCTTAGGAGAAGGAAAATTCCGATTCATAACCAGGGAGTACAAAGCTCGCTTAACTTCTTGAGGCAAAAATCTGTCTACGGGGGGGGAAAGAAACCCTGATTCCAGCACCTGCAGAGATTGGGTTCATTACCCCTTGGCAGGCAGCTGATCGAGGATAAGGAAAACGCCGGCTTTAAACTCTGCAAGTACGGAGACGAGTGCCGCCTCTGATTTCTGCGCAAGCCAAACAGAGCTAATGCGGAGGCCCACAGAGGGCAATAAACGACTGGGAAAACAAGGAGCGCCATTGAGTTGAGACCAGGGGCGCAACCACGCATTGGTAGTTGAGGATATACACTACTTGGAATCGTGCATTCAGAGTCCCACTTCCTTAAACAGGATAATCTACTTAGATTTGGCCAACTAAAAAAATATAAGCTTAATGCAACATACCAAAAAAAACTTTTTTTGATAACACTCTTAAACCGCGTGAAACAAAAAAAAGTCGAGGAGATAATTTGAAGAACAGGATGCATTCAGCGCAGGAAGAAGTGCCTGCAGACATGTTTTTGCAATTAGACTCCTCGCGGGAAAACGAGTGTGACTGAGACTGTCTGTCTGCACCTAGGCACGAGTCCTAAAGTGCTTTATACAATTTTCCAAAAAATAGGTGTTGTACACTCGAAATGAAGGACGTGGGAAGGTGCTCCAAATCGAGGGCAAACACATTTATTGTGGTCAACCTGTAAAAGTACGTGTGTCAACACTTCAAGCCAAGTAAAAGTACGTGTGTCAACACTTCAAGCCAAGCTTGAAGTCTAGAACAAGTCTAGGACAATTCTATGACGATCAAAAAAAACATTTGGGTCCTTTACCTGTAAAATACAACAGGACGTGTGTCACACACAGCAATCCTCAACCGAGTCGCCATTAACCACGTGACTGGTGTACAAGTCCAGTTAATCAATAACCCTGCCAGCCACCCACAGGCCCAACTCCGTTATCGCATGCTGGTGTACACACGTGCATTGATGTACTGCACAGCACGTAAGGACCTTCACAAAACCACACTTTACTCCCTTGCTGCACGAGGAAATAATTAAAAGAGTGGTCCATTCCTAATGTGCCATGTAGGCACTGGCGTGCTTCTATAATGTTTCCCTATTGGAGGCGATATCTGAGATCGACTCTCAAATATGGATGTGAGACAAGAAAATTGAACAAGGGTGACACACATAGAACACAGGCATTTCAAAATGCTGAGATTATACTTACCACGTAATAAATTACCAACAAATTATTTTCAAAGAAGCAAGTGGAATGGAGTGAAGAGTAATACATTAAGATAACCATCTGGTAAAACACTAAGGTACTCTGACAACACAATACTATCACATTTGCAATTTGTAAAGAGGGCTGCAAAGTTGTTGTGAAGATAAATATGAGCAAAATAGTCATGTACAATGGGTTTGTTCAACAGAAGAAATTCCATTTTGGAGGGACAAACTGCAAAACACGACAACATATGTACCGTATGTGGACATGGAGTGATGAGATGATCTCATCTGCACGATCGAGATGAATGACGGCATCGGAAAACTATCAGGGATGGCGATGACCTGGGGAAGCCTTCATCCAACAGCGGATTGATCCTGGCTGTTTGATTAATGATGATGCAGTGGAATGTTTTGCCCGGGTTTCTGGACAACATATTCGAACTGAAAAAGTGTTCATCTGCAACATACACACCAATTTATGTATACATTTTATGCAAGGCAAAAAAAATGTAGAGGGAATCAATTATATCTGTAAATAAAAAAATCAGTCTGACAGGCAAAGGAAATAAACATGTAAATTACACAGGCATGGTTTTCCTGTGCCCAATAAATTTTGAACAAAAAAACATGCCTATTGTTATCTTTATAGTACAATGCTTCTGTGCATGTTGTCTTGCAATTTTTGGCAATTTGTGAAGCTCCAATGAAAGTCATGATCCTGACACCACACGACCATGAAATGGCAGTAATCTATGGCTGAATTTGTTCTTGAATTTGCAGGCTGAATTCTCCAAGGCAGAAAATGTCTACTCTGCAGCAATTTTTTTTAAATGCACAAATAAACACAAATTTGGCCTGAATATGGTGCCATAAATGGCAACTGCAAATTGTCACTAACTCAATTTTTTGCACAAATTGAATTTTCTTCGCTCTTGGCAGCAGCCACATTTAAAATGTTACATTTAACATTATTATATAAATGCGCGTTTCTATTACAAATAACCTAAGCCCTGCTTTCAGTGCCACACATGCAGTGTTAGACGAGATGTAATCACCAAAATTATCTGTATAGAGTTTATACACTGCAGTTTTATTTTTGGAGCTCGCCAGCGACACGTTAGTTATGGCGCATAAGCCTCATTTTATTTGCATAATAAAGTGGAAATGTTTACAATGAATACATTATTTAACTCATTCACATTTACGGTATATATTTTTTCTGGTTTCATGAGCATTTCAACAACTGAATGGACTCATTATTTTTAAAATGATGTACTGTATGGCATACATCCATAATGCATAATTTATTGCCAATTATGTTATCAGGTGGAGTGCTGCTGTGGTGTAATGGTCAGCACGCGGGACTTGCAATCCAGAAGTGACCGGTTCGAGTTCTCCCATGTGACAATTAAAAATGTGGCAAGTTTATTTTATGCTTCCCTTCTCTGTCCACCTAGCAATGAAAATAGGACAGACGTAGCCGGTGGGCAGATCACGTGTCACGTGGTGGGGTCAATTGTGGCCATTCCCACTTCTCAAAATGTCTGGCTCGCATGGAATGATAGGCCACACCGCTCTCAAGAGGGGCAGTCTGGAAGGACATCTAGTGGAGGCCCTTTTGACTAAAGTGGTGTACGCAAGCAATTTCAGGGCTACGCCTACCTTATTTTGATCTATTTCATCACGTACGTTAGTTATATAGTCTGATTAGCATAATGTAAACATGTAAACACAGTTGCCACCCTACTTTTGAATATCTATTTTTTATATTAATGAAAATTACATCCTACTGGTTGTACGTGTGTCCATCCTCGTAGAGGTTACCATCTTTATGAAAAAAAACACCAATGACAAGTAGCTTTACCCTTGTTGCTGCTTTTTTTTGTTCATACCTACAGCTGTTATCGTCTCTGACACTACGGTACTACGGCCTTCGTGCCTTGAACCCCCAAAGAAAATTACGGCAGGAGCACGGGACCTTAAGTGCTTTATAAAATTTTCCCAAAAACAGGCACTTTGCAGTGAGTGTCAATGAGCATGATGAATGACTGCACTATTAGTTTGGCGACAACGAACATACTGCGGGGAGTCTTAAAGCCCCGCTCTCGCTCAAGAAACTTGCCATCCTATTTTTGTGCATACGTAATGAAAGTGCGCAATGGTAATGTGCACACCCGTCCTGCTCAACAAAGAACGATATATATTACAAACAAGCATGTGCATATAATAATAGGATAATTGTTAGGTCTGGATAGGTTATCTTTGATTAAAGAGGTTTGGTCCAACTTATAAATGGTGGGGAATATTTTAACACTGTTGACCTTAGCCTTAATGCAACGTTATTTTTGGGAAAACTCTGGTAAACAGCTTACCTTCAACTGATATTGTAAAACAAAAGAAAAAGTAATCTCTTTGGGGAAATGTCACATCTTCTTTGGTTCTTTCGGTAAAGTCACGTATAATGAGAATAAAATAATAAATTGATAAAATAAAATAACATAATAAAATTCTCACGACGTTTCGGCCACAACACAAGCGGCCTTCATCAGCGCTTGAGCCTGTCCTCCAGACAGTCTCGTCCCTTCACCTGATGAAGGCCGCTTGTGTTGTGGCCGAAACGTTGTGAGAATTTTATTGTGTTATTTTATTTGATCAATTTATTATTTTATTCTCATTCTACGTGACTTTACCGAAAGAACCAAAGAAGATGAATCCTTGCAGTCACGAAAGCTTTAAATCGAGAAATGTCACATATCAATAGGGGACTGGGACAGGGCATTGTTCAAGCTTCGACAAATTATGTGAGTGAACAAGACTAGTAATTTATACAGGTGGCCTCACACAGTCTAATACATAGCCAAGGTTCTTGACCCACAATTTGAGTAACAATGAAAATGTTGTTCTTCCAATGATAACTTAAAAACATATGAGTTCCAATGGTGCAATGCAAGTGCAAATTCACGTAGCAATTCTTAAACGAGGTGGAACAATAATGGATATGCTTCGATTATGTAACGCTTTCTGACAAATGCATGATCATGTTCACTTACAACAGTGATTCATGGCTTTTGACGTAGCCAATGAAAGTATTCAAATGTCAAACTATAGCTATCAGTGAATGGCCGTGCTTGCAGAGAAAACAATAAAAAGCTTTGTTAAACACTGTGTCGTCACATTTGTTGGCAAGTATCCCACAAAAATTTAGGAAATATGAATCCCAATACTCTTAATAGAACTGAGTACAGTGTCAGGCCTAAAAATTGTATGTCAACGTGTGGTTTTCTGTAATCGAACGCGTTAAACTGTAGGACTTTCATTGCAATAGCTGAACATCACATTGTAATGCTGAACAGTCTTAGTATGTAATAGATGAACATTCTATTTACAATTTTACTGTAGATGTTTGTCGTGATTACTAGTTCACTGCTCCCAATTATCTTACGTAATCTATACATGATCAGCTTAATAAACATTGCCCACATACAATACGATGAATTACTGCCTGCCGTATCCAAGTATTCGACCTCCGTGGGGAGACAGTGATATCATATGTGTGTTGCACGTATTTCTAATCTCTGTACACAGGTGATTGAGACCTAATGAAAAAAGCGAATTTAAACTACGGGTCTCAGAAACCTCATTCTCACACCTATCTTTGTCATAAAGAAAACACAGATCACACGGCAGGCTCCCCCAACACCTCTGCTGTGTCAAAGGACTATGAAACATCTGGACATGCAGGTGAAGGGCATCTCATTTCATGGGTCATGGCCAGAAGACCTCATTATCACTTATTGGCCCTCCCGGTGGTGAGCACAGGCCATTCCAAAAGCAACACAATCTGCAGAGATTTCAGAGTTCGTTTCGTGCCATGGTAGTTAATGTTACACTCGCGTGGCTAGATAATAACTGTGGAGGGTTGCTGGCACACTGCTTGGTCATGTTTTGGATGAATCCGTGACGACAGCACATGAACCTGAGAGCGTCCCGTATACGGTATACGTTCTGAAACTTTTTATTATGCATACATATGCCAGCAGTTCAATTCTATGATCGCATTTGTTTACATGTTAGTTATGCATGTGAACTTTAACGTGATGATTTATTGGATGATAATTGTTTGGATGATTTGCCAAATTAGCTCAGCTTTAAAACATAGCCTTTTGATTTAAAGCTTTCGTGACTGCAGTAATTCATATTCTTAGCTCTTTCGGTAAAGTCACGTTGAAGGGAAACAATAAAATAATAAAATATATATAAAATAATAAAAATTCTCACGACGTTTCGACCATAACACAAACGGTCAACACCTCATGATGACCGTTTGTGTTATGGTCGAAACGTCCTGAGAAATTTTATTGTTTTATATATATTTTTTATTATTTTATTCTTTCCCTTCAACGTGACTTTACCGAAAGAGCTAAGGATATGACATAGCCTTTTGTTCATATACATAAGTAAATACTGATTATGTATATTTTAATTGAAATGTTTATGTTTAAGTGAATCATAGGCAACTGATTCAACTGTAATGCTTTGGGTGAGTTTACAAAATGATAATGTATTATATGTTTTTCAATACCAGCCAATATCAAAGCCACCCCAGTAATCTATATGTTCTTCAAACAATGTTAATTGAAGACTCGGCTTGGTGAGTGGTAAGAGGAAACGCTTGCTATTGTCACTTCTCCACAAAGCAGAGGAGAAGGACAACAACAACTGCCATTCGCCACTAAGTGGCGGTGACACCACCACTGCACTTGTGCCAGGCTATGTGCCCATTAAGGCCACTTGAAGTGTCGAAAGCCCGCTGGCAGGAGGTCACGGGACAGACCCAGGTGCAATGGGTTGACTGACTGAGATGTCTGGCCGATTCATCACCTGTGGCCCCTGCTATACCAACTTGCTGTATTTTAGCCACCCGCCACTCTACTCGTTGTTGTGAGCATCACTCCTCTGCACTCCGTTGTTGCTTGAGGGCGTCTGCCTCCAACTGCCCAGTAGCATCCTTCACGAATCTCCTCCACAAAGGCCGATCTTGACACCGCTGGTACCAGTTATTGACAAGTCCACTCAGCTCCATATCATCTCGTCAGTGTCTACACTGTCAAGCAACTTGGAATGTAAAATCACCATACAGGCATCACTAACAACTGGGGATGCATCAGGAAAATTAGTGTCTATCATTCACTGAGCATGGATTGGTATGGCTATTTTCGTTTCCACTGCACGACTCAGGTGTCATACCTGTGGAAATAAGAAATAAATCCAAACAGCAAAGCCACTGCTGCTGCTGCTTTTGCAGCTGTTTGGTTATTTTAGAGGACACAATATTGCATGTATGTGTGTATGCACGCTATGATGCCAATGACCCTGGGCTAAATTCTCAACCAGTGAACAAACGCAAACCAAGTATGGTTTTAGCGACTTAGCCCCCAATGTTGAGAATGTATTCTCTCAAGGTTTATCCACGCAGTACTGCGGGTATCTCCAGGAGTTGAATTCGGTAATTGTCTCGTGTTCACGTTTATACACATTGTTTGTCGTACAGTTTGCCGAGCCAGTTTTAGAAATTATGATGTATCATCAACCACAGAATGCCTCCTCCAAATGCCAATTTTTTCTCCGCCTGTTTGAATAAAAGGACATGGCATTCCAAGAGGCCTTCCTTAGGCAAACATAACCTTGTGCAGTATGTGCACTGGGTGAGACAAGAGGTGGCCCGCGGTGGTGCTGAATACACCACTCCCCTCATATGCCATGGATGCCTCACAATTAATGCACATTGTCAGCATGTGTCCAATGGTCTATAAGCCTTTATGGGGGAATCTGTGTTTTATTTGTAGACACGTCTAACTTTTTTTTGTGGAGTTCCAAAATAAGTATAATGGTTTCATACATTTAAAAATGGTCTGCACGAGATGCTATTATTGTGCTCTCCATGTGTGTTATGCGCTGAAGAAATAGTAGAGATCTCTCATTTATTATACATATGCATGCAGTCGTTAATTGGCATTCGGTAAATGATTAAGTTCTGCATGCTCGCGTCAAACTCTCATTAAAATGAGAAAGGGCGTTGAAGCACTGTATACAATTATTGCAATGATGCTCATGGAGGCCAATTATATTCTGGTTGAAGTATAATTGATCAACTTAATGACTGATATCTTTTATTTTTCCAGGTAAAATGCAAATTGAGATTCATTATCTATTTCTCAAAGGAGAGCTGTGCCAACCATAGACGCATCATTTTGTTGGAGGGTAATTTTAAAAAGAATGGGATATGACACTGACACACAATGTCCAGGTTTGATCATTAATGATGCCAGAAAACGAATTATTTAATTATTAATAATGATGTTATTAGTTTGTTAAGGTCTATATTTCCAAATAATCTGATTACCATGCGTCACACACAATGAACAAAAACGTTGCAAGTTTTTCGCCAACAATGCGTCTCAAAGTGTCAACACAATTATCCATGGATAGTTACATAACAGGCACATTTTCAGTATCCAATAGTATTTTAATGACTTGAATCATTTTAAAATGTAAAATGGCCATTTAATAGTTTCATTATGATTGTCTTAGCATGTCTAGGCATTTATTTGGCTTTCCAACTATAGAGCATATTCACATTCGTAAAGATCTGCCTTAAATATCACATGTAGTCAGTCCCTGGAACGATTTTTTTGCTAAAATTCGTCTCCTTGAATAACCTTCTCTTACTTTCTCCAGATCCACCATTCTTTACAGGCACTGGCATGGGGAAATTCATTAGTGTAGCAAAGTACGTGAAATTCGCGCGTGCCTATTATGTAAGTGCTGTCTATTAAATAATTAAATTCAAATATTGCTGAGGATTGCTTCTCTTAAATTACTATTCCGCCTGACTCTTATCCCCAACAAATACTTGGTGAGGCCTTCGGGAGCGAATGCTGCCCGCCTCCTGGCCTTGTGCTCGTAGAAACCAATCACAAATCACAGCCACAGTCAATAGGCTCGCCGCTCAGGCCATGCTAAGCTAATTGTGGGGCGGAGAGGATTCCGCCACTCAGCGAGTCATGCGGGCATTGTGACTCGCTGAGATTTAGACCTGCGTGAGCCCTATTCTTGGCAGCCGCCATGAAGCGTCCTGGCGATACGTTGACCGAACACGCCTCGGTAAACCTTCCCGGTTGAAGTAAAACAAATAAAGATACTTAAACATGTTTTGTCTTTTATTTTTATTTAAAGCTTTCGTGACTGCAGGGATTCGTATTCTTGGTTCTTTCGGTAAAGTCACGTAGAAGGGAAATAATAAAATAATACAAATCAAACAATACAATTCTCACGACGTTTCGATTGCAACACAAGCAATCATCATCATCATCAAGTGTGATGGTGATTGTTTTATTTGCATTATTTTATTATTTCCCTTAAATCTGTGACTTTACCGAAAGAACCAAGAACATTTTCTTCTACTTTTATTTTTACCACTGAGATATGTAGCTCTCTTTCAGAAGCGACCTGGCCCTAATGATAGCTCAAAGAAGTGGCTTTATCATGTGGGAAGTTATAACTGTCAAGTACTCTAAAGGTATGTTTCTAAATTTGGCGTGGGAAAGCTGAAGGACCCAGAGAAAAATCCACGCGACAACATTGAGTACATGAAAACTCCAAATATACAGCAGCAGGCGTCAGGGACAGGCTCGAACCCACGACCTCCTGCATACCAAGCGAGGTAGTTAACATCTCCTAGCCATCGTGATGATGATGAGAGAGAGAGACATGCAAACTCCAAATATACAGGCGTCAGGGTCAGGCTCGAACCCACGACCTCCTGCCTACCAAGCGAAGTAGTTAACATCTCCTAGCCATCGTGATGATGATGAGAGAGAGAGAGACACGCAAACTCCAAATATACAGGCGTCAGGGTCAGGCTGGAACCCACGACCTCCTGCATACCAAGCGAGGTAGTTAACATCTCCTAGCCATCGTGATGATGATGAGAGAGACACGCAAACTCCAAATATACAGGCGTCAGGGTCAGGCTGGAACTCACGACCTCCTGCATACCAAACGAGGTAGTTAACATCTTTCCACCATGGTATCCTATTGGCTGACAACATGCGACTTCAGTTACAGGTCGGCCACTGTGACGGGTTAGTTTATCATATTTTTAGTACTCTTTACTAAAAAATTGTGGCTTATTTATTTATGTCTCTGCGCAAACAGTTGCGTTTCCAATATGGTCTTTCTACATGTATTTTTAAACGTGGGGAGTTTTCATTCGGATGTTTGTTGTTTTATTATTAATCGTACACGACGCAATTTTTCTTCACGTTGGCAATCTCTGCAAGACAAATATTGGCACCTTTTTGTTAAATAAAACATTGTGTATGAAACTCAGCAGAAAGTCTAAGAAAAACGGATCTTGCCACCCCAGGTCATGTAATATTGACACTTTGCTGTTAGATTTGTGTAACTTGGGAACATAAAAACCGACTGTGCCAATGCATATGTCGGTCTGTATTCGTGTCAGCCACAGATGATGAAGCAAAGTCTCTCAATTTAATTTTTAGAACATAAGTCACGGAATAGCCATGGTTATTGAGTTTCCCCAAAGGCATTTAATCACTGAACCGTGCGATAATTAACCCTGCTGCAATGTATTCGAAAATATGAAAGGTGAAAAAAAATCACGTCATAGAATACCTGTTGATATAAAAAAAAATTACTTAACATACCTTGAATGCATACATGCATAATTATACACCTACTGAAATGTACACGACAATAAATATCCCGATTGTACATCGTATACATTTTAGCACGTTTCGACAATGCAACATCTTCAGGGCATTCACAGGCACCGAAATCGGCACGGCTTAAACGGCATCCTTCGGCATACTCGTGATGCCACTGCGTGGAGTTTCGTGTCAAGCTGCGCCTACGCTGCGTGCTCATACTCGTACAGATGGAAGGCACATAAGGAGAAGCAAACATGACCTCGTGCGATTCGATATAAAGTGTCTGTAAAAAAAGGGCACCACCTGCGTCGCAAAAAAACAAGTAAACAATGAAGTAATCCTATCCCGATCACGCGTACGAAAATACACGTCTTTTTAGATAATTATATTTACAAGACAATTGAGTTTTGTGCGTGCGTGTGCGTGTGATGGAACAGTGAGCATCTATAGATAAGTGTTCAGCCTGCTGTGTGGTGCTGTGGTTAAATTGCAGGGCACACAATTGGAATCTTGAGAATTCAAATCCTGGTTACAATTACAATTCGGATTGGTATAGCATCTAAATGTGACCGCACCACAAGAAGCTTTAAAGAAACAGTGGGGGGAAATTATATATTTCACTGATGGAAAACTTAAAAAAAGTAGAGTGTTCCCAAAATAGCATTGCTCTTTGCGGTAAGAAAAACAGGACAGCTCATGGACCAGATGGAAAATATCTGTTGGCATCATCCAAGAAGATTGGTCCACTTTTTAAACAAAATTACCAGACATATTTACCAAATGTTTACACATTAGTGAAATGCAATAATATTGTTTTGCCTGCAAAATAGAGCAAAGAGAATAATGTTAGAAATGTAGTTGAGCGTAGGTAGTGTTCGATACAAATCAGCAGTGTTACAGTGCTGCTGCCTGTGTTGTGCCCATCAAGTGCACACGCCACGGCAAGTGAAGAAAGTAGAGGATTCTTCCCGGATTTTAGATTTCCCATCGATCTCTGTCGACAGTCAGTGCCACAGCCGGAGAGTACATGCTTCGTAGGTGACCCAGAGCAATGGTGATATTCTCTGGGTCACAACAGGCCCACAGCAACTGGTCTGCCTGACGGAGAAATGGCATCGTTCTTGCCCTGATCTTGCAAAAGTCTTCATGAAGCCGCTTGGAGCCGTCAATAGATTTTATTTTCTCTGACTGATGTCATTAATGAGGATAGCAACGTCAACACAACGGTGTTGCATCACTCTATCCTGGAACGACCACATTTTGCTTCCGATGTGCATGCAGAAACTGAAATTGTAATGTGTGCCAAAACATGAACAGTGTATAACGATTTGTAATGAACAATTTGGAAAACATTATATATCGGCAGCGTTCTTGTTGATGTAAAATTGACGTATATACGTGTACGCAATTTAATTCAATCCGATACATTCAACACAGATCGAGAGGAGCCAGTTAAGGAGGTTTGGCCATCTGGTAAGGATATCCCCCGGTTGACTCCGGGCACGTCCCACTAGGTGAAGGCCTCAGGGCCAGCCCAGGACACGCTGGTGGGACTATGCCTCTCGGCTGGCCTGGGAACGCCTGGGAATTCCCCAGGAAGAGCTAGAGTCTGTGTATAGTAGTCTATAGGAGTCTGTCTCCAGGGAAAGGGAGGTTTGGACCGTCCTGCACAACATGCTGCTGCTACGACCCTCACCAGGACAAGCGGTCTGAGAAACGAACGAACGGACATTAAACACATCTGTAATACGGTTAAGCAGTGTTTTAGAACTAAGATAATACACCAATGTATCTATACTTGAGAATTATAACTTCAACAAGTGCAAAAAAATAAGTTTCCAACAAATATGCTTAGTGTACTTTTAAGCACCTAGTAAAAAAAAACGTTTGACTGTCAAACATGTATACATGTATATATTTTAATGTTTGTATGCAAGCATGCAGGATGAATTTAAATTACCAAAGAAATGTGTCCGCTTGTTGTCAAACAGGATTTTGTTCTCTCTCTTTTTCTTTTCCAAAAGGAAGGTCTCCCACACCCCCCCCCCCTCTGCCACATTCCCAAGTGATGTCGACATATAGCCCGAAGCTCATGAATATTCACGAGCAATTTGCATGTCTTTGGCCCTGCTCAAACAAATTTACAAATTGCATCTAACCATCGCAACGTGTGAACTTTACATTGTAACTTGCTATAGCGAGAGCTTTGAAATGTGTGAAAAATGAATAAAAAGTAGTCCAAATATCTGACCCTTCATTTGTTTGCACAAGTATTAGCATGTGTTCAATATCGGGTGAGTCTTTCGCAGTTTATTTTTATTTGAATGGGTAATTTGTATTTCATGCCCACATGTTCTGGAACATTTTCCCCCTCTGAATATGAATTTAAATGTCGACGCAAAAATGCTCAAAAATAGGTCAATAGAATTATAAACGTTAAAAAAATTATCCACGATTTAGCTTAGTGTGCTGTTAAGTGTTGAGAGTGAAAATGTATCAAAAACATATTTAGCACTGATTAAAAGAGGCAATGTTTTATTTCCAACAAGACTATAATACAAGCTGCTTTTGTGTTTAAATTCACATTTGGGAATTTAAGAAAATGTTAATGAAATTGCATTGAAAACACTATGCAATTGTGTTTTTTACTGGAGGAGGAAATGGATTTAAAGCCCGATACAGTGCACTGTGAACCTAGGACATTTATGAAAATGATCGCGCTCACGCTGCCTTTGAAGTCTTCTTATTGAATTACCCAGAAGCAATATACTCAGGCCCAGGGCATAGTAGGGGGCACAACAGTGAGTGGAAGACGTGGATCTGACCGAGTTGAAGCAGCAACCTTTTTACCCACCCTATGGCCTCGGGGGGATGTGGTTTTATATATATGTGTGTGTGTTGGTGTGTCCTTTTTTATTCATCATAGTTGAAAGAGTTTGGTGCAATGGCTATGGAAAGAGAACATAATCAAACACAAAATACATCACATGCCCCCCACCCCACCCGCATATCCCATCGCAACCATGCCTAGAGGAGATGTTCAGAGAACATAAACTCAAGAGGCTTCAGTCTACCATATAGGCAAAATATACCGCCATAGGTTGTGCACATTGATACGTGGCATGATCCATTTTAACAACAGAGGCATGATACTGTTACGGAATTATTACCTATTTCATATGACATTATGTTTGACTGCAACATGTTGACCATTGGACACATTGGGTTCCATTAATAATAATAAAAAAATAACAACAGGCATTGGGTCTGCATTTGTTATAATTTGCCAAGCTGTTCAACAGGGTTTTGATCAATGAAAACAAATACCGCCGTTCCAGAGCAGCTCGTGAAGGAGGCCAGGCATCTTCTTGACATAACAGCGCCCCCCCCCCCCCCCCCTGGAGAGCACAGAAGTCCTTGCTTCGGCAAGGTCAGTCTCGTCACAATGCCGAGCAGCGAGGCAACCACGGCAAGCAGAGCTCTGGCGCCTCCGCCCACAGCCAAGCAGCTGCACCTGCCACCCGCGTAGCAAGCGCGTGGAGAAATGGCTCGGCCAAGGTTAATTCTGACCACAGCCATTCCTTCCGGTGGTATGCCGGGAATATTATTCTTTCACCTCCACTGAGCCGACTGTAAAATAGGATTTACTGTAAATCACACGGTGTCGTGAGTGCGGCTCAGATTATATGTCTTGGTGCACATGACAGCTAGCAGACTTCAGCCATTAGCTCAAGATAATTTCGACAAATGTGTGTTAGGGAAAGGGCGCAGGTGGAGGGGAAGTGGTGGCATACAGTTGTTTTTTAGTACTGTGCTGCGATCCTCCTAGTCATCAGTGGCAAGTGATATCTGAACTTGTTTTGGGTCTCTCTTAGGGTGACTTAAATGAATACAGTACTTGGTTCAGTGGGTAAACATCATCTAAGGGGAGACAAATGTGACAGGTGACCGGGACTGAGTTAATAGTCTTAGTCTGGTCACCACACTGCACACACACACACAAAACATCGCGTAAAATTAGGTTTATACTAAGTTTGATTCAATTCTAGCTATGGGAATTAACCAAATGCGGTGAACATTACCCTCTGTGGTAAGGTGGGTGGAAAGGTGCTGCCCCCTTGTATGGATTAAGGGGTCACTTAAAATAGATTTAAAAAGTAGTTCTTAAAGATCGCCTTCTGTCGTTCTCCAGCATGGGGTTATGCACTGCGCGAGTTACAAATTAATGATTCCTCTCATGACGTGATGTTGCTGGCAATTGTTTGGATATAATTGGGAGGAAAGACGAACATAAAAGTGCGATAAAACATGAGTAGCACTTTCCCCTAAAGACTGTGACTTTAAAGGGGGAATATTTTTTATTCGTGTGTGTGTTTCAGCGTAAATGTGTTGTAAAAATGTCTCCTCATAAAATATACTTTTCTTGCATATTAAATTAAACAGGTTCATTTTATTTATTTTCACAAAGTAAAGTAATAATGCATTTGTAATTATAATAGCGAACACGTATAGAAGATGTTTAAACGTAAAAAAAATATGTCCAATTTAAATTAAATACTTGTTACATCATAAAGAAGGAAAAGAGTTGACGTTTTTTTTTTTTCGAAACTGTTGTGAGACTCATTTAGAATAAGTAAATTATATTTTTCCAATGAAATTATAATGTTGGCTCGTTATGCTTGGTGATTTGGTACATAGAAGCCATTGAATGCCCTGTATATATATAAAACACATAAATTGGCATTAAGCAACGTGCTTTCACAATGATGGCATCTTAAAGAAGAGGAATAATGCTTTACAAGCAATGTAAAAGAAACCGGGCGTTCAAATTAAATGACAAATTGCTCTTGCTCAATGTGTTTATCAAAACAAAGGTTTAAATCATGTTATCACATCAAATCCCATCTAAATTCATCACCCCTTTTCTCTATTTGTCTGTAAAGCAGTGAATAGGCAATATGACTACTTATACAATATACCACCACACAATTGGTTTACAGACATTCATTAATTCGTTGATTAGCATAGATTTTTTAGGCTCATAATGCATGATTTAAATGGTATGTCCAATAACTGAGTATTCACAATCTATGCATATTGAAAGCTGATTAGATAATGATGAATATTTAGTCTAATGGACAAATGAGAAAGATGAACTAAACGGAAAATCTGAGACAGAAAACACAAATGAGATAGCAAAAGACAAACAAACGCATACATTCCTGACTGAACTAGAATCATGACACCTTCTTTTCCGGAGGAATCGTACACAGTTGATAAACATATGACAAACACACATGTTGCTACCACATTCATGAATGACTGACTGATAACTGATAGAGTATTCCATTGCAACCACTGTAAATTTAACTCCCGATTAACATGACCTCATAAAAGTCTTCCATTTATAAACGCATTTCCTTTATGGATACATATTTATAGTAGACTCCTGCATCCATTGGCTGCAGTAAAATATAGGCAATTAATCAATTTGCCACCATTGGATATATGCCTGCCAAGTTAAGCAATAATACAGGGCGATCGATTTATAGATACACAACTGGTTTTTAATAACCTCTTCCTCTCTTCTTAACAGGTAATTGAATGTTGTTAAAGCTATGGTTCCATATCTTACAGAGGAGAGTGTTTTTTTTGTAAACAGTCTGCCTCAGCAGCCGACCATGCTTTCCCACCTGATGACGGACGCTTGTGTTACGCCCGAAACGTCGTGATTTCTTTTATTTTATACCTACGTGACTTTACCGAAAGAACCATAGAGTATAATGTTTAATTATTTTGCTGACATGGTCGGGAGACATGTAGAGACTTTGAGTTAATAGTGTTATTTTCTTGATTATTTTTGCTATTTATTTGAGTGGATGTCTATCAAGGAGTCACCCTCTAAACAAGCAGTCAAGAATCCAACAAAGCCTACTTTCATTTATATTTCATATGTTCACTCAAACACTTAAGCAAAGACAGGTAATTGAAAGCATTAACATTCTGTAATTGCACTGCGATACATCACACAATGTGCCTCTTTAATATTGCTCAGCGTGGCAGCGAATTTGCGTCAATGGTGTATCAGGCTGTCAAGAAAGCTATTCCATATTCTTGCATACTACCGAGGTCCAGGCTCTTTCAATGTGGTTATGAATCAGGATGGGTGGCGATTCTGAGTTTTTACAATGGCAGGGTGATGACCTCACTGTATATTCATGACCTCACTGTATATTCATGACCTCACTGCATCTCAAGTCAAACAGGTCCATCAGTAACAGTGATTGACATCACGGAATAACCAACAGACAGCTATACCGCTCAGTTATAGACACTTGTGCACGAAAACTCAAATCATATTGTGAAGTCGTGTCCAATTAAAATTCATTTTGGAGTGTTTTCTTCCTCTCGCGTGGTTTCTATATTCATTCTAACACTTATCTGTATGCAGCCAACAGCAGAAGATCATGGGCATTCAAGGCGTTTTAGCTTAAACAACAGCACGGTTCATCAACAACAGCATACCTCTTTGCGTGTCCAAGCATATTTAACCACCCCTTATCAATACAATGCTGGACAAGGGCCTCTACACCGTGTGGGTCATGTTTTTTTGTTACTGTACCCCACCACGCTGGTCAATGTGGGTTGGTGATAGCGTGGAGCATAGGCACGGGGGCATAGAAGTACAGTACAACAATGGCTTTTTCTACACTGCCCTCTCGTACCCACCACGTAGCCCCGCATGGTGGTCACTCATCCAAGCAAGATCCAGGCTCAAGCCTGCTTGGCTTCTGAGATCCGATGAGCCGCGTTATGGGTGATTGTGTGATATGCTTAGTTTATTACCCCTAAGCATGAATGAATGACATGATACGCCATTCCTCACCTCCCGTTAATGAGGAGGCGAGCCCACACCTCACCACCACCCTCTCACGAACCCCTTAATTATTTTGTTCAGAAGAGTCACTCTGTTGTTTGGCAGTTTTCTACCCATAGTAGAGGACTGCTCACCCCTCATGGTGACTGGAGCCAGAACCAGTCCACCAGATGTCCTGAATGCCACAGAAATCGAAGCAGTAGCAGTCCAACTCCTGGCAGACGAGTGTCAGCCTCTCCTTCCACTGTGAGCATTCAAACATTCCACGTGATCATTCACAGTGGCTTTTTGACATTTCTGGAGGAACTCCGAGGCTTCTGATTCAGTCTCCTGGCTCCGCCAAATGCGGTTTAAATTTCGATTTAAAGCTTTCGTGACTGCAAGGATTCATCTTCTTTGGTTCTTTCGGTAAAGTCACGTAGAATGAGAATAAAATAATAAATTGATAAAATAAAATAACACAATAAAATTCTCACGACGTTTCGGCCACAACACAGCGCTGTCCTCCAGACAGTCTCGTCTTTTCACCTGATTTGTTATGGCCGAAACGTCGTGAGAATTTTATTGTTATTTTATTTTTATCAATTTATTATTTTATTTTCATTCTACGTGACTTTACCGAAAGAACCAAAGAAGGCAAATGCGGTTTGGCCAGGAGACATCATAGACGCACAAAGATAAAGATTCCACGTATCGCCTTAACGTACTGTTGGGGCAAGTGCTGTTAGGGAGCACCCACACATCTACACACACACCATTAACACATTT
The DNA here is from genome assembly GCF_048934315.1 of Petromyzon marinus. NCBI lineage: Eukaryota > Metazoa > Chordata > Hyperoartia > Petromyzontiformes > Petromyzontidae > Petromyzon > Petromyzon marinus. Next base: position 10,503,713 of record NC_133678.1, on the reverse strand, counting down.
TGGGCCAGTGTACTGTGTCACACTGAAATTGTGTCACATTTGATTTCACATTCCAGGACGATGGGTATGGACAATTTTATGTCACGCGAGTTCTATCTTTTACGTGTGTGTGCTTCTTAAATGTTTTACTGCTTATAACGTTAACGTTGGTGGTAACACAATAATTGCTTAAATACTTTTTGGAAGAATGTGCGTGTTTTAAACGCATTAAAACTCATGGAATCCATAAACCAACACATCTACCGTGTATGCCCACTACCTTTCCCACACATGATGTTCGTGCTTGCTCACAGCAGTGGCAATTCTCCCGATCTGGGCAATAGCGTAAGAGCGTGAATAGAGGGCCATTCAAAGAGAGGCATTAAGACAAGAAGCTTCGTACTTAATTCACTAGCGGACTTCTTCTACGCCATACCTCACTTAGAGAAAAGCTCTACTGCCACAATATTATTAATCACCCTCGTAGAATGAACCAAAGCAGTAAAAAATAAATCTTGTTTTACGACAAAGGAACTCTGCAGAGGTATATTTATGTGTCCCTGACATCTCTTCTTTTTTTCCGAAGGCCATAACAGTTAACAGAGAGTTCTGCTAGAGTACCACAATAATAGTTTGTCTTGTGTCTAGCATGTCGTCTGTACTAACTCAGGTGTGCATTTATTGCCTCTTAAGACGCGCTTTCTTGCCTCAATTGATATTTGGAACCGTTTAACAAGTGAGTACATGTCCAGGACGTCTCAGTTAATGCTTTAATATTTTTCAACTTATGATAAGCACAACACATGAAACTAATGTTGTCATCAGTAACCTTCTTTATTTGTATTATTATTATTATTTGTATGACCGTCCTGCCAAATGTAGAGAGAGGATCCCCGAAACCACCAGGGGGAGTCCGGTCAGGGACCACCCGTCAACAGCGTGCCACACGGCCCATCGCTGAGCAAATTCACGGTTGCTCAATTGAGCAGGAAATCACTTCCTTGACCTCCTACGCAAATGGAAACAAAGAGATGTAGTAGAGGCAGGGAGGAGCATGGCGGTGGTGGGGAGGACGAAGAACGCAAAGCAACTGACAACAGGTTATGAAAAGCAGTCTAAACTTTTTTTACTACGCATTGTAAAAAGTTTCCACTGAATACACGATTAGCAAAGTGTGTCCCACTTGTTCACCGTCTTGATAACGTAGTCGTGGAGAGGAGTGTGGACTGACACAGTGTTACCGTATTCTCCAGATTATGATGCACTATATCCGCCTATATGTTAAAGATACAGTTGAGGGTGTATGTTATATCACGGTGTGTGTGTGTGATCAAATTTACATAACTCTCTCCACACATTTGTGGTGTCTCTCATTCTCTTGAGCCTATGACAATCCAGATATTATGGTAGGCATGGGTGTAAACTCCGTCTTATGATTTCCCTAAATAATTTGATCAGCACTTTGCCTTAATTTAGGGATTACCAGCTCCAAGCTAAGAAAAAAAGACACTGAGCACAAAAGGCAAGCTTACAATAACAACAGCAAAAAACCTGAGTGATTTGGTCTAATAGACAATACGACAGCCTCTGCCGTATTGTCTATGCATAAATGAAGGGCGCAGGCTGTAATTGTGCCTGTGCAGAGTGTAATAAACTCATTTGAAACAGAGCTAATGACTCCAAAAATACAGCTTACATTATTTACAAAATCTGTTGCCGTGTATAAAGATTCCTTAGCCTATAAATTAACAACGTAATATTTAATCTTTTGGCAAATTAAATGACAAAAAACTGTCATTGGAATTCCACATCCTTTGTTTCCAGTTGACAACGCCAACATAGGAAATTGTTTATATGGTGATGCATCCTCGGACTGAAATGAATGCATTCGTAAATACACACATACATACCATTTGGAGCAGTAATATTGCTTGTGAAATATATACACGTTTTTTTTTGTAAAATAGAGTGCACACTTAACAAGAGGGAGGAAAGTGGCTGGGTTATTACTGAACCATCATATGCACCAAATTAAAAGGCTCCAAAAAAATAATAATGCATAAATCAGAACCCATGTCACTATATATTACACGGAAGATTATTCATTATGACCATGCATCAAATCCAGGTAATTTGCAAGGGCACAGGAAGATATTCAGAGTGCAGCCCGGATACTTTATTATATTGTATTCAAAGAAAGAGAAAGGTAATTTCGTAGAGCTTCATGTGAATTCTCCTCAAAGAACGGTGCCTACCAATGATGTCAGATGCCTCAAATGCATTTTATTGTGGTTCCCGTCGCGTTTATGAGCTCGTAAGGTTTTAACTACGACACATCTTTCACCAATTAACCACATTACATTTTTTTTATCCACATGCATACATAAGTAGTGGTACCTTAGACACGCAATGGGATCCCTGAGCAGTGTAGATTTGTGTTAAAAGTAACTGACATGAAGATATTATTATTACTTTAAATGTCCAGATAGTTTAGGATTGAATGGAATGTGTTTGTATGCCATTTATTATATATATATTAATATTGGTTAATTGTATAACATTCATTGTTTTATTTCCCATTCCCCAAGCCATCACCATCTCTCTTGGTCTCACGATACAGCAATCCCTCTAGGTCCTGCACACAAGCTGATTATATAATTCCATCTCAGTTATGGAAATTCCCTTGGGTGTATTCTCTCCTTTGGTTGTCACTCCATTGTTAGTCTCGACCACGAGTCATCATCCCTTCCAGCAATGTGTCCTGCCGAAACCTGCTGAGCCTTCATTAACAGTCGACACGACATCTGTGTTATAGTCAATGTTTTCCTCTTCCTGTCTCACAATTCAATCCAAATAAGCACACCTTATCCATGCTTCTTTGTAAACTTTTCCGATTTTGTTCAATTTTATTTATCAATGTCCATGTTTCTCATTCTTTGGACATATTGGTATGTAGCTGTTCATTATTGAGTTTTGTTTTACAAAAAAATACTCCAGCCTGTTCATGTTCACTTCATTTATGTAAGCATACCGATCCTGTATGTCCTCAATGACTACCCTACGTTACATACTGTGACGTGTGTTCCAGTTATGTTTCAACAACTGGTCCCACATGGAGCTCGCCTTGTTACATACAGTGGCATGCAACATTTGCTTCTTCAAGAGTAATATGAACAACATTTTTAGCATGCTTAAATCATTATGTGAAAGTTAAGTTAGCTAAACTCAAGAATCGCTGGTGCTAAATTGCTGCATACATTTTCAGTATCAACGACCTTGACGCCAATTTTCTTTTGCCTTTTCCAAAGTCCCCCTTTCTGGATGAACAGAAACATTCTTCTCTCGTCCATTATTTTTATAGGTGGGAAAATAAAATACAATAAAATGAAATTGGTGCCTTCCCTGTATCCCTGGAAACTAAGAAATGTGCATTGCTGTCCCAAGATCAAAACATTATACCCAAATATAAACAAAACAAACGGAAGTCTTAATTGAAACGTAGATGTTTTAATATAATTAATTTGAAATGCAATGTTGTGGATATGACATAGTTATATATAATGCGAAAAAACTACGTCTTTATGATTTTACTTTACAAATTAAGCATGGTTTGTAATAGTATAACCACAAACCAAATGTTGACAATTTTATAGCGTAATATACAATTTTGAACTTGTATTCTCATTAGTGTGAATTTTCTACATTAAAAATGTGGAAAAAAATGTGCCTTGTCAGTGTCCACTGACATTTCATACACAAGATCAGTGCCGTTGCCTGAGAACAGAACCTGCAAGAATTCAGCACGACACATTCAGGAGGCAGCAATTCCCCTCTGAATTTGACAGCGCGGTGTCATCGTTATGGAATTCCTGCAATTATAGAATGGACATGAAAATCCCATCTTGCTATGGATAGTGCGCTCTCATCCTGCAGCAATCTACAACCTCGGCCTTTGAGATAGATTACAGCTGAGGCTCGACATGACCCAGTCGGGACTCAGAATCCAACTCCTTTTTGCATGTTCTTTGCGTCTAGATAATTTATCTTGGCATTCTAGTGTGTTATCACATGCTAAAATATTCAGTAAGTAATTTATCAGTAATCTCCAGCAGGAAGCTCTTGAAAAAAAGGCTTTGGACTCAATTCTGTCTTCCTGGATTCATAAAAGGCATTCTGTTGCCACCAGTAATATAAAACCTTTAGTCGTTTTATTGCCAATGGACATGTGCTTGGCATTCAGGTGAGGAAATTGTTAGTGCCTGTATCCTGCTGTTTCCCTCACTCTGAGGACGTACACACACACACACAATTTTGTTGCTCGCAAATGCCGAGTCTAAAGATCCAATTAAGAATGCATGGGACAGAGTTACTTTTGGGTTGCATTATGAACGCTCAACGTGCACCTGTGCAGCGGCAACGAAATGACGCGGCTTTCCCGCGTCTTTAACACAGGGAGAAACAGCCGCATGCCTTGTTGTGACACCAGATGCTGAGAGATGGCTATATTAGCAAATGCACATTGCCTGACTGCATATTTCACCAATGCCTAATTCAATCCAGAATTTCACTTTACCTGACATGAGACATTATTCAACACCTTTGATTTATTTCTCAACATTTCGAATCGAATACATTTTTTTTTAACAGCTCAGCCTTTGAGATGTTTGTTTCTTACGTTATTTTACCACAAATACCAAATGCTGTGCTCATCACAAAGAGTTTCATAAGATATAAACACACATACAGCTCATATATGTTATCGTAATATATAACGTCAAAGTGGTTTCTTACTCAATTGAACGTGGGGTCATGCTCATCAGCTGTTTAAAGCCTGGAGCCCAGTGCTAGAAATACCACATTGCTATGGTAAGGGGTTAACACTCCAAAGGACGAACCACTTTAGAATTCCCCACAAAGTGGCCCTAATTTTATCGATCCTGGAAGCATTTATGCACAAGTCGAAGCCATAACGGGATTTTAAATCGCAACTTGTGATGACTGCTATGCCACCCGGCTTGTGATATAGTATTATAGTATACATGTTTAATAAACAGTACGTTTTTGAAACCGCAGCCACATATTTCACAATTAATTGGTATCTATATTTTTGCAATAACATACAGCAATAAGAACAGTAAACTTATATCTCTATAAATCAATATGAAATGGTTAATGTGACAAGCTATACCACATACAATGAGCTGGAAGGTGGATTTGATTTCAATTCCAATAACCTATATTTAGGTATTAGTGCATGTGCATGCATGGCTGTTGAGAAAGAAACACAATATATAAGTTATATTACAGGCAGCATCAATAAGGCACAGATAATCCAGTCATATATCATGAAGATTGGTTTTGAAAATGTGGAGTGGATTCTGGGACAGTCATTGCATTTCTGTGGGCTTTATTGTGAAGACCTCTCATTAAATCTGAAAATAAATAATTGTATCAAGACATACGTTTTGTAATGTACCTAACTTGCAGGGCAAAATCCAAAATAATGTCCTGTAGATGTTATTTAAAATTGTATTGTTTGAAATGTCGACCGTGTGCATAGTGTTCAAATTCCATTTAAATATTTTCTTTAGTGGATCAAAATTCAATGTTATAATATAAAACTCGGGTTTGCATTTCAGAGTAACCCACGGGCAAACTCCTTGGCACAATACTGCACTTGCTTGACGATTCATGCTAATGGCCTACATGACAATACACTCTGCACATTGATACACTCCACGTTGTGCTGTTTATATATTTGTTCCGAATGCAATACCATGCCTCGTACACGCTGTTTATAATGTTGGGCAAATTTCTTCCCTGTCTCCTGAGTTTAATCGAATGTTTCCATAATCGAATGTTTCCATTAGATGAAACTCAGTAATATTTCGAGGCTAGCGTCTGCTATGTTCCACACGTACCATACAAATGTATCCAAAACATTAAAGCACTTCACATTAACAACATTATAAAACAAATTGGTAAATATTATGTGAAGCCACTGCTGGATGAGGACTTCCCCACACCTTCACAGCTCATGGAGGTTATTTGACCGTAGTTAACTACATTGGTGAGTGTAGGTTGAAGGAGGGAGATACAGATGTGGAAACATAGCAGTAAAGTACAACAATGGGTGTTGCTGAACTGCCCTCCACTGCACACCACATATCGCTTCAGCCTTCAACAACCTGTTGTGCATTCAAGCACAGACTCGAATTTGCATAGATTCCACGATCTAATGCGATGGGCACACTCCCGGTTATTTGGTCGTTAAGAATACTGTACGTTAATCGCATCTGCAAGCAATTTAATATGACATATGCACTCAAATTGTAACAATCTGGCTATTTGACACCGCCGCCATTAGGGTGTTTGATGCGCGACGTTGTGAGTTTAAATTCCGATGGGGTGTCAACTCCGACTATCATCGCCATGAGGTTGATACAAATTTGTACTATTGTATGAGCAGTCAGCAGTGGTGGTTCTATGGTGAAACTGTAACGCACCATGGACTTATGGAATGTTCAAGGCCACCAACAGAAATGAGTGCTGCTTCATTGCTCAGTGGAGGAGAGAAATTGCTTAGACTTGGCTGATATAATTACATAAATTTGTAAAACAATAAAGTACCTAATTTTATGTTATTGGTTCTTTCGGTAAAGTCACGTAGAAGGGAAACAATAAATAATAAAAATATAAAGTCACGTAGAAGGGAAACAATAAAATAAGAAAAATAAAAAATAATATATATTTTTTTATTGTTTGCCTTCTACGTGACTTTACCGAAAGAACGAAGAATATGAATCCCTGCAGTCACGAAAGCTTTAAAATCAAAATTTTACCTAATTTTATGTTAATGAACAACATTTGTAATGCGCTTTGTTAAGCTTATCTCGTCTTATGACATCAGGAGAATTTGCCATCACAATGCAGACAGATTTTTGTTTGTTGTTCTCTGTCCCATGATGTCAAGAAGTGTCTCTGAAGGCAACACAAAGCGCTCTTCTTCCTCACGGAGAGCAGTAACTATATTTCTTAGTTTCACTGCTTTTATGAGTTTCGTGAGTTTATTTTTTTCACCAGACCGAATTATCTTCATGCAAATTGTAAGGGCTCTACTTGCTTTTCATTTTATTTTATTCCACACACACACGTGCGATTTAAATTTCCTTCATCATTGCTGTGTAAGATGAGAACAATTTGGCGAGCCTCGTAATACATTTCCACAGTTTTACCGTGTTGTTGAAATTATTCATTTGAGCCGCATATATAACGGTATTTCCATAGACTGGTAAATGGTTGAAATTCAACTGGGTTGCTCTGCTGGAACATTTTAGAATGTCTGCCATTTTAAAATGTCCTCCGTTTTAACCCACAACAATATCATTTCAATCATCTCATTCATAATTGTTTTCATTTTAAAATCTAATATTATTAGTGATGAAAGATGGTTTTCAGTTGCAGTAAAAATATATTCTTAAAACGACACTGTGGAATCTTAAAGTGAAACAAGCAAGGTAAATAGACTTAATGATATTAAATCCATTGGCACAAAATATGAAAAAAACATACTTATTTATTTTTAAAAAGGGGATATTATGGGCGATGTGTATTCTTTTTATGGGGGAGCTTGACAAGGAATATCTTTGAAGTGGCAGTAACAGTACATTTGGAATAACCATTTTCTGTTTTAATATATGAATGCAGCACGTGCTGCTTGCCATCAGAGAGTTGTATTGAAATCAGACCATATCAAAGGGATAGGGCAGTCAAACAACCTCATTCAAACTGCTACTTCACCATTCAGTGTTATTGTTATTAATTATGGGATTGCACATAATATTACAGAATGATCATCAATACATGGTTACATTATTTATAAATAATTGGCATATGGCTATCCTGCTAACTACTGCTCCTAAGATGGAGGTAAATCAAACACTTTGAATGTTTTGACTGTTGGTACATCACAAATAAGATATTCATCAAAATATTTTAGTTTTTTTTTCACCATCACTGAGAGGATATAAGGGGCATTACATTATGATACCCTTCTTCATAAATGATGGGTTTTCACTCAGTAATTTTCACTGAGGCATCAACTTTAAGTGATACTTTATGAATGGCTTTGTGCTACATACACCTAAATAGTACAGAGAACAAAGACAACGGAATGACTGGGTACGAACACAACTTTGACGTGACTTTTTGTGAAGTGCCATTCATAGATATGGGCAATGTAGCATAGGATGTATTCAACACTAAACGCATTCGTCAATAACATTGCCTTAAAATGAATATAAATTAGGTTACATCTTGGGCAATGGCCCTTCATAGCAGAAAGAAGAATGGACACTTGCCCAAATGTTGCCGATTACTGTATACATTTCTTTCCCTTCTAGGGCAGTCCTATCGACACACGCGTTGAGTTTGTTTTTATTATTTGTGCACTGCCAATGCAAGTATCAAGACAACATTTATGCATCTTGTTGATTTGGCTATGAGCTGCAGTCAGTGGCAGACACAAGGATGGTGTGAGTTGGAGGTGACCCCCCTCCACTCACCCACCACTTCCCTCCACCAATGAGAGAGACCTCAACATATTCATATTTATAAGACCAAACATGTATTGTTTTATTTGTTGCAGAGTCATATTTGAAAGCTTGAAACTTCAGGACACTCCTCCCCCACCCTCCATTGGGATGTTTCTAGATGCACCTCCGTCTGCAGTGTGATCTTCTCGCCAGATGTCCGTAGCATCAACCTTTCGTAGGAACAACAGGACTTGATTAATAGCCATTGCAGGGGACACTTTATGAGCGAGGCAACAATGCAAGGTTGCAGTGCAAGGGAATGTTGCACGCTTTGATGTAATCATTATTCACCTGCCGCAGTATACGCTGGCAATTTTAGGAAAGAATGAAAACGTGCTTTGTGTGGTGTGTCTCCATTGTCTAAACCTATGGTACTCGAGCAGATGATTCTCCACGTGCTTGGTGGCTTCTTGAAATTAGAAATTCCATTCAGAATTACATAATGGGACAATAATCCCTGGTTCAGAATCGTGATGGCTTGCAGAGGGCTTGATACTATGATCGCGATTGCAACCGTGATTGCTAAAAATCCTGGCTTAGGATATTGCATGAAAGTACGCCTGCCTGTAATTAAGCTATTAAAATGCACCTTTATCCAAAAAGGTGTGTCAATGTCAATTTCAATGAACTGAAATTACACTTATGATGACCTTTTTTAGTGTGACGAACACATTAATCACATAAAACACCCCAAACACGGACTCAGTGGACAAGAACTCAACCATGCTGAAATCTATATCCAGTCCGGGTCTGTAGGAGACGACAGTGCTGCATGTGTTCCCGGGGTGAAGTTCATTCTAGTTTAGGTGAAGGCGTGCACTTAGTGATAACTTTTAATGGGCAGTCAACCTTCGTAGAAGGAGCCTGGGATGGGGGGGGGGGGGATAACTTGCAGCTTGAGTACCTTTATCCTCATTAGACAAGTTTTCATTGCATCTCTCAGGGGCTCAAAACGACCACCCATGTAGGTACAGCTTCGGTACTATAAATAGTATTGAACACTTCGTTTACCCATCCACTTACCCTTTAAATATTTAGGGATGTCATAACCTGTGTAATCCTTAACGTTGGGGCAGAGGTTGGCGATCGATCAATAAAAAGCCGTACCTGATGTGGACACCAGGAGAAGCGTAATGATTGAAGACAGCATGTCGATACTGCGCATTTTGTTAACTGAATCCCTGTATCTAACACTTCCACTGACCCAAGAGCACAATTTCATGATGTTGCTTTTTCGACTTAATGACTTATGCTATGTCAATGACCTAATGCTCATCGATGCACAGTAAGCTGCAGGACGGGGCATCAATCATAACAACGTGAAGGCTTGATGAGAACTCTCCATCAATGGATCGCAAAGCACTTGCGTTATGACTCTCCTGAGCGAGCTTGTGCTGCGGAAGGATTACATCCCCGAGCTTAACCAGTCAATGCTGAACAAGCCCTCTGAGCTGCCAATGCCATGTCCACTACAGCCTGCAAATGGGAACTTTTCACTTGACCATTTTTCACAGAATAGCTCATGAAGCCACATTATCTACCCGAGGTGGTTATTCTTGGACCCTATTTCGAAGCTACACAGGATGAGATTAACAGTGTAGTGACTTTTCAGTCGGCAAGAGCCATTCCTCGTGTTCCCTTCATATGCCAATCAGTCAGTGCACTGTGAGCACACAGCGTCGCCACCTCATTTGCTTGTGCCTCGACTTGCTTCTTGCGTGCCACACCAGCAGCACAGCTCCGTTGTACAATGGACGGAATATGCATGAACGCCTTTTTGCGAGATCACTGCTTCTGTGGCTGGTATTCGCTGCTCCTGAAAAATTGTACGAATTGGGGGTGAGGGCCGATTAGATGAAAGCCATGTCTTTGTGAAAGTGGCTCTGAAGTCCCTTCAACATCAGTCCCCAACATCTTCTAAGTACCTGCTGCTCACTTTCTTTTATATGGCAAATGCACGTCACGGTTGCATGTTGTGACTAAAAGGCTACCATTGTTGTCGCATGATGGAAATGTTTACTTACGTTCACTTTTTCGTGATGAAAGCTCCAACTCCATACTTATATGCTCTCATGCAAGCAGGCACATTTGTTACTAAAAATAAAAAAAATTGTTATTTGTAGGGCCATGACTATATTCTCAATATTCTAGCATAACACAATTGCATTCAAGTAGAAGTGTAAAGCAGGTATATTATGGTCCACATTCTGGAGAAAGTTGTTTACCAATTAAATGCCAATTAGAGTACCTGAAAATATTAACATGTCTCTTTCAGAATGTTACTGACTCAAATGTGCAATTATGCATTGAATATAATTGTATAAATGTGGCCTGTGGTTCCTGTACCAGATAATGATTTGGCTATTAGGGCAACTGTTATTAAAGTGCTACCAAGAAGTGCTTCAGTTCATCAAGTGCAAAGCCAATTCAATTTAATCATTTAATTCCATCCGTGAATTAAAGGTCAAAGGGATAATTAATGAAGCCTTCCGGAACAAAATATGTCTTTTGATCCTCCAGCAGCTTTAACTTGCACCCACAGAGTAATGCTCTCGTTGGCTTGACAAGACTCTGCTTAAATCCAGATATGCATGCTGTGCCCTAATACAGTACAGTAGGTGAGAAGCAGATAAGGGACAGTTGAAATGTCTCCGAATCTTCACACCTTAACTGTGATGCTTGCACGACAAGAACGGCAGAATAAAGTTTTCGTGGCAATGGTGCAGGTCAGCACATTGCTTTTTAACATCTGTTCCAAATGACTGTTGCATCTTTCTATACAAATTGCGCTTTTGAAATTATGGTTAAACAAAGTATACATTCAAGCCACACATTACACTTCACTCACCGTGTATGTAAATGTCAATCATTAAGTGGATTTAAATATAATAATCCGCAACATCCAACACTGATTGTAATTCATAGTTTACCAATCACGTCTGTTCACATGTGGAATAATATGGTGAATGCATCTATCGGACAGATGGACATGAAAACTGGACTTTGGTATGCAAAAAATTGGAACATACGTTTGTGTTATAAAATATCCCAGTCTATGCTTTGTCTCAGCCTACATCTAGTTTTAAACTACGTTCATTCTCGTATTCTTTTTTTTTAATCAAAGCAATTGAGCGCTTTCCATACCACATGCATAGGTTCATAAAACAAACAGTATTTATGCAGTGTAATATTTATAGCTATTTTCCAAATAGTGGTGGGCATTCTGTCACTTAAAACGTGGCATTTTAGCACGTTATCCGACGTCCACAACCATCTCTACAAATACGATGGAGAGACGTGATCGTCAATTACATTGGGATAAGACTTCACAGCAGACAAACGTAAGCATATTAAAATAACAAGGTGCCTCCCTGGTATTGCTTACGCCAGTGGCTGTGGGATGTGAGTGGCTTGTATTGTATTTTCTTAAATGTGATGTTGGGTGGGTATTGCTGATTTAAAAAAAAAACAGACTCCATCCGTGTGAAAGATTGATGTTCGCAAAACTGCCCATCAGTGTCCATGCTGGGTACAGTATTGTAAAAACAAAAACAAAAATTTTGTGATTCTATTTCTGCTTGAATTTAAGACTATGGGCAATGATGAGTGAACAGAATATTCTATCGCCAACTTCAAAATCTAATCTTCTTATGTTCAGTGCTTCTGTCTTCTCCAAATATGTGCTCTAGAACTCAAATTTAGTAGCTCTCTGGGGATTTCAACTAATTGAAATTAATTACATCTTCACGGAAAATAAACACATGACCTGCAACACTTAGCCACAATATTAATTTCCCCCCTTCCCTTTAATCTGCATTTAAAGAAATATCACAAGCAAAGGACATCCAGAGGTGTTTCTTGAGTTGTCATCTTAAAGCATAAAAATGGCACCTCTTCAATTTATTATTTTGGAGTTACACAACATTATTGCACGTAAAGTATTGCATGTAAATACACTGAATTTTAATAGTAAAAAAGTAAAGTACATTGATTGTATTAGAACCGACTCAAAATAGTGATAACAACAAGTAATCAAGTAATCGGTCTGCGTAAATTTGGGGAGGATGAGATTTACCACTTCAACAATATCTTGACAATCACATTTCCTGTAAAATAAAATCTGTCACTCTCCATTGTTGTCATTTGCAAAGCAGCACAATCTAATGGTTAGAGGCTGCACCAAGACAAGCATGAAATTGGAGCCTTGACCCAGTTCCAGTGGGTGAAATTTAATATTTTTTGCATAAATTATCACCTGCATAGTACATTACTGGAGCCCTGTGCTGCAAACAATAGGAATGCTCAATCTGACGGAAAGTCCCAACTCATTTAGCATTGGTCGTGGGTCCACTGATAATGATCAACTATCAGAATGATCAGATTATAATCTGATCATTCCTTTCACATTTGAGTTTTAGCATCGTTTCAGATTTTTACAACATGATTATTAGTAATATTTCTGAGATGCAAGCCTTCTGCTTTAATTACCCTTCAACCTACCGTGCTTTCCATTTGTACCCCTGCGAGATTTAACCTAATACCAATGCTTCATCGCACTGCTGGGCTTCCATGCAATCGTCTGTCATGCAAAGTGAACAAATAAATAAGAATCAATCGAGGTCGGCAAAATACTTTGCATCGCGGATTTTTTTTTTCTCACAAACCTTTTCGAAGTAAGTCGACCATGCAAAAACAATCGGGGTGGATCAGAGGCGCAGCAGTTAGCACCGTGTGCTACAAACACTGCAACCTGAATTTGATTCCCAGCCACGTGCTGACATCAGTCATTAATAACATGTGAAACGGATCTATGCCCCATCCCAGTTCACCAACCAACACTGACCCGCATGGTGAAGTATGGTCAAGAAAACTCTCCGTGAGCAACATGGTGTGGGGAGGCCTTCATCCCATCAGTGGATTGACAATTGTCTGTTAATTATTATTGCTATTAGAATTAATTCCAGTCTGGGGCACAGTTAAGGTGCATTAACAAACAACTATTAAACTCAATAAATTTGTAGTATTACACTTTACAAAATGTTGAAGAGGCAATGCAGTTATACCTAGTACCATGCATCCTCAGATACTCACAGCGTTGCATCTAAATGCTTACTCTGTAAATACCATTTGAATAAACAACCTCACATGCCCAGCTTACAGGCTATTTTATATTGACCTGCCAATTCGATTCCGACAACTACCTGGTGCAATAAACTAGTAAAATGTGCCATTTGTTTTTAAATGGTTGTAAAAAAACCCCTTTATAAATCAAGTTCAATCTTGTGAGCTGGTGTCACATCCAAAATTAGAGTATGTACTGCAATTAAATGATGCAATATATCAGTTTAGCACGTAGGCCTGCGTGACCACTATTATCCATAGTAAAAAATTGGGGTTATGCGATCCTACCCAAAAAAAACTTTTTATGATGGATACAATTTATTTTAATATTTTTTATATTGTTTAGGGCCTCCAGGTGTCATTTGTAGAAGATATTGTGTATTTCAATGCACTCTCACATGGATATAATCAATTAAGCAATCAAAGTCCATCGCAGATCGTCAGTCCTATTTTGAACTCTGCAATCTTGTGAATATTCAAGCGTGCATTGTCAAATTGTTAGTCTATGCATGAACGAGAAGACAGCTTGACATTTCTGTGATGTCAATGAAAATGCTCGTATTTTAATGTATTTCAAATGTCAACCTTATTGATTACATACCAAGTATCCAGAAAATCAACTGCATTCATCTTTGAGATATATCCAGAAAACAGATAAAGGGATAAATGGCTTGATGAAAAATATGGCTTCTGGCAATGATTTCATGGTGCGAATGATTATATATATGTTTTTGTTCCTTTAACAATTTTCATTAGTTCATGAGCTCGAGGATAAGGTTGTGTACAATTCTCCAAGCCTTTATTTCCACAATCAGTGCAAAATGATCCAAGTAAAAGTGGGCGTCTGATATCACCGAGGATGCATCTCTAAATGTCATAATTTGAGGATATCATTAAAAATGTTGATTATAACCCATGGAAGTAGAGTAGAAAACGTGCAATACCACTCAATGTTCTCGTATCAGTTTAAAACTACGACAACAAAGTGGGAGAGAGAGCTGCCGTGGCAAGAGGTTGTATAGTTAAGAAAGGGGGGAGGGGCAAGGGGGGAGAGAGAGGGGGGGTGTGGGGTAAGGGGAGGGGAGCACTGCGTGGGCGCTATGAGAGGGTACTTGGGGCTGGAAGTGGGAGGCCGAGAGAGCTGGGGATGCGGGGGGGAAGTTAACTCGGAAAAAATAGACTACTACCCGGCAGATATGATAGACAACAACCATAAAGCAGTTAGGGTTGTACCTGGTTAATAACATCCTTCAAAAGATTGCTCAATTTGTGTCCATCTTCTCGGTTGAAGTTATGTCTATGTTTATATATCTGGATGGCTGCATGAACAAACCTTTGATAGTACGCCGAAGGTTTGCAGAGTACCTTGGTCTCGGAAAAAAGAATATCATGCGAGCCCACAGAGTTATAACAATGGTCAGCAACGGCAGAGGTATTGGTTCTGCCGCGTTTCAGATCTGCCTTGTGTTCGCGGACACGGTCCGAGACATGTCGTTTCATTTCCCCAATGTAACTGCTGACGCAGGTACAACTCAGTTTGTAAACTCCAGGATATTGCATGTCAGGAATGACATCCTTCACAGATGGGATTAGATCATGGATTTGTGTACTGTATTGAATTGGACCGGGATCTTGTGTTTGTTTAAAATTTGGGAAATATTTTTGGTAACGCCTGCTATGTATGTTAACATGATGATTTTGATTGGCTTCCTAGGAGGTTGTTTCTCCATGGATGGAGAAACAGCTTTGCGAATAATGCGGTCTGAGTACCCATTCGTCCTGAGGGCCTGGTGTACGTGTTCCAGTTCACTGGCTAGGTGGTGTTGGTCGGAAATGCAGTGGGCCCGATGGTGTAGTGTTTTGATAAGGGAATTATTCTGTGCCAGATGGTGGTGGGAATCAGGTTTCAGATAGGAATCTGTGTGGGTGGCTTTCCTGTAGAAAGAGTGTGTGTCAGATAGAAAATGGGCCAGTTTGTAGGTAGGTGAGTTGATAGTGGAAACGATGGGCCGAAGTGGAGTATCTTCTTTATGGATTTTAGGAAGACCATAGAATCTGGTGGTCTAGTAGCAGAAGGTTTTAAGGAGAGCCGTTTTAATGGTTCGATTAGAGAAGTCGAACTGGTAATGATATTGTTGGTTTTTGTAGCCAGGCAGTTAGTAGGATCTTTGTTGATTTTGGTGTAACTACCGAAAGAACCAAAGAGTATGGATTCCTGCAGTCACGAAAGCTTCAAATCAAGAATAAAGTGACCATTAGATGATCACAGATTTCCCACCCATGCCAGGTGGAACCTTGTTTGGTCTAAATTCCAGCATTAAATATTTAGCTTTGAATATTTGCTAAAAGAATCAAGACTAGCCATACATTTCATATGTGTTCAAGCATGCAAATCTCCAATTATTTGTGGCCAGCACGGGTGATTTACACTTTTACCAAAATGTAACTTTGAATAGGTTTGTTTTCTTCACTTAATTGAGTGTGCTGAAGAAAAATTTACGTGAACAGCCCTTTTGAATTCTCAGAGGTTAAGCTTCCACACGGAATGGAGTATGGGCTACTCTGTGCTCCCAGGATCACTGCATACTTTGTAACTCGAAGAGTTTCATTGGAAGCAGTGATAAAATATTTCAGACATTGTGCAAAATTTACTTGATCATGATGTTGGCTCACTCTTTGAAAGAGCATATCTTTATTATAAGTGTGGGGGGGGGGGGGGAGGAGTGGGGGAAAATAGGTTTAATACATTCTTCGGTATGAAAAATTGTGCAGAAGTCCAAATCATAAATATGAAGTGAAAAATGCATCGTATTCAAGCGGCGGCTTCAGTTTTTGTTAACATGCATTGTGTGTTATGTGTACTACACAGAGGCCACGCAAATCAAGGAATGCGTATTTAAACCCCTGTAACAGCCAGTGAAAACAACGTTCAATTTTATAATCAGGGAATAAAAAGTGTATAAAGTCTAGTGGGGCATATGATCAATTCACCTTTGTTTTAGGAACGAGGCTTGACCATGTAATGACAAAGCAATACTGGACAAATAAAAGTGGAGAATGTGTTTGATATCAAACAAGAGGCATTTATATTATGAGGAGGGGCCATGGTCGAAAATTAGGCTATTGTGGTGTTATAATCAGGTTTGTATATGTATTTGTGTAGATAATCATGAAAAACGCAATGTCAAACGTTGCGGGTGTCTTTTATTTTGGCGTGTCACCGCAAATCAATTCACCACGACTGCCAAAAGGAACAGTTTCTCTGAACTGTTAAATGTTTAAAAATGAAATACAAAACAACTACCTTTGAAAGCGCACCCATTAAACCCAATGCCAATCATCGGGTCAATACATGTGCACATGCACATATACCTCATGCTCAGTTGAATCATGCCGTTAGTTTGTTACATGCTTACCATTCCCCCACCCATTTCAGTGCAGTCCCACTTTTATGTTGCATTAAGCATGCCTTCTAAAGTGCATATACATTTACTTCAGTCATCATCTTTATTTACAGCCATTATTAACAGCAGCGTTATATCGGCTCAAACACAAACACCGAAACACCCTCAAATCCCTCTGAACATCACTACACTACGTTCCCTTTAATGCTGCATGTCTCGATAATTATGCTACAACCTGAAGGCACATCACAGGGCTAAATGTGTTTTACACCTTGGACATCCCTGCAATGAATCAACATTCCCGATGTTTGGCATCAACACTCTTATATAGGTCACATAGTCCTGCAGTTTCTAGACATGTGGACCCGCCTTACCCAACCTGTATTCTTTCCGATGCCACCCTTCCCCCTAGAAATACACAACACAAGACCAAATGGTATCATCCGGAATTCAAATAGTCTGGGCGGTAGCACAAAACTGTCCCCCCCGTCGCCTCCCCATTTCGCCGATAGCCACGAGCTAAGTTCATAGTTGAGAAGTACAATGCACATGAGAGTGCGTGAACACTTTCCTCATTGTGTTGTATGGGATTGGTATTTAGTATCATCTCTAGTTGCCAACAAAATAAAAAAAAACTACCGTGCTTTTTTCTGTCACCAGTGCCACTGATGTAGCAGGTTGCGCATTCTAAATGCATTCTGTTTAATTGGGGCTGCATCCCCAATGCATTTTCGGCATTTTCGGCAGGATTGATGTTGCAACTGCTAGGTATTCTCCATGTCATGCCAGTCATAGGTGTTTTTAACCATACTTCACCACACTACACAGTACGAGTTGTTGATTGGGAGTGGAGGGGGGGGGGACCCAACGTGGTTCAGATGAAACCCGCCGCTGGTGTTAGCCACAGTTGATACAAACTCACTTCTCCCAGGTTCATGGAGCAGTGTACAAACCACTGCGCCACCACTCACCCAGCCTGTTACATGGTGACGTTAATGAGGACGGAGGTAAGTGGGTTTGTTTTTTAAAGCAGAGACATGTATGACACAAATTGTCACTTTGACTCAAGTTATTACTACTATCAATTAAACTCACTCCTATACTTTCGTTATAATATTCCTGATTTTTTTTTACGTTTGAAAACGTTGAATCTGCAACACAATACAGTAAATTTTGATTTGAAGCTTTCGTGACTGCTGGGATTCATATTCTTGGTTCTTTCGGTAAAGTCACGTAGAAGGGAAACAATAAAATAATAAAAATATAAAACAATAAAATTCTCACGACGTTTCGACTGCAACACAAGCAATCATCATCAGGTGTGAAAACCACAGCAAGAAAATTTGAAAAAAGTGGCGGATATTTTTAACGTTAGCACCACGGAGAGAGATTTGACAGTTTGTTCAGATGGACGAGTCCATCTATGTTCGGAAAAGAGGAGGGGGGAGACGAAAATAATGGATGCGGTCTGAAAGCTACCGTAAGCGTGAACAATCAATTCAGACCCGAAATGGTTTATCAAATCCTTCCAATGATTGTTAAGCCAGAATCCATCTTCTCGTTTGAAATTGTCTCTGTGTTTGTATATGTGGATAGCCTCATGAACGAATCTCTCATGGTAGCCAGAAGGCTTGAAAATAACCTCTGTCTTGGAGAAGTCAATGTCATGTGAGCCTACTGAATTATAACAGTGATCTGCCACGGCCGAGGTGTTGGTCCTACCGTGTTTTAAGCCTGCTTTTTGTTCACGAATGCGGTCCGAGATATGTCGTTTGGTTTCTCCAATGTAACTACTACCACAGAGGCAACTTAGTTTGTAGACGCCAGGGTAATGTATGTCCGGAAACACATCTTTTACAGACGGAACCAGATCACGGATTTTATGTAATCTGTTGAATTGGACATGGATCTTGTGTTTATTCAAGATTTTGGAGATCTTTTTTGTGATCCCCGCAATGTGGGGTAAAGTGATGGTTTTGCAAGGCTCCTCAAGAGGGTCCTTCTTCATGGTTGGAGTGATAGCTTTGCGGATTGTGTAGTCGGAGTAACCATTAGCCTTAAGAGCTTGGTGTACGTGCTTGAGTTCACTGGCTATGTGTTCCTGGTCGGATATGCATTGGGCTCTATGGTGTAGAGTCTTGATGAGGGAATTCTTCTGGGATGGATGGTGGTGGGAATCCGGTTTCAGGTAAGCATCCGTATGGGTAGCTTTCCTGTAGACAGAGTGGCTCATTGAACCATCAGGTCTCTTTTTTATTAGGACATCCAAAAAAGGTAGCTTGCCATCTTTTTCGATCTCCATGGTAAATCTGATGGCTGGGTGTATGGAATTGATGTGGTCGAGGAATTGGTCTAGAGCAGCCCGGCCATGTGGCCAGATGACAAAAGTGTCATCCACGTACTTCTTCCATAAGATTGGGCGCAGAGTGGCAGTCTGGATGGCGTCAGTCTCAAATTTCTCCATGAAAATGTTGGCTACAACCGGAGATAGGGGGGAGCCCATTGGGGTGCCCTCAGTTTGTTTGTAGAAAGCTCCATTCCAAGTGAAGTATGTATTGGTTAACTCATTCACATTTACGGTATATATTTTTTCCGGTTTCATGAGCATCTCAACAACTGAATGGACTCATTATTTTTAAACTAATGTACTGTATGGCATACATCGATAATGCATAATTTATTGCCAATCATTTTATCAGATGGAGTGCTGCTGTGGTGTAATGGTCAACAGATCACGTGTCACACGTGGTGGGGTCAATTGTGGCAATTCCCACCTCTCTAAAATGTCTGGCTCGCATGGAATGATAGGCCACACTGCTCTCAAGAGGGGCACTCTGGAACGACATCTAGTGGAGGCCCTTTTGATAAAAGTGGTGTACACTTAAGGCTAATAGTTACTCCGACTACACAATCCGCAAAGCTATCACTCCAACCATGAAGAAGGACCCTCTTGAGGAGCCTTTCAAAACCATCACTTGACCGTACATTGCGGGGATCACAAAAAAGATCTCCAAAATCTTGAATAAACACAAGATCCAGGTCCGATTCAACACAGTTCATAAAATCCGTGATCTGGTTTCGTCTGTAAAAGATGTGATTCCTGACATACAGTACCCTGGCGTCTACAAATTAAGTTGCCTCTGTGGTAGTAGTTACATTGGAGAAACCAAACGACATGTCTCGGACCGCATTCGTGAACACAAAGCAGACCTTAAACACGGTAGGACCAATACCTCGGCCATGGCAGATCACTGTTATAATTCAGTAGGCTCACATGACATTGACTTCTCCAAGACAGAGGTTCTCTGCAAGCCATCTGGTTACCATAAGAGATTCGTTCATGAGGCTATCCACATATACAAACACAGAGACAATTTAAACCGAGAAGATGGATTCTGGCTTAGCAATCATTGGAAGGATTTGATAAACCATTTCGGGTCTGAATTGATTGTTCACGCTTACAGTGGCTTTCAGACCGCATCCATTATTTTCGTCTCCCCCCTCCTCTTTTCCGAACATAAATGGACTCGTCCATCTGAACAAACTGTTAGATCACTCTCCGTGGTGCTAACGTTAAAAATAACCGCCACTGTTTTCAAATTGTCCTGTGGTTTTCACACCTGATGATGATTGCTTGTGTTGCAGTCGAAACGTTGTGAGAATTTAATTGTTTGATATTTTTATTTTTTTATTATTATTGTATTGTTTCCCTTCTACGTGACTTTACCGAAAGAACCAAAAATATACAATACAGTAGTTGCAGTAACAATACAACTTATTATTTTATATATTCTATGTTAATTGTGTTGTATATTTGTTTGTAGAATCTGATTTCTAAACAAGAAACTTGACCTGTCAGTCAGTCACGGCACTAACTTGAGTTATGTTTATTGTGCAGAGGCAAACAATGGCAAATTCTTAAAGGAAGGTACAAGGGATGCATTGTATTGAGGATGACCTACGAATACCTTATACATCCTGATACAGGCCAGAATATAGGTCAAGATAGATTTTGTTATCATGCCACACCGCATTATGAGAGCATCCGAAGCTGGTACCGGCCAATCCTATGGATGATGTTAACTATTTTTCTAAATTAAAAGGGACATTGTCATCCTTTGGCCATATTTCCATATTTGAGCAAATCCCTTAAATTAGTAAATGTCAAATGTGATTCTAAAGTAATCAACTCCATATATTAGTTGACCTTTTATCTGTCTTTTAAAAATAAAATAACATACAAACTCGTTTTCCAAACATTCTAGATAAAAGTTTGGCTCAGAGATGAAGACAGATCACACATTACAAAAAGAGGCAACCAAGTGATTTAGATGCATTGAAACCAAACTTTTCACGCATGGCAATTGAAATGAAGTTCAAAATGTAATATAGAAAGCACTGGTAGATGCAGAGCAAGAATATTTTGTACCATCGTCGCTATGGGACTACATTAGGTAGCAATCAGAAGCTCGCGTGCACATCTTGTAAGCAGAGTCACAAATGAGCCATACGTGTGTGAAGATTAAACAATACAATAGGTGGCCAATTAAATTTTTCCCTATAAGAGGCTCTGAAGACTTGTGGTTATTTCAAACTCCAGTTTGTGAAATGGATTTGTACAACATTTTATAAAAACGAGAGCCAACATTAAAAAGGTCACATGTACTTGTGTGCTCAAACCAGCGCTGGGGCAATGCTCATCTCACGCTATCATTGAGCCAGTGGCCAAATAAAGGTCCACATTACTATCAAATCAATGTATCTTTATGCATTAACTGATGAATTCCCAAAACTTAGTGCTCTATGTTATTGATTGCAGAGGGATGATGAAGGGTTGACTTAACCTCTGTCTGGGATTTAACTATGTAAATATACTGTCATCTGAATGTCACCACGGCACAGTATGCATTCGTATTCGATTTTAAAGAATGTAGCAGTAATTCATGCACATTTTGCTTTCATTTACCAAGTAAATTCACTGTATAACTAAGCACGCCGCATGGACTAAAATCAGCTATTAACGATCCAATGAAAGTCGGTTGCTCACAGCACAGGACATGCTACTTTATTTATAGATCGCATCTGAAATATCCAAGACAAATTAAATAAATATGACTCATCATGCTCCATGTATGTATTGAGTATAGCTTTTGAATAAAGAATGCACTGCAGGTTTTGTGAAACGTGTTGTGACACAACGGCCAAAACATGGCAAGAGAATTTCAGCTTGTACCTTTCAATGTTTCACAGTGGGCACGTTTGAATATGTGGACATTAAGACCACCTTGCACGACACGAGCAGAATGCTTCAGCATGTCGTCTGTAGGTGGAGATAGTAGACCACGGATTATTATTATTATGCTCCTGGAAACGGCGTGGAGTGTATTCTCTTACAACCGTCAGGCGCATACATTCACAATTCCACGATAACGTAAATCTTATGTTATTCTGCAAACGCGTTGGACTTGACAAGTATAATATCGACAAATATAATATTCATGCCCAGAGAAAGGCTGGAAGACTTTCATTTCAGAGAATATAAATCACCACCACACGAAAATCATTTATAATGGAACTCACTACAATACATCCTGGGGAATCGTTATGATATATTCTGTAACATATTGTCTTTTAAATACATTAACGCGTACGGATGTTGTGGTTTAATTTTCCAAGTGGCGGTAAGCACTCACGAACTTGCACATTTTGTCGCTGACGTTTGTTTATTTTTCGTTCCCACCCTCCACACCAAAGTGTCTCTGTGCGTGCACAGAGCCACTGGGAGTCTGCATGCGTCTGCGCTCGGCGCGCGAGATGACAGCGCGAGTTGCCTTCTCTCTCCCACCCCACCCATCCACCCCGGCCAGATGGTAGCGTCCGCAAGCGCTCCTGCTGGATATTTTAGTCACGGGCGCTCCATCCCTCTCGCGGCTCAGCTCCGTGATTCAGGCGCTCTGGCTCCTACATTCCATCGGTGACATGCTGCCGATACGTCGCAGATGTGTTGCCGCGAAGAGCGGCTGCTCCGAGGGCATTAACAGTGCGGGACGCGGGAGCCACAGAAGCCCACCTCTCTCGCAAGTGGCACAGACGATGGCTCAAGTTAAATCCGCAAGTGTTTTTGTGCTCGTTTTGGGAATGCTCGTGAGCGCAAAAGGTGAGTTTGTGTGTGTGTGATTTTTTTTTCCCCTCCTGCTCCGTTCATTCTAAGCTCTGCACCTGTGTACACCGGCTGCTTTAGCAAGGAAACATGAAGCGAGTACAACATTACGCATAGCCGACCCAGCGGGTATCTGGTCAGATTTGGGAGTCGTATCTTAAAAGGAACGGATTGTAGTTCTTTCAATAATTGTACTTTTGAATTCACTTTATCGAAGAGAACGCCACTATAGATTTTCAACAACTAATCTCTGTACTGCTCCACGACGATAAATTGAAATTGATTACAGTCAGGGTTTTTTTTTTTTAAACGTGTTTCTTTTCTGGCATCTCTTTTCTTTGCCGGGCACAACTACAAATCTGCATTATTCCAATGGGAGTGCTGCTTCTGTCAGTTTAAAAAAAAGGCTAAAAGAAAGCAAAAGCTGTTTTTTTCTCTCTGTGCTGAAAAGTGTGATGTTGGCACCTTGCGACCAGGGGCTTGGCATCAACGTAAACTCTCCATAAGTAGCGTGCAAATGGCATCGCTTGTGGCTGCATTGGTAATGAGATGAAAAAGTGGAAGAAAAAAAAACCCCAACTCGCTTGATGGAGACATAAAGCACAACTGCGCGGCTTCGTCTCTTAAATTGGTTGATTGGAGGCTGTTGTTGAAAATATTTCCAGGTTCTCTTGCATATGCCTAAATATTTCAACATACATATGAATGTGTTCTTGGAGGTACATACAAAAGTGCCTTACGTTTGCATGTATCTATGCATTTACAGAACGAAATATTAAAAATATATAAATATACATGCAACGTATATGTAATATAAAAGTATAAGCATGATGTACGAGCAGCTATTAATCAGGCATGCGAGCGTGTATACGTTTTACTGTATGCAAATGTGTGTACATGTAACCATGTATAATTCCAACAAAAAAAGTGGATTGGCTGTATGCATTCTGAATGGAGGTCGCAACTATACTATACAAAGCCTGGCTCTAACCACTTTAAACAAACCGCCAGTTGATCACGAATATGTTAAACAACACAAAGCCTGCTAAAAATGCAGGTTTGGTTTGAGCTTAACAATAATTTCTGATTCAATCCCTCAAAGAAAAAAAACATCAAAGCATGCCGCAGTCGGATCCAGCAAGACCAGCGTGCTCCGTCACGTCAATCGGCACCTTGCAGCAATAATAAACAAAATGTGCTCATTTAGCAGGAAAGCTTTCGCCTTGTCTGTCTTAAAACGGGAAGCATAATTTGTCCTATTTAATTTAAAGCTCATGTGAAGTGCCATGCGATTCATCTGAAATAAAAGAAACCCCGTATGAGTGTCGACTCTAGCTCGAGGCTTTTAATGCAAGTACGGCTCGTGGCACATGAGAACTGAATTGCGCGTGGTCTATTCATAATTCATAGATTCGTATGTTTTGTATCACACTTCATTTTTAGCCACCTAACGTCCTCTTCCACAAAAATGGTAATTTGCTAATTTACGACATTCCACCACAGCAGTGGTTTTAAAAATGCCCGCTCATGATAAAGGGCACATATTTATCTCCTGATATGCATGCCAATTGCTCATATAACTGTTATAAATGAACACATGAACCCTGTTATTAATTATGAAACAAGCTATGCCTAAAAATATTTCAGTCTATGTTCTGCTTTGCCCAAAAGCATTCAATGTACTATTTTTTAAAAATAATTTCAGTAGCTAGGTCGATTTTAAAACTAAAGATGCACATACAATGTATCTGAAAACCTAAGGGACATACCAACTGTTATGGGAAATTCTACATAATTAGAGAAATACCTGTGGTGACATTTGTTTAAGCATTCAAGGAAAAAACATTCTTACAATAATAAGTTGATTTTAAAAACATGCACTCGACACAGATGTTGTATCTTTTTGGAGGGGAAAAAACAGAAATCCTCATGAATTATTTCAGTAGCAGCTTCTCAGCTACATGGGAGCGCACTTCCAGGGCATTATTGGCGCTACTTTATGCAGACAAGCAACACGGAGAGAAGAAATGAGCATTTACCCCATTGCAGCGCTGTTGTCTGGAATGTAATGGGTTAAATCAGGGTTTATATCTTCGTATTCCAGTGTGGGTTTTTTCTGCAGCTGTTTTTCTAACCATTGTGATGAAACTGAATTTATTAAAAAAAACTTATTTATTTTCAGTCAGCATTATGGTCAGTCCTACTATTATTGTGCAACCATTATTGTGTGTGAACAGAGGGGGGGGGGGGGCGGGTGGATGTTATTTGTGTACATTTCTTGCCTGTATGTCGCAATCGGCTGAAAGATGAGTGGAAATGGAAGGATTCCAGAAATATTGGTATACTGTGTCCCTGTCCTGAGGCAATCAATCTTGTTGTCCAGGACAATCATATTACCGGTCTGTACCATTTGACGAGCCTCAATTTGCTTAATAAACTATTTGGATGGGTATTTTTTTAAATGTAAGTATTCTATATAGAGCAAAAAAATATATATACCAGCTCATCCCAGTGGATATGATTATGAACGTGGCTAACAAGCCCATGACTGATGATATGCAACCATGGGCTAATCCATCTAAACGAATTGTCTCCCTGCTATGTACCACAATATAAATTCCTGCAAAAGGCCACTGCCCATGACTTCTCACCTTGGCTATGCTTTTTTACCCTTGTTTTCACATGTGCACCCCAGAATCGTATCCTTTCAAATTAAACCTGCGGTTTTTTTGTTATTCTCACCTTGGCTCGTCAAAAGCAGACAGCAACACATTCCAAATTCAATCAATCAGGATGTGCCACACATATTCTGCCGCTGAATGATGTGCAAAATCCCACGTGTTAATGAATACAAGGTGTTTCGAGAATGCTATCAAAAAAGATGCGTATGAGTGTCAACCATATGGCAGCCCACAGAATACTGAAATTAGCATCTTGATTACTATTTTCAAGTAATATGAAACAAATTTTGAATAAATAAATAAATACACCTACATGTGTCTGGTCCTTGTCAATCCACGCCTGGATGAAGGTATTCCCATGTTATGTCAGTCGTGGGGTTGATTAATTATACTTCAACTCACTTGTCAGTGCAAGTTGGTTGAAGGGGATGACTAGGGCTGGATTAGACAATGGTATTTGCAGTTGCTGAGAATCAACCCCATATCGCTCGGTTCATAGCATAACATTCTCACCACTGTATTAATGCTCACCCCACACTATGCCTGAAAAAACAACACCACGCTGTAAAAAAATATTGAATTTCTTATGCACATAGGCAATCTAGTTATAAGAGGTGATTCTAATGCAAATTATTCGTGTAATTCTAATACTCATATGCATTGCGTTTTCCATGAAACCACCATTACAGCGTATTTATTTGCAAAAGGGCTGCAGTAAACTGTGAATCCTAATGATATTTCAGAAGATTAGCTTTCATGTTTGGTTCCTCTGCATATTTTTTCGAGACATTACTTTGTTAACATTAATTTATTATAGTTATGCACTCGATCGCTGTGTCAAATTGTTTATTTTACCAAATCATTGTAAGCGTGCCCAAACAATATGGATTATTTTGGCAATCATGGTCCATCTTGTGAAATGTAATCCGAACATCTCAAAAGCATTAAAAGAAGAGCATCTTATCATTGTGCACATGAAACGACACCCATAGGTATCATATGAAACATATCTACTCGTGATATATTATAAGTTTGAAGTCTAATAATGCTTCTGCATTCCTAAAACAATTGTCACGATTTACTTTGATCAATATAAACCCCAATGAATTATGCATGCCTTATATTCTTGGTTCTTTCGGTAAAGTCACGTAGAAGGGGAAACAATAAAATAATAAAAACATAAAACAATAAAATTCTACGTGACTTTACCGAAAGAACCAAGAATATGAATCCCTGCAGTCACGAAAGCTTTAAATCAAAATATGCATGCCTTGTTTAATTTATTACAACTAATTCATGTTTAGTTTATTACAACTAATTCATGTTTCATTTGGCAAGTTGGTTTCCTGGTAGACCATGCAACTCGCAATCATACGGTTCTGAGCTCAAATCCTGGTTGGTGGTTGGCACAGTTCATCATGCCTCTGTGATCCGTAAAATAGGTACCACTTTGTGGGGAAGTCATCAGTGATTGTCCTATGGATAGACTCACGCCTGCCATAGATACGTGGAATTTCCACCGCTAGCTTAGGACTGTATAAAACAGGAGATTAGCACCACCTTAATGCTCATTTGAGCAGAAAATCACTTGGGATTTTTTTTTTACATTTCACAAGTTGTGTTTTAGAGTCGCAAAAATATGTTTTCAAGACTTGCTTTGCCAGGGGGATGGGTTAACGTTACAACTGAAGTTGCTATGTGAATGTGAATAATTTTTTGGCTGGTGGTTTTGGACATTCTCCTGCTATAAGCTTCTCTGCGCAGTGCCTGCAGCCTAGGACAGTCAACTTAACAGGCTCCCACCTGCTGCTTCGCGAACACAATATTGCACTGGCACGCTCACGCATGATTGTCGAAATGATATGGGCGCCCCCTGAAAGCCCGACCAACGCATGTATTGAAAATTTAACGGTGCATACGCGCACCGGCAGATGAACCGCTAATGGGGCACGCTCCGTGTTAACGCGACCTTTGCGTAATACACAATTGCACGCCGAGCTGCTCGTTGCGCCAGCGGTGCTCTCAGTCACGTGGACGCGTACATGAGAGGAAATTTAGTTTCAAGGGTCATTTTTTACATTTTAAGTGCGCGTAAAGCTCGCACCAATATTTTGTAACCAAGTGGACAGTTGTTGGTGGCAAGGTCCTGTAATCTAGCGTATTTTAAGTATCAATGATCGCACCCGGGAACGTGTGAATGATGACAGAGACATGCTGGGCATTGGAGTGCATGTATGAGGCAATATAGCAAATCCATTGGTTAAGCTGTAAAGAGTGTGTTATATACCGTATGCATTTTGCTGATGAATGGGTTTAATGCATCCACTGTGGTTTACTACCACAAATACAAATACAAGAGAACTGCGTTCATCTGAAACCCTATTACATTATCTTTTCTTTTGTCCACGGGCTCAGGCCAATCCACAGATTTCTCCGTTATCGCAGACCTTGTTTTACTGCAATCTGCATTCATCTGTGATTTTTTTTTCTCCCCGCAGATGGAAAGATATATTTGCAAGGATAGTTAGGGATTATCAGATTCTCAAATGGAAACTTGCCCCCCCCCCCCCCCCCACGACTTCACCACAGATAAGGGACATGCTACTCTTGAAGGAGGCGTTAGTCAGGGGTTCTTCGATATTTTTATGCATGAAAAAAAACTTCAGAACTGTTCCACGACAATGTAATATTGTGGTTTTTTTCATTCATATTCTGCCATTTACAAGGCATCTATATATACATACATCTTGGTCTTTGTGTTCCCCTAGCATTATACGACTCACATGAATCATCAATGTGTTCCTATGGTGTCATACGATTCACAGAGTAAACGAGATGTTAGATGTCAGCATTGCTTCCTGGAAAAATCAATACATAAGGCTGCTGCTGTTCCTATACAATCCTATACCAAGCCGATTGATTCATATACAAACCTTGAGGACCCTAACAGGATGCCAATATTATTTTTTTTTGGCCAATGCATGACATTTAAAATATCATATTTTTCACATAAAAACGCTCAATTGCACATAATTGTAACAACCCTGTCTAATGTTTCAATTTTCATTAACCTAGCCACATCTTATCTCAGTTCAAATACTGCATCTCACAACCAAATGCATGTCTTAATGGTGAAATTGACCTTGCTATATATATAATATGATGCCCTGTAGGTGATATTCTAATGGAAAACGTGCGTTCATGCTATGCTCTTTATGGTGTAAGTCAAACAGGTATTTCATTGTGATGAAGGGGTCGGGGTATAGTAGCTCTTAGTGACATACATCACACTACTATCAAACCTGCGACCTCATGTATACCGGGCGAAGTAGTTAACATCTCGCCATCGAGGCACGCCTTGTGGTAGCCGGTTCCGTTTGACCTCCCGGTGTCGCAGTTCAATGGCCAAATGTATTTAATCCCCCCACACTCTCCTATGCCGTCCCTGTCCACCCAGTAGTGCAAATGGGTGGACAAGGGTGGGGTGGGGGTGTGTGAGCCGCATTAACCGTGGCAACGTACCACTAATCAGCATACTCTGTCACCCACCTACAGTTATTTCCACATTTTTTTGCTCTCTCAATTTCTGTTTCGAATAACATCCCATGAGGATGTTAC
This sequence comes from Petromyzon marinus, assembly GCF_048934315.1. NCBI lineage: Eukaryota > Metazoa > Chordata > Hyperoartia > Petromyzontiformes > Petromyzontidae > Petromyzon > Petromyzon marinus. Next base: position 10,474,156 of record NC_133678.1, on the reverse strand, counting down.
GCTTGACCAATGCGGTCGACACAAACTAACGGGTAATTTTATATGTAATGAGCCACATGAGTGCTGTACAAATGGAGCATTCTGGGAAAGTGGTAATTTCATACAGCACGATGCCCTTGTTTGCCCCCAATGCCCTCCCCCCCTTTATACGTTTTAATTGCTTGTGCTACGATACCGTTCCCACGTGTTTACCTTCCTGTCTTTCCATTTTCAACCTAACTTTCTCGACCATTTCCCAGTGGAGGTGGACAAAAATCTATTTCTCAGACAGAATACACGATCTGCATGCTCAGCCCATTTTGTCCACTACTGGGCGAGGACTTCCCATTTAGCCCTCATGAGGGTTAATTGACCATACTTCCTCCATGCTGCTCAGTGCATTTTGGTGAATGTCGTAAGAGCACTGATTGATTTTTTTCCGCACTGCCCTCTACATGCCACAATGCCTATTACACTCGTATGTTTCTGCTTGGTGGCTCTCCATCAAAGCTCCATCCTGGTTATAAAAAATCCTGCTTAGCTTCTGAGGCCTCGTGGAATCAGGTGCTTGACTAGTCGTTCAGTAATATGCAGACTACAACGACGACATTGAATTCTAAATAACCCAGCAATATACAGGTCAGTAATCACATTAAATGTCACAAGTAAATGAAAAAAATAATCCTCTGAATATAATTCAATATAAACTATTGTGACGAGCCGTTTTTTGATGGTCTTTTCAATCAAATTACGAACCCAATATATATTTTGTCATGAAAGGAATAAACTGATGCTTACAACAGTTGCGTGCTGTACACACCAATGGATTGTCAAAATTGTTAATGTCTTCTCATAGACAACAATGTATTTTACAATAATGGATATACAACTAAATAATGTTTCTGTATGAATTCAAAATCTTGTCAGGAAATTGTAATTACTGTGCATATTTTCACTGGATCATTTGTCTATTGGCATCATACCTGTGCTGTACGCTTTGACTTTGTGCATAATGTACCTATTTTCCATTTGCATAACATCAAGCTTTTGGACTACGTGTTTGGACTATACCGAATTGAACAAATAGTGTACATGAATAAATAATGGAGACAAATATGTTCCCTTCGTGACACGAATAAACTTTTGACCATGGACATTTTAAACTCTCTCAGGCTACATTAAATTAAATAACTTCGGGTCTCAGCAGGCATTGAGGTTAATCGTTCAATTTATAAAAGAATCCTGCAAACGGATCCATCATAAAATATATGTTTACTGGATTATAAAAAAAATGTCCAGGGCTGCTGTACTGTTTATTCTCTGATGATTACTGCAGAGACAAAACCCTCTGCAAATGCCCAGAGCTGGTAATGGTGACAATTAGGTGTTCATAACCTATGCATAATGTAACTATTTAAAATTTTAATGCATTCAATGATGCCCTTGCCTGATCTATGAACATGCAGTAATTAGTATTTATTGACAATTAGCTGGGTACACAGCTATCAGCATGTGCTCAGTATTGATTTCTGCTTGAGCAAGGTGTTGGAAATAACACATGTGACCAACGCATGAAGTGGATTTGTCAGACTAATGCTCTGAAATGCTGACCTTCGAATGTAGAAGAAAGTATGATGCATGTGGGCAATGCATTAAAGTCTTATCTCCTATTTACACACGTGGGAAGGATATAAATGAATGCTACATATGTCGCCAAATTCAATGGAGAGTAAGTTGAGCACATCCTATTAATAATTGATACTAATTGCATGCATAATATATTACTTTCCATTATTTATCGATTAAATGTAGGTAATTTGAACAAGTGGTATTAATTTTATTTTAAAATGTTGTTGCCTGAGCAAAGCTTACAATATGTATTAGATGATAATGATGATTGGACATCCAGGGTTTCCAAGGCACATTGTGTGAGATGAAAACCTAAATTTATTGACTCGCTTTCTATGCATGTCTCTGTGCGCGTATCATTGTGGGGAGCGGTAGCATAGCGAGGTTAGCACACTGTGCAACGAACCCGACGGCCCGCGTTCGATTCCCGCTCATGGCCAATAACAGTGACAGATATCTGAAGCGGTCCTGCGCCTCCTCTAAGTTTCGTCAGCCTAAAATGCGTATCTGGTGCGGTATTTAAACGTCGGCACTGGGGAGACAAAGGCGACCAGGTGTGGTGCTAGCCACCCACTCCGTCATGTGCCGTGTTGGTCTTAGTAGGTATTCGCGACCAGCACTTGCCCTAACAGTCCATTAAAAGCTACGCAAACGATATTTGTATGGAGGGAGGAGGGGGAGATGGTGCCACAGTGGTTAGTCTGCTGCACTTCAAACCCCGGTGACCTACGTTGTATTCCCTGCCACAACCAATGCTCGTGACAAAGTGATGTTAGAACTTCTCCCGGGCCTCCCCTAGGTTGACTTAGCCGTACATGAGCTATCGAGTCGCTGACAATAGTGTCACAGGGTACTTGTTGCAGTGTGTAACATCACCATTCGGGATACGAATGCGACAGAGGGGTGCCAGCCACGCCCATCCCTTTGTTCATCATTCAAATCTTAATAGTTGCTCAAGAAGGGTACTGGCCCCATCAGTCTGCACGGCTATAACAAGATCTTTGCGATTGCATTAAATGTGTTTTTAAACTACCACAGCAACTTTGCATGCATCGTTAATTGTATGCCTTATTATGATTGCCGCACATTAATTAAATGTGTCATAAATTCACGTCCATATTTTCAAGTGATACACCCATTGGCCCAGAAATACGAATGCACAACCCCACGTTGATTCAAGGAACAGGAACATAATAGAAATAGCCTGCAATGGCATGATGTGAGCCTTCCATATTCACACAAGAAATCAGCAGGTGGCATACTTATGTTACGCCGTCCGAGCATACATTTTTTTTCATGAGGATGAATTTGGATTCAATATACTGTAGTGGACTCGAGAATAGCATCTTTTTAAGATCACAAAGTAGCACGTACGAGTTAGGTGTGCGCATTCACATTCAAAGCGTGTGGCCAGTTGCTTCATGGGAAGGTTTCCAGTTTACAAAGCGTTAATAATGCTTTGGAAGGAATGCAGAATAATTAAAGCAGGCAAGTTGTCACATTGTTCCTTCCGACATCTCAATTCTCCTCTCAGAACAAGGGGAGACCCTGTGCCCTATTGGCTATGTGAAGTACCATTTAAGATATTGAACTCCCTTTGTTCATAAATAGACCACCACTGGCACATTGTGTTTGTTAATAGTCCACTTGTGCCTGATTTTTTTTTTATGAAATGCATATTGTAAAATTTGTTTAAAACAAGAATAGCAGACTATAAAGTCCGCGAGTGTTCAAGCATATGAGTAAAGTTGCCACGAGAAGTCCTGTCTAAAAAGGGACAAAAAAAATCACGTTTGCGGTATGAATTGCGATAAGTTATTGTATTACTTCAAATTAGATTTCCATCATGAATGCAGCTGCCAATGTACAAATAAAGAGACGCGTCATCTGTTCATTGCGGAGAAGGCTTTGCCCTTAAATGTCCTAGAAGCAGCGCACCTATTTCGCTGGTGAACTCGCTTGTGGGGACACGGAGGTCACCTGTACATCCCCCCGGGTTGAGACTGCTCTCCCGTCCGCATGCCCATCGCCGACCGGCCCTTTGACTCGTTTGACTCGGTCTTTGAATCTCTCTCTCTCTCGGTTGGTGGCCTCGTACATCGCAGCAGCACGACATCCCTCTCACCTTGAACCTCATGCGACAGAGCCTTTCGAGTATCGTTCGAGGATCTGTGCCATTAGTGCATTTGCAAAAGCAGCGACGTGAGGTGAAGTTGGCCCATTTATGGAATCTTCCGCAGGCTATGTCCAATACTGGGAAGGCTCCACCTCAGTTACCAACAACTTTTAATCAATACTCGAAGAAAATTAAACGCTGTTAAATATCCAAGGCATTGTCTTATATAATCTGTTTAATTCATACTGAGGGTGGAGTAGTGGCACAGTGGTTAGCATACCCCTCTGCAAAAATCGCAACCTTAGTTTGATTCCCGGCCACATCTAACATTAGTGTTAAGTGATATCTGAACCAGTCCAATCCATCACCCCGGCGTCACTAACCTGCATTGACCAGCATGGTCATGTATGGTAAAACCCCCATGACTGGCACGGTGTTTGGATGCCTTCATCATGGATTGGCAATGGCTTTGAAATATAAATGATTTTGACTTGGTAATCATATTCGCTGTTCACATACATTATCATCATCAGCCACGTTCTGTCCACTGTCAAATGGTGGTCTCTGCCAAATGTATATATTTTTAGCTTTTCGGTGGACACAATTTATGTACATGGCTGAAAAGTTTTGAATCGTCTATGCTAATTTAAAATTATTATTTGCCCAGTTTATACAAATAGCAAGGCACCTGACTGGACAATTTATATTTCAATTAAAATATTAAAAACCTGTTCCTTTATTAATACTAACAGAGCACGCTGGTCAGGACCATGGGAAGGACAAATGTTTTTCACATGCCGTAAAGCTCCTTATGGAGAAGATTAACTTGTAGTTGCTTGCCAAAATTAATTTATACATATAATGCTATGCGCAATGTGCAGTTCCTGCTTATAAGGAAGTTAGCAGGTGGTCCGGAGGAGCGTTTCTAACTATAAATAACCCCTAAAGGTGCAGAGGTTTTGAGGGAGGAAGAAAAGGATGGAATGGTAGGGGAATTGGGGATGTTATGATTTCATAGAAATAGGAATATCCCTAAAGAAATTAAAATTGCCCTTCATAATTGTTACCACCTGTATGCCCAGCAGTAGACCTTACGTTGCTTCGCGTTGGTTAGTAATTAGTTGCACGACATACTTACAGCATCCTCTATCATGGCATTATAGCTGAGAGAATCTGTCGTGGCAAGAGATATGGAATGTTCCATTACCAAATGCCCTACATGTGTGTGTGACCCCGAATTCAATGTCAGAGCATGTCCAACACTGGTCCTTTGGAATAAAGGAGCCCTATTGGGTTGTCATGACCTAGGTCAAAACCTCCTACAATTGTGGTATTTTCCTGACTGCCTCAAAGGAGCTCTACAGCCTAACTTAACAGCAGTAATAGGCGGCAGAAGCTCCTGGGGAAAGTGTTCCTGCTGAAATTCAAGATCTGGCTTCATCACACGCACATTGTCTTATGCCGGACACGTTAATTTCCAACAGAAGGTTCACTCAGCAGAACTGAATGGAATGTAAAACACCAAAAGGTTTTCCCTGCACAGTGTTGAAATCGGTTAACAGAGACTGCCTCCCTCTTTCAAGGATGATGCAGCTCATGCGCGAGCCGTAGATGAAGAGTAGCATGTTTGGGTTACTCCTCTTTTCCCCAAAACATGTGATTCATCAACTGACGGTGAAATCATTTTACATCACAGACAATTAGAACGCACAGCTAATTAAGAACCTTGCCAATGGCCTTTCATTTTCACTGGCAATTACATGCCTACGTATGTTTTTGCCGGGTCAATAATGCTACCCTCTAAACCTCTATCACCGTAACAGAATGATATGAAGCAGAGTACATGCCATGTTTTAATTACATGCCGAAACAGAGCAACATCAAAAATAGTGGGCATTAAAAATGAAGCATAAGGAAATAGGTACACAGAGATTAGCTTCATCTGAACCAAGAACACAGCTTGACATCCATGACATTATACTCCATCCCCTCTAGCTGTCTGCACAGCTGATGCCATCCCTCTTTTCAAGTCCAGGCTCACGACTTCCCTCTTCTCCTCTGCTTATAGCTGACCATTTTTATCGATCCAAATAATTGTATTAGCACAGTTACTATCTTCTCTAGCACCCTAACCCTCTGCTTAAGTAAATCGCTTCACTTACAACGTGCCTTGTTCCTCCATATGATGTGATAATGTGCGTGTCTTGTTTTTTTTTTATCCAGTGTTGTGATATGCAGTGGTGTTTAAATTTGTTATGAATGCAGAATTGCATTGTGTTGTATTTATAAATGCAAGTCAACATATTCCAGCTGGGTGGCTGACAGGTCATTGGCCACAAATCAACCACAATATCTTGCTGATCTCGTCAAGGAGCATAAACCATCACGGAAACTCCGGTTACTCTCACTGCAGATTTTGGCTAACCATCAAACAAAGACGGCCACTGCATCGCGCGCATTCAAATGTGCTTCCATAGCCGTCTGGAATAATCTTCCTTCCGAAATTATGAAGCCACTGGATCTGTGCACTTTTCAATAATGTAAATTCTTTAGAACTGAGTTTTGTTGATTTTAATTTGATCTCCTTTTCTCACACCTCCGATTAGCCCGGTTCGCTGCATACGGTGCGAAAGAAGTTCAACATACATATATGTAAGAGCGCTGATCTTGCACCACTGAGATATCGTATTTGAATCCAAATATTCACGAGTCGTTAAACCAGGTTCCCATGTGGAGTTACATGGTGAGCTAAGCCTAATCACTAATGACAGCACAAAGAAGAAACACATCCCATCACATTAAATTTGTTGTTGCACTTAATCTGGATAAATTCCAGCTCTTGAGATTTGAAAATATTGGTTTGACTTTCAAACCAACATTACTTTCAGTGACAAAGTGGGTGGGGAAGTGCCGGCACTACTGTGTGGGCCAGAGGTCATGTGAAGGTATATCAAACGTAGTTTTGTGATATTTGCTTCTGTGGGTCACACGCAAAAGAACACAAAGGGCTGCACTGCTCTGTTAGATATCTGAATTAACACGTGATCTCATCACGTGACGACGATAGCACAATCGGGATACAATTGGGGAGCAACACAACAGCAATTCCAAGATTATATACCCGGAGAGAAAAAAAAACTCAACACATTAGTCAATATCACTGCCATAAAAGGAAAACTATAAATAGGTGATGTTTCAGGCAATGGCCTTTCATAGCATATAAATTGAGAATGCTCTACTATAAATTGTTTGAGAAATTGTTGCCTGTTGTGCACAATATACAGAACATCTAGATTTGACAACCAATCAACCATTTGTAACACGTCATTATGACTATAATAACCAATTGTAGAGTAGGACTAAGGTAAATGCCTCGTACTAACAATACGTATAAATGCACGTGTGTGTGGATGTGATATGGTTTGAGAGGTGGTGTAGCGGTTAGCGTGCTACGCTACGAACCAGCGAACCGACTTCGATTCCCGCTCACGGTCAACACCAGTGACTATTATCTGAGCCGGTTCTGGGCCTCCCCTAGGTAGACTCAGCCTCAAACGAGTACCTGGTGCAGTGCGACAACAGCGCCACTGGGCAAACAAAAGGGGTGTGATGCTGGCCGCCCACCCCCTCGTGTGCTGTGCCGGCCTGCATAGGTGCTCGCTAACAGAACCTGCCCCGACTGTCTGTTACAGGCTGTACAGAGGATCTTTGCCTTTGATATGGCTGTTGTTTCATTAAGTCGGCACAACAATAATAAATACGTACGGACACACTGTAATATGAACATACATATACAGTAACTGATTCTACTGCTACTGAGATCCTGATCTTAATCATAATAAAGCATCGCCATGTCCTCTAGTGATTGGCAGTAGTTATATGTTATCCAACCAAAATACGCAGTCCAGGATTTTTTTTTCTTGCTGGAAAATATCCACTGGGGCTGAAGCTTGGAATATTATTCAGCTTCAGCAAAAATAAAAATCTATATATTTGACAGCGAGTGGCATAAGCTAAGGATTATGATGAGAACAGGCCTCTTAATGCATTTCATCTTCATTTTTATAGTGGAGTTGTGGAATATTTTTTTAAAGACATTTCAGTTATATGGAATTATATTTATAAGTAAATTCGCCCAATGATTCCCAAATTATATTTTTCTATCAACATTATTAGAATTAATTGCATGTTACTCTTATTACAGCTTACCTCAATGAAACAAAACAAATATTTTAACGTATGTTTTTGTTAATTTATGACATGTATTTGTTCATATACTTACTCAATATCTATAATATTACGTGGTTTTATTGTACAGGTTTTATTGGCTGGTTTAATATATATTTTATCTCTTGACATGTTCACAGTTTGACCATAGTGCCTTCTTCAAAGAAGGTTTCTGAATGTAAAAATATTCCTGTTTGTTATGCTTATCTGGGACCTGTCATGTATTGAATTGTATTTATATGTATGTATGTTTGACAAAGTTATCCATGCACGTAGTTTTCATGTATTACAATGTGGCGTCAACAGCCTATTGGGGCAAGTGCTGTTCGCGAGTAGCACCTATGAAGGCCGGCAGAGAACACAAAGGGGTGGGTGGCCAACACTACGCCCGGCCGCCTTTGTTTCCCCAGTGTTGATGTTTACCACAACGCAGAAGTTACTCATTAAAGGCTAAGTTGACCGAGTATAGGGCCAGAACCGGTTCATGTATATAGGACTTCTGTCACACTCTACGGAGGTGCTCTGGAAGGAAAACCGATGTTGGCTGTGAGCAAGATTCGAACTTGTGTCGCTCGGTTTGTAGCACAGCACGCTAACCACTGCGCGAACGCTCCTCATATATTACACGCACACATACTATACACAAATACACTCACACATATAGATGTTGATCATTCCAATATGTATAGATATTATTTAAATATTTATGAAATTAATAAAGATACCGATATCACAAAATGGTCTCATCAATTTTCTTCCATAGTACAAATTAGGCAGCAATAGCCATAAGTGACATAAGTGAAAGATGATGTTGCCAAGGATATGTTTACTGATATTTTCCAAAGCATTGTAGTGACCTCTTTGATTCGGAAGGTGCTGATTGTAGGCTCACAAAGGAGCAGATACAATTTCACGAATGATTTTTTGGTTTTAGGTCACGAGCAAAGCAGAGAGGGCTTTGACTGGTGATGTTCTCAATTTGAAAAGAATGGGGGCGTGTTCCTTGACTGCAACATCACCCACCAACCAATGATTTACATGCCCTAACAGGATTGCTTTAATTATCCTAAGATGTCACAGCTACTCCAAAGTCCCATCGCAATAATATGCAGAGAAATATTCACAGCAAAACTAATTCATTTTAATTCATTGCTGTCGGAAAACTATAGAAAATTTGAATTATGCATCATGCTATGTAAAGAATTAAATATATTTAAAGAACAGCGACTTTATGTTGTGCTATGTGTGATGATGATGATGACCTTAATTGTACAAATATAGTAGAGCCATTCTTTTAGCAGACATTTACATAAATTATTGTAATCAATAATCCAAAACATTCCATCTGTCAGTGAAAAGAAGCCATAAATTATGTCTACGTGAAATAGCTTAATGAGGAACTGGGGAACGACCTGGATATGTGCTAGGTCATCGTGTGAATTGTTTTGATACATTGAAATGTGAGTGCTCCCTTGCCTTAAAGAATATGTAAGCGAACCCACATACAATAGCTTCATACTCCAGCTCCCCTGGTGACTGTAACTCCATGAGATTAATCAGAGGGCAGTTGAGAGGGTTAGCTTTCTTTTTATTGAGTCCTTTTCATGCCAGTTTTAAAGTCAAGCTGGCCTTGCTCAGTGTTATGGGAAGATCATAGCAAACCATAGTGTTCTACAGAGGCAATGGTTGGCAGCATTCCTAATTTATTTTACAATATTAAATAGCCAATAGTGGTTTTCAAAGGTACTGGCCACTGAGTGAATGTGCAAATGCCAAACTAACTTTCCAGTGAAAAAAACCCAACACAAAGCAACTGAAGGTAGCCTTGCAGCTTAACATAAACACCATGATATACCAATACGAAGCATAATATGAGATGAATACTGCCATGTAGAATTTCCATTTTGTAAAAGCAGAACAGGTGCTCCTACTGTGTCCTGTGGTTGGTAATCAAACGTAATATAAGAATACTTTTTTCCCCTTTCTGGCAATAAAACAGGTTTTAAGATGTTAAAACACCAAGCAGAAACCTTTTGCAAAGAATCATGTCTGCATTAAGCACATACTTGTGATGAACATGCAAAGAAAAATGCATGCTCTGGTAGTATATGCATTGTCTTTAAAACGGATTGGTCCACACCAGAGACAGCTTTTGTTTAGAGCCTAGTCTCAAACAGTGTTAGGCGCCAAAAGGGGAACAGCACAAAGACAATGTACTATCAGGACATTGGGAGCTCGTGGTGATACTGGCAAGGGAGGTCCCAATCAAACGTAACTTCATCGCGCAATTCACGATTCACTGGGACACAAGTGGACTGATAATTCATATAATGGGCTGTAAATTAATTATTCTTGATGCTAAAGATCAAATACAGAGGCAGCATATGATGGCTGCTAACACAGCACACATGGACATAACAGTGCATGCCTTGAGCACTGCTGAAAGCGCAAAGAGTGAAATGCTGCTTATTTTTCTAGTAATATTAATACAGTAAAACGTACAATTTAGAGTACAATTTTTTGTGAGGATAAAGGCCTCCCTATGCCATATCGGTCGTGCAAATTGTTTGACCATACTTCATCATACTGATCAGTGCGAGATGAAGATCGGATTGTGGATCAGCACTGGTTCCGATATCAATCACTAGTTATGTTAGCCGTTTCCAAGAATCAAAATTGGGTAACCAGGTTCAGACGCAGTGCACTAACCACTGAGCTACGATAAAACCCCCATTTAGTTTTTATAGGTGCACGTATATTGTATGGTTTAGAACATTGTTGAATAGGCAGGTTATTTGCAGTTTAACTGCTAGTTTACTCCTAGATAACCTACCAACTGTGCATAGATTATTTATACATTTTACCTCTACTTGGAAATGTTCCAGGGTATAAGAATACTGGATAATTGACTGATGGTAAACATTGGTAATTATACGTTGGTATCATAGAGCTGTGTCAAATTTGAAATAGCATTTTTCCAAATTGTCAATGTTGGTAAATTGGCCCCTTTTTAGTGTACAGTTATTTTATCTTCAAGGTAAAAAAAAAACCCAGTGCTGTATCAAACGAAGGTGAATACGCTACAGCCCTTGCTACTGAGCAACGATGAGATGGGATGCACAGACACACACATCCCCCCCCCCCCCCCAAACTTATTTGAAAGGTTCTCATTTGTACCCACGCATCCTCTGCAATTTTGCTTCAGCTTCACGGAACACGTTTCTACTTCGCGACCTTGCTTCTTATAAGCACAATCACGTTGCCTTGGGTCAGCTCTGCGTCTGGTTGCAGTGTGTCCTGCCAGCTTGTACATGGATGTCCTTGGTGGTGTCGTTGGAATACAGTTCCCTTGCAAGCACTGCCGCGGTGATCCGCTAGTTACAATTTGAAGCACATGTCCCAGACAGCATTTAGGAGGGTCAGTGCATCTGAGCGAGTGGCATTTTTGCCATTTCATTCTTCTTTTCATATAAATATGAATGCTGGCAAATTTGCAGCAGTTAGTTCGCCCCCTTTTTTTTGTTAGATGAATAATGTTGTTGCAATTGAAATAGCAGCGACTCACGCGTCTATCTTTCAGAGGTTAGGCAAATGACTATGCAGTGTCTGTCTAAACTCGATCGCTCCGGTTTTAAACATATTTGTGGGTTAATGATATTGGTTGCAACTGCTTGGTTGCTTTTACAAGGTCATGAATGTTCGTTTGACGATTTTTGATTATTTAGTGCTTCGACACAGGAGACATGTCTTACTGGCCAAACGTGTTTCTGCACGATCCTCTTCATACTTTACAAACTTCTAATATATTTACGTGATGACAAACCATGAAATATGGTTTGATGGTCGCTGTTGTAAAATCCATTAAAATGTGATGGATTTAACTGTTGCTATTATTGACTTGGAGTGGACACATTTGCCTACCGTTAACATACTATTAGCAAGCCCATATACTCTAAGAAAGACATCCAATTTAAAGGCAAGCTCATTTCCTCATGAGATGTACATATTTATGTCCAACAAGTCAGGCAAATACTCAAAGTCTAACACGCACAGATATGAAGACCATTGACATTTATGTTACATAAAATAATTTGTTTAATGTACATATAATTGGGAGCAGGATCTTTGTACAGATTGGAAAGAAGCAAATGCACATTTTTTTTTGTCTCTGCTGTGCGCCATTGAATGGAGCGTCGTTTAATTAGCACAGCTTAGTTTAACACTAGCACGTCAAGTGAATACCAAAAAGTGTTTCTGCTCTATAGGTTACATAATACAGCACGAACTATGTCGGTGGCAGTGGATAATGGCATGTTAACATTACGTCACACAAGGCGCCGCATAGACATTGCTCATTTTTACGCGGTGTTCAAAATGGGATTTCACATTTGCGTAATCGCACATCTATTGACGTTTCAATATTGTCACAGTCAAACATCAATTGTCAGCCGGGTGGCAGAGCAGTAACACTTTTGCCTCATCGCAAAGCTAACCGAGGTTTTTTTTTAACTGACCAGGGCACCTTTCTGCGTCGAGTTTGTAAGCTCTCGCTCGGTTCTGCATTGGTTTCCTACCGGGTCCCCCAGTTTTCTCCGAAAGGTACAAGCGTAGAATATCATTGGCGTTGGCCAAACATCCCAATGCAGGACTCTGCTGAAAAATAGTCTGAGCACTCAGTGCGGCTTTGGCTCAGTCAAAAAATGTTGAACCTTCTAGAGTTCAAGATGCCAGGGTTCGAATAAAATAAAAAGACACGACATGGCTGCTCATGATTAGCGCCTTATTATTTTAAAAATGTTGACTTTCATGTAGCTATATCACACACACACTCACTGGTGCTGGAAACTAATTTGAAATCAAGCAACGTACTGAGCCTTCTTAAATAGTTTATAACAGTGCAGTCAGTATTAGGCGTTTTTTTTTCCTCAAGCAATGGTATGAATCATTCGTACTTGTAATAAAACTCCACCTCTAACACATCACATAATGAGCACAGCAAATTTATGCATTAATAATTGTAATGCCATTTCCAGCATGGTGGGCTAAGTACGGTGCGAAAGAAGTTCAACGTACGTACATGCATGTATGAAGACGACACCATTCATTGTTGGTGATCGGGTTTGTTTTGGCTACACTTCACCATACTAGTCCTTTCCAGCTCAGACCCCGCTTGCTTGCCCATCGCCACACGTGCAGTATAACCTCTTGTTGTAACGGCTTTCTCGCTGGTTCAGCAGTTCCACGTTTGGATTATATTTTTTTCCGCCTGAGGACAACCGCTTGTGTTGCGATCGAAACGTCGTGATTTATTTTATACCTACTACGTGACTTTACCGAAATAACCAAAGGGTATGGATTCCTGCAGTCACGAAAGCTTCAAATCAAGATCGTCAATTGAAGTTGGTGAAGGGAGTGCCCGAAACCGGTTAAGATACCAGAGATGTCACTCACTGCTGATTTTAGCGATAGCCACCATTTTGCCCTACCCCAAGTATCATCATCGTCATCATCGATGGCCGTGTTCTCTCTACTGTTGGATGAAGGCTTTCATCAACACTTCCCATGTTCAAGTGATGTCACAACCCATCTAGCTCCACAGCCTATGAACGTATCACTCCATCTCCATGGTGGATGTCTTCTCATCAGTCCTCCTTGCACTGACTGCCACTCCGTTACCATTCTTGTCCATTGACCTTCAACACTCCGAGCAGCGTGTCCTGTCTTCCTAACAGCTGTTAAGATATCTCTGATTTGCCTTTGTTCCCCTTATCTGTGGTTCATCTTTCTGTCTCTCACATGTAATGCCCGATATTGATCTCTCTGTGCGTTTTTGTGTACTTTTCAGCTTGTACAGTATTTCCCTTGTATTTGCCAATGTCTGTTCTGATACATCCATCATAGCTGGTAATATGCAGCACGCTGGTTCTAAGCCTTATTCGGTGTGATTTTTTTGTATCACAGTATTAAGCTCAGTTTTCTAAGGGGCATTCCTACATTGGTGTATTTATCATTTTAACCACAGCCTACTTTCAAGAACTGCCCTCGGTATACGGCTTCAGTTGTGTCCCTCCAAAATACACCCTTAATTGTGAGGTAATATTATTGTGTTTGACTTTTGTTTAACTAATTTTTTAGAATATGTATTTATACTGGAGGAATCCGATGAGCTATAAAGCTCTTTTTTTACAGATATCCTTTAGGTGCAGGCCAGAACATTACAACAAACAATACAAAACACGACAGGCATACACCGTATAGGAAAGGTAAGCAAATCACTTAAACATTTATACAAATACAACAACATGTTTTACCTTCCCAGGTAAATCCCACTGAGCTATTACCTTACTTTTTCATAAGTGGCCTGGCCATATTTACCTTTAACACAACTTCGCAGCCTTATGTATTAAGTTTTTAAATCAATTTCGGTATTTCATTTCCATTGGTTGTCGCGAGGATTGTCAACAGCAAATTAATAATTTTCTCCACGTAAGTTCACGCCTTGATTTTTGTTAAATTCTTTTTGAGGAAAGCATCTAATATTGCTATGAATAATGTCCAATATTTAACGTGCTCATCTTGTATCAATCACACAAAAAAACACATTCCAACTACATCACTAAATATGTGTGCAGATTTACATGCGCTGCTATGCAACAGCCAGCTCAACGTATGCATACCAATATTACCGTTATTTTTCGATTTAAAGCTTTCGTGACTGCAATGATTCATCTTCTTTGGTTCTTTCGGTAAAGTCACGTAGAATGATAATAAAATAAAAAAATAATAATTGTGTTATTTAATTTTATCAATTTATTATTTTATTATCATTCTACGTGACTTTACCGAAAGAACCAAAGAAGATTACCGTTATTATTGATTATTCGCTAATGACGATTGTGCTCCTGTTTTCATGTAATAACTGCATATTTGGTAGAGATGCTATATATGAGATGAGTTCTCATACCGTTGTTGTTGGCCAGTGAATTATGCTTGCTCATTATTTTTAATGAAGTGTTGCATCAGTGTTTGCGAAGACATCTGGGGAACCAAAACATTTTCATTTATTTATACGTGTGCAATTTCACTCACGTATTATTATTATTATTACAGCAAGTCATTTTGTAAAAAAAAATGTTGGTCAGAATTTTCTGAGTAAACTAAATAACGGTTTGAATTGGCTCGTGACTTTTTCATATTTTTGTAGTCCTCATCCCTAACGCGATAAACAATTCCGTTTGCAGTTTTCTGTAGGTGCGTCACTGTAAACGCAGAAATTCCGTGCCCCTGCTCTCAAAAATGTGTTCTGCTTTAGCTTCAGACAAGACCATTATATGTGCAATATATCTATAAGCGTGTCTGTGCACGAGCATCAGTAAACCACTGCATTTCAGTCCCCCTTCATATTCATTTCCAAAGTTGCATTGTCTCACTCATGGGTGCTTCAGCCATATCATTACACGTACGTAGCCATCTGATGAATGCCGTTATGTTTTTCATGTTAATGATGGCTTTGTTGTAACTGCCATAGGGCATACGTGACTAAAACCCCATTGTATTAACTTGAGAAATAAATTTCTCTTGTAAGAGATGGTTGATTATACAGGTGTGTGCTGCAGGGGTTTTACATTTGTATTTCATATAGATCATCACATGGCCTGGATCATGTCTCAAGTTTTATTATGAACAAAATGGATCCAATTTACTATTCCACAGAATCTATCAGAATAAAATGCTTAGAGTGAATAATATGAATTTGAATCTCACGCATAGATAGATATTTTTAGATGTAGAGCTGTGATAAATAATAACTGGCACACACACACTTTCCTGAGGACCTCTGATTATAGTATCCTCTTCAGCACGAACCAAACCACCCTACAAATACAGTACACCTACTGGTGGTACTACATAATATAAGAAACTCCATAAACATAAATAACTCCGTAGTAAACTACATTTTGAAGAGAAAAATCACGTGGGGAAGAGTAATGACAAACACTGAGAGCAAAAGTGTAGGACACAGCTAAACCGTGCAGGTAGCTCAGTCACATGTCAGAAAACTTTTCCATTACTTGCTCACCGAGAAGAACAATGCTTTCTTTGGGCTGCAAAGGTTGAAAACAATAAAGCCACGTTGGCATGCTCGTGCCAAAGTAGATTGAAGTGCTGACGTTCAACCATTCGAAATGTCACAATCACACGTAAATAGAACTCTCAAGTAGTGGGTCCAATATATACGCGGCAGCTAGTTCTGTGACTTAAATAACAAAAAATACAGACGGGGTGAATTCTGCCTGCCTGCAGTGTTGGGAAGGAGCATTCATTACCGTGCATCCACGCAACAGCAAGTGCGCATTAGCATCACACAGCACTAACGCTGGGATTGAAGGCATTAACTGATTTAGACTGATGTATGCAAATGTACGTGCCAGATGTGACTAAAGCCAAGGAAATTTAGTTAGTTCGACAGCACAAAGAAGCATCATGTGAATCGGGCTTTCTGAATCCATTTAGGTTGCTACTGATGTCTCCTTAGGCATAACAAACTTTCCCTTAAAAAAATGGTCAACTTAGCATTAAGAATTGAAATGTAACGTATGCTTTCCTGGTAAACGCCAAACATTTACATAGAGAGAATAGAGGGAACACACGCTGTGAACAAGAAGAAGAGGTGGGGGGGGGAACACATTTCCTCTTTATTGTGGTTCCTTATGAATGCTTTTTTTTATTCTGGAACTTTTAATAATACTGTAATTGAAGGTGTCACAGACTGGCCCTTTTATTCAAAGTGTGTGGCCCTGAGTCTGTGACGTGCTAATAGGTGGCATGGGAACTCAATTACTGCGAGGCTGCATGGCAGATAAAAAGTCTTGATTACTGCTCACCCATGCACAATCTAAAGCACCGGGGAATTCTCGAAGCATATTGTTTGCATGCTCTGACTGGTCAGCAATATTCTTTGCACTGCAATGGCATGCCAATGAGACTGATGGGCTTTTATTGGATGCCATTATAAACAGCTATTATAACAGTGCATTGTCTCTATATAGACACACATTTTGTTTGTTTATTTTCACGCTTCCCAACTGCAATCTGTGTTCTGAGCAGCCTTAGACATCACCTTCTGCCTGACTACCCCATCCCCTCTCAGGGGTTACAATTCGATCCCACGTGACTTCCTCTCTTGCCAACCGAACCTCAAGGCAACGTATCACAGCTATCTGTAACACATTGTAAAGTGCCATAGCAAGGGACGCTTCCCAGACATGTGATCTTCCACTCATTGCACATCCCAAAACAACTCTTTGCAGCACTACATAAACACTCAGTACCACCTGCATGCTGTGGGCTAGCGTAGACTTGTAACCTTCTTTGCGTTGAAATACCTTGGTTCCTGAACCTTTGCGTAAGTACTTCTGCAGGGGTCACGTGCTACATAGTCATTATCAACTGCGTGAAGTAGCATTACTGTTCATGCCGAATGTACGACAGGCCAATGTCCAATAGCCGGTTGACGACATTCGTTGTCTTGTCTGACTGTGCATTATTTGTGTGTATTTAATAGTATAAGGGGAGTGGTGGTGTAGCGGTTAGCATGCTGCGCTAGGACCCTGGCGACCCGGGTTCGATTCCCGCTCATGGCCAATACCGGTGACGAATATCTGAACCGGTCCTGGGCCTCCCCTAAGGTCGACTCAGCCTCAAATGAGTACATGGTGCGGTGTGTAAACATCGCCACTGGGCAAAACGCGGCCGGGCGCAGTGCTGGCCATCCTTGTGTGCTGTGTCGGCCTTCATAGGTGCTCGCTAACAGCACCTGCCCCAAGAGTCTTTTACAGGCTATACGGGGGATCTTTGTCTTATACAATAGTATACACGTATATTGTTGCAAATTTCACCTTGCCATATGAAAGAATAAACACTGCTTTAGAAAGAATAAAGATAAAATAGCAATTGAATAACAAACAAACAAAAAACACCTTTGCCTTGGAGACAGAAGACAATTTGATAACACTGGGTCTGCTTGGCATTCTAATTGGACTAAAACAAAAGGCGGAAAATGGGCACACTTTCAAGTGATAAGCAGAAAAAACGCAGCACTGCCAATATGCTGGGTGACAGGATTAGAATTAAATCTAGCTAAATTGAGTCAGTCGATCGGGGAAAAGAAAATCGTGTTTTAGGGAGGATTTTTTAAAAGTAATATTTGTTTGCATGCAAATGAGATGTGTGCTCTTAATACCCCTATCAAGAGCAATATCCCATATGGCTTACGCACACAAACACGAAGAAAACAATGGTTTCTCATTTAGGCTTGAAACACTGAAGTGATCTCGGGCAGGCTCAAGATATGTTTAAGATGATTCTTGCCACGAATGTTGTCATTGGCGGAGAATTGAGCCAAAATTGTTCGGATGATAGCAAAAAGACCCCCCATATAGTCTGAACAGACTGCTGGGGCAAGTGCTGTTAGCAAGCCACAATGAAGGCCAGAACGGGACACGGGGCTTTTACACATCACACTCGGTACTCAGCTGAGGCTAGGGAAGGTCCAGGACCGATTCGGACAATCATCACTTTGTTGGCCGTAAGTGGGAATCGAACAGTGTATATACACTGCTGGGGAAATTGGCAAGCATACACACAAACCCAGGCACAAAGGTATACATGTATATGTTTCCACAATCATGAACCTGGACAAATGTCTATATCTAAAGAAAAAATCACCCCACGTCAATGCTATTAAAAAAAAAAAAATTCAGTAAATAGGATTGACATCTGTCAGCCATTAGTGCACGGTAGTTTTAAACAACGGGGACATTTCCTTAAACAGCCCCACTCCACCAACCTCTGTCCACTCCGCAGTATAAATGACTGGGGCCAGCGTTCGTCGACCGCATGCGGCAGGGTAAATTGAGTGCTCCCTCATCGTTCAAGATATCTGACCAGTGTGGAAGCGTCGGCCACATACCCTTTAAAGGGGGTGTCTAGAGCTCCCTCTCGTGGCGAGCCTGAGCAAACAATTACCTTTATTTGTTGTCACTAAAAAAAAAAGGGATCTCTTGTTGTTGTTGTTGAAGGTTTTCACGAAAGTGCTTTGTTGGCTATTTCAGGAATATTTTGATGTTTTTTTTCTTGGATTTTCTGTTTGCAAATGCACAAAGTCACTTTAAGATGTTTTCTTGTTCATGTTTTAGTTGTTTTGTTTGTTGCGGTTGCACCCGATTCAAGAGCCGAATGGCTCACAGGGCCATACCAAATAAATGAAACTATGAAACTATGAAACTTGAGCTGGATTCACAGTGAAATGACCACAATTCAATAGCGTGGTGCTTCTCCCTTGAGACTTAAACAGCGCACATCAAATACGGTTCTGGACAGCGTGTACGGTACGCATGCACGCTTCATCATACACGGTTCACGCCTCTTATGCTGTGCCCCTTCCCACCCTCCGCCATAGTTCAACGCCGCCTACTCATTGGTATGATGAGCCAGCGTAACACTGGTGTTTCAGGGAGAACTGCGATGCCCTTGGCATGCAAATGTTTGAGACGATGGTGGGTGAAGTACAACCATTTTAAAGGCTGTAACACAAGTATAATGGTCCCTTCAAGTGACACATTTAACTGCTAATGTGCTGTAAATGGTGTGAAGTGGCCACGCAAGTGTGAACGTCACAGTACTCGACATACAAAATGCAATTTTTGCAAAATAATTCAAACAATATATTACAAAATACACTGAAAGCATACATTTAAAGCATTACGTGCACATGGCAATAGAGAAAGTAATGCCTGCAATCAGTCTTGTCTTAGGTGTGCTCAATTTCTCATGTGAATGCCATTATTCAATCGTGGGAGGCTGCCGTGGTGTAATGGTTATTAGCACAATGGACTTGACATCTAGAGGTCACTTGTTCGATTCGATCTCCCGTCACAGCAGTTTTAACAATTGTATGTAGTTTTGTTTAACTTATTTCGCACCGTATATAGGTGTGGGATGGACAACAAACTACACGCAAAAAGCAGTTCTAAAGAAATTCGTTTGCATCTAGATTTAAAAGTGCATAGCTCAGTGGCTTCCTAATATCGGATGGAAGAACTATTCCTGATGGCCGCAGAAGCACACGTTGGGCAAATTTAATAAATTCCCCCACCCAGTATTATTAATCCTCCATAATAGAGGTTTTTGGGTTAGATCGCTTAAATATATAAATGTGTCGTTATAACCCGCCACTACCCGACACTGCCAACTGGTAAGGGTTATCACGTAAACAGAACGTGGCCAATTCGTCACTAGTACAGCACACCGGTGTGTTGGCGAGCCAAGCGACAACATTTACAATCTGAGTACGACGTTTCGCCAGTAATTACAACTAGCTTCATCAGGCGACAGCCAGATTTGTGGAGAAGTCTTCCTGTTTCGTTCCTTATATAGAGGCGTAGATGTGGTGACCATCCTTCTGCGCTCTTGCACAATGTTGGGGGGGGGGGGGATTACTGAGGCAACGTACATTATGCATGTGCATTATGCGAGCCCTTTGAACTTGTCCTTCCTGTCTATTATGTTTATTAAAATAGCCCTACCAACGGTAATCCCTATTGAAGTACGCTGCAGTTTGTAGGCATGCATTTTAATAATGTATTATTTGATGATTCGCTTCCACGCAGCACTAAGACGGTAGCTATCCGAATGGTTAAAGTTATTTTGATTTCTTTCAATTGAGTGTCCTTGTTGGCATGCATGCTCTGCTACTGCTGACATTTGCATTTGGGAGAATTTAATATTCATCTTATGTTCTTATGGATGATATTGGTCGCGAAAGCCAACGTGTTAAACTGACTAACCAGTATAAATCCTCTTAGAACTATGTTTGCCCAGTGTGGGAGAGTAGGCCTAAATAGCCTCTGGTAGAGTTCTCTAGAATTCCCCCGAGTGGAGTCCCATCCGTCAGCAGTGGCATTGGCAAGAAGTGTCAACGCTGAACCTTTACGTTTTACCTATGTGTTGTTAGAACTGTGCACACACTTTGGCAAAACTGTGCTTGTAGTAGCATTGGCAGCCATTAGTGCACGATTCAAGTCTTCGAGTATTTTTTGTCTGATAGTGTTAACCAATCAAACACAATTATTAGAACACTTTATAACTAAAATAAATGACTAAGTGCTGCAACAACTCTTGAGAAGCGACACAGGTTTGGGAGAGTTAATCTTTGTTTGGCCTATTAACATCAACAAAGGTATACTGGAAGTCTTTCTTTGCCCCATTAAAGAGTGTGGGAGAAATACAGTTGTAATAACAATTGGGCTTCATGGCTGACTGCTTTATAAAGGTTCTCCTGATAATATTTCCTCTCTGCCTCAAAGCTGTTTTAAGACATTCATGTTTACCAATATTATGCATTCATATTTTTACATAATTTAATGGCGTAAGCTTCTCTTGACAGTTATAACATTTTCGGTAGACGGCCTTTTAAAAACAATTGTGCCATATTTTTGACGAGAAATTAAATATATATTTTACCTTTCACATTGCGGTGTTTTTTCTGGCTCCTTGGCATTTTGGGCTTTTGGGCATGTGATCAGTTATTAAAGATACAAAGTATGAAGAGCAGCATGTTGATATTTGAGGCTATTGCTAAAATACCTTTGCACCTAATGAATACACCTTTTTCCCGACACAAAATTACGTAATGAAGGTTTCTCAGGTATAGATACTGTACATATACAGATAATTTATGAAGCAATGACCTCTATGATATTATGCTTTTCACATTTTACCTGTCGATATCAGAACACATTTAATATCGTTGCATGGCAAAGTTGAATGTGCACTTGTAGAATGTCACTGGGATATTTTAGGAGTTTACATTAGATACAGGACTCTTAACCTTATTTGACAGTCAGGGTTAATTGATTTGACCCACGCCTGCCAGAATATACATGATTGACAATGCATTCTTCAGATATGGATGGACAGGGAGTTTCAAGTTTCATTTATTATAGCCCTGTGAGCCATGCAGCTGTTGAGTTGGGTGCAACCGCAACAAACAAAATCTGAACAGAGAGCATCTTAAAGCGACGACGTGCAACAGAAACATCCTGGATAAACCATCAAATCTTCCAGAAAAAAACCCACCGTATTACAACGCTGTGTGCAAAAATTCCAGTGTGATGCAAGACAAACAATAACAACCATGATAAATTTTGATTTAAAGCTTTCGTGAATGCAGGGATTCATATTCTTGGTTCTTTCGGTAAAGTCACGTAGAATTTTATTGTTTTATATTTTAATTATTTTATTGTTTCCCTTCTACGTGACTTTACCGAAAGAACCAAGAATAACCATAAGACAATTTCGATTCAAGTTATCAGGTCAACTCCGCACTTCCGCAAGAAACATGGCTTAACCATATGTTCTAGAAATCACCAAAATAAAGCTATAAAATGCAATGTAGCAACAGTAATCATAGGAACTTTGATTCAAATTTAACAATAAACGATATACATAACATGTACGAACACACTTGCAGCCATATCTGTCAGCATGACACTCCCCGTGTATGATGTGTGAGTGAGTCAATGGTAGTGAGTGTATGATGTGTGAGTCAGCGTATGATAAGTGAGTCAGTGTATGATGTGTGACTCAGTGGTAGTATGAGTGTATGATGTGTGAGTGAGTCAGCGTATAATGAGTGAGTGTATGATGAGTGAATCATTGTATGATGAGTGAATGGGTCAGTGGTTGTGTGAGTGTATGATGTGTGAGTGAGTCAGCGTATGATGAGTGAGTCAGTGTATGATGTGTGAGTGAGTCAGTGTATTGTATGATGTGTGAGTGAGTCAGTGTAAGATGAGTGAGTGTATCATGGCATCCTCCCTGCCATCACTGGCCAACCAATTCGGAGAGATGAAGGAACAGCTGGGCTGAGTGATTCAGACTTTGCATAGTCCTAATACAATTTCATGGAACCTCATACATAGTTTTTTTTTTGCTGCATGAGCCAATGACCCGTTGTATTCTGCCAAATCCTTGCCCTCATATTTATTACTATTATTAGACCCTCTATCTTTTTCCCCAAAGTTAGAGCTGACAGAATATATTTAATGTCAGTGGTGAACTGCGGCGGCTTTGATATATTTTTTCTCGTGAGGAATGCATTACGAGTTTTATATATAATCTTACAATCACAACTTTCAAACACCCCCTCCCCCCAAAAAAATAGGTTCACCGTGATGATGTCATTTCGCTCTATTTAAGACCGGAAGCAGGAAGACTTCTTCACAATTCTGGCAAATTGCCTGATGAATCTGGTTGTAATTTTGAGCGAAACGTCATACTCAAGTGTAAATGTTGTGGGTTTACTCTCCATCACACCAATGTGCTGAAGTAATAGCTGATTGGTACGTTTTGTTCACGTGACACACTTTACTAATTGTCTGGGTCCGGTGATGGTGGGTTTACGACACATTTGTATTTACACGATCTCACCCAAAAGTAACCTTTACTATGAAAAAAGGTGTTTTCAACAAAGATGCAGCTCGATAAATTGCAATGTAGTTGTGTCATAAATGTACAATGTGTTACAGGCCAGGAGAGCTGCGGTGGAGTTCTGCAGGAATTAAGTGGAATTATTGAAAGCCCTGGATTTCCTCAGGGCTATCCAAATAAAGCGAACTGCAGCTGGAAGATACTGGGCCAGGAGGAAAACCGGATCCAGTTAACGTTCGTCTCGTTTGCCTTGGAGGAGGAGTTTGACTTCTTATTTGTTTACGATGGAGAGCCAAATGCAGACAGCTTGATGCTGAGGTAAGGAACATGATGACCAACCTTGACGTCGTGGAAATGATGGAAAAGCATTGACGTATTGATGGAGAGAGGCACAAAATAATTGTGGTGAATAAAGCTGAATGACTAAAATCATGGACTCAATGAAGTGTTCCGAAAACGGTGTTGTTAGACACAACAATGCCGTAGCGTATGTAACATATGTAACAATTAAAATTGAAAAAAAAAAAGAATTGTATCGTGGTCTTGTTGAATTTGCTTCACGTTATCATAAGTAAAGCGTGCACGCATCCAGAATTACAATGATACATTAACACAATTGATTAAATTATCACCACTTCATCATCAACCATGATCAATCTGCCATCGACAAAATATCTACGGCCAATTCGATTCTGGAAAAAGATTTTTTAATTTACAATCACGGGGTGGCACAGTGATTAGAAGACTGCACTATGAGTGATATGTGAACCACTTATGGGTGCTCCCTTCACCTACTGACACTGACTGGCGTGGTGAAATATGGTAAAACATCTCCACGACTGACATGGCATGTGTAGGTCTTCATCCAGCAGTGGAGTCCCAAATGGCTGTAAAGTCTAATGATGATTTCTAGTGGAATTAAATATAAAACAACTGCAGCATTTTTATTGTCATGGTGAAAAGTTACAATAAAAGCTAAATTATTTAAAAAAAATTAAGGGTAAATTTTGATGATGTCTGAGGAACGTTTGGTTAAAATAATAATCAATGAATACTTCGGACTGCACTGGATACTCATCCATTGGTGAGTGCATTTTTAGTTAACTATATTGTATGGAATGAGTCTAAGGTATGGAAATATATGCAATTGGCATTCTCCCAAACAATGGATTTTTTTTTGATACCCAAGCGAGGGAAACAGGAGTTGTGGAGATAGCAGGCACTTTTAATATGAGTCTAATGGAACAGCGAACAATCTGTGATGACTAATGACAGTGTGCTTTCAAGAACACGATGATTTCCGAAGACGTTCTGCTCCGTGCTGCCTCCGTCTAAATGGCGAAACAGATGTTATTAAACATTATTATTATTATGAAAATGGAAAATTTAAAAACTGACACATTGGTAACATGAGAGTCCACATTTTCTTCTAACATAGTCCGCGTGCGCTGAGTGTTTGGTTAATTTACGGGAAAGAAGAAAGGGGAAAACAATTTAGCTGAAGGATGTGTATGCTCCCACCACTTTCAGTGTCACCATGATCACTATCAACAGGAAAATAAACCTGTATCACCTGTACAATGGCCTAATACAATGTATACGTAATACCACTCGACCCACGTATTCTTATTTAAGGCAGATTATACTATACCATATTATGGTTCTTTCACAATTACGATGTATTGTACTTAAAGCACAAGTGGAGAGACTTAGCACTAAACCTCAGCCACTCGCCACAGACAACGTATACAGTGAGGGAAAAAAGTATTTGATCCCCTGCTGGCTTTGTACGTTTGCCCACTGACAAAGAAATGATCAGTCTATAATTTTAATGGTAGGTTTATTTGAACAGTGAGAGACAGAATAACAACAACAAAATCCAGAAAAACGCATGTCAAAAATGTTATAAATTGATTTGCATTTTAATGAGGGAAATAAGTATTTGACCCCCTCTCAATCAGAAAGATTTCTGGCTCCCTTTAAGAGTGTGCTCCTAATGTCAGCTCGTTACCTGTATAAAAGACACCTGGGAGCCGGAAATCTTTTTGATTGAGAGGGGGTCAAATACTTATTTCCCTCATTAAAATGCAAATCAATTTATAACATTTTGACATGCGTTTTTCTGGATTTTGTTGTTGTCATTCTGTCTCTCACTGTTCAAATAAACCTACCATTAAAATTATAGACTGATCATTTCTTTGTCAGTGGGCAAACGTACAAAATCAGCAGGGGATCAAATACTTTTTTCCCTTACTGTAAGTCAAGTAAACATCATGGAGACATCACAGAATCTCGCAAGAAAAACTCAGTGTTCTTTTTTATTACACCCTTGGGTGTACTTTCAGAGATAACAAAAACAAGATCAAATACCAGCACACATTTTTGTGACGGGTGCATTTTTCGTGCAATCATCACTGACAGATGCCGCCAAGCTTGCTGTGCATTAAAGTCAGGTAATTCCTGAGAAAATTATACATTTTTAACCAGACTGTCTTGGGGGCATGAACCCACAATCATATCGGGCATGGTTCGGTACCTAAAAACACCAACTTCGGTATTCAAGCCTTTTTGTTTAGGCCACGCAACAAATGTAATCGTATTTGATTGGGAACAGATGCTACTTTTGGTCAGGCTATGGTAAATGATGACGATGCGATTGATTTGAGCTTTCATTTATCTATTTGTTCATCACAAGTTAGTGCTATGAAATTATTTATTTTAAAATAATATACGTGCATAAGCATACAGACATCTATATTTAAATGAGTTGCATAAATAAGTAACACCCACACAGGCAATTTCGTAACTGATAATAATGCATTTTGTCCACCATCACTAATTGTATCACTTGTAATTATATTTAAAATACTCGCAGAGGTCAACATGGACCTACCAGCAAGTCTGCATCAGCTGTAAATTATTAACAGCTACAGCATTCTCTTTTACTATTTCAAAGGGCCTATATGGCCCTTGTATAAATATTTAATGTATTTAAAGGTGTCTGAAATATAGTTGTCCCTTTCCACACGTTCGTTGATAGTTGTTTTACATTGCCTACAAGACGTATAAATATAATTGAGAACAGAAGACAAATTCTTTCCTCCAACATATTTGTGGGGCAAAAATATGAAAAAAACATTTTTTACCACTTCGCTTTCAGTTATGGCACCCTTTCGTCAATGTGAAGACATCACTTTCCTTTCAAACTACATGAGGTTTCGGTCACCCTCAGTGTAATAAATGGCATTATGTAATTTTATACCACTTAGCAATGATACACTAATGTCCCTGGCAAATGTGCCCATTTACAGTTCAGGTATAAATCAGTCAATGAGGTCATCTATGACACAAAATATGTTGGGTACAGAGTGTCTCTTAAATATTCCCAACTGTCAGTTATACAACGTAGATAGTTTGCGCTGATGTGGGTTGCACAAGCCCTTTGTATAAAACTTGAGCAGAGATTCGGTGTCTCCAGAGATTTCAGTGACAGCGTTGACATTTTTTTTGTATATCCTGCCAGGAACAAAGTAATGCATTCACTCGCATAATTAACTGGTGGTCAATTTGGATGCTCATGTTGCTGGGATTCAGCAGTTGATAATACATTGCTCACAAGACGACTGACATTGCACCACAGACAGTACGTTCTTAAAAAATGTCATGCAGGGTTTTCTTTGGTTATAGCATACCAGTACAATTTTTGTGTTTTAAGATTCACGTGTATTTCATGAAATGTCGGCATAAATGAAATAATACTGATCACTATTGTACTTATTTTATGAAAAGCCATCGCTATAACATAATTCAGCAATAAAGATGTTCATGATACATTAAACAAATCTTTTTGGCCTTTGCATTAATATGTAAAGATAGATATGCATGAAACTATGCAATTAAATTACTTAATATATATTATCATGAGAATGTAAATTATAAACAATTATTCTTAAAGAGCATCGTACATTAATTAAATTGTGTTATCTATCAATGTAGGTGTGTTAAATATTTAAAGTATGCATAAGAAAATACATTATCATAAGTGACATTTAAACACAATTATAAATCAGATACAGATACGATTGACTTTTTCTGTAATTTTGCGTGGCATGGATTTTTTTTTGTTCGAATGGGCAGTTGTGAATCTGAAAGATCCATTTTCTCTTGCAACCTTATCACTTGTTTTAACCAAACACATGTCATCTCTGGCAATCGACCAAAAGGGACAGCTCAGATTGAAGAGGATAACTAGGTTTTGATGTCACTTGTTCCTTGGCTTTCTGAAAACTCGTAACTTTGCCACTACCGCAAACTTCTACCATGAAGAGTGGTCTCAAACTGCCGCTGCCTTAATGTTTGATTCAGCATCCTTGGCTCGAAAGAAAATTACACGGATGAATGTGCATCGTGAAGATCACCAGCTGATAAGAAAAGAACACAAGAGTTCTTGAAGCACGCAGCATATATGCTTCAAAATAAGTCATGCAGTACAAATCCATCAGTATGTTCTCATGTGAATTTTAAAGCCTGCCATTGGCATTACTATTGATGGCTCAGAATGGTGGTTATGCTCTTCACCTGTCACCTTGATCAGCACAAAGTTTGTAAAAGGTTGAGGCAAGGGTCTAAATAGGGTGCGCGCACGCACAGGTGGTAAAAAGAAACATAGACAGGCTACTTTATATATTTATATACAGCCTACTTTATATTTCGATTTAAAGCTTTCGTGACTGCAATGATTAATCTTCTTTGGTTCTTTCGGTAAAGTCACCAGACAGTCTTGTCCCTTCACCTGATGAAGGCCGCTTGTGTTGTGGCCGAAACGTCGTGAGAATATTATTGTGTTATTTTATTTTATCAATTTATTATTTTATTCTCATTCTACGTGACTTTACCGAAAGAACCAAAGAAGCCTACTTTATATAAACCGCAGGGCAGTGTGTTAATTCACATCCAGCAACTGAACACACATAACCCCGTAATGCTGTTGCATCAGTAAAGGGCAGGACCTTTTGGTGGTTACAATGATGCGGGTGTTTGAGTGACGTTTCATTTTATTTTAAATTGAACACCTACGAGCAAACATTGATTACAAAACATAATTTCCGTTGCCAAAGTGTGAATGCACAGACAATATAATGCATACTTGTATTTGCTACGAACAGTTCAAGGATTCTGGCCTTCCTGCTTACATTGTCAAGTGTTTAAATTTGTCCATAAATCAATGAGAGACCACACATTCAGCATGATGTGGTCATTTTAAAACTACTTGAAATCGTATACCGCATTAATTGTCTACCCACTGTGATAATTCGTGTTTTTTTATGACATTGGGTTGATTTTTACAATGTATAATAATTTCCATTGTGTTGTTACCAAAAACGTATCTCAATTACCAGGCTATTACTTTGCAGTGGCTGTATATGGGTCTGCTGTCTTATTATTTTTTAGACCCAGTGTTAAGAAGGGGACTAATGTTTGTAGATTTCACTTTGCATGTTGAATCACCAAACATTACATTCAAGTTACAAAACAAACCATGATGATTTCAAGATGATGTGGGAGAACAGATAATAAAATGGTCCCAAAATTGTGAACGATACAACCCTGGTCCATTGTTCAGCATGCACCTCTGAGGTGGCATCCTAAATGTCACGGTTATTCTGCACCAGTGAACATGTATGCACATGCAGATGCTGTGACATTACCAGAATTGTTTATTAATTAACAGTTGAAGCACATTTTGCTGCAGGGAAAAAAAGGACATGAATTCATGATTGTTACATGCAATTCTGTAATTGTGCTACTTTTCATTGCATGCTTACATTTAAGGATGATCATGTTTGGGATTGAATACTTTAATGTTTCATACTAAAGCATGCACTGGACACCGAATTAATGTAATGTTCAGCAAACATACTTTCAGGGTTCACCTCGCTGATAAACAGTATGAACAATGGCCTCCCTCAATGCTTGGTATGCACACCGTCGCTATTTAACACGTATATAAGTGACCTGCCATGTACATCATCTCGCACATTCATTTATGCAGATGACATAGTCCTTGCTACACGGGGCACAAACCTTGTGGACATTGCCATTAGAATAACAGCTGAACAAACTGTATTCGTGGCATATTTCTGTCACTGGAGGCTCCAACCAAATCCTTCCAAAACCAGCAAAAGCACTTTCCACTTGAACTATCATGCAGCAGATGACACCCTTGATGTGTCCTGTGATAGCCCAGTGCACTATGAACCCACTCCAATCTAGGGGTTATCATGGACAGAAGTCTGACCTTCAAGCCCCACATAAAACAGTTCTGTGAAAAGACCAAATCAAGAATCGCCCAGCAAAAGAAACATGCGCAAACAAACCGGGGTGCCTCAGCGGATGTGCTGCGAACTCCCGCCCACTGGTCCGGGAGCTCGTACGCAAACACTGATATATGCACAGTCAAGCACCGGAATGCGCATCATAACCAGACCACTGAAACTGACACAAATACCCTGGCTCCGTGTTCTGGTGAACAGTCTGCCGCTGAATATCCACATATGCATGCAAACTAGGAAGGAGTTTTGCACGTTATCTTGCCAACGACAACCACCTTCCAATCAACCGAGACCTCAACAATGTACGATGCTGCTGACTCAGATCCCAATCCCCCTTCTGGATTAATGATGTCACCATCCTAGAATCTTGTCAAAATGTGGAAGAATATTCTTTGGGTCTTTGGCTAAAGTCACGTAGAACAAAAACAAATTTGCAAAAAAACTATGATGACGATTGCTTGTGTTGCGATCGAAACGT
Organism: Petromyzon marinus; assembly: GCF_048934315.1. Lineage (NCBI taxonomy): Eukaryota > Metazoa > Chordata > Hyperoartia > Petromyzontiformes > Petromyzontidae > Petromyzon > Petromyzon marinus. The sequence goes on along the minus strand of NC_133678.1, from coordinate 10,443,903 downwards.
CGTAGTTTTTTTGTATAAAAAAAATGTTCTACGTGACTTTACCGAAAGACCCAAAGAATATGAATTCCTGCAGTTACGAAAGCTTTAAGTCCATGTGGAAGAATGTTGGCAAAGAGAGTGGTACGTCGTGGATGCCAGAATAGATACCCAATTTTGGACCAAAAAATCGCACCTCCTGGCTTTGGCATTCCTCGAAGACACTGCATCAAAACATTGACAGACCACAATGCAAATCTCCTTCATGAGTAGAAAAATAAAAATAAGCCACAGAGTGAGTGTGAAATTACAACCCAAACCATATATATTCTTGGTTCTTTCGGTAAAGTCATGTAGAAGGGAAACAATAAAATTATAAAAATATAAAACAATAAAATTCTCACGACGTTTCGACTGCAACACAAGCAATCATCATCAGGTGTGAAAAGCACAGCAAGAAAATTTGAAAAAAGTGGCGGTTATTTTTTTACGTTAGCACCACGGAGAGCGATTTGGCAGTTATTCAGATGAACGAGTCCATCTATGTTCGGAAAAGAGGAGGGGGGAGACGAAAATAATGGATGTGGTCTGAAAGCCACCATAAGCGTGAACAATCAATTAAGACCCGAAATGGTTTATCAAATCCTTCCAATGATTGCTAAGCCATATAGTGAACCACAGTCGTCTGCGCTCCTTCAATGTAGGAGCAATAGCAAAACTACATAAACTCTCTCATGAAGCATGCTCATGGCTAGCAAACATTGACATTGGCAATCAAAAATATTCATTTCACTTGTGAAATGTCTACCATTGTGTATTTGCATAGATGCACGTGCAAGTGTGTATATTGCACATAGATCGTATAAATTAAATTAAATATACACAACTCAGAATATATATTCATGTTTAAACCATATATAATTTTGTCTACCGACTACCACATGTGATATATCATAAGTTCATTATTTAGTTGCACGTTTTTCTTGCTCCCATTATTTTGGTAGTTTTATGAATGTTGCACAGACTTTGGAGTGCACCATTTGTAAAGCTAAGTGAGCACGTCCTTGCCGTAGTCTTTTTATAACATTAAAAGAACCAATAGCTTCATTAAGCCAGCTTGACCACGAGCCAGACATTGATGGATGTCTAAGTGCTTCTTAATGCAAATTACACGTAAACAGCAGCGGCACAATTTTCCAGCGTTAGGATTTAAGATCCAGTACAACGGCTCTAAGGTTATCTTGATGTTGTGTTTCATTGGCTTTTAAAATGATTATTTAACACCTAGAATTGTACTGATTGGTTCTGCTTTTTTGTTATTTCAGTCAAGTACTTACAAAAAGAAACAAAGTATAGCATTGATGTGAAGCTTTCGTGACTGGAGGAATCCATACTCTTTGGTTCTTTCGGTAAAGTCACGTGAAAAAATAATGTCATTTTTTCTACCTACGTGACTTTACCGACAGAACCAAAGAGTATAAAGTCTTGCATTATATTTTACTTTAGTTGCATACATTTAGTATGTTCTCTATATTAACTAAAGGTAAAGGTGTGGCCCTGGAATTGCTTCCTCATACTACTGCAGATGGAAGGCCCCTTGCTGGAGCAAACTCCGCAGGTATTTGACCTTTCACTCTGACTCGACTTGTTAGAAACTAAACAATTTTTTTTATTTGACCAGGTAAGGCCCTTTTGAGCTATATAGCTCTATTTTTTTCAGAAGCACCCTGGCGAAAAATAATAGAGCAACAAAGTGGCTAATCACATGGAAATGTATCGCAGCCAAATGCTCGAAACGCATGTTTCTAAATGCCGAGGGGAAAAACCGGAGGACACAGAAAAAAATCCACGTGACCACGGGGAGAACATGCAAACTCCAAATAGACAGGCGTCAGGGTTGGGATCGAACACAAAACCTCCTGTAAACCAGGCGAAGGTACTTAACATCTTGACACCGTGGCGCATAGTCACCCTTTGCCCAACCACACATGGTCTGCCAATCGTCCAACATTGTGGTGCACCCATTTATACTGCGAGGTGGACAGCAGTATGATTTGAGAATGTGCCCATTGTTTCAACTTCCGCGCCAGAAGATGGAATCAAACCTGTGACCCCTGGATTGTAAGCCCAGTGTGCTAACCGTAACACCACAGCAGCTTCCCCTATATAATAAATAATATTGTAAAACAACACCGTAAATGTTTAAATAGATGGACGTCAAAAAGGTTGCTGGATATTAATGAGAATAATCTTCAAATCAATGGCTTATGTGTGACTTTAGCGGTGTAAAATGACATGATGGGGCAGAAGTTTAGATATTGTTCGCCAGTGTCTCGTGGAAGTGTTGTTTGGAACATTAACAAGAAAAACATTATTTTCAAATACCATTTAGGATCTCTGTACATTTCCTGCACATCGAGGTGTGTTGGAAAAATATACATTTCCTTAAAGAATATTGAAAGTATGGTGCATTCTACGTTTTTTTGGTACTGAAAAATTTAGCAGATATGTCACTTTTACAATGCAGCTTATCTAGAAATATCTCTTCATCGCTGCGGCAAACATTTGGAAAGATTTGCTGCTGAGCTATTATGCTCCAATTCTCACACTATCAGTGATCTGTCAATCAATGTTATTTTTTAGTGAATGAGAAAAATAAACTTCAATAAATAAAATTACCGTAAAAAAAAATAACAAAAAACCCAGCCCCTACATATTTAATATGAAAACTCAAGTACTATTTAAACAGCGCAACAGTTACGGTTAGTTTTAAAGTCCACTTAATGGGAATTTGAGAGCTGGAGCTAAGACTTCCAGATTTTGTGCCAGTGGGTAGTCCAATGCTGCATAAACCTGTCAACGCCATAACTCAACATTTTAATCTTATTAACACGAACCCCGCAGGATGCTTAAAATCAAGTAATGCTCAGCAGTTGGCAGGGTAAATTTAGCCAGGGAAATTTAAAAGGAATGGTTTTCATCGAAATATAACTGTGAATAGCTGCAATAATCAATCTGTTTATAATCATATTTCATATTATCTGGGGAGTACTATAATCCATTTTAATTGTGTGCAGCATTTTTAGATGACCTGCAATTATTTATGATGATTTTTTCTTGTAATTGTGTACAACAAGTGTCCAAAACATTTCTATTTTAAATAGGCAAAGAAATTCCCCCTGCTCATGTGATCATTGAGTTGTGGTGCTCATTTCCATTGGTAGTCCAGAGTCAGGGATGGAAATTAACCATTCTGATGGAAAGTGCCAGTCTATGAAAGGGAACTAAAATTGCAAAATTAGCACAGATATTACAATCAATTATGCAAGGAAGTTCAGGAATATATAATGATAGAGTGAAATGCATTGAACAACTGTAAAGCTAAATAAAAAAAGTGTAGAGAGTGGTTCAATAAGTAAGCCTTGGTTTCCTAGAGAGGTTGTCAGCTGTGACCAATAGGTTTGTTATGAATTATATAGAAACCATCAGTCATTACATTGACTTAACTGGATATATTTGATAGAGGTACATTGGAGAAATATTATTTGTAACATTGTGTTGCTCATTGATTAAATTAAATTGATTCCGGGAAAACTGAATTAAAAACTGAATTCTACACAAATAGAGTCCTAAAGGTATGTTACAATACAGAAAATATTTTGCTCTATATTGGTATGAACAAGAAGAATGTACAGCGCTTTGTCAATCCACTGCTGGATGAAGGCCTGCACATGTAGAATCATTAATCTTAGTTATTTCACCAAACTTCATCATGCTGCTCCACGCAGTAAGATGAATGAGGTTGTCAGAACCTGTGCACATATCACTTACCACTAATGATAGCTGTGACCAGGAATCAAACCCAGGTTACACATTTTCATAATGTAGTGCACAACGCATTGTGCTTCTGCTCCCACCAGAAACAAACTAATGTAGAAATCAACTTACCATGCAAGATGCATTCATCAGAGTGCTGTCTGTGTAGTTAAAGCCCTGTCTTAACTGATGTTGGGGTAAAAGTGTTTCGCATTTGAAGCTATGGTCAATATGGAATAGATCTAATCCAGCAAAGCACTAATTGGACCGTAGGGTCCCGTATGATTCTATTAACGGACTCTATACAGGAGATATTAAGTGTTTGGTTAATGCCGTTTGGCAAAATAGCATCTAGTATTTAGGATAAAAAAAAATTATGCATTCCTTAAAACACATACCTGATAGAGGGAGTCACAAATTTGGTCAACATTTTTGGTTTACATTTGGGGTTTGATTAAACATGTCGGTTAAAACCCCGTCATCTGAAAACGAAAACATTGCAACAAGAAATTAGGTGAAAAGTTTAATGTTTATCGCGCCCAATCAGCATTTCTCAAGGTGAGACTGTTGCATTGCATCCATATCCAAACGACCGAGCTTGCATGAATGTTGCAAAGGGAAAACAAGTGCACTGTTAGCAGCAACTCCGTTGAACCGATACTGTATGCGTGAATGGCTTACGATTTTTGTTGTTGTTGTTGTGTGTTCCTTTTCTCTAATTCACTTGGCTGAATTTGGCACATTTAGCCTCAGCTACTTTCTGTGAATCCTAAGAACCTCGGGCTGGCTTGCACCTCCCCGTGTATCACCATGGAGATGGGCAGCACAAAGCATTGTGGGAAAGCCGTCCAAAGTCCCCAATGACCTCGCACTGAATGATTGGCTTCGATGTGAAAAACGCGGTGCCGTCATGAATGACTGACATTATTTACATGGGCTCACTGATGTGCACGCATCGTTAAAGTGTCATGAAGGACCAGTGACCCATCCATGTGGCTACTGATCAGACTCCCTTGTTCACTTAATGGTGGCCTCAAAAAAAAATATTGACGCTATTTCAGTGTGAAAGGCTTTGTCTGAGAGTAATTACATGGTATAATTTATTAATATATGGTTCAGATGTCTCCTTTTAACCAAGTGAGGGATTTAAGAAGAATCTGTTGCCACGTTAAAAGTGCATCATAAGTAGAGTTATTTAGAAACAAATGACGACCAGTAGGGTCTACCAAAAATGTAAAGATTATATTTAAAATACTTTAATGTGCGTTTGACTAGGGTTGAATTTGCCACAATTGTTTTGATAACAAACATCACTTGCCATTTGGCATTGCCCAGACAATGTATTCAAATTGTGTCAAAAGGTAAAACGGTTCATTATAGAAAGTATTCATATGAGGCGTCATTGCTGAATAATTTCTTATTTCTGGGCTACACACATAAAGCGTAATCCACTTAGAGGCATCTAATACATCCAGGTGAAATCAATTCAGCCAGACTTCCTCTTAATCTCCACCATAGGCCAAAACATAGATCTGTTCCAACGTGTAGAAACTTATTAATCATCCTTGGATATGCCCCAGGTGGATGGTAATTCCCAAGCTTGAACCCATTACACTTGGATCATTGTGGACGCAAATAAGATTTACACGAAACAGTCCCATAAACACTTTTCTACATTGCTACCTCCTGGTTCCCGGATGAAGAACTATTAAAGCATACAATTGTGTTCACTCACTGTGCCATCAGATCAAGAACATTAATTAGGGCAAGTTCCTGAAGGTCACACAAGGAATGTAAATAGTATTCCACTATTATATTCTAAACAGTTATCTCCTCTGTATTAAGGACAGCCCGAGGCTTCAATAATAAATAAAAAAACACGCTAACCTTGGACATTCTAAAACCTAATATCGTATACTGTTTGTGTGGAGTAGTGATTATACGAATTGAACAAAAAGTCAAAATGTGCAAATATCCAAGAATATAAATAAACAAAACTGAAAAGAAAAAAAAACCTTATAACTTTTTTTGGGGAAGCTCCAATAAGCACAAGATTAAGGTCAGAGGAGTGATTTCCCGGTAGCACCACAGATGCGCCGTTAATATAAATTACCAATGCGTGAAATTAAATCATATGTTAAGTGCAGGCAAAGCATATGCATAAGTATTGACAGTCACCACTCATGTAGGGGCTTAATTGTGACCTTGTGCCACGGCAATTGTCAGTAGTGCTGCTCTCCCTCTCAATGAAAAGCTTTATTAAACCACCGCATGCACTCCACCGCAACATTGCACATTTTCTAATTGAGAGAAATGTCAGGCAGTTCATCAAGGTGATAGGAACGTGAGACAAATGATATCTTAAGTATGCCACCCGGTGTACTTGTACAGCCCTGATGTCAATCAGCTGCTGGATGAGGGCCTCTCCATCCCATGTGTGCTGATTATTTGACCTTACTTTCGCCACGCTCCCCCGTTTGGGCATAAGTTGAGCAGCGAAGACCTTCGACGATGGAACAGTACAACAAAGTTGTTGTCTGCACTAGAGCAACTCTTTCATGCACGGTGGTCACATTGACGCAACTAATCTAACTGTAGCTTATAGACATTACCTATTACTGGACATATGTGAAAGAGAGCGTCATAGCTCATCGGATTTCCCCAGGATAAATAAAGCTTCTGATTCAAAGTAAACCAAGTCGGCTGTGGTATGAAAATGTCACTCGAAGGAATGGTGGCCGATGGTCAAGAATAATGACGGAGTGGTCGCCAAGTCATGGAATGCATCCAAGAGTTTGTCCACCAGGGACATTGAAGGGTATGCAGGATTGTGATAGAAGGCAGCGGATTCGGTAGTTCTTCATCCATCAGTGGATGGACCATGGGTGATGATGAACTAACAAAAAATTGACATCGCAGATAGCATAAATTTCAGTACATTTACATTATTAGATTTTTTTTTAGGTTATACGATGTAACATTGCGTATGCCAGCACTGCAAAGGTACGCGTATACATACACCTGATTGGTAAAATCGATGAAATGAGGTATGCTGTATAATGAGGAATTTGCAATGAGTCGGTATTTCCCCCCCCCAATATGGGGGGAGTCAGAGACACAGACGCGCACGAGATGGCTGTGTTGTAATGCAGGAGCAGCCAGTCTTGCAAGTAGTGGCCACCCACTGTGTGTAGATTGATGGGACGCCGAGGGAGGAAGGAGGCAAGTGCATTTCTGTTCCAAGAGCTCGACGAGGAGGATGAGGTCATGACGGTAATGGGAGATAGTTGGTAGTTGATGCACATTAACGGGGAGCCAGATCACATTTCGCGCATGCCGCAGCGCGTTTTTTTTTCTTCTTCAAACCGCTGCTGGATGAGAGCCACGGTAAATCCTTGCGGGCGGTGAAGGAACATTTCGGAGCATACGATGCTGCTCGGAGCAGGATGCTGAAGGTCGTGGAGGAGGGAGAAGTTGAGAACACCAAATTACTCTCCACCACCACCACCACCACGCGCGCTAATGTACTTGTAAACATTCCAAAATGCAATGCTAAAGCTCACATTTGTAATATTACTTGCAATCCATGGTTTCTACATGCGGCAATTCAGTACACGTCACTGCAGAAGGCTAAAGTGGGAAAGGGGTTGTGGGGGTGGCATGCGCACAGAAAAAGATAAACCACAAAATGTAATTTGCGAGTGGAACGGTTTGATTGCCCACCAGATCTTGTTAATATATACTCTAGATACCGTACTCACAGTAAACAAAACAGCAGTTGGAACGAAGTGCAATAAAAGCACATTGTACTTGCTAGGTCATCTGCCACATTTAGCAAGTTTCTATTCACGTTTTATTATGCGTTGTTATGCATTTCCCTCCACCTCTTCCGATGTTTACACGATCTTCTCTGCCGTTGCAATTGTTCGATTGCAATGGTGGAGAGATGTTAAATACCTCGCCTGGGGTACAGGAGCTCGTGGGTTCGATCCCGACCATGACGACTGTATATTTGGAGTTGGCATGTTCTTCCCGTCGTCGCGTGGATTTAGAAACATCAGTTTAGAGTTTTGACTGCAATACACTTCAACGTTATAAGCTACAGTACTTGGTTGGCGCTATCATTTGTGGCCAGGTTGCTTCTGAAAAGAGCTATATAGCTCAGTGGGCCTTACCTGCTAAAATAAAAACTGTTTATCGTTTAAATTTTGATTTAAAGCTTTCGTGACTGCAGGGATTCATATTTTTGGTTCTTTCGGCAAAGTCACGTAGAAGGGAAACAATAAAATAATACATTTTCTTGCTGTGGTTTTCACACCTGATGGTGATTGCTTGTGTTGCAGTCGAAACGTCGTGAGAATTTTATTGTTTTATATTTTTATTATTTTATTGTTTCCCTTCTATAGGTTTATCGTTTAGTTTATAATTATGCAGGGTCTATGTCTACTGTGTCTTCCCATTGCCCCTGGGCCTTCCTTTCTTTAATCTTCCACGTGATTGCATCTGTTTTTGTGTCAACCTCTTTGCGGTACCAGACCTGAGTTCATTCTTTGTAAATCTATATATTTTTGCTTGATTCCAAGCAGATTGTTGAAGAACTTTATCTTACCAGGTAAGACCCAAATAAGACAAGGCTGTCCTGGATCACACAAGTGACAGTTGCACAGTGCGATACGTTATTGCTCTAACGTACAAATCAGGAGCAGATCTATATGCGAAATTCAAGTATTTGTTTTTTTTAAATACAAATAACACTTTTAGTTAGATTCATCGGTGTAAGTGCTAACAGCGTTTCGTGGAATATTGTGCTTTTTTGTGCAACGTGTTTATTTGAACCAGAAGATCACGTTTTAATTGCTATATTCCTCATGTTTAATTCAAGTAATGCAATTGGACAGCGCATACTGAGAAATGCACACGTTTTTGCCTCTATGTTCCCACATCTGTCATTACTTTTTGGCATGCATGCATGCACTTCTGAATATGCTTTTTAATGTAATCACCCATGTTATATCATAGCTTATTGTTGGATATATATTCCAAACAACTTCAAAATGCTTTGTTAATCCTTCAATTACTGTTTGTTTACACGTGTATGCATGTAAACTGCAAATATATACACGCAACATTCACATTTATTGCATAACTCACATGTATATGCATAAGCAGTCGACAAATCATTATGCAATTTGTAATAGAGTATGGATAGATTCATGCAGTGGTCGCTATTCGATCTCCTGGTGCAGCTGCTAACGCTCGTCCAGCAGTAGACATGAGTACACCAGTTAGTTGATTGGCCGTTTGCGTGCGGTTGTCAGTATTCGAGCTACTGGTCCAATGTGAAAGAGTAGGCCAAATGCCCACAAGAGGAACACCCTAGAGATCCGTGTAGTAGAGGCCTCTCCAACAGGCAAATGTAGGGCTGCACCTTTATCTTCAAATATTTAAACGTATGCCCTCACAATAACACATTTTAAACCATCTTCAGGCAGGTAATTAATTATTTATTCATGCTTGTGAAGATCTTACTCTTAATCCTTGCCTTCAGCTGGAAATTTATATGCCGTGAATGTGTTTGTAGATTAAGTCTCACTGTTAATGTTGTATATATCTCTGAACACCATACAGAAACTAATGCATAGCTCCTGTAATTAACTGACCATAAATCATACATTTCAGTGTTATAACATTTTCTATTCTGTTGGTGTGTTTTATACTCTACAGCATACACAATAATCTAGGAAGATAAATATTTAACACATACACATTTTGAGTAAAAAATACAGTATGTAGTACTTATGAATATTAACCTCCAAGATATGATTCATTATCAACTGCAATGCTATATTATTGTCTCACACATATGGGGAGGCATTATCAATCTGGGATTTGCATGGACATGGATGTATATAAGTTGAACTTCTTTCCCACCGTACGTAGCCAACTGTGCTATTCGGAGGTGCAGGCTTATCGGAGGTGAGGATGATGACGATGAGCTCGTCAAGTGGTGCAACAGAGGTTAAAGAAGCAGGCCTACACTATTTTATACCTAACCTCACTTTACATTATTTCAGTTAAGGGGTATAAAATGGACTACAGGGTTACGGAGGTGGGCGGGTGGGGGTCATGGGAAATCATAGCTTCTGAAGAGTGAAGGAGGGCTCCATCGAATGCGTACGACGAGAGTTGGTACAGATATAGGGATGGCTTTTTTTAGGAGGGAAGACAAATACGTATTTATCCCAGGATGTAAGTCTCAAATGTGGAAACTGCTGTTCATAGTCCCAATCCACGACCATTGCGAGAGTGATCAACGTGAAGAAACAGCCTTAAAAGGCTGTCAATGGCATCAAAATTCACTCAGTATTATCCCTTTAGCTCCCAAGCATAAATTACTGTTCAGATAGTGTGCTTTGTTTAATGTGTTATATGTAATATACAGACACATGCACACTCAAATGTATGCATCAATTAATTATTTAATTTGATTATCCAGCCTGGGGTCTGTGCACATCATTAATTATCTATACATTCCCAAAAATAAACTTCAAATAGCTGTAGTGCATTCGCAGTGTGATTTATGTTTATGTGAACATATTATATGAAAAATATCAGGATATTCATAGATTGACCGAATTTGGACAATTTACCAATCTCGAATACAGTCTGTAGCTACAGTCAATTCATAATATCCCCACAATATAAATGTCTATTCATGTATTTGGTGCGCAAAATAAGTACTAGATGTCATTACTCAGTTACTTAGTTTGACATGATCTAACAATACAGTGGAACATCTGTAAAACACCTCCAAAATATATTATTTTAGCAGGCCATAGTTTGAAGGATAACGGAAGCATGTATCAAAGGTGTGCATTTGTGTAGGCGTGGTACTTAGGCTTAGACACTACCTTTGTGGAATACTATAAATATTCGGAGATTTTAGGTAGAGGGTTAATTGTCGTAAATGCATTCACTGAACCACGTGGTTAGCTCACATATTGCACATCGTTTTATTGTGCCAAATTTCACTTGCACAAATGCATTTCCTAATAACCTCTTGCTCTTTGCACATGAAAACTTTTTTTGTCATTTGAAAACGACTTAAGGCATGGTCTTGCTATCTACTCAGTAGGCACTTGGGAGATAAACGGGTTAATATTTTATATTGAGGGGAATGATCTGCTTAGCATCCTGTCTGAAGGACACTGCCCATGGTGGTTGCTTCGCCTGCCATGGAGGATGGGGCTCCACATTAAGACCTTGAACCAAGACACAGATGCTCTGGCTGAGCCTACCTGCCACCACTGCATAACAAGATGAGCTGTCCGTCTTGATATTTCCACTCAAGGTGTGACATATAGATAGCACAACTATATATATTTTTTCTGCCACTGCCCATGAGCATGAAGCACTAAATACCACCATTGCATAGGCTTTGTGGTTTAAACTTCTCACCTGATTGTTTTTGCTTGTCGTGAACTATTCACATGCGGTTTGTAGCAAATGTTGCAAGTGTCTGGTAGCTTGATGGAATGCTGATAGAAAAGCACAAGGACTCTTCAGCAGCTGTGGCCATGTGTTCCAAACACTACATTAGATATATGCTTACATTTGCTCTTACTACACAAATTGCATATTTAACTGTAGGATTTGGATAAATGTTGTATAGGGTCCAGTCTTAATATAAAGCACTGCAGTTATCATATCGACGTACATATGAGGAATTATTTGAATTTTACCAAGCCATTTTTCTCCCACTGCATAGGTATCTATCCAAGGATATGCACATTTGGCTTATTTGCATCAATTGGAAAGGTCCTATGTCTCAGAAAAAAAACAAATTAAGGCAACATGGTGAATATATAAACATTGGACATGTTCCAATTCTTAAGAGGTAGGGGACAATACTACCCTATACGACTATAAATTTTCTGTTTATGTACTGACATTTTTGCAGTAAAAATAATTCAGATTTTTACAGTGTCAATACGCTGTGCTGAAACAGTGGGAAAGTTTATTTTATAGAGGTAATCATTCATAGGCAGTAACAAAAAGAAAAATAGGAATTTGAACAGGGTCAGGGCATTAACGACACGGATAGTTGGGGGGGGGGGGGGGAAGAGCTCCAGATATCAGGGCAGCAGCAGAGAATAACCGACCTCCCACTGAGTAAGGATTGATTAGCGCTTCTATAGAAAGCCTTGGTTGCTGGAGCTGAGAGCGCGTATGCATTTATTGGGTTGTAGATATTTTGTGAGGTCACTGGGTATGCGACCGTTGTCAAGAGGGCAATTCCCTCACGTTTATATATATATTACACACACACACATACCTTCCGCTCGAGCCTTTTATGATAACTTTCAGTTGTTAGAGAGAAACGGACACTTGCAAAGGATCAGTCTTGGTTTGTTTGTGCTAAAGCAGGTAAGAAAAGCATGAATAACAAAAGCAGTTGTGCACAATGTGCACGTGTGGATGTCTGCCATGCAGTTGTTGGTCACGTCATGATCATTTATCTCTTTTGAAAGTATCTCGTCACACTGTTGAGAACTTTTATTGTCAAACATTATAAGTTATGAAGGAAAAACACATTTATAATAATTGCTCATTTAATGAGAGGCTAATATTGCTGGGAACTTTCACGTATTTCATAAATGAAGATTAATCTAATTTTCGCTTGTATAGCGGCGATAGGTTCAACATAAATAAGCCTGAAGCAGAAATAATACCCTTGTCTTTGCAGCGACGTAATTGGACATGATGACAGAGTCAAGTGAATGTTTTAGCGTGTCATTAGAGTCTGATAAGATGGTAATGTTTAAATATGTGACAACTGTAAAACAAATGTGCCTGACAAATGAGGTATACACACAACCACACTTTGTATTTGTCGATTTAAGGTGGACAATGAAGCTACACACGGAGCTATGTGTGACTGAAGGGACAATCACAATATTATAATATGCACCTGTGAGGCGCATTTATTATCTCAGTAAAATTAAGACACACTTCATGTAATTTTGTGATCAGAGTTTGGGAATAGTTAAATTGAAAAATATAATGAAAATTATTTAGTACCAAAATAACATATACAATTGTAAATTAAATTACTTAATATGTTAGGCATATACAAAAGAGGAAATTTATATTATGAACTGATTTTTGTAAAATAACTACATATAAATACCCCAAATTGCCAAAACAGACAGCACTTGTAGTTGTAACATGTTTGAAACCATTTTCCCTACTGGTAATTTTTGTTATCACTTCTCAATGTTATATTGATTAAGTCAACTTTATTCTGTTGAATGCTTAAAATGTGTAAAGCTGATGTGTATTTTCAATTTTCTCACAATGACGGTGAATTTGATTATTGAGAAAAGCAATGTGTTTGTGAAAATGGTAAATAATTTTAGCAACGAATCATGCTATTTAGAAGCATTGTGAAAAGCCTTTTGAGGATTTAACAAAATCACAATCTGATCAAACTCAACGTTATAAGTACATGCTTTGCAAAAAACACTCCCACCCCTCATCACTAAACCACTGGATGAACACGTGTATCGCTGAACTGCGAGAATAATTTATTGAGTACATACTAGGTGAGAGTAAACCTAATCAAAAGTGACTGCCATTGATTGCTAAAGGAGCAACTCTTGCAAAATGTAAATTAAGTTGTGAACAATTCACTCATTATTAATACTATTTCAAGGTTGTTTTTGGATTCTCCAACTCCTCCCACCAACCCAATCCCATTTTGAGGACTGATTAGTGTCACCACAATGAAATTACCATGGGATCAGCAATCAGGGACAGTGGTATCTCAACAGTGGGTGAGCTGTGCCAAAGAGCAGACAGACTTTCTAGAAGCATGCGACGAGACTGAGCCCCGAAAATTGGATTTGTAATCATCTAGAAGAGAGAACACATCTCAATTTGAGCTGTTTGAAATTTCACCGCTTTATGTTCCCAAAATGAGTAAGCTATGCTTGAATATACATCTGCAGCAGTAGATGCATATTCCCTTTCCTCTTAATTTCATGGGGATTCCATAGATTAACATGGTGGGGGGTTTGCGGGAGAATTATCATAGAAATGCTTGACTCAGATATAGTGAGTACGCATGTGTGAATGCATTTTTCCCTAAAATACCACAAGTGAATGTTAGCATAGATAAGCAAAAAAATTTTTAAACAAGGCCTTTTGTTGTTGCACAAACTTTTGATCGTCTTGCTAATCATCTCTAACTAAAAATTCATTGATAAAATAATATGATTCTAGATTTTAAGCTTTCGTGACTGCAAGGATTCATACTCTTTGTTTTTTTCGGTAAAGTCACGTAGGTAAAATAAAATAAATGAAAACAACTAAATTAAATCACGACGTTTCGGAGGCAACACAAGCCTCCGTTTTCATGTGTTGCCTCCGAAACGTCGTGATTTAATTTAGTTGTTTTCATTTATTTTATATAACCTACGTGACTTTACCGAAAAAAACTAAAAAATAATATGAGTTTGCCGAGCACTATAACATGACATATTTTACTCAAATTACTTGTTAGAGATATATAGTTTGAACTGTGAATTGCACATTTGACCTTTTACATTACAGAATACAATGTATGAATAGCAGTGTATAATGCCTGCAGTACCCATATATAAATGTCCCCTAATAATAGAATGACAGTTTATTGAATTTGAAAGTTTGGTGATAGAAAAGCAATAAACTTTGTTGGAGATCAATAGCTCTTTGATAATTTTCCTTCACATCATCGATAAAAATATGAACAATGCTATAATCCATGTAGACAAATTTGTTTAACATCATGACATTCTAATAATAGTTTCAAAATTAATTCCGTAAAACATCTGGTTTGTTGGTGAAATAACACAAAATACACTTCGGCATTTAGGAGGGAAAAAAAGACCTGAATAAAAATGAAGCACAAATACATTGTATTCAACTGCTTGTTCATTAATCTTCCGAATAAAATAAAATGCATTTCATGAATAGAATGGAAGACCATTCAAATTACACTTCGGAGATATATTACACGTAGAGAATGTAGATTGTATTTCCAAGCTAGGCCATCTTCTCACGCGACTGACCTGTACTGTATGTATTTCATAGCAGGTGATATACGGAGGTAGTGCATGCCATAAAACACACGAGGTATAAATTGTCTTCACGGCAAAAATAAGTCGAGGTGTGTTCTAAGGAATGTATGTTTTGTCACATCGATTGCATGTGCATGTACGTGCACGCACCCACAATTATCATTCTTCTCACATAGCATGTGTTGATGGAGAGAAACAACTATGATTTCACATTGAGGTGATTGAGCCAGATAATTGCATTCGGAGTAGCAGAATGTATGGCTGTGATACCTCCTTATATTTGTGAATCGGGCATTGAGTCGGTATTTGTTCCATGGCCTCTTCTTGTCGATAACAGTTGCCTTCCAGAGAGATTTTAATTTTCCATTTGTGCATCAAACATCTGCATCTGCCATGGTTATCTGCCGATCATCATTTACTTGTGCATGAAATATTGTATATACGTGCAGATGTGACCTGCAATCCGAACGATTTAGGGAATGTCACTTCTGCATACACAGTTTTAAATAATCGATAGATCGGTTTGATAAATGACATATTACCTAAAAATGTTTTATAAATAGATTGAAATGGGTAGGATTGAAGATATTACAGTGCTTTAATATTCAGAAAACCAGACTATACACTTATTTCAAAGCTGGAATTCAGGTAAACAAAGTTACGAACTGAATTGTACATGATTTTAATTGATTTATTTATGGTTATTGGTGACGAAGCTGAGAGAATAAAACATTGGGAATCCAGTTTAATCATAGATGGCTGCCCTGATTCGAATTCTCATATAGCCATCTCAACACTCTGAACCCTGGGTCACCTGGCCACCTTGCACTAGTCTTCTTTTGAAATCCTGTAAAGAAAGGCACGAATACAAAAATATACGTACGTTTTATTGAATTTGCCACCCAATAGTTTGTAAATGTGAATTGTTTCCGATATTGAATTAGCTGTCATTCCACTAACGAGCAGTGGAATAATGGCGAAAATAGTAGCATGACCCATGCCCATTGTCTTTATTATATATATATTTTTTTTATAAATACCGTAAGCCATAGTCGATCCACGTCTGGATGAAGGCTTCCACAAGAAAGCAACATCTCTTTGTAATACATTTAACTTACTTTAATTTACCGCATTCAAAACAAGAGAACGACTTGCGATTAGCATTTACAAAAAAAATAGAAAATATATAAATAACCTGGCAAGGATACGCATGCATAATTTGCAAAATAGTAAATGATTGTAGGTGCTACTAACACCTTAATTGCAGATCTAATAGACCTGCAGGTGCAATGGAAGAATAGTGCTTGATATACAAGATTTATTTAGTGCATTGATGTGCTGGTTGCATTAGGGCAACTGGTTGTAGCGAGGGCACAAAAGGGCCAATCACTATTCTTTAACTGGCCACTTTTGGCCTCTAGGCTATAGTTTAACAGAACTGTTGTAGCTTTGCTTCCACAGCCAAAAATAGGCAGCTTATATTAGGCTGCCCCTGCACACTAGCAATAAATTGTCTTGACATAATTAGCCACCCATGAACAGATATAGTGTATCATGAAACATTAAATTGCCTTACAAATTTGTGCATTTATAGCGAGTCACCATAATATGCTCAAGAAAAATGTTTAGCTGACCTAAAACATATCCATTATTGGCAACACAAGGTTACTTGCCACCTGCCTTTGCCTAGCGTGCATGTCAGTTTTTAAGCATGAAATTGGCACCATAAATAGTGCCAATGGCCATTTCACAACAAAACAGCATTCACAATATCTTCGCAGGATTAAATGGAAAATTGTTCTCATTTTATGTGAGATGTCAAGTGAATTTACATTGCAAATATTGCACCAAAACCCAATTGTACGTTCTACGTTTTTATTTACAATCTATTGAAATAAAGAAATAAAAATCTATACCCATTAAGCTCCCGCTCACAAAAATAAGTCTGCTCTTGTACACTATATTGTGGTGGCGTAGAATGCAAAAAAAAAACCCACAAAAAAACAAAACCCTGGTGTACACTGCAGCCAAATTAAATTAAGCAGCATGGTTTTTTGCATTCCTGTCTATGGAATATCAATGCTACAGAGTTTTGAATGTTTCTATTACCTCGAGTTTAAGATAGATATTGCCTGCAGCTTTCTTTTCAATTCCTGCTCGGCAATAGAGTTTTAAAATAGCCTTTCTGCAAGATCCTTAAGTGTGTGCTTTTTTGCAAGCGTATGTTACGGCAATTGAAAACCATTTTGCACTTTTTACAAATGAACCTAATTCAAAAACATGCATTTGGGGCACGTAAGGGTATGTTTTGAGAATCTTTTATCTCTACGGGAAGTGCTTCTGCACTCACTACAATTTTTGGAAGTGTCAAATTGGGAGGAATAAGGGCTTGGTACCTTTGTAATGCTGTAAGAATCAGAATCTTGGTTTAGACTGGAGGAATTTGCTGAGCTATGAAGCTCTTATTCACATATATCCAGTAGGTGCGGGTCAGCAAGTTACATCAATAAACAACACAAAAACAGCAAAACAAGAGCAAGTTGGAATAAGGTAAAAAAAAGTGGATAAAATAAACAAATGAATAGCACCGAAGTATAGAAGTACAAATTTCACAAGCACATAAATCCGACAGCCATGGTAAAACCATTATATATGTACTGTATGTATGTGTATATATATCTTCTATTATATATAATGTAGAGACATCATAAATCGAGAAACATGTGATCTCCAACAATAACAAAAAAAACAGCCACACACCCAGCAGAAGACATTTACGGTTGCCGTTCAAGCAATAGGGTAATGTAACTTTTCCAATACTGTGGTTCTTTGTGACACGCACCCTTTAATACTGGTAGGAACCTCTGGTTACACCAGCCCACAGGGGATTATTGTGTCCGTCCGTCGTCCATCCAAAAATGGGAGGGGTGGGGCTGGGTGGAGAGGGGAGGGTGGGGAGGGGCTGGGTGGGGAGGGAGGGGCTGGGTGGGGAGGGGAGGGTGGGGAGGAGCTGGGTGGGGAGGGGGTGGGGAGGGGCTGGGTGGGGAGGGTGGGGCTGGGTGGGGGGTGGGAGACGTGGAGCTGGGTGGGGAGGGGCTGGTCACCCCGTGGTGCCCTTATAAAACTCAACGTTTAACCTACTCACGCCGGCTTGTGCCCGCCCTCACAGTCGGGCATATTTGCGGAATACACCACGTGGTGCCGCCGTTGACCCTGGCCATTGACCGAGCAACCCAACGTTCCTACCAGCTCCCTCTGCAGGAATGTGTTATGGCACGATTCTACAACCTGCACTAACAGTGATAATAGTCAGTTTAACATGTAGGCTTTCACGACCAATATTATTCATAATAAAGGTTTTTGGGTTAGATCGCGTTTATTTATAAATGTGTCGTAACCCTCCACCACCCGACACGGCCAATCAGCAAAAAAAAGTGTCACGTTGACAAAAAGACAAATAATTCACTACTTTAGCCCACCGGTGTGTTGAAGAGTGAATCCACATTTATAAAACCGGGAGCAAGCGAGGGCTTTACCATTCTGGCGAATTGCCCGATGATGCTGGATGTATTTACCAGCGAAACGTCGGACTCAAACTGTAAATGTGGATTCACTCTTCAACACACCGGTGGGCTAAAGTAGTGAATTATTTGTCTTTTTGTCAACGTGACACTTTTTTTTTGCTGATTGGCCGTGTCGGGTGGTGGAGGGTTATGACACATTTATAAATGAACGCGATCTAACCCAAAAACCTTTATTATGAATGATAATAGTGTCTGCGTCCCTCACTGCAGAAAACATAGTCCAAGTATTTCCAGTTTGTACAACAACGGATCCACCCATAACACGATTGTCCCGGGACAATATTGTTATTTGGTAAATGTAGGTACACATCACGATGTTTCAAATCATTTGTGCATCGTAGCCTACACGACGTGGTGTTTGTTCCTGCTTGAAATTAGAGTCAATCAACGACATGTAGTGGTGAGGGAATTGCAATCCACAAGGCCACCTCTGTGATGCAGGTATGAATCCAGGTTGTTTACTTCAATCACACCTGTAAGCACACTGTCAAAATCTGTGCATAACATTACAAGCATGCATAGGGTATCACCAAGGCTATTTGCATGCACGCAGGGACATTCGACAAATGCATTGTGAGGCAAGTTGCGTGCAAGTTAGTCGGCGTTCAAATCCGGCGTGCGCTCGCTCTTGATCGTTAATGCGGGAGTCTATTAACATTATAATATGATGCACCATCTGCTTATCAAGATTCTGATTCTGCTTCAGAGTCGACGTTTGATATCCCCTGACGTCACGCATAAGAGTAGGCAATTGTGTGCCAGCGTCAGCATCCAAATTAGCCAAATTCGAAAATTACCCACAAATTACTGGATTGTGATTTTACGTAAGTAATGTAGTCACAGTCTAAAGCCCCAGGTGGCCGACCGTGCTTATCGGAGGTGCGGGTTGGGACAACAAACCAAACATAAAATCATTCAAATGTATGTTGATTAACTGTGAGTAACCCAACTGATGATATATACTGCATATTCTCAGATTAACATGATCCATTTTGATTTATATGACTACACTAACCCCCCTCTGGTCTTCGCACCGGATAAGCTCACAGTGATGACATCACCTTTACTCTTATTAAGACGGAAACAGGAAGACTTTTTAACAATTTTTTTGCGAATAGCCCAATGAAGCTGGTTGTAATCACCAGCGAAACGTCGTACTCGAATTGTAAATGTTGTGGGCTTACTCTCCAACACACTGGTCTGCTGCAGTAGTAACTAGTTGGCACGTTTTATTTACGTGACAAACCTTACTCATTGGCTGTGTCAAGTGGTGTGGGGTTTATGGACGCATTTTTATCTACGCGATCTAACCCAAACAACCTTTATTATAGATTATATTGGTCGAAAAAGCCTACGTGTTAAACCAAAATGAGACTCATCCTGGTCCCTGGGGTTCTTACCTGGTTAAACAAAACAAACTCGAAACTTGAACCGAGTGTCCCACATACTAAATTAAGCACTGCTGCTCAATAAACTAACAAACTAACAAGTACAATACAATGTAGCATATCTGACTATCACATATCTGCCCAGAACAATGAACTGCCAAAAACAAAACAAAATCGATTTAAAGCTTTCGTGACTGCAAGGATTCATCTTCTTTGGTTTTTTCGGTAAAGTCACGTAGAATGAGAATAAAATAATAATTTAATAAAATAAAATAACACAATAAAATTCTCACGACGTTTCGGCCACAACACAAGTGGCCTTCTTCAAGTGGCCGAAACGTCTTGAGAATTTTATTGTGTTATTTTATTTTATTAACTTATTATTTTATTCTCATTCTACGTGACTTTACCGAAAGAACCAAATAAGAGGAAACAAAATCGATTGAATAAAATGAGAATGTACAAACTTGACGAAGGAATCTCAAAACCGTGATGCACAAGCTTGCGAATAGCACCACCCTTCCACTCGGCTTTGCATTATTGTTACACGTTGCTCTCTAATGCAGCGATGGGCACCCCGTGGCCCTCATGGTGGCCTGGTCTACGTGTGCCTTGGGTGATGGGTGGGGGTCATGCTTAGTGCGCAAACACGATGTTACACTTGCGACACGCTCAGGTGAAGGAGAGCCGCTCGTGTGGCCCCACTTACTCGTCTGCTCTAAGGACTTCCTACACACATTTGCATCTTGAAAATCATCAACTTCCTTTTTGCTCCAGTCGTGTTCGAATGGCTTTACAAAGTTCTAGGAAATGTCTTGTTTTAAGAATTGCACGACCGATGATAGCCTTTAGGCTGTCATAGAATATGGAATAATGGTCAATGTAAAAACTGGCAAACCATGAGGGAAAGCTGCTTTTTGAAAAACGTTTTTTTTTTTTTACAATGGACCATATGCATAGTGTCAATCAGATTGTAGAAAATACATCAATATTATTTACTGTAACATTGTCCTGTTTTTTTGCTGACTAAGAAAAGGAATTTGTCTCGGCAGAAATGCATCCAGTTATCCAAGCTCACAATAAACGAGGCCTACATTATATATATAAAAAAATGAATACAACCATTTAACTCGATTGATTGGTTTGGTCTGCCATTGGGAGGGAGTGAGTGTGTGGACGTCAGTCCACGTTGCCCGGCTACTCATTGAACGCGGGAAGTTTTTGCCAAAACGTGTCGATTCATTCCACACAGAATTTGTCGGAATCACTTGTGCATAATAATCGACACATCGTGCCAGACACCTATAAACGTGCCGAAACAAACCCTACTTATATAACAAAAAAAACAGGCGCTTTTGTTTGTAAACAAACACTGAAACGTGAGTTGTAGCCCGGAGGTGGCTTGCTGAGCTGCATACTGCTCTTACGTCTCATCCGTATTGATTGCCTAGCGGGCTCAGCATGTTCGTGTGGATAGTTGGATTAACTTCCTTAGGTGAGGCTCTACTGTGATTATAAGAGGCCAAGGGCAGTTTACCCACTGGAAAAAAAAAATATGCGCGTTCAGTTGTCGGAGGACCACCGGCTGAGAGGGGATAGTCTATTTACACGAAGCTTATGGCTAATGTATCATAATTTACAGCCCTTTGCCAATTCGCTGCCATGTCGGTCACAGTGGTTGTTTGACCATACTTCACCCTGATGGTGAGTGTGGGTCGGTGAAATGGAGCCCAATGCTGGTCCAGCTGTCACTCGCCACCGATTTTAGCCGCAGCAGCTAAGCAATGACGTCAGCTAGTCAAAGACGCGGGGTTCATAGCGCAGTGCGCTAACCACCGCGCCACTGTTCCACTACCAATTACCATTATATGACGATTTATTCATACGGAAATATCTGTGTTCATGTACTCCTGTGTGTGCGTCCGTGCACAAGTATATCCACATGTAATACATGCATTCACTTAGCAAATAGAATACCTGCTGCATATGCAATCCCGAAAGTAGCCTTTGCAAGACCTATGCACGGATTAAGCCAAAACAAAAGAATTATTTGCAAAGTACATGACCAAATACAATTTTGGTCATTCCATTAAAGGAATTCTAGAATGTGGTTAAGGTAAATATTTAGCCCTGCAATTTCTTATTCACACCACTGCTAGAATGGCCTCAACTAAAGGTAATTCTGTAGTGCCGCTCAGGGAGGCATTTGACCCACTCTTTTACGCCGACCGGATGTCTTTGAAGAGGTATCCTTATTTCATGTCACCAACGTGGCCTGCCAGTCCACTGTAGTGCATCATTTATACTAAACTATTAATTAACTTGATTTGAAGCTTTCGTGACTGCAGGAATCCATACTTTTTGGTTCTTTCAGTAAAGGCACGTAGGAATAAAATAAAATATATCACGACGTTTCGGGCTTGTGTTGCGCCCGAAACGTCGTGATTTATTTTATTTTATACCTACGTGACTTGTGTTGCGCTTGTGTTGCGCCCGAAACGTCGTGATTTATTTTATTTTATACCTACGTGACTTTACCGAAAGAACCAAAGAGTATAAGTTAACTCTTTTATGAGCCATGCAGATTTTTTTTTTCGGATGCGACCTCGACCACAAAGCTCAACGAATTGGCTTATCGTATGGAAACATATAGCAGCCAAATACTCTAAATGCTGTTTCTAAATGTGGAGGGAAACACTTGAGGACCCTGGATAAAATTATGTTGGGTTGACAGAGGTGGGAGAATTTAATAAACTTATATTTATTTCAAATGCCAATGCGGGATTTGAAGCGCAGTGTGCTAATCATTACACCACGCCAGCATCGCTACATATCCAAAGAACACGTGATGTATTCCACCGAATAGCCTATGAATAGCCATATAATGCCAGCTGAGAATATTGTAGGTGCAATCAGTGATGCCCGTCGTGTACACCTTGTACATGCATACATTACACATGCATACACTTGTGCACTGATGCATACACCCCAATACACATATAATTCTGGATGAGTAAACCCTCATCATCGCATGAGCTGTCTTTATAACCATACCAAATCTAGTCCCCCCACTAATCTCACACACCTTGCCATCCTCTCAGCGTATTGCATGCAATACGCTGAGCGCATGTATCATTTCTTGGCAAACATACAACACGTCTGATAATATGTTTGCAAATAGTTACATTTGCCTTGTTTAAACATGCATGAGTGATAACACGATGAATGGAGACTCAAACTCTGACTTGTACTGTATCGTACTAATAATGAAGTATTTTCTAAGCAAGCAGTTTTCTGTTTGAACTTTCCTCCATGCAAACATGATAAGAATACTGAAATCAGTAGAAGCCTCTTGATTTATGATGAAAATGTTGATCTTTGACTATGCACAAACACCCCTCGATTTGCAAGGTCCTCTGCATGTACTGAATTGAACCCCCGCCCCCCACCCCCATTATGACTTTGCATCCGGAGGATCGACCGATATCAGAAATTGCCTGCCCAGATAGTTGACTTAGCTGATATGCAAATATGATACTGTGACATGTTATGTTTTATAGAGTGCATATGGTAAATGGAAAAGCTTGCACTCTGTGAAAGTGGCTGCACGTCCTTGACACTAGCTCTATGCCGAAATAGGCATGGCCAGAGAGCGTGTATAGCATCGCTGAGAGATGCGGATGTGTGCTCAATGTCCAGGTTAAAACAGAAAACGCATCTCGGGCACTCAGTTTGAAGTAACTAGTGATTATTCTTGGTTCTTTCGGTAAAGTAACGTAGAAGAATATGAATCCCCGCAGTCACGAAAGCTTTAAATCAAAATTTAACTAGTGATTGTTGAAATGATACGTGCGATGTGTGGACAATTCTGCGAATTCTATTTTTTCGAGCTATTAAGGTACATTTTGCTCATACAGTGATGTACGAGTAGAGAATCTGTTGCTCTGCAATGGAAAATAAGAGACAGCGGTCATTGTAATACGCTTCTGACAATCTTGTACTTGGAGCATTAAAAGTAATAATCTTTTTACGAAATAAAATGGCAAGATACTACACATTGTGAGATATTTAATTACATTCTGTGGGATTTTAATGATAATCTGGTGAAAGAATGGATTTCATAGGAGCACAAATTGAAATGTTAGCTTAATTTTTAATGAACTGTGGTCAGTCTTCTGTATTAGTTGCTCTCACCTCTTCGGTGTCGCTATCTTACTAAATGTATTCAGAACTTCTTCCGCCGTTTCAAATCAATTCAATTGTTATTTGTTACGTGGAAAATCCCGTTTAGCCAGTTACCCAGATAGTTTCATTGGCTACGGCCCACGGCCACGGCCTGCAGCCACAAACAACAACAACAACAGAGTATCTGTTGGGGTGGAGAGGAGCCCAGCCAGCAGCCAGCCAGGAAACTTGAGGCATACATTTTTTTTATAGTATGATCCATGATATATCATTACTCCATAACTGTATTAATGGTGAATGTGATCGTAATTACCATTTGATTAGTGGTGATGGTAGTCAGTTTATTGTAAAAATATTTTAAAATAATGATTTGACCCTTGGTCTGGATAAGCCTTGCTAGGTCTGAAGTCGTTGACAGGAGGGCCCTGCATTGGGGATGTTTGGCCAGTTGCATTCATTATTGTTTGCATGTATGCATGTTGAACTTCTTTCGCACCTTACATAGCTAACCGTGCTGATCGGAAGTGTGGGGAAGGATAACAAATTAAGCACATAAAGCGGTTCTAACAAAAATCAGTTGTCAATCAAGATTTAAAAGTTCATGGCTCCAGTGGCTTCAAAATATCGAAAGGAAGAGCGTTCCAGAAGGCCGCAGAAGCGCATCTGAAAGCGCCGCGCGATGCGGTGACCGCCATCTTTGTTCGATGGTGAGCCAAAAGCCGCTAGGCTGATGACCGGAGTTTGCGTGATGGTTTATGCTCTTTGAGAGTTTATACTCCTTGAAGAGAAATCCAACACTACAACTGACATGAGTGTAGCATCCACACGGAAAACCCATGTATGCAAGGAGGTGGCATCGAAATCTCTGGACAGCTAGAATTAAAAAAAAGAGCTATTGATGTCCTGATATATAATATAAAAATAAGAAAAGCAATATTCTTACATGACTGTATGATACAAATAATCCATTCAATGTTGTAATTTCAGGATGCAATACAACATATTTCCATGGTATTCAAAAATGTATGCATTAAACTAAATGTGGACCAGCCATTAATCCCCCTGATGCAAAAATATAAAGCGATTAATAATTGTTAGTTGTAGTGTTGGATTTTGTTTTCTTCTTTTCAAGACATACTGCAAGCTGTAAATTACATTCATTGGACATCTGGGGTTGTCAGGAGCTTAGAGAACAAGGAAATTGCATTTCCCCATGTGGAGTGAGGTTTAGGGCACAAGGATTACAGGGGATATGACCCTGGAATTTTCTTCAGATGGGCTTATAATGGCCCATTTGTCCACTATGTGATTTTGTAGTGTCTTTCAGCTGTTCACTTCCACTGCTATAAGGCATTCTGAATATATGCAGTACAGTTTATATAAGCTGCACATTAATCTCTGTCTGAATTATACACTCAAAGTGCATTTGTAAAGGCTGCTGAAATTTGGTTTAGGCTTCTCCTTGAAGAAATGTTTAAAACAGCATCACATGATAAGGCATTGTTCATGATTATATGAGAAATTTATCTGGACTGGACCATCCTGTTTCCAAGCATACCCAGCTGGTATGAACGGCATATCACCACCATCAACCATTGTGTACGAATGTTATGTATTAAATTTCAGAACTGAAAAATTTAATGCAGTGTATTTAACCGAAAGTAGCACAATGTGGACCTATTATGCGCGTGATGTGCAAAATTGCTTGTTTTATACAAATACACATTGACTTATAGCCACGAGCATTGGTAGACCGTGATTCCTGGCCAGTTTGCTCTGAAGGTGGCTCTAAACACCACAGGCTAAAACATAAAGTCCACTGAGCAATGCACTGACAACCTCGTGCATTCGGTTCTGAAATTCCCATGAAATGTTAGAAAAAACGGTGCAGTCCTGCAATTCCCCGCATCACGCCACTGCTGGTAGAAGGGCCTCAGCGAGATTGAACCCAAGGGAGTCTCTGTAGAGGGTATTTGGCCTAATTTTCCACACTGGTTAGGCATTTTGGAGCGATAAGGAGTTACACACGCTTTACCCCACCACATGTGACCTGTAAATTGGTAATGGTGATTCATAGTGTCATTTTAGAGCAATAGCACTTAATATATTATATCGTACCCTAATTATAAATTGTTTAATTTTCCGTCTGACATGGCATGAGAGAGAGCACTTCCGATTTCGACATCACTTTGAAATCCAAAGTCTGGTGACAAATTGTATCTTCAAACAATGGAAACAATATAATTTACATATTCTTAGCTCTTTCGGTAAAGTCACGTTGAAGGGAAACAATAAAATATATATAAAACAAACAATATTGTTTGTTTTGTTTTATATATATATATTATTATTTTATTGTTTCCCTTCAACGTGACTTTACCGAAAGAGCTAAGAATATGAATTACTGCAGTCACGAAAGCTTAAATCAAAATATAATTTACGTCAGAAAATAACGTTTTATATTTGTGATTCCGAGTGTTCTTTGTAATTGATGACATTTTACAACGCATGTTGTTTCATATCATAATATTATCTAAAGACTACACACAAGACAATAACAACGCCTTTAAGAATAAATAGTAAATTATTCAACCGCGTAGTACACAATGGCCCTCATGCACAAAGCCGAGAGGCCAGAGAGGTGGAATGTGATGTTATTAATCGCATTGTAAACTAATATTGATCACATTTACATACATTTTGTTAAGAAAGGCTTACCAATTTTAAAAGCAGACATGAAAGGAAAAGATTTGGGTCTTTAATCTTCTGAGGCCATAGGCAAAAAAGTTGCAGCATTAGTGTAAGAGTTTTGACAAACCAACCAGCAACCAGGCAAATAACACAAATTGGTACAGGTTCTTCTTCGCTGCATTGAGTCATAAGCTCTTAGAGATTACTCTACAAGGTTACGATGTTACATAGACCTAAGGGCAAAATACAACTCAAAAAGTAATCAACTTGACTTGAACAAAAAAAAATTGTTGGGAGTAATTGAATAAATTATGTCAAACCAGTCTCAGGACACATGTTGGGATGGAGTCAAATGTTGTGGATTTTTTTTTTCATTTTAATTCAAATGCAGCCATCAGGGCCTATTAACCCATTAAACATTGTATTTATCATTCATAATTTTGCTGTACCACGAATAACGCCAAGAATAAAACCTTCACCTTTTCACGCATTAAGTCCCCTATTTTAATCAGTGTATTCTTTCCAGTGTTTGGGAAGTGATAACCAATAAAAAAAATACCACAAATGGCTATGTTGTACATCCACTCCTGAATATTTGGATATACCATTAACAGTGAGTGTACAGTTGTTCCAGATGCATCCGTTATTGTGCGTGATTAATAATATTACAAATGTAGAGGTGGGAAGTTGTCTAATAAAGGTCTGCATTTGAGTCATGTTGCACCAAACAGCCAATGAGTTCTTGCTCGTGTCATGAATAATGCACTTTAGATGGAAGTTGTGATTTTGCTGAGAAGTCTGTGTCCAGCCAGACACATTAATTGCAAAGAAAGTGCGAGCAGAGCTTTTATTTTTGGTCCACTGTATCTCTTTAATTATCATCCCAACCTGCTGATTGTGAACATAGTTCTACACATTGCTTACTTCCCCATCAACATGAAGTGAACCGACTTTTAAAACCCACATTTAGCCTGCAATGCACTAAGGCAATGATACCATTTAAGGCCCTTTATAGCCAGTGGACCCATGGTGTCAATTTTAATAGCTAATTAAAAATTTGCGAACAGGAAACGTGATGCGCGCACACTCGTGTTAAATGCTATACTACTATTATATAATTGTATATTTTTTTTCACTGGCTACCTGCTTTCAGGCAACCACCTGCAGCGATGGTTTGTCTCATGAAAAAAAAACCCGTCGCTTTATGCCCTTTGAAAGACACCGTACTGCAAGAAGGTTCACTGTGACTGGGTTTTAAATGCACTGAGATATGGGGAGGTTGTGTGACCAACCATGTGAAGCCACTACAAGTTAATACCAGTCTGCAAGGCACTAACCCTGTTGTGGTGCCGGGAAATTGGCTGAAAGCTCGTGGTTGTGTCAAGCTTCCATGATTTCACAAAAAGTGCAACTTTAACCCCTTGTCTTCCTGACATCTCTTGAATGTTAAATGCGCAACTTCTGCAGAGTGCTACACACCTATATTCTTCAAACAGAATATATTAAAAAAAAATGTTTATAATTTGGACTTACAGATTGAACTGTCAGGTCAGAGATAAAGTTATTTCACAATCACTTGTGCATGAAACAGTGATGATCTCTTGTTTACAGCCCAGAGTCAGTGATGACAATTACACATTCCTATGGTGGGGTGGGTCTATTAAGATGAAAACCACTTAATGTGTGCCTTGTGTAGTCTTCATTTACTGAGGAAGAAGATATTGTTGAAATAATATAAACACTTTCACCGAAGTCAACCTAATTCCATCCTATAAAATGAGATATGGTTTGTTATGCTACAATGCCATGGAAAATCATGGAATATCATATATTCTAAAGATACACAGGCCTTATGCCCAAAGCATTTTAGATCTCCACGGAACATTCTCACTTAAATCATTAAAATTAGTGGTGGCCAGATGACCTATGGTTCAAAGTAGTGAGCAAGCACTGCTGAGATCCTGGGTTTAATGGCCAATAACTGCACACAAATGTCATCATGTTAAATTTGGTTTTCATATCATTTGGAAAAATTCCAGCTCTAAAAAATTGAAAATATCAGCCTGCCATGACCTGTAAAAATTTAAGAAAAGAATTGTCTGTAGCTGGATACGTGGGAGTGTTCTAAGAAATGTCTTTATGAACAGGTCCCTTAAATGTATGTATGTTGACCTTCTTTCGCACCGTACCATGCTTATCGGAGGTGCAAATTGATCTTGGAAGTAGTGTTTGAAATCACTTCCTTAGTCGTTTCTCCAACACACAGGGTGATGCACTGTTCTCTGAGAGTTATTAAAGGATTCTTAATTTCATGACATGGACAGCGATGGCAACTTTGCATGAAAATCGGAGGAAAGCCAAGCAAATATTTAAATAGCTTCGTGTAAATATTTATGGAATTAAATCTAGAATGTATCGCTCTAGTACAAGTAACGTAAATACTGTTATTAAGTTTGTTATGAGTAGATATTTATTTTGAATGTGTTGGACTTGGTAAATGCATAAGTAGAATACATTAATGTTTTGAAATTAATACATTTACCAATGGAAAGTTAAATGAACAATGCAGCTCGCAACATGATCTATTTTGCTAATTGTACAGATAGACTATTTAAAAACACCTATAACAATTGGTTAATCTAGTTTATTTATATATACAACTTTTAATACACATACAGACAGTCTCCATTTGCTATTATCTAATAAAACATTTATATTGGTTTGAAACATTGGTTTTTATATCAGTCTTGCAGTAATAATTCATTTTAATGAGTGGTAAAATTTCTCATAAATGATGTAGACACAGTTGGAGAATGCCTCACAATTGTCTACAAGCTAACCTTCATACTGACCTTCATCTTAAGCGCATGGCTATAATAACC
The DNA here is from genome assembly GCF_048934315.1 of Petromyzon marinus. NCBI lineage: Eukaryota > Metazoa > Chordata > Hyperoartia > Petromyzontiformes > Petromyzontidae > Petromyzon > Petromyzon marinus. Next base: position 10,414,261 of record NC_133678.1, on the reverse strand, counting down.
GTGAGACAATTTGATGGCCTTGGTGGTGTAAACAAAGAATACAACTACCGTAATTAAAACAAATTTAAATGATAGGACAACAATATTAACGAATACGCTACCCATGATACATCACATCGGCACATTCCGTCAAGTTGCTGTATCATTTGGTGTGAATGGAAACACATTTCTAAAATTGTATAAGCACTGCAATGCATGACGGAACATTTCAGTGCTGTCCATCAGCTACAGTACCAGAGAAGAAGAATTGTGAAGCAATGCTTAAAAACCACTTTGCAGACAACAACTGTTACCATGGTTGCATTGATATTTTACATTTTCCAAAGTGTTGTCATTTGAGAGTTAACGACATGGATTATGTGCTGTGTCTGGCTGAACATACCCCGTGTTTGCATGAGACACTGCACTTTGCCGTTTGGTCAGCTACGTAGCTTGCATATAGGAGACAAGTGCACAACACAGCCTGTTCACAATTAAATTCAAACTTAATTAACTATTTTGGACATTTTAGGAAATTGTGTTGAGCACTGTAGCTTTTAACAAATGGGTACCTGCGAGAAAATATATTGTGGGCTGGGATGGGCTGGGATGGGCTGTGATCGCCTTCATTGCCAAATTATAATATCTAACAGCTGTCTTCTTAGGTATATGTTTTGTTTATTAAGTAAATATATGTAAACATACTATGTTAAAACACAGTTTCGAGCAATGTTATAGACAAAAAGTAAAAAAAAATAGGACAAATAACCTAAGAGGACATCAACCTTTGGAATAAATAAAATCGCAAAGCATTCACCTAACACATGGTTCACATTGTATACTAACAAACTATGTCATTATGATGATTGTTGCGATTTCATTTATGATATAGCTTATTTCATACGTAGTTTTTTATTTTCAATAAATGCGTATTTTTCTAATAAACATGCTGTTTATAGTGTGCACACAATGACCCCATCTAGCTATTTGTTATTTAACATATTTGCGTGTGCATGGTACAAAAATATATATTGCTGTTGCCATGAGACTGCTGGGGTAAGTGCCGCACCTCGGATTAGCGCGGTTGGCTATCTACGGTCTGAAATAAGTTCAACTAACGTTAGAGAGCACCTTTTAAGGCCAGGACAGTGCACAAGTAGGTGGTGCAGTTAACACCATTAGGGCCCACTTTCCCCTTCCCCCAGTGCTGATGTTCACATATGGTACCTGGACCCATTTAAGGCTGACTCAACCTTGGGGAGGCACAGGGCAAGTTCCGATACCCCTTGCCACTGATGTTAGCTGTATCCGGGAATCCAACTCAGATCACCGGGTTTGTAGTGGAGAGTGCATAACAACTGTGCCAGCGTGCGCACACACGCATACTCAAAATATCAATCAAAGAAAACATGCTCAGCGTTGGGTCTTGATTAAAGACTCAAGACCCAACCAAAGTGTTGACTGCTGCATATTTATCGCTCGTCAGCATTACTTAAATTGCCATATGTTTGCCTGATAGGCATTGCTCCGAAAATGAATAAATAGTTATGTGGCAGGCTCAGCAATAACAGCAGAATAAAGTATACATATATATTATGGCCATGCATCTGTAGAGAGGATATACTGGAGTATTTTTAGTGCACAGGGGTCGATGCAGTTATTTAATTGATCATATTATCATCATCATTATTAGCAGCCATCCTTCCCAGTGATGCAACACATCAATCAATTTAGTTGCTGCATACAAACTGTTCTCATTGCTCCGTCTGCTCAATGGACTTTGTTGGTGTATTTTCTCCTTATCCTGCCACACCATCTTTATTCTCGACCGCTGGTTTATCATGAGTTCTTGTGATGTGTGCTGCTCAAGCCTACTTTCATTTCTTAATGTTCAGTATGATATGTAAGCATGTTTTTTTTTCTGTCTGGCATTTGCGTTTTTCTTTCTGGCTCTCAGCGTAAATCCAATAATGCACCTCTCCAGGTTTCGTTGTGCATATTTCAGCCTTCATTTCCTAATTTTGTGTCCCATTCTGCCGTATATAACTGCCAGAGGTATACATGCCCTCAAATGTTTTCCAGTAGTCCCTCCGACAAAAAAAAAAAACCTATGCATGTATTTTGTTTTGATGATTTATCTTCAGCCTAACTTTGCAGACTTCTTTTACGACTGTCCTAAATCATTTGCTGAAGTTCAGCAACTAAATCTCTTCTGAAACGTCAGACTTTGTCGAACAAAGTGCGGTAAAACTGTAAAACACATATCGGAGAGCAGTTGTGATTGTTTTTTTATACTATTATCATACTACCACGCTATACATTTTTTGCTATGGATGAAGACAATTACTCAATCCTATTGAGCCTTCCAAAGCTTATTGTTACTGATTGTAACTGGAATGTTCTATAAAGATCACGTTCTGAATTTTCCACTACTGATTGCAACCTACTGAGGAATATGCTAGGTGGCACTATACAATTAATATATGGACATTAATTCCTTCAAGTTGATCAAAATTATGTATATATCTGCTTCTTATTATGTTTTGTATTGTTTGTCACTATACTATTATACGTTTGACAATTTTCTATACTGTTGTAATTATTACTTAGAATTGATAGTTAAACGTATCATCTACGGCAGTGCCCACAAATACAATAGTGATATAATGATGTAACCACAATGATAATTACTATAATGGTAATAAGCAAAAGAACAGAAAAAAGGAATAATAACATTAATATAACACGAATCACTTGTATGAATGTAATTTCCACGGACAGCGAGATTATGCGTTACGCAGATGGCATCGCTTTAATATGATTACTTCCTCGCTGTTTTTACTGCCTCGCGATTATGATATTAAACCAAAGCTAACTAAATAAATAATTTCCACAAATATAAAAGTAAACAAATATATAAATACCCTTTTAATATACGCTTATATATGGATGCTACCATCGTGTAACGTTTTGCACACTGGACGTTCAATCCAAAGGTCGTCAATTTGATTCAATATATCGGTGCTGCCGCTGAAACGATTGCACAAGTTTCTTGACTTAGTCAAGCGTATGTCTACCCAGCAGTACAATGGGTACATGAACACAAATGTATTTTTTTGATATATATTCTCTTCACAAGGAATAAGGCTGGCGAGTTACTCTGACATGCATCAGTTCACATTTTTTACGATGTCAACTATTATTCACTTATATCAAATGCGTTCATTTTCACTCTTTAATGGTTGGATCAGCTTTGCAAAATACAATTGATGAAAGAAAAACGTATGCATGAATTCTTATTGGTTTAACTTTCTAAACCAACCATTGAACAGTGTCTAGAGTTTGAGACAACTATAATGTACAACATTTTGTAGGGGATGTTTTGTTGCTGTTGTTCAACCAGCATTATCTCACATTCCATGTGATTCACGATCATTCAATGAGACTCCATGGCTCATGATCTATAATGTCATGGATTTAATAGTAAATTAGCTCTTGAATATTCATGACATACATTTGCCAGGCTGTTTACATTTTGACTTTGTAACAAGATGGTTCACACACAGAGCCTGTTTCCATAATTGATGCACTCTCTTCTGAAGGACAAAGCCATATCAGCATGTGGTATTTTTCACTGAATGTCCTAATAACTTAATAGAAACACTTAAATATTTGGCTATGGCAGTAAAATCTTAGTCAAAAATCAATGTGCCAAAGTAATGAAATGGCTAAAAATGAGTTGTGTGATTTTGTTTTGTTATTCATTTGGAGCTTCAATATCATTGGCTCTCAGTTAAAGGAGATTTATAGCATATTTTAACACAGCTGTCAATGTAGTCTATAGCTAAACCACATATAGAAAGGATGTGGTGATGCATCGATTCATTAACAAGCATTGTTATGCTAAAGGTACCTGCGTTGAATCGTGCTTTTACGAATTAAAAAAAAACAACATTATTTCAAAGCATCTATAAGTCCTTCCACAAATCTCGATACACTTATTACACCTTTAAATGCACTCCTCTGTGATATTTGAAACCATCAATGTCACAATATTCAATCAGGTGTTGACAACGAAGAAAGGAATCGGCCCATTTGAATAAGTGGGGTATCTTTAAATACATCATCCTGTATAACAATGCTTGATGAACATTCCCAAGGGTTAAATGTCAATGCAATTGCACGTATATATGTATGATTATACACAACTGCTATTATATACACATATCTAAAATACGTCAAGTGTCTGCTAAAACCATCTGGTCTGTCAGCTACGTCGGGACAAATGAGTCTCAAGCACAACCACCATTGGCAACTGCTCATGGGTATTATTATGATTATCAAACACAAGAGCCAATTATCATTAAACAGCAGATGTCACATCTGGAACTTTTCAGAGAGTTAGGATTCAACACATTTTCTCCGGCTTAGAATTTAATAGAAAATAAATGTGCAATATTCTTTGGGTCTTTCGGTAAAGTCACATCGATAGGTTCAAAGAAAATAACAAAAAACTACGACGTTTCGATCGCAACACAAGCGTTCGTCATCTTCATCTTCCTGATGATGACGAACGCTTGTGTTGCGATCGAAACGTCGTAGTGATGACGGACGCTTGTGTTGCGATCGAAACGTCGTAGTTTTTTTTGGTTATTTTTTGTTATTTTCTTTGAACCTATCTATGTGACTTCACCGAAAGACCCAAAGAATATGAGTTCCTGCAGTCACGAACGCTTTAAGTCTACATTTGCAATGTTGAGATATATTTATTACGTTTTATTTATTTCAGTCCTTATGCAATGTGGCAATTTTCAGCAAGTTAGCATTAAATAAATGAAGTACAGCATGCTTACACTTAAAAAACATATTTTACCAACATTGAACTGTATGTGTGCAGTTTTATTTATTTATCTTATTTCCGCTTCTAAACTTGCCCATTGTATCTTGAGGCAGAAGCAAGGGAGTTTAAACTTACATTTAAATCGCAGTACACACCATGCCGGTCAAGTTAGTTACTAAGCCATTTCTTAAGCTAGGGTGAATGGTGCTCGGTCTCAGCCAGCTCTTTATCCCTCCCACCTTCCAGTGTTAATCCTTGACCCCATTAAGGATCGCAGGGCGCATGCCATTATCGCGCCTTACCAGCAGAGGCAGTCTCGCCTCTCGGCAAACGCTGCTGCGAAAATGCCATAATTGCCATGCGGGGGATAAATTAACTTGCAACTTTTTCCACTCTAAAACTATATTTTTTTTCACCCGTCTACTTACTTCCTGAAGCAGTTTCAATATAGGCACCATCATCATTGTAAGAATGTCTTTGTGGTGGAGTATTTCCTTACTTTTTCACCGTCAAAGTGATCTTGAATATGTTGGCTGAAGGGAATCTCTCTCCAGAGAGACGTTTTTTTTTTAAAATAAGGGTCATATGTTAAATCTACAGAAACTGTGTTCGCGCAAACACATTTTTAATTTACTTATTGCTGCAAGTCATTGCATGATGACAGTGTTTAATATATTCAAGGGAGTGGCATACCATGTCATCGATTCTTGTTGGAGGCCTTACGAAGCTGGCACTGTCCATACGTATACAATTATATTTATTCAGGTAACATAAAGTGCTACCGTATTTGCACACAGTAAACATGAACGTCATCCATTTTAATGAACTATTGTTCACGCACTGGTAAGAAAATTCCATATTTCTGTAATTTTTCCCTTTTCTCTCCAAGTTTCATAGATATTGATTTGAATCCAAAATATTAATTCCACAATAGTCTGCTTTTTTAATGAGAAACTAATTAAATTGTAACCAACCACTGTAATTAAATATAAACATACCAACGAATATGATAATTTACCAGATTGTTTTAGTTAAATATGTGAAGATTACATTACGACTATACAATGTATGGCAATTATATATTAATCAACTACCAATTTAAATGAATATATTAATGACTGGTATATAGCGTTGCCAAAAGACAGCAATCAATACAATTTTAATATTAAACAGCATATAAGTTATAGTAGTTATTTCACAGTGTGTTAAAAAATATACAAATAGCTCCTATAACCTTTAGAGACGGCCGAGCCAACTGTTGTTAGCCACCACCCATGAAGTCTAACACGTCACGCAAGGGGTTGGGTGGCTAGCATAGTCCCTGACCACCTTTGTTTCCCCAAAAGCTGATCTTTAAACACCGTACCCAGTACTCATTTTAAGGCTGAGTTGACCTTGAGGAGAACCAAAACTGGTTCAGATATCTGTGACCGATGTTAACTGTGACCGAGAATTGAACACAGATCGTGGGTTCAAAGCACAGTGTGCTTACGACTCCACTGGCACTCCTCATGTTTTCATATGAATAATGTGTGCATCTAAATCAAATACCAGTGCATAGTGCAACGTTGAAGAGCACCTATTTAGGTAATAGCAGATGTATTTAAAAGAGTGGATAATTTATCAATGAATGAGACCCTAGAATCAGTGAGATGGCATGACAAGGCGAGAGAATGAGCAGGCTGATGATCTATCTGAGTGTTATCTCTGTATCTCTCTCTAAGTTTGAGTATTATTATCCAAGAAAAAGACCCCAAAATAATTAGTAAAATATCGCCAGCAGGACCTGTCTGAAAAGTCATTCTATTTTGTGAGGCTCTTCTGGGTAATGTGTAATTAAATTGTTAATAATATATCGCGTTTTGTCAAACCACTGTTGGATGATGACCTATCGGTCATGGGAGGTGTTTGAACGGAGACAAAGGTCTACTTTGTGGTTTTAAAATGGCAAACATCGTGTGCTTTGTGGTTGCATACAAAAATCAGTAAATTACTCCACGTGGTTACTTTATTTTCACATCAAATGCCATGGACTAAATCTAAAATGTGAGTGAATTTAAAATGAAACTAAAATCTTGATTGCAAGCAAAATGGTTTGCTACAGCAGGAGTGAAATACCTGCCCATACAAGGGGTTTTGGAGTCAAATCATCCTATTTCTCCTTCAATATATTTTATTTAACAATTTTTTTGCCTTTTTTCAGAGGCGATCTGGCCACACATGATAGCTCATTGATGTTGCTTATCGTCATATGTGTACATTTATAGTCGTAGCAATTAACCTAAATGCATGTTTCTAAATGTGGAGGGCAAAAACTGGAGGACCCGGAGAAAAACTCAGGCGAATGCGGGGAGAACATGTGAACTACAAATACTGTATACAAGCGTCAAGCTCGGGATACCTCCTGCGTAATAACTGTTTGTTTCAGTCTTAGTTTGTGCTCTAGGAATTAAATTAAGGGATGGTCACGTAATCCCATAAATCCCATTACAGCACAAATGCAATGAATTCTCTCCAGGCTGCTTTTACCTGGAAATCAGGGAAGCGAACACTGGAATTAGTTTGGGTTAGTGGGCAAGTGGCCTGACGATGGTGAACTGTGCCCACACGTCAGTACACTATTCCTTAACAAGTCATTCCGCACACCACACATTTGGTTTGTGCTCTTGGCTTTACATGTGTTTCAATTGCATAAATGACCTTCAGCAAGCAACGCAAACAAACCATGTACATTTGCCCTATTGACCTCTTGCTACGTCTGACCGTGCAACGGCACCCATGGGTTTCCTGAGTGTGAAAAATGCAACAGTTATTTATAGATCCATAACTCGCCACCAGAGCTGGAAAAAAACTTCAGCAATTCTTCCTTTACTATTTTTTACACATTTCAGTTTATATAATGAATCATTTTTGCAGTAATTTTTTTCATTTTCATTGCAAAATAGTAAAGGTAAAAAAGATGCAAACTTGCAATTGCTTGCTCATACCACTGCTGGCTGGCTGAATGGCCTCCACGAGAGATAGCTCTAGCAAACACGACTTGAGGGTAGTTGGCCTACTCTTTTATACCGGACCTATGTGATATTGTAAAAAAAAATGGGACCATTATATTACTTATTTTATCCATCATTTCGAAATTTGGAATTTTAGGTGGACCGTGACACCAGCACACAACAATCTTCTCTTTTTAAACAATACATATCGCACTGGTTCTTTATTATTGATGTTCCGATGGTTGCTAGCCCCAAATCGACCCCCAATCAATAAGAGATCGCTCCTCCACTGCCACTCACATGTTCTTGGTGCTCCTTTCCTGTGGCTGCATTGGTTGACTGTCCCTCTCTGCTCACGTCCAAGTTTCAGAACTGCCTCTGTCCTGTGCTCCAATGAGCACGGTTTTGCACTTCCGATTAGCACAGTTGACTACATACGGTGCGAAAGAAGTTCAACATACATACGTACGTACATGAAGTACCTAGTACACTCCTCTCCATAACATCTCCATTACGTGTGTAGTTTAGTACAAGTCGGAGACAAGGTAGTTGCAGGAGGCACCTTCTTTTATTGTAACATCTTTCCAGCCGTTCACACAAAGGATCGCCTCCTCTCTCGCTCAAGTTGCCGTACAGCCCGGCCTAGACACAACACTAACCGCGTTGCATCGACGGCGTCGACCGAGACAGCCAACAACTGTCCGGCCGCGCAATTATCGTGTGAAGGCTGTAGCGACGAAGGCAGCGAAGATAATAGCGTCGGCGAGACGAGTCTACTCCCAGAACCGGCAGCCCGGAGCTCTCACTCTCTGCTGCTTTCATTCTATCCGGCACGGCCAGGGCGGAGCGAGGCCGCGCCGGACGCACTAGCGGGTTCCAGGGGCTTCCCAATGAGGTCTTCCGTGACCCTTGCCCCAGTTCCTCCACCCTGCCGGCACACCCGTGTACATGCTCAATGGCGTGTGTGCTAACTGTCCACGACAGTTGCCGCTGCTGGACAGCAGTCGGCGCTATATCACTACACGTGTAGGTACAGTGTGGAAAGAGAGAGACAGTGCATGGGTAGAGACAATGAAGGGATAGGGAAAGTGCATGGCCAAGTGGTCACGAGGGATAATTACAGGAGGGAACCATGGAGGGATGTTCGGGATTGGTTGAGACAGTTCGGGAAAAAGGGCGAGGCCACGCTGGGGGGAATAAAAGGCGGAGGCGGAGAGAGCTCGAGGCTGCCCTGGGATTGGGATGGACTGTCTCCACGCCGCCGTCGCTGTCTCCATGCAGTCGTTGCTTGCGTGCTGTCCTAGCCCAAGAATCTGTTGTTATCCTAGCCCAAGTATCTGTTGTTATCCTAGTCCAAGTATCTGTCGTTATCCTAGCCCAAGTATCTGTTGTTATTCTAGCCCAAGTATCTGTCGTTATCCTAGCCCAAGTATCTGTTGTTATCCTAGCCCAAGTATCTGTCGTTATCCTAGCCCAAGTATCTGTTGTTATTCTAGCCCAAGTATCTGTTGTTATCCTAGCCCAAGTATCTGTTGTTATTCTAGCCCAAGTATCTGTTGTTATCCTAGCCCAAGTATCTGTTGTTATCCTAGCCCAAGTATCTGTTGTTATTCTAGCCCAAGTATCTGTCGTTATCCTAGTCCAAGTATCTGTCGTTATCCTAGCCCAAGTATCTGTTGTTATCCTAGCCCAAGTATCTGTTGTTATCCTAGCCCAAGTATCTGTTGTTATTCTAGCCCAAGTATCTGTTGTTATCCTAGCCCAAGTATCTGTTGTTATTCTAGCCCAAGTATCTGTTGTTATCCTAGCCCAAGTATCTGTCGTTATCCTAGCCCAAGTATCTGTTGTTATCCTAGCTCAAGTACTGCAGGCTAGTCATAGCTAAGTACTGTAGGATATGACAGTACGTCAACTGCACGATGCACCCTAATAAATACAGAACGAAGACAGGAGGTTATCCGAGAGTCATTACACATGTAAAACAAAAAAGGTCGGATTTTTGTATTTAGCATCTTGAAGTGCCTTCACATTTAAATGCTTTATACAATTATATCGACTGTATCGGATTAAGCAAGACATGTCATCCGGTGGTGAAGAGTGATAGCCAAGCTACCCAGCTCTTAGAATATTTAGCTCAACTCAATTTTATTATATTCTTGGTTCTTTGGGTAAAGTCACGTAAATAGAATACAAAAAATCTTAAAATAAAGCAAAAAACCCACGACGTTTTGATCGCAACACAAGCAATCGAAACGTCGTGGTCTCTCCGCCTGATGAAGACCGCTTGTGTTGCAATCGAAACGTCGTGGATTTTTTTGCCTTTATTTTAGAATTTTTGTTTTCTATTCACGTGACTTTCCTGAAAGAACCAAGAATATGAATTCCTGCAGTCACGACATTTTTAAGTCTAAATTCAATTTTATTAATTGTCCTCAAAGCACACTGATTTAATTCTATTTCAAATTTTTAGCCACTTTATTAAAAATATATTTTACATACTATTTTTTTTATTTAGGCAAATAATAAAAAATCAAGCCATTTTGATCTTATACAATAATTTAATGTTAATTATAATTCAACTGATTCCAAAGGTTTTACTATAGTTAGTATATAATATGAAAACAAATTGCATATATTATAATGTATGTTGAACTTCTTTCGTGCCGTACGTAGCCAACCATACTTATTGAAGGTGTCTGGTTTTTACGGGGTTTTTTCACGTAATGTATGTGATTACTACCTTAGAATGCGTGTATAATTAAATTTACTCAATAAATAATGTATTAATGCTACATTAACTAGTTTTTTCCCTTCAATGCAGATTATCCTTCAGAAGGGACACTTTAAATTATTCATGAAAACTTGAATAAACATTTAGATAATTATGAATCTGGGAAGCTTATTCGATGCAGTCGCATTAGCAATTTTACAGGATGTTGAGAATTGGATTAAACTGACCGTATCTTAATAACACCTAGATCCATAAAATATGCGTGGAAATAAATGCGGCCCATCATACAGTTCATACCTTAATCCCACGTGTTATATAAAAAGGACATGTATCGTTTGGATATACGGATACAGTCTCCAAGGATATGTTCATTTACAAATTTTTGCTTTGCTTGTTGAGGGGGCGTTTACAATGCATGATTTATTTTGTATTATATTCTCTGCTGTGCAAATTGTTAGTGCGGTGCAAATTACACACAGCCTCTCTGTAAACAATTACTTGAATAATAAACTGCTCATTGTTTAAACAGGAAGCATAACTATAACATGTATATTTATTGAGATATTTTGGTATAATGCCTCATCAGTGTTAAATTGCGATGTTTAGGAATATCTTACGTCTCCATCAATATGTTAAATCGAAGTACCTTTAAAAACGTACGTGTTTAGAATAAGTAATTCCTGTTATTGAATATCTCATATTTAGTTCACAACGTAACGAATTTTGGTTCTAAACAGCAAAGGGATATTCAGGTTATTCTGTTGATATGAATCCCACTGATTTACAATGACCCTTTCACTTTTTTCTCAACAGGTGATTGTATATTGTGAAAGAGATGGCTCCGTAATTTACAGATGAAAGTGTTAATGCATAAATAAATAAACTGCATTTAGATTAACACGTAGGCTTTCGTGACCAATATAATTCATAATAAACGTTTTTGGGTTAGATTGTGTTATTTATAAATGTGTCATAACCCTCCACCACCCGACACTGCCAAACAGTAAAACATGTGTCACGTTTACAAAAGACAAATATGAATTACTGCAGTCACGAAAGCTTTAAATCAAAAGACAAATAGTTCACTACTTTAGCCCACTGGTGTGTTGAAGAGTGATTAAACATCATTCATAATTTTCGAGAACGATGTTTCGCTGGTAATTACATCCAGCATCATCCAGTATCATCGGGCAAATTGCCTGATGATGCTGGATGTAATTACCAGCGAAACGTCGTACTCACCCTGTAGATTACATGCTGCGTGCTCGATATTCGCAAGCATGCAGTTTCTCTGACTTCCATATCATATTAGAAATACATTTATCATATTACACAGTGACTTAGAAATCTGTGAGAAATGCAGATTCATTAGCTATGGTAACTTCTTATTGTTCCAGAGCTGTGTCTAACTGCAAATCCATGAGCTGTGGTTAATTGGTGATTGAGATGTGAAGACCGGATTTTGGTTCTGCAGTTTGAAGACACCCCTAAACTTGTGCCCGGTGACAATATAATTACAGAAGTCTGGTCTCACACATGCACACAGTAGATTGTAGAATGCCACCCCTAACTTTTTTTGAAAAACAGGAACAAAAAGTGTGTTTATAATCTGGAAAATATGGCAATAGTCACATATTGTATGCCTTCGGATAAATCGTTTTTTACAGACTCGTGTTTATTTTTTGGGGGAAAAAATAACTGTAGTTGTCTAATTGTACCACCGAAATGTAACTTTATATCAACACATTAAAAGCATAAAGAGTATCCGTATATATTTAAATATATATAAAATATATACATTTTCTATGTAAAATTAGGGCTTAATTTCTCACGTAATATTTTCCAGGGCACTGGTAGACTGGGTTAGACACATCACTTGTAACCCCAGCCATAGCTAGCCAGAGCTCTCCTGGATGTTTAGTGCTGGGTGTGGACATATTTTTTGGCTCACTGACTCAGACAGACCCTGCTGAAAATAAGCCCCGATTATGAATATACATATTAATAGGATATTAAGCTGCACACTATAATTTGTGTGTGTTGAAGGAAATCGTATATTTTAGATAATCCATTTTAGTATTTAGTGAACTCAATTAACATGTATTATGCTTATGTTTCCTGTCGAATAAATCCCAAAAAACATCAACGCCTTTAAAATGAGTTAACTTGTTATTATAAGTGTACACTGTTGTACCCAACACCTATTTTTTTCCATATTTTGCACATTTCTATACTGCAATTAAATAGTATTAAAGTTATCAAAACTCACTTTAAATCCAGCTGTACTCTACGACTATTGTTGACCATTTGGTGTAATTTGTTATTGAAAGTTTATCCATGTATATAACGTTGTGGATTTGCCATTGCCTATGAACAAATCAACCAGGCTGTGTCCGATCTCGTCAGATCTCAGAAGCCAAGCAAAGTTTGAGCCTGGATAGTCCCTGGATAGTGCTTGGATGGGTGACCACTATACACAAACACAGGTATTGTAGGCTTCTGCAGAGGTCAGTGGCACAAAATCCATTGTTCTACTGCACAATTGGACCATGTCTAATGATGTCCGCCTTCACCAACCTGCCAGCATGCTGAAGTATGGTCAATAACCCCCATGACCCATACGACATAAGGAGGTCCTCATCCAGCAGTGGATTGACAGAAGTGCTGTACGTGTACACGTTATAACAACCGTGCCCACTGTTTGCAAATAAATTGTTCCAATACTGCCCTTGCTTGCACCTAGTAAAACTAAGTGCCATACATACGTACATGTACACCTATACTGTGGATATGTATCAAGATTATCCTCAACATATATCTTCATAGTAGTTCAGTACTATCTACTGTTTGTAACCTGATTGATGCTAGGTATGGTTTAAATAAATAAAAATTAAATACATTCTTGAATAGCATTGCCCTAAAAGTGAAAACGCAAATAACATGCAACATTTCTGGAAACGGTTCTTCGTAGCAGAGAGTTTTGATAAATTAACTCCTAGGAGTAACAACAGCGTGAGAGGTCGTTATCTAGACGTGGATTGGAAAATTAAGAATGACCCTGCCAGAATGTCACCTATTATATGTATTTTCCTTTTTAGGGCAGTGTTATTGACAAATGTTGATATTTTTTGTAAATGTGCATGCACACTCTGTAAATGTAGTATCACGTAAACATGTTGGAGGTATGGTTATATTTTTACAGGGTCCTGCTTGTTTGTCATACTTAGCCAGAGTTGCCAGTTCAATGTTTATCTCACCTCCGTTTTTTTTTGCATTTGGCTCATGAAGTCAAATGTGGTCATGTTCAAGTCCACAATGACAATGTATTCTCACTCACAATCAAACATTTCCATTTCCATTGTAGACATATGCTATAAGATATATGCTGTAATACAAAATACGAAATTCGTACACATGGAATATTGGCAGTTGGCTGTTCTTATGTATGCATTTCAGAGACACCCACCAAATCAATATTATAATCCTGAATGCTATATATATAAAAACATGACCGTAATGTTTTTTTTGTGAAATAGTATTCAAATTACTTGTGGCTGTGCATATTTGTTGTAGAATACAGATGCAATTTAAAGTGTGTTTCTCATCCGAAAGTTTGAAAAGTTATCATGAGAATTTAAATGAATTTGTCAAGCTAGAATTATGCACGTATTTTCATATCTTTATTATGATTGCTAAGCTGCTACCACAGTTCTGGTCTGATATGTTAAAATGTAATTGCATTTTTGTTCATTCTTGTGAACATCCAATTGTTGACTTTAGGGTATATCAAACATTAGGGGAATTTCATATTAAGATATAACTAATCATATTATAACTTCTTATACCAACACTTAATTGGTTAACTGGGTCGGAAAATGCAAGTAGAATGCATTTGTAATACCTATTATTTTAAATTGGTCGGTGCATGCAGTCATCATACACAGTAACATCCATCTCTGGATCCAGCAAAGTTTAGATATAATTTTGGTTCCGTTCACTACAGCATTTTAAAGATGCATTATTTGTCAATTTAAGTATGACCAGATTTATCATATTTAAAAATTCAACACTAATGCACCAATGTAAACAGGATATTATTACAGGATATTATTACATCATAGCAGGCTACTTGCTTACAATATGCAATCTTGTGCAGATCTGTAGAGTGTATATGAATCCCCAATTCGATATATGGAAAATCCCAATATTTTCACAGTGAACTCGTGCCCTTGCCTTTCCTTCTGTTATCTCCCTTCTCTATCCAAACACCTTTCTATTTCTCTCGCTCTCAGTTTACCCAAACCATCGTAAACATCTTTCCCACAAGACCTTACACTTGTAACCACAAATCCAACGTTCCCCAGCACCTTTTTTTTCCACTTGATATGTATGAGGCATAGTCAACCGTCACTTTTAGAAATTAGACCACTCAATTGAATCCCCAACTCGTTTGCGCATGTGCACGTTGCTCATGTGTCCGTATTTACACTGTATGTTGTCAGTTGGTACGTGCACGTTTATGCAGTTCAGAGTGTGATCAATTGAATATTCATGCCAAGGGGAATGCCAAAGAAATCACAAGGTTTTGCAGTCGATGGAAAAAGTGTAAGAATGCAAAACTGGCAGTGGGCCTTAATTATGGTATGCAGCATGGGTTCCCCAATAGTGTTCGTCACCGATCTCCCACTGGGTGTCCGAACTACATTGTAAGCCTGCTGTAAATAAAAATATAAACCCATTTACACATATGAATGCAATATGCATATAAGAAAATGAATTAATTTGATCTGTTTTAATTGTAAGTTACCAGGACCCCTGGGGGCCCTTTTTGGATCCCCAAATAGCAAAAAATTCACGACGTTCAGTCAGACAAAAACAAAAGCAACTTACATAACGCAATGGGGACAAACAATTATTATTTAATGTGAAACATGTGGAGCTAAAAATAAATGGATTCGTACGTCTATGTAAGCCCTCAATACCATGGCTCTTTGGAACAAATATAAAAAAATATACTGTACAGGGTGTTAAAAAAATGTGGACCAAATTTCACAGCGGTATATTTCACGATGGCAACATGTTACAATCACACAAAAAGTTACAAACGGTTTAATGAGTTATTAAGTTTTATAAACCATTTTATAAATGCTCTATGTGCCCTCCACCTGCTGTATGGATAACATTGAGACGAAAGTTGAATTCGTCCCAAACGCCTCTCAAAGTGTCTTCTTCCACTGAAGTCACCGCTGCTGTGATTCTGTTTTTGAGGTCATCCAGATTAGTCGCTAATGGTGGCACAGAAACACCACGGTCTTTGACGTATCTCTACAAGAAAAAAGTCGCAGGGTGTGGTGATGTCTGGGGGTGATCTTGGGGGCCAAGAGTGTAGCCAAGTCTTGGGGTCCCATGCGACCTATCCAACGTTGACGCAGTGTGTCTTGCGAATGACTGAGGCTAGGGGATGTTTGTACGCTGGGAGAGGCATCTAGCGGTAATCATTTGAAACACTAGGCTCCGCCTTTTCAAGTGGTAAGAGTTTCATTCATGGGCGGTTCGTGGTTGCAGAGGTATAGCGATTTCAAATCGGGTCCATCTTTTTAACACCCTGTATAATTGCAGCAATTAAAGCAATATGGTAATATTTTACCTGGTTTAAAAGTGACCGAACGTTTGTCTCTCTTATAAAAGGAATAGCTATTTAGTTTCCATATATTGTTAATAAAACTATATTCTGAAAGAGAGAACACAATCGTTTTCAAAGGTTATTCACCACATACGTGCTGAACTTTTTTGGATTTAAAGCTTTCGTGACTGCAGTAATTCATATTCTTAGTTTTTTCGGTAAAGTCACGTTGAAGAGAAACAACAAAATAATAAAATATATATAAAACAAAAAAAAATTCTCACGACGTTTCGACCATAACTCAAACGGTCGTCTTCAGGTGTGTGAAGACGACCGTTTGAGTTATGGTCAAAACGTCGTGAGAATTTTTATTGTTTTATATATATTTTATTATTTTATTGTTTCCCTTCAACGTGACTTTACCGAAAAAACTAAGAATGTGCTGAACTTTGTTCAAGTGTGATATGTTAAGTAATATAATCACAATCATGCACAGATAAATAATTCATGACCATCAAGGCAAACACTGGCTTGTGTGAGTGTAACGGATTAATAAAGTGTATTCACGTAAAGTGATGAACTTTCTGTGTTTTACACGTGGTTATATTTATGGTATATAGCAGTAATTATTTGCACACGCCATTGTCGGCAGAATGACCGCCACTAGAATGAGCTATGTATGTATGTTGAACTTCTTTCACACTGTAAGTAGCCAGCTGTGGTAATCGGAGGTGCGGGGAATGACAACCTATTTGAACATAAAAAAAACTATTCTAAATAAATGAGTTTTCAATCTAGATTTAAAAGTCTAAAGCTCCAGTAGCTTCCTAATATCGTAAGGAAGAGTGTTCCAGACGGCCGCAGAAGCGCACCTGAAAGCTCACGATGCACTGACCATCTTTGGAGGGCTACTCGAGGGAGTATTTTACTCTTTAGCAATGGTCAAGCTGCTCGGAAAAGGTGGGAGTACCCACACTTTACTCCACCGTATTCAGCCTACTGATAGCCTGTTTAGCATCCATTTATACTGCTGGGTAGACAGAGGCAAGGGGATTCAAGACACTTGGCAATTGTTTCCACCGCAGGATGTTTGAACCGGTGACCACTGCTTTTCAAATCCAGTCTGATAACCATTACGCCATGGCAGAATCCCTCATGATTTTGAAATCTGCGATAATGTCTTTTTTTTTATATATACAATAAAAAAAAATATATCTCCTACCTCAACAGATTAACAGGGTTCTTGGAGCCGCCCCCGATCACAAGCTCAGGACCCCAGCTCAGCCTGCATCTCACCAGTGACTTTGCCGTGAGTGCCCATGGATTCAAGCTGCTTTATGAAGGTGAGTGTTGTGCTGCTACATAGCTGCAAGGTGCACAGCCACACAGCATTAACCCCGTGCCGCAGATCCCTGGAAATCGACTCAGCTGCTCAACGTCTCCCAAGGTTGCTGCCATATACATTTTCAAGATATCAACTTTCTCGATGCGATATCAAATTTCACAATGATGACTATCCCAAAATCAGCTTCCCCTGTATTTCAATTTTTTTTTCATATATATAGAAATGTATGTCACGAATACTTCCAATACAAATAGAGATTGCTTGTGAAACAGGTGAGTTGGATTTCCTGGATGAATTGTTACCAAAATTGCAGTCCCTGATTGAAGTGTTCACTCAGAGTTAGCATTTATGTACAGGATCGGTCTCTGCTGATTGTGTTTAGCCCTCGCCTACTGCCCTGTAGCTCGACCCCACTGGGACACGCCCATCATCAGCAGTGTTGCCCAGACTGTGGAGAGACGAGCCAGGTGTTGGAATGTGGCGTGGAGAACGACGATAAATTAGTTTTTTTTTTTACACCTCGTGAGTTTATTAATAAAATTTGCCAGGCACTTGAGCTCCATTTCCGGATCAACTTCTGGTCATTCACAGGCAGGTCATTCATGAGAAGTGCGACAGAACACAATGCAGAGCATTACGATTACCCAGACATTTATGGCTGGTAGAGCAGTAGCAAAAACTGCTGCACTTCAACGTTTTTCTACTGCAATTTACTCGACTTAAGCCTGCCATTACGCTTCTAGTCATGGCAACTTTGCAGTCTATTATGCCGATAATGCACATATCGCCGAACGTGGAATGAGGTCTTAAACATTCTTCTCTTCAAAAAGGGCAATGTAATTAACTTGAAGAATTAGATCTATGTTGCCCTGTTTTAGACCACAAACACACAAGTGTAAAAATTGGTGCCATTTTAATTTAGACAACAGGACAACTCGTTTCTAGAATAGTTTAAATATCACACTTTGCATTGTATACGAGCATGCATATACATTTGTTTATTCAAACGGGAATGCTACAACAAATGTAATCCTACAGCTTAAACTTTAAACACCAATGTTTATAGATAATGGGATTCAACTATCCATGGAGCCATAAACTGAGCACAGAATGCAACTGAGATAAATTTTGCTTGCACAATCTGTGCATATAATAGTTGTTAGAATATGTGCAGTGGTTGAATAAGTTGGAAGGAATTTCTCTGAATAAAAATTGCAACCAGAAAAACAAAAACTGTAGTTTAAATGTTATATTGCCTGTCACATGAATCCGAGTTACAGAATTATTACAGCAAATAGTATATATATTATTTTAAGCAATCCTGCATACAAGTGCTGGAATGTGTAGAACTGTTTATTTTATTAGTGTTATCAAATCTTAATACATGGGATGAATACAATGTAATGGGGAAATAAATGAATAAGGAAATACCTAATCATATATGAACTTAAAATTAATTAAGGTAAACAGTTAAGGTGCAAAGTCAAATTACGTGCCAAACAACAGATATACGTTAACAGTTGTGATACATCAAATTTATTTTTCAATACTACCAATAACAATGCATTGATGTCATCAAATCAGTATAATATGCATGAACAACTTTCTGCCTCCAAGCACCTGCTGTGCTTCTTATGACGGTTATTCACACATTTATTTCGGGTGGGGCGGGGGGTTATTTCCAAACTAACAAGTCACAATATTTACATGCATAGCTTAGTTTGAATGACACTTTGAGGGCATAACCAGCAGTGGAACATTTGTATGCACTGTGCGCGTCTTTCAAGTTTGTGTGGCTGGCTTGGTAGATAGGTGGGGGAGGGGTGTACCTGAACGTGTTTTTTTGCTGTTTACAGCATGAATCCATGTTTTGCATCTGTGCACCGAATTTTCGGCTGAACAATGCTCACCGATTTGTACAAAACACTCAGACCAATGCCCTTTGAACGCATGCATGCCCGTGTGCTCAAGTTTGGGTTTTGATTCTTTGATTTACCCTGTAGATGTGTTTGTATTGTACTTGTATACAACTGCTAGATGTTGGGAATTGACCAGTTCGCAAAATGTAGGTACACTTCTTTAATGCAACGCATGTATATAAATATTAATAATGCGAATACATGAAGTGAACCATTCAAAGATGTATGCTTATATTTTTGTCGACATGTTTGTGTCTTGTTTGCATATTTGTTTGTATGTGTGCTATGAAGAAGGGACTTTGCCTGAAACGTCACTAATTATACATTTGCAACTTTAAGGCAGTGTGGTTGACGAGTGTGGGAGTTGTTTTTTGTTGTTAATTGTGCTTGTGCACCACTGCCAATGCAGCGTCACCAAATAATTTATTTCATATGGAACATACTAATTATTGAAATGTTTACATGAGGATTTGAGTTAGCTTTTTTTTTCTGTGACAATCCATTGCAACAGGGGCACTGGATCAGAATGTGCGGTGTTAAAAGCGAGAGATCTGCTGGGTCTCAAACTTAAATCACCAATAGTTTGCCTCCCAAAAAATGTTTACTGACCAATAGTTATATTGGCCACAGGAGGAAACTATCCACTCTCGGTCCTGGCATTATAATTACCACTGCTCATACAATTGTATCCTCTCATTACTCATTTGTCATAAATGTACAAAGTGCAATAGAAAAAAATATTGACTTTCACAAAGACCTTGTATTGTTTTTTTGATATATAATATCTCGTATTACACGTTCCAGTGTTCAAATTTCGTAACAGATGCTTCGGCAAAATTATGGTCTTTATTGCTTCCCCCCATGATAATGTAATTAGTAATTATACTCACGATGCATCGTATAAGTATTTCACATTCACATATGGCTAATGCAGTATTGTATGTCTCAAAAAATAGACTTTAATACAAATTTATGCCGCACGCAATCAATACAATTTCATCATCATCATCATCAGCCTTGGTCAATCCACTGCTGGATGAAGACCTCCAGAAGCCGTGATCCTGCTATGCAATTATCCACCTCGCACCTGCACACGGGCCAATTTCATCGCTCCATCTCCTTTCGTACACATGCCATTACGATATAAATTATACATGTACAAATATAGGATGGCAATGCTAGTATGTACTGAGTTTAAAAATACACGCAAAGGCATTACTGCTGCTGTATTTAGTCAATGTAGAATAAATCGTCGTAATGTCACTCATCACCAGCCTAGAAAGAGATAAAGCATGACTTCATGCCGAACTTAAAGACAGTCTTATTACTGTAATGCGCCATTGAAATGGCCGAACTCATTCGAATGACTACCACCCAAGTGTGAGAATGGAGAGCCATGTCAGTAAGTACGTGGCCTCCTGCTGCTAGCTTAACTTAGTGGAGCATTATACCCATCTGCCTTGGGCTGCCGTGATCTAGGCGGGATTTGTTTTGTTATTGGACTGTTTTCAAAGAGAAATCAGAACTTTCCAAAGGAAGAGCACAAATTTGGTATTGAATTTGATCACACTTCATAGACTGTCAAATTAACCTGTTGTTAAACTATTGTTAGCATCTTCATCGTGACAAGCCTTTGGCAATACACTGCTGGATGAAGGTCCTCCCAAGGCAGCTGCCACCTTTCACAATCCTGCGATCTCTCGCATTCAACTAGCACATGTACATTGACCAATTTCACCACGCCATCTCCTTCCTGGACGTGTTCCACTGTCTTCTTCATCAGAGTAGTAGCGTCTTGCTGTATCGAGGAGGCCTGGGAGCCCTATGGTCTGAGGAGCTATAGTGAATAGGGGTACCTAAATCAGCTTGGTGCACAGCGAGAGACGAGACAAACTGTTTTGATTTAAAGCTTTCGTGACTGCAGGGATTCATATTCTTGGTCCTTTCGGTAAAGTCACGTAGAAGGGAAACAATAAAATAAAAAAATGTAAAACAATAAAATTCTCACGACGTTTCGACTGCAACACAAGCAATCATCACCAGGTGTGAAAACCACAGCAAGAATATTTAAAAAAAGTGGCGTTTTTTTATACTCACGATGCCGTGGCAGATCACTGGTATAATTCAGTAGGCTCACATGACATTGACTTCTCCAAGACAGAGGTTCTCTGCAAGCCATCTGGCTACCATGAGAGATTCGTTCATGAGGCTATCCACATATACAAACACAGAGACAATTTCAACCGAGAAGATGGATTCTGGCTTAGCAATCATTGGAAGGATTTGATAAACCATTTCGGGTCTTAATTGATTGTTCACGCTTACAGTGGCTTTCAGACCGCATCCATCATTTTCGTCTCCCCCCTCCTCTTTTCCGAACATAGATGGACTCGTCCATCTGAATAACTGCCAAATCACTCTCCGTGGTGCTAACGTTAAAAAACGCCACTTTTTCAAATTTTCTTGCTGTGGTTTTCACACCTGATGATGAGTGCTTGTGTTGCAGTCAAAACGTCGTGATAATTTTATTGTTTCATATTTTTTTTTATTTTATTGTTTCCCTTCTACGTGACTTTACCGAAAGAACCAAGAATATGAATAAAACAAACTGTGTCCTTCCCCAGCGCCCATTGGCCCCACATTGATATAAGATCATGTATTTATTATACTTAAGTAATTTAAAAAATGTATAGGCCAGTTGATATATTCTCCATACCATCTCGAGGCATAAAAATATGTGAAATAAATCACGTATTCTTATGCCTCGAGTCTAGAGAATTCCCTTCGGTAATACAATTGTCTCTTACTACTGTACATATCTTAGATCCTCAAGAGATGTATTCGACATACTTAGAGAGTATGAATTTCAAATTGATTTGTGATGTAAATATACAAATGCATTTTAGGTGGTTCATCTCCACATTATGCCTAAAATATTACAATAATATAAATAAATAAAAATAAACTCATTTTTATATACACCAACATATATTTTTTTATGGGAACAGTTTTCTCGACATGATTCAAATTGGTTTGGAAAAGGATGTTCACTCATTTCAAGAGTCAGGTTATTTGTGGGATCTACTGTATGAGATGTGATGTTCTTCAGAGTGGGAAAGGTTATCATTTAAATCCCCAGCAGTAGAAGAGTTCTGCATGCATATATTTTTTATAAAATTAGATTATATTATGGATGCCATGCTCATGCTCTTCATGTTCATGGTCTACGTTATGCTGGCTTATGGGTTTTCTGGAACAAAAGAGTACGTTTTAATTATTTGCTAAATATTCATTGCTGAGCCGGCAGAATTTTACTTTTTTTCCCTTATGTCAGTTCTTTGTCCTAGCTCTATGAGAAGATGAATCGAGCATGGGTTATCTTCATGCACTTGCTACTAATTGTTTTTCTACAATTGTCACAAGTTCAGCTCATAAACATATGCATGCGATTATAGGGTTGTCATGAATTTGTCTCAAATTCAGCGATTTTCCTGCCATGTTCCTGGTGACATAGCTCTTTCAAACTGGCAGGATTTTTTTCAGAAGGCTAGTAGGAATGAGATTAAAAATACCATTACACATTCATGCATAGTGAAGGACTCAATTCCGGCCTTATTTCATGAGATGTACCATCTTGTGCTAAGGCCATTTGCTCAATGGGTGGAACATTTTTCAAGAACATGAGCTTATAATACTGCACCTGCACCCAATACCCGTATGTTGGATTCAAAGAATGAATAATGCCATAATATTTCTCCCAGCCAAAAATGAAAATACTCTAAAGTGTGCAATAAATAAACAGAATGATTTTCACCATTTGCAAATAAAATATAATGCATAGCAGGGGAAGAAATAAAACAAACTTGAGACTTTTTTTTAGTTAATTCAAAGGGAGCTACCCACTCGTGTTAAGGGTGGTCATGTCATATTGAATTACAGGTATCCCTCGATAAACGAAATTTCGTAAATCGCAATGGCTTTTCCCATGAATTCAATAAAAAAAATTAGGGATGCGTTTTGGATAGTCGTTCCAAACTACAGTACACTCATAACCTAAATATATACACCTACATCACTTTTCACAAAACAATAATGTGAATAAATATATATGAATATTCAAACTATTGAATAATAACTAATTTAAAACAAAAGTAATTATCATTTTTAGGGAACTCACCAAAACATCTGCACGTTGGAATGACTGGAAATGTGATATGGAGGCGTTACTGTTGAACTGGAGGGACACCGTGACACTTTCACGGATGGATGACGCAGCCTCCCAGGAATTTTTTTGTTTTTTATGATCTCATGGCGTGTGCCATGTAAAAGTTAATTCATGCGAATATTAAATATCGTTAGGTGAAAAGTGTCCATAATTTGTCAATTGATTTAATGTGAAATGTCACAATCAGAACGTTCATAAAATTTGTTTAAAGTGTTTGGTAATATCTTTAGGCAATTGTGACTTTCTATCTTAGTCAAGCATTTAACACGGGTTAATGTACTAATTCATACAAATAATCTTCAAAACACATTTTTACGTATGTATGTTGAACTTACCGCATTTTCCCGCATATAGCCCGCAAAAATAGTATTTTGTGTAAAACAAATTTCAGATAGTCCGCACCTTCATATACCCCGCAGGGTCTTGTTTGTAAAAAGTGGTATACCCCGCGGGTTATATGCGGGAAAATAGGTCATTCGCACCGTACGTAGCCAATCGTGTTAATTGGAGTCTAATCTAGGAATCTTTTATTTCGCCTCTGTCATCTCTAATAACTGTTAAATGTTTTAAAGTGAGCACACAACTAAGAGACAACAGTTAGCTCATGAACCCAGTAGACAAACCCAACAACAAGCCTCGTGTCTACCACCCGTGCACACACACACAGAGAGCTGCATGCCTGAGCAAGTCGCTACACTGCATGTGCCACCACGCCTCTACGTTCGGTCGTCCAACCGTATCCCTCTTCACTGCCACCCTGCATTGCAGCTCACGGTTAGGGGGCCATCCATAAATGACGTCACGCACCTGGGGGGGGGGGGGGGTCAGACATTTGTGATGATGTGTGACGGGGGGGGGGGGTTGAGAAATGTGACGTCACATCAAAATGCGCAACTTTAAATATAGACAACACGTTCTACTTAATTAAATCGACTTTTTAATACATGTTTTTCTCCTACAACATCAGAGTGCAGTGCCACATTAAATACGCACTACAATGACAATAGTTTAAAGCGATTTGAAACACGTTTTATATATTTTGGTGGGGGGGGGGGGGCAGAGCTTTGTGACGTCATATTTAAGGGGGGGGGGTCTGACTTTTTGTGACGCCGTGTGACTGGGGGGGGGGGGGTCCAAAATCGTCCAAAATCGCGTGACGTCATATATGTACGGCCCCTAGGACTCTCTGCAGCAGCGCGACTCACAACCTCCTTTCAATACCAAGGACCAGACCAGGAACGTTACTCCCAGGCGTCGTTTCTCCATGGCGCCTTCTTCCGTCTGGAACGCTGTCATCCCACTGCAAATTCGCAGCACCGTTCAATATACGTGGACTTTTAAGAGACACGTAAAGGACCCTGTCATTTTGATGTGAAATATCGTGCGTGTTGCAAATTACATTTTTTTTTACTATGATCGTATACGATCCCCAGGCCACTCCACATTTCAAAACAGCCCCACATTTGTTTTATATGAAACTATTTTAGAAAGTATTTTAATTTATTTCCATGATCACCTCTTATTACGACCCTTGTCAAAAACGATATTTTATCGGGAAAAGCATGGGCATCTAAAAATGACCCTCAAATCCCTCCGGCATTACCACACTCTATCCACTTCACATTCGAATCTGCTGATAATAATCACAGTCTCTTGAAAATGCGACACTAGTTCCCTTTCACATGAGTTGAGTCTGTTTGAAACACTTTAACGCAGATTTCTGAAGGTGATCCTTTTCCTTGGACCCTATCTGAAGATTGCTTACCGTTTTATACTTATTTGTGTTGGAGGCATTTCTCTTCCTCTTATTCCTGTGTTACTTCATGGAATCATCTCTCACATTTTTCAAACGTGTGTTAATTGTGTATGATACAGTGAGAGATTTCAACGGGAGCACCACAAAGGTTTAAAAAAAAAAACTTTAGCTTTTATCTACAATTACAAGTGTAAATTGATTGACACATTTTCATTGTGCCGACACCAATACTCCTAATTATTATTCTTTGGATCTTTCAGTAAAGTCACGTGGATAGGTTCAAGGAAATTAACAAAAAAGAACATTATTTTCTTTGAACCTATATACGTGACTTTACCGAAAGACCCAAATAATATGAATTCCTGAAGTCACGAAAGCTCTAAGTCAAGATTTACTCGTAATTATTGTTTATCATTCATGGTAAAAGCAAATAATGACCAGACAATATTGCGATAACACTCCTATTGCTGTATATCTAAGTGGAACCAGTATAACTTATATAAATATGATGATTGAGATAAACTAATATTTTCGGGATATTTAATAGCCATAATGTATATTTGCAATGCAGTGCCATGAAAATGAGCCTGTAGAGATTCCACGCTTATCGCTTTGGTGAAATTTGAATTAATTAGTTGTACTTTTTCTGCCATTAGTTCCACCTATTTACTTCACTTATGGTCTCAAGTAACCCAATAGTCTCCTGTGAAAAGTGTAATTATACCGAACTTTCATTGCTGTGTGTCAGCTGTGAAATGACATCTTTCTATTCCTTTACAAAGCAATTGGGAGTGTTGTTTTGAAATACATTTTGATTGGAACCAAAAATAAACTGTATTTTTGACTTGGAAATGTGATGCATGTGAATATTTTAAAAACAAATTAAGATATTCCTCCTCCTCAATGTTACATAATACAAATGTAATGTGTCTACAACAGCTGTCCTATCTCAAAGGGTCCTTCTCTACCGGAGCAGATAGTATTCCCGTCTTTGCTCTACTAACTGTTGGTCACCTAATATACAAACCTATAGCCCATATTTTCAACCTGTCCATCAAAGAAGCATCAGTTCCTCTAGAATGGAAACATTACTATGTCCGTCCACTTCACAAAGGGGGCCCTAAAGATAATCCAAATAATTACCAACCTATCTCAATTTTGTCCCCGTTGATGAAAAATTTTGAGAAAATTATTGAACTACCAAATTAGCAGTTTCCTGTCCACCAACAATCTACTACATCTAAAACAATCTGGGTTCCGAAAAAAATACAGCACCACATCTGCTGCATGAGACCCTCTGAATCACATTTACAGTAGCCTTGATAATAAGCAGTACTGTGCCTATCTTTTTCTTGACCTGTCCAAAGCCTTTGATACAGTAGACCACAACACCCTGCTTAGTAAACTAAGTTTCCTCGGTTTTTCCGAAAACGCAGTAAAATGGTTACAAAATTACCTCTTTTCTCGCACCCAAACTGTATTCACAGATGGTTGGAGGTCAAACAGTGTTAAGATAACAAAAGGGGTTCCACAGGGTTCCATCATCGGCCCCCTTTTGTTCTCTATGTCAATGACTTGGGCACTGACCTGGATAATTCCAGGATAAATCTTTTTGCAGATGACACGATACTGATTACTGCTGGCCGCTCTCCGGATGACGTGATTGCTAAGCTACAGGGTGATTTCAACAAACTACAACATCAGCTAGTTGCTCTTAAACTAGTCCTGAATACCTCCAAAACCAAGGTGCTATGCTTCTCACCAGGACTAAAGCAGGAAGTTATTTTTCCCCAATTACATTCCTTAAATAATTATCAAATAGAGCAAGTCAAGATCTATAAGTATCTTGGGGTCATCCTGGATTCAAAACTGAATTTTGAAGATCACATTGATTATATTGGTAAAAAGACAAAAATAAAAATTGGTTTTCTGTATCGACACAAGCACTGCTTCCCCCCAATGTTCCGTTTGGAATTGATAAAAGCTACCATACTGCCTCTACTTGACTACTGTGAAATCGTGTATAAATCAGCCCCAAGTACTGTACTTAAGAAGCTTGATTCCATCTATCACTCGGCCTTAAGATTTACATTGAACTGCCCATATAGGACTCACCACTGTGATCTCTACATTGGGTCAAACTTAACATCTCTTAATGTTCGACGGTTTGTGCACCAGATCGTATTTATTCACGATGTACTTTTTACTAAAAAATCCGCAAACTACCTGCTGGATCTCCTCTCTGTTTCAAAGAACAAATTTGACCTCAGGTCTTCGCTCATTTACCAGCTTCACATTCCCTATTGCCGTACAAAAACCTTTGTTATTGATGCCCCCAGGGTCTGGAATGATATTGCCAATAAACTGCAACTTGAATCGCTATCAATGAGATATTCTCTCAAAACTGCTCTAGAGGAGTTGTACACCCCTAGCTGCCACTGCTATTCATTGGCGTAAAATAAATTAAAGTGTTTCGCTCCAGATGACGCTGCAAAGTATTATCTGTATTTTTTATTTAGCGTGCTGATCTTAAAGGTGCATTGAAAAATGTGATACTCCGACTGATTGTTCTGTTGTTGTGGAGTAACTCATGCAGCCAGCTATGGCTCTAGGATTTGGTGTTACATGTTATTTATGTAGTTTATTGTTAAAAAAAATCGGTTACAGTCCCTATGATCACTGTTACATTGCAATTATGGCTTTATTTTTTGGTGATTTCGAAAACGTTTTTTAGTTTGGACATGTTTGTTTTGTTGTAGTATGGAGTTAGACTGATGGCCTTAATCTAAGTTTTCTTGTGGTTGTTGTTGTTTGACTTGCATCCCACTGGGATTTTTGCACAAAGCGTTGGTGTACGGTGCTTTTTCAGGAATATTTTGCTGTTTTTTTCATGGATTTTCTGTTTGCACAGTCACATAGTCACTTTAAGATGTTTTCTTGTTCGTGTTTTTGTTTTTTTGTTTGTTGTGGTTGCACCCGATTCAAGAGCCGAATGGCTCACAGGGCTATACCAAATAAATAAGCTGAAACTGAAAACTATATGCAAGCTTATTTAATTGAACAATATTATCAAAGTATAGTAACAATGAGATGTTATAATGCATATGAATGTTTATATATGTATAATTTAGAAGACATTTATATTGTTGGGCTCGGAAAAAAAATCAAAGGTTAATACTCAACTGATATCCATTTATTGAGTAGGAAGGATGACTCAAATGCATATTAACTATGTCAGATAAATGCGTGAGCATGTGAATACACATTTCAATGTTATGGTAAGAATACAATTAATTAAATACAATTAAAATCATATTCCAGTTATATTTTAGACCATAGTTTTAGGGTGGCAGTATACCCACACGAATAAGCATCTCACCCATATTAACGTACCAACCAAATTTGCCTCAGGGAAGATATTGTTAAATATCTACAATTAAAGGAGTATAAAGCTATATCTGAATGTGCATGTTGGTGCTGCTCAACAGTAAGCACTCAGCAAGAACGGCTGGATTGTTTTACTTACATTTTATATTAGGAATATCAGCTGTTCTCATTGTTGGATGTGAAAACACAACGGGATTGTGGCTTCACACTTTGCGTCAAGAGGTCAAACAATGATGTGGTAATATATATGTATTCAATGCTCCGTTGTTTCCATTTGTACTCAAGGCACTAATGATCACACTGTGAATTTAATACTTCTTTTACGTAACGCTGTCAAGATACTGCGAACAAAAAGTCAATATCTTCTTTGGTGCTTTCGGTAAAGTCACGTAGAATGAGAATAAAATAATAAAATATCACAATAAAATTCTCACGACGTTTCGGCCACAACGTGACTTTACCGAAAGAACCAAAGAAGATGAATCCTTGCAGTCACGAAAGCTTCAAATCGAAAAAAGTCAATAGTTTTGTGTTTTTAATCGATTGAAAAAAACATGCAGATGCTAATTTAAACAACGATTTTTCATGTTAAGAACTGTTAAAAACAATATTTATCTTAGTTGAATGTTATTGTTTATCGTTATGCTTGTTTACCCAGGAAAGCCTCCGTCTCACGAATCTTTTTTTCGGGAGGGTCCTGCCAAGTTTTCACAATCCCAATTGAGTACGTTGCTTGTAATTTTTCAGCATAGGGATGTTTGGCCAATGCCAGTTAGGTCATATGTTTTTTTTTACTGGAGGAAACTGGGAAGCCTGGAGAAAACCCTTGCAGAAGACGGGGGAGGGGGAGGACATGCAGACTCCACGCAGAAAAGTACCCGAATCAGGAATTCTACTTTCTGCGATGCACTAGTGTTACAGTGAAAGAAAAAAGTATTTGATCCCCTGCTGATTTTGTACGTTTGCCCACTGACAAAAAAATGATCAGTGTATAATTTTAATGGTAGGTTTATTTGAACAGTGAGAGACAGAATAACAGAATAACAACAACAAAATCAAGAAAAACGCATGTCAAAAATGTTATAAATTGAATTGCATTTTAATGAGGGAAATAAGTATTTGACCCCTCTGCAAAACATGACAGTACTTGGTGGCAAAACCCTTGTTGGAAATCACAGAGGTCAGACGTTCCTTGTAGTTGGCCACCAGGTTTGCACACATCTCAGGAGGGATTTTGTCCCACTCCTCTTTGCAGATCTTCTCCAAATCATTAAGATTTCGAGGCTGACGTTTGGCAACTCGAACTTTCAGCTCCCTCCACAGATTTTCTATGGGATTAAGGTCTGGAGACTAGCTAGGCCACTCCAGGAACTTAATGTGCTTCTTCTTGAGCCACTCCTTTGTTGCCTTGGCCGTGTGTTTTGGGTCATTGTCATGCTGGAATACCCATCCACGACCCATTTTCAATGCCCTGGCTGAGGGAAGGAGGTTCTCACCCAAGATTTGACGGTACATGGCCCCGTCTATCGTCCCTTTGATGTGGTGAAGTTGTCCTGTCCCCTTAGCAGAAAAACACCCCCAAAGCATAATGTTTCCACCTCCATGTTTGACGGTGGGGATGGTGTTCTTGGGGTCATAAGCAGCATTCCTCCTCCTCCAAACACGGCGAGTTGAGTTGATGCCAAAGAGCTCCATTTTGGTCTCATCTGACCACAACACTTTCACCCAGTTATCCTCTGAATCATTCAGATGTTAATTGGCAAACTTCAGACGTGCATGTGTATGTGCTTTCCTGAGCAGGGGGACCTTGCGGGCGCTGCAGGATTTCAGTCCTTCACAGCTTAGTGTGCTACCAATTGTTTTCTTGGTGACTATGGTTCCAGCTGCCTTGAGATAATTAACAAGATCCTCCCGTGTAGTTCTAGGCTGATTCCTCACCATTCTCATGATCATTGCAACACCACGAGGTGAGATCTTGCATGAAGCCCCAGGCCGAGGGAGATTGACAGTTCTTTTGTGTTTCTTCCATTTGCGAATAATCACACCAACTGTTGTCACCTTCTCACCAAGCTGCTTGGCAATGGTCTTGTAGCGCTTTCCAGCCTTGTGTAGATCTACAATCTTGTCCCTGACATCCTTGGAGAGCTCTTTGGTCTTGGCCATGGTGGAGAGTTTGGAATCTGATTGATTGATTGCTTCTGTGGACAGGTGTCTTTTATACAGGTAACAAGCTGAGATTAGGAGCACTCCCTTTAAGAGTGTGCTCCTAATCTCAGCTCGTTACCTGTATAAAAGATACCTGGGAGCCAGAAATCTTTCTGATTGAGAGGGGGTCAAATACTTATTTCCCTCAGTAAAATGCAAATCAATTTATAACATTTTTGACATGCGTTTTTCTGGATTTTTTTGTTGTTATGTCTCTCACTGTTCAAATAAACCTACCATTAAAATTATAGACTGAGCATATCTTTGTCAGTGGGCAAACGTACAAAATCAGCAGGGGATCAAATACTTTTTTCCCTCACTGTACCAGCTTGCCACCCATAAATCTTTCAACTGTCAAATGGTCTTATTGTTTTCAGTTGTTGGTACTTTGGAAATAATCACTAAAAGTGGATTTTTTAAAATATATGTAATTGGATCATTACCTGTAAACTAAACTATTTTTTATTTGTACCAGGCAAGGCCCACTGAGCCATATATCTCTTTTTCAGAAGCGACCTGGCCACAATTATAGCTCAATAAAGTGGCTTATTACGTGGAAATGTATAGCAGCCAAATACTCCATATATGTTAATACATATACACATTTCTTGGTTTTATCATTGTCATATAATAATGATAAATAACTGTGAAAGTTTGGCCTCGTGGCCGTCTATTTTGATATTCCCATGATCCATGGGTGATCTCTGCAGGGCTTATACAGGACATAGTGACAACATTTTAAGCTTTCAATTAGAGACCAATTCACTCTAAATTTATACACAGAACCATATGGCAGGGCTTTTCCCAAAACAATCACTTGTTCTTATAGTCAGCCCTGAGTTCAGAAGAAACAAATAAAAGCATGAATATAGCTGCAGGCAATACATTGTCTTAATTCCATCAGATTATTAAATAATACTCATTGATATGTATATTGTACAGTAGAACACTGCACTCTTTGTGTGTGACGGTGTGTCAGATGCTAAGTTCGATATACATTTTCCAAACCACGTATTGCAATTCCCTGTGTTGTTTAAAATGTAGCATGATAAACACATGGAGATATTGTCCCTGTTCTGGACAACAGTGGAGTGCTATATTGTGTTCACCACATATACTCATTGATCAGCTTAAAATCCTGAGGAGAAAACAAAAATCTAAAATATAAACATTAAAAGGCAGCAGATATTTTCAAATAGACATAATACTGTTATATGTATTTGTAAAATGAGATCTGATATTGTAGTAAAGCTATGTCATCTACTCTACACGCTAACGCAAGCATTTGTGGAAATGTAATTGTATCAGCGCACAATAAACTGTCATGATATATCTGATTGGACAAATGGAACAAAACCTACAATGTTTGCAAAGACGCATGGATAGATGCAAGCTGGGAATTCAAATAGCAGATAGAAAGAAGAACACATGGATAAAAGAATAAACACACATTAGAGAGCCATCATATTGATTGTTAACGAATGTAACAAGTGGGCTTGGGCAGGATACACAGCTAGAAGGTATGATAGCATATGGACAAGACTGGCTATGGAATGCCAGCCAAAGGAGAAAACACACCCACAAGTATGACCCACCATAGCAATGGATTGATGACATCAGCTCATGTGTATGAGCGAGATGGCTGGTGGTATATCATAAGTGTGGCATTGCAGGACCGCCAGAGTTCACGGTGATGAGGTGGGCAGGCCATAATCTAGTCGTGGATTGAGCATGGCTAATTATACGAATGGTGACGAATTGTTTAAACAGGGGAAAGCGCAGAACGAATAAGAAATACCCCATCGACTCTATGTCGTACATTACAAATGTGTTTTAAAGAATGCACAGGTACGATAGCTACACAGACAGAACGTTCCATGCACAGTATCAGTGTCCTCACACAGCAGATATGCTGGAGATCTGAGTTGATAATGGAAATCCTTTGGAGGCACGAACTCATTGCATGGCAGCGCAGAAAATCATGGCAGTGCAAAAATCATCATTATCTGTCACACGATGAATGGGTTGCTTGTTGAAGTCATGCAGTGGCGTTATGATTAGTAGACGCACCAGATTAATGTATCGCCATGTTCTATATTTGGAATTTGCTATGGGCAGGACCGGTAATGAGTGTATTCATTGAATTAGATTTCGTAAACTAAAATGTTTTTAAAAATAAATTTTCACTTGAATTGGATGGCTTATGCCAATAATCTCCACATTTTACATGAAAGCTCATGTTACCCGTAGATATCCTGTTATCATCAAACTAGTAGAGCATAGTTTGATGTAATTTTAGTTTACGTCATCTCAGCATTTTCAGGATTTATTTTCCCGTTCCATCAGTGCAGCATTGGGGAGGGGGGGTTCGTGCATTTTTCCTTTAACAATAATTCAGTGACATGCAAAAGCATGATATCTTGTATAAGACCACATATTTAAGTGGTGCAGTAATGCGTTACTTTCAGCAATTGCCTGCATGTTGGTTTTGACACTTGTACTCGATTGGGACAGTTTTGGAAATTGAATGACGGGACAACTATTCAACCAAAAGGTCTCCATCATTAAATTTCATTAAAAACCCTTTAGAATAATGGCACGGGCAGCAGCGTTACATCCTCGATACAATATCCTATGCTGTGCATCTGATGCATTTTCTGTTTTTGATTGTTCCTATTCATGCTGCCTGGACTGATTCAAATTCAAAGCAGTATATTCTGTTGATCTTTTGGTTCTTTTCATTGAAAATACCACTTTACGAATGATAAGTACACACTGTCTTGTGTCATTGTGTATCAACCTTCCACCTAGTCCCAGATGGCTTTAGAAGCATCTCTCTCACATTCTAGAAAGTGCCAGGATGTGGTGTAAGTATGAAATGGGCCCAACAGCGAATGCAGCACGACTGCGAATTTGACGTCATACTGTGCTTATTCCTGCAAGATGTCTGGCCAGTGTGGAGGAGTAGACCAAAGAAACCCTCTAGAGGGCCTCTCCAAAGCTCTCTGTCTCTCTAATGGGGGCCCTTCTGCCAGAAGTGCTCTAAGAAGCAATTGTAGGGCTACACCTTTTTCTTTTTTTACACAATCACCCATTGAATCATCATCATCATCGAAATTAGGATCGCTTAGAATCTTGAAGACTGTGTTTGTCAGGCAAGTGGAAGGCTGTCAGTCGAATCCTTTCACAACAAAGCTGGCAGTTGTTATATGTCTCCGGACTAAGCACACGTAAATCCCTCTGAGCCAATCTTTCTCAAAGCAGAAGCCATTTTTTGTTGGTTAATACATTTGTAATGAGCGACTTCCGAGACACGTCGTGTAGAGGGCCTCTTCTTATTTATTCTCACACCGGGCACAACACAGGCCGATACATATACGTCTCCTCTCACTAGGCACAACACTGGGTAATATATATATATACGTCTCTACTTTAGCTACGCACAGCCGACCTCTCAACATAGTCCCATCGCCTACATCCAACCACACGGCTGACTGACTGGCGTGACGATCACGGCGATGGGAGCCGTGCGGAGGATTTTCCATCCGGCCGGACGACGGAGAGAGATGACGGCGAGCAGTGGCGCAGCCAGGACCCGGAACCCCGCAACAACCCTGAACCCTTGGTTCCGTCCCCCTTATATACCTCTCTGCGTGGCCAGGCCCTACCGCTGGCCACGCCCCCTTCCAAAATTTTCGAGCAGGTTCCCGGAGCTTCCAGACTAACCCTGCCGTTTACCTTGAACCCAGACACGCCCCCCTTCTGATTAGTTGTTACATACTCATTGATTTTTTTTCGGTAAAGTCACGTATGTAGAAATACAATAAAATTATATTAAAACAATCACGGCGTTTCGATCACAACACAAGCGATCTTCATCAGGTGTCAAGAACAAATCACGGAGGTAAATACAACAAAAAGATGAGAGACGAGAATTCAACAAACCTGAAAAAACATTATGTGAAGCACATCCAGTCAGGCCAACAACACAGTGAGACACTTCCTGGTGGACCATGAATTTCAGAAGAGTGTTAAATTTCGTATTCAACCTTTGGATTGCACATAACGGCATAGATAGAATGAAAAATACGAGGTACACGGTCGGTAAAAATACATATACAAGTCCACCAAGAGGTAAGGAGGGAGGAAAGACGGACAGGGAGGCAGAGAGAGAGGGGGGGGGGGGGGCCGGAGGGATGAACAGAAGCTTAAATAGGATATACGGTTGGAGGGGGGGAGGGGCCAGAGCGAGAGTGGCAGCTCAAACACGCACATCTTACACATACAAAACGGCAGCTCAAAAAAGGACCACCTCTTCTAAATACAAAATGGCAGCTCATAAAATGACCACCTCTTGTAAATACAAAACGGCACCTCAAAAAAAACCAATGAGTAATTTTATGCAGTCACGAAAGCTTTAATACTTTATTAGTTGTTGCATAACCTTGCCCATTCCCGTGATTACCCTTCCAGGACGTCATTACACAGGTAAGAAGCCAATGGACGAAAATGAAGAATAAGCAGTCATATTAACATTGGGAATATGAACAACTTCCTGGGAATTATGAGAGAGTATTCAAATAAAATAAGACTTATGATAGTACCATGCTGCGTGTATAAAATATCAGGGACAATGTTAATAGTCTGGGTATCTTTGGTCATGTATTTTTGAAAACAATTTGGATGTGTATGTATTGATATACTGTATTTTATTTGAAACTAGCTTTACTACCCGGCTTTGCCCCGGAATTTGATTCTTGTCTTGGATTAATCCACGGCCTACGAGGAGGATTGGGGGGTGGGGGGGTGGGGGATGCGTGACGTCAACAGGTACACTGCGTAACGCTGCCGCATGCGGGTGACATGACAGAGATGTCACGTCACCGCTCACTTACGTCCAAAATATATCCATTATTGCGCCCCCCCCCCCGCCCCACAAATTACAAAAGTATATTTTTTATACTATTTGCATTGTGTACAGTCTGGAAGCTACCCACATGCCCAATTTCAAGTTTGTTGCATGACGGGAAGTATGCTAAACATTTCGAACAGACACAAATAATCACAAATTTCCCTTTTTTATATATATAGATGTTAGCGCCTATTGGCTACGTATACTGCAAAATAAGTTCAACATACATACAAGGTGGCTGCTTGTGCATTGGTTGTTACCCATATTGCCCCCGGCACCCGACTGAAAATCCATTATGATAAGCCACTTCTAAAACCTCTAAAGAAGAGGGTTTTTTTTCTTCCAAATGGAGGTATCAAATAACATATGCAACATTAATACATCAGAAAATACGTGATTGAAAGCTATCGGAGGAATTACATTACTATAGGGGGAATTTAATTGCAACCCTGCCTGTTTTCATCTCCCTGACAAGCAATGTTGGGTTCCTCTAAAATTATAATTACCTTCAAACCATCTGGTCAATAAAAGGGAAGTACAGGATTGTCTTACAAGTGTGTTTTCTCTTTTCTTCAGCGGCAGTCGAATCTTCTTGCTGACATTGAACGTAAAGAGCAGTTAGTTCCCTCTAGGTGATTGTATTACTTTGCTTGCCTGCAAACTCATCGTAGTCTTCATGTGTGTATGCGTATTACTGATAAATCAATTAATGCAATCAGATGATATGCCTAAATCAAATACTATAATGTATGACATACAGACATTGAGCATATTGTCTGCCTAAGTACTTGCTGTCAAGAATAGGGTATAGAGTAGTATGATGTTTATATGTACTGTATAGAGTCGTACAGTGAGGGAAAAACGTATTTGATCACCTGCTGATTTTGTACGTTTGCCCACTGACAAAGAAATGATCAGTCTATCATTTTAATGGTAGGTTTATTTGAACAGTGGGAGACAGAAGAACAACAAAAAAATCCAGAAAAACGCATGTCAAAAATGTTTTGAATGAATTGATTTGCATTTTAATGAGGGCAATAAGTATTTGACCCCTCTGCAAAACATGGTGGCAAAACCCTTGTTGGCAATCACA
Organism: Petromyzon marinus; assembly: GCF_048934315.1. Taxonomy (NCBI): domain Eukaryota; kingdom Metazoa; phylum Chordata; class Hyperoartia; order Petromyzontiformes; family Petromyzontidae; genus Petromyzon; species Petromyzon marinus. Next base: position 10,377,253 of record NC_133678.1, on the reverse strand, counting down.
GAGGTCAGTCATTAAGGTTTCGAGGCTGACGGTTGGAAACTCGAACCTTCAGCTCCCTCCACAGATTTTCTATGGGATTAAGGTCTGGAGACTGGCTAGGCCACTCCAGGACCTTAATGTGCTTCTTCTTGAGCCACTCCTTTGTTGCCTTGGCCGTGTATTTTGGGTCATTGTCATGCTGGAATACCCATCTATGACCCATTTTCAATGCCCTGGCTGAGGGAAGGAGGTTCTCACCCAAGATTTGACGGTACATGACCCGGTCCATCGTCTTTTCGATGCGGTGAAATTGTCCTGTCCCCTTAGCAGAAAAACACCCCCAAAGCTTAATGTTTCCACCTCCATGTTTGACAGTGGGGATGGTGTTCTTGGGGTCATGGGCAGCATTCCTCCTCCTCCTCCAAACACGGCGAGTTGAGTTGATGCCAAAGAGCTTCATGTTGGTCTCATCTGACCACAACACTTTCACCCAGTTGTCCTCTGAATCATTCAGATGTTCATTAGCAAACTTCAGACGGGCATGTATACGTGCTTTCTTGAGCAGGGGGACCTTGCGGGTGCTGCAGGATTTCAGTCCTTCACGGCGTAGTGTGTTGCCAATTGTTTTCTTGGTGACTATGGTCTCAGCTGCCTTGAGATCATTGACAAGATCCCCCCGTGTAGTTCTGGGCTGATTCCTCACCGTTCTCATGATCATTGCAACTCCACGAGGTGAGATCTTGCATGGAGCCCCAGGCCGAGGGAGATTGACAGTTCTTTTGTGTTTCTTCTATTTGTGAATAATCGCACCAACTGTTGTCACCTTCTCACCAAGCTGCTTGGCAATGGTCTTGTAGCCCATTCCAGCCTTGTGTAGGTCTACAATCTTGTCCCTGACATCCTTGGAGAGCTCTTTGGTGTTGGCCATGGTGGAGAGTTTGGAATCTGATTGATTGATTGCTTCTGTGGACAGGTGTCTTTTATACAGGTAACAAGCTGAGATTAGGAGCACTCCCTTTAAGAGTGTGCTCCTAATCTCAGCTCGTTGCCTGTATAAAAGACACCTGGGAGCCAGAAATCTTTCTGATTAAGAGGGGGTCAAATACTTATTTCCCTCATTAAAATGCAAATCAATTTATAACATTTTTGACATGCGTTTTTTCTGGATTTTGTTGTTGTTATTCTGTCTCTCACTGTTCAAAGAAACCTACCATTAAAATTATAGACTGATCATTTATTTGTCAGTGGGCAAATGTACAAAATCGGCAAGGGATCAAATCAAATACTTTTTTCCTTCACTGTATAATGTTTATATGTGTAGAATAGTACGATGTTTTTATGTTATTGAGCAGTATGATGTTGATATGTAAAGGAAGCACATTTCCTGAGTCGTTTTCCCTCCTTTGGCTGCCTGTCTTTCGTTAATCTCCACCGGCCATTGTCTTTCTATTGATGCATCTTGCTTGAGTGCGCTTTTGATGACCCAAATGCACCCATGTTCTGTGATCCTTGTGTTCCAATTCCTGTCGCTCAGTGTAATTCAAAGCAAGCATGGACCCCCAATGCTTCTTTATGCATTCTGCAGCTTTTATTATATTGTTATTATAATGTCTGTGTGTTTATGATTTATATTTCATAGCAGGTGATATGCACTGTTTACAACGTTTTTGACGAGGCACATCGGTAGGCATAATTGTAATCATTAACTTGTGTTTTCCAAAACGACGTATACACATATGTGTTCTGAACACGTTATTCCGGTAAACGTGCTGCATAAACACGTAGGCTTTCGTGACCAATATTATTTTGAGGACTGAAAATTTGAGTACTCAAAATTTGAGTAGTCAAATTGTAAACATTGTGAAATTACTCTCCAACACACCAGTGGGCTGAAGTAGTAACTAATTGGCGTTTTGTTTATGTGACAAATCCCTTACTAATTAGCTGTGTCAGGTGGTGGAGGGTTACAACACATTTATACTTACGCGATCTAACCCAAAAACCTTTCTTATGAATGCTGCATAAAATAAAAAATACTATATTTCAAGAGCTGGGAGCATACGAGGAATTGTCCAATATATCACCTGGGAACAAAATTAATTGTAAGAATATTGATAACTGTGAAGGAACACACACTAATGTTTAAGGCATTAAGTAGGAACTTTACAGTAGAAGTTGTGAATTGGCAATTTGGCCCTTCAAAAATTGCCATGGTTCGAAACATGAAATAAATCCATATTGGCTTCATTTGCTCATAGGTCTATATATACACAGATAATTAGATACAATAACATTAGCGTTCCTGTAGTAATTATGATGATGTCTGCTCACCATCATTGCCAATACAACTTGTCCAGTGGTTCTTTAACCGACATTTTTGGAAGTGTTTCACTAAACAGCATATTAGCAACAACAACAAAAGCCACCTTGGTGGGTACTGAGAGGCACTGGGTGGAATTTAAGCAAAAATCCGTTGATATATTTATGTTTTTCTCGAGTTGCCATCATAGATTTGATGTGCGTGTCTCAACACGATGGACGTCTGCATCGCTTAATTTCGGAACTCCCTCTGGTTAAAAAGAGGGAGTGTTAATATTGAATGGAAATTACGTTAATATTAAATACCTCTGTTTTGCAATTTGTTCTTTACCTTCAAAGATAATTAAAACTTCCATATGTCCTTATATATGCTTGTCTGCACACCTCCGATAAGCATGGTTGGCTCCATAAGGTGCGAAAGAAGTTCTACTTACATAGTATTTGTCTAACGTCATAGTACGGTGGCCTATGCATATATATCATTGACACAATAACATCGGAACTTTAAATGCAAGTCACAGATGAAAATACGTAGTTTTGTTGTGTGTGATATTTCAGTTTAATGGAGGAATATCACCAGTTGAGGATGCAATGCAGTAAATATGTTGCTGTGGAAACATTGTTCTTGTTATATATTTTTTAATCATGTTTACAAACAGTAAGCCGATTATATAGTTACGAAATAATTATGAATTCACTAAAAATACAATAGTCATTCGAACCTTGTCAACTCTAGATGTTTTCGCAAATATAAATGAAACTTATTTCAACTTTATTGTCCATTAGTTGTGATAATAATTTGCATTATGTTAACATAAAGTCATGGTTTTTGTAATTTTATCAAACTTAATAGGTTATTTCCTCCTGAGAGGAAGGATTCATGAAATTATAACATCGCCGATGTCATCTCATCGCGTGACATCAAGTTCCACCGATATTCTGATGACACACAATTGCACACCACAGTGAAAGTTAAAGTTGATATGGAGAGCCTCAGCAACCTCTAAGATTGCTTGCAAGCGATGCACGTGTGGTTTTGCACAAAACGTAATGCTACTTAATCCAGAAAAATCGGAGGTTCTGCTATTTGGCATTCAGGCTCAGGCGAAAAAAATATGGGATGATCAGGTGTGGTGGTCACGGACTCCATGATTCAGTTTTCTACTCCTCTAAAGATCCTCGGCACCACACTCGACCAGAATATGTCGTTTGATCACCACGTGCAAAATGTAGTCAAGTCCTGCAATTTTAATATCAGGGCTCTACGTCGCATCCGGCCACTATTGACTCGTGACATAGCCAACACGATGGCGTGTAGCATAGTATCGGCAATGCTCGATTATTGCAACTCACTACTCTACGGGACATCTGGCAAAACACATTACCAAGCTGCAGTGTGTTTAAATTCTCTGGCACATGTCGTGACGGGTACTGCATGATCCGACCACGTCCGTCCAGTGCTCGCTGAGCTGCATTGGCTTCCGGTTGCCCAACGAATACATTATAAGGTCAAACTCATTACACACAGTGCTTGCCACAAATGAACCACAATACCTTGCTGATCTCGTCAGCTAGCTTAAATGATCACACAAACTCCGGTCATCCTCGCAGCACGCGACTTTTGGCGAGCCATCGAACAAAGGCGGCTACCGCATCGCGTGCTTTCAGACACACTTCTGCAGCGGTCTGGAATGCTCTTCCTTCCTATGTTAGGAAGCTACTGGAGCTATGGACTTTTACATCTAGATTGGAAACTAATTTCTTTGGAACTGCTTTTATGTTTCATTTGTTGTCCTTCCCCGCACCTCCGATTTGTATGGTTGGGTTGGCTACGTACGGTGTGAAAAGAGTTCAGCATACATACAGTACATACATGTAGAGCGCCTTGTCAATCCCCGACTGAATGAACCCCCCGCTCTCCCCATGTAGTGTCAGTCATGTTGCTAGTTTAACCATATTTCGCCATACTGGTCATTGTCAGTTGGCAAAAGGGGGACGGACAGGACTGGTTCAGCTATGGTCAGGAATCAAATTCAAATCTCCAGGTTCATAGTGCAGGGTGTGTGAGCCAGTACAGCATTACTCCACCTGACACTAATTTAATGATCCACAAATAAAATAATGATGTTAGTCAAATCTATATTTTAAATATACATGGTTGGAAAAAAAATACTTTGCGCATTCATCAAACTCACAGTTGCTGACAGCTGTGGAAATTCTCCCAAAAATTGAACTGAATAAATCTGCTGTGGCAGGGTTCTGCAGCCCTGCCCTGCCATCTCCCAAAAGAACAGCTCCTGTTTGAAACAGGCTTTCCAATTTTCAGGCACTTTAATACAAAGTGACAATAGAAGCAGTCCTCTTTCACAGCCTATGGGGATTTATAAAAGCACAATGCTCTCCTTTATAAACATTTGTTATCGCGTCACAACAGCAAGTTGAGGAAGTCAAACTTGGTGAATATTGCCATCCAGTGTAGTGCTTTAAGTTGTTTCAATTATGTGGTGGATTGACGCGAGTCATTTTAAAACTATCAATAGATCTGTTCAGCAAACATGTGTAGTGAATCACATCGAAGACACTAGTAGTAGGAGGCACTCTCATTTATTCCAGCCATCACGGGCACAGGGAATAACTATATGCTTGGTCAGGACAGCCGGCACACTGCCTGAACAACACCACCGAGGAGGTGAAGACGATGAAGACGTAGCACAACGAGTTCCATTCCAGACGACAGCCCCGACCCTGAGTCGGGGCCTCCCTTTTATCTCCCCAGCGTGGCCTGGCTCCGCCCTCGGCCACGCCCTCTTCTGAAACCTATCAGAAGGTTCTGGGCTTCACCTCACATGTGTCCTCCGTTACCTTTGCCCTACATCCCTTTCTCCGGCCTATCACATGCCCTGCTGGCAGACCGGGCTGCTACACCCACAAATCCCGCTCTCTACCAGCAACCAGCGCTATGCGCCCTAGTGACCCATTCTATGTCACTACACATGTATTCCCTGCATGTTACATTATTGAATGGACCGTTTGATATGTGGTGGATTTGCAATATGTGCAAAATGCAGCTGCACTCATACCCATAAGCATCATCATATTATACCCATTTTAGGATCCCTCCACTGGCTACCTATTGAGTCCAGAATCAACTTCAAGATTGCACTCACTGTTGTCAAAATTCTTCATGGGCTATCCCCTGCCTATCTTTTTCCCTCTCATTTCAATTTATTCCGCACCTAGGGTTATCCGCTCTTCTTCGCTACATTTGCTGTTCACCCGAAAAATTAAGCCCAAATCAGTTGGTGAACAAGCTTTCACATGTGCAGTCTCCACAGTCTGGAACACTATCCCGCTACACATCTGACAAATTGAATCAATTAACTTATTTAAATTTGAACTAAAGGTCTATTTATTTGTCCAGGCATACGTTGGAAAATGACCATTTATATTATGGTCCAATTGGCTTATACCTTTTTGCCCACTCCACCACCCCTCCTGTGAAGGTTCTCTTAAATCCTATGAAATGTTGGGATTGTTGTCTGGAGAATGGAGACTGAACGGATTTATTTATTTGAATGTATTTTCTCTGTGATGATCATTTTTTTGTTAAGTGCATTTTTTCTTGTGCTTCATATATCCATCTTTTGTTTTTGTATTATCTGGGTTTTGTTTTTGTATTATCTGTGTAAGGGACTGGCTAATTGATGTGCAGCGTTGTGGGATACTATTGAATGAATGACGCTTGAAAAAATGAAATCATTGTATTCATATTATGCTCTTACTCATGATTGTTTTATTGAAGAGAGAGTTTGAAAGGAATATAACTGGATTATCGTGCCTTGTTTCACACCCAGTACCTGCAGCATGTTGTGAAGTGTGATTTGTACTAAGGTGACTCAACAGCACAACTTGGGCTCGTGTAGGTGAACATTTGCAGCTATAAATAACCACTGGAATAATTCTGATTCGTAAGTATTGTGCGAAGTCTAAATTGAATCTCAATAAGTTCTAACTGTACTAAAAATACATTACATTTCCAACTTCCAGAGTAGTTACCAACTTCTGGCTCCTTACACTAACACCAGCCACCTCTAATGTTACGTTGAAGGCAACAATTACCAAGTTACCTTTCATCATCATCACAATTACCATAATCTGCCATTTCCCATCCACGATCGGATGAAAGCATCCCTAGATCGTCGCCATGCGTTATGGTCCTGCGATTCCACAGTTCCTCTCTCCTCTGCGACACGAGATTATCGCAACACTTATTGGGATTTCAATCAACAATCCATGCGTTCCTCTTTCTGTCTCAGTTGTAATTCCTAGCATGCTTCACTGCTTGTTTCTTGGTGTACTTTTCACCTTTTGTTCCATGTTCTTCATTGGAGAACATGCTTCGATAGTATACACTGATCGTAATCTCTCGTTTTTAGGCATGTTAGTTATGCTGCTTTTATTATAAAATAAACATATCCAAAAGCAAGTCATCTTGGTCTTGCTTGCCTTTTCACTTCGTCTTATTGACCCCCATTGGCCTTCAATCACTCTCTTGCATCGAACTGCATGAATAGCAACGTGTAGGTCTATGGCTAAATTAGCCAGACCATGACTTCAAATTATGCTGAGCCCTTTTTTTATTCCACTGTTGGATTTGATATAATGTGGACCATTGATTTAAGGTAGATCAATCACTTGTTTAAATCGACCTTAAATAACTGCCCTCGACATACATATTCTGTTTTCCAGTGGTATCCATCCAACACCTATGTATTAATTTATTTAGAGAAATTGATGATGATCTTGACTGATTTTAAGTAACCATAAGCCTTCTTTGGCTCGGTGCGCTCTGGTGTGTAGTTAATGTTTGTATATTTCAATCTTTACATTATGAAGCACCGCATGTAAACAATCAGTCCTAACGGATGCACTTTTAGATGTGAGCTGCATCAGTTGTGAACACTGATCATAGTATTGCGAGCGAATTTTTTTTTAGAAAATCGGGCACCAGTGACTGCTACACTTCCCTTAAAAAGTAACGGCCATGCTGGAATATGGTCATTATCATTGTGAAGCTTTCGTGTGAGCTTTGGTGAGGAATAAGGATGTCTTAAAACGCATGATATTTTTTTTATTTTTCAATTCTTCGCTTAACACCAAGCAATATTCTCATTATGTATCGTTTAAATGTACTGTAGACCTTATAAGTCATGAACACCTACATGTCAAAAAACACAAAGCGCATATGTTAAAGTACTCTTGTTTTCAACGATATGGGAATTACCATGAGTTTTACAGAAGGTAAATTGTATCAATATGTTCATAAACTGTGACGTAACATATTACTGTTATTTTAAATAGTAATGAGAAAATACAAAGAAACACTATTGTTTAAGATTAACTGAAGCTTCCACACTAAATATCGATTTAGACCGTGGTGTAATGTGCTGCAGATAATTAATGTTAAATTTGCCATTGGTAACTAGAGCAGCACAATTAGTCTCAAAATAATAAATTGAATGACAAGTCAAAGGAAAGCAAACGACATTGTATACATAATTGCATGGTGTGTGCTAATTCTGCATAAAACAGGAAAACTGTCATTATTTCCATAAAACTTTTGCCATGATCATACATTTGTGTAAAGTTTCTGTGTGGTAGAAATATATATTCTGCGATGACATAGACATGTGGCAAAAACATACGCTGCCTGGCATATGTTTACTTTTGTAAACATGAGATGCTACTTGTTCGTTTAGCACATGACTACTCACTGGGGCATACTGTTTCATTCATTAATGTGAAAGTGTTCGAATTGTACCATTCTCCTCTGCACCCTACACTCCACTCGCCCAGTAATTTGAAGTGGGTTAAGATTTTAAAAAAAGATTAGTCTAACATAAGTGGTCACGTGGTATTATTCAAGTGCCCTGGAGGTTGTTTTTGAAGCATTTCTTTCACATGGAAATAAATCAACGTTGTTTTCACCTTATCCTGTACAAAATACATGTTCCAAGGTGCCTTGATAGAGTTTTCTGTTGGCCTGCAGAACAGCCTATTAAAGACAGCTCTGGCAAACTGTTATAGAAGATCATGTCCTCCCTTTTCAATTTAGTATTTGCATTCTAAACACAGTAAAAAAATACGCGTAGGTTGTGTTACTTTTTGTGTTGGTAATACAATAGAATTGAAGTTGCTTGCTCATCACACGGGTGGTGGAAGAGCCTCTTCCAGAGGGATCCCTATAAAGCCCTTTAGACTAATCTCCCTTACACACTGGCTCGACTAACTGTGGTGTGCCCGTTTATATAGCTGGGTGCCACATGGGCGATACTGTATGTTATCTCCCTTGCCTGGTATGCAGGAGGTCATGGATTTGATCCTGACCCTGATGCATATATATTTAGTGTTTGCATTTGCTCTCTCCCCGTGGTCACGTGGACTATTTTCCGGTCCTCCGGGTTTTCCCTCCACTTCATTTAGAATCAACATACGTTCATAGTGTTTGGCTGCTATACATTTTTACATGATAAACCACTTTGTTGAGCTATCATTTGTGGCCAGGTCGCTTTTGGAAATATCTATGTAGTTGAGTGGGCCTTACCTGGAGAAATATATAAAAAATATAGTTTAAAATAGCGTAGATGAAGGCAGTGGGGGGGGGTTATTAGAAACATACCCATTATTTTAACTGCCATTACAGGAGATCACATCTTACCGGCGACCTCTGGATTGCAAGTCCAGTGAGATAGCTGTTACCCCACGACAGGATTCCTTATTGCCTTGTAGGGGGGGGGGGGAAGTTTCCAATCATCACATCATCGGTGATACGCCTGGCTGTGTTGAGAGCAGAGTCTGCGATGGAAAATAAAATGAACATTTGTGTAGGTCAAAATGGGCGATGAGCAGGCAAAGTAAGCCAGTTACTTTTCCAAGAAAGAAATCTGGGGAGTGATTGACCAAACCGGAGTGCATCCAAGCATGCCGAGATATAATCAGACACGTTGTGAATCAATTGGGCAAGCCAGAAAGGAGATTGGCCGAGCAGGACATGACACAGTGACAAATGCATTCAACCGTATTTATATTTAATGGAGCATTCCTGTTTGAAACTTTACAATATGCAGGGAATGCATGCTGCTGCATATTTCCTTTCCATGGTTTTAGTAAAAATACACATGTCAATTATAAAACAACAATGGCTTATAGACAATATACAGTTTAAGCTTCCCTGAAATTGCATGAATTCATCCGCAGGATTTTAAACTTGAAGGTACCTAATATGCTGGGAAAATAATACAAATCGTGTATGCCATTTAAGTAATGTTCTTGTTTATAATTATTGACTTAGCTTTCGTGACTGCAGGAACTCATATTCTTGGGTCTTTTGGTGAAGTCACGAAGATAGGTTCAAAGAAAATAACAAAAAATAACAAAAAACTACGACGTTTCGATCGCAACACAAGTGGTCGTCTTCAGGAAATAAAAAATACGACCGCTTGTGTTGCGATTGAAACGTCATAGTTTTTTGTTATTTTCTTTGAACCTATCTACATGACTTTCCCGAAAGACCCAATAACATGATTTATTGTTTGTACTTTATAGTTGTATTTAGGATACATGCAATTTTATTTTAAAAAAATTCACATACTGTTGCATAATTGATATATATGTAGTGTACGAAACAGTCACCCTCACGAATGAGTGTGGACAATATGACACTATTTTTTACCCTGGGAGAATGTCATGGCTTCAAATTGTATATTTGTGATTTAAGAATATGTATATTTTTAATCGCAGATATTATAGATATCGGGTGCCCGGAACTGGTTCTCATATCACTAAAAAAACAAGTTAACTATTGCCTGGAATTAAGCACAGGTACCACAGGGCATGAACTACCGCCACTCCCATTCTACAAATAATGGGAATGTCATGCTTAAAATGCTTGACTGTCTTCAGAAATGTACAATACATTTATTATTTTTGTTGAGCATGTCTGCTTAAAATCACGTTCGTGTTTGTTTTGAATGTGCATTACTTGTGTGTGTGTGTGTACGCAAGTGTTCGTGGGGAGCGGCTGTGCTGCAAACCTGGCGACCCAAGTTCATTGTCTGCTCACGATGAATAACAATGGAATATATGTGAACTGGTCTTGGGCATCCCTTGGGTCGACTCAGCCTGAGTACATTGTTTGGTGTCTGCGGAGATAATGATAGTCAGTCATGGTGCTGGCCACCCACCCTCTTGTGTGCCCTGCAATCCTTAATAGGTTCTCGCTAGCAGCACTCGCTCGAACAGTCTGTTGAAGGTTAGTACATATCTGTGTCTTGTTTTTGCACGCAAGTGTTGTTCTGATGTAAGATGGCCCGTGGTTATGTACGCGTGTAAATCTACGTCTGTGCTGTTATAGGCACGAATCCACTCGCCCTACTCCATCATGGCAAATGGTTGGGCATGTGCTGCAATTCGGTGCTTTTAGAGCATTTTTTATCTTCTTTCTAAAAGCGATGGTTGATGTATGTTATGACCTGCATTGAGTAGTTAATTTTCACCATAATGCCAAAACACAATGACCTATATGCGAAGAAGACTGAGGGATCGCTATCGTTTGCAGTCAGTCAGCAATAGGGCATATAAATTTTATAGTGGCATGTGATTTCACCTGAAAGGGTATATTATTTAGCTTAAATGAATAATGCCTTTGCCGTTAAATACATTTACCCTTGGTTTTGCATATACAACACAATAACTATTTTACTTTATTTTAAAATAAGTGTATTGATGGCATCGAGGCATATGACTTGTACATTGTTTGGGGTTGTGGGAGGTAATATGGTTAGGAAATATGAAATAATATTTGTAATGCAGTGAAATGTACCGTCTGTGCATAATATTGATTTATTTTCATTTATTGATATTTATATAACGTACTTTCTGGAATATAAGACGACCTTTTTCATTATTTTCAAAGCAAAGATTTGGGGCCCATCTTATAATCTGGTAGGTGTGTATGTGTTACCAAATTATTTGAACTTTATTGACATTGGGCTCAGGTTTTGGATGCCTCTTCGTTCTGTGGCGTTTGTAATCTAAACAATAGAGAAATATAAAGAGTCATCATTTGAATCTGCTCAACACGGAAGATATAGTTTTTCATAATTGATGCAATGTTTTAATTCCGGCGTCCTATGGAGCACATAATCGACTCACAGTCAGGAGTTTACATCACTTGATTCCCAGTCATGGAAAATAAAACTTTGACAAATTATTCATATTATCTGTCAGCTTGTTGGACAATTGATTGTTGAATGTCGGTGGGCCACAGTGTGTGTGTGCCATTCATAATAATATTCAGCAGATAATCGTGCAGTGACATCGTACGGTCAATACATATTTACCTTTTTTCTTTGTACAGCTGAACAGCACCTACCATTTTTTTTTAAATAGTGATGAATCTGCTATTCAGCATCATCACTCCCTCTAGGAAATTTGCACCATATTCAATGTCATTTTGTGGGGAAAAATGGTTATGTATCGTGTATAAATGCACTCGAGAACATACAATATCCAAACATGCTTGAATTACGTACGTTCATAATGGTTCCTTGACATGCTTGTGGGTACAAATGATATTCGTCGCACTTTATGCTTTGCTTGAGCAGGTGGCAGTAATTAGTACTGATTAAAACATGGTCTTAACAAGGCGCTTTTTGAGGATATCAAATAGAAAATACAGCCTCTTACAAGAATGCAAATCATTTTAAACACCTGCAATGATTGATAAACGATGCAGCTCCATGTGTAGGTCGTATTTGTGCTCAATTTATTCGATGTAGCGCACCACTACGGTTTGAACACTCATAAGATATTTGAACATGATTATTAAATTAATGAAGCAACATGTGCAATTATTACATTTTGTTGTTTACTCAGGGGGGTCTAAAGCATGTTATTTGTTTTCATAATACCATCTTGAAGATTGGTCATATATATGATAATTGTCCAGGGTTAATTACTTTGTTTTAAATCTTGATTTTAAGCTTTCGTGACTGCAGGTTAAGTCACGTAAATAGAAATAATGACCTCACGACGTTTCGATCGCAACACAAGCAATCGTCTTCAGGTGAGAGAGGGGAATACTGCGAATACTCTCTCACCTGAAGACGATTGCTTGTGTTGCCATCGAAAGGTCGTGATCTATTATTTCTATTTACGTGACTTGACCGAAAAGACCCAAAGAGTATTTTGTTCTATTTTTTCGGAACAAGAATATGGACAAAAGCGAATGAAGGTTTTTTTTTTTTAACCAAGGAAATGTAAAACTACATTCTTGAAGAACTTACAAAAAAAAACCCTTGCATGTGCACATTTTGCCCGTGTCACGGTCACGTGCCTTTATTCGTTCATCGTATTGCAGTGGAGTTGTGTGCGAGCTTATGCTGAGCTGCATTAGTGCTGTGCGGTTGTGGTGGATAGGATTTTACGGAGCAGTTGGGAATTGCACATCAGCACTAACATAAATGGCTTTGGGTATCTGCCCACACCAAAAGTTTGAGCATGAGACCCCAGCTGTTCTGGAAATTGTACTGCTGGTCGCTACCAATATTAAGCGATGCCGTCTTTTGTGATACTATGTCTTACAATCCCTGCCTATGCGACTTGTTATATTTATAATGCATTTTCTCTGTTTGATCACGAGTGCTTGACCTAAAGCGAAGTGAGTGGTTAAATAGTGACGCTTCTCTCATGTTGAGATTGATGTGCATGTCACGAATGCTCTCCATCCAATGTGTGTGGGCGTCTTGATTTAGAGTTTGTGTGTGTGCATGTGTATGTTAAAACCCAGATCAGCTCAATGGCATCGGTAGGAGGCCGCTAGACTTTTGTGCAGCCCATGGGCTTGGAATCACCAACACGCTGTTCCCGCATCAGCATAGCCACGCATCATCATAAATACATGCCGGGTCCAAGCAATAACATCTGCTGGATTATATAGTGATGGAACAGCAAATGCAGGTCCGTGTCCTTGACACCAGCACCTACTGTGGAGCTGAGCTTCCCACTGATCATCGGCTTGTCATCTGTAAACTGTGCCTGCCATTCTTCCACTGTGGTGGTGGACCCCATTCAAACCCACAAGAGAATGATATCGGCTTGTTGATTACATTTGCAAACAAGAATTTCATCATCGCTTGCAGCTGGGGTTGGCATCGTCGCCCCCTCCTCACGATGCCAAGAGGAAATGGTGAGGTTCAGGATTTCGGCTCATGCAGCTTCTATGGCTACATTGGGTACACAGTCCAGACCTACCCAGAGACCCTGGATGATGGAAGAGGTGTTCCGGCTAGCTGAGAGAAAGTGATGGGCTCACTTCCACCATCTGCAGCATCCCCTTCGGAGAATGAGGAGGCTTTCTGCAGCCTTCGCTCGGAGGTTCAAAGAGCCATGTGGTGCTCAAGGATAACAGTGGTGGTTACGGGTTGCCGAGGACATTGAAAATGTCTCAATAGCTCGAAATTACAAATCACCACTTAATTCCATTAAAAAGTAACTTGTAGTGACACACCTATTACCATCCTTTAGGGAAATAGTTATAGTTTGAGCTCTGACCCCAGCAACAGGTCTACAGGTTCGTATGTCTACATGCATTTACGTGAGGTTTTGGGGGAGGAAAAAAATCCTCATCCCAGATAACATCATGGGGCAATGTTCCTGAAATATTGGAGGAAGTACAGTGAGGGAAAAAAGTATTTGACCCCCTGCTGATTTTTTACGTTTGCCCACTGACAAACAAATGATCAGTCTATAATTTTAATGGTAGGTTTATTTGAATAGTGAGAGACAGAATAACAACAAAAAAATCCAGAAAAACGCATGTCAAAAATGTTATAAATTGATTTGCATTTTAATGAGGGAAATAAGTATTTGACCCCCTCTCAATCAGACAGATTTCTGGCTCCCAGGTGTCTTTTATGCAGGTAACGAGCTGACATTAGGAGCACACTCTTAAAGGGAGTGCTCCTAATCTCAGCTTGTTACCTGTATAAAAGACACCTGTCCACATAAGCAATCAATCAATCAGATTCCAAACTCTCCACCATAGCCAAGACCAAAGAGCTCTCCAAGAATGTTAGGGACAAGATTGTAGACCTACACAAGGCTGGAATGGGCTACAAGACCATTGCCAAGCAACTTGGTGAGAAGGTGACAACAGTTAGTGCGATTATTCACAAATGTAAGGAACACAAAATAACTGTCAATCTCCCTCGGCCTGGGGCTCCATGCAACATCTCACCTCGTGAGTTGCAATGATCATGAGAACGGTGAGGAATCAGTCCAGAACTACACGGGAGGATCTTGTCAATGATCTCAAGGCAGCTGGGACCATAGTCACCAAGAAAACAATTGGTAACACACTATGCCGTGAAGGACTGAAATCCTGCAGCGCCCGCAAGGTCCCCCTGCTCAAGAACGCACGTATACATGCACGTCTGAAGTTTGCCAATGAACATCTGAATGATTCAGAAGACAACAAAAGTGTTGTGGTCAGATGTGACCAAAATGGAGCTCTTTTGGCATCAACTCAACTCGCCGTGTTTGGAGGAGGAGGAATGCTGCCTATGACCCAAAGAACACCATCCCCACCGTCAAACATGGAGGTGGAAACATTATGCTTTGGGGGTGTTTTTCTGCTAAGGGGACAAGACAACTTCACTGCATCAAAGGGACGATGGACGGGGCCATGTACCGTCAAATCTTGGGTGAGAACTTCCTTCTGCAAAGAGGAGTGGGACAAAATCCCTCCTGAGATGTTTGCAAACCTGGTGGCCAACTACAAGAAACGTCTGACCTCTGTGATTGCTAACAAGGGTTTTGCCACCATGTTTTGCAGAGGGGTCAAATACTTATTTCCCTCATTAAAATTCAAATCAATTTATAACATTTTTGACATGCATTTATCTGGATTTTGTTGTTGTTATTCAGTCTCTCACTGTTCAAATAAACCTACCATTAAAATTATAGACTGATAATTTTTGTCAGTGGTCAAACGTACAAAATCAGCAGGGGATCAAATACTTTTTTTCCCTCACTGTAGCACCCCCATGTGAGTGGCTGACTGGTGTGTCATCTGTTGAGAAAGTGCAAAGAGTGATCCAGAGTCTGAGATCAAGCAAAGCATTTGGCAGAAATGATCTCCCAAGTGAATTTCTGAGGGTGGGTGGCGATTTTGTCCAGGCTGTCCTATATGGCATAATTACAAATTTCTGGACCACAGGACGGGTTCTCCAGGATTGGATGAATAACTTGACGATCCCCCTCTTTAAGAAAGGGGATCACAATGTGGTTTCCGAATAGGGGTGGTCCTGCATCAACGCCATATTTTCTGTCTGTCAGAGCCATTCCCTGTTCACCTTTGGGTGTCCTCTGCCCCTTCATTATTTTACAAAGATTTGTATCACCTAGTTCCAGAAACTTTCCATGGCTGTATAAGGTAGAATTCCCATCTGCTACAGTCATGATCAACCATGTTATGTATGCTGATGAGTTGTGGAGAGAGTGGAGAAGTACTCATACCTCGGCAGTGTGCTTATGATCAGTTTCAGATTGGCAGCAGAGATTTCACTCCGAATGAGTAGAGCATTATATTTCCATCAGCTGTGCAACACTGCATAGCAGCTATCTAGCCTGTCACTCCACACGAAGCTGCATGTCTTCTTGGCACCAGTCATACCCTTCCTTCTCTATGCTTGTCAAACGTGGACACCTCTGAAGGAACATCCGCATTGGTTTGAAACATTCAGGCTGTCCTGCCTACGATCCATCTTGGGTTTAACCTCTCTGGATTGTGTGAGGAGCTCACAGATCCTTGAAAGATTTGGACACAGTCCCATTGGTGAGCTCCTCTAGTAGGCAAGGCTGCGTTGGGAGGGTCATGTAGCCCACATGCCCAGCCACTGCATGGGCAAACAGCTTCTGTTTGACCAAATATAGAGAGCTAAACGGGCATGGCAATGGGCTGGAGAAGAGATGGACTGACGGTGTAAAGACGAATGTGGAGCTGAGTGGACTTGCCGAAGACTGGTATATGCGGTGTCAAGATCAGCCTCTATGTAGGAGGTTCGTGAAGGGCCGCTGCTAGGCAGTTGGAAGTCCTCCAACAACAATGGAGGGCAGATGAGCGACGTTCACTACAAGAAGCAGAGCACTGGGTGGCTAAAATACAGCAAGTTGGCACAGTAGCGAACACAGGTGATGTATCTGTTAGTCATCCCGGTCAGTCAACACCTGGGTATGTGAGCCTTTGGAATTCTACGTGGCCTCAAAGTGCACCTTGCCTGGTACAATCACTTTGGCGACATCTTATTAGAGAATGACGGCTGTTGTTGTAAATTCACTGTGTACTGGTTAGCTACTGTGCCATGAACCCGGTGACATGAAGTCGATTATCATGACCACTAAGTAGACTCAGCCTAAAATGAGTACTTAGTGTGGAATATAAACACGTGCATTGGGGTAACAGACAAAGGTGGCTAAACGTGGAGCTGGTCAAACCACCCCACTCATGCACCATGCTGGCCTTAATAGGTGCTCGCTATCAACACTTCCACCAGCAGCCTGTACGGTTATGCAGGAGATCTTTGTTTTGCATGTTGTTGTAATTGCTGTCAGCCCGTAACTTCACATTGCTTGGCAACAGCCTCCTTTGTGCGTGTGTTTCTCCTGTGCACATTATATGGACAGTGTTGAATGCAAATTTCTTAATGAAAGGAAGTCTTAAAACTGTTGTTGCTATCATTGCTTGTGCATCACTGCCAATTTAGTTTCACCAAATACATTCTTATAACTATTTTGCAATTGAAAACTCAAAGATTATAGACGTTAATAAACTGGGTGCAAATAAACCAATGCAAAAGCAATGCAGGAAATTTTGCACAAAAAAGTTACATGGTCCTAAAGATTATATTGATTCTTGGAATTGCAGCTATATTGTTTGGCTGCTATTGTGAAATAGAAAAATAGAGCACAGCAAGACATTTGCTAGTGATCTGACCTGCACTGCTGATGGCTCTCTGTGACAAAGCTCTTGCCTCTGGCTAATGGTCTTGCTGCTCTATCTGTCGCTTTTCTTTAGACAAGTGTTGTCAGTTGGCAAGAACTGTGAAGCAAAAGGCAAATATAATCAAAGTTGTTTACCTTAACGTTTCGTGAGCAGAGATTACGTGTCACGCATTTGTGACTGCTGTGAGCAAATCTCTAACTTTACAGATAAACTATTCTATTGATAGTTTTTGAAACACCCAGTCCTATCCCTCTTGCTTTCTCTCTTCTCGGTATTGTTTTGTGTTATGTTGGTGTATTTGAAAAGAGCTGTCTAGGAACTGCTTTGGCCTTGATGCGGTCAATTACATGTTTGAGTGTAATTTGATGTGTGCAGCAGGGCTTTACGAATAGCTTGTGAAACTGGCTTGCTCAGCATTATAGCAAAATACAATATTGCTCCTGTTATGTTGAAAGACGCATATTTAGAAAGGGCAATGTATGGTAACTGGTATTGTAGAAAAACTGCTAGTGGTGGTTAGAATGACATGATGAGACCTTTAAGTGCATTTGTGCGTGCAAGTCTGTATATGTATAGTATAGCAATACGTTTCAAGTATATTTAGTTTAACCAGGTGATAACTCAAGAGACCAGGATAGTCTCATTTGGAAGCGTGACCTGAAACATCATCATGCCCATCAGGGGCAACGGTGGCTATGTATAGTCCCAGTTGAGCAATTTGGTCAATTTGGACCATGATACCAGCACACAATGGCCTACTCTTGCAAACGTTGCTAGTCCGCTGTGTTTTCTTTTGCTCACGTTTTTGCCTAACTTCCAAGCCATTTCTAGCCTGTAATTAATATGGCATGCCATACCATATTTAGTGTAACTTTATACGTGTGTTTACGTGCAAGTTTATATCTATTGTGATTACATTCTCGTGAATTTTGCAAGTGTCTAATATGGTGGGTGGTAATTAATTGTCAATTAAGCTTAAGGCTTGATAATTATTGTGTGTGGGGTGCCGGTGGTGCACCCCTGTGATCCAGAAATGTGTAGGCGAGGGTGGATCACGCAAATTTTGCAGAATTCCATTTCCGTGGGTGTTGAGGTGCCATACCCCGGCTTACCAGGAGAAGGTGGAATAGCATGTGTGGACTAATCCTCCATCTGTTCCATCCTATGGAATAAGAGTTATTGTCCCTTGCATGCGTGGGTTTTCTCAGGGTGCTTACTGTACATTTTCTCCCACATGTATTAGCATTCATTAATTGACTGAAAACATTTTGATATATCGAGGACCAAAAAGCTTGGGCAATTAGTTGTAATGGTTCACTGTCTGGGTACCTTTCAGCTTGGCTGTGGTTCCTCAGCAATTGTGAGATGCAATTTGCATGAATGACGCTATTAAAAAAAACATTATCATTCATTACCAGAAGCACATTCAACCAATATTATCCTGCTACTAACAGTCAGGGATGATATTTGCTGCTATTAATCCAATGCTGTCTATATAATTTGTTTGAAAATGTATGTGTATTCACCATGATTACACTAACACGTACATAAACACAGTAGCTTGGTAACACAAACACGGTGCAGCTGACGTTTTAATTAAAACCCATTTAAAAAAAATAACCTTCTGACCTTTTCAGCAATTGTATTAGGCATGGTCTGTATCCATTTGTTATGAACAGATAGGTTTTTGTTTATCGTGTGCATTTGCATTAGTTTTTTACAACAACAGTTGTTCTTTTAAGTTGCCTGTTTCTTGGGCAACAAGAAAAGAGCGCGTGGCAAACGCAGACATTCTCCGCTTGCAAACCATAATAATTATTCATTCAAAATGCATTAGCACAAAAATATGCAAAATGGACAATGGTAAACAATACGAGCAATTCCATGGACTTTGTACGAGGAATTATAATTAGGGCACCATGAGTTTTGAATTGAAGGTAATTAAGAAATTAATAATGATCTATAAAATATACTTCATTATGTTGTTGAATGTAACTAAATACATACGTGTATGTATTTTGTGTAAATGCACGTGTGTGTTTACACAAAAAATACTAAATATTAACATGCAGTCTGGAATTACAGTGAGTGTTTTTTTATAAGATATTCTCATATTTTTCGTGTCAAAACATGTTTTTAATATATATTACTTGTTCTCAACAATTATCCATGCACAGCAAATATGGCGTATGTACAACTGGTTAATTTAGAGTTGATTTCCCCCCAAAAAATGTATAATGAAAAAAAAATAAGGCACTGCAGCTCTCTGATGTGTGTTCGAAGTATGATGTTTAGCTCCATGTTATCAGAGTTTCTTCAAGAAATTGAAATGATTAAGAACTTCTGATCTCCTACATCCTCCCGTTTACAATATGCACTGCTTTTGATTTCAAGATTTCGTGACTGCAGGGATTCATATTCTTGGTTTTTTCGGTAAAGTCACGTAGAAGGGAAACAATTAAATTAAAAAATATATAAAATAATAAAATTCTCACGACGTTTCGACTGCAGCACAAGCAACCATCATCAGGTGTGTTGCAGTCGAAACGTCGTGAGAGTTTTATTGTTTTATATTTTTATTATTTTATCGTTTCCTTTCTACAGTACGTGACTTTACCGAAAGAACCAATAATATAATATGCACTGCTCTTAAAATAAAAAAAGGATAAATACTCTCATGGCCACGGTTTTTTGCTCTGGATTCCCTCAGCTAAACAAATTGCAACATTTAGGATCCTTAAGATTGGAAGATAAACACAAAGAAACAAGCAAATATAATCTGTTGAGAATTGTAGGAGTGGTGAAAATATGGCCCTGGTTGGCTTGCACAGCCACATTATTACCTGTGGCACGAGGCTTTGCCTTCGAACAAGTAACCATGGATTACATGTCATAAGAACATGCTGTTGTCACCAGTATGCCCTCCGGCCTTCTAGTCAAGCAAACTTAATTTTAGTGCACCAGGCCTCGGTGAAAAAAATGGCATAAAAAAATTGTTGAAATCACTTTACTGTGTCAAGAAGAAAGAGGTAGGTGGAGACAATAGCAGCCAGTACAGAAATTGACCTCACCAGTTGATCTCATCTTTCTCTTGTCTGCATGCATAATTAAATATTGAAAGCACAAACAAAATTCGTGGCCTTTTTAAAAAACTCTAAATTAACTATGCACACAGTTACTGCTATGCCATTAATCAGTAATTTTCAACCAATTAATCAGTGTCTCTAATAAACAGTTTTGACAGCCTGTGCAGCATTTTATGCTGGTTGGCGATTTTCATACAGTTATTATTAAAATGATCAAAGCATAATAATGAATAATTCATTATCCCATTTTCTCATGAATGCCCTTTTTTTGTTTATCCAGTTTGCCAGCTGACTGACAAAACTATGCATTCCTTGTACACACATTACGTGATGTTCCCTTGAATTTTGTCCGTATTGTTCTGCTGTGACCAGTGGGCCTTTCAAGTATTTGACATGTAAAAGTTTCATTACTTGTAAGAGATTGCTTGACAAACAGCTCGGCTTTTAATTATTTGATGCCTTATCTGCAACATGAGTTAATACATACAAGAATGTCCTTACATTGAACAGCTGTGGGGATAATTTGTATAAGCCGTGGGAAAATTAATAATGCAGTTTCAGAAAATTTCTCTAAGGCGGGTGTTACTAATTTGGCTAAAAAGTGTGAAACAGCCGCCACTGTTTTCCATGCGCATGCATGCTATTGCATCAAACCTGCAAATTGTGAGAAAACCCATCATAGCACAAAGCGCAGAGGCCCGAACAACACACGTTTTATATGTGCTTTCTACACTTATTTGCTTGCTGATTGAAACTTGTCCCATTGGGTATTGCATACTTTCAAGCAGGTGTAACAGTGTGTTTCAAATAATAATAATTCAAATTTATAATGCGTGTTCCATCCTAGGATCCCATTGCACAATATACCCTTCACATTATTTGTCTGTCCATTATTATGTTTTCAAAACATTATCTTTGTCACAGATGTTCACATTGCTTGTGTGGGTCATACAGTATGTATATGCTGTACGTATATCTGCCAGGCATCTCATTCACTTGTCCCGTGACCTCCTGCCACCAAGCCTTTGACAAATCAGGGAGCCTCAAAGTGCCTCCTAGCCTGGCACAATTGCTACCGTAATGTCAATTAGTGGTAAATGGCGGCTGTTGGTGTCTATATTTTACTCAATTCACGACCTAGGTTATTGTTTCTTTTTTTGATAAGTATTTTCTTCTTCAAAGCACTTCTTGCTTAGGTGTCTTCAAATTAACTACAATGTATATATTTTATCAGTCGCATGGCCTCTAAAGCAATCAGTACCACAATATAGCGGCTTCCACGTTTATAATGCAAAATGTCTGAGTGCCAAATTAATTATACGTTGTTAAAAATCCCAATACCTATATTCATATCCGGTTTATGTATACTCAAATAATTTGCATGCCATTATATTCCACAACCGTAATCGTGATGGCTTCGCTGTTTTTTTTTTGGCCACATTGCTCATCTCCAGGCAAACAAGGCTGAGTGAAAAGTGACATCAAGTGAAGTCTGCTACAGACAAGGCAGAGAAGGACCCACAGAAACATCAGTGAATTGTACTTGAAGGTGGCTTACTTTAGAACTCTGCAATGTGTTGTTTGGGGATGTTTCACGTGTGTTGTTCGGAATGAGGTCTGATTTTTCACTGCACGTGCTGGGGGCTTCTAAATTATCTGAATGGAGCAGCAAGTCGTTCGCCCCTCATTTGTGTATTAGGTTGCCAGCCGCTGCTGCTGTTTGATGCCAGTCAGATTATGTTATTTCTTGTTCTGTCACTTGCACTTACAAGCTGATCAATATTGAGCATGATCTTCTTGCTATGGCACCCTATGTAGATGTATGACTTTTTTTGCTTGCATTTTTTTTTTCAAAGTTTTAATATTGTATAAATTAGCAGTGAAACCATAATTAAAAAAAAAAACCTACAACAATGTGGTGCAACATAGCCTCCAGTGTGTTACTTGTGACTGTGTGATTGTGTGCTTCAAATGTCATTACTTTGCCCTGATATATTTGAAAGGTGACACAAAAGTGATTGAATGATGTGAACACAGATTAACGCAGACGCAGCAAGGGACATGCTTTTTTATGTTTTAAAACATGAAAAAAAATAAGACTAGTAATTTTTTATTGAGGAAACTGCTTTTTTAAAATATTATTTTCGATTTAGTGACCTTATGTTCAAACATGCTTTGCCAGATCACCATTAATCTATTTACAGCCCTTGTTAATCCACTGATGGATGATGGTCTCAACTTCACTGCTAGTTGCAGGGGTTTGGGCCATGCTTCACCATGCTGGTCAGTGCGAGTAGGTAAAGGGGCCCTCAGAACCAATTGAGATGTTAACAACCAAAGATGTTAGCCGTGGTCAGGAATCAAAACTCGGGTTTTTTTGGTTGAAACTGCATTGTGCTACCCCAGTGTTCTTCACACATTTTCAGAGGGGGGGGGGCACTTTCACCGATAAGACATCATGAGTGCCAGAGCCGACATACATTTGAAGCTATTAAGGTTTTACAGCATAATGGGGCGTTGTCACGTGTTGTGTGATTGTCGGGGGCCTCACATCAGGACCCGCACTAAAGGCCACTAGGGGCCGCCAGTGGCCCGCAGGCCTTGCAATGAAGAACACGCTACTAACCAATGCGCCTCCTCTCCCCTTTTATACGTGTAAATATATATTATTTTTGCATAACCCTAAAGCACATGGTTTATTTATCCTCAGGAATGGGAAAACGATTTGATTTTCCTTGGAATGCATGATAAATATTAAATAATCAGTCACAATTATCATGGGCTCTGGTGCTTAAAATGTAAAGCTCTGCATTCTTAAGAATATCAATATACTTGCAGAACCTTAGATGGTTGCGGCCAATTCACTAGAATGCACACGATATGGGCACAAACAAGGATAACGTTTATGCTATTTTGGAAGAATCAATGACATTCATTCTGAGCAGCTACCCAAGACATGTGACCTGAAGCTCACCCCGAACGGAGACAGCCAAAGACGAATCATGGAGAAAGCTTCCTCATGTTGTCTCACAATATAAACCCACTCATCAATCCAGAAACAAGTTTCTCTGGCTAATACTTGTCTCATATGACCTGGCCCAGCCATCCTCTTTTATATATTTTTTTTTGCTTCAAACATGTGTACAGGTGGGGAAAATTATTTATAGATGTGTCTGTGCGTGCGTGTGCATGTGTGTGTATGGATGCATGTCCCGAGTTCGATTCCCACTCACGGACAGCACCAGTTACGATTTTATGAATCCGTCCTGGGCCTCCCCTCGGTTGATGCAGCCTCTGGTGTACACCTGGTGCGGTGGAGAAACATTGCCACTAGGGAGCCAAAGTCAGCCGGGCATGTGACTGCCCACCCACTAGGTGGTCGCGAACAGCACTTGCCACAACAGTCCGCTGAAGGCTATACGTGGGAGATTTTTGTCCTCGTTTTTTTGTGGATGTGCATGTAAAAGTTTGTGTGTTTTCAAAAAAAGTAATTAACAGTTGCAATTATAAACCTCATGTGGAGCATACGTTTACATCATGCAACCGCTCATAAATAAATAACTCCAGAATATGTGAAAAAATAAGGTATCTTGAAGGCCGTAGATATATATTAAATAAAGCCATGCATATCAAGCAGTCACATAATTTATGCAAAAGGATTGAAAACAAATCCTGAATGGTATTGCAAAATACAGAAGTGCAACGCAGAAACAATTTGAACGTATGTACATTAGTACGTTTGTTAGTATTCATATTTATTAGCATGGTGTGGTGGCACAAAATACGGCCCTTTTTCTAATCCACTCCTGAATGAGGGCCTCAGAATTCCATGATTACTATTCAAGTTGAAGTCTGAAATATGTTGAACTTATTTCGCACCATACGTAGCTGACCGTGCTAATCGATTGGTGGGGATTATTTGACCATATTTCACTACGCTGGTCAGTTTGGATTGTTGAAGGTGGGGATACAGATGTGGGGAACAAATAATTAAAATGGTAATGTTTTTTTTAGCTGCAATGCCATCTTCTGGCCAAAGCATAGCCCTGCAGGTTTCCATTACACCTGTTGAATGCTTAACTTCTGAGATCTCATGAGATCAGGCACATTCCCAGTGATTGGTTATAGGCAATCGAGTATAAATTGTATGAAATTGTGTCATTAAATTGATGACATAAATGTTTAGCCTTAATGTATTTCTCTGATATATATATAAATAAATCACTGTCAAGGTTGTATTTAGGCAAAATATATCAAAGGCTAAACACTTTTTAAATGGTAATAAAATAAAAAAGAAATTTGAGTTCAAAATTTGCAAGGCCTGATTCCAATAATAGTTTCCGCATAGCCTTGTGATTGAACAACACATGATGAGATGGATCTTCATGTAACATCAGTATCGTCAGAACAAACTGGTGGCTCCAGGCCCTTCAACAGGTTCATGCAGATAAGTGGAATAATGTAGTCTCAATTGCTCTGGAAATGTCGAAAATAGGCGGCTGCTTCGCGTTAAATGTGGAGTGCCCACTCGGAGGAAGGATGAGAGCCTTGGAAAAGGTAACTCAATATCAAATTCGCTTTCAGATCTAGTGGCGAACATCCGGCTAGTCTTGTATGAGGCAGTCCATGAAATGAACTGCATGACGAGTCTTAGACAAAGATTGAGCGAGGCTCGTTAAGTTAAGTCCCATTCTGCATGGATATGTGGTGACACATGCATGTGTGGTATATTTGGCAGCATATTAACGATGACTTCTCAATGCCATTGCACTTACAGACATGTACGCTTGCTTGTTAATATATTAACTCCGTTGCAAATAAATGTGTATTCCCGCTCGGGCTTTTTCTTGGCAAGAGGAAATAGCTCAGTGGAGTCAACGCTTTGCAAAGAAGTTGAAATTCTGAAGGTTAATGCAGTTTTGACGTTTGAGAAGTCACTTTGTTCCACAAAAACGTGGAACAAATGCTGAAAAGTGGACAAAGAAACAGTGGAGACGTGCATGTGTGAATTAAACTGAGATACAAATATAATTGTAAACTATACAACTATAAACAATGTTTATTTTACTAGGTAAGGCCCACTGAGCGACTTGGCCACAAGTGATAGTGCAATGAAGTGGCTTGTCATGTGGAAATTGTAGCAGTCAAACATTCTAAACGAATGCTTCTTAAATGTGCAGGGAAAACCGGAGGACCCAGAAAAAATCCACGCGACCACAGGAAAAACATACAGGCATCAGGGTCATGATCGAACCCACGACCTCCTTGTATACCAGGCAACGCAGTTAACATCTCGCCACCGTGGCACCATAAACACACGTATCACACATGCAAGACATCACGTTGACTGTTAAGGAGAGTAATTTGACCTTGGTCCAGGCATGGGGCATCGCTGTGTAGATGATGGCTGATGGTCGAGAGCGCCGATGTCATGGCAGCTGAAAGAGAGAACACCCACGAGAGATGGACCACCGTGGAGATGGATGCGTGAGATTAGCTCGTGAGTAGCGGTTCGAAGGTTTGTCACATTATGAGACCGTGAGATTAGGCGCAGACTTGTATTAGAGGAGTTTATCCAGCAGTGGATAGAGCATAGCTGGTGATTAGGACGATGATAATTCTGAGGATGTGTAATTCGCACGAGAACTACAACTTATTCTAATATGCAATTGAACCATGTATTCATTGGAACGTTTAAATGGGCCTCAAGTGTAATTGTATGACCAGCAGGAGTGCATTTTAGTGGGTTGTAGAGTGAGGTTGAATTTATAGTAAAATCGACCCACCATCTGACATTTCGTTTCTATAATTCGTAGAATATGGGTGAGTTGGTGATATAAAGGTTATAGATTTGAATGTGTTTTACACAATATATTATAGAAAAGGCAGATTAATGGTGGGAATATAAACATAACGTTATTACATACTATTAACCCCCCACCTCTTCCCCCTTTGAATCAACATGTGCTGCGTTTTTGTCTGAAATTTAATTCTAAAGTTGTCTCATTCTGCAATTAAAAATTTAAACAAAGTGCTTTCACATATGTGCATTGGAATTGCTGCTGTTTCATAAAAAGTATCATGTTCAAGGATCACGTCATGGTATTAATAGCTATAAATGTGCAGTTATTTTAGATGTCAGTCCTTTTGTTTTTATTGAAATGCTTTTTGGCTGGATTAGTGCAGTTGAAAGACAGCAAAGTCTATCTGCCTTATAAATAAATGCACGATAACGTCCATATTTCTGAATGTGTATGCAAAGCCATTGCTTCATTCATATTGGATTATCCCATATGATGGCATTATAAATACAAAGGAGAATATTAATTAATCATTATATATGTGCAATATAATGTATCTATAGGTGCATTGTTACTCAAGCTGCATTTTTTAAACACGGTATTTTGTTTATTAATATTTTGCGTTTACACCATACATAGCCAAATATGTCATGAATGTTTTCTCAGTACAGATTTTGAAATAGAGATATGGATACTAGATGATGAAACAACAGTAATCATTGACTCCAAGAAAAATATTTGAATCTAAGTCTGGCAACTAAGTGAACTAATTCATTGCTGTTTATATTAAACATTTTTTATTAAATATTGGCCATAACATAACCCATCAGAATTTGTTTAACTCACCTCACTCTGCTGATGAGACCTAGGGGGTTGAAATTGGCTTAGAGTTTTCATCTTTCATCAAATGATGTGGGAGAATATTGGTCTGATAAGCCGAGAGGTCAAAGGACTAACACATTTATGTCTAAATAGAACAGAGTTCTGCATATATATTATACATATAAGGCATGTTTTATGCATGTTATGCATATATTCATCTGAAATACCATTTACCTCCACATTTCTACATTTAAAAAAAAAATCTACATTCCAAATGTTAGTTGGATGTAGCATTCAACATGTGTTTAAAGTATTACTATTCTGCATACAGCACTCTCTCGTTGCAGCTTCATAATCACTGGTTTGTCCTATTGGTTAAAGTGAGTGGTGAGGAGCCCATAATATAGTCAAAATTAGACAGTAACCTGTTCATAAAATACTGAAGCAATCTCATTTGGAGAATATGCAACACGACGTACAACAGCAACCGCCATTCGCCACTAAATAGTGGTGACGTTGTTACGGCACTTTTGCCAGGCAAAGTGCACCTTAAGGCCACGCAAAGTGTTGAAGCAATTGCTGACAGGCCAAGGAACAAACCCAGGTGCCAAGGGTTGACTGACTAAAATGAAAGTCCTTAATGATTGTGAGCAGAGAATCAAGGATTCCGAAATCACAAAGAACAATCCAGAGCCCTGGCCTATTGCCCTCGTCTAGGAGGGCGCTGTCTTAGCTTACTTTTACATGCTAATATCTCACATTAACATCATGCTAATTTCTCACATTAACATCACGCTAATCCCTCACATTAACATAGCCACTTCCGTGCCCTCGTTTAGGATGCCACTCTCCTATCTAACAGTTACATGCTAATTTCTGACATTAGCATCACTAGCCGCGGCCACTTCTTTATAACCCTTTTAAAACACTCAGCAGCAGACCATGCTTTTTCCACCTGATGATGGACGCTTGCGTTGCGCCCGAAACGTCGTGATTTATTTTATTTTCTACCTGCGTGACTTTACCGAAAGAACCAAAATGTAAGTAATGTTGGAATTCCCTACACCTCTGCTGTAGCAAACAGACAGAGCATATGGTGTTGTGCAGGACCGCCCTGACCTGAAACCACATTGAGGCTCTGAAAGCCTCTGCTCAGCGTTCCTGGCAAGGCCAGGACCCTTCTCGCCACATTGAGGAGGCAGATGCCCCTGAAGTGGTTGCAGTCTCTGCAGTCCCTCTTCTTCAAGAGGGGGACCACAAGGGCATTATACAAACCATAGAGAACCCATCGATTGGTCCAGACTGTTGTAGGCCAGTCTGCACACAAACGCTACCGACCCTCAGCAGTTCGCTTGAGAGATCCTCTCTGCCTAGCACTTTTCCTGGTCTCAGACTCTGCATCGCCTTCCATGCTTCCTCAACAGATGGTCCCTCAGTCAGCCACTCAAAAGAGGTGACAGTTTCTTCCAATATTGGAGGCATCGCAGCTCCAGAAGGGTCATTCCCACCTTGCCCCGTGATGTTATCATGTCATCTTGACTGAGGGATTTCCCATCCCCTAAGACCTCACATAAATTATCAGAAAACCTGCAAACCTCTTCCTGGGGGTCGGAGACTGGATCACTGTTCTATCCCATGAGGATGTTGATAGGTGTGGTTCTGCAAGTTACTTGTTTCATCGAATTAAATAGTTATTTGTAATCAATCTCCTCAGCGACCTGCACCCAGCACTCATCCTTGCAGCGCTGCACAGCTCTCCAAACCTCCAATTGAAGGCTGTGGTAAGCCCCTTCATTCACCAACGTGAGTTGCTGTAGACATTGGGAGTGGGCGTGTTGCTTTTTCTCAGCTAGCCGAAACACCTCCTCTGTCAGCCAGAGTAGGTGTTTGGACTGAGTACCCAATACAGACATAGCAGCTGCATGAGCCACAGTCTTGAAGCTTACCCATTTCCCCTCGGCATCATGAGGAGATGGGGACGATGCCAACCCCAGGTGCAAATAATGATGAAATCCTCGCTTGCAACTTTCTCATCAGCTAGCTGAGACTATGCCACTGTGGGTTTGAATGGGGTCCTTTGGTGAACACCTACCACTGTAGTGGAATAATGGAAGGTGCATTTTACAGATCACAAGCTAATGGTTAGTGGGTAGATCAGCTGCAAGGTAGGTCCTGGTGTTAAGGACATGGGCCCGTACAGTATCTGCTCTTCCATCACTATATAGTCCAGCAGATAGTCTTGCTTGGCCCCGGCGTGCATCCGTAATTGTGTGTGAATGCCTGATGCTGGAACAGTGTGTTGGTAATTACAAGTCCACGGCCTGTACATAAGTCTAGTAGCCTCCTCCCATTGCTATTGAGGTGATCACTCCAACCCAAGTACCTGCATCATGACCCACTCGGGTATTAAAGTCACCCAACTGGATGACCATCCCGATGGGCCTCTTTAGCTAGCACCAGTGACAGGAGGTCATAGAAGACATCTGACTCATCGGCCTGTATCCCTGCAGTGATGTTCATCTTCTGTGGGGGTGTAAGCCACCACCACCACCACTATTCCTCACCTTGCGTTGATGGGGAGGTGAGCCCACAGTAGCCTGGGACTTCGAACTTCCTACACCTCACCCTCACACTCCTATGCCCCCTCCATTATCTTTTTTCAGAAGAAGAGCTACACTCTGCAGCAAGTAGAAGGCTGTCAACCCCTCATAGTGACTGCAGCCAGAACCAGTTCACATGACCTCCTGAATACTACAGAGATCCAGACGTATCAGTCCAGCTCTTGACAGAGGAGTGGCAGCCTCTCCTTCACAGTGGCTTTTTTATGTTTCTGGAGGAACTCCGGGGGTATGGGTTCAATCTCATGGCTCTGCCAAATGGGATTTGGCCAGGAGACGTCATAGACGCCTCTCCCCCCAGAGCTTCCAGTACATGCTTAGATTGATATTTAAATTATGCTTTTATGGAAATGTAATTGAAGGTGAATGGGTCACCAGCTACTCGTGCCCATACAGAGCCCCTGTTTGCCGCTATGGTGACTATGAGCGCCGTGATGGAAATAGTCAATGGGATTTGGCCTTCTCAAAATGTCATTGACTACAGCCACGACAGTGTTACCGACTGAAGTGGGGTTGTTGTTGCCCAGCCAAATAAAACACACACTACCACGCAGGGGCGGAGCCAGGGGGGGTTGACAGGGGTGACATTCTGCGTGTAAGTGTACGACACTCGGTCTGGCGGACTCCGTGCAACTGCATTGTCAGAGTGTGTCGCCAACCGATGGCGTCTAGTTCAACAGCCTGACTCATTCTTGAAATTAAAATTTGTTGAATGTCACCCCGGCCTGAAATCCTGGCTCCGCCCCTGCTACCACGGACATATAGGCATACTGAGAGATAGTCGTACAAACACACACTGTCATTCACTCACTACTAAGCATAAACACACACGTATATAGCAATATTAGGGCACCTTACAAATACCACAACACAGAGTAGACTGCATAGGCAGCCCTTCCCTTTCCATTCTGAATATGGCGCAAATCTTAAAAAGCAGCCATGCACATAGAGGGTATTTCGTCATATGTCATCATTAAAACAGTTTTCAAAATTCAATTCAAGGAATTAATCAGTTCTCCACCAGCTACATTTGTGAACACTTTCTCAGAATGCTGATGGGAACTCAGATTGTTGGGGATATGCCAGAGGGAGGAACAAGACTTATTTCTTTCCACCATTAGTTTGACATTAAATCTTTAAATAACGCTAGGGAACAAGATGTAGCAAGCTAATTGCCCACTTGTACGGTTCTTATTAAGGTTAATAGCAAACAGCTTATACATCTCCAGCCATTGAAGGCCGTGTTTGCATTTTAATTAAGGATTAATTAATGTGCAGTAGGACCCCATCAGAAATATTATTAACTGAATAGATTGGACAGGAGAATTGCTGAAAATGAATGACCATATGTAATTAATCATGTATTTTTATCCTTAAGAAAACATGTACTTAGAAAGCATGTTAATGATCTTTACATGAGGTCCTACAACCCAGCCTAGTGTATTTAATGATGACGTATTTTTTATAATCTTTTGGTCTTTTAAAGTTCAAAAGGCTTTTTCTTTTTTGTACCTACATCTGAGAAAAGTATATCTCTGAAAATCTAAATTGTTTTAACCAGCTATAATAAAATAGATAGTGACAGCTTTGCAAAATGGTTCAATATTTAAACTATGATGCTCTTTAAGGAAAGGCATACTTTTTAACATAAGTTTTAAATATCAACACACTTTTCAACATGTGGGCAGCAGCATGATGCAGTGGTAACATTGGGGCCTCACAGCAAAAAGTCTTTGGGTTAGATTTTCAACAGAGGTGCTTTTCTGTGAGGAGTTTGTATATTCTCCCCCTGTTTCGCATACATTTTCTCTGAATTCTCCAGGTTCCTCCAATAGCAAAAAAATACACACCATTTAATTGGTGTTGACCAAACCTCCCTTTTCTGAAATATTACCTGAAACTAGCTCAATTGGGAATGCACATAATATCACCCCTGACTGTGATATTTTGACAGACTCAGTAAAGGCTTTCGTGGGGCAAAGAAGTTGTACATAAATGAAATGGCCTTATTGCCTCCTGCTTGAGCTTCAGACACATTATTACTTGTGCTGCGTATATATGTACTTTTGTGCATTCTGATGTTGATAGTTATCGGTGAAAAGACGTTTCATGGTTTTGTGGAAGGTGGGCCTCCAAGGCTTCCTCGTGGTTGAAGTGCGAACGTTATCTATAAATCATCCACTGAGAGAGACGATGCCAATGCTTATTCAGCACGGCCTCCTTGCTCACAGGGAGGGGCGTGAGATGTTAACTACCTCGCTTGGTATACAGTGGGTCGTGGGTTCGATTCCGACCCTGACATCACCTCTATATTTGGAGTTTGCACGTTCTCCCAGTGGTCGCTTGGAATTGTCTCCGGTTTTTGTCTCCACGTAATTTAGAATCAACATGCGTTCAGAGTATTTGGCTGCTTTCATTTACAGGTGATATACTTCTTCATACAATTTGTGGCCAGGTTGCTTCTGAAAAGAGCTACACAGCTCAGTTGGGGCTTAGCTGGTTAAATACAAAAATATATATTTTAACACAAAACATCCGATGGAATTTTTCATAAGCGTCGGCTATTGTGTGCAGTTTAATGGCCAAATTTGCCGTAAGAATTGGCCTATAATGATTTGAATTATCCAGCTGAGGCTGAGACAAGACAGTGCCTTCTTATAAACGACTACAACATATATCAGTAAATATTACAGTTTTCAAGACACGGAATTAATATGCATTGGTCACAAACAGGTACTAAACCTATACAGTTGAAAATAATGTAGATGCCTTTAATGAGTCAGATACATAATTTAATTAATATGATTTCGTATCATTACAGTGTTGGCATGTGTTTAAAAGCTATCCGTGAATTATGAATTAATAGAGGACTCCACATGGACCACACAAAATAATGATATAACATCAGGTTTGAATGGGCTAAACGGAACAGTCACGCTGAGGTGCACTTCCCATAGTGGTTAGCACACTGCACTAAGAACTTGGTGACCTTACTTCGATTCCTAGCTATGGCTGACATCAGTGGGGAGTGCTATCTGAATCGCCACTCTCCTCCAAATATACCGTCTTGATTTATTCATGTCTCCTCTAGGAAATGAAAGGCTGTTGCCTGGAACGTTGCCGATTGTTTATATTCCCTCTTTAGGGCAGTCTCATTGACGAATGTGTTTCATGTTTGTTGCGCGTGCTTGTACACCACTGCCAATGCAGTATTGCAATAGTTGTTGTTTTAGTTCCTCAATAATAGCCAAACAACGCCATGACTTACATGGCATGGAGAGGTCATCGTGCAGAAGTAGATTAACAAAGGACGGTAAATTATTTTTGTCCTTCATGCCTCGCTGTTAGATGTTTTTTTTTAAAGAATGAGCGCAACATTGTATTGCATCTACACTGCTGTGTTTTGTCTTTCTACGGTGAATTTCACATTCCAAGATATCTGACTAGCATGGAAGAGTAGACCAAAAATACCCTTGAGAGCGGCTCTCTAGAGCTCCATCTCGTAGAGGCTTTTCCAGCAGCAGTGGCTTAAGCAAGTAATTTCAGGGCTGCACATTTACGTTCTTGGCTATGGAGAATTTACTCCCCACTGTGGGAATGTAACAAATCTCTTACTGGCTGCCAGAAGAGATGAGCACTGCCCTTTGCTCTGTTGAACATGCTGACATTGTGACTTTTTGATTTTGACTTAATTAGTGGCATGCTGTGTCTGAGGTAAGCAATCAAAACAAGGCCATGATTGAACAGAACATAGTAATAAATCAAGTTATCCGAGTCAGAAATGCAGTACTACCCCATGATTGAACTGAACATGCAAATCTATCACGTTATCTCTGACAGGTGTGCAATACACCGTCTTGATGAAAAAGGATACTACAATGTGAGGTGTTATTTAAGAAAATGCACATATCACGCCCATATGATTGAAATGAACATGCCAATATGCACATCTTCTGCTGAGTCCATATAGTGAATCTCCAGCCAGTAAATAACTTATTCAAGGTTTGCGTGACTGAACAAAGGTGGCAGGCACTGCTGTGGTAAGTTTATGTCTTTGACTGGATTAGCAGGTGCAGTACAATATCACGTTTCTTACTTGCTTGGGACTGAGGCATAGGCACACACAGCCGCCGTCGCTCGTGTCCTCCATGTGGCGGCCGCTCTGCGATCTTACAATGACATGCTAATCTCTGACAATACAATTAGATGCTAATCTCTGACAATACAATGACATGCTAATCTCTGACAATACAATGAGATGCTAATCTCTGACAATACAATGAGATGCTAATCTCTGACAATACAATGACATGCTAATCTCTGACAATACAATGAGATGCTAATCTCTGACAATACAATGACATGCTAATCTCTGACAATACAATGACATGCTAATCTCTCACAGTACAATGACATGCTAATCTCTCACAATACAATGACATGCTAATTTATCACAATACAATGAGATGATAATCTCTCACAATACAATGAAATGCTAATTTCTCACAATACAATGACATGCTAATCTCTGACAATACAATGACATGCTAATCCCTGACAATACAATGAGATGCTAATCTCTGACAATACAATGAGATGCTAATCTCTGACAATACAATGACATGCTAATCTCTGACAATACAATGAGATGCTAATCTCTGACAATACAATGACATGCTAATCTCTGACAATACAATGACATGCTAATCTCTCACAATACAATGACATGCTAATCTCTCACAATACAATGACATGCTAATCTCTCACAATACAATGACATGCTAATTTCTCACAATACAATGACATGCTAATCTCTCACAATACAATGACATGCTAATCTCTCACAATACAATGACATGCTAATCTCTCACAATACAATGACATGCTAATCTCTCACAATACAATGACATGCTAATCTCTCACAATACAATGACATGCTAATCTCTCACAATACAATGACATGCTAATCTCTCACAATACAATGAGATGCCAATCTCTCACAATACAATGACATGCTAATCTCTGACAATACAATGACATGCTAATCTCTCACAATACAATGAGATGCTAATCTCTCACAATACAATGACATGGTAATCTCTGACAATACAATGACATGCTAATCTCTGACAATACAATGACATGCTAATCTCTCACAATACAATGACATGCTAATCGCTGACAATACAATGCCATGCTAATCTCTCACAATACAATGAGATGCTAATCTCTCACAATACAATGACATGCTAATCTCTGACAATACAATGACATGCTAATCTCTGACAATACAATGACATGCTAATCTCTCACAATACAATGACACGCTAATCTCTCACAATACAATGACATGCTAATCTCTCACAATACAATGACATGCTAATCTCTCACAATACAATGAGATGCTAATCTCTGACAATACAATGAGATGCTAATCTCTGACAATACAATGAGATGCTAATCTCTGACAATACAATGACATGCTAATCTCTCACAATACAATGACATGCTGATCTCTCACAATACATTGACATGCCAATCTCTCACAATACAATGACATGCTAATCTCTCACAATACAATGACATGCTAATCTCTCACAATACAATGACATGCTAATCTCTCACAATACAATGACATGCTAATCTCTCACAATACAATGACATGCTAATCTCTCACAATCCAATGACATGCTAATCTCTCACAATACAATGACATGCTAATCTCTGACAATACAATGGCATGCTAATCTCTCACAATACAATGAGATGCTAATCTCTCACAATACAATGACATGCTAATCTCTGACAATACAATGACATGCTAATCTCTCACAATACAATGAGATGCTAATCTCTCACAATACAGTGACATGCTAATCTCTCACAATACAATGACATGCTAATCTCTCACAATACAATGACATGCTAATCTCTCACAATACAATGACATGCTAATCTCTCACAATACAATGACATGCTAATCTCTCACAATACAATGACATGCTAATCTCTCACAATACAATGACATGCTAATCTCTCACAATACAATGACATGCTAATCTCTCACAATACAATGAGATGCTAATCTCTCACAATACAATGACATGCTAATCTCTCACAATACAATGACATGCTAATCTCTCACAATACAATGACATGCTAATCTCTCACAATACAATGACATGCTAATCTCTGACAATACAATGACATGCTAATCTCTCACAATACAATGACATGCTAATCTCTCACAATACAATGACATGCTAATCTCTCACAATACAATGACATGCTAATCTCTCACAATACAATGACATGCTAATCTCTCACAATACAATGAGATGCTAATCTCTCACAATACAATGGCATGCTAATCTCTCACAATACAATGAGATGCTAATCTCTCACAATACAATGAGATGCTAATCTCTCACAATACAATGACATGCTAATCTCTCACAATACAATGGCATGCTAATCTCTCACAATACAATGATATGCTAATTTCTCACAATACAATGGCCACCTCCACGTCGTGGTGGTAGCTCTCTGATCTTACATTGACATGAAAATTTCTCACATTAACATAACTAGCCCCGCCCACTTCGTTTATTACCCTTGGGCTACACCCATTTCAAACCTTTAAAACAGCCTGCCTCAGCAGCTTTCAAATCAAGATGATCATTCAATCAACTCCCTCATGTGCCATGATTTGGCACCAACATTTAGAAAATGTAACATTTATTTTAACGTCTAAGTAAAGTTTATTTTTTACATTGCCTCATACCTTTTTTGTATTTAATCCAGTACAATAAAATACATGTACCTAAACTCAAATATATTCAGCTACACAATAAGTACCATTTGTGCCATTGGTGTCTATACAGATGCCAATTGTAGATATGCAGTTTAGAATTCCAAACGAACTCAGTACTTTACACAGCATGCTACCCCTGATGCTGCGAAGGTCTCTTTATGCAAAACACAAAACCTGTGTCTACAGTGCCTCCTTGCCCTCTCGCTCTCCAGATTAAAGCATTCATTCTTCATTTATGAGCCATTTTAACAAGGCAGTGCAATCTCAAGAAGGTGATGCCAGCTAACAATCCACCTTATGTGTTGATTTTCAATGCAAGTGCTCTCTCTCTCTCCAGTGTATTTGCTTCGCCAGTGCCTATAAAACGCATCACATGTAAAGTGAGTGCTGTTATTTAAGCGAATCAAACTAACCGTTCCTTATTAGATGCTCACTCTCGTTCAATGGGAATGGGAATTCAATGGCGATTTAGACAGCCTGCCACTGTGTAGAATAAGAAAAACCGTTGAATCAAAACAAGAATTTCTCACTTCAATTAAAAGTAATACAAGTCACGTAGGTAGGAAAAATAATTAATCACGACGTTTCGATTGCAACACAAGCAACCGTCATCAGGTGTGAAACAAACACAGCAGGAGGACTGAAACATCGTGATCTATTATTTTTATACCCACGTGACTTCACCAAAAGAACCAATAGAGTATGGATTCCTGCAGTGACGAACGCTTCAAATCAAGATTAATACAAAGTAAGTTATCAATAATTACATCATTCATCATTATTTTAATACAATGTAATGAATGGATGTGTGAAATAAAATTTCTGAGAAATATAGAAGTGGTTATAATCTGCATCGTTTAAGGCAAAATCCTATTCCACCTGTCTCATGTTTTTTTCATAATTTGTTACCTTTTACTCTTTTGAGAGAATGCTTGATATATTTTTTACGATAAAAAAAAAATGTTAAATTTTGATTTAAAGCTTTCGTGACTGCAGGGATTCATATTCTTGTTTCCCTTCTACGTGACTTTACTGAAAGAACAAAAAAAAATGTTGCCTACGAAATACATTTCTTCAGAACAAATGCACTATGATAACTTTCAACTCGGTTGTTCACCTTCATTTTTTTTGCGTTTTCCTGTCCATTATATCTGACACAAGTTCAATACAAGATTGGCAAGGAAAGTATCCTCGGCACAGTAATTTCTCAAAAAATGACTTGATCTTTGCTCCTGATTGATTTCATATCCTCCGAACAATCTTTATCAGAAATGGGCCTCCATTTGTCTCTGGGCCTCATTGATGTTATACAGTAGCCGGCTGAATCCTGTAGACAAGCATTCCATTTCATACTATTATCTATGAATTAATTGGCAAAAATGTTGGGCATATTTCAGATCTGCAAGATTTTTTTAGGATAAACAAAACTTAACAGAATGTGAGAGATGCCTCTACGATACTCATTCAGAGGCGTGCTTTTGGCACAAATGTGCTACATTTACGTGTTGTGCATTTGCACGCATCTGTACAACTGCTGCCGTATTCTCGGGGTACCCATTACGGTGGAGAGGTGTTATGTTGATGAGACCTAGAAATGAAAAAAAAAACACGGAAATTACACTAATGAAATATTTCAAGAATTT
Organism: Petromyzon marinus; assembly: GCF_048934315.1. Lineage (NCBI taxonomy): Eukaryota > Metazoa > Chordata > Hyperoartia > Petromyzontiformes > Petromyzontidae > Petromyzon > Petromyzon marinus. The sequence goes on along the minus strand of NC_133678.1, from coordinate 10,339,107 downwards.
TGACTCACCACTCCCCAGAGCACTCTCTTGACATTGGTTGATAGCCGGCATTTTGTGAAACATTTCCGAAGAGGAATTTCTTCGTGTGGAGGGCTTTGGCAAAAAAAAAACATAAAGTTCTCCAGATATTCACGCCCCTGTGGACTTGGACGTTTTATTGACATTTACACTCTTGCTTTGATTCATACTTTTTTTTACTTTCAATACATCAAAGCGTTGTACGTAATGATTTGTGAGTCCATAAATGTTTAATTGCACATGAAGACATTATTATTTTTCTGGCAGTGTTGAAGGTTGTTGGTTAAAAATGAGGTTATGTTTTATTACACTTTATGAAGGGAGAAAGTTAACGTAAATACTGAACTTCACGAAAAAATGCCATTGATTTTTATCCCATCCCAAAACCACTACATGCCCAACCTCTCCCTCTCTTGAATGAATTATCATTAAATGTTTAACGTCTCCGCGAACATTATATTCTAATATTTATATGTATGTGACTCAAATAGAATGAGGAGATAATAATAATAATAAAGAGTAAGTTATTTTAACATCTGATGTATGTATCTTCAATATTGCAACATGGATATTTAGTGTACGTAATGTCTACTTTTTCAATCTTGATTTGAGGCTTTCGTGACTGCAGGAATCCATACTCTTTGGTTCTTTCGGTAAAGTCACGTGGGTAGAAAAATAATAGATCTCGACGTTTCGATCGCAACACAAGCGACCGTGCAAATGATATGATCACACGTTTGAAAATATATACCAAGCACTCTCCCGGCATGGCAGTTAAAAGAATGGGAAAGTTGTTTCAATTCCCCATTTCTTTCCGCTCGGCAGTATAAATAGATAAGCCACAGTCGTTTTTGCAGGTCGCGTCTGGTTGGGATAAAGTGTGGGTACCTACTGCCACCTCTTCAAAAACATCCGGTCAGCTCACAAGAAGGGCCAAACACCGTCTTGAGGAGCTCTCTGGAGCTCCATATACTGGAGGCACTTTCACCAGCAGTTGCACGACGCAGGAGATTGCAGGGCTGCACCTTTGCCAAGCATTCTGTCCCATGTGTCTATCAGTGCAGCAAAAGGATAGAGCTTGTGCCAACAGCCAAAGTTCCTCCATTCCACCCCCCCCCCCTTATGCGAACATTTTATCTGAATTGGAAGTAACTCACAATTAATTAAACTTTGAACGCTGCAAAAACTGCAGCATATGAGTTATTTTAAATGCAAATTCACGTATTTTTTTAACCTCCCTCAAAACATAAAGTGCAACTTTTAGCCGTTTGTTACCTAGGCAAACTGGTAGTGTAGTCTATGCTGTCATTCATTGTGCAAAATTTGTCAAGGAGAAGAAGATGATACAATCCTTGAACTTAATATTTTAGTTCCTAATGATAACTGTTGAACCAGTGTCCTTATATATGTACACAATTATTAACTTATGGCTGTACTTACAATACACATACAATAAGTATAATTTTAGAAATTCACTATGTCAGTAAAAATGTTCAAGTGCTTGATGATGCGAGTTGTAATTACTGGCGAAACAACGTACTCGAATTGTAAATGTTGTGGGTTTACGCTCCAACACACTGGTGTGCTGTTCTAGTAACGAATTTGCCATGTTCTGTTTACGTGACAAACCTTACTAATTGGCTGTGTCAGGTGGTGGAGGGTTTAACTACACCTTTCTATTGACGCGATCTAACCCAAAAAAAACCCTATATTGTGGATAATATTGGTTGTGAAAGCCTACGTGTTAAGTTATTCTTCGTTTGCAATATGAAATTCCAATCTCTCTCCATTGCCACAATTGCTCTGATAAACACAGTAGAACCTTTCTTAACGACGGTAATTGGTTCCACGAAACCGCCCGTTAAGTAATTTGGTCATAAAGCGAGGATAGGAAATACATGTAATAGGCTTAATTCGTTCCGATAGCATCGAAAGTTACTTTTTTTCACCCAAAAAAGTACTTTGTAATAGTTAAACAATGGTTATTAATACATAAAGATACTAACAACATTATAAATGCATGTTAAAGGAAACATGTTAATCAATGCATGAATAATATTGACTGTACCTAAAACAGCCCTACGTTAACAGTGGGTTGCTTGGTAAGCGGACACATTGGGCTGTATTGAGGCACTACACTACTATCCACTACACTATACACTACACTACTATCCACTACACTATACACTACACTACTATACACTACACTACTATACACTACACTACTATATTATACACTACACTATACACTACACTACACTATACACTACACTACTATACACGACACTATACACTACACTATACACTACACTATACACTACTATACACTACACTATACACTACTATACACTACACTATACACTACACATTGGGCTCTATGGAGGCATTACACTACTATACACTACACTACTATACACTACACATTGGGCTCTTTGGAGGCACCACACTACTTAACACTACACTATACACTACTATACACTACACATTGGGCTCTATGGAGGCACTACACTACTATACACTACACTATACACTACACATTGGGCTCTTTGGAGGCACCACACTACTTAACACTACACTATACACTACTATACACTACACATTGGGCTCTATGGAGGCACTACACTACTATACACTACACTATATACTACACCACTATACACTACACATGGTGCTCTACGGAGGCCCGTCGTTAAGTGATTAGTGGTGGTGGTTAAGCGTGGTTCTACTGTTGCTCCGTCTCCTTAATTATTTGCTTAACCTTGATTCCCGATTTGTTTTCTTTCAGTAAATATGGGTAGAGTACATAATAAACAATTGTGATGTAAATATCTACTGATAGGTGATTTTATATGTTGCGCATATGAGGAGTTTTTGTTTCATTAATGGCAAAAAAATACGTCTGTGGCAATTTACAAACACGATTAATTATCTGCCAAAATGCTACTTTCTAATTTTAAGTCGCTAACACCTTTACTCTTTGAAGGAAACAAATGTATAAGTAATATATATATTTCTAAATTGCAATCGGAAATGTAATTATCTAATCTGACTATGCTGAAGATGTGGCCATTTATTGTACATTATACATTATTAACTAATGTGCATGCCTTGCTGGACCAGGCTTGGGGTTATCATACATATTACAGTCTCATTTGGAGTGTATGTGCGAGTAAACATATGACACCCAACTTAACACATAACAGCAATGGAATATACTTGCAGATTTGCATATTTTGGCTCAAAAGATTCCTTTAAAAAAGGCGAAATTTGAAATGTCCTGCTGGCTGTTTTTTGGGACTCTGTTTTGGCATTTCGTCCAACTCCAACATGAGGCTTGCACAGGGGAGCTCAACTGTGCCGCTTTTTAATGTATTTCCTTATTTATACTTGTGTGATATTTAAAACGTTTAACTTCGTTTGGAGGTTAGTAAAAGCACTGAAATAAGTGATTGGTTTTTACTACTTTATTTTTCAGAGTAATTGTTTATGTATAAATGTATTGTGCTTAAATATTGTAAGTATGTATTTTGCTTCTGAATTTAAATCAACTGTTTTAAAGTTAAGCCTAATTTTACTTTTCCAATTTTCTAAATGGATTAATATATCAGCTGCAGTCATGGTTGAGTTAATTTTAATTACTTGCAGCAGGCATATTTAATTAAATAGCTCTGTTCTATGCGGTGCATTAATGATAATGGTAAACATAAGTTCGACGCATCTTTGGTTGCCAGGACACGATTGGAAGTATGCAGTAATTCCAATCATTGTTGAGGCTAGAACCCATTGTTTAAATGTTTTAGGTATACAATAAATGCATGATTAAATTAACGGCATTGGTTACTAATACCACTAACAATTTTTTTGTTACTTAAAACTTTCGTGACTGCAGGAATTCATATTCTTTGGTTCTTTCGGTAAAGTCACGCAGATAGAAAAACTAATAATAAAATGTAATCAAATAAAAACTACGACGTTTCGATCACAATACAAGCGATCGTAGTTTTATTTTATTTACATTTACTATTATTTCTTCTATCTACATGACTTTACCCAAAGAACCAAACAATATATATATTTTTTACTTAAGGTGCTTGATCAATATTATAATTTATGTGGTGATAATGGTCAGCGGACTGCACTTGCAATTTAGAGGTCAACGGTGGGTTCTCCTGGCACGGCAGATTAAACTATGGGTGAGTTTTTTTGTATCCCTCCACCTCCATTGCGCCAGCAGTTAGTCGATTACCAGGTTTTGGTGCGGACAATAACGTTTAGGCACTCCTAACTCTTCCAAGACATCCGGCAAGTGTGGAAGAGTAGACCAAAACATCCTCCTGAGGACCTTTCTCGAGCTTCCTCTCGTGGAGGAACTTCTGCCTGCAGAGTGTTTAACAAGAAATTGCAGGGTTGCACCGTTTACCGACCTTATGGGATGGTGTAACATGGCCTAGTGGTAGCGCATTCACCGCTTTTTGTACAGGGTCATGGTTCGAATCCAGTGGAATGTTGAATATTCTGTGACATTATTCGTAAGAGTAGGCTGTAGTGTGTCGGCATCATGGTCTAAATAAAAAAAACAAATCACCAGCAAATTGGTCGTATGTAATATGTACGCGGTAATAATTGCTTCCTACTGCAAGAAACTTGGCATGTCATGAAAATCAGTATGGCTTTCCTGAGTAAAAAAGTCGTCAAAATAATAATAATATATACCCTTTATAAATTTCAGCAGACAAAACCCCATTTATAAGCACAATAGAAAAACAGGTGCTGAGATAAAAGTATAGGATGAATTGAAATACTTTATATGGGTTCATATATAACACGCCATAAACAAAAGTCCCGTACTTTTTTGATAAATCAACCATGCAGAAGACACCATCATGAGGCATTTTATAGTATGTCTTTAACTTGTTATTTCATTTTATTTAACTTGTAAGTTCTCGCAATCAAAATGATTCACGATACCGTTATATGGGTCCCAAACTGTAAATGTTGCGGGTTTTCTTTCCAACACACGGATGTGCTGAAGTAGTAACTCATTGGCATGTGCTGTTCACATGGCAATCCTTGCTAATTGCCGGTGTCGGGTGGACGTGGGTTTACGGCACGTTCACATTTATGTGATCTAACCCAAAAAACGTTATCATTAATTAATTGGAATTATGAGCTGATAAAATAGACAAGCGATTAAAGATCAAACAAATTGTTGTTAACATTTAGATCATCAAATTGTGAGCTTATCTAAAGAATGATAGTCATTGTGGTATGATTTAAAATGTAAAAGTTTTATCTGCAAAAATGAAGAATGTATAATTTCCCCACTGCCTTTTTTTTAAAAGTTTCTAGATGACTGAGTGAATTACGTATGATTGTCCATTTGCTCTTTCTGTGAGTACCTAAAATCAATATAACTCATGCGAGACAAATATAGCCGAAGTTTCATGCAAACATGTATCGTGAAGAATCTTTGGTTTGTCTCGCACGTAACTCAAAGGATACCTAATTTCGTACAGTCTGGCTGCATAGCATATTTACCAGTTTTGGTTTTGAAATTTCCAAACGTACATTTTTTTACATGTGTAATTATATTATACTTGTCATGTTAATCTAATTACAGCACTGATGCACCGGATGAATACCCCTCTATTCTGGGACCATAGCCTCTGTTTATTTGCACGAATGATAATTTTCCCTTTAATTAGGTTTATGTCAGTTAATTATAATTTTATTATATTGGGAATGCAGTTGCAATATTGAACTTTTCTTTTACATCCATGTTTTATAACATTTATACTCATTTATACTGTTTCAAGTTTCAAGTTTATTTTGTTTAACCAAGTAAGAACTCAACAGACCAGCGTGAGTCTCATTAGCAAGGTGATTTGAATCACCAATGTGACAAAAATAAATCATTAAATAAAATTCAGCAATAATGCAAATGGAAATCAGAGTGTTACATCAGAAATCGACACTATAAATCAATGATCGATGTCTTCTCGGGAAGATTATTTCATACTGATGATAGCACAATTATATGCAAACAACAAAGGTCAACATCAGTCCATTACATATCTTGTCCAACATATACAACTCATTTTTCTGAGTAGCTTTCATGTAAAGCAATCAATAGTATGCTAAATATCAACTGTATAGAAACATATTATTGGTTCTTTTGTATAGAAGCAGTCGGTTTCATGATGTCAGGTTTCATTATAACTAAAGGGCTTTTCAAAACCTGAACCTTTTTCACACATATGAATAATAGTATCCCATAAACTACACTTCTAACAAAAAATGCAGGTGTATTAAAGGACAATAGCGCAGAGCATATGCTCCTCTTACAAGCCTGACCTGATCGGTAAGGGTGGGCCAGTGGATACAAGGTCAGTCCTGGACACCATTTAACAGAAGCAAAGTGATCTATTGTGGGTCTTTAAACCCCCCCCCCCCCCCCCCATCAGGAGTGGGCAATGGGGGTAATTGAATACATTGTTGTACAGCCCCTCTGCCAATTGCCTGTATTGACTACACCTGGCATCAGGCATTTTTAAGACTCACAATGGGTCAATCTGTGTCCTTTAAATGGAGTCTAGAGCCACCCCAGGATATGCGGGCAACTGCTGTCAGAAGCAATGAGTGCATATAGGTCATTGGGCAAAAGAGTTTTAAAGAACATTATTTGTGAACTCTTGATATCCTGAGGTCACCCCTGCCACTGCCATCTCCTATAAAGATGTGGAGAATGAAGCAGCTTTCTTCTGAAACTCACACAGTCATCATCAGAGTTCCATGGCAGAAGTATATAGGTGTAATTGGTATTCCATATTGTGTTATTATAGCATGTTACATTTTGTTCCAACAATTTGTTCGCTATTTAGCTCCGTGTAGTGGCTAATGATTGTAAGTTCAAGTCCTAGTCAGGGGCAACTCTCTCTGTTGATGACATTCAAGTTCTGCCAATACTTTCCGTGAAGAGTCAACAGATTTGTCCTCGCCTTCGTCTTCACGAGCCGTAGTCAATCCACTGCTGGATGAACGCATCCACAAGCCGCTGCCATTACCGGCCATTCCGCAATGAAACAATCCACCTAGCACGTGTACACGAGCTGATTTCATCGCTCCTTCTCCAAGGGCACGTTCCACCATTCCTTCTCGTGATGTGTCCTGCTCAAGTCACGGACATTTTGCACCAGTTTGAATTATGTGTTTCTCTAATCCACGCATTTCTCTCTCTGTCAATCTATGTACCGGAAGTGCCTGCTTAACGTGCGGCATTCACAGAACGCCTTTTCGCGATAATGCTATTCTTCCACGAGGGAACACCTTTCTCACAATGCGGAAACGCACACCGTTATAACGCAAAACGCGTGCCATTATTGCGCGGTTTTCTGTTTGAGCTGCATAGCTGAGGAGCTCAAGATACAGTACACGGAATAATACAGAAACACAGTAGCTTTAAATCAAAATTACAGCAGCATACCATTAATCATTTGGCCCGCCACCTTGACGTGTGTCCATACATCCTATGTCGCCAAACTTTACCGTGGTTACATGCATGAGAAAATAGTTTTTGCTTACAAAAATAAGACAGCTGTCATTTACACGCTATTCTCACAATCCTGTGCATTAAAAGTAGTTTCCATTTTTTACGTCATGAAATGGTAAGATAATATGAACCGTGATGGGTTGTTTTTTTGTTCCATTCTTATTCCGGTGAAATTATTTCATGAATAGGAACAAAAACTGAAACGTTAGAACATAAATTAACTCTGTCCGTCTTCTGCATTTGTTACTCGTACGAAAGAATGTCTTGAATACCTTTGTGTACGCAACATCTGCACGCACTAGTGTGTGGTGTATCCCACACTTTATTCAAATACAACATTTCCGCAATGTGCCTGACGATTGGTAAACACCTCCACTTAACGCAAAAAGTGCTGACTGAAACTATGATAGAGATCTTGTGTATGTTTGTATGTATGTAGTGACCCACACAATATGTGTGTTTACCAATGATCAGGCAAATGCAGCATGTAAAAAAATACTTTGTATTTGAATGTAGACGATAGGTAAATATTGGTAAGGGGACCGTTGTAGGTCATGAGGACTGGTGTTTGGAAACCCTTTTGTCATGCTTTGTCATTGACTGATAAATAACATTCTCCCAGAATTCCATCAAAATAAAACAACAAATAGAATATGTGACAGCATGCAACCTTGTGTAACCCCAGTCTTTACAGAAAACCATTCACTCTGGTCTCTGCTTATATGTATTGATGGCTTGCTACTGTTCTTATTTCTATGAATTCTTTTTTTTTCTCAAGGCACATCCACAAATTTCATTTCACAATATATTTTCCAATAACATGTTCTTGAGTACTCATTCGGTAGTAGTTTACATGTCTCCTTTAATTATGATGATAGTTCATACTTAATCAAGTATACTTATATTTCAGAAATAATACATTATATACAAATTACCGTTCAGAATATTTGTAAAATAATATGATTATACTGTATGGAGTAATTCAATATTCACACAACAAAGTTGGGCAATGTTTCACCACTGTTGTCTGCAACATTATTGTATCGCGTTTGTGTAATTTCACAGGCACTAGTTTAATATTTCAAAAGAACACTCATCTGGTCTGCATGCTGCCCATTAAACTAAATTACAATGAGCATACTTCATTCTTAGTTGGAGGAATACATTTTGAACAATCGATTGGATCACAGGGGCACATATTAGACATCAGACAGCTTAGATTGAATGCAATTAAATAGCCAAGCAAAACACAGCAGCTGACTGCAAATCAGCACATACGCTGGATGATCAAACACTTCAACGGCTGGATAACAAAAAAAAGACGATGCATGCTGTATCAGCATATCGTGATTTTGTTGAATAATAAACAAAGTCAACGAAAAACAAAGATTGTCAATTGAAAGGAAACGGTGTTCGAACGTTTGAGTGGACATTTATGGCTGGATCGCACAGCGTTTTTGTGGCTCGGTGAATCTCGCGATCACACGCAAGGGGTTGTGTTGCGATTATTCCCGCGAAGTTCGGAGCTACATCAGCGCCGTGTTGACCCTCCTCGCACATGGGCAGCTGATGAGATGTCATGGAAGAGCGATAGGTGAAATGGGAGACAATCCAGGCAGCCGGGGACACATCATACATTTTGCATTCAAAATATGTGGGACAAAAAAATATGTGCTGTAACAGTAACGATCCATTATTACACTTCAATAGCTATGACTGAAAGCAGTTGCCCTCCTTGTAAATGGCAGACAGACTGAACATCAGGGTCTTGCAATTTTTTTTCCATCCTGGAAACAAATTCCAAAACACCACATGCAGGAATACACACCCATTCTCAGGTTGTCATGCTGTGTATGTGGTTGCTTGTATAGCTGCATATACAAGATCATGTACATGTGGGATTGCAAAACACCTATTAATACAATTTGCTAAATTCACCAATCCAAGACCCTGTTTTAAAAGTCTCCACAAATCTTTTGTCTGAACACATAAGGAACATTGTTTTTGCGGGGAGTGGTAGCATAGTGGTTAGCACTCATATGGATCCAGAGCCCTGGGTTTCATTCCCTGCCATGGCTAACAGTGGCGAGTGATATCTGACCAGCATGGTGAAGTATGGTTAAATAATTCCGAGGACTAAAACAGTGTGTTTCGGCCTTTATCTAGAAGTGGAATTATAAAGTTCTGATAATAATTATAACTATTTCATATATAATTATGTCCTGGTCCAATTGAAATGTTTGAGATAATGTTATAAAATGCTGTACTATCTTAATGTAAGGCTCTATACAGTAATAAAATAATGTAATTTGGGACATTATATTTTATTATTATATGAAACATAAATACAAAAACTTAATCTTTCTTTTGATATTTCCCCTCTCTAACATATTTAACATATACATAAAGATATATCATTACATATGCTTTGCATTTTGTATATTTAAAGGCCATAGAGATTGCACAACTTTGAGATGAACTTGCATTTAATTCATTCATAAGTTTTCAAACAGTAATTTGGGCAATTTGAAATCATGAACGTTTCTTGAATCCCCCCAACCTGTATGTGTCCAGCAATATAAATGGGTACACCGCAGTTAATCAATCGGCAGGTTGCGTGTGGTGTGGTTTGGCTATTCCCACTTCTTCCAAGAAGTCTGTCCCGCGTTGTAGCACAAAACAAAATACCACCCCCCCCTCCACCGCCTGCCAGCATTGGTGTGAGCGGACTCTTTACCTTTATACATAGAAAACTATCTAATACTTGGAATTCCTTTCTGTAACTGTGGTGAAGCGTACATCTGATTTACGGGGGATAGTCTTTGTCTTCTCTGGTAGGTTCGCGGTTTCTGCTCAATTGAGCGTGGAGCAGTACTCATCCTCTGTTCACATCCCTGAGCCAGTGGTGGACATTCCGCATTCGTATGATCGGAGTGAATCTTTTCATAGAACAACCACTGTTAAGTTCCCCACAAAGTGGTACAGATTGTATGAACCATCGATGGATGAATAGCTCAATAATGATTTGAACCTCACCGCCTTCCAATTGCAAACCATGCACACTCTACTTCTGCACCACGCAGCCCTGTGGCGTTGTATTGCCCACAGTAATATATCTAATTGTGTCACGCGAGGGCAGAATGCAACATGAGATTCTTCCCCAGATCAAACTCCGCTGCACAGACGGTAATTAGAGACTGGGGCAGATTGAATTTTCTCTCTAAAACTAGAAATCCCAAATTATTTGAAAAATGTCACACAACAGTAAATGTCTTTGACTGTCGCAACATGTGTCTTCTACTCAGTGCATGGCGGTGAGCGGTGGTGTAGCTGTCTCACTGTGCTTTCGAACCCCGCCGCCCAAGTTCGTTTGTTGGAACAGCAACACGCCAGTGGTGATTGTTTGAACTGCTTCTGGTCCTGCGCTCGATCAACTCTGTCTTGAATGAGTGCGTGGTGCAGTGCGTAAAAATCATCACTGGGGAGACAAAGGTGGCCGGGTGCTATGCCGGCAACACCACCCTACCTCGCACCGTACAAGTCTTAATAGCTGCTCGCAAACAGCACTTGCGTCAACAGTCTGTGAAATACTATACGGGGACTCGTTTATGTTAAATGCAGTATGTGTGTATGCATTACATACATGGTATGATAGTAAAGCGGTATATATGTATATACGCATATAGTGTAACAATATTCCATATCATAAGGGAGATGTATTTATTAATGACATTTGAAATAGGAAAGGGCAAGAACGTGCTGGCATCAAAATATGTGATAGCCTGTCATATTCAATTTGCCTCTGGCTTATACTACAGTACGTTGATTTATTTTCCTTCCTCCCACATTTTGGACCATTTTTATTGCTTCCCTCATTTGTCTTAGATTTTTATTTAGACCATTTAATGTTTTATTCTTCATTTTTTTTGGCAAATGCTACCGAGGGCAGCTGCTGAGGTATTTTATTTTCATGTTTTTATCCATTTCTGAGGAAAATATAATTAATTAGAAAACATCAATTCTGGCCTCAAGCTGAACTGACATTTGAAATATGTAAATGCATGTGTATTAGGATCATATATATGTATGCGCACACTTTTATTTCGGTGGTTCATTTATCAAAAGTTTTAATCCAAGAATGTGTCCATTTGTATTGAACAATATACAATATGAATAATTGCGTGGTTTTATTTGATTAGAACGTGGTATTTTAAAATAAAAATATGATGACAATTTCACGTCCTGGAATAGTATTTTTATCTGTGGTAGTTTTCCTGCGACACATTTAGTTATTTACTGATGGCCAAAAATATTGAATGATGGATTGTGACAATAATACTTTGGAGGAAGCTAACGCAAAATAGCAGCAGTAACATTAATATAAATATTCTTGGTTCTTTCGGTAAAGTCACGTAGAAGGGAAACAATAAAATAATAAAAATATAAAACAATAAAATTCTCACTACGTTTCGACTGCAACACAAGCATTCATCATCAGGTGTGAAAACCACAACAAGAAAATTTGAAAAAAGTGGCGGTTATTTTTAACGTTAGCACCACGGAGAGCGATTTGACAGTTTGTTCAGATGGACGAGTCCATCTATGTTCCAAAAAGAGGAGGGGGGAGACGAAAAATAATGGTTGCGGTTTGAAAGCCACCGTAAGCGTGAACAATAAACTAAGACCCGAAATGGTTTATCAAATCCTTCCAATGATTGCTAAGCGAGAATCCATCTTCTCGGTTGAAATTGTCTCTGTGTTTGTATATGTGGATAGTCTCATGAACGAATCTCTCATGGTAGCCAGATGGCTTGCAAAACGTCGTGAGAATTTTATTGTTTTATATTGTAATTCTTTTATTGTTTCCCTTCTACGTGACTTTACCGAAAGAACCAATAATATGAATCCCTGCAGTCACGAAAGCTTTAAATAAAAAAATATATAAATACCGGCAATATTTGCAACGTTGCTATATTATTGTAATAATAAATAATTTAAACGCACCAACGTTTTATTGCGTACTTAAACCCCACCTTCAACTATTCTGCGATGTTAACATATGCCGCACACGCCACGTATTTGTAGCCTATAACAGCCTTCATAAGCACGTTCGTGATCGTTTTATCACCCAGACGCAACGTCGTCCACTACTCCCGTCCTGCAGCAACTCCCTCCTCGCCCTGCCCGTCCGCTCCCCTGCAGTCCACCACACGGCATGAAACCCCTTGGCTGCACGGAGCCCCCCCCCCCCCCTCTCTATCCACATAATGCAGTAACGGAGATTTACTGGGCCTTGGCTGATTTATAGCTGTGCCACACCGGCACCCCTTGGTCGTGGCGCTGCGCAGAATGCAGCCGACTGGTAGATATTTTTTTTTTAACTTGCTTCCTGCCAGCACTTTGCAAACCCTTCACATCTGTTGACTCGTCTGCCCTTGCTGTGGCCTTGCCAGACCCCATTCTCTCCATCATTCGTTACGCTACAAGCGCGGGCTGTCCGCGCAGCGTTAATCTTCTTAGGCTCCTCGCAGGTCTGCCGTGCATGCTCAAAAAGGTTGCATTATGATGATCGTTCCGTTCCCCTGCTTGGAGTGAAGACGTCGCAATTGCAAATAGTCGTGCATCGGGATATGTGTTTGTTGGGCGGATTTATACTTGATGTTAGTTTTGTATCAGCTCATTATTAAAGGGCTTTCGTAGAGACGAGCTTTTTTCTTCACCATGAGTAAAGCGCAGACACGTACATCGCAGTGACCCTTTGTACTTTGCACAATTAAGCTAAGACTGGCGATTGATAAGCAGGCCAGAAGCCAAACATGGAAGAAGACATAAACATAACAGGTAGCAAAATCTACAAAATTGAATGTTGACATTTATTTCTTTCTCCCGCACATTTTACATTTCAAAAAGATTCGGTTTTGTGTGAAGAGCTTCTGCTGCAAGGGCCAAGCCCTAAAGGAGACGTGGTGTTTTGTTTGCCTCAGCTCCTCAGCCACTGCACTTCAGTGCTGCACTCTGCTCTGGTCCATATCAGCTTTGAAAAGAATCGCAGTGCAGAGTGAGCCGTAAGTGCACTGTAGTGTAAGGCTTTTATAAAGAGGCTGCTGGCAGCATAGGTATAGTTGCCTTATTAACCACGATATAACGTTGCATGTGAAAACTACAAATAATAACATGCAATCATCTCAACGGTAAAGGTGCAGCCCTGCATTTGTTTTGCTCGTGCTACTGCTGCTGGAAGGTCCTCCACTAGAGGATGCTCTTTTTAGCCCCTCTAGATGGTATATGACCCATTCTAGATTTAAAGCTTTCGTGACTGCTAGGATCCATACTCTTTGGTTCTATTGGGTAAAGTCACGTAGGTGAAAATAAAATAACAAACAATCACGACGTTTCGGCCACAACACAACTTGAGGAAGGTCGCTTGTGTTGTGGCCGAAACGTCGTGATTTTTTGTTATTTTATTTTCACCTACGTGACTTTACCCAATAGAACCAAAGGGTATATGACCTACTTTTACATGCTAGCCAGACATCTTAGAAGAGAAGGCAGTACCCGCATTTCAACCCACTACATGCGACCTGACGATTGACTAACTCTGAACACAATAAGTAAGACAAACCTTTGCGTGCATAAATAAATATACTACATTATTTAAAATATATATTTTACAATCCCATGTACTGTCCATTTTGATACACTGATTTTATGTACATACTTGGTGTACATTCATAAAGCATTATTTGGGTCTTTCGGTAAAGTCACGTAGATAGGTTCAAAGAAAATAACAAAAAAACTGCGACGACGTTTTGATCGCAACACAAGCGGTCGTCATCAGGAAATGGGGGGTTAGCTTCCAAGGCAAACTGTTTATAAAGGTTTGAAATGGGCGTATCCCAAATGTCAGCAGCCAATGATAATGTAAGTGGTGGGCGGCGACCGCGACGGTGGTGGGTTTTCCACCAATCAAAGGGCTGCCAGGTAAAAATTAGCATGTTAATGTGAGATCGTTGAGCGGCCTCCAAGGCAAGCAAGCTGAGGTGGCTATGTTGATTGGTGGAAAACCAACCACCGTCGCGGTCGCTGCCCACCACTTACATTATCATTGGCTGCTGACATTTGGGCTACGCCCATTTCAAACCTTTAGAAACAGTTTGCCTTTAGAAGCTAACCCCCCATTTCCTGATGACGACCGCGTGTGTTGCGATCAAAACGTCGTCGCAGTTTTTTTTTACCGAAAGACCCAAAGAATATTAATTCCTGCAGTCATGAAAGCTTTCAGTCAAGATGCATAAAATAGTATGGTTTTACTTTGTATACTGTATTATACATTAATTAATGCTCCAAATATCTAAAAAGTTAGTAGCAATCAATCAGTATAGAAAGACGATTTAAATACACATCATAAAGTGGATTTTGTCTGCCTGCTTTGAGGCATCTTTTTCACAGCAAGTGGACATAGTCAGATAGCAAATTGCAATATGCCTTTGGGCAAGAGAAATTTGTATTATACTCTATCAGATAATTTAACAGGGGAATATAGTATTTGCTGAACCTGCCTAGCTTTGGTTGACTATGGGTTTATAATTTGTGGTTCTGTGCACTGGGTTGACCCCTGCACCCCATGGCATGACATCACACATGTTACTGTTCATGTGTTGCTGATACTTTTGTTTTTATGTCGTGCTATGTATGCACTGATGGTTACAAACAAAAGAGGACGTTTTAAAATCTATAATTTGTAGGTACACGCATATTTTCAAAGGACACCAAAGCATGTCTATGTGCTATATGCCTGCAATAAAATAGTGCGCTTGTGCATCTGTGTGTATGCACATTACTCTTTAAATGTGTGATTTTGGCAGTATTTGGCAGTATTTCAACAGCACTGTACTTCACTCTCGACAAGTCAATATGTGTTCTTATTTGCCACCAGCATCACATTCCTATTATTCTCATATCATCCTGACCTCCATTTTTTTCTGGCCAAACTTTGCCATTTCGTGCTCCGTCTGTTGAAATTTCACCCGCAAACCTTCATATGTACTATCCAGCCATAAGCATGCGAGCTCTCCAATAAAGAAGCCATTAGTATTCTGATCATTTTCTAAAGTGAAAGAGTCAGCTGCAATGGTCACTTGTGAACTAAGTGTGGATGTTGTCAAGTTTCTTTTCACAATCCTTCAAGCTTTATCCTTGCACTGTTCTGGATCAGATTTGTGAGGGGTATTTTGTTTTGTTGTGCTTTGTGCGGATTTGGCAGAAGGATTTCCCAGTTGAACACAATGTTTGGCAAGTTCATCCAATACTTTAAGGGATGCATGGTGGAGATTTTCAAATCTGACATTTCCTCCCCCCCCCCCCCAATTTAAAATATACTGATGGTGAAAGTAATAGCATGAAGAAACAATCAGTTGCAACATTTCTATTTCATTATTAGTACAATCAAAAGCAGTGTCATGTTGTTTTGGTAAAAACTACATTATGGGATTAACAAAACCATCATTGCAACTACATTGCAGTACAACTAAAACAGATATAGTATACAATAAGCCTCCCATTTTGTTTATGAAACATCCCCTGAACGTGGCACAAATAATGACTCCATCGATGCTCCACTTTCATATACTACTATATAACTGTTTTCATGAGGGCACTGGGATATGCATGATTCTTCTGAAGGATGCTTTAATCTCTCCAAAAAGGACTGTATTTAATCCTGGTCAAGCAAACCATGAACTTGAAGGCATTCATGCTGGCTCCTAGTCTACTCGTCTGTCATCAGTGTGAGAAGGAGGATGATGAGAGTGTGCATTTTGTGCAAATGGGGGTCATTGAGGAAGATGGGATTTTCTGTGCTTGGATGAACTCAATACTGTATTTAGTACCCATTGGGCATTATTGGGGATATTCTAAAACATGTACAGTATGTGCCAAGTGTGGCTCTTGGGTTGCATATGCACACAGTGGCATGCGATTAAAATTTTAATTACCAGTGCCGGTCGCTTGTGGCATAAGGTATAATATACATGTGCCCCTAGACAACATTCCTCCGTGAAAGATAAGTACGTTGTCTTGTAAAGAAAATGGTGAACAATAAACGTGCTAAATTTTGATTTAAAGCTTTCGTGACTGCAGTAATTCATATTCTTAGCTCTTTCGGTAAAGTCACGTATTATTATTATTTTATTGTTTCCCTTCAACGTGACTTTACCGAAAGAGCTAAGAATATAATAAACGTGCTATATGTTAACTGCATTGTTTGTTTTTATATAGCCGGTGATTTTAAACAGTATATTGTTTAATTAACTTTAAATTTATATTAAAAAAAGTTATTTCATACAAAATGAATAACCAGAGTTGTCAACTGACTTGGTGAAAAACAATTATGTAATATGCATTTTGTTTCAGAATCAACATGTCTTAAATGATACCAAATTAATTCAATAAAGACACCTTGTTTCAGAGCTCAATTAACAATTTAATGTATCCCATGTAATCACCAAAAGCATGAACTCAATGGGATTACTCTTTGGGTCTTTCGGTAAAGTCACGTAGATATAAAAAATAATAAAATGCCAAAAAAATCACGACGTTTCGATCGCAACACAAGCAATCGTCCTCAGGTGACAAAACACAGCAGGCGGACTGCTGAGGCAGGAAGAAATGCAGCGAGAGAGCTACTGCAGCCAAAGGTTATATACGCTTGAGATGTGCACAACCCAAGGGTAAGTGGGCGGGGCTAGAAATGGAATTTGCAAGTCAATGTAAGATCGCAGAGCTAGGCACACCTCGGCTAATTATGTCTGCATTAACCACAATACTTTTATAAAATGATAAAACATCACGACGTTTTTCTATCTACGTGACTTTACCGAAAGACCTAAAGAGTTATGAATTCCTGCAGTCACGAAAGCTTTAAGTCAAG
This sequence comes from Petromyzon marinus, assembly GCF_048934315.1. Taxonomy (NCBI): domain Eukaryota; kingdom Metazoa; phylum Chordata; class Hyperoartia; order Petromyzontiformes; family Petromyzontidae; genus Petromyzon; species Petromyzon marinus. The sequence continues at coordinate 10,321,612 of NC_133678.1, read as the reverse complement.
ATTTAACCGCCTCTACGGGGGAGGGTTTCTACACAACCATTAGATATTTTAACAGACTCCGAGATAAGAAGGATCGTCTGATCGAGTCGCTCATTTCTCTGAAGAGATGCCGCGAGACCAAGGCAAATACCGATCGCCTTTATTTTTGTTTGTATTCTGACCACAAGTATTGTGGTTAATGCAGACATAATTAGCCGAGGTATACCTAGCTCTGCGATCTTACATTTACTTGCAAATTCCATCTCTAGCCCCGCCCACTTACCATTGGGTTATACCCATCTCAAACCTTTATAACCAATGGCTGCAGTAGCTCTCTCGCTGCATTTCTTCCTGCCTCAGCAGTCCGCCAACTGTGTTTTCTCACCTGAGGACGATTGCTTGTGTTGCGATCGAAACGTCGTGATTTTTTGTCATTTTATTATTTTTCTATCTACGTGACTTTACCGAAAGACCCAAAGAGTATGAATTCCTGCAGTCACGAAAGCTTTAAGACAAGATTCAATGGGATAAGTATAATAAACCCATGAAATATTCCAAATATGTATATGCAATGGAGTTACATTTCATGTGCTATGCTCAAAAAACATCTCTGCCGTTACAATGTTTGAAACCACAGTGCGCGTGTGTATACACACAGTATAAATAACTGCCACATTTGTCTCATGCTAATTAGGAGAGTTCCATTAAGACTCCCGATGGCAAGTAACGTGCAGAGATGCAGAGTTGCCCAAGATTAATAATAGGTTAGAGCTCACAGTGACGGTGGGGTTGGCAGGCCTGTGCTTTTTGTATGCAGGGCGTGAGCGAGCCTCACGGCTGCACGTTATTTAATTTTACCGTCCCCGTGATTGGCGTCATGAATCGGCTAAAGGGGGGAATTGCTTCAGTGCTTGTCACCTCCACTCAGCCCCTGTTCCTTCCTTGCTGCCACCTCACAGTGAACAAAAAGAATGGCTGCATCTCCATTTTGTCTATCACAATAGGTTTTTCGTTGTTTTGTCTCCTCCACAATATTGCACTGGTCCTGGGGCAAACGTCGCAGCGTATAAAGAAACAGTATTTTGTAACAGTTTTACGGCACCTGTAATTCATATTCCCAAATTTTGAATAACAAAATGCCCCCAACCATTCTTCCCATCCCTGCTGTGCTTCGTTCATTCATTCATTCATTCTGTTATAGCACAGCGATCCCTTCGTAATAAAATACTCAGAAAATGAGGAGGGACTATCATACTGCGCGCTCACCCTCACCCTCAAGGCAAGAGCGCAGAGTGGCGGGTGTCTCTGTGTGCATGGCAAGTGTGCTGTAGCACTGATGTTCACCTTTACCCTTTAAAAATGCTGTCTGCTGTGCGGGCTCAGATGGTCATGCTACATACAACCATAAACCAGGAGTATTGATTCAATTGACCATGGAATTGGATGGTAGAAAATTGTGCTTGCTTTTAGTTAAGGGGAACACACCATAAAAAATACATTAGCATTTAGATAAAGGTGCTGCCACTTGTGCTTTCCATACTGATGATGTGCGGGTTAATTCCTATGACTTGCCTAGAAAGTGGTATGATGATACATACGTATATAAACATAATGTCAAGCATATATTGTTTAATTTCGGAAAATCAATCATTGCTGCTTCAGCTGTACTATCCTGAACAAACCAACTGGCTGAAATTGTCGGTCTGTTATCTTTCTTTCAGCGCGATTAAATTAATTTATTCTATTTTGCCAATGCCCAATTATATCTCAAGTAGTTTATTGGCATAAAGAGTGGCATCAGTCATCATCGTGACATATAACACGAGCAGATTCCGCAGAACAATTAACACGTAAGTTTTCATCACCGATATTATTCATAATGAAGATGGTTTTTGGGTTAGATCACGAAAATAGAAATGTGTCGTTAACCCGCCACCACCTGGCAGCCAATTAATAAGGTTTGTCATGTAAACAAAACGTGTCCATTGGTTACTACTTCAGCACACCAGTGTGTTGGAGAGTAAAAGTACAACATTTACAATTTGAGTAAGACGTTTCGCTGGTGATTACAACCAACTTCAACAGACAATTTGCCTGATGACGTTGGTTGTGCTGAAGCTAACTAATTGGCGCGTTTTTTTCGTGGCAAACCTTATTAATTGACTGTGTCGGGTGGTGGTGAGTAAGCGACACATTTATATGTACGTGATCTAACGGAGGAAAAAAAAAAAACCTTTATTAAGAGTGCCACTTCTTTCAAATGTTTCTTGCCGTTGGGTTTTCACACCTGATGACGACCGTTTGCGTTATGGTCGAAACGTCGTGAGAATTTTTATTGTTTTATATATATTTTATTATTTTATTATTTTATTGTTTCCCTTCAACGTGGTGACTTTACCGAAAGAGCTAAGAATAAGTTGGTCTCCCTGAGCGTCTCAGTGCCTCCTGCTCTGCAAATTGGTGATATTTCAGTGCAGCTGGGCGGTGGTGGAAGCAGCGAGCACTGCGGCGGCAGCAGCAAGGGTTGGTGGATCACACGCAAACGTTGCGAAACTCCCTTCCTATGGGCGTCGAGGTGCCACACTGCGGCTCTTCGCGATAAGGTGGTACAGAACAAAATGCGGACTCCACCTGTTCCATCTGCAATGGAAAGAGTGTTTTTCCCCCCCTCCCCTCACCTCTGTTTGGCATGGTCGGCTATGTTCGGGTACGACTGTGTCACGTCAATTGTTGCATGCAGACACCGGAATTACGATATTTGTATGCAAAATGCATACAAATAGCAGAAGCCATGAGGCTTATTGAGATAGCATCAGTTTGAAAAGTCAGTCACACATAGTGTCAAGCAGTGGCCTAAGAAGGTCAAATGTCCACCTTCAGCCAAGATCATACCTATACATTTGCCGGCGTGGTGAAATGTTAACTACCGCACCGGATAAGCAGGAGGCCATGGGTTCGATCCCAGTCGTGATGCCTGCTGCATGTTTGGAGTTTTGCCTGGTCTCTCCCTGGTCGTGTTGGTTTATCTCCCGGTCTTCTGGTTTTTCCATCCACATTTACAATCAACGTGCGTTTAGAGTATTTGACTGCTAAACATGTCCACATGATGATAAGCCACTCCGTTGAGCTATGAATTGTGGCCAGGTCACTTCTTTAAAAAGAGCTATATTGCTCAGTGAGCCTTAGCTGGTCAAATAAAAATAGTTTACTATACTCTTTGGTTATTTCGGTAAAGTCACTTAGGTATATCTTCTTTGGTTCTTTCGGTAAAGTCACGTAGAATGAGAATAAAATATTAAATTGATAAAATAAAATAACACAATAATATTCTCACGACGTTCCACTCCAGCGCTGTCCTACCAGACAGTCTCGCTCCCTTCACCTGATGAAGGCCGCTTGTGTTGTGGCCGAAACGTCGTGAGAATATTATTGTGTTATTTTATTTTATCAATTTATTATTTTATTCTCATTCTACGTGACTTTACCGAAAGAACCAAAGAAGATGAATCATTGCAGTCACGAAAGCTTTAAATCGAAATTTCACTTAGGTATAAAATGAAATAAATCACGGACGTTTCGACTTTCTGTATACCAGGCGAGGTACTGTAGCTAACATCTCATAGCCACCGAGTTTGAGCTGGTTATATTGAAAGCGAGTCAGTGGGCCAAGAAGATAGCATGGTTGGCTATGTACGGTGCGAAAGAAGTTCAACATACATAGATGTTTGTAAGTATGCTCTGTGGATGCCGCACACCCACACACACAGAAGCAGTTTAACATCAGTGAATTCAAAGCTCTGTGCAGGTCTACATTCTTTTCCCCTCTTCACTAAAAAGTAAAACAACATTTATTTCATCCCTGAGATGTAGGATGAATATGGAATATTTTGTTCACTTGGCTTTCTTAAACCCAAAAAAAAGCGAGGCCATTATTGGCATGCGAAATATCAGCGATGTCAATATTTTAGTTGTATTATGTTCCAGCTGCATGAATACGGCTTGCCGGCTGAAATAGAGGATTCATTCATGGGAGTTTTTTTTGTTGTTTCGCTCTCCCAACAGTACAATTCATAATTGATGTAATATCGCCGCGTGAGTAGCGTGTGTCGCTCACCCTCCTCCACCCGACACAGCTGATCCATAACGTTGCCACGCGGTGACCAAGCGCGTGGGTCCTGCTTTGGCAACAGTGGAACGTTGGAGAACAATGCACACAGTTTGGATTCCTGCAGTCACGAAAGCTTCAAATCAAAATAGTTTACTGGTTTTAGTAGCTTGCTGACGTACTATATAAACACACCGCAGTGTAATTACAAACGAAATACATATGCAAATTATAGGCATGAAATTGAATGTTAAGACAAGTGGACCGGGGAGGACACGTTACTAGGAGAGATGATTGCATGTGGTTGAGACTAATGACGATGTGCGCAACCAAAGGAGGAAACAATCCCAAGAGGACGTGCATCACAGAGATGGAGCAGTAAAATCAGCTTGCATGCGCAAGCTAGATGCATTGTTGCATCACAAGAACGTGAGGGGTGGAAATGGATTTGGTAGGTCTTCATTCAGCTGTGGATAGATCATGACCAATGATGATGATTGTTTGCTTTAGGCAAACACATACATTCATATTGGTGGTAAAGATTGTGAGCCTTTTGGTTTCATATTTTGTCACTTAAAGTCGCTGGATTTCCTCAGATCAGTGACTCATAGGAGCAGCGATTTAAGCTATGGATGGTGTTGAAAAAACTAAATTGAGAACTGTCAATTAATAGCAGTGGGAATATTAGTACAGGGTGAATATGATTGCATCTCCCGCTATCTCGAATACAACTTATCTTTAGCCAGAAAAGAAACTAGGGTACTATAAAAAAAGTACTATTGAATTGATTTAAAATATGACTTGCCATCACCACCTAATTGAGAAAAACGAGTCGCTGGTTTGAGAATACAGTTGCTGAACCACAGGGGGCCGAGAGGCGACGTGAGTCTGAATGCCTCTGTGCATTTGGTCACGGTGGCTTTGTTGAAATGCTCTATTATACAAATCACTGGACCAAACATGATTGATGTATATAAAATTACAATACAGTGGCAAGGAAATACATCATACTTATAGACAACAGGACGTAAGAATGTGGCATGTGTACGTGGCGAAAGAGTGCTGGCAATTACGAATGAAAATGTCATTTTCTTTTGTTCTATAACACGACGACCATACACCTCTGCAGGATATCACCTTTGGAAAATTATGAATACAGTTTATATTATATGCGATGTATGTAAGTAGTTCACTGGAATAAAAACAGCTTTTCTCTACCATTTCAGTTATTTATCAAAATGTAGTCTTGATTAAAATGCTATTTATTTACTCTCCTAAATGGCAAATTGCACTCTATGAAGCCTTAAAACACTTGGGCATATGCATATAATAATAATGACAGGATGCAGCTGGATTGCTTATACATCGATGTGCAGGTACTGCAGGTAGTTTGTAACAAAAATTGAGCGACTGCTCATGCATTTAATCTTTACATTCAACTGTTTTTTATCATTGGCAGTATCATTGCGGTAGGACAGCGCAGACAGTCTTTTCCAGGGGATAACAATAATACTTTATACTTTATAGTATGACAAGGAAACAAACACATAGAAAGTAACATCAGGTCAACTCTACAAATATCATGCATTATCTTAACCAGCTGTTCAGTAATTTGAAATACTTAACAATAATAATTTGCTAATAGAGTGTTCCCTTTTTTCTGGCAACAAAACAGGTGTTGATGTTAAAACACCAAACTGAAACCTTTTTCATGGAATCATGTCTGCATTAACCACAAAACTTGTGGTCAGAATGCAAAGAAAAAACATGCTCTGATAATATATGCATTGTCTTTGAAACTGATTGGTCCACACCAGAGACAGCTTTCCTTTGAGCCTCGTCTCAAACGCCTTTTGGCGTCCTCTGGTCTAGCACTGCTCAAAATATGTACAACATTAAAGTATTACAACTACTCTCTTGCACACTTAGTGTACCATAAACAATTTTACATTGTGGCCGGATCAATAAAACATGTTTTAATATTTCCCCGAGAGATTTCATTTTGGCAATAATAATTGACCTGACTGACCGAATGAAAGAATGTGTTTCCATATGTCTCCAGCCCGTTTTATTGGGTCACGCCTGAAACAAAATTGTTTTAGAAACCCAATAACTATAGATCAGAGGGGTTCCAAGGGACCTTCCAGAGGTGTCCTGTATTGGTGAGACAATTGCTGTACACACCATCGTGTACCTGTGAGCCTCTGTGGGAACCGGTTGGTTTGGTCATTTTGTCGATGTCCTCCGAAGGAAAGGAACACATCTTTGGGAACGAGTGGTTTTCTCTTTTAAAATTCCAAAGACAAGCCGGGGGGATTTGAGACTTTTGTTTTTAGAAGTTGATTACATGAACTACTTTTATTCACACATACCACTTTTATTCACACATTCCTTATCTTAGCTGCAAAGAAAATTATGCCTCTTCTTTGGTTCTTTCGGTAAAGTCACGTAGAATGAGAATAAAATAATAAATTGATAAAATAAAATAACACAATAATATTCTCACGACGTTTCGGCCACAACACAAGCGGCCTTCATCAGGTGAAGGGACGAGACTGTCTGGTAGGACAGCGCTGGAGTGAAAGAGCCACGTTCAGATCACGGCCTTTAAGCTGTGTGAGAGGAACAAAGCGCCTTGACAAAGGAATTAGCATATAATTTAGCATTGAAATGGCTGAATGATTAGCTTGTGACTGGTCACAGAAATAGCTATGTTAAAAGTTAAAGCATACACATCCGCAGAGGCACCCCTTGATAAAGGAATTAGCATAGAATTTAGCATTGAAATAGCTAAGTTAAAGCATACACATCCGCAGAGGCACCCCTTGACAAAGGAATTAGCATAGAATTTAGCATTGAAATAGCTGAGTGATTAGCTTGTAACTGGTCACAGAAATAGCTACGTTAAAGTCAGAGCATTCACATTCACCGAGGCACTTAGTACAAATCAAACAGGAGAATTTAGCATTGAAATAACTAGGCGAATTTAGCATTGAAATAACTGAGTGATTAGCTAGTGACTGGTCACAGAAATGACTGTTGAAGTCAAGGCCTACACATCTGAGCTATTCACAGTACTATATAGTGAACCAATAAAAAACTAAAATATATATTACCTTAATGTTATCAATAAACTCTATATTCTCCAATCAGCTAAGCTACCAACAATAAGTCGTTATATAGCTATATAGCTTTTAACATAGCTATTTCTGTGACCAGTCACAAGCTAATCATTCAGCCATTTCAATGCTAAATTATATGCTAATTCCTTTGTCAAGGCGCTTTGTTCCTCTCACACAGCTTAAAGGCCGTGATCTGAACGTGGCTCTTTCACTCCAGCGCTGTCCTACCAGACAGTCTCGTCCCTTCACCTGATGAAGGCCGCTTGTGTTGTGGCCGAAACGTCGTGAGAATATTAATGTGTTATTTTATTTTATCAATTTATTATTTTATTCTCATTCTACGTGACTTTACCGAAAGAACCAAAGAAGATGAATCATTGCAGTCACGAAAGCACATCAATCATCAGTCCCTACTATAGTTGGTCATGGCCATGCGATTATTATGTTGTACTTTTATTATTTCATTAATCTTCAGCTACCAATGTGAGTTCATTTGTTTACATTTCTTATTCAGAGCTGGTCAGTATTTTGCCAACCACATTATATTAAATCTTGACTTAAAGCTTTCGTGACTGCAGGAATTCATATTATTTGGGTCTTTCGGTGAAGTCACGTAGATAGGTTCAAAGAAAATAAAACAAAACTACGACGTTTCGATCGCAACACAAGCGGTCGTCATCAGGCGAATAGTTGTGTGTAAACCCTCCCTGTAGAGGCAGTTAAATCTTGACTTAAAGCTTTCGTGACTGCAGGAATTCATAACTCTTTGGGTCTTTCGGTGACTTTACCGAAAGACCCAAAGAATACGAATTTTCTATAGATACATGGATTAAAGTGATTACAGTATGTATCAAGGTTGGGGTAGAGCGGTGGCACAGTGGTTGGTTTGATTCCGAGCCATGACTCACAGCAGTATCATAACCGGTTCATCAGATATATGAACCGGTTATGCCCTCACCACCCACACCCTGCACAATCCGTCCTGGTCAGCGTGGTGAAGTATAATCAAACGATGACCATGGCTGGTATGGTATGGAGAGGCCTTCATCGAGTAGTGGATTGACAAATGTATGAACATGATCTATTATATTAAGATAGAGCTGCTCGATAGACATATCTGGAAGGGGTTATTTGTAAAAAGACATTAGTTTGAATATGCTTTATTACCACAATGGATGCATTCATTTTAATGCATTACCAATTGACACATTAATACTTTACTATGAATACATGAACTTGTTTTCTAATGACAGTTTAACGCGTAGGCTTGCTTGACCAATATTATAAGCCGGTGGATTGCTTCACTATTCTGCCAAATCGCCCAATGATGCTGGATGTAATCACCAGCGAAACGTCGTATTCAAATGTTAATGTTGTGGATTTACTCTCCAACACACCGGTGGGCTGAAGTAGTAACTAATTGGCGCGTTTCATTTACGTGACAAACCTTACTGGCTGTGTCGGGTGGTGGAGAGTTATGACACATTTCTACTGTCATAATCTATCTCCAAAACCTTTATTATGGATTTCTTATGGCACTCTGCAATTAACATTTTTTTCATGAATTTGAGTGCTTTTCAAATTCCATGAATCATCGCACACTGCAAAGCAAATATCGCAACAATTAATCTGGAAGTTGTGTGTGGAGGAAAGCAAAAGAACGTGTAATGTTAATAGGACATAGAACTGCACCTGTTGCATATTAATTCTCCAGTGAGTTATAGGTACTTTTCCATGGTTGGAGCTTCCAAATTCCTACTCCATTTTGAGAAAATATAACCAGGCAGCAACACTGATGAGGCAGCTGCTTGTTTTGAATACCGACGACGTGTTTCTTGTACTCATACAGTGAGGGAAAAAAGTATTTGATCCCCTGCTGATTTTGTACGTTTGCCCACTGACAAAGAAATGATCAGTCTCTAATTTTAATGGTAGGTTTATTTGAACAGTGAGAGACAGAATAACAACAACCAGAAAAACGCATGTCAAAAATTGTATAAATTGATTTGCATTTTAATGAGGGAAATAAGTATTTGACCCCTCTGCAAAACATGACTTAGTACTTGATGGCAAACCCCTTGTTAGCAATCACAGAGGTCAGACGTTTCTTGTAGTTGGCCACCAGGTTTGCACACATCTCAGGAGGGATTTTGTCCCACTCCTCTGTACAGATCTTCTCCAAGTCATTAAGGTTTCGAGGCTGACGTTTGGCAACTCGAACCTTCACCTCCCTCCACATATTTTCTATGGGATTAAGGTCTGGAGACTGGCTCGGCCACTCCAGGACCTTAATGTGCTTCTTCTTGAGCTACTCTTTTATTGCCTTGGCCGTGTGTTTTGGGCCATTGTCATGCTGGAATACCCATCCACGACCCATTTTCAATGCCCTGGCTGAGGGAAGGACGTTATCACCCAAGATTTGACGGTACATGGCCCCATCCATCGTCCCTTTGATGCGGTGAAGTTGTCCTGTCCCCTTAGCAGAAAAACACCCCCAAAGCATAATGTTTCCACCTCTATGTTTGACGGTGGGGATGGTGTTCTTGAGGTCATAGACAGCATTCCTCCTCCTCCAAACACGGCGAGTTGAGTTGATGCCAGAGAGCTCCGTTTTGGTCTCATCTGACCACAACACTTTCACCCAGTTGTCCTCTGAATCATTCAGATGTTCATTGGCAAACTTAAGACGGGCATGTATATGTGCTTTCTTGAGCAGGGGGACCTTGTGGGCGCTGCAGGATTTCAGTCCTTCACGGCGTAGTGTGTTACCAATTGTTTTCTTGGTCCCAGCTGCCTTGAGATAATTGACAAGATCCTCCCGTGTAGTTCTGGGCTGATTCCTCACCGTTATCATGATCATTGCAACACCACGAGGTGAGATCTTGCATGGAGCCCCAGGTCGAGAGATTGACAGTCCTTTTGTGTTTCTTCCATTTGCAAAAAATCGCACCAACTGTTGTCACCTTTTCACCAAGCTGCTTGGCAATGGTCTTGTAGCCCATTCCAGCCTTGTGTAGGTCTACAATCTTGTCCCTGATATCCTTGGAGAGCTCTTTAGTCTTGGCCATGGTGGAGAGTTTGGAATCTAATTGATTGATTGCTTCTGTGGACAGGTGTCTTTTATACAGGTAACAAGCTGAGATTAGGAGCACTCCTTTTAAGAGTGTGCTCCTAATCTCAGCTCGTTACCTGTATAAAAGGCACCTGGGAGCCAGAAATCTTTCTGATTGAGAGGGGGTCAAATACTTATTTCCCTCATTAAAATGCAAATCAATTTGTAACATTTTTGACATGCGTTTTTCTGGATTTTTGTTGTTGTTATTCTGTCTCTCACTGTTCAAATAAACCTACCATTAAAATTATAGACTGATAATTTATTTGTCAGTGGGCAAACGTACAAAATCAGCAGGGGATCAAATACTTTTTTCCCTCACTGTACATGGACATGGATGGCACAAACATTTCCACATTTCATACTTTAACTCACGTCACGGACACCGAGAGGTTGTGTTTCCTAATAGCAATCAATATGATATTTGTTTGACATTGGCACTGGCAAGCCATGCAAACGCTTTACCAACCATGGGCAAAACTATCCCAGTTGTGCCCTGTAAAGCGCCTTACAGTGTCTCAAAGAGCGCAAAATATCATCAATGGATTATGGCAGGTGCATGCAAATGTTATCACAATCACCGCAGGGCATGTTGTTTTATTAATGCTTTGCGAATAAAAATGTTAATGCAGTGATCACAAAGACGCAAAGAAGATCAATTAAAATATTAAACAACGTTGTGAATAATGTAGTTAACAGTAACTGTTTCACCACCAGCAGAATTCATTTGTGGAGATAGCAGGCTTTCAATATCCTATTTGGATTAAGATATGACTTGGAGTTTGATTTGTTATTTAAAGGTTTGTGTTTTCAAGTGAATGATTAGGAATATATTTTCAATACCTGAGCTACTCAATGTGTCGTTAGCCTGTTTGTACGTGCTATATGTCTGAATCCAATGTAAGAACATAACAGTGTTCCATTCTTTATGGCCTGCAATCAGTAATGTTTCCTCAGGTTGCTTAGAGGGGAGTAAAATTACGTATGGTACACAAAACACAACAGAAGACCCACCAGCACAGATTAAATAACAACTGCATGATTGTCATTGCAATTGTCACATTTTTATATTCATACCAAAAATAACAAAAAATTAATATTTAAAATGTAATTTTGACCACACTGAATGGCGATGACTTAATCCAACAATGGATGGATCATGGCTGATGATAATGATGACGATGCGTAGGTTAATGCAATGTTTATATATCAATGTCTTTACCATTAGAGGATGAAAGGGATATAAAAAAAATACTTTTCCACAAATGTACTTGGGATACATTATAACTTTGAGGATTTTGGTCAATGCGTAATTTTCAATAAACTTCCGGCCCGTATATATACAAGTGAGAACGTTAATACATATTCAAATTATTATGACATTTCAGACAATCTATTCTGTTACACATGTCCAAAATTACATTTCTCAAGAGTGCAGCAATGTTTCGAATTTGGGAGGTAACATTACTTTTCAACAAAGCAGGCTGTGATTTAGTACCATTAGATTCTGTTTAAGTCTTGAGAAAATAGTACTTGATTTAAATCGTGAATCCTTATCCAATAATATTCGGGCATTCTATACACATTAATAAATTAGGCAGTAATACCAGTACACAAGATAATATCAGAATAAAAAAATATATAATGACGAACATATCAAGGAAATGCATTCACTAATGAGCTGGAGCAATGAAATTAGTTTATGTGCAGGGACGACGTGGATCATTATGTTGCAGGATCACGAGGTGGTGGTGGCTTGGGAAAGTCTTCATCCAGCAGTGGATTGACCGTGGCTGATGATACGCTTTCAAGTAAAACTCATGTTTAGTCATTAGTGGCATGAATTGTTGAGGTTAGCGTTTTTGTTTTTCTATTTAAATAGTAATATACTGACCTTATAGATGGACACTCATTGTGTTGTCCTTGTTTATGCCGACCCTTAAGCCCAGCACACCAGGAACAATTCCCCCAGTCCCTTTCCCTTCAAAGCTCATCACTGTCAGCATCCTTTTGTGCTTGTGCATGCCCTGTCAATTGCCCTTCATAATGAATATTTTTATTTAACAAGACCTAGGCATTTTTACTGCATCCCGAGAATCCTCAAACGTATCCATCCAGACAACTTTTGGTTCATTCGGTCAGATGCAGAAGTATTTGCCTTGATTTACCGTGCATGACGATGTCTTAAATTTGTTTATTTTTGTTGCTATACTTTCATCATCCAAAAGGAATGGAGTGTGCCTGAGAAGTCCGTTCAGTCTGGAGATTGAAGGATGAAGTAATTTAATAGACAGTGTCTGGGTGGATTGTTTTTATCACGGAATCATGAAAGGTGGCGGTGGCTTGAGTTGGCATTCATCCAACAGTGGATTGGCCGTGGCTGATGATAATACCATTGTAGTACTGCAGGGCTGCAAGGATGGAAAGGGCAGAAGTACGCTTTTACCCAGCAGTGAATATACAGAGGCTGATGCTATACTATCCCTGTTCATGTCAAATGACTATAATATATCTAATCTGCTTATTAAACTCTAGTTAGTGCACAATTATAACTGTAAAAGGTTATGCAATATAAACAAATAAAATAGATTAATATACAACCTAAGTGTGTGTTAGATAATTGGAGTCTTTGTATGGTGTCAATTGGTGCATGCATTGTTGTGATTTTACAATTTGATGTGATGGGTCACACCTTCCTGCCAGGGCCTATATTATTTCCAAGATACCATCGTTTATACGATGCCTAGAGGCTGAAAAGGAGATATGTGTAAAATGGATGTACATTTGAATTTCGACTGCTGCTCATATGACAGATGCCTGATCTGATTTGGCAGACATCGATGGAAATGTTTATCTAAACATGTGTGTCAAACCCCTTTGGCATTCATCAAGAGGGGAGGCAAGGATGCTCATTGGCCTATGATTATTTGAATATATTGCATGGCAAGAGCCAGGAAACATTAGATACAGTGACTCTGGGTATTTCTTTATGACATGGGCAATGCACTGGTGGCTTCTTGATATTGATCCATATCACAGATGCTGATAATCAGCTGATAGTTGCAGAATCAAGAGGAGGCATCAGCGTTATAATACAGACCTAAGCTTGTGATGAATAGATGTTTCGCTATGGACCTAGCCAAAACCAATACTCTGGTCAATACTGTGGTTTAAGATTCACTTTTTTCTACTGTGCCCCGTTTTGAGATATGCTATTGTCAACCAGAAGTTTGTAGATTTTTGACAATTGAGGATCTTGATGACATTCACCCCAATCCGCACATCTGTGGTTAAAGAATGAGTGCACTCGCATTAGTATGACCTCTCTATATGTAGGTTGCACATGGTATACTGTGTATCAACACAAGCTTGAGGAGTAATATTTAGAGCCAGTGTTATTCTTAGATCTCACTATGTCAGGTTTATATTCTAGGCCTACCTTCCACCATCCACGCATTAACACAACCACTTGGAACACACGTGTGATGACACATGAAGCATATACAGCATTCCCTCGTTATTTGCGAGGGATACAATCCAGAGATACTCGTGAAGAGTACATTTCACGGATAACGACAATGGCCTTCAAAAACCGATCTTTTGAAAGAATTACCTTAAATAAATACGCACATAAGCTATGAAATGCATGCACATTATAAAAATAATAATAAGAATGTGTTACAATCAACATAAAGTAAATAAATATGAAAGTATTAAATAATATATTAAAATGAACTTACCTCAAATTATAATGATGCTGCCCAGTAGTAGGGTGCAAAACTTTCTCGACTAACATTTTGTCTCATCACCTTCTCTTTCTCTCTCGATGCAGTCGTGTAGAGTTCCAGATACGATTCGTTGAGAGACAAAATCATGGATAACAAATTCGTAAATAACGAGGGCATACTGTACGTGCATACTCGCTGCTTTTCCTGTAATCAGTCCTGGGATTAATACAAATGGTCGGTCTGAAATGCACACTAGTTCCAACAATTTCTTGGCAATAGCAATCAATGACCATCAATGTAATGAATATGTGTAAACTCTGCACTGCAGTAATCAAAATATGTATTTGTACCTGAGGAATCCGATTAGCTATGAAGCTCTTTTTCACAGACGTCCAGTAGTGAATGGTTACTTCTAGGGTGTGGGGACGGGCGGAGGGCACAGTGGGAGGGATGATCTTGAAATATATGAGTCATGTGGCTCATGTGGCTCAGTGGTACACGCAACTAAGTGGTCTGGCAACTGGTTCGAGTCCAGCGGTGTCAACACAAGTCAATGTAGCAGGAGCTGGCACGCAGCACTTTGAAGGCACTGGCAAAATCTGCCCTCCAGTCTTGGCTGCGGTAGAATGAAGGATGTTGCTGTCCGGGCTGAATGTGCAAAGTAGGTGCCGGAGCAGGTATGGGGTATGGCAAGCGCTACTACCCATGCTGACAGCAGCACAGATGCTGAAATCCCTTGTTTTGAGAATGACGATAGGCTTGGTGCACAGCGTATGAAGAGCTTTGTGGTTGAGAGATGACCATCCTTCATTAAAAAAATGTCTATATAATTAATGTGTTTTTGCCAGTGTGTTTGTGTGTGGAGCAGTGGTTGCAGTGATCAACCTCACTGCGCTTTAAACATACCAAATCTGGGTTCAATTCCTAGCTATGGATAACATCGGTCAGAACTCCGACCTGAATCTTTCCTGGGCTTTCGCTTTGGGATTCATCAAGAAGGTTGGCTCAGCCTAAAATTATGACCTGATGTGGTGTATAGACAACACAACTCAGGAAAAAAAAGGGGCAGGCATATGTTGGTCACATCGGAACTTGCCCCAACAGTCTATTGTGCTACCTCGGAGAAGTGTGCTTGTGTGTCTTTGTAAGGCAGATTGTGTTTGTGAAATGGCGTGGACATTTTTGATAGAATTAGAGTCTGACTGTTCATGCAATGGCACACGTTTAAAATGATTTCCGTTTGAAGTAAAAAATGTAATGTTTTCAAGCGCATTAATTTGCAATAATGTGCACAACACAAGTATGAGCTTTAAGTCAAGATTTAAGTGTGAGCAAGCTGCTAAAATACATAAAATTGGACGTCTCATTACATTTGTATGGAGTATGGACCAAAGGTATTGTGATGTTATGCTTGTCATAAACTCGAAAATTTTTTTCTGTTTTATCAGGTAAGGTCTACTGAGCTATATAGCTCTTTTTTCAGAAGCGACCTGGCCACACATGGTAGCTCAACGAATTGGCTCATCACGTGGACATTTATAGCAGCCAAATCTTCCAAACGAAAATATATGCCACCACGGGGAGAGCATGCAAACTCCAAATATACTGGCGTCAGGGTCGGGATCAAACCCACCACCCCCTGTATACCAGGCGAGGGAGTTAACATCTCGCCATCGTGGCACCCTTCACATGCTGTGCTCCTCGTAATGTCCAAAAATGTTCCATTAACACCTGACCCCAGCATTGCCTATAGGTCCACAGGGAAATCTTTTCTCTCCATGTGCTTGTGTTTGTGGGTTTGAGTGTTATAGTCTAAACGCATGTTTGTCTACGCATATAGATCGGGAGCATAACACTTTTACGTTAAAGATTGGATCGTGAGCAAACGTGGTAAGCATGCTAGGATCACAAAGGGCAAGATGACTGGTTCAATACCGTTAATCTAGGTCAGAGTTTATGGATACACAACCCATGGTCAAATGCGCATCATGGATTGAAGTGTATATGGCCATTAATTACCGTTGTATTATTTACTATAATATAAACTAAGTACTATCTATATGGCAAGTGGATAATCTGTAGGTGTGAATGTTTGAATTAACTCCTCTAAGACCACTCCACAATTTAAATGCACGAGCTTTAATCAGAAAGCGTATAATTTGCAGTTTGTAAGAATCAGCTTAACATTTCAAAATAGTTTTACAATTGAACCCATAATTCAGCATATCTGTTCTACTTGCTGCTTGTCCATTCGATCATTATTCATTTCGTGTGATATTGGAAAATAGCTGACAAATTATTCGAAATGTATGCTGATTTTGGTAATCCAATCGATGGCATCAGCAGTTGCTTGATGCGTAGTGTCTGTATCGCCCGCGTGAGCGTCTAAGTGGTCAAGTGAGTCGCTTATCAAACGGGCAGATTGCACGTTACTACGTTCACAATAGGACGCCTCTTTCATTCTCCATTTGTGAAGGAAATAGACGGACCTGTCATGTGTTGCAAGCTGAAGCCAGATCAATCCTGCATTGGGTATTTGATTAATTGCTTGTTTGGGACATCGCGGAGCCATTAGGTTTGGCGAGCTACTGATCGCCGACGTCCTCTTTAGCCATCAGACGTCTCTTTGCGTGACTCCGGAAAGGCTCACAATCCATGTGCTGCTGTACGGGCAGTTGTGGGCTAGCCATGATCTTATTTATTATTTTCATTTATTTTCTCTGTGCTGATAATTTTCTCGTTATGTGTATTTCTTTTCTCGTTATTTAAGTACTCATGTTTAAGTTTTTGATTTGCTAAAGTAGTAGGGTTTTTTTGTTGTTGTATTAACTGTGCAAGCGATTGGCTTATTGATGTCCAGCGTTGTGGGATGAATAACGCTATAGAACATGAAATTATTAGTATTATTATTGTACTCTCGAACTACAGCACCAATTCACCTGATATACAATTGAAGGGATGTTGGAGAGGCTCTACCATTTATAATTACCCAGTGCAGCATGAGTCCTATTTAAACAAATCATACAACATTATTGTGTATCACCTTAGCAGCAGTTTAATTTGTTCTATCTACCGACCCTTGAAGTTGTGTTATTTTCTTATTTCTGTGTTGTTATTTTTAAACACTATACATTGCTATTTTTATTAATTGTGCAAAGCAATTAATCAAATTCATTCAATTAAACGCATTTAAATATGGGTTTGTTCAAGTAATAATTCATTGGCATGCATTTATACGTGTGCAAATTATAGTCTAATATAGAATATTGTTTTGTCATTATTATTGTTTTATTGTTTGTATTCATGTATTGCATGACCATATTATTAATTATGTTGAATTCTCCCTGGTATGCATTCATTAATTTATTTATTCATTCACGAATTAACCGGGGCACACAATTAAGATACCACACTGCGGCAATTCCTGTGGCCCTGCTGAGATCCAATAACCCAATTGAATTAGAGAACAGAATCTTGTGCAGTGCAAGCAGTGATGAAACCTCTCTAAAGATCCATAATGCCCAAAAAATTGAATGCTATTGAATGTTCCTACCCTTACATTTAATTATGGTCATAACCAAAGTAACGATGTGTGCGCATGTGTGTCCAATAAGGCAACTCCGAGTTTAATTCGTTTGCAATCGGGTTCAATGAGTCAACATTAGGCCTACTTGACAGAGAAAACAAAGGTGGATGACCACACTACTCTCTCATGCATTGTGACTGCGTTACTGCATGTTCATTAATAGCATTTTCCAAAAACGTAAACTGCATTTTTTTTTTTCAATCTGCTGCCGGATGAAGGCCCTGAGGGTTGCCACCTTTTCCACAGACCAATAATCCAGGACACATTTTTCAGCCAGCGTAGGTGAGTCAAAACAGTTCAGTATACTGCAATAAAGTTGAACACAATGCCAGTGCCGGATGTTCGTACAAATCAATTCCCGCCACCCGAACGCAGATGTCATTTATTAGTCTGTCCGGGTGGCAACCCAAAAAGGCCTCAGCATCTCATGTCAAACTCATGTCATTCAATGAGTCATTTGCCACACTGCTCAGTGATGGTTGGTGAAGGTTGGGGTGACCAGTTCATAATATCCACTCACCACTGATGTTCGCGATAGCCAGGTATAGAACTCGGGCAACTTGATTCGTAGCGCCATGCGCAAACCACTGTATCACTCCTCATGCATTCATATATTATTATTTTCTTCCTATAATTGAAATCTAAACAATGATATAATATTTTGTATGCATCTTGAGGAATATATATATTTTACCTAACAGGCACAAATGTATTTTAAAATAAGTAGCATTTGCACACATGTCTACCTTCATACTCTTTGGTTCTTTTGGTAAAGTCACGTAGGTAAAAAATAAATACAAATTAAATTAAATAAAATAAAAATGAAAAGAACCAAAGAGTATGGATCATTCTAATCTAGGATGTCTACGTTCGTCACACATTGCTTTATTAATGTACTGTGACCCTTTAACATTTTTTTCCATAACATGTTAATCAAATGCTGTCATTGGGTGAATGAAGTTGAAGATATGACAAAAATACTTTACATTTTAACCCAATATTTATTTTAGATTGCTACAAACAATTATTTGTGCTTATACCGATGGCTATTTGAACATCAATTGAGTGATATATGCATCAACCGCACATATATATACCAAGTATGTCACAAGAGACGTAAGGTCGGGGACATGTAATCCCACCACAATTAAAAACCCAAATAACGTGTGGAGCCAATAAACTTGATCATAAGCGTATTGTACACATGCTTACTGGATATAGTCAATGTGTATTTATTTGCAAATCACAAGTCCCCCTGGGTGGGTTTAAAGTGAAATGAGTAGTATTTGTGAGTGGTAACCATGCACTCCACATGCATGTTTGTGTGAGAACTTATCCAGATTGTATTCCAACATCCCTGATGCCCTCAGTGTGCCATGGATGACACTCGAGATTTTTCTGGCCCTTATTCATTAAACTTGGATTACAGCATGGCACCACTTTGTGCAATATTTTTATTTGATATACACTTAAATGAGATATTAATGTCTACCTAATGCCAAACAGTGGGATGTACACGGTCGTGTATAGTGTGAAAGTAAATTGTGAGAAAATAGATAACAAGGACTGCCCATGGAATGGGCAAGGCCTTGTTAAAATATAAATGTGGGAATATGATCTCTGTCTTGAAGAGAAAAAATATAATGTAAATTTCAAATAAAGTATCTTCTTGAGCTTAGAGTAGTGCCCACTCTTTCTGTACAGTTTTACGTAAAAAAATAAGTATAGTTTTAAATATACAGAAGTTTAAACTGCTTAATTAAATTAAAGTATGTATGTAGTTTAAGATACCAGTGGCAATTTAAATATGAACTGGGCCTGAGCTTCTCACTTGCCCTTCACCAACCCATACGGACGATGGGGGTGTGGTCTGGTTGCCACGGTGGTGAGATGTTAACTACCTCGCCTGGTGTACTAGAGGTCGTCGGTTCTATCCTGACACTTTCGCCTGTGTATTTGGGGTTTGCATGTTCTCCCCGTGTTTGTGTAGATTTTTATCGGGGTCCTTTAGTTTTTCCCTCCAGATTTAGAAATGTGCATTAAGAGTATTTGGCTGCTATAAATGTTCACGTGATAAGCCACTTCGTTGAGCTATAATTTGTGGGCAGGTTGCTTCTGAAAAGGAGTTATATAGCTCCCTGGGCCTTGCCTGGAAAAAATACATTATAGTTGATATTTTTGGTCAAATAACCCTCATGTCCAAAATGTTTAATTCGGCCTTTATCCAGTCAAGTATT
This sequence comes from Petromyzon marinus, assembly GCF_048934315.1. Lineage (NCBI taxonomy): Eukaryota > Metazoa > Chordata > Hyperoartia > Petromyzontiformes > Petromyzontidae > Petromyzon > Petromyzon marinus. The sequence continues at coordinate 10,301,743 of NC_133678.1, read as the reverse complement.
GACAGAAGGCTGGAAAACATGATTTTTTTGTATCACAATATTTTATCTGGCGATAGTTAATTCAATTAATAACGCAAACATTAACAATGAATATGGTTAACCACAATTAAGTGTGTCGTCACACAGGTAGTTTTTATTTATTGATTTTCAAACAGTTTAAACTATTTCCTGCAATTGATTTTCCAAGCTCCCCACCATAAACTAGCTCTTCCATGGGATCTCAATGGTGTAGCTGCTCACCCCGAGCTCTCAATGTCCTGATAGTGCGTTGTCTTTGTGCTGTTCGCCTTTTGTCATCCTCTGGTCTCACACTGTTTGAGACGAGGCTCTAAAGAAAGCTGTCTCTGGTGTGGACCAATCAGTTTCAAAGACAATGCACATACTGTCATAGGAATGTTTTTTTGTTTGCATGCTCACAACAAGTATATGTGGTTCGTGCAGACCTGATTCCTTGCAAAAGGTTTCAGTTTGGTGTTTTAACATCTTAACACCTGTTTTATTTCCAGAAAGGGGAAAAAGCTAATATTATAAACCAGCTCTTGTTTGACAGCTACAAGAAGGAAGCAAGACTCTCTCCCCTGGCGATGGCATGTATAATCTGCCTTTGAAATGCATGACTTGGGATAATTTGTTATTCATCGCAAGGGGTGGTGTGTCAGGCTTAAATAGAATGCCAGCACAAGAGTGAATTGGTAGTATTAAATGTGTCTTCAGAGGGGCCACCTGTCATCTCAAGCATTTCTCTGTACCGATAGTTGTTTCAGAATAAGACGCATTAAACATTATTTGTCAGCAGCTCTGTGAGGACAGAAGTTGTGGCTTTGATGTTTATTGGTCTGGTGATGGGATGTCCTTTAATAAATTTGTCTCATGTCAGACACAGATTATTAGTAAGTTGTCAGGATGTTATCTTTTGCTTCAACATTTTTTTACGTACAAATTGTGGCCAGGGTGACACAGTTATTTTGAAGAGAAAAAAAGAGATTGATGATCGTGTTATCAGATTATACATGTCGTTAAAAACATAATTACAAATGACATTTATTATGGCCAGTCTCATATAAGAATCTTATTTTCATGGCTTGATGACATCTCTACTTTTCACGCAACTTTTACATTTAACGTGAACATTGTTTATATGAACGAGGGATATTTTACTTAAGTGAAGGCATATATCCTTTATTTTTCGTCTCATAAATGCACGAACTGCATATCTTGACACCAAATACAAGTATTTAATGGGTAAAGGAGTTCTGGCCAGGTGAGTCTTGAACTTCGTCTTCATTCAATCTTCCACATCAAGCATAAGATAATCACTATTTACAGGCCCCCCCAAATCCCCTTCTATCCCTATTACACTCTTCCCAATCTTTTCCAAAACTTTATATGACTCTCCACGAATCCCATTCATTTGGCCTATAACGTTCTCCCAACCGATCCCTTGCTTCCATTTCGTTTTCCCTAACGACCAATCCCATTTGAATGGCTCTTCACCTTCAAATCCAATTGGCAGTGCCCTACTTCGGCTCTCACCGTGATAGCTCGCCAATGAGGATCGGCCATGCAATTCGAACTCGCGAGCTGTTAAGACTTGGTGAGTGGATATTTATGTATTTCCTAATAGGCTTTGCCTCTCGGCATCCCTTACACACATGTTATTCGGATAGTGAGCTACCATGTTCTTTGAAACAAAAATAACATTTATCACATATGTTATTTAGGCCATTTTTTGCATTATAAAATAGTGGTCTATGTCTGCATGCATTTGTGGCACCTGAGAATGGTTCTGCATGGCTGACTTTAGATTCGATGTCTGTTGAAAATACATTCTTCTATTTTGCAGTCCCATCTAAAATACTCATTTATACATTTAAATGGATGGGGTAGTCAAAATGCTTTGGAAATGTAGAGAAATACATTTTGCAACCATCTCAGATACCTACAGCGTGTGTTTCTGCATATGCAGATACATAATAAATGTGCACATTGATGAAGAATAATGCAACAGATAAGATACTTAATTCTGTCGGGCACTTATAGTGCCAACACTTTGAGGGCCCTAAGCAAAAAAAGAAGAGGCCCCACTTTCAATTAATAAAATCCTAGTGAGGTGAACGTAGTATTTTCTGCAAGAGCTTTAGATGTAACGAGATTAAAACTAAAATGTGTAGAAAAGATAGGGGTGTAATGGCAAGAGAAGACGAGAGCCACACACAAGATGTAATGAGAGAGATTACCTAGCCGTGTATGTTCATTGACTTTTATATTTATTGGAATCTGTGTTCGATAAGCTATTTCGTGCATCCATATGTTTTTCATGAACCTGGGACACCTTGAGCCATTTAGAGTCGTGCACTTTTGCTTCATTTGGGCATGCCTACACCACTATTCTGTGGAAATTGCACTCTGCAGATAAACTCTGGAGCCACTTGTCACGAGCATTACTGGGTATGATGATCACACTGCACGTAGGGACCTGATTGGAAGTACTCTGACACGGTGCCACTTTGCTTGCATGGACCAATCAGTTAAGGTTGGTACTGATATAATAAAACAAGTGGTAGATAAAAAAAAAATCTACATCTAAAAATGTAAAAGTCTCACATCAGTTAATTTGTTGCACCAAAGGGACAGTTAAGGTGATCTTTCAAGTATCGATGGTGCAACACTGTAACAGCAAGAAATGATTTTGCCACTTAGCTGTGACTTGGGCTAAGTGCCATGCACAAGGTCCTGTAGCCGAGTATGATGAATTGCCTCTCCCTGCTCCTTATAGGCACTTTGGTGGTTGCAGAAAGACGCAACAACATGCATGAAATTGATCTGCCATGGCCCTATATCTCCAGCAGATTGTAAAATAGCAACGTGGTATGTGACCTAATGTTGGTTTATGAAGCTGAACAAAGTTTATAGAGTGTAGATAAATGTCCTCCTGTATGTGTTAAGACACTGCTTATATCTGCCTGTGTAGCGTTTCAAATGTGTCTGCTTTTTTGATAATTAAGTTGTTTCATAATAATTAACAAAGACACTTTGATAAATAAAAATTGTACTGTGGTAATAATCTAGTACACAGTATTATTTTATATCCACATATAATTTACCTAGATTAGCCATACCAGCTGTGTGATACGTAAAGCATCTAGCAGAAAACAATATTTTATCAACTAAACTTTACATCACAGCATTATTTTACCGTGACTTGATTGTAGAATTTAGCAAGTGGAGTATTTGACCAGTGATCATCATTCTCAAGAGCGTTTCTAATTCCGGCAACCTTCATTAGTGCTTGTATGCAATTGTCGTTTTTATATATTTTTTTTTCTCTCACAAGAACGGAAAGGAGAAACAGAGGGCTGAAAGGAGAAATAGGAGGCTGCACATTACCAGCGTGGAGGATATTTGTTTTTGCGTATATATGAGAAGCCACTGGTGATACATCTTGAAATGTTATTTTACAAAGTAAGGCATCGAACCTTAAACAATGTGCTGAAACATGGAGCTCTTGTGGTATTCTTTTCTCATAAGTTACAAAGACTAATCTGTCAGCAATATATCCTCGTAAAAAATATATAACTGACAATTCCAACACTTTTGTTGCAAGGCCAATTATTATTAACTTTTTAAATTACATTCCTTAGACTCGAGGAAAAAAAACAGTTCTTAAAAAATTTAACTCTGCATTACACTTGACATCTGCACATAGGCGCGTGTTATACGAACGCATAAGAAACATATTTGTTTGGATGACTGATCATGAACACGTAACAGCATGCTATATTTTATATGCTGCTATATGAGGCCTACCTGTCTGTTCACTGTCACAACATTAGAATTAATGTACATGTATTTCATTTGTTTAATTGCGTTTGTCAGCACTCTGAGATTGATGGCTTTCAAATACACAATATAATACAATTATTGAATTTCTAAATGGATTTTCAGTGTGAAGCTTGCGTTTTTTTTTGTTTAAATTGATGACCTGTGCAGCACAAAAAAAATTAAAATTGCACAATGTTTGCCCAAAAAGCATGTTTTATTGGATTCGTAATACAATCTATCTGTACTGAAATTGTAGTTTCAAATTAACTCACAGAATAACTGAAGGGAAAAATAAATAAACAAACAATATTTCAATATCATTACTCTTCGTACATAACTGGTATAACATACCTAAAACGACGACCTTGCAAATGTATTTTCAGATGGCAGTGAAAATAATTCTCGAAGTTTCGGTTCTTGCCATATGAACACAATTTCTGAATATAAAAAAATACTTCAATTTAAAATATAAATGCATTGCTTGAAACATTTAAATAAATGGCGCGTGGATTATGCACTATCAAAGGCAGATAACATAAAGCACACTGGAAAAAAACTATTCACTTTTAGTGTAGTGTGACACGGGTCATTGAAGGAGATAAGTACATGTGGACGTTAGAAAGTGATGGTTGTTTACTAACATCAACACTATTGGTTCACGGTGTGACAACATTTATTGGTATACATTTATATATGTTGTTAAGGAACCTGGGTGGCTTAGAGATCAGACCAATGAGACAGCACTGCCAAGACACTGGGCATGAATCGAAGTTTCTGACAGCAGTGATTTGACCAGGCTCTCCAGTGTAATAAGCGTATGGTTTCAGCCTTGTGGTCACCAGTGACTGTACATAACCAAAATAAACGCCAGATTAAGTTTGGGATTTCATGTGTGGATAAAATGTGTGGATAAAAAAGTCACTTAGGATCTCATGAGTAGCTCTGTGATATCTGCTTAAGAAAGCCATTCTCTACACACGGGGTATGTACTCCACTGCAAACGTTTCAAATGGATATTTCAGCTCATGACATGATGCCAATCGCACACATGTAATAGTTTTGTAACAACAACAAATGTAAAACGAAGAAAAAATTTCAACAAAGTTGTGGTTTTCTTACCCACAGTTTTTACCCACAAATAAATGTACTAAATACGAAACCATTTCGTTATTTTAAACTACAACTGGAAGCATGATTTGTCATCATCATTATCAGCCATGATCAATCCAAAAGAGAATTAATTATTCCATAACCCTTTGCCATCTCTCACAGTCTTGTGATGTTACAATCTACCTAGCGCTAGCACATTTTATTTCATGGATATACTGTTGCTACTCATGCATTGCAATTCTCACCCACTGGTTTCCCTTAATTACTTCAAGAAATGTGTTCAGTCAAACCCACATACTTTCCTTAGCAGCCATTATGAGGCCCCCAACTTGCATATTATTTCATCCATGTGTTCTCATCCTGTATGTCTGTGTAATAATGATGCATCTCTGCATATATGCTTCTTCATGAACGAATTCAGTTTGTGTTTTACTTCCTTCATCAGTGTCCTTGTTTCTGATCCATATGTCATTGTAGGTAATGTGCATTGATTAAACACATTCTTCTCTAGACACATTTCTCTGTCATATTTCATTATCAAGTGCAACGTTCTAAGGGCACCCCCTCTCATCTGCCTCTTTATTTATCTATGTCTATGTCCATATTTGACCTTGTTTTCCAGTTTTATCCCTCCAACAGCTATCTACGATTGTTAGCGAACTTGTTGTACATGACCCTGTTTGCTAACATTAATCTTGAGCCCAACTTTGCAGCCATCTTCATTAATTTGTTCTAGCATCTCCTATAGATCATTTCCAGTGAAGTTGATTATGATCCGTCATCAGCAAAACTGGGATATGCGTTCCCCTTTTATATTCATGCTTTTATGTCTCAAATCCAATTTTTGGAAAGAATCTTCCTCATGTCGCTATGAAATTCGTGCAAGCATGTCATCTTGCCTGACTCCCCTTCAATATGAATTTAATTTTCAAGTTACTATGACAAATTACAATCAAATAACTTTTGGTTTTCATTGTTATTTATACGTGTGCTTCTTGATGTTGCAAACGTAATTCTCAGCAGAATATGAGCACACAATATATCTATCAATTCCAGTTGTGAAAATAGTCCTTGTGATACCTATGGTTTGAAAGGTGTGGCATAATTAATACAGATAATGGTATTACAGTGGTCATAAATTAGCCATGCAATTCAATATTCACACCTTTCGACAGCATGTTATTATTAATACAGCACAACCATTCCCAGAAAAAGGGACATTCTTTCGTAGAAAACAGCACCTCTGGCCAGGTTAGTTTGTGCTTGAGATTGGTGTTATATGTCAGGGGACTCTTGTAAGATGCCTCCCAAAAATAATAATCCACACTCTGACCTTCCCAGGTGTAAAAAAAAATAAACTTTGTTCGAACATCCAAATATTGGTGGCACAGCCCACTAACGTTTTTGCTTCCTCAGAATTGAAACGTTTAAACCCTCTGGCCAAAGTGTGTGAATTTAACAACATTTTATCACTGCAATGGATGAAAGCTATAACGTGGTATCCTACATTCAATGAGAGTGAAAGCTGGATTCATGCTTGACCCTGGGTCATGGCCACTTATGTATGTATGGTAAACTTCTTTTGCACCTTACGTAGCAAACCGTGCTAATCGGCGATGTGAAAGGTCTGTGATGTAATGCATTGTGCCATTTCTGTGCACTTTCAAACGAGTGCCTAAAAACACGATTCACACCAGGGACCCTTATCCTGCACCATAGGTACCTCGAGCTCAAACTGATGTAGGTTTCTATCAGCTAGAACAAATATGTACTATACTGTATAAATATGTGTGCACAAATGTACACGTGTCTGTGTAAATATACATATGTAAATTATCTGTGACTTCAGATTTAAATATATTTGCAAGGTGTTTTATTTTCTTTCTTTCTTTCAACTTAGCATTTTAAAATGTTATCGCAATCGTGATCCCATCTGGATTCGAGTCTGCTTTGCATTTTTTTGACTAGCCCTTTCCCTTTGCAGTTCTACAGATCCACTCCTGCGGAAACCCAGGAGTGCCACCCGATGGAATAATGCACGGCGAGCACTTCAACATTGGGGACAAAGTGCGATACAGCTGTGCCAAAGGACACGTGCTGGAGGGCCAGCCCATCGTCACGTGTGTGGTGTACTCGGGCAACAACGTGGCCTGGGACTTTCCCATCCCGCAGTGCAGAGGTAAATTGAACGACAACAACAACAGCAGCAGCAAGATCTGCATTTGTTTCACCTGGTAAAATCAGCACTTGATTTATCATGTCTTCAACTATGTATTTAAATGCATATAAACGCGTCGCATAATTCCCATTTGTATTCAATCTTGCATATTCCACGTGAAAAGTGGCTGTATCTCCGATGCAGCCTCTCAGTTATTTCTGATCTTACTGACTACTCCCTCTCTCTGCCCGACCTTGGTAATATAAAAAAACGGGCTGTTGTTAAATATGTAAAAATCTGAGGCCATGATCATAGGCAGTCGACAGGGGCTTTCCTGTACACTCTCTCTCCCTGATCTGGCAATAGCTGAGTGCCTCCTTTTGCCAACCACCCATCGTGAGATTCCTTCGAGATCAGAACTTGAGTTTCGACTTTAACATTTCATCCATTGTCCACATTTTGAATGACGATTATGCTGGGCGTTATAAGATTCATCCTATCCTGAATAATGGTTGTTAAACACCACAACCTACCGTTTCGTTAGATCGGGACTGAACTATTGCAATGGTGTCTTCTCCAGCATGCCTACAAAATATCTGAAGCATCTAGAGTGCATCCAAAGCTGTCTCACCTGCACAGTATCCAGAACTAGACATAAAAGCCTTTACCCATTCCTGAGACCTTTACAATAAACTCCACTGGCTTCCAGTTCAAAATTGCATCCTGTCCAAAGTCGCTGTTCTCTGTTACAAAGTACACATGCACTGTCTCATCGTACATTCCATCTCAAGTGGCCTCCTTGTCAAGCCCCAAATCTTTCTGACCAGACAAGCCAAATGTCGCTTCTGTCTCATCTCTGATCATCTGCAATTCACTTCCTCTTACATTGGAAATGGCATCGACCTGCTGTCAGAATTTGAAGACTTCTCTCTCTTTCTCTTTCATTTATTCTCCCACGTCTAAATGTAATTTTAAAGTTCTAGTTGTGTAAGTTTTAACATTTTGAAAATGAATTATTTAATGAGCGTTAGTGCATTGTGCTTGCAATCCAGAGGACGCCAGTTCGATCTCCTAGTACAGCAGTTGAACCTCTTTGCACCCAACGTCATATATTAGTGGGTATGCCAGTTAGTACATAAGCAGGTGGTGTGTGATTTGGTCATGTGTGGTCATTCCCACTTATTCTAAGATGTCTGGCCAGCATGTAAGAATAGCCCAAATACCTTAGAACTCAGCTGAGGCCATTCCACCAGTCGTGGCGTGAGCTAGAAAGAGGTGTGGCAAATTTACCTCATACCTTTACCTATATTCATATGTGAATAATCATACATTATTTTAAAGAATTTTTTTAAATTTCAACATGAGCCCGTTACAGAGCACAGAATCTCCAGGGACAAAAGTCCCAAACTCTCTGATCCTGGCTTTAGAGGAGAGGATAAATTGGGTTCACTGCACCACCTAGGTGGGCATTTCGAGCATGTACATGTAATATGGAGAGGGGAAGACAATGGAGGAATAACTTTAGCAGTGAGGTGGGTGAAAGGGATGGGGAAAAGGAGGGGGGGAGTCTGTTTACATATATCCTAAATCTCACATTGGTGAGTTTGAGAATATGGGGCCCTTTGATGTGAGTCTATCCGAAATGTAAGCATATACTTTTGCTTGAAATGCTCTTAGATATGGTAATGCAAAAGCATGCAAATTACATGAACCTATTTAAATTTTAATATATTTGTTGATGAAATAAACAAGTCTTGCATAATGTTAAAATGACATAAGTTTCTCGTAATTTGAAAGTTATTTTTCAAGCAAAATTGGAATATAACTACTGACATTGGTATGAATTAATCGACATGATTTCGCGAAAAAAGTAGTGCCTTCAATGTGAGTTCATGTCAACTTATGGTTAACCTACTACATTTTAATCTGGTAAGGCTGCCGTATTTTACAACAGACATCCAACAACATGTTTAATGGCATGATATTATACAGCCACAAAATAGTGCAGAATATTTACGGTCTGCAGACACTACTTATCTTTGCTTGGTGCACAAAAGAAAAAAATATGTATATGTAATAATTTGATTAAAGTTTAGCATGTGCACTTGGATGGAATCGCTAAGCATGCAATTATAGTTCTAAAATATCTATTACCATATTGTGTATCCAAGTGGGTAAAAATTTCCTCCGGTTTGCCGTTGCTATGATTTACGTTGATACATAATCATGCTGTTAGATATGCCACCTTCGCTATGAAAATGATCAAGTTTCACTTTAATACCGAAAAAATATAATTTAGAGTAAAGATTTACTCTCATCTTCATCATCACTAGCAGTATTCATGATCTTTCCACTGCTCGAAGTAATGTTTACATTCACGCATCATATTTTACCAAACATATTTTCTTTAGTTCCAAGGGTCGTGAGTGCATTTAATGTATCCCTTTTTTTGTTAGGACAATTCCACGTGGTCTCGGTTGCATAGTCTCACTGTCATACCCTTCATAGTCTCATTATGACACCCGTACTGTTTGAACAAGACTCATATGTGACTCGAAGGTCCTATTTCCAATCCGTACCGTGGTTCTAATAAGTCGGTCATGCTCAGTTAAACTCTCTCACATCACCTCAAGAAAGATGCAATTACTTGTACATGTGTTCATCCATTCATATTATTATTATATGGAACATACTCTACCTACTCCAAACATGACAGTGATTAACACTGCCTGCAAGGGCAATTGTCATCTTTGGAAAGGATATTAAAATTGGTAATCAATCGAGGCACATTTTATGCTTATAAGCATTCTTTATCCTCGACAGTCATGGTCTGCATAAATCTAACACTCGTTTAAAGTATCTCACTAACATAACAAGCGTGTGGATGTTCAGGGTCATTAAAATTGGGGATGGAAACAAAGTATTCATTGAGTTGACACATGCTATAAACATCCAATTCCTACAAATTGATTGGCTAACTTGAGCACACCCAACCAAAATATGATGATGATTATTATTATTATAACAACAGGTGGAGCAATGCGATGGACACATTGAGATTGTTCCAAATCGATTCTTCCTTTGCCCATGTCACTTCCTGCTTGCGCTCAACGAGAGCAACAAGCAGTTCCATGCTGACCTACTTTCTTCACGCACAGCTGCTCCATGGAGGCCGCCGGATTCACGGACATTCAGCAGCAGCAGTATGCGATCGCCATCGTATACCATCTGTTGATGATGTTTCATTGCTCTGACTCTTGCTTGTCTATGCGGATGAGTAATTGAGAATTAGTTTTATTCTAAAAGCTGATCTGTCCCATTTCTTCATGAAGGTGTTCTTGAGCAAAGCATATCATTTAGTTTACGTACATTGAGTTCGGTTTAGAGTTTGAGCAATGGCACAGTGCTTAGGGCACTGCACTATGAACCTAGCAACCGGAGTAAAATTCCTGGTCACGGATAACGTTAGTGCCGATTGATGTGTAAACTGGTCCAGGATCCACAATCACCTGCTCACACTGACCAGCTTGGTAAAGTACGTTCAGATGGCCTCCATGACCAATTTGGCAGTGGGTTTACAAAAGCCTGTACATAACATCACATTGACTTTGCACTAAGTGGCCACTTGGAACATTTCTCCAGCTCAAGAGAACCTCTCTGAAAAAGAGCTTCATAGCTCATGAGATTCCTCAAGCATAAATACAAATTCTGATTCGGATTTTCTTATTGTTCACCAAACACCATGACTGATTTCTCATCTCATGGCCTTGAGAGTGAATGGTTTTCGAAAAGCATAATTTTAGGTGACATTGGGACTTGTGGCTTCAATGCACTCATGCCCATGTATCCAGACAATGAATGAATTACAGTCAAAGTAGCATATCGTTACTTGTCACAGCTCTCTTGATGAGATGAGAAGATGATTATTTGTGTTTGTTAATTCTACTCAAACTTGTCTAAAATCAGCAAATGCGTTTATATTTTCATTTTGGTCTTGGAAAAGCAAAGCAATACACTGTTTAATAACTTTATGTGGGCTAAATCGCAAGTGACATTTTTAGGGAATTAAATAATGTTTGTAAACTAAAAGAAATTAACAATGATGTATCTGAACCTACTTTAAATTTCCTTCAAGTATGATATTTCTAAATGACATACAAAAAAGGTATTCCTGCAAATCCAATGATAAATATCTGCTGATTGGAGATGTTTTCTCTATGTAATTTATTTTCCTACCTAATAGTAAATGATTAATTTTTTACTTAAAACTTTCGTGACTGCAGGAATTCATTTTTTTAGTTATTTCGGTAAAGTCACGTGGATAGTGTGTGGATAGGCTACGCCCATGCTGCTGACACATTTGAGCTATGCCCATCTCTAAACCTTTATAAACAGTTTGCCTTTAGAGGCTCACTCCCCTTTTCCTGATGATGACCGCTTGTCTTGCGATCGAAACGTCGTGGTTTATGTATTTATTAATGAAAGAACCAATAATAAGTCTACATTATAGACTGCCAGTACGCTCACCCAGCTTAATAACCATTGCTACAGTCTACATTATAGATTGCCAGTACACTCACTCCGATTAAGAACCAGGCTACAGTCTACATTAGTGTTTATTTTTATTTTTTATTCACTTTATTATTATTTTTCTATCTACGTGATTTTACCGAAAGAACCAAAGAATAGTAAGTGAGTCTCAGTGAGTACCTCGAGTTTTTGCTGTGGTTAAAAGCGAGTTATTGATATGCTGTGTGAATAACCAACTTGAAAGGCCCTTATTTATATTCAGGGAGGGGTGTGTACTTGCACACAATGATTGCGCCTTCAGCAATACTTTCTGAATGCCTTAGTTCTATGATTGTCAAAGTGCATGGACATTTGGAATTGGTGCCAAAATGTTCCGTGAATGAGTTTAAATGGGTGACGCTTCATAACTACATGCAGTACCAGACGTTAAATAATATGGGCTCTCCATAGAGTGCATGAACAGAATATTTATTCTTGTGTCTCAAACTACGTTTCCACATATTTTTCCAACTATGAAGTAGCGTTTGGTAATGATGTTGATCTTGCTAAAGTATTGTCATTGCAACTACAATTCTTTATTTTGAACTCAGTTATTGAGTATTCACAGTTATCTACAACAGTTATGGAAACAGACGACTGAATGTGCATTAAAATATGGGGAGAGTTAATATTGGTTGCAATTATATCTGGTTGGTGTCATTATTTCTGTACTTCGGATGTAAGTTAGCCATGCAATTCGGTTACATAATTACAGAACGCAAGTGATGTGCTTTTGACGGAATACAAATAAAGTGCCATTTGCCCGTGTGAAAATTCGTATTACTATGGCAGAGACCAGTTTATCCAAACGGCGATCACTCTCTATTCTACACTCGCTGAATAAGCGTCAGGTGATGCTTATTATAGCCACCATAGAAGGATGATAGGGCTGAGTCAATGTTGACTGTTAATTCGAGTTGTGTCTATTAAAGAAGAGCTTCGTACACAAAAAATAATAACATTTCTCTTTCGATATTGTCACTCTCTTAGCCAACTGGCCTTCACTAGGAAAAAGTGACGTCTACAGAGAGAGGAAGTCTTGAGGGCTCTTGGTTGGCGAGGTTGGGTTGTGGGTGTTGTCAGATTAAGATTTATCGGACAGAAGTGCAATAGGTTTTCTTTTTTCTTCTAATTTTGTTGACATTACATTCAGCACATGGCCAAATGCGCTTGTTTGATTAAACCAATTGTGATGAATAGGGCTTTGAATGTAAAGAAAAGCTTTGAATATTGAAAGAGTTGAGGATAGAACATCTAATTTAGTGATTCCTAAATGAAAGTAAATCTGAATTCAAGTAGTGACCTCCAAACTCTGAGTTATCAGAGTTGTGATGGGCTTTCTCATCATTTACATATTTGAGTTATTGAACCCCAAATGTGGCACTCTATAGTTGTGAGCCTCAAGATGTGCCCTGCCTCTGCCTCATTGTGACAGAATGCATCTGTGGAGTTTGGCAACGGACCATATCTGGTCACATCAGAGAGGCTGTGGGCTCTGGACACAACATGTTCAGCTATTGGTTTAGCGAGGTCTGTAATGACAATGCATGTTAGGTGTTCGCTGAATCAGTTTGCCAGCCTAGCCTGGGTTTCACCAAAGTACAATGGCTGCATGAGATATAGTCACCACATTGGTCGTGGTACACGTGGATAACTGAATCATGTGACAAAGTCCCCTTGGTCACTGCACAAAGGTGGAATTGATGAACTGTGCACACGTTTTCTGGTGACTCCCTATATTTTTGTTTCCAGATTTTACAACTGTAAATAGAGCACTGTGAATGCCTGTGTTGTCCCTAACATAGACTTACAGTATCTTTACTTCACAAAATATGTAAGAAGAAACATTCCCACCAATTTATCTCCCTACTGATTTTATAACGTAGAGTCATACTTCGTTTATAATGTTGTCCCTGTGTCTGCTTTAACAAATTGTCTACGAGAAAGAAAAAAAAACCTTAACCGCCAAAGCTTGCCCTCTTACAAAGGCGTTTACATTGGTGCTGTTATTAACATTGATGATTGTTCGCATCTCGTGGTGGATCAAGGGAGAATGACGAATGGCTCTGTTGTGTTCTTTAGCTGAAGGGGCATGTGGAAGGACTCTCCGGGAAAACAGTGGCGTGATATCCAGCCCCAACTACCCGTCAGAGTACGGCAATGACGCGGACTGCACGTGGATTGTGCTGGCCGAGCAGGGAGACACCATCTCGCTGGTCTTCAACGATTTCCAGCTGGAGGAGAGATTCGACTCCTTGGAAGTAGAAGGAGCTGATCCATCATCAATTTGGCAAGTTATTTTTTTGTTCGCCTACATACACAGCTGTGTGCATGCTGAATCTCGCTGTCAATTCATACAAATCGGGGATGGAGCTTCGGTGCAGCTATTAGCACACTGCACTATGAAACCGCAAGCCTGACTTTAATTACTTTCCACTGATGTGACATATCTTCTCGTAATTCCAAGGCAGTGATGCTTTGAGGTAAGTGGTTTATAAACGGGCCCTGGGTCCATCTGCACCATACACAGTGACCAATGTGGTAAAGAACAGTATGGTCAAACAACCTCCATAACTGGTATGCGGAGGCAGTATGTTGACCAGTGTGTAAATAATGTGTATTGAGTGACTTCATTTTAAGCGAAGCACAATTTCATAAATGTTTGCATTTTTGTTTGATGTTACAACTTTACCCTCTATGAAACCGTGATGATATATATGAACACGTGGCTAAACGATTCATAATAGATTTTTGGGTTCGGCCACAGTAATGATCTTGTAAAATTAGTTTCATAAGACCCTTGACCACCTGACATTGCCACATACATTAAATTGTCTCGTTTACAAGTGTTTAACACACCAGCTTTTATTGTTTCAAATCACTAGTAAGCTGAAGACATATCTCACAACAAAATACTACAATTGCATGCGATGCTTTGCTTAAAACTATGTAAAGTGTCTTTAGGAAATTCTAGGAAGTCTGAATAAAGTGAGAATAACCGTGTCATCTTGCCCAGCCTGACTAACTTTTACATTAATAATATAATAATACAATAACAGATTTTTTTTTTTATTATGATACAATTTATTAAACTTTCGTGACTGCAGGAATTCATATTCTTGATCCTTTCGGTAAAGTGACGTAGATAGAAAAAATAAAATAAAATTAAAGTAAAAGAAAATAATTCAAAACAAAGGCAAAACAAAACCCCCCTCGACGTTTCAATGGCAACACAAGCGGTCTTCATCAGGCGGAGAGAAAAGAGGAGGGCAAGCCTGCCAATGCAACTCCTTATAAGGGCTTCCGATGTGAGTGGGCGGGGCAGCAGCAAGGAAAGCTGTGCGGCGTCAACAGCATGGGCGGGGCAGCCAGGACTAATGTTGGAGTAAAGCGCGGGAGGTTGGAGTAAAGCACGAGAGGTTGGAGTAAAGTTCGAGATAGAGGTGGAGCTGAAGGCGAGAGGGCGCAGTCCAAGTGTGTTAGACAATGGGGGTAGAGATGGGGAGAGAGATGGGGAGAGAGAGAGGGGGGGGGGGGGTAGAGATAGAGGGAGAGAGGGGGAGGGGTAGAGATGGGGGAGAGTGGGGGTAGAGATGGGGGGAGAGAGAGTGGGGGTAGAGATGGGGGGAGAGAGAGGGGGGGTAGAGATGGGGGGAGAGAGAGTGGGGGTAGAGATGGGGGGGAGAGAGAGGGGGGGGGTAGAGATGGGGGGGAGAGAGGGGGGGGTAGAGATTGGGGGAGAGAGGGGGTAGAGATGGGGGAGAGAGGGGGTAGAGATAGGGGAGAGAGAGGGGGGTAGAGATAGGGGGAGAGAGGGGGTAGAGAGGGGGGTAGAGATAGGGGGAGAGAGGGGTAGAGATAGGGGAGAGAGAGGGTAGAGAGGGGGGTAGAGATGGGGGGAGAGAGAGTGGGGGTAGAGATAGGGGGAGAGAGTGGGGGTAGAGATGGGGGAGAGAGGGGGTAGAGATGGGGGGAGAGAGGGGGGGGTAGAGATGGGGGGAGAGAGAGGGGGGTAGAGATGGAGGGAGAGAGAGGGGGGGTAGAGATAGGGAGAGAGAGGGGGGGGGGTAGAGATTGGGGAGAGAGAGTAGGGGTTAGAGATGGGGGGAGAGAGTGGGGGTAGAGATGGAGGAGAGAGGGGGGGTAGAGATGGGGGGAGAGAGAGGGGGGGTAGAGATGGGGGGAGAGAGATGGGGGGGGGTAGAGATAGGGGAGAGAGAGGGGGGTAGAGATAGGGGGAGAGAGGGGGGGGTAGAGATGGGGGGAGAGAGAGGGGGGGTAGAGATGGAGGGAGAGAGAGGGGGGGTAGAGATAGGGAGAGAGAGGGGGGGTAGAGATGGGGGGAGAGAGATGGGGGGGGGGGGTAGAGATAGGGGAAGAGAGAGGGGGTAGAGATAGGGGGAGAGAGGGGGAGTAAAGGGCGAGACAGAGGTGGAGCTGAAGGCGAGAGGCGCAGTCCAAGTGTGTTAGACAATGGGGGGAGAGATGGGGGGAGAGAGAGGGGGGGGGTAGAGATGGGGGAGAGAGGGGGGGGGGTAGAGATGGGGGAGAGAGAGGGGGGGTAGAGATAGGGGGAGAGAGGGGGGGGTAGAGATGGGGGGAGAGAGAGGGGGGTAGAGATAGGGGGAGAGAGGGGGAGGTAGAGATAGGGGGAGAGAGGGGGGTAGAGATGGGGGAGAGAGGGGGGGTAGAGATGGGGGGAGAGAGGGGGGGTAGAGATGGGGGGAGAGAGAGGGGGGGTAGAGATAGGGGGAGAGAGGGGGGGGTAGAGATGGGGGGAGAGAGGGGGGTAGAGATGGGGGAGGAGAGGGGGGGGTAGAGATAGGGGAGAGAGGGGGGTAGAGATGGGAGAGAGAGGGGGGGTAGAGATAGGGGAGAGAGGGGGGGGTAGAGATAGGGGGAGAGAGGGGGGTAGAGATAGGGGGAGAGGGGGGGGTAGAGATAGGGGGAGAGAGGGGTAGAGATGGGGGAGAGAGGGGGGGTAGAGATGGGGGAGAGATAGGGGGGTAGAGATAGGGGGAGAGTGGGGGGGTAGAGATAGGGGAGAGAGGGGGGGGTAGAGATGGGGGGAGAGAGAGGGGGGTAGAGATAGGGGGAGAGAGGGGGGGGTAGAGATAGGGGGAGAGAGGGGGGTAGAGATGGGGGAGAGAGGGGGGGTAGAGATGGGGGGAGAGAGAGGGGGGGGTAGAGATAGGGGGAGAGAGATGGGGGGGTAGAGATAGGGGGAGAGAGATGGGGGGGGTAGAGATAGGGGGGAAAGAGATGGGGGGGGGGTAGAGATAGGGGGAGAGAGGGGGTAGAGATAGGGGGAGAGGGGGGGTAGAGATGGGGGAGAGAGAGTAGGGGTAGAGATGGGGGGAGAGAGAGGCGGGAGAGATAGGGGGAGAGAGAGGGGGAGAGATAGGGGGAGAGAGAGGGGGGGGGAGAGATGGGGGGACGGAGAGAGGAGGGGGGTAGGAGATAGGGGGAGAGAGGGGGGGGTAGAGACTAGGGGGAGAGAGGGGGGTAGAGATGGGGGGGAGAGAGGGGGGGGGGGAGAGGGGGAGGTAAGTGCGAGATAGCGGTGGAAGCTGAAGGCGAGAGGGCGCAGTCCAAGTGTGTTAGACAATGGAGGGGGGAGTAGGTGTTCACATTTCATTCATTCACAATACTCTCTGTATAGTTGAAATATTAAAGGTGTTATTATTGAGATTTCTTTTTGAAGCTGATCAAACTTGCCTTCCAAAGAAGCATTGTTTACATGCATCATTATATAAAACGAATAATGAAACAACTCCCAGGCGGGCTTGATGTAAAATCAAGTCTGGTACCATAAAAAAAATCACCGATGTAACATTTTTATTTTCTTAATGCCAAGGCTGTTATATTCCAAGGCTTATTAGATAACACCGAGAGTAAGAGAACAAACATCAATCAGTATTGCTTGCGAAATGCTACCATAATTGCCATTTAAAGTTGACGTTAGAACACTTTAAAATGACTTCAAATGGCAAGTAAATTTTCTGTTTATTGTAATTTTTGTTACTTATCCCCCATTTTTAAATAACGTGTTAAGCGGCAGTGACTGGATTGGCACACAGTCACACTTGCATGTGTTGGGTTTTTGAGAGGTTTAGGAACGATGCGATTTATTTACACCAATTACCATATGGAACATTCACTCTCGCTATCGCATGAAGTTGGTTGCAATGCCAGGTTAAGTCCTTTCAATAACACGTCTAGGCAGTGGTACAAAGACTGCATTGTTGTAGAAATAAATTTGCATTCTTTAAATGTATCTCAACATCTTGTGATGCATGAGAAACGGAATCCTTTTTACATTAAACCGTTATGCTTGCAATTTGTGCCCGTCACTCCATACTTTATGTACACAAATGCTATTGCCATTACATAGATAATGCGATTTATAATAATGCTACATCAACGTACACCATTTTAATGTAAACGTCAACAAGTTAAAAACAAATGTAGCCAATTATATATCTTGGTTGTGAGCCATTGTGCAATTTGTCATGCTGCCCAATAAAGTCTCAGCGTAAGTCTGCACCGTAACGTAGATAAAAAAAAGTTTCTATCTTACAGAAAACTTTCATCGGTGGCTTTATCAGACAGATAACTTCCATATTCTTGATTCTTTCGGTAAAGTCACGTAGAAGGGAAACAATAAAATAATAAAAATATAAAACAATAGTGAGGATTTTATTGTTTTATATTTTTATTATTTTATTGTTTCCCTTCTACGTGACTTTACCGAAAGGACCAAGAATATGAATCCCTGCAGTCACGAAAGCTTTAAATCAAAAGATAACTTCCATTTAAATAATTTGCAGATAGTTTCTCTCCTGGGCAATGAAAACACAAGGAGATTAATGGAAGTGTCCTCTCCTTCCCTGATTTGACGTAAAATATCATGATTACATTTTCCTCAGCTTACTGGCTTAAAATGTAATGTGTCATGTATATATTTGAGGGAATAAATGTGCCATACTTGCTCTCTTTTAGTGATTTCATGTAGATGTATTGATGATGGCACAAACATATGAATGTACCAAACAGTATATCAAACAAAGTCAGTATAATTATTGGAAAAAGAATACATTACTGGAATGCTACCCACTAGAGAGCTGCATTGACTTTGAACCAATTCTTAATTTAGATGCGAATCTCCGTTTAAAAATTGTAGTTGAAAAACACGCGTGCAAAGAATGTAAGCGCTTACAAAGTAAGAATGGCAGCATGTGTGTATTTTGATTTTTTCTACATATATTAATTTCAATAAAAACAGTGTAGCTTGCTGAGCGGGCACATGCAATGTCATGCATTAAAAAGGTTAACATTTTGATCGATATGTCAAGCAAACTTAACAGGCTAGAGAATCTTGCTCAAACAAGCAATGGCTCGAGGCATGTTCTTACTAACACATCACTGCCTGAACAGCAAAAACATACAGATGCCGCACATAGCTCTGACTGATGTGGTAATCCAGTGTACCCTCTTGTAGTACATGTACAGCAGCACATGGCACGTGGAAGAGGATAATTATCAACATTAGACATTTTGTCCATGTGGCCAGAACCATGTATTTTACTTGTTTAAAGCATTGTTGATTTGGAGCTTTCGTGACTGCAGGAATTACTCTTTGGTTATTTCGGTAATTTTTTAAATATTTTTTTCTTTCTGCGTGACTTTACCGAAAGAACCAAAGAGTAAAGCATTGTTGTTGTTCAAACGTTATAACTGTGCAAGTTAAAGTGTAGCTTTGTTATAGTCCAGTTTCCACTGTAACATGTGATATGGCTGTCCAATATTTTACACTCTAGCTATAATTGTTCTAGCCGATGAGACAAACACATTATAAGCATGAAACTGAATCACGAAAATGTCTTGTAATTCAGTCGGACATGATAATAATGCGGCATCTATCATACATTAGAGACTCTGGGACATAATTGGCAAGAGTAAGATATTGTTACGCCCTGTTATGGTCCATATTTGAAAATTACTAAGAACTATATAAATGCGTATACACAATGAATAATGCCCCTTTTTAGTTAAAATAAATATGATATCTTAATGGGATCTCTCCCATTTCTAAAGCATATTGATTGAGATAAACGTATACTTAAGCATGCTGTCTACATGTACATACTTGGTTGCTTCCTCTCGTTTGCCTTGTGGCACAGAACAACACCAAATGGCTTCATCAGAATTCCAAGCAGGGAATAGAAAAACACTTTACTGTGGAACATCTCCAACTTGTGTATTTTTTTGGTATTCTTGTCACTGACATAATGTGCAAGGATAAGAGAAAAGCACACACTGCATGAGTTTTATAGAGCAAAGTAATTGGTTGTATTTGGCTCCACGTGTGTTAACATTTAAAGGTCATCCACATAGGGGATTATAGAAACAAAGGAAATAACACAAAAAGACAATGCAAGCATCTCTAAGGTTTATAAAATAAATGGAATATCAAATGCATTTCAATGTCTCCTTCAGTTGAGTATAGTACTTATTTTTTAATGATGGACATGTTCAAAGTGCAATACATATTAAAATAACATCATGTACACGTCACATGTCCATGTGGACATTGTGTGAACAATAGCCGCTGGTCTCTTCGCCTTGGATTTAAGAGTGCAATGGAGGAAGAGCTGAACTACCGTTTTTTTTTACATCACAGTCTCCCTTGGGACTTTGACAAGACTAACAATAGAAAGAGCATTAGAGCTGGATGATGCTGAACATTAGTAATAACGATTTGCATACATATCTCTCCACATCACGTCAGTGAGAAAGCTGTTTGACTCTACTTCACCACACTGCTTCATGTAGGTTTAAGAGGGCCCAGGAACGGCTGACACCGCTTGCCGCTGTGTTGCTAGTCATGACTGGGATTTGAACTGGGTTGTTAGATTTTGAACACAGTGTGCTAATCACTATGCCACCACTGAACACCGCTTACAATCGATGATATCACAATTTACATTTTCAAAAGATACCCTACGTAGTTACACATTTATACCGTGCACAGAATTACTCTAGTTCAGAGGCTCAGGAGACCACCGACAGGATGGAAGGCAGCCAGAAAGAGGTTCCAACAATTGCCCAAGCTCTGTGACACCCACACTGGGATGTATGGCAAACTCCATTCATACAGTAAGTGAATATGCATGTGGGAGGAAACCGGAGCACGGAGAGAATCTTCTTTTATGACGGGGAAAATCGTACAATCTATAGTTTGGCGATGCACTCAATAGCTTCCTGAGATGCTAAGTGGGTGTATGAAGATAGTTCAGTGATTAGTACCAGCCACTGGGATGCATGGCCACAGTCGCACTTGGGACCATTCCTCATCTAGGCACTACGGTGGCGAGATGTTAACTACCTCACCTGGTCTACAGGAGGTCGTGGGTTCCATTCCCGAGCGATGACACCTGTTGTATATTTGGAGTTTGCATGTTTTCCTCGTGTGGATTTTCTCCGGGTAATTCGGTTTTTCCCTCTACATTTATAAACAGGCATTTAGAGTATTTGGCAGCTATATATTTCCACATGATGAGCCACTTCGTTGAGTTATCATGTGTGGCTAGGTCGCTTCTGAAAAAGAGATACATAGCTCGGTGGGCCTTACCTGATATTTTTTTTCTTATAGTTTAGTTTTAGCCATGTTCTGCTGGTAAAGCAAGTGGCCATATTGCCCGTGTCCTGTGTGGATTCCGTTGAGTGCTGTCCACTGTCTTAAAGGGATGTTGAAGCCAGCAGTGTCTGCTGCTGGGTCGGTAACGAGGTGTTGGTTATTGATGTTGCATTTGTCCCATGATTCCATACATCTGGATGATGGCGAGGTGCTAAATGAAGGCTCAGTGCCTCCGATTGGTACGGTTAGCCACGTACGTTGCAAAAGAACTTCATTATACACACATACATAATGGCTGGTGATTCCCAGAATTGCTGGCGTGCTTGTCAGCGCATTAGTGGTGGGGTTGTTCCAGTCTTCATAGGTTTAAAAGTTGAAGTTGCATTTAATTTGTCCCATCTCGTTAGTGCACGGTGGTGTTGCGAAATATGGCAGGCGGGATCACGTGGGACATCACTGGGAGCCACTCAGTTGGAGTGGACTTCAGCGTCCCTGACACCATCCTCGTAGTAGTGTTTAGCTGCATATCTATGATATGTGTGTGATGGATGCCGGACCATTCGAATTATTGCTGGACCAGAAGTGGAATATCTCAAAAAACATTGTAACTCTTGAGCTGATCACCAGCCCACCTCAATGCTTCCTGAAGGAGGTCATTCAGGTATTCCACTCGTCTCAGTGATAGAGTGAAAACACTTAACATTTCAATTAACCTGGTCATTGCAGGTTTGTCAAGGGAGGGCATGGACGAGTTTACTCTACATAGGTTTCGCTCACCACTGATGTTAGCTAAGGCTGGGGGAAAAAAAAAAAACATCTGAAGTACGTCATGTTAATGTTTGTCTGCATATTCCACCTTAAATTAACCCTGCTCGCAACTGGTGCCTATTGTTCTTGCGTCCCGCACAATCCACAGGGAGTTGAAGCCACAGGGAGGCTTAATAAATACGTGTTCAATGAGACTGTTCAGGTAAATGGGATTTCCTACAGCTAACCATCCATGATGAGAGCTTATATTCCTATCTTAAGCACACATCCCTACATGTACAGTGAGGGAAAAAAAGTATTTGAACCCCTGCTGATTTTGTACGTTTGCCCACTGACAAAGAAATTATCAGTCTATAATTTTAATGGTAGGTTTATTTGAACAGTGAGAGACAGAGTAACAACAAAAAATCCAGAAAAACGCATGTCAAAAGTGTTATGAATTGATTTGCATTTTAATGAGGGAAATAAGTATTTGACCCCTCTGCAAAACATGACTTAGTACTTGGTGGCAAAACCCTTGTTGGCAATCACAGAGGTCAGACGTTTCTTGTAGTTGGCCATCAGGTTTGCACACATCTCAGGAGGGATTTTGTCCCACGCCTCTTTGCAGATCTTCTCCAAGTTATTAATGTTTCGAGGCTTACGTTTGGCAACTCGAACCTTCAGCTCCCTCCACAGATTTCCTATGGGATTAAGGTCTGGAGACTGGCTAGGCCACTCCAGAACCTTAATGTGCTTCTTCTTGAGCCACTCCTTTGTTGCCTTTGCCGTGTGTTTTGGGTCCTTGTCATGCTGGGATACCCATCCACGACCCATTTTCAATGCCCTGGCTGAGGGAAGGAGGTTCTCACCCAAGATTTGACGGAACATGGCCCGGTCCATCTTACCTTTGATGCGGTGAAGTTGTCCTGTCCCCTTAGCAGAAAAACACCCCCAAAGCATAATGTTTCCACCTCCATGTTTGACGGTGGGGATGGTGTTCTTGGGGTCATAGGCAGCATTCCTCCTCCTCCAAACACAGCGAGTTGAGTTGATGCCAAAGAGCTCCATTTTGGTCTCATCTGACCACAACACTTTCACCCAGTTGTCCTCTGAATCATTCAGATGTTCATTGGCAAACTTCAGACGGGCATGTATATGTGCTTTCTTGAGCAGGGGGACCTTGCGGGCGCTGCAGGATTTCAGTCCTTCACAGCGTAGTGTGTTACCAATTGTTTTCTTGGTGACTATGGTCCCAGCTGCCTTGAGATCATCGACAAGATCCTCCCGTGTAGTTCTGGGATAATTCCTCACCGTTCTCATGATCATTGCAACTCCACGAGGTGAGATCTTGCATGGAGCCCCAGGCCAAGGGAGATTGACAATTCTTTTGTGTTTCTTCCATTTGTGAATAATCGCACCAACTGTTGTCACCTTCTCACCAAGCTGCTTGGCAATGGTCTTGTAGCCAATTCCAGCCTTGTGTAGGTCTACAATCTTGTCCCTGACATCCTTGGAGAGCTCTTTGGTCATGGCCATGGTGGAGAGTTTTGAATCTGATTTATTTCTTCTGTGGACAGGTGTCTTTTATATAGGTAACAAGCTGAGATTAGGAGCACTCCCTTCAAGAGTGTGCTCCTAATCTCAGCTCGTTAGCTGTATAAAAGACACCTGGGAGCCAGAAATCTTTCTGATTGAGAGGGGGTCAAATACTTATTTCCCTCATTAAAATGCAAATCAATTTATAACATTTTGGACATGCGTTTTTCTGAATGTTGTTGTTGTTGTTGTTATTCTGTCTCTCACTGTTCAAATAAACCTACTATTAAAATTATAGACTGATCATGTCTTTGTCAGTGGGCAAACGTACAAAATCAGCAGGGGATCAAATTCCTTGTTTTCCCTCACTGTAGAGATATCCAAATATTGAGTAATCTATATGATATATTTTTAAAGGCTGAATACATAAGCACAATGCAGTAAATATACAGTATGCACTTTTATACGACCGTAGGATTTTTATTGCACAATAATTAAGTTGCCTATATCTACAGCAAATCTAGAAGAGAGCGGTGGCACAGTGGTGAGCACACTGCCCCATGAGCCCGACGGGCTGAGTTCGTTTCCCGGCCATTGCTAACGTCAGTGGCGAACGATACCTGAAATGGTCTTCCAATCCCTCCCAAAGACAACCTGCATGGACCCAATGACAAACATGTCATAGACAGGCTTTAATTCAGCGGTGGATTGATAAAGATTAATAATTTATTTATTAATATTTATTGCAGGGCACGTGAAAATAGGATACTGTCTTTAGGGGTATGTACATGTAATCAATGAGCCAAGAGCAGACATTGTCTTATGGATACTACCTGAGGTGAAATATATTAAGCGGTTCCAATTTCTTCACGTGGATAATAAGTGAATAAGGGGATAACTGTTGGAAATAGGTGGATGTTTAAAATAATTAACTCTTGCCCATAATTAAACCATAACAACTTGCGTTTTTGATACCTTAGGTGGTACCAACCGCTGCTCTGGCCCATGGACTAATCCAATTCTGGTCGATATTTAAGACCACCTCCTATGCCGGAATAAACGTTCAAGAAAAACGAAATAACACTTCTCACAATGGTAACCAAAAACGGTGTGGTCAGCAAGGGCTGCAAATTAAAATGGCAATCGAGTGAATTCCAGCCTTTGTCTGAGCAGTTTAACTCCTTTGTTCTGTGAACCCGGTGCGCATCAATGCAGGGACAGCTGAAGATACGGTCTATCTGTCACATAGATTCCTCATTAAATCTCCCACCACCTTAACACCTGTGGTATGCAGAAGTCTGACTTGTCACCAGTGGTTTACATCGTGCACGTAAACAAAAAATGCATCGCATTTTTTTTTAAGCTTACAAAATACGTGCTGTCATAATACTTGTGACACTATGCAAATCACGTGACTGTGAGCGTATTTTTTGTTTCTAATCTCAGATGTGTTTTCAAGCGTAACTGACATGTTTTATGTGGCTCACATATTGTTGGCAGAACAAAAATTGCGTTGCCTTTGGCTTAAGGCATCTGTGGCCTTCACAATGTAATGTGTGATGGAACATTGCAAAGTACAACGGGAGACCACACCAAGGCTGTGGGAACTTTGTGTTCACGTGATTCACCTGACCGCAGTTTATTACAGGGCTTGTTTACACCAATGCATTTCCAAGGTATTCATTAGCAGTGGTGTAGAAGCGCATTTTAAAAATGCTTTGCCACTATTTTCATGAGCAAACCCCGTCGCGCAAATGGAAAACAAATCTATGAAAGCATAACGCGTTTGTTTTGTGGTGTCTTAGCAGATGTGTGCTCTGCATAAATGCCTCAAATCCCCCCCCCCCCCCCCAATCTTAAACTGTAAAGGAAAGTGTAATCTGTATCTTCACGTGGTCATTGGTTTTAGTCGTCGCACTTTTAGTCTTGGGATAGCATTTATTTTGGAATGCCTGTTCACATGGACTATATCGCACATGGACTTCAGTAGTGGAAATGCATTTTCTTGAAGGGGGGTCTAGGTCATATAAGTGAATTTCAGTGGAATAGGATTAAGGTGATTGCAGTGGTCTAGAGAGGGCACTGTACGCACATGAGGTTTTAAAAGATTGATGAAGAAAACATTAGCCGTGTTGATGCACGATGTAGACAACATTCAATCGCATGGCAAATGATTCGAATAATTTCTTATGGGGGAGAAATTACATTACATCAGGTAAAAGCCGTTTTAAGATTGAGACCTGGTACTTTCAGCCTTAGATGGATTTCAGCAATTAAGAACACAAAATAATACATTCAGCTCTTTAATCAAGTAGTCTGCCAACTAAATCAGTTTGTGGTGCAGTCCATGAGGGTGTTTTTCCCTCCAGTGGCAAAACTTAACATCGTCATGAATTCAAGTGATATATTTTTGTTATAAAAAATTTTACATTGAATTACTATTCCTGCCCTGGGTAAACCTTCTTACAAGGGAAATCTGCTGCTCTGATTTAGAGCACAAATTATACAGGGCAGGGATTGTAATCGCTGGCTATTGAGCCTCAACCGGGGTTGACATATGCCAAACCAATTGACATAGTCAGTGGGCCGTGGATTTACTGCATTTCAGTTTGAATGGGAACGTTGTACAACATAGAGAAAGGTGGACTGTGGCGAGCTTTGGGAATCAGAGGAATAAGAAATGTCAAGTAGATGGGAAATAGGCGAGTTCGCATTTGTGCCATTCTTATAGCACAAATGCGATTACGAAGGATCTGGTTTTGAAAGTTGGGAACAGAGCAAATTGTGGCTGGATATGGTACAGCGTCATTGCTGCACGGGTAATATGATTGGAACGTTATATAAGCGTGGACATGTTTTCCTGGAACAACTGATTCTGGCCACCTGGCGAGCTTCATCCAATTAAGGTAGGAAACAACGCACACGCATGTTCACTATCGACTCTCAGCCATTCGGGATATAGTGACTCTTCACGCTGTGCATTTTAAGCTCAGCAAGCAAGAATGTAATTGAACATTAGCCAGGCAATTTAATTTTCTTCTGCTTTAGACGGACTCCATTGCTATTGTATATGCATTCACCTGTCTCCTCGACAATTTGCGTGGCAAACTTGGTGATTCTAAGAGCAAGCTGTGAGATTGTTATTATTCGGGTTTTAACTAACTAGGGGGAGCATTGTAAACTTCACGTGTTATTACGTGGGGCTCTTAACATCAAAGCCATATACGATATCTGTATGAATTTTTTTTTCCTCGAGTTTTCACGTTTTCTTTTAAATTATCAATTTAAGTTCAGTCAGCATATGTCCAGGGTTAAACGGGGCAATGGGTTGCCCCGATTCCAAATATCAGGGGTCTCAACTGGGAATTCACTCTATTCGGTATTATCGGGGGGTCGTGACCATGGACAATCCCGGATAATTGGAAGAATTGTCCACATAATTCCGTCGTTTTTCCGTGGTCCTCACCACGGATAAATGGAAGTATTTGCCAAGTAACTACATTTAACCATGACCTGAACCCCAGATGTGTGGATGGCCACACTCGAGAACCGGGTTTTACTGACCCCAGGGTACGAAAATTCACGGATTATTGAGTCACGGATAAACGGCGTTTTGCTATATAATATAGAAATGTTTACCGTAGTATGCTTGAAACGGCGTTGCTTCACCTGCCAGTCGTAGGAGCTATTTGACCATACTTCATCATACCAGGCAGTGTGGATTTGTGACATGAGTACCCAGAACCAGTTCAGATATCACCAGCCAAGGAAGTTAGCTGTGGCCAGAAATCCAATTCAAATTGCTGGGATCATCGTAAATTGCGGGAGCCACTGTCACCACTCCACCACAGGTGTTTTATGTTTATTTTGAAGCGTTTTTTTTTTAAATATGCGTATGCATTGTCTATACATTGCTGTAAATATCATTACAGCATTCCCTCGTTATTCGAGATCGATACGTTCTGGAGATGCTCGTGAATGTCAAATTTCGGAGATAATGATGTTTGAATGAATTACCTTAAATAAATATAAATACGGACTTGTTCAATACTGTGCCTGAAAATTATCGTAATAATACAAAAAAATGATTTGGTTATAATTATAAATTTGGTACGAATAAATATAAAAGTGTTAAATAATAGTTTATAAATCAACTTACCATGATCTAATCACTTTATCTAATCTCTGTCTCTATGCAGCCGTGCAGAGTCTTCCAGATGCGATGCGCGGATAGCCAAAATAGCGGGTAGCAAGTCTGTGTTGAATGGCTTTTTTATTATGATTATGCATTACACTATGGAACACGATTTTTGTTCCTGGGTAGTAAGTGTTATTTTCTAAATGCTTATTCCGCAAAAGCATAGAAAATTTATATTATTCCCCACAAACTTTACTTTTGTTACCAGGACTTTATGTGAAGGAATAAAACAAAATGCACACGTTTTCTCATTGAAAATAGGTAAATTTCGAAATATCACTGTCTTGGTCACAAAAGCAAAGTTCGTGGGGAATAATAGCCATTTTCTGTACTTTTGAGGCATAAACAATTGGAAAATAACACTTAGTACCCAGTAACAAAAACATATATTTTTTTGTTACACAGTATTATCTAAACATTGCTGTGAATAGCAGTACTATACAGTATTCCCCCGTTATTCACGAACTTGCAATTTGGGCTTTGCTGAATTACCATGAAATATTTCTGCCATGTTCACAACCGTCTACTCGAAAATATTATTTTCGGCTTGACTGGTGTATTGTGATTCTGGCCTACCCATCGGTTTGTACCAGAATGTGAAAAGTACCTGACCCACAGCAGCTTATATCCTTAAGGTCAATAGATTCAAATTCCAGCATGCTTGAATTAAACTTACATGTGCGTCGATCCACTGCTGGATGAAGCTTTTAGCATTGGGAAATTATTGTGGATTGACAACATTGGTTGCACATCATTGCTTTACATATAATTGGCTTGATAATAATTAGACAATTACAGTCATATTAGTGTTGCTTATCAGCATTTACATTTCTCCATACTTATTTCACTTCATTGTTAACACTCAGTACCCATTTCTTGCAAACAGCAGTCTTAACTTATTTAATTGTACATGAAAGTATATGTGACGGCAAGATTAGCACAAACCCAGAGGGTGGAAGGGTCTATTGATGATGTGTCTACAACACCTTATCAGAGGCCGGAATGGGATCCTGAACTGGTGAACCATAGGATTCTCAGCCGTGATGCAGTTACTAGCTGAGTGTGCATCCGTGCATGTGTTATTCGTGCCAAGTATAATTTTTATTGTCTCTTGTGTGTGTGTTTTTTTTGCCTGTGGCCGGAAATCTGCCCCACCTCGTCATATCTTAGAAGCGGAGCAGGCGTTTAGCCAAGATATTGCGATGATGGACAACCAACCGAGCATAAAAACACAGATGCTGTAAGGCTGCTGCGAAGATACGTTGTTACTGTAAACAGCAAAAAGGCCGTGTAGAAAAAAGCATTGTATTCGACTATGTTGCGATGTCTATTCTACCTGTCCTGACTAACCGACACTGACTAGCATGAAGTATGGTCAAATACCCCCGCCCCCTCCCCCATGACCCATGCAGTCTATAAAAGTCCACATCCAGCAGTAGATTAGCAAAAGGGCTGTATGCGTGCGTTTCACTTTTTTGTAGGTCATTAAACACGTTTTCATTTTGAGACATTAGCCATTAATAACTGATGTTATTTATTTACTTAATGTATTCCTTATTATGGTATGTGTCACATGGCCTGTGTCGCGTATTTAATTTTGGTTTGGTTTGACTGCAGAGTAGATGTGTGTGGAATACAGTGAAGTGGACATTATATTGCATCCGTGGAGCATTTGCTGGTGTGTGCAGTGGCATTTAAATCAGAAATGTATACTATTGCCAGAGCGCATTGTTCTGGTGGGATCACCAAAACTAAGTTTAGCAGCCTGACCTGCACACCAAGCACACACCATTAACTTCGGGGGGAAATTTCTACAAGAACACTACCTTCCTTGCCGCAGTTTCTTTTGTGTTTGACTTGTGAAATGTCAAGGCATTGCCTTGCTGGCATTTCAGGCAGCATTGTTTGTGATAGAATTAATAAGTGGTCAACAGAAATAAAACACAAATAAAAGGAGCGAACCCAGGACTAGTGGCTTTCGAACTTGTGATGCCTGCAGTCTTTTAAGGGTATGTGACCTATAGTTTATGAAGGAGAGTGAAGATGTATGACCTTTAACATGAACATATTTTAAATTAGAAAAAAAACGCATTTTTTTCTTCAATAAATGGCTTGAGAAATATCACGAGTTAGGAATACTGTAGGGCATGCATTTTTGATTAGTGTTGATCCATAACATCGCTGTGATACTTTTATCACGTAGGCTTTGCAGCTTCATTACCAACACGACAACCTTGACATCATTGAGGATGGCCTATATTCACCAACTGCTGAAAAGCTTCACCTAATTACACTAACCTAACCTGCAAGTCAACCAATCAACTAGGAATCTACTACTGTATTCTTTGGGTCTTTCGGTAAAGTCACGTAGATAGGTTCAAACAAAATAACAAAAGACTACGACGTTTCGATCGCAACACAAGCATTCGTCATCATATCATCATATCCTGATGACGACCGCTTGTGTTGCGATCGAAACGTCGTGGTTTTTTTGTTATTTTCTTTGAACCTATCTACGTGACTTTACCGAAAGACCAAAAAGAATATGAATTCCTACAGTCACGAAAGCTTTAAGTCGAGATTTAGGGATCTTCTAATTATTGAATTAGATCATGTGCATGTCTGTGCCGATGACGACGTCATGCCATCTACTTACGGTCCGGGGATAAGAGAGCGTTTTCACTCGAGATCCGAGCTCCTATTAACAACCTCATGGTCGTTGTGAGGTTACACTCCAACACGCTAGTGTGCTCCTGGAAACGTGTGGCACGTTTGAGACGTTTGGCACGTTTTTGTCGGGTGACGCTTTTATTAATTGGCTGCGTCAGGTGGAGGAGGCTTTACGACACATTTCTACGTGACCTATTCCAAAAGAAACCCATTGATTCGTTGTGATGGTTCATTTATTTCTCTCGTTTTCAGTCAGATGACTTCAAATTTGTCCGATTAGTGCTGTCTGTTGTGGAAAACTTCAAATGAGTTGCGCAAAACAGTTCAGCTTCATTTTGTGTTTACGCTAATTTTCCTTAATGGTGCTTCATTAGAAACAGCAAGCCGACATTTTGAATGGCTTAAATACTTCCATGGTGATGCATTTACATTACCAGATGTGCTTATTTTTTTTCCTATGAAAATTGAAGCTGTCATCCAAACAAAAAAGCTACCACATGATGTTGATCATGGCACAGATGGCTTTGAGCCTCAGCAATATTTTACGAAAGTTATTTTTTTTCAGCATGTGTTGCCCTCTGTAGCTCATTTCCCAAGACACAGTCCAATTTCATTAAGCACCTGTATCTCACAGGAGATGTAGTCACACCAGAGTGCACATTCAATTGTCATTGAATTATTGTTAATTAAGGAATATAATCTTATAAATAATTCATTCTGCTGAATAACACACCGGTATATGTGATGGCATCATTTTTTTGCAGCACACTAATACTGTAGTGATAATGTGCATTTCAAAACCGAGATTAGCGATTCAGTTGGAGCTTGTGAATTCGGTCAACACTGATTTGATCATTAGCCTCTCCCAGTAGGTGGGAGGGGGGGCCCTGGATGCTGACGAGGGCGAGACGTGAACCCTGATCCATTGCCCCAGTAACACAGTAGTGAATCGGATTATCATTTCATTATGGTGGCGCAGTGGTTCACGCACTTGCGCTGTGAATCCACAGCAAACATAAGATGGTGAGTGCTTCCTGAACCAACCTGGGCTACCCACTCGAACTGACCAAGTTTGGCAAAAATAACCGCAGTGTCTGACGTGATTTAGACAGGCCTTCAGCAATAGCTTATCAAAATAAAATGTATTTTTTTTTCTTACAAAGGGATGTACATTTTTTGTTATTATGTGTATGTTGCATTGTTTGAATGAATTTCAGCACACAATGTAGAAAATGTTTTTTTTTACTTGTCAAATTCTTAGCACTTTTGATAGGGTCAATGATGTTTAATTATCAATAGTCATCTGATGTAGGATTAGTTTTGTTATACCTAAAGTGTATATTTATATATGAAAATGAAAAGTTGCCTTAAAGATATCACTTCATTATACATTCATTATGCAATGCTGTGGTGGAGTATTTTCTAGAAGCTATTGGCAGTCTCTCTCGGCGTGCTTTCCGTATCAGGCCGTGAGATTGTGTCCTTTAGGAACTCTCGTAGGGCGAGGAAATCACCCCGTTTTTATCAGGAGATATCACCAAACTACTTCTGAGATACCTTTAAGTGCAATGCCTTCGTTTTGGCGCACACAGACACTACACGGCACACTTTCCCACACGCCCTGCGGCAAAGCAATGTTGGTCACTTGACGGTCAAACCAATATCGGTATAATATTATTAAAACGTTCTCACAGCTGGAAATTAGCCAGACAAAGCGAAACTCTAATTGTAATGTGATTCTAAAATAGTCTCAGCTTGGTAAATAATTTTTCATGTTTTTTTTTTCCATAATAAAAAAAAATCTGAGATTCATAACACTGTACTTTTACAACTCCCTCAAGTGGAGGAAGGCCTCCACACTCCATGTCGGTCATGTGAAATGTGAACATACTTCACCATGCTGGTCAATGCATGATAGTGAAGTGAGGGGTGGCTTCGGACCAGCTCATATCTCCCTAACAACCGATGTTAACTGTGTGCCAGGAATTGAACCAGCTCATATCTCCCTAACAACCGATGTTAACTGTGTGCCAGGAATTGAACCCAGGGGTTCAAAGCTAGACGTGCTGACCGTCACCCCACCGCCCTGCAGATACAGTCGTTTGAAGTCCGTTCTCTTTAATACACTTGTATGCGGGAATATGTTTACGACCAATAACGTTAGATGAAGTCATTGTACTTTTATTTTCAGAGAAGGATGTCAAGGATTGGGGAATCGTGCAATCGTGCAATCTTCCCCACACTCGGGATGTGACGCATGTCTTGTAGGTTAAGCGCTCAATATGCCACGTATCGGCAAATCTTTCTTGGCACACAAGCTCCTATGAAAGGAAAGATGTAGCTGCATGCAGAGAAAGAGAAAACATTCCAGGTTTTGGTGTAATTGACCAGGTGTCTTTGCCAAGTCCATTGGGCTAATTGCTCACAAAAAAATACAAGTGCAGAACCTTTATTAGAAGTGACTGGTTTTGGTAATGATTAAAAAGTAAAGTGGAATTCAGCAGCTGCTGGTGCGAGCACTGCCGCTAACACTAGAACAAATATATAACAATTCATTTACTTTTGTCAATCCACGACTGGAGGATGACCTGCCCATCCTGCTGTGAATCAGGCTTATTATTTGGCTATACATCACCAAGCTGGTCACTGTGGCTTGGTGAAGGGGGTGCCCAGGACTGCTTCAGACATCGCTCGCGACTCTATGTATGTTGACCTTCTTTCGTACCGTACGTAGCAAACTGTGCTAATCGGAGGTGCAAACTGTGCTAAACGGCGGTGCGACTGGAATCGGAGGTGCGACTGATGTTTACTGTCCACCAGGTTTATTGCGTACTAACTCTCTGTAACGGTTCTAATATTTAACACTCTTCAACTGTCCAATGAATGCAAGGTATTGAAACCAGCTTGCAAATTCCAATCACTGCATATTTCTAAAAAAAAGTTTTCAGTATGTTAATATGCTGACTAACACATGTTAGTGATATAAACTCACTCATGATAAAAGAGTATCAGTTTACACACATACAGGATGAACCATGATTAACCATAAATATGTGCCATCTGCTTCACTGTGGACTTTACATATCTCGTGACGTTATTTGAAAAAGAAAAGGCTCTGTGTGTGCCGGCAACATGGTTCAATGTTATCCAGATGTCATTAATCATGCGAAAACTGCTTCATTGGTTGAAAAAAAAGATACCTCGTAATATTGCACCCTATTTACAACCTAATAACTATTTGTAGGCCAGTGCTATATATATTTTGTACTGCACAGAGACAGCTACCACTGGGGTGTCCCTCGGGCTAGGCGAGAGAAAGTCATTACAAAACTTGAGATGAGATGTAAGGAGCGATTTTTTTAGATTCTGAGGCAATTACGTGCCATATGCAATCCGTAGCCTCACTAGAAACGCTTACTTTTTAATTCATGGAATCAAGTTTGGTCCAATTACTCACCTGTGACCTGGTATATTATTTACAGTGCCCTTTGCACTTAAAACTTCCTGGTTTCATTGGTAAACTGAATATCTTGCCCCAGTCTAAGTCAGACCTGGCCTCAGTCTGGTCTTTGTTACCTAACAGCAGTGCACATCAGAGACTTAGGCAATGTAAATGCATCCATTTACATCGTTGAATAATTCTGCTGAATAATGCTCTTGCTCCACCCTGTGCATCTTTCATGCAAACTACTAAGGGATATTGAGAGAGATGAGAGGCCCACACATATTCAAACCTGGTAGCATATGTAGCTTACTATGTACAAAATACCACCCACGGCGCTTCCAACAGCATGGTATTGGATTTGAAATTTGTTTCAAATTAAACATGCCTGTGATTTATATAACTCACATTCCATGCAGGGTTAATTGGCTCAAAGTGCAGTCTCAACCCAGCAAGATATCGTAACTGTTTTTTTTAAATGCCACAACCAATAATGTTTATTTATTTCCATTACCTTTACTGTTATATTTTACTTAATGATTGTTAAGATGACGTTTATGATTCATTGTCACAGAGACTAAAAATGAAACAATTGTAGGATAATAATTAAAATTGCATGTTTTATGGTTTGAAATGTGATCATATGAGATAGGGGAAAATCTTTAAAAAAATACATGTATACAAAGAAAGGAGCAAGGCTACAGGGTGTAAAATTAGGAATCTAAACTACACACTGTTCATTAGAGGTGAGAAAATGTGTAGTCAGCATATTACTTTTGCAATGTATGCAGAGAGGTGAAACTGCCATAGATTAAAAATTGTGTGATTCGATATTCATTTTCCCAACCCTGTAAAAGTTTCACTTACCTGCAGAGTAAAAAAATAAGCATTATGCTTTTCACTTAAAAATTTATATTGTGAAAATGCTGCTATTGTGTTAATATGCAAAATTATGGCACCTTTTATATCATGTTACTGCAATTATGTTAATGAACGCTATATAATCAACAGGGGGTCGTGGTAGACTTTTAGATATAGCGGAGGGGTTTATACATTGTTTTTAATCTCACTGTGCGTCATAGGTAAACACACGTATGATTAAAGGTCACAATTGCTTGTCATAATTGGCGTTTTGCCAAAAATGGTATTCAAATTAGTATGCAATCTGACTTTCAGTAAATATGATGTTTTATCTATGCAAATGTACACGTAAATCCATGTTTAAATATCCCCAAATTAGTCTATAGACTTAGCCAAGTGCTGGACTGCCATATAATTAGGTTGGCATGCCACAAATTGGAATAGTTCTGGGGCCAGCACCATACTCGGATTAGATGTCGTCACTTTAAAGCCTGAGATGTACTCATTTGTTCACGCCTTGCACTATGAGCCCAATTATACGAGTTCAGTCCCTAGTCGCGGCTAACATTAGATGAGAGGGACATTTGAACCGGTCATAACCGCTCCCTTCACCAACCTGCACGGACCAGCATGGTGGAACAATCCCCATCACCAACATGGCATGGGGATGTTTTCATCCAGCAGTGCATTAATAAAGGACTGCAACATCTTATTACTGTTATTAAAGAGGCTACGGGCATGTATCTGGCAGGCTCATCGGTGGCAGGAATGCCTCCCGGGATATTTACCCACTACGTTCGACGTTCACTGTTCATATGCAATGTCAGCCTTCATCATGCAGTCGGGCATGATCTCACTCCAATTCCACTGACCGATTATAATATGGGAACGAAGCTTGAAGAAATTACCACAGTGTGATGATGTCATCATGCAATTCCTGGCCAGAGTTTGATCCCACCAATAATGTGCTGGTATTGGACACACCTATACACGTGTGTAATTGGGATTGGGCCAAACCCACGACTAATCGGTCCAAATTTGCCACGTATGAATTGTGCCCCAGATGTATTAATATGCGTTGGGTAAAACTGATTTCGACAAATAAGAGACCTTTTGGGGAACAATAGTGTTGTGTTCCTGGGTAACGAAAAGATCACCCTCCCTCATTCCAACTCTGTCGCGGATGGGTGACGATGCAGCCTCCTGGGTGCTTCTTGTTTGATGATCTCATGGTGGCACTTGATTCAATTTCATTAATCGAAAAAGTGTCCATAATTTGTCAATTGCTTTCACACAAAATGTTGTAAACTGAAGGTTCCTAAATCAGTGAATACCTGTGATAGCCAAAACATCGCCCCCGTGTTCTGCGAAACGGACCTGATTCGGTAAACCGTGTCTAGCCGTAACACGCGTTTGATAAAGCCACGTTGAACAAGGTTTTTCTTGTACACCTGGAATACATCCACGTCACCTGGAATGTGCCCGATCTCGTCAGATCTAGACATTAAGCAGGCTTCAGCCTGCGTGACCACCATGTGCAAAGAGATGTGTGTAATAGACGTGGGCAGTAGAGGGTACTCCCCACAAATTCACCAATGCACAGTGACTGGCATTGGTGAAGTATGGTCAAATATCTTAATGGCTCAAAAGGTGTGGGGTGCCCCTCAATAACACCATATGTGTACATGTATCTTATATACGTGCACACATGTACACGTACTTGAGGTAGTAATGCATATGTAATGGGTTCGATTGTGGCGCACACTCAACTTGGAGGCAACGCTATTTATTAACACATAATACCAACGTGAACACTATACATCAAAGGTGGTGACCACCGTTCCTAATCTTACTAACACTCGGGGAACACTACACAGCGTGACCAAGGCAGGTGACGGCTGCCTGGTCACGAACGATGATCGGAGGCTTGAGGACTTCTCATGGCGTCTTCATCCCGGAGTAGAACAGCCCAGCTCCCCGTTCACACCCCGCTTATAAACGCTCCAGCGTGGCCGGCTCCGCCCCAGGCCACGCCCCCCTTCTCGATCCTTCGGGTAGGTCAGGGCACCCAACCACGTGACCCCCAAGCTTCCCCCTGGGGCCCCTGGCCCCCTTTATCCGGTCACGTGACCTGTTGGGTTCACGCGGAGTGCCACGGCCTGACACAACCCCCGTAACACCCGCCTACAGCCCCCATACCGAGCCGACACGGTAGTGACGTCATATGTCCCTACACTCATACAGTCCCGACATAGTAGTGACGTCATATGCCACTACACATACGTGAGGTATTATTGCTAAATGTAATACATATTCGGTATCAAATGCATACACGTATTATTTCATATTAGAGATTAAAGGGATTGATTTCCATCAGGTGGTCTGTTAGTGGAATAACATCACTACATTTTCCCAATAGTATTACCACAAAGTTTTCTCATCGGGTTTAAGTACTATATTCTCGATATTTCTACAGCAATAAGCCTTGAGTGAACAACATGGCCATGCTCAATTCTGATTAAAAATTGCAGATACCAGTGCCAGATGATATTTAACAGCATTAGGTATCCTATACAAAACCCAAAGCAAATTCTCCGCATCAAAAACGCCATGCTGTACATTTCACTATTATGATCCATTTTGGGAATTATGCTAAACTATGAATGCAGAGGACTGCATCTATAGCACTCGCTTTTTTGTCACGTGTTTATATAATAATGCAAATGTGTGCACATGCATCATCAAATTCCGCACATTATACTGTAGGGGCGAAACATTCATGATCCACTGATTCATAGATTTATATTGCAAGCAATCGCATGTGTAAGGAATAATTATATAGTTTCCATATATGTTGCAAATAAAAGTGTAATGTCACTTCTGCAGCCACCAGAGGTGTTACGATTTATGGCCGTGTAAAATTTAAATAAATTGGGACTTGAATTAGTTTGCGATCATGATTCGCAAAAATGCATCATGTTACCAAGAGCGGTGACTTATTTTCTACGTGTAAATATGGGTATGATTTGCATGCCTACAAATACACTTTGTTCCTCTCAAATGTTGCAGATGATATTTTAACACATTAAATATGTATTGTGACTATATCAGGGTCAGATGTATGTTTAACTTCTTTCGCACCGTGTATAGCCAACCGTCGTAATCGGAGGACAGCGGAAAAAGGACAACAAACTAAACACACACAACTTCTAAATAATTAAGTTTTCAAGCTATATTTGAAATTGCAATAGCTCCAGTTGCTTCCTAATATTGAAAGGAAGAGCGTTCCAGGCGGCCGCAGAAGCGCATCTGAAAGTGTGCGATGCAGTGACCGTCATCGATGGCTCGCCAAAAGCCACTGCTGCGATGATGACCAGCGTTCATGTGATGGGTTATGCTACTTGACGAGACCAGAAAGGTATTGTGGTTCATTTTTGGTAAGCACTTTCTGTGTAATGATAAAGCAGCATTTCGTTTCATGCAAACCACACATGCACCGCTTGCATGTAATCTTCCAGGCTACTGAGGCACTCCATATCCAACTTTGATTTCACCGAGGTTAATAATTGTGAATCATCAGCATGTCAATGTAACTTGATGGCACGCGATGAGATAACATTGGTGATCAGAGACCTATGTTGAAAATAGGAAGGGCCCGGGGATAGACCCCTGTTGTACGCCAACTAGTCATGGCATCGGCGATGACTGCTCATCACCCAGTTCCATGATCTACCATGGAGGAGTCAATAAAATGACACGGCTTTGTGTGGAAGTTAACAGTTGTCCTATGGATAAGCTCACCCCTACCATAGGAACGCACAATTCCCACCATTGGTTCAGTAAACAGGAGACGAGTGCTGAATGCTCATTTGAGTAATCACTTTGACTGTGGCTAAACACTATGTAAACTTATTGAGCAGTGATACATCTGTACAACATCTATGTTTGACGGGACTGACTTATTGCACCCTATAACTTGCTTTTACCACTAGTGAAATGAATGCAAGTTAGCTCCCATGATCTCCGCATGAGCAGAGGGCAATTGCTCAGTGTTTAAATGACCTGGCTGGGACAGGTGTTAATTATTTCATTTAGTGTGAAAGATTACATTTTCACAGTAATGAATGGGCCACCGTAGTGGAGACAACCACAGTTAATGTCTGTGACTATTGCAATTGTAAATGTCAACACAATTTGTGTCTAAGATCATATACTGTATGTGGAGAGGTCACTCTTTTTTAATGTGACAATACAAATAATGGCATTTTCAGCAATGTTTGTAAGTTACATCAAAACCCAACATCAACATGCACTCATATTTTTAAGATTTAAGTGTCCACCTAATAATCCTGATATTTGTCAATCCAAGTATTTGTTTCTTTCATTGAGTAGATGGGTAATTTTCTCATAAATTGTTTCACTACTTCATTGCCAGTGGCTTGCTGTTGGAGCATGTACTTGAATAATCTTTAACTTATTCTTAGTTTTTTCGGTAAAGTCACGT
Source organism: Petromyzon marinus (assembly GCF_048934315.1). Classification (NCBI taxonomy): domain Eukaryota; kingdom Metazoa; phylum Chordata; class Hyperoartia; order Petromyzontiformes; family Petromyzontidae; genus Petromyzon; species Petromyzon marinus. Next base: position 10,262,483 of record NC_133678.1, on the reverse strand, counting down.
TGAAGAGAAACAACAAAATAACAAAATATATATAAAACAATAAAACATTCTCACGACGTTTCGACCATAACTCAAACGGTCATCATCAACTAAGAATATGAATTACTGCAGTCACGAAAGCTTTAAATCAAAATTTAATCTTTAACTTGTAGAGTTCGAGAACCTGAGTGCGAGCTGGGAAAACTCTATGAAATTAACTCTTCAATTCTGGACAGATTAAGAATCCGACTACTCCATAACTAATCTCCACCTTCGCTATATACAGGTAGTCCTCTACTTACGATGGAGATACGTTACGACGACCCCATCGAAAGATGGCCTAGCCTACCCAGGAGTCTTAAAGAATGGTGATAATTTAGCAAAACAGAGCAATTTACAGTACCGTACTGTATAAACTATACTGTATGTATTTATTAATTACAATACTGTATTGCACAGTAAAATGTATACTAAAACAACAAGGTAAATTCTTAGCCTACCTATATGAACTGCAATTTAATAGAATTTTTTTTCAGGAAACAATCCTATCTGCATCACACAAGGCGGGAGATGCGTACATCCCGGCAGCGTCCCAACGTACAGTATCGTACCTCGTACGCTGCTGCGTTTGACTGCCGCGCGAAATTTTAAATATTTTACAATTTTGCCGTATCGCTATCGCCATCGTGAGATCGAAATATCGTAAGTCGGACCATCGAAACTCGGGGACTATCTGTAATAGAAAATGTCGGCACTCTTCAGAAGTATGGAGTACTCCCCTCAACGTCTCACGTCGCAGACACCAACTATGTCCTAGTTTATTTCTGCCAGATCTGCCACCAGTTCAACAAGGTTTTATTATCCAGTGCATGTGTTGTACATAGTATTGACCAAATCCAAAATGTGGCCTGTGATTCTAAACAACCACTGCACCATCACCTACCCAGCCAATGGCATGGGATGCAATGACCATGAAGAGCGGGATATAACATTCAATTATTATTATTATGGCTGGTGGATCCAGAATCGCTGGGGACCTGGGAGCCATGGTTTAGGTGCATCGGTCATGGTGGGTCTTAACCATACTCTGCCACGCTGGCCCGTGCAGGTCGGTGAGTGAAAGGAACACATTGTTTCACCTCCTGCACCTCCGATTACCACGGTTGGCTTCATACGGTTCGAAAGAAGTTCAACATACGTACAACCGATACGTGTGCTGGTCAGGTAGTGCCCCGTTGAAGAAGGGATATATCTGTACATCTAATGAAGAAATACTCTAAAGTGGAATCGGGTAGTATATGTATAGCAAGACAACTGCAATGAAAACATACAAATGTACGCTCTCATATGGCACAAGCATACTAAATTCTCTAGATTTATAAATCAGTTGCAATTAAGTTAGCTGCTTCCCATGATAATACAGTGCCATCCTCATATGAATTTTAATTAAGGTTAGATGCCTTATTCTATTGACATTTTAGAAGGTCAGAAGGAATGGTTTTACAATTATTTATATTTTAATAACTAAAATACGATGGATGTATTTTCATATTGTTTTTTTCGTCACTTTGGTATTTGATTCATCATATAAGACAGGCATAGTAAGTATTAACATGGTTGCGTGTACAGAATGTTTCAAATTATAAACAAGTGTCATTGATACTGAATATATGATATTTAGTAAAGGATTTCGGATACAAATATGCTTCCCTGGCATAATGGTAAGCACATTGTACTTGCAATCTAGAGGTCACTGGTTCAATGTTTCAGTGTGGCAGCTGAAACAATAGGCAACATAGCAACCTTTGGCTCACTGAAGAGATAGGTGTCATTCGTAACACATTTTATTGCATTCAGAATGTACGCACAAATTATGGCACCTTAAGGTTACCACATATAGATTAGGTAAAAATGCGTGCAGTAGCTGTACATTTGAAGTTGTGAAATTGTATTATATGATTTATTTACTTGGGTTGCATGGTTAGGGTCCAATGGGACCAGTCGTGAGAATCTAATCCGGTTTATATTTGTCCACGGTGGATGTCTTCTCAGGCTTTGTCTCTCTCTTGGCTGCTAGTAATCAAAACTCAATGTGCATGCAAGTAATCAAATTGCTTGCAGGCACACTGATTAAATTATTGTCACACTTTAAGTAAATTATACTGGAAGTAAATTATACTTAAAGTAAAATACACATTTTCCTGAAGTTAAAATATGTTGCTTATCAGCTCGGTTCTCTCCAAAATAACAAGTTGCTTATCCTGTCATCGACATCATCATCACCAATGATCAATCCACTGTTGGATGAAGGCCTCCCCGCATACATATTTGACACCTTTCTCAAATGCCAACGACTTAATTTTGAGCTCTTTACTGTCCAGCTGGACAACCGATTAGCGCGATTGTTTACGTACGGTGAGAAAGAAGTTCAACATACTGAGAGCACGAATGCCTCAATTACCCTTTTCTTTACAATCCGTCTTATCTCTCTTCTCTTCCGAAGTGATTTCCATAGCCCATCAGTATCCCGCTTTGTTTTGTATTTTTGTTTTGCATAATTCACCAAAATTACGCTTTGGAAACCACCGCTTCACCAGTGACTGATAAGTCCCATTCACAATTACATTTGTGTAATGTTCTTTTCCTTTAATTGTTCCCGGGGCGATTAAGGTAAAAGCAGATGTCATCATTAACATTCGTAATGGCAGCGAGAGTGCGAATAAAGGGTATTCAAACGTCCTGTCGCTAATTTTACTGCAAATGGACATGGCCAGTGACAACACATTCTTACATTAAATATTTAGCTGCTCTGAATTTATAAGGCTTAATGAATGTCAATATGGAACTTAGAAGACAGTACATGATAATTAATGAAGCTCTTCATTGCAGCTGACATTTTGTTGATGATTCACAAAACTTGTGCAGTTATTTTAACTGCAGTGATAATTTAAAGTGGACTAAATTTTGAAGGAAACATGCTTAATTACACATTTTCCTTGGTAAACCTTAACTTCTGACATTTCAATTGAATTGTGTTTAGGTACATACCGCATTGTATGCAGTTCTTATTCTGCTGAGCTTATGGCAATTCTGTGCATTTCACATGAGTTATTTATGGAAAAATCTCCATTAGGATGCAGGTCTGTTGAATTCCCCATGTTGCTACTGTTCACCACAGTGCAGCAAAGTTTAAAGGAATTATGAATGTTTCAACAGTTTTTTTTGTGCAGGTAGTTTTAATCGGCCTTTCTGGATGGAAGCTTTAAATGGTTCAGGCATGTCACGTAAAACATCCGACAGTGGCTCACTGATTGGGTCTATAATATGTCTGCATTTTTATTTGCCTTTGTTTCACGGGCAACTGCCATTGTGCCATTTTCTAACCACATTTTTATTACATTTAGTATACGTAGTATTGTGTAAATACACGTACAGCAGTGCCCTTGGATGAGGGCCTACCCAGTGCTACCTGGTGAAGAAGGGGTAGCATGGACACTTGGAGCATAGAAGTACAGTACACAACAACAGTATTTTGCATCACTGCCCTCTGCTGCTAACGCCTTAGCACAGTCCAACAGTTTTTCGCAATCAGTTGTATTTGGTGATCACATTCACGCGTTATAATCCAGATTCAAGCCCGTTTGGCTCCTGAGATTTGATGAGATTGGCTGCATTCCAGTTGATTATGCCATATAAGCCAATAAAATATGGACAACATAAGTATTTTTTTAATGAAGCCCACCTTGTGCATCCACATATGGAGTAATAACATTGTTGTGTAATGTCTCACGACATATATGATGTATGCGTGCAAATATTCTTACACCACAACATACACATACGTACACATGAATATGCTGTACATGTATTCAACACCTGATTCAACACAACAGTCATGATCCATCATCAACCCTCTGAAATGTATGCCTTTGTCCTTTTGGCATGCAATTTGCTTTGCAGGAGTGGCTAAAGGAGAGCTGGAAAGCATTTCATTTTATTTAACGACACTCTAATTAGTGCCCACAAACTATTTAAACTTTAATAACATAAACAGCCGCAACATATTATGTAAATTGATATGTCACCAGAAGGCAGAATCATTATTTATATAAACTTAGAAAGTGCTCTCAGGTAATAGAACTAATTTGTTCTGAAAATTGGTATATTAATACAAATATATAATACTGGGGTGTGATGGTGCCACAGTGGCTAGAGCAAATAACCCAGTCATCTGGGTTTGACTCTGAGTAACAACAGCAGCGGGTGATATCTGAAACCATCCTGAGCCGTCTTTTCCTCAAGCTGCCTTGACCAGCGAGATGAAGTATGGGCCAGCAATTGACAATGTCGTGGGGTGGTCTTCATCCAGCAGTGGAATGACAATGGATTGGAAATACAGGAATAATAATAAACACTTCTTATATAGCCCTTCGGAGGCGATGTCTAGAACTCCCTCTAGTAAGAGCATCAACCTGCATTGGCGTGAGAAAATAATTCTAGGCCTGCACCTTTATCTTGTTTAACCTTCTTGTGACCAATCACCATATTTTAATTAAGTGTATAAAAAAAATGGGGGAATTATGTATGCTTAAAGGTTTACCGTTCTGTGTATGCAAATTCAGTACAGTGATTTCTGCATGAACATTGTGAGATAGCAATGCAGAGTTAAGCACCCATGGATATGTATATAATGTGGACCAGTAATGTAGCGCGTTTTCCTTTTTTGACTTGAAGTAAAGTTTAAGATGTCTTCAATGAACAAAACAGATGTTGTATACGCTTTTCAGCGGACTGAACCATTCAATACTTTCTTCTGATTCCCCACATACTTGGTTCTGTTGGAATGGGAAAGCAATGAAAACATATCAAAATATGTTCCTGGAAGATTAGCCTTCACACAATGTTTTGTTTTTGACTTTTAAAATTACTTTTATCAACTTATAACCAGCTTAAAAATACAAACTGGAAACTCATTATAATTGTTTTGTTTGGGACTTCTAAAAATTTTTTTTTTACATTTCAGTTAAAGAGAAACTCACGTAAATGTGTCCACGTATACTTTGAATATCAAAAAATGTTGCTGCACCAACAAAATGGGAAACAAATGTAGGTTTATCTGAAAAAAGAGTAGAAATAATATGAATATGACACTTGAAACAAGCACTTATTGGGTCATCAACATTGCCTCCTCTCACCTGATGTCTGCCATTTAAAGGCTTTGCCAAGATTAGCCATTAAATACATATTTGGCACTTAGGTGGTCAATTGTAGCCCAGGAAATCTTGAAGCCAGGAAAATCAGATTGGATTCTTCAAGACGAGCATGGCTAATATATGCTGGACATTCTGTACCCTGCCTAACTCACACAAAGCATGCCCACAATTCTGTATGGCCCCAGGCCTTGTGTCCCTTCTAACGGGCTCAACAAAGCTGCAATGGCCATGAAGCAAAGGTATTTGGCTGGTTATATTTCCAATGTAGAGCAACACATTGTAAGTTAATATAATGGCAAAAGGTTATTGATCTAGCACCCGAGTGGTTCATATTTTGTTGTTGTGCTATTCTGAAATATTGTTGGCAAACATACATACGTTCATGTTCCAATGCCGGTCAAGAATTTTGAGGCATAGCATTTTATAAGACGAAATGGCAGAGTCATCAAGGAATTTATTGAAAGAGGAACTAGTTTCAGAAGACATAGGACACATGTGTTGCAGCAGAGTTTTTCAATGCAACACACAATTGTTTTTTTCTATATGTATATTTAAAATATTTATCCTGAGAAGGCACACTGCACCAGGGGGCTGTAATGAAATGCCACTCGCGCGAGTCTTTCAGGAATTATAGTAAGTTCATATATACTGTGAATGCAATTTTATCATTTATTCGATGTTATTTTAAACAAAAAAAAATATTTTTGTGTTCTCTTGTAATTCATAGCCATAAAACAATTAGGTGAAAAAGTTACGCATTCATAACAACAGTTTCTGTAGAATGGTGACACCAAACACTCAGGTAGATCTGTGCGGAATAGTCCGTCAAACCTCAGCGCTCCCTGCCACACGAGCAACGCCTCCAAATTTTGATTGACATGATTCTACATATTTTCAGAGTTTTCACACATGTGTGCACATTTTTGGAAAATTGTACCCACTTGTCAACTTTACCCTTAACCCCACTTTAGGCCATTCTACAATTATGAAATGCTGTCGTGGCACCTCCGATTAGCACGGTTGGCTACTTGCGGTGAGAAAGAGGTTCAACATGCATACGAAAGTATCGCTATATGAATTGCCACATGCTTATAATTCCATTCAGAAGTGTAAATCATATTTTTTTAAGTGGCAGGCTGATAGCCAAATAGCTATGGATCGCTCAAATGTATGATTTGCATTTGTTTGCATGCTTATTCCTCAATCTGTCTCTCAAGTGTAATTCCAGAGGTGCATCTCTCTGTGCTTTTCAGCTTTTTATCAATATTTTTTGTCAGTGTTCATGTTTCTCGTCTGCATGTCAGGCTTGACAATATGTACTGATTACATTTTTTATTTTTATTTCCATTATCAAGTTCAATATAACAAAACATATTTCTGGCCTTGTTCATTTAATCACTTGCCTCTTTACCCATTCCTTTTATTAAATAATTTTAATCCCAATCTACCTTTACTAATTGCCTTATGTGTACATATGCTGCTTTGTTTTCAAGCTCTGTCCCTCACAAACGTGATATATTTTTAACAGACTTTTTCCATATAAAATGAGCTGACCTATTAAGTAAATGATTATATGGTAATGAAATATCTCAATTGGCAAATGTTTTCTAAATAATAATGGATTTACGAACCTATTTCTATTCATATTTGAAATGTGTAGAAACCAAATTTCTTCCCTTCATTTGATGAAATTCATATAAATGAGAACTGAATTATTTGTAAACAAGTTGCTAATTAACAAGAGTCATCAAAATGCATATACAGATTCCTCATATCTGCTAGTGTTATTTAAAAAGCCCTTAGGTGTCCTGAGTTTGGAAGGATTGATGAACACCATCTGGTGCCACAAGACATGCATGGACACAATTTAAAATGGCTATTTGAACAACCACACTATTTTATTTCAATTTACTAATTATGTAAAAGAGAAGACGACCTTTAATGCTTGGTTGATTTAGTGGTCAATGAGAGAGAAGAGACTATCAAAAGGTACTGCACCCTATCAGTACTGCCTGATACTTAAAAATACGATTGTGGCCTTTGATGCCATGAGACGGATTCTTCTTCACATAGGCACCCCCTCATCTTATATTTTATTGAACGCAATAAGTTTGTCCACAGATTGGCCTTTAAAAGAGATCATGAAACGTTTTGCCAGAGGAAGTCACCGGTTGGCACCATCATAAGTGCATCTAAAAAATTAAATGCATGTGTTGTGCAGTAGAACCACGAGGAGATGAGGAATTCTATAAGGGCTGTTGCCGTTTATTAAAACACTGTTACCCTCGACATCCTACGCTCACACCAGTGTAGGAGCATTCTCTCACGGTCCTTTACCCCGGACACTGAATACTATTTGGGTCCTACTCTCGGCTACCCTATGGGCTCTCTCACTCGTCTGCCCAGAGCGGGGATTCAGCCAACACTGCTCCGAGATGAGGAGAGAAAGACCCTCTTCCAGCCGACCCTTTACTCAACACCTACGGACCATACCCTCGGCTATCCCCTTGGCTCTCCCACTCGTCTGCCCGGAGCGGGGGTTCAGCTTTGCGACGAGGAGGGAGAGACCCTCTGCAGCCAATCCTTACCCTGGCTCCCCACAATGACCCTGCCTCCGTCACGGGGCCCCCCTCAAGAACCCTTTGGGTGGCTTCTCCCCCTGGCTCGGATCCGCCCATGTTCCCAAAGGTGCTCTCCAAAGCCCCTTATGTAACCCGTGACGTTACGTCATTCTTGACTATCAACCCGCTCGCCTCTCCTTCTGCTCTCCCCCTCATTGGTTACTCACAATACTCCTCTACTTCACCCCCCCCCCCCCCCCACCATAAAAAATCAGCCGTCCTGGCTGCTAACATCAGTAAAGAAAATCGCGGTGGGGGGTGATAGCAATCAGCAGAAGAATAACAACAATTATAACAGTAACAACAATAACAACAGCGCCGGAAGTGAGGAGGCAGCGCCGTCTGCGAGGGAATATCAAGGGTATTAAGTCAGAACGGCAAATGCGAAGAAAGGCCTCTATCCCTCAGTTTGTGGTGCCGACTCCCGTTGGCGATGACGGACGTCTGTTGATAACGGGGCCAGAAGGCAGTGCTCAGCAGAACGGAGCACCTCTGGACCGTGCACGTGACGCCGGACCGCTCCCACGAGCAGCATCCTGCTTGTGCGAGGGCGGTGCGTCCTCGGATGTCAGCTTTTCCCCCGACAACGGTGCAGGCAACTCCTCGGGGCCTATTCGGAGGGGTCCTGTGGGCAGAGAGACAAAAAGATTTTCCTGCACCGCTTCCTGGCCTTGGTTTTCAGTTTATTTATTTTGGTATAGCCCTGTGAGCCATTCGGCTCTTGAATCGGGTGCAACCACAACAAACAAAAAAAACAAAAACACGAATAAGAAAATATCTTAAAGTGACTATGTGACTGTGCAAACAGAAAATCCATGAAAAAAACAGCAAAATATTCCTGAAAAAAGCACCGTACACCAACGCTGTATGCAAAAAATCCCAGTGGGATGCAAGTCAAACAACAAAAACAACCACAAGAAAACTTAGATTAAGGCCATCAGTCTAACTCCATACTACAACAAAACAAACATGTCGAAACCAAAAAACTTTTCGAAATCATCAAAAAATAAATCCATAATTGCAACGTAACAGTGATCACAGAGACTGTGACCGATTTTTTACAATAAACTACATAAATAACATGTAACACCAAATCCTCGAGCCATAGCTGGCTGTCGGACACATCATGCACCAGCCGCTCGGGAACTGGGGATGATTCGTCGAAACAGGGCAAAACATATCTTTTTAACCTGGACGGGTGAACAATCGAGCAACGCCGACCGAACCGGATGCGCACACACTGTGGGCGGCGGACCTCAATGACCTCAACGGGACCTTGCCACGAGCGATGTAACTCGGGGGACGTCCCTAGGGGTACCCTTGGGCAATGCAACCACGGAATCCCGGATCCCCGATGCGCCTCTAACCACTCGTTAGCCGCTTATCGGTTGGCCGAATTGCTTGTGGCGGCCTCGCGTGCTTCCCGGAACCTATCCAATGTGACCTTCATTGAGGTGGGCACGGCGGATCCCTTTTTAGATGGGCCCATGCCCAATTGTATGTGCATCGGGGGGTTGGGCTCCCTCCTGTTCATTGAATAGAAAGGGGAAAATCCCGTTGAGGCATGAGGGGCCAATCTGTATGCGGCAAGGATGCCCAGAATATAAGAGTCTCAATCCAACTGGGTCGCGTTGACTTGGTGGCACAACATGGACACGAGGGTGCCATGTAAGCGCTCAACCATACCATCGGTTTGAGGATGGTCGGGTGAAGTTCTAACTTTCTTTGTGCCCAGGAGGTCACAGAATTCCTTCAACAATTTCGACGAGAAATGTTTACCTTGGTCCGTCAGGAGTTGCTCAGGGGCCCCTTTGTCTAACACACAATCTTGTAAGAAGGCATCGGCTATGGACGCAGCCGACTGATCATCCAGGGACCACGCCATGGGCCAGCGTGTGAGGTATTCTACCCCGACCAAGAGATACTTGTGGCCCCTTTGAGAATTAGGGAATGGGCCTAAAATGTGAAGGGCCACAAGCTCGTTAACGTGCGACACCTTGATCGATTGCAGCAAGGGACAATCGATTGCAGCAGGGGACAATCCGGCGAGCACAATCCTGACAGCCCCTGACAAAAATTTGCCACTTCGTTTTCCATGCCTGGCCAATAATAGTCCCGCTTGATTGTTAGCAAGGTTTTCCGAACACCCAAGTGCATCAATTTCTCGTGCATTGCGTGAGTCAATTTCCCTCGGAGGACTGTGGGCACCACAACACAGTACCTCAGAAACTCGGTGTCCCAATGCACTAGGAGGCCATCATAAAGGGCAACAACAGGGAACCCCGCCGGAGTAACGCTAGGGTCAAACACCTCAATACGGTGTCATAGTTCAACAGAGAGGTATCCTCCATCTGTAGGCGGGACCACTCACCGTGCGTGAGGCCCAGTCCACAATCTGTGGCTATCGGTACTTCCTGAGGAGGAGCTGCGCCGGCAGTCGCTAGCAACTGCGGTGCGCTCCCCACTGCAGGCCCACAGCGACTAGCACCTGCCATACATTGACAACCCCCTTCCGGTGCCAACCGAGACAAGGCATCCACATTACCGTGCTGCGCTCCCTTCCTGTGAATGACATCGAAGGAATACTTCTGCAACACCTCGAGCCAGCGGCAAAGCTGACTAGAAGGTTGATCTATGCACAGGGAATATTGTAAGGCGGCATGATCCATACGGACGATAAACCACCTACCATACAAGTAGGGCCTGTACAACTGTACGAAATGCACAATGGCTAGCAGCTCTCTATGCGTTACGTTGTCCTCCGCTGCTCCGCGGAGGACAACGTGCAGCTGCCATAGGCCACAACCCGTTCAGCGCCGTCGACCACCTGGGAAAGTACAGCACCTATGCCCATGTCACTGGCATCGGTATCCAGGACAAAGGGCAGCGAGAAGTCAGGGTAACCCAGGGGAGGCGCGTCAGTAAGGGAATTTCGACGCGCAACAAACGCTACCTCCTCTGCCTTGCCCCAATTCAATTTATGGCCCTTAGCACACAGTGCATGGAGTGGCTTGGCAATAGTCGCGAAATCTCGGACAAAACGGCGGTAGTATGAGGCAAACCCCACAAAACTGCGAACCTTAGCAATAGAAGTGGGGGTTGGCCAAGCACAAACATACACAGTTTTATCAGGGTCGGTGGCAACCCCCGATGCACTCACCACATAACCCAAATACCTGACAGACGACTGCAACAAGTGGCACATTTTGAGTTTAAATTTGAGGTTGGCAGCGCATACCTTGATGAAAACCGACTCCAGACGATGCAAATGTTCTTTAAATGTGCAGCTGAAAACGATAATGTCGTCCACAACTTCAGGCCTACAAATCAAATAGAACCGACTGAATGGGCAAAAGATGCAACAATATTTTAGTTTTTGGTTTTTGAATTTGCTTGGCTAATTTGCTGGGTTGCACAATATCATACTTTATTTCAATTTGAAAGCTCTGGAATTTTGAAAACAAAAAAAGTGTTTAAATACCATGAAAAACATCTTAATTAAATTCTTGTATTCTAATATTTTTTTTTAAATCAGCTCCTCCTGAATATTTCGTTTCAACGTTGTGGATTTGGCTCTTGATAAAAATTGGCAAGCATCAATCTAAAGCGCGAGTCTACAGGGCATAAATCATGGTCTGAATCATTTATAGCTAATAAAGCTAATATTGCACCATTAAATGCCTTGAACTGATCTTAGCCTTCACCGTACTGTGCATGACACATTCCGACATCTACCAATTGAATCTTATAATTGGATTTGGTAAATTTTTACATCTTCACCCTACTGTACATGAATGTGTAATAGCAAATGAACAGCACATACATACACCACGCTTTTCCTGCAAGCGTAGGCTTGACATTAATGGTGTCATTATCATATGATTGAAAAATGCCCATTGTTAATTTGTCGTAAATGCAATAACAGCTTTATGCTGAGACTAAATGTACATGTATCACCTTTGAATGTCTTTTAAATGCACAAACCTTAACGGCCAAGTCATTATCTGCAACATACCTCATTTGCTATTAAACTAGATTCGCATTTAATTAGCAACACTTAGCATTAAATCACAATGGGAATTGGCACATTATGCTGCATGGTGGGCTTATTAAACTAAAGAATGAACACAATCAAAAGAGAATCTCTTGTAGCAAACATTTCTTCCCGGTCATAATCTCTGGGCTCATTCTGCACTTTTTTTTAAGATAGTAATTTAGAACGCCTCACCTCAGTAATGTGTAGGTTTGGCAGTTATTTTCAAATAACTAATGCTCTTTACAATCATCGTTCCACTTCAATGTGACATGCACATTGAATACCTGCATTACCTTGAAAGTTAGTAGTAATGTACAATTAGCTCTAAATTGTTAGAGTTTTAACGTCATAGTTCTCATCTTGTACTGGGTACTTTGATGGACATTAGTCAAATGTTGCATTTTTGTCATACCTTCTCATATTTAAACTCTATGAGCAAATATGTGTATTAAGCACTTTCATATGGACGCGTAATTTCATGGCAGTTAGCTTTGCATTTCCTTTTACAAGATGGTGAATTTGTTGAAGCTTTTGTATTGTTTTATGCATATTTCATTTGTTTGTATGGCTATATAAAGACAATAATATTTTTAGATTATTGAAACGAAAAGGTAATTAATAAATATTACCATTCCACTCTACATCTATATTATGTGTCTGTTCGAAATGTTTAGCATACTTCCCGACATGCAACAAACTTGAAATTTGGCATGTGGATAGCTTCCAGACTGTACACAATGCAAAACGTATAAAAATAGACTTTTGTATATATATATTTTTTTGGGGGGGGCCTCAATAATGCATATATTTTGCATGGCAAGTGAGCGGTGACGTCACATCTGTCATGGCAGCGTTACGCAGTGTGCCTGCTGACGTCACGCATACCCCCTCACCCATTGGCCGTGTATTAATCCAGGACATATCCTAAGCTATTTTAAACTTAAGCCGCGCACAATGGTATGTGGACTTTTAAATGACAGTCTTTGGGCTAATAATCTGTGAATGTAAACATTGCCATCAATATTCAACTATGAAAGTGAATTGTGATCGCCTCTTGAGGCAGATGCTATTCATATATCTTTGATATAGACATAGCGTACATTTGAAGGTAGTAAACAATTAAATTACACCGTTCACATGCCTTTTGGTATTTTTTATTTTTTTACAATATGCTATTTATACCTATACAAATATAGTTTGTAATTTTGCTCAATATTTACATCAGAAATGGTCATCTCAACAATTAGCAGAGGTCAATCAGAGCTTCTACTATCACCGCAGTGAAAATAGATAAGTATTGCTGCGGTAGTGAGGCCTTGGATTGCAGCTCATTTCCTCTGGGTCTGTCTGGAGAACACTAATTCCATCTAGTGCACATCAACAATAGTGATACATCTATCCATTTTTAGAACTTTACATTTATCAGCTCCCAAAATATTATCCTGAATGTCCTTCCTTTGTCAGAGTAGTTCTTTTTTTCGTTCTCTATAGATATTATCTGCCATGTTTTGATGTTAAGCTTTTCTTTCAACACATTTTCATTGCACATCGAATTTGTTGATGAGCATTTCTTTTTTTTGCAAATATTTGTCAATGCAGTGTAACACGTAGGCTTTCACAACCAATATCATCCATAATACAGTTTTTTTTTGGGTTAGATCACATACATATATAAATGCAGAGTCACACCATCACCCCGCATAGAAATCTGCTCTCATCAAGACACTCATACATGGGGCTAAGGAAGTGTCAGATGGTGATAGTGCGAGAAGTGAAATTAAACATTTGAAAGAAGTGCTGCAATTGAACGGTTACAATGATGCACAAATCAACAGAGCATTGAATGCCAAAACCAAATCAAATAACACGAGCGTTGAAACTTACCAAGTAATACAGATTATTAAAATACCGTACATTGTGGGAGTAACTCATAAACTAGCCAGATGATTAGCAAAACAAAACATCCAAGTTAGATTTGGCACAGTACATAAAATACAGAAATTAATATCTGGTACAAAAGATGTATTACTGAAGCTATGAACAGAAGGTGTGTACCAGATTACTTGCACTTGTGGCAAATGCTATGTTGAGCAAACAGGGCGAATGATCAGCACGAGACTAAAAGAACACCAAATAAATATTAAATAATCTGAAATACAACTGTCGGCAGTGGCCGAATACATGTGCAAAACAAGGACACTCATTTGATTTTTATAATGTTGAAGTTCTGTGCAAAACTAGTTACTACTGGCCAAGACTAATTAGATAATCTATCGGAATTGAGAGAAATAAAACAATTTTTTAACCGTTCAGATAGCTACCAACTTAGTGCTGCGTGTAAGCAAATCATCAAATAATACATTGTTTAAATGCATGCCTATACAGGCCACCATACTTCAATAGGGATTACCGTTGGTACGGATATTTTAGCACACACAATCGACAGGAGATACAAGAACAATGGGCTCGCATAATGCGCGTGCATAATGTATGTTAATTACAACATAAATAACCCAACCGGAAAAGGATATCCATTTGCATTTATATGCATTCATTAATACAACCCTCCTGCCCCACTTCATGCAAGAAGAGCACACAAGTGTTGTTATCACATCTACCCCTCTATTTAAGGAATAAAACAGGAGAATTTCTCCACAAATCTGGCTGTCGCCTGATGAAACTAGTTGTAATTACTGGCTCAACGTCGTACTCAGAATTATTAATGTTGTGGCTCGTTACTAGTAACGAATTGGCATGTTGTGTTTACGTGACAAACCTTACTAATTGGCTGTGCCGGGTGGTGGCGGGTTTAATGACATATTTACATATATATACGCGATCTAACCCAAAATAACCTGCGTTATGAATGTCGTGTAATTTTACTTCATAGAATAAAACTAAAATTTCATACTCATATATTGCTTGGTAAGCTATCAATTTAGTTTTTATTATTTTAAACATGTTATTGATTTGTATGTGACCAATGAGCTGGTGGTAACTAACCACTGCGAGTGGCCACGTGGAATGTCCAAATGCTCACTGTGTCGCGAGCTGGACCAGTACCACCTGGATCTCTGTGGCACTCAGGAGGTCCGGTGGACTGGCCCTGGCTCCAGTCACCATGAGGGGTAGACAGTCCTCTACTCGGAGCAGGAGACTGCCAAACAACAGGGAGTGGCTATTCTTCTGAACAAAATAATGATGGGGGCATGGGAGCATGTCGGTGAGGTGTGGGAAGCTGTAAGCCCCAGGCTACTGTGAGCTCCAGATCAATAAGCAGCGAGGAATGGTGGTGGTTACCTATGCCCCTACCGAAGATGAGCATCAGTGGATGGATGCACGCAAGGCTGATGAGTCAGATTCCTTCTATGACATCCTACCACAGGTGCTAGCTAAAGTGGTTCCTCGGATAGAGTAATCCTGTTTGGTGACTTTAATGCCCGAGTGGGTAATGACATTGGCACCTGGGCTGGAGTGATTTGAAGGCATGGCCAGTTCAGCTCAATAACAACAGTAGGAGGCTGCTAGACTGCTGTGCAGCACATGGGCTTGTAATGACCGACATGTTTTTCCAGCATCAGAGCATTCACACAACATCAAAGATGCATGCCGGGTCCAAGCAAGAACATCTGCTGGACTACATAGTGATGGAGCAGTGGATGCAAACCCATGTCCTTGACACCAGGACCTACCGTGGAGCTGATCTGCTCACTGACCATCGGATTGTCTTCTGTAAGATGCTCCTGCCATTCTTCCAATCCGGTGGTGGGTGTCCATCTCGGACCCCATTGAAACCCACAGTGGTCTGGTCTCAGCTAACTGATGAAAGTTGCAAGTGAGAATTTCATCATTACTTGCAGCTAGGATTGGCTTCGTCCCCCCTTCCACCTGATGATGAGGGTAAATGGGTGAGGTTTAGGACTGTGGCTCATGCAGCTGCAATGGCTGCTTTGGGTATGCAGTCTAAACCCCTTAAGAGACCTTGGCTGACGGAGGTGTTCTGACTGGCTGAGAAAAGTGACAGGCCCACTCTCATAATCCCAGGTTGGTGAAAGAGGAGGCTTACTCGGAGGTTTGGAGAGCCATGCAGCATTACAAGGATGAGTGGTGGACAGGGCTTGCCGAGGAAATGGAATCTGCCTCAGTAGCCCGTGATTACACATCACTCTTCAATTCCATAAACAAGCAACTTGTAGCACCACAATTATCACCATCCTTAAGAAATAGGTTTGCAGGATTGCTAAACATTTCTGTGAGATCTTGTGGGAGGTGAAATTCCTCAGTCTGGAAAATATCATGGTGCAAAATGGGGATGACTCTCCTGTGGTTGCGGTGCCTCAAATATTGGAAGAAGTCGTTGGCTGTAGTGCCATCTGTTGAGGAAATATGGAAGGAAGTCCAGAGTCTAAGACCAGGAAAAGCACCAGACAGAGATGATCTCCCAAGTGAACTGCTGAGGGAGGGTGGCGTTTGTGTGTAAACTGCCCTATATGACATCATAACAGCTGTCCGGAACACTGGATGGGTTTTGCAGGATTGGAAGGATGCCCTGGTGCCCCCCCCCCCCTCTTTAAGAAGCGGGACTGCACCGACTGTAACAACTACAGGGGCATCTCCTTCCTCAGTGTGCCAGGAAAGATCCTGGTAAGGATGATTCAACATCGCCTTGCCAGGCATGCTGAGAAGAGGCTTGCGGAGCCCCAATGTGCTTTCAGACCAGGGTGGTCCTGCACAGATGCCAAGTTTTACGTCCGTTTGCTATAGCAAAGGTGTATCGAATTCCAACAGGACCTACATCTCTGCTTTATTGACGTAGTCAGGGCTGATGATACCATCAATAGGCCTGGGCTTTGGGTTGTTATTCTTGCTTTCAGAGTCCTCTCCACACAATCATTAAGGACCTCCATTATGGTGGACAGGCCCGGTTAAAGCTATGTGGGTGGGAATCGGAGCCATTTCCTGTTCACCTTGGGGTGCGACAGGCATGTCCTCTGGCTCCCACATTATTTAACGTATTTTATCGACCACGTCGTTCAAGAAGCCTTCCATGGCTGTACCGGAGGAATCTCCATCTGCTACAGGTACAGTGGGAGGCTGATCGATGCCCAGGTGCGGTCGAAGGATAGCGCTGCTGCTAGACCTGAAGCGTGCTACTAAGCACCTGCCTGGGTATTTCATGCCATTAAAAACTCCACACCCTCAATTCCCCATTAGTGATGGAGCAGTTGTAGAGAAAGTGGATAGTTTTCCAAACCTGGGCAGTGTGCTTATGACCAGCTCCGATTTTGACAGCAGAGGTCTCACTCTGAATGGGTCGAGTGGCATTATATTTTCATTGGCTAAACCACAGCAAGTTGGCATAATAGGGGGCACAGGTGGTGCATCAGCCAGTCATCTCAGTCAGTCAACCCATGGCACCTGGGTCTGTCGCGTGACTTCCTGCCAGCGGGCATTCGACACTTCGCATGGCCTTAAAGTGCACATAGCTTGGCATAAGCGCCGTGGTCACCGCCACTTCGTGGCAAATGGTGGTTGTTGTTTTTGTTGATGGTAACTAGGATAATTTATATCAATGTACTATTGAAAAAATAATCTACTGAAATTATGATATACCATGTTTGCAACTATCTTGGCTCTGACTCATAATGTGTCAATAATATGCAATTTAACGTGCTAAATTAATTTTAACTGATTAAACATAGAAAACAGTTCATTATAATCATTGAAACCTAAGTCAGTAAATTCATATCATTACATATTTGTTAGTGTTTTTACGTTCATACATTTGGAACATCACTTTGTATATTATCAGCCACAGGAAATAACATCAACTGGGCAAGTATAAACTCAAAGTGGAATGGACTACAAAGAACCACACCCTTTATACCACATTGGTACATTTAGATATTTCTTTTCAGTGGAATATTTTGCAACTTTATTTACAAGGGTTGAAGAAAATGCACGATTATTACAATTGCCAATTGTGTGATGCTGGTGTGGCCATGCCACAAATTGGTACAATTTGGTTACATTAAGATAGTAAACAAGCAAAACATTATACATTGACATTTCTAAATATATGTAGTATTGAGTTTGCGATATATATGCCACCATATTTGTAATTCATAACTGTCCACGCGTTTTATTAATGCGGGGCATCCATTTTTAGCAAAGTAAAAGATTGTTGGTGTTAACATTGATTTATTTTGACCTTGAGTATGGATAGAAATGCGACGGTGGGTGGGGGGGGGGTACATGATGTAGTTACCTACGCAGGGTACATCAGTAGTCACCCAATAGTGAGTGGAGGGCTTTTGATGAATTACAACCCCACAATGTGGCCCCATTGATTTAACCATAATTGGTAAATTAATAAAAAAAACTATATTAATGCTTGCAGAAAAACAAGACCAGAAATGCTTATGAGTTGAGCTAGGAGAGAGAAAAAAGTGTAACTGAATTAAGGAGGACTGCTGGTAAACGGTGCAATGTGATTCAGCTGCTTTTCGTTTATTTTACTCTTATAGAACACTGTAACACTGCAGTGGTGCAATGATTAGCACACTGGACTAGCAACCTATACGTCATCAATTCTCCCGGTGTGGAAGTTGAAACAACGGTGTGAGTTTCTTAAATCCTACTGCCTCTGTCCACACAGCAGTATAAATTGGTGAACCAAAATTGGTCAATCGGCAGCTCGTGTGTGGTGAAGTAAAGTATGGGGGATAATATATCTTCAAAGATGTCTAGCTAGAGAGGAAGAGTAGTCTAAATATCATCGAAAGGGGCTTCTAGGAGCGTCTTCTATTAGAAGGCATTCCACCTGCAGTGACATTGAGGACACAATTGCAGGGCCACACCTTAACCTATTATTGCAAACACTGCTCACTTTTTCCATCTGTTTTTAATATCATGACACAGGGCAAGTCAGTGCTGTTGCCTGCCCTTTTGCATCTCATCATTGAAAACTTTTATTTTTCAAAATATATAAACAACTCCAAATGTACACAGCTTTGGGACCAAATGTGCCTGTAACTGCATTTTTGTGCAATCATTCACACAGTTCTTGGCAAAGAGATGTCCGCTGGGGAGCATGCCATTATTATTCTCAATAGTAAATGCTCAACTGAAAGCCCCCTTGGCGAGGGCTGTTGCATTTCACCGGTGTGAATGTTTCCGAGGGAACCATGGTGTCATGAACTTAGCAGTCACCTTCCTTGAGAAACAAATTAGCTACAACACTTTGCAGAAAACAGCGTGACAAGTTCATTCCAGTGCAACGGTGTGACGACACAAGGTGTCTTAAGAGCCACGTGTGGCATTGCATTTACTATTGACTTAAAGCTTTCGCGATTGCAGGAATTCATATTCTATGGTTCTTTCGGTAAATGGTCACGTAGATAGAAAACTTTTCATCAAAATAAAGTGATTAAAAATATCATGGCGTTTCAATCGCAACACAAGCGGTCGTCATCAGGAACATGACGACCGCTTTTGTTGCGATCGAAACGTCGTGAGATTTGTAATCAATCTTGATTTGAAGTTTTCGTTACTGCAGGAATCCATACTCTTGGTTCTTTCGGTAAATTCACGTAGGTAGAAGAAAAAATAATGATAGATCACCACGTTTCGATCGCCACACAAGCAATCGTCTTCAGGTGGGAGAGAGAAACAGGACTTGTTTCAGCAGCCTGTTTCTCTCTCCCACCTGAAGACGATTGCTTGTGTGTCGATCGGAACGTGGTGATCTATTATTATTTTTAATCACTTTATTTGTATTATTATTTTTATATCTACGTGACTTTACCGAAAGAACCATAGAATATGCATTTAATATTGTTACTGTCTCTTCCGACACTGTCATCTTCACAAATGTAACCTTATGGCGGGACCCCCGGGGACCCAAATAAACGGAAGTCAAAATCGTAATTTAAAAATTAACTAATTAATTATGTTTTTGGCGACTCCGTCCCACCGCGCACATGAACGCCACGACGCACCTGGCGCGGATCATTCTGTTGTCGTGTCGTCCAAGCGCAGCAAGGACGAATGCCCTTGTCATAAACAAAACTTTGATTAACGCACCGTGCAGAGCTCGTCGAGAGGAATAGATTGTCGTATCGTTCGCCTTCAAAGGACATAAAATTACGTCGCAACGCAGTTTATGCGAGAGCCGGGAGCTTATGGGACCCCGGGGTCCCGCCATAAGGTTCAAATGTAACTCACCTGACATCGGGGAAAGTTCGGCTAAGCTACAATGCAATGTATTTTGGATTTATATAGCATTTAAATGTAACTGCATCTGAAGACATTGTACAAAACAGTGAGGCATGTTCATCATGCAGAAATAGGAGGTATATGCTAAATAATGTATGTACACTGTACGGTGTGTTTTCCAATGGTGGAGATACTCATCAGCAGAGGGGAAGAGGGATATCTTGAGTCTGGACAGCAACAGAGGCAGATAGTTAAGAGAATGGATAAATTAGGGTAGAGTATATATAACTATTTGAGCAGCAGGGTACAGGGAGCATTGTCCCACTGGGTGACGCTTGACTGGGGTTTTCGACATAAGGCCATGGTTGCTGTTGTGGAGAGCGCTTGGAGGGAGTTATAGTGAGATAAGAGGTGAGAGGTTGGCAAGGGTTAACTCCATGGAGCATCTTGAAGACAGGGAGACCAATCTCGTAGCTATTCCAAGACTATATTAGTAGCCAGTGGAGAGGTGATGTAGTCATGTTTATGGATGCAAGTGAAAAGTCCACCACTGGCATAGGGGAAAGAGTGTGAGAAGGCCATTGAGGGGCGTTGCATTAGATGCGACGAGGTGAGATGAAGACGTTTGATGGGCGTGTTAGAAGCTCCTAGTGCAAGGAAGTAGCAGATGTGGTCGATGTTGAGTAAGTGGAGGTAGAAGGTCCTGCAAAGCTGCGAGATGTGGAAAGAGAGCTCAGGATCAATAATTTCTCAAAAGTTGTGCACACCTTTTGCCGTTATGATCTCAGAACTTAAGAGGTGCACTTTCAGACGTGGTGTTTTTTGTCAAATCAGAGGACTTCAGTTTTGGCAGTGTCACATCCACTTAAATTTGTATGTATTCTGCTCGCCACGACGAGTAGAATTTAACGGAGAGCTAAACCAGGAGATATATTTGCTTGATATTCCAGCATAGAGTATATGGAAGTGCTCAAAGTTAATCGAGTTTGCGTGGTCTGAAAAGACAAGAAGGTAATATTCCATGTATCGGAGAGCAGTGTCATTGGAATTATGGAAAACATATTTTGTACGTATTTATATTGACCTTAATTCGCACCATACTGAGCCAACCGTGTGTCATAGATACATTGATGGAGAGTTGTTAAGAGAAGTGAGTGACCAGAATAAAGTCTGATTAGACTTCGCCAGAGCTGAATAATGAGATGTTTTGCGAGCCTTCCAAATGTGGTTGTGAATTTCATCACCAACATTCTTCCAATCTATTTCAGCTCTATAACCAAATATGTATTTTGTTGAGTTTGGACATTAAACTTTTTTTTTGAAGGGGTAAGGCCCACTAAACTATATAGCTCTTTTACAGAAGTGACCTACGTATCACAAATGATAGCTCACCAAAGTGGCTTATCTCGTGTACATATATAGCAGCCAAATAATCTAAACGCATGTTGAGTCTAAATGTGGAGGGAAAAACCGGAAGACCTGGAAAAAAATGCACACAACCACAGGGAGAGAGAAGACATGCAAACTCCAAATATACAGCAGGCATCAGGGTTGGGGTCGAACCCACGACCGCGTGCATAGCAGGCGATGGAGTTAACATCTCACCACTGTGGTGGTTCTTGAAGAGGTATGAGTCTACAGGAACGCCGAAAATGCACAGCAAAAGTGTCAATATGGGCAATCAACAGTGTAGGTTATGTGATGGAATTGCTTCTTCAGACTGAGAGATACAACATAAGATCTAAAAAGTTGAGTATGACGGATCGTAGACAACAGATAGTTTTAGGTTTTGAAGGTGAATTAAAGTTTCATTTGGTAGAGTTCATTGTACAGAACTTAGATTTAGAGATGCTTCAATTGTGCAATCAGGGAGATAAAATGGCATTGCTGTTAATATTGGCAGTGTTATGTGAGGTTTCATCCAAATTCATGCAGAGGCAAATTAATGCACAGGCAATATTCTCGACTGATTGCATGTATAGGGTGGCATCGAATGTGTGTTGTGTGTCCATGTTTCCACTTAATTTCAAGTGAATATTATAACAAGGACTGACCGCGATCCGTGAATTGTCCAAAGGCCATCGTATATACCCAAACCCCTTTGATCACTCATTTCGCTATGTTTCTTTGTGCTTCCCACAGGTTGACAGGAGTGGGCCTGCCTTCTCCCATGATCAGCAGCAAGAACTGGCTTCGTCTTCACTTTGTGTCCAACAGCAACAACTCTCTGCGAGGGTTTACTGCACAATACCAAGGTATGTTGTTGTTATTTATATAATAATATTTCACTTTACCTGCGCACTTTCTTCTTGTCATAAGAGTGCTGCAGACGCACCTCTGGGTATTACAATTTTAACTAATTATTATTGTGCTTCGAGGACTGGAGAAAGCCCACAATTAAAAAATGCAACCGGGGTTATTTATGAGGCTATCAGTCTGCTAATCTCTTAAGCCACGACGTGAATTTACCAACTTAAAATAAGCCATATGGACCTTGATGCATGCTGCTGAAAATACACGGGGAGATTAAGCTTGAAATGCCACTGTGGTGCTGGATGAATGATTCTCAGAAAGCATTTTATGGATTATTTCCTGGGGAGCTTGGTTCAGTCAGCCGGGGTGTCTGTGGAATGAGCTTGTAAACAATCAACATTGACCCTAATGCTCTCTGTGCTAAATAGGACTTTTTGGACATGAATCCATGGAGAGTTATGAATGTAAAACAATCTTAATATTAAACTGCCATGGACCCTAAGACATGTGGATATCAATATAGTGTGCCACGGATAAGTACACAGTCAATGGCGTATTAAGCTGGGAGGAATATTTGTATAGATGTACCACTGTGTGTTCATTGCTAGACGATAATAGTGACAGAGACTTATATGACGCAAAGGGTTGCATTCCATACAATGCTGTGGAAATAGAACATTTTCCTTATAAATGCTCTTCAGCGAATTGAATCGATAACAAGCACACGTTTCTGGTCATATAAACGAGACGAACTCTGCAACCAAATCGTGTTTGTGCAGCAGAACGTATTTACAGGAATACGATTTTTTTTACCTTAATATCACTGACCAAAATTGTGATTTGCTTCAAAATGCTTAGCATGTCCACTTGCCCATTGCTTTCAAACAGCAGCAATGTGTGAACTTCAAAAGGGGCTTGGCTAATGATTGCAGACTTTTTTTTCACGTCAGGTTAATTCAACCACACCAAGAGAGACTATACATCATTTTACCCAATGGAACATTTAATATCATTATGGTTTAGTGGAAAATGCCTCAGGCTCAGAGAGTCAAACCAAGACACACTAATGAGACATATGAAAGGGACTATGATACTAAGAACAAAGTAGGGGCCACTAAAGTTATATATTAAGGAAAAACATAAAAACTGTAAGTGGCTCAGTTATTGCATTTTCATGAGGGCATGCTAAATGGGTGTGTACTTAGCTATATTTTGTTATATATGTGTGTGCCTTTTTGACAAATGCTTTCCACGATATTTTTTTTTATAAATACAGTACATTTTAATACAGACATTGTGACACGTGTACAGTATAATGGGCATTTCATTAGATGTCAGGGCAACCCATACATGGAAGTCAGTGATTATGAACTTTGTAAATTACCTTGACAAGTAAATAGTTGACCAAACTATGCTTACGCTATTTTCAATTAATCAAAGTGAGTCCCTTGCACATTTTGATGAAGATCAAATAAACCGTTTTCTGGAATTTAATAGACCTGATTAATCGACCTTTTTTTTTCTCCATTTCAAAACTTTTCTGACGCCATCTCCAAGCATGATTTAGACTCGTCTCAGTGTTAAGGGCATCCAGTGTAGCTATTTTGTTTGTTTCTCACACATTTTTGATATGGATGGTTGTTCGACAGATTTAAAATCGAACACCTTGACTTCTGAGACTGAAAGGTCGATTCTCCCTAGGGAAGAAGCACTGGCAAAGTGTGGCACGCGATGTCTGTAATGCTCATTGTATTCTAAATGCCTTTGTATCAATGTGAATGCTTGAAAAATATATACCTTAAAACTCTGTCTTCTTAGTATTAAAAGAAATAACAGTTAAGTTGTGTAATTAATATTATTTAAGTGTAATTCTTTTACATGATTGCATAAAAATGTTGATTGGTAGAATGAAATTGAGCGAATTATTGCAGTTAATGAACTTTACGTGTACTATAAGTTTCATTTTTTATCTTCTTTTTTTGCATGGCTATTGCTGTTATTTTTTCCATAGAATATAATATAGTATTTCACAATGTCCTTATGTTTGTGTCGTTATCCTTGTATTTGATTTTTTTTAAAAAATGTCACAAAAAGTGGTCACCGATATTGTTGTCCACACATCACATTGTTGTTGGAAGTCACGTGACAGTGTGTCTGTTTCAGTGCCTATGGAATCACTTGCTTTACTCATTCATTCACCTAAAAATAAATGTAGTCACTTCTTTTTTAAGACGCCATGCATGACATCTGACGCATTTCAGTAGCGAGCAGAAGCGAAACAGAAACATTTCCAACAGATAATCCACGGTACCGGCATGAGGCTTTTTTTACCTCCCTTTGGTTACTCCGTATGTCAAATTGGTGTTAGTGAGTGTCGGTACAACTATGAATGATTTCCATGGTGCGTGACATTTTAAGTAACCACCCAAAATTTGCTTAACAGGTCGAGCAACTCGGCCGGCCGTACCGTCACCCAAAAGTAAGTGCTCCCCACGCCGCTGAGTTGCTCGACTTTGTGCAGCGTTTACATGGGTTCCACGTATGGTCGCCACCTCCCAGGCTAAACTGTAAACCAGGACTCATCGTGGAACAAAATAATAATAAATCACAATAGCAGATGATAAGCGCTAGAGTACGTTGAAATATGTTGTTTTCAGAGCTGTATTGTCTCGTAACTGATCAAAAAAACCGGGGACCTTTAATGTCCCGGATATACATAAACATTTCCCAGGATAGCTACCTCAAGAGAGGACAATCCAGGGAAAACCAGAACCAGGTGGCAAACCTAGTTCCAGGCCCCACGCAGACAGGCAGACAGGCAAATACTTCCTACCCCCCCCCCCCCGCACAAGATGGTAATTGCTCAAGCGAGTACACTGCTCCACTGATTTGGATTATTCCATGTTCTGCGAGGGGTGGAGTAGGGGGGATGCGACTCTGCGCGTGAGCCAGGGCGCGACCGAGAGTCACGTTAGCCTCACTGAATCCCGCTCAAAGCCGTCATGCCCATGGAAACCATGTAAGTTAAGCTGGTCTCAACCGAGTTGACAGTGAGCGCATGCCACGTATAATTCAGTTGCGTTTAACTTAATGTTGACAATTAATTGCACATTTTCCGAGAAGGCATCTGATTTTCTAAGCAGGAATCTTAATCCTGCCACACAAACCTCTGTCTCTGTATGTGTGCACATTTTTACGTCCAATTTACTTTAGGTGAAACTAAATTTTAAAATATATATTGTGCAGGTAAATCGCAAAGGACAAATCTTATAATGAAAATATAACTTTCGATAAACTTGGGTTAGCCATTTACATCTCATCACCATGGATGATGATTGTTATAAATTGTTTCATCATTATAGAAAATACAGCTCAATGGTTTGATTTTTTTTATCTATTCATGAATTCCAGCATAACATTGTGCTGTTTTTCATTCAGCTGATGTAATGATCTGATTGTAACTCAATTTTGTTGCTTATTAATTTGCATTCATGGTTGTGTTTTCCTGCGTGCAGTGAAGAGAGCTATAGATCTGAGGACTAAAGGTGGAAAGGTCACTCAAATCAAAGACAAAGCCAAGTATTCTATGAGTAAGTATGCACTGTGTTATTCATGTAAAACCGTTGTACAAACAATATTTGTTTGGAGATATTTATTGAACATTTGCTTTCATGACCACGCTCAGTCTACATTTTGCATCCACCATCGATCTTGACAATGTAACCATGCCTCAATGTAAACATTCTGCCGCTACTGTGAAGGTGACTTGTTTGACTTCATGCGTTTTCACGCGTATCTGTAAAGCCAGATTGTTAAATCCACTGCTGGATCAGGGCTTCATTCACACTGTGTAGGGATAATTGACCATACTGGACGTCTGTGAAAAAAAGCTTTGTAACTCATCGTATTCCTCCTGCAGTATAAATAAATATTCAGATTATAATACTTCACCATGCTGGTCACAGTTGATTGGTAATAGTGGGGGTGGGGGGAGAACAGCACTGCCCTCTACAATCTCCCCTTATCTGTTTCATACACGGTAGTCAAGCGCTATCCAGGCTCATCCCTTAGTTTTCTCGAGGCCTGACGAGATCAGATGCATCTTCCACTCCACAAATCTAACTCGTAGAGAACACCCGTTGCTCTGCAAATGGGAAATAAGAGACAACTGTCATTTTTACACTCTTCTAACAATGCTGTACTCTGAGCACTGCATTAATTACTCCCACCTCTTCGGTCTTGCTATCTATTTCATGTCTTCCAAACTTCTTCCATCGTTTCAATGTAACTCAACGTTTATTTCCTCTGCGGAAAATCCGTTTAGCCAGTGACCCACCTACGTTCGGTAGCAATGGCCTGCAACCACTAACAAGAGTTATTGTTGGTGTGGAGTGGAGTACAGCCAGCAACCAGCCAGGAAACTCGAGGAATAGATTATGTTTAATGGTAGTGTAGTGGATTTAGCTGAGTAGCAGACCTACTTCTTAGAGGCAACACATATTTATTAACACCAACACATTAACACAAAGGGGTTACTGCCCCTTTACCAGATAACCTATGGTGGTGGACCACCAGGTTAACTATGCTAGTTACTGCGAGTAGCTACAACGGACAGGATCCTACCTTGCGTCCTCGTCCACGTGTTGGTGACTTCTTCTTGGACGTAGAACGTAGATCGTAGATCTTCAGATGACAACAGCAACGCTGAGCCCCGGTCCCTGTGGGGACCCGGTTTATATGCTGCTGGATCGTGGCTGGCCCCGCCCTTGGCCATGACCACCTTCGAGAAACCTCTTGTCGTTTCTTGACCCTTCCCATAGGATCTCAGGGGGCCCCTGTGTAGATCTTACTTGTCAGTGCCTTCCAGGGTCAACCAGAGTGCCATGGCCTAGGGTAACCTCATCCCATGGCTGACACTCTCCCTCATGTAGAAGTCAGCACTGCACACCCCGCGTGGTGCCACTGAGCGCTATCCCAGCGCTCACCGAGCCCCCTCTAGGGCTGGTACTGCACCCACCTACGCGGTGTCCGCGGTGACAATGCATCGCACGCCGTGCCTCACTAGAGCCGGCATTACACAGTGACATTCACGATGTCGCTAGATCACCACTCCCCCCCCCCCCCTTCGTAGCACTCAGCCGTCCCGGCTGTCAACTCCCCCTTAAAACAAACTAAGTGGGTAAGGTGATAAAAAGAAAGTGAGTAAAAAGTGATTAAACGCTATGTGTGCCTCAACAAGTAACAACAACAATTACCAATTAAATGCCCAAACCCACCTATACAAGATTTTGCACTACAGTGAGGGAAAAAAGTATTTGATCCCCTGCTGATTTTGTATGTTTGCCCACTGACAAAGGTTTATTTGAACAGTGAGAGACAGAATAACAAGAAAATCCAGAAAAACGCATGTAAAAAATGTTATAAATTGATTTGCATTTTAATGAGGGAAATAAGTATTTGACCCCCTCTCAATCAGAAAGATTTCTGGCTCCCAGGTGTCTTTTATACAGGTAACGAGCTGAGATTAGGAGCACACTTTTAAAGGGAGTGCTCCTAATCTCAGCTTGTTACCTGTATAAAAGACAACTATCCACAGAAGCAATAAATCAATCAGATTCCACTCTCCACCGTGGCCAAGACCAAAGAGCTCTCCAAGGATGTCAGGAACAAGATTGTAGACGTACACAAGACTGGAATGGGCTACAAGACCATTGCCAAGCAGCTTGGTGATGATGAAGGTGACAACAGTTGGTGCGATTATTCGCAAATGAAAGAAACACAAAAGAACTGTCAATCTCTCTCGGTCTGGGGCTCCATGCAAGATCTCACCTCGTGGAGTTGCAATCATCATGAGAACGGTGAGGAATCAGCCCAGAACTACACGGGAGGATCCTGTTAATGATCTCAAGGCAGCTGGGACCATAGTCACCAAGAAAACAATTGGTAACACACTACGCCGTGAAGGACTGAAATCCTGCAGCGCCCGCAAGGTTCCCTTGCTCAAGAAAGCACATATACATGCGCGTCTGAAGTTTGCCAATGAACATCGGAATGATTCAGAGGACAACTGGGTGAAAGTGTTGTGGTCAGATGAGACCAAAATGGAGCTCTTTGGCATCAACTCAACTCGCTGTGTTTGGAGGAGGAGGAATGCTGCCTATGACCCCAAGAACACCATCCCCACTGTCAAACATGGAGGTGGAAACATTATGCTTTGGGGGTGTTTTTCTGCTAAGGGGACAGGACAACTTCACCGCATCAAAGGGACGATGGACGGGGCCATGTACCATCAAATCTTGGGTGAGAAAACTCCTTCCCTCAGCCAGGGCATTGAAAATAGGTCGTGGATAGGTATTCCAGCATGACAATGACCCAAAACACACGGCCAAGGCAACAAAGGAGTGGCTCAAGAAGAAGCACATTAAGGTCCTGGAGTGGCCTAGCCAGTCTCCAGACCTTAATCCCATAGACAATCTGTGGAGGGAGCTGAAGGTTCGAGTTGCCAAACGTTTTGCCTCGAAACCTTAATGACTTGGAGAAGATCTGCAAAGAGGAGTGGGACAACATCCCTCCTGACATGTGTGCAAACCTGGTGGCCAACTACAAGAAGCGTCTGACCTCTGTGATTCCCAACAAGGGTTTTGCCACCAAGTACTAAGTCATGTTTTGCAGAGGAGTCAAATACTTATTTCCCTCATTAAAATGCAATCAATTTATAACATTTTGATATGCGTTTTTCTGGATTTTTTGTTGTTATTCTGTCTCTCACTGTTCAAATAAACCTATCATTTAAATTATAGACTGATCATTTCATTGTCAGTGGGCAAACGTACAAAATCAGCAGGGGATCAAATACTTTTTTCCCTCACTGTACATACAAATGTACATTAACAATGGGGAAAAGGATGTGAGTACAGAACAACACGGGAAAAAACAGTGCAGTGAACCGCGAACGCTCGGAATCCTTAATCGACAAGATTTCCCACCCTCACCATGTAACAACACCCGCAAGCACAATAAGGGTTAGGTTCAGCTAAGAGCCAATGCGGCTTACCGAGTGTGACAAGCAACTCAGGGAGTCGTGGTGTGTGTGCATGGGGATCACGAAACCCGAAGAGTTTTTGAACGAGTCCTCGTGGCCAGGCCTCCAGGGGAGGTAGACTCGCTCTCTCTGGAGGTCCCGGGGGGAATATGCATATGTCCGGGTCGAGCCCGGCTCCTCACGAAGAGCAGGCGGCCGGGTCGATGGGTTCTCCTCTCCCGAATACAGTGGACACGGCGCAGGCAGCAGCGCTGGGGACGTCAGGCGGCACCTGGGGACGGGATCACATGATTCCGCTGAGGTTCACCCTCAGTTGGCACACACCCCGCCTTGCCGGACACATCTGACACTCGGCCCCTGTGGTGTGGAGATGGAATTAACTCGTGCGGCGCAATGAAAGTTTTGAGGTGCGAGGGATGCACAAGCCAACTCCGCCGCTCTCAGCGGATCTGGACACACTGTGGTCGAACGACCCGAATCACATCAACCGGCCCTCTCTAAGGTTTGAACAATTTCGGCGACGTACCCACCGGTACCTGTGGACTGTGCAACCAGGCTCTGTCCCCAGGCGCCCACTCATGTGTAGAAACACGGGAACCCCTCAGCCGCTCATTGGCCAATTGGCGCAAATCGGAATTTACCATAGAGGCTTCCCGCGCTTCGGAAAGCTTTTGAAGGGTGAAACGCACAGAGTCAGAAATTTTGGATTTAGCTTTGTTGGGCGTGGCTTTTAACTGAATATCAATTGGGGGGTCATGTTCTCTCCCGTACATATAAAAGGCGGTGAGTAGCCAGTGGATGCGTGAGGGGCCGCCTTATATGCAGATAGGACTCCAGGAATGTGTAAATCCCAGTCCAGTTTGGACTCGCTGACCTGGTGGATCAATATGTATGTCAGAGTCCTGTGTAGGCGCTCAACCATGCCATCCGTCTGCGGGTGGTATGGTGACATAAGCACTTTTTTCCAACAAGTCTCATACCTCTCGCAACATCTTTGAAGATAAATGTTTTCCCTGATCAGTCAGAAGACATTCGGGAGCACCCACTTTCCATTACATAGCCATTGAGGAATGCCTCAGTGATCGTCGCCGCTGACTGATTGGGGAGCAGCCAGGCCACAGGCCATTGTGAAAAATACTCGACTCCCACCAGCAAGTACTTATTCCCACGAGGGGTAGTGGGAAATGGACCAAGGATGTCCAGCGCAACTAATTCATTCACGCGGGAAACCTGAATCGATTGTAATGGTGGACTGCAGGGTTTCGCTTGCAGCTTCCGCCGTGCGCACTGCGTACACCCTTTCAACAAATTAGCGACATCCTCAGCCATGCCAGGCCAGAAGAAGTCCATCTTAAGTGTGGCCAGCGTCTTATGCACAAGTAGGTGCAAGAAGCGCTCGTGTACTGCCCACATGACCTTGCCCCGCAGGGCAAACCACGAGGCAATTCAGATTTACAAACACAGACACAATTTCAACCGAGAAGATGGTTTCAAATTAAGCAATAATTGGAGAGATGTTCTAAGTCATACCAAACATTCAAATTATTTTCAATGGTACAGTATCTTTATCAAAGTAGTGATATACCAAACTTTCACAGCAAGTTATTTCCCTTCAAAACAACGTTTTTAAACTCCCCTCCCCCTCCCCCCCGTGTTAGGTGCTCTATCAGCACTTTTTGCTAATTCCTTTGTCAAAGCGTTTGTTTTCCTCCCACACAGCTTAAAGGACGCGACCTGGCTTGACTTTCTTAATTCCTATGCTGTCTTCGTGACAGCACGGGGCTTTCACCTGATGAAGGCCACTTGTGTTGTGGCCGAAACGTCGTGATTTTTGTTGTTTTATTTTTTACCTACGTGACTTTACCAAATAGAACTAAAGAGTATAAACCATGTTGTATTGGCACAACCCTCCCTCCAAATGCATGAGCAGTCCGCCTCTAAGAATGACAGAGGCGATACCCCCATCGATCCGCGCCCCCCTCAGGCTCTCTGATACGGCATCGCAATTTAAGCAGGGAAGTGTCCTCCACCTGGAGGTGACCCCATTCTGCGTGGTCCAACCCAATGACAGCGTCACGCGCTGCCGGACCCTCGGCCAACTCAGATGTTACCCTTCCCCCTCCCCATGTCGGCCGACGCCGCGAAGGGAGGGGGCAGGGCTCGGCGACCGGCTTACTGTGCCCGGAGCCCGAAAAGAAGGCACACCCACCGCCCGTTGGTAATCGTGACAGAACATCAGCGTTCGTGTGATGGGAGCCCTAGCGATGGGTAACCTTAAAGGAGTAATCCTGGAGGACCTCCAACCCGCGTGAAAGTTGGCCAGACCGACGTGTTTAACCTGTTAAGGACCTGAATGAAGGGTTCCTGGTCGTTGGATACCAAGGTCTGCGCCCCCACCAACGTGAAACCATGACTGACTTTATTAGAAGCACCCAAGTGAATTGCTCCCACCGTCGCCCCCCCAGTCTAGTGGCTTCCGCAATCGAAGGGGAACCAACATTTGCGCGCCGGGGGGAATCGTCACCGTCCTACATGCAAGTGCTTGCACGGTACCATTAGCCGTGTATAAGCGGGTGGGAGAAGGCAAAAATGCCATTTGACGGCCGGATGGTAATTCCAAGCGCTCCTGGTCAATACAAAATTTCAGGGGAATTCTTCCCAAAAAATCAGTCCCGAGCAAGCAAGGAATAGCAAGGGACGTCGAAACAAGAACCTGTCAATTTACCATCCGCAATGGACACCTCCGCTGTTATTTTCCCAATAATGCCCAATGAGCCACCGTTTGCGGCGAAGCACGGAGCTTCGACAGGGTATATTTAGTGGGTAAGATGTTATAAATCAATTCTGAAATTATGGTCGCTGATGCACCGGTGTCAACGAGCATCTTAATTTCCACTCCTTATATCCGTTCAATAACAGTGGATGATCCTGCGGTCGCGGCCACCACTCGATGGGCGAGCTCCGGCCACTGACTCGGTCGGATCGTCCGGCCAGCCCGATCAACATCAAAATCCTCCCGCCCCGACGCGCGACCGGGACGAAACCCGAACGCGCGAGATGGGTGAGGTGAATTCAGGGGCGGAGTGTTGAATATGTCACGACTCGCCTTAGGGGGCAGTGGAGCGAAGAACGGTTGGGCAGATGATGGTGGCGGTCGGGGAGGCGTCGTCGTGGTAGGCGGCAGCCCAACGAGACGTGTCCTGGAAGGCCGCAGCTGTAGCACATGACGGGGCTGCTCCCGTCCCCTTGCCTGCCTCCACTCTGGGTCGATGCGCAGGCTGGGACCGGCTCCACGTCTTCAGGTGTATCCGGCCCCTCACGGGACGTGGAACACACCACTAACCCCTTGTGCCGTTGCAGCAACTGGTGAGCCTGAATGCATTTCGCAACCCTGATGGACGAAAGATCGTTGTCTACAGCTGGCAGAATGACGTTGAGGTCCTTAGCCAAAGCCAGTAGTCTCTCAAGGACCAACGAGTCAAATTTGTCGTGGTCCATTCTTGGAAAGGCAGCCTTTGCTAGTGTCAAAAGTGCGCTACAGAAGGCAAAGGGTGTCACGGTTTCCCCTATCTTTCGTGTAGCGAACTTGTGGCACACGTTGGATGGCGGCTCGTAAATGGCCGCCATTTGGTCGAAGGGTTGCGTCACCGTGGCCCTCTCCGACGGCGGGATGATAAGGAATGCCGCCAGGGCGTCGTCATCAAGGGTGGCGGGCAGCGCTCTTAGCGCCTCCGCCTCCGTCCACCCCGCCAAATCGGCATTCATCAGGAACCGCCAGATGAAGGCCACCCAGTCGCCCCCGGCGGCTGTAAATTCTTTCACGAAGGGAAGTCGTCGCCGGAGAGATGGAACGTCCACCGGCGATTTCGGCGTGACTTCGGATTAGGCGGGTCCCGCGCTGCGCTCTTCCGAGAAGATGGCAGCTGCCAGAGCGTGCTGCGCCACGGAGGTTTCCGCTTGGCGGAAAATGGCGGCAGGAACTTCGTCGCCGCGTGGCTCTATTGCTCCCACTTTCACCGCTGGCCCCGCGATGTGGAGCTCCGCGAGGATGGATGCCACGGCATGGAGGAGCTCTGCAAAGTGGCCATGTGCAGCCTGGAGCACCCTCCCTGTTGGCGTGGAGCAGTCGCGTGCCCGGTCGGTGCTCTGCTCCGCCGGCAATGCTTCACCTCCCTCCTCCGGGACTGTTTGCGGGTTGAGATCTTCGTCTTCATCGTCCGACGTCCCGGAACGTAGTCTGCAGCGTGTAGACATAGTTTACAGCTAGCTAAGTAAAATAGCGTTTGGCCACTTCCGACACCAGTTGTAGTGTACTTTTTAGAGGCAACACATATTTATTAACAACACATTAACACAAAGGGGTTACTGCCCCATTACCAGATAACCTATGGTAGTGGACCACCAGGCTAACTACGCTAGTTACACTTCAGATGACAACAGCAAAGCTGAGCCCCGGTCCCTGTGGGACCCGGTTTATATGCTCCCGGGTCATGGCTGGCCCCGCCCTTGGCCATGACCACCTTCGAGAAACCTCTTGTCGTTTCTCGACCCTTCCCGTAGGATCTCACCCTGACACGTGATCACCCCCTAGCCCCCACCCGGGGCTCCTGTGTAGATCTTACTTGTCACTTGCCTTCCAGGGTCAACCGGAGTGCCATGGCCTAGGGTAACCTCATCTCATGGCTGACACTCTCCCTCCAGTAGGAGTCAGCACTGCACGCCACGCGTGGTGCCACCGAGCGCTATCCCAGCTCTCACCGAGCCCCCTCTAGGGCTGGTACTGCACCCATATATGGGGTGTCCGCGATGACAATGCATCGCACGCCGTGCCTCGCTAGAGCCGGCATCACTAAGTGACATTCACGATGCTGCTACACACGTGATGTCCGCGATGTGAGTACATCGCACGCCGTGCCTCACTAGAGCCGGCACCACACAGTGACATCCGCGATGTCACTACAGTAGTATGAAGTATGATGCTCATTTGCCCAGGAAATACGCATTGAGTGCCATGTAACTTTTTTTCACGAAGGTCCTGCTAAACTTTCCCAGTTGTGGCCAATAATTGCTATGTAGGGTACAGTATATGCCAATTTGGTAATCTTTTGAAGCTCCCAGTCAATTACTGCCCTATCGGAGTAACTCCTCCTATGCTGCACCCATGTTCATCCGTGCTGTTGACGACTGTTCAATTCCAAGCCCAATACCTACCTCTTTTCCTCAGCTTATGACTGACTGCCTCATCTATAATATATATACATTATATATGCATTCCTGCCCCCTGTGATGAACAAATCCCACTGTTGTGTACAGAATATTGAGATGCTGTTGTATTTTGCCGCTTTATGAATCAAAATTGTACTGTCATGTATTGTATTGTACCAGCACTGTCATGTACAGAGATGGAATCATTTCATCACGCAATTAAGAAGAAAATACATATCCATGGCCAGATAAAAATACAATTTGCATGCGAAGATGCAATTTATTTAATCACAATTTGTAATGTGTTGTTGCATGCAGTATACCAAGAGCATTGTTTCTTGACTTTTATTACACAGCTTAGGATTTCCATGAAAATATGATATTTGTTTTGGTTTGTTAAGTTTTACATGCCAATTTGGAATTGGTGGCTTATTATGGAAGAAGATGAAGTCAGTTTGCATGATGTGTAATTAGCTTGTACTGCAAGGAGCAATTCAATCATCTGTCACACAATCGCAGTGGGAATATGGCTTCAGTGTGGTGTACTTTTACCAATATTATACTGTCTAGACAAATATATCACAATCATATTTTCTCGGGAGTGTGGTGGTCAACGGGGTTGTGCTACAAACCACGCCACCCGTGTTCGGTTCCCGCTCGTGGCCAACACCGGTGACGATTATCTGAACCAATCCTGGGCCTCCCCTAGGTCGACTCAGCCTCAAATGAGTACCTGGTGCGGTGTGTAAACGTCGCCACTGGGGAGAAAAACGCCGTCGGGTGTGGTGCCGGCCACCCCTTCGTGTACCGTTCTGGCCTTCTTAGGTGCTCGTTAACAGCAATTGGCCCAATAGTCTTGCTACACGGAGATCTTCGTCTTTGTTTTATTACTGCATTCATTATTGTTTCTGTGTACTAATCATCAGCGTATTGGACTACATATTAAAAATATATGATTTCCTTTGGAATATGACACATTCTACTCTATCTGTAGTGTTTCATTATCCTCATGTATGCTCTTTGAGAAGCATTGCCACTTTTTTTTTTAAATGCATAAATGTGACACATTCTTTTTTCAATAAACCCTTTTTTACAGTTAATGTTAATATACATAAAATAGTCAACCCAATGTAATCACCAGATAAACGTCATACTCAAATCGTAAATGTGGGTCTCTTTCCAACACACCGGTGTGCTGAAGTAGAAACTAATCTGCACCTTTTGTTCACGGGACAAGCCTTACTAATTGTCTGCGTCGGGTAGAGGTGGGTGTACGACACATAAACAGTACATGTACCGTGATCTATCCCAACAAACGTTATCGTGATCCCAATGCCAATTGGACCAGTGCATAGATCATTGACCCAATTGGTTACCACTCCACAAGAGTGTTACTTGACAATTCGATTAAAACCACAATGAGAATAATAATAATTGTTTAATGCAAAACAGTCTAGTGCTTTGCTTATATTACATATAATTAGTTGTGAAGGTGTATGCAACATCCTGAATACCACTGCATGATGATTTCTAAGTATCAATTTCCATGCAATATTTTTTCTGCTGTTTGTCAAACTCATCCTTGTGAATATTTCCACTGTGTGTTTAACGTGTAATGAGTATTGTAATTCACAATGCACTCCGAATATATTGCTGGAATATTTAATATGCTGGATCTAAATGAGAGATTTGATTTTGAAGGAAGAATTAATTTCAATCGCATATTTAGCAATTAATATACAGCTGATGAAAGCAAGCTGGAGGCAGCGTTCAATACTCATGTACCCTTTGTAGATATACCTAATGCAAACACAATTATTGGAAGGTCTGAAGCTTATTGAGCTCCACAGGTCCAGGTTTACCAGAGCAATATGCAACGTTGCTATCATGCATGCGTTTGATCAGATTTTCTTTGATGCATATCCCCTGCACTTGCATTGTCTTTGATGAGAAAAACACACTTTCATTTATTGCTTTCTAAATCGAAATCTATTCTTGAGTGTCTTTGCAAATAAATGCATTCTGCGTAAGTGCTCCGTGATTTGACCAATTAACTGCTGGCTTGTAATGTTATTTAACGCAGTTAAAAACAAGCGTAGTTAACCAATGACAATAGCGTTGGTAAAAGTGGCGTGCGTTTTAAATAAATAGTTATTTATAAATAGACAGTTATTT
Source organism: Petromyzon marinus (assembly GCF_048934315.1). Lineage (NCBI taxonomy): Eukaryota > Metazoa > Chordata > Hyperoartia > Petromyzontiformes > Petromyzontidae > Petromyzon > Petromyzon marinus. The sequence goes on along the minus strand of NC_133678.1, from coordinate 10,225,742 downwards.
AAAACACTCAAATTATACGCGAGGAACAGTAATCACGCTTGAGAATGAGATATTGAAAGAGCACGCACACTTGCACTCGTAATTCTAATTGTCATGTAATATTACACGATTAAAGCACAGAGCTGCGGCTTCCAATGAGCAGTGTTCTCTCCAATATTGTACAACCACGTTAGTCAAAGGTCAAAGCAGTTTCCCCCTTAAATCAAGTTTTGGGGGGAGTACTCATCTCTTTTTGACAGCCCTGGGCCAGTAGGAAACCACGCAGCTATCCTATGGGGGGATCGAGGCTCTCCATAACACAACCGCTGTGGACTTTTTAGAAACCAGTACTGGAATGCACACTGGTCGCGTTGACCTCGAAGTGAGGTTAATGTCACCATTTCCCAAATCAGCACTGTACCACTCAGTCTGATAACTACATACAAAAGAAAACACAAAGAATACATTTTCTTGGTTCTTTCGGTAAAGTCACGTAGAAGGGAAACAATAAAATAATAAACATATAAAACAATACAATTTTAACGACGTTTCGACTGCAACACAAGCAATCATCATCAGGTGTGAAAGCCACAGCAAGAAAATGTTCTTGCTGTGCAGTCACGAAAGCTTTAAATTAAAAAATAAATAACACTTTATACGTAAGTATAAACGTGTTGTAACCCTCCACCACCCGACACAGCCAGTAAGGTTCGTCACGTAAACAACGCGCCAATTAGTTACTAGTTCAGCCCACCGGTGTGTTGGAGAGTAAATCCACAACATACGACACATTTATACTTACACGATCTAACCACAAAAAACTGTATTATGAATGATATTGGTCGCGAAAGCCTGCGTGACAAAAATAACACTCGCCAACAGAAGCCGCTGGAGCGATGCACTTTTAAATCTAAATTAAAAAAAAACTCATTTATTTTTTACTTTTCATGTTTAGTTTATTATCCTTCCCTGCACCTCTGATTAGCACGGTTGGCTACGTACGGTGCGAAAGACGTTCAACATACATACAAAAACAAATATGTCATTAATCGGCAACATTTTGGGCAATGGCCCTTCTTCACAGCGCAGGCAAATAGCACTGCTGTAATCCTAATGTCTTACATCTTTTGCATACACATGCATACGCTTCCCCTCTTGTTGAATTCCATGCCACGCGTGTGCATGTGCGGCGGTGTGCGCTGCAGCAGGCAAAAACAGGAGCAGCACTCACGCGTCAAGCACCTGCCCTGATCCTGGGGAGCCACAAGACGGCAGAAGAGTCGGTGCCGACTTCAGGTTAGCTTGGCCAATGCTCCGCAGTCACCTCACTCATTTGCTCTCGAGGCACATTGGTGTAGCTTCACCCGGTTTCACCGGCCAGGGCCATGCATTCGGGTGTCGACGCGGCAGATAGTTTTCCGCAGCAGAAATATTTCCGCCGAAGGAATTGTTGCTATTCATAAGCTGTCTAAGTTGCCATCACTCCACATCGGAATGGGCAAGGTAGAGAGACAGGGCGAGGTGACCACGCAGCACATTTCCCGACCACGGTAAAAAAAAATACTGGTCAAACCTTGATCCGTTCGGCGAACACATCAACGCGGTGTACTTGCGGGACAACATCGCATATCCACCGTGACCAGTAATTAAAACTCACTCCCAGTGCAATTTTTGTGCATGGTGTAACTCATTTTCTATCGATGCTTGCAAATCTGACCTGTTCACATATTTGCCAATAGCTTGGTCCCCAACAAGTCTGATGTGCAACTTTGTACTGTAAAAGTTTCATGTATATGTTTGTGTGCACTAATGTGCTTCGCGAAGCTACTCAGAATGTATCCATCCAGCATAGGAGAGGGTTGTGCATCCCTAGAAATCATATCCATTAACAGCTCTGAATGAGTTGTGAAAACTACACATTCCTATGGTGAAGACTAGCGTTTCTGTAAGATAACCACTATTGACTTCTTCTTCTTTACAAAGTAAAACTGCTCATTTTGTAGCTTTCTGTGCCTTGGATGGTGATGATGGTGACAGTGACAATGCTGTCACAATGCTGTCACTGTCACCATGATTGCTCACTAACAGCACCGCTTATGGATCTGCATATTATTGTGAATGCGTGTACATATTTGTGTGTATATATGTATGTGGCAGGTCCGGCAAAAACAACCCCCTACCTCCTCGTTGGTGCCGGACGGCAACACTGTGGTGAGCAGTGCCATGGGGGGATGACCAATTTAGATTGGCCATTCCCCTCATGGCGTTTGTAACCACCACATCGGCCAAATGGGGGCTCTGGATGGGTTGTGAGGGATTGGTAACCCCTCAACCTTCAATTAATTACCACTTAACCATGATTTAAAACTTTCATTAAGCTTGTGCCAGAGGCCCCAGAGGGACAGGCATCTATGAAGTCTCCTGGCCAAACCCCATTTGGTGGAGCCAGAAGACTGAATCCTTACCCTCGGGGCTCCTCCAGAAACAACAAAAAAACCACTGTGGTTGGCCACGTGGAATGTTTGAACGCTCACTACGGAGGAGAGGCTGCCACTCCTCTGTCAGGAGCTGGACTGGTACCGCCTGGATCTCTGTGGTATTCAGGTGGTCCGGTAGACCGGCTCTGGCTCCTGCCATCATGAGGAATGGACAATCCTCTACTCGGGGCAGGAGACTGCCAAACAACAGGGAGTGGCTCTTCTTCTGAACAAAAGAATGAAGGGGGCATGGGAGTGTGGCAGTGAGGTGTGGGAAGCTGTAAGCCCCAGGCTACTTTGGGCTCGCCTTCCCATCAACCAAAGGCGATGAGTGGTGGTCGTGGTTACTTAGGCTCCCACCGAATATGAACATCCGTGGAGGGATGCAGGCAATGCTGATGAGTCAGATTCCTTCTATGACCTCCTGTCACAGGTGCTAGCTAAAGTGGCCCCTCGAGATAGAGTCATCTTGTTGGGCAACTTCAATGCCCAAATTGGCACCTGGTCTGGAGTGATTGGAAGGCATGGGCCAGATCAGCTCAATAACAATGGTAGGAGGCTGCTAGATTTTTGTGAAGCCCATGGGCTTGTAATTACCAACACACTATTCCAGCATTGGCGCATCCACACAACATCATGGATGCATGCCGGGTCCAAGCAAGAACATTTGCTGGACTACAGGGTGATAGAATAGCGGATGCGGGCCCATGTCCTTGATATCAGGACCTACCGTGGAGCTGATCTGCCCACTGACCATCGACTTGTCATCTGTAAGATGGGCCTGCCATTCATCCACTCGGGTGGTGGGTGTACACCCAGGAACCCATTCAAACCCATAGTGGCCTGGTCTCAGCTAGCTGATGAAAGTTGGAAGCGAAAATTTCATCATCGCTTGCAGCTGGGGTTGGCATCGTCCCCCACTCCTCCTGATGTCGAAGGGAAATGGGCAAGGTTTTGGACTGTGGCGCATGCAGCTGCAATGGCTGCATTGGGTACATGGTCCAGACCTCTCCAGATAACCTGGCTGATAGAGGTGGTGTTCAGGCTGGCTGAAAAAAAGCGACAGACCCACTCTCATCATCTACAGCATCCCACGTCAGATAATGAGGAGGCTTACTGCAGCCTTTGCTCGGAGGTTCTGAGAGCCATGAGGTGCTGCAAGGATGGTGGTCGCAAGTTGCTGAGGAGATGGAGGCTACCTCAATAGCCCACGATCACAAATCTCTCTTTAACTCCATCAAAAAGTAACCTGCAGGGCCACACCTATTACCATGATTAGGGGAAAGAACGGTGATCCAACCTTCGACCCCCAGGAACAGGTTTGCAGATTTTTTTAGCATTTCTGTGAGATCCTGTGGAAGGGGGAATCCCTCAGGCTGGAAAACATCATGGGACAAAGTGGGTATGACCCTGCTGAGTCTGCGGTGCCTCAAATATTGGATGACGAAGTCACCCCCTGTGAGTGGCTGGCTGAGGTTCCATCTGTTGAGGAAGTACTGAAGGCGAGCCAGATTCTGTGACCAGGAAAGGCACAGGGGCAGAGATGATCTCCCAAGCAAAATGCTGAGTTAGGATGGCATTTGTGTACAGACTGCCCTACAACAGTCTGTAACACTGGACGGGTTCCCCAGGATTAGAAGGATGCCCTGGTGGTCCCCCTCTTTAAGAAGGGGGACCGCACAAACTTTAACAACTACAGGGACATTTCACTCCTCAGTCTGCCGGGAAAAGTCCTGGCAAGGATTATTCAACATCTCCTTGACTGGCATGCTGATGAGAGGCTTGCGGAGCCACAATGCGGTTTAAGGAAACGGCAGTTCTGCACAGATGCCATATTTTCTGTCCGTCTGCTACAGCAGAGGTGTAGGGAATGCCAACAAGACCTACATCTCTGCTTTATTTACCTGGTCAAGGCTTATGATACCATCAGTAGGCCTGGGCTCTTCGTGCTTTCGGAGTCCCTGACCCTCTGCTCACGATCATTAAGGATCTTCATGATGGTGAGCGGGCCCGGGTAAAACTACGTGGCCAGGAGTCGGAGGGGAGATCTTTTCATCGGTTGCGTAACGCTGTGTTGAAGGTACCTGGTCTGTCGCTCTGCACGAAGCTTCAGGTCTTCTCTGGAACACAATCATTTCATCCCTTCTCTATGCTTGCAAAACGTGGACCCCTTTAATAGAACATCTTCACTGATTAGAAACATTTAGGCTGGCGTGCCTACGATCTATCCTGGGTTTAACCAGGTTGGATTGTGTGAGGAGCTCACAAATCCTTGAAAGATCTGGACAAAGTCCCATTGGTGAGCTCCTCCGGCAGGCAAAGCCGCGTTGGCTGGGTCATGTAGCCCACATGCCCAGCCACCGCATGCCTAAACAGCTTTTGTTCGGCCGGATCGAGGGGGCTAAACGGGCGCAGCACGGGCTAGAGAAAATATGGAGTGATGTGGTACAGGAGGATGTGGAGCTGAGTGGACTTCCTGATGACTGGTACCAGCAGTATCAAGATCGGCCTTTTTGGAGGAGGCTTGTGAAGGATGCTACTGGGCAGTTGGAGGCAGAAGCTCTCCAAACAACAACGGAGGGCGGAGGAGCGATGCTCACAATAACGAATGTAGCGCCGGGAGGCTAAATCACAGCAATTTGGCACAGTAGGGGGCACAGGTAGTGCATCAGCCAGTCATCTCAGTCAGTCAACCCATGGCACCTGCTGGGTCTTCCCCATGACCTGCTGCCAGCGGGCGTTCGATTCTTCACGTGTCCTCAATGTGCACATAGCCTGGCACAAGCGTCGTGGTGACGTCACCGCCACTTAGTGGTGAATGGCGGTTGTTGTTGTGGTGGGGAGCGGTGGCGCAGCGGTTACTGCACTGCACTACAAACCCGAGTTCGATTCCCGCTCATGACCAACACCAATGATCATTATCTGAACCGATCCTGGGCCTCCCTGAGATCGACTCAGTTTCAAATGAGTACCTGGTGCAGTGTGTAAAATAATCGCTACTGGGGAGACAAAAGCGGCCGGACGTGGTGCTAACCACTCACCCCCTCATGCGCTGTGCCGGCCTTCATCGGTGCTCGCTAATGGCACTTGCCCCGATAGTCTCATAAGGATAGACGGGAATCTTTATTTTTGACGGGAAATCTTTGTTTTGTTTTTTTGTATGAGTATGTTTACTTGTGTGTGCACACATCTTAGGCATGTAGTGGTGCATCAATTAATTAATAGAGACTGATTCTTGCAATCCTTACTCCATCAAAGTGAATTATTTTCCAGGAGGGTTAGACTTTTTTGTGGTGGAACATCCACCACTTTGTGGCAGAAAATGTGGCAGAACATCTCATGCATGTGGCAGAACATCTCATGTCACCACACCCAATCTATATCAACTTTCTCTAGCATTCCCCCGTGCTCCTTCCTAATCCTGCCCACTTTGTGGACAAAATTTGCGCGATTAAATGAGCCGTGGCATAATTACAGCACCCAATGGCAACACAGCCCTCCGCACATTCCGTATGGTTGAATTGAGCCGACTTTGCACAGAATTGAGTGTAATTCTCTCACGACGGGGCAGGAAGGAAAACTATTCCAGATGTGAATAAATGTTATGTTCGTCACATCCTACTTTTTATCCCCCACAAAGCCCAACTCAATCAAGTGTCAAACACGAGCCATTCTTTCCCTATCGCAGCTATGACTAAGAGCTCACAATTTCAGATTAGCACATTTTGATGATTACATGACCCAGTTCTAACACCTGTTCCTCTTTAGTAAGTTAATGCATCATTAAGAAGTGCAAGGCCCAGAGCAAATGATGTTGTTGCACTCTGGGAAGCACGATTATCATCAATCCTCAATTATGCTAAACGATAAATTGACGACAGCTTTGAAAATTATCCTGATAATTGTCATGGTTATCATTATACGCATCGTCATTATTTTATACAATCACCATTTATTATCATGATTTCATTACAATTTTAATGCTGATGCCGAGTCTTATAATCCCATGGTGGTGCCATGCTTAATGATGCAATAAAAAAATGCCAAGGGCAAGCCAACCTACTTAGCTTTGTCGTGCTGAATGATTATTATCGGCCAAAGGCTGAACTTAATTAATTCATAATTGCACTGTGCTGATCTTTCAGGTTGGGAGCTACCGTTAGATTCTCTTGCAATGAAGGTTACGTACTTCAAGGTTCCAGCAGCATCATCTGCCAGCGCGTGAACGAGATCTTTGCATCTTGGAGTGACAACACGCCCAAGTGCAAAGGTGGGCAGAAACAAGTTTCTGTTTATTTCATAGCAAGTAAGCAATATGTCACGGCTTTATTTTGGGTGTTTAATTGGACGTCCGGTGAAACTGCGCCTGAAATGTTACTGGCAACGGTTTGAGGAAGTGATGAGTGTAAGATGGGAGGAATTCAATTATAGGCGAGGCGTTTGGCATAAACGTGAATAAAATAAAGTCGACAGATCTGAGCCCCACTGCGTCTTGACCCCATTTCATGTAATTATTGTGTTTTGCATCAAATATGATTAATTAATCACACTGCAATATACAGAAAGGTGGGGCGATTTCTTCATCACTTACCTGAATCAGAGAGAAAAGCAACACGAAACATTTTACCACATTCTTTAAATATAATATACACATTATATAAGTTTTAATTGCACTTCACTGAGGTTGACGCTCAGAAATTAATAATAAAAAAAGTAATATCAAATTGACTGTTAAAAAAAAAAAGTGAGTCGGCTTGGTCACAACACGTTGCTAGGTGGCTGATGGGGGAGAACGGTGATGGAATAGCAGTCGAAGGAGGGACACTCAGCACCGAGAGCATGGCAACCGTGGATATTGAGCAACGATGTCAAACTCACCACGCCGGAGCTTGATGGCCTGTCGGATTTGCGAGAACACGATGAATGGCAGCGATATGGGGAAGCATTGGATAGCTCCTGGCAGCTGATGATGCCAGGAGCTATCCACGAAAGCCAGGTGTTTTTTAAAATGTTGATTTCTACTCAATGCAATACAAATATAATGTCACGTAGTTTAATTATATGGATCAACAAGCATTAGTAAAATCACCAACATGATTGTTATTAACCTTAGTTATATGACATTTCACAAAAGGCATTTAAGTTTAACTAGCTGCAGGTGTCTTTGTTAATTTTCTATTAATTATCAGCATAAAGACTAGCCCTATTAAAAGTTGCAAACATAGCATATGTGTGTATTGCTTCGATGGCATCCAGTATGCATATGTGTGTATTGCTTCGATGGCATCCAGTATGCTTCGGCGAATGTGACCTCCATTTTTTAGTCTTTAACATTTTATCGTATCATATTGTACGATATTTTACACTTACACATACAATACAGCCAGCCTTGATTTTGGCGTGGAATGCAGCGTTATTGTGTCGACCGTATATTATCTTTGGCCAACATTGCCGTTTAATGCGTGAATATTTCACACAGCGGCAATTGTCTTGAATCTACTGTGTCAACAACAACCACAACAATAAGAATGTATGTAACATCTACATACATTCGTATCTGAAGATGCTTTACATATATTTAAACCACCTATGAATGTATATATATATTCTTGGTTCTTTCGGTAAAGTCACATAGAAGGGAAACAATAAAATAATAAAAATATAAGACAATAAAATTCTCACGACGTTTCGACTGCAATACAAGCAATCATCATCAGGTGTGAAAACCACAGCAAGAGCAAAAGAGACACAAGAAAATTTGAAATTTCTTGCTGTGGTTTTCACACATGATGATTGCTTGTGTTGCAGTCGAAACGTCGTGTAAATTGTATTGTTTTATATTTGCATTATTTTATTGTTTCCCTTCTACGTGACTTTACCGAGAGAAACAAGAATATGAATCCCTGCAGTCACGAAAGCTTTAAATCACCTATGAATGCTTATGAGAGGGAATGGTGGTCAGGGCAAGGAAACATAGACCCATGCATGGTTAGAGTCAAGATCAAAACTCGTTCCAGGCCTGAAAAATAAAATATGCAAAGAAATAACATGTGTATTGTGAAACACTTAATAACAGTAAGTCATAATATATGTATAATCAGATTTATGGAGCTTTTCTGGCCATCATTTCACCAAGAGGTTTGGCAAAAAAAAAGATTAAACAGGTTCAGTGAGATTGCCCCCAAAGAAGTAACGAAATACAAATCGGTAGCAGAGTCCAGCAAGGACATACACTCTGACCTAGGCAATGACATGAAAATATTTCTTACCAAAACAGTTATTCTAGACATACAGATATAAAGTTTAATTGTGAAAGTGTTAACCACCTCAGAATCGCTGACATCAAATAACAATTACTTTTGAACCGAACAAAGGAGGCTCTAAAAGCCGGGCTAAAGATGATTTTGAGCAGAGCAAAAGAGACGCACAAGTTTGCTGAACAGAAGGAGCTAATTGTTGGAGGGACACAACCGATTATGCATATCTGGGGTAACTATTGAAGGCAGACTGAGATGAAAAAAAACATATATAGTGAGGGAAAAAAGTATTTGATCCCCTGTTGATTTTGTACTTTTGCCCACAGACAAAGAAATGATCAGTCTATAATTTTAATGGTAGGTTTATTTGAACAGTGAGAGACAGAATAACAACAAAAACATCCAGAAAAATGCATGTAAAAAATGGTATACATTGATTTGCATTTTAATGAGGGAAATAAGTATTTGACCCCTCTGCAAAACGTGACTAAGTACTTGGTGGCAAAACCCTTGTTGGCAATCACAGAGGTCAGACGTTTCTTGTAGTTGGCCACCAGGTTTGCACACATCTCAGGAGGGATTTTGTCCCACTCCTCTTTGCAGATCTTCTCCAAGTCATTAAGGTTTCGAGGTTGACGTTTGGCAACTCGAACCTTCAGCTCCCTCCACAGATTTCTATGGGATTAAGGTCTGGAGACTGGCTAGGCCACTCCAGGACCTTAATGTGCTTCTTCTTGAGCCACTCCTTTGTTGCCTTGGCCGTGTGTTTTGGGTCATTGTCATGCTGGAATACCCATCCACGACCCATTTTCAATGCCCTGGCTGAGGGAAGGAGGTTCTCATCCAAGATTTGATGGTACATGGCCCCGTCCATCGTCCCTTTGATGCGGTGAAGTTGTCCTGCCCCCTTAGCAGAAAAACACCCCCAAAGCATAATGTTTCCACCTCCATGTTTGACGGTGGGGATGGTGTTCTTGGGGCCATAGGCAGCATTCCTCCTCCTCCAAACACGGCGAGTTGAGTTGATGCCAAAGAGCTCCATTTTGGTCTCATCTGGCCACAACACTTTCACCCAGTTGTCCTCTGAATCATTCAGATGTTCATTGGCAAACTTCAGACGGGCATGTATATGTGCTTTCTTGAGCAGGGGGACCTTGCGGGCGCTGCAGGATTTCAGTCCTTCACGGCGTAGTGTGTTACCAATTGTCTTCTTGGTGACTATGGTCCCAGCTGCCTTGAGATCATTGACAAGATCCTCCCGTGTAGTTCTGGGCTGATTCCTCACCGTTCTCATGATCATTGCAACTCCACGAGGTGAGATCTTGCAAGGAGCCCCAGGCCAAGGGAGACTGACAGTTCTTTTGTGTTTCTTCCATTTGCGAATAATCGCAACAACTGTTGTCACCTTCTCACCAAGCTGCTTGGCAATGGTCTTGTAGCCCATTCCAGCCTTGTGTAGGTCTACAATCTTGTCCCTGACATCCTTGGAGAGCTCTTTGGTCTTGGCCATGGTGGAGAGTTTGGAATCGTATTGATTGATTGTTTTTGTGGACAGGTGTCTTTTATACAGGTAACAAGCTGAGATTAGGAGCACTCCCTTTAAGAGTGTGCTCCTAATCTCAGCTCGTTACCTGTATAAAAGACACTTGGGAGCCAGAAATCTTTGTGATTGAGAGGGGGTCAAATACTTATTTCCCTCATTAAAATGCAAATCAATTTATAACATTTTTGACATGCGTTTTTCTGGATTTTTGTTGTTGTTATTCTGGCTCTCACTGTTCAAATAAACCTACCATGAAAATTATAGACTGATCATTTCTTTGTCAGTGGGCAAACGTACAAAATCAGCAGGGGATCAAATACTTTTTTTCCCTCACTGTAAAATTAAGAGATGAGCAAGGGCAGTATGGATTGCATTTATAATATAAAAATGTATCGTTTATAATATGATAGCAACGTGCCTGAATATTTTCAATAGGTGCACAAAGAGCCTAAAACAACTGTAAAAGTACACAAAGAAGCAAGATGAAACGAATGCTAGGAATTACAATAAGAGACATAAAGAGTGGCACATGGATCAGAGAACATATGCAAGTTAATATCACATTTTTACAATCTTTGAACACTTTCAAAAAGATTCCTCAACGATCCATGTTTTTGGTCCCCTTTCATGTTTTTCTTATTTAACTTGCACACAGTTTTAAAACACATACTTTCCTTTTTATCTGCTAATTCCCTTCAAGCAGTTATAGATTCTGAGGAGCTGAAGTTCATTTTTCAACAGCAAATCAGCGCAATGGGCTATCACACGGTGCAGACACATGCTCCCTAGAGACAGCTTGACCTTGCCCTGTTTTCTTTTACACGCCCCGTCATCCAAAGAGCCACTTATTTTAGTTCAACTCATCGGTCAGACTTCGCTGTATTCCCATCCTTTCCTCTGTGGTGGATGGGTGGAGGAGAGTTTAATAGTGCACAACACCAAATGCCTTTGGGGACAGAACAACTTTTTTCCTGGCTTTGCTGCGGTAAAGAGGGAGGTGTGATTATGTGTAGGTCACAGAGGTCATTCTGCAGGAAGCAAATTCAATCAAGCCCAAGGACAGAGGTCACCTTCCGTTTAATTAAATTAATTTAATCAAAACTGAGTCTGTTGGGAAAATATACTACTTGTATATTAAGATGGTTCATAAAAAAAAACATTGATTGATAAAAAATGAAGAACACTGAACGTTTCTGAGGCTTGCTGTGCAATTAAGCTGAGATATACAATACAGGAACTGTGCTGAGGTGTATTGTACTCGTACATGCTGGGGCCCAATATTTGTTATATTTGATCCAAGTGTGTTAATTATTACATGATATAATCCATGATTTATCCACTGCTGGATGAAGGGCCCCAATGCAATCACCATCCCTCACGGTTTCGCAATCTAACATTTGCATTGAAAAGTAGGCAATATTTTTCGATTTAAATAGGCGATGTTGCATGCATCTCAATGGATTATTTAATCTCCTGAATAAAAAAGGATACAACAACGACATCTGTTTATTCATTGTTTGCAGAGAAATGCAATATTTTAATGATGAAAGATGCCTTAATTGTTATATTTTTAAAGGGAGTTAAACTGACTTGTATAATTACAGACCGATTTGCCTCTTCTCACTTTTATATAATTGCTGACATTGAGAACAAAATAATAGAACATTTAAAGACCATACTCTTTGGTTCTTTCGGTAAAGTCACGTATGTGACTTTACCGAAAGAACCAACGAGTATGGATGCCTGCAGTCACGAAAGCTTCAAATCAAGATTTAAAGACCAACCAACCACATGATCACACTGAGTTTGGGAATGGTTTATATCATATTATGGAAAGGACTAATGCATATCAAACAGCATTATGCCTAGCCTTTGCAGATTATAAAAAAGGCATTTGATTAATTGGAAATCGATGCAGTCATACAATCTCTCACAAACCAAGTCTGAAATGAAAATATCTTTAGAAACATTCAAATCCATTTGCAAAAATATAATAGCTTGTAAAATACTGAGCTTTTTGCATATTAAAAGGAGACTTAGATAAGGAGATATGCTTTCACCACAATTGTTCGGAGTGACAAACAAAGATGTTTTCTGTCAATAGCATTGAAAAGAAATTGCAAAGAAATGTGATAAAATATTAACTATCTCAATATTTGTAGAATGTAGTTTTTTAATGGCAGCCAATGGGTATGGATTATAGAGAATGATTGAAAAACTTAATCAAGATGGCCACAAAGTGTAAGCAAAATACAAGTCACGTGCATCTTGTTCCTGAAATAACTGAATCTGTTGGAGAGACACAGGTGCAAAATACATAATAGGGCTGGGTATATGTGCCTTGGGCAGTTCTTACAGGCAGAGATCAAAATAATCAAAAGAAGAGGCAGATAAGAGCTGGTTGGAGTGCTTTGAAAATAACGATCTTAATAATGATAAGCAACATGTGCATAAAAAATAATAACATCGTGTCTGCAAAATCCATCATCATTTGTTCACAGTTAAAAATTCTAGCAGACAAGATCAGACCTTACCGTCATCACTATGAACAATGCTAAATATTGACATTATCATGGAATTATCACAGTCTGTAATGTTAAAAATGTAAGATTGGCATTTGGTTTGATTTTTACTTTTAAAACTGTTTGTATTAAAATGTTGCATACAATATAAATTTCATTTGATATATAAACCAATCTCGTCCACCCATTTTTGCGTGTTTTTGTGTATATCATATATTTGGAGTACTGTTTAAAGCATGAAAATCAAAGCTCAATTATCTAAATTTTGATTTAAAGCTTTCATGACTGCAGGGATTCATATTCTTGGTTCTTTTGGTAAACTCACGTAGAAGGGAAAGAATAAAATAAAAAAGCTATCACTCCAACCATGAAGAAGGACCCTCTTGAGGAGACTTTCAAAACCATCACTTTACCCTACATTGCGGGGATCACGAAAAAAAGATCTCCAAAATCTTGAATAAACACAAGATCCAGGTCCGATTCAACACATTACATAAAATCCGTGATCTGGTTCCGTCTGTAAAAGATGTGATTCCGGACATACAGTACCCTGGCGTCTACAAACCAAGTTGCCTCTGTGATAATAGTTATTACATTGGAGATACCAAACGACATGTCTCGGACCGCATTCGTGAACACAAAGCAGACCTAAAACACGGTAGGACCAACACCTCAGCCATGGCAGATCACTGTTATAATTCAGTAGGCTCACATGACATTGACTTCTCCAAGACAGAGGTTCTTTGCAAGCCATCTGGCTACCATGAGAGATTCGTTCATGAGGCCATCCACATATATAAACACAGAGACAATTTCAACTGAGAAGATGAATTATGGCTTAGCAATCATTGGAAGGATTTGATAAACCATTTCGGGTCTTAATTGAATGTTCACGCTTACGGTGGCTTTCAGACAGCATCCATTATATTCGTCTCCCCCCTCCTCTTTCCCGCACATAGATGGACTCGCCCATCTGAATAACTGCCAAATCGCTCTCCGTGGTGCTAACGTTAAAAAACCGCCACTTTTTTCAAATTTTCTAGCTGTGGTTTTCACACCTGATGATGATTGTTGCAGTCTAAACGTCGTGAGAATTGTATTGTTTTATATTTTTATAATTTTATTGTTTCCCTTCTACGTGACTCAGTTATCTATTTGAGTGTGTAAATGGTTTCATGCCTTACCTCTACCAAGCAGAGTCAGCAGGATTATTTAAAGAATCCAAACGCTGTTGAATACTGTACTTTTATTTAATATATGTAAAGTTTATTGTTGTTCACGAAATCAATTTGGGATTTTTTTATTAAAAAAAAGTTTCCTCAAAAACAATTATTCTCTCAAGTCTCGCATGAGTATTGTGCATAATTCCACTTTGGATTCTGGCCGAGTATAATTGTCTCTGAAATGTTTGTACCACACAATATTTCCCTAATGGCCTTTAAAATCTCCACCTTTAATCACGGGGTGCTTTGCATAAGCGTTTCAGAAGGTGGTGCGGTATAGAATAATACATTTACCGCAATTCATCACGTACCACAATACTAAACCAAGCTAGTTCAAAACATGGCTTCATTTTATGCCTGATGCGATTCGATTTTTTTTTACGCTTTTAATATCCTGGTTAATACAATTTCAGCATCTGCACTATATTTTGCAGAAAATGCTTTGTTCTTGGCAACCGCTTTATTATTTGCCAGTTTTATTTTTCCTAAGGAGTCATTACGATCTGTGGTGCAAACCAATTTATAAGTTTTTTTTTCCAGAAAAAGACCCAGGTGTATGAATGTGAAATTGACTGTCATATCCAAATTGACTGTCAGCCACACTTCAGTGGTTCAAGGAACTCCATTGTGCGTCTTTAACATAAAGATAGGCCAGCGTTGCTGATAATGAAATTGATGTGCACAATTTTCCATTAAAACTGCATTGCCTTTACTTGGGAGAGCAACTTTGTGCTACCTTCATTTTTTGTTCTTTATTGTATCTTGAGCTTGCTTCTTTTTTTATAATGAATACACGCAATGAATGCATTTAGTTTTTTTGTGTACCATTACATTTATTGTATATTGGTCAATTTCCCCAATGCCACTCTACATTAATGTGAGTATGCAAATAAAATGAAAGGGCATTTATTCATTTTCAGCCCGCCCTGCAATTACTTGCCAATGCCCATGCTGGTTGAAGGACCTTCATTAAAGTAACTCTAGACAGCTCCCATGCTGACCAGAATTATTACTTGAGGTGGAAGCACTCACAGTTCACCCAAACATATACAATCTGCCAGTCGACTAACCGTGGTGCATCCATCAAATACTGCTCAGTAGACAGGGTCTAAGGGATTTAAGAAACCTGCACAACTGGGCTTGAACTTTTGTTTAAAATTATTCAGTGCAGGCGTCCCTTGCAGAATGCGCAACATGCTTTCCTGCATGTTACACGGGGGGCGTGTGACTGAAGAAAAAAAAAATATTTCATTTCATTATTCTAGCCCTGGATTTATAAAATACGTTTAAATATAATACTTAATAATACTACTATTAGCATTACAAAAATAACTTCATAAGGAGTTTAAAACAAATAACGCGATTTGCATGTTTTTATTACCATTACGAATGGCATTAGGCTATTCCTTTATGAAGGTAATTGATTATACATATGCATTATTTCATATTATAATTAGTTTGTTTTTTTCCACAGAGCCTGAAATCCACATTCAGTATGATATGTAATATGCTGCATTGCATTTATTTGAATACCTATGTAAAGTTAGATTTTGTAAAAAAAAAAAGTGTTTTCTCATGTTTGTAAACATTATTGCCTTTTGTTATAATGGAAATGTGTACACAACATGTAATAAAGCACAGGTATATGCAGCCAACGCAACTATTGAATTTGCATGAAATATGCATGAAACGCATTTCTTCATTCTGCCGCATTTTAATTACAGTTCACATTAAGAAAAAAAAATACTCTTGCCATGCCATTGTATGCCAGCTTAATGTTCGAGCACTGAGCTTGCCTCGGGCAAATGATTACTAACGCAATCCTTTCAGGGCCATCAGTATCAATGACACAAAGGCATTGGGGGTGCAGCCTTGCATGCTGCCATGTATCCTGCCCACTTGTGTCCCTCCACTCGTTTGTTTTCACTACAGGAAACTAATGTAATATTTAGAGGCGTGCTTTTCAGTGGAAGTGGCCCTATTTTTCAGATCCTAAAATTGATCACGGTGCTTTAAATCCCACGGAGTCTCGTTCAAATCAACATTTCATTCCCCCCAATATATCCGATTGAGGAATGTGAATGCGATAGCATAGATGTTTGCACTTTAAAGTCCAGATTGCGTACACATATGTAATCCTAAGCTTTATTTTCAATTAATGCATGAAATCAATATGCTTGTTTTGTACCTTGTTGCTGGTTTTGCAATCAAAGCCAACCACTGGTAGAATTTATAACACTTGTTTCAAGTGAAATGTGATATAAATGCGTACTCTAAAGAAAGACAGTTTTGAGCATGATTCAAAGGGGTTTTTTTGGCTGGTTGGGATATAATCACGTTGCTATTGCGAGTTTCAAAAGTAAAGTAGATAGGGAAATTCACATGACATGTCTTCACTTAAAATAAATACAAATAATGAATTTGCATGTCCAATGGAATTCAAGCTTAGTAAAACCCTTTTTTTTTAAACTGTACTGTATTTGCAGGGAAGGAAAAGATTGTTATATTCATATTTCGCTAAATGCATTTTTATTGTGCTGTGAGTATCATGTCATTTGATGAATATTGTACATATACAATTTAACCTATAAGGCTCATAGTACATCAATCTGTGTCACAGAACAGCTTCGGAAGATACTACTGAAGTCACTTTAATATGACCATTTATCCACACTTTGAGGCACACATTTTAATTCAACACGTTTAAGTATCTGAGGCAGAATTAATCCAAATTTAAAGATGGACTTTTTTTGTGCAGTCATTGGTGACCAGCCTGAAACCATCAACTCGCTGCACTTGGTAGTCCAGTTTAACCACCGATGACAAGTCTGATTGTCCTCCAAATCCCACGTTGTGATCCCCGAGTCACCCGCCTCTTCAACATAAGTAACGTAACATGTTTGTCATGAATGAGACCATAACAGCACGAATAATGGTTTTCGCTGTAAGCAGGTGCTCTGCTTTGTTGCATGAAATAAAATAACTCTGCATCGGTGTCTATTCATACACGTTGCGGTAATGTGATGAAAAATAACACAGACACAAACGCACTTCATACACTATTTGGTGTTCCTGTGCACACTTACGTAATACTTGGTCTTGACACTGCCTCAGGCTTCAGTTGTGAAGACAATTCTCTCGAATATTGAGGGTCTTTGACCCTCCTTCTCATGGTCAAAGTTATTCTTAAAATGTTCGCATGTCCATATGTAAATGTTTTAAAATATATTCATATTTAATAAAGCCAAGTAGTGAAAATATATTACGTAACTGGTTTTATTACATGAACTATGATTAGAAATATGTAATATTCCATTTTTAGGATGAAAGATACCGTGCTGATTTATAATGACCATCTGACCACCTTATCAATTAAATGTTGTAAGCGAATCAAATTGGTAATGTTGGATACAAACATTAGGAGAGTGATAAAATATTTAATAACTGCACTGAAATTTGTAGGAGACATGGAGAGGCTTTGAATTCAAATGTTTTTGCTATGATTTCTGGGGTATTTATAGAGTAAACAATCAGCCAGGTGGCTAAATGGAAGAGCAAGCGGCTTACAGTCGGAATAATTTAAGTTCAAATTCTGGTGGGTGGTTGACTCAGCCCATCATCCCCTTCGGGGCTGATAAAATTGTAATCCTTTGTGGGGGAAGTCAACAGTGGGTGGCTTATAGAGAGACTCGCCCCACAGCACGAATGTGGAAATTCCATCACGGGCTCAGGCCTGTAAACGAGAGGTGTGAACTACCCTGATGCTCAACTGAACAGGAAATCAAGTTGACTTGTTTGTAACCGTCTTTATATGGATCACCATCTACTTCTCCCGTAACCTCAATTTAGCATATAGTGGAATTTTTTTTCCATTCAGCTCCATAGTCTGCACAGTATACACGCGTAAACCCACATATGTGAAGTGTGGTATATGTAGCACACATATAATAATTATCCATAATAGAGGTGTTTGGGTTAGATTGTGTAAATATACATTTGTCATTCAACCTGCCACCATCTGACACAGCCACATAGTAAGGTTTGTCAAGTAAACAAAACATGCCGATTAGTCACTAATTCAGCACACCTGTGTGTTGGAGAGTAAACCCACAACATTTGCAATGTGAGTACAACGTTTTGCCGGTAATTACTACCAGCCTCATCAGGCGGCAGGGAGAATTGTAGATACTTCCTCTTGCTTTGGACTTAAATAGAGGGGGTAAATGTGACGTCAATCAGCCAATCAGGTGCGAAGACCAGAGAGGGGGTAATAATTAGATCGAATTGACCCATTAACTGTTATGTCTTTCACCATGCTTGCATTATACGTGTTATACTTTCCACAGGTATTACATGCGGCGCTGCATTAACTGGACCCAGTGGAACAATCACCTCCCCTAACTTCCCGGTGCAGTACGATAACAACGCCCAGTGCGTGTGGACCATCACAGCTTCGCGCCCTAGCAAGGTTTGCCACGTTCTAAATCTTCTATGTGCACATTTAAATACTCTACTAGCTAATTAACTGCTGTGATGTTCCTGCGGCAAACACTATGATTGCATGTATTAGCCAGTGTTGTGTTTCATCAGCTGTGGGAATTTTTTTTACGCGTTTTGATCAAGCGTTTATAGTACAGGTAGTTAAAGGCTAAGGTGCAGCTCTGGATTTGTTTTCTGACACCACTGCTGGCAGAAGTTCTTCCACCAGAGGGAGCTCTAGATAACCCTTCTAGAGGGTAGTTGGCCTCGTGTTCCAAGCTAGCCTGACATCTTGGAAGAGGTGGAATTAGCCACGCACTTGATTCCACGTCACGTGACCTGCCGATCGACAAACTGTGGTGCACACATTTATACTGCTGGGTGGACAGAGGTTGGGCGATTCAAGAAACAATTGCCTCTTGTTCTGCAACGGGAGATTGAACTGGTAACATCCGGATTGCAAGCGTCCCAACTATTACACTAGAACAACAACTACCATAGCAGCAGACTGCAGATGAGAGACATTTAAATATAATGTAACCAAAGGCAGTTCCATGAATTATGTTTTGTAAAATATGTACTGTACTCATATTGTGTATAGGTATAGTCTGACTACGTAATTATCCTGATGAAATTACTTTAATGGATTCAACCATCCAAATAACACACTGCGTCTAAGTAATAATGTTTCTAATTTTAAAGCTATTGAGACATTCAAATAATTACTCTTCTGTTTATTTACGTTTGAATATTAAAATAAATAGGCAAGATTCGTGATTTTTGTTCCATTCCTCCAAAAACATTACAATGTATACGCATTTTTATTTTTTTATTTGCAAAAGAAAGTTGCTATTACAAATAAATTAAGGCAATTAAAATAAATATGCCTTCCATTCCTGTTTTGTATATTTGATGGCTAATTTGTTTTCTAATTTCCCAAAATGTCCTTAAAACTATTATTATTCGATTTGATAATTGCCATTCTACGAACTGATTAATAAAAATTACTGCTAACAATTATCATACACGCTTACCAAATGAATCCTGTCCTTAATGCCCATCATTAAAATGCAAGCAAAATTAGCCCACATTGCAATTTTCTGATAGTCACAGCCCTTAAAAGTTCCAGAAACATACAATACGGAATTTCTGTAATTTTTAATGCCCATGATTCGTGCATTAATTCAATAAATAATGTATATTCGTCAATGCTTATATCCAATATGTTTTCGGCCTGTATCGCATGTTGTTTGGCTTTGTGTGATGTTTATGTCTTCAGCACATGAATCAAAACGTCGCAGAGATATACAGCACATCTACGAATACCTACACGGCAATCATAAGCTAAAATTCTCAATTCCTTTGGTATATCACCTGTAATTGGGCACTTGAAGCAGAACTTATAGAAAATATGCTCTCGGTTAAGTGCAGTGGTCTTAACATTTTTTTCCCACTCGGCTCAATCATGGCTGTGGACTAGCTGCTTGTCAAAGGGACATTCGTACAACGTCAAGGGGAAAACGTCATCCTGCAAAGTTGTCCTCTCGTGATAAATTAATTCCAACTTGTCGAAAAGCCATATCAGGAGAAAATATGCGGTAGGCAGACTATCGATAATAGATCATGTGTGATTTGTATCCAGTGCCCTTTCCCACAAATTTTACTCCTAAAATTTGCAAAACAGCAGAGACATCTATTGAAAGCAGATCTAGTTGATGCATCTTGTACGTGAACAAAATGCCTCCAAATTGTTCCAAGTTACTCAGTGTGGTCCTATTGAAGTCCCACAACTCAATCTCTAAATCTGAAAGCTGACTGGCTCGCTCATGCGGTGAATAGGCTTTGTCTAATGGAAAATACAATTCGTCAAAGTGGGAATTTGGCATTCATGGGTGCAGTGCTGTCTGGACAAGTTTTAGAATTTAAAAACCGACTCAACGTTACCACACTTGTAAAAAAACCTTACATCATTACAAAAAAAATGTCATTCACAAAGCTAGCATTTTTTCCTTGAAAAGACGGGTGAAATGTTAAAGGCAAAATTGCAAACCCTGTAATTACTTCCTCATGCCACTGCTGGCAGAAGGACCTCTGTTTGGACGGAGACCCCCCACCACACTGTGGTAAATCTATTTATACTGGCTGAGTGGACAGAGGCAAGGTGGGGGTTTAAGAACCTCTTGATTGCAAGTTCAGTGGGCTAACCATTACAGCATGGCAGCATCCCCTATTTATGTATTTTCCCTTTAATAAATGCAAATTACATGCGATTGCATGTGTAATTAAAAATACATCTACAGCAAAATCACCGGACAATGTGCCTTTCGATATGTAAATGCATTTGTAAACAGGTTTATGATGGTCTTTTGATTGGATTTTCATCTATATGTTTGAAGATGCATTTGGATTAAAAATTTATTCCAAGTGGATACACTCTAAATCAATGCGGATTTAGGTTCTGCATAACATGAATTTGATTGGATTGTATTTAA
This sequence comes from Petromyzon marinus, assembly GCF_048934315.1. Classification (NCBI taxonomy): domain Eukaryota; kingdom Metazoa; phylum Chordata; class Hyperoartia; order Petromyzontiformes; family Petromyzontidae; genus Petromyzon; species Petromyzon marinus. Next base: position 10,204,770 of record NC_133678.1, on the reverse strand, counting down.
AGCCAATATGTTAAAGATCCACTGACCTTTGCATTCATGAGATAAAGGTATATGAATGTATTGTGGTTGATAAGTAGAAAGAACAGTTTGTGTAATGAGGTAATTTGACTATTTTGCAGAAAAATGTTGGAATGTAAACAGTACACTTTTAATTATAATGTTTGCATAACGCGCATTCCCTTGGCTTCTGAATACTGAAGCACAGCTCTGATTCCCCTATACAATATAATACGTGTCCAAAACTATTCATAGTATATAGATGTATCCCTCGATTTACGAAAGGGATGTGCTCTTTAAAAACAAAAACGCGTGTTTTTTTTCAAATGCTGCCACGGGAGATTGAACTGGTAATATCTGGATTGCAAGCATCGAAACTATTACACCATGGCAGCAGAGTGCAGATGAGAGGCGGGGATATGTTTCAGACAGTCATTCCAAATCTACTTCTAACCTAAAAAATTATACACCTATATCACTAAATCTTGACATAAAGCTTTCATGACTGTAGGAATTCATATTCTTTGGGTCTTTCGGTAAAGTCACGTAGATAGGTTCAAAGAAAATAACAAAAAATAACAAACCAAAAACTTTTGTTACTACTTTTTTCGTTATTTTTTAAATTATTTTCTTTGAACCTATCTACGTGACTTTACCGAAAGACCCAAAGAATACCTGTATCACTTTTCACAATACTTAAACATAATAAAGAACATCAATATTAAAACGGTCGAATCGTAATTAATTTAAAACAAAAAAAAACCGCTTCACCCTTTCAAGAAACTAACCAACACAGATTGAGTGGTAAGGCAATGTGGAGGCGTTACTGTTGCACTGCAGGGACACCGTGCCGCTGTCATTGATGGATGACGCAGCCTCCTGGGTGCCTCCTGTTTGACGATCTCATGTTGGGTGCCGTGGGAAATTTCGTTCACGTGGAAATTAGATTTCGTTAATCGAAGGGTGTGCGTAATTTGTCATTTGCGTTCGTGCCCGTAGAAATTTCTACAGTTTTATAAATGCATATTAGTGTCCCGCAGCAATCAAGTGTGCTTCCAACCGAAACACTGTTGGAAACTGTCATGATAATTGTAAAACACAAACAGTCCTTACATAAGATTTAATAAGGCCATTCAATAAAACAAAACAAATAGGACATTTTATTTACTACCAAGCCGTTTTGATTTATTTTGTCCTTTGCATAGTAGAGCAGCCTACGATAATTTAGGTTATGAAGTCAAGCAATCCCTTTCTATCTGTTTATTTGACAGCTATTTTGGGATTCTTTAAGTGAAGGTGAGTGACAAGATGTGTGCAACTTGCCATAGTAATAAGATGGAAAAGGCACATAAATGGAAGGAAATTGCATTCTGCTTTTTGCTGTCGAAGTGGACACAGAATTGCCGTGCAGTGTATGTCCATTACATATCCAATTCCTTTAGCAATCACAGAATTTTTGAGATATGGCAGCAGGATATGTGAATTGTCTTTGAAAACCATTTCATACACTCTGCTTATTCATTTCTAAAAATATATATTGGCAAATACTGTAAAATGGCAAAGTACAACATTCTGTACACAGGGTCGTGTTTACCATAGGTATATATAATCTAAAAAGTATGCAATGCAGTGCACAATTAACTTTTGTCACATGTAACACTGTTGTCACACTGAGGTTTAACACCGTATGTATAAACTACATTGAATCTTCAGAAAGTGATGTAAGCAAATGTCTGTTAAGTCTCTCAGACCTATATTTCTGCCAGTGCCTTGCAAAATCAATACACATTTGATCCATAGTATGTATGTTTTAGACCCATGTAACACAGGGAATGTCAAGCATGCATCCACATTTCAACTGCGGTTGAACTAGCGCTATCTCCAGTGATGTGGGGGACAAACATCAACGATCATATTATCCACAATGGTATTTGGTTCACTGCAACAACAAAAAAAATCACCATTTGCAACCCGGTAACTGACCCGAGCAGTGAAGTTCCAGACTTGAACCTTCCACGGAAAAATTGGACAAACCTCAACCACTTGAGGACAGGGAAGATGTAGCCACTTTCTCCACAAGTGGAACGCGAGGGGCAGCCTTTACTGTGACCGTAGCCACCCAAGTCAGACGGTAACCCATGTACTGAGCTCCTGCCCCGAGAGATCAATTCCCGGTGGCATGCCTCGCCCATAGTCGTTGAATGGATTACTAACTTGCGGCATCAGACTGTCGCAGCTTCCCCAGCCATACAAAGAAGAAGGATCTGCAAATTTTACTCCATTTATCTGCGGATAATATAAACAATAGAGGGAAATGCCAATTATAGACCCGACAGGTCCCGCGAGTAATTAAAGCATAACATAAATCTTGACTTAAAGTTTTCGTGACTGCAGGAATTCATATTCTTTGGGTCTTTCGGTAAAGGCATGTAGATAGGTTCAAAGAAAATAACAAAAAAATAACAAAAAAAACTACGACGTTTCGATCGCAACACAAGCAGTCTTCATGACAACAAGCGGTCCTGATGATGACCGCTTGAGTTGCGATTGAAACGTCGTAGTTTTTTTGTTATTTTCTATGAACCTATCTACGTGACTTTACCGAAAGACCCAAAGAATAGCATAAAATAAGTTATGACAACCAGTATAACAGGTAATCCATTGTGGGTAAAACACTATGTACATTGGAGTTCACATGTTTATTGGATCTAACCACAGATCTGCGTACATATATTCTTTATTATTAAGACCACGTAGATTAAGATCATCTGTAAGCCAGAGAATGCATTTTAAAACGATCATTAAAATGTATTAGAGCTGAGTCCCAGTTTTTTTTTGCCATATTTCAATGATTCTTGCCTTCCTCATGAAACTAGAAACTTAATTTACCATCACAAGTTAATTATGATGTTTATAATACTCTGAAAACTTCTGGAGGAGTTGCATTCCCCTGCTGAATGTGTAAACTGTCTAATAATATGTAAACTATCTTATTATATACCTCCGACTATTTCTTAAAGATCTGCAGTGTTTGATGTAAAATATCTGCTTTAATAGTTTCAAGAAATACTTATTGTAGTATTTGCATATGTATAGTGGTTTAAATATAATTGACTGCGTGAAAAAATACTTTAGTCATCATTTGGGTGTGATGATTCATTGATATTATGAAAAGAAAACTCCAATGAAAATTCTGTTGTTGACCAAATTACATTGACGCATACTTGACAACCCTATCAGTTTAAGCTGTAAGCTGCTGATTCGTAAACCGCCTTTCTACACAGTGAATCTTTAAAGCTAGTGATACCACTTTAGGAACACATTTTATCCAGTAAAAGTCTTTCAAAATTCGCAGCCTCCCACAAATCGTAGGATTGGAAAGTACTGTATGTTGATGTTGTTAATAATTTTCTATTATATACTGTACATAGCATTCATACAAAAAATATGTTGTCTTTGCAACTTCGGTCTATGTGTAACTGATCATAAAAAATTATGGGACCAGGAACATGCTCAGTATAAATAGTTTTAAAATGTTCCATAAATATGATATATACTATGGGTAACTTGACATTGTGAATGTGACAGTTTTTATCAGAAAAAAATCTGACATTGGTATTCCCCAGATCAGCAGGGGAATGCATCTCTTCCAGAAGTACAGAGTGAAGACATTTTAGAGTTTATAGGCTTCGTTGTAAACGTGAATTTGTGGGTGCTCGCTGACATCACTTTTCCCTGCGGCCTGTGTCGGCTACATGTCAGATACAGTGAGGGAAAAAAATATTTGATCCCCTGCTGATTTTGTACGTTTGCCCACTGACAAAGAAATGATCAGTCTATAATTTTAATGGTAGGTTCATTTGAACAGTGAGAGACAGAATAACAACAACAAAATCCAGAAAAACGCATGTCAGTGATGTTACAAATTGATTTGCATTTTAATGAAGGAAATAAGTATTTGACCCCCTCTCAATCAGAAAGATTTCTGGCTCCCAGGTGTCTTTTATACAGGTAACGAGCTGAGATTAGGAGCACACTCTTAAAGGGAGTGCTCCTAATCTCAGCTTGTTACCTGTATAAAAGACACCTGTCCACAGAAAAAATCAATCAATCAGATTACAAACTCTCCACCATGGCCAAGACCAAAGAGCTCTCCACGGATGTCAGGGACAAGATTGTTGACCTACACAAGGCTGGAATGGGCTACAAGACCATTGCCAAGCAGCTTGGTGAGAAGGTGACAACAGTTGGTGCGATTATTCGCAAATGGAAGAAACACAAAAGAACTGTCAATCTCCCTCGGCCTGGGGCTCCATGCAAGATCCCACCTCGTGGAGTTGCACAGGAGGATCCTGTCAGGCAGCTGGGACCATAGTCACCACGAAAACAATTGGTAACACACTATACCGTGAAGGACTGAAATCCTGCAGCGCCCGCAAGGTCCCCCTGCTCATCTGAAGTTTTCCAATGAACATCTGAATGATTCCGAGGACAACTGGGTGAAAGTGTTGTGGTCAGATGAGACTAAAATGGAGCTCTTTGGCATCAACTTAACTCACGGTGTTTGGAGGAGGAGGAGTAATGCTGCCTATGACCCCAAGAACACCATCACCACCGTTAAACATGGAGGTGGAAACATTATGCTTTGGGGGTGTTTTTCTGCTAAGGGGACAGGATAACTTCACCGCATCAAAGGGACTATGGACGGAGCCATGTACCGTCAAATCTTGGGTGAGAACCTCCTTCCCTCAGCCAGGACATTGAAAATGGGTCGTGGATGGGTATTCCACCATGACAATGACCCAAAACACACGTCCAAGGCAACAAAGGAGAGGCTCAAGAAGAAGCACATTAAGGTCCTGGAGTGGCCAGCCAGTCTCCAGACCTTAATCCCATAGAAAATCTGTGGAGGGAGCTGAAGGTTCGAGTTGCCAAACGTCAGCCTCGAAACCTTAATGACTTGGAGAAGATCTGCAAAGAGGAGTGGGACAAAATCCCTCCTGAGATGTGTGCAAACCTGGTGGCCAACTACAATAAACGTCTGACCTCTGTGATTGCCAAGAAGGGTTTTGCCACAAATTACTAAGTCATGTTTTGCAGAGGGGTCAAATACTTATTTCCCTCATTAAAATGCACATCCATTTATAACATTTGTGACATGCGTTTTTCTGGATTTTTTTTGTTATTCTGTCTCTCACTGTTCAAATAAACCTACCATTAAAATTATAGACTGATCATTTCTTTGTCAGTAGTACAGTAGTACAAAATCAGCAGGGGATCAAATACTTTTTTCCCTCACTGTATTTGTCTCCGTATGTATTGCTCGCATTGAGTGGAGTGGTCACGCATTGGTTCACGAACCCGGACACCTGGGCTTCCCCTAGGTTGATTCAGCCTCAAATGGGTACCTCGTGTGGTATGTAAATATCATCATACCTTGGTGTGGTGCCAGCTATACCACCCCCTCGTGCACTATGCTGGCCTGCATGCAGGTGCTTGCTAACAGAACACTTGCCCCAACAGCCTGAAAAGGCAATATGATGGATTTCTGTCTTCTATTACTTTGTATGCTTCATTTGTCATACATTTACAATATACACATTGGGTTTTCTGGGTAATTTGAATATTTTGATCAACTCAATCATCCAAGCACTTCAGATAAACTAGTAGAAATGTGCACACATGCTGGAGTGTAAATGGCCAATGCTGAGAGATGGGTTAAGTGTGATCGGTATATTCGGAGGGCAGCTGTGGTTGATTTCTTCGAAGGGGGTTTGTTTATTTAAAAACCACAAATTAACATAAACATGTTGTCTTTTCATTTTTCAATCATTCTTCCCATTAATTGTGTTTCAATTGATGCCATGATTTGAAACCGACTTTTCACCGATGCTTTTTGTTCATTTACTCGATTTATAAATTCAAAGGCATTAGTAATAATTGCTTGACATATAAAAAAAAATCAGCAATATATTAATAGGCAATATATTAATAGGCCTCTGCATAATGCGTTCCATTGAATAAATGTGCTGTAAATTCCGTTTCTTATCTGCCAGTGTAACACCTAGCTTTACCACCACGAAAATGATAGATATATTATCCCACATATCATAAATGTAATGGCCAACGGCGAGCTGGCTGTTAAGTTATGACCTATGACCTTTTGGCCTGAAAATCAATACGAGACAAGATATAGTGGTTTTGTACCACCCGTTACGATTTTGTCAAGATTGGTCGAACGACTTTATACATCTTGAGTACAGACAGACAAAGGGTTGATTACTCACTGCCCTTTACATTGATGTACAGTAAGAGCTATAATGCGTAGATGCTAATACACACGTTACAAAGAAAGACTCTCTAATGTATATATGTTATATACATGTATAAACGCACGTGGGAATTTGCTGAATGCATACAACATTAAAAACCTTTTTTTGAGAGGATATGTCTCTAGAGAAGTTGAAAATGACATGTGCAAATGAAATATATAGTTCAATGCCATGCAATAATTGTAATAGGTGTCATATTATGATGAAAAAGGAAAGTCATGCATTTTGACTGAATTTTTTGCCAATTTATTTGCAAAATATAAACTATAATGCCGTCATAATCCTAGTTGCTACTGTTGTTTGTAATCTTTAACATGGATGTAGGTGCTAATCAAGGCAAATACATTCGCAAATTATTATACATATGGAAAATACAGGTTTACAGAATTCCTAAAAATATGATTATTCCTTAGACGTATATGGCAATATGCATGCAGGCATGGCTGGTAGTACAATGAAACACGAATAACAAAATGCACCTTAGCAGGGGTTTGGAAATGAAGAACACATGCAGTGTGCACAAATAAGGAACACACACTTGCATCCATAGATACTGAACCACAGCCAATGTAATGCAGAGAAATAAACGTGTGGCCTTGGGTTATTGCTAAGACACATTCGTTTTGTCATAGTTTGTTTCATATGGGGAAAAAACCCCGTAAATAAATTGTAGGGCATTCAGTTGAGCGTATTCATGATTGATTGTAATCTTTAAGTTAAACATTGGATAAATAAAACATTTACATTGCAGATTGTGCAAATGTTACATTCAAAGAAATCCACAGGAATTACGTTTTATGTTTTTTGCTTATTGCGGAAATGCAAATTTGCCAGCACACTAATTAGTGTGGATTATGAAGTGATTGCATTTAAATTGTATAACGTATAGGAATATGTACAGGTGATGAATCAAATGAAAATACAATAGTTTATATTTATTCTGCAATATAGTGGTTTAAAGATGCATGCTTAATTATCAATAAATAAATAAATATTCGTGGTATTAGAACAGTAGAGGGACGGTGTCGTTATTAACGTACTGTGCAATGAAGCCAACAGCCTAAGTTCGATTCCTAGCCACGGCTCACATCAGTGCCAAGTTATATATGAACCAGTCATGGGGGGCCCTCCTTCAACCGTTTGCACTGACCAGCGTGGTGAAGTATGGCCAAACAACCCCCTCAACCAACCTGAAGTGGGGAGGCTTTCAGCTTACAGTGGATTGAAATAAGGGCATAAATGAAGCGTTAGTGTTTAGTTAATCTCATTGTTCTCATAACAATAGGATCATGTTGAAATATAATGTTTACTCACGTGGAAAAAAAAAACCACCTCAGACATCATAGTTATGTTTACATGAAATGTTTTAATGGTTAACATAATCGATTTATTTATACTCAAAAATCTTGAAATTCACATCAACGCGATCACTATTCCCGGTGCGTGTACCTCTTGAGATGTATGACCATGCCTTTTCAGTGCTATAAATAATCATCTTATCTCATTGCTGCAGGTCATAGAGATTAATTTTGAAGAATTCGATCTGGAAAGGGGATTTGACACCCTGACGGTCGGCGATGGTGAGGAAGTAGGTGATCCCAGAATGGTGCTGCACGTGTAAGTATTGGATTACATATTCCTTACGGAAAGTCCTATCAGTGGAGCTGAAAGCAAACCAACACACACACACATACACACATTCATGCACGTATCTGCACATGCGTTTTCTGTTTTCTTGCTTATGGATATACTGTATAAATATATGTATTGTTTAGTTTGTGAATATATGTAATGGTTCAAAGTGTATATATGCAATGAGAGGCTAATATATCTGTAATTGCTCAAGTCAGTTTTATCCTTATTTTGCATAGAATGATGATCAAGGCATTATCTATGATTGAGGGGTTTTTTTTCTGTGTAAATGTTTAGTATGCAGGTGAACTAATTTTGTTTCAACAATTGATCTTGCTTTTTTTATGATGTTCATAGCTTTGCAATCTGGTCCAGGATCTTTCCACTTTTTTTATGCTGTGATGGGGCAGAGTTTTTCTTATAAAGGTGTGACATCTGGAACACTTTGTCTTCATAGGAAAACAGCTGGAAACTCTTGACAAAGATCATTGGATTGCACTTGCCAGGTTTAGAAAAGGGGTTTCTACCATGGTTCACATGCCTACTATCAATGAGTTTATGCAAATGACAAGGAGATATAAAATACTATTATGCCTATCTGTTATAGATGATGAAAATGAATAAGTCTTGGTGGTAATGGGTGCAGTCAAAAAACTTGTCACAAATCAAGGACTAATAAAACACACGAATATTTATTAATAAAGAACGGTTTACAAAGCTCAATCGGCTACACTAAAATTCCATAAAAAGTAATAACATTCAAATAGTCCAATGGGGTTTCAGAGAAGGAGAGATATTTTATCTAAGGTTTTCACACCAACATTCAAATATTTTTTGGGTAAAAGTTAATTTGGAGATGTAAACACATAAATATGAATAACAAATGAATAATATTTGTCAGTGTTACAGTCATTATAGCAGCCAATGGGAACTATCAGAAGTAAATGAAAGAATAACTTAAGATAATGGAAAATTTGTTATTTTGAGAAAAAACAACCACCATCTACGCTCAACAAACGAAGATATCTGGTGGAGGGATACCACTGGAAAATACATCAGAGTGTGTATGCCTAGGCCGTTTGTTGAAGGCTGACTGGGAACAACATGATCAAATAAAGGGGTGATGTGGAGCAGGTTTGAGCGCTTCTGGACAAATGAGCTTAATAATGAACAGCAAAATACCGAAATTGACTAAGGAAATGGAATAACACGTGAAAAATACACACACAAAGGCAATGGCGAGGTGCATGCTCGGAATGACACTGAGAGGCAGAATGAGGAACACACCGAATAGGATCAGGCGGTATTGGTGCACGCCTGTAATCCATCACCGTGGAGACGAGGGTTGGTGTTTCGCACAAATGTTGCGAAGAGACACCCCTCTGCGAGGTGCCACACCATGGCTTTTCAGGAAAAGGTGGTACACCAAAGTGTGAATTAATCTCCATCTGTCCCTTCTTTATGGGATAGAGTGTTGCCTCCTCGCATGCACAGCTTTTCTTTGGGTATTCCAGTTTCCTCCCACACGTCTCTTGAATTGGCTGAAAAGATTGTAATATACTGTATAGAAGACCACAGAGCTTTCACAGTTGTTGGTGATTGCTCACCGCCTGACTGCCTTGCTGCTTGTCTCTGGTTCCTCAGCGATTGCGATATGATATTTGCATGAACAATGCAATATTAAAAAAGTCAACAAAAAATAACTCCTCCGAATACAAAATACATGAGAGATATTAAGTGGGTTTGGGCAGGACATGATAGTTGATGGCAGTGTGGCTGGTGGTTCAGGCTTATGAGAGTGACATCCAAAGGAGGGAACATGTCTCAGATGATGTCCAGCCATGAGATGATTGCCGGGTTTGTTTTCAGGAACTAGATTGATTCTTACATAGAAAAGACAAGTATGAGACGGTGGGAACTTGGGAAGACCTTCATCCAGCGATGAATACATCCTGGATGATGGTGATGACGAAGAGTTCACATATATAACATTCATGCAAAAAAATATATGAAATATAAAAAGTCAGTAGGCTCGTTTCATTGAATATACATTTTACACTATTGTGGAATTCCGGCATTATGCAGAGATACTGCAAAAGCGTTTCCACTTAAATCACAATGCAGTTTTTTGGCCATATTCTGGAACAAAAAAGTTGTAATTCTACCAAAAAAGGGATAGCCAAACGATCTCAACGAACTGGCCAAAAAAGATGATGAATTGGGTGCATTGTCTTCCTGCTCACGTGAGCGTTTGGTGGTGCTCACGTTTTACAAATACAGATGTCTCCACAATGTTACATCATGCTCCGGATACCACCACTATCTTGCTTCGTGCAAAAATACAGAGGGAAAATTAATGAGTTGATGGCAGATATGCATCCCCTTCAATACATTAAAGGCGTAGCACGTCTATATCGAACAATGTAACATCCAACCGCTGAGCCACATCTCTTTTCCTTGCTTCTATTGCAATGGTGAGTAAGAGTGTTCACATTGATGCTCTTTAATCCAATTGAATGTTGATTGGCCCTAAAGCATCTCGATGGAATCTCCGGTCCGTTTGTCAAAACGCAACGCTCGCCACTTTTTTTGCCCGCAGGCGACTCGATCACATGCCCGGCCACACTGCCGGGAAATCGCAATCGGATCGGGGCTCATCGTTCAGAGATCTCACCCGTGCACCGTCACACCTTGCCTCCCCAATCCCTGTTGCTTGCAGGTTGACAGGCACGAGTGTGCCTGACCTCGTGGTGAGCATGACAGGCCACATGTGGCTGCATCTGCAGACAGACGACAGCGCCGGTTCGCTGGGCTTCAAGATCATCTACCGAGGTGAGGCCGCCCAATCCCGCTCCCTTGGAGCCCAACGATTACCACGGCAGCACAATGGCACATGCGAAATGGGCAATGTATTAGTCACTGGGCACAATCATTCGGCATCAATGGCTCTCGATTTCTCCTCGTCATTTCGTATAAGTGTCCGGTTAGGCATACAAAACTGGTTCGGAAGAGAGACGTTAGATCAATGGCTATCTAATGTATTACAAATTGACGTGCAATGTATCTGACTGAGAAATGCTTTCATATATTTATTTAAGTTACTGCGATCTGCTGTGGATGTGTATGCAATTAGTCTATTTTGTAACATATTTAGATGCGGATAAATAATAATGATGACATATTATTACAATTTTCTACCTTTATGCTTTATATCATTACAATTAAGTGAAATAACAGTAGTATTTCTCTATGCTGTCATTTTTAGCACTCTTGGTAAACTCACTGGCTAGTCATTATTAACATACAAATATTAGTATTAATGTGTGTGTGTTGGCTAAAGGAAATTCAGCCATATGCAATAAATACATATGTGTATGCTGATATACACGCACTCGTACAAGCACACGTTAGAAATATTAAACAAAGCACATTTAAAGCCCCGTTGAACCCAGCAGTGAGTTCTGGTGTATTGATGTTTGTTAACTAAATTTGTAGGTAATAGGTCACGGCTGGGTCCTTTGGGATCTAGAGCCATTGAAATCCACTTCTGTTATAAGGGTGACTGGCAGGGATGATTGGAGTATTGATTGATGAATTAGAAACTGGCCAATCGGGCATTTATTGGGAACGTACCAACACTCAAGAGATGATCGGACTTGGAATGAGACCTTCTGGGGCCACGAATGTTCACTTTATGTGCAGTAAAAAAGCAATACGTGTGAATTCACAGTTCTTGTTATTGTAAAGTCAAGTTTACCGGTAGATTAAAATGAAGGATCTGAGAAACGAATATTCTATGTAATACCAACTACTGCATTTGCACTATTGTGCATGAGCAAAAAGACAAAACGACATGTCAAATTGTGCCAACACTTAAATGATAGAATACAGTACATTGATAATTTGTTTTTTTGTTAAGGCAACACTTTCTCTTTAAACATATTACAAAGCTATTATTGATTCAGGCCGATGTCATAGTGTCTCCCTTGCAAATGAGCAATGGCGCTCATCTATCATGACTCAGCACCAGTGGTGGAAATTCCTCGTTGCCATTATTGGGCCAGTCTTCCAAAGATTTTGTTTACTATGGAGGTGTAGCCAACCGATTAGCGCCGTTGGCTATGTACGCTGTGAAAGAAGTTCAACATACATATAAATATGCTTTTTTGAGTTACATAATATTTCAGCTGATGGATGTGTGCATTGTTTATGCTCTAAGTGAAAGAGCAGGTTTTTTTTTATGTCAGTACAACCAGAGAGACATAGTGGTCATTAAACATGCATTAATTATTGATTTTTACTTTTGACTCAAATTAGTGAATGGGATTCATAATGTTTTTAAGGAGCAGATCTAGCTGATGCAGCCAGCCACTGAATTTCTGGGTGCACTACCTGAGGAAACTGTTGGTGTGACACTTTGTCGTGTGTTGGTGTTAAAATTCAGCCATCACAAGTCTTAGCCACCGGTATGGAGCTAAATTGGTCAGCATTTGATCAATACACTGGCACGTGTAAATAATACCTTCGACAACATGGACATCTCGTCAGGTGGTGGAAGGTGACTGACGGGAATGTTAGCATAAAACTCCAATGCTGCCTTGCCCAAAAAAATAATGTAGATCATTGTATTGGCTACGGAAACCAAAGTTTTAAGTTAACCCTGGAATACCATAAGATAAAGTAAATAAACCTTTCTACACACATGCTGTAAACCAAGCAATGGGTATGTTCTACTGTGGGTGTAGATGTGTTTGTCGCTGTTAAGCCACGACAAAAATCTCGCATTATAGAACCCCATAACACTAAAGTCAGCAGTAGCTATAAATTGAAAATCTGGGAGGTGGTATGGGAGTTGACCTGTGCCACACATATCACACTACAGGGAGCCTTCACGTATTTCTATTTTTATGCCCGATTAAGTCAGCACACACACACACCACTTCCATCATGGCTGGATCTAGACTCCATTTACTGTGGGTACAATGATCTATTATGGGTCTTTAATATTACCCCATGCCAGGTGTGGCCAATGTGGGCCAGTCTCGAGTGGCTGCGTGACAGTGTATTCAATTACCTCTATTAGTCAGACCCGATGTGGGTAGTTTTAAAACCTTTTTGCCTATCACTTTTCCCACACAAAAAAAAAACGGTGACTGAAATCAGCCCTGACATCCCTGATAATTTCTGTATTAGTATATATTTTATATATCCATATATAAACCTTTGCGATAAAAATAATAATAATAATAAACTGTTGCTGCTAAAAGCATTGTATACCTGATAGAATGTATCCTGCACAAATGCGTTTTCACCACTTTGGAAACAGTCTTCGGATGCCCGAGTGACCATAATTCCCCTGACAAGCCCGTTTCACACCGTGAATAAAGAGCAATATTTAAGGCCTTTAGAGTTAAATGACATAATTAGAGCAATTCCAATGTTAACGTGAAACACTATGCATTCATTACACATTTCAAATTTTACATTACGTATGATTCCTTCATTATGGCTCTGATACGAATTTCTTATCCCTGTCATAGCTGCAGAAAATTCTAATAGAAGTGTGTTTTATTAGTATTTATTTTTACATCACTGCAAGCGATGTATTTTATTAATGATCATTATAACAAAAAAGAAAACCCAACCTTATGTGAAAATACTGTTAGCTGTTAAGGAAAAAAAACAGATGAAAGACAGAGGTCATTGGCAAAGACATATTGTTCAATGGCACAGTAACTGCTGCGTTAACAGTGTTCAGAATATTAAAGCAATTGTGTGAGAAAAATCAGCACCTCGTGTGTACATCAATCAGTCATTTCTGGTAGGTAATTAAGAGTAGAATGAATGACCTTGTTTTTCGGAGTTGACATTTTATTAAAAAAAATTGAAGGAAGATACCTCTCTGATTGCAGTCAAATTAGGGTAAGCCCGATGTAGCCGCATTTATTAATTTATTTCAGATGCCTTTAATATGCATGCGTCGTGTATCGTGATGTGTTCTCGTTGTTTGAGGGCTGTAGATACTGCACAATCATTAAGCCAATGAAAACTCGTTAATTTGTTCCACCCTTTGCTGCGGGTCGGGTTTGAGGGCTTCATGGTGGGGCTCACTCTCACCCCCAAGTTTAGAACTCGTTGGCGTCACACTATGTTCAATCCGGAAATATATTTTAAGCATTTGCTATATTTGCAACTATAGAGTGCCATTATTCGTGAGGAACTACAGTGAGGGAAAAAAAAGTATTTGATCCCCTGCTGATTTTGTACGTTTGCCCACTGACAAAGAAATGATCAGTCTATAATTTTAATGGTAGGTTTATTTGAACAGTGAGAGACAGAATAACAACAAATAAATCCAGAAAAACGCATGTCAAAAATGTTATGAATTGATTTGCATTTTAATGAGAGAAATAAGTATTTGACCCCTCTGCAAAACATGACTTAGTACTTTGTGGCAAAACCATTGTTGGTAATCACAGAGGTCAGACGTTTCTTGTAGTTGGCCACCAGGTTTGCACACATCTCAGGAGGGATTTTGTCCCACTCCTCTTTGCAGATCTTCTCGAAGTCATTAAGGTTTCGAGGCTGACGTTTGGCAACTCGAACCTTCAGCTGTTGTTATTCTGTCTCTCACTGTTCAAATAAACCTACCGTTAAAATTATAGACTGATCATTTCTTTGTCAGTGGGCAAACGTACAAAATCAGCAGGGCATCAAATACTTGTTTCCCTCACTGTATCACTGTGTCCATTAAAAACACAAATTGAAGAACTGCAAGAATTAAATTACTAGGTTCTGCTTCTGTTATGATGAACAACAACATAGCTAACCCAGGCTTTCTACAAAACAATTACACACAAACGCGTGCATTTGTGTGTAAGTTTCAACCAACCCTGAGCCTACATTATACTATATTTAAATTCGTAATGTTTATGCTGTTTATCGTTTCAGTATGCATATGCAGTCTATATGTACTCTAATAAAAAGCAATTGAGGAAGCTGTGGAATTAATCAGTCGTGGACCCACCACTCTGCAAAGTGGTGGGTTTGCTAATATAATGAGCACGGCTGCATGTAAGTTATACATTAGTCTATTTCGCACATACATTAATCATTGTTTCAGAAAAGTATTTTTTTCTCATTTTACCAGAAACGCCTTTACAATTCTGTTCGTGATGATTCTTGTTCGGGCAATAAATTGGACACAGAAAATTACACTTATTGCGACGTTGCTAACAAAGCTTTCATCGCCACTGTATTTATGTTAACTATTTGATGTTGGCAGCGTTACTGGTTTATTTTGATGTGACCTGTGCATTATTTAATTATGCTGCTGTATACAGCACGTATTTATTTCCCCAACAATAAGAGTAATGCGTGTGGCGGCAGAAGAAAAAAAAATGTATCTGCCTTGCTGCGGTCTGTGGCACGAAAACCCTCGTAATGAGCAGCTGACAGTAACAGATGTAGCTGCACCACATGTATCACGCTCTGCCTGCCACCGACAGCAGTGTGCTAACTCAGGACAGCAGGTGCATTGGTAACACGCAATTTGTCAGAGTGTGGCAGAGCATGGCTGGATTTCTACCCCACCCTCCCACTCAGCTACTTGGCTTGAACTTGAGTCCTCTGCCATTATACTTTGCCGTGCTGAATACAATTAAAAATAACAAGCAATAACAGTTTGAAGTGTTTCGTGGCACACCGTGTTTCCACAAATGCATGGCTAATCGTGTGCGTTTATAATACTTTGGAAATAATCATTAAAACACATTTTGCTCAGCTATTGCTAAATTGAATGCACCATCTCAACTTAATTAAATGACTATCTATAGCTGATAATCAACATTTTCAGAATAAAGTGCATTCATTACTGCTTATTGTAAGTGTTTTTTTATCACCTGTTTGCAGCTCACATTCGAATCATATTATAAACTCATGTCTGTTTGTGAAAATAGAATATATTTAGATACAATGTAATGCTTTGTTTAAAAATGCAATCACTATGGCAGACGTAAAGACGTTAAAATATTATTTTAAAAACTGCAATTTCTTCATAAATACTGACTGAATGAAATCATAGTTTAATGTAGTATCACTAAAATACGGCTTTAATGGATTTTTCACAAACATAATAGGCATGTCACTTGAGTATTGCGTTAAGTAAAAATGTTCTTTTAAAGGTCCTTTACGACATTGCTTACACGAGCCAAGCTGATTCCCAACAGTACCATCTGCCTTGAAGACAGAGGCCACGTTTAACGACTGCACAGATTGATTCATGCTACGTGCTTAAATGGTCACGAGAGAAATATGGTTCCTGGCAGTTTTTAAGCAACAAAAAACCCCGTCACTTGTTGATCAAGAAAGGTCTACACATTACATATGAACCGGTAAATGGTGCCATTCTAAATCATGATTATTCATGCATGTATAGTTGAGGAAATACATTTTAAGGAGCGGTTGCTTTGGTTAATTAAAAAAAACCCGTCTACTTAATGTGTAAGTAACACAATTATCTTACTATGTTTGTAGTTTGGTTATATCTTAAGTCACTTGTGACGATGAACCATAACTATGGTGTTTGCATACTTATTTCACTTGTATTTCGTTATACATTGAATCATTTGACGTGAAACTATATATGTTAATTATAGCTTGTTTAGGCTGGGTGTGCATGCATTTTAAAGACATGTTTTAATAGAATGTAATTTGTGAGAGGGAATCACACGTTAAATGTTTTTGGTGATATTCACACTACAGTGGTTCATAGATTTTACTTGTGATTTATACATTTTGACTCAAGGGAAATAAAAAATAACATGCACAACTGATGGACAGAAATACTTATTTTCCAAATAAAATTTATACGAAATTTTACATTTTGAATATGGCTTTTGCAATAAACCTATCGTACCATCCTTTAGAGAGAGTGAAGGCTACTTGAGTTAATCAAAACTTATGCCTTGTGGAAGCAACATAGTAATTTTGAAATCATGGCCGCACATTGACTGTCACGAAACAGATTGCTTTCTTAAAAAGTTGTTTTTATGCTGCACGAAATTGCAACTTAAGCTAAGTTTGTTTACAATAATTAGGGAAAAAATAATGTTTTCCTTTTACCGTTATCCATATTGCAACAACAACTCTAAATGAATGGCTGGCAAATATTAAGCACAGGTATTGGAGCCATGTGGTTAATACACTGAACTTCCAATGTAGAGTTCACCAGGTTGATCTCCTGGCACCCAGGAGTCTAAGTGGGTACATCACAGTTAATCGATCAGCAAATCGCGTGTGGTGAGTGAATGTGTGCGTGCTCTCGCCTCTTCGAGGTGACCAAATTCCCTCGAGAAATTGGCTCTGATCGAGGCCCTTCCACCAACAGTCGTGTGAGATATAAATTGGAGGGCTGTGTCTCGATCTGTACCTTTTATTGGCACCATTTCTATTATGGGTGCTTTAACTTATTCATATATGCGTATGCATGTTGAACTTCTATCACACCGTACGTAGCCAACCATGATAATCGGAGGTAAGGGGGAAGGACAACAAACTAAACACAAAAAGCAGTTCTAAAGGAATTCGTTTTCAATTTAGAGGTATATACATATACCACTCATGAGCTTAGATAGGGCAAGTGGATATGTTGGTAGCCTTTAATACTCATAATCCAGTCTATGTTTGAAGATGGTGGCAACAAAATGTGGAACATGGAAGCCTAAAATGTGCGTGTATACTGCTGATAGTTCTTTCTCTGCAGTTCGGGAAAATTGACCTCAATTCACATTATATTCCTTAACATGAAATTAAATGAAAGCTACATAATGCACTGACAGTGTGTAACAACGTGGTTATTGTTTGATGCATATTATTCAGGTAATAATCACTCTACTTAGTAGACATTATTGTTCTCATTCTACGTGACTTTACCGAAAGAACCAAAGAAGATTATTGTTCCTCTTCTTTGGTTATTTGGGTAAAGTCACGTAGAGAATAAAATAATAAAATAACACGAAAAAATTCTCACGACGTTTCGGCCACAACACAAGTGGCCTTCTTCAGGTGAAAGGAACAAACCTGTCGGGACGACAGAGCTTCAATGTTATTCTCATTCTACGTGACTTTCCGAAAGAACCAAAGAAGATGAATCCTTGCAGTCACGAAAGCTTTAAATCGAAAATTATTGTTCCTATAATGCTATGTTTCATTAATATCCCATCTAAACGTTTTATATACTGCCCTTTCCATTAATTATTCATCTTATACCATAGGATAGGACATACAACACGATTTCCCTGGGGAAAACAGCATGTCATGTGGTCAAAAAATTTTAAAATGTATATTAGACAAAAGATGAACATGTTTTTATATACTCATAGTGGCAGCGAAAACATTGATTAAAATCCAAGATTTATCTTGCTAGATTCAACACAATTCCAGTCTGTTGTTTGTCGATTTTTTTTTGTCAAATAAAGAAATTCAATTTTCAGATTTGCAGGCAAATAATACCAACAAAAGGTAAGTCCACATGTGTAAACAAAATCAATGTAATAGCATACTTCCCAGTGAAAAGTGTCATCCGTTTCAATGTATCAACGTAGGTATAGATTTCACAACTACACAGTAGATGTTGCCTTGTAATCTAATTGTTAACCTAATAGCATGGACGTGATTAATGTGCCTATTCCAGCTGTCATTGCGCCTACTTCTTGACAGTCAATTGATGATGGCCAATTCCACTTACAATAATAGCATTTCTCATAATTTGGTATTCTTTTGCAGCCCATTCCACAAACAAATAGGACAATTCCAACACTGCGCATGGCACGAGTGTGTGTTAGTCGATCAGCTGGTCACGTGTGGTGGGGGAAAGTGACGAAATCTCCAAGAAGACTGACCAAAGTAAATTAAGACTTAAACTATTCTTGCACTATTTTATTTCATCAGGTTAGGCCCAATGAGCTCCATAGCTCTCTTTCAGAAGCGACCTGGCCACAAACGATTGGTCAACGAAGTGGCTTATCATGTGGAAATGTACAGCAGCCAAAAAACTCTGAACGCACGTTGATTCTAAATGTGGAGGAGAAAAACCGGGAGGACCCAGTGAAAAATCCACGCGACCACGGGGAGAGAGACACGCACACTCCAAATATGCAAGCGTCAGAGTCGGGATCGAACCCACGACCTCCTGTATACCGGGCGAGGTAGTTAACACCTTGAGGTTCTCTATAGAACTTCAACGAGCGGAGGCCTTTCTGCCAGCAGTGACGTGATAAAGCACTGGCAGGAATGCTCCTCCACCGTCACGAACGTCTCGCAAAACAAACACTTTGTGCTGCTTCGATCTGAACGTCTCTTCACCGAGTTAGAATTCTCTCCCGATGCTAGCCACACCGCAAATCGTCGGTAACATAGGTAGCAGGTTGGCCTCGCCGTGAAATGTGTCGGGACGGGTGCCGTACAGAGGCCGCGACGGTGTTTTTCTTTTGGCTCGCGGTGTGTGTATGCTCGCAGAGATTGCGGAGAGGAGCTGCGGAGACCCCGGGGTCCCTCAGCACGGGAGGCGGGAGGGCTCCGGCTTCTCCCACAGAGACTCGCTGACATTTGAGTGTCAGGCAGCATTTGAGCTCGTCGGGGAGAAGACCATCACCTGTCAGAGCAACAACCAGTGGTCTGCAAACGTCCCGCACTGCATTTGTAAGCATTAACTTTTGTTTAAGCAGTTTAACTATTGTCCACTTAAGTTCCAGTTTGTAAACAGGTTTTCTTTTTCCATCGCAATGCTCGACTTTGGAATTCGCTCTGATCATTTATTTTCCAAAGCTCTAATAATCTTGCTTATTTTGATACAGCGTTAACTGTTATCGGTTTCAACTTTGAGAGTGTTGTTTGTTGCTGGCCTGTGCTTGTTGCAACTTGCTGACCCGCCCCATGCAAACGTCTGTGAAAAACAACTTCATAGCTCACCGGATTCCTCCTCCAGTGTAAATCAAGATTCAAATTCTGATCTTCATGTATTGAGCAAACATGTTGCATGTTAGTTCTTATTTATCTTGAGTCCTTTGTACTTTTCCTAAATATAATATTCAGATTATTTTCAGAAATTCATTTCAACGGATGTTATTATGATTGTCATCAGCAAATCATATTCTTTTCATTATATTATATTTATGCTTTAGGTTTTCAAATCCAGTTTTCATCAACCATATTCTGTCACTGGAAATGACTATTGATCCCACTTCTAATATCTCTTTTAGTACTTTACGAAATATCATTGCAGCTGGTATACTTTTTGCAAATAGTTTTTATTCTATCTAATTCTATATTTTTAGGCCTCGACCTTGTGGGAGTTTGGATGACTCCATCATTTCCCATTAAAGTAAATACCCTTTAATCACATACTGTATAACAGCTGTGCACAATTGTCGTTGAGTTCATTTGTCTTTTTCAGATTAACACGCAGGCTTTCACGACCAATATTATGCAAAATAAAGTTTTTTTTTGGGTTAGATCATGTAAGGTATGATGTAGTTGCCGGTGATTACAATCAGCTTCATCATGCGATTTGTCTGAATTGTGATTGTTTACGTGACAAACCTTACTAATTAGCTGCGTTGGGTGGTGGTGGGGTAATGACACATTTATATTTACGCCATCTAACCCAACAAACCTTTATTCTGGGCTTTGCCAGATTCTTATTGATCATACATATGTGGTCTATGGTAGACAAACCCTTAATTAAAAGTGCTTGCTCACATGGTCGATCTCTGCATTATCCATTGTTTTGTCCCAATGGTGTTGATGAACGGACTTCACGTGTAAAAAGGGGTTAATTGGTATTTCATTATTCCAGTTAGTGTTACCACTCGTATTAAATAGAGCAATGATTGAGACATCATTCCATGAAGGAGGTATTTTTTTCTCAGCATTTAGTAAATCATTTTTATAAATACAACTGGTCCCAATCTTTTGACTTATTTTCATCACTATGAAGGACAGTGTCACCTATCCCGGCAATGCATCTGGTACTTCCACCTCTTAATTTTGTAAACCATTTTTTTTCTGGGATTTATATTTTTATCCTCTGCAGGCATCTGCATACAATGCCTCGACTCATGTTAAGTTCCTACTTCTACCATGTGTTATTGTCCCATCTTTCTCCCCATGGGCTACTGCATTGCCAATGGTCAACATCCTATTTCCAGAAATCTAATCGCAGGAATTGGCTGTGAACAAAGCTGTGCAACTCGTAGACAACAGAGAGCAATCGAGAGACTTTATTCAGAACATCGTCGGTGCTGAACCGATGGATTGGACCTGAACAAGACGATGATGATGAAGATGATGAAGATTAAGTAGATTATGGAAATGAAGGAGAAGATGATGATGATGATGATGCCTATAGAAGAAAATGATGAAGACGAAAATGAAGATGAAGAATATGATGAAAAAGATGAAGAGGATGATGATGCAGATGAAGAAGATGTCAAAAGTATGAAGATGATGAGGAAGAAAATGAATAAGATGAAGAAATTATGAAGAAGATGAAGATGTCAAAAGTATGAAGATGATGAGGAAGAAAATGAATAAGATGAAGAAATTATGAAGAAGATGAAGGAAATGAAAAGAAGAGACTGTCCTTTTTACTGATTTCATCCCCACCCCCCCAATTATTTTAAAATATAGACGGTATTTAGCATACTATATTTGAAATTGGAAATAGTTATCTTGTATTCAATAGTATAGCCAATTAGTAATGTATATGCTAATCGTCTAAACATCTGCCCTGTCTGAAATTTATTGTTTAACCACTAAAAGTAAACATTTGTGAGAAGACTTCTTTTCTCCCAACTTAGTATCAAATGTATTGCTATTTTCACTCTTCAATATTGTCCTAAATGTCCTAAAACTTTTCAACAACATTGTTTCTTATGAAACATGATGACAGAGATGCTTCAAGGAAAGCAATATCCATGTTAAATGTACAACATTTTACAACTGTGAATACAGCAAGTGCAGTCATCCATCCATAAGAGGTATACGTTATATTTAGAAACTAATAGCAATAGCTGAACCATAAAGTCAGCAAATTACTACAGTTCATCGTTAACATCCTCAAGCTGAATTTTTTTTCTTTCAAGAACGGTCCAGGTGATGGACCAATCAAAATGTGTCAAGCAATTCCTCTCCGCGATAACTGTTGAGATTTATGAGAGTGACCGCATACATTCCCACCCACGTTGCCACACTTTGTTGACAAATCTCTCACGCAGAAAACCTCTCGCACGTGCGTGACAGAAAAATCCAAGAGCTGCGAGTTGTTGCGATGAATAAATATAATTGGAGGTCGACTTTTGCTCTGGTGCTGATCCTCAACAAAAGATGGATGGTGGCTGTTTGTCTGCCGGTGATGCAGAAACAGATTTCTTCATTTCCTAAAAATGCTCAGCAACAAAGTGACACTGTCCCTGGCGAATGTGTAAAATACTGGCAGAAGATGAAGAAGGAAAAAAAATGAATCGCCCTCTGCACACTCTCACTCGACACCTAAGCAACAGCCCTTGGAACTTCGTCTCAGCCACGCTTCGGCATGCATGCGGAAAGAGCATGGAGATGACGGAAGATTAGTCAGAACTTTCTTTATAAGACATGTGCAACTCTGTAGTGGTCTCTTTGACTTGAGGCCTCCTCTGGGGCAGGTGGAATGACCAGCGAGCATGAGGTTTTCAATCATGCTTTAATGCGTAGGTTTTTTTGATGCAGATATAGTTTAGCTACTGGAATAATTGGTGCATGGGGGTGCTAATTTTGATCCATGGGTCCCATTCGAGATGATGTTTAGATACTTTTTTCAGCAGAATCATTTGTTCCATTCTAGTTTTAACATGGCTTTTTTATATATAGTAGGCAAATACGCTCTAAGCTAAAGTTTAACTTGGAAGCTCATGTTCTTATTGGAATTATATATACACATTTATATGGGGCCGTAAAAAAGTGTATGAAGTTGTGCCAACTTCATATACTGGTTATTCGGTGGTCTCAGTATCATGTAATTTAGAAGACACTAAACGAATTACATAATATATAGGTGCTGGAACTATACTTAAACAAACTAATAAGCGGGTGCACTTTTTACTTTCCAAACTTTTTCACCGAATACATTAGGAGGTTATGTATTAGCATACATTTCCGGGGATACAGAAATATATATTCGTTATTTTGCTTTGAAGGAGTAACATGATGCTGAAAGCACTAAAATCACTCCAACTTTTCCATTTTAGTCTAGTGCGACATGGATGTAGAAAGGGCATCTGTGTTGTGCTTGAAGGAAGAAAGACATCTTTTCATGCAGATATGCAGGAGAGATATGCATTATGCTGCATCTATTCAACATGCTTTATTTTGTAGCCTAAACCATTATAGTTATAGAGGAGCGATAGCACAGACCTTATCTTCCTTGCCTGGTATGCAGGAGGTGAGGATGTTTTATCAGACGTAGATGCATGTATATTTGGAGTTAGCATGTTCTCCCCGTGGTCGTGTGGATTTTTTTCCAAGTCCTCCGGTTTTTCCCTCCACATTTAGAAACACACGTTTCGATTGTTTTGATTATTTTGCTGTTAGAAATGTCCACGTGATAAGCTACTTCGTTGAGCTACCGTTTGTGGCCAGGTCACTTCTGAAAAATAAGCGAATACTTTAGTGGCTTTTACTTTGCAAGATTAAAAAATAGTTTAGTTAACATTTTATTAATGAATAAATTCGAAAATTACTTAGTCGAATCTATGGTTACAGCTAGAAATATTGGAATATCATTTTTTTGAGATTTCAGCTCCAAAAATTGCAGCCCAGAAATTGATTAATTCGGGTTCCACATCAGGGTGAGACTAAAGTTCTAAATTACTTCTTCATTGCTAAGGATTGAATAAGCAATTCATTACATTAGTTTCTCACTCCTTGTGAAGCATGATGGTAAAGCTGTGCTATAGGTTACCAGTTGTAAGTGTGTATATGTGTTTAAGATTAAGCTAAACTAATATATTGTATTTCCTAGGTTAAGCCTGCGTGTGACGAATGCGACCTTGTTTCCCTCAGGTTTTTTTTTTATGTTATCGATGATTACGATTATTTCCTCTGCTGTTCCTTTCAGTTCCCTGCGTGTTCAACTTCACATCGCCGATCGGCATCGTGCTCTCACCCAACTACCCTGAGCACTACGGCAGCAACATGAACTGCATTTGGCTCATCGTTGCGCCCGCCGGCTCCCGCATCCGCCTGGTTTTCGCCGACTTTGAGGTTGAGTCGCAGTTTGATTTCCTGGCGGTGAAAGACGGAGACCGGCACGACGCTCCTCTTCTCGGCACCTTCTCCGGAGCTGATGTACCCGGGAACCTCGTCAGTGCGTCCAACACGTTCCGCCTCGAGTTTCTCTCGGACCATTCAACGCCTGGCCGCGGCTTCAATATCAGCTACACCAGTAAGGAACAGTGACACACACACACGGAACGTCCGTAAATCTATGTTACATGCGTCAAAAGTTAAAGTCTCTCCATGCCCAAGCGAACATGAGGCAGTGGTCATGTTTATTCATTGCCCTGAGTGGAAGGAAATTCACCATTCCCATCGCGGCTGTCAGTCCAACCCTCCCAAGGACAATGACTGCTGACTTCCCACACAGTGGTGCTTGTTTTTTATTTCGTATCATATCCAGAGGGGTGATGGGCTATATGAACCCCTGATCAGCATTTGGAATCATCTTTATTGTGGGATAAGAGTATCTACCACAAAAAGTGGCCACGTGGCTCTGAGGTCAGAGCGCTGAGCCAGCACCGCCGAGACGCTCGGTTCGAATTCAGGCAAATCGCTCGTGGCGTGGCGCAAAATAAGTTCAACATACATACTGGGTTCTCAAGTGTCATTGAGTTGATGGACTCAGCCTGGTCGCCAATAGCTACATGCACAAAAAATTGCGTAACATCAGATTTGGTTTTGCGTTTAATTTGGCTGAATTCCAGCTCGATTCTCAAGAGATGAGCGTTACTTCTTGGTGGTTGAGTGGGCAGGAAAGTGCTGCCCCCTGTTGTGGGGTTATTCTCTTTAACACAATGTGCTGCTCAGCTGTGCGAAACACACGTATGGGGTATTTCATCCCACGAGACCAATGGCACAATTATGAATAAGATTGTGGGGAAATATAAAACAAACAAAAAGAGCACCTACCGTAGTGCCTCCTGGTCAGAATGTGCCCACTGGGTCAAAGCCAATGCTTCTCATAATGCAGAGGCTTGTACTGTGATTTCATTCACACGTTGTAAATAAAAAAATAATGGTAATGATGATGACGATAGAGATTCTGCACTAACCTTGAACCAATTAGAAAGTAGAAGTAATTAATCTGCAGTAAAATAGTGAGATTAAAAATATCCTCAGTGGTAAAGAACTGCTGAACATGTACTTGTATTAATTAATTTTGAAAGTTTGTGTGAATTTTCAATGTATCGAGGCTGATTAATTTTGCAGTCACAGAAGATGACTCAGCTAGCTATGAACCTATGCACCTACAGTAAACATTACTTTTCTGTACAAACTTTTTTTTATCTTGCACGCAAAAAACGTATTCAAAATGAAAGCTGAAGATGTATTTAGTGAAAGCATTATATAACTCATGCCTATGTCAACACAATTCAGACAACCACTTGAATAGATAAGTAGTACGCGATTGAACTGACAAGTGTGTGCATACGATGTTTGTTTATTTCCAGCTTTTGGACACAACGATTGCTATGATCCAGGCAATCCAGTCAATGGGAGGCGGTTCGGTACAAAGTTCCATCTAGGCAGCATGGTGTCTTTTACCTGTGAGAAAGGCTTCATCAGAACAGAGGGCTCCGAGATCTTGACCTGTGTCTCAAGAGATGGCAACATTGAATGGAATGAAAATGTCCCCAAATGTGAAGGTACAGTTCCCTTATGAATATAAAAGCAGTCATACCGGTATGGATGCAATCGTATAAGGGGGAGTCAAAAACTGTTGAGACTAATAACACGATGTAACACAATTTTTGTTCCTGCATACGAAGTGTTATTTTTGTATTGCGTATGCCTAAAAAGTATAGAAAATGGCTATTATTCTCCACAAACTTTTATTTTGTGACCAGGACTTTATTTGAGCAAAATACACAAATGCACACGTTTTCTCATTGAAAATAGGTACATTTCAAAATATCACTGTCCTGGTCACAAAAGCAAAGTTTGTGGGGAATAATAGCTATATTTTGTACTTTTGAGGCATAAGTAATTAAGAAATAACACTTACTACCCAGGAACAATTTTTTTGTCACACAGTGTAATGATTGTAGACCCTGTGGAAACGTATTTGTTATTCAATAGATGAACCACTCATAACAGATCAGTGATCTATGCATGGATATTCAAAATAATAACATTAGGTTGGTGGGAGATTTTCGAGTATATTTTGTGTATAATATAACACCTACAAATATCCTTGAATAAATATCAACACCATCGGCCATGGTCTCTCCACTGCTGGATGAAGGCCTCCCCAAGCCATTGCCATCTAGTATTTGTGGGTGTAGGCTGTCACTTCGTCCTTAGTCTCTACCACGTGTCCTGCCCTGGCCGACTTGTTCGGACTGTCAATATGATGCCTTTCACTTGCTATTTGTTCTCTGATCTATGTGTTCCCCTTTCTTCGTCTCAGTTTCATTCCAAACATGCAGAACTTTATAGGCTTCTTTGCGCACTTTTTAGCCTCTGTGTTCCAAGTTCCAGATCTGTATGTCATACCAGGAATCTTAACTGGATTCTTTAGGAACATTGGTGTTTATATATACACATATACAGTTTTTTTTCCGTTTCAAAATGTACTAGATTTCATACTGTAGCATATACTTTCTCTACTGTCACTGACTAATTGTACTATTTTTTGAAATAAAAGAATTGCATGCAATAAGCCATCTAAGGGCAAGTAATTATTTTTTGTCACGTTTTTTTTGCTTTTCCTTTTTAGCCCAATGAGCAATAATACATTTGGTTACATATATATTCATCACTTATTTTAAGCACACATAATAATACATGTCGAAAGTCGTATTAGTTTTTTGGGTGTCTTTTGTTGTATTATTCATGCAGGCTATCCGAGAGTTGTATTGCCATTTCACTGTCCGTGTATTCATCCTTTTTGGCGTATAATTCAACCACAATAAGAAGTGGATGAACCAATCATCATAAAATTTGTATTATTCCATATCTGTAATAAGGGACCTGTGAGTGATCAGATTTCCACGCAATATTTCCAATGCAATTACTGAAATTTGAATTGTGCTCAAATTAGATGTACAATTTTGTGAGATTACCCTGAAATAAATTAGCTATATTACACTGTATCAAAGATTATGGTTTTGGATTTACGGGTTAGCATTCAAACATTTGCATAGACTTCAATAAGATTCAGATGTTTTATGCAATAGCTTGTATACCACAAACGCCACGCTTAATATTACGAGGCTACAGTACAATTATACTACGAAGTATTTCCACATTTTCCTAGTTCTTAGCTCAAAATAAAAACCCTTCCCTCTGATAGTAAATAACCATGTTGCCCAGATTATAAGATGCTTCTTTTTACCTTTAAGGTAAAGAGAATGATGGAGGTGAGTCTTGTAATCTGGTAGGTGTGCGTGTGTGACGTTCGTGACACCGGCTCACTTTCTGGAGCATCTTATAATTCAGAGAATACAGTATCAACAATAAGAAATTCAGTGTTTGACTATTTAACTATACATTATTATTTTATTTTATCAGGTAAGGCCCACTGAGCTATATAGCTTTTTTTCAAAGCGACCTGGCCATCACAAATGATAGCTCAACAAAGTGGCTTATTGTGTGGAAATTTATAGTAGCCAATACTCTAAACTCATGTTTCTAAATGTGGAGGGGAAAACCGGAGGACCCGGAGAAACATCCATGCGACCACGGGAAGAAACACATGCAAACTCCAAATATACAGGTGTCAGGGTCGGGATCGAACCCACGACCGCCTCTATACCATGCAAGGTAGTTAACATCTCGCCACCCTGGCACTATAGTGTATTTATAGTGTTTTATACTGCGAGGTGAGATTGATTTTCTTCACCAATGGAGTTGGTCAGCTTGATTGGAGACCTTGATAGATTGACCTTATGTTATCAACCTCTAGGCCTCACATTAACACATCTCAGATAATCTATGAATGGAATATGGAATTCAAGGTTTTTTTTTCATCTCATGATGGGCATGGGTCAATAAAATTGTTTAATTCACAAGGGCCTGTGTCAGTCCATTGCTGGATGAAGGCCTTCCTATGTCATATCATTAATGATGGTTATTTTATCATACTTCACCACGCTGGTCATTTGTGGAAACAGACGCTCATGAATTTCAAATTGCTGAAGTTTTGCCAATATTATGTGGAATTAGCCATAATTCCTCCGTAAGGAATTGGACCAAAAATGTAATACAACTAAAATGTTCTGTTATGCAGGGGGGGGGGGGGATATGTAATATTACAGCCAAGAAGTTAACTATTGTGGTAGAAGAATATGGAATATATGCCTGAATGTGACCACCTGCTCTTGGTATACTATTAAACCACTGTACATGGCAGTGGTTTAATTTCGTAGCTACCATTATTGGGAGCAACAATTTTCTACTTCTACAATTAATATACACTTGGAGAAATGAGGCGTGAATCGTTTTTCTTCCAAAAACAAGGTTTTACTGATGAGGCAGCATTGTCCTTTCTTCAAGCAACGGAGGACCTGTAATCTGTGGTGACAATTTAATCTAACAAAACACACTAAATGAAGGGGCTGCTCTTATGAAGAGCATAATTAATTCTTTGAGGTCAGGTGTGGATATAATGAGTTGGTTAACATATCTATATACTATTTCTGGATAATTGTTTCGTTCAAAACTGTGGTGAAAATGCATTGTTATATAATACAATTATATTGTGATTAATTCCTAAAAAGGTTCGTATTTTTTTTATTTCAACATGTCCATTTATAAAATTATATTGTAACTGACGTGCGCGCTAAGACATTTAAACAAAATTGTATGAACACAGACAAATACTAAATGTCAGTATATAAAAAAAACTAGATCAATGAAGCCATTCGTGTGCATGTGGGTTCATTGTCGCTTTCAAAGTGTGCAATGTGTCATTGGGTTTTTAAATGTGTTTCAGCACCATGCGGTGGCCACCTGACCTCTCTAGCTGGCATTATCCTGTCCCCGGGCTGGCCAGGCCTTTACAAAGACTCTCTCAGCTGTGAGTGGATCATTGAGGCTCAGCAGGGACATGCCATCAGGCTCATCTTCAAAAGGTTAGTCTCTCTCTCTCTCTGCCCTCCTCCCCAAAGCAAAAGTGAAAGTTGTACATGGTCAAGTAGATAGACCTGACTGTTGACTTCCTCACTTACTACAACAACAAGAACAAAAAGCTGTGTACGTGGACACTGGTTGTGATTTCTCAGCTCCGGAACCACCAGTGATGCCGTTTTCACATGCACGCCGTGTTAGTTAGGTTTTGTACCCAATGTTCACTCAATGGCAATGGTATTAAGCTGGCCCTCTATGCATCTCTATGCATCTCAATTATATGGATACCAAAATCTATGGTACTTCAAGAACACATAATGATGACCTTGTGAATAATTATCATGTCCTACATACGTGTGATTTGAATTCTCGTTCAGTTATTTCAATTATCAAATCACTCAAAGTCACGTCTGCTCTTGCATCACTTAGTCTGACAAATAAGGCACACGCCGGCCATCATAAGTGATTTGCTGGAAGCAATGTGACAATCATTTGTGCCATTTATCCAGCTCAATGAGTATTTATGGAAGGTGCCTAGTTTGTGAAATGCACATACATTACTGTCCAAACTCTGGTCCATCGAGAGATCTAGAGGCCTTTCTGCGTATACATTTTTCATCACTTTATACAGTGGTGGTTAATGTAAAAATCCATAAACGTGTAGATGGCAGCCACTAAAACATTGATGGTCACTTGACCTCTGAATTTCCAATACATAAAAGCTGGCCTATAAATGATTGACGTCTTTCAAAGGTCAGGTGATGGTAGATACTATAAAATACATAAATAAATGTGTAAATCTGACTTTATATGTGTTTCTTTTTACCAGGTTTCAGACGGAGGTAAACTACGATGTACTGCAGATATACGATGGTGCATCTACTTCATCTCCCCTCACTGGATCCTTCCATGGGACCCAGGTTCCAGAATTCCTTGCCAGCACTGGCAATACCCTTCTGCTACATTTTACCACCGACAACAGCCGCTCCAACGTGGGCTTTCAGATCCTTTACGAGAGTGAGTCATTCGAAATCAAGATTTATCTGTAAATTAAAATAAGACCCGTCACACCAGGAGGATATGTTCGGGCTGGAAACAAATAGGGTTAACAGCACACAAAGGTGTTTCCCACGTACGGCAGGAATGCAAGACTCCCATCGTGGCTTGAATTCATTGTCATATGACCGCCAAAAACTGCAGGTGGCTTAAACAATACTCAGAACATTGTACATGCAATGCACTCGTCACGTGATGTGTATTCAAGGCACGATGGAAGCGATATCTTCCTGCTGTTAGTAAGCACACCACTATGTGTTGTTGAATCTAATCATTATTGACACTATACACAGTACGCATGCACAGTATGCGTATGATTCCTGGCTACTTAAATAAGTTCGTGTACAAAGTATTGAATGACACTGTGTAACATGCTTATATATTTAATGTGCGTGCACGCGTGTGCATCGATATGCGGAGACATTTTTGAACTGAAATTACGCACTATACATGCGTCCTGCCGAGCATCGATGTGCAAAATGAACGGAAACTTCAGAGCACTTCAAAGTAAACATGGTGGCCTCTGATCAAATGTATAACAACACTTTGGTAAAAATGTAACTATGACAGGAATTTTCCTGCCTAGATATTTAACCAAAGTGTTTTTTTATTTGTCTAAAGCTTGTGTTTCTATTTCTTTCATGGTGCTGTTAAAGATAAACTGGAATGTGTTTATACATCCACACACACAAGGGGCAGTCACACAGCATTGGAGAAAGTATTGTAAGAATGCAAACTAATATATATCTCAGTAAGGTTAATACAGCATCGATGCTCCTATTTTAGAGGCTTTAATTTAACACAATATTGATATGGCTTTTTAGCGTGACATTTTTTCTAAATCTTTATTTTTCTATGGGTATATGTAATTAACACTGTATAAGTATAAACACAAGTCGACACGTAGCACATTATATACATCGATGTTTGAGCTCATGATGAACATGCTACTATTCGCCGTTGTGTTAAAACATATTTGATTCTTAAAATGAGTTGCGATCCTGAATCATGACTATTCATCGAATCCGCCAGGAAGGACGTGACTCATTCCGCACGCGTAGCTTGCATTGCGCGTATTTTACGAGTCGCCCACACATTATAACTTTAGACATGCCATGCTTTATTTACCGAGTGATTACCACGTTTTAGTTGGCACACTGGACCTGCAACGCAGAGCTTGCTGGTATCAACACACCTAGCAGCACATCATATATTTTTTTTGTTGTCAGAATCTTTATTGAGACTGGAGAGATATCATGAGGTATTAAGCTCTGTTTCACAGATGTCCGGTATCGGCGGGTCAGCAATTGGTACACCGCAGTTCGTGGATCGGCATGTTGTGCACGTGGTGTGGTAAAGCATGAGTAACTCCCACCTCTACCACAGTCAACATGGAAGAGTAGGCCAAGTGCCTTCTAGAGACACTCAATAAGGCTTCCATCGCAAGCCATTCCGCCAGCAGTGGCATAATAAAATACAAAGCGGAGCTTCACCTTCACCCTATTTGATAGGCTATACACCTAGCTGACATGTTGATGTAAATGTATGCTCGCCTCGCTTACAACATTCAACCTGATACTTATTGGCCACCTGCCACTTCTGGGTTGGTGATTCAACAATGGGGCGCCCGCCTCTCTTGAGTCACCAAGCCAAGTATTATTGGTTTAAATATCCCAGCCTCAGTCTGATTATGTTCTGGCAACTGTGCAAGGATTGCCTGCGATTGCCGTGTGGAAGGTCAAATGAGCAGACCTACTGTGATGTAAGCCTTTTAATGAGTGGATTTGAAAACCTTGGCAAAAGGCCCCCATTGTGAAGCATCTGCCCTGGGATAGTAATTTACAAAGCAACACTCACCATTCAAAAAGGTTCCAGGATCGTAGCGGTCATAATTACCAAACCGTGCGGAGAGAAACATAAATAGTAATTTGCTGGCTTTAAACTGGGGGTATGCGTGTTACCTGCCAATATTCAATGTTGTTTCACATTTGGAAGCTGCAGAACTTGAAATGGGGTCCCTAGACACCTTATCAAAAGTGCACAGAGTGTTGTAGCCATTCTCCTTGCAGAGCTTAAATTGTTTTAAAGTAAGTACACCAGATGCCGTGTGGCAAGAATATAAGGAATGCAATTAGAATATACTGGGTTTTTTAGCACTTATTTATTAATTAGACTCGTATAAACATGGTTTGGACTACACGTATAAGTACACATATGAGTGAATGCAGACTCTATGAATGTAATGATCCACACCTCAGCCTCAATTCAGGTTAATGATTTGCAACAAAAATACATCTTCTTTGTATAATTTTATATTGGATTTGAGTTTGGGATTATTCATGCAGACTTTTTTTTTCATTAGCACACGATATCTGTAGATATTATAAATTGTTAATACCTCTGCCAATATTTACTAAGATGCAGTGTGAAATATTAAATTGCATGCCTTAGAAATGGGCAGGATGAAAATAATAAAAGATATGTTCGAGAAATTGCAGCGTTAAATTGGCTACAGTGTTTATAAAGCAAATGTTCATTGGAAGTTGAGCAATGTCTGCATCTTCATCCTGTGCATACAGTCTGGCTCGTCGATCATTTATTTATTTACATTTTAAAATCTCATTATTTCACTAAATAAGCTCTTTGCAAGTCAATGTTGTCCATTTTATAATTATATCCTGGCTTTAGTGGCTCATGTGCATACATATCCTATTTGCAAATGTTTGCATTTTAAGTTTGTACGGATATATTAGCCTTTATTTGCCCAAAAGAGCAATCGCTTGCATGTTATGATTAGTATGTATGTGCAATTTTACCAAAAGCAACACTGCTCTAAAAGTTTTTGCCAGTGTTTACTCAGCTATTGTGCACTTGCATAATATTTTTACCAGGGATGTATCTATGTGGGCGCGTGCATTTTTCTCCAAGTCCTCGGCTTTTTCCCTCCACATTTAGAAACACGCATTTAGAGTATTTGGCTGCTATATGATTACCCACTTCTTTGAGCTATCAGTTATGGCCAGAGCTACATAGCTCAGTGGGCCTTAGTTGGTAAAATAAAAACAAAATAGTATGTTGAACTTCATTAGCACCGTACGTAATCAATTGTGCTAATCGTAGCTAATTGATCAGATATACTGGGGTGTTTTAGATGTAATAGAAGGTGCTGTTCACATCACAGCTGGAGAAAAGCCTCCACCAGAGGGCCCCTCTAGAGGGTATCTGGCCTACTCTTCTACACTGGCCAGATGTCTTGGAATACAGTAGGTGAGAGTCTCCACATTTTATCTTACCACACGCAAACTGTCAATCAACCATGGTGTACCCATATATATTGCTGGGTGGACATACGTGGGAGGGATTTAAGAAATGTCCCCATTGTTTAAATTTCCGCACCAAGAGATCGAATTGAATCTAAACGAAACCAGGTAAGGCCCACTGAGCTATATAACTCTTTTTCAGAATCGACATGGCCACAAATGATAGCCCAATGAAGTAGCTTATCATGTGGACATTTATAGTAACCAAATACTCTAAACGGATGTTTTTAAATGTGGAGAGAAAATCCAGAGGACCCTGAGAAAAATCCATGTGACCACGGGGAGAACGTGCAAACTCCAAATATACAAGCGAGGTAGTTAACGTCTCGCATCCACAAATCAGTGACATTTGGATTATCCCATTTGCTACCCATTACACATGGCAGCTACATTCGCATATAACTCTTTGTTAAACATCCCATTGTGTGCAGTTTCCAACACTGTATACTGCTATGTTATTTTAGACCAAGTAAAACAAACATTCTGATCATAAACCGTTAACATGCATACAAATACAAATTGTCATCGTTACAATACATAACCCATTTTGCCCATTGATAAGAACGTTCAATGAAAGCTAGAAGTACGCCAAATTATTAAAATATTTTTACAATTGTAAAATAAATTAAACCTTCTAAACAGTTGCAAAAATATCTTCAGCACAAAAAAAAGAACATAACATGAAAAGTGGCGCAAAGCGTAGAGAGATGCATGCTGGGAATTACATTGAGAGACAGAAAGAGGGACACATCAAATAGAGAATACAGACAAGTTTAAAGGACATCATCCAAACTGTTAAGAACAGTTCGTGTGACTTGAGCAGGACATGTTACTCGACGAGGGGATGCTGGATGGTCAAAGGGAATGACTGTGTCAACGAATAGAACGTGTTTGATAGTACGTCCACCGAGGAAATATGGTGATGAAATCAGCTGGTGTATTAGGTGCTATAGGTGTATTATTACATTGCTGAATATTGAGAGATGACTGTAGCCTGCAGAGACCTTCAATGCAGCAGTGGATTGATCAAGCTGATGATGGCGATTATGATATTTTACCGTCTTAGATATATACGGGTATTGTTCACTTAGATCCAAATAGCTTCGCTCATTCGAGGCATTCACCGGCGAGACTCCACACGCATGAGGGCATCATGCTAATGTAAGCCCAGCAGGTTCATTATAATTTCAGAATATAAGCCCCAGCATTACCAGAGATGTTTCTGCTAAGAGGCACAGTTGAGATA
Source organism: Petromyzon marinus (assembly GCF_048934315.1). Classification (NCBI taxonomy): domain Eukaryota; kingdom Metazoa; phylum Chordata; class Hyperoartia; order Petromyzontiformes; family Petromyzontidae; genus Petromyzon; species Petromyzon marinus. The sequence goes on along the minus strand of NC_133678.1, from coordinate 10,169,803 downwards.
TATTTTCACACTAATTTTAACTTCACAACAAAAAATGTATAACACTCTTGGATATGTATTTGTTTAGATTGCGGTCCTGTTTATTGACATCATAGCACTTTTGGTGGACACCGTGGTTTACTTTATCGCCATCATTATCTCTTTCTTCATGATAATGTGCTTCACTGACATTATCAATAAGAGCCACCCCTTGGAGATGCTGTTAAGCCCACTGCTTGTCTGCTTTTGTGTAGATATGAAACATCTAATGGTACTCTTTGGAAAAAAAAAGTAGGCCACTCTGTGCTGCTATCTTGACCAATTTTACCAATTAAAATGTCGCTTAATGTTCTCAAACTATCTGTCCAGTGTGAAACAAGACCTTTCCATATATGCACATGCAGCTCATGTCGGTGTATTAGGTGCTCTTACTTTTTCACGCCACTGCTGGCAGAAAGGCCTTCACGAGAGGGGCTTGAGAAAGTGCCTTTAGAGGGTATTTGACCTCCTTAGAAGAGGGTGGCGAGTGCTCATTATTTTCCACCACACGTGACCTGCTGATCGACTAACTGTGGTGTACCATTTATACTGCTGCGTGGACAGAGGTGGGGGGATTTAGGAAACTTGTACCATTCATTCGACTGCCACACCAGGAGATCGAACCAGTGATGTCGCCACAGCGACAAGATGTTAACTACCTCTTGAGGTATAAAAGGCCGTCGTAGGTTCGATCCCGACCCTGACATCTGTATATTTGGAGTTGGCACGTTCTCCCCGTGGTTGCGGGGATTTTTTCTGGGTGCTCTGGTTTTCTCTCCACATGCCTCTATAGTTTTGGCTGCTATACATTTCCACGTGATAAGCCACTTCGCTGAACTATGAATTGTGGTCAGGTCGCTTCTGAAAAATAGCTATATAGCTAAGTGGGCCTTACCTGTAAAATAATATACAGCTTCGTTTAGATTGCAAGTCCAATTTAAAATTATTGTTTTGTTTGCATTCATAATGACAATTAATTGTATAAATATACATTTGTAATGAAAATTAACATGTAAAACGGCGGACCCGTGTCACATGTGTGAGTGGGACATTTGTTGCAGGCATCACACTCAGCACGCACCTGTGCCTGGATCCGGGCGTTCCTGTGCATGGACAGCGTCACGGCACGGAGATGTCAGTCGGCTCCATGGTCACCTTCAGCTGCAACTCCGGTTACACCCTCAGCCACGAAGAGGCCCTGATCTGTGACAAGAACCTGCAGTGGAGTCACCCCATGGCCAGTTGTGATGGTACAGTCACCTGCATTACAACACCACACCTCTGGAAACAATCTCCCAAAAGTCATGCGCACAATCGGCTCCATCACTGCATTCAAGTCACAACTGAACAGCACATCTATTTTAACTTGTCATACAACCAAGTCGCATCCACAACTTGCTTTTACAGTATTTTCATATTTTAAACAGCTATAGATAGTATACGTATGTTTTTTTTTCATTGCTTAGAATGCTCTATTTTTATGTTCATGAGTATGCATTATGTTCCTTTGAGGGGCAGATTCGTGCCAGAAAGCAACAATAATTTTGACTTGATTTGACATTACCTTGGCGTTCGCCGCCTGTAGCAGACGTTCGCACTTGGAGCCCAGCAGCCGCCCTGGTTAATACTGCAAGGGCAATAGCCATGCGGAGTAAGTGCTTCACAGTGTACTCTAAGGATGCCATGAGGTTGTTTGAAAAAGAGTAGGCCATGTGTGCCACGGTCCACATTTGCCAAGTTTGAGAATTATTTGCATATTTCTCAATTGGATAAGATCACATCGTACATAGCCCTCCCATACCCTCCTGGCAGACGTTACTCTTCTGTAAAACATGGTACCTTAATTAAATTATTGCATTATAGAAATAGCAAGAATACCAAATATGCAATGTGGTTATGAATGACTTAACTTAGTTTTAACTTGCTGTCACATATATAAATACTATTACAATCTGTACATTCTAATGTATTAGCTCACCATTCACCATATTAACTGTAGGTCTTGTCTGCATGCAGATACATGTTTGCATGCAGTTCGTGTAGTAGCATCTGTGTCTGTCAGTCTCATCCCAATGTGTCTGTCTTTTATTCATCATTATGGCATGCTGTTTGTTTCTGGTAGAACATTTATGAAACGTAATCATCCGTGCAATTACGTTCTATTTACAGTGCGCATTATGCTTCACTGAATTGTGTAGAGCATCAACATTTTTGGCTTCATGTTTTGGCTATTCACAAAGCGTAACATGTGATTAGGGTATTTTATGAAATTATATTGTCGTGTAAAAAATGTGGCCTTGTAAATTGTTGCAAATGCATCAGTTATACATGTTTATGATTTAATGGATAGTATAGTTTTAATTTGCTAGAGAAGAAAGAGCAACTTTAATGTGAAAACAGATTTAAATGATTTATTTCATTAGCATATGTATATTGAGTACACGTGGATATATACACATACCTCATGTATATTGCCTCATTATGTTTTTAAATTCAGGTCACAACGAGACATCCAACATGGTATTAAAATCTAGCTGTGATTTATGAATAAGTGGCTGTATCTCAAGTTTAGATGCCTTCAGAGGAATTTTATTGTGTCCCTAGACAGGGTCTAGTCAGAGAGTGCATTGTCTCCCAATGTATTTTGGTATGCACATATGCTGATACCGTAGCCCAAGAAGCCATCTTGAACATATTTAAAATGTTTAAAATATAACTCGGCGCTCGTACTATTGCATTTTCTTTGCAAAGATACACGAGCTTATGTTAACGGAAATTAAATTGCAATGTTCTTTCGACTATATTCATGAATGCATGATGATGACGTCACTTTGTTTATAACTATCTCATTAGAAATGCTTTCTAAATGCAGTTGCAGCTTGTCATTAGTGACTGGTTGGTGCCTAGCCCCAACTCGATAAAAACAGATTTTTTTAAAAAAATAAACAACCATTACTTGAGCATTTTAAGGTTTCTAAGAAGCATTATTAAAAAAAATTCACTTAGAATGCGTGCAACTTTGCATTCTTCTATGGCTCTAGGATTTGGTGTTACATGTTATTTATGTAGTTTATTGTAAAAATTCGGTCACAGTCCCTGTGATCACTGTTACGTTGCAATTATGGCTTTATTTTTTGGTGATTTCGAAAAGTTTTTTGGTTTGGACATGTTTGTTTTGTTGTAGTACGGAGTTAGTCTGATGGCCTTAACCTAAGTTTTCTTGTGGTTGTTGTTGTTGTTTGACTTGCATCCCACTGTGGTTTTTTGCACACAGCGTTGGTGTACGGTGCTTTTTTCAGGAATATTTTGCTGTTTTTTTCATGGATTTTCTGTTTGCACAGTCACACATAGTCACTTTAAGATGTTTTTCTTGTTCGTGTTTTTGTTTGTTTGTTGTGGTTGCACCCGATTCAAGAGCCGAATGGCTCACAGGGCTATACCAAAATAAAAAAAAACTGAAAAAAAATACTGTGGGAACTAAACTCGTTCCCAGTGTAGTAGCCCCTGATAAACAGGTGCGAGCGATTGCGCAACTTTCCTGCTCTCTGGGCTAACCCCTTACCGGCCTGCGGTGAAGCGATCAAAATGGAGTTTAAATGAACAAATTACACAGGGGTGCTTGTAAATGTTCCTTCGTCGTTTTTCTTGGAGGTAAAGGTGCACAGCAGTGATGGTCCATTAGCCTGCCGTGCACCCGCTCGTCAATGTACATATGCATATCGCTTGTATGTATTACCTTAGCCCCGTATAGTGTTTCATTCTTCCTCAGTCTTAATGACATATTTTTTGGTGACACTGCGCTGGCAGTGGTGCACAAACACATTTACCAAAACTCGCATTCGTCAGTAACATTGCTTTGAAAGGGAAATTATATAACAGCGATGGCCCTTTTTTGTAGCGTGATGTACTGCGGCCTATTACATATTGTCATTTAAAGGCAGTGGGCATGATGAATGTCTTGAGTTTTCACTCTTATTAAGTGCATTTTTTTTATTTCCTGCATGAGAATGGCATGAAGATTACCGTGCTCCGCTTAATTAGCACGTGAACAATGTTCCGGTCATAGTTTAAAAAAAAAAGCTTTCGGTAGCCTTTCTGGCTTACTCCTAATGCTGGCTTTCTCAAGTCTGGCTTCGTGAGGTTTTTCCAGTATATTTGAAGGCTCGCGTTGTGTTCTGCTCGCTCTCGGTGCAATAACTTCGATAGTGAGATTCCGCAGTGCTGTGAAAAAAAAACCCCAGCATGTTGCCCACGAGGCATTATCATACGTGCATGCGATATCAATAAGCCTCGCTACATAATAATTCAACCTCACTATTTTGTTATTCATGTCATCATTGCTTCCACCTGCTGAATGATAAATGTGCTTAAAGCAATGTCCAGCCTTTTACAGATTAGCTTATGGATCAAAACACAATTAACGCATTTCGGTTAAAAAAAAACGAACGTGAAATTTTTTTATTCATCGAGGATTGAAGCGATTGCTTGTGTGTGTGTGCTACGTTCATGATTGCTCTCGGTCTTTGCTTTAAAATTCTCTTGTGTGTGTTTTGTCAAACAGCACCATGTGGCGGATATATCCATGCGTCCAGTGGAATAATCCTATCCCCGGGGTATCCAGATTACTATCCTAATACTCTCAACTGCACCTGGACGGTAGAGGTTTCCCATGGGAAAGGTAATGCCAAAGGTTATAATGTGTTGGCTGTATTTATGGCACCTGCTGTGCATGTTAACAGCAGTGCCACAAAATAATTCATTACCGTGCCTTCATATTGTTCCAGAGATATTTGGCAGGAAGTATTTGCTGTCATTAAAAATGTAATAGATTCACAGAGCAACCTCAGTGTAGGTTTTATTTTATCTTCTCGGGCCAACGTTATTTATGCTTAAGATATGCTGTGCACTTTATCGAAATATATTGCTGTTGTTGATACATTATTATGCATAAATTGCTATAGAAAAATTGTTACTTTATCTTCTTAGTGTGCATATTACATTATATCTTAACACAGTAGCAGAATTTAAGTTTGTAAAAAGATATAATTAGTTGACGCTGGCATATCCAACATACAAATATATAAACAACCATATTCTTCACCCTTTTCAGCCACGTAAGTGACCATAACAAATCAAGCACAACGTAGCATGAACGTGTAATGGTTCAACTGAATCCAAGACGTGGACTTGGAGGCAACACATTTATTCAGTCCCAACACACGAGATAACTTCCCCTTAACAGAAGGACAACCTAAGGTGGTGACCACCCGGCTAACTACACTAGTTTCTACACATGTCACAACGTAACTGGTGTAGTTAGCCGGGTGGTGACCACCAGGCTAACTACACTAGTTACTACACTAGTTACTACACTTGTTACAACGTAACTGCTGCTACGGACCAGGACCAACGACTTCAGCCCGGGCCCACGTGTTGGAAAACTCGTTGAATGGAGAACGTAGACGAAGGGTTTCTTCCAGGATGAACGACAACAACAACCCTGGCCCCTCTCGGGACCCGGCTTTTATTCTCTGTGGTGGGGCCGACTCCGCCCCCTCTTGGGGCCCCTCTGTCAACTTAACCGGTCACGTGTCCTCCCGGGTCAACGAGAGTGCCATGGCCTCACACAACCTTATCCTACGGTTGGCACCCACACACCCTGTCCCGTAGGGTCGGCACTGCACTTAGAGCACGGTGCCATCCAGCGCTATTATTCAGCGCACGCCGTGCCCCTCTAGGGCCAGTACTGCACCCACAGCATGTTGACATCCAGCGATGTCACTGCAAACGTAAATAACAAATCACTATAGTATTTCTAAACTAATTCTGGTCGCTGTGGTTCCCATTAGATTCTTTGCTTACCCATTGTCTACTTTACTAAAGTTATTCTTTCAATGGCAGACAACAATAACCCATCTTATGACATAAAGTTATTTATGTGCAGTATTTGCATGATTTTATTTGTAGAAGAAATGCATAAAGCAATGCAAAACTATTTGGAATGGTGCTGGAGAAAGTGTCCACGGCTCTGGCCCTTTTCTTCGTGGATTTCCCTTTTGTTAGGGCCAGAACCGTGTTTATTATCGTGCCATTTGGTTTGTGCATTACAATGTTGAGAAAGCTACAAGGCACATCGGCATCTGTTTGGCTACAAATCAATAAATTAATTTCCAAAAAAGGGCGATCCACGAAATGTATCAAAGCGATGCCAACTCAAAAATTGAATTGGAGTTTAAAATCTGTCAAGATATATCAGCTTCGCCAAAAATGAATTAACACTCAGAAGAAGCACTGTTACACAGGAGGGTCTTGAGTATAATGTACGGGTCACCAGGCAGTGGTGGGGGGGGCGGGGTCAGCTGGGCAGCCTTCTGGGCTCTAGCTTGGAGGTTTTCATGCGAGTCACAGTAAATGGTGTATTCATAACTTGATATGCATTCATTTACAGCGGGTAGGAAACAAATGACATGACGATTGTAATCTTGAATCTCAGGTTGACCGTGACAATGACAACAGCGCTGTGACCACAGTATATTGATTGTGCTGATATTATTATTATTATTATCGTGCCACAAATGGACATCACCCGTGCTTCTGCTTCAGGAGTCCAGTTTACGTTCCACACGTTCCACCTGGAGAGCTCTCACGACTACCTGCTCATCACGGAGAACGGCAGCTTCTCCCAGCCCCTGGCTCGCCTCACAGGCTCCACGCTGCCCCCCGTGCTCCACGCGGGCGTCTTCGGCAACTTCCAGGCACAGCTGCGCTTCATCTCCGACTTCTCAATGTCCTACGAGGGCTTCAACATCACATTTACGGGTGAGGAGTGGCGCTCTGGTCAGCTGTGAGCAGAACCACGTGGTGCACGCAGAGCAGAGGGAATACATTCGGTGGCGGCTGAATGGGGTCAGAGTTTGGGGGGTCAAGATGCTGTCGTCATGGTTAACACAATGTACTTGCAATCTACTTCAATGAGATCTTCCGACATGGACACATTTCTGAAATGTTCCCACCTCCATTCACCGAAAATGATAAATACGACATTGTTAATTGCTTAGAAGGGTTGTGTGTAGTGGGTAAGGTGTGGATATTCTCACCCACACTTTGCTTTCTATGATGGAGGCCAAAATACCATTTAGAGCGGTTCTCAAGGGCTCCCTTAGTGACAAAAAGACAAAGATCCCCCGTATAGCCTGTAACAAACTGTCGGGGCAAGTGCTGTTAGCGAGCACCTATGAAGGCCAGAGCGGTAAACGAGGGGGTGGGTGGCCAGCACCACGCCCGACCGCCTTTGTCTCCCCAGTGGCGATGTTTATACACCGCACCAGGTACTCATTTGAGGCTGAGTCGACCTAGGGGAGGCCCAGGACCGGTTCAGATAATCGTCACTGGTGTTGGCCGTGAGCGGGAATTGAACCCAGGTCACCGGGTTCATAGCGCAGCGTAGCGCTAACCGCTCCACCACCGCTCCCTTTAGCGAGAGCCTGTTCCCACGAGCAATGGTGCGAGCAAGTGCAGGGATGCACCTTCACCCTACTCTAGAAGCCGAAATATTTTATCGTTCATTAAAGTGGAGCCAGCGTTACGGATGCAGCCCCCCCTAACCTTCCCCGACTACAATTGCACTTGGAGTGACGCACCTGCGGTAGCTTACCACTGCCCCGTGCCATGTGTGTTCAGAGTACAACCTTGAGCCGTGCAAAGACCCAGGCATGCCAGCCTACAGCCGCCGGGAGGGCTCCACTTTCACGGTTGGCGACGTGCTGTCTTTCTCCTGTTTCGCCGGGTACCGTCTTGTTGGCATGCCGAAGCTTACATGCCAGGGGGGTGGGAGGCACGTGTGGAGCTCTCCTCTGCCGAGGTGTGTGGGTAGGTGGACCCACACCCCGATTACCGCACTCACACACCTGTCACAGCTAATGAGCCGTTTTTGATGCACGCACGCACGCCAAGGTGCTATGATATGTCAAATACAACGGTTCCTACTTTGTTTTTACTGCGTTTGTAATTTGCCTGTTAATCTGCTTTATATGTATATATATACATGGCACTGCAAATCGAACCCTGAGATCTGTAATCGATTCCCAGCCACAGCTAGAATTAGTGGCGAGTGAATGATATGTGAACCAACCCTGCCCACCCCACCCTTCACAAACCTGCACACGCTCGTGTGGTGGAGTATAGTTAACAACCCCGATGACCAACATGGCATGGGGAGGCATTCATCCAGCAGTGGATTGTTGAAAGGGCTATACACGTAGAAATATGCAAGTCTATGGTTATTTGTATTCGTTCAATTCTAGATTTGAAGCTTTCCTGACTGCAAGGATCCATACTCTTTGGTTCTATTCGGTAAAGTCACGTAGATAAAAAATACAACAACAAAAATCACGACCTACGTGACTTTACCGAATAGAACCAAAGAGTATTTGCTCAATGTTTCATGTGTCCATTTATTTCAATGTGTTGGGATTAAATGTAATTTTTGGATTAACGAAATGTAAATTTAGATTGAATTAAATGTGCATGGGTGGTTCAGAGGTCAGAGTGCTGAGGTGACACAGATGGGATGCTAAGTTCAATGCATGAGCTCTGAGATACATGCAGTCTTAATGCTCAAGTTATATGTACCTTCCTTATAGTGTTACCTATTCCAGTGAATTAAAATTAATATAACTTTCCAATTCCATGTGTATAGAATATTTACATTTTCATTTACAATAAATGTGTGGAACTGAATGAATACATTTACACATGTAAATTTGTTTAAAAGTACATGTATAGCCATTACTAAATTAAATATCAAATGACCACAATTAACGTTTTTCTTCTTCTAATATTTAAGATGATGTGAGATGACAAGTAATAAAGGAGTCAATATTAGAATTTGTGTATGTAATATCATAACCACAAAATAATTAAGTCTTCAACTATTTCCATGTAAAGTATTTAGGTGTATGGACAAAAAATTATCAATTGCATCTCTCTCTCTCTCGTTATTCAAATGCATGCAGCAAAAAAATGTATTGACTAACCATGAATAATAACTAGATTGTGAAACAAAGATAGCGATGATGCGAGGTTTTGCATATCACATGTTTGTTTGAACCATCTGACAAACCCTAAGGGCGTGTTGTCATAGAAACATACCAAAAAAACTGCTTTTTAAGACTCCAATGGCACCGCAAAGCGTTAAAGATTTTACATTAAAATTTGCATTGTGATAAGCCTCCTTTGCTGCATTGGCATTATTTATTAAAATGTTTAAAGTCAGGAGAATAGAGTTTATTTTATTTATGGGAGTGTGTGTTGATGCTTTAGACAAATACAACGTATACATACGTGAATAAAGGGAACTTCATGTTTCACATGGAGTCCTACACATTTGGTCATAATTATTTAATTATTTACATTGAAATTTTACGAATGTTATTGGTAACATTTAAAGAGCCGCTATGGGTTATACACACCATACAAAATAGCATTAATTTGAAGGAGACAAGGTAAATCTTCATACATTATAACCGATCGTTACTATAAACCTTGAAAATTCCTTATAAATGGGCCAGTCAGGAGCCGACTACGCGTGGAGCGGAGTGGTCAATTGGTGGTGCCACAATTTTGTCAGTCCCCTCCGTCCTTGTAAATTGACACTAATATCAGTACACCTGGTCCGTGCAACATCTGCTACGCGTTCGCTTTGTGCCAGTGTGCAAGGACAGCAGACACTGTCAATATTTCGCTGATACCAACCCATCTGCTATGCGGATTGAAGGTTCTTTGAGCATTTGAAGTATGAGATGAAATGTGTAAAATGGAACAAGTGGTTTTCTTTTCACAATTTGGCTTCACTTTAAAAGGGCTAATGCATTTTTTTCAAAGTGTATCAAGACACTTAAAACACACTTCAGACGCTGGTTGTAATGAGCTTTAATCTTCATAGGCTATAAATGTAACTGAATTCGTGAAATGAATGCCTGTGATTTTTATTTTACATTTCCACATTGCCCTCGGATGATTTTCACAATTTAATTATTCATTATTTGCCAGTAAATCTGTTTTATGGAAAGAAAAATGGAGAAATGACCTCAAACCCACCTTTAACAATGTCATCTTGGGACAATGTGTGACAGTTATCGGTATTGTAATTACAATTATAACGATCAAGATACTAATCATGTAGACATTGAAATAGGCATTGGCATCACTCACTTTATTGAAATTATCTTGTGGCACATTGGTCAAACGCCTATTCCTGACTCATAGAATACATTCTTCAGATCAGATTATAATCTTTTTATCTTTCTTTATCGCACAGTTCTTGAAATTGTACAAATATATATGTGTCCATTGAAGCAATATCATGTTGCTATGAACAATATAAAAGTATTACCTGTAGATAGAGATATGCATATACATTTATTTAATTGCTGATTACAACCCCAAATTGTGTCGTCAAAAATCACTTCTGTTCGTCATTTCAACAGGCTTCTCATTCCAACACCTGCCAGTTCTGTCAAGCAGTGCAGATGGAGAGAGGGCAATAGCATCCCATTCATCCTGTGCATCTTATTACACATATCTTGCTGCAAAACCAGACTTGTCCAAACTAAAGTGGGAAATAAATGTAGTGCTTGTTAACATTTTTTTACTTTTGTAAAGTCATTGATGGATGGCGATGATGTAGGGAGGCAATCATTCAGCGGTGGATTTAATCGTGTCCAATGATGATTACCAAGATGAAAGTTAATCATGACCGGGCTGAGTTCACTGGATCACTAAGCTTCAGAAGCTGTTTTAAACAATTGTGACTGCTCAAAGTCTAACCCAGGATTTCAGTGTTGTTATCGGAGTGCTTAAACATAGCCATTAGCTTCCCAAGTCACCCAGTCACCTGATTGGTTCTTAATCGGGAAGCAGATAGGATCCGGATGTCATGCAATGTGAAAACCTGGTAGCTAGTTAATCTTGTGGAAAACAAGAGGAGATAACTCTAAAACTGTTTTGAATTTTTGTTTTTAAATGATGCTCCTCATTGCCCATTATGAATTATGGCTATGCAGCCAGCACAGACTGACCCACTTTTTATGTTTCAGGTTCTTTAACGCCCCCATTTTAGCACAAAGTGTGCTTTGGGACTACCCTGAAGCGTTACTGAGCAATTGTAGGAATAAAATTGTCGATCCCATGCAAACCCACTGAGTCGCCAAAACGACTGGCAAATCCAGCCACATCGAGAAAACTATGTCATTGAGATGCAATGACCTGGTGGTGATAATAACGATGATGATGAGAATGATGACACTGATGAATATAATGAAAAAACAATACAAAAAAGTGCACGATGTTCATAAATGATCAGATTTTGAATTCGCATTTATGTTTGCTAAGGTCTTAGGATGTTATGACATGTAGCTATTTTTTATATCATTGACAATTTTAATATGAGCACAATAATTAAATACTGTACATTACATCTTATATGTATATACTAAATACAACTGCATCTCCAGACACTTCGTCGGGATTTTTTTTTAGATTTGTCACCTGCACGTGAAAACAAATGAGTCTTGACTTGAACAAGAGCAGCAGAGTCTCAGCTGCACAAAGTGTGAGCGGAAGAAATTTCCAGACCCCGTGAACAGAAGCCAAGATGGAGCGACCTCCCATGGAACGAGGTTGATTGTGGTTGGCTTTAGAAGAAAGGCGCCTTTTATTGCTGGAGCGGAGACAGTGCGCCATAGAGCAGATTGAGGCTAGAGGGGAGCGGTAGAGGCAAGGGCAAGATCGTGAATAATTTGAAGACCAAACACTGAAAACTTAAAGTGAACCCAAGACTTGACATGAAGCCGGCGGAGAGATTGTCGTACTGAATTTCTTCCCACCTATGGTTTAAGTATTAATGTTCTACCAAATGCCATGCTCTATCGACTACTGGATTAAGGCCTTCTCAAGCCACAGCTGTCTGTCAAAGTATTGAGACAATAATTTCTGAAGCGCCCTTAAACAATCGTTCTCACATCTAACTCCTGTACATAATTAGATTTCCTTATTCCTTCTCCGTGATGGATGCCTTTGTTGGTATTTACCCTCCTTTGGCTCCTATTTGTTAGTCTCAACCACCAGACATCAACCTATTTAGTGACGTATCCTGCCCAAGCCCACTTACTTTTCTTAAGTGAAAATTATGTCTTTAACCTGCATATGTTTTTTTATCCATGTGTTCTTCCATGAAAATTGTAATTAACTCTGGAATCATTGCAGTCATCTATCATAAACCCAGGCCTAATTAAGATAGAAAGTAAAAGCATGAACAGCTACACTGAGGTTGCATGAACAAAGTGCCAAAATACATTGTATAAGGGGAGCCATATAAGTAGACACGATGTTGCCAAAGTTGTTCACGGAAAATTATGATTGGTTGAACAGTGTTGACGTATGCATGACTTAGGCAATCGTCAAATTGCAGGCCATAAAATTGTCGTAATTAAGTAGTTGTGCTATTATATTGTGAACATTTGGTGAGCATATCTTGCTAATTCGGGTTTTCATGTGTCCATTGCCACCCTGTAGCTGAGTGTGGAATGTCAAGCATTGGGACGGATGGTGAGCTCCTATCTCCCAATTACCCCGGGAGCTACGACAGGAAGCACGAATGCATCTACACCATCGAGACCGAGGCTGGCAGTGGCATCCGACTCATGGCTAAGACCTTCCGTGTGGCCGAAGGAGACTTTCTTAAGGTACCCTGTGCACGTGTGCTCATATCTGTGGGGAGCAGTGGCGCAGTGATTAGTGCAGTGCACTACCAACCAAGCGGTCTGAGTTCGATTCCCAGACATGGCCAACATCAGTGGCCAATATCGCCACCGATCCTGGGTCTCCCCTAGCTTGACTCAGCCTTATATGAGTACCTTGTGTGCTGTGTAGACATCAACGCTGGGAAGACAACGGCAGCCAAGCATGGTACTGGCCACACTATTCCCTTGATCACTGTAGTGACCTTAATAGGTGCTTGCTAACAGCACTTTGTCATATTTGGTGTTTGTAATGCGTGTAATTGAGTGTCATTTGCTACTAACCCCATGAGGGCCAATTGAAACAGTATTTGTTGTGGAACACACCTGTAACCCAGTGATGTACAAGATGGGTTTGTGGATTACATAGAGAAAAGACATTGTGTTTATGACAATCAGGTGCAGCCCAACAAGATGTTTAAAAAATGTAGTACAGCAAAGTCGAAAACTTGAGTGTTCCCATAAGCACGAGCCTACTCACAGCACATGGTGCCCTTCCACATGCAAATTATTAATTTTATGGATGCAAAAACACCACTTTCTCTCAGTATAATAGTAAATGCAAAACATGAGAAGAATTTGAGAATGTTGTCATTTTGAGGATGTGTTTCATCAGTACCATTATATATTATGGAGCGTACAAATATTAACATTTACAAACACTACTGTGTAGTTTAACGCGTAGGCTTTCGCGACCAATATCATCCATGATATAGGTTTTTTGGGTTAGATCACGTAAATATAAATGCGTCGTTAAACCTGCCACCACCCAACACAGCCAATTAGTAAGGTTTGTCACGTAAACAGAACATGCCAACTCGTTACTAGTACAGCACACCGGTGTGTTGGAGAGCAAATCCACAAGATTTACAATCTGAGTACGACGTTTCGCCAGTAATTACAACCAGCTTCATCAGGCTACAGCCGGATTTGTGTAAGTTTTCGCTATTTTGCTGCATCACTGTCAGGTGTGTTTTTGGATTGTGCTGCATGATGTCTCACATGATGTCTCACATTTTGTTCCACGTGCATGAGGCTTCTTTAGGAACTGAATTGAGCAGCTCACTCTTTACCTTATTTATATTGCGTTTATTTAGCATGACACGCACATAGCTCTCTGATGTACGTTGCAGAACGTAGATTGAAATATCGGACATTGTGCCAAACAACCAGCGGTAAAAACGCATCAGAGAGATTCCATTCACAAAGTGTAAAGCATTGTTAACTGAATAATTGATTGCGTGTGTGATTTCCGCAGGTTTACGATGGAAATAGTAGTTTGGCACCGCTCATTGGGACGTATTCCAAGACGGAATTTCAGGGTTTATCCCTTAACAGCACTTCCAACCGCCTGTGGCTGAAGTTTGACACGGACTCTGAGGGCACAGAAAAAGGATTCCGTCTGATATATTCAAGTAAGAGAAATATGAATCAGAATTTCAATTAATGAGCCATTTGTTTTCTAAGAATCACATCTTGTGTATGTTGACTGCATGGTAATGCTATCTTTGAGTTAGAGACTATTTTGTGTTAACCTAAACTTGCACACATTATTCAACGTGGTATTTCCCAACGTTGTACCTTATTGCGCACATTTTAAATTTTTGTGTTTTTATCAAAGTTGTTGGTGTCAATGACACCCTATTGTTTCATACTATTAGCAGTATACATGAGATTTATTTATAACTAGCCAAAATGCATGTCTTTAATTACAGTCTACTTGAAATTTCATAGAAGACATCAACAACAGACATGTCAATGTTATTTTGTGGTTTGTATTGGTTGGAAAATGCACGCAGAATGATAGCTTAATGATGTTATTTACTGGACTAATGCACATCTGTTTAACATATGTGATAAAATGTACACTTCATTTAGTAATACCTAAAATGACACTTTATGGCAGCCAACAAGATAAAATGTAACAATTAAAAACCAGTAAATGCAGCCAGCAATATATTTCTAATTAGTTTGGTGCCTTGTACTCACAAGAACAAATCTTCCCACAATTCTGTGTGTCAGTAATAGTTAATACATTTTAATTTTAACATGAGTTTAGTTCATCACGTATGGTTTCGCGACCAATATTATATATAACAAAGGTTTTTTTGGGTTAGATTAATTAAATATAAACGCGTCATTAACCTGCCACCACTCAACACAGACAATTAGTAAGGTGTGTTACCTTACTAATTATGAGTTTATTAAATAATACTCTTTGATTATAGAAGGATGTGTCTGGTACCCAAAAGCTACCAATGAATAACTAGCATTATAACGTTTGAAAAACTGGTCATTATAAAAAAAAATCAAAATGTCATTTTCATCAAGCCCCTTGGTTGTCAAATTCAGTCTCCAACTTTCATTATTTACTCTGTCTGGCCTCTCTATATATGTGCTATGATATATGAGATATATTTTTTAAGCCACAGTGTTATTGATGAATTTTTTTTACAGTCGTTTAAGTATTCACCAGGGGTGGCCAAACCACGGCTCACGAATCACGTGCAGCTCTAGGGTAATTCGTGTATAGCTCGACTAGAGATGCAGACAATTGTTTTACTTTCCAATACTGCATACGTGTATTTGAAACAGCAAAAACATCTGCAGAAGCTGGAGTGGCCTAATGACACTCTCCGCTTACAGACATGAGTATTCCTGAGACACTCCCGCAGATTTCTCAATTCAAAACGCCATAGCTAATCAACATGAGCGACCTGGCTGTCCTAGACAATGCATGTGTAAAGTCGCACGCATCTTGTGGCTCTTGGCCATATTTTGGCACGTGGCTTTTTGGGCCAGGAAGTTTGGCCACCCCTCGATCATACACAGAGTCACCTTCAATGACATTGTAATTACATGTGTTCGTGTTGATTTTAAATGTTGAACTTCAAACTAAAAGTGCGGTATTCACCGTCGGGTATTATTTTATATCTTGTGATAAAAAAGAAAAGAGTTTTACCACCTCTCATAAAAAAGAGATAAAATGAGGCTCATAACATAACAGGCCTCATAACAAAATAAATGGCTGCCACATTCCGAACGGCATTTTCTGTTTCCGATGTGCGGCATTTTTTGAAATCTTTCTCTCGTGGCAGGCTTTGAGTTGACCCACTGCAAGGAACCAGGTTCCCCAGAGTTTGGCTACAAAATACGGGAGCAGGGACACTTTGCTGGGGGCACAGTCGCGTATGGCTGCAATCCGGGCTACAATCTCCATGGCAGCAGCACTTTGACGTGCATGACGGGCAGCAGGCGGACCTGGGATCATCAGCTGCCGTCTTGCGTTGGTGAGCCAAGCACACTCAAACAGGGCTCGGTGTTTTAAGAAAAAAATGCATTCATTTAATGTGTTTGATTCTGCCTTAAAAGTAAAAAAATAAATGTCTAACTCGGTTTTCTGAAATTGCGAATAGCTACAGTCTATTGTGGCTGTGTGGTCGCCAAGAGATGACCGTGAAACAAGAATGTTAGCAGACATGTCCGTATCGGTTTTATGAGTGTTTTCCGGTGACATTTTATGTATGTTTAGCTTATTTTCCACCGTACATAGTAAACCATGGTTATTGGAGGTGCAAGGGAAGGACAGCAAACTAAACGCAAAAAAGCAGTTCTAAATAAGTTCCGTTAAGATTTCGTATGGATTTTCTCTGGGATTTCTGGTTTCCTCCAACATGCAAACATCTGAATAAGGATTGGTCAAATTTGCCAATGTAGGAACCTCATGAAAAAGATTGAAAACGTGGCCAGGCTTTTCTCGATTAATATGGCAACATTAGTAAAAGGCAAATTATGGTATTAATATTAAGCTTGATTTTTCATATCATGCCAGAGCTATGATGGACCAACTTTGTAATGCATGAGGAGGGAGGATGCTTATTTATTTAACATGCTTTCATGAACTTGTTTTTTGATCTAATGCTCGCGCACCACGCTATCATATAGAGTGATATTTTATATTTGAACGATGCTGGAAGCTAAGGGGTAATCTCCAAAACCTTGTTCCTAAAATTCTTCACATTAAGGTTTCTGAAGCAATGCTGAGCAATGTGACCTGGAGGATAGCGCTTGCAATCTGCTACAGATATGCTATAAGGCAAAGCATATCTGTAGTATACCTCCAATGGATATGCTACAAAGGGAAGCAATCATTTCTCTGTTGTAAAACTATTGATGTGCAGTACATTTCACATGTTACTAATGCATTGCACATTCATGCAATAGCGTTCTAAGAAAGTCCAATCTATGTAATTCATGCCACGTTAATTAAATTATGCATCTCTTTCAAACTAGCTAACATTTTTAAGTCACAATAAAGGTTTTTGGGTGAGATCGCGTTATTTATAAATGTGTCGCAACACTCCACCGCTCGACACGGCCAATCAGTATAAAATGTGTCACGTTGCCAAAGACAAATAGTTCACTATTTTAGCCCACAGGTTTGTTGACGAGTGAATCCACAACATATAAATTTTTTTGGCAAATTGCCCGATGATGCTGGATGTAATTACCAGCGAAACGTCGTACTCAAAAATTGAAAATGTTGTGGATTTACTCTTCAACACACCGGTGGGCTAAAGTAGTGAACTATTTGTCTTTTATATTCTTGGTTCTTTCGGTAAAGTCACGTTGAAGGGAAACAATAAGAAAATAAAATATATATAAAACAATATTATTTTATTATATATTATTTATTGTTTCCCTTCAACGTGACTTTACCGAAAGCACCAAGAATATGAATCACTGCAGTCACGAAAGCTTTAAATCAAAATGTATTTGTCTTTTGTCAATGTGACACTTTTTTTTACTGATTGGCCGTGTCGGGTGGTGGAGGGTTGCGACACATTTATAAATAACGCGATCTCACCCAAAAACTTTTATTGTGAATAATATTGGTCGCGAAAGCCTACGTGTCATTCTTAAGTGAGTTTTCTTTTTCATAATTAATGAAGCGTGGGCCATTTCTAAGCAAATATCAAGTGCTTGCATGATAATATTTATGAATACAATTGTGTGTTTACTGCAGATATTGTTTAAGTGAAACTATCTCACATGTATCATGGATTTATTTCATTTCAAGCAGATTGCATCATGGTCAAAGCAAATAAACCATTAAACGTGTTTGATGGTGGCTTTAAAATCACGTTAGAGCCCTAGCTTGATTTGCAAACTATATAAAGCAATATTGTGACTGTTCTTCAAAGTGGTTAAGCAACCGGTCACGATGTGGTATCTGCTTTTGCGTTCTGCGTATGCTAAGCAATTTGCCCGACAGAAGGATGTCCACAATTTTACGATTTGCTTTAGCTCAAAAAAGGAGAGCACGATTTTGAAAATTATAAATGCCACTGATGGCTTAATCCACATGTTCTTCCAGTGGATGAATGGGTGCTGATATTCCTATGATTAGGCTCCACTCTCTCCTGTGCATTGTACAATGTGATGGGTCAGACACAATCAGCAGATTTTGTATCTGCTGGTCAAGGGGTCGGGAAACTGCAGGTCGCTGTGTTGCTCAGGTTTTGACACCTTGGCATAATGATGAGCTTGGCACTGCTGAGATCCTAGCTTTGAATCTGGACAGCCACCCATAACTAAAGTGGGTTTTGAAGTGTAGTGAGTTGACGGTCTCAGCTTGGTCAGCAAACACTGCAGCAAAGGGTATTATTGGCTTGTGATACCCAATATTTGCAAGGCATATGCAAGATATGGCCCATATGAGGATGAAGGAGCCCGCGGAAGTTACTTCAAAAGCAGTTTTTGTGACATCAGGGTTTGAAAATTAATACCCTCTTACTTACGATACATTCGAGGAGTATTATCTTCCACGAGGCAGTGCACTGCTAATTCATAATCATCGTCACCGTCGTCGCGTATTACCTGATATCACGCTTTGCACAAGTGTAAAACAAGTCCCGAATCGCCAACGGGATTAAAAAACACAAGTCAACAGAGTGCTGCACATGAGTAGTAACACACATGATCTTAGAATCACAATATTGTTTAAGACAACCAGTAACATAGTATACAGTGTGTACTAAACTAACAGAATAACTAGTTCATCGTGACATCATTACATGCTTTACATATACTAAGTGACGAGCCACTGACTGCCAGTGTGACACGGGAATACGGACTTGATTGATAATTATGGCAGTTCTGAATAGTTCTTTGTCTACTAAATGTTGCCCTTACGACAGTTGGAATATAGTTGTAAGAAAATAATTCGTTTATGAATTCTAAATTCAGTGACAGTATGTGAATGTATATGTGTGTGTGAGCAAGAGGACTTGGATCTGAATACGGAAATATCGCATGCATACATACATGCATGCTTAAGCTGAGCTATGTAACGGAAAATATAATTTTGGGTTGTTTAGGTTCTGTCTTTTGCATATAAAATGCTTATTATATTGCTAGCATTGCATTGCTAATTAATTATTCTAATATAGGTTATGCTTGACATATCACACATTTACAATTTCTACAATTACATAAATGAGTCACATCGTGCTCATTCGTAATTTTGTTCAAATAATATCGCATAGCGTTACGCACTGTCTGGAACGAGCACATTTGGGTGCCGTGCATGTATTGGTGAAATGCTGAAATGAAAAAAACAGAACACAAGAAGATCATCTGACACAGAATTGGTGCTGCAGAATATTTTTAAGACAGTTGCTTAATAATTAATGGCAGCTACTACTGGCATCTCATTATTTAGGCACAGCAGGTTTATAATGACTGCAAAAAAGTTGAAATAGTTTCAGGGTAAAATATACACACGTGAAATGTTTCACCAGATGCTTATATTTTCATTGGTTTAATGCAAAAAAACAAGATCGTGTCTAATGGTCCATAGGGATATAATTAGACGAACATTACTAAATAAATGACAGGGGAAGTCTGGACTGTAGATGATAAAACAGCTGTAGGAGTTTATAGTTCATACAAATGGAGATAATGTAGGCATGCACTGTATTACATTTAGCATGTTTTCATTCCTCCTGTGTTTGTGATTGCAGAGTGGTTTTGAAATATATGTGTTCCTTGATGAAGTACATTGATCTGTAGCAGCATATTGGCAATGTATGAAGATGCAAATTGGCAATTAAAGCATTTAATAATTTATTTACTGTTTTGTATATTGTTGATGGAGCAATTTGATGATTGGCAGTTGTGCAAGCTCATTTGGTGATTTGAGTAAACCACAAATAGATTGTGCATTTTTATTCTTGGTTCTTTCGGTAAAGTCACGTAGAAGGGAAATAATAAAATAATAAAAATAAAACATAATTAAAATTAAAATCTCACGACGTTTCGGCCACAACACAAGCAGCCGTCCTCAGGTGAAGAAACAGAACTGTCGGAAAAAGATTGTGCATTGTATAATGTGGTTTCAGAGGGGAAAAGCGTCCTCTCTCCTGATCCCTCTGTCACGTTATCAAAATCTGCGTGCGAGCAGTCCACAGGCTTAGCCTAAAAAGTATTTTGAACTGTCAGTCTCTATAATCCAATTTATATAGCGAGGCAGCAAAGTTCTGCTTTTGCAACTTGAGGGGTGGCAGGAGACTGCACAGATTGCAGTAATACCAAAGTTTTGAGTAAGTAAAATTCTATAAACAAAAAAAGAACACTATAAAACATTTAAATCAATCATCAACTTCTTATATATAGCCACCTACACTGTAGCACACTGAAGCAGAGATATGCTTTCATAGATTGTCTCAAGTACGATTTAAGCCATCAACAGGATTTCATTTTGGATGGCAACCTCCCTTTAAAATCAGCCTGCCATCTGTGCTGAATGTAGCCCGCTAAGCTGCTGGAATCTATTTTAGTAAAAACGTTTACCGACGAATGTGTTATTATCACTGGACAGTTACGTACAGTATGCATGATGCATAATCGTGATGATTTGTTTTGATCTAGCGCTCTGTACTCGGGAAGTTCCAGAGTACTCTGCTTAGCATCACATCTCAACGCATTGGACAGGGTACCCCATTAGTGGCAGCTGCCCCTGTGGGCACATCGTGATATAGCACCTGACCTGCAAGTCTGTCAGTAGGAGGTGATGACTGCTAAGTGTAATCCCACTTGAGTAACTTGAGGAACACTTTTGAATTTTGGCAATTTGGGCCCTGACGCCAATACCAAATGGCCTGGTCTCGCGAATGACGTCGGTGAATCTTTAAAAACCACTGTGAAGCAGTTGGCATATATAATCATAGTTATGACGCCTGCAAGCATGGCATAATTTACTCCTCTTGGCCTGTGCATGGTACATGTAAACATGAAGTAAAAAATGGGCAGATGTCCCCCAGTGTTTAGACAGGGTAGACTAAACCAATAGATGGCAAACTACCCTTTCTGGATGTCTTAATTAAAAGGAGACATGATGGTTCAATGAGCCACTCTGTCTACAGGAAAGCTACCCATACAGATGCTTACTTGAAACCGGATTCCCACCACCATCCATCCCAGAAGAACTGCCTCATCAAGACTCTATACCATAGAGCCCAATGCATTTCCGACCAGGAACACATTACCAGTGAACTCAAACACGTACACCAGGCTCTCAGGGCTAATGGCTACTCCGACTACACAATCCGCAAAGCCATCACTCCAGTCATGAAGAAGGATCCTCTTGTGGAGCCACTCAAAACCATCACCTTACCCTACATTGCAGGGGTCACTAAAAAGATCTCCAAAATCCTGAATAAACACAAGATCCAGGTCCGATTCAACACAGTACACAAAATCCGTGATTTAGTTCCATCTGTAAAAGATGCTCTTCCAGACATACAGTACCCGGGCGTTTACAAACTAAAGTGCCTCTGTGGTAGTAGCTACATTGGAGAAACCAAAAGACATATCTCGGATCGCATCCGCGAACATAAAGCAGACTTGAAACACGGTAAGACGAACTCCTCTGCCGTGGCAGATCACTGTTACAATTCAGTGGGCTCACATGACATTGACTTCTCCAAGACGGAGGTTCTTTGCAAACCAACTGGCTACCATGAGAGATTCGTTCATGAGGCCATTCACATATACAAGCACAGAGACAATTTCAACCGAGAAGATGGATTCAGGCTCAGTAACCACTGGAAAGATGTGTTAAATCATTTCTGTTCTTAATTAATTGTAATTTTACGATGACCTTCAGACCGCAGCTCTTTTGCCAGCATTGCCTCTTAATACCTCTCACACCACGGTTAATGGTATGGTTTACAACATGGAGTATACTAGGGCTTCGCAGCTGTCTCTCTCCCCCTCCTCTGTTCCGACCATGGACGAACTCGTCCGTCTGAACGGGGCCCGTAGCTATCCGTGGTACGAAAATTTGAGGGTAAGAATCCACCCATTTTTTCGCCATATAGCATTGTGATATATAACGACTTATGGTTGGTAGCTTAGCTGATTGGAGAATATAGAGTTTATTGATAACATGAAGGTAATTTATATTTTAGTTTTTATTGGTTCACTATATAGTACTGTGAATAGCTCAGATTTGTAGTCATTTCTGTGACCAGTCACTAGCAAATCACCCAGTTATTTCAATGCTAAATTCGCCTAGTTATTTCAATGCTAAATTCTCCTGTTTTGATTTGTACTAAGTGCCTCGGTGAATGTGTATGCTCTGACTTCAACGTAACTATTTCTGTAGCAGTTACAAGCGAATGCCTTAATTTAGCTATTTCAATGCTAAATTCTATGCTAATTCCTTTTAACAATGGGTGCCTCTGCGGATGTGTATGCTTTAACTTTTAACATAGCTATTTCTGTGACCAGTCACAAGCTAATCATTCAGCCTTTTCAATGCTAAATTTTATGCTAAACCAATTTGCTTTGCCCCCACAATAGCTTTCATGGGTCACCTTAATTACTGAGCGTGGGCCCCAATGGCTACTAACAACTGTAAAGGATGCCTCCTTGTCTTTTCCTTCAAAAGTACTTTATTATTCAACAGTTCTTAACATCATACATGGACTCTTCTTCCACTCCATTCTGCCACACGTCTCTCCTTTTGCAACCTTCGCAAGAGCCCCGTACTCACGTAAATGCACCCTACTTCTCCTCTCCTCCCAAACCTCCTAAAATCTCTCCTAACCTCTGCCCAAGTGCCCTCTTTCACTAATCCTCACTCCACCTCCTACTCCACCCCAAATGGTCGCCTTCTTACATTATACTTTTCCCGCTCTTTTCCCTTGAAAATGTTCTAGCCATTCCCCTGGTCCCTTATTCATTCCCGCGGTTCCTGAGTGGCTGTGGGAGTGGCCAATGAGCAGGGCTCCAGGCCTTACATGCTGCCAATTTCCCCACGCCCTTTCGCCCTTCTGAAGAATAGCCATCCTCAGTTTAATAAGCTCTATACTATTGAAGTTAACCTGGACGAAATAGTGATGCACCTCAAGGGTGGTTGATACCAACAATAATGAACAAAGCCCAAAAGAAAAACAGAACATCGACAACAACACAACAACAAAAGTGATAGTGGCATGATAATAGGTGCAGTCATAGGCCTCAGCACGCAGGACAATGGCACCTGGCTGCCTTCAGCACGGCAGTCCTTAGGTGCAACTGCCATGGAAGCTGCCACTGGGTGTCCCTTGGCTCCGCATTGGCTCTTACAGGGCCCCTTGCAGTGGGTACAAACACAGACAGAGACGACTCCATTCCCCTGGTGTTTGCGGTGCATGTGACGGGATCACTGCTAGGGCTTGTGCAATTTGGTTGATGTGCTAATGGTGACCTGCTGGCAGTGCAGCCATTCTAGGTCACTGACCTCCAAGGGAAGCGTGTTTACCGACCTCGCCCATATCAATTCGTTGGCTGCCTGTGCCCTCTGGATGGATTGTAGAGCTGCTTTCCGAGCCTTCCGTAAGTAGGTCACTGATTTGTTTAAGCGATGCTGACCATTCATCAGCCTGGGTAGAGACCTCCAAAGGCTGCATCTCAATGAGTGGTGTGGGGTTATGACCATACTTGAGGCAGAATGGCAAATACCCCATGGCACCGTGTGGTGTGAGCCTGTACGCCGACAAAACCATCATGAATTGGAGATCCCAGTCAGTTTTTTTTTGTCTTCCACTTCGTGGTGCAACATATTTGCAATGTTCTGATTGAGATGCTCCACCTTCCTGTCAGTGTGAGGGTGGTACAGGGATGTACGCACTTCTTTAGTACCCATAATATCACAGTCATCTCTAAAAAGTTTGGACGATGAATGTCTCTCTTGCCTTGTTAACAAGTGCTCTGGAGGACCCCTGTCTAGCACATAGCCATGAATGAAAGCATGGGCGATGGATTGAGTCATTTGGTCCCAGGAGCACTCACACCATCGGCCAGCGGGTACAGAATTCAACTCCTACAAGTAAAAATGTATTTCCTCTGGGGCTTTTTTTGGAATGGCCGTAGAATGTGCAGCTCTACGAACTCTTGAGCTGGTGAATGGCGAAATAATCTTTGAACACATCTCCTGAACTGCCTGGTAAACCAGGGTCTTTACCACTGTGCTCATCCTATGCAAATTTAGACGAGTGGGGGCCATATCTCCTTTGTCGATGTGATGCTCCATTAAAGTAGTGTGCCCGGGGTCATACATACTTCTGTTAAACATGTCAGCATGTTCTCATGGCAATTCACAGAGCGGAAAGACTTGGTCATTCAACAAATGTTCTGCATGAAGATTCCTTCCATCCAAGAATCATCATTGGCCTATGGTCAATTTCCCCTACCATCTCAAATTATCCTCCATAGGTGCCTCAATCAGGTGATTGACATGCGCTAATATCATCTCTCCCTGTATGGTGGTAGCAGTGTCAGAGATTCATCTTCTTGGTTCTTTCGGTAAAGTCACGTAGAAGGGAAATAATAAGAAGAACCCTTCTACGTGACTTTACCGAAAGAACCAAGAAGCTGAATCCCTGCAGTCACAAAAGCTTTAGTCAGAGGTATTTAGGACCTGCAAGAACAGTCCTTGGTTGTCCCATACTATTGTATCTGCTGCTGCTAATGAGCTGCCACATTTGGCAAAATTAACACGGATGAAACTTCCTGAGCTGTGATTAGGTGGGTGCAGCATCCCAGTAGAATTAGCACCTGGACGGCTGGAGGAGAAGTGATGGGACTCACCGACTCGAGCTTGCACAGTCGGTGTTATTTTTCCCAGAGCCTTCTTTCACTGAAAAAATGCTGAATCCCTGATGATGTCTCTACACAACCCCTGACACTATTCATTTTAATGGGCATACGGCACGAGAAATTATCAGTGCCCAGCCAACGGGGGACTGGAGGGGGGGTGTGCCTTAACCAACTAAAAACCTCGACGGTAAATTCTCCATTGCACACGGGAGCCATGACCTGCCCAATTATGCCCATACTGCCCTCATCTGCCACCACATAACAAACATGAATGTGAGACAATTGGCGGTATTGTTTCAGAAAAATATCGTGCAGAGTACGGGAAATAATGGTAGCCAAGGCACCCATAGCAATAAAACTGATGCCGTTGATTGTTGGCGCACCAGCATCGCCTTCTTCTGGACACCTCTTCAACAAGTATCCCACCGCTGCCACCAGATGTAAAGAAGGTCCCACTTGTATTTTCCCTGAGAGGTCCTTTATTGTCCAACGTTACTTAACACCATGCATGCACATCTCTCCTTGTAAAATTCTGGCAAAAACCCCATGCTCACATCATGTGCCCGAATATCTTCTGTCCTCCAGATCCGCCTAGAATCTCTCTTAACCTCGGTTCATGTGCCCTCTTTTTTCCAATCCTCTCCACACACCTTATACCCCATTCCGATAACCTTTCTTCCTTTCCTGCCCCTTTTTCCTTGCGAATTCCCTAGCCAATCCTCTGGCCCCTTACTCATCCCTGGCCAATCAAGACTCCCGGTCTTATGTGCTGCCCCCCAGCCCCCTAATCCGTACGGTGTCTCGAGCGCCAGTAACTGCGCCTTACACCCTATGGCCGGTTGATTTAGAATGTGGGGTGCACTTCTCGGCGTCGCTTACAAAAACTTTTAAAGTATTTCTGTGTGCCTAATTTCATCTTCTGCACTGTTTACTTAGCTTCCTACGTCGTGTTTGTATGTGGAATTTCTTTCGTGCCGTACGTAGCCAACCGTGGAAAGTGACTACATAACAGATAGCTGAATGCTGGACACATTGTATGATAGAGGGTGTAAGTTTTGCTTGCCATGAAGATCTAATGTTGTCCCATACAGTGATGTGTCGATCTTGAGGCGATCTAACAAGCTTCCTCTCACGTACTCCCAGTTCAGAACGGTATAACACAACACGGGTTTGTAGAGATTTCCTCTGAATTGAGCACACCCCTCTGCTGGCTGTGACTCGGGCGCACTCATTGTCCACACTATCTCAAGCACGCACGGAGTGCTTTCCCTTGACACCACTAATTACATGGTGTTGGCTGTGGTCGTGTAAGCCGGCTTCTCTTGCTCTGTTGCACACAGCAACGTGGCTCCTCACGAGAACAAAGCAACGCAGGTCTGCACTCCAGGGTTCTTCTCAGCTTGCATCCCACCAATGGTCGTGCACATGCTCTTATATGCCCCCGTGGGCTCCATTGTGCTTCATATTGGCCCTCAATTAAAACACGTGCATATTGGGAACACTTTCGTATGTATGCATGTTGAACTTTTTTCGCACCCTGCGTAGCCAACTTTGCAAATCAGAGGCGCAGAAAAAATGCCGCCCCATGCCCAATCTGAGCCCAGCAGTATGACTCAGCAAAAAGTATGTCGGGATGCGCTGATTAGGAGGCTGTAAGTGGGCCGGCCCTAAATGAGAAGTGTGTCTGTCTGGGATCACATTCTGGAATTCTGGAGGAAAAACCTCTCGCCTTACCATCTACCGCCTCTACCGGCAGCCTTTCTCCATGCCTTCTTGTGTTCTACATTATGTGGGGTACTACAAAGGAATGATATCTCTCACTGTGGTAGAAGGGTAACTGTTTAGTTGAGTGTGTTTCCTTTGCGGGCAGAAGATTGTTGGGTTGAGTTCAGAATGCAAGCCACAATGTGCCATCCGTTCAGAGCACTTCATCAACAGTCATGCTGCACAGAAGGTCCCTTTATTAAAATAACTGCGTTGCATTTACAGTAATTATTTCCTCAGACACTATTTTAAACTTACATCATGCCATATTATTCTGAAAACACTTTTAAGTAAATTCACATATACGCATCACATCTAACTCAAGACACATCCTTTTCATATACGTATTAACCAATATATTTACCAATATGTGTATGGGGTAAATAAAAAATACATTTGTCAATTCATATTCATAATTTTTCAATTGCCATTTTGAACGACATATTTCCTACTGATCAATGAAGAATGTACGTGTACCAAAATGCATATGAATACTGATGACTATCACAGACTCTCTTCAACAAACATATTCTATCAGAGCCAGTCACGTTGGATTATGTTACGTCTACCGCACATGTTTTGGAAATGTGTGAGATCTAAACTGATTTTTCCTCTGATTAATAATATGATAATGAGTTCAGATGTTGGCACTAGTCATCAAGCCTGCAGTGCTAACCACTCAACCATCTAAGGAGCCCGGTTTATGAGCACAGAGGTCACCTTTAAAGCATGGCTGAAGCTATTTTTGTGACCAGTTACAAGCTAATCACTCAGCTATTTCAATGCTAAATTCTATGCTAATTCCTTTGTCAAGGGGTGCCTCTGCGGATGTGTATACTTTAACTTAGCTATTTCAATGAGCCATTTCAATGCTAAATTATATGCTAATTCCTTTGTCAAGGCGCTTTGTTTCTTCTCACACAGCTTAAAGGTCGTGATCTGAGCGTGGCATTTTCACTCCAGCGCTGTCCTCCAGACAGTCTCGTCCCTTCACCTGATGAAGGCCGCTTGTGTTGTGGCCGAAACGTTGTGATTTTTGTTATTTTATTTTTTACCTACGTGACTTTACCCAATAGAACCAATGAGTATGGATCCTAGCAGTCACGAAAGCTTTAAATCTAGAATTTTAATACCTCCCAAGAATTTTCAAAGGGGCAAAGATAAAGTGGGTAAAAAACAGCGATGCACTGCATTACGTTAATAACTACAATGGTAGTCACCTGAGAGTTTGCTTCATATTGTGCAATTTCGGCTTGTCAGGTGTGTTGCAGCTATTGATTTGAATTTCATGAGAGCAGAGAGGAAGAGGAGCGATGCTCATAGAGGCTTCACAAAGTTCCCACAAATTGCACACACCTCGGATGATGAATGTGCAGTACTGATAATTTATCTTTTTTTTACTACAACATGACATTGGGGGTTGAGGATGTCTGTCCGAATTTCATGTGCAAACGAAGCAGGGAAAATCTAGACGTATTGAAAACAAATGCATCAACCTTCACTACAATAATTGTTCCGTTTGATATTGTTACTGCTCTTATTGGTGACTTTTATCAGCATTTATAGCCAGCCATGCAAAATAATTTGAAAATGCATTATGGCTTATCGTAGTTTTTCTATTTTTATTGTTTAAGAAAATTAATGAGACATTTTACAAATGACATATAAAACAAGACCCATAATTCGGAACAAAATAAATGAGTTACATGTTATCATTAGCTATAGTCTATTTGCTGTTGGATAAAGGCCTCAACATGCAGTCACCATACATCAAAACCCCTGTGATGCCACAATCCATCTCAATTTTCACACATTAACTGATGAACTGATCTTTCATTCCATCAATGTGTTAATCACCCTCTTGAGCATGTGCTCTCCTTCACAGGCCCAAGTATTTATATATCTGTTATATTTTGCTATTGTCTAGCGACTCGAGCACTGCGCCATACGCCCAGCAAACCAACATTTGTTTCCTGGCCATGAATAACAGCGTCGGCAAGAGATACAGTGAGGGAAAAAAGTATTTGATCCCCTGCTGATTTTGTACGTTTGCCCACTGACAAAGAATTGATCAGTCTATAATTTTAATGGTAGGTTTATTTGAACAGTGAGAGACAGAATAACAACAACAAAATCCAGAAAAACGCATGTTAAAAATGTTAGAAATTGATTTGCATTTTAATGAGGGAAATAAGTATTTGACACCCTCTCAATCAGAAAGATTTCTGGCTCCCAGGTGTCTTTTATACAGGTAACGAGCTGACGCCACCCATTAGCCCAGCCACACTGACCAGTTTGTCGGAGTATCGTTAAACTTGTTGTCATATAAAGCTTGCTCGCAAACCCCATGACCAATGCATTTGATGCGGAAGCCTGCATCTGTCGATGCATTGACAGAGTGCTGTCGAATTCTACATTTAATTTGCGAGCAAGCTTTATATGACAAAGTACCACCGATCAAGAGAGAGATTGTATTTGGATACATTTTGTCCAATTTCTGTATCTCCGGCTGATTAAAAGTTAGGTGGTTTGAATGAATGACCCTAAATATGTTTTTTCATCATCTTGAATTGGTAATTTAGAAATTATGCATTATGATAAAACGAGCTTTTTTGCCATTTTTTTGTGACAGCCTATAGCCCACAATGTATAATTGATTCTGCTTTAAAAATCCCGATAGGGTGTTTAATTTAAGACGTTGAAATCAACAGCAGCTGGCTGTCTTTGATTATCCTCAGCTTTAATTGTAATTCATGTACGTAGATTGCCTATCTGCAGAGTTTTACATTTAAACTTGTCATGTTAATCTCCAAAGATTGTAGATCATGGAGAAACTCAATTCTCCGGTCTAGAGCCCACTTATTGATGTGTCAACACAAACCACTGACTGTATATGTATGGGAAGGGCTGCTACTCCCTCGTGTTTTATCATTGCTTATTACCTTGGATGAACATGTCAGTGGTTCCGAGGCAAGATAACAACATGCTCTAGAAATGTCTAAAATTAAAATAAAGTGAATTTGTTTCTGTTTATTTTCAGCGAAAAACATCACTTTATTTTGTTTAGTTTTTCTATAAACGTAGGTGAATTGCCTTTTTCCAGGCATTGTCTGTCTTTATGAAAATAATCCTTGGTATTTTTTTCATGACGTACCTGAAAGCCAAAATAAAGGTAGACCAACCAGATCTAAACGACAATTATAACATCAACATTTTGAGCTCATGTTCTCAAAGACTTACTAAAACCCCTTTCACAATACATAATCACGCATGAAAACCATCAGCCAACTCTTTTATCTAAACTAAATTAACCACATTTTTATAAGATACGTAGGTTTCACAGAGCATGGACTTTCACCGAAAGTTCCCCTTCATGCGAGGCATAAGCACATGAGATGTAATTTTACTCCACCATTCCGAATGTAGCATTGTTATTTATGCATTAAAATGTATTAACATGCTGATCAAATCACCTGAAATTGTGCCCATTTTTCTAAGATCTTGGAAGCTCAGCAGAGTCGAGTGTGGTTAATAATTATTGGATGGGTGGGTGACCCGTATTGTGGCCTTGTTTGAGGGGGGAGGAGGCATCCAAACACTCTGAGGGGGGTAAGGGGGGGGGGGGTGATGCATGACACAGCCAATGTTTATTTAAACAAATATTAAATGTTAATTATGAGACACAATACGATCTGTACAGCTTGAGCCTTAAGGGTAAAACTGTTTCTTCTCAAATAAAAACAGGGCTCTTCCTTCCAAAATTAGAAAACGTAGAAAAGCTCTTTGGTCAGCAGTTCTCCTGTTGTGTTTGTTTCACCTGATGATGGTTGCTTGTGTTGCGATCGAAACGTTGTGATCTATTAATTTTCTAACTGAAAGAACCAAAGAGTATGGATTCCTGCAGTCACGAAAGCTTCAAATCAAAGTATATATACTATATATATTCAGAGCCCGGCTCTAAAGCGGTGACTATGGTATTCTGCAACAATTTAAATTATTCAAAGCACAGCAGTGATTAAACCCTTTTTATTTTGTGAGCACGTGAGTGTTTTATATGAGTGTGTTATATATACACGTGTTTTTAATACTCCCAATGGTTTACAGAGAGATAGGAATGGGATTAAGGAAGATTAGAAATTCATGAACCACTGCAGGATCCTCATCGGAGTTATGTTAAGCTAAGGAGAAATTAATATTTTTAATATTTGCATAAAAAAGTAGGTGATCAGAATTACCTTCAGGACAGTGTGCTTAGCTTATATAAAAAGACACATACCAAGCAACTGATATCGTGTGCCAACCAAAATGAGATTTTTTATTTTACCCAATAAGAAATGGCCGTTATTATTTTTATTCAGTTTCTGCGTTGTTAAAGTCGAAGTTTTCCCACACAGCTCTGAAGTCTGTGGGTTTAATTTAATACGCTTTGCTCTTTGCTTAATCCTCTTTCCTTGCAGCTGTCTGGACTTTGCAGAGCTCTTCAAAACAACATCGTGTGCCTATGTAGGGCTACGAGGAGACTGAGAAAGAGGGCATCTTCTTAGTGCCAGGGAGTTGACATAAGTCGCTGGGATTATCACTTTTGCCCATTTTGTCAAATATTTCCAAAACGACAAAATAAACAGCAGTAGCAAGAGCATTTTCCTAAACATTCAGTTCTGTTTTCCAGATGCATATACAAGCTACCGGAATGTGAATATAACGTATGCATGCAATTTATTTTGAAATAAAGAGCGAGTCAACCGTTTACTATGGATTAGGTTTTACTTTTCTTAATAGTTAAGACTCTGGTTCCGAGCATTATCTGGGATGGAGCTTCAAAGCAGTGATGGTGGAATACAAATCTGAGGTCAAGAAAATAGAAGCCGCTTGATTAAAATATAATTTGTGGCCAGGACACTTCTGAAAAAGTTCAGTGGGCCTTACCTGGTAAAATAAAAATCGTTGAGTAGTTTTAACAGTTGCTTAAGGACGTAACCGGGAATTAAGCTCCTCCTCATGCCTATTCAAGCTGGAATTCACTTTTTAAATTTCCTCTAAATAATAAGGTAAAGGGGCAACTCTGCAATGTCTTGCTTGAACCACCACTAGCAAATTAACCTCCACTGCTGGGAGCTCCAGAGAGCCCCCTCTAGAGGGGTATTTGGCCTAATCTTCCTAACTAGCTAGACATCTTCGAAGAAGTATGAACCCCCCACACTTTACTCCATCACACACGGCCTGCCGATTGACCAATTTGCTGTGCATCCATTTATACTGCTGAGTGGACAGCGAGTATTTTAAAAGCTTGCCCATTGCTTGAACTGCTGTGCCAGGAGTTGATACCGACAACCTCTGGATTGCAAGTGCAGTGTGCTCACCATTACATCGTGGGCAACGTTAATTTCTGTACAATTTAACTACAAAATATGCATGTGTGTTCCCTTTTTCTTCGTTTTACAATGTTTTACGATTCAAAATATAGTTATTTTATGTTCAATTTAGTCCATGAACAAGCCTCAGTTATTGTTTATGCTTCATTAAACGATAGTTACACTGACCATATGCATGGGGTGTTGGTACATCGAATACATTCCAATATCAAATACATTTTAAATGTTCGTTAAACAAATGCTTGATAAGTGTATGTTTACTCTGCAGTTTATATCTTATAGGAGAAATTATTCTTAAGTTTAACATGGAAATTAAGTCAACATTGTAAGTGTACATCCATTTAAAGTTTGAACAATAATAGTTGGAACAACTAAATTCATATTATTGTAATGTATTGTCAACATTGAAATATTAAATAATAAAAATATGTATGTTTGAATAGGTCCGAGAGTAGGCAGACACATTTCATTCATAGCATTATCATTGATGTGGATACTATGTGTTATATGCCATGGTAGTTAAAAATGACGCATGTTTAATTATGGATAAAGTGGGCATCAGACGAAAACCTAAACAGGATAAAATTGAAGAGCTGGGGGTAGCCCTGTCTCAACTATTATTTCTATTTGAAATGCACTTGTTCTGCTCCGATTTTTATTCGATTTTGTTTATTCTGTATTCAGACTATTGCTTTTTCTTGTCATGTTGATGAACCAGCCAGCACACTCTTGCAAGTGAGACTATCCTGGTCTCTTATGCTCAATAGAAATGAAACATACAACCATTTTAAGTACACGTGCCTTACAACAGTAAACGTATCCGCAATAGCCAAAGCAATTTTATACAAATCTGCTGAGCTGTGAAGATGTTCAATTTAATCATGAGAGAATTCATTGTTTTGTTTCATATTCCTCTGACGTGCTGTCGGTAACCTATGGCATTGTCTTGTGCTCCCCAGCTGAGTGTGGTGGGAAGATACAAGGAGCCACATCAGGAAGGATTCTTTCACCAGGCTACCCTGCCCCATATGGACACAACCTCCAATGCACATGGGAAATACACGCCAACGCAGGCTATACAATCAGGTCAGACTGATTTTACAAAATCAATTTTAATCTGGAACAAGGCCAACCTTTCTTTGTTCTGTTGGGAAAGTTATGCAGCCACCACTTTGCAATTATACAGCTTCCCCCCCCACGTTGGCTTTGCTTTTATCTTTTTTTTTCCTACTGGCTCACGCTTGTTCACTTAAAGGCAGAGGAGATCCTTGCCGCTGCTTTTGTTTATCTGAATCAGCAACAGAGAAGGCCATCTTATGAACAGTGCTTGAATGGAAATTGATTCGCTGTCTAGAAATTCCGTGGAGACAGATGTATGCTGTATAATGCACATCTGCATTTAAATAAAACATGATCTATAAATAAAATCAGTGCTCAGATGCCAAACAACTTGTTAATGACAGGAGGAAAAAAAAATCAATATGTTTTACATGTATGTCTTTGAACAAGAAAACCACATGCCACCCGATATCAAGGCTATAAATGTATAAGCACAAGAGCCATCATTTGTGTCATCACAACCTCACTCGTGGCAGACAAAGTAAACCTTGAGTCATACTCAAATGGTGTAGACTTTCAGACAAAGATCCCCCCCAATTAACAAATACGGACTGTTGGAGCAAGTGCTGTGTGCGAACACATATTAAGGCTGCCACAGCCTTGACAACATGCTATAACTAGCAGCACACCCATCCGCTTTTGTCTTCTTAGTGCCAATCTTTAAACAGCACACTGGGCCATTATGTATGACTGAGTTGACTTAGAGGCCCATAACTCGATGAAATAGTACTGTCACTGAAGCTATTTCATGGATAGGAATTGAACGTAAGAAACCAGGTTTGCAGTGTTTTGCACTAACCAATGCACGACTACTGCAATGACAAAGATCCACCGATTGTGCATCAATATACTGTTTGGGCAAGTGCTGTTTGCAAGTAGCACCTATGAAGGCCGGCACGGAATACGAGGGGGTGGGTGGATAAAACCACGCCTGGCCTACACACACTCGGAATACGATTTTATTCATGTCCAGAAAGTTAATAATAATAATAACCAAGATAATAAATACGAATAAATGACTAACAGACATTGATATGACATATCACTAATTTGGTAGTG
Organism: Petromyzon marinus; assembly: GCF_048934315.1. Classification (NCBI taxonomy): domain Eukaryota; kingdom Metazoa; phylum Chordata; class Hyperoartia; order Petromyzontiformes; family Petromyzontidae; genus Petromyzon; species Petromyzon marinus. The sequence continues at coordinate 10,135,527 of NC_133678.1, read as the reverse complement.
CTTTATTATTTAATGTCTTCCATTGCATTTGGTTAAAACATAAATAAGTGATGGAGCGGTGGTGCTGCTGTTAGCATATTTCCTATTAACTGAGCGACCTGAGTTTGGGTTCGGTCCCGACCCTGACGCCTGCTGTATTATTGGAGTTAGCGGTGTCTCTCCCCCCGTAGTCGCGTGTTTTTTTCCCCCTTCACATTTAAAAAACTTGCAATTAGACTCTTTGGCTGCCAGAAATGTCCACGTGGTGAAGCCACTCCGTTCAGCTATTATTTGCGGCTGAGGTCGCTTCCTGAAAACAGCTGCATAGCTGAGTGGTAAAATAATAAAATAAATTCCCACCCACGGCTAACATCAGTGGCGAGTGATATTTGAACCAGTCCTGGGGGGGGGGGGGGGTGGCCCTTCACCCATTTGCACTGACCAGTATGGTCAAGCAATACTCAAGACCAACGTGGCATGAGGTGACCTTCATCCAGCAGTGCATAGACAAAGAGCTGTACATTCGTTTTACATGATGTGTGTCTATATGTACAAACATCGCGTGTGTGTGTGTGTAACCATTTTGCCATTTCCAGATTTAAGGGCATTTTTTTATCTTAAGTATTCTGGAGATTTGCCATGCATTTTCTGATTTCCATAGGGGTAGAACATCACGTTGGATTATGCCCCAGCTATCCAAAAAACACATCTGCCATGGTTTTCCCGGGAGAGTACATGTGCTATTAATGGTGATAGTGTCAGGGACTACGTGTATGTGTCCACTGCTTAATGAACTGCGTTTAACCCAGTGTATTAATGAAGAACCACACACAGCCCACAGTACTCAAGCACTCCATGGCAGTCCTCTGAAGATGACCATTTAAAAATATTCAATTCGCTGCAGGGTGCCAACAAAACCATTTGCATCTTAACTGCATCCATTGACTCGTGTTGTCATCGTGACAGCCAGTGCGAGACAGACAGAGGAACCTGGAGAAAAGTCAATTCGCTGAGCATGCAAAGCATTGTTAACATCCAGCTTTGATGGTTAATTGCTGTAGTATGTGTTTCTCTTCAATTATCATCATCGTCAACGTAATAATGTATTTATACCGCACCTCCCATGCAGTACATGTTGAGATGTCTGAAAAAAATGTGCATTTGAGATGATAACACAATAAGGAAGTGATTGGAGATAAAAAAAAACTATGTTCAAAAAACGAAACAGTATTGATAACATACACAACAAATAAATCAATCGATATTTTTTTACGTGACAATATCACCCTAAATAAAGTACGCATCAGTGCATATCACAACATAACTGAAACGGAGTATGGAACAACAATGAAAATTATCAACATTTGAAAACCTAATATGTGCTTTAGGGTGCTCCATTTTTGTCCACTAATTTGAACTGGTCAGGAATCATTGTGTGTCTGTATGTATGTGTCAGTGTGTGTGTTGCAGCTTAACGTGTGTACTTAGGGTGATATGTCAACTTCCCCAGAATGGAAATAATGGTTTCTTTGTGTGGTGTTGACCACACAGCACCACCTTGCGTTGCTAATCACACTCGTGCTAAACATTTCTCTCGAGCATCCACAAGTAATATAATAAAACACAATTAGTTGTGTCTGTGTGTCGGTGCAGTATATATACGGCATTTGAATGTGTGTTTGCCTATGGATGATTTAATCCATTTACCGAATGTCCTGGAAAATGTTAAAGTTTTCCCGGGACATTAAAAGTGCCCACCCACTCTTTTTCATTTGTGGATTAAATACCACTCAAGACAATACAATTACATGTAGTTATCCCTCCTTCTTTATACTGGCAAATAGTCTTCTTCCCATGCTATGTCCTGATTTATATATATAAAACTCAAAGAGGTGGCAACACAAACTCCGAAATATTGCACTGGCAACACAAACTCCAAAATATTGCACAGGCCGTGTTATGGTCATGACAGCGAAATTATCAATCGGCCACGCTGCTCTGAGGTGTGCAAGGCACTCGAAGCCTCCTTCGTCTTTTGTACAAAGAAGCTGCTGTCGATGAGTAATGGGTGGCGGCTATCGATGAGTAATGGGTGGCGGCTGTCGTGCGCTCTGCGTGTGCCCTGCGCGTGCTCTGCCTGTGCTCTGCGTGTGCCCTGCGCGTGCTCTGCACTCTGCACGTGCCCTGTGTGTGCCCTGCGCGTGCTCTGCGTGTGCCCTGCGCGTGCTCTGCCTGTGCACTGCACGTGCCCTGCACTCTGCACGTGCTCTGCGCGTGCCCTGTGTGTGCCCTGCGCGTGCTCTGCGCGTGCGTGTCTGGTTGTGTGGCGGACCCCACGGGTGCAGCCTCCACTTTGTGGTGTTCGACACGGAGGCGGCACACGACCTGCTCAAGGTGTGGGACGGGCCCTCCGTGCCCTCCCAGGCCGGGGTGCTGCTCAAGGAGCTCAGTGGCTCCGTGCTGCCCGATGACATCCACAGCTCCCAGAGCTCCCTCTCCCTGCACTTCCAGTCCGACTTCTTCATCAGCAAGACCGGCTTCGCCATACAGTTCTCATGTGAGTCTCCTCATCCAGCACTCACTCAATCACTCGCTCACTAGCAGTCAGTGATCTCCGTATTGCTCTTCTTGTGCTACTAGCATGGTTACTGTCCCCGTGAAATTCACTCACTGATCCCTCCACCCATGCTGCATATCATCCGTGGTGTGTTGAACTCCCGCATCGCTCGACTTTGGAATTACTTCTCATTGTCCCTTTTCTGAAGTTCGTTCAACTATGGTCAATTAAAAAAAAACTCGTCTATTATACATTTTGTTACACATTCTTAACAACCCAGTCTCACTTTGCCACTTCAACTGTTTAATTTCAAACCAGTGCAATGAACCATTAAAATATAAAATACAAAAAAAATGAACAACCAGCTTTCCTATCCAAATTCAATCTCCAATTGATTGTATAATTTTAGATTCTCATAGTAAATATTTACACCGTAGTTTATTCGGCAATTTTCATGTGCAGCTGAAAAAGAGTCATACGAGCTAATTGTAGAGGTTTTAATACGAGAAATGCATTTTACATCAATTTGATGATGCTATCGTACTGGCCAAAAGCACATTGGATTTCTACATCGGAATAAGGGTTCCTTATTTTTTATCAATCTTGTTTTTCTTTGTTTGCTTATTCCGCTCTTGACAATGTGTGCCAATCGATGAACAAAAGAGTACAGCATAATACTATTTGGTGTTTCTGGGCACAACTTTTAACCAGATCAGATACAATAAAAAAACATTCCAGAAGCAACTTAACCAGTGTCCTGTTATCTAACTCAATTGTACAACAAAGCCCCCTGTCAGCTTGGAAAGTGATTTATAGTGCTCATATTTGAACTTCATGATGTCTGAGCTAATCTCTCATAGTAAGTGTGTAAAGATACACAAGCAAGCCCGATACATGATGTGGGCTTGCCACATTGGTGCATTTAAGATGCATCTCATGCCTCTTATATAACATTTCCTCAACAGATCCCACTGTTGAATGTACACTTGTATAATCCCAACGTGGGAATATTTACAGAGTAGTGGGAAGCCCATTGAGATCGAGTGGTGCTACATTACATTAAGGCTCGCGGGTATCACCTTAACCCCCACCCCCACCCCCCACACACACACTAACTTCCGCAAGCTCGCATTGCCCCCCTGCACACACCGCTCCCCAGTGACACACAACTGTCCAGTGTATGAATTTTGAATTGGACTCACATCACGCACTGGGTTATTGTTTTTTTTTTATCACAACAAAACGCGAGCCCAATACAACAACGCCAAAAAGGTTCTAATGACAGGGTACCGAAACTCCGCGCCTAGCTGTCCTGGCGCAATGGGACCAGGCGAAAGGGAAATGGCGCGCCCGCTTATTGTTAATAATCATGATAATGATCATCGCCGGGGACAATAAGCCAATTAATTTGGGCAAAGGTCTACTTAGATATTTTTTTGGGGAATATCGACCTCACTGGCATAAACTACATATAATAAGCTTTTAAATGTGCCACCTCATTGCAACCTTTATAAACAGTTTGCCTTTAGAGGCTAATCCCCATTTTCCTGATGACGACCGCTTGTGTTGCGATCGAAACGTCGTGGCTTTTGTTTGTGTTTTTTTTTATTTTCATTGTTTCAGGCCACAGTCTACATTACACACTGCCAGTACACTCACTCCGATCAAAGAACCAGGCTACAGTATTATTATTTGTATTATTATTATTACATGTATTCACTTTATTTTTTTATTTTTCCATCTACGTGACTTTACCGAAATAACCAAAGAATATAATTGGTGGAACTTTTAAGGAGTTCTACAGACAAGCAGATATAATGCATTCAGCTTAGCTGTATATATATGACAGATTAGCATTTGCATCCCTGTTTCATCAGCCGATTGTACTTTATGTATGGCATATCTCAAATGCTGAGTGATGAAGATTGGAGATTACTCTGCAATATTAGTGCAATGGATGTCTTTGTTCATACCACTGAATAATCACATATCAGTGCACCACACGCATAGGTCACATCACGTGTAAAGAATGTAAGCTTTGATTAACCATCTGCTAGGAATGCAGGAGGACAATAACGTAACAATTTAAAGCTTGACACGAGCGCATTCTGTACACTTATCAATTTGGACCGGAGCTCAAATTTAATCCGATGACATTTAACTTCCTGGGAAAATCATGCCTTTTGCAATACAACACAGTGTGCAGTTTGTATTCCTTCCGTCTGTATTTAATGCCCATTTTATTTATTCACGAACACTCTTATTATACCAGCACAATACGCGAGGACCCTGCAGATCCATTTCTTGCTAATCCATGAAGAGGAATTAAATTGAAGCTTAAAGTAGCAAGGTAGTCATTTATACCTCCGAATCCAGCAATCATAGTACTTAATGCAACTTGTTTTGTTTTATTTAGCTTAAAAGATTCGCCATGTACAACTTCATCTCAGCTTTATTCCCAACAAATTCTGCTTCCCATCCAAAAAAGGTTGAAGTCACCCTGCAGGGCCCGTTCGATAGTCCAATCGAGATGGCATCCAAGGTTCATACCCAGATATTATTAGCACCCCCTGCTTCATTACAATCGCCATCCCACCTGACATCACGTTGGTGGATTCAGCGCCGCTAGGGATAAAGGGGTGATGGATTAGTTGAGTACAGTTATGGGGGGTGTGGGGGTATGTGTGTATGTTGAATTTATTTCGCACCGTATGTAGCCAACCATGCTCATCGGATGCGTGGGGGGGAAGGGCAACAAACTAAACACAAAATGCAGTTATAATGAAATGAGTTCAAAATCTAGATGTAAAAGTGCATGGCTCCAGTGGCTTAATAATATCGGAAAGGAAGAGCGTTCCAGACGGCCACAAAAGCGCATCTGAAAGCGTGCGATGCAGTGAGCGTCTCTGTTCGATGGCCGGCCAAAATCCGCTGCGAGGATGACCGTGGTGGTGGGGGGGAGGGTGTTGTTTAACCACACTTTACCACCCTGGCTCAGTGCAGGTCAGTGAAGGGAGCACGCGTTTGTCTCGCCTATTGCTGAGTGCCTGACTGGTACGGGTGCCCCTATCTCCTGTCCAGTATTGCTGCTCACGACTTCAGGATGCCCGGGCTTCGTCGCCGCGTCAAGGCAGCGCTCTGTTGAAGACAGAAGCGCAGCTTAACTGGCAATTTTGCCAGTTAAGCTGCAGCTTTCAGAGTGCGACGTAACGCCGCTTCGTTTAACTCTGCTGAACCTCTAATTGATAAGAACGATGAATACATTGTCAATAACGGCAATTTAGCAGTGCCTTTGTGCTGCGATACGTCTCCATGCTTGCCTTGGAAGTGTTTGACAAGAAGATAATCATTTGCCTTGCTGTAACGCAGCCGCTGTGGCCAGAGCTTGCCGTGATCCCGGCGTGCCGACAAATTCCACGCGGAGTGGAACGGGCAGAGAACCTGGCAACATCATCACCTTCCAGTGCCAGCCTGGGTACCAGCTGCAGGGTGAAGCCACCATTGTATGTATGCACGGGGAAAATCACTACTACTGGCAGCCCGACCCACCCACCTGCATAGGTAAGGTCTCCTGTCGCTCACACACCACCACACCAATAAGGTCATGTCAAAGACAAGTGCATTCAAAGGCATCGACCGTTTGTGGAAATTTCACATTGATATGGTGGGGGAAAGACTGTCCACTGTTGACCTCACAAAGTGCTTCCCATGTTACTGGCTCCTGGGGGAGGATGGCATGTGTCATCATCCAACCAGGGTTTGAACTCCCAACCTTCCAATCACCAGCCACTCGCTGTGGCACTGAATCTAACGCAATGACGTTAGCATTGTGTTAGATTCTATCCATTAGAAATAACAATAACAATGTTATATTCTTAGTTTTTTCGGTAAAGTCACGTTGAAGAGAAACAACAGAATAACAAAATATATATAAAACAATAAAAAATTCTCACGACGTTTCGACCATAACTCAAACGGTCATCATCAGGTGTGTCACACCTGATGATGACCGTTTGAGTTATTGTTTTATATATATTTTGTTATTCTGTTGTTTCTCTTCAACGTGACTTTACCGAAAAAAACTAAGAATATGAATTACTGCAGTCACGAAAGCTTTAAATCAAAAAATAACAATGTTATTTAGCAAAATGTGAATGTATTTGGAATCTGTGCGCACAAGTGAAACACTGTTTATGTTGTTTTTTGTTTGTTTCAGCTAGCTGTTAAGAGTGCGGATCACATACAGCATAGTCTGTACATGTATATGTATTATTTATTAATGCAGCGGCCGGGCAGTTGCAGCAGTGGTTAGGGTGCACAGCTTGCAATTAGGAGGGTGTGAGTTCCCAGTCGGGGGTTGACGCAGCCCTTGATCTCTTCAGGGTCGATTAAACAAGCACCACTGTGTGGGAAGTCTTACAGATACTCTCACTGCCGCTATAGGAATGTGGAATTTCTACTATTAGCCCCGGGCTGAAAATAGGAGGTCGGTGTTCAAGCTAACACCTGTCCTATTTTTCCAGGATAGTCAATCTTTGAAGTAGTTGTACTATGATATATATATATGTCTTTCTGGGACATCACAAGTTATGGCTATTGTCAGTTGTATAGTTCTCCCCTCTTCCTGTATTGTGAAATATATTTTTCTCACGAGATATATCCTTCGAGATATATCCTTCTCGGAGACACTGGGACAACATCACGTGTCCCTCTCACCTCCTCTTTGGCCCTTGTTACTACCTCATCCGGTCACGTGTCTTCAGACGACCATGTCCTCACCCGACCTCTCTCTCGCTGTCACCCGAACTATGCCCCCTAGGGGCCCTTCTGTTCCGTACTCATCCCGGTGCTAGAGAGAGACTCCACACCTTCAGTACCGCCCTTCTCTCGGAACTGTGCGCTACACCAGAGAGACACTATACACGCCACTACACATTAAAATAACGTAAACCCATGTATGTAGTTAACATGCAAGTATCTACATGCCCCATGTTGCTTTTTCAGACATTCATTTTATAATTGGTAATTTATATAGGACTTTTGCCTGCAGAGGTTTGCAACTTTTATGAGCGGCCACTAAGTGGCGGAAAAAAGGACAAAACAGTGCTCGCATTCTAAATCATTAACGGTGCCACCTTTCTCAAGGGGAGAACGTAACAGTTGTGTCTGGGAATTTCCTGCCAACAATACACCTCAACGTTGTTCTCCAGTGGACAAGACTAACCGCTCAGAGTTGCACTGGCGTATTTGAACCCTTTCAAAGTGTTTGAGCAGACTGCTGTGCCTGACAAAATAATGCTGCTTTTGTGAAACATAGCAGCGAGTGTGTAGTCAGTTTGTTATTTTGTTTGTTTATTTTTTTTACATTTAAGAAAAAGACATAAAATCAGCTCATGTGCAATGTAAGTGCTTGGTGGATTATGAAATTGCAAAATCATCATCGCTAGCAACGGCTTCGGGAGGCCTACATCCAGCAGTGGATTGATCATGGCTGATGATGATTCATGGAAACAGTGGCAGTGTTTCAAACAGTTGTTAGGAAAAGACAAGTGGATGAACTTGCTGTGTGACACACGGATATAAAATACTCTTTCAACAATGAAATTGTGTTCTGAAATAATTGATATAAATAAACATAAGACACGAGGCAAAACGCTACTATAGGAACAAGGAACAAGTTCATTACCAAGAGAGCATTACGGTTTATGGTACATTAAGCGATTACGCTGGTGGGGGTTTTAAACATTGGGAAAATATTATTTGTACACGATTGAGTTCAGAGGTTAAATGTGCAGAAAAAAGCTCGTGAAAATTTCACACCACTCCCCCAGACTACATGGACAATTAGTTATTTAACCATACACATTCTAATGAAAAATGGGATTACAGAAAGAAATCCAGAGAGACTGACATGTCCTCAATTAATTTATAACAACTCTGACTTTGGATGTTGGCAGGGTTTACGCTTAAGAAGGTGACTATTTATCGACATTCGTTTTAGGTGACCATTGGGAATTAAGTCAACAAATGTTTTAATGATGACCTTGAACTCTGTTCTACTTTGCACTCACTCCCTGTCCCATTGATGTGACTGCACATTCTCAGAGATGTCTTGGAATCGATCATTCAGGATGATGTCAAATGTCAATTACAATGTATGGACTCGTCGAAAGCATATTCAGATTTATATTTTCTTGAGGATTTGTTGTTTGACTTTCTTTAGTAAATTATGTAGCTGTAGCATATACATAATTAATTGAATTGCCTTATTTAGACTTTATGGATGCAGGACATATATTTATCATTTGTATTTGCTTTCTTGTAATTTAATATTAATAACCTTGTAACGCATTTGGTATTTTGGCCTGGCTAAAATAAATCTTTCATATGATGCAATTAAATTACTTTATACACTGTAATGTGAAAGAGGGCAGGAGATACACACAAAAGCAACCTTTGTTGTGGTTTCATCTTTTTTTTTAAGCACCATGTATGTTATTAAATACCCACAGAAACGTGTTCAGGAACAATCCCGGATATTGGATGCAAACATCTCACACGTTCACATCGACTAATTTGCACTTGGTTGTATTTATGTGTGCATGTGTATTATATTTCGCTTATATTTTATTTCACAGCACCATGCGGGGGAAACCTTACAGAGCCTACTGGTTTCATTCTCTCTCCTAATTACCCTGAGCCGTACCCTCCTGGGAAGGAATGCGATTGGCAAGTTACCGTCACGGCAGACAATGTTATTTCTCTGACCTTTATCAGGTATGGCTTCTGCAATGCGCTTCTCTGCACTATTGTGGCATTAAAGGTCATCACACGGAAGCATAACTGCTAAGCAGTGCTAGTAATGTTACTTGTTAATGAGCACACTCTGTAAACGAGTCTCTGGTCTTTATAGCCCTTACAGTTCCTAATCAGTGAATGGGGTCATCCTTAAAGGTCATGGTAATTTAATTGCATGCTGCATATGGAGTTTAGTTGGACGTTCCGACGAAGTTCATGTACGTTGGTGGACATGATTTGTGGTGGAGCATAACAAGGTGAAATGGCTAATTGTTAAATTCCTCGCGTGCAAAGCAGCTTGACATTATGTTACTGCATGACATATCCATCGACGCAATATTCAGACACATTTTGTTTGATGCAATGCTTTAGTTCAGGAATCTCAGAAATAACCTTCACGTTTATTTTCGTGGTGTATGTGTGCATTCCGCAATGCTGTCTCAAATTGAGTGCGTTTCATGTTTCATTATTTATTACGTCATTAAATATATGAAGGCTATTGAACTGACAGACACCATATTTAATGTAGGCATAGTGCAAGGCAAATCGAAAAAAATACATTACGTATAGTTCTATAAAAGTGAGTCTGGCAAGGTCATATAATTCATTTTCGGTTAATGACTCACAAATAACCTCTACTTTGCCCTGCTGTAAATGTTGTCCTCAGTCTTAGCAGTCTTAACCCCGTCTGCTTTTTCATACATATATTCTTTATTTCTGACATGACGAAAACCATGTCCTTCTGAATGAAGTATTCCACCTCTTGTCCGCCCCCTTCCATACTGAATGGCAGTTTTGATACCGAGACCAGCTACGACTTCCTGCACATATATGATGGCCCAGGCTCTTCCAGCCCACTGATCGCCAGCCTGCAAGGCTCCAAGCTGCCGGGGCGGATTGAGAGCACTGGCAACAGCATGTTCATGGCGTTTCGCAGCGATGACTCGCTCAGCCTCAGTGGTTTTCACATTGAATACAAGGGTGAGGTCGCCTAACGCAAGCACAACTTTCGACTGAAAGCAAAACTACACACCCACACACTGGCTACATATCCTCACATTTCACCCATGCAATCGTAAGATAGTAACGTATGACAGCATTATTTTTTGGTACAGGACGTGTTTTATTTTGTGTAAACGTGAGGTGTCTTGGCAGATTCGAAGAGTGATGGAACATTATTTTTTTAATGTTTAATGTGCATACAATTAGTTTTGTGGGATAATTTGAAAGTTTTAAATCATACATTTCCCACTTTGTATGTTTTATGTAAATGTCTATATTTAAGAGGTCAGCATTCATACCCTACAATGAAAACAACGGTTTTAGAATTTGTATTTTATTATCTCTGTGAGCCAAGATTTCGTTTTAATTCATGGTGACTGTGACCTTTATACTCGGCATTGAGAACAAAGTCCACCGTTTTAATTTCAGAGTGGGAAAAATGCACATCATAAAAAACTAAGCGTTTTTCTCACCAGGTGATGGGATGTTGCCCAATTGAACATGGTGTGGAATTGTTAGTGGCCCATACACTTTGTCTCAAAACTAAAAGTTCTGGTGAAAATGTGATCTGCACAGAGAAACCCCAAGAGTCCTGCTTTGATCCTGGGAACATACAGAATGGCTCCCGTCTGGGCACAGATGTCAAGCTACGGTCTACCATCACATATTTCTGTGACGCGGGCTACACAATCCAAGGCTACTCAACTCTGCTTTGTGTTATGAGCGAGGATGGGAGACCCATGTGGAACAGACCCCTGCCATCCTGCCATGGTAAGTGAAGGATCCGCAGCCGTTAGCATTAAACGCACACATTTTGTACGAACACTCTTCCTCCCACTATATTGGGAATACGCTCTCAAGTGCTCTCTGTCATATGCTACAGCTCCATGTGGGGGCAAGGCAACTGCCTCTGAAGGGGTGGTCCTTTCTCCTGGATACCCCAGAAATTACAGCAGTCCTCAACATTGTGTGCACACCATCACCGTGCCCAAGGATTTTGGTAAGCGCGTCTCAAACTACGTTCGCTTTGATTAGATTGTTGATGGAAAAAGTAGTGCAATCCAAAAATATCGAATCATGACTTTAAATTATTATATTTGTAACTCATCGTCAGGTCAAATGATAATTATTACATATCTTCAGTCTTAATATCACTCTCAACCTAATGTTAACTCTGATGACTGCTCTTGAATCACCTGAATCTTTGCGTGAGTGAAACACACACCCAGCGCAACCTTTTGCAGTAACGTCAAATACAGCAACACACCGAAATACGCAATATGATCCAGCTCAGTTTGTTGTGATACCTCCAACATGTCACCTTGTGTGCATTGCTGTTCAGTCATCTTTGGTCAGTACGCGACCTTTGAGACGTCGGTGAAAGATGTCGTCCATGTGTACGACGGACCCACGCAGAGCTTCTTTTTGCTCAGCGCATTGTCAGGCTCCCACACAGGTAAATCTTGCGCATCGTTCATACAAAAAAAAAGCACTTAGCCAGCAGAGTAACGTCCATCAAAGTTATCGTCTATTTTCAACATGGCGTAAAGTAATTTGATTTTACATGCCATTCATGCAAAAGTGGCTGTAAGTCTTGAACGTAGTTAAAATGTATACTCTTTATTAAACAGAGGAACTGCATATTTCGATGTATTATCTGCTGTGGCAACCTTAAAAAAAAACAGAAGATGATGCTTTTGAGATGGCTTGGGTCAGAACTACTGAGATCCTGTGGCGTTTGAATTCACATGGTCACGTGCTTAAATTGGGCTCTCGAGTGTAGTGTGTTGATCGTCTCAGTCCAATAACCAATGACTCATCATCATCCGCCATAATCAGTCCACTGCTGAATGAAGGCCTTCCCAACGTAGCACCTGCACACAAGTGGCATACAAATAACCACACAAACAAGCTAATTATTTAGCATTTCATTTCGTATGTCATTTTAATTAATTCCAGCACTGACAATTCAGGATAGTGCTATGAAAATCTGTTCCCACAACCGTTCTCTGACGCAAGGGATGCTTTGCTCCATGAGAGTTGCCAATTAATTATTCATCTCGTAACATGATGCCCGGCAAATTCATAAAATTATAAAAATAAACGTAAAATAAATATTATCTGTTTTGAAATGGGAGTCTTTGGAACTGTTATTGATCTTTTCTATTGTATTTTTCTCAATTTATTCAAATATTGTCACTTGACGAAGATTGCATTTAGAAATCTTGCAGACAAATATATTACAATGCAATTTGTATTTATTTACCATCTAAATGTAACCACGTTTCAAGATACTACACGATTAGGAATATCGATTTGACTGTCATGCGACAATCTCATAGGAGAGTGCATGGAATAGTGCAACCCCTATTTGAAGAATTTCTAATAAAAAATATCTTCTACAGACATGTTATTATACACGTAGTAAACTTCACATATTGCATCGTATTTTACTTTGGTTTGAAAATGTTTTTTTATATTTATGGCCTTTGGTATGAAACTGACAGATAATGACCTCCTGCTACCAGTAGAGTTCACTATACAATAGGCTGCCTACCTTTGGTAATTTATGTACAAGCACAATTAAGGAAATAGTTTAGGTGGGTAGTTTTTTTTTTAAGAGGAAACGGTATAACATATATTAGTGCTGTATAGGTGAAATAAATTACTGCACTTCCATATGTGGTTGAATGCGATGTTGTGTCGGTGATTGTATTTGTATTGCCGTGTGTCTCCCCTTTTTATCCAGGAAAAGTTATACCGTTAAGTTCGTCACATCAAATTACAATTGTGTTTTCACCAAGCAAAGGATCTAGTGCCAGGGGATATCACTTTGTATACAGAGGTAAATAATGTTTTCATATTTTGTATTCATCATCATCCACCATGGTCTACCCACTGCTGGATGAAGGCCTGTCCACTCCATTGTCATCCCCGCAGGGTCGTGCCACAATCCAACTCATTCCGCATGAGCTGCACTCATTCTCTTGGTGGGTACGAGCTTTACGCTTGATGCCATTCCCTTGACGAGTGCTGTCCATTGTCGTTGGCCCTTCATGAATTTTGTCCTGCCCAAGGCCCTCTGGCTTTGCTTTGCAGTCAATACGACGAGTCTCATTTGCATTTTGCATCTTACATGGTCTTATATATTTTTTTTTCTGCATATAGCATAAATTATGGCTTCCCAAAAGGAATCTAATAAGTGTTTCTTGAGTCTGTTGTACAATGCACATGAATCCTGAACTGTTATTTACATAGATTAGTGGGTAAAACTATTTTGAGGAATAACGAGTTCATACCTAATCTCTTTTAGGATAACGTTAAACCAATGCTAATAATATATGGGTGAAATTACATGGAGGTTGCATGTATCGAAAAGTATGCACTGAATGTCAGACTATGCATACTATCCATAATATAAGTTTTTGTGTTAGATCGCGTAAATATATAAAATGTGTCGTTAAAACCCGCCACCACCCGACACAGCCAACTGGTAAGGGTTATCACGTAAACAGAACGTGGCCAATTCGTCACTAGTTCAGCACACCGGTGTGTTCGAGAGCCGAGCCACAACATTTACAAACTGAGTACGACGTTTCGCCAGTAATTACAACTAGCTTCATCAGGTGACAGCCAGATTTGTGGAGAAGTCTTCCTGTTTCGTTCCTTATATAGAGGCATAGATGTGGTGACCACCCTTCTGTGCTCTTGCACACTGTGGGGGGGGGGGCGGGGGGGGGGTGACTGAGGCAACGTGCATTATGCATGTGCATTATGCGAGCCCTTTACGCGATCTAACCCAAAAACCTCCATTATGGATGATATTGGTCGCGAAAGCCTACGTGGTATGCATACTATAATAACACATTTAGATAATACAAATTATTAAGTACACCACTTTGTCAAGCTACAACTGAATGTAAGCCTTCCCACAGTATTGGCCATTGGGGGGTTGTTTGACCATACTTAACCCACATTGGTCAATAGTGGTTGGAAGGGGGTGGGGCGGGGGGGGGGGCAGGACTACTTGAGACATCTCTTGCTCGTAATATCGGAGTTTTTTTTTGTGGTTATATCGCCTGAATATAAAATGTGTTGATAAACCCGCCACCATCCGACACAGCCAATTAGTAAGGCTTGTGACGTAAACAAAACATGCTAATCACTTACTAGTTCAGCACCCCGGTGTGTTAGAGAGTAAACAAGTACGACGTTTTGCCGGTAACAACCAGCCTCATCAGGCGACTGCCAAAATTGTGGAGGAATTATTCTGTTTCGGTCTTAAATAGATTTGTAAGTGTGATGTTGTCACCGTGAGCCAATCCAGTGCGAAGACCAGCAGGAGGTTAATGTCGTTATATACATTGCAATGTATGTATAATCGTTGGGTTATTCACAGTTAATCAAAATACATGATGTATGCACATTTTGTATACACATTATGTATGTAGATTATGTTAATCTAAGAGTATGCTACTGTTGTTAGTCGTGACCAAGAGTTAAACTTAGGTTGCTGGGTGCATTGTGCACTGTGCTCACAACTATGCCACCGCTCTACGCATTTAATATCCCATTCTTAAAATATTTTCCCTGTCCCTTTATACGTGTGTACGCCTGAATGATTCAACCCATGGCGTGTCTGACTTTGTCCCTTCTTGCTTTTGTGTTTTTAAGCCGTTCCAAGGACCAGTGCAACCCATTGCACTTCAATATCAGAACCCCTACATGGCCGCAGGATAGGTTTGGATTTTTCCGCGAATTCCATTGTGAGGTTTGAATGTAATCCAGGTTATACCCTTAAGGGAGCCCAGGCTATTCAGTGCACAACAGTAGCCAATGCATTGGCTCAGTGGAATGACTCTCTGCCGACTTGCTACGGTGAGTGTAATAAGTGTTTCCAAGTAAAACCTGGCAGACGCGATCATCATAAACATTTGGATGGCCCAGCTGTTTACAAGCAAGAGCACAGACGTTTCAGTGTTTTTTTTTATTTCTTGTAATTATTATTTTTTCAGATATTTGAAATTCAGATTGCCTCAAACCAACATAATATGTATACGTGTAATGTTTTACTTGCGTACACACGCAGTGCTTTAAACAATCTATTGCTGGATGAGGGCATCCCTTCGCCACGTGGGTTGTGGGAGTTATTTGGGCATAAACTTCTCCATCACTGGTCAGTGTGGGTGGCTGATGAAGATGGGCAACCAATGATGTGGGCACATAGAAGTAACTTACAACAATATATTTTGTGAAAATGTATTTACGTTTTTTTGCTGAAAAGTTTGCATGAATGTTTAAACAAAGGTACATATTTTTTTACGAAGTGTGTATAAACCAATAATACTTTAATATATCTGCATTGTATAACGAATGTAGGTGAACTTTGGTTAATGTGCCAATGCTTCCGTGAACTACATGGGCACGTTTGCTAGGCTATGGCTGATGGCCTTTTACTGGAAGAGTTTAAATATGCAAATGATGCAATGAGTATTAATACCTTCTCTCTACTTTTGGTGGCGCGTTAGTTTGGCATCATTAGTTTAAAGTCGCACTTAATGCCCCTAGGCATGTTCAGATTTGTGTCCTATCCACTTTTTTTTACCTATTCAAATTGATTATCTTTTTTTTTGCTTTTTTTTGTTTTCAGCTCCCTGTGGAGGCAATCTGACGATTTACACGGGGACTATCCTATCCCCTGGCTATCCAGAGATGTATGATAACAACTTGGACTGTGTTTGGAGGATTATTGTACCAGAAGGAGATGGAATTCAGGTGCTAAACACGCTTTTAATTATATATATATCAGCATGAACATATTACACAAAATGCCGCATGTACACACTTACACAGGCAATTACCTTTATTATTTTAACGGCTAGCGTTTCCTACAAGCCCCTATACACTTTGTAATTTGTGTGCTATGTTTATATATACAGGTGATACAAGTATATCGTTTTTCTATTTTTTGTGCTTAGTTACTATTCTCTTTTGAGTAGACCACCATTTTACTACAATTTAAAATTAAAATCAATACTGTAAAAGAAAGGAGACGTGGATCACCGCGGGATAGAGGTTTGGTTGAATGGGGGTTCCCTTGGTTCATTAGCAGTAGCAGCAGCATCTTTCTCATCATCATTTACCATCATAATCTTTATCATATTCAGCTCTGCATCATCTTGATTGATCATCATAATTTATCATAATAATCATCACTATCACAATTTATTTATTGTGTTCAGCATCGTCTTGATCGTCATTGTTTATACTAACTGATAATACAATCTGTCTGCATTCTGCACGTTGGTGGATGGCAGAGGCTCTCTTTTCCATACAAACACACACTGTGTATCTGTTACACTAGTGATCTGGCTACCGTACTAACACACAGGCTAGTGTTCTGTGTATTTGTTACACTAGTGATCTGGCTACCGTACGAACACACACACTTGTGATATGTCTGTCCATTACACGAGTGCTCTGTCTGCCATACGAATACACGCGCTTGTGTTCTGTTTATCTGTTACGCTCGTGCCCTGTCTCCCATACAAACACACACGCTAGTGTTCTGTCGATCTGTTATGCTCGCGTGCGTGTTCGTATGGGAGCCAGATAGAGCACAGTCGGCTCGTTCTGGACAATTGCTCAGCACAATCAGTGCACATGGCTCACATTTCTTTTGGTACTTCCCCGGCTACTGATTGGCTGTGGGGAAAAAGCAATGTCATGACCCAACCTAATTCGGCAGGTCACTTTTACTGAATTTCTGCATAGCACTCATACTAATCATTATTGTGGACACAAACTCTACATCAATCAGTCATTTCTCACCCACAACCCCCCCCCCCCCCCTAACAAAACAAACGTCAAGGCCGAGTGTTTCATGTGAGGGAGTAACTGTGTCTCAGTTTTAAACAAATATATCAGAGGTATAAATTAAGGTGACTGGTGATCAATTGAGTTTGTCTTGCTAGCCAGTTTAAAATAGGATGTAATCAATAATTGTATGGTTATTCAATACTGGGGACATCCTTAATAGCTTCTATTTGTACGTAAATATAGTTTAGCTGCATTCACATATTGTGTCCACTCACTTCACGTGCATGTAACAATTAACCTTTTTCACAGGTTCAATTTGTTAACTTTGCAACGGAACATAATTGGGACACATTGGATATTTACGATGGACCTGATGTGAATTCACCCAAGCTTGGAAGCTTCTCTGGTAAGTAATCATTCGCTATCAAGACACATGTTGAATGTTATGTTACGTACAAATTGCTTCAATATCTGCATCTTGTATCAACTAGCAATGTATGCATGCATGTATGTTGAGCTTCTGTTGCACCATACGCAGCCAACCATGCTAATTGGAGATGCATAACATGCACATGGCATCGTATTGTTTAAGTTTATCTATACATAGACAATAATGGATAATTATTTTCATTTATATACTTTAATAGTGATGTAAAATATATCACGCTTTCATGAACAATATACTCATTGTCGTTTAACATTTTCCTTTGTTGTGTTTTACAGGGACAACAGTTCCAACTTTCATTAACAGCAGCTCCAACCAACTCTACCTGCATTTCCAAACAGACCTTAGTTTGGGTATTGTAGGCTTCCACGTAAAATACTCAGGTAAGAAGGTGTAACCTTCACTTTGTCTATCGCAACATGAACGCGGTGTAATAGTCTGTTATATGTAAATGAAGAGGACTGTAAGCACAAAATATAATTGTTTTCTGACATGTTTTTTAAGAATGCAACGCTGGGCCGTACATAAATAACTAAGTAATGGAGGACTGTGTTGTTACGTGTCGTGAACACTTTCTTCAGTACTCCTAATGCAATGTTTACCAAACGCGTCAAGATAGAACCATTTTAAAGGACTAACGGTACAAACGGGAGTACCTTTTTATCTCACAAGAATACTTTTTTTGAACCATCACTATCCCAGTAGATATTTACCGTGGCTTTCACGGTTGCTCCATGGTACTATTGATGTATAGTGTACACGTGAGTAACATATATACAATTGCGAGCCAGCATGGTGATTAAGTGAACCGACACCATAAACTTAGATAATTATCTCATCATTATAAATTATACCCAATGGAAGGCAATAACATTTTAATCCAAGCATTTTTTTAAAAAGCCAATCCCACACCAACTACTTTAATCTCAATGTACTGTACTATTTTTCTGCTTCGAAGGCGTGATGACCGACGATCCTATGTTGCGTTAATATTTAAATATAACTGAATGTACTCTGTGGCAAGGAAAAATAATGGTGCATTGCCGTCATACTGTTAATGTTGATGCTATTCATAAACATGTGATATTCGTACTCATGCCGTTTATTCTGATCTCCCCAATAGCCATAGGTCTTTCCTCATGCTCAGAGCCCAACACTCCAAGTAACGGTATAAAAATGGGGAACAGTTTCCTTGTCAATGACATTATGTCGTTCGAATGTGAACCTGGATTTAAACTTCAGGTAAGCCAATCATCTGTAACAGTGCATCCCTTACGTAACACTCTGGTATAGGTTCTGCCAGGTGGCTGAGCTGCAGAGTGAGCGGCTTGCAATTGGAAAGTCGCAGAGTTCCAATCCTGTAGAGGGGGGCGAGGGGAAAAAATCCTTAAATTGTAATGTGGAAATCCAACCACTGGCTCCAGGGCTGTAAATATAAGATGTTCACCATCTCAGTGCTCATTTGACCAATAAAATCGCTTTGACTTCAAAAAATATATTATTTGCACTATATATTATTATTTTATATATATACAGCGTATTTATACGTTATGCATGAGTTTTGGTTGTGCACACACATGATAAATCAAAGACTATGTAATATTTTTTAATTAAATGCTTTTATTTAATTCAAAGGAATGTTTGCTAGAGAAAGTCTTGTTTCTGAGGTAGTAGACATGCTTCATGTTTAATGAGTAGCAATACAGCATATGACAGGAAAGTGTATTTAGCTAATGCATAAGCAATTAGCATGTTGGGATAGTTTGTAGAATGTATGCAGACATTGACAAGGAGCTACTGAAATATGTACCACAAACTGTCGACACAATCTCCACATTTTCCACATAATTAGCCACCTGTAACTTAAAAATAGCTTGTAGTCATTTATTAATACATGGCAGTTTGGTTAGCTATGGATGACTCTTATTTTGTTGATTAAATTTAAAAGAAGAATACGTAATATGTTTTGGAAAATGGGCAATTCAACCAGCTAAATATGTTATGTAAAAATATATATGTACATATGATTATAATATTGATTAATTCCACCGTATTTTTTCATACACAGGGTCATAAGCATATCATGTGCATGCCTGGTCCAGTGCGACGCTGGAATTTTCCTCCCCCTATCTGTACAGGTAAGTGCTGTAGACTGTTTAGCATCAGCATTCTTTCACCACATGATAAGCATTTTTCTAACATAGTATATACTCCTCATTATCATCAAAGGCCATGGTCAATAGGCTTATAGATGAAAGCCTCTCCAACCTGCCACCATCTCTCCAAATTCCACAATGCAACAATCCATCTCCATCACTTGATCTCCTCAGCACATGTCCTCTCAGACACGTTCCGTTTCTTACCTGGCAGTTCGTAATTATTTTTGACCATCTGCCATCATTCGTTCTAGAAATGTGTCCTACCAAACCCCAATTACTTGTATCACGAATTATTAAATATATCCACCGACAAACCATGAGCATGTACACATGTGTTATAATGGATTTGGACTACTGGATGGCCCAAAATATCCTGTGACTTAAAATATTTATTTCAAAATATTTTTGTAATAGTTTTTTTGTTGCATTAATAATTACAACACATTATTTATCAAAATGTGCATGACAAGATCTTATTTGAATCGGGTGACCATCAACACCAATGCACCAGTGAAAAATATATTGGTGAGGACCCCATATTTCCAAAAAAATACCCCTTTTTCACATTTTTCTCTAATGATAAATAGGACAGGATATGATCATGTCACAACTGTGCATGGATTATTTTGGAAACCGAGTTTACGATGAACATTTTTTTAAACAGTGACTGGATTTCTTGTACACCCTAAACATATATT
Source organism: Petromyzon marinus (assembly GCF_048934315.1). Lineage (NCBI taxonomy): Eukaryota > Metazoa > Chordata > Hyperoartia > Petromyzontiformes > Petromyzontidae > Petromyzon > Petromyzon marinus. Next base: position 10,115,070 of record NC_133678.1, on the reverse strand, counting down.
GTATATATAGGAATACCCCGATATACTTCTCCCCCTTTTACTTTGTTTAGCAAATATGTCGTCATTTTATAATTAATACCACTAGCTGATTTGCGTCACCTCATCCCACACTTACGTCGCTGACAGCATCATCCATCCTGTCTCGTATCCATCGACCTCAGCCTTCACCTCCAACGACCATATACACAAACTACTTTGCGTCACACGTAAATAAAAACATTGTTCTTGAGAATACAATATATTATCTACATGCAGTATTTTGGTGGTATCGAAAACATTCGCTCTGATTTACATTGTTCCGATATTCGTTGCACATTTAATCAATGCATGCCACACGTAAACCGGGGTATTAATGCACTCATTGTCCAGCATCAATCCCTTGTTTCACATCGGTTACCAACAACTATTCTCAGTGCACTGCTAAATGAAAAATACCTTACAGAAGCACCATGTCTCTAAGCATGCGTGTCTAATCTTGATTTGAAGCTTTCGTGACTGCAGGAGTTACTCTTTGGTCCTTTCGGTAAAGTCATGTAGAAAGATAAAATAAAAAAATTTATTTCATTAATTGATTATTTTTTTATTTCTACGTGACTTTACCGAAAGCCGTGTCTAAGTTGACAACATGTAATGTTGATAAAGATTGAACACACTCCAACAGAACCCCCAATGCAATGCAGTTCTCTCTTATAGCTAACTTCTTAAGCTTTGTTTTAACAAAATGAGGTCCTTACAAATATATTTCTGTTCATATTTTTGGTAAAAATTATTGTTCATTATAACATACTACTGTATGTGACATATCCATGATTAGTGCATATGCACCAATGTTACACGACTGTCATAATCACTTGACTGTGTATTGAATGCAGATTTAAATCATGACGACCTCTAACATGATATTTTTCTCTGTGTCCTTGCCTTGTAGCGGTCTGTGGTGGAACTATGACGGAATTCAATGGCATTATTCTCAGCCCTGATTTTCCTGGAAATTACCCAAGCAACGTAGAGTGCCATTGGAAAATTGAATTGCCTATCGGTTATGGTGAGCTGAAGACAATTTATGAAACTCCGTGGATTATCGTTGGTTTTGTTTTCATTATAAAATAACGATTCTCGAATGTAAAAATATCGACAAGAACTGAACAATTGTGACGTTAAAAATGTAACTGATAGACTCGTGCTCAAGATATTAATTCAAGGCAGTAGTGTAGCTTTTTGTTATTTATCTTAACTGGTGATGGTTCATTAATTTGTAGCAACCAATCTCTTTTTTTTCCTCTTAAAACAAATAATAGAGGGTGGACACTGCTAAATAATCTCTATAAAAATGGATTGTTCCTTAGTTATTGCTTCCACTAGTACGCGCATGCAGTCCTCAGCAATATCACGAGGAGTCTTCCATTTATTTTGTAGGGGTAGGTTAATGTCGTTCCATATCTCTACATCCACGCTTATTTCACAGCAGCGCTGTTGGTTGCTTCTCGCGACAAAAGTTAAATCGCAGTGTAAGTCACACACAGCATATGGTCCTGCTTTGCGTGGTAAAATTTTAGAATAGTTGCAAAATAAATGCGTAAAAAAAACCGTTGAATCCATTGATTTTGGCTCGCATTTTGTTTCAGGTGTGTATCTTCAATTTGAAAACTTTACTACGGAGCTTGATCACGACTACCTCGAGATCCGTACCGAAATAGCGCAAGTGAGCAGCACGATTGGCCGATTCAGCGGGCCCACTGTGCCCGCCGCACTCCTCAGCACGACTCACCGGACCACAATGCACTTCCACAGTGATTATTCTCAAAGCAAGCCGGGCTTCAAGATCTTTTACGAAGGTAAGGCTCGCTCGCTTAGAAACAAAAAAATGACGAAATGTGTGGTCGACGCCTACGGGCTATCTGCCCATGGATCGTGATGATAATGAAGGCTCACTACAATCAATCAGACTGCAGAGTAATAACAAAAAAACCTGAGCAAAGTAACTGTTTTCATGAAGACTTGTGTTGTTATACTTAATCAGCCAAAGAAACATGTTTTTTTCGATTTATCATTGATACATCTCTAACTTAACTAATTACATATTTGAAAAGTGAAATGAGCATCTGGATAACAGATTTGCTGCATTTGGCACGGACAAATCACTGCTGGTGTCATGGTTATCACACCGGATTTGCAATCTAGAGGTCAATGATTCTATCTCCCAGTTTGGCAGTTAAAACAATTGGCAACTTTATAAATCCGCCTCCTTTGTCCACCTGGTAGTATGAAAGGGTACATCACAGTTCGTCAATTGGTAGGTCGAGTGTGGTTGGGTGAAGTGTGGGTATTCCCACTGCTTTTAGGCTGGTCAGCATGGAGGAATAGGCCAAATGCACTCGAGAAGGCTTTCTATAACTCACACTAATGGGGCCTCTTCCACTAGCAGTGGCATGGGGAAGTAATTTCAGGGCTGCACATTTAACTTTTTGAATCAGTGCAGCAATTTCAGTGTGTAGGTTGACTTAAATTGTCTCGCTCTTTACAGAAACAAGGGCATTACATGGTTTTAGAATGTTAGCTACCACAGCTTTCCTCTGGTGCATGATTTCTCTACCAAGTGGTGTACTGGAATGCACTGAGCTTTTTTTAAAATTTCCTTTCTGTCAATGCACTGGCATGAACTAAACCACTGTGCAATATTCATCTGGTGGGTAACATTGCTGTAACAAATGATATGTGTCACAATTAATGTCTGTGCACCTGTGGGGAGGTGTAGGTGTGGGGCATTAATTACGGAATATGTAATTTGTTATATGGGCAGTTCAATTATTGCCATTTACTCCCCTGTCCAGCCTCGACCCCATTTCCCACCAGGGAGGATGAATACATGTAAGACATATATATATATAAAATGTTGCATGCAAGCACGCGCTCAGATGCAAGGCACTCACGGGGCTTATTTTAGCCTCGTTGATGTAAATAAATGGTATCTCGTCATATCCTAATGTCAGTCGGTACTTAATTAATGCTCTCTTTAAGACATGGGACCTGTCAGCGATGTCAGTAGACAGTTATTGTCTTATCCTACCTTATAGGAGCTTCCGTTATGACCTTGCATTGTAGCTATAAATACATAACCAATAAAGAAGTTTGGATGCAAAAATAGCTTAAATGACTGATTATGTTATCATAAATGTAGCAAATATTTGGTTCTTTTATATATACGAATATAAAGATTGACATGATATTGTGGTCCAATTTTATTTTACTGTTAAGATCTTAGATACATTTGTGTAATAATTTCACAAGATGAATGTGATAACTTTGTATGGTTACTCGAAATGTCAATCAACATCGCATGATCTGAAAATTAAATACTATAATTTATATGATCTATTTTCCATAATGTCATTTTAATTGGTATAGGATGCAAGTGGATTGCTATAAATGTATATTTTTTAAATGGATCTCCATGGAATCTGTTTGATAATTTCCGATTTTGGATGTTTTGTTTTACTACTGTTTATCCGTGGTAATGAGGAATTACATTGTTTTTGTACCACTTCATTTTAAACTGTATTGACATTAGCTTCGATGTTTTAGCTCATTAAATTTCTAAACAACAAAAAGTGCTACCGTGAATTTAATTTATTGCTCCATGTGAAAATTACACAATTTCCAAACCAAACTAAATTATCCAAATAGGAATCGGCATTTTAAAGAGTTCAGAATTTTGCCTGAAGTCATTATAACCTGAGAACAGATTTGTTTGAAATCAGCAGATATAATTATCCACCTCAAGCGCTTCTTCTGTGGTTCAGTTCTGACCACTGAACTATTGATTTCATTTTAATAGTTGCTTTCATTTTTTGTGAGCGTCTGTAGCCAGAAGGAAATGTTACGTGCTTGCCTATGCATACATTTGTCACAGTTTTTCCATGAAGCTAAAGTAATTTAATACCTTAAAGTTTTACCAAAACCTTGCTTTGAGATTGTTTTTTTTTAAATGCTATCCTATGTCCTTGTGAAATTATAATCTAATATTAGTAACATGTTACAGTGACTCCTTTTATGAAATTCATTACTCCTTAGAAAAAAATCATTAAAATACGTGCATCTACAACCTTTTGTCAAAGCCTCCGCACACATATAATTTTGGGTCCTGTGGCTTATTTGGCCATACTTCACCATGCCAGCCCCTCAGCAGCCTATAACACCTGTTAAACATGGTTGTTATGGTTGTGAGAGCTGTAATACATTTTTAGCAGACCACACTGAGACAGGAGAGAGAGAGACAAGTAAATTTAGTTTTACGTTTGATGTTATTGCGATATTTTAGTTTAGGGTGTATGACAGTATGTCCTGACTCTTGCACTCAATTGTAGTGACTGTTCTTTTAACTATTACTGTTTTTTTGTGAACGGTTTAAAATTATTAAAATCAACTGACAACAGATTTTTGCGAACGCACCAGATAAGCCGAACCCAAAGCCTCGTGTTAACCCCCTGTGCACATACACATGCAGCACTTATCTAACTCTCCCCAGTTTCAATAGGACCCCACATTTATTTTACGTAAAAAATTCGACTTTATAAATTACACAATAGTGTTTAATCCCTTATAAATCATCGTTGTTATACAAGAAAATACAGACATTGACAAATAAAATTCCAACCCCTTCACTGCACAAATCTCGCAGAAGTTATATCATATTGAAAATGACACGTGCGGTAAATGACACGTGCGGTATGTGAAATATTTCTGCAAAAGTTGAAAAGTGCATAAGACACATGGAGAAGTGCATGCTTTTAAAGATGCTTATAGACCAGAAAGAGGAACACATTAGCCAAGGAACAAAAACTTTTCAGAGATGTAAAATTGACTGCTCAGCGAAGTAAGTGGGCTTGGGCAGGACTCATCCCTAGAATGGACGATTACCAATGGATGAGATTGGTGATTGAATTGCAGTAAAAGGACTGAATGTGCCCAAGAGGATGGCCACGATGGAGATGCACAGTTCATGTTTATGTCCACACTGAGATCAGTTCAGGTGCAGGAGTGAGATAGATTGTGGGGTGTTGGCACCGGGAGGCCTACATCTCACAGTGCATAGATAATGTCTGATGATGATAATGATCATGACCATAATGATGTCCACCCAATGAACCTTCAAACGTAATATTAAGTGTACTGCAAATGAATGTTGAACTCACTAGTGTGTGTGTGTGTATCTGTGTCCGTGTATATCTCTGTGTGTCAAGCGTATGAGTTGCAGAACTGCCCGGACCCAAAGCCATTCCGAAATGGCTTTGTCGTGGGTTCCAACTTTGGTGTTGGCCATTCCATCTCCTTTGAATGCTTTTCAGGCTACGTACTGATTGGTCAATCTATTCTAACCTGTCAACATGGTGTCAATCGGAACTGGGACCATCCCTTCCCCAGCTGCATTGGTAAGTCCACTGCAAATCAAAATAAATGCTACAAACATTGCAAATGGCCACATGGCATTACCAGCACTGGGCCTTTTCTTCAACGACATCAATTCAATACACCCAGCCATTAAAATCACCATGGAGGTGGAAAAGGATGGCAAGTTACCATTCTTGGATGTGTTAATCAAAAAGAGACCAGATGGCTCAATGGGACACTGTCTACAGATGCCTACCTAAAACCTGACTCCCACCACCATCCATCCCAGAAGAATTTCCTCATCAAAACTCTCCACCATAGAGCTCATTGCATTTTCGGCCATCACCACCTATCCAGTGAACTGGAGCACGTACACCAAGCCCTCAAGATCAATGGATATTCGGACTACACAATATGTAAAGCTATCACCCCAACCGTTGGGAAAGAGCCATCTGAGGACCCAATCAAAACCATCACCCTGTCATACATAGCAGGGGTTACCAAAAAGATTTCCAAAATCATGAGCAAACACAAGATCCAGGTTCGATTCAACACAGTACATAAAATTCGTGATCTGATCCCATCTGTGAAGGATGTGATCCCTGACATGCAATACCCCGGTATCTACAAACTAAGCTGTGTCTGCGGCAGTAGTTACATTGGGGAAACTAAGCGACATGTCTCGGACCGTGTTCATGAACATAAGGCAGATCTGAAACACGGTAGGACCAATACCTCAGCCGTGGCTGATCATTGTTTCAACGCTGTGGCCACACACGAAATTTATTTTTCCAAGACGAAGGTACTCTGCAAACCCACTGCCTATCAACAAAGATTCGTTCATGAAGCCATACAGATATATAAACACAGACACAATTTCAACCGAGAAGATGGGTACAAACTGAGCAATCATTGGAAGGCCGTTATTAACCAGTGTAAGTCATAAATGGCTGTGATGTTTCGATCCTACCTGCCGATGTTAGCAGTTATTTCCGACTCTCTGAGTTACATACACGCTAAACGTCTCACTAACACAGCAACTGTTGCTCCTTGTCCTCGAGTTGGCGGTGTCCCTCGTTTTTTAACGAGCTGGATGTCTCACTAGCACGGTGGTTCAATTACATTGACATGCTAATCTCTCACAATACAATGGCCACCTCCACAGCTGCTTCGTCGTGGAGGTATATATCAGCTCTCCGATCTTACATTTACATGCAAATTCAATCTCTAGCTCCGCCCAGTTACCCTTGGGCTACACCCATCTCAAACCTATATAACATCCTGCTTCAGCAGCTCTCCGATCTTACATTGACATGCAAATTCCCTCTCTAGCCCCGCCCACTTACCCTTGGGCTACACCCATCTCAAACCTATATAACATCCTGCCTCAACAGCTCTCCCGCTGTATATTTTTTCACCTGATGACTATTGCTTGTGTTGCGATCAAAACGTCGTGATATTTGTATTATTATTTTTCTATCTACATGGCTTTACCGAAAGACCCAAAGAATATTGCAAATGAAATGAAACAAAACATATGTACATAATAATAATAGGGCACCTGGAAATTATTATATTGGAAATGTTTTGGTTATAGTTAACATATGTTGTAGATATTTTTCAACATTTAATGTTTAAGTCGGTGTTATGTATATTAGTATATATGTACAATTAACACATAAAAATATATATTAGTATATATGTAGAATTAACACGTAAAAATATATTAGTATATGTGTACAATTAACACGTAAAAATATGAGTATGGCAAATTTTAAATGTCTGTGTCAATAGCGATAAAGCAATTATGACATGACTATGACTGTTTTGAGAACATAAAAGTGGATATGCGCATAGACACATATGCGTGTTTATTTTATGTTTTTAAACACACATTCTATGAATATGAAAAATACAATGCTATATACACATGAATGCAAATACACTTCTACATTAAATATTAATCACCCGTGGGGAACGCTGTTAGTAAGCTCGGACAAGAAGGCGTAGGGAAAGAAAATTGTTACAGGGCCCCAGAAGTCTTAAGCAAGAGGTGGAGATCGTGTGCCCCCATCTTCACAGCTCCGTGTGGCGGCAATGTGACGGGCATGAGCGGCACAGTATACTCTCCGGGATTTCCCGATGAGTACCCCAACTTCCAGGACTGTGTGTGGATGGTGAAAGTTGCGTATGGACACGGAGTCTACATCAACTTCACGCTCCTTCGCACCGAGCCAGTCTACGACTTCATCACCATCTGGTAACTATACCCGCATGTGTGCACGCCTACAATGGAAGTGTAGCGGCTCGCGCACCGCGCTACGAATTGGGCGACCCGTGTTTTGAGTCCCGCTCACGGCCAACACCGGTGACAGTTATTTGAACCGGTCATGGCCATCCCCTAGGTCGACTCAGCCTCAAATGGGTACCTGGCACGGTGTAGTGTGTGGTGTGTAAACATCTCTAACAGCACTTGCCCCCAACAGTCTGTGAAGGCTATATCGGTGAGCTTTGTCTTTGTGTACAACGGGCGTGGTGCCGGCCACCCATCCCCCTCGTGTACCGTGCTGGCCTATACAGGTGCTCGCTAACAGCACTTTCCCAAACAGCATGTTAAGGCTATACAGGAGATCTTTGTCTTTGTGTATGACGATACGTATCACGATGGGCGCTATGTAATCACTTGACAGGTCTATCCCAAACACACAGTGTTATTAAAAGTATGTCCGCATAATATTATTGTATAGTAGAAGATGGTTGATGACAGAGCGCATAACTGAATTTTCTTCAGAATGCATTAAATGTCTGTGCCATTTTTTTTTACACCGTAAGAAAACACAATATAAATAATAGTTGACAGTAAAAGGTCAAGGTGCAGCACTGCTAATGGCTTGTGCACGGCACTGCTGGTGGATGGGCCTCCACTCTTAGGGTATTTCTCGCCTCATTTTCCATACTGACCAGATGTCTTGAAAGATAATCATTAATAAAACCCAAAAATTATAATAATACAAATTAGTAGCAAAGCTGCCAGATTAACAATATATTTTTTGCAAAGCCTCTTAACATGTATTTTCCCTTGAAAAGTCATTAATAACATAATTATGGACGATAAAGTTTTTTTGTGTTTCGTTATATTGTAGTCCGGGATGACCTTTCCCCCATAATTAGGGCTCTTTTAATTATGCGTCTTGCATTAATTATTTTCAGTGGTATTTTTCTTCTAATGCCACTAGTTAGCCGTGCCATATTGGTGTTTATTACTGCATAGAGTTATAGCTTGACCTTCAACTCTGTCTAATGCGTAACACCTACGGTTCAAGATTGTCTTACAATTGTTGTGTGGTCCAAAAGGTTAGCTCTTCCATTATTGGAAATTGTATTTGAATGCTTCAAATTGTATATACAAAACGTTATAAATATAAGATATTAGAAATAATGTTGGTTGTTGATCTGTATCGCCAATGATATGTAGTCAAATGTTTCGTGACATTTCCAGACATTTACTTCTATAATCAATATAACAGCATACTTGTTCAAATAATTGAGTGTCTCCAGATCTGTTCACACAGTAAATGTGTAAACAATGTTTTAATATGTTTAATATGAATGATACAATTGTGACCCATCCATAGTTCAATGAATCATCACAATTCAAGGCCACAATTGAATTAACAAATTTCAGAATATGTTGTCTGAACGTTTTGTGATGCTGGACTCACTAATCTAAAACTGGAAGTAATACATTGCAAGTGGAAGTCAAATCGCATTCGTAAAATGGTTTCCTTGAAAATTACTGAAAAGAGCAACTCTTCAATTTGAACAATACATTTGAGGCAATGTTTTAAAAGCAAAATGGGAAAAATACGAAAGAAGAAAATATGCACATATTTTATAACATGATACATGCACATAACCGATGGAAACAGGGTGGAGGATGCTGTGTGTTAACAGCGTCGCTGCGAGTCACTAGCCGAGCGACATTCAATCGTGACAGCGTGTAAAGCACACATATGTTCTGTTGGCAATTCTGCTGAAGAGTTGTCACCACAAATATTGAGCGATTTGGTAGTTTTCCTTTCTGACTCCGCTTTGGATATGTTGCCGCTTAAACAGACACTGCCCAAATAATACAAAAACGTACAATATCCGTTCTCTGCCAGCGCAAATCTTGAATATTATGTTCCACTTCTTTCACCTCAACAATAACCATGACCCTAAAGATAAGGTGATTACGCACACATTTGGTGACTTCAAATGCGCTACAAGAATCTGGGAAAGGGTTGTGGACTATACACCTTATTCAAGTTGTGTTGGTGTTTTGATAAGCGTTTCCAAAGATGAGATTATAAACTTGTATCCCCAACAATAAAAGACAATATTTGCATATCAATCTGGAGTTTTTGTATTATTAGTAATATAAAAAAAATGTTAAAAAAAATGAAAGTAATTTTCTGCTACAATAAACATGGGATTGTGCCATCTCTTGTTTATAGCTCTGAGCGAATGAAACTCCATATTCCGAGGACAGTGGTTATTAAACATATTTGGCAGCCACCGTGAAATTTCCAAAATTAGATACTTATTTTAAAGAATAACAACATTGAGATGTTGAGCTGAATGCTCTAATCACCATGGAAACCCAGCCTGTATTGCATGAATATAGACCATTTGGCAGTTAATAAATAGTTTTTTTATTAACTGCCAAATGGACTATTCTTTTCAGGATGGTCCTGCGTTTGAATGTTTGGCCAACACCAATTACATTAAATTAACTTTCGCTCTGAGAGGAAACTGAAGAACCCAGAGTTCAACCCACACAGAACTGGGGGAGAACATAGAAACTCCATGCAAAATGTTTCCCGATTCAGGAATAAACGCCGAGGTGCTTCTTGCTACAAAGCACAAGTGTTATCACCGCGCCACTCTATACACTCAGTGACTCAAACTGGTAGGGACATTTCTGTGGGATTGGTCAGCAGACATCACTGAAGGGGATCAATCAAATCAGTCAAAACTTTATTTCTATAGCACCATTCGTGCAAAAAAAATGAAATAGTACTTTACAGGCATGAACAATAAAAGTGAAATTGTAGGCAACATAAAATCACGTTGTAAAAGATTTCTAGCAAAGACGTAAAAATAAGACATTAAGAAAATCGTAATTAAAAACAAATTTTAAAAAAGTAACTTTTTTTTACTTATTTTAAAAGTGCTTAATGATTCTGAATCCCTCAGATCAACTGGCAGGCTGTTCCACTTGCGAGAACCGTAGACATGATTGACAAGGCTAGTGAAAAAGCAGAGAACGTATCCAAGAGGACAACCGCTCCGCAGATGAAATCAGTTTTTGTGCAGGCGTTGGGTGGATGGTTACATCATCGCAGGATCGTGAGGGATGGCAACAGCTAGGGGAGGCCTTTATCTAGGAGTGGATTGTACGTGTGCAAATTAAACTTCTTTTGCACTGTACGTAGTGAACCATGCTCATCATAGGTGTGGGGGAAGGACAACAAGCTAAATGCGAAAATCGGTTCTAAAGAAATTAGTGTCCCACCTAGATTATTTCAAAGTGCATAGGCTCCAATGGCTTCCCAATATCGGAAGGAAGAGTGTTCCAGACGGCGGCAGAAGCGCATCTGAAAGCGCGCGATGTAGTGACCGTCTTTGTTCGATGGTGAGTCAAAAGCTGCGAGGTTGACCGGAGTTTGCGTGATGGTTTATGCTCCTTAACTAGATTATGGCTGATAGGAGAATGACCAAGTTTAATCCGTTTAATGGGGTCTATCGTCCCAATAAACGCACTAATTTGCCAATATGCATCATCCTCATCATCGTCTTCTTCACAGGCAACACATTTGGGAGTATATGGAAACATATACAGTGAGGGAAAAAAGTATTTGATCCCCTGATGATTTTGTACGTTTGCCCACTGATAAAGAAATGATCAGTCTATAATTTTAATGGTAGGTTTATTTGAACAGTGAGAGACAGAATAACAACAAAAAAATCCAGAAAAACGCATGTCAAAAATGTTATAAATTGATTTGCATTTTAATGAGGGAAATAAGTATTTGACCCCCTCTCAATCAGAAAGATTTCTGCCTCCCAGGTATCTTTTATACAGGTAACGAGCTGAGATTAGGAGCACACTCTTAAAGGGAGTGCTCCTAATCTCAGCTTTTTACCTGTATAAAAGACACCTGTCCACATAATTAATCAATCAATCAATCAGATTCCAAACTCTCCACCATGGCCAAGACCAAAGAGCTCTCCAAGGATGTCAGAGACAAGATTGTAGACCTACACAAGGCTGGAATGGGCTACAAGACCATTTGCCAAGCAGCTTGGCGAGAAGGTGACAACAGTTGGTGCGATAATTCGCAAATGGAAGAAACACAAAAGAACTGTCAATCTCCCTTGGCCAGGGGTTCCATGCAAGATCTCACCTCGTGGAGTTGCAATGATCATAAGAACGGTGAGGAATCAGCCCAGAACTACACGGGAGGATATTGTGAATGATTTCAAGGCAGCTGGGACCATAGTCACCAAGAAAACAAATGGTAACACACTACGCCGTGAAGGACTGAAATCCTGCAGCACCCGCAAGGTCCCCCTGCTCAAGAAAGCACATATACATGCCCGTCTGAACTTTTCCAATGAGCATCTGAATGATTCAGAGGACAACTGGGTGAAAGTGTTGTGGTCAGATGAGGACAAAATGGAGCTCTTTGGCATCAACTCAACTCGCCGTGTTTGAAGGAGGTGGAGGAATGCTGCCTATGACCCCAAGAACACCATCCCCACCGTCAAACATGGAGGTGGAAACATGCTTTGGGGGTGTTTTTCTGCTAAGGGGACAGGACAACTTCACCGCATCAAAGGGACGATGGACGGGGCCATGTACCGTCAAATCTTGGGTGAGAACCTCCTTCCCTCAGCCAGGGCATTGAAAATGGGTCGTGGATGGGTATTCCAGCATGACAATGACCCAAAACACACGGCCAAGGCAACAAAGGAGTTGCTCAAGAAGAAGCACATTAAGGTCCTGGAGTGGCCTAGCCAGTCTCCAGACCTTAATCCCATAGAAAATCTGTGGAGGGAGCTGAAGGTTCGAGTTGCCAAACGTCAGCCTCGAAACCTTAATGACTTGGAGAAGATCTGCAAAGTGGAGTGGGACAAAATCCCTCCTGAGATGTGTGCAAACCTGGTGGCCAACTACAAGAAACGTCTGACCTCTGTGATTGCCAAAAAGGGTTTTGCCATCAAGTACTAAGTCATGTTTTGCAGAGGGGTCAAATTCTTATTTCCCTCATTAAAATGCAAATCAATTTATTACATTTTTGACATGTGTTTTTCTGGATTTTGTTGTTGTTATTCTGTCTCTCACTGTTCAAATAAACCTACCATTAAAATTATAGACTGATAATTTCTTTGTCAGTGGGCAAACGTACAAAATCAGCAGAGGATCAAATACTTTTTTCCCTCACTGTACCATCCAGGGGAAGCTTCTCAAGCGATTCCCAAAACATTTCCATTGCAGTGCAGTTTCTGAAATGTCAATTGGAGTCTTGTTTGAAATTATTCATAGCCAATATAGATTGTGTTATAATTACGTGATTGAACTATCATCAAATGGAATATTATAGAAATGTGAAAAAAATAATGAGCATGCTGTATTATGCAGTGTGGAGGGAATGTTTCATTGCTATAATCGTATAACTATGCATGCATAATATGACATTAAATCATTCATAAGGTGTAAAGAAACACAGCTTTTTTATATATTACACTCGTATGTCTTTCATATGTTCAGTATAATTGGTAGATTTTGTTACACACTTCCATAAAATATAAGAAATGTAATGTTTTATTTAATAAATAATGAGAAATTATACTTGACAATTTGACACCACATTTAGTGACACTCAAGCATCGCATTTCTTTAGATTTAATTATTTTATTTGCATAGGACATTGAGGATTAGCAACTGTTTCAAACTTAACACGCATTTGTTATGCGTCATATTCTATTTGTTGTAAATGAAAATGCATCAGCTGCACCTGCATGGTATTAATAAATAAAGTGTAAGCCTCACTCGCAGTGTTTAATCTATTGAAGTATTAAACCAATCCTTGTTTTTATATTATTTCTCGGTGCAGAAATTGGCACAGGGGAATAATGCATCAGTTGTACTTGTGTTTCTACTTTGGGTACGGAATTGGTGTACACTTTGTTGTTTAAGTTAAATTGGAATGTTATTTTCTTAATACGATTTTGTATGCTAGTGAAAAGTTTGGTGTACGGGCAAGGTAACGTGATTATAACACATTAATTATAATGCCTACTCTAACCAAAAACCATATGTAACATGAGAAAATTACGTTTTATTTATTTTATCGCAAATAATGTGACACCACATATTATGGTGTTGCGGAAATGCTTTTATCCATGTGTTAATTACGTTTTTCACTTGGTTGTGTAAATAGCAACATCATTACGTTGTTATTTTTTATCGTACATTTTATTTAAACTTTCCTAATCGGTATCATAACAGTAGGACATCACCCCCATGTGGTTTTCAGAAGGAGATATCACAAAAAATAATTTTGAGATCCCTTCAATTGCATGCCATCTTATTTTTCCACACCGTTTAGGTGCAGACTGTCCCACACACCCTGCTACAGAAAAAAATGCTTGTCACATGGTTATCAAACTAATGTTTTTAATTCTCAAAGCTAAAATGTGGCCAAATTAAGTAAAACAAACACATTTTACGTGATGTTTTAGTTGTACAATCATTGGTGACCGGGCTGAAACTATCTCCATGACTGAAAATTAGGAACCCGGCTAAATTTCAAGCTGTGTTTGGTTGCTGCATAGTCATCACATTTCATATAATTATTCACAATGAAAGAGTGTTGAAACTAAGATGTTGAAGTATAGTGTTTTATAGCGGCATGCACTGCATTGTAGTTATTTAATCAAAAGCTATCACAACATCCACTTGCATAGCATAGGCCTCTGACAATACCATGATAGGTGCTCTTTTAACACATTCAAAATACCATCTCATTTAATTTGTTTTACATGATTTCAAGAGAGGAAGTGTTTCCAATGATTTCAAAAGCTTATTGTAAAGGTTATGGGTGTGAATAAAACAATATACCTTTAATTATATGAAAAAGGGTAATGTTGAGAATTTGAAGGGATCATTTATTTTCCTGATTTTTGTTAGCATGAGTGAAACAATATAAGATCAGACACTCATTTCCGTATCTCATGTCCAGCCAGCACATTTACTGGTTACCCTTCATGCGGTGAATGCGTGCAGGGATGGACCTGAACAGAATGCACCACAGCTTGGGCAGTTCAGTGGCAACACTGCCCTGGAGTCTGTGTATAGCACTTCCAACCAGATTCTGCTCAAGTTTCACAGCGACTTTTCCACTGGGGGCTTCTTTGTTCTCAGCTACTATGGTAGTGTCCTACTCTCTTGCTTTTCATTTATATCGTTCCAGAGAGGCTGTTGTGTTTTTTTTCGTGACTTTAAATATGCATAATGCGTTATCTGTAAGCATGGTAATGAAAACAGTCTGTCTTTTAATACCGTTAAGATAGTTTTTTTTGTATTTTACTGGTTACGTGTTATTTTGGATTTAATTTATAAATGTAAGAAATAATCTGTTGGTTTAATAAATGTAAGAAAAATGTATAAATGTAAGAAATAATGTGTTTGTTGCATTTAAATGCGTTTGAACAGATCAAGCTGTAAGTAAAGTGTAGATGAGTTATTGTGTACGTTTAGACTACTTAGCCTGACATGAATGCTTTCCGTTTCTCTGTGGTTACAAAGACATGACGATGTATTTCTGCATATGATATAATTACGATGGAATTTTGCGTGATTTTGGATCAAGATTGTCTTGTACATCTGCTAATGTGTTCCTGAAAAGATATTGTGAGATAACGAGGTTGATGATGGTTGAAATTAAAACATTTTATTTTTGTTTAATGCTCTTTGTATTTCTCCCAACCAGCCTACCAGTTGCGCGTGTGCCAATTACCACCTTCTGTGCCGCATGCTGAAACACTGATGCAGGATAAAGAGCTGGAAATTGGTAATGATGCATGCAGCAAAGTCCGATTGCCAACTGATGCCGATATCGTGCATTCGACACCGATTCCACACACACAAACTAACATTAAATATAAACTGCGGAATCAATGTCACTTACTTATGTAAATAGTTTACGTACATTAAACAGGTAAAAACGTTCACACTATGATGTAAACAAATTATGCAAAGAAGAATGCCATTTGTATAGAATTGAGGAGTGGTATGCTATACTTTTTTTTTAACCATGCAATTGCATAATTGTATTCAGATGTAAATCTTTCACTGACACCAGAATGAGTGTGATCAGTAGATGTGCCATGCGGGACTAGTAAGTGCACTGCTAAGTTGTTCAGTACGACTGGTAGTCCTCAAACGTATCGTGTTTTTCAAGCGAATGCATTACTACCTTTGTAGAATGATTTACCACGTGAAATTGGGTTTTTTGTTAATAATGCAGCGCTACATTCTCCGGAATGTAACAGATTCCCCCCCACCCCTCTACTTTAGAGCAAAAAAATTTGGGTGTTTCTTTTAACCCAATATGTGTGTTACATATTCGTATAACTTCATTGGCACAGGGCATAAGTTTGGCAGACATCTTAATTTGCAAGTCATAGTATAGTTGTGTGTAGAATGCATAAGTGAAGAGTGCTCATTGAGAGGTCATGTGTTGTGCTCAGGGGACACAGTTCACTATCGCTGCGAGGCCGGCTTCACGATGTTATACAGCGACGTGCTTACCTGCCAGCTGAGAGCCCGTCTACAGATGGACACCACTCCACCAGCGTGCGAGGGTGAGTCATAGAGGCCGCCTTGCACACATGCAATGAGTCATGACTAAGGCCCCCTTTTAAAAAAAAAATACATACGCACTCATAAGGATGATGAATTTCATTTATTATTCGCTTGTATGCCACGGCATCTCAAAGCCACTTGCAAATACGCAGGAAATATACAGTACAAGATACTCCGGGGCAGAAATATGGGAAGAGACAGAGGGGATGGGGTGAAAAAAAAAAGAATAAAAAAAATATACACACAAAAGATGAACTCTGGAGGGACACGACGAGGACGGAGACAATATTGTGACCCGTACAAACACAATAGCCCAGCAACGGTGTCAGAGGAGTCTGGAAAATAACAATGGAGCAGAGCTCAATCAGCCCAGGCCACGGATCCCAATATGCCCACCGCCGCCACCACGCACTGCCGCAAACGACAACCCAGTACAACGCACCAAGCGTGCGTAAGAAAGCCGCAGAGTCTACATTCCATGGTTAGATACTGGCAGGCCCCCTACGTTTACTGTTTTTAGAAATGTTAAGCATATTAAGGAAGTCGTGTTCAGTGCTGTCTTTCAGAATTCGTATTTTAAAATGACTTTAAAGGGTTTGGAATCAGTTGGCTCTCCAGATATTTGTAGTATGGTTATAGGAAAATGTTTTTTACACAACGATTAGCATTTATTGTATGCTTAAAATTTGTTTCACTTGTTTTTTTTTATTATATACAGTAAATGCCAGGTAACCCATTTGATTTTGCTTGAGGATGGTGAGATGACGACTTGACATGTTTAAAATAACTGTTTTAGGCAGGTGTAATGTGAGTGCTACCTTAGAAGTAAACGTTGGACTTTAACAAAGCAACTGGCCTTTGCATGCAGGTGGATTTGGAGGATATTATGAACGAGCTTTTTTGCCCGTCCAAGGACTGGTGTATATTGCAGTAAATGTGAAATATTCAGTAGAAAAATTGTTCAGCCCATGATTATTAATGAGGGGGGTGGGGGGGTGTTGTCCCATGTGGAGTGACGTCACCCGCTAATGGTTATTGTGGAGGGGTGCGGCATGTGGAGTGACGTCACCCGCTAATGGTTATTGTGGAGGGGTGCGGCATGTGGAGTGACGTCACCCGCTCATGATTATTAATGAGGGGAGGGGTGCGGCATGTGGAGTGACGTCACCCGCTCATGATTATTAATGAGGGGAGGGGTGCGGCATGTGGAGTGACGTCACCCTATAATGGTGGTGGAGGGGTGTGGCATGTGGAATGACGTCACCCGCTCATGGTTGTTAATGACGGGAGGGGTGCGGCATGTGGAGTGACGTCACCCGTTAATGGTTATTGTGGAGGGGTGCGGCATGTGGAGTGACGTCACCCGCTCATGATTATTAATGAGGGGAGGGGTGCGGCATATGGAGCAACGTCACCCGCTCATGATTATTAATGAGGGGAGGGGTGCGGCAGATGAAGGGGGGAGGGGGGGGGCTCTTTTGCAGTGACGTCACGCACGGATGTAGAAATGTTGCTTAAGATTTATTTTTTACCGTCACTTTCTGTTCAGAAACGTCGTCATATTCGAAGCGACTTTGCGTAATAAATTATTTAATTTATGAATATTAAT
The DNA here is from genome assembly GCF_048934315.1 of Petromyzon marinus. Taxonomy (NCBI): domain Eukaryota; kingdom Metazoa; phylum Chordata; class Hyperoartia; order Petromyzontiformes; family Petromyzontidae; genus Petromyzon; species Petromyzon marinus. Next base: position 10,097,158 of record NC_133678.1, on the reverse strand, counting down.
GAGGGGGTGGTGGGCCTCATGTGGAGTGACGTCACGCGCGGGACACATTATTGGCTTATTATAGTGGTAATAGTTTTAGATACAATGGTGATGAGGACCTGGTAGAGGTCCAGTTATATCAGGTCCGTTACTTGATGCAGAGCTATTCAGCATTAAAAAAAGCCACCATCTGCTTCACGGTGGATATTAAAGATCCCGTGAAGTAACTTTAAGAAGGCTATGCCATCGCATCGTCCAAATTTTTGCCAAGTGTAAATGTTACGCATATATTTAAGTTTTTTTTTCTTTTTTTTAAATTGGGAAACATAGCAATTGCCTCCTGTGAAAATTTTGCATAACCTCTATGAAAGAGAGACTGGAGGACTCAGGGAAAGCAATTATAATACTAATACAGCAATAACAAAGAGAGCAACATACAAACAATGTGACAGCAGTTTGGTTTTTTTCTAGCTGCGAGAAAAGGCGCATTTGCGTTTTCATCCAAGCAATTGTTCCGTCATCTTTTTTTATTTGTCGACTTATTTTTAGTTTATACAATACCTTTTTTTAAATGTTTTGCCTGCCAGGTTTTAATGTTGAGAAAGGTGACGTGTAGAATGTGTGCATTCCCCTAACTTGACAGGGTTCATCTCAGACACGCACTCACAATGCTCGAACACAATTTACAGCAGGGTGCCATTTAAAACGCCACTGCAACAACATGCATTACAACTCAAATTTTTTTTCATTGCAGGAAGGAAGCATTCGGGTGGCATTTTATTTGGCTTTTAAATACTTTTTTGTGAACATCAATTTATCAGTGTCTGTTTTAATACAATGCAGCATGTGACATTTAAAAAAAAAAAAATGTATCTACATCTTTCCTTTGTACCTGTCATACCCCCTACGCATCTGTCATATTGCAGTTGGACAGGATTGTTTCGTGAACGCTAGGTTCTGACTGATCCTCATATTTTCCCTGTTTATCGTAATGCCAAGGTATGAATATGAATTTGTATGCTTTTCTGCAGCTGTAAAGGGAAACAAATGTAGTTGTTGTGTAATTATCCTCCTCATGCTCTGCATCCGCCCAACACTTGAAATACGTTGTCGCATATACAGCTGCATTTAAATTCATTCATCAATAATCAAAATTTGCATCGATGTTACGGTCATTCATAAGTATGAAAATCGTCTCATCTTTGCCCGACTTTGTCGAATATAGCATTTGTTTGTTAAACGTAAAATGTGATGTTAAAATATATATCATTTCAAATCTAGAATATATATAATTTGATCCCATATGTTTTGGATTTTATGTTGAAAGCGATGGTCCATCCTAGTATTATTTTGTTTTCAGGTGTATGCATAGACTTTGGTTTGCAAAGTTGTCGTTTTATGAATTTTGTTGCAATTTCCTTTCATTTGTGATATTTATTTGTCTGTTATAATAGTATAGTTTGCCTTCTTAAACGTTGTTCAAGAAATATTATAAAAATGCAATTGTGATAAGTTGACTAATCAGATATGTAGTATTCTTGCTATGTCATAGGAACATGTGTTTTATACAATAATTAACCTATTCATATATATCAATATATTCATTAATTACTATTTTGTTATTATCTACAGTAAATTCCATTTATTCCATCTCACTTTGCTTGGTAATTGTGGAGATGTCAGCGTTAGTGTTTAAAAGACAGGTGTTTTAGGCACGTGTAATTTGAGTACTACATTATGGATCATTTGGATTTTGACGAGAACAAATCGACTCGAATCCAGGTACTTGTGGAGGATGCTAGGAATTTCATGGAAAGGTAAGGTAAGCGAATTTAAAGAAAAATTGTTCAACAAAATGCAGCAAAAGAGGAGATATCAGAGGTAATCGGGAAACGGAAGTTGAAATAGGTGGGACACACGTGTAGGATGACGCAGGGCGTGTTAAAGAGAGACATTTGGAGTTGCACCCAGAGGTCAACGATAAGGGGCTAGACCCAAATCCAATCTTCCAGATATTGTAAGAGCAGACAATTGAAGGTTGGCCGTCGATTTTGCAACAACTCTAGAATTTGGTAGCAGGAAGGATGTATGTATATACGTATATATGGGTGAATAGAACATCACTGTGTATGCATTGTACAGATTTTTTTTACGTAAAAAAATGTGTCAGTGAACTATTAATTTGAGCATATTGTGCAATCTGTAAAATGTTACGTGTCACGTGAAGAAGTGATATGTTTTTAAATTTAAGTATCTTTCTGTACTCTTCCAAAATAAATCATTCAGTCATCACTCAAAATCAAATATATCCTTCCTTCTCACTCATCACCCATCTGTGAGTCCAGCTCTGATCTTCCCCGGAAACAGACACTTCATGCATCAAAATTAGCATTGCCATTATTTCCTAAAAATAGCTTTGTGCAGGTCAACTAACACCTGAAGTCATTCGTGGATGTGTATATATGCATATGCCAGCACAGCTCAAATTTATACGAGCGGTTATACGGAAGTATTATTTATTCTAATATACAAATAACATTTCAGCATCACTGGAGACGCAATCCCTGCATACAAAATGTCTTACCAATAACACCCATATTTTTGCTCATACCTCTGTATACACTTGCATATTTACATTGATGATAACAATACTAATAACAACAACAATCTTAAAAATATATATATTTTTTCGGTGGTAATTCCCACTGCCTGATCTCTGTTGCAGCACTGTGTCCAACAAATGAAGTCCGCACGGAGTCCGTGGGTGTGATTCTGAGCCCAAGCTATCCAGCCAACTACCCATATTTGCAGACATGCCTGTGGACCATATCTGTGGAAAAGACATACAATGTAACCTTGTTCATTGAATTATTTCAAAGTGAAAAGCAATATGACGAGCTGGAGATATTTGATGGTAAGTGGGATGCCGCTACAGTATAGGCACGTAAGATATACTGTACGTGTATGCATGTTTATACTTTTTGGAATGATGATACAAAGCTTTAGCATAAATAACGGAGTTATTACATAGTCAGTCAGGCAGTATAATTGTCGTAATACATGGTTTAATTGGGATGGACTCACTCCTGTCATGGATGGACTCACTCCTGCCATAGGAATTTGGAATTTCCCCACTGGCAAAAGATTACCTTTAAAGACAACTTTATTATAATTATTTATGAAAGCAGTTATCCCTGGAATTTTTTCGTCTAAGATTAATGTAATAATTTAGCGACCTTTGCCCGATGAAGGTTGTGTTAGTCATGGGTGTAGTTTCATCATATTTCACACTGATCAGTGTAGTTTAGTGAAGGGATGTCCATGACTGATTCAGATATCACTTACCACTGATAATAGCCATGGCTGCAACTGCACTCAGGTTACCACCTTCTGAGTGCAATGCGAAAACCATTGCCACGTTTCCTCCGACGTCCATATACAGTACTCTATATATATCTGCACAAAAATCAAATACAGTTTGGCTGAGATAGTGTAATTTTAATGGAAGCATTGCCTCAAGCACGTGTCAATGTTTTTGAATATTTTCGCAAACACAGAGCACTTTCCCCTGTGTGATCCCTGTCAGCGCAAAATATTCAGCATTTGCAAATGAGCACTCACACTTAACCTTTAAAGCACTTGTCTATGCATAACTCAGGAGTAGTTGCTTCTAACATGAGCCTGAATCCTCGATGCTTCTTTTACGATGTATTATTTTTTTCATAAATACTCAGGGCAATACCTAAAACAAATATATATATACTGTACAGTATAAGAAACTAAAATAAAACAGTTTTTGAGAACCACAGTTCTAAGCATTACAAGTAAATGTTATAACAATCCCGATATGAATTTGCGCATATAGCACGGTTATTCTATCCCATTTTGTCCCTGCTGCCCAGTCAAGCACTCATCATTCTCACACAAAAAAAAAACCTCTTGACAAACGATCATTCATTCAAGATCACAATCTTAGTCGTTATTTTTTCTTCTTCTTTCCGGCTCTCGCCGCGTCTCTCCCGCTGCGTCTCTTTCACTCTTTCCCCCTGGAGGTCAAAGCAGCCAGAGTCCACGACTGCTGGCCCTGAGTGGGGACTACTCGGCACCGATCAGCGTGACGAGCACAGGCCATCAGGTCCACCTGCGCTGGGCGTCCGACCAGGCCACCAGCAAGAAAGGCTTCCGCATTCGATACACAGGTTACAGAAATTCCCTCCTGCCCTCTTTCACATTACACTGATAAATACAACTTTCATGAGCCCTGTCTGTATCTATTATGTAAGGCTAATATTTGTCAAAAAAAGCGCAATCCGGAGGTGACCGGGTAGCTTATGCAACTCGTGTTTGCGGCAGAAGCCTTGAATGTTTCGGAAAGTCTATGATCATAGCCCTTCACATTGCTAAAACCTTTCATTGTGTCTGGCATCCCACACTAACTGCAGTTTTAAATATGGCTTTTAAAACGAAATAAGAACTTTAATATGGCATACACAACTATTATCTATTTATATCATGAGGTGCTGGACGCATGGAGATGGTTTGCCTTTTGGGGGAGAAAAATAATGAAACAACAAATGTGGAATTAAGGTATTGTATTGTGACTTGGAGCTAGGGAAGGTTTATTTTATGGAAGCACTTTAAATTATTGTTCCAAGTGTAGTCTTCGAGGGAAGGCCGCACGTTGAGAATTTTATTCTCTCAAGCTCTGGCCATGCACCACTGCGGGCATCTTCAGGAGTTAAATCAGAATCTTTATTTAGACTTGAGGAATCCAATAAGTTATGAAGCTCTTTTTCACATACGCCCAGTAAGATGTCTACAGATGTCTGCCGAAGCAAATGGTGAAAGTTTCTCGCAGAAGCGCATCGCGAATACTCAAGAGAATATCCTCAACATACGGCCCAACACAAAAGACCATGCTTGGATCGCAAGTGCCTAAACTCTGTATTGGTTCAAATAATCTGAGAGTGTTTTCCACGTTTCACCTCCCACAGCCGAATACTGCAGCATTCCAGCAGCACCGGCTCACGGCTCAGTCATGAGTCAAAGCGGTGGGCATTTAAACAGCGTCATTTGGTGGGCATGTGACAGAGGATACACGCTCATAGGGAAGAGCTCAGCCGTCTGCGTTAAAGCCCCCCAAGGATTTCATATGTGGGACTCTGCTGTCCCGACCTGTCAAGGTGGGTGTCTGATATGCCATCTCTGCAATGACATGTAGCATATTACATCAGCTTGCACCAGCTGTTTTAATGAATGCCACGGTTCATGTTCTTGTCAAATTTGACAAGGCTGAGAGGCAATATTCCATCATTGCATAAATGCGTGCCACCGCAAAGTCAGACCTCACATTTTAACAGGATGTATGTTGCGAATAAAACATATAAAGTTTTTTGTTTTAGCGGTATTAAAGCTGTTCTAATGTCCATTATAGAGTTTTTTGGGTTAGATTGGGTCAACATAAATGTGTCGTTAAACCCGCCACTACTGGACACAGCCAATGAGTAACGTTTGTCATGTAAGCAGAACATTCCAATTAGTTACTAGTACAGCACCCATAACATTTATAATTCGAGTATGACGTTTCGCCAGTAATTACAGCTAGCATCATCAGGAGACAGCCAGATTTGTGGAGAAATCCTCCTGTTTCGTTCTTAAATAGAGGGATAAATGTGATGTCACTTGTAAGCCAATCAAGTGTGAAGGCCAGAGGGGGAGGGGAGGGTTAATGTATTCATATAAATTACAATGGGCATCCGTTACCGGTTGGGTTAATCACATGGTAATCAACAAACATTGTGCATGCACATTATGCGCATGCATCATGTGCATGCGCATAATGTATCCTGCCGTTTTTTTTTGTGGGCACGAAAATCCCAGTAACGAAACAGGAGGATTTCTCCACAAATCTGGATGTCGCCTGATGATGCGGTTATAATTACTGGCGAAACGTCGTACTTGAGGCCTTTTTGGAGACCTTCCGAGCAATGTATAACTTGAAAATGCTTTGCTTGAGGCCATCGGTAAAGAGACTTCACAGGAAACATGACCCCTGTGATAGAGAAGCCCCATAGAATCTAGGTTCTCCTGGCACCAAGTAATCGCTGGAGCTGCGTGCAATACATTTACATAATGTGCACCTCAGTCTCAGGTTTATGAATTCCCACTGGCAGCACACAGTTAAATGCATCACGTTGGTGCATTGTAAAAATGGTAAATACATTAATATATTCGTAGCCTATATGGATACGTGGCATTAAAATAAAGTATAATATCTTTGGATGGTTTGCAATCGGGACTTTTTGTAAGGCACTGACATTGTATTCATGCTGGCAGAACAGAATGAGCTATGAAGCACTATTTCACAGGTTTACTGAAAGAGCTATGTTTATCCTTAATTATTTACAGTAGTTTTTTTAATTGCTAGCATCACTGTCAGCATCACTATCACCATCATTTGCCAAAATGCCAGAATGAGCCTGGGCTGAGGGCCCATGTACGGAATACTAATACTCTACAGGCATAATAAACATGGCAATGGTGTTGTATCAAAAAAGGCAGCGTAATAGATTTTTCTTGCATTAAAATTAAGAATGATTCATTCATAAATAAATTAGACGCTACATGAGTCAATATCGGATGAGGTTTTTGTGCTTGTAAACATCGCAAGCAGTGGATTAACTATTCCTTTGAATGATGCCTCTGATGTTTCACGTTTGATTTGCCAGCCATCTCGTGTGGCATCCCAGTCTCTCCGGCCAACGGGGAGATTCTCACCGTGAACTACTCCGTTGGCGGGCGAGTGACCTACGGCTGTAACCGGGGCTACACCACAGGGCCTGGAGATACCCTTGCGGCTGTGTGCCTGGAAAACGGAACTTGGAGCAACAACAACCAACCACCAATGTGTAATGGTATGCCCCTGCCTTTAATGCTATACGACTGTTTCAAGAATTCTGAATCTTTCTTTAAACTCTCGGAATCTGATGAGCTACGAAGCTCTTTTGTCACAGATGTCCAGTAGAGGCCGGTCGGCGAGTTACATCGACGACAAAATGAGGTTCAACTAACGTTCAGAGCAATGTTTTTTCATTAGCCCTGTCCATCTGTATGCCCTGTACAAGGGTTGCAGGGAGGGTATGTTAACTTTCATGAAGATGATCCAATAGAGGAACATTTTCTGTTTAAATTCATATCACTATTTTTTATTTTGGCAACCCTTTGTCGATCAAAGGGTTTGCCAAAAACGTGGAGACACAACCCAGCACTTAAATGACTCTGAAATTGAAAAAAACCAAACATTTTGCCCTGATTGCTATCCATTAGCTTCTGTACTTATGCAAGTTGGAAAGCGTTACAGAACCCATGCATACGCACGATTTTTCTTCCTTGTTTAAATGACTTTAATTACAAGTCAGTCTTACACATTAGGTTGAATCTTTATATATTTATTAAACAATCCCTAATAAAATCACATCGCATGAGTGACCGGACACCTCATTTAACTTTACCTGCCACTGAATATGAGTGACTTGAACCTGACATCTTTATAATATTTTGTCCACCACTTGTGTTTCCCCTGAGTGCTACTATAATAGCATGATCTTTTTTTGGTTATGTTTTTGTTCATATATATCGGTCAAAGATCATACATAGCTTACTTGTAGTCAGAAAGAGTCATTACTTGACATGGTGCAACATACATCACTGAAGTAAGAGCTGTGACTGACAGATTGACTCGCATATGGACAAATTCAGTTTTTCACAGTGTGTATTTTTTACAATTGCAATTGCTGGCACAGATAGGCTACTATTTTTCCGATAATATCACAGAATCTTTAAAGTCCACTGGGAAGCAGACGGCATGCAGTATTTCTATGGTTAACACACCTGCAGTATTAACCAGGGCGGCTGCTACACTCGAACCACAATCCTCTACAACAAGTCGCAAGCGCGCTATAGCTCAGCCATATAATCTACTTGCTGTGCTGCCTGCAAACAATTAGCGTGAATTGTGCTATATAAAATTACATTATGATTCTGCATGGAACAACTAATTAGGATGCACTTTTTAATTAATAGTGGTTAATCCTGCAAAGTTGTTTCAGTGCTGAAGCTCTGCATGAAATGAAGCAGCTCAGTAAATACTCTTTGGTTCTATTGGGTAAAGTCACGTAGGTGAAAATAAAATAACAAAAAATCACAACGTTTCGGCCACAACACAAGCGGCCTTGATCAGGTGAAGGGACGAGACTGTCTGGAGGACAGCGCTGGAGTGGGAGAAGCCACGCTTATATCACGACCTTTAAGCTGTGTGAGAAGAAAAACACCAAGCGCCTTGACAAAGGAATTCGCATATAATTTAGCATTGAAATGGCTCATTGAAATAGCTAAGTTAAAGTATACACATCCGCAGATGTACCCCTTGACAAAGGAATTAGCATTGAATTTAGCATTGAAATAGCTGAGTGATTAGCTTGTAACTGGTCACAGAAATAGCTGTGTTAAAGTCAGAGCATATACATTCACCGAGGCACCTAGTACTCATCAAACAGGAGAATTTAGCGAAACACAACCACGCTCAGACAGCAGACCTTTAAACTGTGTGCGAGCAAACAAGGTGTTCTGACAAAGAAATTAGCATAAAAGAAATTAGCATAAAAATTAGCATTTGATTGGCGGATTTTAGGAAAGAGGTGGTGTACGTGCCGTTTGGCGCGGGGGGGGGGGGGGGAGTTTACCTATTGATGGTGTGAAAAGGGGATTTATAAGAGCTGCGAAAGTTTGGGGTACCACTACTTGAAAAATATACTGTACCATTGAAATTAGTTTAATGTTTAGTTCGATTTAGAACATCTTTCCAATGGTTGCTTAATTTGAAACCATCCTCTCGGTTGAAATTGTGTCTGTGTTTGTAGATCTGAATTGCTCTCGGTGGGTTTGGAAAGAACCTTGGTATCGGAGAAAATTATATCGTGATCCCCCACAGCGTTGTAACAGTGATCAGCCACGGCAGAAGAATTCGTTTTGCCGTGTTTCAACTTTAACTTAGCTTTTTCAATGGGCCATTTTAATGCTAAATTATATGCTAATTCCTTTTTCAAGGCTCTTGGTGTTTTTCTTCTCACACAGCTTAAAGGTCGTGATCTAAGCGTGGCTTCTCCCACTCCAGCGCTGTCCTCCAGACAGTCTCGTCCCTTCACCTGATGAAGGCCGCTTGTGTTGTGGCCGAAACGTCGTGATTTTTTGTTATTTTATTTTCACCTACGTGACTTTACCCAATAGAACCAAAGAGTATGGATCCTAGCAGTCACGAAAACTTTAAATCTAGAGCTCAGTAAATAGCCCAAAAATTTTTGTTAGGCATTAATCAAAGGCTCTTCTTCTTGCCAGCTGCTGCATACATTGTACAAAAACATAGTTGACAGACAAGTTGTTTGATTTCAAGCGATTTGATAGCAAACTCAAGGAATTGAATTGTACTGTTATGAGTTATTGGCAAGAGCCTTTGAATTCCATTGAGTCCCTTTGTATTAACCCTGTATTGTGACCCTAGGCACATTTGAGGCATTCTTCTTCAGAAATTGAGGACACCAAACTTTAGTGGTGAAACCTTTATACTCTCTCTTTTGACAAAGAGTATACAGTGAGGGAAAAAAGTATTTGATCCCCTGCTGATTTTGTACGTTTGCCCACTGACAAAGAAATGATCAGTCTATAATTTTAATGGTAGGTATATTTGAACAGTGAGAGACAGAATAACAACAAAAAAATCCAGAAAAACGCATGTCAAAAATGTTATAAATTGATTTGCATTTTAATGAGGGAAATAAGTATTTGACCCCTCTGCAAAACATGACTTAGTACTTGGTGGCAAAACCCTTGTTGGCAATCACAGAGGTCAGACGTTTCTTGTAGTTGGCTACCAGGTTTGCACACATCTCAGGAGGGATTTTGTCCCACTCCTCTTTGCAGATCTTCTCCAAGTCATTAAGGTTTCGAGGCTGACGTTTGGCAACTCGAACCTTCATCTCCCTCCACAGATTTCTATAGGATTAAGGTCTGGAGACTGGCTAGGCCACTCCAGGACCTTAATGTGCTTCTTCTTGAGCCACTCCTTTGTTGCCTTGGCCGTGTGTTTTGAGTCATTTAATGTTGGAATACCCATCCACGACCCATTTTCAATGCCCTGGCTGAGGGAAGGAGGTTCTCACCCAAGATTTGAGGGTACATGGCCCCGTCCATCGTCCCTTTGATGCGGTGAAGTTGTTCTGTCCCCTTAGCAGAAAAACACCCCCAAAGCATAATGTTTCCACCTCAATGTTTGACGGTAGGGATGGTGTTCTTGGGGTCATAGGCAGCATTCCTCCTCCTCCAAACACGGCGAGTTGAGTTGATGCCAAAGAGCTCCATTTTGGTCTCATCTGACCACAACACTTTCACCCAGTTGTCCTCTGAATCATTCAAATGTTCATTGGCAAGCTTCAGACGGGCATGTATATGTGCTTTCTTGAGCAAGGGAACCTTGCGGGTGCTGCAGGATTTCAGTCCTTCACGGCGTAGTGTGTTACCAATTGTTTTCTTGGTGACTATGGTCCCAGCTGCCTTGAGATCATTGACAAGATCCTCCCGTGTAGTACTGGGCTGATTCCTCACCGTTCTCATGATCATTGCAACTCCACGAGGTGAGATCTTGCATGGAACCCCTAGCCAAGGGAGATTGACAGTTCTTTTGTGTTTCTTCCATTTGCGAATAATCGCACCAACTTTTGTCACCTTCTCACCAAGCTGTTTGGCAATGGTCTTGTAGCCCATACCAGCCTTGTGTAGGTCTACAATCTTGTCCCTGACATCCTTGGAGAGCTCTTTGGTCTTGGCCATGGTGGAGAGTTTGGAATCTGATTGATTGATTGCTTCTGTAGACAGGTGTCTTTTATACAGGTAACAAGCTGAGATTAAGAGCACACTCTTAAAGGGAGTGCTCCTAATCTCAACCTGTATAAAAGACACCTGGGAGCCAGAAGTCTTTCTGATTGAGAGGAGGTCAAATACTTATTTCCCTCATTAAAATACAAATCAATTTATAACATTTTTGACATGCGTTCTTCTGGATTTTTGTTGTTATTCTGTCTTTCACTGTTCAAATAAACCTAACATTAAAATTATAGACTGATCATTTTTTTGTCAGTGGGCAAACGTACAAAATCAGCAGGGGATCAAATACTTTTTTTCCCTCACTTTATGCCCTTGTTGAACTAAACAGGAAGGAAACACTGAAACTGCACTTTAAAATATTGTCTGCTCAGGAATAAAAATAATAGACGAAAAAGAATGTGCAGGTATTGTGTGTATTGGGTAATTTTTGAATGTATATTTTTTTTCAACCAGAAACTTTTATACAAGCATACATTTATTTCCTATGAGTATATTTTAAAGCCACAATTTATTGCAAGAGACAAGTGTAAAAAATAAAACTCTTGCTGTGCATATTGTGCGACTCTTGTTACACGTATGTCCTTTTTAATGATCATTTATTTTATTATCGGGGTTAGAACATAAATATATACATCTGCGCTTTCCAAATATCAAGGTTTGCTCCTTACGGTGCGAAAGAAGTTCAGCATACATACATAAGCATTTCTGCATGTGGAAATAATCAGTGTTCATAATCATTAGCACTACAATGCCTTCATCATGCTTTTTCCCATATTTTCCATTCTACTCAGGAGCAATTTATTTAAATTCACATGTCATCTTCCATCAGGGGTTCTGTCGTGGCTGCCATCTGCACCTCCGATTAGCACGGTTGACTATGTATTGTGCGAAAGAAGTTCAATACACATACTAACATTCTATCACCAGGTCTGTAAATAAACCATCTTCTATTCAAACATCGCGTCCTGTTCAAATCCGATTGTTTTCCTTTAAGTGGATGCCATGTCTTCGGGGCATGTTAATAACATTGTCGTGCATGGTTGTGCGTGTACATTTTAGTTTTTGTATGTATTGTACAGACAAGGTGTGCTGAAACAGCAGCAAATCCACTTGTTGGGTACCGTGCAGTTCAATTAAATGACAACTGTTCGCACGCTGTTAAAGCGTGTTGTAAGCAAAGTGCCCTGTTGTTTTCCTGTTGCGTGCGAAACAGCTATTGCCTGCATGGACTTCAACGCCTTCTCTTTGGACCACGGTAGCTGGCTGCTCCTCAATGGCAGTGATTATAAATATGGCTCGCGTATCATCTTTCACTGCCAGCCGGGGTACACCTTGCTGGGCCCTCGCATAATCCAGTGTCAAGAGAATGGGGCATGGAGCTGGGAAAACGACCGGCCCAGATGCAGCTGTAATGTGCCTTGTTTTACTTCACGTCACATTTTCATACCTTTGCTCAAATGTTTTTGCCGTGAATTTCATTGAGTATAATATTCATGGAGATGCAACACTTCAGTGTGAATGTCCAGGCAAAGTTCAACCCCCATTACTTTAGCTTAGTCATTGTGCTGGGGGAAGGCTGACTTTGATTAATGTGAAGCATGCTTTATCGGAGAAGACAGCTAAAAGGGAAAATTACCATTTGTGCTTGCTTCAAAGGAATGTGTTCACGCATCTCCTAAATGTTGTACCTTGAATTTCATTTAACATTTATGAACCATAAAATATCAAATGCGTCAGTATAAATGTTAATTTGAAATGCGGAAATTGCATTTCAAAGTATTTCACAATGTATAACCGAAAATGTAAAAAATACATTTGCATTTGATTCTCAAAACATGCAGAAAGTTTAACCATCACTGCCTAAAGTTTTGATCATGCATGCAAATATAATTGGTCCATTTAGCATACTAAAAATATGCCTCATTACTCAATGTGTCATTATTCTGTCATTTGTTGCTTCATTTCTAGTGATCTCTTGTGGGAGCCTTTCCGCTCTTCCCAATGGCAGGAAGATTGGCACTCAAACGGGGTTTGGCTCCACAGCCATTTATCGTTGTGATCCTGGATTCACACTTTTGGGCTCACAAGTTCGAGAGTGCCTGGCAAGTGGCCTGTGGAGTGGCACCAGCAACAGGTGTATCGGTATGAGCTACAAACTGCACGGAGTGGTCTGCATGTCTTTTCAAAAGGGTTCCGCGGTGGCGAGATGCTAACTGCCTCACCTGACATACAAGTGGTCATGAGTTCGATAAGCCATTTCGTTGAGCTATAATTTGCGGCCAGATCGCTTCTGAAAAAGAGCTACATAGCTCAATGGGCCTTACCTGGTATAATAAAAAAAATAGTTTCGAATAGTTAAATTTAGATCACACGTTCTGGCTTTGACGGTAGTCTTGCACGTTTAGTTATGCTATGGTTGGAACACAAAGCGAGTGCTATAAATTATGAACTCAAGAACAACGATTATTATATTGCAGTGACTCTTGCAGCTTCTTTTGAATGAATGCAATGAGCACCCCTTATATATATAAACATGGTTCGTGTGAATGTCTCAACAACAAATGGGGGATTTTTTTTGTACATGCGGGAAAGGTAATGATAGTTCCAGTTTCACATTCATTTCGTTTAACTCGGTAAGAATGCAAGGGGCCAGGATAGTATCGTTTTCAAGAGTGACCTGGGGTATTCGTTTGCCATTAGGGGGCAATGACAAATCCCAATTGAGTAATTTGCAGGTGGAAAATGTTGACTGCACACAATGGCCTACCCTTGCGAAGGACGTCATAGGATCTTGAATGTCCACTGTGAAGCAAATGGTCATTATTACTATGATGATGAGCAGGTTGGAGTGCTTTTGGAAAATTATCTTGATAATGAAATGAAAAAGACCAAAGTGCCAAAAGTATTAACATTGTATTCCATTCATATATACAGTATATAAACTACTGCGACATACGGATCAGAAACATGAACAATGACAAAGAAAATGGAGCATAAGCTGAAAAGTTGACAAAATAGCATGAATAAGCACATGCCTGGATTTGCACAGAGATACTAAGAAGAAAACATAAGTTTGAGACATCATATTGACAGTTTAAAAAATGCACATGGTGTTTAGCAACACACTTTGGACACCCATTTAAATCAGATGTTTCATCTTGTGGAAAAATGACGTAACAATAATAATACGTAAATAAAAAACTTGCTATAACGTTTATATTCGCATAAATATTTACACATATCTAGAAGGATTGATGGATGCTGGTTCAGACTTACAACGAAGTGACAGGAGGGAATATGTCCATGAGAATAGACCACCATAAAGATGGAGCGATGAGATCAACTCGTGTGTATGAGTTGGACGGATTTTTTTCATCGTGAGACTATGAGTATTGGTAATGGTTGAGGGGGAGGCCTTCATCCAGCAGTGAAAAGATCACAGTTAATGATGTTGACTATACAGTAAACTAATGATTTTGAATATACTCCATTTGCTGATGTTTACTAGAGAGCCATCCTATGGTGGGCAACTGACAGATGCTTTAGATGCGTTGCTTTTGCTGGTGAAATTAAAGTTTCAGACAGGGTCCACAGTTTAATTGGGTGGCATATTCATTGTTCTCGACAGGAGATGACAGCTGACTGCTGTCATAGCCTTCAAGTGGGTTGTCTGCAAAAATTATCATTAATTTGTTGAACGCTTGTTCATTAAAGTGCACTCTTTATGGGTACGTGCTTACAGATATTTTGGGGTTTTAGGAAAACGTGTGTACATAACGAATAACAAGCTAATAAGTGTTCGCAAAAACAATGTTCAACAACAGTATTCTTATAATAATCAACCTTAAAATTGGCCAATACTGGGAGTATATGTGTTCGTTTTCATTGTTAAAGCAATGCACTTTTTGATATGTATTGACACTTTTTTGATGGGCAACGGTGGAACCTGTCATTTGCTTGTTTGTTTATTTTTCGATTTAAAGCTTTCGTGACTGCAGGGATTCATCTTCTTGGTTATTTCGGTAAAGTCACGTGACTTTACCGAAAGAACCAAGAAGATGTTTGTTTATTGGTTATTCTTTTGTAACATCACATTCACCAACACATTCAGCTTTAGCTAACTGGCACCGTTGACACATGTTACATGGTCGCTGTCTGACTATTGGCAGAAACTGTGATTTGTGATGAAGAAAATAGAATTGCATGCTAAAGGTTCGGTAAGAAGTGTTGCATTATAATGGGTTTCTGACGGATGGTTGTGAGAAGAAAACATTGCTGTTTAGTATTATTCCCATAAGATAAAAAGTGAGGCTTCCACAGAGTCTTATAAATATACTCAAGTAGAGTATTTAAAATCACTGATCTAGAACACTATTTAATTTTTCTTTAGTCTTTCCTAATTTATTACAATTGTGCTATCGGCATCATATCATGAGGTGACAAATCCGTTTAGATATTTCTCATAGCAGTGGGGCCTGTGTGTTAAGGAATGACCCATGGATAAGTTTTTTCATGGATCATCTCCCGAAAGATGCAAGTAGCCGTTTTACACTATACACGGTAGTGATTTGTCTTCAACAGCACTTAACAAAAACTTGAAAATAATCAAACGCGAGATAATGACAAACACCCGGAACCCTCAACTGTGCATCGCTCTATGCAGTGGCAGACATTTGATGGTTTAAAAACGGACGCAATAGTCATATTACCAAGTGTGTTTGTTTTATAGGAGCGATGGCGCAGCCAGCAGTTAACGCGCTGCGCTACCAAACCGGCAACCCGAGTTCGATTCCTGCTCACAGCCAAAACCCAGTGACCATTGTTTGAATCGGTCCAGAGCCTCCTCGAGATTGACTCAGCCTCAAATGATTACCTGGTGCAATATGTAAACATCGCCACTAGGTGAGACAAAGGCAGCCAGGCGTGGTGCTGGCCACCCACCTACCTGTGTGCCGTGTTTGGCCTTCATAGGTGCTCGCTAACAGCACTTGCCCCTACAGTCTGTTAAGGTTATACGGGGGATCTTTGTCGTTGTTTGTTGGTTGTTGATAGTTTTAGTAACCTAGCTCAAACTGTCGTCTAATTTTATGATTTGACAATGGATGATACCTTCATGGACACCATGTACAGTGAGGGAAAAAAAGTATTTAATCCCCTGCTGATTTTGTACGTTTGCCCACTGACAAATAAATGATCAGTCTATAATTTAATGGTAGGTTTATTTGAACAGTAAGAGACAAAATAACAACAAAAAAATCCAGAAAAACGCATGTCAAAAATGTTATAAATTGATTTGCATTTTAATGAGGGAAATAAGTATTTGACCCCTCTGCAAAACATGACTTAGTACTTGGTGGCAAAACCCTTGTTGGCAATCACAGAGGTCAGACGTTTCTTGTAGTTGGCCACCAGGTTTGCACACATCTCAGGAGGAATTTTGTCCCACTCCTCTTTGCAGATCTTCTCCAAGTCATTAAGGTTTCGAGGCTGACGTTTGGCAACTCGAACCTTCAGCTCTCTCCACAGATTTTCTATGGGATTAAGGTCTGGAGACTGGCTAGGCCACTCCAGGACCTTAATGTGCTTCTTCTAGAGCCACTCCTTTGTTGCCTTGGCCGTGTGTTTTGGGTCATTGTCATGCTGGAATACCCATCCACAACCCATTTTCAATGCCCTGGCTGAGGGAAGGAGGTTCTCACCCAAGATTTGACGGTACATGGCCCCGTCCGTCGTCCCTTTGATGCGGTGAAGTTGCCCTGTCCCCTTAGCAGAAAAACACCCCCAAAGCATAATGTTTCCACCTCCATGTTTGACGGTGGGGATGGTGTTCTTGGGGTCATAGGCAGCATTCCTCCTCCTCCTCCAAACACGGCGAGTTGAGTTGATGCCAAAGAGCTCCATTTTGGTCTCATCTGACCACAACACTTTCACTCAGTTGTCCTCTGAATCATTCAGATGTTCATTGGCAAACTTCAGACGGGCATGTATATGTGCTTTCTTGAGCAGAGGGACCTTGCGGGCGCTGCAGGATTTCAGTCCTTCACGGCGTAGTGTGTTACCAATTGTTTTCTTGGTGACTATGGTCCCAGCTGCCTTGAGATCATTGACAAGATCCTCCCGTGTAGTTCTGGGCTGATTCCTCACCGTTGTCATGATCATTGCAACTCCACGGGGTGAGATCTTCAATGGAGCCCCAGGCCGAGGGAGATTGACAGTTCTTTTGTGTTTCTTCCATTTGCGAATAATCGCACCAATTATTGTCACCTTCTCACCAAGCTGCTTCGCAATGGTCTTGTAGCCCATTCCAGCCTTGTGTATGTCTAAAATCTTGTCCCTGACATCCTTGGAAAGCTCTTTGGTCTTGGCCATGGTGGAGAGTTTGGAATATGATTGATTGATTGCTTCTGTGGACAGGTGTCTTTTATACTGGTAACAAGCTGAAATTAGGAGCACTCCCTTTAAGAGTGTGCTCCTAATCTCAGCTCGTTACTTGTATAAAAGACACCTGGGAGCCAGAATTTTTCTGATTGAGAGGGGGTCAAATACTTATTTCCCTCATTAAAATACAAATCAATTTATAACATTTTGACATGCGTTTTTCTGGATTTTTTTGTTGTTATTCTGTCTCTCACTGTTCATATAAACCTACCATTAAAATTATAGACTGAACATTTCTTTGTCAGTGGGCAAACGTACAAAATCAGCAGGGGATCAAATACTTTTTTCCCTCAATGTAGATTGTTACAATACTCAGGCACACCTACACCTTAACTATGTTCGCTTGAGTCAGGAAAATACAGAGAAGAAGCAAGACAAAGAAGAAAGATATACAACAACATTATTACATACAGTATCATAACAGGTAATGTACATGAGTGTACAAACTTGGAAAAATCATAGCATTACCAATGAACTGGTAGTGAATGACGAGGTAACAGCATACGATTTGACTTTGCAATTGCTTACATATTTGTACCGGTGGAGCTTACCGACAGTCTTGAGTATTTTATTGCTTGAGATATTGTTGGCTATTGTCACTTAAATCAACGCCCTTGGTTGTTTGATCGAGAAGGAGTGAAGTGGTGGTATTTTGTTCGCTGATTAAACAGTGAACGGAGGCGCAGTTAATTTTGTAGCTACTCAATTTTTTTGTTGTTGCTAAAATATGACGGTGTCATTCGCGTGTTTAGAGGGAAATAAATATTAGTTCAGATTAAGTTAGAGTTCATTGCCAACAGCCTAAGGTTAATTGTGTTATTCTTCTTTGCTTTATTATGCTTGTTTTTACGGGGTTAGACTACGATGTTATATAAGGTGTTGGGTGCATTATACTAATTCATGTTTGCTTGTTGTGATATGCCAGCATGCATCAGTTGCTGTCATTATAGTCATATATCGAGATGCACTCATGGTCATTTAGGTACAAACGATTAGGAGGTTAACAATGCTCATGAAAATCAACCGCTTAAGTTTCACTCTACAATTGTATTTACTGTATCACCTTTTAAATTACATTTACATTCAATATGAGGTGAGTGGCATTCAAATGCATGGTAACACATTGTTAAGGGGCTGGTGCACTAACTGCATCCTCTTCCCATTCCCTCTGGTCTACACCATCACGCACAGTGCGTTAACAATACTATACAATGTGCATGAATATGTCACGTGACTTGCACAGGGTACGGTTATGCCCTTATTATTTCTCCGATGCCAGTTCACAGAAAACACCTTTAGTCGCCTAGCAAAACTCCACAGGTGACCAACATTTTCCGCGTGATGGCGACGGCGACGCTTTTTAACCGCGCGCGCGCACGCACACACACACACACAGCTGGACACTGCGGCGTTCCCGATCCCGTGACCAACGGAGCGGTGGTGGGGCAGAGCTTTGGCTACCACGACACGGTGGTGTACCGCTGCCAGCCCGGATTCCGCCTCGTGGGCTCCTCCGTACGCATGTGTCAGCAGGACCACCAGTGGTCCGGGCAGCCGCCCGCCTGCGTCCGTGAGTAACCGCGCGCGTTTCGCCCGCGGCTTGAACTCTCTGCCACCCCCCCCCCCCCTCTCTCTCTCTTGTCCGTCGTGAGCACACCGATGCCTCCGCGTGCCCATTGGGGAGAGGGCTGTGGGGGCTAAGGAGCCTATTTGAATGCCTCGAAAATTGAAAGTTCACCTCGCCTTGAATTGCCTACGCCTATTTGTGGAGATGTGGTATTTTTGTGCAAGTGTAGTCTTTGCAAATTGAAATTAAATGGGATCGTGCATTAATATTCAAGGTTGGACAATTGCGTAATTATGCGTGCTCCATTACTTATTTAGTTTTTAACTATATTTTTTGCCATTTAATTTATCACCGGGTCAGTGCTGTTTTAAACGAATGCTTGTGTCCTTTGCACGGTGCTTCTTGACGTGTGAATGGACCGGCTACAGCAATCAGCTGTGGGCACCCCGGTACACCGGTGCATGGCCTGACAGAAGGCAGCAGCTTTCACCTCTACGACACCGTCAACTTCACCTGCAACTCCGGCTACATCAGCGAGGGCGCCAGCCAGGCCCAGTGTATGCCAGATGCCCTCTGGAGCCAGCCCCTACCAACGTGCAAAGGTAAAGCCAGGCCCTTTGCATGGCAGCCTGGAAATTGAATTGCTGGTGCAAAGAGAAATACGGAAACGTGATCTCATTTTAAGTTATTGTCGGAGGCGTAGAAGCACACGAGCGGAATCTGTGGCCACAGGGGAATTGTGCTGTGATGAACAGGGATATGTTAAAACACATCCATTGGCAAGTAACGTATACGTGTGCAATTCATAATGTTACGAAAGCGGACGCTCTATATTGTGCACATCCAGTGGCTTGGGGAAATCAAGAATATTACACAGGGACGCAAATATAACAAGATCACAGTTGTGTATTGCATAATTACCCATAAATTGCATGACACATCGCAAACACGCGCCCATTGTTTACTTTGAAGATGTGACCCATACTCAGTTCACTGGGCACGGGGCTGCCGTCTGCTATACACGTGAAGGTGATGCGAGTTCGTTGGCATCTGCTGCTGCCTGGTGTCTCTAGTGGTAAGCTGCCCTGACCCTGGAGAACCGCTCAATGGGGTCCGCAAGGTGAACAAAGGCTACGGCAAGTTCGTGTTTGGCTCCGTGGTCTTCTACGACTGCAAGCAAGGTTTCTACCTGATCGGCTCGTCAGTGCTAACGTGCCTGCCCAATGGATTGTGGGACAGGCCCATCCCACAGTGCTTTTGTGAGTACTTTAATGGAAACCTCATGTAAAGTGGAACAATAATAATAATAATGATGAATGTTTAATAAATAAATACAAATTGCAGCTATTTTCAATCCAACACACTTTGTCAGTAATGGAGGTGTTTTTGTATTCCCTTCAGTATGATCAGCGCAGGTTGGTGAACGTGTAGGGGAGGGCCGGATCGGTATTGATATAACTTGCCACTGATGTTAGCCGTGGCTGGGAATCGTACTCGGGTCACCGAGCTCACAACGCAGCACACTAAAACCACTGTACACTATAAAGTATATTACAGTATAAGTATGAGAATAAAAGCGTATGTATTTGTTTATAATTCACTATTAAAAGAACGCTAAGTGGAAAACAATTTCGGTGGAAATTGTTTTCAATTCATATTAGTTATCTTTATTGTCGTACATTCATTTGATAAACAAACTGTTCCTCATTATTTAAATATACAGTTTACCAAGCTGAATATTAAATGTAATATGTCTCAAAAAGTTATTGCTTGTATTGCAATAACATAGGGGAATATACTTGTGAAATTACTTAGAAGACTACGTTATTTTACTGGTGGCTGACTTCTCCAGATTCCTCCATGTTAAAAGTTAAACCATCCTAGAGCATATTTTTTAGTTGTCATAAATCAGTGTGGGAAAATCCGTGGTTTGAGAAAAAAATCCGTTTCTTAAAACACATCTATTTGTTTTGTGGCTCAGGCTGACAAGGGTACTATGGGAATTTCACACGAACTTTTGCTGTTCGTAATGCACTTTGTGAACCCTGTATGACAACGCCAATATGGCATGAATCAAAACAGCACAGAAACATATCGGTGGCTCACTGCAGCATGTTACCAATGCACGTTTCACAGTGTGTACGTGTCTCGTACTTCAAGGTCCATACACAAAGTCTGAAATGAAGTCATACAAAACACACTGGTCCCGGTTTCCAAGCCATTTCTGAGAAAAGCTATTTTCTGACCTTGCAAAGATGAATGATCTACATTCACTTTCGAACACAATGAGGCCAGATTATCCGGCTGCGGGGATGCTGTCCTGCGGTGGTGTAATGGTTAGCACCGCTGCACTTGCAGTCCAGAATTCACAAGTTTGATTTGATCTTCTGGTGTGGCAGTTGAATCAATGGATACAATTTCTTAAATCCTACTCCCGCACCGCGCCTCCACCACCCCAGTGTGGTGTGTGGTGGGTTAAAACGTGGATAATTTTATCTCTTCCAAGATCTTTTGACCGACGTAGAGGAATAGACCAAAATGCCCACTAGAAGGGCCCTCTTGAGCTCCCTCTAGTGAAGGCCCTTCCGCCAGCAGTGGCGTGAGCAAACAACTGCGAGGCTGCAACTTTATTTTTGAAGCCAAGTCCAATATTAATAAGATGCATTGTCCTGCAGTGGTGAGCTGCGGACACCCAGGAGTGGCCCCCAATTCCCTCCTGTCTGGGGAGAAGTTCACGTTCGGGGCGACCGTCATCTACAGCTGCACGGGGAGCCGCCTTCTCATCGGCAATGCCACTCGCTCCTGCCAGGCCGATGGGCGCTGGACCGGCGCCCAGCCGCACTGCTCTGGTGAGGCACACACATGTACTCCTATATTTACCCAAGAATGTCAGTGTGTAACGCGTGTGACGTCACTTCACGTCGACCAGCCCCCCTCAATAATAATCATGAACAGGTTACGTCCTCCACATGGACCCGCCCCTCATTAATAATCATGAGCGAGTGACGTCACTCCGCATGGATACCCCCCCTCATTAATAATCATGAGCAGGTGACGTCACTCCACATCGAACAGCCCCCCTCATTAATAATCATGAACAGGTGACGTCCTCCAAATGGACACCCCCGCCATTAATAATAATTAGTGAGTGATGTCACTTCACATGGGGGGCGAGGTGCCTCCTCCCCCCTCCTCAGCGTCAACTTACAACTCTCACCACAATTGCAGAACCCTCACGTCACGCGATCTCCGTGACGCTGTTGAGACATAGAAGTAAAAAGGACGTCGTGATGAACAAGGGATTATAATCTTCATATTAAATAATTATGTGTCACCGCGGCCTTACAAATTGCACACGAATTGATGCAAAGAATATCACTTCGCGGTCTGATTTTCGCTTGCAAGTTTCAGATTTACTGCAATACACCCGTCCTTGGACGGGCAAAAGGCTAGTTCCAAATGTTTTCGTTTATAATTGCTATTATTGCTCTTTACTTTTAAGAAAACAATTTAGCAATATCTACCATTTGTATCTTGAGGAGACCCATGTCCTTTGTAAGGTTATGACATCGCAATTTACATATTGCTTAACATCAGCATCAGCACCAATAGCCATTCTATTCACCGCTGGATGAAATTGTTCACATGCAGTCACCGTCACTCGTGGTCCCGCAAATCTACAATCTATCTCACAACTTAGACCAGTGGTGCCGAAGCTTTCTGGAATACGTGGAACACAGCGAACTCTGTAAAAAAAATCCGGGACAACTACATAGTAAAAAAAAGGTGTTTGCAAAATAAATTGGATCTGCAGCACAACATTCCGCAGACCACCGTTGTCCAATAACCTAAATCATTCTAATGAGCTCACTCTGTGATATCTTTATGTTATTTTCATTAAGAATCGGTAAGATTAAGATGGATGAGCCTTAACGATGAAGCTCCATCCCATGTAATGCGTGAGCTTTAACATGCAGTCTTCCTGCGAGTCGAGCACTTCTGCTTTCAAGCACTCACCGACACTCACTGCTGCGTACATCCTGTATGTATGCATGTTGAACTTCTTTCGCACCGTACGTAGCCAACGGTGCTAATCAGAGGCGCGGGAGAAGGACAAGAAACTAAACACAAAAATAAATTAGTTTTTTTTTAATCTATATTTAAAAGTGCATGGCTCCAGCGGCTTCTTAATAATATCATAAGGAAGAGCGTTCCAGACGGCTACAGAAGTGCATCTAAAAGCGCGCGATGCGGTGGCCATTCTTAGTTTGATGACCAGCCAAAAGCTGCCACTGCACATACGGTTCCGTGCGTCTTCTAACCCGTGGTTCAGGAGACTCGGCGGGCTCGTGCGGCGACCCCGGCATACCGTCGCACGGCCACAGGATCGGCGAGGAGTTTCGCGTCAAGAGCGTCGTCCGCTTTGGCTGCGCCGTCGGCTACGCGCTGCACGGCCCGAGCGAGCGCGTCTGCCTCCCCAGCGGCTCGTGGTCGAGAAGCCAGGCCGAGTGCAAAGGTAATCCAAGCCGGGTCCGCATGCGTGTCCCGGGCATGTTGCGTCAAGTGTCGCTCGCCGCGCAAGGTGCTGTCACTCGGAGGGCAGGCGCGGATAGCTGCCCGCACAGATGAATCGGCACTTAGAAGTGTATCCCCCCCCCCACCCACCCACCGCCCGCCCGTCCCGTTCTTTATGGTCTGAAAGCCTGTCCTGTTGTAACGTTTGTAAAGCATTTCAGTGAAAGAATAGTACACGTCCGAGAGGACATTTACCGAGGAGATGGAGAGATTAAATCATCTCCTGTGCATTTGCCAGGTGGATAGTCACGTTGTGGGATTGCAGGAGATTTTAGTGTATTAATGGTGATAAAGCATTTGTAATAGTTGCCCTGTGATATCAATATGCATATTCACTGATATTCACTACTTCACATGAACTGCTTTTTTGTGTTTTGTTGGCATTCCCTCACACCCCCGATTATCATGGTTGGCTACATACGGTGCGAAAGACGTTCAACATACAAACAAATGTACATACACATGCATCGTTTTGGTAATTTGCACCATTGTTGGGGATAGACATCAGCATGCTCTTACAACAAATTGGATGAAAATAAATATTTGCCAATCAGACCCATACAAGATACCAGGGTTTTTTTTGCGGAGTTTAGTATTGTTCCCAGCTTGAAAGCAAGTGCAAACACAACAACAAAGTGGAGCGGAAATGCAATTAGATGCCAGCGTGGGGACTTTTCGTCAAATTGCTGCTTTGCTGCGTCCAGAATAGCGAGGACATGTGGAGTGCCCTTAGCACCAATGGGAGCTTTTCTGATTAAATAGCAGAGCTGCCCACCAAGGATTGAATGACACAAACAGTCATGTTAAACAGTGGCACAAATGATACATGCTCCATTGCATGGAGACGTAAGAAGTAAGGCTCGATGGGCACATTTTGTCCAAGGTTGAATTATTTTGGTCAGTCGTGAGTTGATGCCAGGTAACGCTGAACTTGGGCCTGCTCAGAGTAAATGTCCACAAGTCTTATCATAAATTCCACACTTGTGATTAGCACGGTTGGTGTACGTACTGTGCGAAAAAAGTTCAGCTTGCGTACATACATAAATGCGAAACATACGACATTTATAAATTAACATCTAATAAAATGTGAAAAAGCCTACATTTGCACGTGGAAAAAAAATCTGTGAATGGAAACCAATATATTTTAGGTTAATATATTTGTACTCTTTAAGGAAAACTAAAATTAAAATGTCACCTCGGCTTGTTAAGCTGTTCACAAATACATTGATTCATATTCAGATAGACTGGGCATATTCTGAACATTTGTATGCTAGCAAAGTGTATAGTCTTGCCAGTCTAGTGTGAAATTGGAGGCACATTTAAAGCTGTGCTGTTAATACCAGAAGTAGTGCATAATGACTGGAACAGAGTGAAATGCCCTTGGGGTTGGTGGGGGGGGGCAAATGAGCATTCATATAATGCTCACAACTCCCTGTGTGTCATAATCAATGTGCTCAAATGTGCATCTGTTTTGGTTAGCATCTGTTTAAAAGTATTCAAGTGCTGCATTTTTGTAATATATCACATTATCATTATCCTGGGAATAATTTCGAATAAAGGCGGTCACTGCATCGCACGCTTTCAGGTGCGCTTCTGCGGCTGTCTGGAACGCTCTTCCTTCTGATATTAGGAAGCCACTGCAGCTATGAACTTTTAAATGTAGATTAAACAATAATTTATTTTTGTGTTTAGTTTGTTAGTTTATTTTCCTTCTCCCCCACCTCTGATTAGCATGATTGGCTACTTATGGTTTTAAAGAAGTTCAACATACATGTATTATGATATAACAACGATTTTCTTTATATTCTTGTAAACGAGATTTAGAGGATGGAAGCATTGTTGGGATATGTTACAAATAACGTATTTTATTATCATGTGTTTGAAATCAAATATTTTAATGTCTGCTGATAATTTAATGCACTACATAAAGTAAATCTTGATAAAAAAATAATTATTCTGTGTGTGACAGCATACCTATGAATACATCTTTAAATTGTGTGTCCCATTTTAATGCAGCATTAACTAAGGTAGCCAATTTAACTTCATCATTTAAAACAACGACGTTGGACATTCAAATCTTCATGCTGTACGGACTGTGCTGGCTCTAGAATAGATATTGCCTATTCCATATTAACTTATCCTTTCAAGTCTCAAGATAATGTACTGATGTTCTTAAAATGTAATTGAATCTTCCTCTGAGGAGCAAACTCTTTAATTCCCGCTCAAGGCTTGGCATATTTATTATTTATTTATGTCCTCTTATGTTGCACGCCATTCGGATAGCACTGGCGATTTGATGACAAAAGCCATTTAACTGCCGAAGACGAATTAAAAACCGGATAATTTACTAATGTCAACGTAGAGCTGTCGTGGCAGATGGAAGCTGATGGTGCACATTAAGTGGATATTTGAATTAACCTGCCCAATAGTGCTGACCAAAGTCACTTGCATATACTTTGAGTGCTGAATACTGCTATATAAATACTGGATGTGTTACGAGCGCCCAGACCCCCTGCTTCTATTCCTTATGCTTTTGGTCATAAAGTAATCAAAGCGGTTTCATCTAATCAGCTCATTTGATTGTTTTTACACACATTAACATGTTTACTTGTTATCACTCCTGTTCTGTTTCCAAATATTTTGCCCGATTGTCCTGTATGTCTGGAGATGAATAATCCATTCGGAAACTCTCACAAAGCAGTATTAAACCTTCATTTTACAGAGAAGCCCTCATGAGTAGATATCACGGAACTACTTACGAGAGCCCTGAAAGTGACCTCTGGTCTGCACAGTGAGGAGGCATCGCTTTTCAACTTGGCCTGCTATGACATTTTTCATTATCAAAGCTGGATTTACCCACACTTTTACAATGTCTTTGTTGTTGTAAAGTCATTGGTGCTAGGCTGGAACCATCAAACCACCCCACGTGTGAACTTGGTTTAATCATACGGAGATTCCTGAAATGAAACGTAGGTTCTTCTAACCTCTGAGCTAGCTGGCTACCTTATCTTAAATCCGATGTAACACGTGGCTATTTTTGTTTTATTATTGGACCATGAAAAGTTTTTAGCATTAGTAAAAGAGGAAAGTAATTGACCATACAATTTAAATTCACCAAATATATTGTATGTCAAGAAATCGCTTTCGATTTTCATGGCAAATAGGTCATCATATATACGACACACTTTTTCTTTTATCTTAAATCTGATATAACACGTGGCTGTTTTTGTTTTATTATTGGACCATGAAAAGTTACAATCCACAAAAATACTTCATCATAAGATGTGACCTGCAAAAGGTAGATTCTCATGATCTCAAACCACCCAGCTGTGAACTCGTATATACCAGTAGAATTCGGTGTGAATAGATACATTCATGCTTGGTAGTGGCTCAGATTGTGGCCAGAAGACCAAATTGCACGGTCACATAATCCTGGCAACATTCTGAGCTTAAAAGGGGGCCCGGGGTCGTGAAGGAGCAATCCATCATCTGCACACTCTCTTAATCAAACCCACAGTGTCCGTGAATCATGCCCGATCCCAATTCTGCGCTGACTGCACTATCGCATGGCTTCCAGTCACGGGAAATCGCAATGAATATATATTTTATGTTCTCTATATTTGAGAACCGCATTATCGAAGACGATTTAGTTTAATTGAGTGAAATGCTTTATGTGATGTCATTAAACTGTGCAATTGTATTAATAAATGCTGATATTAAATAAAGTACACGTGTGGAAGATTTAAATGTTTTTTTTTTTTACCCGATGTAATGTTTTTTTTGCTTTTTCCATAACCGTTACATTTTATTATCTTTGATGTGCTAATATACACGCAATCATTCACGTAACATATTTGAAAACCAGTAAGTTTGCTGTGAATACACCGAGAGAAACAAAAAGAAAGCCGTGGGTGAGATTACACACGCAAATTAGAGGCATACTACAGACTTATTAAAAGTAAGTGTGCTTGGGCAGAACATGTCACTAGAAGAGGACGATGGCCGGTGATCGAGACTCATGACGGAGCGACAGTCAAGTGAGGAAACACAACCCAGAGGATGTCCCCAACAGAGATGGAATAATGAAAGCAGATCATTTGCATTGCATGATTAATTGAATGATAATTGCATAGGGCGGAAGGCCTTCATCCAAAAATGGATAGATTAATATCTGTTGCTGATGATGAAACTAAATTATCAAACAGTTATATAAACTCAAGATCAATTGAATAATACAACTATGGTCCGGTTATCATTTAAAATAATTAAAATTGTATTAAATGTAAATTTTGTTCGTTGTAACATGCGTATAACTGCATACAATTGTCAGCATGGGTACTAACTCAACTTATTTTTCTGTATGAATGTGGTTCTGGAAGAAACAGTGGATTTCATGTTATCACAGGCAAAAAGACACTGCTTACTTATGCATTAAATAAACACGACAATGAAGTAATGCAGCACATGTACCAGAGTTGCATTGCAGCTGCATTTTAAACAGCATGCTTAGTTGCTTGCATCTCCCTTATTATGAAAGTTTGGGAAGTAATATGTTCTTAACAGCAGCTTAGTGCAAAGCGTGGAAACTTTGTTATGCACAAATAGCGATACGGAGTTCACATTAACATGAATGTTCATTTATGTGCATGATGTTATATGTGTGTATGTGTTTATTGATATACTCGTTTGCAAATGATCTGTAAGTTTACAGATAATAATTATTATGCATGGGCGATGCTTGAGTGTATTTGTGTCTGTACGTGTGTGTGTCTGTATGTATAGTGGAGAGCGGTAGTGTAGTGGGTAGCAACACTGCTCTACGAACCCAGCTACCCAAGTTCGATTCCCGCTCATGGCCATCACCAGTGATTATTATCTGAACCGGTCCTGGGCCTCTCCTAAGTCGACTCAACCTCAAATGAGTATCTGGTGCAGCGTGTAAACATTGCCATTATTGAGACAAAGGCGGCCGGGTGTGGTCCTGGCCACCCATCCCCTTGTGTGCCATGCTGGCCTTCATAAGTGTTCACTAACAGCACTTGCCCCAACACTCTGTTAAAAGGCGATGTGGGGGATTTTTTGTTGTATGTGTGTGTGACTCTATGTGTCCATGTGGAGCAGTTTAGCCAATCGTGCTAATCGGGCGATTGACAACAAATGGAACACGTAAAGCAGTTCTAAAAAAAACGAGTTTTCAGTCTACATTTAAAAGTGCATTGCTCTCGTGGCTTCCTAATATCGGAAGGAAGAGTATTCCAGATGGCCGCAGAAGCACACCTGAAAGCGTGCAATGCAGGAGACCATTCGGCCAGCAGTGGCGTGACTAAGGAACTTGAGGGCTTCACCTCACTCATTGTGAACTGAAGGGTAGGAACCGTATTGCAATAGGGCATGCACCACGCCGGCTTGTGAAAATAGCCGCAGTGCATGGGGGAACCCACTCGGGCAGGCAGTTGACAGAATGCTTGGTGAGGCCCCTCCGCCAGCAGTGGAGTGAGCAAAGCTATCGCCGCACCTTCACCTAGCAGCGCTCACAGCAGCAGCAGCCTATACCGTATATGTATGTAAGTATGTAGAACATCTTTCGTACCGTACGTAGCCAACCGTGCTATGAGATGTGTGGTGGGGGAGATCCAACAAACTCAACACAAAACAATATTTCTAAAGAAATTCGTTTTCAATCTGTGTTGTAAAAGAAGCACAGCTCCAGCCATGGACACCCGCGCGTGGGATGTGCGTGTGTGCCCAGCGGTGTGGTGCGGGAACCCGGGCGTGCCGGCCGGAGGCTCCATCCTGCACAGCGACGGCGTGGTGTTCTCCAGCTCCGTGACGTACGCCTGCTGGGACGGCTACCAGATGTCGGGCCTCTCCACCCGCCTCTGCAGCGCCAATGCCACCTGGACCGGCGTTCTGCCTGTGTGCACCGGTGTGTATGAATGAACACGTGTGCACACACGCACGCACATATACGTCGAGTGTCCAAATTTTTTTTTATGAGCCACGGAAGTTACATTTCTCCACTGCTATTATGTCTGTAATAATCATTATGATTACTTGGTCCAGCTAATCATTATTATAGATGCTATTATCTTATAAAGAAATCCCTTAGATTTTTCACGTACATTAACGAGCTTTGTTCACAACTTTTATTTAGTCAGGGGTAACTATTAACATTCAATTTCCTTTTAAAAAAGGTAAGTTTAGAAAATTCCCCTCATTTGCATGTGGTGGCATAGACTGGTAACATATCAACTTAGGAGCTGGTTAGTTGAATAATGTAGATATGGAGTGATGATATGTGTCACGTACTGACCTGCATAGCAATGGGATTCTTGTAACATCCAGCGTAGCATGCAGGCTACATGCTGTACCAGTTGTTAAATTGCCTCTCCAGCTATAGTGCTTCAATTTTGCTTTCTGTTGCCCCTAGGCTGTGCTGCATTTGTCCCCACAGTGAAGGGAGAGAGAGAATGCTGTCCAATGTTAGTTCTTCAAATGGAAGCAGTGGGAAATGAGAGCTATGTTCTACGAATAAGTCCGAATGGGGATTAAACAGTGTACCTTGTCCTTCTGTCCCGTTGGAGCCGGTGGTCATCACAAGAGTGTGTGCAGAATATCCGCACGAATGGTGATCCCTTGAACTGCAAATCAAGCTTATATGCCTGTCGTCTTTTGTTGTTTAAGACACATTTACGCTGATATGTTATCAAGTAGTGTTTTAACCTCCCTGTGCAGAGTTTGAGTGTTTTCCCCTTGTACGTGTGAATTTAAATCTGGTCACCACTTACTACAGGCCTTCTTATGCAATTGTTCCTCACAGCTTGACTACAAAAGTTAAAATTACGGACCACTTACGGTGGGGTCAAGTGTGGGAATGGTCTTTATTTTCCAGTTTGTGTGATAATTAGCAAAATAGCAAAGCTAAATGCTCTCCGAGAGTCATGATTATCAACCCGCCATGGCATATGGAGCCCCCCCCACACACATTACAGTTCTGACTTTTTAAATTCATGATTGTTAACAAAAAGTTTGACCTGCAGGTTTAAGGCAGCCCATCCAACAGTCGGTCACGAGTCCTATCCCACAGGATCGTAGCTCTGAAGGTTCTGAAGATGAATTTTCAAACTCAATCGCTTCAATTTTTAATGTAAGACCATCCTCCGGGTTAACACAGGTTTGTAATTAAATCAAGTTACAAAGCTCAGTAGTTATAGCTGCGCACTCCCACACCTTCCTGTGTGATGGATAAGCAACCCAAGCGCCAGCCAGCAGCACTTGCCTGCACAATCTTTCAGGATTGCGAGTGTGCAATCATTTGTCTTTAAATGAACATTAGTGTGTCCCTACAAGGCATTTGGCAAGGAGCGGTCTAGACCGAAATTGATCCCTGTGTATCTAATTGAACAATATGGGGAAAATATTAAGAAAACGGTTCTAGTATTATTACATTTTTCATAAAGGTTTTTTGGTAATTGTGATATAAAATATCCCAACCCTCAGGTGCTTTATATATATAAACCTGTATATATTCCAATTGATATCATTCAAACTACAGTATATCGAATTCAAATAATAGCTCTCAGTGAACAATTTCAGTCCTAACCCTTCATGTGCATGGATTCTCACCAGGTATTCTAGTTTATTCCTATAAGTACACATTCTCAATACATTGCCAAGAATCCCAAGAAGATCCATCATGACGCTCTGCTTGATACATAAAGAGCTGATATTATGGTTATATAAGTAAATCGCTGTGCATTTTTTAAAAATGCGTAAACCGTCCAATGTGTTTTTGTGTTCTTCTGCGCACCATGTGGTAGAAGCCAAAAGTACATCGACGTGCTTTGTAGCAGGCTCGCAAAAACCTACACAGTTGTACAAACCCGCAAGCATCTCATACGTGCATCTGTGTGATTTCGATTCACAGTGATCAGCTGCGGAAATCCAGGAGTCGCTGCGAATGGATTTTACCTGGGAAAGGAGTTCACATTCAGCCAAAATGTTTCCTACCACTGCTACCCAGGATATAGCATGAGCTCTGGAGCCACTGCTGTGCGCTCGTGCCAGAAGGATGGCACGTGGAGTGGTGCTTTACCGTCGTGCCACGGTGAGTCACCCACAACAGGCCAAGGCATGCAGATCACTACCTCAGGCATTAATGTTCACTGCTGTGTCGACGGGCCAGAGAGGTGCAATCTTTTAATGTATTGATAATTGATGCACTTTGTAAATATATTATGTGCACACTTTGCACGTAAAGTTACATTTAGAGGCGTGGGAGAAAACGACGGAAGGAGGGAAATCTTTAGGTGCCAATGTGCACAGCGAATGAGGGTTTGGATTTCCAGACGACTGTGACAGAGGAGCAGCATTCGTCTTGCCGGGTTTGAGAATCAGGCTTGATGAGGAGGCTACTTGAGGTCTCTTCTGGTTTTAAATCACGTTGGTTAATCTCGTCTATCCAAGTTGTCCTGTACATTTGAGAATATGGTATCCCTCTTTAATCGCTGTTTACTCAACAGGAATTGACATGTTAATGCAGTACAAGTACATTTAGTGTCATTCAATGGGGGTTAGGCATATTTTCTCCAAGTGTAGTCTGAATGAACATAAGCAAATGACAAATGAGGAAATATAAGATGATGGAAATTCGATTTACGTAGCATCTAAGTAAAGTAATTATGTTTGATGTCAATTTATCTCTCTCAATTAAGTGACTGCAACTATGCAGCTCACACTACTGGGGATCTGCGAGAAAGAGCCTCGTAGATAAATACATAAAGATTCGGGTTCATGGGAAATGGCTGCAGGAAGCATGCTGTTTTGGGCCGACTTGTTAATCGTTTACTTCCTCGAGTTCTGACACCTCGGTACATGGCCAGGGGGAAGTGTTTGGATGTGTGACAATACACGGGGTTCTTTGCAGCTCTAGCTCAAGGAAATTCAAAAGCATACGCAGGTGAGCTGATTTATACACACAGGTGGATAGGTGAGCAAGTAGTTCGCAAGACATCATTTTACGTGCATTTTAATACTAAATTTCCAACTTCGATGGGAGCACGATGAAATTGTGTAATACATTGCGTGCTCGAGTTGTTGGTACAGAGCAATCTAATTTGCAAATCACTGAAGAGGAAAATGTGTTTAATTGCATGTTGAAAATTAGATGTGAAAGCATTTTCACCAAGTTCTTAAATTGGTTTTACACATCCAGGCTCCCCATTATAGCATGTTTATATATATATCTTCTCGAAATGTTCTCCCTACATTTTACCATGCACAAAGTTGTTCTCCAGGACTATACTGCACTCCCTCTTAATTAATGGTGCAAGCCACCTACCCCCTTCTAGAACTGAATGGCGTATACTAATTGCCAACTAATTCCCCACTAATGAAGTGGCGCCTACTTCATTAATTCGTTATCCCTGGGTACACCATGTTTGAAAAAAAAAAAGAACACGACAATAACCGCACCGTGTTCCCTTTTTGCAGTGATCACGTGCAGGCAGCCGCCGAGGGTGCTGAACGGGCGGCTGTTGGGCTCAGACTTCTCGTGGGGAGCCAGCGTGAGCTACAGCTGCTCCTCGGGCTACGAGCCCTCCTTCCCTGCCACGCTCACCTGCGAGGGCAACGGCACATGGAGGGGCGACGTCCCGCAGTGCCTGCGTAAAAACACACGCGCGCGCGTTGCATCACGTGGCAGTCACTCGTTAGGCACAAAGTGCTTGCCACACACGTGAACTCTGATCATCCTTGTAGCGACTTTTAGAAAGCCATCAAGCAAAGACGGTCACTGCATCGCGTGCTTTCAGATGCGCTTCCGTGACCTTCTGCTCCACTCTTCCTCCTGATATTAATAAGCCACTGGAGCTATGCACTTTTAATTCTAGAATGAAAACTCATTTCTTTGGAGCTGATTTTTTTGTGTTTAGTTTGTTGTCCTTCCCCTGCACCTCCGATTAACATGGTTAGCAACGTACATTGCAAAATAAGTTCAAAGTACATACATACATACAGCATACTCCCCAAGTACGACCGGTGTTCAGTACTAAGTCTGCTCAACATTGCACAAGCACTTACTGGTGTTGTTTTTCGAGGCAATGGCCTTTTTTTTCATTGTCGATATGCCATTCCTATGAAAATGTTCTTTCGCGTTAAATGTTTACCCGCAATCTACTATTAATTTCGCTTTTTCCAGCATTATTAATGGTAATGGTGGTGACGACCCTTTGGCAGTGGGTTTACGAATCCGATAGTGATCTATTATTTCTTAATAGATTACCACTCAACAGTTGTATACATATTTGAATATATATGTGGTGGCTGGACAAAATAGTTTTGAGAATCAATGTACTTCCAGTGTTGTTTACTACTAATAATAATAATTTACAGCTCTTTGTCAATCTACTGCTGGATCACATGCAGGTTCTTAGTGTGGTGTGGTAATCGTTACACTGCCACTCCACCCAAAGTGTTATTTTATAGCCATGTATTTCAGTGATAATTTTACATTAAAACAGGTGTACTCATATAAGGATGACCTATTTTATGAAATAGTGGGGGGTTTTTTTGGCTACTGCTCGTGAATGTGAGGCATGTGATCATTGCACAGAAAAAGTATTATTACCTCACACCAGTGGGAAACTATTTTGCTAGATAAGAAATGGGACAGAGTGAGGTTTATTCAGTTAAGTTTTATGCAATTTCAGTATTTCCTCACCAGTGAAAGGCAAGTTCAAACATTTTGATAATTATGAATTAATGCAACAAACTCATTTAGGTGTGCTAATGTTATGTAATTTCATATATATACATTCAGACAGCCACATTTAGTCTAAAAACTTTACACGCATTAATCACAAATTGTGTTGAATGAAAACACGTTTCCACAATAAGTCTAAAAACTTTACATGCATTAATCACAAGTTGTGTTGAATGAAAACATGTTTCCAGCTGTTCTGTCTCTCACATATATATATGTACTTATGCCACTATAGTTATACATATGTGTGCATATACTACTTCACGTGCTGGTCATGAATCTGGATTTTAATATTATTTTATTTTTTTATCGTTGTGCCTACAGCTATATATTGTGGGGATCCAGGTGTCCCTGCGGAGGGCAGGAGGGAAGGCACAAGCTTCATGTACAAATCTAAAGTGGCGTTTAGCTGCAAAAATACCCTCTTGCTCGTCGGCTCCTCATTACGGATGTGCACTGCTGATGGGACCTGGAGTGGAACCCAACCACGTTGCATCGGTGATACTCTACATTTCTGATATATACTTGCACTGTGTATATGTCGGACTGTAACCAAATGAATTGGAATGTGCCTGAGACCGTCAGACCTCAGAAACCAAGCAGGTTGAGCCTGGATAGTGCTTGGATTGGTGAGCCACCATGCGTTGTGGGCAGTAGAGGACAGTGCAGCATTAGCAATTGTTGCTTTGGACTCCCCCACCCTCATGGCCCAAAATGTGTCAGGAGGCCCTCATTGACAAAAACAGGCCGTAAATGTACACGTACAAATCTCCACACTTTGTATTGTCCTGTGGATGGTTTATTTACATGATCACTCCAATGTAATCACCTATGTCGTGCTCTATACAAATTGTACTTGTGGCACGGTGGTATTTATACACACGTGTGATTTCACATTGTCAGGGATGGTATTGATCCTGGTTAAGTTGGATCACTTGCAGGAGGAGGTGCCTAAGTGCTATTACCCTTTATGATGTGTTGTTTGATGTTGCATGCACCAGCTGAAACCATAATAACTAATTTCCCCTAATGAATGCTCATGGTTATAAATGCAGTTGTTTGTACCACTGAAAAATACTGGACTGGTTTTTAAATGCCCACTTGCATTGAATGAAATTTGGAGTGCAGTAACATTAAATTGCAGAATTTACATGATGATTTATTTTAGATTTTACAAACAGCCATCCAAAGACCACAAAGATATTTGTACTACGACTTTTAGAAATATGAAAAAATATTTCATGGTGCCTATTAAATATACAGGCTCATGTTTTAGCATCTGTGATATGCAATGTAAATTAATTAAGATAAAAAAACAACTTGTGCCATTACTCATTCCGAATTCTACCTTCAAGTCTAGACTGCATGTATAAATAAGTATGTTTAATTTCACATTTTAAATCACGTTTTAAAATGTTTTCACCTTTTAATAATCAATTAAACAAAACAAGGTGAAGTTTCATTTTAATTATGGAAAGCACAGTTACAGTGGATGAGTAACAGTTTGTTTGGAGTGCTATAATATTAGCTATCGTGCATTGTTCAAGAGGCCCTTTGTCAAATGCACCAAACAGAGTGAGTTAAATCGTTTTCTGCGCAGCTCACATTAAATAGTGGGCACGCACTGTGGTGTCATCCAGATATTAGAAAGTATTGCATTGGGCAAGGTTTCCTGTATTTATTCATTCATGCCTCATGTATTCAAACCAGCATAGATAAATGCTGGATTTAAAAACAATATTTTACAGCAAAAGCAATACACAGAGCACCAACCTGGTTAACCTAAATAAAATGTAAAACAAAATGTAATGCATATGCATATAAATAGTATTACTTTCATGATGAATCTAGATTGAAAACTCATTTCTTTAGAACTTATTTTTGTGCTAAGAGGCTTGACCTTCCCCCGAACCTCTGATTATCATGGTTGGCTACATACACACATAGTTCTTAAAATATCCTCTAGAACGGCTCTCTAGAGCTCCCTGTGGTGGACGTCTTCATTCCAACAGTGGAATTAGCAGGCAATGCAGGGAGGCTCATCACCATGAAGATCCATGGGCAGATAGCCCCGTAGGTGTCCACTGCACATTTCGTCACTTGTTTCCACTTTCCTCTCCGTCTTATGCCGATATGCTCAAGTAGTGCCACATCTTTCTGGCAACAATCTCTTTTGTCGTCAAGCCGTTCTCTATTAGGTCTTCTCTTTTCAGTTCCTTCCATTTTTCCAAACAACGCGCTTTTAATTCCCCTGCTGTTGTCCATTCTACATATGTGTCAAAATAGTGCCAGTTTATTTATCATCACCGCCTGCATCGTCATGTCCTCTTCTATGTGCAACCTTTTTCTTACGTTTACATTCGTCACTCTTTGGGTCCAGCTTAGATGCAGTATCCTTCTATAGCAATACACTTTGAGTGCCAATATCTGATCTCTGTCAGTCTTTTTAACGTCCAGATCTCGTGGGCATACAAAGCTGTACTGAACATGCATGTTCTTAAGTTGTTCAGTTTGGTACTGTAGCTGATTTGCTTGCTAATTCCAGATGTTATTGAATCCTGCATTACTCCTTTTGCCTTTGCGATCATCACCGTTATGTCTTTCGTGCAGCTGTTGTCCCATGTCAGTAGACTTCCCAAGTATACAAATGCCTTTACATTCACAATCTTGCTGCTTTCTATTCTAACTTCCTTCTCAAGGGTCCAAGAACTCCACACCTGTCTTAGACAGGTCGTCAGACTATATTTTGTTTGGACACTGTTAGGTATCACGTTACCACAAGGCACAACAATGGCCTTTACAATGTAGAGTACATAACTAAGCAAATACATTTTTGCAATTATGTTGATTTGAAAAATAATGCATGTCATGAACCAAAATCCACTTTATTAGTAAAATGAGCTTGCTTGAATATCTGCATAATGCCCCCTCTCCCGCTCAGTTCCATTTCTGTATTAAGGAACAGCCAATTGATATAATTTGAATTGCATGGAAATCATCTATCACTCATTTAACTGTATTGGCCTTGCTTGTCGTGTGCACACTGGAAAACACTGGCCCGTTTCATTTGGCTAATTGAGGTGATGTGTAATGCATTCACATTCATTTGCGAAGCACTAAATGCACGTTTACGAACTTCATAACGGCCTGTGACAATGTCACTTCAAGCCAAAGGGCATTCGCTGGCTTTGAAGTCGACTTATGAGTAAAAACAGACTACTGTGCCACATTTGTGACACACTTCAAACTTCTAATCAGCTAAAAATGAATACGTAATTATTACTTGTACGAATCTAGTAATGTACGCACACAGTTTGCCTTGCACAAGTGTGGATTTATACTGCAATACATCAGTTGAAACGGTGTAATACAGATCGTATTTTCTTTTATTGTCTCGTTTTCTCCAAACTATCAAAAGACCTGTGTGTTTTAAAAAAATATGAGGCACTTCTATATAATTTGTCCTGAGCATTACAACAAGTAAAATGGTAATAAAGTATTAAAGCTTTCGTGACTGCATAAAATTACTCATTGTTTTTTTTAGGTAAAGTCACGTGTGTAGAAATACAATAAAATTATATATAATATATTTTTTTAGAAATACAATGAAATTATATATAAAATATATATATATATAATTTTATTGTATTTATACATACGTGACTTTACCGAAAAAAACAATGAGTAAGTAAAATGGTGTGCTAATTTACTCTAAATAATGGGGCACTGCCTCCATCTGTGGATAATGTCTGTTTACGAGTGCTAACTAATATCAGCATTCACTTTAAGGATGATGATATGACGGTCCCAAACAAAAATCTCACAGCGCTCCATTCTTGTTAAAGAACACTGTCTACTGAGTATAAATGCTGCAGCAAGAAGTCCTACAGTGATTCCACATGTCTTTGTTATACCTCTATGGATTGCACAAACCGAGTACAAATATCATATGCAGCAGACATCCTGGCACATCCAATTTTAGGAAAATCAGACACCATATTTGGCATATTCAGTATCAATGGTAGACATGCTTGCCTTATATTGGCTAAATAATATGGGTAAACAAATTTCTGACTTTGCTGACGAGAAGATTTGAGTCTGGTCATTGTTGCATTCGTGGTCAATTTTTTTTTCTTTAAAACTACAGGCAGCGACATGGGCCATTGGTAGCACGTTCGCCACTTGTTGGAGAGGTTCACGGTTCGAAACGTCTACTGTCTACTTCCCAGGAGTGGGATGTTAAAGAACCCGTGCGTGATGTCATTCACAAGAGTAGGCCATTTTTAATCAGAATCAGAAGCTGTATTTACACTTGAGGAATCCGATGAGCTATTAAGCTCTCTTTTCACAGATGTGTTGGTATCATAGTCCAAATTGACTAAATTAGAAAGAAAATATTACCCACAAATTATCCAATTGGGATTTTGAAAAGCGAGCATTGCCCCCCACGGAATAAACTTGGCAGGACCCTGCTGAAAAATAATGAGACCTTTCAGCAGGGAAAACAAGCATAATCATGAAAATAAAAGCGCCCATGTTTATAGAAACATGTGGTTTTCAACTGTTTATAATTGTATTTATATATGTCTTGATGTTTGTCTATTTCAATTGTGTGTGCATATTGAGAGCCCACTGTGTGATGATTATTGTTTTATTGCAAATTCTGTGTTACACGTTTACGCATCTTAAGTGCACTCGTAAAGAGAAGGTTACGTCAAATGCATATATTGTGACCACCAGTAATTCCTCACCAGAAACTTTTGAGAGATAACACGACTGAAGGTCTTCTTGTACGTGACCACTGTCATACATTCGGGTCCTCTTCTTTAAAAGTATGATCCTATCTCATGTTTATTTAAAATTGTAATCCTCTGACCTTTCCCACACATTTAGACCCTTTGCAGAACACGTGCCCTAACCCTGGAGCACTTCAGTTCGGGGAATTAAACAGCACTTTCGGATTCCAGGTATGAAACGATATAAGTATACATTACGGATCTTTCACACATTTTTAATTGTATGCAGCTGAATGAGGAAAAATATTTAAACATATACGATTAATGAGTTGTTTGCATTAATAAGTGGATATCTGAATTGCATTTCGTGGCATTTCCTGGCACCTTATTATTTGTTGTTCCCTTCATCAGGTGTGGCCAGTAACTCTAATTGAATGATGCATAGCTTCTTTTGAATTTCGTTATGTTCTGCATGGAATGATAATATCAGTCATTCAGTTAAGTACCCAACTCTGCTTCTCGGGCAAGATATACCAACGGTATATCATCAATCAGATATTGAGTGCTGCTTATGACCTGTAAAAAACTTTTAAATCAAAATAGCTGTGTTTAAATGTACGTATAATAAATAATTACAATATGGGCCTTGGGGGCTGAGCGGTGGCACACTGTGCTGTGAACCCAATGACCTCGGTTCTATTCCAGGCCATGGCTAAATTCAGACATAGCGAGTGATATCTGAACTGCTCGATGCTCACCCCCACCCCCATTAACTTGCACCGAGCAGCATAGTGAAGTATGGTCAAACAGTCTCCGTGACTAACACGGCATAGGGGGGCCTGCATCCAGCCATGGATTGAAAGAGATGTGAATTAATGTATTGGGAACTCAAAGCGGGTTGGTGTATCACACCTGCAGAACACGGTACACTTTAAATAAATTAATTTACGAATTTAAAATTGTGTACAGAGTGCATAGTCCTATTAATATGTAGTATAATGAGGTTATTTTTGTTATTTGAGGATTATGGGTCATGCAACCACGATCATGTGTGAGGCTCTCAACTTGCAGGATTAAGAAGTGGCCAGCAGATATACATATATTACAAATATAATAAAAGGTTGCTTACTTAACTGAACATATGTTTAATGTGATCCTCATATGTATGTACATGGATTTTTTTTACACAAACTGCCAACCATTGATAAATGTGCATTGGTAACATACTGCAAAGGAAAATAATAAAAATATAGAGTTCACATACTCAGCGAGGCTTTCATATGTAAACAACAAATACATTATTAATTGTGTATCTCAAATATGCATGACTAGAAAAAAAAACGCATGATGCTGGTGTGAACTAGCATGGTCATGTTCCTGCCCGGCAGTATTTTCTTTGACAATGTTAGTGTCACTTTCATTTTTGCCATGGGCACGTGTCATGCCTGTGGGGGCAGTGTGCAGTCACGCTCGTGGAAACACCTGACAATCTGTCTATTTCCTTTAACAAGGTTGGCAGCAAAGTGAAATTCAGATGCGGAAAGGGATACCACATCCTGGGGTCCACAACGAGGTCTTGCCAGTCCGACTACGTATGGAGCGGCACCCGGCCGCAATGCATACGTAAGTTTAACGTGAGCACGTTCATAATCTGGAGAGAGAAAAAATACAATGCTTTATTAAGTGTTCTGTGATATACGTATTAAACTTGAATTAATAAAGGGGGGGGGTGGTGTTATTTAAACAGATTAAACAGATAGCGGGAAAATGTATCATGCTAATTTAAAGTGTACGTGTCTTTTGGTGCATTTGTATGAACAGTAAAAGTGCACTTCAATACGTTTTATAATTATCTATGCTCTATATTTTTTTTACCAAGTATGCAATCCATCATGCAGTAGCACACAGCTATAGGCATTTTAGCAGGGGTTTTTTTTCTTATCGTACATTTCAAAAGCGTTGGTAAAGTATGCAATGTAACGGTTCCCTTAAAGTTGTTGCTCACACCACTGCTGATGGAAGGACCCCAACCAGAAGGAGCTCTAGAGACTCTGTCTGGAGGGGGAACTCAACGTTACTGTCCTATTTGCATGCATGTGTTTCATTATACATTTGTGCTGTTCAGTTAAACATTTTGTCACACAGCACAAGTAATGCAGTTGCTGAAAAACACTGCGTGCCATGCAGTAGCAGGCTGGCTATTACTTACGGTGCCAGTTTGTGAGCCACAGTCCCAAATGTATAAGTACGCTTGAGATTTTATTTTTTGTATAACCAAATGACTGCATTGAGCCTGTGGCCACGAACACGCCGTGTGTTCGTGGAAACCGCAATGGGTCTATATTGTTGAGCCAGACGAGAGAGAACCCGCGAGACCAGGATAGCCTCATTTGCAAAAGTGACCTGGAGAATATTCCTGCCAGTTGGGGGTGATGCTTGCTATGTTTGATCTCAATTGAGTAACTTTAGTTGCAACTATGGGTGCCTGGGTACAGCAACCCCTCAGGCTGCTTCATGAACAGCCTCGTTAGAGTCCATCCATATTCATCATATAACTAAAGCTCCTCTACACGCATTATGCCCATATATGGTGTTTATGCATTAATTTCTTAAACTATCTACACGCATTCCCCATCCATTCCAGCCTCATTCCTGAAGGTGAAAGGCAGATTTTTTGCGTAATAAAAGTTAGTCTGATAGTAGGTTTCAACTCGGTGTATTTTCTTTACATGTGTACGAAGCTGAAAATTGGCAGAGCATCAATGTACTATGAATTATACTACCTCAACGTGTAGGTTTTCGCAATTGTGTTTTCAAGTTGTACTACGGTGTTGTTTGGCATGATGTCTGCCGTTCCTTAAGAAGCTCCCAGCACGTGGAGTGAAATGTAAAACATCATGCTGGACAGCACGCAGAAAAGCCAGAAAGCACATCGGGGAGCCATATGCTATCTTGATCTCACATTGGCTTTTGATTTCCTCTTTATGAGTGGCAATACATTCACCAATAACTAGCATGTATGTTGAACTTCTTTCCCACGATAGGTAGCGAAACCATGCTAATTAGAGGTGTGGTGGGAAGGACAACAAGCTAAACATTTTCCACACTTGTTCTTCATAAGATGTGTTTTCTATACATGTACGAGTACTGATGGATACTGTCGTGTGTGTGCCTGTACCCAGCGCACAGCTGCAGGCAGCTGGAGACCCCGGAAAATGCAGACGTAGGGGCCGTGGAGCTGCCCGGCCTGGGATACACGCTCATGTACAGCTGCCAGCCCGGATTCTACCTGGCGGGGGGCTCGGAGCACCGCAGCTGCCGTCCCGACGGGACCTGGTCGGGAAAAACTCCCATCTGCCATCGTGAGTCGCCAGCACGTCCGCGCAAACGCCTCCCTTCCTCGCAAGCCATCCTGCACTGGAAATGCTTGTTTGAGCATTATTTCATCGCAGCAGCAGCAGTAGTTTGGTCATCATTATCGTCAGCAACAGCAGTATCAGCAAAGGCAAGAGCAAGGTCATTACATCTGTTTGTGTGCTTGGTGGCCATCCATTGAAGCACTATCCAGGCTTAACCTGCTTAGCATCCAAGGTATGTAAGTATGTATGTGTTAAACTTATTTCGCACCGGACGTACATAGCCAACCGTGCTAATCGGAGTTGCCGGAAGGGTCTGACGGAGTACGGCGCATTTTGGGTGATCTGGTCACGGGAAGATTTTACCTTAACTTTCTCCATTCCGATGAGGTCCGAATGGATGTGGTATGCGATTAGCTAATTTAGGAACTTAATGCATTAACTTCATAACAATGAAGCAAAGGTTTTCGTGGTTGCTCTCCAATGTGTTTCAGGTTGCAGCGTGTGTTGTTCGGCACAGTGTCTGACAATTTGCTGTACGTGCTGGGAGTTTCTTGAGGAAGCGAGTAGTTAATTTGGGAACTGAATAGTTTTGTTGGGAAAACAATAGTTTATGAAGCTTCCAGTATGTTGCGCGAAACCGGGGACATCATGCCGAATGACACGCGGGTATTGTCATAATTTCATCGCTAGGTTGTTTGTTATTTATCTTACTTAATTACCCCTTTAACAATGCCTATGAAAGGTGGAAAATTGAATCATTGGTGCCATGAAATGAGTATAAGGAAAATAAATAAAAACTGCAATCCTGTCAACTTTTAAAGTGCACCATATAGGTGCAATTAGTATGCATTTAACGCTTATATGCAAGCCTTTATAAATCAAAGCCTCGGGCTGTATGTACTCGGTATAAAGTACACCTGTGGCAATGGGTATTTGCACCTGACTGGGGACTTGTCTTGGTTGAGTCAGCCTTAAAGGAGTACTTTGTGATTATGTAATATAGGTAATATGATACTATTAAAAGTTGCTCACTCATAACACGTCTTTCCAATTATCTTTCCAGGCTGACTTAAACAATATTGTTTGCATTTTTTTACAACTCATCAATATCTTTTTTGCTGTTTTCGTAATTTGGTTTTATATCTGTTGTTTTATTTTAATAAGCAACTACTATTTCGAGTGACCATCGTAGCAACCACGATGACTAAATCACCTGGAATGCGCACGATCTCGTCATATCTCGGAAGCGAAGCGAGGTTTTGAGCCTGGATAGCGATAGGATGGGCAACCACCAGGCATGAAGCAGCAGGTGCTGTAGGCCACTGTGGAGCTGCGTTGTGAGCAGAGAGCAGTACAACAAAGCCTGTTGTACTGTAATTATGCTCCAACATCTATACTCCCCACGTTCACCGACCCAACTTGACCAGTGTGGTGAAGTATGCTCAAATAATGGCTATCACCCACATGGCCATGGGGATGCCTTCATGTAGCAGCGGATGGACAGACAAAATGTGCTGCACGTGTACATGCGTGCTATAGGCTCATGAGCTAAACTCTAAAACCTGCTCTATCGGTAGTGGCCTAGTTTGTATTTCTTTGGCTCTGTTGTTCCATTTCATTTTCTGCCACCAGCTGCAGCCTCTTTGAGTTGTATTCCCATACGGGCCTCTAATAAGCTAACTCCTGGCAGTGGGTAGCATGCAGGCTGACATAAAAAAATGTTTCTTTGCTGCCCACTTGGGAGCTTTTGATGGATGCTGCATTTCTTTACTGCCTCCAAACTGAATCTGACAACATACCCTTTTCACATTTTTGTGTTTTCTCTATCACATGATCACGTAATAAAGAGGAATTACATCTCCATGGGACACGTTTTTCCAGTAACAAGCTGACAAACGAAATGCAGACTTGATGCTCTGTAAGAGGTGTCTATTTGGTGTTTGAATATCTTACTAGTTGGATTTAGGCCTGAAAGGATAAAGTTATTTTTTAATTAGGATTTATATAACAAAGAGGAATTGTTTAGCGGCTGTAGATGCACCAGACATGGCATTGGGTGGAAAATGTGAACAAGCAGGGAGTGCTTGGAATCACTGGGTACAAGCGGGATGCTATTCTGGATTTGACCATTGCTATGCACAAAATACGGACTCTATCTGGCCAACCAAACCTTTTTTAAATCAATACAGAACTGGGATAAATAAATTAGGACATTTACATTCAGTTGGGTGAAAACAAATATAGGGCAGGAATTGCTTGTGCTATATGTAAATCGTGGCAGCTTTCTATATCACATAGGGAAGGTTTACAGACACTATGGAGGAGTGGAATTCTTAGCCTCTCAAGGA
The DNA here is from genome assembly GCF_048934315.1 of Petromyzon marinus. Classification (NCBI taxonomy): domain Eukaryota; kingdom Metazoa; phylum Chordata; class Hyperoartia; order Petromyzontiformes; family Petromyzontidae; genus Petromyzon; species Petromyzon marinus. Next base: position 10,052,459 of record NC_133678.1, on the reverse strand, counting down.
ATTAAGCATGGAGTTTTATAATTCAAGAATATTTCAGGTGTATAGTATTACAGCTCTCAGCCTCTATAAGTCAAGGGGTACTTCAAATATGTGCTGCAACAGCGCGCTGTGAAGATGTAGAAGTGTTACAAATGTATGAAGATAGTAGCCAATGACTAAATGCGGGCAAACACACAACACAATTATAATGGGACACTTCAACGGTAGGTGAAATGAGCAAAGGTATGATTGGTAAATTTGGATCGAGACAAAAGACCGTCAATTAGAATTCGAACCCAGGAGGGACGTGAAGATAATACATCCTTTTTAAATAAGGAATATAGAAATAGCCATGGAGGAGTCCAAATCAAGAAAATGTAAATGACTTGATTCTCACGGACACACCACAGAATGTCAGAGATGTCCCTGCTTCATTAATGAGAGCTAACCAACGTTGTTTTACTTTTAGCATATCGTACCACTTTTTTCCTGAAGTTGATCAAGCTGTCTAGGATTTCCTCCCTATGTTATTCCTTCCGATATTAGGAATCCACTGGAGCTGTGCACTTTTAAATCTACATTGAAACCTCCTTTGTTTAGAACTGCTTTTTGTGTTTAGTGTATTGTCTTTCCCCCGCACCTCCGATTAGCATTTTGGCGATGTACGGTGTGAACGAAGTACAACATACACACATACACATACATGTACAGTACATTTGATAATAATTCTAGTGCATTTTTCTCTCTCTCCAGCTGGACTCAAACCATCTGAGAAAAATAATAGCGCACTTTTAACAACTCATAGCCCTCAAGGTGCAGGTGAGTAGGGCCATGTGATGCGACACAGCTGAAATATTGCAAAACATTACACGTGCAGTGTTCAGTTGTGAGTACTTTTCTTGACTACATTTTTCATCAAGCTATGACTACATTCAGATGGGGTTTTTTTTTACCATGGTCTTGATTCAGTGATGTATATTGTAATTTGAATGTTTCAGGCAATGGCCCAAACCTTAGCTTATTACATATACGTTTTGCTCTTTAAAGCAGTGTTCTTGATGGATGTATTGAGATATGATTATTTGTTCTTATGCACCACTACCAACGCAGTAGCAACATTTTTAAAATAACTTTTCCCATTTAATGTATTCAATACAACGAGTTTGTGCTAGGAGATGCAAACAATGCTGTAATTTACAGTGAGTGTAGGAGGCAGAGGGTGAATGTATTGGGGGGAATCGGTGAAGTTGGTGGCGAGAAGTCTTGGGCGTTGGGCAATGAGTGGAAATATAAATGAGAGGGCCGTTTGACCCGTGCTATTCTTACTCTGGTGTAATAGTAGGGGACACCTTGTGATGGACGTCCTGTAACGGTTTGTGTTCTCAAATCTAAAGGCAGTTTGTGTTGCCAACTAGAATATAGTGACTGCTAATCGTGCCCTAGCATGAACTCTCTGTGACCATGGAAAAGACCTTTAGTAGCTGCAAGATTAAGTTAGGGGGTATATTCATTTATGAGGTACTGCAGTTCCTTTTCTGTGAACTTTCCACCTTTTAACAGTCTCTGGATACAATCATCGACTTAAGTATTGATCCTATTAAGCTCAGAGGCTACACTTTTGTTCTCCACAGCCCTTGACGTGACTCTGTTTGAGGAATCCGTTTGGAAGGGCTCGTTCGACTTCAGAGACACAAAGCGTCCGGCTTCGTTGCTGACGAACAGCATCGACGTCAATTCAGGCCGACTGAACCTCACCTTTTTGGCCACTAACATGGAACTCAATTTAGCAGGTGATTGCCGCAACTCTTCACACATCGCTTGTGACACAAAGCAATTGCAACACACTGGGTGATAGCGGTGCCGCGGTGGCGAGATGTTAACTCGCTCCCCTGGTATACAGGAGGCCATGGGTTCGACCTTGACGCCTGTATATTTGGAGTTTGCATGTTCTCCCCGTGGTCGTGTGGATCTTATCTTTGCACTCCGGTTTCTTCCTTCTCATTTAGAAATGTATGTTGAGAGTTTTTGTCTGCTATAAATTTCCACATGATGATATGCCACTTCGCTGAACTATCATTTGTGGCCAGGTCGCTTCTGACAAAGAGCTATGTATATCAGTGGGCCTTATTTAGTAAAATAAAAAAATAGTTTATTTAAAAAATCTTTTTTAAGAATTTGCTTTAAGTTGTATATGTTTGCAGCTGTCCTCAACGAGGAGTGCAGTCACACTTTGGAAGGTGGGAGTGTCCTCCTAATGAATGGTTCCTCGTGGTTATTGGTCATATTAGATATCCACAGTGATCCGTTTCCATCTTCTATATGTTACTGGCAAAACCAAATGTAAAGTATTGAACTTTGATCAGTGACTTATTTAAGATTTTAGATTCCTATATGTTGAATGTATGCACCATCCTGCCAAAGTAAATTCCGTGTCGGTGTGAACTTTCATGGCGAATAAAACCCTTTCGGATTCGGATTCTATGTGTTGGTATATCCTTCCCATATCTAAAACTGTGGGAATGTCGGGACACCCACAATACCAACATTGGCTTATCCCCTGCTTCTTAAACACAGTCCTGTAATCTTACACTTAATCCAGTGTTGCACATGTATTCATCGACAGTGACACACCACGCATTAGTATGTCCTTCTGAATGGGGAATATTGCTGAACATGGGAAGATTGGCCATGCTGAGACACTGGATTTAAATGACAACTGCCAGTTGGTGAATGATCACTATGGACCTGCAGTCGTCACGTTGTATTAATGCATATTCTCTATGGTCGCAGGGGTCTTCAAGAATAAAGAGGGAAATGTATTCCTTCGAGTCACTCACGTGAAACGTTTTGATCAATCTTTGTTTGAAAAGATGCCCGGTGATTGGAGCATGAATGGGTCTGTAAGTACTTTATAAGTTATGTCAAGCAGCTAAATTGTGTTGATTTATGCGTGCGCATACATGCAAATATAAAGACAGACAAACACATCTTCGTAATAATTCAGCTGTGCATAATGGTACTGTAGACTCTCGTTAGCAATGTGGATTGACCGTGTAAAGGTGCATCTCCTCACTAAACTCGTGATGCTGAATAGGGTAGGATGGCTATGGATGACATTCACAGTATTTATTACCAGTAAGGAATTATATATGTATGTTGAACTTATTTTGCACCGTGCGTGGCCAACCGTGCTAATCGGAGGTGCGGAGGAAGGACAACAAGCAAAAAATCAAGCGGTGAATCGAGTTAACTGAGGAAATGCCAGGAACTGCATCCCAAATCGTTGAGCACCTGCCCTTACCACCACAGCATTCGACCATTCTAAAAGAAAACTCACTTGCTGGCGAGTGAGTTTCATGCATCAGTAAAGCTCTCCCTTTAACCCACTCAATCCTCCTTTTATAACCCCCAAATGGTATTGTGCTTGATTTATGGCTTTAATTTGTATTGTGCGCACAAGGGGAACTTGTGGAACTGAACTTATTCGGGTTTGTTTCTTAATATAACAATGGACAAAATAAGAATTACAAAAAGGTGTTCTTGAAGTATCAGTTTGGTGGGTTGGCACATTTTTGGACCATACTTCTATAAAGTAAAAGCATAGTTTCTTCCTTAGTTTGAAGAAAAATATTTAAAAAATAACCCAACAATTGTTTTTAGTTCGTTTTAAAACTCCATATACTACTTTTGTTCATTCCACATATCCAAGTTCCTGAAAAAAACAGATTTTTTTTCAGTTCAAAATAGTTTGTAAATCAGAACGAAAAAAGTATCATAGTGTGAGATATTTTTGGTAAATGCTGATTATCAAAATTAACTTTGGGATGATGCAAAGTTTCCTCACACAATTTCTGTACATATAAATCAATCTCTGGTTAAAACAATTATTGCAAGGGGAGTTAGATTTTATAGTTGGTATATACGAGCATTATAAAAGTGTTTGTGCACGATCAAGCAGATGAACGAAGCTGCCGTTAAACACAAGTGCTGTAGGGTTGTTAAGTTTAAGAATGGGTAGATGGATGGTTCATCTTGTAGTTCTACAAAACCATTTTTATGAGATATATGAATTGTAATATTTTCAGAGCATTTCAGTGAAACATAAATATGTTAGGAACATTTATCTGGGTAAATGTGTCGAACGTATTACTTTAGTTTCACTTCATCAATAGTTCTTAATATATTAATCAAGCATCTGGTGGGTTACACATTTCATGGATCAAATGCTACAATTGCTCAATTTAATACAAACATGTCATCATGTCCAGTGCTGTACAACAATATAATATTACCCGATAATCATTTTCTGCTGATTTATTGACAGTGGCTCATTTTAATTGGTCTTTTTAACTACCAAAGCATGTGCATTTTCAAGGCATAATTTTGAATGCAGTACTGCTTGCTCATGTTTAAAAAAGCAGTGTACAGTCAGATTGATGGCTTCATAGTGCAACGTGCATGCCCTAATGGGTTGTTTTATATTTATAATAATTTTATGAGTGTTATAAAGTATATTCATAAGGGGGTACAATGAGAGAATGCCACAAATGTAGTCATTGTGCACAGCACACTTTAATGCAGGGCGATAATACATCCCTCCAAATGAAATTATGTTCCACAGTGCATTTTTTCTAATGTCACATGCCAGATGTACAAAATACAGCAGAGTTATTATTGATAGTTCGTTATACGGCTCATAATGGCAATGTTCAGCACAGGGTATTGGACTGCCCTGCAAGTTAATCTGAAGTAACGCGTTGATCATAGATGATGGAGTGTATCTGTGATGTGATGTGTCAGCTCAAATTGCCTCTGCTTTTATGGCACAGGTGACAACCGATATTGATGGTGTGACGCACGTTTATCAAGGATTCATACAAGCCAAAGAGTATGGTTCATTTGGATTTAAGAAAATAGGTAAGTATTGTTGAGAACATGAAACAATTTTTATTTTACCAGGTACGGCCCACTTGACTCTATAGCTCGTTTTTCAGACGCGACCTGGCCACAAATGATAGCCCAATGAAGTGGCTTATCATATGGAAATGTATAGCAGCCAAATACTCTAAACTATTTGCTGGTTAGTTGGTGATTAGGAACAAATCTTCTGAGCCCACAGACTCAAAGTATTTTTTTTTCTCCGTTGTGGCTTCGAGGTCAAAATGTTTCATTTTACATCTGCATATGTGCATTTAATTTCGTACTCATTGTAACAAATGTAGAACCTCTTAATTGCAGGTGCAGTATTGCAATTTATACTCCTCTGTGCAGATTAAAAAAAATGCATGACAACTCTAGACATAGAGTATTTTAATATGAATGTAGCTGTGCTATTTTGAAAGAAAAATTAGTTACATGAAACAAGCAAAGGAATGGATATTATATTCTTAGTTTTTTCGGTAAAGTCACCTGATGATGACCGTTTGAGTTATGGTCGAAACGTCGTGAGAAATTTTTTATTGTTTTATATATATTTTATTATTTTGTTGTTTCTCTTCAACGTGACTTTACCGAAAAAACTAAGAATATGAATTACTGCAGTCACGAAAGCTTTAAATCAAAAAGGAATGGATGTTTTGTGTTGTTGTTATGCCTCAAAATTAAATGAATGTCAGAATTCAGCATTGAAGTAAAAAAAACCACTGAATTTGTCAGTTCCGGACTTGGAATCCTATAGCTTTCTGAGAATTTGAAATTGTGTTAAAACACAATGCTCAAAAAGCCCTTCCAATTACAAATGGACCAACAACAGCAGATCGCCTGCTGAGTGCATTGCGAAGAAATGATTAAATAAGGCTTTCAAATTACATGGGCCTTTTTTTAAGTGCTAGCCTGCAGCGTCAAGTTTTTCACACGAAAAACAAGGTTCACTTGAGCAAAAATCCAGGCCAATTACTAACTGCAAAAAAAAAACAGTCATAATGTGCACTTACAGAAATTGCGTTGGTCTCACTGGGGGAACCACTCAATTGCCCCTAATGTAGACATACCGGAGAATTTTGTGAAATAGGCCAGAATCTCTTTGTAAGAATGTGACACAGCCTCCGCAGAAACATTGGGGCGGTGGGCGGTGGGGGGGGCAATGCTCCATCCAATGGGAGATTTGTGCTTGGCTGCCCAACGTTGGAAAGCGTTGATTCCCCTGCGTGGGTGGGCGTTCAGCCTGGCAGAGCATGGCGCACGAGCTTCATGCCTTGAGCCTTGAGCCTGGCTCGTGATGGATCGCTTTTTCCTCCCCCCAACCCCCCTTTGCTTCAGGAGCGGAGACACGGGGCCCCGAGGGTGGCACGGACCCGACCGGCCAGCAGCATGGCACCAGCAGCAGCTCTGTGGCGGTAGCCATTCTTGTGCCCTTTTTCGCCCTCATCCTGGCCGGTTTTGCTTTCTACCTGTACAAGCAGCGGTGAGACATGATGGAGAGAGAGAAAAAAAACCTCAGGTTTCTTGAATTGCATTAGGGTCACCCTTAACGATCCCTTTCACGAGTGTAGACATAGGGCTTGAGATTTTAATGAAATATTTTTCTGTTTCCGTGTGAGCATTTTTGCCATTTGCCTTTTCTATTTTGTCTGCGATACAGAATAGAAAAAAAAAGATTCGTCTCCTTGTATTATAGCTAAGCTCTGCTTTCTGGTAATAACTGTCTCAATTGATTTTCTTCAGGTTCAACACAAGGTTCATTGATGAATTTGCTCACGAATGTAATGTTTTGAATATTTGAATGACGTTACTGCTTAGTAATGTGTATATATTTCCCCATACATCAGTGTTTATTTGATTTTGTCTTTGTATTGCAGGTCAGCTCCAAAGCCACACTTCAGTGGTTTTGCTGACCATGAGAACAGTAATGGGCAGACAGCTTTTGAGAACATGATTTACGACAGCAGTCTGAAGCATGGAGAGAGCAAGGCAGTGCGGTTCGACCCCAGACTCAACACAGTCTGCACAGTGGTAAACACCTGCTTTTAATATGAGGCTGCTATACTGTTTCAGTTCACCGTGGCTAACATATGCCAAAAGGATCTGGAAGCATCTTAACTGTTAATTAAACATATTAACGTATGTCTAATGTATTATTACAAATAACATAATAGAAATACAGTTTATATAAATATTTGTCATATTCTAAAGTGTGTTCAAGTTAAAGGTGCAGCTCTGCAATTGTTTGCTCATGACGTGACTGCTGGCAGAAGGGCCTCGAATATATTCGAGAGAGCCCCATTTAGAGGATATTTTTGGCCTTTTTGTCCACACTGGTCAGACACCTTGGAAGAGGTGGGAGCACATGGGGGGGGGACAGGGATTTAAGAAACTTGCCCCATTGTTTCAACTTCAGTGCCAGGATATAGCACGATTGGCTACGTATGGTGCGAAACAGTACAACATACATTACATATGTATGTTGAAGTGTATGTATGTTGAACTTCTTTCACACCGTACGTAGCCAGATATGCTAATTGTAGGCGTGGGGAAGGACAACAAACTAAACACAAAAAGCAGTTCTCAGGAAATGAGCCTTCAATTTCGATTTCAAAGTGCGTAGCTCAAGTGGCTTCCTAATATCGAAAGAGGGGCCGTAGAAGCGCATCTGAAAGTGCGCGATGCGGTGGCCGTTTTTGTTCGATGCATACATAGGATTGAACCAGTGACATCTGGATTGCAAGTCCAGTGTGCTCACCAATACACCAATAAACAGCAGTAGCAATCCTTAAAGTGTGTATTAAATAGAACTACTTTCATATTCTTGGTCTTTCGGTACTTTTATCTAGACATTTTTTTTCTGCCAAAGTTAATCATGGAATACAATTGCCTATGTAGCTATAATTGAATTTTGTGGCTTGAAATGCTTTTTAATATAGCTTTAGTAAACGTTTTTAAAATGAATACTTTGAAGTTTACACATTCATGTCTAACCTTAACATTTCCTTTCATTCTTTGGAATGTGTTTTTATATATTTTTTTTCTTTCACAAATTGATCGCTCGCCGGTTCTCGTGAACAGTCTTTCTGTCACTCAAATCGCACAGGACCAAAGCCATGTTTTATGAATGCAATGTATGTATTATGTACGTTGAACTTCTTTTGCATCGTGCTAATCGGAGGTGCAACGATGCTTTCCACATAGCACCACACTCCGCCTGACATTAATATTCCCACACCTGCAACATATACATTCCTGTTTCAGGTGACCCTGCATTGTCACTTATCATAACCAGCCTCAGTGCATTTTCCTTTCGTTGTATTGCTTGGGGTGATTGCTTGGGGTGTAACATGCTTTGAGCCATCTATTCCAATTACCAAATTGCTTGTGTGTGAGAATCTATTACAGTATTTTGTATTCGTGTCTTATGCATTTAGCTCATGTGACACCCCAAAGCCACGAGTGGCACTACAGTGCACTCTAATGGTATTGATGTGTTGGTCTTTGTTTCGTTGTTTTTGTGCTCACGCACCACGGATCTTCCTCGTAAAATATCCTGGGACAACTGGCTAAACGGGACCATCATCCGTGTAACTAATACAATTAACTTAAATCTTGATTTGAAGCTTTCGTGACTGCAGAAATCCATACTCTTTGGTTATTTTGGTAAGGTCACGTAGGTAGAAAATCAAATAATAATATACCACGATGTTTCGATCGCAACACAAGCGGTGGTCCTCAGGCAGAAAAAATAATCCAGCAGTGGAACTGCTGAACCAGGAAGAAACACGTGGCTGATCATTGTTATAACGCAGTGGGCTCGCACGATATTGTTTTTTTCCGAGACCAAGGTGCTCTTCAAACCTTCGGGATACCATCAAAGATTTGTCCATGAAGCCATCCATATATTTAAACACAGAGACAATTTCAACCGAGAAGATAAGCTGAGCAATCATTGGAAGGACGTTATTAACCAAGCAAAGTCGTAACTTGCTGTGGTGCTTCCATTCTTCCCTGCCGTTTGGCTGTTATCTCCGACTCTATGAGTTGTATTACACTGTTAGGTGCCTCTGCATTAACGAGCTGGGGTCTCACTAACATGGCCACCTCTGCTCCCTTAGCCTTGATGTATCGATAGTTCTGGCTGTGTGATGGGCTGTGTATCTTACTGGCATGACCACCGTTGCGGTGGTTCGCTTGCGTGGACGTGCTTGCTTCTCACAGCGCAGTTGGCAGCGCCGCAGCTTGTGTTACACATAGACATGACATTAACCTGCTAATCCCCCTAATCTCTCTGCCTAATCTCTCCCATCAACATAGTGCTAATCTTCTTGGTTCTTTCGGTAAAGTCACGTAGAATGAGAATAAAACAATAAAATAAATTAAGACAATAAGGGCATTTCCCTGTCCCCAGACGACCTGCTTGTCAGTTTTGATGTGGTGTCCTTATTCACCAAAGTTTCGGTACCTGACACCATCGCAATCATTGAAGACCTGGTTCATCAAGGACTACATACGGAGGTACCCCCCCCCCTTGTGAGACATTGCTTAACCAACACATACTTCACCTGGAATGGAACTTTCTACAAACAGACTGATGGCACCCCAATGGGCTCCCCCCTATCTCCAGTTGTAGCCAACGTGTTCATGGAAAAATTTGAAACTGACGCCATCCAGACTGCCACTCTACGCCCGACCTTATGGAAGAGATACGTAGATGACACCTTTGTTATCTGGCCACATGGCTTACCTGCTCTAGATCAATTCCTCGACCACATCAACTCCATACACCCAGTCATCAGATTTACCATGGAGGTCGAAAAAGAAGGCAAGCTACCCTTTTTGGATGTCTTAATTAAAAGGAGACCTGATGGTTCAATGAGCCACTCGGTCTACAGGAAAGCTACCCATATGGATGCTTACTTAAAACCGGATTCCCACCACCATCCATCCTAGAAGAACTCCCTCATCAAGACTCTATACCATAGAGCCCAATGCATTTCCGACCAGGATCACATTGCCAGTGAACTAAAACACGTACACCAAGCTCTCAAGGCTAATGGTTACTCTGACTACACAATCCGCAAAGCCATCACTCCAGTCATGAAGAAGGATCCCCTTGAGGAACCATTCAAAACCATCACCTTACCCTACATTACGGGAGTCACAAAAAAGATCTCCAAAATCCTGAACAAACACAAGATCCAGGTCCGATTCAACAAAGTACATAAAATCCGTGATCTTGTTCCATCTGTAAAAGATGCTGTTCCAGACATACAGTACCTGGGCGTTTACAAACTTAAGTCCCTCTGTGGTAGCAGCTACATTGGAGAAACCAAACAACATATCTCGGACCGCATCCGCGAACATAAAGCAGACTTGAAACACGGTAGGACGAACTCCTCTGCCGTGGCAGATCACTGTTATAATTCAGTGGGCTCACATGACATTGACTTCTCCAAGATGGAGGTTCTTTGCAGGCCAACCGGCTACCATGAGAGATTCGTTCATGAGGCCATCCACATATACAAGCAAAGAGACAATTTTAACCGAGAAGATGGATTCTGGCTTAGTAACCATTGGAAAGATGTTTTAAACCATTTCGGTCCTTAATTAATTGTATTTTACGGTGACCTTCAGACCGCAGCCCTTTTGCTGGCATTGTCTCTTAATACCTCTCACACCATGGTTAATGGTATGGTTTATAACATGAGTATAACAATAGTATAACATTGTAATGTTTAACATGACTCATAAGACAATATATAGCATCGTAATTGCATAGTGAATATACAGTAGTGTGGTATATAGTTGGATTCATACAATAAGACATAGTATAATGTTACAAGTCTAATATTTTATAGTCTAAAGTATAGGGTAGTGTAAAGTAACGCATTGTATAATTCAAAGGTGGAATTTGTCTGTTATGCCATGTAGTTTAGATTGGAGGGTATAATATTGTATTACATAGTAGTCCTGTTTATAGCATAGTCATAATGCAACTCAGTACACAGCAGCGCACCTTGGCTGCGGCACTTGTTTACCTTTTGAAATTGTTGTTTGTTTCCCCCTCTGCCCCGGAAGTTGTGGGCTGGAACATGCTAATCCAACTCTGCTATTCCAACTCCGCCCATACAGCTTTAAAAAGACTCGGTCCTTGCGTGACAGCGTCCATTTAAGCTCTGTCTCCTGGATAGACCTGTTACTTCACCTGAAGAAGGCCACTTGTGTTGTGACCGAAAGGTCGTGAGAATTTTATTGTCTTATTTTGTTTTATTGTTTTATACTCATTCTACGTGACTTTTCCGAAAGAACCAAGAAGATGAATCCTTGCAGTCACGAAAGCTTAACATCGAAATTGTGCTAATCTCCCATTAACACTGCCGTTGTGCGCATGGGCGATACCCTTATGCGGTGACGGAAGCTCATTTCATGCTAATCTCTCTCCCTAATCTCTCTCTCCCTAATCTCCCCCATTAACACAACTGACGTGCTTGCGTGCGGGGATGGAATTCCTTTCCAGCTCAGACCCCGCCTGCTTGCCCTTGGCCAACATACATAACCTCTTGTTGTAACAGCTCTCTCGCTGTGTTCTTCCTGGTTCAGCAGTTCCACTGCTGGATTATTTTTTCCGCCTGATCGAAACGTCGTCATATATTATTTTTATTTTTCTACCTATGTGACTTTACCGACAGAACCAAAGAGTATCAATTAACTTAACTTAATGTAAAGAATAATCAATTATTGAATCAAATTGCAGTCCAGAATTGTGACATTTAATCAAATGTCAAGGAGGGTGAAATGATCATTGCAGACGGAATAATTAGGTATAGACCATCCTTATATAAGTGTGGAAGCTATTCCCAATTACGTAACAATGATGTCAACATATATTTCGTAAATGACAACGAGAACCAATGTCGCTTTGTTTCGCCGGCTTGCCTGTTGTTGTGAATTACGTCACAGAGTGCTGAATGAGTAGGATGCTGCTTAAAAATTAGGAATGCTTTTTTAGACAACTGAGACTAAATCAGTGGCGAAATATGCTCATTACAAAGACAATAATAGTTCAAAAAATGTTGGTGTCCCGCATGTGTTAATGACAACAATCTTACGTCTTTTTCTTTCACAGCATATGGCCACTACAACTGTATGACTGCTACTCGGTGTTATACTATGGACGCTAATCACCTATCATCAACACACACATGAACCTTCTGCAGTCCGACAGCTTTTGGAAACTTTCCAAAGAGGAAAATGCGTCTGTATATTTACTGTATACATATACATATAGGCTTTTACAGCACTTGTAAAATAATTTATTTATAGCACTTTGTCCAAAGCACCCATCCAGCCCTGACACGTTCTACAAACATATGTAAAATATGCGTTTGCTACATTATGACTTTGCCGGAATCAGTGATATGTTTGCTTATGACTATACATTTTGAGAGTGTACAAATCTGCTGCAATAATGCCATCAACTTATTACATTTGGCTAAATTGTGGAAATGTTGTAAATCATTTCCCACCGTGTAATTTTTGATGCAAAAATGTAAATAGGTATATTTTTTGTAAAGTTGTTTGTACATTTAAAAAAATGGCCTCTGTATTTTTAACAAGTTATTAAAAGTAAGTAATTTTTAAGATGACTTTCTGATGCAACTTGTTTTTTTATGTGTGCATAAAACATTACTGTCTTGAAACTGAACACGTTACATAATGCCATACATTGTTGTCGATTATCACAATGTGATGGAAAAAGTAAATTTCTTAAACTTTTACAGTTTTGCCTCCAAATATCTAACCTTTATCATATGTAGTTTTTATTGCAAAAAAATGTACTCTATCCGTATAACACATCACATTTGAAATTAATTACATATCAAAATATGTGTTATCAATAATGGTAAGGAAATAAGGGCATACAAATGAGTAGAGTATTTGTTTCCAGATAGGAACAACTTGTTTAGTTAGGTACTTGTATCGGTTATAGCTCGGCAAACAAAATCTAAAGTGAAAAACGTAAATTTTGTTGTGATAAACATTATTGTGCCAGAAAACGTCCTTCTCAAGCAATTGTGCGCCCTAAGTGATGGAAAGTTACATGTGTATTAATGCCATTAAAGAAAAAGGGGGCGATATGGACAGACCTTGTAGAAAAGGCAGCATCGGGGCCTACCCGTATTCAGTTTGTTAAACAAGTTTAATGCTGGCCAAGTGAATGCAGGGTTTATTTCGCTCTCTGCGAGCAGTCTGAATGTGCAATGGAGATGAAGCCACTTCAGCAAAGATGCCCTTGTTACCTGCACAAACTAAATCTGCTAAGCAAGAATCAAGTGCCACAGCTAACAAAGGTCACTAATCTTGTTTTCACCAACTAAAAGGAATAAGCTGTCTAAATAATTATTTTACGGTTGCACCCGTGTGCATTCAAGTTGTTTAAATTTGGTGTTCAGAAATAAGGAATCTGCTGATGGTGCACAGAATTGTACAAAGCTCGACAACTGCAGCGACGTGCAGAAGTTATTTCCCCAATTCATGTTAGTTTGCCCCAGCTTATAAGGGTATGTTTTTGTATAGGCTACAATAGCTCATTATACATAGGTTATATGGTCTGCTACTACAGCGGAAATGGAGTCATTGTGTATAGTTATTATGTGTAATGCAACATTAATCAGCATTTGTAAAGCAACATCGATAGTAGTCACCCCAAAGTGCTAATTTGTACACTGGCTGTAAAAAATACTGTATGGCTCTGAAGGCTTTTATGTGCATTAAATGCTATGTATTGCTGCACAATAGATCAAAAGACACTAAATACAGTAATGTTGATGCTGATTTAGTGATCATTTTAATTTTATTTAATAAAATTAATTAAAACATGTGCACTGAGAACAAAATACATTTTTGTATTTCTTTTTCTCAAAAAGCGAAATGTGTTGTGTAAACGACATACATTATGGATACAAGCTACACTCTAATGAAAAACTGAACATTAACATAACAGCAAGATGGATATGCAATGCTGTGTCATATGTTTGCTTGATTCAAGGTCACTCCAGACTAAAATGTCAAATTAAGTCAGTAGTTTTCTGCTCAAATGAGCATTGAGGTGGTACTGAGCCCTGAGCCAGTGATGGAATTTCCCCACATCTATAGCAGGGGCAATTCTATCCGTAGAACAACAACTGTTGACTTTCCACAAAATCGTATAAATGGTATCGTCCCTGGAGGGATGATGAGCTGAGTCAAACCCCAGCCAGGATTATTTACGTTGCAACCTTCCTGCTTGCAAGCGTCTCTCTCACTCTACCGCTGAACCACCCGGCTGGATGACATCATGTGGAACAGTTGAATGCATAAATTGACCAGTGCATGATTAGCTGCCCCTGTCCTGTCTGCTTACACACAGCATTCCAATGCCCTATTAACAAGCATAATACTCCAACTAAAGAGGAATCACACTCATCAGCGTCCCAGGTAAAGCTAATGTCAGAGAGTTCTGGAGAGGAAGCTCAGATTCGACAGCACGCACGAACCCGAGCTTCAGATTCATCAGAAACAATGTGGATTCCGTCATGGTCGTGGAACAATGGACCAGCTATTTTCTCTCTCACAGATATGAGAGGTCATGGGAATATGCTTATGCAGTCTACCTCTGCTTTGTAGACTTGGAGAAGGCATATGACCATGTTTCCCGCAATGTCTTGTGGGAGGTGCTACGGGAGTATGATGTACCGGTGCATCTTGTGTGTGCTATCCGGTCCCTCTATTCCCAGAGTGAGAGCTGTGTCTGTATTCTTGGTGTTAAATCAAAGTCGTTCACTATGGGTGTTGGACTCTGCCAAGAGTGCGTTTTGTCTCCACTCATTTGTGATTTTCATGGACAGGATATAAAGGCGCAGCCGAGGTATGGAGAGTATCCAATACGGAGGCATGGAGGTGGCGTCGCTGCTTTTTGCAGATGACGTCCTCTTTACCTCGTTAGTCTGTGATCTCCAGCATTCAGTTGAACGGTTTGAAGCTGAGTGTGAAGTGGCTGGGATAAGGATGAGCACCTCCAGGGAGACGGTGGAGTGTGCTCTCCAGGTGAGGGGGGAACAGCTGCCCTTAGTGGAGGAGTTTAAGTACCTCGGGGTCTCTTTTGCGAGTGATGGTAAGTGGGAGCGGGAGATCGGTCAACGGAACGGTGGGGCGTCCGCAGTGTTGCGGGCACCGTAACGTTTCGTGGTAGTGAAGCGGGAGCTAAGCTCTCGAACAAAAGCTCTCGGTTTACACGTCGATCTACATTCCCACCCTAACCTGTGGCCATGAGCTTTGGGTAATGACTGACAGGATGAGATTGCGAGTACAAGGGGCCGAAATGAGGTTTCTCCGCAGGGTTGCGAGGCTCACTCCTCCGTGACCGGGTGAGGAGCTCGGTAATCCGGGAGAGGCTCAGAGTCGAGCCGCTGCTCCTCCGGATCGAGAGGAGCCAGTTGAGGTGGTTTGGGCACCTGGTAAGGATGCCCCCCGGTAGACTCCCCCTGTAACTCTACCGGGCGTGTCCCGCTGGGCGAAGACCCCTTGGGCGGGCCCAGGACACGCTGACGGGACGATGTCGCTCGGCTGGCCTGGGAATTCCGCAGGAAGAGCTAGAGTCTGCCTCCAGGGGAAGGGAGGTCTGGACCGCCCTACTCAACATGCTGCGCCACGACTCTCACCAGGACGAACAAACTCATTTTAAGGCACATTTTACATCGTCTCATGCATACACAACTACTGTAATTTGTTTTAATTAAATCTGATACACGCAAAAAAGACTGCTCGGGTAACATTTTAGTATTGAAGGCATTGCAGGACATGTATTGGCCCACCAGAGCAAACTGCAGGAACATGGTTAATGAACCCCCACTGCCATGAAACTGTGTGCTGTCCGTGACTCACAAAAGGACAAGCTAGAGACTTGTGTTTACTCAACATTATCTTTTATAAATGCTGAACATAACTGCCTTGTGCCCTTGTCCTGGTAACCAGTAACGCCCAGTATGTACTAGTGGCTTCCTTGATCAGATGTTGATATTACACTTTGGATAACTTAGCACAAAAATAGCCATGGCAGTCATAACTCAAGGATGTACAGTATTTGCGGACGCAAGCATCGTGTCCACCAGTGAAGTCATTTGCTGCTCAACATTTTCCATTGCATATTTACTGCACAGGTGAAAACATATTTTGGAAAGTTCCACCGTCCTGCATTTGTAAACATTACATGGCAAGTGGATTTTACAAATATCGTAAAGCAAAATATCACTGGATGACATTTTTGAGAACCTTACACATACCCACTGTCAGCTTTGTGCTCATTGTACACATCTTATTGTCCATAAACAGATAACGTTGCTGAATTGAGTATCACACACAGGATAAGCACAGTATGGATATACAAAATCTGCAGTATAACTGCAATTGTGTTTGTGTGTGCCCCTATATCCTGACTACTTTGTCGCAGTAAAATGTCCACGTATCATTAACAACCGGGACGGTTTACAAAGATGCACTGCTTGGATTTGAAATAGCATGATTTGTAAGCCCCTGTTTTCAACATCGATTTGCTGGGTGAAACAGTGGAGAAGCATTGTGGTGATTTAGAGCATTGTGTGAAGGAGCTCACGCCTCCCCCACATTGCATCCTTTCACCAAGACCCTGTGTAATGAACAGCACACCGTGCACATAACACAACGCTCGCCGATATGGCTCCTCGCGGCACGGTGCACAAACCGGGGAATCAAGCGGAGCAGCATTGCTTTTGCTTTTATAAGGCGGAGATGAGAGCCGCATGACCTCTGGGATGAGTCCAGAAATATGCGTTGTTCTGACTGGCTTGAGATGAGTGGCAACACAAAATACCCCAGTGAGAAGCACCAGTCAACTGAAGGGACGTGGAACGAGCCCCAGGCAACCTCTGTGGACACTGGGCTGCAGCCTGGACGCTAAACATCATGCACCAAGGAATGTAAAGTACTTTGCGTGTCTCATGGTTTGGTTTACAAACACCGTACACACGGTCGGTCGGTCATCATGCTCCGTTGGCCGGACCACTGGCAAAGAAGACGGCTGCACCCCGAAGGGAGCTGCACCCCGAGGGGCAAGGGAGAAAGAGCGAGACGGGGGGTGGAGAGGTTTGCCGTGGAGGAGGTGGCACGGCAAGTTGCGGGGAGTCCACGCGGTGCGGGCATTGCGAGCCCCCCCCCCCATTGGCAGGTTTCCATACACGCGGTCTTCCCCACCACCAACACCCCCTCCCCTCCCCCAAAGTGCCCACTCAGCCTCCCACACGCCGTACCCCTGCCCTGCACCCACGTCTCGGGTTGTCGCCAGCCTGAAATAGCCACGCGAGGCTGACAAAGCAGCCGCCACCCACCCACCCATCCCTCCCGTAGGCTCGTGAAAAATCATTGCCAGTGCCGCCTCTTCTAATGGGGGTCAACTGAGTGGGGATTTTGTTGTTCTTCTTCTTTGGTTCTTTCGGTAAAGTCACGTAGAATGAGAATAAAATAATAAATTGATAAAATAAAATAACACAATAATATTCTCACGACGTTTCGGCCACAACACAAGCGGCCTTCATCAGGTGAAGGGGGCGAGACTGTCTGGTAGGACAGCGCTGGAGTGAGAGAGCCACGTTCAGATCACGGCTTTTAAGCTGTGTGAGAGGAACAAAGAGCTCTTTGTTCCTCTCACACAGCTTAAAAGCCGTGATCTGAACGTGGCTCTCTCACTCCAGCGCTGTCCTACCAGACAGTCTCGCCCCCTTCACCTGATGAAGGCCGCTTGTGTTGTGGCCGAAACGTCGTGAGAATATTATTGTGTTATTTTATTTTATCAATTTATTATTTTATTCTCATTCTACGTGACTTTACCGAAAGAACCAAAGAAGATGAATCATTGCAGTCACGAAAGCTTTAAATCGAAAAATTGATTTTGTTGTTGTTGTAGCGCCTCTCTATTTCGCATATGCAGAGCAACGCGTGCATTAGCTCACCGGGGATGTGCAATAGAATTGATTGCGTTGTTCTGTGACACGCGAGGATGTGTTACTGCGACCGTGGCCCATTGTGCTGTGTGTGAGAGGCAGGGTAAAACATTATTCACGCTATAGGCATACCTGTCAACCCCTTATCAGTGCATACCTTAGTACAGACCAATTCAGACCTTATTGGCCACCCCGTGCCCCTTATAAATCTCAATGTTCACCCTACAAAGTCCCATCACAAGCGAGAAACACAAACAAATAGATATTCTTTGCTCGTATTGAAACGGCTGTACGCCGTATCAACCTGAAAATTCAATTTCCCTGTGTAGAGGAGAGAAATACGCGGTGCGCACAGTTAAGCGGGTGTAACGGAGGGCAAACAGGTGTGCGCGTTGCAACATTTACTTGAGTTGTATTATCAGCGTCGTTGCACGAGATGTATCCAATCAGATCTGCAATTTAACACGTAGGCTTTCGCGACCAATATCATCCATAAGAGAGGTTTTTTTGGGGGTTAGATCGCATGCATAACGTACGTTGACTCAGTAATCTCCCCCACTTTGCGCAAGAGCGCAGAAGTGTGGTCACCACATATACACCTCTATATCAGGGCCGGATCTTGGTCCCGTGAGGCCCCTGGTCACGTGTCTTTTGGAGACCCCCCCCCCCACCCTGATTTCTTATATTGGTGTCTTTCTTGCCTTCTTCCTCGCAAAATCATCCACTTGATCGTCAAAATCTAACTGTCTGACAAGGTCTGACTCTATTGACATGAGTGACAATGAGTTGAGATGTGTTTGGCACATGCTACTCCGCAGGTACATTTTTATTCTGCCTAAAAGGGAAAATGGCCGCTCACCCTGACAGTTTATCACTGGCAAAGTTAGAAAAATCTGAAGTGCCCCGAAAACATTGGGGAACACTGACTGCAGATGAAGTGCCTGCAACGTCTCAAACAATTTAGTTGGGCACTTCTCACCCTCAGAGTCAGACATAAAAGACTTGAATTGGATGAGTTTGGTGCATTTACCTTTTCCACTATGACATCACTGTTAGACACCTGATCTTACACAAACAGAACTCCAAAGAGACTGGTCAAACACTTGTAAGCGTCCAAGCGATGTTCAAGGCATGCCACTAGCTAATTAATGACCACATAAAATGTTTCTATTTTGAACTTGTGCGTTAAATCGGACCTGGATCTTGTGTTTGCTCAAGATCCAGGTCCGATTTAACACAGTGCACAAAATTCGTGATCTGATCCTATCTGTGAAGGACAAGATTCCTGACATGCAATATCCCGGCATCTACAAACTAAGCTGTATCTGCGGCAGCAGTTACATTGGGGAAACCAAACGACATGTCTCGGACCGTGTTCGTGAACATAAGGCAGATCTGAAACAAGGCAGGACCAATACATCTGCCGTGGCTGATCATTACTTTAATGCGGTTGGCTCACATTAAATTGATTTCTCTAAGACAATGGTACTTTACAAGCCGACTGACTATCAACAAAGATTATTTCACGAAGCCATCCATATATACAGATACAGACAATTTCAACCGAGACGACGGTTTTAAACTCAGCAATCATTGGAAAGACTTGATTTGTGTTTTCTTGTCAACCGTTCCCATCAGTAGTGTGGGTGTGTGGAGCGAGGTGCAATGCCCCCCCCTCCCCCATCTCTACCCCCCCCTCTCTCCCCCTATCTCTAACCCCCTTCCTCCCCCCATTGTCTACTCTTACATTGGCACTGGCTGACTTACGCCGTGCATCTATCCTCCTCCCAGCTCCCCCATTGTCTACTCCTACATTGGCACTGTCTGGCTTACGCCGCGCAGGCCCTCCTCCTCCCATCTCATCTCCCGCCCACTCACTTTGGAAGCCCTTATAAGCAGTTGCATTTGGAGGCTTGCCCCCTCTTTTCTCTCCGCCTGATGAAGACCGATTATGTTGTGACCGAAATGTCGTGGTTTTTTGCTTTTATTAGTTTAAATTTATTATTTTATTTTTATTTGTATTTTTATTTTCTATCTACGTGACTTTACCAAAAGAACCAAGAATATGAATTTCCGCAGTCACGAAAGTTTTAAGTCAAAACTAACCTCAACAGTTTGAGAGGTCCAACCCAAGGCCCTCCACCATCAAAGTCACAGTCTGCTAAACTCTTACCGGTGTGGCTCTCAATTGGCTCAAAGCCCAGGAATCGCCCCACGACATTCTCGCTGCTGTTAACAAACCGGAATATGAACGTCAATTGGTCCACATGTGACGGGTCTGGGGTGGAGTCAACAATTATTGAAAAATATTTGCATCCCGAACCTCATCTGCTAATGTTTGGCGAGTTTTCTGACCCATTAGCTCAATGAGTTCTTCACATATTGTCGATGACAAATAGGACACTGTGCCTCTTCCTTTTCCGCCAAACTTTTTAATATGTTCAGCTAAGAATGGGTCAAATTGTAACAGCAATTCTAGGATGCCAAGGAAATTGCCGTTATGGGTTGACCCAAACCGTTCATCATCTCCCCTTAACGCAAGTTTTCTTTCACCCAAGAAATTGATAACTGCTACAACTCTTTTCAAAATGTCCCTCCAGTATTTACGTTCCCCATCAAGTTGCTGCATGAGATCTGCATCTCTAGCACTGCCGTTTGTCGGCTGGTGCAAAGAAAGCATGGATGATCTATGTTCTGCGCTCTTTTCGTGTTCCCCTATTCTTTCAGAGTGCTTTCAATAACTAAACCCCCGACTAAAGCCACCGAGCTTGCTGGAGAACAGTTTGCATGCAAAACAGTACACACAACCTGTTGAGGGTGAGTACAGTAGCCACTGTCTATAAACCTTTTGCCCATTTGGCAATATACAGTTCAGAAGTTCATTGTTGAAACTTCTAGTCATTTTACCAAATGCTCTATCTCAGACTGAAGCTGGGTATTTTCACTACGATTTTGGAAGGGGACTGCTCTTTCAATAAGCACTAACTTAACAATGTCACTGGAAGTGCTTTGCCATAATGCAGGTTCAGTGACTTCATAGCACCAGGAATTGCTTGTTTGCTGATGTGATTCTTGTGAACCGCCCAATTGCTCCTGAGGTGGAAATGATGGTTCTTGTATACCATTAGCTGTTGATGGTTCGCCATCAAAGGATGGCTCTGGGGGAGTGACAACATTACTGGAAACTGAACGAGTGCTAGTTCCTTCCTTACAGCTGACAATAGTGCTGCTGTCATTAGTATTACTATCAGTGGGTTTTTGAAAGAAGGTGGTAATGAGTGGAACACTTTGATGCAAAACTGCCTCTCTTGCCTCCTTTTCTTTTTTGCTTTCCTTTTGGAAGCACCACTATTCCAACGTTTGTGGTTCCTATTTCAGAATTAGTATGCTATTTATATGAGTATATTTATAGCATATCTCAATACTTATTCAATAATAATTCAATTCATATCTATTCATAACGACATCACCCTTCAAATACTGTTGATGGAAAATACAATGAAGTGGTAGTATTGTATAGCCTACTTGTACCTAAAGGCAGCTTTGAGTAGATAAAAGAAAACAATAGAAAAGCACATTAAAGAAAATAACCCCTACCCTTTAAAAAGGCTGTTAGAAAATAGCCCTTAGGAGGGATTGTTGAAATAGCCCTTAAAAAAGCTGTTGTTTTAGAAAAAGATTTAAAAAGTCTCTGAATATATTAATGTGGCATACCAAGCAAGAAAACAGGCATCTGTCTGTGGCTTTTCATGCCAAGAAATGTCTTATATACCTGCCTGACACAGAGAGATTAATGTTGCTTGAAATCCAAAAGATAACTTTTTTTTCATTGGCTGAACAACCAACAAAGGTTTCTGATAAGTCCGTGAAATTTTCCTGGTGGAGACTATGCACATAGGCCACACCCCATCGATGGGGAGGGGCCACACCCCATAGGCCACACCCCATCGATGGGGAGGGGCCACACCCAATAGACCACACCCCATCGATGGGGAGGGGCCACACCCCATAAGCCACACCCCATCGATGGGGAGGGGAGTAAAAGACCTCGTAAGAGCTGTCGACAATTTGCATGTCAACGTAAGCATTATCTATTTCCGTGGATCTAAAAACAGACCGTCTATGGAAAAAAATGAATGGGGGTTTCCTTAATCTTTAAGGACGGATTGGGCCTCTTATATATGCGTTATTGTATGAAAAAATATAGCTTTCACAAAACTGCAGTGTATTTTTAATAATTGATTTGTCAACAGCTAACTAAGCTCTCAACAAGTAACGAGCCCTTGTTCTCATTTGCTGGCTTTTTAGTGGAGCTAATTTGGTTGAAAGGGCAGCTTAGTGGCAAAAATGGCAGCTGGATAACTAATATCTGTTAACAAGCTGAATCATATGGGCAGCGAGCTATGGAAAATTGGCAGCTAGCTAAAATAAAGGGATAGCTAGTTACGGTAAGTCAAATAACGACGGCTTGCCATAATATGACGCCCTTAAAACTGTCCTGTTATGCAGAATTAACTGACTTGTTGGTGAATATTGTATCATGTCACAGCATATTGTAGCGTGCCAACCAGTGGCTCAGTTGTACAGAAGCACTGTACTCTCCGAGAGGCTCTCGTTTTCAGCATGCACTGTATGGACCAAGGGGCCCCCAGGTGTTACGCTTGATGTATGCACCGAGGTGTCTGGGGGCCCTAGTGGTCAACTCACACTGTAAGTACCCAGGGGCCCGGGGGCCCTAGTGGTCAGCTCACGCTTTAAGCACCGAGGGGCCTCACATTGTAAGTGCTGTGGGGCCCGGGGGCCCTAGTGGTCAGCCCATGCTTTAAGCACCCAGGAGCCGAGTGGTCAGCTTGCGCTGTGTGCACTGAGGGCCCTGGCATTCAACTTCCTTCGGAAGTTTTGGGCCACGCACAGCGCACGGCCTGAGGCTTGGAGGCCCCCTGGTAGTTCGAGGCCCTGGGGCACTGGCCCCACTGGCCCAGTCCATAATCCAGCCTTGCTCTATATAAGGAACGAAACAGGTGGACTTCTCCACAAATCTGGCTGTTGCCTGGTGAAGCTAGTTGTAATTACTGGAAAAACGTCGTACTCAGATTGTTAATGTGGTTTTGGCTCTCCAACACACCAGTGTGCTGTACTAGTGATGAATTGGCATGTTCTGTTTATGTGACAACTCTTACTAGTTGGCTGTGTCGGGTGGTGGCGGGTTTTAACGACACATTTATATATTTATGCGATCTAACCCAAAAAACTCTATTACAGATCTGCGATTTTAATTCAAACTGATCTTTGTATCCACACACTAGGGGACGTTATTTCCCACACCGTTAATTGTTTGTTAGATAGCACACCGATTTTTTTTTAATTTACAGGATTAGAATGTTTACTAATTAATTTCAAGCCAAGTATACGGATGTACATCATGAGATCAACCATCGCTTATCAGGATTTCAACTTTTGACCTTGAGCCCACTTCTGTAGTGAATGACCCTAAACGTTTATATTCACACCCAGAAATATGCTATAAGTGTTAGAATCATCTTTTCTGGCCGCCTGCCTGGATTCCTGGTTGCCTGGCTGGCGCACATGTGCGCTAGTGATGTCAGCACGCATGTTTGCGTTCTTGACATGGCCCGCATTCCACAGTATTGAGCTGGGTTCGTCCGTGCTATCATCATGCCTCCCACTCACCTTCCACCCGGACGTGTATCCCGCCCAAATGCGAAAGCAGAGAGAGATGGATGTTCTATTATATATTTGCGTATGTCGATCTGTCCCGGAGCTGAATGCCAATGTCGAGGTCTGCTAGCCACGAGAGGGCTTCAGGAGAGAGTTCGTGTCGTTTTGCTATTCCTCCATTGAAGTAGCGCAGATTACAGTGGTCTCCTACACGGTACATAGCTTTGGGTTGGATGGCCACAGTGGCACTGTTGGTTTGTCTTCAATGTCCCATTTATGAAGGAGATGTGCACAGCGGCCTGCTAATATGATGCAGTTGATGGCTACACCGGTGTGCTCGAGGAGGAGGAGGAGGAGGAGGGATGTCAAAGCCAAAAGAGGCGATGTATGGATCTCGAATGAGGTGTTTAATCCGGACATCCACGTTGGTACACTCTCGTTTGCCAGCGTTCTTTTGGATCTGCGTGACATTTTAGGATGGTCACAGCAGCTTGATCCCAGAAGGGGCAATGGGACTTGAGTCGGTGGCGAGGTGCATTGTTGGTTTAATGGGTGGGTGGTTGTCGTTGGCAAGAACACGTGTAAACTTCTTGGCAGTTTGCACGTCTCTGCGGATATTTGGTGGCAGAATGTTCGCCAGAACAGGGAGCCAGGGGATTAATTCGCATTGCGTTTCTTCTTTACCGTGCATTTAGCAGCTTTGTGTACGAGCCGATGGACCAGGCTGAACCACAGCGACTCTGCCACTGAGTAGATCAGTAAGAGGCAGCAGTTCACAGCACATCAGCTGAGGCGCCTCCGTTCCTGCAAGTTCCTGTTGCAGAGCGAGTCTTGATTTGGTCTTTTCACAGAACTGTTTTATGTGGAGCTTGACTATCAGGCTTCTGTCTATGTTATCCCCAAGATATCTTGGGATTGTATTATAATCATCATTCGGAGGGAGATGAGAGGGGAAGGGATGGAGTGTGGAGGGGCCTGGAGAGAGTGAAAGGGCGAACAGAGAGGCAAGAGCAAAACAGAAAGAGCAAAGCGAGGGAATGTGACAAGCAGAGGGTAGGGAGATCAGGGAGAGGAGGCAATAGAGATTGAGATGGGAAAGGGAGAGGTGGGAATAGGAGCGTGGGTGAAAGGTGAGATAACGGATTGGAGAGAGATAGGGGGGAGGTAGGTGGGTGAGGTACAGTGGAGAGAAGAGGACTATAGAGGTAGAAGAGGGGACGGAGGCACTGGCGGAGCCAGTGGGGGAGTGGGGTGGCACGTGCCCCCCTCCCCCCCAATGATCCGATCGAAATCCCTAATTTCGATCGGATCATTGGGGTTTATTAGTAATAAATTGGCATTTGCGACCCCCACTGCCACTGTGTAGCATATTATTTATGTGCCAGGGACTCTATGAGATGATAAGACAATGGTCTGAGTCCATAATTGGCAATAAGTAACGGCAAAGCAGTTATAAGTGACTCAGAATTGTGCGCAGTTGCGGATACAGTCCACGACTTCCCTGAAGGCATCAACACCTTCAGCGAGCGTGATGCCGATCACACAACGCGGTTCGAATTCGACCCTCGATCGATATTCTGAGCTATCGCCGCACACGCGTAAAATAAAAAGCAAGGGACAAGTCCTTGCTTACTAACAACTATAATTTTTCATTGCTGGAGGGGTTGCCCCCCCCCTTACCTGAAAATCCTGGCTCTGCCATTGGACGGAGGAATAGAGAAAGAGAGACAAAGCGAGAAATATAGATAAATCAGGATATACAGTACAGAGAAGGCTTGACAGGTGGAGAGAGGGCTGTATATACGATAACAAGTTTGTTAGGTGGCTGGAAAAGACGGACGCACGGTTCGGATGGTAACGTCCAAAGGATGGGATGTTAACTACCTCGCCTGGTGTGCAGGAGGTTGTGGGTTCTATCCAGACCCTGACGCCTATGTTTACAGAGTTTGCATGTTCTCCCCCGTGGTCACATGCATTTTTCTCCGGGGTCACCGGTTTTTCCCTCCACAGTTAGAGACGTGTGTGTAGAGTATTTGTCTGCGATACATTTCCACGTGATAAGTCACGTACTTGAGCTATCATTGGTGGCCAGATGGCTTATGAAATTGAGCTATATAGCTCAGTGGGCCTTATCTGGTAAAAAAAAAAATAGTTTCGTTTAGTTTTAGTTTCTTTTTTTAGATAGTGTTTGTGTATATTTGAAAGCAATTACATTCTCCAAAACGTCTGGGGTGTATAGGGA
Source organism: Petromyzon marinus (assembly GCF_048934315.1). Lineage (NCBI taxonomy): Eukaryota > Metazoa > Chordata > Hyperoartia > Petromyzontiformes > Petromyzontidae > Petromyzon > Petromyzon marinus. The sequence goes on along the minus strand of NC_133678.1, from coordinate 10,026,620 downwards.
GGGTGGACCAATCTCCTGTGTGTAAATACGATCAAGTGTGATACAAGTTCAGTTGGCTTGACACCCACCTGACAGTGAAAGTAAATATCATAGTGGGTAATGGTTTTCACAGGCCATGAAAAACAATGATCTGTATAGACAGAATGATGTTGTAAAGTCCTGCTCACTTTAAATAGTATTTACAGTACTGTGTGTATATATGTGCCTCTGTAGTGAAGTGCCCACTTATAGCAGTCTGTAGGCGTGACAGTGGATCTGTCTATTTTTGTTTGGTGGCGAGGGGAGGGATATTATTTAATCTACTGCGAACAAAACCTGAAACTCTTTAGTTTGATTTCTGGCCATGAACAACTTCGATGGCCAGTGTTATCTAAAAATGATGTGGGGCTCCTCTAGGTCAGTCTAGCACAAATGCCTGGTTTGGTCTGTAAACGTTGAAGCTGGAGAGACAAGGGAGCCAAACTAATTCCTCATTCACCATACTAGCCTTAATTGCTCACTAAAAGCTCTTGCCCTAACATTCTGTGTGGTCATAGAAGTTGTGACCTAGTGCAAAAATCCACTATAAGTTTCAGCATTATGCGTTGTTTCGCATATACATTGCTGATTAATTAGGGAACATTTTAAATAAAGATTAGTGCAAAACGCACAGTAAATAGTGTAAGAGCCATAAGACAGAAAGTGAGTGTATTATTTCTGTATATACATTTGATGTACATCCGTCATACATTTGTTGACGGACTGGTTATATTTGATTTGGAATATGCCAACTGTGTAGAATCCCCCCTGTGGTTAGACGCTCCGTTGGTTGAACCCATGACGTCACTTCTGGTTTTTACCGTATAAATGGGGGGCTATGAGAAGAGCCGGTGGGGAGTGAGTGGATAGGCTTTTGACCGCGCGACGGGGTGACGCAGTACGCGCGACGGGGTGACGCAGTACGCGCGACGGGGTGACGCAGTACGCGCGACGGGGTGACGCAGTACGCGCGACGGGGTGACGCAGTACGCGCGACAGGGTGACACAGTACGCGCGACAGGGTGACGCAGTACGCGCGACGGGGTGACGCAGTACGCGCGACAGGGTGACACATTACGCGCGACAGGGTGACACATTACGCGCGACAGGGTGACGCAGTAGGCGCGACGGGGTGACGCAGTACGCGCGACGAAGTTTTACAGTACGTGAACAGGCGAAGATATAACTTTAGAATAAGCTCGTTTTGTGCAACTAAGAAATAAAGAAACAGTTATAATTTTTGTCGTTACTTATTGCCAATTATGGACTCAGACTATTGTCGTATCATCTCATAGAGTCCCTGGCACATAAATAATATGCTACACAGGGACAGTGGGGGTCGCAAAATCCGGATTTATTAGAAGATAGAACGCTCTTTACGTCTTGCCAACAAGGAGGCAACAAGTTCGTGTTTAAGAAGAAGGTACCATTACGTTTGTACGAGAGAAGATTGTTACCAAGAGTGAAAGACGAGCAAACGTTAATGAGTTACTGAAGCCTGCTAGTTACATAAACAGAACTGTGAGCTGTATTCGCTTTGCCAAGCCAAGACGGTGCATATTTTTTTGGGAACGGATCTGCAAAGGTTATATGATTGAATAACTCTTGAGAGTTTTGAAGCCTTTTGCAACTCGTCGTGCATGGCAAAGTCTGCTACAGTACAAGGCAGCACAAAGACGCGTAGCTGCGTGAGAACACTTCAAGCAGGAAAGCGCGGTGGTGGCGGGACAGCGGCGGTGCTGGCACCTAGCCATGGCGCCTATGGCCATATAGAGTCAGAAGTGGATCACAGAAGTATCTGAAGATACAAGTGAAGATAAGAAGGATGAAGATGATGTTGATCCAGGAGACAGGATATCATTACTATCAGTTCCACGGAGCAAAAACACGAGTGAACATCGCTCCGTAACTGGAAATGACTAAATAGTTTCCTCTAAAAGCTCCACATTTTCGGCACGTGTACTAGAAGAAGCAGAACACGCAGCACTGTTAGCGAAGGCAACATCTTTAAAGAAGAAACAAGAAATCGAGCTTGAAGAAGTACAGCTGATGACAAAGTTGAAAGCTCAAAAGGGGCAGTTGGAATCAGAGACTGCTATTTCAGTATCCAGTGCTAAGCTAAAGGTGTTTGGTGAATATGTGGATACTTTGGATGGCAAGCATGAGTATTTCAAGACCAAGGCAAGATTCAGCAAAACCTCAGGACTGAACAAAGAGTATAGAGACAGAGCATTTGAGAAAGCCCAGCCGGCCCATGCTATAGGAGCAATTTGCGGACTCCGAATCAACTCCTTCAAGAAGTAGAGAGGCTGGTACAAGTACAGCATACTACAGACCAGACCCAAGTCAACACCACCAGATGCCTGAAAGTAATGAAATAGATATTTATCAAGTGATGCAGCATCAGAAAGAGATTACAGAGATGCTTGTAAAACAGCATAATTTGTCTCACCTTCCTCAGAGAGACATTCCTGTGTTCAAGGGTGATCCACTTGTCTACAAGACCTTCATCAGAGCTTTCGAGCACACCATTGACAGTAAGACAGAGAGTAGCCAAGACAAGTTTTATTACCTGGAACAATTCACCAGTGGAGAACCACAAAATCTCGTGCGCAGTTGTGAACATATGAGTCCAACCAGAGGCTACCAGGAAGCCAGGAAGCTAATTCAGAAGTACTATGGTGATGAGCTGAAGATAGCCAGTGCCTATATGGGGAAAGTTTGGCAGTGGCCTCAGATCAAAAATGAAGATGGAAAAGCGTTGCACACATATGCATTGTTCTTAATTGGATGTCGGAATACCATGGAAGATATTGAGTACATGGATGAAATGGATAATCCCACGAACATGCGAGTGGTCATCTCAAAGCTTCCATATAAGATGAGAGAGAAGTGGAGAGGGAAGGTCTTCAATGTTCCAGAAAGACGAGGAAGAGCCAGGTTTACAGACTTGGTGAACTTCGTCGACAAGCAAGCCGAAGTTGCAATGGATCCGCTGTTTGGAGACATGCAGGACACCAAAAGAGGTATTGCAGGAAAGGGAAAAAACAAGACTGTAGACATAAAGACCCATCAGAAGAGTGGCCTTAAAGGAAGCAGTTTTGCAATAAGCGTCATGTCTTCTGAAGAGGGGAAAGCACAAGACTTACCTCGGAAAAATAGTCGAGACAAGCCTGCTAATGCCTTCCAGAAACCCTGCTTGTTCTGTGAGAAGAATCACACTGGATTCTTGCATTAAGATCAGAGAACAGCCACAGAAAGACAGAATTGAGTTTCTGAAGAAAAGAGGACTTTGCTTTGGATGTCTTATACAAGGGCACCTTAGCAAGGAGAGTAAGAAAAGAATGACATGTGAAGAGTGTAACTTGAAGCATCCAAGCATGCTGCATGTCATTAAAGAAAACCGTGCCACCTCTAAAAGGAATGAAGATGGCACCACGGAAGAGAAGATAGCCTCAAGTGCTATTGCGTCCCTTAAGCACCGGGGCTGGAGACGGACATTGTATTCTCGCCATTGTTCCAGTGAAAATCAAATCCAAACGAAGTGTGACGAGTCGGGAGACATACGCATTCATGGATCCAGGGAGTTCAGTGACGCTTTGTACTGAAACCCTGAGGAAATAACTCAACGTCAGAGGCAGGAAGACTGAAATCCTTCTGCGAACCATGGGTTAGGAGAAGTTGATACACAGTTACAGTGAAGGAAAAAAGTATTTGATCCCCTGCTGATTTTGTACGTTTGCCCACTGACAAAGAAATGATCAGTCTATAATTTTAATGGTAGGTTTATTTGAACAGTGAGAGACAGAATAACAACAACAAAATCCAGAAAAACGCATGTCAAAAATGATATAAATTTATTTGCATATTATTGAGGGAAATAAGTATTTGACCCCCTCTCAATCAGAAAGATGTCTGGCTCCCAGGTGTCTTTAATACAGGTAACGAGCTGAGATTAGGAGCACACTCTTAAAGGGAGTGCTCCTAATCTCAGCTCGTTACCTGTATAAAGGCACCTGTCCACAGAAGCAATCAGTCAGATTCCAAACTCTCCACCATGGCCAAGACCAAAGAGCTCTCCAAGGATGTCAGGGACAAGATTGTAGACCTATACAAGGCTGGAATGGGCTACAAGACCATTGCCAAGCAGCTTGGTGAGAAGGTGACAACAGTTGGCTCGATTATTCACAAATGGAAGAAAACAAAAGAACTGTCAATCTCCCTCGGCCTGGGGCTCAATGCAAGATCTCACCTCGTGGAGTTGCAATGATCATGAGAACGGTGAGGAATCAGCCCAGAACTACACGGGAGGAACTTGTCAATGATCTCAAGGCAGCTGGGACCATAGTCACCAAGAAAACAATTGGTAACACACTACACCGTGAAGGACTGAAATCCTGCAGCGCCCGCAAGGTCCCTCTGCTCAAGAAAGCAATATACATGCCCGTATGAAGTTTGCCAATTAACATCTGAATGATTCAGAGGACAACTGGGTGAAAGTGTTGTGGTCAGATGAGACCAAAATGGCATCAAATCTTGTGTGAGAACCTCCTTCCCTCAGCCAGGGCATTGAAAATGGGTCGAGGATGGGTATTCCAACATGAAAATGACCCAAAACACACGGCCAAGGCAATAAAAGAGTGGCTCAAGAAGAAGCACATTAAGGTCCTGGAGTGGCCTAGCCAGTCTCCAGACCTTAATCCCATAGAAAATCTGTGGAGGGAGCTGAAGGTTCGAGTTGCCAAACGTCAGCCTCAAAACCTTAATGACTTGGAGAAGATCTGCAAAGAGGAGTGGGACAAAATCGCTCCTGAGATGTGTGCAAACCTGTTGGCCAACTAGAAACGTCTGACCTCTGTGATTGCCAACAAGGGTTTTGCCACCAAGTACTAAGTCATGTTTTGCAGAGGGGTCAAATACTTATTTCCCTCATTAAAATGCAAATCAATTTATAACATTTTTGACATGCGTTCTTCTGGATTTTGTTGTTATTCTGTCTCTCACTGTTCAAATAAACCTACCATTAAAATTAGACTGATCATTTCTTTGTCAGTGGGCAAACGTACAAAATCAGCAGGGGATCAAATACTTTTTTCCCTCACTGTATACGCTAAACAGTGGACATTGAACATCCCATGATGTATTTCACAAGACGAGACCACTGTGTGTTAGCGCCATGGTCCAAATTTTCTTGGTTGGGATTATACATAGCAAGCATCCCCCCCTACTTGGAGACCATAGAGCTTGGACACATTTGTCAACGCTGGATTCTGGCTGCCTTCCAGCCTGTCTGTGGTTTCCTGCCCTATGCTGCTAAGTCAGCATACTATGTTCACAGTCGACGGGAGAGCTGAGCTCTTAACGCCTGATGATGCTCGATGTTATCTCCAGCGAAACGTATAGCATTGTCAACAATTTGCGCACTTTTGAACATAAATTTATATATTTTCCAAGATGACAACTTGATTTCATTCGCTCTGTCAGGTGGTGGAGGGTTTTTTGCTGAATATTTGTTTACCTACACGATCTATTCCAAAAGTAATAATGAGTCGACTCATGTATTCATATTAGTGAAGATGACAAATGGCGTGAAAAAAAATATTAATTTCTGACGTTACAGATCACACAGCCAATGGGTCACATTGCAATAATTTAAAGATTTTAATTTTGTGTTAACACTCTTTTTCTTCGATTTTTTTAATTAAAAAATATACTCAATCTGCTTTGTAAGACCATTCCATTGTGACTTTTATGTGCATTTATAAGAAATTCAATTTCAAAATGGAGTTCAATTAAGTCCACATTCATAATATAAGATGTCAGTAGTTAATGATAGTAGTTAAGAAGGAGATTGATTTGTATTTCATTCAGCACACTGTTGCAGTCATGATCATGTACAATTTTTTTTCTGGCTAAATGTCAAAAACATTTTTAGACTATTCATTGGAACTCTGCATGCTTTAGTTTTAATTGCTGGAATCCCAAAAAAATGACATTGAAATGTTCACAAACAATACAACACATTGTCATGTTTTGCTTCAGAAGAGTACAATAGCATAACGTATAACTAGTGTTGCATAAAAAACACAATTACTTGCCAATAGCATTGTACTAGACAGAAAACACAAAGCTCGCATGATTCAGCCACCACTTTCATTATAGAGACAATATTATTTGACTGTCACGTTGGACGAATGGTCTATATGTTACGATTCATTTTTTGTAGTATGCATATATTTCTTCTAGTTGTTTCTTAGAAGACAAGCGCAAATTCAAGGCACCCAAAATCAGCATTTGTTGATGCATTCGCTCTTATTCTTACACCTATGTTGAGCCATTCCTCTCCCTTACATGTTTTGCAATACTGAGAAGTCATAGAGAAGGGGGGACATGATTAATGTAGAGTTTGTTTTCACATAATTGAAAATGTAATCATTATGAGGACATTCCACAAAAATGTGTTCTGCATAATTCATGTGCCAGCTTTGAGCCTGATTGACCACATTGAATCAAGGCTACTAATTCAGGTCAACTATGGGAAACTGCAACACACTTGACACGTGACCAGGATGAATTGTGCCCTGCGGCGAAGGGGCGGTGATTGAGGGAACCCTGGAAAGGTGCTAGGAGGAGAAGAAGACCACCATCTGGGCTTGACGTCAAACATGATATGCTCGGCGGGATGGAAGCTGTCTCAGTTCAAAGACGCAGTGATGGAGAGAGAGAAGTGGAGAAACTACTGCAAGGAGTTTCGGGTGAAGGAAATGCTCATGACCTAAGAGGCCATGGGACTAGAAGATCACGTGGAATAATACATATTTAGATATGCAGAAACGTCCGTAATTCTGTGAAATAGTAGGGGAATAACAACCAAATATGTACATGAATCAGGTTCAATATCTTCATACACTTCGATTTAAAGCTTTCGTGACTGCAAGGATTCACCTTCTTTGGTTCTTTACTGAAAGAACCAAAGAAGATTTTCATACACCTCTATGCACTAGTTCCGGGATCAGCTCCAGAGCCGCATGCGGCTCTTTAAGGACTGCTTCGTGACGTCATTTATGAAGGACCACCACCATCTCATTGACACACATTACGGCCCTTGAAATATTGCAGGAATTCTTTTTTACCAAATTCGAAACAAACAAAATGCTCTTGTTATTTTGGCTGCCGACCCCTGCACTAGTTCAATGATCTGACACTAGCAGGCTCCCTGCAGCAAGTTTCCTGTGGTTTGGAATAAAATAATGAATTAAGCCACTTCGTTGAGCTTTCATTTGTGGCCAGGTCGCTTCTGAAAAAGAGCTACATAGCTCAGTGAGCCTTACCTGGTTAACAAAAAAATATAGAAATCAACTTCACCAAGCTGTCGTTACTCATTCAATGGAAATATGTATTTAGGTGTCTACTTATATTTATTGCAATGTATTCCACACTATATTTAGATTGCCAAACAATTAAGTAAAAATGAGGACCTGTAAAATGTTGGCATTGTTCCAGCAGACTCTGAAAATAATTTTCTCATTGCAATACATTTTTAGCATGACGGTACCAACTCATTTTACATTTACAGTCCCGAACAGGAAATAGTTAACGCAACAATTCATATTAGATTACAAATCAAAAGTGTCTACTTAGAGAAAATATGAGACCCGTGCATCGTTTGTACTTACCAAACTTTAGTGATGTTTACGTTCTTAGTCTTAGATTTATCAATGGCAGCTGTACTGAATCGTATCACCCCTGAATAGCAGTGCTTTTGTTTGAGAAAAGTAAAGAGTACATCAACACATCCGCTGTGCTTTGTTCATTTTCCTTGGTCGCAATCTCGATGGCTGAACTCGCGTTGCTTTGTTGTCATCCCATCAAGCTGAATTATGCCTCCCCCAGATTTTAACCGAACCAGCCCCAGGAGGGGTGTCTGTGAATCACACAAAGAATCCTAAGCAACAAAACCAACCACTGTCCCCCTCACACCCCACTGTCTCCCCACCCCCCCCCCCCCCCAGCGAAAGCTCCAAAGCAACGTGGACATTGATGCGCAGCCCTCGAGAGGAGTATGTGAGAACAATTTAATGAGCGTGCTGGAGGACGCGTGGAATACTGATGCGGCACGCATCGGGACACATTTTCACAAGTTTTCTCCTATGTTGCCATACTATTCGGCCACGAAACGTTCACATGTTTGCAACTACAGCTGCTGTGTAAATGTGCGCACGCCGTAAATCCTACTTATACATTGGCGTGGCATTGCACGCATGCTGTTACCCGTAAATGCAATTCTTGCGAAGGGCATTGCACTATCGTGGCTGTGTTTAATTTATCAGTGTGTGTAAAGTGCCCGTCTTGAAAAGAAAATATTAATTAAGCATCATTCGAAGTGTATTGTGTACACCCACTCGTGTTAGCTGAGAGAACATGGTGTGAGAGATTTCCGTGAAGTGACCTCTTGAAAAAGAATGGCTTAGTCTACACTCGGGACAACTCGAGTATTAGTTTCTCCCTCTGGTCTAATAAAGCGATGAGGCGCGGCGTGAACTGCCAGCTGTATTTATATCCCACGGTCCTTACATGGCCGTGTGGCTTGGGAGACATGCCTGTCGGGTTCGCACACACAAATGGCAAATTATAGGCAGTGCTGTTTTGGCAGTGAGTTGATGCTGTATGCTAACTTCTCGCGGGTCTCTCAACGCTAAAGGCAGAAAGCTCCTTCTTTGCAGCTCGGCTCTCTTCCTTTCTGGGGTTTAGGCAGAGCTGGTAAGCATCAATGCACAGAAAGCAACAACATCGAATGTGTTTAGGCATTTGCGTATTGTCGGTAATGTGCTTTGTGCAATGTTTGTATCTGCTTAATTCTCACTTATGCTTCGTAACTTTGGTACACTTTGTCATGGTGGCATATATGTTATTATTTTTTCCTGCATGGAAGGTTGCCAGCATTATTACAGTGACATTGAAAAACTGGAATGTACACATATGCTTTGGTGAATGTACACATTAATCTTATTGTCAAGCCTTACATATGTGATTTTATTGTATATAACAATGATAATATTTTACTGAATTCTTTCTTTACCGAGTGTGGCCATCACTGTGCCCGCAGTGTACAATAAAATAAATGTAACTGTAATACATCACCAAGAATCTCCATTACATTATATTCACCACCATATATAACTCAATAGATTTAACGTAGATTCATGTTCTTTTCTAGGATGTTTATTTATTTATTCTGAACCTGACTGCATTTTATTTTATGAGGTGGATTTTTTTTTATCCTGTAATATAGTCCCGTGGTGTTTAATCAATTGTGTAGTAATTCCTATTCTGAAAAGTAAAATGTATGTTCTAAATTCACATCATTACTTTAAATGTAGGTGTCTAAAACAAAATTACAATATGTGAGCAATGCACGTGTACACTGAGGATTACTTATGATGGCTATAACATTAAAGGCGAAAAAATATATCGAATTTGGTAAAAGTTTGCCCACGTAAGTGTACTTATTTATGAATGTTGGCTTAACTGTATTATACACAGTATAATCATTCATGGTTCATGTTTGTGTGTGTGTGGTATGAAAGTAATGGGGGAGCGTTAGTGTAGCGGTTAGCGCTACGCTGCGCTATGAACCCAGCTACCCGGGTTCGAATCCTGCTCACGGCCAACACCGGTGACGATTATCTGAACCGGTCCTGGGCCTCCCCGAGGTTGACTCAGCCTCAAATGAGTACCTGGTGTGGTGTGTAAACATCACCACTGGGGAGACAAAGGCGGCCGGGCGTGGTGTTGGCCACCCACCCCCTCGTGTGGCGTGCCGGCCTTCATAGGTGCTCGCAAACAGCACTTGCCCCAACAGTCTGTTAAGGCTATACGGGGGATCTGTCTTTATCTTTGTTTTTTTTTTAAGTGACAGCCGGTCTGGATTATGGGCTGCATCAAAATACGACAGGGGATGACCTTCGATTTGATTTTGTTGTTGCATGAATTCACAGAGACGCGGACGACCAGCAAGGACAAGTCGGCTGACGCTCACATTGTAAGGCATCGGTTGTGTCCTCGTCATGGCCTCATCAACGTCTTCGGCCTCCTACTTCAAGCAGAAGCACCGGCAGTACGACCACCAGTATCGCTCCAAGCAGCTGCAGTCCGTCCTCCAAGAATATGGAGCGGAGAGCGGACAGGCAGAGCGCAGCCGGTAAGCGCACGGAGCTGGGGTACCGAGCGCTCACGTAGCCATTCAACGAGTTTGCTAATATTGCAAATGTTTTATTATTATTATTGTGACGACTTCCTGCGCCATGGTCTCTTCACACAAAGATGTGCGTCAGTGTGGGGACATGCAAAGTGGCATATGGGCCGGCAACGTGAGATTTGAGTCCAGGGGCTTGACAAACAATCGCTGCTGAGTGGTATTGAAAAGTCGGTCATAGATTCCCTCCACTTCACCAAGCCACACCAACCAATGTGGTGAAGTATGGCAAAACAACCTCCATGACTGGCATGGCACGGGGATGCCTACCTCAATACACGGATGTCATTTGTTATTTGTTGTCCGAGTATTTTTTTTCCCCCTATAAAGTGTGCAAATTATACTTGATGTATAATCACGTCAGCGTAACACTTCAGAGTAGCGTTTGAATAATACAGCAATTGTATGGTCGTGAGGAATATACTAAACCGAGTGTCGCGTTGTGCTTACAGAAACATTTGCGATACCTAGGGTTGAGTGCAATGGAAACAATGGATTTGTTTTACCCGCACAACGTTGAGTGACTTTCATTCGACGTAAAATTCCGTGACATATATAGGCCTCCTCATGCCCTATCAGTTATGGGCGTCATTTGACCACTGGTAAATGTGGGTTTGTGAAGTGGGGAGGGCTAGGACTGCTTTTAGATGCCACTCACCACTGATATTTACCATGGGCGCGAATTCAATTCATTCTTGATTTGAAGCTTTTTGCTACCCACGTGACTTTAGCGAAAGAACCAAAGAGTATGGATTCCTGCATTGACGAAAGCTTCAAATCAAGATTGAACCGCCTCGACGGGGAGGGTTTCCACACAACTATTCGATCTTTTAACAGACTGCGAGACAAGAAGCCTCACCTGATCGAGTCGCTCACCTTTCTGCCACCCTCTTGCCCGATGCGGCAACCCCCCCCCCCGCCCCCCCTTTCCCCCCCACTCTTGCGGTCAATATAATGCCTCGTCCACAGCAGTCTGATTCTCTCGCCTGTTGTTGCGATTGAAACGAGATCTATTATTTTTTTCAGGTTCAGAGCAGTCATACTATTTTATGGAACTCACCTTTATTTTTCCTGTGTCATTTTTTGTTTCGCAAAATCTTCCGTGCAAAATCACCTCCCACCCCCCCTCCCCCACATTTTCCAGGCGCATTCCAACCTCTTCTTTGGTTCTTTCGGTAAAGTCACGTAGAATGAGAATAAAATAATAAATTAGTAAAATAAAATAACACGAGACTGTCCTCCAGTCTCGTCCCTTCACCTGATGAAGGCCACTTGTGTTGTGGCCGAAACGTCGTGAGAATATTATTGTGTTATTTTATTTGATCAATTTATTATTTTATTCTCATTCTACGTGACTTTACCGAAAGAACCAAAGAAGATGAATCCTTGCAGTCACGAAAGCTTTAAATCGAGCATTCCAACCTCTTCACTTCCCTCTGCGGCATGCATCTGCAGATAACGCGTGCCATTGCTTGTCTCTTGCCTTCTCCAAAAATAACTGAAATTACAGACGGGAGTGCTGTCTGTCCATTGGTCACACCTGTTGTTGAACATTAACAAACGTGAGCGGGGCAGGCAGGCAGCCACTTGTGCTAATGACTCCGAGTGCTGTTTCTGTTCGCCGGTTGGGAAAATAAAGAGGTTCATTGCTCCTTCTGTATCAAGAGACTCGCCGATCGGTGCATCTCCGTTGCCTCTGGTGGGGGACGAGTGCTGTAAAGAGGGTGGAGTGATTATTTGGAGAAAGTGGTGGGACGTGAAGCCGTTGGGTGAGACGAGTGACATGTGGTGTCAGTGTGAAGTCATGGAGAGAATGTGAGTGTGGCGAGGTTCTGACAGTAAGCTTTAGCTGCCCCGATGCCCGTCACAAATGTGGCACCTCCGATTAGCGCGGTTGGCTACGTACGTTGCGAAAGAAGTTCGGGATGCATGCATACATGTGCACAAATATGCACACATAATCGTATTAACCTGAGCACGCATTTGTGTATAATCTGACTTTCCTTCATAAGTTATAGTCATATTCGTGGTTCTTTCGGTAAAGTCACGTATAAGGGCAACAATAAAATAATAAAAAAATATTGTTTCATATTTTTATTATTTATTGTTTTATATTTGTATTATTTTATTGTTTCCCTTATACGTGACTTTACCGAAAGAACCAAGAATATGAATTCCTGCAGTCACGAAAGCTTTAAATCTAAATTTAAGTTATAGTCATGTTTCAAATAGCGTGTTTCCATTTAGAGCACAACCTGCTTGCATTTGTGCTATAAAACTATAAATGTCTCTTTTTTAACAAACCAATATTAACATTGCACGGGGGATTCAAATAACCCATTCAATTACAAACCCATCTCTAATCTCTCATCTTAAACATTAGAAAAATTGGTGCAGAAATAGTTGATCAACTATCTAGAGTGTTATGGAAAGTTAACAGAATATCAGTCTGGCTTAGACCTCAGCATAGCACTACCAATGCTTCACTCACAGTTGCAGATAACATTTTTAGCAGATACCTTGACAAAAGGAACATCTGCTCAGCAGTTTTCACATTTTTGGCTAAGTCATTGATACTGTTGATCACAATATCCTTCAAACTAGGTTACGTTATTCTGGCCTCAGTGAAAACGCAAAAGGTTGGTTCATAATGTGTGTAGCCTATAAATAAATACGCATAACACCGGAATTTTTTTCCGATGACTTCACTCAACTCATCAAAGGTGCCCCACAGTATTCTGTGCTCTGTCCTATTCTATGCTCAATCTGTACAGCATCAAATCTATCTCAGTATACATTTTAACTTCATACTGGTGACATGATTCTATATACCCCAGGATCTGAATGCAAACACAAGACAATGTGCAAAGTAAAACTAAACTGTTTTTTATTTTACCAGGTAAGGCTCACTAAGCTAAATACTTCTTTTTCAGAAGCAACCTGGAAATACATAGCAGCCAAATACTCTAAATGCATGTTTCTAAATCTAGAGGGAAAAATCGGAGGATCCGGAGAACAATTAATGCTATCATGGGAAGAACGTGCAAACTCCAAATATACAGCAGGCGTCAGGGTCGGGATTGAACCCACAACCTCCTGTATACCAGGCGAGGTAGTTAACATCTCCGAGCCACCGTGATGATGATGAGAGAGAGAGACACGTAAACTCCAAATATACAGCAGCAGGCGTCAGGGTCGGGATTGAACCCACAACCTCCTGTATACCAGGCGAGGTAGTTAACATCTCACCACCGGGAATTTAACGAGCCCCAGCTGCAAATCTCATGTTGAAAATGTTAACAAAAACGTTATGAAGTTTCAATAATTCTATTCTACACGTAAAAAATGTGATGGCTGCTACATTTATACCTATCCGAGACTGCTGCCATGTACAAATCAACATCTGAAACGACTTCGGATTCATGTATGTATGTATGTTGAACTTCTTTCACACCGTACGTAGCCAACCGTGCTAATCAGAGGTGTGTGGGGAGGACAACTAACTCAACACAAAAAGCTGTTCTAAAGAAATGTGTTTTCAATGTATATTTAAAAGTGCATAGCTCCAGTGACTTCCGAATATCGGAGGTAGAACGTTCCAGACAGCCACACAATCGCACCTAAAAGCAGCGCGATGCAGTGACCGTCTTTGTTCGATGGTCAGCCAAAAGCTGCTGCGAGTATGACCGGAGTTCACGTGAAGGTTTATGCACCTTGATATGAGACTAATTACTATAGTTAATTTACTAATTGGTATGGTTTATTTGACATTATGCTTTGGAGTAAAATTACTGGTTGGCCACAGGGAGATTTATGAAACTCGGAAACCTGCTCAGCAATGAGGCTTTCCCAGGAACACTAGCTCTTTTTCTTGTTCATCATCATCAGCAGCAGTGACAGCAGTAACAGCAATGTGATTGTCATCATCTTCAACGAAATATTCATTACCATTCATACAATAATCATCATCATCATCACAAACATCATTACAATAATCAACATTCTAAGAAATACCATCATTGCCCTTGTCTTGGGCCCTGTTCACCTGCATCGTTGCTGCCTTACTCTTCATAAGCATGTGTACCTCTATCTCGGCATTTGCTGTTAAGTTTAGAGCAAACTTTGCTCAAAACTTTTAATTATGGGAAAATGGGCCATTGCATCATCTCAGTGCTCCCTGCAAATGCTCTCAAAGCGCACTTTACGTAGTTCTATATGATGGCATTGCTCTAACCCTGCCTTAACCCCGCATACTGGCCGATCGGGCTGACGTGAGTGGCGGTGGAATGGGTGCATTTCGGTGTGAAATTGTCCTCTGCTGAATTGCAAAATGTGGAATGGGACTGGTTTTGAAACAAAAATGATCATCATTCTGCCACTTTTTTTGGTAGAATGACAGCCAAGATAGCTCCATGAATCGGGCCCTCAATCATTCAAGCTCGACATATCAAATGAAGTGCTACTAACGTTGTGCTGCTTGATTTGTTTGTTTTTACAGCAAAAAGTTCATTGTTTATATTGATGGAGGCTCTGGCTTAAGCGACCTGGATAGTTTATCGATCGCAACTTCCCGACATCCAGCACATTCGAGCATTTTGTCAAAGTCTATGGTTGGAAGTGGATCGATCGGTGTTTCGGAACGGTAAGTCACGTCACAATATGCATACTTTTTACTAAAAGTCTCTCCTGGCCATTGATATCCATGGTTGGCGAGTGGGTGAAATTTGTCATTTTGCTTTTTTTTCCACTTTGAGGAATGTGGGCTTGATGCATCAAGAAGGACGCAGCTCTGCCGCAAGTCACAGTCGAGTGAGCAGCAGCAGCATGAGCAGCAGTATGAGCAGCAGCAGGCAAAGCAGCAGCAGCAGCAGCAAAGTGGCAAGCTCTTCCTTTCGCTCGGCAGAAGAGATCCTGAGCAGCAAACGGCATGCCACGCGGGACTACTCCGAAAGTGCTGCCATTAAAAAGGTTAGAAAACTCTTCACGACATTCTTGGGATGAAGGCTGCTATAAAGCACGTGCCTACATCATTTCACCGTGAAGTCCTTACGAGGCTTCACTGCCCTGAAATGAGGTGGCTATAAAATCCAAACAAGCGTGTTACGTTTGCTAATGCAAGGTTTCCACGCTACTAGATACCGGCTGCAATTAATTAAAATAGTTGCAGACTTAATCCCCACTGGCGCTCAGGCCTCCATTCTGTGATGGACTTCAGAATACATCATATAGCAAGGATGTTAGACGTTACAATGTAGTTAATTATATAATCATCTACATAATGGTTGCAGCTTGCTTGGTTAATTAGGAAAGAGAATACGAGTATTTGAGATGTTATGCTTTCCAGCGGCTGCCGCAAAGTTCACATACGGTTGAAGTTTCACTGGTACAATTCATTTTGAAGGATTTGTTTAAATACTTACAGCATCAGTGGCTTGGTTCAGTCAATGTTATAATTAAAAGTTTGAAAATTAATTGCTTAATTCGTTAAGTGAATTAAAATAATTCACTTTAATTGATAGATAAAATCTTGATTCGAAGCTTTCGTGACTGCAGGAATCCATACTCTTTGGTTATTTCGGTAAAGTCACGTGGGTAGAATTTTTTTATTGATAGATACGCTTTATTGTCATCTTTCACTCCAAATTATTGTTGTTTTGAAATGATCCCTGCACCATTTTGGGACCCTAAACTTATACGAATCATTATTGAGTACCATCGTCATACAAATAGCGCAAGGTAATAATTTAGGCACAATGTATCGCAGATGCGTATAGTCTGCCAGCAGGAGGTGATGTTAACGTGTTTTTTTCCAAAATAAGTAATTTGCCAGGTTTTCAAATTTGAACCTGTGATGCCGGCATAGGTGGCTGACTCTTCTTAAAATAACTTCACCACATATTTAACGTCCGTGTGAAGGTGAACTTCTTTTGCCATGGCCAGTCATGCTAATCGGAGGTGGACGGCATGTAATTGGTTTACCCGTTGAATTAACCAGGGTGGCCACTGCGATTTTACCAAGAACCTCTACAACCAGAAACAAATGGGCTAACGCTTGGTTATGTCACCGCCCATGCACACCACAGGGCGGTACTGTGGTGTCTCACTCCAATGGGCATCCTTGATTCACACGCTGCCTTTGTTGGTCTGTGCAGGTGCATGCTGAGTCCGAGTCCTATCTCAGCCAGGTCATCGACGGGACAATGCATGGAGCCCCGCAGTTCCTTGTGAAGCCACGCTCCCATTCCGTGTGGGAGAAATCAAGCACCAGGTTCATGTGCACCGTGCAAGGCTTTCCCGAACCTTATGTCAAATGGTGAGCATTTGTATCGTCCGCATGTCATATTCAGAGCGGGATGCCGTCGTGGTATCGTGGCTAGCAGAGTGGGCCTGCAATCCAGTAGACCTGCAATTCGATTTGATCCCTTGGCCTGTCATTAGAAATAAAGGCATTGTTACTTATATAACTTCGCCTCTGTCCACCCGAAGGTATAAACGGCGTGCATTACAGTTATTCGATCAGCAATCGTGCATGCAGTTGGGTAACGTGTGGGTACTCTCACTAAAGACATCGGAAAGAACAAAAAAGTAAAGACATCTGGTCAGAATGGAAGAGTAGGCCAAATGCCCTCTCCTGAGGTCCATCTAGTGGAGGCCCTTCTGTGACCAGTCGTGCAAGCAACAGTTGCAGGGCTGCACCTTTATCCTTTACACTATTATCAACGTGGAGCCTTTTCTCTGTCTAACATTGCACAAGCGCAGTCATTGTGAACCCGTTTTAATTTAACGGTTATTCAGGATTGCATACCACAATGTGCATGAGTTGTTGAAATAAACAATCCTGCATTTTAATCAGTGCAAACAATGCACTACTCATTCTCCAAGCTGCAGCACATCAACATCAATTGGGTACATGTTGTGAAGATTCAGAATGCCGGCCACAGAGGGTACATTGCACAAGAGATGATGCATCACTGTTTGCCATCTGTCAGTCGGTTTTTGATTCCCTCCACTGCTATACGTCTTTACTTTGAAAATCCCAGATAAGGCCTATAACTGAGCTTTAATCTACATTGTGTCAGTCAGTCACATAATCAAGGCCCACCATCTGGGAATGAACAGAACAATAGCTGTGATTGTACTAATTAAGCCAAGGCACATGGGAGATTGCCGATCAATACTCATGCACTTGCCTTGCTGTCAATGCCATAATGAGGAGCTGAGTATGCTCGTAAAATTGTACTTTGGCGGGTTTTCTTTTATGGCACTCTGCTCTCTCCAGCCAGGACTCTGTTGACTTCATAAAATAAATTACAGCCAGGCTAACATGACAAATCGGTTTTGGATGAAACACTGAATAGCCTTTAAAACAAACAAAGCGAAGTGTTAAAATGATGAAGGAGAATCATTTTTGGTGCTCATAGCGAGAATGGATTACAATAACGGGAGTCATTTTCTTTATTTTGAGAAGTTGATTCCTTAACAATAGCGTCAGCACAATGCGGCCTGGAATCAATTCTCCCCATCATTGCCTCTCAGTGAGAGGCCTTCCACTGCAGCTTCACCACCAGGCCGGTCTCCCATGATCCAGCACGTGCGTAAATCTCCATTAAAGTGCCCGAACCAATGTTTATTTTTAGAATTCACTTAACCAGCATTTGTAGTCACGGTGTTAAACAAATATGGTTGTTGTGTTCTCCACGTTTTCCTTTTTTTTATTTTTGTGATTTTATTTTACAAGAAATGTTATCCCTGTTGTGCTATCAGCATCGCGCGATGAGGTGAACTATCAATGACGATCTCTCATAGAACAATGCAACCCCTTCATTAGAGAGAACAGCCATTCAAGTGACCTCTTGGTTAAGACAGTCGAAAGGACCCACATTCTCTGCATATGAGAGTAATGTTTGCTGCTATATTCTCATTCATCGCATTTATAGAGTTCGCGCGTTGTAGCATAACGTAGAACCAACTCACTATATCGTTACTATTAAATGCAAGGGGGTAATATTTAAGTTCATTATTAATTATGCCCGTTGCATCCACCACTGCAAATGCTGTACTGTATACAAAAATTCCAGAAAGGACGTTGCCTAATAGAGACAATTTATTACGAATTTTAATCGTTCTAAAATAACAAAATATATATATAATAGCATGATGAATAATGTTGTTAGATGAGCTGGTCATATTTAATTCGCGTTTGTTTTGACAACAATGCAACTAATTAGCAGCTTAGTTTTGGTCGAATTAAAATGTGGAGGCATTTTGATATTATGTTGGCGTCGACATTGCTTCCCCTCAAATGAATAATAATTTAGACCACGCAATGTCAATTATGGGGATTCTTTGACCACACTTCACGCTGTCCATTGTGGGGTTTTTTGCTGAAGAGGGGAGACCCCAGAACTTGTTCAGATATCACTCGACACTGATGAGAGCCAGGGACAGAAATCAAACTCACATTAGGAGGTTCATAGAGCGCATTGTGGTTATGAACACCGCATGCCACCGCTGGCCCCCTCCTTTATCTTTGAAGGTACAAAAACCACGTCCAGATTGATCCGCGCTGCAGTGCTGGGAAACATGAAGTTTATGGCAACTATGGTGTGTACACGTTGGAAATTAACAGGTGAGTTGCAATTAACTATTAATCCGTACGTTTTACCTGAACGTAACTGTTGATTGACTTTATCGATACTGGACCGATGTTGTATATCTTAACTATTTGCTTAATTATTATATATATTCTTGGTTCTTTCGGTAAAGTCACGTAGAAGGGAAATATTGTTTTATATTTTATTATTTTATTGTTTCCCTTCAACGTGACTTTACCGAAAGAGCCAAGAATATGAATCCCTGCAGTCACGAAAGCTTTAAATCAAAATTTTTATTATTATATGTATAGTATTAAATGTTACGTGGAATGAATGTCTTGGCGTCACCTTACCATGACTGCTGTCCTTCGAAATGAGATGTTTATTCTCAATGGTATATCCTGCAAAGTATACACACTCACCTGAAGTATCTAACTAAAATAGGAATTTTTACTTGAAACTTTGGTGACTCCGGGAATTCATACTCTTTGGGTCTTTCGGTAAAGTCATGTAGATAGAAAAATATATATATATATTATATAATTTTTCTATCTACGTGACTTTACCGAAAATAAAATAATGATGAATATTATTTTATTATTTTTCTATCTAAGTGACTTTACCGAAAGACCCAAACAGTATAAAATAGGAAAATAACATATTGCTATGAGAATAGGTTTTCCCCTTTTTTCTGGCAACAAAGTAGGTGTTCAGATGTTAAAACACCAAACTGAAACCTTTTACAAGGAATCATGTCTGCATTAACCACAATGCTTGTGGTCAGAATGCAAACAAAAAACGTACTCTGATAATAAATGCATTGTCTTTGAAACTGATTGGTCCACACCAGAGACAGCTTTCTTTTGAGCCTCGTCTTAAAACGGTGTTAGACCAGAGGACGCCCAAAACCGGGTGACATTTTCACCTTGCATTGGTCAACGCATCTCTGTTTTGGTGAGGGAGAACTAGCCCTGCTTCTGACCTGTATGGATGCACGTTGGTATGTGCAACTCGTGGGGACTGTTGCTGGCAAGTAAACAAAAACGCACTCGTAGGCATAGTGTGGAAATATTGTTAATTATAGTTTCACTCCTGCGTATGAGCATGTGTCGTTACGTTAATTTAAACCGTGGCTTGGCTTTGTTTAAACGCCGGGGGACATTTATTGAAGGCAAATAATTGTATTGTTTTTTTGGTATGCTTCCTTGGATGGAGCGGCTTTGGAAGGAGAAATAGCGTTTTCGTGAAATGAAGAATTCTTCAAAAAATGAGGACTTGACCCCATCCATGCCTGTCGTTCACGACAGCTGCCCCCCCCCCTCCAAAAAAATAATCACCCGGTGCATGCTGTTTTCGACATCTAGGCAATGTAACATGCACACCTGAGAATATCGGTGGCTGGTAACGGTGACATTTCCATGACATCACAGTCATTAACTTGCAAGCCGGACAAGTCAGAACAAATTCGTTCTCAAACGCATTAGTCGGCACACTGCTGCTCGACATGCACGGCACGTAGCCCATGCAAGTAATACCCGGAGACGAAGCATAGGGGCTCTTTGTCAAAGGCTTGTGATCAGATAGCGCAATTTCCACTCTCCGCTAGTTAATCTACGGCACTGAGTTGTAAGTTTGTTTTAAATGAGGCCAAACAGGGACAATCACGAGGCCTGCCGCATCGGTCGTCCATCACATGCTGATATATCTTGAGGAATGTAAAGACCAAGTGTTGAGTGGCCAAAACTATGTTAATGAAATACATTTTGAGTTGAGTGCACTGTTTCCTTACCGGCATCCAGCCTGCTGAAGTAATGGTAATGTACTTGCTTTGGCCTTGGCAGTAATGTCAGAATAGCACTGCTAAATATATATACCACTCAAGCAGGATTGAGATATGATGATGATCATCAGCTGTGATCTACTCACTTCTGGACGAAGACCTCCACAATCCGTCATTGTCTCTCATGGTCTCACGATGCCACGAAACCATATAGCTGCTGCACGCGAGCTGATTTAATCGCTCCATCTCCACCGTGGATCTTCTTTCGGGGGCGCTCTCTCTTTGGCTTCCACCCTGTTGTTAGCCTTCACCACCGGCCATCAACCCTCTTAGTTACGTGTCCTGCTTGAGCCCACTTGACACTGTGTTCTTTTTTCTGTATCTCAACATGAATGTGAAAATACCCCCTCCCCCCTACCCTTCTTTGACACATTTGACACAAAGACGTCACTGTATCGCACGTTTTCAGGTGCGATTCTGCGGCCGTCTGGAACGTTCTTCCTTTCAAAATTGGAAAGCCACTGGAGCTATGGACTTTTAAATCTAGTGTGAAAACTAATTTCTTTAGAACTGCTTTTTGTATTTATGTTTCTTCTCCCGCACTTCCGATTGGCACGGTTGGCTACATACAACACCATACGTGCATTTCAACAGTAATTCCATTTTATTGCTCATCGTACGTGTTTCTAGCAGCCAACAAACTATATGCGGTAATACCCCAATTACCATCTGCCACTTTTACGTTGTTTCGCAATCCGTCGTCGCTTTATTATTGCTATCACTGCCCGATTTGCGTCGCCTCAACCCACACTTTCGTCGCTGACGGCATCGTCCGCCCTTTATCGTATCTGTCGCCTCTCAACCTTCGCCTCCGCCACCTACCCCGTAAATTGATCTGCTTTGCTTCCCTACGTCATTCCTCGTCGCGCCGTTCACGAACGCTTCCCCGGCATACACCTTACTTTGCTATACTCTACAGTGATGTTTATACAGCAATGAGATAGAGATATATAAATCGTGCATGAAACACTGACATCCACGTGCCAGTAGTTTTCTTGTGGCCCTGTGGCAAAGGGATGGGCTGTCTTGCATTTGATCGCAAGCAAAAGAAAAGGAGACACGTATTACAGCTATTGGCAGCGCTACACAATGAACTACTCTTGTGAATCATGTCACAAGGTCATTAACATAATCATGACCTTTTGGCGTAAGCAGCACTGGCATGCAGCGGCTAGACTGAACATACTTTTGCAAATTGCTTCACTGGCAAGCACGCTAGTCATAATAAACTCAATTGAGTCTATAAATACATATTGCGGCCATTACAAATCATACATACAAATAAACAAGGCCTTTATTTATATTGGCGGATTTGAACGTGAACTCAATATTTAAGCCTTCTAAAACATATCTACTTTCGTCCAAGAATATAAAACACATCACTATTAACGTGTTACCCGATGTGTGTTTGTAAAGCACATCTGCCGATCTATTTGCACGTTCCTTACAATCACTCGCATAGCTGTCACGGCTCTTGGGCTCTATTCCCAACATGGTGTTGACACCCTCGCAACTCCGTGTAATAAGTGCCAGAACTTAACCCGATACCTAATCTGCACTGTTCACTGCATCGTGTTTATCATTAGCGTTGAAGGGACATTTAGTTTGAGTTTTTGTTATATGCAATGACTTCAAGTCTGATGCCGACATTAAGCACCGCCACTGATTTCCAATTAATCCATTAATTAATGCGTACACATCTTTTAGTGAATTTGCTTTTATTATTATGATGGTATTTTACGTTCGTATTTGTACTGTCACCTGTGTGTCGGTATCTATTAAATACAAACGAGTTTGAAGTAGAATGGTGTTTGCGGCAAAGCACACTGCACTGGAGAAGCTGGTGTTGTTATGCTGCCATTGGAAGAAAGCCATATTACATATACACGTGTTGGCCACTCAGTTCAAATGCTAAAGAGGCTGAAATTAGGGTCTTGCACAACCGTGCTATGGTAGGTAAAGGGGTTAAAAGGGTGAAACAGGCAAAGTGCCACGTCTAATGAGCTGACAGAACTGTTGAAGGCGAGGCACAGGGGAGCCAATGGAAGAGTGGCAGGCCCAAGGAGGGATCAGACATGTGAAACATCTCTACAAGAAATATATCACTCCTGAATTAATTTCTCGCACCTTGCGAAGCCCCGTAAGGGCTGCAAAAGATCCTAAGATGTGATAAATTAATAGGCTGGTATTGTGTGTCACGGGGATGTCTTATAGTCCCCATCTATGCACTTGCAGCTGAAACAATAACAGATATTTACTGCTTGGAAGTCCATTTTATTGCTAGACTTTCTGATAATTTCTCTAGATATTTTATACGTTCATTTTTTTTAAACATAATGCTAAAGTTCGTGGTGAACAGCATAATTAACATCTTTAAAAGTGCATGTTATGGTAAAATTATTTTCTCAAAATACGTATGGGTCATAATAATCATCAGCCATGGTCAATCCACTGCTGAATGAAGGCCTTCTCAAGCATCTGCCACCTCTCACGATCCTTGAGATAACAGATGTAATTGCTCTATCTGCCCGAATGACTTCTTCTCGGGCATATTTCATTCCCGATGTACATTTTTTTTAAACGCATGCCATATGTATTTGCTTTTTTTCAAGCATAATGCACGACGAACTTAGATTTTTAATACATGTAACTTTCAATCATCATAAAACGTCATCAATGTATTTATAACATCATAACCATGGTCATTGTTATCAGCAGATAGGAGGTAAAAAAGTGTTTTACATTTATTCAGAAACGAAAATGTACCCATATGGTACTTCCTGTACAATGTTAGTACGCATGGAAATTGCGTGAAAGAAACAGAGGCAGTTTACAAAGGAACATTTGTCAGCAGTTGCCTTAGGTGTGAAGTTGTACGTAGCTACGGAACAAGACTAGGAGCCGTGCACAAACAATTACACTGGCCTGTCGATATCCCATCTCTGCTGAAGGCTCTGTAAAACAAAATCAATTGCCAAAAAAAGTGCTGATTGTTTTGCTATGCCATCCTGATAAGTTATGAATTAGTAACTTGGAACTGATCAGGCATCTTGAAACAGGCGGGAGTGCCCACACGCTACCCCACCTCATGCAGCCTGCCGATCACATGACTTAATTAGTGTGAATGAGTACGTATTTTTTACATCATAGTGTTTGTACTAGAAGCACAGTTGGCACGTTTTTTTTGTTAGATACCAGGCTTAATTTAATTTAGTTTCACGAGCAGTCTTATAACTTTAGTCAGTTATTGTGATGTTATTTTTTTGCGCACGAGATGTTGGCTTAAAATTAAAAAGTATGAGAAAGCTCGCTTCATAGGGGTCACTGTGAGCATAACTTGGCATATTTGGAATGGAAATTGTCTAAGAGGATATCCCACCGATGAAATTGGAGTGATGAAATCAGCTGGTGTGCAGTGGATTTACCATGGTCGATGATGGCGATGATGGTGTTACGAAAACAAAAAGACACGATTTGTTTTTCCAATTTGCAATCATTACAATTTAATACATTTGTCATGATTTACTTAACATATGTATAAACATAACATTGAACGCATAGTATACATAGGGTAGCACAAAAGTCAGGGCACATGGTTATTTATTTGATTTTAACACTGGCTTTAAAAAAAACAATTGGTTCATTATTTAAGTTAATATTTTATCTGTTATCATTAATGTTTATTTTTCTTCCTACTGTGCGGAACACCTCAAATTTGTCGCTTGCAAAACTTGACCAAGAACCCAGAATGCATCGAGACAAAACATAATCGATGAACGTTCAAAGATTACACCTGTAATGTTACAAAAAAAGTCCCAAATTCATTTCAAAAGAGAATTCATGCGTACATTCATGTTAATGGGAGTCAATTTGAACATTTGTTAAAATAAATTAAATAACCCTCTGTATTCTTGGTGCTTTCGGTAAAGTCACGTAAAAGGGAAACAATAAAAAAATATTTTTATTATTTTTATGATTTTATTGTTTCCCTTCTAATAATATTTGTATTATGTTATTGTTTCCCTTCTACGTGACTTTACCGAAAGAACAAAGAATATGAATCCCTGCAGTCACGAAAGCTTTAACTCAAAAATATAACTCTCTGTTAAAATAAATATAACCCTATGTGTCCTGACTTTTGGGCAACCCTGTATAATGCTACAGCAGCACGTAATTTGACTATATATAGTATATTTATCGTAGTAAATTAACGCGTAATTGAAATTAAATGAAGTGGTCTCGCTGTTAGGCTTCACGTTGTGCATGCTAAGCTGAGAAATGAGATTTGTCATTCATCTGGACAGTTTGTGTGCATTATTCATATGGCTGCTGGCCTTCGTGGTTGAATGCATTAAACAAAGTACATTTCTGAGATGGCTGATGGAAAAAAAAGGAAGTATGCATTCAAAAGCCCATATTAACACCTGCACAAAATCCACATTTTCCGATTGTATGCAACATTTATTCTCGTCAAATGCTATTTAACTGGATTGGTCAATACATTTGTCTGCGAAAAAAAAGGAACGGTTTATGCCATGTGATGGTTTGCAAATGTAAACTTTCTACTTGGTATGTATGTGCATGATCACCAATACCTCATGCTGTGTTGCATTTGCAGATGCGATTTGGATGACACTGCACAGTACGAAGCCTTCGCCATGAATGTTAATGGAGAAGCATCAACAATCGCTACGTTGGTCGTTAAAAGTGTGTATTAAATGGGGATCCACCACATTGATAGTTTTTTATCGTTATATAAATCATTGCGTGGCTGCTGCCTTATTTAAAGTTTGTACATTTGTATTTTTTTCCAACCTCTTAGGATATCAAGGAGAAGCTGAACTTGCTCAGCCTGGATCTGTATGGCTCCCCATTCATAGTGAGAATTACACATCCTCATAATCATCGTCATCATCATTAGCCATGATCAGTCAAATTTATGGATTGAAGGCCTCTTCAGTGTGTGTGCATTATTATTTGTGTTCACTATTCTCCAAACTGCCACCACCTCTCGGAATCCTGCAATGCAATAAGCCATCCAGCACCAGCAGAAAAAAACTCATCTCAGCACTCCATCTCCCCCGTGGGCGATCTCTCAGACACATTACACTCCTTGGCTGACACAACATTATAATCCTTAAACACTGGCCATCATTCCTCATAGCAACAAGTCTTGCTCATGCCTACTTACTTTTATTAATAGTTGTAATGTACTTGCGTATTTGTTCTGTAGTACGTGTTCCTCTTTCTGCCTCTCGATGTAATTCCAAGTATGCATCTCTCCACGATTTTTAGCATACTTTTTAGTGTTTGCTCCTATATGTTTCATAATTTACCATTTTTTTGAACCATGTCATAGCAGGTAGTACATGCCGATTTAACATATTCTTAAGGTACTGTAAAGGCACTCGAGTCTAATAAGCAGGCCTTCACACAGCAGAAGTGTAATGTTCACCATCATTAAATTCAAGCAAAATGTTACCATTCTTTTGTGTGCATGGGAATGTCCCATTTACCTGCTTAATATTGGAGCATATTGTCCTGTTGAGCATTGGGGGAAGAGTAAAATATTATTATTTTGTGGCTCAATATGTACTGATATTTGGTCCATACATTGGCACACGATGTTGTCTTCCTGTGAGCAAAGTCATCGAACATCTTTTTTCATTTAATTTGCATAAATATCAAATAACATGATTGCATATTATTATCCAATCAGCACACGGTCACGGGGGGCCCAGTGAGAATCTAAAAAGTACAGACCGCAAATACAAAGAAACAAACAAACACATTTAGGATGAAATCGCACAAAATCACAAATGCCTCAATTCATCAAGTACTGCATTTCATGTAACATCTGCAAATGTACGTATCGATGTTAAACTTATTTCACACTGTACGTAGCCAAGCACGGTAAACGGAGGAGCAGGGGGGTTTTCAATCTATATGATTTAAATTGCATAGCTCCAGTGGCTTCCAAATATTGGAAGGAAGAGAGCGTTCCAGGCGGCTGCAGAAGCGCGATGCGAAAGCGCCCAATTCAGTGGCCGTCTTTGTTCGATGGCCAGCCAAGCACGTGGGTTTATAACTCAAAATAATGAAAAGCCACACAACTGCCAACATCCAAATGTGTGTGTTTTTGTATTGCACTCTCGAAATGAAGGACGTGGGCAGGTGCGCCAAATCGAGGGCAAACATATTTATTGTGGTAAATCTGTTAAATGCAACAGCACGTGGTGTCACACGCGGCAATCCTCAACCGAGTCGCCATTAACCACGTGACTGGTGTACGGTTAATCAATAACCCTGCCAGCCACCCACAGGCCCAAATCAGTTATCGCATGCTGGTGTACACACGTGCATTGATGTACTGCACAGCACATAAGGACTTTCCCAAAACCACACTTTATTCCCTTGCTGCACGAGGAAATCATTAAAAGAGTGTTCCATTCCTAATGTGCCACATTTGTGCATTTTTTCGTTCTTTCAGTTCCGCCCCTTCCGCCCCTTCCCTACACCAAAGTCGACATCACAATCTTCGACAAGTTTGACGTCTCTTTTGGGCAAGAGGGTGAGGGAGTCACGCTGAGTTGCAAGGTGCTTCTGCATCCGAACCTCAAGCGCTTCCAGCCCGAAATGCAATGGTGGCGTGATGGTGAGCACACCAGGAGGACATTTCTCCTTTCCTCTCTTCCCTTCCCCAACTCCCCACCATGAACATCAAATCGCACCGTACAGGCTTTTGTTATCACGCTTGTGTAAGGTATGTGTAAATCTTCACGGCGATTGATGCATAGTAAAGATTTACACTTATCGGGGTTATAAAATTGTATGCCATAGCTAACAGATGGAGGCATAGATGGAGAATCACACACAGCTGTGTGAATTGATGCAGCCAGATTAAAGATGAACACCACTTTATATAGCCTTTGCCCTTGTTCATTTCTGAACAACCTGTTACCCTTTAATGCCGGGTCACAAGTCTAAGGCAATTGGCAAAAATTGTAGGTCTGAAATAACTAGGTTTCAGGTTAGTTCCACATTGGTATTCATTCACGCGTCCACACAAAATGGTCACGAAATTTCAGGACAGTGAGGATGATACAACAAAATACGGTCCTTTTTTAATGCACAAATATGGCGCATGTCATGTTTATAAAGCGCTATGTAAACTAACAGATAAAAGTGTTGTAAGAAATGAAACTTATAAAATATATACGTCTAAAATGTTGACTATTTGATATCGCAGTTTTATATGACTTGACATTTTATTTATGAAGCTCTATGTAACCTAATATATATGAATGTGTTCTGAGAAATTAAACATATATAAGTATGTATAGTGTGTTGACTATATGGGAATGCATTTCACAATATGATCCATTTAGATCATTACAAAACAATCGATCTCTAATGATCCATACAAACTCATACAATGTATTTATTTTGATACAAAGGCAGGTGTATCCACCCCCCCCCCCCCCCCCCATGAATCTGGCATCCCAACTTAATTTCTCAGCCATGGCTAGCGTCACTGGCAAGTGATACTTGAACTGGTCCTTGGCCTGCACTGACAAAGTGTTCGCAGACCTTCATCCAGAAGTGAATTGAGAAATGGCTGAAAATTATTTAAACACTTTTACTTTCAATTGCATACATTTAATTTTCAAGATAATGGGTCTTTTTTGATGGAGGGCTTTTCCATGTTGGCTTCTGCATAGATTCTGCATTTTATTCTCATTGGACAGGGTGCGTTGCATCCAGCGATATATTGCGTTTTGTGTCAACTAACCTCTTCATAGGTAAGGCTATACTTATGGCTTAGAGGTCCTGGTGGTCACGGGAATTGTGGAATTTAATGAAGTCGGTGAAAACTTGGAAATTGCTGGAGAAAGAAAGATTAGGTGCTTCCATTCAAACATTATGTACGTCGTGTGCTGAGAATACAATTCCGTACATTCACAGCCCCACCTTATTTCCTGATATTGCTATGAATGATCGGTCCCCCCCCCCCAAAAAAAAAAACTTTCAGCGTAAAAACTTACAAAACATTACCATGACAAAAGTATAGCCTTACTCATCAGCAAATGCTAAATTACTGACGATGTGGCGACTGGAGTTTCTGCAACATGGCGGCTAATACGCGACCGCTTGAATCATGCAACTCGCTTTAGCTAGGAGTCGCGAAATTGGAAAACTATTGCAACTGTTCCAATACTGTTTGGCCAAGCATATTACTGCACACGTGCATCAGTAATTGCTTGACATCAAGACACTCAACAGAGAGCTACTAGTTAAAAGAAAAATCCTATATTCTCAATCTGTAATGCATCGCTGAACTAACACCCAATTCTGCCTCTCCCAAAAAAATATCTTGTGCAAAACAGGACTCTTATCAGGCAGCCGTCTGTGGACTGATTTAACATTTAATGTAATGAGGGCGAATGCTTGCCTCGGTGAGCACACCACGGGTCCGATACGGGAGTAGTGAAGAGATGCGCGATCGAAATAAGAGGGGTTGCTCAGGACATTCTCAAATCACACTTGGGTGATTAGAATGGCAGAGAGACGCACCGTGAGGGGGTAAATAACCTATAAAGGGTAACGCAGTCTCAAATGTGAGTGCACATGGACTTCATGCATTTCTGGGTGAGTTGAAGAACCTTCCATCACTTCAACTGGCACATACATCTTTGTAACAATCCTAAACGGTCCAGCACACTTAAATGCAATTGTACTTTCATTGAAATAACAACCTAATACCTTGGTATGGGGTCTTTTAAGTCTAGATTACGCAAAAACTATGTTGTTTTATGGAATGCGGTGCACACGCACGTTATTGCATGTATGTATGTTGAACTTTTTTCGCACAATATGTAGCCAACCATGCTAATCGACTTGCAATGGGGAAAAAACTCACAATGTACAAGAAAAATCCTCACGCAGATATCACCTCCAAATAATATGTATCTCCAAAAGAATTCGTTTAATTTAACATGTAAGTTATCACAGAAAAAATTATATTTCTGATATTTATATATATTTGAAACCTATCAAATGTAATTGTGTTACATTTTTTGTGTAGGCACCGGGATAGGTTTTGCATCGTGGGTGCCGCATAGAATATGACACGGTACATCACTTGTTTTAGAACGCATCAAATTATTTTCGTAGAGAACATGTGTTAAATCCCTTTTGCAAACTCATATAGCAAGGGATTTCCACGTCAATTTGTCATGCACCGACTGCACTGCAATACGCACAATAATTGACAGTCTCTTTCGATCCCACTTAGTATCTTGACATCAATTAGGCAGCCTGCTAGGAGTTGTCCACTGAATCAGATTTATTTGGATATGCCCTGCATTCACACCCAAGCTCCAGTTAGCACGGTTGGCTACGCACGGTGCGAAAAAAAGTTCAATAGACATGCACGGTTGTTTTAACAGTTTCGGCAAACTACTTTACATAACGCAAACAGTTAAATGAATAGAACAAAAATGTCCATGGCTTAGTCAGCTGAGCTGTGCTAGCCAAACAGTATGAGAAGAGTGCACACCCTTGTCCACATGAGAGCAACAGTCAAATAATGTATTGATCTTTGAAACGAGCAGCCCTCATTCCTCAGGCAGACACTTAACTGCAGAACACGAATCAATTGGGATAGTGTTTGCTATCTTCACAGTGGGGCATCTGTTTGTTCGCATGTTAACACAGTGTAAGTCAGGGCTCTTTAACCCAGACGACCAACTGTGCTATTCGCCTACCGAGAAGTCTAAGTTGTTGCGTCTGTGTGCGTCCTGCAATGCAGCAGCAGCTGTTGCGTTGATTTTAACACTACCCCGTCGCCAGTGCTATGCTATTATTGCGAGCTGTTCTGGATGCCGCTGTTGTGTTTGCTACTGAGGCTCCGTGAAAAGTCCAAGGCATGCGTGGGTACGAGGTGGATTATTCGCTTCGTGCGATTATAAGAGATGACAGCCACTTGGGCAGGCCTTCGCGCAGGAGTGGATTGACCATGGCTGATTATGATGAAAATTAAGATCTCCCTGATTCTCAATATTTATTTAAAATTTCAAACCAAACTGTCCACGTGTACTGTGTTTTACATATAGGTGGCAAAGATATGGTATACGCAGCATATATAACTCATCAAATTAGTATTTAAAATGTGAGTTTCATGGTGACAGATGCACATTCTGCTTTTTAACAGCGCAGACACTGCTTGTCTCAATGAGGCGACATTTGTCTTCAGTTTATTGACCCATTCTGTGAATACAAACTAGGCCAAGGGCCTGTGCACTGATATTCAATATAACTGTCTGGTCACATTAACATATGTAATCATTTAAAGTTTATTTACACTTGTATCCAGTATGCCTTTGCTGCAAATACCACAATTCAGTGCAATGAAAAATGAAAACAAATCTACCCTTAAAACCACCCTGCTTATTTTAGTTTTACCTTTTTATAAACAAAGCTCGAGACATTTCGCTGTGTTATGGAATTTCAAATAATTGTGAACTTCAAGGTCACTTAGATGCTAATGTCCATTAGTTTGGCTCAGAGACAAAATCCATCCATCTTTGACTACTTTTCACGAGTGCTCGATCAAACTCTCCCAAGCGGGTATACAGCAATGTAGGTTCGTTCATACAAACCAAAGTTGCCTGAAAATGTTGTTAGGTATATATATCCGAGGGTCTTTTGGGGATTCTGGATACACCAGAGTGACCAGCACAACTTCAATCAGTTATTATATCGGGACAACGATCCTATGCGCTATTTACTCTAGTTCTTACCAAGTACGGCATTATGAGTGGATTTTCTGTGTGTGGACATGTTGCCTTGGTGTCACGCTAAAGCAGGCTGGACTTGCTATCCAGGGGTCACTGGCTTGTTTCGACCTCCCTGGCACGGCATGGGTACACCACAGATTAATTGATCGGTCACGTGTCGTGGGGTAATATGTTGGTATGCCACCTCTTCCAAGAGGTCTGCCCAGTATGGAAGAGAAGGTCTAAATGCCCTCTAGATAGGTTCTCTAGAGTTCCCTCTCATGGAGGCTCGTCCGCCTGCAGTGACGTGAGCAATTGGTTACAGAGATGCACCATTATCTGATATACAGTATTTAATTCTACGTTGCTTTACGCGACTCTCAAGTTTGTTATAGGCTGAACAAGTCAACGTCATGTGTTTGTGATTTTTGCCTGCTAATATACATGCAGGCCAAGCAACATTATTTGATGGATTACAAGAACAAATATAAGAGTTCTCAACAAATATTGTCATCCTTCAACTCTTTGTAAATAAATATATATTATAATTGGGGAAACGTAACTATTTATATATAATACAAGAGTAATTTGGATATCACTGCATGAGTAAACATATTTCACATTGCATTTATGTACGTTTAACTTCTTTCGCACCGTGCTAATCAGCGGTGCAGGGGAAGGACAACAAAATAAACACCAAAAGTAGTTCTAAACACAAACAAATTATATATGCTCGTTCCTATTTAACGAAAATATGTTTTGAACAAAGATCAGAAATTATTAAAAAGCGACAGACCAACACACTTTTTTTTTAAATATACTTTGACAACAACGACATGCATTGAATAGCAATGTTTGATGAGTATTCATCTCATTGTAGACAATTTTCTATTGATAATTACCTTGGTGTATTTCTGGTACAGATATGTTTCTATGAGAATAGTATTTGTAAGCTTTTCAAGTGACATTCTGGTAAATTGTGCATTTCCAATGCATTAATCAATTAAAAGTTTTTTTTATGTGATGACTTCAATGGCGATTACTGACGCATTACGTTTTGTAGAATAGAATGCGTGGTACTGATAATTAATGTGAGGGATCTAGTTTAGTTGAGCCCATGTCTTATTATGGTTGAGGACGAGTCCTAATTATTGTGAAGTACTACTTTCAATTTTCCAGGGTTTGTCTCATGGTGTTATTAGGATGTGGTGCACATAACGACAATGTACCATACCCATGTCTACACGTTAGGTTTTTTTCCTTGGCATTACAGATGTAGGTGTAAACACACACAATGCAAAGACAAAAAAACACATAAACGTCGTAGCATACGGACACTTATACATACCCAGATTGATCCTAGTCAAAAACAATCCACGTGGTCCAAAGGTTGTTGGCACGAAGGGTGCAATTATCGACAGTGACATCCCTGGGTAGGATTCACTTTTTTAATTGGACCATAACAATTGTGATGCGCAACAAACGCGGTGGAAATCCATTTTAATAATTGCAGAGGCTATCATTTGTGGAATGTGTAGTGACACTGAGAATGTGAAATAAAAGTTCTGGTATGAAACATTTGTATTACACACATGGCAAACTGCATGATGGATCACGTCTTATTCGCTCTCTAATTGCATATTGCATAGTGGAGCTTACCTGTCACCACCTCCATACTATCCGTCTCCAATTTTGTAGTGAGCTCATTTAAATAACCGTACTAATAGTGTAATTGCAATTATGACAGTAGTCATAATAATGATGAAGTCCTCTGCTCATGAGTCGTAACAATGATAAAAACCGGTATGCAATTATTATTCTTTGGGTCTTTCGGTAAAGCCACGTAGAAAGAAGAAAAATAATAATAAAAAAATATCACGACGTTTCGATCGCAACACAAGCAATCGTCAACAGGTGAAAAAAGTATAGCGGGAGAGCTACTGAGGCAGAAAAAAATTAATATAGCGTGAAAGCTGCTGAGGCAGGATGTTATAAAGGTTTGAGATGGGTGTAGCCCAAGGGTCATCAGCGAAGTGGGCGGGGCTAGAGATGAAATTTGTATGTAAATGGCTTTACCGAAAGACCCAAAGAATATGAATTCCTGTAGTCACGAAAACTTTTAAGTCAAGATTTAACCGCCTCTACGGGGAGGGTTTCCACACAGCTATTAGATATTTTAACAAATTTCGAGACAAGCAGGCTCGTCTTTACATTAACAGGCTAAATATCTCTTGAACCGTGCCACCGTTGCTCGTTTTCCTCGATGTGGCGGTGGTTTTCGTCTTTCTTACAATGACATGCTAATCTCTCACAATACAATGGCCACCTCCACAGCTTCGTCGTCGTGGAGGTAGCTCAGCTCTCTGATCTTACATTGACATGCAAATTTCATCTCTAGCCCCGCCCACTTCAGTTATGACCCTTGGGCTACACCCATCTCAGACCTTTATAACATCCTGCCTCAGCAGCTCTCCAGCTATATTTTTTCCTGCCTCAGTAGCTCTCCCGCTATATTTTTTTTCACCTGATGACAATTGCTTGTGTTGCGATCGAAACGTCGTGATATTTTTTAAAATTATTTTTCTATCTACATGGTTTTACCGAAAGAGCCAAAGAATATGTATTCCTGCAGTCACGAAAGCTTTAAGTCGGTATACAATTATCTTGTTGCATTTCTGTATGTACATGGAACTTCTTTGGCACCATACGTAGCCAACCCGTGCTAATCGGCCCTTTTTGATTGCTGACCACCACAAAATGCGTGCAGAATGTGTTTGAGAATAGCTATGTCATCTTCGCATGTGAATCGTGCTGACATTCAGTTATGTCGATTTTTTTTCTCGCACCATACATAGCCAGCGGTGCTAATCGTGCGGTTTGCTGCTGAAGGGACATACCTGTGTACATATTAACCTTCACAATACTTTACATTAGAGTACATTTTTTTTTCACGGAGTACGTGCAAATGAGAGGCATACTTACTGTGCAGATAAATCAGTGGCCTTGGGCAGAACGCATCGCAAGAGGGATGGTCCACGAGGAGAAAGTGGCGACAGAATGGCAGCGCATGCCCCTTTGGATTGCACCCTCATGTTCCCGTTCTTTTGATTGCACCTCTTAGACTCACATGCCCCTTTGGATTGACTCTCATGTTCACGTTCTTTTGATTGCGCCTCTTAGGCTCACATGCCCCTTTGGATTGCACCCTCATGTTCACGTCCTTTGCATTACACTCTCATGGTGCTAATCTATCATTAACACTGCTGTTATGCACATATGCGGGCATGATACTCTTTATGCGGCGACGGAAGCTCATTCCATGCTAATCTCTCTCCCTAGTCCTTCTGTCCCTAATCTCCCCCATTAACACAACTGACGTGCTTGCGTCCGTGGATGGAATTCCTTTCCAGCTCAGACCCCACTTGCTTGCCCATCGCCACATATATGTAGCCTTGTTGTAACGGCTTTCTCGTTTATTCAGCAGTTCCACTGCTGGATTATATTTTTCCACCTGAGGACGACCGCTTGTGTTGCAATCGAAATGTCGTGATTTATTTTATTTCATACCTACGTGACTTTACCGAAAGAACCAGAGAATGTGCCACCATATAGATGGAGTGATGACATCAATCCGTTCACAGGAGTAAGATGGATTGTGGCATCGCAGGACCATAAAGGATCGTAACATTATGGGATTCAACAGTGGATATGCAATGGCTGATGATGGGGATACATTTTGTTCGATGATGTATTATCAAATTCGGATTAAAGTTCTGATTTGTATTATTGCATCATATCTTTCAACGTGGCATATTGATAATTCTAAATGATTGCATGTTGTATTCCAAATATAGCACTGAATGAGAAAAGTTCACAATTATTCTCCAGTGCAGAAAATAATACAGCTCTGCAGTGAACAATTAAACAAATAATGTCGGAAGAACAATAACGTGTCATGGAATGCTTTTTTTTTTAATACTGTGTTTGTATGTGTGTGTACAAGCGTGTGTATGGGATATTGAGGCTATGAAGGGTATCTTTGTCTCTGTGCGCACACGTGTGTGTGTGTGTGAGCAGTAGTGAAGGTGTGGTTCTGGCCACCCACACCCCGTGGTATACCGTGCCGGCCGCTATAGGTGCCACTCATCAAATTGCTTGTTTACCAGTCTGTTTACAGGCTACACGTGGCGGGGGGGGGGGATCTTTGTCCTCCGTTCTCCTGTTGCTTCCTGTGCTGAATGTAGAGGCCCGCGTGGTGGACTCCCAGTGGGCGCAGACGTACTGGAGCGGAGAGAAGGCCACCCTGAGTCTGCCACACCTCCACAAGGACGACGAGGGCCTTTACACCTTGCGCGTCGTCTCTCGTGGAAGCTCCCAGCAGCACAGCAGCTACCTTTTTGTGCGAGGTGATGAAACCCCCCCCCCGCCCGCCACCACCGACTGCAGCAATCGGCATTGTCAAGATCCGGGCTCGTTGAAGTGATCATCCCATTGAACAGCGGTGTGGTGACTTAAGTTCTCAGCTCAGTTGGGGGCGAGGGGCGGGGTTGCGGTAATATGTTAGGTGGGGCACCCGATATTCGATTTGTCTTACTGCTCTCATGAAATGAAAGAATAAATGTGGAATGTAAATGAAAGCATTTCCATCAAAACTTAAACAAATGTAAACCGTCTTTTAAATACCTGTCTGTTATTTTACACTGTTGTTGAAAACATGGTGGTTGTCAAGGGAGCCCCAACTCGTAGCTTTGGCCACCAGGGGTGGCAGGGCACCTCCTGCCCCCAAGCTCGTTATTCTACTGCCCTTGCATTTTGGACACCTTGTGCACTAACCCCACGACTTCCAGCCCTTGGAGTGTGACCCAAGGGATGCCATTCAAAACCCAGGAAACAAGGGAAATAGAATGAGTAACACTATTATTTAACGTGGTGGCAAATATTGTCATCGTTATCATCAGATACGATCAATCCACTGATAGATGAAAGCATCCCCCAGGTCGCCACCACCTCTCGCAATCCTGCGACTACAACATTGGCTAAAACTCTCTGGCTGGATAACCCGGTTAGAGTCCTGTCTGAGATAGAGGATGGAGGTGAGGGAGAGAGATCGAGGAGAGAGGTGAGCGACAGAGGAGGGAGGAAGAGATGGACAAGTGCGGGGAGAGAGTGAAAGGGCATGAAACAGAGAGGACAACAAGATAGCAAAACAGAAAGAGGACAGTGATGGATTAGGGAGCTGCAAGAGAGATCGAGATGGGGAAACGAGACGTGAGAATAAGGAGAGTGAGGGTGAGAGTAACGGGAGAGAGATAGGAGGTGGAAAGTGGGTGAGATATAGTGGAGGTCAGAGACAGAAAGGGTCCGTGGTTCGGGTGTGTTGCTCATGGCCAGGATTTGACCCCACTTCACCAAGCTGGTCAGTGCGAGTTTTTGAAGGGAACGAAATTCATCTCGGCTATCTCGGAGTACCTGAGGGGTATGGGGTTCCCCTATCCACCACAGTGACTCAGGCCTACAAGGCTCTCAGGCCTCTTTACCCCAACAAGGCATTGCACCGTCAAGAATAATAAATATCGTAACTTTTTGTTTTACTTCACTGTGAGAATGTATGTGGCACTGATCCTTTGGCAGAGGGTACCAAATCTCTACCATTTCCACCAATGCTGTGAGTCTGCTTCCCATCACCTCACAAAGGTCCACATGCTAGACATGCAATTTTTGTTCTGCTGTCACGTTTATTGATTCGCCTCATTGTTTTGTCTTGTCAGTTTTGATTTATAATGGCCTCAAGGACTACGCCATTTGTTTGATTTCTATTAATTCCCAAAATAAAGCGCCTCTGCGTCCAGCACCATCTGTGCTGTCAGTCAAACTTTCATCACGTTATGATCATTCTCGTCATTATTAACAGGATTACATTTCTTTACATTTTGCAATAAATTAATCATTCACAACTGTAAATTAATCATTGACAACTCACAATAATTGACAACTGACCTAAGCCTATTAAGCATGGTAAATGAAAATAAGGAAAATTTTCAACTAAAGTTGGCTAGCACATTGGGTCCAGATGACTGCCTTTCGTGATGGGCCTTGGATTACGACCAGAAACACCAGCTGGCTGATTAGCCACAGGCTGCATGCACTAACAAAGCTCCACTTAAGCAAATGGATGAGACACAACAATGGTGTTAACCCAAGTAAGTCTTGAGCCATGTGGCTTTTCAGGCTTGAGTAGCCTGACATGTGCAAGTGGGAGGTGGGGAGTCGGGGGAGGGCTTGCATGTCGTACCCTGTGTCGAACCCGCTTCAAATGTAAACTCTAAAAGTAGTTTGCAAACACGTGTGTGCATCAGTACTTTCGCCCAAACAAACAGATAGGTGTGCTGAAAAAGCACACAAGGCTATCAGGGTGTTCCCCCCCCCCCCCCCGCCCTCTCCAAATAATGCCGCCAATGTATTGTATACTTTAAGGATGAATGATAGCCACTTCAAAGTACAATGTCTCTGATTTGTTTTACAAAAGAAATGCTTGGATTTTGTTGAGCAGTCTGTCGGGTAAGAGTGGCACAGTGTGTATAAATACTATTTGGTTCTTTCGGTAAAGTCACGTATGTAAAAAAATAATTTAAAAATAATATCTCACGACGTTTCGATCGCAACACAAGCGGTCGTCCTAAGGCGGAAAAAAAATCCAACAGTGGAACTGCTAAACCTGTGTATGAAGATTTATAGCTTGCATTTAAAAGAAATGCATTTCAAATGTATCATCATATTCAGACCAAACATGGAGTAGAGTTCAGACTCAGATTTTGTCAAGCAAAGCATTTGAGCGGATGCTGCTGAAAGAATGGAAACGTTGCTTAAATCATCCGCCCCTTATCAACCCAGCAATTTAAATTGGTGCACTGCAATTGGTCATTCGGCAGGTCGCGTGTGTTGTGATAAAATGCGGCCACTCTGATCTTTTCTCAGGTCTCTGGCTAGTGTGGAAGAGTAGGCCAAACACCCTCGGAAGGTTCCCACTGTAGCTCCCCCTTTGTTGATTTCCTCTTCTGCCAGCAGCGGTGTGAGCAAGCGATTTGCAGGGTTTCACATCAACGTGAAATCAAATTTGCTGGGCACACTTCCATCCCCCCCCCCCATTGTGCAGATGGAAAGGCTGAGGTGGCCGGTGCCCCAGCCGCTGCCCTGGATGTCGAGTGTCAAGAATCAAACCGCAACTATGTCCTTCTCTCATGGAAGCCACCCAGTGCAGAGGGTGGCAGTCATGTGGTCGGTTACTACATTGAGAGGTAAGGGAAAAGGCAACGCTGTGCCCTCTGTCATGTGTTTGAGAACCTTTTGTGTGATTACAAAAAGTAAGAGCAGGTTGAACACGCAGGCTTTCGTGACCAATATTTTGCACAGTGAAGGTGTTTTTTTGGGGTTAGATCACGCGAATACAAATGTGTCGTTAACCCCACCACCACCACCACCACGTGACACAGCCCAATGTATAAGCTTGAAGCTGGTTGTAATTACCGACACGGGTGTGGTTTACTCTCCAACACACCTCTGAGCTCATGTAATAACTAATTGGCAGATTTTGTTTTGACAAAGCTTACTAATTAGCTGTGTTGGGTGGTCGCGGGTTTTTAACGACACATTTACTAACCCACAAAAACCTTTACTGTGGGAAATAAGAATAGACTTGACCGTTTCTCGCAATAAAATAGGTGTTAAGATGTTCAAACACCAAATATATGCCTATTGCAAGGCATCGGTCTGCAGTAACCACACATACTTGTGGCAAAAAACACAAACAAACTTGCCCTGATAATATATTCATTGTCTTTGAAACTGATTGTCCTACACCAGAGACAGACTTTTTTTATGGCCTTCTCTCGCCAGTGTTTGACCAGAGAAGGCCAAAAAGGCGAACAGTACAAAGGCAATGCAAGTATCAAAGCATTAATAGCTCGGGTTGAGCAGTTATATCTATGGGTCCTGTTTGGCAATGTCTAGTGGCAAAAAAGGTCCCAAAGATATAACGTTTATGTGCTCTATGATCTGAGAATACTTCTCAGCCCACACATTTTAAGTTACGGTCCACATCGAGATTGTACCGTGACCAGTTTATCTTTTTACATATTACGTATTAATTTAATAAGTATTGATGACATATCCCACACCTCGAATTATCACGGTTAGCTACATACGGGGCGACATGAGTTCAACACACACATACACGATGAGAACTGTTGAGAAAGGTGGGCTCGGGGCAAAACACGTTACTCGAAATAACTGTGGCAGGTGGGCAGTATAAATGACAGGGTGGCAGCGAAAGCACGGACCACCTCTGAGAGGACGTCCACTGGGGAGATAAAGTGATCAAATAAATTTGTATGTGGGTGTGTTAGGGGGATTATCAAATGACAGAATCGTGAGAGATGGCCATGTCTTAGGGAAGCCAGTAGTAGATTGACCAAGGGTTTCCGATGATGAACAATTATGTTTTTAGCAACAAAATACAATCGCTACTCTTAATCAAAGCTAGCCTCTTTTCACGTAGAAATTCCACGTGGGGAATTGTGTTAAGTCAATGTTACAAGTAACACAGGCTCAGATTCTTTCAACTCCAATTTAACTTGTTTGTGTTTTTGTACTTACAATGCAAATTATTTTTGAAACAGAATTCCACTCACAATTTATAAAATGAGTGAAATTAATTTTAACGTATGCTATTTATCTTTACTAAACGGTACAGTCATGTTTTCTTCTCTCCATTTTTTCATCATCCATCCAGTGGCATTACAGTCCACAAGCGTCTAGCAGCAGTCCTGCACTTTTGGCGATCACCATCAGATACCATCTGCGCTGATCTATGCCATTCCTCTCTGTTCTCGTTCCTCTTCAACTGGACGAGTTATCTTGTTTCTCTGTCATCCTCTACCTCTCTCCCCCTCATCTGGCATTGCCATTGCATTTGCTGTGTTCCTGTTTATGCGGAATTGACATGGCCATGCCATCTCAGTTCGCATTGCTCGATTTGTTTTTTGTACAGTATCGTTATTATTGTTAATCGCAGTGATTGATGTCTACTATTGCACAGAAAAAAATGTGTAGATAAAAGCAACTGTTTTAATGGGGAAAAACTATTTTAAACTATAAACAAAACTATTTATATTTTACGAGATAAGGTCCACTGAGCTATATAGCTCACAAATGATAATTCAACGATGTGGCTTATCACGTGGATATTTATAGCAGCCAATCCTGTAAACGCATGTTTATAAATTTGGAGGGGAAAATCAGAGGACCCGGAGAAAAATCCACGCGACCATGGGGAGAGAGCAGTGCCGGATTATCCTAGTAGCAAAAGTAGCATATGCTACGTGCCCCGCACTTTTAAGGGCCCCGCGCTAAATACTTTCAAGCTATCAATTCCGGTTCAGTGATTCTGCACTTGCTCTATTACTATAGTACTATACTGCCTTCAACTTGTATAAACGACTGGGTGTTTAGGGTTAGAGATTTGTCGTAATGTCATGGCTGTATAGCAAATTAAAAAAAAAAACATTTGTGTTTAAATATTTATGTTTTTTTTTTTCTTCTCAGGGCCCCTTTGTAACATATGCTACAGGCCCTGCAATAACTTAATCGGGCACTGGGAGAGAGAGCATGCAAACTGCAAATATACAACAGGCTTCAGGGTCGGGATCGAACCCACAACCTCCTGCATACCAGACGAGGTAGTTGACATCTCGTCCTTCTGTGCTGCCCACAGGTGTGAGTTGGGCACCAAGAACTGGGTGAAGTGTAACGACGCGCCCGTCCGCTTTACGCGCCACCCCGTCGTGACGGGCCTCACCGAGGGGAAGTCGTACCAGTACCGTGTGCGTGCCGTCAACAAGGCGGGCATGGGCTCCCCGTCACGTCCCACCGAGCCCATCCCCGCCGTCGACCCCGCCGACCTAGGTCAGACCCAGCGTCGCCCGCGTGGTCATGTCAAATCGTGCACGGCGCTCGTAGGCTCCAAAGGGGATTGATGTAAACAGGCTTGATCCTCTAACTTGTCTTGTCGCTACCCTCCCCTCCCTCCCTCCCACCCCCCCCGCCCCAAGTTAGAATTCCAATTGTGAGTGAGATGTCTATTCTAGACTACCACTTGAAAGATAATTACCCGTGGAAGAAGGTGTTTAAATAACGTTGTATCCACGCTCGGTGTCTTGCGACA
The DNA here is from genome assembly GCF_048934315.1 of Petromyzon marinus. Lineage (NCBI taxonomy): Eukaryota > Metazoa > Chordata > Hyperoartia > Petromyzontiformes > Petromyzontidae > Petromyzon > Petromyzon marinus. Next base: position 9,984,916 of record NC_133678.1, on the reverse strand, counting down.
GCCAGATTTGCGGAGAAATCCTCCTGTTGTGTTTGTAAATAGAGGGATAGATGTGATGTCATCACTTGTGAGACCCTCACGTGCGAAGGGTGGGGGGGGGTGTTAATGAATGCTTATAAATTACAATAGGTATTCCTTACCGGTTGGGTTATTGATGCTAATTTTAATTATTGGTGGAACGTCATAGTCACATTGTAAATATTGTGGATTTACTCTCCAACACACCGGTGTGCTGTGCTAGTAACGAATAGCATGTTCTGTTTACAGAACATGCTATTCGTTTACATGACAGAACATGCTGTGTCGGGTGGTGGCGAGTTTAATGACACATTCATATTCACGTGAAAGGCTACGTGTTAAATTAACACATTATTTACTAAATAATTTACATAAATTGTAAAAGTAGAGTTCTGGTTCACAATTTGATACATGTATGGTGAGCCTAATAATCAAGTTGAATCAATGAATCAATGCATCATTAAATGCCTACTATCAACCCAACGTCTGCATTAAGAAACAGGCTCTAGTACACTTATGTTGTGCATCTAATTGCCAAAAGCACAGATATATATATGACAATCATTAACGGAGTTAAGCAAGAGTAACTCACTGCACCCGTTAACTAGACACGAGCGATTCAATGTCATATTGGCTTGGTTAGGTCCATGAGGCAATGCTCCATGACAGGGCACTGTGCCCATGTGCGAGATCCGGCGAATGAACTGAGGGAAGGGAGAGTGAAAAATGAGCAGTCCCTCTCCGGCGTGGAGAGCATCGCTTGTGCAATGTCTTTGATGGCCTCAGCTGTCAGCCCGGTCAACGATGACTGCAGACAAGCGGAATTCCCTTGTGATTTTAAAGAACAAAACGGGTAAAATGAGAGCTGGTGCAATGGAGTCTTCCATGAAAAAAAGCCTGGGCCAAGGTCAGTTGATGACGTGTTCAGAGAAACATGGACATTTCTTGTTCGTCAAAGTTATCTGGCTGACAAAATGTGCACACACCAGTGATGGATAGCACCACTTAAAAGAAAGTTTCATGGGGAAGCTTTGTTTAATTAATTACAGTTCGAACCCGACCCTGACGCCTGTATACAGTATGTGAGGTTTGCATGTTTCTCTCCCCGTGGTCAAGTAATCCTTACAGCGGTACCCCGTGGTACCAAATAAGACAAAATGGCCGATGCAATTAAATATTTCATTTCTTGGACACTTTTTCCCAGGGTTGTTACTTCACTCCGCGACTGGGGGTACCAATCAATCCGAAATCGGTGGTGCTACTCCGCGATGTCGAAACGCAGCGAGGGCGATCGCGCTGAAACCCTGAACGCTCGCGAACGCACCGTACTGGTGGTGCATCGTGAGTACGGCTCGTCGAGATGAGTCGATTGCCGCATTGCCGACCATCAACAGACTAAAAAAATGACTGCATCACGGACATTATGCGAGAGCCGGGGTAACGATGGTACCCCGGGGATACCGCCATAAGGTTCAAGTGGATTTTTCTTTGGGTCCTCCGGTTTTTCCTTCCACATTGAGAATCAATATGCATTCAGACTATTTGGCTGCAATAAATTTCCACGTGATACGCCACTTTGTTGAGCCATCATTTGTGGCCAGGTCGCTTTTGAAAAAGAGCTATATGGCTCAGTGAGCAATACCTGCTAAAATAAAATAAATAAAAAAGTTTAGATTTTTAGTTCAGAATTGAAAAATTGTCGCAATGAGGCTTACATCCTTAGATGTTGTGCAAGTTGGCTGTGTGTAACATTGGGTGAAGGGAAAGGGTGGTAGGGTAATGTGTGATAATTATCGACGTGCTTCATTGGAATAATACGCGTTCAATCGCGTTTCTTTTATTCTTCGTCTAGAATTTGTCAGCGCATATTTAAAAACGGTACAAGTAACGACCATATTGTGAAATTCATCTATTTGCTTCATTGAAATGAATCGCAATGTGTCCGGGTTATGAATCTACATCAATTTAATCCGTGCAGGGATTGTTCTCACATTGTCGTATGTTATTTAGGTAAATGCACGTGTTAATTCTCAATTTGAATCCAAACACGAGAGGTGAGCTTGATTTAATAATCGAAAGATGCCTGAGGCTTTGTTTTATTTAAAACATACCAGAACGCGCTCATGGAGTCGATCAATCACAGCTAAACCAGGACGGATCACCATCTGGTCAAGTCTTTTACCAGAGAGGAGAAGACACTTGTGTGGCTTGACCTATGCTGCTCACCGATTATAATTGCTTAACGTTAAGCCTGACCACTGTTGTCCGTGTTTCACAGGACCTTGTTGAAAATCATTTTAAAACAAACCCACGTCCCACAACGAAATACAAATGTTTCTTCATGGTCCTAAGCTGTTCCCATTGTTAGTGGCGAGATTTTATCTCCCTCGCCTGGTATGCAGGAGGACGCGGGTTCGATCTCAACCCTGACGCCTGTTGTATATTTGGAGAGTTGCGTGTTCTCCCCGTGGTCGTGTGGATTTTTCTCTGGGCGCTCCAGTTTTCCCCTCCCCATTGAGAGACCTGCGTTTAGAGTATTTGGCTGCTCTACATTTACACGTGATAAGCCACCTCGTTGAGCCATCATTTGTGGCCAGGTCGCTTCTGAAAAAAGAGCTATATAGCTCAGTGAGCCTTACCGGGTAAAATAAAAATAGTTTAGTTTTAGTTTAAGCTTGCATTTCTTACCAGTAACAATATCCCACTTAGATACAGCCCACTGCTACGTATAACATACATCCTGGTTTCCCATAATATATTGTGATTTGCTATAAAAAGTTGTGCAACTCTGAATTAAAATACTGATGATTAATTGAAATGTATGGAAATATTGCACTATATGTTGGATAATGGACCATGACACTTTTCGTACAAATTGAAATCAATGCTTCTTATGTTTATTTTCTTTTTTGAAAATTATAACAAATCCACAATAATACGGGAGAAGAAATACAGTAAAAGAATTCCGCGAGATTTGTAAAATTAGATTGTATTTTCATATTTAGCACTTAATTAGGTTTGTAATTAACATGTTATTGACTGATGAGCAGATAAAATCATTTGGTAATTATGCGCACTGAAATCTTTCTATAATTATCACATAAATGTAGGAGTTTTTTTTAATAGCCTATAAACATTTAACCAGCAGTTCCCAGTTTTATTGGGTGAGCTAAAGCTCCATTAAGAATAAATAAATAAAATAAAAACTTTATTCCTAACCCGACAATAGCGTTAGGAAAATCATATCTTTGGTGTAGGCAAATTGCTTGGTATCTTCTTCAAGGTAATTGAGTGTATGAGTCATTTGAATTCCATTACACAGTTTTAGATGTAGCAAATTTAATATTCCAAATGTTTAAATGAGCAGATACCTCACAGAAGTTATTCTAGATTTGAAGCTTTCGTGACTGCAAGGATTCATGCTCTTTGGTTTTTTCCGTAAAGTCACGTAGGTAAAATAAAAATAAAATAAAATAAATGATAACAACTAAATTAAATCACGACGTTTCAGAGGCAACACAAGCTTCCGTCTTCAGGTGGAACAGTCACAACAAAATCAACTGTGTCAAGTGAACAGCTCTGGGACACGTGGGATTATATACAGGTTAAGGGGGAGGGAAGAGCCAGGAAGGGACGTGGGTGGGGAGGGGGGGCTAAGTTAAGCCGCCTTTTGTTATTCTGTAGGGGGTTCAGGGGGAGGCGGTGGTACGCTAACAGGTAAAACCACCTTTTGTTATGCTGCATCAAAACATTATACCATAGGGCTCATTGCATTTCTGACCAACACCACCTGGCCAGTGAATTAAAACATGTACATCAGGCCCTCAAGATGAACAGATACTCTGACCGTACCATCCGCCGAGCTGTCTCTCCCACCATACAGAAACAACCACCTGATACTCCGATCAAAACCATCACACTGCCTTACATAGCAGGCGTAACCAAAAAAGATTTCCAAAATTCTAAACAAACACAAGATCCAGGTCCGGTTCAATACAGTACACAAAATCCGTGATCTGATCCCATCTGTAAAGGATGTCATTCCTGACTTACAGTACCCCGGTGTTTACAAATTGAGTTGTACCTGTGGTGACTGCTATATCAGGGAGACGAAACGACATATTTCTGACCGAATTCGCGAGCACAAATCAGAATTGAAACACGGCAGAACGAATTCTTCGGCCGTGGCTGATCATTGTTTCAACACAGCGGGTTCTCATGACATTGTTTTCTCCGATACCAAAGTACCATGCAAACCTCCCAGTTATTACCAAAGATTTGTCCATGAAGCCATCCAGATATACAAACATAGACACAACTTCAACCGAGAGGATGGTTTTAAATTGAGCAACTTTTGGAAAGATGTCATCAACCAAGTCAAACATTAGCTGGCTTATAATTATACAGCCATTTACGTTTATACCAGTGGGTTGTACTCGCCCCCGTGCAGCGTGCCACCACTCTCCCCCCGAACCCCCTGCAGCATAACAAAAGGTGGTTTTATGTGCTAGCGTACCACCGCCTCCCCCCGAACCCCCTGCAGCATAACAAAAGGTGGTTTTATGTGCTAGCGTACCACCGCCTCCCCCTGAACCCCCTGCAGCATAACAAAAGGTGGTTTTATGTGCTAGCGTACCACCGCCTCCCCCCAAACCCCCTGCAGCATAACAAAAGGTGGTTTTATGTGCTAGCGTACCACCGCCTCCCCCCGAACCCCCTGCAGCATAACAAAAGGTGGTTTTATGTGCTAGCGTACCACCGCCTCCCCCCGAACCCCCTGCAGCATAACAAAAGGTGGTTTTATGTGCTAGCGTACCACCGCCTCCCCCTGAATCCCCTACAGAATAACAAAAGGCGGCTTAACTTAGCCCCTCCCCCCCTTAACCTGTATATAAACCCGTGTGTCCCAGAGCTGTTCACTTGACACAGTTGATTTTGCTGTGACTGTTTCACCTGAAGACGGAAGCTTGTGTTGCCTCCGAAACGTCGTGATTTAATTTAGTTGTTTTCATTTATTTTATTTTTATTTTACCTACGTGACTTTACCGAAAAAAACAAAGAGCAGAAGTGATTCTGTTCTCGCATTAATTCTCGCAACCTTTTTTATTTAGTGGTGTAATTTAATAATCTGTGATAAAGGTGTGGGCTATATTAAAGTTCTAATTCTTTACCTCGGATTGAACATTTCCATACTGTTGTCACAAAAAGTCAAAATGCTCACAGATATCCTGTTTCATTGCTGTGACAGACTATGAGGAGGTAATTTCCACTCGTGCTTTCTTTACAGCAAATGAAAAATGTATATATATAAGTTGTATATGTATGTTGAACTTCTTTCACACCGTATGGAATTCTTGCTCAGCGGTAGAGTGAGGCCTCAGTTGAAAGGTTTCCAGTTAAAACTCTGATTGGGGACTTACCTTATCCATCATCCCAAAGAGTTACACCTTTTTGGGAATTGAATAGCAGTTTTCCTCCAAATAAAATCACCCCTGCCATAGGAACGTGGAATTTCCACCGCTGCCTCACGGCTGCAAATGGGATGTGAGTACCACCATAACGCTCATTTGAGTATTAAATCACAAACGTAATGTTCTGCATATATTAATAATACATTATTTGTAAAAAAAACAACAAACATTTTCTCTCCTAACATTTTTTTTATTATAGCCTTTCAAAATGCAAGTTTTAGTTAACATTGTGTTTGCGTGGGGTTGAAAGGTTATTTCACAGTTTCAAGATTGCGAAAAAAGTGTGAAGATATTTTTAAAGTTTTACTTAGGTTTTACTTCACCCTTTTTATGAAAAGTAAACTTGTCTTGGCCTACAAATGCAGTGGTCTGTTATGTCTCACTGGCATTTCAGTTAAAGTCATGATTGCATTTGTCTTTCAAAGGCCACCGCTTGCAAGGTTAGTACAATGATTGCTACATTTATATTGGCAACACACAAAACCAATTTATGCAGAGTTAGCCCACTCGGGGGACCTTAGCTTTAAAAGCAGTCTCTTTTTTATTCTGTTTGTAATTCTTCCAAGAGGCTGTAAATTGAGCCTGAACTACATTGTTTGTACTTGTGCTACCACTGGCCACGACATTCTACAGTTTCATATGGGCGTCTTGATGTCTTCGTGATGAAGTTATTGTATTATTTTTTCGTACCAAAGCAGGTTGGGGGGGGGGTGGAAAAGTAGCTCGGTGGTCAGCACGCTGTACCCTGAATCCAGCGATCAGAGTTCAGTTCCCTTGAGTTATTCACAGCTTACATCAGTGGCAAGCGATATTGGAACTGGTCTTCTCGTCTCCCCTTTTGCTAAACCTGCACTATTCAGCATGGTGGAGTGTAGTGCCAAAAACCTACACTATCAATTTGGCGTGGGGAGGCCTTCACACATTGTTGGATTGAAAATGACGAGATTGTGTGTCGTCATTATTAAGCAGGAAGAAGCTTCGGAGTAAAGCAACGTTTTAGGGAGGATAAAAATAGTCCGGATGTATGTGTTATATGGTGGAACAACTATTTTAACCATGAAAACATTGAGTAGAATCACAGAGCTTGTCAATATAACAATCTGTAGGAAGGTCTTCTTGTGATTTGACAATAATATCGATGTAATTCCATGCACGTGAGTGCGTATAAACTGAAGTCTTCTGCTGATACAATTAACATCTGCATTGAATGGCCTCTATATTGCCGGGAGGGAATGTACTTACGACCAAATAGCCCAGAACGCACCATATTTTGTCAGATCTCGGAAGCTAAGCAGGTTTCAGCCACCGACTATGAGAAACTACCTGCGAATACCAAAGTGTTGTTTGTTCTGCAAGATGGTCGGCAGAGCACAGTCGAGCGTTGGATGTTTTAAACTATGTATGCAAAATTTAGTATTATTCCCATGTAGTGTGTGTGGGCAGTCAAGAGATGTAATGGGGCATTGCTGTATATCCCGTATTGTTATTATCACTGCATGTAATTAAATATGGGATGCATGCGACCAACTTAACTGGAATGGGTCTGATCTTGGAAGCCAAGGACATCAGATCTTGGAAGCTAAGCAGGGTTGAACCTGGGTTGTGTTTGTATGAGTGACCACCATGCACAGCAAGCTGCCATAGCTAGCAGTGTTACGTTGTGGTCATCAGGAGCAAAATACAGTGTTGTGTTGTTCTGCTATGCTTCCACGGTTGTGTTTCCCATCTTCACCAACCCACGCTAACCAGTGTAGTGAAGTATGGTCCAATAACCCCCACGACCAGCTCTCTGTGCAGATGCTCTCATCTAGCAGTGGAGTGACGAAAATGGCTGTACAAGTACAATTTTGGGACAATGTATCCCTGTGTCGTCATATGCAGTGCATTTTACAAAATTTCTAATTAACCGAATCCCAGTTTCAAAAGATTATAATTAGACTTCTCAACATTTATTGTATCTTATTTCAGAGCGAAGTTCGGTGGGTGTTTATAAATGTATGCATTAGTTGTTTTGTACCAGTTTTATATATTTTTAGATATATATCAAATTTGGTGTAAATGTATATTTGCTGCAGCTGCAGTCTTGAGTTTTGCCAATCATGCCGTTTTAATGCGCGTTTGATTTTCCCCAGGTGAGCCGGCCGCTCCAACAGCTGGAGAAATAACGGTACAGCAGGGCGAGCCAAAAGGTAATTGGTTTTTGCTGAATCATAAAGTATAGCGTGTGTGCAATACAGAAACTTTTCAACAACAAAAAATATGCTTAAATAAATAAATAAGCGGCAGTGCATAATCTGCAAATATCAGAGCAAATACTTATAATCAGCATTTTTTTACATTCCTTTTAAAATATTTGTAATATTTTTTAAACACGCCATGCGGTCGGCAGACCAGATAGTACATTAGTTGTGCTACCTGCCTTGAATTCATATTGTACTGTTGTATATTACAATTATAGTACGTTTAAACATATGCAACTATGGCTTTAATAAATTCATCATTATTCGTGCCTCGCGTATCGACGTGACATTGGCGAACACAGCTCAGCATCTTTATTTAACCTTGTCCGTCTCATCTTACCGTGAGTGAGATCTGTGGACGTGACTCACATAGACACGGGACTAACGAGTGGACCTCCCGTTAACAGGCGCGGCTGTTCCAGCACCACCCAGGGATGTGGTTGTGGTGGAAGCCAGCAGGAACTATGCCGTCATTGCGTGGAAGCCACCCAGCCAAGGATCAGAGGGCCTGAAATATTTCGTCGAGAGGGTAGTGCTGCTGCTGCTATTACGATTGCCGACACATTACAGTCCACGTGTCTAAAATGCATTATCAGCAACTGTGATGTAATTAGTGATGTAAAGCATTCATTGAAGCTTCACAGTTTCACTGCATTGTTGATATTGTGGAATAAATGTAAAACTTATTTGTAGACTTTTCATCTCCAAGGTACAAACATCTCTGACGTATCATGGGAAGGTGGGAGAACTACATGTGACTGACAAAAAAAAACATGACTTTAAATATTTAATGGTCTGGAGAGATTTACCGAATTACATGACGGCTATCACAATCCTGCAGAAACCAGAACGGGTGACGACCCTTCTCATTTAGTAGCAGGACATTTTAAACCATCACGCGAACCCGGGTCATCCTCGCTGCAGTGGCTTTTGGCTGACCATCGAACAAAGACGGTCATTGCATCGCGCGCTTTCAGATGCGCTTCTGCGGCCTTCTGGAATGCTCTTCCTTCAGACATTAGCCACTCGGAGCTATGCACTTTTAAATCTAGATTGAAAACTCATTTCTTTAGAGCTGCTTTTTGTGTTTAGTACCTCATCATGATGGTGAAGTTAGCGAACAAGTCCACGTTAGCAAATTGATAACCTAATTTACAAAACTCAATGCATCGTATAAAGCCAAAATCAAATGAATGAAAATTACGAATTTGTTTTACCCAAGTGACACTGCATAATACATCAGTTCAGGTTTTGTGTTTAATGTCACCTGTATTGATGCCCCTCTTATTTGTGAAACTTTTATCCATAAACCATATTATAAATGGCCCCTCATTGATCCACAAAAATCCTATTAACCGTGGGTTGCAAAAAAATTGCAAAGACAAGTCACCTAGAAGTGGTCATGGCAGGCACTAAATACACGTGCTATTTACCGTGTCCTTGTGCCTAAGAGGAGTCATGCAGAAGTCATCACTGGCAAGTCCTAATTCATCCTAAGATTTCTCCCTTACTGTCTGGCATAAGTGCCCGTTCCCTTGCTCGTGCATTTACAGCGTACAGGTGAACTACACCACACATTTTTATTGATTATTCTATATTTGAAGCTTTCGTGACTGCAAGGATCTATACTCCTTGGTTCTATTCGGTAAAGTCACGTAGGTAAAAATAAAATAAAATAAAAAATAAAAATCACGACGTTTCGAACAGCCAAGCCCAGGTCGCGTCCTTTAAGCTGTGTGGGAGGAAACAAAGGCGCCTTGACAAAGGAATTAGAATAAAAATGAGCATGATGTATGTAGGAGGTACACCTGATGAAGGCCACTTTTGTTGTGGCCGAAACGTCGTGATTTTTATTTTTTATTGTTTTATTTTATTTTTTACCTACGTGACTTTACCGAATAGAACCAAGGAGTATAATATCTTGATTACTTTATTTTTATAAAATGGGCGAAGATGCCAATCCATTTGAGGTTTTTGGAAGAGGCGGTGGTAAACTTACATTGAGTTTTGAGAAACCAAGAAACCCTAAGTTCAATATTGGATACCAGATGCAGACACATTTGAAACCGTTATAAAGATTAATGAAATGCTACGTGCTCCAAAGTTTTCTGGGAATTATTTTGGCTACCCAAGTCACATTTATAATTGTTTTACACGCAGGTGCACTGGTATAGTCTTAAATTAACACAACGCGCGGTTGCGTGCCACATTCCCATTATGCGTTTAATTCATGAATAACAATTGCGAAGTGAGCGAACAACGGGGCCTTTCCACTTAATAATTTTGACATACTCGTGCTCTGCGAGCAGAGCTGCCCGCACGCCTGTCATCACCGCCACTCTCTCTCGGGCCCCCCCCCACCCCACCCCCATGTCAGTTGGTGGGAGGCACCGACAGCTGGCAGCGCCTCAACGCGGACGTGCCCGCACGCTCCACGCGCTCCGCCGTCTTCGACCTCGCCGACGGCAAATCCTACAGCTTCCGCGTGCTGGCGTCCAACGCGGGCGGAGTGAGCGAGCCATCGCGGGCCACAGGGCCCATTAATGGAGGCACGACCGTCGGTGAGGAGGCCGCCCACCTCTGCCCCATCCCCGTCCCCCGTCCGCACCACTGGCCAGAGCGGCACCGGGTTCCGGACACCGTCGGTTGTGTCCACTCGGCCCAGATGTGTGCTTGACAACAGGTGTTCCAAATGGCAAACTAACAGGAAAAAGGGTCGCACTCAACTAATGATGTTATGCACGACGACGGACAATGTACATATGTGCGATTGCGGTGTGAAGCGGCATCGGCAGCTTGTGCGTAAGCGCGAATAACAAAACATTTGACACGCTCATCAGCAGCACAGCCCTAAAGTGATAAACGGATATTGAAAAGATGACATTTTGGGCAATGGCCCTCTTCTTTATACCAAAGAGATATATCTCCAATAGTGGTACGTACGTAATTATTACGTGTATTTGTTTATATATTTACATTGCGTTTTTCACTGAAGAGAGCCCCATTGTTTAAATGGTGTGCTCTCGCCAATGGCATCAGGCAACCCAGCAGCATTGGTTTAACAAGTCTGATCTGCTGCTGCCGAGACCCAAACATGGGAATCGATCCAGAGTTTGCTCGCTTAAGCAAATGCTCCTGGACAAGATTCGTCTCTACTCTTTGGTTCTATTCGGTAAAGTCACGTAGGTAAAATATAAAACCTACGTGACTTTACCGAATAGAACCAAAGAGTATGGATCCTTGCAGTCACGAAAGCTTCAAATCTAAGATTCGTCTAAATTCAATATTGTATTTTATATATGAAAAACATTAAATTTCGATTTAAAGCTTTAGTGACTGCAAGGATTCATCTTCTTTGATTATTTCGGTAAAGTCACGTAACTTTACCGAAAGAACCAAAGAAGTTGAAAAACATTAGTTCACGAAATGATTTAATGAGATGATTATGAAATAGCAGTTTATAGAAGGGGTTAATAATGAAAACATTACATAAAAAGTCCCAGTCTGCATGTGTTTAACTGCATTTAATCAAAACTTCAGTGTCATCACACTTACAATCATTAATTGACTTAATTCACTGGTATGTATCTGTTTGATCTTGGTTAGAATAGATAGCGTTAGAGTAACATTTTTGGAAACGGGGTTTTAATGACACGTATGTTTCTCTAAGTATACAGAATGTCATTGATAATATTACAATTTTTGCCAGTGAAAAAAAACTTTCACCAAAAGAAAAAAAAAATGTGCCAATTCAATGTAACCCTGACCTGCAAATGTTAATATCAGGGTAGCGCAGTGGTAACTTTTGCCCCATATCCAATTGTACTTGGGTTCGATACCCAATTCAGCACACTGTGTATAGTGTGTACTGTATGTTCTCAACCTTTTCTGCACGGTTTTCTCAGGGTTCTCTGCTTTCCTCCCATATAAATAATCAAATAATGCTGCTAATATTGGCCAAACATCCCAGTGTTGGAAAATTACCTGCAAATTACTCATTTGGGATTACAAACAGCAACATGTCCCCCGACTGCGGAAACTGAAAAGACATTAATGAGGCTTTCCTGGTTAAACTGGTATAATCATAATAATTGTAATTTCTGACACATTTTTGACATCCAATCAACACATCTGCGATTTCCTCTGCCAAATTGTCCCTAATTGGCCTTTATAAAAGCATTTTGATTAATCCTATAAATAGTCCAACAATCTAGATTTATTTATGTTTTTTATTGCATTGACAGAAGGCAATTTCCTTCGCCTCCATACTGCAGATTAAAGAATGTCAAATGGAAATAGCATTCGCTACGGTCGTAAAAGGCACATAATTTGACCGCACGTGAGCAGCCGGACTTAGTGGATCAATTGAGAATGAATATGGTCTGCACTGGTATAACGGATTCATATCCCACTATTATTATCCACCAGTGGCACGAGGTGAGATGCACACATAGACATTGACCTGAGAAGCTGCAAGTCTATATCACACAGTGAGACTCAATATCCTGGCAGGAGTTAAATAGCATTGCTGTTAACCCTCCTGAGCATAACACGTTTTTGCTAATGATGAATCCCATATGAATTCTATTTTTTCGTCCATTCCACTCATTCACAGATTCATACTCCTAAACTACACCGACTGATCATTTTGATCAAATAATATTAATCTATAACTCATTTTCAGACCAATTAATTTGAAAATGTGATACCATTTAGCAAAGAATATACATTTATAATAATCATTTGGACAATTTGTTTGACAAATGAATCGCTGTATTAATGCACGTTGCTAATTATACGCGTAATCTTTTTTTTGTACAATATTTGACAATTGTATTGTGTCACCATACTCTGCATGTATTGCTGCCTGTGTTGCATTCTGCAATGTAGGCTTGCTTCTAACTGCAAAATTACTCTATCACTCGTCTACATAGGGTTACACTTGCATAGATGGGGCAGTTAAGGAACAGCGGTATGTAAAGTGCCCCGTTATGTAAGCCACGTGCTTTATAAGTGGCCGAGAATACTGACCATGAGGAAGTGCTCGGTTAGTCAAAGTTATTTACAGTTTAGTCTTGGTCGAGTTGCAGACAACCTGTGGAATTTTAATCACGTCCAAGTGTGGATTTCTTTAGTCATTCTCATACTCTATTCGATTAAAACTCTCAAATTATTTAGTCCACACCTACTCTATTACCAGGTCAACTTATCAGTGAATTCAGTTATTTTAAATTGTATTTATTCCAACAGTATTGGCAGCATGCAGAGCCGCACGTATACTTTGCTTTACATAGCAACTTACCAAAGTGCATCAAAGTCTTTGTATCTTCATTCAGACTAGTTAATTTCATCTCGGCAAAGCCATGCTTTGGCCGCTAATCAAAGTTATCAAAATACTCGATGATTATCGTCCACTCAATCATTATTCCCTGAAAATAAAGAGAAAGAAACGAAAGAAAAAAATCAAGCAATCAAGCCCACTCAGTTGATCGATATGTTCATCGGTGTATTTTAATCGCGGACGCAACTAACGCCGGCGATGCCGCCGTGCCCGTGGGGGGTGACCGTACCACAGCGCCGCCTTCCTCCCCGGGCCGGATCCTCGCATCCAGGAACTCGAAGACATCGGTGGCCGTCTCGTGGGAAGCGTCCAAGCACTCGCAGGGCCTCATCGGCTACTACATCGAGTCCAGCCTCGTGGGCTCTGACCGCTGGGTGCCCTGCAACAACAAGCCGGTCAAGTACACACGGTGCGAACCAAATCGCCTGAGCAGCAGCTGGCAGTCTCTCGCGCCAGGGTTTCGTGGCCACACTTTGGAAGTTGATGATGTCCTGCTACGGAACCAATCCGAGTGCTTATTGTTTAGACTACAGATGCATAGGGAACAGTATATTGCTGATGCTATCATGAATTACTGTCGCCACATTGCGCAACAGTATTGACAGAACCCTTATTTAAGGACGCGCATTCCACACAGGGTGGGCTGAAGTTGGGATAAAACGCATCACTTAGGCCCTCGGGTTGACAATTTGCCAACAGTAAGGGTTTCCTTTTCATTGTGAGATTAATGAGGCGCTACACACGACGGGAGCATCTACGTTGAGCCCAAGCTGATTTTTATAGTCAAGGTGATCTTTACCTGTGACCTTTGCCAGATCACAGCTGAAAGTTTTCTTTTATTATAAATGACCCAACATTTCTGAACTCAGCAGGTACATAACCCCCAAGTGATTAAATTTGTATCAAATTCGGAGATGGCCGTTCAATGGCTCTCGTTGAGTTGATACGGAAAGACATAGTTTTAATTAGTACTTACACCAAGGGTAATAAAATTATGAGGGTTATTATGCATAAAGAGGGTAGTCGGATTGTTGTTCTTGAAAAGGTCATGGTGTGCAAGGGCATCGCAAATGCATTTTCAGCAACTATGATAACATGGCATGGCATTGTCTTAAAGCGTGGAGTTCAGTCTGGCAAATGAAAACACGCTTTGAAAAGTGTGTTTGGTGAACAATGATCGGTTTAGCTAGCACACAACCTTGGGTTGCCATGTCAATTGTTTGATCTGATTGTAAGCTTCCATACCAGCAACCCACAGGGTAGAGTGAACAGATTTGTGCAACTATATTATTTACAATATAAAATGGTGCAGGAACTATTTCCCCATTGATTATTGACATAAATTGTTGCTCAAAGATTGCTCTCGTGTATAATGGAATTTAGTGTGAAGATTAGTGGAATACATTTGGACTTAGGTTCAGGGGTTAAGGCAAAAGTATTACTTTACTATATATTTTTCAGCTTAAAGGAAAATGCCTGTTCTCTGCTTAACAATATCATGGCCTTTTAAGCGGTGTGCTTTTGACACCTACACTTTTAAATTCCATTTCTAACACTTGTAAAGGCTCAAGGGAACGACCTCAAGTCCTCACAATTGACATGGAACTCTATTCTTTACAGTGTGTGTCGACATTTGGCTGGTTCTCAACATCAGCAGCAAGAGTCTATTGCTTAAAAGGACAGGTTGAGGTTGGGGTAAAATACTAAGTATTGCTAATTCCATGTCCCTTGTTGCAAGTTCGCTGCTCTGGTGTTATGGTTAGCACGCGAGGCGCAGTCTTTGCCGGTATCAATCTCCCAGCATGGCAAGTTGTACATATGCGTGTTGAACTTCTTTCGCACCGTACATAGCCAACCATGCTCATCGGAGGTGCGGGGGAAGGACAATAGACTCAACAATAGTGCTAGTTAATTCAGTCCTACCGAGCAATATAAATGGGTTCACCAAAGTTGATCGGCGGGGTCCTGCATGCGGAGTAAAGTGTATGTACTCCAACCTCTTCATAGTCGCCCGGTCAGCATTAAAATAGCAGGCCAGATTCACCCCGATCGGGGCTATTCTCGAGCTAAATTACACTCGGTGGCAACGAGCAAGAAATTGCAAGGGTACAACATTGATCGTAACGTGATTCATTGGCGGTGGTGGTGGTGGCGGTTTGGGGGCTGTGGGGCTGTCTGCTGCCGTGCAGGTTTGTGGTGCACGGGCTGGAGACGGGGCAGAAGTACGCCTTCCGCGTGCGTGCCGTGAACACTGCGGGCTTCAGCGACTTTTCCCAGGAGTCCGACCCTGTGACTGTGCTGCCACCTATAGGTTCGTGTCCTCTGCCCATGCCTTGCCCAATCGCTAAATTAAAATGCATTCAGCAACCACACTGTGTGATGACAATACAGCAATTATCCCCCCTAACCTAGTCCCAATGTATTTATCTAAATTATGTTTAAATGATCACCTTGTCAAAACAAATTATTAAATAACAACGTCTCCTTTATGTTGGCGATTGGATGAGGGGCATGCTAATCAGTTACATCCATCTCTAGCGCATTCACGTGAATTGTAATTCACAACATACAACAGTGAGATTCAATTTGGTAAATAATTGGTAATCATCTTCGAATTGTTCATGCCTTAAACACTTGATTTTGCCTCATCCTTCGTATTCAACATTATCGTTGAATGTTTATTATTTAGTCAGTAACAGTACACAGGATATGACTCATTTCCATGTTCGACATCTTGGCCTATATTTTGCGTTGAGTGCCCCCAAGTGGCAACCTGCAGGCATTTAGGGGGAAAACTACGAATTCTAAACTTTGTGAGTGGATTATGTGTGGGAATTCGTGAAGCGGTTCGAATGCATTCAGTGATTAAAATTGACTATTAATGCTAATGATACAAGCATCACATTGCAAGTGTGAAAAATTGTGTTTTTCAACTCGTGCCAAAAAAAATAATAATGATCTGCTATTGCTACATTGAGGATAATTAAGCTACCAAAACTGTTAAAACGGAACAGACAAAAATCGGACAATATACAAACTCGGTAGTAAAAAGAAAAAAAATACTAATGGCATTGTGGCCCAGAATCACAACAATGTATCATATCACCAAGTGGAGGTGAAGTGTTACACCGCTAGTGGTTAGAACATTCCATTACAAACCTCGTAACTTACTCGTAATTTACTGATTTATTTAAATATGCATTGCCTATTGATTCGCGTGAGAGTAATTGAGGTGGTTTCCCCTGCATGGGCCTTTTCCTGAATTGCATTAATGACTTGCCCTGCTCTGCAGTGCGCCGTTGCCATTCTTACATTTTCATATTCCACCTGTTTGTTTGCCTGGTATATCCATTGACTGACCAGCAGAGCGTCCACATGCATCAGACCAGATGCCATCCTTGCGAGATAACAGGGACCACCTGTAACCCTGACGCTTGGGATGCTAGCAGGGTCTACCACCTTCGGTCAGACTGGACCTGGAACTCTGGAAGGCAGGGGACATTTGCATATCTGTGGTGTAGTGTACAAATTACCCTACATAGTACATTGTCTCACTGTGCCTGCATTATTATAGCAGAGAGCACCTATTCAGTTATGTTGGGAACACTGAGAGAGCCACGGTCTCTTGACAACTATGGGCCATAGGGCACACCACCATTGCACACTTACTGCATGACGCTTCCACATGGCATGTAACACTAAACATCCAATACATGGTACTGCTGCTCCATACAAATACAAGTGCTGTTAGCGGGCACTTATGAAGGCCAGCACGGCACATGGGGTGGGTGGGTGGCCAACACCCTGCCCGGCCGCTTTTGTCTGCCAAGTGGTGATAGTTACACATCGCACCAGTGACGCGTTTATGAAGCTGAGTCGATCCAAAACCCATTTGGATAATTGTCACTGGTGTTGGTGGCCATGAGCAGAGACTCGAACTCGAATCGCCGAGTTCGTAGCAAAAAGCCCCAATGACTGTGCTGCGGTTTCCCACAGTACAGTGAGGGAAAAAAGTATTTGATCCCCTGCTGATTTTGAACGTTTGCCCACTGACAAAGAAATTATCAGTCTATAATTTTAATGGTAGGTTTATTTGAACAGTGAGCGACAGAATAACAACAACAAAATCCAGAAGAACGCATGTCAAAAATTGTTATGAATTGATTTGCATTTTAATGAGGGAAATAAGTATTTGACCCCTCTGCAAAACATGACTTAGTACTTGGTGGCAAAACCCTTGTTGGTAATCACAGAGGTCAGACGTTTCTTGTAGTTGGCCACCAGGTTTGCACACATCTCAGGAGGGATTTTGTCCCACTCTTCTTTGCAGATCTTCTCCAAGTCATTAAGGTTTCGAGGCTGACGTTTGGCAACTCGAACCTTCAGCTCCCTCAACAGATTTTCTATGGGATTAAGGTCTGGAGACTGGCTAGGCCACTCCAGGACCTTAATGTGCTTCTTCTTGAGCCACTCCTTTGTTGCCTTGGCCGCGTGTTTTGGGTCATTGTCATGCTGGAATACCCATCCACGACCCATTTTCAATGCCCTGGCTGAGGGAAGGAGGTTCTATCCCAAGATTTGACGGTACATGGCCCCGTCCATCGTCCCTTTGATGTGGTGAAGTTGTCCTGTCCCCTTAGCAGAAAAAAACACCCCCAAAGCATAATGTTTCCAGCTCCATGTTTGACGGTGGGGATGGTGTTCTTGGGGTCAAGGCAGCATTCCTCCTCCTCCAAATACGGCGAGTTGAGTTGATGCCAAAGAGCCCCATTTTGGCCTCATCTGACCACAACACTTTCACCCAGTTGTCCTCTGAATCATCCAGATGTTCATTGGCAAGCTTCAGACGGGCATATATATGTGCTTTCTTGAGCAAGGGACCCTTGCGGGCGCTACAGGATTTCAATCCTTCACGGCGTAGTGTGTTACCAATTGTTTTCTTGGTGACTATGGTCCCAGCTGCCTTGAGATCATTGACAAGATCCTCCTGTGTAGTTCTGGGCTGATTCCTCACCGTTTTCATGATCATTGCAACTCCACGAGGTGAGATCTTGTATGGAGCCCCAGGCCGAGGGAGATTGACAGTTCTTTTGTGTTTCTTCCATTTGCGAGTAATCGCACCAACTGTTGTCACCTTCTCACCAAGGTGCTTGGCAAAAGTCTTGTAGCCCATTCCAGCCTTGTGTAGGTCTACAATCTCGTCCCTGACATCCTTGGAGAGCTCTTTGGTCTTGGCCATGGTGGAGAGTTTGGAATCTGATTGATTGCTTCTGTGGACAGAATAACAACAAAAAAATCCAGAAAAACGCATGTCAAAAATGTTATAAATTGATTTGCATTTTAATAAGGGAAATAAGTATTTGACCCACTAGCAATCAGACAGATTTCTGGCTCCCAGGTGTCTTTTATACAGGTAACAAGCTGAGATTAGGAGCACTCCCTTTAAGTGTGTTCCTAATCTCAGCTCGTTACCTGTATAAAAGACACCTGGGAGCCAGAAATCTGTCCGATTGCTAGTGGGTCAAATACTTATTTCCCTCATTAAAATGCAAATCAATTTATAACATTTTTGACATGCGTTTTTCTGGATTTTTTTGTTGTTATTCTGTCTCTCACTGTTCAAATAAACCTACCATTAAATTATAGACTGATCATTTCTTTGTCAGTGGGCAAACGTACAAAATCAGCAGGGGATCAAATACTTTTTTCCCTCACTGTATACCTGTGTGTGGTGTGCTGAGTGACTTAAGCTCTGCCTCAATGGGACTCGAGTAAAGTTTGGTATAGAGTAAACAAGACCTTGGAACTAATGGACTCCTTTATGTCTATAGTGAAGTGTATGAAGGGTTAGAATGTTAAGATAGTGCTTGTTTAAAGAAATGAGCGGCATCAATGTATGATGAAATCTTGATTCATTTTTCTTTGTCAAGTGCTGGCCTTCATATTTTATTGAAGAGACAAAGATTGAAATACTTAATAGCTAGGGGAAGTTTACCTTGAAGATGATGGGTGCTGATCGATGACGATAAGTTGCAAGAATACATTTTTCAGACACTCATTTATATTTGCTCCATTTAATTCCAAAGGAGTTTTTAATTGCAGAGCATTTTCTGGTGCTGAGTTCTAAATTGCCCAAAAATTACCACTCACCTGTGTGTCTACCAAATTACATTTTCAAAATTGCGTACCATTCCACGTCAAAATTTAGATGTACGGTATTAGTTTCAAAATGTATTCAATGCAGTTCAGTTCAGTTAAGCACATTTTACATGGTAATCTGAATTTAATTAAATACACACACCATTCATATTGCATTTTGCACAAAGTAAATTAGATCCATTTAGTTTCATACAGTTCTTGCTTTGACTACACCGTCATGCAAAGGGTTAAAGGAATTGTTTTGGTAAACAGAGGTTAAGGGAACACTGGAAATCACGATGGACATGGTAAGCAGTCTAAATAATCCAACACCACATCTGGGCAATATGCAACGCGCAGTGCTATTTCATATTGCTGAGACATAAATCATTATGGATTAGCTATTCTTTTTATGGAATCCTTTGGTGGCCATGGCTGAATTGTAGCTGAAAATGTGGATATCATTTTGCGGTAACAGAAAACAAATCAATATACAGGGTGCTTCAAGAAAATGTTAACTCTTCTGAGAATTTGCAACAATACCGCAAGAAATGTGCTGCCTCTGGGCTCTGGAGACCACCTGGAGAAGATTCCAGGCACGTGTTGACAATGATGGCGAACAAGTGGAGATTCCTTGACTTTTTAAAGCTATTAACATACATTTGTTATCATGTTACAGTATATTATCCCATATAAGTGTTAAAAACATTTTGAAGCACCCTGTATATGTGCAAAAGCCTTGTAATCGTATGAACTGCCATAATGGTCAGTGTGGTGTTAAGGTGGCGCCCCGCTCAAGATATGGCTTCATCAGTATGCCTTGGCACTTCATCTCAGGTCCACCATTCTCAAAAAATACATGCCTGCTGTGGGAGATCAATTGTTAATCAGAAATGTAGATCAATTTATATCTGGAAAATAATCAGGGTGGGTTTGATAATGTGACTGCCATTCTTTGTATGCATAGAAATAATTGGCTTTTTTGTAAAATATATATATTTTGATTTGACTGAAATATATTTTGTTTGGCCACCAAAAAATGGCTTTGCATGCCAGCCGTGCCAAATTTGATAGAAAGTACTTTAGATATCCAAAGTGTAATCTACTCTCCTGTGCATGCACACTTAAATAAATGTGTAGTGAGCGACTTCTGAGACACGTCGTGTAGAATGCTTCTTATTTATTAAGAACACACTCGGCGATACATTTATGTAACGCAACTAGACATAGCCGACCCTAACACACAACCCCATCGTCGGCGTCCAACTACGCAGCTGCCCGACTAGCGCAGTGACGGCAACGGTGAGGGCCTTGCTGGAGATCGGCCACGAGGTCGGACGACGTAAAGAGATGACGGCGAGCAGCGACGCAGACAGGACCCAGGACCCGCAACAGCACCGAACCTCTGGTTCGGGGTCCCCCTTATATACCCCCCAGCGTGGCCAAGCCCCGCCTCCGGCCACGCCCCCTTCTAGGACCTTCGAGCAGGTTCCCGGAGCTTCTCGACTGACTCCGCCTTTCATCTTTTCCCCAGATACGCCCTCCTCATAATTAGGCCGACAAGTAGCACCCTGTCATTACAAATGTATGCATTTGACTTTGGGTTTGATTCATGCAGCTATTTTGGCCATTATTCTGTCACAAAGTGCTTTTTAAGAAAAATAAAAAAAATGCAATGTTTAATGAGTCATGCATGACCAATTATGCTACGAACACAATCCCATTTCACCACTTATCTTGCCACAATTTAAAAATGGATAAATGTGGTGGGATTACAGTGGAGTGAATGTTGACCCAGAATAATTGCAAAAAAACTTTATGCCATTGGTTGTATAAGTTTGGAGGATCTGGTTTGTTCCAGGGAGAGTGTTACAGTCCAGTCTGCATATGTGGCACTTACATTCGTTAGCACCTCCAACTTATCTTTTTATATTTGACCCGTGAACTTCAGAGTATGTTAAAAGTGACAGAATGGAGAATCACAGGCAAATAATGACATTGATGATGTCAAAATAAGATAATAATGAAGTTGATGATAATGATTATGTTGATCAATTTATTATGATATTAATACGAGTGCTGCCACTGCTTCTGATGACGAAGAAGATGTAGCAGAGGTTGAGCTGCTCAGCAAAGCTTAACTGAGTCGTAAGATCATATGAGAGGAAACTGGTATACCTTAGAGTGGATAAGACTAAAATGTCCACTCATATAGATTAAATAATCCATTGATGCACTGTCATCTCGCAGCCTTGTGGCTTTGGGAGTTTTATAAATCCCCATGTGATTCACCAACTCAAGTCTCCAAAGTGATGTATCGCACGCTGCACCAGGCACCCATTTTAAGTATGTGTTGATGGTGTTGTATATATTGTCTGGAAGAGTTTTAAAAAAATTAAACTAAAAGTGTAAATTTAAGAATTTATTCTAATTCATGAAATTATGCAAATTAGGCTTGGCTTCGTTGTCTAGGGTTGTATTACCAATCGTGATAATAAAATGATTCTCGCTTTAACTTTAACGTATTATGTTTTAGTGTAATTATGTCCAGTCTCAGAATTCAGATCTCACCGCAGGATACAGTTCTTATAATCCAGATTATTACGCATGAACTAGGAAGGAACCACTCAGACTCTTCTGTGTTAAGCAATTTTAATATCTAAAAACACGCTAATATGCGAACACGCTTATGATCGGAATTGCCACTACAGTAATCCTGTAGAGGTTCTACTCATCGATCCGTACAATTAACCCTCAATGGTTACGTTGTTAAAACTGAGGAATAGAACAATAGGCTAACTTCTCAGAGTAGCGCGACCATACATGGCGCTCGGAAAAGTCCATAAAAAGACAACGTTCATACGGAACCGTGCTAAAGAAACGTATCCAATGGCAAAAGTAGACATCAATGAATTCATTGGTAAGATTATGCAATTAACGAAATGTCCTCAAACAATAGTGTGCGTGTGAGTGTGTATGTTTGGCGAACAGATGCTTATCAATTGGCTAATGGGACATCAATGAATTCGCGGGAAAGATTCTGTGATCAAAAGAAAAATCTCAACACAATAGTATCCCTGCAAGTGTGTAGAATCGTAACATAGATGCTTACAAAGGTTTGTGTCATTAATGCATTCATTGGTAAGTTCATGCGATAAAATAAACGAATGACTTATACTTCTAAACGACCGTATTCATGCAACTCAAGTGGCAAAACAATGCTTTTCACGATCAGCTAATAGTTAACACACCACCTTTGGATGGCCACCCTTTTTGAAACACAGAAAACTTTTTGGAACAAACTTATTCGCACCGATATGCGTGTTGTGTGTGTGTGTTGGAGGGACAGCACGAGGTGCAATAATTATAGCAGGTGGGTATGGTTATAATTTGTCCACCTACTATTTCTGAACAAACTTATTCGCACCGATATGCGTGTTGTGTGTGTGAGGGACAGCACGAGGTTCAATAATTATAGCAGGTGGGTATGGTTATAATTTGTCCACCTACTATTTCTGTTACTCTTAACGAGTTTAGCGGCTTCCGCGGTGCAGCGTTCCTTGCGTAGTGGGTTCTAATCAGGCGCACACCAAGACCTGGAGGCAACACGTTTAGTTACTAACACCACCATCACCACTCAACGTTCCAAGGTTTACTATGTACATTCCGAGCAACCATGGACATTACGGGTTAACTACGTAAGGTGGTGACCACCATCCCTAACCACCTAACCACTTGAACGCAATCTCTTTGCGGTTGAACCAGAACAGCCAACACGTCGTCGGGTCGTCGTTGGCGGCGACCGAAGAGCGAGCATCGAAGGAGGCGACTTCTTTTCCCGGGTTGAACAGCCACGCTGCCTGTCAGGACTCAGCTTTTATTTCCTGATCCTTCCTGATCCTTCATGGAGGCTCTGGGTCCATATCACGTGGCCCGCTCGCCCCCTTCTGGGGTCCCCATGCCCCCTTGTCCGGTCACGTGATCTCGCGGGTTCACCCAGACTGTCATGTCCTGACCCGACCTGCGTGACATCCGGAATCTGCCCTCGAGTGAGCCTAAATGTATAGGACACCCACTATCGCCCTAGAACTTGCTCATTTACGTCATTACACTTGTACCGAAATTACCGCAGGTTCCAAGCAGGTAGCTGGGTCGGCGTGTATGTGTGTGTGTGTCGAACACACTTATTCCTCCTGCGCCGTCAGTCTCTCTCCACCGCTGGGTGGTTGCTGAGTCGGCACGTTTGCTCGCTGTCACGCGGTGCTTGTGCTGGCAGGGATGATGGGGTCCGGCTCCATCTGCGTCGATGTGCACGGTGACCCCGTCGCCGCTGGCTGCAGCGCTTCACCCCCCTTTGCACCAGACACCGTTGATCCTTGTGGACTGTAGAACGGCTCGGAGAGACAGCGCCTGTCATTTACCTACCCACCCCCACCTCTTGAAGAGAGTCCTCAGGCAGTTGTCTATACGACTTCTTCTTGCTGCTCAGTGGACACGCTCAGGTCCTTGTCAGCAGCTGCCTGCTTCGCGTGAGCACCCTTGGTGCCTCCTCCCCCCGACCTTCCTCCAGGAGGGCTCCTGCTGTGAGCTGCTTCAGGGAGTTGGCACTCAAATGTGGAATAACTTTCAGCGATGCGCTGTCAGCGCCGAACTCGACACTCGGCAAACACATCGCAACCTCTCCTCCGCAAGGCTCGGCACTGTTGATCCTCGTCGACTCGACCTTTGCTCGGGGTTCCGAGTCGGCACATCTGCTGGGCTGCAGCGCCCGTCCGTCTCATGGTGCTCCCGGTCCTTCTTCCAAGAGGGCTCCTCACTCACTCCCAGTACTCATAAGTTGTGTCAGCACGCCTTTTAGCTTCTCACAACTCTTACAGCTTAGTACAATACAACTTATCGCAGTCCTCGACTCTGCAAGCGACTCAATACATGAGGGTTAATCTAGAATAAAACGTTCAGCGATATTCTATCAGCGGCGAACTCAACGCTCGGTAAACACATCGCCCCTCTCCTCTGCAAGACTCGACACCCATGGTTGATCTCGAGGACCATACCCCGGAGCTTGCCATTGCAAGCCTGATTTGCGTGGTTCTGCTTCTTCGTTATATCCGCAAAATCTCCCACCCCAGACTCCTGTTCTCACAACGGAGCGGGACTCCTTTGATTCCGCTACTTGGCCTGTGGTGATTGGTCGGTTCTGGTGTACACGTGTGTGTGTGTGTCTGTTCTAATTAATTTAAGTAATTTCCTAAGTCACATCAAGGCCTGGCTCCTGTCCCCTTCCTCCAGCCATCGCATGGCCTGTGGAAACAGATGCTTTCAATTGCCCCTAAGGGTAGTTATTCCAGTTTTACAACTTTCCGCAGCAATTAACCTGCAGATGTCTTATGTGTGGGCGAGGCATGGGGGGGGGGGGTGTCCTTTTGGCCTTTTGTTGCCTCGAGGGAGGAGTTCGTAGGGGTGCGTCACTGGATTATTTTCTGGAACTCGCTGAATCCGTGTATATATATAAAATAAAGTCTATTACATTAAAAATAGGCAATATCACTCTTAATATACATTTTTGGAAAAGGCATATATACATAAATTGACCAGTAGATACGCAGAAAACACTGGTATGCTTATCATCATCATTTACCATTTCCACCATCATTCTCATCTCTAATCACCTTTATGATTACCATCATCATTGTTGTCCATCATCATTATAATCATTGATATATTTTAGTCATGTTGAAATCGCCTTTATCGTTACAGTCGTACCTCCGATTAGCACGGAGGTACGATAGCAAAGTTGGGTACGTATGGTGGGAAAGAAGTTCAACATACATACCTCGTCATCGTAATTGTTTTTAGATAGCGCTGTGCCATGTTTGGCTTCACGCTGCATTACACATCTCAGCTGTCACACACACATGAGCGTGTGTGTGTCAGATAGATGGAGCCTCATCGGTTGGCTCAGTTTGTTGGTGAGACGAGCATGCTGACATCAACACGTGTATGGCCCTCATTCCTGTCAGCAATCCCACAGATACCTGATTGGCTTTCAGATTTCGTTGTGTGTAATTTCAAGCATCAGAAAGAATTAAAAAAACAGAAGAATACAAACTCTGCATTATTACAGGAAATCTAAAAACCACATAACGTAGAGCACAAGCATTAGAAACATGAATATTCCCATTATCCACCCAAAGCCCTTTCTCCAAGTTGAGGTGTCACAATGAGGAGGAGTTAACAACCTCGCCTGGCATACAGGAATTGCGTGGGTTCGATCCTTACCCTGACGCCTATATATTTGGAGTTTGCATGTGTATCTCCTTGTGATGGCGTGGATTTTTATCCGGGTCCTCTGGTTGTTCCCTCTACATTTAGAATTTTGTGTTTAGATTATTTGGCCGCAATTCATTTCAACACGGTAAGCCACTTCGTTGAGCTATAAGTTGTAGCCAGGTGGCTTCTGAAAAAGAAAAATGTAGCTAAGTGGGCCTTACCTGGTGAAATAAAAAAAATAGTTCATAGTTTATTTTTCATTTGTTCATGGGAGAAGGACAATGTATCTGTCTCCACCACTCCCCTCCTTCAACACCCTGGTCTTCTCTTGCATTGATTAACATTCAAGTAGGAAGGCTTTGATTTAAGTGTAATCAGTACATGTAAAAAATATTGTAAAGGTTTCTGTTAAACACTTATGCAGTACAAGTATTAAACATTTAAAATGTTAATACACACTTATAATGTGCTATTCCTAAAAGTATACATTGTAATTGTAGGACATTAGTGCATTGTTAGGATGAGTCCAGAGCAAAATTGTAATATTTAATATGAAATATATTTTACTTTATTGTAAATGGCCATTGTATTTCAGCCTCTGCATTTAATCAGGCGTACATTACGGCAAAACTGATCGTGTAACATTTACTTTGACTTGACGGTGCAATTTTGCTCAAATTGCAAGTTGCCCATTATGCACTCCCAGAAGGCTGTGGAGCTGATGGGATGTGTAAAAATATATATGTATTTGCAGGTATTAAAATGCATCGTGTGCCTATCTATTTTGTTGTTTAATTCCCCCACAACAACGTTTATTGTTAATTCGTGCAAATGTACTGAGCGGTTGTAACGATTCCATAAAAACACACCTCTAAAACAATGAGGGACAAGGATAGGCCTGCTTGAAGCCAGCTATTATGAGCATACAGTGAGGGAAAAAAGTATTTGATCACCTGCTGATTTTGTACGTTTGCCCACTGACAAAGAAATTATCAGTCTATAATTTTAATGGTAGGTTTATTTTAAAAGTGAGAGACAGATTAACAAAACAAATCCAGAAAAACGCATGTCAAAAATGTTATAAATTGATTTGCATTTTAATGAGGGAAATAAGTATTTGACCCCTCTGCAAAACATGACTTAGTACTTGGTGGCAAAACCCTTGTTGGTAATCACAGAGGTCAGACGTTCCTTGTAGTTGGCCACCAGGTTTGCACACATCTCAGGAGGGATTTTGTCCCACTCCTCTTTGCAGATCTTCTCCAAGTCATTAAGGTTTCGAGGCTGACGTTTGGCAACTCGAACCTTCAACTCCCTCCACAGATTTTCTATGGGATTAAGGTCTGGGGACTGGCTAGGCCACTCCAGGACCTTAATGTGCTTCTTCTTGAGCCACTCCTTTGTTGCCTTGGCCGTGTGATTTGTGTCATTGTCATGCGGGAATACCCATCCACGACCCATTTTCAATGCCCTGGCTGAGGGAAGGAGGTTCTCACCCAAGATTTGACGGTACATGGTCCCGTCCATCGTACCTTTGATGCGGTGAAGTTGTCCTGTCCCCTTAGCAGAAAAACACCCCCAAAGCATAATGTTTCCACCTCCATGTTTGACGGTGGGGATGGTGTTCTTGGGGTCATAGGCAGCATTCCTCCTCCTCCAAACACGGCGAGTTGAGTTGATGCCAAAGAGCTCCATTTTGGCCTCATCTGACCACAACACTTTCACCCAGTTGTCCTGTGAATCATTCAGATGTTCATTGGCAAACTTCAGACGGGCATGTATATGTGCTTTCTTGAGCAGGGGGATCTTGCGGGCGCTGCAGGATTTCAGTCCTTCACGGCATAGTGTGTTACCAATTGTTTTCTTGGTGACTATGGTCCCAGCTGCCTTGAGATCATTGACAAGATCCTCCCGTGTAGTTCTGGGCTGATTCCTCACCGTTCTCATTATCATTGCAACTCCACGAGGTGAGATCTTGCATGGAGCCCCAGGCCGAGGGAGATTGACAGTTCTTTTGTGTTTCTTCCATTTGCGAATAATCGCACCAACTGTTGTCACCTTCTCACCAAGCTGCTTGGCAATGGTCTTGTAGCCCATTCCAGCCTTGTGTAGGTCTACAGTCTTGTCCCTGACATCCTTGGAGAGCTCTTTGGTCTTGGCCATGGTGGAGAGTTTGGAATCTGATTGATTGATTGCATCTGTGGACAGGTGTCTTTTATACAGATAACAAGCTGAGATTAGGAGCACTCCCTTTAAGAGTGTGCTCTTAATCTCAGCTCGTTACCTGTATAAAAGACACCTGGGAGCCAGAAAACTGTCTGATTGAGAGGGGGTCAAATACTTATTTCCCTCATTAAAATGCAAATCAATTTATTACATTTTTGACATGCGTTTTTCTGGATTTTTTTGTTGTTATTCTGTCTCTCACTGTTCAAATAAACCTACCATTAAAATTATAGAGTGATCATTTCTTCGTCAGTGGGCAAACGTACAAAATCAGCAGGGGATCAAATACGTTTTTTCCATCACTGCACATTAGAATGCAAGGATGAACGTTTCTGCTCGAACACACACACGTAATAAATTACAAGTTTCCCCCCAAGAATGTTGACAATTTTCCTGATTCAGTGTCACCCTTCTTCGTCCTTCCTGCAGTGAGCCCATCGCCTCCCCATGGGATTACGTTGCTCAACTCCCAAAAGGATGGCATGGTGCTGGGTTGGAAGGAGCCAACATTCCTGGGAGGTGCCAGCGTGACGCACTACTACGTGGATTACTGCGAAGTGGTGGCGGGCAAAGCTGGGGAATGGAACGAGGCCAAAACGCAGTCTATGGGAGAGCGGGTGTGCAAGGTACGTACTATGTTGAACTTATTTCGCACGGAACGGAGCCAACCGTGCTAATAAGAGGTGCAGGGGAAGGACAACAAGCTAACACACAAAAACGCAGTTCTAAAGGAATGAGTTTTCAATCTAGATTTTAAAGTATAAAGCTCCCAGTGGCTTCCTAATATCGGCAGGAAGAGCGTTCAAGACGGCTGCAGAAGCGCATCTAAAAGCAGCGCGATGCATTGGCCGTCTGTTCGATGGTCAGCCACAAGCCACTGCAGCGAGGGTGACCAGAGTTCGGGTGATGGTTTATGTTCCTTGACAAGATCAGCAAGGTATTGTGGTTGATTTGTGGCAAGCACTTTGCGTGTAATGAGTGCGTCCTTATAATCTATTCATTTGGCAACCGTAAGCTAATGCAGCTGTGAGCACCGGGCGAACTTGGTCGGATCTTGCAGTACCCGTCACGACACGTGCCGAAGAATTGTGTACACGCTGCCTCTTGGTAATGTTGTTGCCAGACGTACCATAGAGGAGTGAGTTGCAATAATCGAGCCTTCTTCATACTATGCCACCGTGTTGGCTATGTCACGATTCAACAGTGGTCGAATGTGCAAACCCTGCAGCTGCTTCCCCGATAATTACATGATTTGCGAATACCATTTGCGATTAATTTAATAGCTTACACTTTATTTCTTCGACTTTAAATGTCAATGGAGTCATTTGTTAATTTTCAATATGGCTTGTGGCACTATGCATTGTTGGAGATTAAGTCCACATATTTGTTAATAACATTGGCAAAAATATGAAAAAAAATGCAATAGGTGACGTTTAGACTTAAAACGTTCGTGACTGCAGGAATTCATATTCTTGGTTCTTTGGGTAACGTCGTTGGTTTTTTGCTTTTAATTTAGATTTTTGTTTTCTACCTACGTGACTTTACCGAAAGAACCAAGAATATGAATAGGTGACGTTTTGAGCAATGGCTCTTTATTACGAATGTGAGTTTTTTGTATCTTATTTGTACCTGTAGACTGTTGCCATCGCAGAATAGGTGTTCAGGAAATAAAATACATAAGTTGGCCTTACAGGTCGTTCCACTGCATTCAAATTCTGTGTAAAGTATTATACTGGGAACACAAATATAAGTTCTGCGGTACAAAGTAAAAAATCCAATAAAATCTAGAATCTTATTTCCCTATTACCACCATGGGCTACAGTCAATATAAACCTTCTATGCTTTTCAGGATATAATTATGGATGGACATTGAGTCATTGTCATTTCCGTGCTTGATTTATAGAGAAATCACTTAACACAGATTGGACTTGACGTTTAACAAGTGTATTCTTCCTAATTGTTTTGTATTCAAGATCGAGATTACATTCATAAAGAATAAAGGAATCCTTCATGATGATGATAATGATGCACGTACATTTTCCTGATTCGATTTAGTTTTAATGCCTCAACATTTTTAGAGTCTTTAGACCATTCTTGAAGGAGCAGCAATTGCGCCTTACACGGAATGGAACACTCAAATAATATTGCAACAATAGTAATGATTTATACTCTGTTGTCACTTCACTGTTGAATGAAGGCCTCCCCATGTCATGTCACTCGTGGGGGTTGTTTGACCATACTTCCCTACACTGGCCAATGTGATTTGGTGAAGGCAGAGGGATGGCCGATTCAGATACCACTCAACACCATTGCTCGATGTGTTTGGAAATCGTACTAAGGTTTTCCCTTATACAGTTCAGCGCATAAATTACTGCACCACTGCTCCCCTAAAATGCTCAAAGTTAGATTGATTTTGAAATACTGTGTTCATGTTTGAGGTGTGACAGAATGGCTAATTGAAAGCTATTCTTGGTTAAATCATTAAAAATATATATTTATTTTAGAATTTAAAAAAAACACTCCTTTAATTGTCTTCTCTCTCAAAATGGGTGAATTAAATGAGTACAATAAAAATGCCATTGCTGTAGCAAATCCAACTGTGCTAAACTATATCTCTCAATCCAGTTATGTCACTCTGACATACCAAATCTCGTTTTTTCTGTTGTTTGTCTTACATACATCTGTTGACAGATGCTGCTTATTTACACATCATTATATTTGTACGTATTGTGTTGTTTGCCATCAGATCAGTGGACTGGAGGACAGCAAGGAATACCAGTTCCGCATACGAGCGGAGAACTTGGCGGGTGTGGGCGACGTCTCCAAGCCCAGCTCTGCCTTTCTATTCAAGGAGTGGAACTTCCCAGAACCAGGTATGGTCACCCAACGTAAGAAACAATCCTGCACAGTAAACCCTCTCTATCCGCGAGGGTCACGTTCTTGAAAGCGCTTGGGTTGCGGAATTCACGAATGCAGGAAGCTTGTGCCAATGGGAAAATGGGGTTATGTTCCTGGTACGAGTGAACATGGGGGTACGGACGGGGGGGAATGGTACATGTTTAATTACAATGACTACAATAATTAAGTAAGTAAATCATGGGACCTCCTTTGCCAGTATCAAGATATAAGAATAGGTTTTCCCCTTTTTTTGGCAATAAAACAGTTGTGTTAAGATGTTAAAACACCAAACTGAAACCTCTTGCAGGGAATCATGTCTGCATTATCCACAGATACTTGTGGTGAAAATACAAACAAAAAACATGCTCTGACAGTATATGCATTGTCTTTGAAACTGATTGGTCCACACCAGAGACAGCTTTCTTTAGAGCCTAGTCTCAAACGGTGTTAGACCAGAGGACGCCATTAGGTGAACAGCACAAAGACAAGTTGTCTCTGGTGTGGACAAATCAGTTTCAAAGACAATGCATATACTGTCAGAGAATGTTTTTTTTTGTATTTTACCAGGAGTATTTGTGGTTAATGCAGACATGATTCCTTGCAAAAGGTTTCAGTTTGGTGTTTTAACATCTTAACACACCTGTTTTGTTATAATAGGGTTTTCCCCTTTTTTTCTGGCAACAAAACTGAAACCTTTTTACAAGGATTCATGTCTGCATTAACCACAATACCTGCAGTCAAAATGCAAACAAAATTGGGTCGAGCACCAATTGGGTCGAGGCTCAAAAGAAAGCCGTCCCTTGGTGTGGACCAATCAGTTTCAAGGACAATGCATATATTATCATAGTATGTTTTTTGTTTGCATTTTGACTGCAGGTATTGTGGTTAATGCAGACATGAATCCTTGTAAAAAGGTTTCAGTTTTTTTGCCTGAAAAAAGGGGAAAAACCCTATTATTACATTTTGGTACTGGCAAAGGAGGTCTAATGATGTACCTGTTTTGTTGCCAGAAAAAGGGGAAAATCCTAATCTTAAACACCTGCACAGTTATAATTGTAGCACTCTTGCGGAGCGCTAGCCGGAGCACTTTCCCTAATTGCATTAACTCTTTTTTCATCAGCCTCACAGTCGACTCGTTTATACCGAAATGTGTAAACGAGGCGACTGTAAGTACGTATAAAGTAAAATAGCAAGTTCATTGCGGGATTGCTGCGAGACTGAGGACTAAGCGGGGAGCCGAGGGAGCGTGCCTAACCTTCGCAAAGAGTTTCAAATGCAAAAGTCTGTGCACACCTCCCGAGTGTCGGTGGTCTGGCACTATATACACCCGTGAATACTGCAGTCCGATGGGTCACGAATAGGGAATTCGTATACATTTAGTAACTCGCGAATATGCAAAACTCGCGAATCCAGAACTCGCGCATAGCGAGGGTTTACCATATAGCTCCCTGATTTGATTCCGGATTGTACCGACGCGATTAACTCTACGAATTGGGCTCAAGCGAGTTTCTGTAGAAGTTCCCATCACATCCTAACAACATGCGGTGAAACCCAAACAACATCAGAGAACTACACAGCACAACCGCAGAAACCTACACAGCAGTAATGTTGTGTGTCGAACACATGGAATAACGAACGCAGCTTGTGACAACACCGCTGGTTACGCGAAAGGCAATCATTTCTAAGATGGTGGGGCATGTGTTATCCATAAAGGATTATTTATATGTGGGTTTGTGCTCATTAAAGTAGGGATAGGAAGGGCGGCTTGGGAGTGGTGTAAAGTGTGGATAGTCTGACCTCTTCCAATATGTCTGGCCAGCATGGAAGAGTAGGCCAAATGCCCTCTAGAGGGGCTCTCTCATGGAGGTACCTTTTACCACAAGTGGTATGCACAAGCAATTGTATCTTTGCCTTTTACATTGTTCTCAAGCCAAATCACAATTAATTCACGTAGGCTTCTGGTGGGCAGTCTTCCATCTTGGACACCCACCTGGTTTCTGTCTTGACACAAGGTGCCCTAGATAATTGAGCGTCAGCAGCTGTCTGCTTAAGCCAGTGAATACCTCCAGCTGTGTTCAATTGGACCCACTAAGGTTTATCCCCTGACCCTTCCCCTCAAACTGATCTTAAATCCCCACAATTATTTGCCAAATCTTCACATGCCAGGCAATTTGAGGCTGGTTATGCCTGTAGCACTGCTCCATATGCTGCACTACATATACTCACCGATGGTATAAACTAATTTATAGCGGTGAAAATCTATTCCCATTTGTCAACCGTGCCTCACATTTGGCAAAGGAAAATGACACATTGCAATGTTGTTCAGTGTCCTTGTGGATTGTGGCTGCACTGTGGCATTCACCAAGGATCCCATTTGAGAGGGCAGCGATGGGGCCAGGCCTAATTTTAAGGAGGGCACAACCTCTCCCTAGAATGGTAAACATCGCACCTAGAATGCTCGGTCTGGGGGCGTCACCAGTCTTGGCAAGTTTTTTTTTTTTTGGAGGCAGATGGCTGACATCACACCCCACTACACCTTCGTCACCTATTTTTCTTTACTTACCAGGCAAGGCCCACTGAGCTTTTTGGCTCTTTTTTCAAAAGCGACCTTGCCACAAATGATAGCTCAGAAAAGTAGCTTATCATGTGGAAAAGTAGAGCAGCCAAATACTCTGAATGCATGTTGACTCTAACTGTGGAGGGAAAAAAACAGAGGACCCTAAGAAAAATCCACGTGACCATGGGGAGAACATGCAAACTCCAAATATACGGACATCAGGGTCAGGATCGAACTGATGACCTCCTGTATACCAACCAAGGTAGTTAACATCTCGCCACCACAGCAGCCTGCCAGTAATGCCACTCTTGGTACTACTGTCCAGTTGGTGCCCGATGAAGGTAATGCAAAAGTATTGTGGCATATTTATCATCTGCTAGTAGATTGAATTTAAGTGCTGTTTGAAGAAGGGAAAGATGAGCAATTTTGTATCTGCCCATGAAGCAATTCAGTTACAAACTGATAAACGTTGGACTCAAGAGGTGATTGCACAATCTCTGAGCCTGTCCTCTGTCACTGTTAGTCCATGGTGCCATTACTGACATCTGACAGTGATTTTCATCTATGGGTAATGATTAAATAAAATTGGTCTCATCATTTGGGTTGCTGATTGACCTCTTGATAAAAGCTTAAACCCAATGCCTCCAAATCACTTCCAGCCTATTACAACCTTAATAATTATATTTTACTAATCAGTACACTGTACCATGTTCTTAATACCTGTTTATAAATCAATTTAGTATACGTATATAGCAGAAACAAAACACATAATTGCAGTGTGGTCATGGTGACATTTTCATCGATGTATAATTTTGAAATACCAGCCACTGTGAATAGCAATGTGACATTGTTTCTTGTCGCAATCATTACAAGTAAAGACTTTGACTTACTCGTCAAGTATATCCTAACAATACTGTTGAAAATAATGCAGCTGTGCACACAGCAGATGGTGGCATTTTTAAAAGTCAAAAACAATCCACAAGAAT
This sequence comes from Petromyzon marinus, assembly GCF_048934315.1. NCBI lineage: Eukaryota > Metazoa > Chordata > Hyperoartia > Petromyzontiformes > Petromyzontidae > Petromyzon > Petromyzon marinus. The sequence goes on along the minus strand of NC_133678.1, from coordinate 9,950,771 downwards.
GATTTAATGCCTTCACTGTACTTTTTTGTGGTTGTTGAAAATATTTAATTTGAACTACAATGCTCAAGCAGATGAGCTCAGATTTCTAAGGATGAGCAAACGATGAACTATTACATTTCTCACAATTCGACTTAACTGTGGGTCTAATGTTTTGTTTGTGACAGCAGGCAGGTAGAGACGACGACTAGCACAACATCAGTGTGTTCGCTTTGTTCCAATGCGTAGCACTACACAAAGCATATGTCCTGCATGCAAAGCCATCTTTTTTAATACATAATGTTCAACAAGGAATACACAAGGGATGACTGATCGACACACTGGAAATTCCTAAAGTAGCCAAGTAAAAAGCAAAAAAAAAGACACCATTGCATATGTGAAAATGTAATTAAATAAATATGACATTTCTAACACTGCACATGTGTATTGGTTATTGGAATGCAATGTGATAATGGTGGTGTTTTATGCCTGTAGAGGTCTTACTAGAGATCACAATATACATGTTTTATTGACCTTCTGATGACCGTTCATGAAACGTAGTATTGTCCATCATAAATGTCCATTTAAAAACGCTGATGTTTATGTATATCATAATTCTGATTCTCATGTAAATGAATAGTAATGTTTCGTTGGCACTTTGAGACAATTCAAAATAATCAAGCTGTTGCAGCTACTGGAATCCACTGCCTGTAAATTGCGTGTGCAATGACTGTACAAGCTATTCACTAAGGCGTTGTTAAGCTGCATACCCATAACCTTGGGATAGACCAAAAATAAATCTTTGGAATGGAATAATGTAAATAACACTTTTATGGTTGTGGTTAAATTGGCAGATGTATAATTTGAAAGCATATTTAATGTAAATTCACAACCTGAAAGGCAGTCTGTGATTGTACAGATCCTAGGTGTGATTAATCATCAAAAGCAATGTAACATTTTTAAATGTTTGTGTTTCAAACATGCATGAGTGTGGACCGTGATTCACTTTTATCTGCAAATAACCTCATCAAGTTCCACCTAATTAAATTACAATTTTTAGGTAAATGTAGAAAGCATTGCATTAAACAGTAAAACTGGACATTAAAATTCCCTCAAAGGCACGAGGAGTTGATATTAATTTAGACTTGCTTCCTTTAAGGCATGAAGGCCCCTACCAGCTAACTCTGCATGTTGCTGGTAGTATGGTAAATAAGTTAGTCCTGTTTATCATCTAGCAATACACTATTTCTTTCAATTATGCAATTTTATAAAAAAGGAAAATATTTATCAAGTACAATCCTGTGAAGCCAGGCCATTTAAAGTAGAATAAAACACTATCTGCATTGGAGCGTATTTTAGATTTGGTGCACATCTTTAGGTGGTTATTTGGTGGATATTTTTTTAAAGGCATGGCATAAATTGGATGACTTCCACAACGCTCTCTCTGTCCTATTCACAGGATGGATTTAGGGCAGTTTTAGCAAACCTGCCAGAGATCTGCCAAAATGTCTCCAACAATAAGGGACCATGGGATCAATAGCATTGATGTCGTGATGTCGTGATGTCAGCTTGTCCCAGTGCCAACAGCCCATCAGAGTGTGGCATTGTAATTACACTGGGTTGGTGCATGTCCCCCAAAATGGGATTTTAACACCGCAGCACCTCACTTTCAAATTGAGCCTGGGAAATGTATTGCTCGTACCGTGAGTCGAAAGGTGCCAGTCCAAAGAGACCTGAAATCAAAGGTCATGGCATATTATTACTATTGCCATTGCTGTGATTGCTGTCTCCATGTCAGTGTATTCTCTGCTAGTATCCATCTCTCTCTAAGTCTGCATGTACTGCTGGCACTGTAATCTCCATGAATGAGGTGATCTCTTTTCCCTTTATTTGCATCTGTGTTCTATTTCGTGTGCCTTCATCTCTGTCGTAGAACTAAACAGCAAGTTACACGTCACTATTTACTGTAATTCTGAATTGTAATCTGCATCTAATGATCCACCAGCCGAAAGCTGGGAGATCTATCCAGGGATGGTGGATTTTGCAGGATGTGAAATAAAATTTACTTGATTTGAATCAAATTGCTTTTATTCTTAATCCACTATCTTTCTTGGCTCCTTGTACCTAAACATTTCCCAGTGAAAAAACATAATATTAAGAAACGAACGAACATAGTATTCAGTCTTTTGTTTTCTCATTTAAATGTCCAAGAAATCTAACTTTCCTTTTTTTATAATTAATCATATTATATCTCTCTTAGATGTCTCATGCTCACATGTCCTTTACATTGCACTCTCATGCCTTTGGATTTCACTCTTTAATGCTCACGTGTCCTTTGGATTGCACCCGTTGGGTTGAGGAGGCTGCTCTCCTCCTATCTTACAGTTACATGTTAATTTCTCACATTAACATCATGTTAATTTCTCACATTAACATCATGCTAATTTCTCACATTAACATCATGCTAATTTCTCACATTAACATCATGCTAATTTCTCACATTAACATCATGCTAATTTCTCACATTAACATCATGCTAATTTCTCACATTAACATCATGCTAATTTCTCACATTAACATCATGCTAATTTCTCACATTAACATCATGCTAATTTCTCACATTAACATCATGCTAATTTCTCACATTAACATCATGCTAATTTCTCACATTAACATCATGCTAATTTCTCACATTAACATCATGCTAATTTCTCACATTAACATCTTGCTAATTTCTCACATTGACATCTTGCTAATTTCTCACATTAACATCATGCTAATTTCTCACATTAACATCATGCTAATTTCTCACATTAACATCATGCTAATTTCTCACATTAACATCATGCTAATTTCTCACATTAACATCATGCTAATTTCTCACATTAACATCATGCTAATTTCTCACATTAACATCATGCTAATTTCTCACATTAACATCATGCTAATTTCTCACATTAACATCATGTTAATTTCTCACATTAACATCATGCTAATTTCTCACATTGACATCATGCTAATTTCTCACATTGACATCACTAGCCCCGTCCACTTCTTTATGACCCTTGGGCTACACCCATTTCAAACCTCTTAAAACAGTCTGCCTCAGCAGCAGACCATGCTTTCCCACCTGATGATGGACCCTTGTGTTGCACATGAAACATCGTGAATTATTTTATTTTATACCTACATGACTTTTCCAGAAAGAACCAAAGAGTATCTTTGTGTACCTGCTGTCTGTAATACAATTATGTTACTCGTCTTGTGTCTTCATGACAGTTTTACTACCTTTAAAAGATTGCTTGCTTTTTAGACTGTGTGTAATTGTCCAGCATTCACGTCCATAGAGGTGAACAGACCATATGTAACAATGCAATAATCGAATTATTGTTAACGTTAATAACTACTTATTTTTCAATATAGGTCCCAATTTCTGAAACATATATGCCGTTGGCGCTTTTTTTCTTCTGTTTAACATGCTTCACCTGTTCAATTTTGGTATAACTGACTTGTACTCGGAAAGTGTATGCATGTGCAAAACATGCGACGCAACTGGACATTGAATGTTATTGCGTGGTCATTTACCGGATCATTTGTTGTCACCTTGTCCAGGCCCTCCCTTTGATGTGGTGTTCACCGAAGTTCGAGCCAAGTCTATCGTGGTGCTCTGGAAGGCCCCTCTCTACACGGGCAAGAGCCCCGTCACTGGGTTCAATGTGGAAATTACAGAGGACACTCTTGAGGAACACTGGCAGTTGGTCAACACCGACTTGGTGTCCAAAAGATACTACAAGGTATTGCTGCCCCTGCAGGCAATCTTGCTGCAAATCCAATGAGTATTTTCTCAGATCCACTTAAAATTAAAGTGCCTTCCAACAATGTTTGTACTGTGTGTGTGTGTTTGTGAGTTGAACTACAAATATATATTTTTTATATTATTGCATGAAATAATTATTTATGTGTTTTTTTATTTATATATATTTTTAAATAGGCTATAGCGTCAGGTAATTAATTCAGTAATGCTCATGTTGGTTATAATTATTCCAATGTATAATTTGTCGTGGTTGCACAGTGGTTAGTAAAGATTATGCTTTTTAGCGCAGTTTCAATCAATATTTCGTATCTGATTTTAAATTTGGTTGTGAGAATCGTTCATGAATTAACCAGTTAGCTGATACAATACTTATCTGGGACATGTATGTCCAACACATGGCACTTTTATTTGTTTGGCTATGTTGGATGGTGGAGGCTTTCGTGACATACATATGGCCAGCTCATTATGTGGCCTTCCACAAAAATCTATTATGAATCGCTGTCTCATTTTTTGACTGCATCGTGGTCATCAGCCATGGTCTATCAATGGAATCTTTCACGTCCGCTGGACAGTAGACGGGTGCACATTGTTACGGTTCACACACCCGCAATTACCTCCAGGGTGGCCCTCCGTATTCTAATCTCAAACCTTGACAACAATCAGCGAACACGCTACCGATGGGCCGTGTCACCACCCTTGAAAGTTGAATCCAGAGAACACTGAGTCAACACCTTTTGGATCCATGAATCAAGTCTGGGTAGTCCTCTGTGATCATGCCAGATTTTCAAGCATGTTAATGGTCTCAGCCTGGTCACCAATGACTGTCCAAAACAAATAATTTTATTACATTTGGTTGTCCCACTAATTTTGTCAAAAGTCCACATTTAAGAATTATAATATCAGTTTTTACTGCCATGCTGCAAATATTTATCTATAGCAGAGAATTTCGATTTAAAGCTTTCGTGACTGCAATGATTCATCTTCTTTGGTTCTTTCGGTAAAGTCACGTAGAATGAGAATAAAATAATAAATTGATAAAATAAAATAACACAATAATATTCTCACGACGTTTCGGCCACAACACAAGCGGCCTTCATCAGGTGAAGGGGCGAGACTGTCTGGTAGGACAGCGCTGGAGTGAGAGAGCCACGTTCAGATCACGGCTTTTAAGCTGTGTGAGAGGAACAAAGAGCCTTGACCAAGGAATTAGCATATAATTTAGCATTGAAATGGCTGAATGATTAGCTTGTGACTGGTCACAGAAATAGCTATGTTAAAAGTTAAAGCATACACATCCGCAGAGGCACCCATTGTTAAAAGGAATTAGCATATAATTTAGCATTGAAATAGCTAAGTTAAGGCATACACATCCGCAGAGGCACCCCTTGACAATGGGATTAGCATAGAATTTAGCATTGAAATAGCTGAGTGATTCGCTTGTAACTGCTACAGAAATAGCTACGTTGAAGTCAGAGCATACACATTCACCGAGGCACTTAGTACAAATCAAACAGGAGAATTTAGCATTGAAATAACTAGGCGAATTTAGCATTGAAATAACTGAGTGATTTGCTAGTGACTGGTCACAGAAATGACTACACATCTGAGCTATTCACAGTACTATGTAGTGAACCAATAAAAACTAAAATATAAATTACCTTCATGTTATCAATAAACTCTATATTCTCCAATCAGCTAAGCTACCAACAATAAGTCGTTATATATCACAATGCTATATGGCGAAAAAATGGGTGGATTCTTACCCTCAAATTTCAGCACCACGGATAGCTACGGGCCCCGTTCAGACGGACGAGTTCGTCCATGGTCGGAACAGAGGAGGGGGAGAGAGACAGCTGCGAGGCCCTAGTATACTCCATGTTGTAAAACTATACCATTAACCGTGGTGTGAGAGGTATTAAGAGGCAATGCTGGCGAAAGAGCTGCGGTCTGAAGGTCATCGTAAAAATACAATTAATTAGAACAGAAATGATTTAACACATCTTTCCAGTGGTTACTAAGCCTGAATCCATCTTCTCGGTTGAAATTGTCTCTGTGCTTGTATATGTGAATGGCCTCATGAACGAATCTCTCATGGTAGCCGGTTGGTTTGCAAAGAACCTCCGTCTTGGAGAAGTCAATGTCATGTGAGCCCACTGAATTGTAACAGTGATCTGCCACGGCAGAGGAGTTCGTCCTACCGTGTTTCAAGTCTGCTTTATGTTCGCGGATGCGGTCCGAGATATGTCTTTTGGTTTCTCCAATGTAGCTACTACCACAGAGGCACTTTAGTTTGTAAACGCCCGGGTACTGTATGTCTGGAAGAGCATCTTTTACAGATGGAACTAAGTCACGGATTTTATGTACTGTGTTGAATCGGACCTGGATCTTGTGTTTATTCAGGATTTTGGAGATCTTTTTAGTGACCCCTGCAATGTAGGGTAAGGTGATGGTTTTGAGTGGCTCCACAAGAGGATCCTTCTTCATGACTGGAGTGATGGCTTTGCGGATTGTGTAGTCGGAGTAGCCATTAGCCCTGAGAGCCTGGTGTACGTGCTTGAGTTCACTGATAATGTGTTCCTGGTCGGAAATGCATTGGGCTCTATGGTATAGAGTCTTGATTCAACAATGCTGTTGAATCAGAGATAATTTTGTTCGTTTTGGTAATTGATGAGATCAAACAGTTCTCGTTGAAACCCTCTGCTGCCAGACCACCAAGATTATATGGCCTTCCAAAGATACACAAAGAAGATACACCCCTTCGTCCCATCGTCTCTACTATCAGCTCCCCCACCTACAAACTGGCACGTTTTCTGGCTGATATACTGCGACCTTTCACTGGAAAAACCACCTCTGCGGTACTAAATTCTACTCACCTGGTATCGACAATCAAAGACATTTCCCTGTCCCCAAACGACCTGCTTGTCAGTTTTGATGTGGTGTCCTTGTTCACCAAAGTCCCGGTACCTGACACCATCGCTATCATTGAAGACCTGGTTCATCAAGGACTGCATACTGATGTACCCCCCCTGGTGAGACATTGCTTAACCAACACATACTTCACCTGGAATGGAACTTTCTACAAACAAACTGAGGGCACCCCAATGGGCTCCCCCCTATCTCCGGTTGTAGCCAACGTATTCATGGAAAAATTTGAAACTGACGCCATCCAGACTGCCACTCTACGCCCGACCTTATGGAAGAGGTACGTTGATGACACCTTTGTCATCTGGCCACATGGCCAGCCTGCTCTAGACCAATTCCGCGACCACATCAATTCCATACACCCAGCCATCAGATTTACCATGGAGGTCGAAAAAGATGGCAAACTACCCTTTTTGGATGTCTTAATTAAAAGGAGACATGATGGTTCAATGAGCCACTCTGTCTACAGGAAAGCTACCCATACAGATGCTTACTTGAAACCGGATTCCCACCACCATCCATCCCAGAAGAACTCCCTCATCAAGACTCTATACCATAGAGCCCAATGCATTTCCGACCAGGAACACATTACCAGTGAACTCAAGCACGTACACCAGGCTCTCAGGGCTAATGGCTACTCCGACTACACAATCCGCAAAGCCATCACTCCAGTCATGAAGAAGGATCCTCTTGTGGAGCCACTCAAAACCATCACCTTACCCTACATTGCAGGGGTCACTAAAAAGATCTCCAAAATCCTGAATAAACACAAGATCCAGGTCCGATTCAACACAGTACATAAAATCCGTGACTTAGTTCCATCTGTAAAAGATGCTCTTCCAGACATACAGTACCCGGGCGTTTACAAACTAAAGTGCCTCTGTGGTAGTAGCTACATTGGAGAAACCAAAAGACATATCTCGGACCGCATCCGCGAACATAAAGCAGACTTGAAACACGGTAGGACGAACTCCTCTGCCGTGGCAGATCACTGTTACAATTCAGTGGGCTCACATGACATTGACTTCTCCAAGACGGAGGTTCTTTGCAAACCAACCGGCTACCATGAGAGATTCGTTCATGAGGCCATTCACATATACAAGCACAGAGACAATTTCAACCGAGAAGATGGATTCAGGCTTAGTAACCACTGGAAAGATGTGTTAAATCATTTCTGTTCTAATTAATTGTATTTTTACGATGACCTTCAGACCGCAGCTCTTTCGCCAGCATTGCCTCTTAATACCTCTCACACCACGGTTAATGGTATAGTTTTACAACATGGAGTATACTAGGGCCTCGCAGCTGTCTCTCTCCCCCTCCTCTGTTCCGACCATGGACGAACTCGTCCGTCTGAACGGGGCCCGTAGCTATCCGTGGTGCTGAAATTTGAGGGTAAGAATCCACCCATTTTTTCGCCATATAGCATTGTGATATATAACGACTTATTGTTGGTAGCTTAGCTGATTGGAGAATATACAGTTTATTGATAACATGAAGGTAATTTATATTTTAGTTTTTATTGGTTCACTATATAGTACTGTGAATAGCTCAGATGTGTAGTCATTTCTGTGACCAGTCACTAGCAAATCACTCAGTTATTTCAATGCTAAATTCGCCTAGTTATTTCAATGCTAAATTCTCCTGTTTGATTTGTACTAAGTGCCTCGGTGAATGTGTATGCTCTGACTTCAACGTAGCTATTTCTGTAGCAGTTACAAGCGAATCACTCAGCTATTTCAATGCTAAATTCTATGCTAATCCCATTGTCAAGGGGTGCCTCTGCGGATGTGTATGCCTTAACTTAGCTATTTCAATGCTAAATTATATGCTAATTCCTTTTAACAATGGGTGCCTCTGCGGATGTGTATGCTTTAACTTTTAACATAGCTATTTCTGTGACCAGTCACAAGCTAATCATTCAGCCATTTCAATGCTAAATTATATGCTAATTCCTTGGTCAAGGCTCTTTGTTCCTCTCACACAGCTTAAAAGCCGTGATCTGAACGTGGCTCTCTCACTCCAGCGCTGTCCTACCAGACAGTCTCGCCCCTTCACCTGATGAAGGCCGCTTGTGTTGTGGCCGAAACGTCGTGAGAATATTATTGTGTTATTTTATTTTATCAATTTATTATTTTATTCTCATTCTACGTGACTTTACCGAAAGAACCAAAGAAGATATAGCAGAGAATTTAGGACAGTGTTGTGCCCCCTTTTTGTGGGTAAACAAGGGTAATTTCAAGGGATCTCAAGGGTAGTTCTGTGATAGATCCTTCTTTATGTCATTCTCTAATTAGATGTATGTGCTGCTCTGTGAGAATTATAAATGAACACTGTTTCGTGATATGATGCCGAAAGCACAATTTGAAGGAAATTTATAAAAAGACAAAAAAAACCCTTTAATTTAGAGGAAGGTACCAGCAGGTACATGCAGCATTTCCCCATCTGAACTCTTCTCCCAAAATGCAATTTGTTTTAAGAGACAGCCAATTACATGAGCGGGTGGTGGATGCATGACCAGTGCAGTTTTCCTATTGGTCTTAGTAGCGTTGTTTTTGATACATTCACAGGTGAAAAACTTGGAGGAGGGCAAGGCCTATCGGTTTAGAGTCAATGCCGTGAACGCGTCAGGAGCTGGCAAGTATTCAGTCCACTCAGACCCTGTGGTGGCAGCCACGCCAGTTGGTAAGTGTTTGCTAAAGCGTGCTTGATCACACAATAATTTATAGCCACAATAATACTCACTTAATGACTCCAGCAATATTGACAGTGTGGAATGGCTGTATTAATCACATATGTAATTGGAGATCAAATGGGTGGGGTGGGCTTTTAATCTGCGGCGTACATGATGAACAGTGTTTAAACAAAGACATATAGGTAAGCACTGTTTTGTTAAATACTCTGAGCCGCCCAAATATATAGAACATTATTATTATTTTTATAATGTCACCATTGATGGAATACAAACCCAATAACTACTTACATGAGAGAGAAAAACTCACAAACTAATACAATTTTTGCTATTCCACTCAGGGAATATCTTGATTGTGCAAGTCAATAATTGTATGTTAAACCGATTGTTTAATGGCACGTGAAATACTATTTGGGGTCCATGGTGTAGAGTGCAGTCTAAAACTATGAGTGAGTCCACCTCTCTAGTGTCTATTTTTATAGGGTGCCACGGTGGCGAGATGTTTACTACCTCTTCTGGTATGCAGGTGTTCGTCGGTTTCAATCCCAACCCTGATGCGTGTTTATTTATAGTATGCATGTACTCCCTGAAGTCACCTGTATTTTTATATGGCTCCCCAGGTTTTCCCTGCACATTTAGAAAAAATGGCTGCTTTCAATTTCCATATTATAGGACACTATGTTGAGCTATCATTTGTGGCCAGGTTATGGTAGCATAAAGATGGGCCACTGCCCAAAACATCACCTATTATATATTGTTTCCTTGAAGGCAGTGGTATTGATGAAAGTATTCAGGTTTTGTCATTTTTGCTTGTGCACCGATGCCACTGCAGTGTACTTTAATAAGTAAATCTAATTGTGTTTTTCTTTGTATTGTTAAAACTGTTTACGATACTACAACATGTAATAAACTTTGTGGGATTTTCGTGCATACAGATATGTTGCAAGTTGTATATATATAGCTAACCAATAATGGCATCATGCATTAAAAATCTAGCCAGTAAGGATGACATTTTTCAGTTTGAAACAGCTTTGAATTGTTAATATCCACAGTACACGTGAGTGGTTTTGTGTATTAAATTAAATATTGGCATTCTACGCTTATAATAAATGCATGCCTGACTTTCTGGCTTTACATGCGTGAGTATAAATGGTGATGTAATTTATTACACATTGCGAGTGATTTTTCTTTAAACTTATTTTCTTCATGAGGAAACAATGGGCCCTCTTGGTTAATTTACAAAAGGAATCCTTAAATTATATTCTAGTTCTGTAGCGCGTGTAGAGAGTATTTGCTACATTCGACGTCAATTGTAGCATTTAATGTCTATAACAATCAATATATGTGGCAGTTTTTGATGTTTTATCAAATTATTTGATAATGATACATTAAAAGTGCAGATAATCAGAAACATTTAATGTTTGAAACAATATCAGTGTTTCATTCTAAAACATTATTCTACCATTGACATGCATATATATTATTTTCATGCAATAATTTGTCTAGCCTCATTTTCTTATTTCAACCATCAGTTGTTAAACCAGAGAACATCAACTGGTTCTACAAGTGGTTGTATTTATGACAGCCTTAGAAGGTTATCTGTGAATATCGCAGAAGGAATTTCACTGCTGCCTCCGTGGGTCTGTATGTCAGTACCTTTGGCAGTGCAAATCAGATCAGGAGCTAGCTCGGTATACGTGTCAGGACCCCACGGGGCCCCAGCTCTATTTATTACATTCTATATAGGTCAGAGCTTAAGTTACCAACACCCACTGTCAAAATTACACGATTGATTATATCGATTACATGAGTATATATGGATGTGTTTGTCAAGAACTGTGAGGGCTGTTTGAAAAGTTCGAAGCATGGACTTGAAGATGTTATGGCAGGGGCTCAAATTGCCACCCGACACAACCAAAATTGTCACCCGACACAAGCAAACAAATAAAGTTGTCACGTGAACAAACGTGCCAATTGTTTTTTCTTTCTAAAATTTAAACTAAATTATTATATGATGTGAACACAGCATTGTTGACAACTTCATTTATTTGGCTGTGTCGGGTGGAGGGGGGAACATGACACACATTGGCATTTTCCTCGTGCGATTCGACTCGAAAGAAAGATATTGTGAATTTGAAGTGTGAATTTTTCAAATATGTATACTTACTCATGTGTTACGCGTAAAATCAGGTTTCTACCTTCACCAGATGATAGCAAGACTTGAGCTTTATAACAGTCCTTGTAAACCTGAGTTTCTTTACGTATTTAGTCATTTAAATATTGCATATTTCACATCAACTATAAATGTAAAACTTAATTATGGTGAGGCTACTATACATTATATGAACTATGTTAATATTCTCATTCTTTCCACTAAATCCACAAATATAAGATATACACATATATAATTAATAACTAATGATTACAGGTTTTCTGTGTTTTTTATTTCCTTCCAGAGCATCACTCAATTGAATATTTGTATTTAGTTATTTACATGTACAGTGAGGGAAAAAAGTATTTGATCCCCTGCTGATTTTGTACGTTTGCCCACTGACAAAGAAATGATCAGTCTATAATTTTAATGGTAGGTTTATTTGAACAGTGAGAGACAGAATAACAACAAAAAAATCCAGAAAAACGCATGTCAGAAATGTTAGAAAATGATTTCCATTTTTAGGAGGGAAATAAGTATTTGACCCCTCTGCAAAACATGACTTAGTACTTGGTGGCAAAACCCTTGTTGGCAATCACAGAGGTCAGACGCTTCTTGTAGTTGGCCATCAGGTTTGCACACATCTCAGGAGGGATTTTGTCCCACTCCTCTTTGCAGATCTTCTCCAAGTCATTAAGGTTTCGAGGCTGACGTTTGGCAACTCGAACCTTCAGCTCCCTCCACAGATTTTCTATGGGATTAAGGTTTGGAGACTGGCTAGGCCACTCCAGGACCTTAATGTGCTTCTTCTTGAGCCACTCCTTTGTTGCCTTGGCCGTGTGTTTTGGGTCATTGCCATGCTGGAATACCCATCCACGACCCATTTTCAATGCCCTGGCTGAGGGAAGGAGGTTCTCACCCAAGATTTGACAGTACATGGCCCCGTCCATCGTCCCTTTGATGCGGTGAAGTTGTCCTGTCCCCTTAGCAGAAAAACACCCCCAAAGCATTATGTTTCCACCTCCATGTTTGACGGTGGGGATGTTGTTCTTGGGGTCATAGGCAGCATTCCTCCAAACACGGCGAGTTGAGTTGATGCCAAAGAGCTCCATTTTGGTCTCATCTGACCACTACACTTTCACCCAGTTGTCCTCTGAATCATTCAGATGTTCATTGGCAAACTTCAGACGGGCATGTATATGTGCTTTCTTGAGCAGGGGACTTTGCGGGCGCTGCAGGATTTCAGTCCTTCACGGCGTGGTGTGTTACCAATTGTTCGCTTTGTGGCTATGGTCCCAGCTGCCTTGAGATCATTGACAAGATCCTCCTGTGTAGTTCTGGGCTGATTCCTCACCGTTCTCATGATCATTGCAACTCCACGAGGTTAGATCTTGCATGGAGCCCCAGGCTGAAGGAGATTGACAGTTCTTTTGTGTTTCTTCTATTTGCGAATAATCGCACCAACTGTTGTCACCTTCTCACCAAGCTGCTTGGCAATGGTCTTGTAGCCCCTTGCAGCCTTGTGTAGGTCTACAATCTTTTCCCTGACATCCTTGGAGAGCTTTTTGGTCTTAGCCATGTTGGAGAGTTTGGAATCTGATTGATTGATTGCTTCTGTGAACAGGTGTCTTTTATACAGGTAACAAGCTGAGATTAGGAGCACTCCCTTTAAGAGTGTGCTCCTAATCTCAGCTAGTTACCTGTATAAAAGACACTTGGGAGCCATAAATCTTTCTGATTGAGAGGGGGTCAATACTTATTTCCCTGATTCAAATGCAAATCAATCTATAACATTTTTGACACGCTTTTTTCTGGATTTTGTTGTTATTCTGTCTCTCACTGTTCAAATAAACCTACCATTAAAATTATAGACTGATCATATCTTTGTCAGTGGGCAAACGTACAAAATCAGCAGGGGATCAAATACTTTTTTCCCTCACTGTATACCCGTACATTACATGTGACATTACTTTTACAATTGGAAACTTACGATTCCATTATGAACCTGTTAAATCTCACGTTTAATTGTGGGACAGAAACGTTTGCCACCAGAAGGCAACCTTTATAAAAGTGTTGAAAAAGTTATTGCACAATTTTTTTTCACATTTTAATTTAAAATTAATTCGTGTCACCTAAAGGCCAGTAGTAAAGTTTATTTTAAATAGTTATTAACAATCATACTCACTGACTTTTAATTGGTTAAAACACATTTCTGCTGCAGTATGGTATTTTTCATAATAATGTATTATTTTGTGATAATATGCCTCTTACATTGTACTATTATAGTACATTATGCCATAATTCACTCTGAGGCAGAAGGTTCAGTTGGCGAAGAGTCTTACTGTAATGTGGATGCTGTAAAGTTTTGTGTTACCAGCGCAGTAGCATTCAACAATCATCACTGAGGGGTAGTTTCCACTGACCCTAATCCCTCACCCCTGTGCATTACTCCATCACACTCCCAGGGAGACATTACCACAAAGGTCAGGCCTTATAAACCACTTAGGACGAGCACAATGATGCATTGAGTGCCGACTCTCCTACAAGAATTATTCTCTACCAGACTCTCCATGCCAATCTAAAACTCAGATAGATAAGCCCCAGAGTGACTGTTTGCTTCCCAATGAGAAGGAATGACCAGGGCTTTGCCCAACATTTGGCAGAGCACAGCAGTTATAACATAATACCTTTCAAAACTGTGACTTAACAACAATGTGTGTGATGACTTGATTTTTACTGCAAATGTTGGTTAAGGAATACATGTGCAAAAGAGTTATTCAAATCCATACATTAATATATTTCCATAACTTTGGAAGCATGGTGGTGCAGGGGTTATTGCACTGTGCTTCTGAATCCGATGACCTGATTTCATTTCTCGGCCACAGATAACACCAACCCGCAGTGACATAAACGATTAAAACAAATTATATGGCATGGGGTAAGCCTTCATCCAGCAGTGGATTTACACAGGGCGGTAAACTACTAAGTATAATGTTGGCAATGAGAAATTTAATGAAAATCTATTGCAGAAGTGTTGCATAACATGAACCTGATTGTTTCACCAATACAGGCAGTCCCCGACCTACTGTATGAACGGGCTCCGTTCTTGAAACACATTCGTCAGAAAGACATAATGTACTGTATTTAAATGCACATACGGTCACTTGTAAAAATGTGTCATGGTTCAACATAAAAGGGAAGCATTGTTAAACTCGTAGATAATAATACATGTTTTACATTTGCATGTAACATTGTAAATAGTTATGCGATTCGGTTCACAAGTGCGAGTTCACGTTCTCAAGTCACGTAGTTAAAAAAAAATCTTATTGAAGCTCATTCATAAGTGCGGATGTTTGTAAGTCGGGCAATCGTAAGTCTGAATCTGCCGGTCTTGTACCTGGATCATTTATAAAGTAATTGTTAAAGGGAATGATATTCACAAAGAGGCCATACAGTACATATTCCATTTTAATAGAAAGTAACAGTCATGTTCTTTGGCATGTAAATGTCATGGAAGTATGTAGTAATGATGTTTCCATGAGGGACATTGTCCATTCTGTGGTCAACTGTAATTAATTGTTATTCGTGTGTACTTATGGCCCAGCTGCAACGTTATGTATAAATACGTGAAACTAGAACTATCACCGACTTCCACATTGACACTGTAGAATTGAACTAAAATAAATACTCTGAAAACTTCCGAGATAATAAGCCCCATTTGTGTACCAGATTCATGAATAAAATTATGGTTGTTGGCTCTTTCATCTCAAATGCATGTCAAATTTAAAGCAAATGCAAGCCTCCATTAGAGTACCCTCTTTTCTATCCTGCATGTACTCATTAGTACCTTGGGTTGTTTCCGGAGGGACAGTTTTTTTTAATGTGGTGAACAAACACCATATGCAAATTATATCATTCCATTTCCAAAGGTAGGGCGTAGATTTCGCTGTCATTTACATACAAAATACTATATTTTGCAAGTGTTTTCTTATTTGCATTTCAGCTGTAACAAATTGAACCTTTTGACTGGATGATGCTCATTGTCTGATACCGATTGACACAGATACACGGACGATGCCAGCGCTGTGTTCGGCGGTGGGTGGGTGGGTGGGGGGTGGTTGAAGCAGTATCGTCAGCATTTGAAAATGAGTCAGCTTTCATGTACACTCACAGCATGAGGTGTGCACCGTGCAAACCACATGCTCAAGCAGAACAGCTGCTGCTGGAATTTTACAAACTCGTGTTTGCTGCTCTGGTCCTTCTCGCGTTGCTGCCTGTTTGTGGCTCCAATTTTTATTACAAACATATAAAAGAGTGATGCTGTATGAAATGACGTGATAGAAAATGGTTCACGCAATGCACTGTGAACCCGGCAACCCATGTTTGATTCCCAGCCACGGCTAACGTGAGTGATGAGTAATATCTGACCCGCTCCTCTTCCCACCTTCCCCCTTTTACCAACTTACGATGACCAGCATGGTGAAGTATGATGAAACAGCCCTGATGGCCAATCCAATGATTTGGTGATGCCTTCATCCAGCAGTGGATTGAGAAAAAGCCTATAAACTATTATTTTGTTCCATTATTATTATTTCAAAAAATACCGGCTGGTTTCAATACAAAAAAATATAACTTGAATGCACGTATATTTAATTTTAGTTGTGTCTTTATTGTTGTTGCAGGATCTAGGGATGCACAGCTACAGATTGATGACGATGGCAACATATACCTGGAGTATACCTGTGAGGCTGCGACTGAAGCATCCAGTTTCTCTTGGTCCAAGAATTACCACGAGCTTCCAGAAAACAAAGTGACTCCAGAAACTCTCGGACAAACGTGAGCCTTTGTCTTGGAAATGCTTCACAAATCCTATCCTCGGCATTCAGTGTGGTATAAGCGCAGTACATGGTAAATGTTATCACAGCATTGCAGAAAATGTCCTTTCATCAGCTGTTGATTCTATTAGATGGAACATTCAACAGAGTGAAAAAAGTGAAATATGTACAGAGAGACGTTTCTCGGAGCATAGAAATTTACACAAGACAATTAAGTTTAGAAAAAATGAAAATGTCATACTTGAATTATCCTACTCGAGCAAACACGATATCATCATTCTCATACGTTATATTTGGTATATTTTAGAACAAAGTTGTTCTTCAACAACCCTACAATGGACGACCTAGGGAACTACTCCTGCGTGGTCACTGCGACAGACGGCTACGCAACAAGCTACAACCTCACGGAGGAAGGTAAGGGGAAAGGTTAGGAGTGTGTACGGAGTCTTTGCATGTGTACGTGTTACAGCTCAGTTTTACCAAACCTTACTACACTGGTCAGTGTGTGGTGGTGATTAAGGGCGGATACAGAGCTGCCTTCTACTGCCCACAACGCCTACTGAACCCGCTTCATGTGCGGTGGTCACCCATTCAAGCTTGCGGAGTCTGACAGGATCTGACACAATCCAGATGTTTTTGTCAAAGGTTAAACCATCAAATTCACTTACTTAAAATTAATACAATATTATTGGGTTGTTACTGCGTACCTACTACCTCCAAACAATGTATGCATTCTAAGCCTCTACAGAGTTACATCACAGGAGGCCATTCTGCATGTTTGCAGAAACTTTCCATAATGATCGACTCCTCCCCAAACTCTGCCCACTTTGGGGCATTCCATAATTGTGCCATGAATAGTACCAGCATGATTCCAGTTTTGTTTGGAATTCATCACACGTTGATATCAAATTGAAGAGTGTTTCTAAATGTATGCACAACCTGCCATTATTTTAGTAGAAAAATTAGTGTAATGCCGCTCAAAATAGCTCTATGAATCGGCCCATCATTTCTACATCAACATATGTTTATTATTCTAAATAAACACGTAATGGTTTGGGAAATGCATGCAACACATTGCTTACTTGTGCAAACAGTGCATAAGGAGAGTAA
The DNA here is from genome assembly GCF_048934315.1 of Petromyzon marinus. NCBI lineage: Eukaryota > Metazoa > Chordata > Hyperoartia > Petromyzontiformes > Petromyzontidae > Petromyzon > Petromyzon marinus. Next base: position 9,933,270 of record NC_133678.1, on the reverse strand, counting down.
AGCATTACTTACAATTGAATGCCTATATGGTTATTTATTTGCAGATACAGATAACATTCAATTAGATTACCTAGATTAGATATATACAATTAGAATGATTGTGATAATTATGGTTGTGAAATGTCAAATGAATACAATTACAATTTCTGCATTAAAAATTATAATGTATTAGGAATAATTGGATAATCATGCTAAAGGATAACCATGGATAGTTGATTGATGTATAACATTGTTATATATTTTTTTGCAGAACTAAAGCGCGCTCTGGAGACAAGCCAAAAGCTGAAATATCCCAGTAAGTTGGTTTCATAAATGAAATAGATCTCTACCAATCCATAAAATACACTGAAATACATAGGCACATGCAGTATATGATGAACAAACTTCAATCTTTCTATCCACATTAAAATAAAACTGAATATTGGCAAAGGTAGTGGAACTTAATCAGTGACTTGCAAAATTGTCCAAATACTGTTACGTAATACTTCATTTAATGTGGCAGATGCTTTCTTGAAAAGAGCCACAAACCAAGGAATTACTGTGCGTGTATACATTACAGGGCATAATTATACTGGTAGGAACGAAGTTGTAAACTGAGTGTACCAGCCTGCAATAGATTAATGTGTCCGTCCGTCCGTCCCCTTTCAATACTTTAACGAAGTGAAATCTCGTGCTGTTGGGGTGTAAAAATAAAATTGCACAAAATTCCAATGTTCCTACCAGCCCACCCTGCAGGGACCTGTTATAAAAACAATGGAAATGTGAATCACATTTGCACTGTTATCCCATGGCGGGACAACGAACTGAGATGAGGGTACGCTGCTTCCTGTATCATTCCGCGTATGTATATACCCAGAATTTCCATCCCGCTCAGCCGGGCAGCTCAAGAAGGTCGTTCGTTGTCGACCTCTCAGAAGCTGCACTTGATAACGTTGCACGTTCCACGTTGTGTGAAAAGTGTTCCCTTATCAAAGAATGGCGAAAACGCGTTGTGTGAAAATGCATTAAGCGAGGACTCACTGTACTGGAGTATGCAGTGATAATGTTTCACAGTCGTATTAAACTCTGTGTTGTTTAAATTGCTGAACCCCAGCCAATCCTCCTGCTCAGTGGCACATAAATACATAGCAAAGCTCTTTTTTAATAGGCTGTGAAACAAATATTATTGTCATTTGCTCTTTTTTTCCCCAGCAGGTAGCTACTGAAAAATAGTTACAGTCCATAGATCAGTGGGGCTTACCTCGTAAAAGAAAAACATAGTTTACGTGGTTAATGCAGACATGATTCCTTGCAAAACGTTTCAGTTTGGTGTTTTAACATCTTAACACCTGTTTTGTTGCCAGAAAGGGTAAAACATATTCTAACATTCTGAAAGTTGAATTGTTAAGTTTAGTTTTTGTTGTCTTGCTTCACATATTAATGGTTTGGGACAACTTTATCTGTTGTTGAATGTGCATTTGTAAGCAATATTTTCAGTTTTACAGCATATATATAATTATCAATTGCAAAGGTAATATAACTTTGAGCATAACATGTACATTTTGTAATACAGACGTTAGACATTTGTTATTGTCATTTTAAAATGACAACCTTCGTAATTATGTTTTGGGTCAGATTAGGACAAATTTGGCATCCCTGAGGTATCTCAGAAATCAATTAGCAATCAAAATATTGGTTGCAAAAGCGTATTAATTAAATCTTTGACAACGTTGTTCTGTTGTTTTCGAATATGTTTTGATATTGCCATCTACAGGAGTCAATCGTATGTGCTGAATCCATCCATGTGTGTGCTGTCGACGTAATTCTGTAAATAATTCTGAGACATATTCGCACTACAAAAGTTTCCTGTGGGGCTGAGGATCATTAGTAGTCTAGATGTGTTCGTTAGACAAGCATGGCTTAAGAATACAACACACCTTTGGTTGGTCAGGTCATATCGGGTCATGACTTGCAGGAAAGAAGCCTTGCTATCATGTCACGAAAGGACACAGCTGCACCTCTTTGCTGTTTATCTGAACAAAAACATTAGGATGCTGGTGCATGTTGTGGTAATCCATCTTCCGATTTCAGTTTGTCCTTTTTTAGTTCAAACCTCAACTTTGCAACAAGGCTAAAATGCTTAACGTTTTTTATTTTGCATTGCCATATAGTATTTATTTCCTGAAAAATAAACATAATGAAAATCTGATTTAAGATCATTTTGGTTGGAAATACTGCACGTGCAACGCATATGTTTCTGTATGATTGATTTACGTTTGTTTCTCAAACATATATAGCCATTATGTTGTGTTTGGTAAGTTTATCATTAGGATACTCAGTTAGGCAGTGTCTTGGATAATATAATGATTATAATGTTCAGCACAAATGCAGATGTACTGCAATATATTCAAATCCAGGTCAGGCCAGTTTAGGGTGGCAAATATATGTTTTTTTGGAAACAATTGAGAAATGCTGTTTATTTAATTACACTATGTAAAAATTAAAATATTGTATTTAATTACTAGAGGCACACAACAAAGTCTGAAGTGTGAAAAAATAACATAATCTTACCTTCCATAATGACATGTGATCTTTAATTCGGGGTATGTGGGAAGTATTATACATTTAGGGTGCCATGGTGGTGAGATGTTAACTTCTTGGCCTGGAGGTAGTGGGTTTTATCCCGATTTCAACCCTGACGCCTGTATATTTGGAGTTTGCATGTCTCTCTCCCTGTGGTCACGTGGATTTTTCTCCAGCTCCACCGGTTTATTCCTCCACATTTATAAACATGCTTTTAGAGTATGCGTCTGGTATACATTTCTACATGATTGCCACTTAATTCAACTATTATTCGTGGCCAGGTCGCTTCTGAAAAAGAGCTATGAAGCTCAGTGGGCCTTACCTGGTCAAATAAAAAATTGTTTCTAAATCGTAGTTAATGCTCTTGTTCACCTTTGAAAATGTAGCCAAATATGTGTACAGTGTGGTAAGAGTGTGCCCTATTCAACCAGCCATACCCCTGAGGTCCGAGCTGGCTGTGGAGCTACTGGAGAAAGGGCAAGTGCGGTTGTGGATGCAGGCACGGCATCTGTCACCGACGTGTGAGCTGAAATTCATCGTCAATCAAAGGGACGTTTCCAAAAACGAGGTAATGCAAACCCAAGCATTGACAATAACATCCCGTCCATCACGCTATGAGTCGATGGACGTTCATTCTCATCTCCATATATTTTCTGACAATAAAGAGTGCACTTTAACCGGTGCAAGGATAATATATTGTATTCCTCTAATATGTATTTTGTTTTCTTTGGTTCTTTCGGTAAAGTCACGTAGAATGAGAATAAAATAATAAATTGATAAAATAAAATAACACAATAATATTCTCTGAGAATATTATTATTATATTCTCTGAGAATATTATTGTGTTATTTTATTTTATCAATTTATTATTTTATTCTCATTCTACGTGACTTTACCGAAAGAACCAAAGAAGATGAATCATTGCAGTCACGAAAGCTTTAAATCGAAATGTATTTTGTTGTTGTTGTTGTCTTTCTCAGTCTTTATATGTCTGTCCCTGTATCCCTTGTGTCTTTTAATGCTGTCCAATAACATGTATACTTTAATGACAAAAAAACATTTGCCAATAACACTGTGTGTGGCCTTAAGAGGAGAAAAATATTGTCGGTGACATTCCAGCAATGGCCCTTCTTCACCGCACATGGTGATGACAACATGAATATCCCTGTTAAAATTATTAACGTGAATAAATGTCAACATCACTGTATGGGCAGAAAGTGAAATAAATAATATGCTAAAAGGAGGTTTTAAATGTAATAATAAAATAATGAATCATTTTCCAAAATATATTATTACAAATGCGTGAGGGTTACCTACACATCCGGCTTTTCGTTAACAGTTCTTGAAAGGGATATTTACAACCCTCGTGATTAATACATTACTTATGAACGTTCAAACAGTCTGGTTATCAATTATCTAATAAAAAAGCAATCTGTGGCATATTTGAATATGCTATTGGGCAACGAATAATGCATAAATAGTTATACTGCTATTATGCTGGATATGCGGTGTTGCAATGTGGAATAGATCAAGGGATATGACGTCTCTTATGAAATTGTCAGTCTCGCTTATTTCAAAGATACAGGATGTACGTTGCTCAAAAACCCGGAGCAAAAGTAACCCACTGCCATTGATACTTACAAAGTACAAATGTTATCTCACCAAAATATCAATAGTAATCAAACATTACTCGCAACTTTCTAGATTAAACATTAAATTAATATTTGTGGATGGTGGGTATATCTAAGACCAACAAAACTTAACCATTTATCCACAAATGTTCACCCATGGACTTCCAAAGAAAACAACTTGGCATTACAAATACAGGATTAAGACAAAAGATGCACAATAAATTAAATTTGATAGGGTGCCACGGTGGCGAGATGTTAACTACCTGGCCTGATATGCAGGATGCGTGGGTTCAATCCCGACTCTGACGCCTGTATATTTGTAGTTTGCATGCCTCTCTCCCCGTGGTCCCATGGATTTTTCTCCAGGTCCTCAATTTGTTCCCTCCACATTTAGAAACATGATTTTAGAATATTTTGCTGCTATAAATTTCCACATGATAAACCACTTCGTTGAACTATCATTTCTGGCCAGGTCACTTCTGAAAAAAACATTATTTAGCTCAGTGGGCCTTACTGAGTATTATAACAAAAAATTGTTTGATGTAACTTGATAAACTAAAACAATGCAAAGGTAACAAAGTTGTGACTTTAAAAAAGTGATTTTCTAGTGAGTGCACACTTGAGAAGTACAGCTAATTGAATTTGTAAATGTATTCAAGTAAACATGGAGATTAATTGCATTCGAAAGAAGATTTTCATACTTTTTCACATCTTAACATCTTATTAGCCACTCAATATACTTCAAAAGCCTCGCAAATATTAAAGATCCTGTGCCTCTGCGGGCCTGCTTGTAAGTATGTTGAACTTCTTTGGCGCTGTACGTAGCCAATCGTGCTAATCGAAAGTGCTTAACATGTGGTGTGTGTAGAAGTACAAGATTCATGTGGACCGCAGCACGGGCATGATCGAGATGATTATAGATCATCTTTCAGCTGTGGATGAGGGCACTTACACTGTCCAGCTCAAGGATGGGAAGGCGGCAAAACAATCCAGCCTCGTTCTCATCGGAGACGGTGAGAGCGAGTCCCTTGGCACAACCTTTGGACACTTACATACAAATGAAACGTGTACGAAAGTAGCCATCTGACTTGCATTACGTTTACACTTTTGGATAAAATTAGCCGGTGCGTGTCAGTTTAAACTGTGCATATTTTCCTTCGACAATAATTTGACATCACTGTTATTTTACAACTACTATTATTATGTTCACATTATTGCACAGTTGTTAGTTGCAATCATTTGAGCACTTCAAGCAATAAAAGGAAAAACAGCCAGGCAGCAACTGGAGAATGTTTCACACTGAGGGCTCCTCCATAAAGCCCTAAGTACACTCAGGCGGATGTAGAGCTTCGATGTGTCATCCTCGCAGCGGCTTTTGGGTAACCATCAAAGAAAGACGGTCACTGCATCACGCGCTTTCAAATGCACTTCTGCGGCCTTCCGGAATGCTCTTCCTTCCAGTATTAGGAAGCCACTGGAGCTATTGAACTTTAAAATCTGGATTTTCCAACACATTTCTTCAGAACTGCTTTTTTAGGTTTAGTTTGTTGTCCTTCACCCGTACCTCTGTCAGGTGCAAAAGAAGTTCAGCTTACATGCATGATATGTCCCACGTTCTTGCTCCATGTGATGGGAGCATCTTCGGGAACTAAACTTAATTCTTCTGAAGCTCTCAGCACGTGGAGCGAAACCTCGGACATCGTGTTGAACAGATTGTAGCGGTACAAGCTAAACATATGTTAGAGAGCACCACAACCGCAATAAACATACGCAGTATTATTACTCAGGCAGACAATACAGACAATCATCGACTTACGAACGAATTCTGTTCCTGAGACCCGTTCGTAAATCGAGTACTACATGCAGCGGCACCGAACTGTAATATCGACATTCGAATCCTCAGCTCTGAAGAACATTAACGAATTAATTGGTAAAATTACTTGCCAGCCTGATGGATAGAATAGGCGTTTGAAAGGTAGTTGGTGTATAAGTGGAAGGATCTGTGTCAAGGCTGGGAGAATTCATAACTTGCAGGAGTTTGTCGGGAAAAAAACATCTTTCATCTCATTACCCAGCGCAGGAATGTGCAAACGCTGATCACAAAGTCGAAGAAGAAAATATCACAAGTTTTACATGTATCCTTTAAACCTAACATTATATATGTGCATTTTGATATCTCACCTTCAGAATGTTTTAAATGCTCCCACGTGTACTGATTGGCAGGTCTGCATTCTGTAGGGATAACTTTTTGACTTGCATGGCTTGTCATTTATATTCATATCATGGTAGTAAATGTATGTGTCTAGAGTCAATAATTATTATGCATGTTTAACATTGTCATTATTTATCCGAGCTAATTACAGACTGGGGAAACTTTTAAAATACAAATATGAGCCTCAAGGCAAAATGCCGTTTCAACCCCATTGCTCAAAAGATATTGACTACATTGGTCTCAATTGTAAATGCACAATTGCAAGCACAATGTACAATTAATACTTTTCCAAAGTCATTACAATCTGAATTGATCATATGTATTGCACTTAAAGAGCTGTGGAATTTTCACAAGCGCATCAATCGGTTTTATCACTTCTCTAATGCATTGAGAACCATTGAATATAAACACTGCAACGGCAAGTAAATGATGGTTACATTGAAAAATCACTCCGAGGAAACTTCTTACAAGCAATTGTATAACAACATGTGCAACACTGTGCACTTTGCTGCTTAGCATGCTGAGGAAATTGTACAAAAAATATAGATCGTAAGCTCTGTTATTATTATTCCACCAACACGGATGACTACAAGAGGTGAAATTATTAAACTCACTGGTGATTTGATGGCTAGTCACGATTCAAGAACATGATTCGATTGAAGACTATTTTTGTTAATCCTTGTGGAGAATGTATCGCGGACACTAGTGGCTGCAGGCGGTCACATAAACTCATTACATACAAGTTATAACATAAAAAAAGTTTCGATTTAAAGCTTTCGTGACTGCAGGGATTCATCTTCTTTGGTTCTTTCGGCAAGGTCACGTAGAATGAGAATAAAATAATAAAATAACACAATAAAATTCTCACGACGTTTCGGCCACAACGCAAGCGGCCGTCTTCAGGTGAAAGGTACAGACCTGTCGAGTCTGTACCTTTCACCTGAAGACGGCCGGTCTGTACCTTTCACCTGAAGACGGCCGCTTGCGTTGTGGCCGAAACGTCGTGAGAATTTTATTGTGCTATTTTATTATTTTATTCTCATTCTACGTGACCTTGCCGAAAGAACCAAAGAAGATTAAAAAAAAGATTGTAACGCTTGCTAATTTGATCGTTGCATCATATAATCAATATTTATTGACGAATGTGTACACATACCATGCATACAATAGCAGAATAACACACATTTAGGTATCTTTCAGTATCAAGTTTAAGCACCTTTACCATTTTGTAATTATCTAAAAACATGTATTTTTAATTAAACTCTCGTTCATAATTTTGCTGTGAACTTGGTAATTGAAATGTTAATGCAGACTAAAGATGCGTGTACCTTTAATCATCACAGTTTTCAAGAAATTGCTGGAAGCGGCTGAATCGCAGAGGAAGGAGTGGCTGAGAAAGCAAGGTGAGGTCGCGAGATGTTAACAATTTGTTCATTATATTTGGAGACCACACAGAACACTTGGAGTCAAACTAAAGTTGTACAATCGTGAAGCGAATACGTACATGTGTAAATATCTTCCCATCACCACAGGTCCTCACTTTATTGAATATCTGAGCTGGAACGTGAGCAAAGATTGCCAAGTACATTTAAATTTCCAAGTAAGTGACCTGGATATAAAGTAATACCTATGTGATATGTCATTAAAAAGGCACTGCTTTTTAATATTACATTGGAATTAGCGTTATACTGCAGAAAGTGATTACACAAATGGTTGTAAACTCACACTACTACATAAGGCTATGATACATCAGCCATTATCTTTGAACTTTGTGTGCAATCAGTGAAACTGCATATGTTTTTAACTGATGTGAAATTTCTTAAATTAATCTGATTGTCACTAAAGGATGTAAATAAAGCAAATACTGCTTCTCAGCCATTACCACTCCTCTGCTGGGTAAAGGTCTGCACATTCCATGACAAAAATGTCTTTTGGTTTTTTGTTAGTGGGGGGAGTTAGATCACAAGAATGTTTTAGATATCACCACTGATATTATACATCACTGGCAATATGACTTAGCACAGTGCGCTAACTACTGCGCCACCACAACATAAATATTCGCCAATGCCTTTGGAATTAGAACACAGCCACGGAGTAACGGTTAGCACACTGGATTGGCAATTTAGAGGTTGCCGCTTATATTTGATTAGCATTCAGGCAACTTTCTTAACCCCCACCCCCTCTGCCCATCCCATAGTGTAAAAGGGTAGTAATAATAATAATTTCCTTGTATATCGAGTCGTTCATGCTAATTGCATCCGATAACGCTGTACATATATACGTGAAGGACCTAATCCTACATCCAGCTACACCACAGTCGATTGACAGGTGGGTGTGTACGTCACTGTACTCCCCCATCTGACAAGACATCTGACCAGAATGGAAGAGTAGGCCCAATCCCCGTGGGGGAAGGCCCTTCGATTTGCAGTGGCTTGAGGGGAAATATTGCAGGGCAGCACTACGACCTTACCAATTAATAACATGCTGCTGGGAAGGGAGTGTTTGTTGTCAGTGTGTATTCTCGTGTATTCATCGTGGCCCTGCGTGCGTCTGTATAGATTGCCAACTTCAAGAAGGAGACGACTGTTTTGTGGTTCAAGGACAGCAGTATTCTAGCCGGTGCTCACACCGAATTCAAAGACGGGCACGGCTCACTGCTCATCCAAGAGGTTAGTGTTGATCCGCGGCTCACTAGACGTTACGTGAGTCTTAAATTACAACCTGTGAGTGCAGATGAAGGTATGCATCGCTTTCAAGTAAAATGCACTATCGGTGAGTGTACTTGCACTCTTTTTTTTTTTACAATATTTGAGGTTATTTTCATAGGTCACTAATATCATAGCTTAATATAGCTTAAGACTACCATCTGGTGGTCGGTATGCGTATAAAAACTATGCTTGTTCAAAATTCACTTCCTCCATACATTAATTTCGAAATGTCCAAGCACCAATTGTGAATAACACAACAAATTTATTAAATGTAGACTTTAATTCCCAAAGACTGTGTCCCATTCACAGAAGCTTCAATTTTATTTTGGATTGCTAGATTATTTATTTTATTTGTATGTCATCATTATTTCTAAGGGCATATTTTGCAAAGTTACTATTTTCGTGATGTAAAATAGTATACTTTTGGGGAATTGCATTATCCTCTGTACTAAGTTTGTGTAGTATAACAATTCTCCATTCTGTCCTCTTCATAAAGTGTACCAAAAAGGACATGGGGTTATATAAGGTGGAGGTGAAAGATGAGAGAGGGACTGATGCAAGTGTTTTGGATATTGCTGGTAAAGGTAAGAATAATTTACCATATTTTTTACACTCGCATGCTCTTAATTTACACTCACACTTGCCATGCAGTTGGTTGATATGCACACTACACTCATGTATGCCCCATTAAAACGCCACTTGTAAAATCACACACAGTGAACACACTTGCGTTTGCTAGCAACATTCCTTTGTCTAATATAACAATTGCACTGCATTTATGCTCCACTCCCACTCGCTACACATTTAGAACTTGAAGACCTGATGTGCCAGATGTGCAAGATGAGTGGTAAGTACACACAACTTTACACCCATGGAATTTTTATTCATATAATCTAATTTGTAATATTGATTTAATTTGTTTTATTAATAAGGTATCTCGGTAAAAAAAGTATGTGCAATACACACACATGAGCTATATGCATTGGATGTCAAAATTGCAGTCTTAACATAGTTAACCTTTGTGATTTGCATAAATCTGGTGTGACAACCACACGAGGACACTTGGCTGACTCTGGGGACCAATACTTGTGTAGGAATACTGAGCCAACACAATGAGCTCATGGGTTCGAATTCCGGTCAACCACTCAACACTAAATCATTTTGTCAAACGTGGGGAATTTATGGTTTTTCCCTGTCACTAATGACTGTACAAAACAGACATGTGCATTTGGTTGTCACTTAATGCATTTTCATATCGTGATGAAGGCTATAATTTAGGTATATTCATCAGATTATTGATAATAAGTGATTCATGCTTTGAAAGATGTGAAGGCGTGCTGTTTAGTCTGAGGAAACAAAGACTTATTTGCAAAATTTAAGTCGCAGTACTAAAAATCGTACATACTGTGGTGTCTGTTAAGATCCGTTCTGTGATTCTACATGGTGCTGTGCTTATATAATTGTGAAGAGAAAAAAACAATAGTTTATTCGATTTGAAAAATAATGTATTTAGTCTTTAAATTTCGATTTAAAGCTTTCGTGACTGCAAGGATTCATCTTCTTTGGTTCTTTCGGTAAAGTCACGTAGAATGAGAATAAAATAAGAAATTGATAAAATAAAATAACACAATAATATTCTCACGACGTTTCGGCCACAACACAAGCAGCCTTCATCAGGTGCAGGGACGAGACTGTCTGGTAGGACAGCGCTGGAGTGTTATGGCCGAAACGTCGTGAGAATATTATTGTGTTATTTTATTTTATCAATTTCTTATTTTATTCTCATTCTACGTGACTTTACCAAAAGAACCAAAGAAAATGTATTTAGTCCTTCCTCTATCTGTATGCATTGCAATATGACTTGGTGAGATCTTAGTAGTTTTTATTGCATATCAACGAGGACTGTAAGGAGTTGGTTTTACTCACTGCGACTCTGCGTGGTGTTACTCTTTGTGGTGTGTGACTCTGCGTGGTGTGTGACTCTGCGTGGTGTGTGACTCTTTGTGGCGTGACTCTTTATGGTGTGCTACTCTTTGTGGTGTGCGACTCTGCGTGGCGTGTGATTCCGCGTGGTGTGCGACTCCGCGTGGTGTGCGACTCTTTGTGGTGTGTGACTCCGCGTGGTGTGACTCTTTATGGTGTGCTACTCTTTGTGGCGTGACTCTTTATGGTGTGCTACTCTTTGTGGCGTGACTCTTTATGGTGTGTGACTCTTTATGGTGTGACTCTTTATGGTGTGACTCTTTATGGTGTGTGACTCCGCGTGGTGTGTGACTCTGCGTGGTGTGACTCTTTATGGTGTGCTACTCTTTGTGGTGTGCGACTCTGCATGGTGTGACTCTTTGTGGTGTGTGACTCTGCATGGCGTGTGACTCTTTATGGTGTGCTACTCTTTGTGGTGTGCAACTCTTTGTGGCGTGACTCTTTATGGTGTGTGACTCTGCGTGGTGTGCGACTCTTTGTGGTGTGTGACTCCGTGTGGTGTGACTCTTTATGGTGTGCTACTCTTTGTGGCGTGACTCTTTATGGTGTGCTACTCTTTGTGGTGTGACTCTTTATGGTGTGCTACTCTTTGTGGTGTGACTCTTTATGGTGTGCTACTCTTTGTGGTGTGACTCTTTATGGTGTGCTACTCTTTGTGGCGTGACTCTTTATGGTGTGCTACTCTTTGTGGTGTGACTCTTTATGGTGTGCTACTCTTTGTGGTGTGACTCTTTATGGTGTGCTACTCTTTGTGGTGTGACTCTGCGTGGCGTGCGTGTCTGGCCAGCGCTCTCGGCCACACCGCTGCAGTTTGAAGCCACGGCCCAGGGCGTGAAGATTCATTCATCCGTGGTGTATTACTGCGAGGACCTCAAAGTCACCTGGTACCAAAAGTAAAAAACGCAACCACAAATAAGAAAGTTATCATTTCATGTATTGATAAATGATCATCAGCACACTTGCTGTAAAGAGACAATTTCTTCCTATCACTGTCAGCGACCCACAGGGCACCCCGTCTATCCTCAGCCGTGGTGGTTCCCAACCTTTCTGGACCTGCGAGACCACGAAACCAACGATATTTTTTCGCGGACCATCGTGTGCCAAGAGCAAAATTTAAACAAATCTCAATGGTAGTATCTGCAACAGTTCCCCAGACCATTTCTCTCCACCTTAAATACCACCACTGCTCTACGATATGCATTCCCCCCTCCTCCTCACCCCTCTTCCTGGCAATTGATGACAACCTATCGAAATTTACGGAGCAAATTTACACAACCTCTTGTTGAAGCCGCTGCCAGTGGTGGCAGGTGGTTTGGGACGACGCTAGATGCCATGGCCTTCCAGATCAATATAATGACAATGCATTACATTTTTAAAACATCTTCCTTTGCTAAAAAAAAAATCCCAAATGCAGGATTGATTTTTTTACATTTCAACTTACCATGTTTGCTGTGACATCACTAAGCTGTATTAATGTTTTTTTGTGAATGGTTATTCATGGTATGACTGAAAGAACACACATATTCTATCGTTTCATTCAATGTAGGTAAGAGTGTTGTTAGTCATTCTGAAGGCAACGTGACCTTACCAGAACCTAGCCATTAAGGCAAAGTTATTGATTTGTAAACGCTGTTAATGTAGCAATTTGACACTGAAGTTTATACTCTTTGGTTCTTTTGGTAAAGTCACGTAGGTATCAAATCAAATAAATCGCGTCCATCATCAGGTGGGAAAGCTTTCCCACCTGATGATGGACGCTTGTGTTGCGCCCGAAACGTCGTGATTTATTTGATTTGATACCTACGTGACTTTACCGAAAGAACCAAAGAGTATGGATTCCTGCAGTCGCGAAAGCTTCAAATCAAGACTGAAGTTTATCATACGAATTTGCGTAAAAATTTGGGAATACCGTAACGTAAAATTAAATAAAGAAGGACACTGGCCTCTTAATGTACACTGCGATGCATTGCGATCATCATCAATGTCTCAAGAGCCCCCCCGCACATGCTATGACTTGCAGGGAAACGAAGCTGTCTTCAACAGAGAAGACCATCATTGGCGTGAGCGGAGAAATGTTGTGGATGCATTTGATCGCACCGACGGAGAAGGACAAAGGAAAGTACGTGTTGGAGCTACACGATGGAAAGGAGGCCCACAAGTTTGCTGTGGACTTCTCTGGAGAAGGTACCGCTTAAATTTTGATTTAAAGCTTTCGTGACTGCAGTAATTCATATTCTTAGCTCTTTCGGTAAAGTCACGTTGAAGGGAAACATTAAAATAATTAAATATATATAAAAAACAATAAAAAAAATTATCACGACGCTTCGACCATAACACAAACGGTCGTCATCAGGTGTGTCGGTTTGCATAAATTTATTTATTTTTAAACATATACAAGCACAGAGACAATTTCAACCGAGAAGATGGATTCTGGCTTAGCAATCATTGGAAAGATTTGATAAACCATTTCAGGTCTTAATTGATTGTTCACGCTTACAGTGGCTTTCAGACGGCATACATTAATTTTTCGTCTCCCCCCTCCTCTTTTCAGAACATAGATGGACTAGTCCTTCTAAATAAACTGCCAAATCGCTGTGCGTGGCGCTGACGTTTTTTTATAAATAAATAAATACACCGTTTAAAAATAAATAAATTTATGCAAACCGACACACCTGATGACGACCGTTTGTGTTATGGTCGAAACGTCGTGAGAATTTTTTTTATTGTTTTATATATATTTTATTATTTTATTGTTTCCCTTCAACGTGACTTTACCGAAAGAGCTAAGAATATGAAGGTACCGCTTATTTGTGGCTTTCACGAAAGGTGACCCTTGAGTGTGCAGTACGAACGTATACTCGTTGGTTGCTCGTGCTCTGCGCCAGTTTTTTTCAGTAGGTGATCCATCTTTCCTTCACTTTTAAGGTTTTACAACAAAAAAATGTAGAGCATTGATGCTTTAGGCCTTTATGGTAACTGCTGTGAAGATGCTTCAATATAAATTAAGTTTTGAAGTTGTGTTCCCCCTTAGGGACTTACTCTGCAGAAAAGCAGACAAGCTGATCAAAGGGTTGCCAAAAACATAGCGATAAAAAAACAAGTGCTGAATGGACGAGGGTCACCTTCCCATGACATCATTACGATTGAGATTATCTTGCGGTGTCACACGTCATACACCATGTGACGTCATCTTGTTCTATAGTTTGGAACGCAAAGTTATTATTTGCTCATTAAATACCATTTGAGGACAAATGCATTTTGGAAAGCATAACAGAATCCACGCCTATGCATATGTTCTTCATTGTTCCAGTTTCATTTGACACATGCAGGTGGCTTAATTGTTCCGAAGGCAAACGCGTGTCTCCTTGCCAGTGCTGGACACCCACCCGGCGATTTATCCTCAGAAGATTCTTATAACAATCCGGGGGAGAAAGTTCTGATGAAGATTCTGCTATTGCATTCCAGTTACTCAATCCACCTGTGCTTATTAAGTGGAATGTGTTGCCTCTCCTGCAGCATGATGGGGCAAATAAAGTTATGAATGTTTGCCTGTGTATGTGGGGTACAGGGTTTTGAAAAGCAAGATGTCATCAAACTATTGTAATCGTAGATTGAAAAACACAAAAACGTAATTGGAAGAAATCATCACTATGTAATGCTCATATTCTTTTGGGCCTTTCGGTAAAGTCACGTAGATAGGTTCAAATTAATAAAAATAAATAACAAATAAACAAAAGACTACGACATTTCGATCACCACACAAGCGATCGTCATCTGCAGTCAGACTGCTCGTCTGTAGTCAGCAGCTTTCCCCCTCGTTCGATCGCTTGTGTTGTGATCGGAACGTTGTAGTCTTTTGTTTATTTTATATTTATTTGTATTAATTTGAACCTATCTACGTGACTTTACCGAAAGACCCAAAGAGTATGAATTCCTTCAGTAACGAAAGCTTTAAGTCAAGAATTATTTCATGCTTATTAACAACACGTAATTTTTAAAATCCAATAGAATAGAGCTACGAAACTTAAAGAAGGCTAAAGATAAATAATGGGCAAAACAAAGGTCATTTACAAGAAGTTTTCTGAGCGAAAGGAAATAATTGCTGCAGTAACACAGTTCGAAAACATGAGAGTATACCCAGGGCAATTATTTAAGGCATAAACAAAGAGGTAAGGGAGAGCATTTGGAAAATAACATTTTCTAAGATTCACATTAACGTTTGCCTTGTTTAATTCTCTTTCAGTATTTGATGAAGTCATGCGTTTATATCAAGCACTCAAGTATGTATATCCGAGGCCCAAAACGGGCACTGCGTGTTTGTTTATGCATGCATTGAATGCTATATTAAAATAGACTCGTTACGATATTAAGTAAAACAAGTCACCATAAAAACTAGAAACATCATTTTCCAACTAACATACTCACCCAATGTTGGCATTGGAATCCTATCTGTTTCTTTCCTGTATGCAATACACGCTTGACATATGTTTAAATGTATACACGAATAAATGTCTCATGTGTTGATCTTTCTAGGGAGGCTGCCTTCGCAGAGACACGTAAGATTAGCACGTTACAACAACTGCCCATTCACACACACACACGTTTGCCTGTCTGTGTGTGCAAGCCCAAATTAATGCAGGGGCATTACGCACTGCAGCCTCAGATGTTGAGGTCCCCCCCAAAATGTATATTTATACGCAGCTTTACAATGGTTAAAAGGAAATACTGCAGCACTATGACGAATCCAAAATGTAATATGGTATTTAATTCCATAGCATCATGTTTATTTCTAACAGCTATATACCGATATTAAACTAGTTTTGACTTCGATTTATATTCTTTGGGTCTTTCATCAGGATGATGACCGCTTGTGTTGCGATCGAGACGTCGTAGTTTTTATTATTTTCTTTGAACCTATCCACGTGACTTTACTGAAAGACCCAAAGGATATGAATTCCTGCAGTCACGAAAGCTTTAAGTCGAAACTTCGATTTAGTTTAACAATTCGTATATATCACATTTCAAACTTAAAACTGAAATAATCGAAGTAAATAATAACGGAGTTTTTGGCTTCGGGTATGGATGGGGGTAAAACGGTAGAGGGAAGAAATTTAATAGACAAAGTGGGGCCCCATAACTATAACATCCCTGGGCCTCCGTGACACTTAATCAGACCCAGTGTAAGTATATACTGTCATATGTTTTAGCGGATTTATATATGTGCATAATGATTAGCACGCTGCACTACACCCTCAGTAACTCGAGTTCAATTCCTGGCTATGCACAACACAAGTGGTAATAATTGGTATATAAGTCTGGCCTGGGCATCTCACATGTCTACTCAGCCATAAATATGAGGCTAGTGTAGTGTGTACTTCAACATTCTGTATAGGGGATGGGCAAAACGTCTGGACTGTGCTGGCCTTATAGGCACTTACATGACTACAGGGACTCCGCTACTTACGAACGAGTTAGGTTCCAGAGGTCTGCTTTAAACGTTGTATAATGTCCTGTAGATGTAGATGCCACTGGCTCTTCATGTTCTGCAGATGTAGATGCCACCACCGCCATCTATTACGCGGTGGTTGAACTTACGCTTCTCGGTCCGAACAGGCAACTGGACATTCAGACAGATTTGTCCCTGTCTCTGAAAGTTCGTAAGTCGAATGTTCGTAAGTAGAGGAGTACCTGTAGTGTTTTTACTGCTGCTATGATTATTTCATAATTGCACTTTGTCTTAATTGTTACCTTTGTATATGCAGATCGTGCCAGGGTGGTTGGAGGTTTGCCAGATGTCGTTACAATCATGGAAGGAAAGGTTTGTCATTTTTACTTTTGAGTTCACATTGTGTGCTCATTTTAAACACACTTATAGCATTCATGCAGACAAAGCACAGTGGTATTCCATTTGAGTTGGAACATAAAAATCTTGCATTTCAGCTGTTATCCAGTTGCACATATTAGAGAATCACATTGTATTAGGGTAAAAAAAATACTTGCAGTTATTGTGCGCATTACTGACAGCTGCGATGTTTTCTTGAACCCTTCCCGTGCGCCGAACCGGCACTGAATTTACTTGTATAAGGTTACACGCCTTCCTAAACAAATCAAAGGCACCTTCTGTAAAGTAGTTTGGAAAAGTCCTTTGGGTGAGATAATGAGATTGGTCCTTTGGTGTCTCATTTCTATTGCCTGCCAGATGTTGTCAACGCGAGATTTTGATAATGGAATAAGCTATACTGTCAGACACCTACCTATAGCATGATTGAAAACTAAATTAATATAGAACCTGCTGCCGCATTGAACCCCAATTGTGTGCTGCTGTTGCATAGACGCTGAACCTAACGTGCAACGTTGCTGGAGACCCAACGCCCGAGGTGTCGTGGCTAAAGAACGACCGGGAGCTGCCAATCGACGACCATCTGTCCGTCACGCTGGAGAGCGGTCAATACGCCTCCATAATCGTGCGGAACATCGCCATGATTGACTCGGGGAAATACACCATCTTCGTGAAGAACAAGTACGGCTCCGAGAGCTGCCATTTCACTGTCAGCGTTTACAATCATGACCAGCCGCCACCCAGCGTCAAAGCGGCACCCGGTAGCGTCCAGGCGCCGCCCAGCAGCGCCAAGTCGCCGCCCGGCAGCGCCAAGTCGCCGCCCGGCAGCGCCAAGTCACCGCCCAGCAGCGCGAAGGCGCCGCCCAGCAGCGTCAAGGCGCCGCCCAGCAGCGTCAAGGCGCCGCCCAGCAGCGTCAAGGCGCCCGCGCACAAGAAGTGAGAGAGGCTGCCCAGCGGGTGGCATTGTCCCCTGCGCGCACAAGCCGGCGCGCGCGCACATAGCACGTAGAGAGAGGAACCCTGTTCCTTTTTTTTTCTTTTTCAAATATGCACACATTTCACAAAGAATCAACGAAAGTGCACAGCTTGGCAGCTGCAAGCAAGACCGTCGTTTTAATCAGGCAGGAGAACAACTGCAAATTAGGATAGGAATATAAACCAAGCACAGATTCTCAGACACATTATGGTAAACATTGCGAGCGTACAGCAAAGCAGTAAGAGGCAGGTGATGGCATTTTCTGCTTCTGAAGGTCCCAAAAGAATGTTATCAGTCTATGTTGCATTTTTTAAAAAAGCCGCATTTTGAAAGAGCCGCATTGTTTGCTTGGCTAATTGTATAGGCACACCACACCTGTGTAAGGTGGGCAATACATATTTTGGTCAAGGACTAAGTTCCTCAACATTCAAAAACCATAATGAAATGTGTACTTTACCAGTTGGTGAATGTTAATAAACATATAATTGACAGTAACAATATGGACACAAACACCTATTTATACCGTTCAAATAACGAATCCTTGCTGGGTGCTATAAAGACATTGCAGCGTCATACCATTTGTGAGTCAATTTGTGATGTGTATTGGAACAGGGCTCTTTCTGGCATTTGTATTGTGCAAGTATGTGACAGGACTGTTGTTTAATAGTGTTAGTTGAAGTTAATACAGTGTGGACTTATTTTTATTTCCTCAGTAGATGTAATCGTAGTCTTTAACTTAGTGGCTATAAGCAATGAAACCTAAATACCCTGAGATGTCAAATCAGAGTGTGTTCTAAACTTGAACTGCCTGGTGTTCTATGGAAATGAAGGTAGATATCACTTCCCTCAATAGACAAAAACCCTGGTCCTAGACCTTGGTGTGTGTTCGGTAATGATTAGGGAGGCAGGCAAGCAAACAGGGTGATATACACCCAGAAAACATATCCATTCATATCCCTTTTGTACCGAGGGTTATGCCAGCCAGGTATTTATTTCAATGGTTTTAGCATTTAATTATTTGTCTCTTCCATCATCCTAGATCTTTGCAGGTGTTACCATTCTAAACCATTCACTTGCAACTTGGTCAAGTATTTCATGCTAATTTCAAAAGTTTTGAACTGTCTTACCGACATGACCTGAAATTCCCCATCACCATAATCAGTGCTGTCATTTCTCAAGTGCAGCCCTTGAACACGCCTCTTTGACATCTACCATTCCTCTTCATGTGTATGATAATGAGATAGCATTGATTTTTCGAACACATCTGTTAATTAGCAGATAATGAAAACAGGATGAAGGGGTGTCATCGAGGGCGAGAAGTTAATAAATATTTAATTGGTATACTATTATTTTACAAACCTGAGAACATGAGTTTATTTGACGATGAAGGGTTAGATTGATATATTGACAAAAAAACATTGCCCTGATCCGTGTAGAAATTGATTTACGCACATTTGCAGAATTCATGTTGTGCGGAAATTCCTGCGAACTTCGTTCTGCCTAATTCACGTATGGGTTTTGGCACAGTTTGCCATGTTGAATAGGTGGAGCCCCATTCTGCAAAAGTCTCACAGTTTATCAGCAGCCAGGGGAGTGCTCAGGAGAATGTAAAGCCATCTGTGGCTCCACCCACCACTCCAATCACTCACCGAAATAACAGATTCGTGTTATTTACAGTCATGTGAGGACAAGATGATGATGATGTTGAAGATGGTGATGGAAATAATAGTGATGATGAGGGTGATATCGATGATAGTTTTAACGTTAATAAGAATGATAAGATGATGTAAATGGAAAAGATGGTGGCGATGATAACAAAGAAGTAAAATATTGTCGGATGATGATGATGATCTCACAGTGGTTCGAATGGTGGTAAATGCAGATTGTGGTAATTATTTTTTTTGTGTTTTTCTTCTTGGGTAGTAATTGCTTATGCCTCAAAAGTACAGAAATTGGCTATTATTCCCCACAAACTTTGCTTTTGTGACCAGGACAGTGATATTTTGAAATGTACCTATTTTCAATGAGAAAACGGGTGAATTTGTGTCTTTTCGTTCACATACAGTCAGAAAAAAACATATGAATCAAAATTAACATGTATGTTAATATTCTTTTCTTTATTTTATCAGTCGCATAAAGGTGATAAATAAAATATCTGTGGCTCATGATGATGGATGTGGGAACAAAGGAGGCAGCTAAACACCCCTGTTTTCTGACAGGGGGGGGCAAGCTCATGAGTGGCCATATACTTCTCGATATGATCTCCCATGCCTCCACACAGAAATACTACAATAAAATGAGAACTTATTTGGCAGTGGTGCACAAGCACAAATTAAATAAAGTCAACGCATTCGTCACTAACGCTGCCTTAAAAAGAAAGCATATATAATAGGTGAGGTTTGGGATATGACCCTTTTGGCACAGCACATAAGCCAGAGATGTAGAGTTGATAACAATTGGATACAGCACTTTATATCATAGAAAATGCTACTGATAAAATATTATTTAGATCTCTAGCCTATGTTATGTGAAGAAGCATTGTCAGAAACATTGCCTATTATATATACGATTTATTTTGAAGGAAGTGTTATTGATTTGTCGAGTTTTCTTTTAAACATATGTTCAAAATGTCATGCTTTATAGAACATGTTAAATTTATGCTCAAAAGATCATCCTCCATGCGGGACGTGTGGCAGATCACACCGTGTGGGCTCCTCGATGCCTTCAAACTAAACCGGAAGTTTTACATCTGACACCGTCACGTCGAAGCACAGGGCCCCCCAAATCGTGGGGCCCGGGGCAGTCGCTCCAATTCTCCCGCCCTTAGGGACGGCTCTGCGTACAGGCAAAGTCAATCCGGTTCTGAGCCTTTTTTTCGTGGTGGAATTTTTATCTAGAAAATCTACTTCCTTACTTTCTAAATTTCACGATGTTGAAAAAAAATTCATATTGGGAAATTTACTGAAAATGATGAATCTTTATCAAGCTTATTTAAATTAATTTCAGTCTTATTAGGAGTGTAGTTTGACGATTTTCTGTAAGTGAAACGTGTGAATAAAGCCTTGCTCGTTACATTTTTCTGGTGAAATGTCATGTTTTCAACTTTCCACAGGTTGCATTTATAAAGTGTGTTTGTAAATTGTTCGTATTCAAATATATATATCTTGAACTCGAGCTTTATCAAGTTCTAAAGTGCCCTGAGATTCATCTTGGCATGTAGGACCCGGGATAACGGTCAAGTTGAGCCTCAATGATCTCTCGAGATGTCAACGGCAAACCGGGCTGCAACTTCACACGCGGGGCTACGGAGCTGAGCTAGACACGAGAACCACCGAGTTGCAAGGTCGCGCGAAAAAAAAACCCAACACAATACGATGACCGATATATAAAAAAAACAAGATGCTTTGCTTACATATACAATGTACGTTGAACTTCTTTCCCATCGTACGTAGCCAACTGTGTTAATTGTGCGGGCCATCTGGCAGTTTCAACCAGCGCTGATCCAAGTGCGCCTGACTGCCACTGCCGGATGATCCTCGTCGCAAAGGTAGCAAATGTAGTAGCTACGGGCCCCGCACTTTCAAGGGCTCCAACGCTAAATGCTTTCAAGCTATCTGTTCCGGTTCAGTGATTCTGCACTTGCTCCATTACTATAGTAATAGACTGCCTTCAACTTGTATGAACGACTGGGTGTTTAAGGTTATCGATTTGTTACATTATCTGGCTGTATAGCAAAAGAAAAAATACAATTATTTTACTATGCAAAAAAAATGTGTTTTAATATTTGCGTGTTTTTTTAGGGCCATTTATAACATATTCTACAGTTGAGATGTATGAGAAATGCGTTAATTATGCGGTTAAAGGATACATGAGTGAGACATATATCTGCCTACATATTAGATGCAAAAAAAAAGTTTTGCTGGCTGACTCGGGGACGGTCGAATGCCCCGAGCGTGGTGGCGTCAAATCACATAACTGCGTGATGACGTCACCCGCATCCCATAGCGTCCGGCCGTGCTCGTACGCGTTGACGTCACGACGCACCCCCCCCCCCCACCACCGCCACCCTCCACCCCGGCCGTGTATTGCAAAGCAAACGGGAGCAGTGGTGAGAGATGGAGGCGAGGAAGGGATTAGGAGGAGGAAGAGGAGAGAGATCACAGAGGAAGATACGGGAGGGAAACAGAGAGGATAAATACAAAAGAGAGTTGCGATCGAAACGTCGTAGTTTTTTTTGTTATTTTCTTTTAACAATCTACGTGGCTTTACCGAAAGACGTAAAGAGTATGAATTACTGCAGTCACGAAAGCTTTAAGTCATGACAGAGAGAGAGAGAGATGAACGTGGAATAGGGGAACGAGGGGAGAAAGGGGAGATGCGAGAGAGCTTGAGACCGGTAATGGCCATGTGAGAATAAACTAAAACTTTTACATTTTACCAAGACCCCAACCGAGATATGTAGCCGTTTTTGTTTTTCAGAAGCCACCTGGCTATCACAAGTGATAGCTCAGTGAAGTGGCTTATCATCGTGTGGACACTTACAACAGCCACATACTCTAAACGCAAATTCCCGATGACTAAATGTGGAGGGGGAAAACCCCTGAGGAGCCGCAAACAAATCCAGAGTGAGAGATAGCGCAAGGGTGAAATGTTGAGACGCGGGGAGAGAAATTGCGGTGAGACACAGTTGAGGTGAGGAGCCCAATATCGAGGGAGTGGGAGAGGTCATATAGGGGACAGAGAGGGATAGTAGAAACACATATATACACAAAGTGACAAGTCGAGACATTGCAATGTACAGCAATACAAGGGAGAGGAGCGGACGGATGGCCACGTCCAGAAGGGCGCGCGGGTTGCTCGTTGCCAATTAGTAAAACGTGGCTAGATGTTAACAACTTCGCCGGGTATACAGGAGGTTTTATCCCCGACCCTGACTCCTGTATACTTGGGAGTTTGCGTCTCTCTCTCTCTCTCCTCGTGGTCGCGTGGATTTTGTTATTTGTCCGGGTCCTCCGGTTTTGGCCTCCACATTTAAAGAATGAGCATCACGCGTTGAGAGTATTTGGCTGATAGACATCCACACGACAAAGGGGTCGTCCATAAATGATGTCACGCACCTAGGGGGGCGGGGGGGGGGGATCAGACATTTGTGATGATGTGTGACGAGGGGGGGTTTGAGAAATGTGACGTCACATCAAAATGCGCAACTTTAAATAAATATAGAC
Organism: Petromyzon marinus; assembly: GCF_048934315.1. Taxonomy (NCBI): domain Eukaryota; kingdom Metazoa; phylum Chordata; class Hyperoartia; order Petromyzontiformes; family Petromyzontidae; genus Petromyzon; species Petromyzon marinus. The sequence goes on along the minus strand of NC_133678.1, from coordinate 9,910,134 downwards.
AACCACGTTCTACTTAATTACATAGACTTTTTAATAAATGTTTTCTTCTACAACATCAGAGTGCAGCGCCACATTAAATACGCACTACAATGGCAATAGTTTAAAGCGATTTGAAGCATGCTTTATATATTTGGGGGGGGGGCAGAGCTTTGTGACGTCATTTGAGGGGGGGTCTGACTTTTTGTGCCACTGGTGACGAAGGGGGGGGGTCAAACATCGTCCAAAATCGCGTGACGTCATTTATGGACTGCCCCAAACCACTACGTTGGGCTGTCATTTCTAGCGAGGTCGCTTCTGACAAAAAAAAAAGACATGCACTCAGCGGCCTTTACCTGGTCAAATTAAACAAATAAATGTTCATAGTTTATAGCAAGAGAGCCGCGCGTTGCGAAAGCAAACCAAAACAACAAGACGAGGCGCAATGCAATGCGAATACGAGGCGGTGCTCCTTCATAAGCGGCGCATCACGAAGCAGTCCTTAAAAAGGCGCCGCATGCGGCTCACGAAGCCGCGAGGTTTGCTTGCTCATCCCTGGGCTCCATTGCGACAACCACGACGCTTACGGGCACCAGCGTGGCTCTGTCAAACGACGCCCTTCTCTCTCCCTTCAACCCCCGGGGTACCTTCGTAACCCCGGCTCTCGCACAGTGCCCGTGACGCCGTCGTTTTTAGTCCTGTTGGTGGTCAGCGATGCGACAATCGACTCATCTCGACGAGCTGTAACTCAACGATGCAAAGATGCATTTTTCGATAAAGGAATTTTTTTTTGTAATGCTGCGCTTGGCTGTTTCGACATCGCGGAGTGTGGCACCACCGATGTCCGATTGATTGGTAACCCCAGTCGCGGAGTTAAGTAACACCCCTGGGAAAAAAATATAGTGTCCCAGAAATAACATATTTAATTGCCTCGGCCAGTTTCTGTTATTTGGTACCCCGGGGCACCGTCATCAGGATCACGGGGTGATCAAGGTGGCCAATAGCTGCGAGTGGCGCCGCGTGGCCACGAGAGGGCGCGCCAGCCTCTTACTTGCAAGGAGCCCACCTGAAAGAAACCAATAATAAGTCTACATTATAGACTGCCAGTACGCTCACTCAGGTTAATAACCATTGCTGCAGTCTACATCATAGACTGCCAATACGCTCACCAGCTTAAAAACCAGGCTACAGTATACATTATATGCTGCCAGTACGCTCACTCAGGTTAATAACCATTGCTGCAGTCTACATCATAGACTGCCAATACGCTCACCAGCTTAAAAACCAGGCTACAGTATACATTATATACTCCCAGTACGCTCACTCAGGTTAATAACCATTGCTACAGTCTACATCATAGACTGCCAATACGCTCACCAGCTTAAATACAGTCTACATCATAGACTGCCAATACGCTCACTCCGATTAAGAACCAGGCTAGGGTCTACATTCGTCTTTTTTTGTTTATTATTTTAATTTATTCTTTTTATTCACTTTTTTATTTATTTACGTGACTTTACCGAAATAACCAAAGAATATGAAGCCCACCGAGACTCTAATCGGTTGGCTACCAATCAGAATTGGACTTTATTTCCACTGGGGAAATCCAATGAGCTACGAGGCTCTTGTTCACGGATGTCCAGTAGGGGTGGCTCCATTTAAGATAATTAAATTGGGGGGTTCTTGTGACTCTCATTTCATTATATGCAAAGGAAAAGAAAGAGGGGTTAATTGGGGCTCACAATACATCTGGACCACCCTTGGACACAGCAGCTTGTTTACAATCACGCATTTAAAGATGCAAACAATATTTACATTTGATAGATTTCCCCCGTTCATAGCTCTGCTGTTATATAACTAAATTCATGCACAATCAATGTTCTTGGTTCTTTCGGTAAAGTCACGTAGAAGGGAAACAAAATAATAAAAATATAAAACAATAAAATTCTCACGACGTTTCGACTGCAACACCAGCAATCATCATCAGGTGTGAAAACCACAGCAATATTTTTTTTTCAAATTTTCTTGCTGTGGTTTTCACACCTGATGATGATTGCTTGTGTTGCAGTCGAAACGCCGTGATAATTGTATTGTTTTATATATTTATTATTTTATTGTTTCCTTTCTACGTGACTTTACCGAAAGAACCAAGAATATGAATCCGTGCAGTCACCAAAGCTTTAAATCAAAATTTGCAATCAATGTTGTTTCGCTGAGTAATTTCCCCGGCCGCTTTTTTTGTTTTTTGTTTTACTTGTTTGTACCACTGGACGTATTTTTTGTGAGTGCGTGAACACGCTGCTCACTTTTGTGACACTTGATATCCCTCAACACCCCATCGGGCCCATCCTGTAGGGCACCAGCACACACAGACGCGGGAGGACACTTGAACACAGTGAACAAGCTGCAGCATAATTTGGCACGTGTCCGTGACGGCTACTGCAAGATCCCGACCCTGTCCGCCCGGTACTCGCTGAGCAGCGTTGGCTTCCGATTGCCGAACGAATACATTACAAGTGTCGCACTCATTACGCACAAAGCGCCTGCCGCAAATCAACCACAACACGTCGCTGATCTCGTCAAGGAGCAGAAATCATCGCGCGAACTCCGGTCATCCTCGCTGTTGCATCACACCATCGAACGAAAAGAGTCACTGCGTCCGTGGTGCTTTCAGATGCCATTCTGGAACGCCCGTCCGATGTTAGGAAGCCACTGGAGCTATGCACTCTCTAAATCTAAATTGAAAATTAATTTCTGTACAACTGCTTTTCTGTTTAGTTTGTTGGCATTCCTCCGAACCTCTGGTGACCACGGTTGGCTACGTACGGTGTGAAATAAGTTCAACAAACAACGATAAGCAATCGTTCATTTCGACCATAAACACACATGCACACATTGTAGCTTCGGTAGAGCAACTGAGAGATTCCCATTGTGATTTACAAACTAAGTGATATAAGCCATGCATTTGCCCTTGTCTGAGAATTGGTTAACAGTGCGCCAGCACTCACTAAGCACCTAATTGCGGTGCTAACCGGCAGAACATTTGTTTAGCAGCGCGCCCAGGTTCGAGTTGTCATCCTGTTGCTCTGGAGCCCACGAGCACAAGCTGATGCCATCCCGTGGCCAAATCCGGTACTGACAAACACTCGACCCGGCTCCGAGGTTTGACGTCTTTTCAACATGCTCCAATACTGTGATATTGACTGTGTTGAGTACAGTATCATCATCAATCATGGTCAATCCACTGCCTTCACATCCACCGCCATCTGTCACGACCCTGTACGTGAGATGATTTAATCGCTCCATCCCTTCGGTGGATCTACCTCTCGGACGTGTTCCATTCTCTGGCTGACACCGTTATTACTCTTGATCATCGGTCATCATCCCTTCTTGCGACTTGTCCTGTCCAACCTCATATACAATCGTTTTGGCTTCTCTTTGAGCTTTGGGTCATTCCATACCAAGTCAACCAGAGCCGTTGCTGGACCGTCTAATATTTTGCGAGAGAAAAATTCAGTAGGGGTGCGAGCGGTTGGATATATATTGATGCACTCCACATAAATCAGGCAAATTCCTTTTGTATCTGCAGAGTTTGGATTTTCGGCAGACTTTTAAACTTTAATTTAGCATGCATTCGAGCATTGCTTATAGCCATTTTGGTGAAGTTAAAGTGCCACGTTAGTCATAACCGAACTGTATATCTGTGAAAAAGAGCTTCATAGCTCATCGGATTTCTCTAGGATAAATAAAGATTATTAGTCCCATTTTATTCTACATTGTCTGGGGTTGAATCTATGAAAAAAAATGTGCATGCTTCCAGTGGCACTAGCTTGGAGCATGAACTGGTGTGGAGCTTATATTTCTTTGTTCAGATGACACATTTGAAACTCCCAAAACCTCACTTATTTCCACGTGGACAAGCGCACGCAGTACCGAACAGCATCGCGTCAGTTAGGTGTAGAGTGGAACTGCATCTGATCATTTTGGTCAACTTCAGCAGCAACCCATGATGCCAAATGGTGTAATAGGTAGCTTATAGAGCAATCATTGCTGTGCCAGTTTTTTGTAGACGCTGGAAACTATTTTCAATAAATAATAATACAACCGTACACATATAATTAAATACATTTACGAATGAAATATGCACCACCATAGAGGTGCATATCAAATTCCAGGTAGCATCAGAGACATTTCCTACCATGATCATCAGTGTCATAATTTTCAACTTCTGCCATTTTGCAAATACACTCAGCATTTCAAAAAGCCATTGAAGTGGAGCAATTTTCAACTTACCAGCAATTACATCACTCAAGACAGCTGGAAGCTTATTGAAAATGCCTAGAGATCCCCTTGAAACTAACAACCAAACGGCTTTGAAAAGCTCTTGTAATTTGCTGATTCATTGGACAGATTGGCCTGATGAAGCAACATGTGGCCAATTTTGGCAGTGTAGCTGTTCCTGCTGATAAGTTATTTATCACTAGGGAGCATGAGACTACATCATAGTCCGTGCAATATAAGATAGGATTAATCGTTGCCTTAAACACATTTTGCATTAATACCTCATATTGTGCTGTTAATTTTACCCTTTCAAAATGACGAGAGGTGCCGAAAACAGTTGACGTTTCTTTTTTTTCAATCGTTGACCAAAATAGAAATTACGATTCATATGCAGGCTGCAGAGCTGACATTTTCTATATCCACATTGTTATTCACGTAGCCTGCATGGCTGAAAACATATATCCACATTGCACAAAATTCCTATTAGGGGCATTTAACAATGTGCAATTAAGTCACAATGGCATGTGCATCAAGCAACATTGCCCCTTTGTGTAGATATCACTGTTTAAGCAGTCTCAGTTCGCAACAGCTTGTTGCTGTCAACAGCTGACGCTGTAACATGATTTTTATGATTCGTCACTGGGGAGTGCTTGCTTGAGACTGCTCATGAAGAAGAACCCGCAAAATCAAAATAGGCATGTATGTTGGAATTATTTTGCACTGTACTTCGCCATCCGTGCTAGTCGGAGGTCTGGTGGACGGACAATAAACTATATAAAATAAGCAGTTTTAAAGAAATTAGTTTTCAATCTATATTTAAAAGTTCATAGCTCCAGTGGCTTCCCAATATCTGAAGGAAGATCGTTCCAGACTGCCGCAGAAGTGCATCTGAAAGCATGCCATGCTGTGACCATCTTTGTTCAAGCCTCCACGAGGATGACCGAAGTTTGTTTGATGGTTTATGCTTCTCGACGAAGTCAGCAAGGTATTGTGATTCATTTTTGGCAAGCACTTTTTGTGTAATTAGTGCGACCGTATAATGTTTTTGTTCGGCAACCAAAACCATGTGCAGCTCAGTGAGCACTGAACGGGCATGGTCAGATCTTGCAGTACCGATCACATGTGCCAAAAAATGTTGCACACGCTGCAGCTTGCTAATGTTTTTTTTGCCAGACGGTCTCAGAGTAGTAAGGAAGGTTTATTTTCGCACAGTATGAGCATACACGATATTGTTCATGAATGCGTACCACAACAATACAGTATAAGTAACAAAATAAATCATCAGACAATTTTCCTTCACATATCTGTCCCCCCACGTAAAAATGTAAGTATTTTTTTTACACATGGGAGTACCATTTCACTGAGAATTAAGCACTCTGTGATGTCACAGACCACAGTGCAAGTGACATGATATCACAGAGAACACAGCACACTGACGTGACAGAACCGACCGCAATGTATCATCACAGAGAATCGACAGAGAATCGAGTGCGCTGCAATAGACCACGCTACGTCACAGAACATGCTGTGATATCATAGAGCATGCTGTATGGTTTCAGAGATTTACAGAGCATGCCATGATATCATTGAAACACACACATTAACCTGATTGGACTCATAATTGTAGAGAAGAAAAAAAATTCCTGACAAAAAAAAATACGCCCAAGAAGCTATATAGCTCTTTTTCAGAAGCGACCTGCCCACAAATTATACAAGTGGCTTATGTGGAAATGTATAGCGGCCAAATACTCTAAAAACAAGTTTCTCAATGTGGAAGGAAAACCCAGTGGAGCCGGAGACAAATCCATGCGACCACAGGGAGAGAGACAGCACAAACTCAAAATATACAGGCGTCAGGGTCGGGATCGATTGTGCCTCAGGAGGCTGAGTCAGGTAAAGTAGCTGGACCTGGTACAGCAGTGTGCAGCTACTCCAGGAGTGGTTCTGGAACTAGGGCAGGGCCTTGCTGGAGTCAAGCTGGAGCTGAGGGTCAAGCTGGAGCTGAGGGTCTCAACCGGAGCCAGTAAACAGTAAAGCTGATGTACTGGCAATCCTAATTCATAAGCACACTCTTGAATTACTAAAATGTACTCCGTTGAGAAGAGGTTGTTGCCAGTTTACAACATGAACCCTCAGCACATTCCCTTCATGCCTCTCCACTTTTAATACTGCACAAGGGCATGCCAGGGTAAAGCTAATGTGAGGCATGACCCAAAACGCCCTTAATACTTCAACAATGTTAATGTCATGATTGCCGCCAGGTAATGGATATTTTTTATCATCTTAAGTGGTACGGAAATATATTGTAGCCATTGTAATATTGGCAATGAATAAATACTTACATTATAATTTCTACACGTCATTTTTAAGTTAGTGTATGCTGTAGTATTAAACGTTTTGTACTTATTGTCACGAAAATCAAAGTGCTTTAAGAACCAGGTAAACTGGTGAGCTGTAAATATATTCTGGCAATTTTCACTCTCACACTCGGTGCCAACAAGGCATCTGGCCAGGCCAGATATGGTCAGCCTATTTTGTTACTGTACATTGTCAACTTGCCAACAGTATATCTCGATTATTGGATTAAGTTTGTGATACTGCAGACTGCAGAAATATTTCCTTTATAGAAATTTCAAAAAATGTTTTTTTTGGGGTCGTCCTAATGATATCATTATGAAAATATAAATGGGAACGTTCCAAGTTTTTTGGGGTTTTGGAGCAATATAATAATGTGGGTTTGTTTATAGGGTCTCGATTATTATTCTAAAAAGTACAAGTGCACATATCGTCAAATTATATTCTAGCCAGTAAATGGCAAGGGTAATTTTTGGTAATTTTGTGGAGGGTTGTTGCCAAAACGCTTCCCAAATTAAATTTCATAATTCATCCCGGTACACATGCATAAAAGTTAGTGGGTTACTGCCTGAACCACCAGTCTCTCCTTGACGAATGCGTGCTGAGTACACACACTGATAACAATCATCGGGGATACCAGTCTGACCATCGCCAATATTGAACAAGCCTGGGCGTATGCATGGCACGAGGGATGTGCGGATGAGCCAATAGGACCGCCAACCGCTTATCTGAGTGAGGGGAGCGTAAGAGTGGAAGGAACAGTCTTAAATGAATACGAGGATTCGCGCGACACGGGGATATAGTTTCGAGGAAACTCTGTGTGTGTTGGTCTGTTCAATAAACACCCAAAACAACGCATCTGTAACGTCTCGACACTGGTATGCACACCAGCCACATGGCTAATACAGTGAGGGAAAAAAAGTATTTGATCCCCTGCTGATTTTGTACGTTTGCCCACTGACAAAGAAATGATCAGTCTATAATTTTAATGGTAGGTTTATTTGAAGAGTGACAGACAGAATAACAACAACAACAAAAACAGAAAAACGCATGTCAAAAATGTTATAAATTGATTTGCATTTTTACGAGGGAAATAAGTATTTGACTTCTCTGCAAGACATGACTTAGTACTTGGTGGCAAAATCCATGTTGGCAATCACAGAGGTACGACGCTTCTTGGCAACTCGAACCTTCAGCTTCCTCCACAGATTTTCTATGGGATTAAGGTCTGGAGACTGGCTAGGCCACTCCAGAACCTTAATGTGCTTCTTCTTGAGCCACTCCTTTATTGCCTTGGCCGTGTGTTTTGGGTCATTGTCATGCTGGAATACCCATCCACGAACTATTTTCAATGCCCTGGGTGAGGGAAGGAGGTTCTCACCCAAGATTTGACGGTACATGGCCCCGTCCATCGTCCCTTTGATGCGGTGAAGTTGTCCTGTCCCCATAGCAGAAAAACACCCCCAAAGCATAATGTTTCCACCTCCATGTTTGACGGTGGGGATGGTGTTCTTGAGGTCATAGGCAGCATTCCTCCTCCTCCAAACACGTCGAGTTGAGTTGATGCCAAAGAGCTCCAATTTGGTCTCATCTGACCACAACACTTTCACCCAGTTGTCCTCTGAATCATTCAGATGTTCATTGGCAAACTTCAGACGGGCATGTATAGGTAAATTAATGCAGGGGCATTACACACTGCAGCCTCAGATGTTGAGGTCCCCCCCAAAATGTATATTTATACGCAGCTTTACAATGGTTGAAAGGAAATACTGCAGCACTATGACGAATCCAAAATGTAATATGGTATTTAATTCCATAGCATCATGTTTATTTCTAACAGCTATATACCGATGGGTCTTTCATCAGGATGATGACCGCTTGTGTTGTGATCGAGACGTCGTAGTTTTTATTATTTTCTTTGAACCTATCCACGTGACTTTACTGAAAGACCCAAAGGATATGAATTCCTGCAGTCACGAAAGCTTTAAGTCGAAACTTCGATTTAGTTTCACAATTCGTATATATCACATTTCAAACTTAAAACTGAAATAATCGAAGTAAATAATAACGGAGTTTTTGGCTTCGGGTATGGGTGGGGGTAAAACGGTAGAGGGAAGAAATTTAATAGACAAAGTGGGGCCCCATAACTATAACATCCCTGGGCCTCCATGACACTTAATCAGACCCAGTGTATGTATATACTGTTATATATATTTTAGCGGATTTATATATATGCATAATGATTAGCATGCTGCACTACACCCTCAGTAACTCGAGTTCAATTCCTGGCTATGCACAACACAAGTGGTAATAATTGGAATATAAGTATGGCCTGGGCATCTCATATGTCTACTCAGCCATAAATATGAGGCTAGTGTAGTGTGTACCTCAACATTCTGTATAGGGGATGGGCAAAACGTCTGGGCTGTGCTGGCCTTATAGGCACTTACATTACTACAGGGACTCCGCTACTTACGAACGAGTTAGGTTCCAGAGGTCTGCTTTAAACGTTGTATAATGTCCTGTAGATGTCACTGGCTCTTCATGTTCTGCAGATGTAGATGCCACCACCGCCATCTATTAGGCGGTGGTTGAACTTACGCTTCTCGGTCCGAACAGGCAACTGGACATTCAGACAGATTTGTCCGTGTCTCTGAAAGTTCGTAAGTCGAATGTTCGTAAGTAGAGGAGTACCTGTAGTGTTTTTACTGCTGCTATGATTATTTCATAATTGCACTTTGTCTTAATTGTTACCTTTGTTTGTATATGCAGATCGTGTCAGGGTGGTTGGAGGTTTTCCAGATGTCGTTACAATCATGGAAGGAAAGGTTTGTCATTTTTACTTTTGAATTCACATTGTGTGCTCATTTTAAACACACTGAGAGCATTCATGCAGACAAAGCACAGTGGTATTCCATTTGAGTTGGAACATAACAATCTTGCATTTCAGCTGTTATTCAGTTGCACATGTTAGAGAATCACATTGTCTTAGGGTAAAAAAATACTTGCAGTTATTGTGCTCATTACTGACAGCTGCGATGTTTTCTTGAACCCTTCCCGTGCGCCGAACCGGCACTGAATTTACTTGTATAAGGTTACACGCCTTCCTAAACAAATCAAAGGCACCTTCTGTAAAGTAGTTTGGAAAAGTCCTTTGGGTGAGATAATGAGATTGGTCCTTTGGTGTCTCATTTCTATTGCCTGCCAGATTTTGTCAATGCGAGATTTTGATAATGGAATAAGCTATACTGTCAGACACCTATAGCATGATTGAAAACGAATGCGTGCCGAGTACACACACACTGATAACAATCATCGGGGATACCAGTCTGGCCATCGCCAATATTGAACAAGCCTGGGCGTATGCATGGCACGAGGGATGTGCGGATGAGCCAATGGGACCACCAACCGCTTATCTGAGTGGGGGGGAGCGTAAGAGTGGAAGGAACAGTCAGAAATGAATACAAGGATTCGCGCGACACGGGGATATAGTTTCGAGGAAACTCTGTGTGTGTTGGTCTGTTCAATAAACACCCAAAACAACGCATCTGTAACGTCTCGACACTGGTATGCACACCAGCCACATGGCAAATACAGTGAGGGAAAAAAGTAATTGATCCACTGCTGATTTTGTACGTTTGCCCACTGACAAAGAAATTATCAGTCTATAATTTTAATGGTAGGTTCATTTGAACAATGAGAGACAGAATAACAACAACAAAATCCAGAAAAACGCACGTCAAAAATGTTATAAATTGATTTGCATTTTAATGAGGGAAATAAGTATTTGACCCCTCTGCAAAACATGACTCAGCAATTTGTGGCAAAACCCTTCTTGGCAATCACAGAGGTCAGACGTTTCTTGTAGTTGGCCACCAGGTTTGCACACATCTCAGGAGGGATTTTGTCCCACTCCTCTTTGCAGATCTTCTCCAAGTCATTAAGGTTTTGAGGCTGACGTTTGGCAACTCGAACCTTCAGCTCCCTCCACAGATTTTCTATGGGATTAAGGTTTGGAGACTGGCTAGGCCACTCCAGGACCTTAATGTGCTTCTTCTTGAGCCACTCCTTTGTTGCCTTGGCCGTGTGTTTTGGGTCATTGTCATGCTAGAATACCCATCCACAACCCATTTTCAATGCCCTGGCTGAGGGAAGGTTCTCACCCAAGATTTGACGGTACATGGCCCCGTCCATCGTCCCTTTGATGCGGTGAAGTTGTCCTGTCCCCTTAGCAGAAAAAAAACCCCAAAGCATGTTTCCACCTCCATGTTTGACGGTGGGGATGGTGTTCTTGGGGTCATAGGCAGCATTCCTCCTCCAAACACGGCAAGTTGAGTTGATGCAAAAAAGCTCCATTTTGGTCTCATCTCACCACAACACTTTCACACAATTGTCCTTTGAATCATTCAGATGTTCATTGGCAAACTTCAGACGGGCATGTATATGTGCTTTCTTGAGCAGGGGGACCTTGCGGGCGCTGCAGGATTTCAGTCCTTCACGGCGTAGTGTGGTACCAATTGTTTTCTTGGTGACTATGGTCCCAGCTGCCTGTAGATCATTGATAAGATCATCCCGTGTAGTTCTGGGCTGATTCCTGACCGTTCTCATGATCAGTGCACTCCACGAGGTGAGATCTTGCATGGAGCCCCAGGCCGAGGGAGACTGACAGTTCTTTTGTGTTTCTTCCATTTGCGTATAATCGCACCAACTGTTGTCATCTTCTAGATTTGAAGCTTTCGTGACTGCAAGGATCATACTCTTTGGTTCTATTCGGTAAAGTCACGTAGGTTTTATTTTTTACCTACGTGACTTTACCGAATAGAACCAAAGAGCATATTGTCACCTTCTCACCAAGCTACTTGGCAATGGTCTTGTAGCCCATTCCAGCCTTGTGTAGGTCTACAATCTTGTCCCTGACATCCTTGGAGAGCTCTTTGGTCTTGGCCATGGTGGAGAGTTTGGAATCTGATTGATTGCTTCTGTGGACAGGTGTCTTTTATACAGGTAACAAGCTAAGATTAGGAGCACTCCCTTTAAGAGTGTGCTCCTAATCTCAGCTCGTTACCTGTATAAAAGACACCTGAGAGCCTCAAATCTTTCTGATTGAGAGGGGGTCAAACACTTATTTCCCTCATTAAAATGCAAATCAATTTATAACATTTTTGACATGCGTTTTTCTGGATTTTTTTGTTATTCTGTCTCTCACTGTTCAAATAAACCTACTATTAAAATTATAGACTGATCATTTCTTTGTCAGTGGGCAAACGTACAAAATCTGCACGGGAACAAATACTTTTTTTCCCTCACTGTATATGTTTGCAATGGCACAATGGTTGATAACCTACTAGAGAATACACGGGAATTAGTTTATGGAACAGCGAATTACATGGTTAATTCAGTATGGATGAGACGATACAGTCTGGTAGACCAACACTTTAACATGAGTAGAGGGTTCAAATGTGGGAGGACTTCAGCTTGGTCTGAGGCAGCTCTCATTAAAAAAATACCTAAGTCTTTTTTCATGCTGTTAAAACTAAACAATTTTAATGATACTTAAAAACCCCAGTTGGTTTTGAACCCAGATTCTCTGGCTTACAAAATCACACTCTCTCACAGACCCCACTTCAAACACCACAAGCTTGGATTTGGTCTCAATCAGTATATGATTGAGACCTATGGAATGAGTCTTAACCAGGACCCAAACCGGAGTCTCAGTTTCAAATGTACAAATAACACTGCACCCACAATTTCACATCGAGCCTCTGGTGGCTAAGTGGGGGGTGCTTTTGGCTTGTGACCCAGTGTTTCCAGGGTTCAACTCCAATTGGTATTTCTTTTGCTTTCATACCATTATATTAAAACGCTACCAGCATATATATTTACATGTTTAGAAACTAATTAGCTGCCACAGTATTTTTAAAATTATTTGAACGTACGTGATGACATCTTGAAACTGTGATACATTAATGCATAGCGTAAGAACTTAATAGACAAAACCACAACACGTCTCTGTGTGATTCAGTGGTGCAGCGGACATGCGCTTGGGTCTGACCTTTATTATCACGGGGTTCGAATCCAGCACATGGTGACGTGAAATTTACTGCAATACACCCAACAGATGAGTAGCTACAGGTAAAGTGAGTGCGTTTAGTAACGTGTGTTGTGTCTCGGAATGTGCAGGAAACGCGGGTGGTGGTGCCAACAGGAGCTGAAAAAGACCTGTTGGGGGGAGACCTGGGGGCGAGGATAGGAGGCGAAGTTATAGATGTATTTTTTGAGAATAATTTTAGTCATCAAATAAAATATAATTCTCACCGCTGGGGCGAAAGATCTTGCCACCAGGGGGCGCTTTTGCTATGGGAAAATGCATTAAAACCACCTTTTCATGAAAACACTTTTAACCCTTTGACCGTAAATTAACGGTCTAAAATCTAAAATTTCACGTTAAACAGGTGACATACTATTGTAAATAAGCAAAAACGGCATGATAGAAGCATTGCAAACACCGAATCACAAGGAAATTAAGTTTTGGCGTCAAACTGTCATGCAAAAGTTTGATTTAAAACACTGATGAGGCATTTTAAATGCATTTTACCATCGAAATTCAATGTCAATTTGTCTTTACTAAAATAAAGCAAATCCAAGCAACAATTTAAACGCTCAACAATGAGAATCATGTTGTCGTGAAACACCAAATAAGTAGCCGTTATCACGCAAAAATACACGTTCAACTAAAGTCAGTTTGAAACATGGTTTTTGCAGGTAAAACATGACTGAAACATAGCTCGCTAAAGAAAAATGTGCTGGTGCTAAAATTATTTTAAAGAAGCAATCAGAAAGCATACATTTGAAATGTTTGCAATCAACACAGTTTCATGTATCAACCATTTTTACATTCAAACGCCCGCGTGAGAGCAGTATTTTCATTCAATACGTGTTTGTATTTGCTCATGTTAGCTAGGTCTCCAGTGGAGTCCCAATGGAATCTCCCCCAGCTTGAAATAAAGGTCCTGTCATATCTTAAAATGAGACTGAGTGAGCTCTCTTTGATGTTGCAAAAAGCAGAAGCCGATACTATACATGGTCCATAACAACACCTCCACCCATCATCTCCCAGCACAAGCTCTTCACGCCCATCAAATACAGTAATACAGCAATCACCACCAGTATGAGTAAAAAAAAGAATCCTGATTCGCGCCGCCTAGTGGCTGCTAGTGGCACCAACTGTTTAATCTCATGCACTGGCATTCCTTGACGTTCACAACCTTGCCAACTCAGCAAAAACTCTCCCACACACCTATGAATGGAACTCAAACACTTTTGAGTGCATCAACAAGTCTTAAGATGCTGACCTGTGTCCATGACCAAGAACATTGGCTACTTGTATCAATCTAAACAAAGAAAACTTACAAGGGAGACACAAGAACACGGATAGCCATCCCTGACATCTTCCACGTGGGTTGCTCCCACCGTTATGCTTTCCGATGGGGCACCACCAGGGTCGCCTAGCGTAATGGCAGCAACCTGGATCACGTGACCTGCCCCACACAGGAGTCATTCAGTTCTTGTTATCTGTCGTATGGCGGATCATATTTCGTCTTGGATATGACACAACCACAACTATGACAACCATCAACTTTCACCACTGCATGGCAATCATCACCATTCACCCCAGCTATGAGACAACTCCACCATTCACCTCAGCTATGGCACAAATACCACCAATCATCTCAGCAGGACATAGCTTCCACCATTCACATCAACTATGGCAAAAGAACCATCGCGCACCCCCGCTGGACACAACCTTCAACCATTCACCCCACAATGACAGAGCCACCATCATTCACATCAGCCTCGACGCAACTCATCATTCGTCATTCTAGATTTGAAGTTTCATCCTAGAGTGACACAACATCTACCATTAAACCCAGCATGACACGACCACTACAATTCACGCCAGCATGACACAACCACCAACAACTCACCATCCGCAAAGGATAAACACCACCACCACCATATTCTTAGCTCTTTCGGTAAAGTCACGTTGAAGGGAAACAATAAAATAATATATATAAAACAATAAAATTCTCACGACGTTTCGACCATAACACAAACGGTCGTCATCAGGTGTGTCGGTTTGCATACATTTATTTATCTTTAAACGGTGTATTTATTTATTTATTAAAAAACGTCAGCGCCACGCGCAGCGATTTGGCAGTTTATTTAGAAGGACTAGTCCATCTATGTTCTGAAAAGAGGAGGGGGGAGACGAAAAAATAATGTTGCTGTCTGAAAGCCACCATAAGCGTGAACAATCAATTAAGACCTGAAATGGTTATCAAATCTTTCCAATGATTGCTAAGTCAGAATCCATCTTCTCGGTTGAAATTGTCTCTGTGCTTGTATATGTGGATAGCCTCATGAACGAATCTCTCATTGTAGCCAGATGGCTTACAAAGAACCTCTGTCTTAGAAAAGTCAATGTCATGTAAGCCTACTGAATTATAACAATGATCTGCCACGGCCGAGGTGTTGGTCCTAACGTGTTTAAGGTCTGCTTTGTGTTCACGAATGTGGTCCGAGACATGGAGTTTGGTTTCTCCAATGTAACTACTACCACAGAGGCAACTTAGTTTGTAGACACCACCACACTACACAGCACGATATGACCACCACAATTCACCCCACAATGACAGAATCTCCACCATTCACCCCAGCTATGACACGACCTCCACCATGACAATCATCACCATTGACCACAGTATGACAGCCACTACCATTCACACTTTCAGCATTCACCCCCAAGATGGCACAACCTTTACCATTTACCCCACAGTGACACTACCTCCACTCTTTGCCCCGGCTATGGTACAACTACTGAGCTATTGCAGAAGGTATAGCTCCAGAGAACATATATTGCCTCTGCAATAAATCCAGCTTGTTGCTCACTGTAGCACCCTACCTGTATTTTCCCTTTAGTCCGTGTAGCCCTGATTATAAGTGGAATGGAAGAGGCAAAAAAAATCTTGCAAATTCTAGAAGACCTTTCCAGAGGGTATCTGAGTAGGTTTGTATTTAAAAACCATTCAGAAGAGGCCCAGAGAGGCATCTCTTCTCGTATCTCTAGGCGAGGCATCTTGAGGACGCACTATCATGAGGTGGGCCCGTCCCTGGATCCCACGCCCCGCACGAGATTATTTAGATTATTTGCATGCATACATTTGTGGCCAGGTCGCTTCTGAAAAATGCGTCCATACCTCAGTGGGCTTTACCTGGCAAGCTAAAAAAACTCCCATAGTTTAAATCGTATATTTTTCATTGATTTGTTTAACTTTTCCTATACGTTACACTTCTATACTCTTTGGTTATTTCGGTAAAGTCACGTAGGTATAAAATAAAATTAATCACGACGTTTCAGGAGCAACACAAGCGTCCATCATCTGGTGGGAAATCATGGTGTGCTGCTGAGGCAGACTGTTTTAAAAGGTTTGAAATGGGTGTCGCCCAAGGGTCATAAAAAGTGGCCGGGGCAAGTGATGTTAATGTGAAAAATTAGCATGTAACTGTAAGATAAGAGAGTGGCCTCCTCAACGAGGGCACGGAAGTGGCTATGTTAATGTGAGGGATGAGCATGATGTTAATGTGAGAAATTAACACTAGGAGAGCGGCCTCCTCGACAAGGGAGTGCAACATAATGGGTGAAATCCACAGGGCATGTGAGTATGAGAGTGCAATTCAAAGGAAATGTGAGCATGAGAGTGCAATCCAAAGGCATGATAGTGCAATGCAAAGAACATGTGAGCATGAGAGATCAAAGAGAGAGGCATAGAGAGAGAGACAGAGAGTCGGAAATAACAGCTGACATAGGCAGGTAGGATGGAAACATCACAGTCAGTTAAGACTTTACCTGGTTAATAACGTTGTTCAAATGATTGCTCAGTTTGTACCCATCCTCTCGGTTGAAGCTGTGTCTGTGTTTAAATATCTGGATGGCTTCCTTCACAGAGTACCTCCATCTTGGAAAAAGTCAATTTCGTGTGAGCCCACAGCGGTAAAACAATGATCGGCAACGGCAGAGGTATTGGTCCAACCGTGTTTCAGATCTGCCTTGTGTTCACGAACGCGGTCCGAGACATGTCGTTTCGTAACTGCTGCCGCAACCAACTCAGTTTGTAGACACCAGAGTATTGCATGTCAGGAATCACATCCTTTACAGGAATCGCATCCTTTACAGGAATCACATCCTTCACAGATGGGATTAAATCACGGATTTTGTGTACTGTGTTGGAACGAACCTGGATCTTGTGTTTGTTTAAGATTTTGGAAATATTTGTGGTAACCCCTGCTATGTATGGTAAAGTGATGGTTCTTGTTGGGTCCTCAGAAGGTTGTCTCCACATGGCTGGGGAGACAGCTTTGCGGATTGTACAGTCCGAGTATCCGTTCATCCTGAGGGCTTGGTGTACGTGCTCCAACTCACTGGCTAGGTGGTGCTGGTCAGAGATGCAAGGGCCCTATGGTGTAGTGTTTTGATGAGGGAATTCTTCTGGGCTGTATGGTGGTGGGAGTCAGGCTTTAGATAGGCATCCGTGTGGGTGGCTTTCCTGTAAATCGAATGTCCCAACGAGCCATCAGGTCTCTTCTCAATCAAAGCATCCAGGAATGGTAGCTTGCCATCCTTTTAAACTTCCATGGTGAATTTGATAGACGGGTGTATGGAATTGATGTGGTTGAGAAATTGATTCAGTGCTGGCAGGCCATGTGGCCAGATGACGAACGTGTCATCTACGTATCTCTTCCACAAGGAAAGACGTAGGGTGGATATCTGGATGGTATCTGTCTCAAATTTCTCCATGCAAACATTCGCTACCACTGGCGATAAGGGAGAACCAATAGGGGTACCCTAATTTTTTTGTAGACTGTACCATTCCAGGTGAAGTATGTGTTGGTAAGGCAGTGCCTTACCAAAGTTGGTACATCTGGATTCAGGCCTTGTTGGACCAAGTCTTCAATGATTGCAATGGTGTCAGATACAGGTACATTGGTGAACAGAGAGACTATATCAAAACTGACAAGCAAATCATCTGGGGACAGTGAGCTGTCCTTGATTAGTGAAACCAAGTGAGCTGAGATAAGTACAGCTGAGGTAGACTTGCCCGTGAAAGGAAACAGGGTCTCAGAAATAAATCAGGCCAGTTTGTAGGTGGGTGAGTTAATGGTGGAGACGATAGGACGGAGCAGGGTACCTACTTTGTGGATTTTTGGAAGGCCATATAATCTGGGTGGTCTAGCAACTGAAGGAGGAAAGAGGAGGAAAACTGCTGAATGCAGACTGTTTTTTTAGGTTTAAAATGGGTGTAGTCTTAGGGTCATAAACGGAGTGGGCGGGGATAGTGATGTTAATGTGAGAGATGTAATTTATTTTAATGTCATTTATTTTACCAGGTAAGGCCCACTGAGCTATGCAACTTTTTTTTAAAGACATGACCTGGGCACAATTGGTAGCTCAACGAAGTGGCTTATCATCACGTGGACATTTATAGCGAGCCAAATACTCTGAATGCGTGACATTTATTCTAAAAATTGAGGGGAGGGAAGGAGGACCCGGAGAAAAAATCCACGCGACCAGAAAACACGCAGACGTCAAATATACAGCAGGCGTCAGGAGTCGGGATCAAACTCAGGACCTCCTGTATACCAGGCAAGGTAGTTAACATCTCGCCACCGTGACGGCTCCACGATTATCCGCACCAATGCACATGCCGCCGGGCCCAAAACCCTGTGCGTATAGCTTTCACCTGACCCGGGTGATATTGTCTCCCTCGTGTGGACTCCGAGATGATTCTTCCGCGACCAAGGCAAGAGACCGGATGGGCCTGAGATTCTTCCTCGCATACTGCGGCGCGACAACTCGCCTCTTTCAAAATACCGCGTTCATTCTGTTCACCCAAGATACATACCGCCTGCTCCTGAGTCCATTGTCTCTTTCATACACGCGCGTGCGTTTGGCTTCTAATTTCAATTGGCCAAACCTGTCCCCTGATCGCGGTTTCAGAACGTGAACGCACGATTTAGCTCCGCAGCACAGCTGAAGGGAATTATCAGCCTGATGGTGCCGATGTTAGCACGCGCACAATGCCGATCGCGAACATTCAGTCAATTAATGGGTTAATGAATTCATGCTTATTTCAGAATCGAGAGTATATTTACGCGCACAGTTATTGGCTCAGCTTTACCCATGTCATTATGACCCACAGAGGTCAGTGTGTGCTATGAATCGGAGTCTAAACCATGCAACAAAACAATGTCTCAATGACAGTGACATTGTCTTAGCCAAGTATAAAAAAAGCATGTATGTATGGTAATTTTAATGAAATGCCTCATTCGTTTTGCATAACATCTGGGGCTGCAATATGTATTCGGTGTCACCCGCGCACTGTTGAGTGGGTAGCGTTTGCCTCTTCTAGGTCAAAGCTATAAAGCTGCTCATGTCCCTTGCGTCGTGTGGCATTCTTAAGGGCTAAGAGGAGGGCACCAGCTGCCAACCATTTTATTGAGGCCAAATTACCATGTGAATAATGGTATCATAACTTGGTAATATCAGTTGGCAAGTGCTTACACTGGTGTCTCTATGATCCTGAGTTAGCCTGGCACTGGCAGGGTACAATGTGGCAATGCTTTGGGTGGAGATTTTTGTATTCGATTTACAACGCTGTATTTTAATACTTGCGCTTACCTTGAATGCAGTTCCAATATTTTGACGATGAAAAAGTAAAGCAAAAGGCCCATTAACCTAATGTTAAATAAGGTCATTAGTATGCACTGTATATGCATACCGAATAAGCACAGGATAAAGTAGTATGTATATGAATGTAGGAGGCTGGCTGCTGTACGTATATTGAAAATGAAAGTACTATAATAAGTTCAAGGCAGTGAGCCACTTCCATTACATTTTAAGGACAAAAAACAAGGACACTTCTTATATCCTCTTGGCAGTATTCAATAAAACTCTTTGCTCTACATACCATCAGGCTTAGAGGTCCTGGCCTTACCGAAATTAAATGCCACGGTTGATTGACTTTAACTAATCGTAAACCTGTACTGGTGTCCTACGCTTGGCTCTTCGAGTGTCTGAAAGTATGCCCCAATAAAGAAGGGCCACTTCTCTGAGCTCATAGAGACCACTTCTTCACAAACGCAGACTTCATATCGTACTAGGCTGGTATATGATCTACAGTGAAATAACTCAGCAGACACACACACACATCTTCCCTCACCAACTGTGGAAGTATGTTTACACTTTTAGCAATGGTGCTGGAAATTGCTACACGATAGATATAGTGTGCGTTTTCATGATATATAGCCATCCACCGGTATAGCCTTTAACAGACTGTTAGGGCACGGGCTGTTAGTGAGCGCCTATGAATGCAGATACGTCAGACGAGGGGTAGGGTGGCTAACATCAAGCCTGGCTACATTTTTCTCCTCACAGTACAACGTATTTACCCATCGCACCAGGTAGTCAACCTAGGGGAGGCCCAGAAACCGATTCAGATAATAGTCTCTGTCTGATGTTGGCCGTCAGCGGGAATCGAACTTGGGTCGCCGGGTTCATAGCACAGGACACTAACCACGGCAACGACAAATACAAGGATCCCCCGTACAGCCTGTAACAGACTGTTGGGGCAAGCGCTGCTAGCGAGACACCTATGAAGGCCGGAACGGCACACGAGGGGGGGGGGGGGTGGCCAGCACCACGCCCGGCCGCCTTTGTATCCCCCAGTGGCGATGTTTACACACCGCACCGGGTACTCATTTGAGGCTGAGTCGACCTAGGGGAGGCCGACGACCGGTTCAGCTAATCGTCACTGGTGGTGTTTTGCCGTGAGCGTGTCGACGGGTTCGCAGCGCAGCGCTAACCCCGACACCACCGCTCTCCATCTAACCACGGCACCAATCGCACAACACGCGTGCATATGGCACCACCATTTTGTCAATCCACTGCTGGATGACCCCCCACCCCCCCCCCCATCATGTGGAAGGTGAGGATTTATATTTACCAAAAAGTGGAATTATATATTTCTAAGAAATATAACTACAACATTCTAGAAAAGCACCTGGACTTGACTGCAATGGGGTACATAGTGTGTATTAAAGTAATCAAGCCCAAGTTCTCATATGCCTCCCGCTTAAAGATACAATTGATCATCAGAAAGATTGGAATTAATATTAAAGGAAATGTGTTTTTCAGGCAATTAATACGAATTAATTAACACAACTCACTGCACCATATAGTAACAGGGAACGATGATATGAAGCCATATTTATAAAAGTGCGATACATTTAATTGTTTTTGCAATCCAAAAGTGAAGAAACAATATATCAGTATGTAAATCAAATATTTTGGGTGACATGCTGACCAACAAATTTTGCTAGAAGCAGGATTAAGTCAATGTAAAATTTTCAACTCACATTTTACCACGCCCTAAAGTTAAGAAAATAAATATATTATTTATGCTTCAGTAATAATCTGGGTTTAGAAATATCTTAAAAACCAAACAGTAGTGGTGGTATAATTAAATTGTACTTGATGTATGTAGACACTCATATTTCTTGTCTTTAGAGCCATCTAGTGTAAAGAAGACACGTAAAAGACATGCATATCAAACAGTATGAAGTAGAAAAGGTTACTGACCACAAAACGGTTATGATTGCTATTTATATTAAACTAGCTGTACTACCCGGCTTCGTCCGGGACTTGGATCCACCACGCCCGGCCGCCTTTGTCTCCCCAGTGGCGATGTTCACACACCACAGCAGTTACTCGTTTGAGGCTGAGTCGACCTAGGGGAGGCCCAGGACCGGTTGAAATAATCGTCACCGGCGGTGGCCGTGAGCAGAAATCGAACTCGGGTCACCAGGTTCGTAGCGCAGCGTAGCGCTCACCACTACACTACAATGCGTTACGCTTCCACACACACAGACAGACACACACACAGACACACATACACACACACAGACACACACAGACACATACACGGCGCGCTAACCACTACACTACAATGCGTTACGCTTCCACACACACAGACAGACACACATACACACAGACACACACAGACAGACACACAGACACATATACAGCGCGCTAACCACTACACTACAATGCGTTACGCTTCCACATCTGCGGGTCACATGACAGATTTGACGTCACAGCTCACTTGCCGTGCAAAAAATAAATGCATTATTGAGCTCCCCCCCCCCCAACCAAAAAAAGTGTATTTTTATCATTGTTGCATGGTGTACAGTCTGGAAAGTACCCACATGGCAAATTTTCACTTTGTTGCATGTCGGGAAGTACGCTAAACATTTGGAACAGACACACATATTCACAACTTTGCCTTTTTTATATATATGGAGATAAGTACTATCAAGGAATCAAGGGAAAACAAGATAGCATTTTATATAGCCCCAGAAATGCTATGCAAATAGGAAAATATGACTGACGAAGATGTGATCAATATGAGATTTAAAAAAAATTCCAGACTCACGACCAAATGGCATGGCAAATTTACATCACATTTGGATTTTATTATGTTGTGATGCATTTATGTACTGCAAGGAGGATCAATGTCAAACTATTTTACACATTGCAGACCATATTGCAGACCATATTGCAGCCAGTACCCTGAATGATCATAGTGTAAATCATTTCCAGCAGAGGGCAGGAGAATATCATGAAACGTTCACAACTTATCTGTGCGCTCCAGCATATAAAGCAGCTAGGCAGGGACACTTTGTCAGACATTTAAATGAAGAATTCCTTTTAATAAATCTTCGTGCTTGTCAAAAAAAGTTACAATTCATTTTATTTTTTAACACACAGTGCGCTCGCATGCAGCCTAGCGTTGGGGATTCATGAGTGCAACTGAGTTACCGCTGCTTTGATGTGCCACTTTTCCTCAACCACTGTCAGACCTTCCAATTCACGTGATAAAGTGGTTATAGCTACCACCATATGATCTTATACATATTTTAGATTATTTGAACGATTATTGTTAGCCCACTGGTACCTTTTCCCATGGAATAATATTCGTAGTTGGTTTGGTTCAAGCCTCGGTAATAATAATGCCGAAGAGGCCAATGATTTAATGCACTTGGCATTGGGCTGTTCAATGTCACTGAGCGGCATTACAACTTTGTAACAAAGTCAGGCTCTCTCACTGGCCTTGCTTTGCTTTGACTTACTAAATTATGTAGAGCGTGCAACTCTCTGGCACATGTTCTCAGCAGATGCATTCACATTGTGATTACTTTGCTTGTTTACACAGGAAGGCCTCACTAAGTCTTACGATTTTGCACAACGGGGTGATGGTGGCAATGTATAATCCCAATTAAACATTTTCAGTTACATTTTTAGCATTGGAATGGGTGGGTTTTTGGCATTTGGAAACCCATGCATATAAATGCCACGCAGAAAGGTGGCCGAGTCATGAATCGAACGCAAAGCCTTTTTGATGAGGAATGAGTGTTACCAGTGAGCAACACTGCCACCCTTGAAAGCACAATATATTTTCCATTACGTGCTGCATCCTGATACATATGCACACGTGTTGAAAGCCTATTGTACCAACGATATAATACTCGAAATGTTCACAGGCAGATTCACAAACCTATATTCTATACTGCCATCTCCTGGCCAGCTCTCACAACCTAGTAGATTTCGATGTTTCAACCTTTGCCTATAACACCACTTGAAATATTGCCCCTACGCATGCTCTGAAATCCATCAACGCTTGACAAGATATTGGTGAGCAGTCAGATGAATACAAAGATTATTGCCTTTACTCCCTCACCATGTATTGCTGAAGAATATAATTACTTTTAATTGATTCATTAATTGATCATTGCAGCTCGAATTTATCATCCAATCTGGACACGCAATGCTATCAAAGAGAACAAGTAGGTTCGAGGTCATGTCAAGGATTTGCAGCATATGCATATTTATTACAAACCAACGTGACGTTTTTTCTGCACTTTGTAGCTTTTATTCTTATTCAAATTTTGGATTGCTGGTGCTGCTGCTGGTCATCACACTGGATTGGCAATCCAGAGGTGGCACAAACAACCTCTGGATACAAGCAGTGCCAATGGTATGTAAACATAAGAATAGGTTTTACCCTTTCTGGCAATAAAACACGTGTTAAGATGTTCAAACACCAAAGAGAAACCTTTTGGAAGGAATCATGCCTGCATTAACCACACCTACGTGTGGTGAACATCCAAACAAACACACTCTGATAATATATGCATTGTCTTTGAAACTGATTGGCCTACACCAGAGACAGACTTCTTTAGGGCCTAGTTTTCACCAGTGTCAGACCAGAAAATGCCAAAAGGCGAACAATACAAAGACAATGCCACTATCAGAGCATTTATAGCTCGGGGTGAGCATCTACAAAATGGGACATCTTTGTCCCATTTTGCAGTGCCAATGGCTTCACCACTAATCCGATCGTATCACAGTGTATATGATGTGATTAGGCATCGAGGATTTGATGAGGTTGGCTTTCGAATGCCTTGGTTGTACAGCTAAAACATAATCGAGGATACGCCAACCATTGCACGTGTTTTTATTCTTCTTCGTTACTTTAATACGTTAATATTCAACAGCATCATGATCTCCCTCACTATAATTGCAAGTTTTCTAGAGGTAACACCACCATGCATCTTCTTTCAATGTTTTCTGTACTTACAGAGACTATTGCACCATCACAGGAACATGGAATTTACACCAATAGTTTACGTGTAATTGTCACTTTTTTTATTCTTCTTCGTTACTTTAATACGTTAATATTCAACAGCATCATGCTCTCCCTCACTATAATTGCAAGTTTTCTAGAGGTAACACCACCATGCATCTTCTTTCAATGTTTTCTGTACTTACAGAGACTATTGCACCATCACAGGAACATGGAATTTACACCAATAGTTTACGTGTAATTGTCACTCAATTGATAACTTGGCATTGCTCGCATATGGTAACACACATTTTACATTTTTCAAAACTGAAATTTAAATGTTGGAGATTGATCTTTGAAGATGGCACTCATATAATAAATTTGAAGGCATTTGCCCGTGTCTCTTACTTGCCAAGCGACATTATCTTCCTGCAGTGTCTGGATGCTGCAGAGAACGGGCTGCTAGCTCCCTTATACAATTAGAAAACACGTAGAGATGGTTTTAATAATGCAAACTGAAAAGGAGCAC
The DNA here is from genome assembly GCF_048934315.1 of Petromyzon marinus. Taxonomy (NCBI): domain Eukaryota; kingdom Metazoa; phylum Chordata; class Hyperoartia; order Petromyzontiformes; family Petromyzontidae; genus Petromyzon; species Petromyzon marinus. The sequence continues at coordinate 9,885,255 of NC_133678.1, read as the reverse complement.
TGGAGTTTTAGCTTTTTTTCAAACCGTGTTTCATGCATGGAGGCTAAACTTTTTAGATTAAAGTACTTCGAAGTTCCATGTATTACGGTTGAATTTTTCGTTTCCTTCATTACCGACATGCTACAAGGATGGTATATTTGCAGTCTATTTTCAGTGCAGTACTCATTTATAGATACGTTGCTCTAGAATGTCCAAAAAAGTGAATGCTCTCTCTAGGAGACTGTATAATGTGCATACTGTAAAAAATGTAAAGCGATTTTTTTTATATATACACTGTGCTTCATAGAGGGGATATATAATTAAAATGCAATGCATGTGTATTTCTGACAGAGCAGACCAACTATGGAAAAATTACATACTGTACATTACTAACCGAATTAATTCCATATTACAATATTAAGAAAACAATCACATGTTCAATTACTGAAATGCTTAATGTAATTCTTCTGCATAAAAACATATAACTGTGACCTCTACTTACCTGTGCACGTGCATGGTATCATGGAGTGAAACATTTATGAACTGGCACAGTCATTTCTTGGGCTCTGGCAATAACTTTAACGGTACGGCTATAGCGGTGAAACGGGTGATCAGGGGACGTGAGTTTGTCAACCACGGTGGTTTCATTTATTTAATATTAATTTGATGTTGGTTTTTATTTTGTATCCTAAAATGTACATTCATTTCAATGCATAAAGCATCAAAAGATGCCCGTTACACAACACCCCTATATTTTTTTACTGCTATTGAGCAATATAAAATAAACGTAAGAATTAAAATAAAAACACAAATTGCACTGTCATATAGCACCTTTGCACAATACATGACAAGCACCTGCAACCTCACGCCGTTAGCGATTGGAATGTATAATATCATTAAAATACAGTATCCAACCATGTTGTATGTAGTGCGTGAAAAATTATGACTAGAACGAACAGGGATTGAAGAAAGTGTATAAACGAAGTATCTAATCAAAGGAAGGGAAGTGAAGGAAGCAACGTAATGAGGACTTCAGTATTAACGATTACAAATTGGGAGGAAATTCCAGGATACCCGGTACAGAGATGGAAATGCGAGCTCTTGCTGTGGAGGCTGATTCTAGGTTTTTTTTCCAGGAAGCCTTGGTAAAACCAATTTGGCAGTGGCTTATCATGCAGAAATGTATCGTAGGTAAATACTCTAAACGCACATTTCCAAATGTGGAGGGAAAAATTAGTGGACCCAAAGAAAAATCCACGCGACCACTGGGAGAGCATGCAATCTCCAAATATAGAGGCGTCAGGGTCGGGATCGAAATCACGACTTCTTGTGCACCAGATGAGGCACTTAACATCTCGCCAAACATGGCGCCCCACTGTGGTAAGATGTCATTTGCTTTCATGCGTGTGGAGAAATCTGGCATCAGCATTCTCGATCACATTTTTTGGTTTTGAGGATAGGGATTCTGAGTGCTGCTATCAAGGAAAACAAGTCACAGTCGCCAATACAAGAAGCCGCACGTGCATGCAGGGAGGTCTGAAATGGCAGACGTAGTAATAGACAACGTGCATGAAAAGAGGTGGTGCAGATGCATATACGAGATCCTGCAAAGTTGAGATACAAAGAGGGAAGTAAAGGTCTGGATCAATGCCAGCTGAATAATGTTGTAATTCCGTGAGCGAATACTAGTAATGAAACCAAGCTGAGGCCAGCCGCCTTGCCAATACAAAAAAGACCCTCAGTTTTAGAAAAACATCAATCAGAGCAAATTTTAAGACAACCACTTCAGAACAGCATATAGGTAGGATAAAAACAAATTAATTGTGTAAGTGTCAATAGAGTCGATGGCAAACATTCAGCATATAATTGGTGATTAATATTGAAAATATAAATTATATGGTCAAGTGGGCGGGAGATAAATGGAGAAAAGGCGTCCATCAATAATAGAACCTTGTGGAATGCCATAGCAAAGGCTTTTCTGAAAGGTGAACAACCCTTGTAATTAGATATCAAAACAGCTGAATGACAAATAATTGTGGAGCTAGAAGAAACACGATACACCACTGTCGTCATGCAGGCATTTAAGAAGTATGGAACAATCAACTGTATCAAAAGTGACAGTAAGATCCAAGAAAAAACTGAATAGAGAAATAACTATTTTCAGAAAAAAAGCGATAAAAATTAAGTCTATTCAGCAGCTATTTCAGTTGCTGAATATCTTTGATTTACAGCAGGTTTAAACTGAGCCATGAAGGTTATGGAGGGAGAGGTGAGTAGCAGGGTAGGAGTTGACCTTCTAAATTTGATTTCCAAGGAAATGGAGGTTAGACACCCAGCAAGAGCTTGCAAGCGTGTTAGGATCCAGATTTTTTTTATATATAATGGGATAGCAGTTGTTTTTAGGGCTGGAGGAACAGTATCAGCAGAAGAGATGGAGGCATATCTACAAATCCAGTGATATAGAGGCACGAGTCTATGATGTGGTAGGGACATGGGTGGGCACAATAAGCAATTGATAGTCATAAGCAATTTAAGTCTACTGTTGTGTATCAGTCCACTGCTGGGTGAATGTCTCTAAGTGATTAAATTGGGATAATGCACTGCGGTAAAATCAAACAAACAAACGCGAAGTCCGTCCACGCCCAATTCATTGGCGTTTAATATTAAATGGGTATTTCAAGCTTCATGCAACGTTGTTCTGTAGCTGTACATGTAGCACGAATTCAGATTTTGAAACGTAAATGCATCTCAAACATCTCTGGGAAACGAATGTATTAATTATAATGTATCCGTAATGGTGGTGTGGTGTGATTGAGCTGCAGGTCCGATTAGATGCAATCTAAATCCACATCATATCGGTGTGCGATCGTACGAACCTAAGCACACATGCCACTGGAACGGATGACAATTAAAAACATACATTCTATTAGAAATTACTATGGTTGGAGAATTTTTTTCTTGAGATAATTTCTTACCTATAAATGTTTAAGTAACAAAATGGGTGACATGGTACGATTGACAGTATGATTTGTAACTTAAATAAAAAGTGAAACAGCACAATTTTGATCATATATATGAGTGAGGTTAAAATAACCTATAGGAATTTTTTTCTTATAAGCGTTGAGAATGCATATTCATTACAAATAAAGAGAATGTCGTGACATGTATTAAGACGTTTCACATTGTGGTTGCGATTCACCACCACTGTGGTGTGATAATGTGGCGGTGCATTAACTCAATTATACTTATGAAGCACGTGAATTCAAATATGTTCAAAATGGCTATATAATTGATTTATTTTGATGTTGTACTGAAAGTTCCAATCCTCTTGAGAGCCAATTCCACAAAGTTCTGCCAAAAGTTTTATTTGATGGTATTTGTGTTGTAATTATACTTCAATAACAGTCTAGTACAGATCTCTAAATCTCTTAATTATATTGTATAAGCTACGGTGAATACTAGGGCTGCAAGCTTCGGGTTTACTCGGAACCGATTAAGTGGCTCAAATAAACAAGAATAATTTGTATTTATGCAGCGTCCAAGTACGACACCATCTCAAGAAGCTGTCCGTACATAAAACATATATATTAATTGAAAACAAAAAACCCATTTCAAAGGAGCACCAGAGCGTGAACAAAGATACCTAACAGTGCTCCATTAAGTAATTGTGAATCTCCTGTGAATCATATCTCTTTTCCACTATACGACCGAGCCATGCTGGGGCAGTGCCAAGCCAGCCTTGCATGGCTCAGCAAGCGTGCCAGGTTGCTTTTCCATTGCGGAATCCAAGCTCGACCACTGACCAAACGCGCAATGAACACATCATTAGCCACATCCCTGGCCCTGCTTGGTATTCAGCCAGATTCAGGTGACTTATGACGTTCTGGCTCAGGCTCAGTTGTAATTTTTTTACTGCTCAGTGGACAGTGCCAGGGGTAATATAAGAAACGTTCCAATTGTTTCGAAGATCGTGCTGGGAAATTGAACTAGTGACCTCTGGATTGCAAGTCCATGGGTTATTATTTTAATTAAAATGAGTTCCTTTATGTTACTAAACTCCATGCTTGGTTCTAGAGATGTCTGATGTATTTGCTACTCAGTGCAGTCAGCAGCAAATATTTTCGAGAACACCACGAACATTTTAGCATGAACAGTTTGTAAGAATGAAAACATTTCTGAATTAATACATTATTTTAAAGTATTGTAGATACATTTGAATGTACAAATATTGGCCAAATTGAAAAAGAAACCCATCAAGAATAAAAAATAACTGGACTACTGATTACATCCGTACTGCTCTCAGCTAGCTAAGAAATATATTTTTTTCAAATTTGTATTCTCACGAAATGGTTTAAAGTCATGAATGCAAATGGCTTGCTCGTATCGATCTTCAGGAGTCCTGTGTTTTTCTTCCACGACCATAGCTTGGAATCAACATCTGAGCATATTCTCAATTATCATATTCATACAATCTCAATGATCATATTCATACAATCTCAATGATCCTGTTTTCAAGAGCCAGACACGGGTCGGGGGGGGGGGGGGTGTTGCTTTAATCAGCTCGAGACACTTCTCCCCGTAGCGCTCACGCCCCCCCCCTTGCCCTGTTCCCCCCCCTCTCTCTCTCCCCCCTCTCTCTCTTCCCTTTCTTACCTATATTACCTCTTGCCACGGCAGCTCTCTCGCCTACTTCAGCATTTTTTCTTGCTGTGGCTGTTCCACCTGATGAAAATTGCTTGTGTTGCGATCGAAACGTCGTGATGTGTTTTATTTTATTTCTACCTACGTGACTTTACCGAAAAAAAACCCCAAAGAGTATAGAGTATGGAGGATGTGTTCTGCGTAACTGCTTAAAGAGACCAGTGGTGTATATGCTGGCTCACGTGAAGCTCAATGTACAACTGTCTCAATTCTTAACGCAAAAATTAAATGCTTAAGTCCATGCATCGTGTGAAGATCGACGAAAATAATTGTCGAATTACATAATTATACGAATGGGCATGGTTCTCCTTATAGTGTTGTTAAACATTGGATAAGGCCAGAAAAGCCATTACTTGATGGAGTCACCACAAAAATACCAGCATGCAGGGCAACATGACAACTAACCGGTTTGAAACCAACACATCTAATCAAATGCTCAGTTATAAAAGCATCTTCTAAAAGTATGTCGGAATGCTTTTTATCGGTTGGGTGTTTTGTAAAAGGCCATGGAAACATTCGTAACCTTAGAAACTTTCACATTTATTTATAATCTCTCCCAAAAAAAGATTGCTCTTATAAAATGCTGGCTTGACACAAAGTTCATATTTATTTAGTATGAGTGTCCAATTTCCTCTGAGCGTTGGACTAGCAATTTGTTAAAAGTAAAATTGCTGTGAAATGTGAAAATGTTAAGGGGTGAAGAAAAATCTAGGTAAGAAAACACGCCAGCAGCCATTCATCTCGCAAGCAAAATAATGTGAAGCCGTAGTGATTATGATACATTTTTATCCACTTTACAAAAAAAAAGTTATTTAGGAAATTTGGTAAAATAATGAAAAAATTACCAAATAATTATTGCAATCAAGACCCACCAATATGTCGTATAAATATTGCTTCCTGAAAGTTATACTGGTAAAAGGATATATAAAAATTACATTATCATAGTAGTTTCTGCAGCAATAAATATTTATATTTTTAGAACAAATTTAATCAGCAGCAAGCTCGAAGACATTTATACATTTGTCATTGTTTCGCTTAGACAATTTTAGAGTGAAAGCAGTTACACACGGCTACATTGTGCTGTACAGCTCTCCTTCACCACATCCTACTTGGTAAGCTATTCAGGTCGCCAGCTCCTGCATGCTGAGCATTAATACTGCTAAAATATGTGGCTTGAATGTTGAGCAGTACCTTACAAAGCAAAATGCATTGCGATAGTCTTGCGGAAAATGGCTATTTAAAAGCACTATCATATTTAGCAGTGGTTCCCAGTGGTACGACTTGTGGTTCACCGTTGTGGGCTGCCTCTTAAACTTTGCAGACATGGATACATCGCAGATAGATACATAAATAAGCAATATTTGAAAATGTATATATTGTCTCTCCTACATAATATAGTAAATGCGTATGAATAAGCAAGTATCTATTGTGTATAAAATGCTATTCGACGGCTCATTTCAAAACGTCCCTCAAAATTTGTGCAGCAAAGTGATTTTATGGAAAAACTTTGTTTTGTAAATTAATTGTCACTCGCGTCTCAAATGTGTTTTTTTAATCCAATACGTACAAAAATGCTCAAAAAGGTGTGCTTAAGAAAAAAATTAGAACTACGTCATAATATAATAATAGGTTTTGACCCTTTTTTTCTGGCAACAAAACTGACACCTTTTTACGAGGAATCATGTTTGCATTAACCACAATACCTGCGGTCAGAATGCAAACAAAAAACTCTGATAATATATGCATTGTCCTTGAAATTGATTGGTCCACACCAGAGACAACTTTGCATTCTGACCGCAGGTATTCTGGTTAATGCAAACGTGATTCCTTGTAAAAAGGTGTCAGTTTTGTTGCCAGAAAAAAGGGTAAAAAAACCTATTATTATATTTTGCTACTGGCAAAGGAGGCCTCATGACGTCATAAATATTTCACACATTTCTCAAATTTGAACCATATTAACCTTAACCATGCCTACCGCATTACAAACGATGTAAGGAACATACATGTATGAGTATGTAGACAATGACGTGTATGGGAATTTTAAGAAGTATCTGGAGATTAAGAAAGTGTAATATTTGCATGGCCCGTTAAGGAATCTAAACAGATCAGCTCCACGTTACAACTTTTTTTTACAATTGTAGCTGTTACGTAACACATTCTTGTCATTCATCTTCCCTCCTACTGTTTGAGCCATGTGGACTTTGCACAGTGGCAACATGTCAGTTGAGTAGCTTGTTATGCACTCCGAGTTGCTTTCGCTTTTTGTGCGTCAATTTATGATATATTTATGTAAAGCAACAAAGACACACACACGGGACGTATTGAATATCTTGAGATATGGGCTCCGACAATAATTTAAATCGTGTATCAATTCCAAAGTACCTTAAAATTATGAATTTCCACACCCACACGTCCGACAATTGTTTTATATTTCCTAGAAAGTTGTATTACAAACTTCTTCTTGACACCACAGGGCTTATAGACACGCACACAGAATTACTTAACAGTCAAAGTAGACACATTTACAACCTCAAGCTGCCATCCATAACAGCATTCACTTGCTTTCAACTTGTCTCAATGTTTTATTTTTATTTTGCTAAATTTGACCACATTTGAATTGCCCAAGTCACTGCTTGTCATCCATTCTGGTCATTTTCGATAATTGGACATCTTTCATCGTGATAACTTTTCTCACCAATAATTTGAGGTACAATTATTTGTAAAATTTGCCTCAACTCTGAAGTAAATATTATGTCCCAACAGTCTTTTCAGACTTGTATGGGGCTGTGCAAGGGGTTTCATGTGGATATTTATACGTGATGGTCTCATGATATAAATTATCATTATTCTTAGAGGATTACATCCGTTTCAGTTAAGAGCATAAAAGGCATTCACAATGCAGGCTGGATTATCCAATACCAAGCAGGGTTAACAATTTCGGACAACTATGATGGCCATAAGCGCATTCCATCCCAGAAAGTTTGAATTGGTATTTAAACGAAACTATAATTGGCCACCACATTCTGTGAAGATGTCTGGAAATTACATTTATATATTTTAAATTACCTTCATATACACAAAAACTATGTGTGTGTGTGCATACGATTGCTGCCAGAGCTACCAAGTTATAATTGTTTACCAATGATCAAATTATGAAAACACACATTAAATGGTATTGAAAAAATACATGTGAAAATAAAGATTTATTTTAGGTATATTTTTACTTTGATAAAAAAAATCACCCCCAAGGTAATACATGTAGATGAACTGGCCAGGTGGCTCAGCAGTAAGAGCGATTGGCTTGCAATCAGAAGGGTGCGTGCTTAACTGCTGGATGGGTTTCACTCAGCCCATCATCCCTCTGGGATCGATAAAACGCTGACCACTTTGTGGGGAAATCCATAGTGGGTGTCCTATGGATAGCCTCACCTGTGCTATCAGAATACGGAAGTTCAAATACTGGCTCAGGGTTGTAAACAGAAAATGAGTGTTGCGACAATACTACATTGAGCAAAAAATCACCTTGACCTTTTTTTTGCGTGTGAAAAATACTAGTAATGACAATTGTAGTATTCTGGTTTACAGTAATTCAACGTGATTGGGTTAATTAAAGGGTTATAGTGTCCATGAAAATGGCATTGATTCATGGCAGGCAGACCAGGATGCTCTTACCAATGCCTCGGAGAGACATTGTGTATTGTAGCCAGGCCTGGTGGCAGCTGGCGGTCACAAACACATTGGGCCCTTGTGGCTCAGGGATAGGGACACTGATTATCATGGTAATTTAAAGGGCTGCAAAAAGCCAACGTAGCAGATGTTAGGTTCCCAAACAAACAAATGCAGTTCAGACATCCAGTGGTGTGCAAGTTATTTAGATAATAAAATTGTTAACAATAAACTTTTCAGCAGATTTCTTCAACTTGTGTTAACTTTCTGGTCCCGAGTTGGCTGGAAATGTGAAAGATTTATGGAAAAAGTGTGCAATTTTAATACACGAGGCCTATCAATACCAAACCAATATGTATTTTACATAACTTTTAAGTAGACATATTAGAAGTATTTAAATGCTGGGTATATGTACCAATCTGGTGAGGATTTCAATTTTCTTCAATATTAAAATTAAACATGTTTCATCCGTAAGTAAAAGGGATTAACTTTCTTCATAAGTTGACATGCTGGTGGAAAATATAGTACAATCACGTGATGCTATTTCGCAGTACAAATGACTCTCAGACCGAAATGTAAACAAAACCATGTAATAATATACACTGTAGAATATATACATTGGTATGTGAGTTGTGTGTGTACTGAATGTTAATTGTCTCACAAACTTGTTTGGAACAATTCAGTAACAAAAACACATCACCTATTCTCTTTGATTTCCTATATAAAACAAGATTTATTATGAGGATTTCCATAATCAGGCCCATCTTGTGTTATTACATCAAAAGTAAAGCACAAAATGACCTTATTTAAAAGCATGCTTGCAAATGAAAATACCTTTATATTCAAAGAAAACAGCAGCAACGTGTATATATCTACATCACGATACATTTCTTACTTCATTATACTGGTGAAATACACGTGAAGGTAAACTTTATCCTCAAATGTATTTTCTCTGCACAATTTTATTTAAAAATATACAACAGTCAATATGTTTTACAAATGGATTTTTCCCATAAAAATATAACTCTGTAGAAAAAGACATCTTTTACATTAGACAGTTCTATATAATACAGTCAAATAGGCTTCTTAAAATGACAATATATTACAAATGCAACTTACAATTATCACATTTTTATACAAAACTACATTACATGTCAATATTTTTTTCTTGTTATAAATGTCATTGATTCATATTATGATATACAGTAGGTAAATGCCTTTTTAAATTATTTGCTGCTTTATATGTTTATTTTCTTAAATATTTTCATGATTTATTTCGTATCATTTTTTGTGTGTCCCCTGTGCAGCGGGAGAAATATCAGCTTTGGAAAGTACATGTACAAGTGAAGCTATGATTTATGGTCAATGTAACCAAACCAGATATAATGAAGCTTGAAAGTCAAACGTCTGAAATTTTGATATGAGGTCACTTCACATTCCACTGTGATGGTGCCACTGATGACGGGTGAGTTTTCAATGTCTTCATACCATGGTTGATGTTATTTGCTGTAATGTAAAAACACAACAACATCAATTACACAGCGTATGTCACCGAGACCATATGATTAATATACAGTACGTATATGACACTGAAAATTAAATTTTTTACTTATGAATTGGTAAAAAAAAACACAGTTCCTTACGTTTCTGACAAATTACATCGCCATTGTTTCGTTAAATGTGTTGGTCAAAAGTTTCAAGATCTATGTGCACCATGACCAGTGTGAATATTAAAATATGAAACGATGTTGTTTTACAATGACAGCTGCAGTCTAAACAAAAGTGCATGAAAAGGGTACTTTGTCACGTTAACACGATGTGAAAGGCATTGGTGAAACATTGAATATACTTCCGTAGAATAAATGCATATCACTCGAAGTATTCATATGCAGTCAAATGGCCTTAGGTAATCCTTCTAAATTTCATTTAATCGTAATATTTTTTGTAATGGAAAACAAGTCAGGAACTACTGTTAATTGTTATTTTGAATGAATGTATTTGTTCACCTATTATCCTGAAGATTAGATGGAAAAAATACTCAATAATCTATTCCATCTGACTGCAGTATGCCATTCATTAGATGAGGTTAATTAAAAAATATACGTGAAGTGACAAGATGACTAATTTTAAGGATAAAAATAATTCACAATATTTTGATATATATATTATCTACTCTCTTTAAGGAACAACATTCAGTATTGACGATACTGTTAGATAATATTTTAACACCTAACTCCATGTCATATACTGTAATATCAATATTATAAAGTTTCACACAATTACCGTACACAAGTGTAACAGCATTGTGATTTGTAACATGTTTAGTCTTGTTAATGATTGATTTGTATAAATAAACAATTTAACTGAAGAGTTCATTGAAGAAGAGTGGACTAATGCTTATTGCACAGTTTTATGAACTGAGATAAAATAATTATGTGTGGATGTAACATTTCATCCAGTTCCAGATAATTATTTAGAGGAAGGAATAATAGAGAAGGGATGTATCAAAAGAATACTGGTGCTAATGACTCTAGCAATTATTTAAAGGTGACATGGTCTGTATCACAAGAATGTAGTTTATGAGTCATGTGACTAGTGTACATGAAAAAAATAATCCTGACAGTTACTGGCAAGAATTGTATGACTGAGCTGTTATATTATTCATATCATGGCACACATTTGAACTTTATTCATATCTAGCAGTGATCAAACACGTGGCGATATTTAAGCCATGCCATAGGTTAATTTACAGCTGTGGTTATAAATTCGTGGGAAGTTCGTGAAATATCAATGTCCCTTGTGAACTAAAGACGAGTAACTTGAAAGTAAGATGGAATCAGAGGGCTCAACGTTTTTGAAAATGGGCTAACCCCACTCATACACATTACCCTGACTACTACAGAGATTGGATTAATTAACCCTTTCCCATTCAAAATACCAGTTTTTCTTCCAATTCCGTTCCAATGACGTACATGTGCATCATCAAAACTAAACCAGAAGTAATAATTAAATAATTTAATCAGTACCGAGGTTCCCACAAGGCCATGCAGGAGGGTGTGTGGCACAGATTGGTGCCAGCTATCATAGAGTGTGATCATGTCGCTACAGTTCTCTGTGGCGAGTACAATGTCTTTAAAATCAATGGCGCTATGCCTCGAGATAAAATTAACGCTGAGCCGCTTGTGTGTTCCAAGATGGAGAGGTGAACGGGACCCACCCTTAAACTTGCAGAAGTCTTGGAACGGGACAGGGCTAAGAGCATCTCTGATGAAACATAGCCCATGAAGTGAAACCAGAATGAACGCTCACCTCAGTGTTGAGTCGAGTATCAAATCGCACAGCCTTACTCTCCGCAGGCTTTACGTTAGTGTCGTACATGGGGTTTTCAAACATGGACTGCCTGTTGCTGGTTTCATGACCTGAATAACCATTGTACCGCACCTGTGGAACTGACCTGCCAGAAGATAAATACAAAAGCGAAAAACACTCTCATACTTGGCAATACAACGTCACGGGTATTTAAGTGTGTGCATCACAGACATTTCATTGTGAAACCTATACACATGTTTGGAGTTTGATCCCATTGTTGTACGTTTTCTTTTTGATGTGTTGCATATATAACCTATACACATGTTTGGAGTTTGATCCAATTGTTGTACGTTTTCTTTTTGATGTGTTGCATATATACGCTACATGTGAAATGCTAGCATTTTATTTTAAAAGTATGGAAAAAACAACGGTCATAAAGCGGTCCAAAAATCATAGTACAACCGTGTACTCACAAACCATGTTAAGTTACTTATCGCTTTAAATCTGGATATTCCTGAAAAATAGCATGTTATACGAGTTTGTGTCATTTTGTGATTTGTTTGTGCCATTTTTTACCGTAACATATTATTATTATTATCCATGTTGTGTCATTTATTTAATGATTTTGAGACGTATCCTGTAATAACATGTCACCCATATGCCCTTGGTAATAAATTTGGTCTATAAATAAAGCTTTATATGCATTTAAGGCAGTGCCGGGGATATTTTAGCAGCAATGCCCATTCACCAAGAATAAAGCAGAAGGCAAGGTTGCATTGCAAAGGGTTTGGGGTGTAAAGGTACCACAGGAAATCAAATGTCACTGCAATTACAATGTACGTATATAATGCAGACAAACATATGTTTGTAAAACTGAACAGCAATGCACCTTTAAACTTATTTAATCTAAACCATATGTTTTTTGCTAACAATGTGCGCAAATGAAAACCAATTCTTACTGTATATTGATTCAGAAAACTAAAATTCAGAACAGATGAAAGATTTTTATTCCCGAATCAGATTGGTCTTGCTTTGGTAATATGACTATTCCACAAAGCCAAGATGGAACAACATGTACAAACGTTGCGGCTTAGAAGTTTCCAGGCCTGGGAAAAAAAAGACCCACGGGGGCCCCAATATTCATTCAGCAAAAGTCCTGATGCGGGGCCCATCTTTTGTGTCTCCCCCTCCGGGTGGCCCTGTTGGTGCCATTTGGTTCAGGGTTTAATAGTTCATACACACAACCTCAGTCCTCCGATAATGTATTTGGGAAACACTACAAAACAAGTGCACTACACGTTCATTTCCCGTGGATATTAAAGGTCCCATTGCGCTCTTTATAGATTCAAGCAATTGCCTGTAATGGATAAATTTGGAAAAATGCCCTCAATTAGTACGTAACCAGATTTTCCCTCCCAGTGTGTTTGCTGGGCTCGAAGCCACTGTCGTTAGATGCTTGGGACCACCTTGGGTCAAAATCGTCACTGAGCAATGTTTAACGTGAAATAATTATATTGATGTTAATGACTAAAATTCAACATTGGCTCTATCAGACATGCACTACGGAGTCTAGTTAAATTGTTCTATTTGCCTATGGGCAAAACCAAATCACAGTAAAGTTGTATATAAGCACACCCATGGGAGCAAATGTGCCTGTATCAGAAGTTGCCCTTTGTTTTGCTTACACAAGTGTTATGGATGGATTATATACAACGCTGCTTATATGACACATTCTGTACTCGTTATAATAGTAATACAATTTCTTTAGCGAAGCAAACATCCACTTGATGCTTTTTTTGAGAAGCATACCACTCTTCCCGTCTGGTTGAAAACAAAACACTGACGGCCGTGCAATATATATTAGAATTGACTGAACATGCTCAGGCTTGTGCATGTAGCAGTGCTCCACCTCTGCTTGTAAAGGTAGAAGGCAAAGCCAGCGAAGATGAGGGCAAAGAAGGGCACGAGGATGGCGATGGCGACTGAGCTGCTGCTGGTGCCCAACTTCTGCCCAGAGGGCTCCAGTCCCCGACTTATGTTTATTGTGCCTGCGACACGCAGCACAGACAAAGCCAGATCGTCCTCTCCGTTAGCTGCTGGGGTTAGGCTGCAGAGATGATTACAGTTCACAACAAATGATTACAACTAGCACAACGCTTCGTGTGGAGGATGGGCAATAAACGTATCTTGACGGCCATTATTTTGCTACTGGTATCAGATTCTCAGTAGACTCTACCGGAACGAAATGTTGGGTTGAGATTGTCCAGTGAAGCTTCATGAAACCTTCATCGGTGCACACCTTCACACTGAAACTAAACATTATTGTAATTCGGGGTGCAGGTTAGGCTGCTAACATAAAACTACCACACACACAACCGGTTACTATGCAAGCTTTGGCAAATGTGTACTATAGTTATTTTAATAAAATGTCCAAATTGCAAGTTATTGTGCTTACTAAAGGTGGAACGATATATTGAGTAATTTATTAATCTATTCTTAAGCTCATGATAAATATAAAAAAAACAAATTGTGTATGATTTTAACTCCTACTATCAATAAAACTGAATAGCATTTTCAAAGCAAAATTGTAACTTCTTTTGGCTTCTTAACATCTACTGCGCATTATAACACTGTATGAAACACATTGCTCATTATGCAATGTAGTATTTTAAAATGTAATAAATGGAGCTGAAAACACAATCAATGCAAAAGGAAAACGGTTTCATTTTTAACTCTCAGGATGAATGTTAAACTTTTAAAAATATGTGACATTTTGGCAGCAATGTAAATTGTTACTTGTCACATAACCATCACATCAATTCGCAGGACACACTATGGGGCTAAAGTGTCCAACATTATGGCCTATCCAGGGAGATCCAATAAAATGAGTTGCGATACTGGACGTCAAAAAATCATGAAGCAATTACTGCATTAAATGGACAGCGACAGCTGTGCTCTATGTCAGGCTGAATCAACCTAAAGAGAATATATGCAAAGCTTAACATTTGCAATTGTGTACATAGTTTTTTTTTATTTATATGTGGGATGTTAGCATTGTGTAATGTTTCGCACATTGGAGTTGGAATATAGAGGTCGCCAGTTCTATTCGATCTCCCAGTATGGTAGCTGAAAAAATGGTGCGAGTTTATTAAATCTCCCCCCACCTCACACCTCTATCCACGCAGCAGTACAATGCGGGAATACCATTGAGTTTATTGACATGTCGCGCACCTCTTCGTAGATGACTGTCCAGTGTGGAAGAGTAGGCCAAATACCATCCAGAGGGGGCTCTCTAGAGCTCCCTCCAGTGGAGGCCCCCTTCTGCCATCAGTGGCATGAGCAAGACATTGCAGGGCTGCAATCCCACCTTTTACATTTGTATTTACGAACTGATGTATCTCAAATAATTACATGTGAAAAACGAATCTTCCGTCAGCGGATTGAGAGCCATTATGTCCAGATAAGATTAATATCCCAAACTTAAAAAGTTGATTATATTAAGTCATAACATGCTGAGGTAATCGCTTAATACATTCATTACGACAATACACAAACTCTGTCGGATTATAAAAACAATGTTTAATTAATGGATAAACAAATCAAACATACTTGGAATCGTATTATTTTATGCCTGAAAATACCAACATGCTAATCGGACATTAATTGGTGTGACTTATATTTTCCAAAGTGTTCTTCTACTTTTAAAAGGCGGAATACAATTAAGCAGTGCATTTTCGCATTATATAAATATTTTTTTTATTCTTGTAAATGTTTTTTACAGATAAATGTATGCATCATATAACTTCCAACTCTTGCTTGATTACTAGCTATAGATATGAAAACATTGCAATGCAATGCACCAATAAAAAACTGACTCGTTTCATGTTGCAGGTAAAACATTAATAAAGATTTGCAGGAAACGCAGACCTAGTAAAATAAAATAAAAACATCTGAACTATACACCGTCTGTATTTGTAACGAAAGTATATTTAAAATTCACTGCAAATGTATGATTTACGATAAATAACAAAACCGCGTTCAACATTTTTAAATTTCGATTTAAAGCTTTCGTGACTGCAAGGATTCGTCTACTTTGGTTCTTTCGGTAAAGTCACGTAGAATGAGAATAAAATAATAAAATAACACAATAAAATTCTCACGACGTTTCGGCCACAACGCAAGCAGCCGTCTTCAGGTGAAAGGTACAGACCTGTCGGGACGACAGAGCTTCAATGAACGATGTTAAGATTCGTAGCGACTTTTAAAGTGAGGCACCTTGACAAAGGGGTTTACATATCAAATAGCTGAGGGATTAGCTTGTGACTGGTCACAGGAATGGCTATGTGAAAGTCAAAATCTACACATCCACAGAGGCAACTAGTGTAGGTTTTGACTTTAACATAGCCATTCCTGTGACCAGTCACAAGCTAATCCCTCAGCTATTTGATATGTAAACCCCTTTGTCAAGGTGCCTCACTTTAAAAGTCGCTACGAATCTTAACATCGTTCTTTGAAGCTCTGTCGTCCCGACAGGTCTGTACCTTTCACCTGAAGACGGCCGCTTGCGTTGTGGACGAAACGTCGTGAGAATTTATTGTGTTATTTTATTATTTTATTCTCATTCTACGTGACTTTACCAAAAGAACCAAAGAAGATGCGTTCAACATTTTTATTTCAATTAAATTTTACATATGCTTGTTTGGAACCGTAAATAAGTTGAAAACTCCCGTCACCTTTAACATGGTGATTAGAAGGCTGAATACAACTCTGTGGGAATGTCGTGCAGATGCCTGTTTGATTCAATAAAAATACATGTCACGCACAAGTGTGAAAATAAAAAAACTACATCCATGATAATTGCAATATAATGTACAGCCGTGCTCAATACAACTGTTGTATTAAGGCTGTGAAGGAGGGAGTGAGGGAACAGGCCTCGTTTGGAAATCACTCGCCACTGATCTTATTTGTGGCACTGAATCAAGCTCTGGTGTTGTTGGTTAAAAGCGTAAATAAGTATGTTATTCACTGCACCACCATTTCAATTAATCATCATGATTTTTTGCGTATTTGGTAAGTCAAGTTTAATATACACAAACATATGTATATAATAAGGCAAAAACTATGAGATATGTTTTTTTTAATAAGACATCAATATCTTCGGCATTTGCTAAAGATTTAAAAGTAGAACTGACAACATTTTACGTTTAAGATTGCACCATGAATGGGTTCACCCGAGACATAAAAGGTCTGCCACAGGTTAATGCGTTTTTTTATGCTCTAGCTTAGATAAATAATGCAAATCTCCTTCTTCATAGAGAAATGTACTGCTTTAAAAAAGAAATATGGTGAAAATATACATTGGGAATATAACTTGAGGACTATCAGTTTGCATGTTTTCGGGGATGAAATGTAGGAGGTAATTTTTTATTTGAAATACCAATTTTGAGATACTAGTTCACACAAGTAAGTATATACATGAGAACAAAACCCACATCGACATATCAAGAAACAAAGGGAAGTACTGCAATACTTGAATGAGTTTTGCACTTTCACTCTAATCGAACGTTACAGACATTTACATATTCGCTCCTCACAGGTACAGGCAGAGAAAT
Source organism: Petromyzon marinus (assembly GCF_048934315.1). NCBI lineage: Eukaryota > Metazoa > Chordata > Hyperoartia > Petromyzontiformes > Petromyzontidae > Petromyzon > Petromyzon marinus. Next base: position 9,867,988 of record NC_133678.1, on the reverse strand, counting down.
AAAGAAGCTTCTGCCCCATCAAACTGGAATCTGATGGGAAATATATGAAAGGCGGTGTGTACAATGCTTCACATGGGAACAGAGTGATATATACGACCACCAGAACGGTCAATCAAACCGTCCCAGTAGGATCATCATTCCACTGAAGGTGCTTTGAGTCAGAATCAACCAGATCTCGTTATCTTTCACTATAATCCCTTGAAAATAAGAAGCCGCCTCCCCCAGAGATCTGTCTATACTATTTCCCATGCCACTTAAGATACACACACACACACATTGACTCATTTCCTCTAACAACAATGTGCTCACTTTGAGTCATGTTGGATATTAAACACATTATTCTGCAAATTGCCACTGAGAGAAGGGCGCAATTTAGAGACCCATTTCCCACACCAGCACTAACAGATGTAATGTGGTATTTCTCAAGTTGCCAGGCAATGCCTATTATTGCTGGATTAGCGCTGGTATTAATGACCGTTTTCCTGGAAACTAGCTAAATTTGGCCAGTTTATCTCTTTGCACAAATTCCGATAAAAACAGCCCCAAGTGCTTTGCCCGTAAAAGTTTTGCAGGTAACTCAAGGAGTCGCAAACTAAATATATAAAATAAACTAAAGGTCACCCTCTATGTACTAATCCTAAAGTTATTATGGTGATCAAGCGCACATCAGGAAGTGTTGGAAAAAGGTTAAATTATGAAGCTATTAAGGAGCACAAGTGCAAGCGATTTCAAGGCAGTAACATTGAAGAGCTACATTTAGATTGCGCAGTAAAATCACTTTATAAGCAACATTGTTAAAGAAGATCATGGAATCAGTTGGAGTAGGGAATGAGCCGAAAGGAACAGGCATAAATAATTGGAAGCGAGAACATATAACCCTGAATATAAGTATGGGTAATTCAATACCTTAATTCACTTCACCTTGCCAATTTTATATCATGTAATGGTTTAACATTGCCCAGCGGCAGCACATTTGCTGCTTGTTGCAGAGGGTTGTGGTTCTATTCTGGCAGGTCACCTTTGTTATTGCTGTGGCGCGCATTAACCATTAAGTCATAAAGTACAGCGATAGCTCTGTGATCTAGCGCTTTGCCATCCAAAATGTTCTATCAAATCGGCATCTGTCAGAGACGGAAATTCAAGTCTTCCTTTGCGTACCTGGAAAAATTCCGACAGCCATCTGGCATTTTGACGTGCGCTTCTCATAGATCTTTTTGCTTACGGAGGCTCTGGGACGCTGCCGAGTGACGGTGCAAGCAGCAGTCTGTACATACAATACTCTAGCACTGTATACTGCACTCTAAACGGCCCCACTGCTTCTCTACAATCAACTCTAGAATTGCTCTACAACCGACCCGTGAGTCCCTCTGTAAAAGAGTAAAGATTGTATTTCTTGCAAAGTTGTATGTGCTCAGAAAATTTGGTGAACCGTAAGTATAGCTCTCAGATAACCAGCATATTTGATGAACGGGCATTCTCCATTCCCCACGGATGCCGGAGAGCACAGCATTTGCTGTACGCTCCATTTGCTTCACGGTGGACGTTAAAGATCCCTTGACGTCATTCGAAAAGAGTAGGCCATCGACATTTGCACGAGTGTGGAACTACTACAGTACTACAGACTTGTATGCGTGTATGTTGAACTTCTTTCAGCCAACCGTGCTAATCGGGAGGTGCAGTATTGAGTCTAATGGGCAGTGTTGAGTCTATGGCTAGTGTTAGTCTATGGGCAGTATGTATGTATGTATGTTGAACTTCTGTCGCACCGTAAGTAGCCAACCACGCAAATTGGAGGTGTGGGGGAAGGACAAACAAACAAAAAACAGTTTTAAATAAACGAGCTTTCAATCTAGATTTTTAAAGTGCGTCGCTCCAGTGGCTTCCTCACGTCGGAAGGAAGAGCGTTCCAGACGGCCGCAGAAGCGCATCCGAAAGTGCGCGATGCAGTGACCGTCTTTGTATGTGAAACAGAGCACCTTCCTGTGCAATAGCCTCGTGCTATAAGATTGGTGTGGATACCACAAAAGGTTGTCGTGTTTCCTTCTCTAAAAGCACACAATCTATTTGCGTACTATTGTTTGGAGAACACGTAATATTCTACAAGAAAGACTGCTCTGTCTTGACTGAAATTACATGGGGACAAAAGATCTTCATTGAAATTGTATTTTTTCCAAATGAATGTCCCACTACATATGTGCTAAATAGAATCAATGAGAATGCACGAGCAGCAAAACCCATTCGACATAAGTCGTACCGATTTCATGCAGTGCGAAAACTATTTCATGCAGTCCCCTGTATACTTGCTGCCTCTATGATTGACAATCCACATTCAATTTTGATTTAAAGCTTTCGTGACTGCAGTAATTCATATTCTTAGCTCTTTCGGTAAAGTGACGTTGAAGGGAAACAATTAAATAATAATATATATAAAACAATAAAAATTCTCACGACGTTTCGACCATAACACAAACGGTCGTTACCAGGTGTGAAAAACCAACGGCAAAATGCAAACCGCCACTTCTTTCAAATGTTTCTTGCCGTTAGTTTTTTCACACCTGATGACGACCGTTTGTGTTATGGTCGAAACCTCGTGATAATTTTTATTGCTTTATATATAATTATTTTATCGTTTCCCTTCAACGTGACTTTACTGAAAGAGCTAAGAATATGAGTCCACATTCAGTTCAAGTTAACTTTTTTATATTTAAAGTATTTTATGAATAACGTATTGTCCTGCGTTAAAAAGCAATGTCTATTTTCAATAAAGTGTAACAAAATTATGTCCCGTCCCTGCCCTTCTCCCTATAACCAAGGTCATTCCTATCATCTTTTTCAGATTAAAAGCCAAACCAACATGTGGAATGACATGTTCTAGAGTCCATCAAAATCTCAAATAAGAGCAATTCACGTTGAAAAAGTTACGACGTGATCATTGCAGTATCTGGTTATATGCATAATATGAATCAATACAACATTTTGCGTTGAGTTTGTGTGTTAATCTTAATACCTGTCAAACCATTTGGACAAGCTATCATAGCTGGATTCATGAGAATGTTTCAAGTGATTTTTTCACTCTTTCACCTTCTACTCACCCTCTCTACCTACTTAGCGCTCAATCCTGGCAGCCCCTGCACTCAAATCCTCACCCTAACTCTCACCTTTTTCATAGTCTATCATTCCACTGACTCTGCTTCCCATCACTTCCTCTATAATCAACACACATTATACCGAGGCGATAATTACGACTTCGCTTGTCAAGGTAGAATCATTATTTATGAGAGCATATTTTTCGTACATGCGGGAATTTACTTTTGCATTAGGTGTTCCGTGTTTAGTTGTCTAAAAAGTGCTGATTCCAATCAAGTAACATTTTTGGAAAACACGTAATTGCCCGAATATTTCCTGCTGATCCCAAAATCCATTTACAAACGGATTATTACATGTACTATATATATCAATAAACACACATGCAAAAGACACAATTACCGTCCATCTCATGCTATTACAAAGTACATTTTAGACATGACTATAATTTAAACAAAGCCTGATACTGCGTTGCCGATGACGCACCAGGCAAAAGTAACATAAACACATTCGTCAATAACACCGCCTATGAGGAAAAAAAAAAAGAATCTTACAGGGAATGGCCCTACTCATACAATTGCTTCCTACAAGGGACATGGTCGAGTTTGTTGTCTTTTCCCCGCACCTCCGATTAGCACGGTTGGCTACATACGGTGCGAAAGAAGTTCAACGTGCGTACATGCCATATGAATGCGTAGATTTTTTTCACAATTCAAACAATCACAGTCTACACCGTATTTACACACACGCGCATACAAATAAAATAACGTACAGTTCATTCCAAATGCATACATTGTCACGGTCATTCGGCTGTGCGTACGTGGAAACACCTATTGCCGGTCACATCAGTTCAGGTTATCTTTCTGCTTTCTATCTTGTTATGACTTAATACATTATTGCTTCGTATGGCTCAGTGCATTCATGGCTCCCAGGACCACCGTATACAACGGAAGGCTCTTGTTGTTGGCGATACAAAAAGCAACTGGCCATGTCAAGGGCACACATACAAATGCACACATTTTAGCGACATATGAAGATAATTGGCATTCCTTGGTTCTGGACAGAGGTGTGGAGTACGTCGAAAAAAAGGCCGGTGTAAAAAGCACACTTAGAGGGTTCGCTTTGTATTAACAAAATAGACAACCGATGAAAACACATTTCAAAATCTGGCATACTCAAAGCACACGCACATCTGCTTTACACGTATGTTGTTCTTCGAAAGTGCTTGGAAAATCTACAGGATGAATACATATGTGTAAAATCCTTCGCAAAACTAACATGTTTTAGCCTCTTCACAAACATGATAGAGATGTCCATGTGCTTCATGTGTCAAGTGCTCGTAGGATGCGGAAATAGGCTATACGTTGAATTTAACAAATTCCATTCGAATACAGAGAATTATAAGGACACTACTGTAAAAACAACACGTTAAATGACTGCACATGACATCAGTTGTATGGCTCATGAAAAAGAACAATAATATTATCGAAAAAATGGTTACTCAATGCATAGCGAATGCATCATTCAAATACAACCAGCCACTTTCACCTGCTTCTTAATGGAAATCGAGAACTATATTACAATTGTAATACGTGCCCAAGAACATGTGGTGGTATCCTAGAAACCCGTGACCGATTCGAGATGACTGCAGTGACCCCTGGCTTATAATAACTGTGGTTCTACGCTTCACGTTATCTAGTCAGCAGACTGATTACTGCATGCTTACCTGCTCTCTGAAAACCAAACGAGCCAAATTCCTTCGCTTGAATGAACCCTTCGTAGATGTAGGTTAATCCATCATGCTCCACCGACACCTTGCACATGCACATCATAAAATAGGATGCGTCAAGCAATTAAAACGTGTGTCACAATTACCATGTTTTGTTGATACGGCATATGCTGAAAAAATATACTCTTGAAATTTACGATAACAAAACATAGCACATAAATTTAAAGCATTCAATATGTTACTACTCCGTCGGTTTTCATGGTTGTGCTATATAACTCTTCGATGTGTTTCGGGTTGCAATGGACGTTGTTTGGTACGATGTCCAATGTTTCGCTCCACATGCTCGGAGCATCTTTCAGGAACTGGGAGCGAAATGTCAGACATCGTGCCGGACAACATACGGCGCATCCGAAAATGACATCGCAGAGCTATTCAGTATATTGTTACTTAAACAATAAGATCATTTAATGAAGGTAAAATGTTTGCAGCGTACTTACAAAGCCATCCACAGCCCAGCTCTCTTCACTGACTCTGGCGATTAAGTTGTAATCCAAGTTGTAGACCTGTCGGATTCTCAAGAGCAGCCGTGCATCTTCCCCTTTATAAACACCTGTGTTTATACAACGTTGCATTACTATTCATTGATTTGTAAAAGATTAAATGTTGTAAAAGATTATCATGAGCAACACCTATGCAACAATGACAAAAAACGACGGAAGAAAAATCATACGTAAAAAAAAATACGTGTTTTGTCAATGCAACTATAAACTGCTGTGGATACTTTTTATTGAATTTCACTGAAAAATGTTGATTACACGTTACTATTTTGGTGAATAAGCAAGTCTTTATAGGATTGCGGGCAAGAAGGAGCAGGGGTTGGATTAAAAAAAAAATAACTTCAAGTAAAGTCCGTAGATGCTTGCCTCTCTGTGCCAGTGACCATCTCAATAACAACATGCCTATGAAGAACTATACCCTTTAGCATTGACCTTTTGACCAGTGAAGAAATCGCAGGAGAGAGATATTGTGGTCCTGGACCTTTGGTGAATTATTTTTTCCCAAGGTTGATCAATCTGGTTCAAAAAAACGTATTGTGTGTGGGGGGGGGGGGGGTGGACTATGGACAGAAATATACCAGCGGCAGCTTCAGGAAGCACTGGCCATGTCATATTTTAATCTATAAGTCATCAAATACAATGCGGATCAAAAACGCGGTGGTCCTCGACCACATCGAAAATGTCATTGGCACTCGTGAAACAGGTTGAGAGCGATACCTCAGGCGAACGTGGTATAATGGGCAGATTAATAAGGTCGTAGCTTCAGTGGGAACTTGGTGTGCATTGACAGTGGGGACTGGAGGTGGGGGCGACTAATCACCAATTTTCAGCCAATAAAAAGCCACGGTGGGCCGCATGTTTGCGACAAATTATGCTTAATTCTAAGATACTCCATTTCAAATAACACACCTCGAATACAATGATCACATTGTTGCGAGCATTTAGGAGTACATTTTAATCCATAATTATACGAATCAAGTTTGTTTTGTTTAACCAGGTGAGAACTGAAGAGACCAACAATCTAATTTACATGAAGCTGCATAAAATAATTAGGCAGTGGAAAGTGTCCATTAATCAGCAGTGAAACCAGTGGCTGGTGATAATGATGATGGGTCTTTACTATTTACCATAAGATTAACCCGTAGTAGCAATGACTGTTTTCAGAGTAAGAAACGCAGCCTTGGTGTTGTGTTGCGGAAATTGAGACAAACCAATAAAGAGATGAAGGTGTGAGTGAGATGTAAAGGTTACCTGTCAAAGCTAACTCCATGAGGTTTGCCATGAAACTGCAGTTCATTCGGCCGGTTGAAGCATTGAAACCCTTTATTATGAGCGTGGCTTGATGTTTGCGCCCTTGGTAGTCAAAAGAGCCTTTCCAAACATAGTTGAGCTCAAACACACTGTCTGGAACTGAAAGAAAAAAATCCGATACAACATACGTGACTACAAAACAATGATCAGTCACATTTTGCTGCTAAATATGGTCAATTTAATGGAAAAATGAGTATGGTCGAATTCAAGTAGAATGTAGGTGTACTGTATGTGACGAAATTGACTCTTTATGTATTACAGCCGGATTGCCGTACACGAATATTAAGAAACTATGAGAGACCAAATGGTGTTCACATTTATCTTTTGCGATTACAATATCAGGCTCTGTAGTCCATGCTGTAATTAAATGTAAACATAATGTATCTCTGACTTTTTGCGCTTGAGCCAGTGATGAAAAGAGTTTTGGAAATGTATTTATTGCGGTTAAATATACATGCGAAATAACAGAATACATATTCAACGTTGCAACTCACGCAAGTTATTACTTTCACTGCTCGGCAGCAGATTGCAAAATTAACAGTTGCTAACAATGCATTGAAAATATTTGCAAACATTTCACATTGAATATCTGCCAACTGTGAAGCAGCTGGATTTATATAAGAACATGGCAAATGATGCTGTGAAAATCACTAATGACTAACGTCACAGTGACCAATAATATAAAGAAAGCACTTGCCAGTTGGTTTGGGGCTTAGAGATCCCATTGTGGGTATATTCCTTTTTTCATTCGGTTTTGGGCCAGCTGTTAAGGAAATACAATTATTAAGTGAGAGCAATTTCTACCTGCCCTCAATTCAGATACATAGTGCATAGGTATGTAAACTATTACTTTATTGATGTTTTTATTATTCATGGCTCAGGGTGTTTCAAATTGCAATTAGTTTTTTTACATTTGATATATTAAATGAATCGACATTGAATGCAAATTAATGGTCAGTATGCTCATAATATACGTGATTAAAGATTATAACATGCAATTGTGTATGATAGAGAAGATTTCAAGTCATGAAAACATTCTGCACGAAATATAAATATAAACATTAACAATAAAAAAAATATTTGAGTTGGAGCTAAACAATATCAAATGTTTCATGACAGTTTACAAGTATGAATAGACCCGGATATTTAAGATGACATGCCGATAGATGTAACCACCTGAAATAGCTAAGCCAAAATCACACCCCTGAGATTGAATGTGACATGCCGATATATCAAGTAATATTAACTTGTGAACATGAAAGACATTCCAGGAAAGAGAAGTGTTAAGAAAATATAAGTATTGAATACCCCACAAACACAAATCTATATATGGGGCATCTCACTAATGGTAGGCGCACTTCATTTTTTTCTTGAGCTTTGGACTTTTTAGCAAAATTTATTTTTATTTGTAAAAGATATAAGAGTATGCTCGTAGTTCAGATGAAATTTATATACATACATTACATGAATATAAACACACAATTTAATTATTGCATCTTTGTTGTATTTCGCAGATTGTGTATTGTGCATATGAGCAGTCATATTTTAAGTGTGCTTCGGCATCATATAAATAATGCAATACATTTATCAGAATAAACCACTAATCTTCCAAAGATTATGAGATTAACAGTCTAGTCAGTTCATGCAGTGGCTACTCAGAGAAAATTGGTAAGAGACAGCTTGCATTTAACACTGTGAAATACAAGTACAAAAGCACACACAGATGCAAAACCAAACTCATTTAAGTATCAATCCAACCATGTCACTCCCGCAGCTTTTAAATTCCACACACATATTTGAGTAAAATACTTCGCAATAACTTAATGATGAGATGATACAGCGGATGTAAGAATTGCGTGGGCACAAAACAGATGGACGGACACACTTGCACACACACTCGCTTGGTGAGCCATAATCCAGCATGTTTTCAAGGAAGGAAGAAAAAAGGATTTTCACAGTAAGGCAATCTCATTGCCAACAGACTGCAATACGAGACGTCCGTGTGATTGAAGAGAAAATGCCACTATTGTATATGCTACTAAACGTATATCACAGCTGTCAAACAATGGAATTATGTAAGCCCTGGTCCGTTACACTCCATTCCAGTGGTGGGTCTCACTCATGTTTATTCTCACTCTCCCAAGGCATTAAGTATCCAATGTAAAAACATGTTTATCCCCATTTATTAGTTGTAACAAAAATATTTAGGCATTTTTACAAATGTTATACGGTCACCTGCAGCAAATTATTGAACCCAGGATTTGTACTTATCATGGTACTTTCATTTCAATGGCTTTGTGCACAACCTGCTCACATTATTGAGAACCTGAAAACATGATGTACTGCACAAAATAATCCACCAAACATGGAGCACACTACGTACCTAATTCACCTCAACTATATGCTTGGAATCACAATGAGAGACAGCTGGATGAACACGTGGGTTCGCAAACATATGCAGGTTAAAGACAACATTCAACATCGTTAATAAAAATTAACTGGGCTTGGCCAGGACAAAGTCGCTAGAAGGGATGATGGCCAATGGCTAAGACTAGTCATAGAGTGACATCCAAGAAATGAAAAGCATTGAAGAGGATATCCACCAAGATGGAGAGGGTGTCCACAAGAAATAAAATCATCCTGTGTGCAGATGCCCAGCGGCCTTAATCCAAAAGTTGATTGATCATGGAGGCTACTGTTGCCACTGATGATCACGATTAAATGCTGCTATTTTAAGATATCGTTTTAAACGTAGGCAATATGCCGCCAGGTGCGGCCTTCCTAATCCTGCAGGATCTACCCGTTCCGGCAATAAAACAGATGGTAAGATGTTCAAACACCAAATATAAACCTAATGCAAGGCATCAAGAATTAGCCACACATACTTGTGGCGAAACATCCGCACAAACATGCTCTGATAACACATGCACTGGTTGGCGTACACCAGATAAAACACCTGTTTTATTGGCAGAAATGGTAAACTTTTGTCGTAAAAAAAGGTCCCATAGCTTTGTGAGGGAGGCGTTTGCGCGGACGTGCTGGCGACTCACGATGGCAGATGGGAGTTTTTCCCGACCAGGTACCGTCGGGACGGCAGCTGCGGTGCTCCGAGCCCCCCGCCAGGTAGAATCCGGGCTGGCAGCTGTACATGAGCGTGTATCCCAGGCCGGGCAGCTCCACGGCCCCTACGTCTGCATTTTCTGGGGTCTCCAGCTGCTTGCAGCTGTGCGCTGGGTACAGGCACACACAGACACACACGACAGTGTCTATCAGTACTCATCACACAAAGCCTAGGGAAACACCACTGGGTAACATTCTTCATGTTTATCAATCGATTAAATGAAACATAATGGGTGGGGGGGGGGAGATGGAATTAAGAGCATTTGCCTCAACCATTCTCACTTGGATGAAACCCAGCCTCAGCTGCTCTTGACGGTAGACTTGCAGGAAAATTATGTAATATGCTGATTAGCACCAAAAAAGGTCACCGAATTACATATATTGCAGATACGTGGTGTTTTCTCAAAGCAAATAGAGGACATTACCCAAGATTATATACTATTACTGTACCAGATTTTCCCTGTCGTGGCTTCATGTCAGATAAATACCTGTGTGCTGCATGCCAGGTACCTCCGCTGGATAGCAGTTATTTCAAAACAACATGTAAGGTGAGGATAATTATGTTTACAATTATATTCACAGCGTGTGTGCCTTATGATCATCAGGATGTGTTTGGAAATATTGAACCGTGCACCCTTGATAGATGTCTGGAACTGGGCGATATCCCATCGCTGAGAAGCATAATGCAAAGGCAGTGGTAGTTTTCAAATTTGGTCATAAACAGGCCATGTTTTCACGTCAAAGATCAAATAGACTTGTGCGATGCACATCATGAATAGTATGTGAACCAGACAACCTGGTGCCTGCTGTATGGAAACTGTGATTTTAAAAATACCAGTATTAGAGTTATTAAACATAGCAATGGCACAAGTATGAAGAAACCCTAAAAATGAAAATCAAGACGTAAAAATAAAACGTCATTGAATTTGGAGCACTTTAAACGGTTATAGTGGGGCATTCGCCTCAACTGGATATATATATCACACCCTAGTTTATCATCCGGAGGCAGATTATGATTTCAGAGTACATTTTTCGTAAGGCCAAACACAGATGGCAAATTTTGGATGACTGATTATTTCACATAGGTAATTTGGCTACGAATGAATCAAGCTTAACACAAGTAGACTCATCTAAGTGGTTTCCAATTCATTGCTTAGTTTAGTGACCAAATGTTCTGGTGTTGGAGGCATGGGTAAAGGGATTCAAGGCCTGGAGGCGGATGGATCATTGCAGTAAAGTGAAGAGAGAATGATTTCCCTCCAAACCTTTCCCTTGATACAGTGTGTCAGCCATAAATATGTTCCTTAATATCTTTCTTTGGCAACAAAATCATAAATCAATCAATACTGCATTTAAGGACACGTCAGAATTGTTCTCTCTTAAACAAATTCCAGGGGCAGAAGAAGAAATACAAAATACATTTTGATTTAAAGCTTTCGTGACTGCAGTAATTCATATTCTTGTTTTTCACACCTGATGATGACCGTTTGTGTTATGGTCGAAACGTCGTGAGAATTTTATTGTTTTATATATATTTTATTATTTTATTGTTTCCCTTCAATGTGACTTTACCGAAAGAGCTAAGAATACAAAATACATTGTGGAATGAAAAAGAGGTTACAGTATAATTTTTCCACTTGCCACGTCTACATTTTAAATGTATTGCTTTTAAGAAAATTGCTTTCAGGGCTAATAATGTGACGAGAACATTAAATGTGGTGATTGCTTACACGTTTTCACAAAGTTAAATTATTGTTAAGATGCTGAAACTTAAATAGTCAATAATATTACGTGCAAATATTAATATTCATTTATATGTGCTCCATTCATAATTCACGACATTTTGTTGACAGAAACTTAGATATGACGGTGCCGATGAAGTTACACATGAAATACGTACAAATGCATTCTGGCTGAGTTCCACTCCAAGTGAGATCAGAAAGGCAGGTTCTTGTGGTAGACCCTTGGATGTGAAACCCTTTTTGGCATCTAAAGGAAACTGTGCTGTCAACCTAAACAGACACACACACACACAAGCAAGTAAAATAATATTTTGTCCTTAAGTAAAATGATGGGGGGGGGGGGGGGGTTCAGTTAACATCAGTGATGAGATATCCCTCATTTCTTCACTCCTGAAAGGTAGCAATTGCCCTTGGCCAGATGCTGCTAACCTGCAGAGAACTCTGAGAACAAGACATATACTGAACCACGTGTCTTTGCCAAAGCTTTGTGTTCGTTCCAAGGGACATCATCTTAATGGTTTAACTTTTGTAATACAGGCTACACTATCTTCAGAGTTAGAGGAAAACAAAATCTTTATATATCCTTATTAAATTACCTTCTCAGTTGTCTGATGTGCTTTCAATTTGTACTGCTGCGACGTTCAGTATATTATCACATTATAACTCTTATCATTACCTGTGTATCGATAGTTCAATGTTAATGTGACAATTTATTGAGGGACTGTTTATCTTGATGTGGTCTGAGACTTTTGTGGTAGTTTCTGCTGCCATTATTGAGAAATTGGACTTACAGAATGAATGTTTTATTTATTTATATTTAGTGGCTTGCTTACCATTTTCTCTGCTTTATACTCCGTTTTTTATCGTTTGCTATTTTAACTGGCTGACCCACCCATACTGAATATCTGTGAAATAGAGCTTCATAGCTCATCAGATTCCTCCAATCTAAATACTGATTCTGATTTCACTCCCAGTACATGGAGTGGAATTTCAGACAGCATGCTAAACCACAGGGGAAATAACCCTAAAAGAAAAAGAGCGATATACAGCACAAACGTGAAATCCTACGCAGTAGCATATTTTTATTTAGTTAATTGTTGTGATTTTATAATCATATTTTATTCTATGTATTTGTATACAGTATAGTATTACCATTTGCATTGTTTCATGTTGCTTAATTCTCTATTGGAAGATGTCCACACAGCACAGAATTAGTAAAAAAAAAACAACGATGGCCGATGGCATAATGGAATAAGGAATTGAACCATGAGGACAGGGGCCTTTGGGTTGTGGAAGATAGGGTAGCCAGCGTTTAATTGCTAACTTTGTTGAATAGAGAATGGACTTACATAGGTTCAGATGGTGACGAAAATAATACTACTACATCAAACAATTTAGTAGAGACAGCATTGTTGCATTAATGCATTATTAAACAGGATGAAAGTGACAGTGAAATGCATTGGCCTCAATGGATTTGGAAATAATGACCCCATGCCCTTGAAGATTAAACATTTTAAGTCTGAATTTTGTGAGTATAAATATATGGAGGGGAAGATAAATAATCTTACTTGATATCCTTGAGTGATATTCTGCTCACCAAACTGAGGTGTTCCAGGGTTTAAACACATTGTCTGCGACGGATCTGCAGCAGAATGGGAACAATCACAGGTCATGTTGGATATAACACTTTTTATTCATCTACATTTTGAATGTTGTGGCAAGCCAATTCCATGTAACAAACTATATATATATGCATGTTATTGGTGGCTCACTTATTCAGCATCAAAGCACATTTCAGAACAATAGTAAGTAAACCCTATTACGTGTGGATCAAACCCCACATCTGAAACGATGAGGCTTCACGTTTTGAATGTTTTATATTATTCTAAAAATACGTGTTTGTCTGTGCACCTTCGCGGTCGCATTGGGCCCTAAGAATGGCATGGATACAAATGTACTCGTGATTTGATTGAAATGTTCCCACACACCCAGGATAACTTTTTTTCCTCCTTGTAAACATTTTACCCTTACACGCGGTCCGGAGGATCTTACCAATGCACCGTGGCTGTGTGCCACTCCAGGTCCTATCTGCACGGCATGCCCGCAAAGAAGAGCCAACAAGCACCAGGGGAGGGTTGCAGCTGAAGGAGACGTCTGCCTCGAAGATGAATCGCTTGCCTTCGCGCTTGCCCTCAGCCGGCGTGCCTGGGTCTCCGCAGAATACAGCTGCAGCAGTGGTGAGAGACAGTAATTAATTATGGGCACACATGCTTCATTATCTTCACCACTTTCACCGTCCCTGAAAAGCATTTTTTTCCGAGTAAAACCCACACGTGAAATTGCTAATGTGTGTTACGAAGGTTAACAATTATTTAATCAAACAATGCATATTGATAAAAAAAATATATATAAGTTTGGCAATAAAATGGAACAATTAATTCAAATGTAATGTTTGTGTGTACCCTAGGAATGTATTATTTAAAACATTTATTTTGCCAGTGTCAGACAATGTTTGTGTTGGTTGTTTGCTTGATTTGCATTATTATTTTGAACATTAAAATAAACATACCTTTTGTCGATGTCAGCTGCAATTTTGCTCTACACGTCATACAATTTTGTTGAGGTTACGCATGACTAAATTGTGGCATAGCCCAAAGTGGCCAGTGATTAAGGACGTGTGGCTGGTAGGCCATGGAGGGCCATTCCTCACAAATACATGTTTTGAGCTTCCATTCCACGCTTTAGTTTTCCACATTTGTATGGAAACTTACTCCGGTCATCCTTGCAGCGGCTTTTAGCTAGCCATTGAAAAAAACTGCTTTCAAATGTGCATCTGTGGCCGTCTGGAATGTTCTTCCTTCCGATAATAGGAAGCCACTGGAGCTATGCACTTTTAAATCTACGTTGCAAACTATTTTCTTTAGAGCTGAATTTTGTGTTTAGTATATTGTCCTTCCCTGCATCTCCTATTAGCAAGGTTGACTATGTACGGTGCGAAATAAGTTAAACATACATACAACTTAATGGAACTGTCTTAAATATTTTCCTTTAATCTAAAACGATCAAAATAATGAATGTACAGCCCTTTGTCAATCCACTGCCTTTGATGTTTAAGTGTATGTGGCTGCAATTGGTTCATATATTGTGGGATGAACCTGGGGTCCTATATTTGATTACGGCCATGGCACACATCATTGAGTCTCCTCTATGACAACTCAGCCTTAAATGGGTTTCTTTTGTGGTGTGTACTGTAAAAGTAATGGTTGGTGGATTACCATTGGATAGGGTTGGTGGGAAGGCGTTAATGGGTCATCAGAAGTTGCAGCAGCAAGTATCATTATTATCATCATTATTATTTAATGTTGTTATTATATTCATCTACCATATGCATTTACCATCTTCTTGAACTCTCAAAATCATCATCACATTTTAATGCATCCATCTACATCTCCACTATTACCATCATCTTCCTGTTTGCATGTTGAACTGCTTTCACACCATACGTGGCCATCCATGCTAATTCAGCCATCATCATGGTTACCGTTTTGAAGTAACACCAAGCCATCTTTGGCTTACCCGCTACATTCTGGACTAAGGTGGCGCAACTGTCAATAAGCATGTGTATGTGTTTGTGTGTAAGATGGACCAGAGCCTAATTGTTTGGTTTTATCCATTGGTTGAGTATAATAACACTAGTTTAACACGTAGGCTTTCGCGACCAATATTATTCATAATAAAGGTTTTTGGGTTAGATCGCATTATTTATAAATGTGTCGTAACACATTCACTCTTCAACACACCGGTGGGTTAAAGTAGTGAACTAACTGTCTTTTGTCAACGTGACACTTTTTTTGCTGATTGGCCGTGTCAGGTGGTGGAGGGTTACGACACATTTATAAATAACGCGATCTAGCCCAAAAACCTTTATTATGAATAATAACATTAGTTTGCTCGACTTTGGGAATTGGGCCCAAGACTGGCATGTGAATTATAATTATTATCATCATCATCATCATCAATGTTGCAGAATTTCCACAAAAAGCAAGAATTCCACACATATTAAGAATCTAATTCTAAACGAATCAGTCCACTTAAAAATGGGCACCATTGTGGTAATGGGGACACCATAACATTGTCAGTAATAATCACGTGAAAATGTACATGCAAATCAGGCCCGAAAGATTTTGTATCTATAATTCTCATGGATAAGTTTCACAGGTTGGCTACGAAGAGTGCGAAAGAAGTCCAACATACATAAATACATAGCATGCATACATTTGCGAGGGTCTACAGTACATGCATGCAAGTGTGTGCGAGTATGGTCATTCTGCATTTTTGTTTTCAAATTAAAGTGCAGCTTTTTTTTTACGCAGGCACTGCGGGACGTCGCCCCTCCATGTGCCGTTGCCCTCGCAGGTGAGCGTGGCAGGGAAGGAGGGCTCGTAGCCCGAGGAGCAGCTGTAGCTCACGCTGGCTCCCCACGAGAAGTCTGAGCCCAACAGCCGCCCGTTCACCACCCTCGGCGGCTGCCTGCACGTGATCACTGCAAATACGAAGTCCACAGAGATGTAAAAAAAAAAGCACGCGGTGAGATATCGCCTCAATAATGGGTGGAGTGAAGTACATACATTTATTTATTATAGAATCGTCCTTTAACGACAGTGAGACTGACGATTTTTCAGAATGAGTGTACACTTCACGCCATCATTCCTTATCACTTGGCAAGCACATCCAATCATTTTAAACCAATGATCCTTACCTCTGCAGAGAGGCAGGGATCCACTCCATGCCCCATCTTTCCCACACACCCGAGTGGATGAGTGGTGTGGGTCGATCCTGTAGCCTGGGTTGCAGTGGTACGTGATATTGTGGCCAAATGTGAAGTCACTTCCAATGCGCACACCATTGGCCACAGTGCCGGGTTCACCACAGTTGAATACTGTAAACAACAAAAAGTATATATATAGTCTTTAAAATATCATGCATAGTGTACTAGTGGCAAACTCGGTTGAGGCAGGAACGACTTCTCAGGTGTTAATTTTCCCTGTATGGATATTTATCTTTTTTAATTAAAGATAGATTGAAATGTTTGTTGTTGCATCACCGCCTACCACCAACATTTAATACAGGTGCATTTCCCTCTGTGATGTCAGCCTTTTCAGGGCCCACCGTGGTACGCGAATGAAGTCTACAACGAAATTCATAACGAATGATATTGCTAAGGAAACCGTATGTCGCCAGTCGATCTCTGGGTTCGTCTATGCCAGCTAAATGTTGAGGACCTACCCCGAGCTAAGACAGATGTCCTGGCAAAGATCCTTCAGCAAGAAAACATCGACATCCTTGCTATCCAAGAGACACATGTGAAGGAAAGCAGCTCTCTACGACTGAACATTCCAGGGTACATCCTCGCTGCTTCCAAGGGCCACACTAAACACGGTCTGGCTACTTACGTGGCGCATCACATCAAAGCCAGAACGGAAGTTATTGAGACAGACAACGACTTCACAATTGGGAGAATAATCTCCGGTCTCGTCGTATGCAATGTCTATAAACCGCCAACAACAACCTGGCACTTATCATCAACGGTGCAACATGCCGCGATCTACATAGGCGACTTCAAAAGCCATCACACGATGTGGGGCTACCCAATTAACGACCTGGCAGGCAAACAAATCTTTGATTGGGCATCTGCACAAGAGCTCTTCCTCGTTTTTGATGCCAAGCTACAAGGCACATTCCACTCTGTATGCTGGAATAGAGGATACAACCCAGACCTGTGATCTGTAACTACAATTAACAATGGCTAGCTTTTGCCCACCATGCGCAAAGTCCTGCCTCGCTTCCCGCACAGTAAGCATAAGCCCATGGTCATCCATGTTGGCGTCGAAATCCCAGTAATCACCAACACAACCACGACCCCGATGGAACTTCGGATGGCAAATTGGCCTGGCTTTATGGCGGCAGTGGAAAAGGACATTCGCCACATCTCCATGAACCCTGAAAAGTTTGAGCAGTTCATCAAAGCCACAGGAATAGATTGGGATTTACCCGGAATTCCTAAAACACCTTGGCAGCAAAGGAAGAACTTGGCTGGCAAAACATCAAATAAAAATCATTGCCACCAGCAAGCTACGAAGACTTTGGAGAAAAGCAAAAGTCTTTGCTCTCCTCAAGCCAGGAGAACCTTCTGATGACCCGCACAGCTACAGGCCAATCTCTCTTCTTTGTACAGCCTACAAGCTACTGGAGTGAGTACTGCTAGCTCTACTCTCTCCTCTCTTGGAAGCCACCATACCACCTGAGCAGGCAGGTTTTCAGCCACAACGAAGCTGTTGTAAACAGGTCCTCGCCTTATACATCACACATTGAAGCATAAACAGTACAGTGGCTTCTTTCATAGACTTGTCCTCTGCATACGACACGGTCTGGCGCCAAGGACTCCTATTTAAACTTGCCAAACACCATCAAGTGCAAAAAACGGTTTGCCTCATCGCCAATATGCTCAGCGACCGACAATGTCGCGTCCATCTCGGAAACCAGGTCAGCTGACCATGAACTCTACAAAATGGTCTACCGCAGGGGTCGGTATTAGCACTAGCCCTGTTTAATCTGTACACCAGCGACATGCCGGCCATATTAAGCCGCAAGTTCATTTGCGCAGACAATCTAGCGCTTGTCAGCCAAGCGACGACACTCAGCGCAGCTCAAGATATCTTGAACACCGACCGAAAGTAATTGGAAGATTATTTCTACTCCTGGCGACTTAAGCCAAATCCAACCAAGACGGTGTCCTCAGCATTCCATCTCAAAAATGTGAAGGCAAAAAGTACACTGAAGATCGAGTTTTGTGGTAAAACCGTCACCAACGACCCACTCCCGAAATACCAGGGAGTGGTGCTCGATCGAAGTCTCACATTCAGGCAACACATTGAGCAATTGAGCAACAAGATAAAAACCCGCACAAACATTATCCACGAACTGGCGGGAACTAGTTGGGGCTGTGATGTGCGAACGCTACGGACTGCCACACTCGCCCTTGTGTGGTGACGCAGCACTCACACTCGAATTACCGACACACAACTGAACATTGAAGTGCGTGCCATCTCAGGTACGCTGAAGTCGACGCCGACTCAGTGGCTCCCAGTGCTCAGCTACATCGCTCCGCCGCAAATCCGTCGTGAAACAGCAGCCATCCGGGGGTACCAAAAAATGACCGTTAACCCACGCCTTCCGATACATCAGGACATAAACCCAGTGCCGCCTGTTCGCCTAATATCACGCTACCCTTTCTGGATCACAGCAGCCTCACTCCACGCCACAAATACAAATGAAGGTGAGAGGTGTAAGCCAGTATGGACTACGACCGACGTCAAAAATAAACATCTCATACAGGACCCTACCGTCGAACTTCCCGGTTTCAAACCTTCCACGCCGCCAGTGGTCGACCCATCAACCGAATCGGGACCGGGCATGGCCAATGCGGCCACCTGATGCACAAATGGCGCATCAAAGATTCGGCGGCCTGCACTTGGGACGATCAATCCCAAACGATTGACCATATTGTAAACAGCTGCTGTCTTATACTCTTGGTTTTATTCGGTCAATTCACATAGATAAAATAAAACAAAATAAAAAAGAAAAGCACGACGTTTCGGAGGCAACACAAGCTTCCATCTTCAGGTGTAGAGTACACAGCTCTGAGACGATCGGGTTTATATGTAGGTTAAGGGGGGGGGAGGAGTCAGAAAGGGGGGTGGGTGGGAGGGCTGAGACAAAAGTGGAAGGCAGTGGTGGACTGGCAACACATGCGGAGGTTAAGGGGGGGGAGGGAGGAGTCAGAGAGGAGGGCGTGGGTGGGTGTGAGAGCTGAGTTAAAAGTGGAATGCTGTCGTGGACTGCCATCCGCCAAGCTGCTTCTCCCACCATACAGAAACAACCTCTTGACACTCCGATCAAAATCATTACATTACCATACATAGCAGGCGTTACTAAAAAGATTTCCAAAATCCTAAACAAACACAAGATCCAGGTCCGGTTCAACACAGTACACAAAATCCGTGATCTGATCCCATCCATAAAGGATGTTATTCCTGGCTTACAGTACCCCGGTGTTTACAAATTGAGTTGTACCTGCGGTGACTGCTATATCGGGGAGACGAAGCGACATATCTCTGACCGAATTCGCGAGCACAAATCAGATTTGAAACACGGCAGAACGAATTCTTCTGCCGTGGCTGATCACTGTTACAACGCTGTGGGTGATCATGATATTGCTTTCTCCGATACCAAGGTACTCTCCAAACCTACCGGTTATTATCAGAGATTTGTCCACGAGGCCATCCAGATATACAAACATAGACACAACTTCAACCGAGAGGATGGTTTCAAATTGAGCAACCATTGGAAATATGTTTTAAATCATGTCAAATGTTAGCTGCCTTTTAATTGTACAGCAATTCTCAGTGGTGGTATACCAAACTTCAGATGTTTCCTCCGCATGTGGTGGCAATCCACCACAGCCTTCCACTCGAACCCCCGGCTGCTTAACAATAAGGCGACTTGACTCAGCCCTCACACCCACCCACGCCCCCCTCTCTGACTCCTCCCTCCCCCCCCCTTAACCTCCGCATGTGTTGGCAGTCCACCACTGCCTTCCACTTTTGTCTCAGCCCTCCCACCCACCCCCCTTTCTGACTCCCCCCCCCCTTTAACCTCTGCAGTTGTTGGCAGTCCACCATAGCATTCCACTTTTAACTCAGCCCTCACACCCACCCACGCACCCCTTTCTGACTCCTCCCTCCCCCCCCCTCTTAACCTCCGCATGTGTTGCCAGTCCACCACTGCCTTCCACTTTTGTCTCAGCCCTCCCACCCACCCACCCCCCTTTCTGACTCCTCCCCCCCCCCTTAACCTACATATAAACCCGATCGTCTCAGAGCTGTGTACTCTACACAGATCTTTTGCTGTGACTATTCCACCTTAAGACGGAAGCTTGTGTTGCCTCCGAAACGTCGTGATTTTCTATTGGTTTATTTTATCTACGTGACTTGACCGAATAAAACCAAGAGTATGAATCCTTGCAGTCACGAAAGCTTCAAATCTAGAAGCTGCTGTCTTCATTCCTTTAAAGGAGGAATGGACGAGATTCCACTCTGTCTGAACAGACAATTGAGTGGATAACAAATCTAAAATTACATCTTTAATCTTCTATTAATCCATATGAAATAAGATTTCCCTCATATAGCGAAATTGGGACTTCATATCTCTTGGGGAAATTGGAAGTCTGAGCAGAATGCGACATTATCAAGGGAGGTTGTTACATTATCTACACATGGGCTGTAAACACCAATCTTTATAAGCCATTTGGAAAACTTACCCTCAATTCTTACAACTTAATTAATTACCTAATTATACACTGTCAAGTAAAAATAGCAATGAAGCACATGGAACATTGACAAGCAAATGCTTATCAAATTTAAAACTGAACATTAGAGGTATGCTAGATTCCAAATAGTATTCGGACCATCGTAAAAACAGGCAAAATTATACTACTTTGGTTGTGAAAATGTACTTGATATAAGTTACAGCTAAGCCAGTCATACTAATGTAATTGATCAAATTTCTATTTTTACAAGTAAAATGTATATCATGCACTATACATCTACTGGTTTGTTTGATGGCATTTGAACAGGAACTTTGCATTTGTAAAAAAAAAAAAGTGACAATAATGCCAGGTTTTGCTAAATACTTACCCAGCACTCGGTTATGCACTTGCATGACTTGCAACTGTCTTTAAACACGTGAGACGGGAGATTGGCATCGTGGTATTTTAGGCAGCCCACCTGTGCAGTTTGGCAGAACGCCGGTCCAAGTGGCATTGGCGCTGCAGAGGCGGGTGGAGAGGCCCGACATCTGGTAGCCGTCCCAGCAGGCGTACGTCACGGAGCTGGAGAACACCACGCCGTCGCTGTGCAGGATGGAGCCTCCGGCCGGCACGCCCGGGTTCCCGCACCACACCGCTGGGCACACACGCACATCCCACGCGCGGGTGTCCAGGCTGGAGCTGTGCTCTTTTACAACACAGATTGAAAACTAATTTCTTTAGAAATATTTTTGGTGTTTAGTTTGTTGGATCTCCCCCCCCCACCCCCACACACACGGTTGGCTACCTATGGTGTGAATGAAGCTGCTGCTGGGGCGAGCGATGCTAGGTGAAGCTGGCGGAAGGGCCTCACCAAGCATTCTGTCAACTGCCTGCCCGAGTGGGTTCCCCCATGCACTGTGTCTATTTTCACAAGCCGGCGTGGTGCATGCCCTATTGCAATACGGTTCATACCCTTCATTTCACAATGAGTGAGGTGAAGGTGTAGCCCTCAAGTTCCTTAGTCAGGCCACTGCTGGCCGAATGGTCTCCTGCATTGCACGCTTTCAGGTGTGCTTCTGCGGCCATCTGGAATACTCTTCCTTCTGATATTAGCAAACCACGAGAGCGCTGCACTTTTAAATGTAGATTGACATCTCATTTTTTATAACTGCTTTTTGTGTTCCGTTTGTTGTCCTTCCCCCGTACCTCCGATTAGCACGGTTGGCTACGTATGGTGCGAAAGGAATTCAACATACATACATATACAGTATAGGCTGCTGCTGGGGCGAGGTGAAGGTGTGGTGCGGCAATAGCTTTGCTCACGCCACTGCTGGTGGAAGGGCCTTACCAATCCTTGAGTCAAATTTTACTTGTAGGCTTTTGTGACCAATATAACGATTCACAATAGATGTTTTTTTTCTCCGGGTCATATCGTGTAAATAAAAGGATGTCGTATACCCTCCTCCACCCGACACATACAATTAATAAAGTTGTCACGTGAATAAACGTGACGATTTATTCCTGTGTTTGGAGAGAGTCCACAAGGGTAATGCAAAAGTGGGTATTCCCACATATTCCAAGCTGTCTGAGCAGCGTCGATGAGGAGGCTAAATGCCCTTTGGATGGGTTCTCTAGCGCTCCTTCTAGTGCAGCCTTGGCCAACTGACATCATCTGAGCTGCATGCGGCTCCTTAATCCACTACATGCAGCTCTATGGAAGGAGCATAACATAAAACGTGCAATCACAGTAGTAAAGAATAATGAATGTCTCCCATGCTGTGCAAACAACTGTCGATATATACACACACTTATATATACACTTGGCTCTTTGCAGAAGTCACGGGTACTTTTTGGCTCTTGGTCTGTGCTAGTGGAAGCCCTTCTGCCAGGAGTGGTAGGAGCAAGGAATTCCAAGGCTGCATTTTTACCTTCAGTTACACGAGCAAACCTTTACAGGGTATTCTAGAGCTTCCTCTCGTGGAGGCCCTTCTGGCAGTCGTGATACAAGCAAGCAATTGTAGGGATGCCCCTTCGCATATCTTTACAATAAGCACAAAAACAACGACTGTCACTCGCCAAGCTTGGTGAACAAAATTAAATAGTTGTAAGAGAGATTCAATTGAAATAAAGAATGCAGAGTATGCACATCTCACACAATTAGTGAAGGTGAACCAGGATCCAAATAATTAACTCATGAGGCAAACGAGAGCAGGAAGGAGTGCTTTTCTAAAATATCATGTAATAACGACGAGCAACACAGCGATGTGACTACAGAAGAATGTCTTCAATCACTGAATATTACATGCCGTGCTATATGGATCAGAAAAATGGATGATGTCAAACGGCACAGAACAAAAGGTTACATTTATGCAAAAAAAAACACGGAGAGATGCATGCTGGGAATTACACTGAGAGACAGAAAGATAAACAAATCCATCAGAGAACAAACACAAATGATCTATACGTTTGTACGCTGAACTTATTTTGCACTCCATGTAGCCAACCGTGCAAATCAGATGTGCGGGGGAAGGACAACAGATGAAACGCAAAAAAACAGTTTCAAAGAAATGTGTTTTTAATCTAGATGATTTAAAAGTCCATAGCTCCAGTGGCTTCCTTATAGCGAAGGGAAGAGCATTCCAGACGGCCGCAGAAACGCACCTGAAAGTGAACAACGCAGTGACCCTCTTTGTTTGATGGCTAGTCAAAAGCCACTGCGATATATCGCGTTAAATGTCAAGATGAATAAGTGGGCTTGGGAAAGACACATCATGAGAGGGAATACTAGCAGGCAATCAAGACTGGTGAAGGAACGGAAGTTGAAGGAGGAAAAACGTCCAAATGAAAGACTGCTCTTGAGATGGAACAATGGAATCAGATCATGCAGAGGAGCAAGACAGACTGTGCCATTGCAAAAACTGCAAGGGATGGTGATGACTAGGGGAGGCCTTCACCCAACAGTGGATTGAACATGGTAGATGAAGAGAAAAAAAATCATAATTAAATACAATAATGGGCTAATATTGAAAACAACTAAACAATCAACCACTCTTCAGAAGACTGATAAAACTGATCAGAACATGAGATGTAAGCACATTACAAGTCACACTTTGTCTTGTGTCCTTGAAGCAAATTCAATCCTCTGCCGGACACGATGTATGTCTGTGATCCCATGCTACGCTATGCATTGGAGGCTTCGGCTGTCATTGCTTAAAGTAAGTACCGTGGCAATCAGGCTGGGTGCCGGACCAGACGCCCCCAGGGTTACAGACGCGCTCTCTTGATCCCCGCAGGACGTATCCCTCGGCGCAGTAGAAGCGGATGGTGCTGCGGACACGTACGTCATCCGCGGAGCGGAAACCGTGCACCGGGATCCCGGGATCACCACAAAATCCATAATAATCCCCTGCAAAACAGAATTGGCAGATGTCACAGTGCATCCGTGGTCAGAGGCATCACTAGCTTTGTGAAATTGGGGCAAGATTAAGCCCATATATCGTATGTATTTCACACCTACTGGCCCACAATAAGTAAACGACTCATCCGTATCAACCTGGAATTGTGGCAGAAGGGAGGGAGGGATTGCTGAAGAGATTCAGCATTAAGCAGAATTCAATTCCTCCCCCTTCTAAGCCTCTACGAGATGCCACTGATTCATAAGCACGTACCATCTACTCTTTTTAAAATTACATTTTTTATCATTTGTAGAGACTAAAATTATCTAAAGTCGCATGATTTACTTTGGGTCTGAAGTTTGCATAAAAATAGTCATGTTCCTGTTAGAGGCTAAGGCGAAGACTGTGACAGTGGGAGTAAAATATTATTGACCGCACTTGAGAGGTAGCATGTTACGCCAAGCCACTTTTGTACGTGCAGCTTGGTGATGCCAGATGCGAGGCAGGGGTAGAGAGGGTGACTTAATAGCCTGTCCCTCTGGCCTGCCACACAATGTCACATAGTGACAAGTGCATTTGTAGTTGACCCACGAACACATTTGCTATTGATAGATTTTTTTTTAAGTCCACTGACTGGCAATGACAATACAGATGATGTTCCTAATTGACCCAACTCAAAAGGGCGTAGACGAAAAACTAAATCTCATAAACCTGCAACCCACTGCTTGTCACCATATGATACAATACAATGTCTCACCTGTGAGCTATGCCCCAATGTGTTCAAAAGATTTTAACCTGCGCCGTGACTGCACAAGGCACATCAGTTAAAATTAAGCTGATGGGCAGTATAACATGGTCTCAATGTTGTAGGTGTAACATCTGAAAATTGTTTTTAAGTATAACATTTTTCTTTACAAAATCATCTTCTACTCACAGCTTTACTTCTTTGTCCAACGCAGAGTTATGATCACTAAAATAATTATCATAATCTATTATATTTATTTATCTCGGCTTACCATGCACAATTATATTGTAATCTGAATTAATGGTCCACTAGCTTAAGTTTTGATATCGTTATCTTGAATCCACAATGGATCCCTTGAGATAAGTCACAGGAACCTTGAGGAATAAACATGTTATTTGTCAATCTGTGTGCACATGTGATATCCCAATGTTTCTTGAGTTCACTGCATTCTATTTTCATCGCCAGATTTTGTGACACTTTAAATTACTGATATTACCAGATTGTCTCTTCCTAATTACAATGCCAGAGCAAATCGCCACTGTGCTCAGATGTATAGCGTTGTTATCACTCGCAAAAACTGTAGGAAATTGCCAAGATGACAAATGAGGAGAAATATAATTGAAATGAATCACAACCATAATGATGATTTACACAACCATTAGCAAGAGCATTAATTAATTAATTAAAATGCTTAAAGAAAAATGTTATAATTTAGCCCAATGATATTTTTTCAAGGACAAAACGTCAATATCTTATAATCACCAAGGAAGGATATATACGTATATACAGTTGGAGAATTATACCAGAAGGATACATGCACTCCAATTGTTGTCATGTGCGGTGATCTCCCCATCACTCAATATTTTAAATCATCAAAATATACTAAAAATAACATCTGCTATCATATGTCCATGTTATTTGGACGTATTGGCAGTACACTGGTGCAGCATAACACACCGGTCCTCATAAAGGGCAACTCCGTATGTGCAGACGCAGTTGCCATCAACAGAACTGCAGATTCTCCATCAGAAGTTGCCTTAGATGCAGCAGCTGCTTTCCCATTCCAAAGTGTGACATGAGTCATCATTCTTTTGTGCCACCGTCCACCAAGAAACTATTCCGGAAACGAATCGAGGAATCGTTCGACCAAGTTTAGGGCACGAGTCAAATCTGTCTTTGGAACATGCAGCCAATCGTCATCGGGCTGGGTGCTCCTATACGGCAACACACTGTGAAGCTTTGTGTTCAGATGCTCATAACGCTCGTCTTCTGACTGCTTCGACATCACGATAATTAATTTTTATGCACCCCTGCAAGATTTTCGGACCGGGGTTGCGAATCGTGGGAAAATAATAATTGCGATTTTTTTTATATATATACCACACATGTCAATTCAATATTCACAATTAATTCATAATAAAAAAATGCATTCGACTTTTTACCCAAAATGTATCCCAATTGGTGCCAGCGGCATCATGTCATGAGATAGTGTCTATTTGAAATTTTTAAATAGCAGACTCTCAACCCCTTTGCAAAGAATGGTCCATGGAAGGTGGTATCTACTTTACTTCTGAAATTCTGTCAAGTGACCTCTTATCCACATTTGTCATGCTGCACTTTCCCATTATCCCTGCTATACAGATATTCATCGCATGGCAGTCAAACATTTTTTTTGCATCCTCAAGTGCTACAATTTTTTGCCAGTGTGTTATTGGTGATCTGGGCTCAGAGTAATGCTTGAAAATGTGTGGTGGCTACCTGGATTCGAACTCAGGATATTGAAAATTGTATCTAATCCCTTCGGCAGGTGAATCGGGGTCAGAGGACTGAGTTTACATATATGGGTGCCGCGGTTGAAAGATATTAACTACTGCGCCTCTTATACAGGGGGTTGTTGGTATGATCCCTACCCTGACGCCTGTGTATTTGGAGTTTGCATGTTCTCCCCGTGGTCTCGGATATTTTTCTCCGGGTCCTCTGGTTTTTCCTTCCACATTTATTAACATGTAGTGTGGATGGGTGTAGCGAGGTGAAATTCCCCCCGCCTCCCATCTCTACCCCCCTATCTCTGCCCCACCCCCCTCTGTCTCCCCATGTCTCTGCCCCATTCCTCCCCCCCATTTTCTGATGGGTGTAGCGAGGTGCAATTCCCCCCCCCCATCCATCTCTACCCCTCTCTCCTCCCCCCTATCTCTTCCCCACCCCCTCTCTCTCCCCCTGTCTCTGCCCCATTCCTACCCCCCATTGTCTGATGGGTGTAGCGAGGTGCAATTACCCCCCTCCCATCTCTCTGGAACCCTTATAAGCAGCTACATTTGGAGGCTTGCCCCCACTGTTCTCAACGCCTGATGAAGACCGCTTGTGTTGCGATCGAAACGTCGTGGGTTTTTTTGCTTTTATTACTTTCAATGTTTTAATTTTTATTAAAAATTTCTCTTATTTTTTATTTACGTGACTTTACCGAAAGTACCAATAATAATAATAAACATGTGTTTAAGAGTATTTGGCTGCTAAACATTTTTCCACATGATAAGCTACAATGGCCAGGTCACTTTTGAAAAAGAGTGATGAAGCTCAGTGGGCCTAACCTGGTAAAATAAAGATAGTAAATAATACAAAAGACAAAGATCCCCAACGAGAGCCTTTAACAGACCGTTGGGGCAAGTGCTGTTAGCGAGCACCGATGAAGGCTGGCACAGCACACGAGGGGGGGGGGATGGCCAGCACCACGCCCGGCCGCCTTTGTCTCCCCAGTGCTGATGTTTAGACAGTGCCAGGTACTCATTTTCATGTTAAGTCAATTTAGACTAGGGGAGGCCCAGAACAGGTTTAAATCGAACTCGGGTCACCGTGTTCATATCACAGTGCATTAACCACTGCATTCCTGCTCCAAAAATATATAAATATACACACAGCATATGACGAATGCAAATTAATCCTGTGCCATATCATTACAAACACACGAATCACAATACGTTGCAATGTTGCAGCTTTTTAAGCACTTTATACTGTATACTCTTGGTAAAAAAATGGCTTTGTGACATAAATAATTTCATAGCAAAATTCTGCATTCACCACCACATCATTTAGCTAGGACCTCAGCAGGTGATAAAAAATTCAACAGCCACGGTGATCACCGGGGATAATTGGACAAGATTGTTCTGCATTGGCAAAAGCTGTACTGCATCGCTCATCGTACTGCTCCTGTCTCATTCCTGATTTTGGTCCTCCTTGGCATTTATTCATGGACTGTACCCACACTTGCATGCAATTTGGATTGTGTTATATTGGCATTTGCTAATAATATGCATGCTTGTGCACTTTACTATGCAAATGAGATTGGCGGTGCAGTTGTTAAAACATACTCCACTATCGCCTGCATTTAATTACTGGGAATAGACAACACAAATGGTAGGTTGTGCTTGAACATGTCATGGATTCTCTCTAGGTCGATTCAGACAAAAAGGAGTATCGAGTACAGTGTGTGAACATCAGTTTCCATGCTTGCCTATGGCAATAGGTTCAGGATATGAATGCCAATGGCGAGGTCTGATTGCCAAGAGAGTTCGTTCGTGTAGTTTTGCTATTTCTCCATTGAAGGAGCGCAGGCTCTAATGCTTTACTATAGGGTCCATAGTTTGGGTTGCATGACCACAATTGCACTGTGGCGTCCACATTTTTTCACACTGTTCGCCAGCATTCTTCCCGATCGGAGTGAGATTCGAGGATGGTCACAGTAGCGACATCCCAGAAGGGGGATCAGAACTCTAGTTGATGGTGAGGTGCACTGTTGAGGTCGTGGTTAGCAAGAAAAAGAGTAAACTCCCTTGAAGTTTGCACATCTCTGTAGATATTTGGTGGCAGAATATTCGCCAGAATGGTGAGCCAGGAGGTTGGTGTTGGTTTCAGCATTCCAGTTATGATGCACATTGTGTTATTTAATAGTGCATCTAACAGTTTTGTGTACAAAAAAAACTATATTTTACCAGGTCAGGCCCTCTAAGCTATATAGCTCTTTTTCAGAAGCGACTTGGCCACAAATTATATCTCAACAAAGTGGCTTATTGCGTGGACATTT
The DNA here is from genome assembly GCF_048934315.1 of Petromyzon marinus. Classification (NCBI taxonomy): domain Eukaryota; kingdom Metazoa; phylum Chordata; class Hyperoartia; order Petromyzontiformes; family Petromyzontidae; genus Petromyzon; species Petromyzon marinus. The sequence continues at coordinate 9,838,860 of NC_133678.1, read as the reverse complement.
ATTGCAGCCAAATAGTTTAAATGCATGTTGATTCTAAATGTGGAAGAAAAATCTGGAGGACCCGGAGAAAAATTCACGCGACCACAGGGAAAAAATTAAAACTCAAAATATACAGGCGTCAGGATCGGGATCGAACCCACGACCTCCTGTATACCGGGACGCCCCAGACAAGCTCCCAGACCGGTACCCACGCACATCCTTCATTCATAATTTTGATCCTTGTCCGCCTCAAATAGTTTCCATAGATACATCCATGCCGTAGTTGTGTACCCGCATGTCTCCTCACCGTCACAACTCACACGTGAACTGTATGCACATGACCTAAACCTTTTCACACCACTCCACTCTGCCTTCCACCTGTAGTGTATGTCGACTGAGGCGCACACACACCTTTGTAGGAGGCAACACGTTTATTAAACAATTCACTGTACACCCGGTTCTGTTGCTAAATGTGGCTAACTTGTTCTAGGCTCCTCACTACGTGCGTGTCTGTTAACTCTCTTGAGCCCGAAACGCACTCTCACTTTATCCCTTCGCCCCCGGCCCCGCCCCTTGCTGAATCAAGAACGGCGCCCTCGCTTCCGGCTACGTGTCCTTAACTCCTCCAATCGAGACACTGCTTCAGGTCACGTGCCCTTGACTCCTCTAATCGAGGCCTGCTTTCGGTCACGTGCCCTTAGCTTGTCCAATCGGGGCACCCGGCGCTCCTCTAGCACTGTGGCTGGCGCGACCCACAGAGACATCTGTGTCTCTACACTTAGAGTCGTGGCTGTATTCACGATACTACACACTCATCGATCCACTCCATTGTTATTACTCATGTCTGGTGGAAATCAATGTTTAAAAAAAACCTTTCCTTTTTACAGCATGTTCTTCCGCAACTCCAGCAACCCACTTCTGATTCCAGGTTACAGGAACGTATAGCCAGGTATTTACCATCCAGCTACAATGTCTTTACAACAGCACATTCTGGGGTGTATTTCTGCATAGGAAACTACCTATACATGAATCTTGACTTAAAGCTTTCGTGACTGCAGGAATTCATATTCTTTGGGTCTTTCGGTAAAGCCACATAGATAGAAAAAAATAATCAAAAATAATCATTTCGATCGCAAAACAAGCAATCATCTTCAGGTGAAAAAGAGGGGTAAATCTGCCGAGGCAGGCTGTTTATAAAAGTTTAGAGATGGGCGGGGCAGCTAATGTTAATGTAGGGGAGGTCCCCGTAACCTGCAGTAGGTCTACACCAATCAAAGAGCTGTTTACAAATGGTTTAGAGATGGGCGGGGCAGCTCATGCCAATGTGGGAGAGGTACTACGGAGCTGTGGGGGGTGGCCATTGTATTGTGAGAGATTAGAATGTCAATGTAGGACATTAGAAGCTCGGTCAGAGCTCGGACAGTGCAGTGGCCACATGGAGGTGGAAAAGAATGGCAAGCCGCCATTTACTAACACAGCTAACGTCCGACCTACAAACTGGCCCGATTTATCTCTGAGACCTTGCAACCATTCACTGGTAAGACCACCTCAGCTGTACTTAACTCAGCTCACTTGATATCTTCAATTAAGGACACCTCACTATATCCAGGTGATTTGCTTGGCAGTTTAGGTGTGGTATCTTTGTTTACCAAAATCCCTGTGCCTGACACCATTGCAATCATTGAAGATTTGGTCCAACAAGGATTGAATGCTGATGTACCAGCCCTGGTTAGACACTGCCTCACCAACACTTACCTCAACTGGAATGGAACATTCTATAAACAAGTTGAAGGTACCCCTATGGGTTCTCCCTTGTCTCCAGTTGTAGCCAATGTTTTCAAGGAGAAATTTGAGACAAATGCTATCCAGGTATCCACCCTACGTCCTTCCTTGGAAGAGATACGTAGATGACACGTTCGTCATCTGGCCACATGGCCTGCCAGCTCTAGACCAATTCTTCAACCACATCAATTCCATACACCCATCTATCAAATTCACCATGGAAGTGGAAAAGGATTGCAAGTTACCATTCTTGGATGTTTGAATCGAAAAGAGACCTGATGGCTCAATGGGACACTCTGTCTACAGGAAAGCCACCTATACGGATGCTTACCTAAAACCTGACTCCCATCACCATCCATCCCAGAAGAATTCCCTCATCAAAACTCTATACCAGAGAGCTCGATGCATTTTCGACCATCACCACCTAGCCAGTGAACTGGAGCACGTACACCAAGCTCTCAAGAGGTAAGGATATTCGGACTACACAATCCGGAAAGCTATCAACCCAACCGTGGGGAGAGAACCATCTGAGGACCCAATCAAAACCATTACCTTGCCATACATAGCAAGGGTCACCAAAAATATTTCCAAAATCATGAGCAAACACAAGATCCAGGTACGATTCAACACAGTAAGTAAAATTTGTGATTTGATCCCTTCTGTGAAGGATGTGATCCCTGACATGCAATACTCCGGTGTCTACAAACTAAGCTGTGTCTGCGGCAGCAGTTACATTGGGGAAACTAAGCGACATGTCTCGGACCGGGTCCGTGAACATAAGGCAGATCTGAAACATGGTAGGACCAATACCTCAGCCGTGGCTGATCATTATTTTAACGCTGTAGGCACACACGAAATTTATTTTGCCAAGACGAAGGTACTCTGCAAACCCACTGGCTATCAACAAAGATTCGTTCATGAAGCCATCCAGATATATAAACACAGACACAATTTCAACCGAGAAGATGGGTACAAACTGAGCAATCATTGGAAGGATGTTATTAACCAGTTTAGGTCATAACTGGCTGTGATGTTCCTATCCTACCTACATATGTTAGCAATTATTTTCGACTCTCTGAGTTACATTCACTAACACAGCCACCGTTAGCTATTTTAGTAAATGGCGGCTTACCATTCTTTTCCACCTCCATGTGGCCACTGCGCTGTCCGAACTCTCGCCGAGCTTCAAATGTCCTACATTGACATGCTAATCTCTCACAATACAATGGCCAGCCCCCACAGCTCCGTAGTACCTCTCCCACATTAGCATTAGCTGCCCCGCCCATCTATAAACCTTTATAAGCAGCTCTATGATTGATGTAGACCTACTGCAGGTTACAGAGACCTCTCCTACATTAATATTAGCTGCCCCGCCCCCCTCTAAACCATTTGTAAACAGCTCTATGATTGGTGTAGACCTACTGCAGGTTACAGAGACCTCCCCTACATTAACATTAGCTGCCCCGCCCATCTCTAAACCTTTATAAGCAGCTCTTTGATTGGTGTAAACCTACTGCAGGTTACAGAGAGTTCTCTTACATTAATATTAGCTGCCCCGCCCACCTCTAAACCATTTGTAAACAGCTCTTTGATTGGTGTAGACCTAATGCAGGTTACAGAGACTTCTCCTACATTAACATTAGCTGCCCCGTCCATCTCTAAACCTTTGTAAACAGCTCTTTGATTGGTGTAGACCTACTGCAGGTTACAGAGACCTCTCCTACATTAACATTAGATGCCCCGCCCATCTCTAAACCTTTATAAGCAGCTCTATGATTGGTGTAGACCTACTGCAGGTTACGGAGACCTCGCCTACATTAACATTAGATGCCCCGCCCATCTCTAAACCTTTATAAACAGACTGCCTCGGCAGATTTCCCCCTCTTTTTTCACCTGAAGATGATTGCTTGTGTTGCGATCGAAGCGTCGTGATATTGCTATTATATTGATATTTTTTTCTATGTACGTGGCTTTACCGAAAGACCCAAAGAATACCTATCGATACCAGGTTTTTTAGGCTTTGACTGTGAGGTGGTCAGAAGATGAAAGTAGAGCAACGAAATCCTAAATCTATCCGTGTCAGGCTTGAGTGTTTTCTCTGATACTCTGGTTTTCTCCTAAATGACAAATACCCATGCAAGGAATTAGCCAATATCAAAATGCAGGATCCTCCTGAAATAGAGCCATGAGACTTGGTAAGGCTTCCTGGGTAAAGGAAATAGTTGATTTGGCGCTTTTGTGACTGCAGGAATTATTCTTTGGTTCTTTCGGTAAAGTCACGGAGAAATAGAAAATAATACATTACATAATATCATACGACGTTTCGATTGCAACGCAAGCAATCATCATCAGGTACAAATGAAAGAGAAACAAACCTAGTGAACTTAGAAATATAATGCAATAGAGCGCAGATAGTTGGCTAACATAACAGTCAACACCCTACCTGGTTGCTAGATTTAAGAGAGAGATAAGACACAGAACCGGAGACACATATACAGATACATAAGCAGAAAGAGTTAACACAGAGACACAGAGAGAGAGACACACAGGCATGGGCACACAGAGAAACAACGGGCCTCTGTGCCGAGGCCTTAAATAGGTAGAGAGGGGGACAGAGATAGAGGGGGGGGGGGTTAGAGGAATTAGCATGTCAATGAGAGATCCTGTGCCACCGCTGGAGGAGAGAGCAATAACCGAGGGGAGACAGAGAGAGAAGGCAACACTAAATCAAACTTAGCAAAATTTGGAAATGTAATGTAATGCAACACAGAGAGTCGGTCAACACACAATTAACACATGGCTTGGTTGATTACGTTATTCCAAAGATTGCTCAATTTTTTCTCTCTCTCTGTCTCGTTGTTGTCTCTCTCTGTTTGTGTCTCCATGTCTGTGTCTTGTCTCTCTCTCAAATTTCACACTTAACTTCTAATTGAGCAATCTTTGGAATAACTTAATCAACCAGGCGATGTGTTAATTGTGTGTTGACCGACTCTCTGTGTTGCATTACATTACATTTCCAAATTTTACTAAGTTTGTTTGATTTAGTGTTGCCTTCTTCTCTCTCTGTCTCCCCTCGGTTGTTGCTCTCTCCTCCAGCGGTGGCACAGGATCTCTCATTGACATGCTAACTCTTCTAACCCCCCCCCCCCCTCTTTCTCTGTCCCCCCTCTCTACCTATTTAAGGCCTCAACACAGAGGCGTTGTTTCTTTGTGTGCCTATGCGTGTGTCTCTCTCTCTCTGTGTCTCTGTGTTAACTCTTTCTGCTTATGTGTCTGTATATGTGTTTCCGGTTCTGTCTCTTATCTCTCTCTTAAATCTAGCAATCTTTAGAAGAACGTAATCAACCAGGTAGGGTGTTGACTGTTATGTTAGCCGATTATCTGCGCTGTATTGCATTATATTTCTAAGTTCACTAGGTTTGTTTCTCTTTCATTTGTACCTGATGATGATTGCTTGCGTTGCAATCGAAACGTCATATGATATTATGTAATTTATTATTTTCTATTTCTACGTGACTTTACCGAAAGATCCAAAGAATAAAGGAAATAGCTTTTACTGCTAGTGTTCTAAACAACACTGTCTCATGTATTATCGGGTTAAATTAACTAATATTTGTCCATGCGCACCCGTGCCATGTGGGATGCTGCCATGGTGTAATGTTTACCGCGATGGATATGTAATTCTACATCCTCTGTCAACCGAGCAGTACGAATGGATACACCACAGTAAGTCAATTGGCAGTCACATGCGGTAGGCAAATTGTGTAATACTCCCACCTCTTCAAAGATGCCTGGCCAACATGGAAGAGCAGGCCCAACATACCTTCGAGAGGGGCTGTGTAATGGGGGCCATTTCCACCAGCAGTGTCATGAGCAAGCAGTCACCTATGCCGTGTGTCTCACCTGCGCAGTGCGGTTGGGAGCCGGTCCAGCGCCCATCGGCCTGGCAGGAGCGAGTGGCATTGCCGATGAGAAGGCGGCTCCCCGTGCAGCTGTAGGTGACGGTCGCCCCGAACGTGAACTTCTCCCCAGACAGAAGAGAATTGGGGGCCACTCCCGGGTGGCCACAGCTCACCACTGTGAGGGTACGGGTGTTCAGTTAAAATGAAAACATCAGATAGGTCACTCGTGCATTTTAGGGTTGTGCCGCACATTGTCTGGCACGACGTCTGAAATTTTTCTCTGTGCGCCGAAAGCTTATTCAGGAAATGAAGGAGCTTCCAGCACATGGAGCAAAACATCATATTGAACAACATGTGCTGCAACTCAAACACACACCAGAGAGTTACACAGCACAGCTGCAAAACCTACAAAAATGTATTACTCTCTTCCATTCATAAACAATGGGTTTCAGAGTTCTCTGCTCATAACAGAAGGCACAGTTCTTATGAAACAGTAATTTCTTTATTACTAACAATAGGGTATACATTTGGGTGTAAGCTATTTAAGGGTTATGTTCTCAGTTTATCATTTGCATGACACAGTTGAAAGCATTCATTTCAGTTGATTTCTGAATAGCTATGCATTGCATTTATATTACCGTAGTATAAACGTGTAACCAATACAGGTAAATATGTAAAGTACATTGATGAAATTATTTGTACTGAAAGTAAACAATGAATTAAAAATAGACTACATGTATTTGGCATATAACTGATGGCCTAGAAGATAATGAAAATAAACTTCAACTAAATTAAACTATTTTATTTTACCAGGTAAGGCCCACTGAGCTCTATAGCTCATTTTCAGAAGGAACCTGGTCACAACTGAAAGGTCAATGGCGTGGTTTATCATGTGGAAATGTAAAGCACCCAAATACTCTAAATGCATTTTTTTAAATGATGAGAAAAACGGAGGACCCGAATAAAAATCCGCACAATCACGGGGAGAACATGCAGACATCACGGTAAGGTATTTAACATCTCGCCCTCGTTGACTGGTATGACGTCTGATAGTGTAAGTGATGCATTACATTCTCATTTTATTTGTTTTAATGTTAATATCACGCTTAAAAGAAAACATTTCTCACCCACACACTGAGATGGATGATGGTCCCAGGTACCCTTTTCTTGACAAGTCATCACAGATGAACCAAAGAGATAAAATCCAGGATTGCATTCATAAAACACCATCGCTCCAAACATAAAGTTCTCATTTCCTTTGCTCACTTTTCGAATGGCATTGGGAGGGATTCCAGGGTCTGTGCAGTTGACAACTGTTAACAATAAACAGAAAAATAGGTTAAACTATTGCTGAACGGCTAATAAATGAAGGCTCGAAGATGCAATTTAAGTTTAGATTTTATTTATTTTGAGAACGAAGAGCCCAATAAGATGTTCGGTTCAACATCATGGGCGTCTAGCGACCGTCAGTACAATTCATGAGTGTTAGTATTCTTATTAATATCACCAGACTCAATCACGTTAAAAGTAAAGATGAATCACCGTTAAAGCAATCAGAATTTACATTTCTGTTAAAATGTGATATTAACAATTAAATTTATGGCATCAATTTAAATAATAATAGCAAGCGCTGTAATGTTAACACCCATAATTGAGTTTCTGATATCAAGCAATGACATACAGAGAATGCCATATATCACTCAACCACTATTATGTAGACCAGTCAGTGCTGAATACAATACATGTTTTTTTTTTTATGTGATGCTACTTCCATGGTGACCACGTAGCCTACAAACTCATACGTCGGAAGCCAAAACATCTACAACGGCTCCGAATGAAATGATAAAAATTACTGTGCAATCACGTGGTTACAAATGGACTGCACAAATTATTCAAATGGGATGCCGCAAAAGTACAGCCTCCATTGGGCTGATAAAGAAGGATCATTGTGACATTTAAGTGCGTTTCTCTAACATGAACTTGCTATCGAAGCAGTTGCTGGCGCTGATTGAATAAAGCAGAGCCACTACCCTCAATACAGATTCTGATTCTTCTCTGAATAGTAGTGTAATTTGGTCAACTGAGTAATAATAACTCTAAAACAATACAAGACATCACCATTGCTTGTTGTTTATTGCTTATATTGTTGAGCCTTTTGCTTTCGAGTCACATTGTAAACAAACGGAAGCACCTTGATCACTTAAACGTTCCCTGTAGGTAGACTCTGATGCCTTCTCGTACATTTTCTCGATTGGAGTTTCCATGAAGGTGTAAGGAATTCTTTAAATGCATTACCAGCACTGCTATTGGCGAAAGGATGGTCTAGAGTGGAGGTGGGTAAGGAGGGGGATTTAGGGGGAGCTCTCAGCTTTACCATGGTAACGTTCCACACTCGGAGTAACACATTTTAACTGATGCCTGTAGCATTAGGTAGTCGTGGACAGCAGACAACAGGGTGCAGCAGTGGTCAGGAGGGTGCTTTGGCCAGCAGTGAGGAACAGTGTGTTAAAAGTTTGTCAGTCGGAAGGATTGGGCACGAGTGAAGTGGGCAACTTGGGGCAGCAATGGACAGTATTGAGCAGCAATGAAAATCAGGAAGCATTGGGCAGCAGTTTGGAGAAACAAGAAACAATAAGCAGTAGAGGGCAGCATTGAGCAGAAGAGGACAGATTTTTTTTTTAATTGTGGCTAGCATCTGGTAGCAGTGGAAAGCTGTGAGCAGCAGCAGTCAGCATTGGGCAGCAGTGGAGCAGTAGCGGGAAGCATTGGGTAGCAGTGAGCAACAATGTTCAGTCTTTTTGGGAAGAAGCAGGCAGTATTGGACAACGTTAGGCAGCATCAAGCAGCAGTAGACAGCACATGTAGATGTTTTCTGGTGATATATTTCACGGGTTTTCATTACAGAGTGTGAAATAATTTAAACTAGACTACACTTCTGTATTGTTCCCGCCCTAGGCTGCGTCAAGGGTGGGGAATTTGTAACTGTCACTGGCCAATACAGTTTTCTCCGCGGTGAGATCCTGTAGCCACACATTGCTAAGTGTTTCTTTACAATTGACCCGAATATTGCCACATAATTACATGCAATCTCGTCAAATGTTGTGTTCTCATCATTTACAGATTTTATATCACGAATATGTACTAACGATATTTTCAATTTGTTCACTCGTTTGCTGTCTCTTGTCTATGTTGTATTGCTTTTGAACACAAGTTGTCTGCAATTGCTTCCTTCTTGAGTAATGACCTCAAATACCATGTTGCTCTGGTACCTTCAGATGTACTACGTGGGAGGTGCAATATTAATATTAAATGACAATGATTATCACAAAATAAGAATATGTAAACACAACACATGAAGAATGCTATTGACATACTTTCCCATCAAGACTTGGAAATCCAACTTTAATCTCTTAATGTTTTTGAGGGGGGGGGGGGTGGCAGGGAAATGAATAACATTACTGGTTAAATATGATGAAGCTGAATGCCATGGTGGGTCATACCTTTGCACACTGGAATAGAAGAGCTCCATTGTCCATTGGCCTGACATTGGGCATGCATTGAGCCTTCACTCGTGTACCCAGTATTGCACGTAAAATTTACCACATCCGAGTAGCTGTACCAGTTGCCTTGTGTAACACCGTGTACTGGATTGCCTGGATGGCCACAGCTGAGAGCTTGGATTGGGAAGAGGAAAAAAACAAGTATTACATCGAACCTTGGACATATATCAAACATTACCAAACGGGAAGTGATGCGGCAGAGGTGCACGGTTCAAATCCAACGGCCGCCCTGGTTATTACTGTGGGTATAATAACCCTAATACTACTATGCGCTGTCTGCTTCGCAGTGGATGTTGAAGATCCATTGATGTCGTTCGCAAGAGTAGGCCACTGTGTGCTAGCGTCAGGGTCCAAATTTTCCAAATAAAAAAATGACACCGCAAGTTACTCATTTGGGACTATACATCATCACCCGCAACTGACAGACCGATGCCCTTGATTTCTCTTGCAAATTAGACTACCCTGGTCTCTTGAGTTTACGCCTAGTTAAACAAAATAAAAGTGAAATTGACATTACATATACAAATAAAAATACCAAGATTTAAAAATATCATAATGTAAAAAGTAATTATACAGTACCCTTGGAATGGCTTGCCATGTTACAGCACTAAATCAATTGCAATCCGTATGATTGTTATTTTACCACATTACTTGTGCTCATTTTACTTTGCTCAGTAAACATACTGCAAGATAAAAACATTACTTTCATGCAAGTACAATTTCGCCTAGAAATATTGAAAGTAATAGTTTATCAAATTGTGTGTTAAAAATGCCAAAATAATATGTATGTTAACAAGCATGATCATATTAACAACAAAAAAGGAATCACCACCTTTTGTCCCATTGTTATTAACTAAGATATAGGTGTTTTTCACGAAAATCACACAGCAGGAAGTTCAATATATCTACTGAATATTTCCGATTGAATTTAATGAAAATCTAAGAATCAGTCAATGGAATGCGCAGTGTTAAGATGCCTTAAAATGTCAAATACATTTGATGAAAATAGGCTTCCTGTAGTGAGTGCTTTTTTTACCCCTAATTTGCACAGGAGAGTGCTGCACTTACGGACACAGTTGGGAACTTGACCGGACCACTTATGGTCCTTTTGGCAAACGCGGACAGAAGAGCCAATTAGTCGGAAGCCAGGGTTGCACTGGTAGACAACGGTATCCCTGTAACCAAACTCCACGCCTACCACCTCTCCGTTCACCAGTGCCTCTGGCGGTCCACAGTGTCCCGCTGCAGCACGAAACAACACGCACGAGATTACGGTTTTGAAGACATCAGCAATGCACCATATGCACACGAATCATGTAAATTTGGCTCAGGGGTTGGTGCCGTATGCATTGTAGAACTTCTTTTGAACCGTAGCCAACCGTGCTAATCGGAGGTGCAGGGGAAGGACAACAAACTAAATACAAAAAGTTATAAAGAAATGAGTTTTCAATCTAGATTTAAAAGTGCACAGCTCCAGCCGCTTCCAAATATCGGAAGGAAGAGCGTTCCAGATCGCCGCAGAAACGCATCTGAAAGCGCGCGATGCAGTGACTGTCTTTGTTGGACAGCTATCCAAAAGCCACTGCGAGGATGACCAGAGTTCACGTGATGATTTATACATTTGAGAATGCAATTGTGTTTATGTTATTATCAGGTAAATAAAGTGCATCGATGTAAATGTGCAAGATGGCGCCGATGATGGCAGCCTCGGCCGGTTGGTGCGCCCTGTTTTGTCCAGTTTTGTCTTGTTTTGTCTTGAGAGGGGCTTGCTGTTCAACACTCTCGTGCTGGTGAGAGAGGCCTGCTGTTCATCACACCCGTGCTGGTGAGAGAGGCCTGCTGTTTTGGGGCCTGCTGTTCATCACACCCGTGCTGGTGAGAGGGGCCTGCTGTTCAACACACCCTTGCTGGTGAGAGGGGCCTGCTGTTCAACACACCCGTGCTGGTGAGAGAGGCCTGCTGTTCAACAGACCCGTGCTGGTGAGAGGGGCCTGCTGTTCATCACACCCGTGCTGGTGAGAGGGGCCTGCTGTTCAACACACCCGTGTTGGTGAGAGGGGCCTGCTGTTCAACAGACCCGTGTTGGTGAGAGGGGCCTGCTGTTCAACACACCCGTGCTGGTGAGAGGGGCCTGCTGTTCAACACACCCGTGCTGGTGAGAGGGGCCTGCTGTTCAACAGACCCGTGCTGGTGAGAGGGGCCTGCTGTTCAACAGACCCGTGCTGGTGAGAGGGGCCTGCTGTTCAACACACCCGTGCTGGTGAGAGGGGCCTGCTGTTCAACAGACCCGTGCTGGTGAGAGGGGCCTGCTGTTCAACACACCCTTGCTGGTGAGAGGGGCCTGCTGTTCAACACACCCTTGCTGGTGAGAGGGGCCTGCTGTTCAACACACCCTTGCTGGTGAGAGGGGCCTGCTGTTCAGCACACCCTTGCTGGTGAGAGGGGCCTGCTGTTCAACACACCCGTGCTGGTGAGAGGGGCCTGCTGTTCATCACACCCGTGCTGGTGAGAGGGGCCTGCTGTTCATCACACCCGTGCTGGTGAGGGAGTCCTGCTGTTCAGCACACCCTTGCTGGTGAGAGGGGCCTGCTGTTCATCACACCCGTGCTGGTGAGAGGGGCCTGCTGTTCATCACACCCGTGCTGGTGAGGGAGTCCTGCTGTTCAGCACACCCGTGCTGGTGAGGGAGTCCTGCTGTTCAGCATACCCGTGCTGGTGCGAAGATGGCGCTGATGATGGTAGCCTCAGCCGGTCGGTGCGCCCTGTTTTGTCTTGTTTTGTCTGTCAATTCAGTGTTTTGCCAAGATTTTCGGAGTTCTCTAACAAGAGACGAACTTTTAAATATCAGGGAAACAACTCCTGTGGATTTAATTCCTACTTTTCTGCTTCCAGCGGCAGAATTAGTAGGCATTCTAGTCAATGCCGCGCTAGGCTTTGCTCAAGCAACGAAACGCCGCCCAAGGGGTAAACGGTCAGGGGCTCTAGTACGGCTACGCAGACGCGGGATCCGAACAGTGCTTCCGAGCTTTTTCCTCTCCAACGTAGTTCACTGTACAACAAAATGGATGAACTTCAGCTACTGATGGTAAAAAACAAAGACTTTCTTTCAGCTTCTGCATTGTGCTTCACGGAAACATGGCTGTGTGATTTGATTCCGGACACTTTGCTACAACTAGCAGGATTCCATCTTGTAAGATCGGATCGTGACATAGCACTCTCCGGCAAGACGAAAGTCGGTGGTATTTGTTTTTACATTAACAGTGGCTGGTGTGTAGATGTCACAGTGATTCTGCAACATTGTTCTCCACTCCTTGAATCAATTTTTATAACCTGTAAACCGTTTTACTCGCCTCGCGAGTTCGCGTCGCTCATTTTGGTCGGAGTTTATTTGCCGCCTTGTCCTCAGGTTAAAGAGGCCCAACGCATGCTCGCCGATCAGATTTTGAGTGTGGAGCGAGCAAATCCAGATTCGTTGGTTATCGTACTTGGCGACTTTAACAAAGGTAATCTCAGCCACGAACTCCCCAAATACATACAATTCATTAAATGCCCAACCAGAGAAGGGAACACTCTGGATCACTGTTACACTACAGTCAGTAGAGCCTACCACGCCGTCCCCCGAGCAGCACTAGGACACTCTGACCATGCCATGGTCCACCTGATTCCTGCATACAGGCAGAAACTAAAACTCTGTAAACCTGCTGTGAGGACATCTAAACAGTGGACCAGTGAGGCTGTGGAAGATTTGCGGGCGTGCTTAGACTGTACTGACTGGGATATGTTCACGACTGCTACCAATAGTCTAGATGAACTCACAGAGGCTGTGACGTCCTACATCAGCTTCTGTGAGGACTGCTGTATCCCAACACGTACCAGGGTGAACTTTAACAACAATAAGCCCTGGTTCTCAGCAAAGCTCAGAAGGTTGAGGTTGGAGAAGGAGGAAGCGTTTAGGAGTGGAGATAGAGACAGATTCAAGGAGTCGAAGAACAGGTTTAGCAAAGCGGTGAGAGAGGCTAAACGACTGTACTCAGAGAGACTAAAACACCAGTTCTCTACAAACGACGCTGCTTCTGTCTGGAGAGGGCTCAGGCAGATCACCAGCTACAAACCCAGAGCCCCCCACACCACTAACGACTCCCGCCTAGCCAACGACCTGAACGAGTTCTACTGTAGATTTGAAAGACAATTGGACTGTCCTGAACCACCCCTTCCAACCCAAGAGGCCCCATCCCCCACCAATACTACAGAGACGACTATCTCCTTTCAGGAGGGAGAAGTTAATAGACTTTTCAAGAGGCAGAATCCACGCAAAGCAGCCGGGCCGGACTCTGTCTCTCCAGCCACCCTCAGGCACTGTGCTGACCAGCTGTCTCCGGTGTTCACCAACATCTTTAACACCTCCCTGGAGACATGCCATGTACCAGCCTGTCTCAAGTCCTCCACCATCATCCCTGTGCCCAAAAAGCTAAGGCCAACAGGACTAAATGATTACAGACCGGTCGCCCTTACATCTGTGGTAATGAAGTCTTTTGAGCGCCTGGTCCTGGCACACCTCAAAGCCATCACAGACCCTCTCCTGGACCCCCTTCAGTTTGCCTACAGAGCCAACAGGTCTGTGGACGATGCAGTTAACATGGCCCTCCACTTCACCCTACAGCATCTGGACGCCCCAGCATCCTACGCCAGGATCCTGTTTGTGGACTTCAGCTCTGCCTTCAATACCATCATCCCTGCCCTGCTTCAGGACAAGCTCTTCCAGCTGAACGTGCCATACACCACCTGTAAATGGATCACAGACTTCCTGTCTGACAGGAAGCAGTGCGTTAAGCTGGGAACACAAGTCTCTGGCTCCAGGTCCATCAGCACCGGAACTCCTCAGGGCTGCGTCCTTTCCCCTCTGCTCTTCTCCCTGTATACCAACAGCTGCACCTCCAATCATCTGTCCGTCAAACTATTGAAGTTTGCGGATGACACCACCCTCATTGGGCTGATCTCTGGTGGGGATGAGTCTGACTATAGGTGGGAAGCTGACAATCTGGTGACCTGGTGTAGCCAGAACAACTTAGAGCTAAATGCTCTAAAGACAGTTGAGATGGTTGTGGACTTCAGGAAGAATACAGCACCACTCACCCCCATCACCCTGTTAGACTCCCCAGTAAAAATTGTAGAGTCCTTCCGCTTCCTGGGCACTATTCTCTCCCGGGACCTCAAGTGGGAATTGAACATCAGCTCCCTCACCAAGAAAGCTCAACAGAGGATGTACTTTCTACGGCAGCTGAAGAAATTCAACCTGCCAAAGACAATGATGGTGCAATTCTATACAGCGATCATTGAATCCATCCTCACCTCCTCCATAACCGTCTGGTACGCTGCTGCCACTGCCAAGGACAAGAGCAGACTGCAGCGTATCATCCACACTGCTGAGAAGGTAATTGCCTGCAATCTACCGACCCTCGAGGACCTGCACACGACAAGGTCTATGAGGCGAGCGAGGAAGATTATGGCCGATTTCTCCCACCCTGGACACTCTCTGTTTCAGCTACTCCCCTCCGGCAGAAGGCTTCGGTCCATCAGGACCAAAACCTCACGCCATAAAAACAGTTTCTTCCCATCTGCTGCTGGCCTGTTAAACAAGGCCAAGGGCTAACACTGTTTTTAACATTTGATCTACATAACGACACGTTGCTGATATTAACTATGTTTCCCTATTTGTATTTTTAAATTATATCTTAAAGCTATTTTATATTCGATATTTATTTAATTTTATATACTTCAGCCCCTTAGTGTTAGACTTTTAACCCTTATTATAGTAAGACTTGTTTAAAACTTATTTAAGATTTTAGATTCCTATATGTTGAATGTATGCACCATCCTGCCAAAGTAAATTCCGTGTCGGTGTGAACTTACATGGCGAATAAAACCCTTTCTGATTCTGATTCTGATGTTTCATAACAAAATATAAAAACAAATATTAATTTATATACAGGATGATCTTATTGTGTAATCTAGAGGTTGCCAGCTCGATCTCAGTCTGGCAGTTGAAACATTTGGTGGGGAAGTTTCATGAATGCTCCCACATCCCTCCTCCCTAGGTTCACCACAGTCGACTGGCAAGTTGCATGAGCGCGATTGGCTACGTACCTTGCAGAAACAGGTTCAACGTACATTCATACAAAGTGTGAAATATTCCCACCTCTTCCAAAACGTCCGACCAGTGTGGAAGATGAACCCAAATATCCTGCAGATGGGGCTCTCTAGTGCTCCCTCTAGTGGAGGCCCTTTCACCAGCAGTGGCGTGAGCAAGTTACATTAACTTTAAATATATAACAGCTACTTTTTTTTACCTGCCCAGGCACTTGTGTGTTTGAATCTTTTCTATTACTTATGTAGTGACGTAAATGGAGTCACGATGGCGTTAGCGCCAGCTACTGCCACAAGAGTGGAACTATGCATCTTAAGCCTCTCTCTGGCGCCAGAGTAGGTATGGCATGGAAGCGGGCCCTAGGGGGCATGGTTCTGGTGACGGTCAGAGAGAGGGCAAGTGAGGACGTGACAGTCTGGGTGAACCGGAGAGGGCACGTGACCGGGACAGGGTTGCAAGGGGGCCCAAAAGGGGGCTTGAGGGACACATGATGCTCAGTCGAGAACCTTCCGGTAAGATCCGGAAGGGGGCGTGGCCGAAGGCGGACCGAGGTCACGCCCGGGAGCCGAAAAGGGACGTCCCGAGAGCAATCGCGGATGTCTGTTGGAATGGAACCCGTCGGTGCTACATCTCTTCGATCCGCGGTCCTCGGTCTTCGGTCTTTACGCTCGGCATCGTGGGTCAGGCAGTGTGTTACTGACTTGACCCGGTTATGTAGTTACCCTGTTGTGGTCTACTTTACCAGCGTACGTTTATGTAGTTACCCTGTTGGGGTCGTGTAATACACGTGTTGCCTCCAAGTTCAAGTGTGTGCCTCCGTAGAACCCACTACATCTGGCGTCAGAAGTGATTATATTAAATTGTCGGGCAGTAAAATGTTAACAAGAAGAAAATGACTTACCAAGACGTCTTCGAAGGAAGAGAACGACAAGGGGGAGATTCTGCAGACAGCCCCGGGGGTTTACAGCCCGGTTACACACTGCATGGCGACTCTACAGCGGGTGGAAAGCAACGTCTCCATGCCGCTGCCACCGAGGAGAGAGCGGGGAGACGGCTCCGCTGCTGCTGTTCCGCATGCGGGAAACCTAAGAAACCCAGCGCGAGCGTGCGCAGCCGCCATTTCGCGTCCGAGCGGGACGGAGTTCCCGCCAAAATCGCGCTTCCCGCCAAAACCGAGTCCAGCGGAGGGGGACCTCCATTCGTCCCGGGAGCGCCCCAATCGTCAGCTTGGAGTGCGGCCTGCCGGGTCAAGTCTCAAGAGGATGCCGCGCTGGTCAAGCAAGATTCTTAACGACGCCGTGGTCTTCCACCCTGACGTCCTCCGCTCCTCTGGTTCCTCAGGCGAATCGTGACACATCCCACACTCAGCCCTTGCAGACACATCATGCATAATTTTCATGCGCCGGGTCGGATGTATTTGTTGTTACTCCTCGCCGGGTTGCGGAGCGTGAGGATCAGGTTTCGTTGGGTGGCGGATGGCCGCGGCGTCCGTGTCAGTTGTCCGCATTGTAACATCGTTTTTTTGTTGTTGTTGGTGCATTGTCGGGATCGTGAATTCTTTTGCAGATTGTATATGGTGCATTGTCGCGCTCGTCGGTCATTGTGGGAACTGTGTATGGTACATTGCTTGGGATTGTCGATTTAAGTGGGGCATGTATATGGTGCAATTCCGTCGAGTTCAAGTGCTCCGGGTCCGATGGGAATCCTGTGTTTTGTTGTTAATTGGGATATCCAAATGACAGGTCCAGTGTTGTTCAAAGTCACTGGTTGTATCCTATCTGTTGTTGGACCGATTTATTGGGAGATCCAAACGACAGGTCCGGTGCTTGTTTCAATGTCACTGGCTGTATCCTGTCTGTTGTTGCACAGATTTTTTTGTGCGAGAATGCCCCTTAAGATCTTGGAGGATCGAGGGTGCGTTGGGCTGTCATCTGGCCGTCAAATTGTGTTGTGTCCTCTCCGTTCGATTGTGTATAGCTAAACGCTGCAATGCGTGCCCTGGTGAGAGTGACAGTTAAAAATTGCCCCAGGACGCCGATGCGTATGCCTTGCGGCGGCAGAAAACGCCTTTACCGCGAAACTATCTAACGTTAAGGTAGTTTATAATGACTAACACCCCGATACGGCCAACGCGTGCGTAGATTAAAAGGAGACGTCGCGTCGGAAAGGCGAGGTGTAGTAAAGGGTGACAGGGAATGTCCCTAGTGGTCCTCAAGGGAGGGCTGCTGAAGTGTGGAATGGAAAATTGCAATGCCCGTGACTTTGTGGTGCCCACCGTTCTGTGGGGCAAAGTTGTACAGGCTGCGTGCTAGCGGCTCTTAACCACACGCGGGGGTAACCGCTGAGATCCGGGCGCGGCCGCCATCTTGTGCACGAGCAGGACGGGATTCCCTCCAAATTTGTTGCTGCACCTTAGGGTGCAGCATGCTGGGTCGACCTTGAAGCGCGACTTCCTTGACCTGGTATATGGGTCGACCTTTAAGCGTGACTTCCTTGACCCGGTACATGCTCCGTTGTCCCAAGGTGTCCCCCAGGGCTCGGTGCTTGGTCCTTTGCTCTTCATACTATACTTGCTTCCCCTTGGCAACGTCATTCGCCACCATGGTCTTAATTTTCACTGCTATGCCGATGATGTCCAGCTCTACATCTCCACCAAATCCATCACCTCCGCCACCCACTCCACTCTCTCTAACTGCCTCGCTGGCATTAAATCGTGGATGCACACCAATTTCCATAAACTTAACTGCGACAAAACAGATGATCATCATCGGTCCCAAATCTATCACTAAATCCATTCGCAGTTTCTCCGTCACTATCGACACCTACACCCTGTCTCCATCCCTTCAAAGTCACAACCTTGGAGTCATATTTGACAATAACCTCTCCTTTGAACACCACATGAAACAAATCACCAGAACTGCCTTTTTTCACCTCAAAAACATCTCCAGACTCGCCCATCACTCTCTTTCTCCGCTGCAGAAACCCTCATCCACGCCTTCATCACCTCCAGAATCGATTACTGCAACAGCATCCTATACGGCACCTCAACCAAAACATTAAATAAACTCCAGTACATCCAGAACTCTGCTGCTCATCTGTTCACTTACACCCGCACTGGTGACCACATTACCCCTGTCCTCCAGAACCTCCATTGGCTCCCGGTCCCACAACGAATTCAATTCAAAATCCTCCTCACACAAAAGCCCTTCATAACCAGGCCCCTTCCTACCTCACTGACCTGCTCCACCGCCACAACCCATCCCGTAGCCTTCGCTCATCTGACGCCAACCTCCTGACTCCACCTCTCAGGACCAAGCATCGAACCTGGGGCGACAGAGCCTTCTCTATAGCTGCCCCATCACTTTGGAACTCTCTCCCAAAACAAATCCGTGACTGCACCGACCTTCCAGCGTTCAAATCATTGACTAAAACTCACCTTTTTAAAATTGCTTTTAATGTTTAGCTAAGTTTGACGTGTTTTTAGTGTTTTTACCATTTGATGTTGTTTTTGCTGCTTTTATGATTTTATGTAAAGTGTCTTTGAGTATTAAGAAAAGCGCTTACAAATAAAATGTATTATTATTATGAGTCAACCTTTCAGCACGACTTCTTTGACCCGGGATGTCGGAAGATGCCCAAATTGTACTTAAGAGGTGTGTGATTTGATCGGCACCTGAAGGTTCAGACTTCGTCCTATCACCACCTGATTGATGGGATGTTGCACGGTGGCAGGGGACCCCGACGTCCGTGTTGTGTCGATGGGTGTGTGCATATCCAGTCTAATCGCCGACATTTGTTGTGCATTCGTCGCGACTGAAACTGTTTTTTTTTTCCCCGCCGGGCGGGATCCCTTCATGTCCACTACCCAAGGGCCGGGTGGCTGATGTGTCCGACGAGCTGGGGCATGTGTCCGCGGAGGTCAGTGCCTCAGGAGTTTTTGGATTTTCCGCCCACAGGATCCCAGCGCCTGGCACCCCTGGAGTTGCCGGTTGCGCCGACTGGATGTGGATTGGGGCAGCCGTCACCCACTTCTCCTCCCGTTGTTCTTCTTCCCGGGAGGGGCCGCAGCTGTTAGGCCTTCTTCAAGTTCGCCCGTTGAAATGAGCCTTCTCCACTGTCTTATTTATCCCTACGCCGTTGGAGGTTGCACACACGAGCTGGATTGTGCTGCCGTTGGACTTGGTCCTTCATGTGCTCGTGGGTTGTGACATGTTTACAGGTGTTGGGTTGTGTACATTGTCTAGGGGTTGTGTTGGTCATGTGTCCGTGGAAATATTTTTTTGGGTGCTCCTCGGTTGATGTACATATTGTCTGGGCAACGGTCACTGCTAGCTTTGTTGTTGTTGGTTGTTTTTTTTTCTTCTCAGAGGTCGTTTTCCGTAACTGTATATATTGTTCGGTTGACGGTTGTTGTTGGGTTTATTGTTGCACAGAAATTTTTTGGAAGGCGTTTATTTTGTTGGTTGTTGCTGTTGTTAATAGAGGGATAGTGATCAGCTAGGACGGCTGTGTTTTATAAAGGGGGGGGGTTGTTGGTGATGCAGTGACGTAAATGGAGTCACTTTGTCGTTTAGCGCCAGCTACTGTCACAAGAGTGGAACTGTGCGTCTTAAGCCTCTCTCTGGCACCAGAGAGTAGGTATAGCATGGAAGCGGGCCCTAGGGGGCATGGTTCTGGTGATGGTCAGAGAGAGGGCAAGTGAGGACGTGACAATCTAGGTGAACCGGAGAGGGCACGTGAACGGGACAGGGTAGCAAGGGGGCCCAAAGGGGGGCTTGAGGGACACGTGATGCTGGGTCGAGAACCTTCTGGTAAGATCTAGAAGGGGGCGTGGCTGAATGCGGACCGAGGCCGCGCTCGGGAGCCTAAAAGGGAAGTCCCGAGAGCAATTGCGGCTGCCTGCTGGATTGGAACCCGTCGGTGCTATGTCTCTTCGATCCTCAGTCCTCGATCTTTACGCTCGACAGTGTACGTTTATGTTGGGGTCATGTAATAAACGTGTTGCCTCCCAAGTTCAAGTGTGTGCCTCCGTAGAACCCACTACACTTATAACAACTGCATATATGCACATACAGTTCACACGTAAAACATTGTATATATTAAAATTATCCCATTAGTGCATAATCTTTGTGCATTTCCACGAGACCTACTTTTCAATTGTGGGGATCTGTATTTGATAGCATTAATAACCCAGTCATTAAAATTATGTGGAGGCTGTAACATGTCCGTTATATTGTCTGGTACTCATGGGGTATCCCTCGGTTTTTATGTGAATGTGCTTTTGAGGCAATTATAGTTACAACTGCAGAACTTTACATGCATAGATACATAATTAAACATTTGATGTTAATTATTCATGACGCATTACAATGCTAACAACGTTTTAACCTTCTACATGTCAGCTCAGCTTCACGTAAGCCTCTGTCCTGACTTCTGCTTGCCCCACAGGGACCGAAGTGAAGTTGCAGACATCCTTTCTTCCTGCCAATTAGGTGGCATGCAAATGCTCTCCTCAATTTAAAATAATATTACACGAAGACTGTGCCTTCAAGAGCTTTAAATACAGGTTTCAGAGAAATGAATAGCATGTTTTCTTGCTACTTACAAATGCACATTTTTAAGTGAGATACTTGAGAGACGGGTAAATAGGCAATGATGGAAATCATACTTCACTACCTCTGCTTTATTGTTGTCTTTAGTTTTGCAATCAAATAACCACAAAAGAACAAAAGCAATTAATAATTTATAATTAGCAGCTAAGTCTTATTCATGCACAGTAAATCATACACTGCCATACATTATAAACGCAAGAAAACATACGTATATCCCTCTGCATCCAAAACTCTGAAAACATTACAAGAACTGCTGCTGGCAAGCAATTTGTTCATGGGCCTCATTACAAATTGGGAAAATAATGGTAAATACAAAATAATTTGGGGATGGCTGTAACAGGGACACACACACTGATATGGACATTTTCATCCCAGGCTGCTCGAGCCACGGAAATGAAAGCACAATACACTGGCTACTTTGCTCCCTCATGACCTTGACCCACACGCAACGCCGCTACTGTGAATTAAGTAAGGTTCAGCGAAGGGGGAAAGACTGAAAATAAAATACTGGATGTACCCTTATAAGGCACGTTTAGGATGAACTCTTCAACGTGTTCACCGGTTGTGCTGCGTGTTGTTCGGAGTGATGTCTAACATTTCGCGTGACATGCTGGGAGCTTCTTCTGGAACTGAATTCAATGTTCCAGAAAAAGCTCCCAGAATACGGCGTGAAGTGTTGGACAACACGCTGCACAAACCGAAAACACCACTGGAGAGCGGTACAGCACACAGCCGTTGACATCTACATGCCTGTATCGTTTAAGATTGTATGTCGAGTTTGCGGGATGTCGCTCTTCAAGATTAAGAAATAATCAGCAGGGAGAAAAAGGATAAAATCAATGGGCTGGAGTTATCATAATATATAGTGGACAATTTGTTAGTGAAATTACCCTGCGTCATTGCCAAGTGATAAGACCTCTTGATCTTGCTGCCTCAGGTTGGTTCTAGTTTTCATTTATTGAGAACAATAAATTGCTGTGGGCTTATCTAAATTCCCACACCAGATGTGGCTAATAGAGGTAAGTGAAGAGTAGCTGCAGCATGATTACACTTGGTCTCTATCACTCTCCAAATTACAAATAACATCTATAGCCTGGTCTTCTAAAGCAGCTATTACATTCTTTCAACAGTACAATTGCATTGTGTTGTTTACTTTTTTAATTGCGGGACAGGTGATTTTAGTATATTTAAAGGCGATATTTAACACTTTTAGTCCCAAGATAAGTAACAGTGTTAATAGTTACATGGTGGGAATTATGTTGGTGGGGAGGAGGAACCTATATATGCCGATTTACCAAACACAAATAATGGTGGCCACGGTATGGGTTAAGATAGGGTTGATATTAAATCAGATTGTAACAATATTAAGCTGGGTGCGTAAATAAACTATTTTACCGGTAAAAGGCATTAGGTTTCACATGTGATGCATTTCTATAAGTAGGTAAAAACGTTGGTACAAAGTGTTCGATAAAAAAAACCAAGACAAAAATTCCCCGTATAGCCTTAACAGACTGTTGGGGCAAGTGCAGTTAGCGAGCACCTCTATAATACGTAGATTCACATGTGCACACTGTATTGTAAGCAGGTAAAAATAGGAAGGTAAGGGGCACAACCACTTACGCATAAATAATAATAATAATAATAAAGACACTTCGAGGCATGGAATAGGCCTCGTGGGGTTCATAAAAGAACACAAAGACAAAGATCCCCTCTATAGCCTGAACAGGCTGTTGAGGCAAGTGCTGTTAGCGAGTACCTATGAAGGCTGGCATGGCACACGGGGTGGGGGGCCAACACCACTCCCGGCCACCTTTGTCGCTCCAGTGGTGATATTTACACACCACACCATGTACTCATTTTAGGCTAAGTCGACCCAGGGGAGGCCCATGACCGATTCAGATAATTGTCACTGGTGTTGGCCATGAGCAGGAATCAAACTCAGGTCGCCGGGTTGAAGCGCAGCGTGCTACCGCTCCTCATCAAAGAACTGCTCCCCATCAAAGAACACAAATGGTATAGACAATCGCTCCAGAGGAAAGGCAGCAGTTCGCATTCGTTCATATTCGCAATTGTAGACAAGCTTAAATTAAAAGTCGGTGTGCATGGACAAGAAGCAATATACTGATACAGTACTTTAAACAATTGCATCTACACATGAAAGTATGTAATTGCAAATACATTTAGAATAATATTAGTACAGTAAAACCTTGGATTGCGAGCATAATTGGTTCCGGAAACGTGTTTGTAATCCAAAGCACTCGTACATCAAAACACTCGTATATCAGTTGTGATCACGTGACGCTCGGCAGACAAAGCGTATACGTGCTACTCGTATTGCAAGACCCTCGCTCGTTTATCAAAATAATATTTATTTTAAAACATTGCTCGTTTTGCAAAACACTCGCAGACCAAGTTACTCGCAATGTAAGGTTTTACTGTACTAAAAATACAACATTCATTTTCATCTTAAAGAAAAGTGATAAAATGAGATTCCATCATCTTTCCACAGATTAATAAATGGTTGGATTTTTTTTGTTTCCACGGCACGATGATAAACTGACATGAGGCCAAATTTCCTCTGAAGTGGATGCCAAGAGAAGGCGAAATAATCAGAGGAAGACATGAAAGAAATGGCAATGACTTGATCGCAAAAGGTTCGGAGGCCTCCATTGGGAAGGAACTAAACAGAAAATAAAAACAATGGAGGAAAATTGGGGTGGCATTTACCCAACGGTGGGAATGAACAGCTTGATAGCAACAACAATAGCTTTTTTTGTGTTCATGTGTGAGTGAAAGTGTTTGTATACACGTGCGTTTGTGCACGTGTGTGAGCAGACCTATTCGCCTGCATGTGTTTTTGTAAATGTAAAACAAGTGCAAGTTTGTTACCAATGCAGCGTGTTTCATTGCCACTCCAGAGGCCGCTGGATAGACATTCTCGCACCACCGAGCCCACCAACAGGAACCCCATCTCACAGCGGAATATCGCTGTGGCACCAAATGTGGTCTGCGTGCCGATTTTATTCGCATTAGCTGGAATGGGCAGCTCTCCGCAGGACATTACTGCGGGGAAGAAACACAACAAACGTGTTTAAACACGCAGTTTTGCATTTTCATTTTAAACACTAGAATAGAGCAATTTTGCAGCAAATCAATAAAGATACACTTTTAATATTGGCTTTTCTTCAAGAATTCCAATAGTGTTTTTATTGGCCAAGTTTTTGGAAAAATCTGACCATAAAAATGAAGTATTGTCAAAATGGGGCTAAAATCCTATTTTTGCAAATGACCACACATTCTAAAATACTTTATCTTTCAGTCTCAAGCTACTTATATCTTATATAATTTACATACAGTTACACACTCTACACATGACATAAATATTAAATATTACCAATTAATTATAACGCTTTTAATGAAAATGCTTTATTGACAACATACTCTTACCGCGCACACATGCACACACACACACACAGACATCCTAAAACATTAGTTGGCTTAATAATCGTAATGATTGAGTGTATGGATTTTATATACATCATCCTTTTGTCTATATGTGTATATTAACTTTATGCAAAACATTAAAATAATCCGAAGCATAAATATTCTTTGTTGCCCTTTTATAATAACCTATGAGGCTGAGAGGTAGAACAATGGATAGCACACTGTGCTGCGAACCCAACCATCTGAATTCGATTCCAGGTCACCACTAATATTAGTGAAATTTAAACCATCCCTGGTATAATCTCCTTGACTAACTCGCGCTGACTAGTTCGGTGACAAATTATCAAACAAACCCATGACTGACACGGCGTGAGAAGGCCTTAATCCAGCAGTGAATTGAACAAAGGCCTGCAAGTTTAATAAAATAACTTTACTTTTCCTGATTGTTTTATACCACACAGAGTTATTGTATGAATTTATCCTGGAGTTAAACCGAGTCTTTTACCTCCCCTGTTCGCCAAACAGTGCCTTTGTAAGTGCACACAGATCACCGTTACATTCTGTTCGCTGCATTTGAGTAACAAAAATAAATATGTCTTCATTGTAATTTACAAGCATATTATATTTTTAATTAAAATGTACATTTATCACCTTTATTAATATTGCTTAGGTTTTTTTTGGAATTGATTTAGCTGAAACTGTGGGCACATTCCCATTTTTGATGCCTTGTCCATCAGCTGAAATAAAATTAAGATAATGATTCACCCTATACGATACTTTAATTAATACAGACTTAAATACACTTTCAGAATAATAATTAAAAAAACCTTATTCCATTAAGCCAGCTGGCCTTATTTCTACTGCACATTTAATTGTAACCCATGCATTATTTTTTTTATTAACGTGAAGACAGAGGGCAAAAACCTCATAAGAGTTGTCGTTTTTACGATAACAGAATACAGCTGCCTTTCTATTATGCTGAACGCCAAAACATTTGCAGTCACAAGTTACTGAGTTGGCCTTGAATCCAACCCAAAAGCACCGATTTTATTTTTGCCATACTCACTTTCACAAGTTGGTCGCTCCTCATTCCAGCTCCATGTGCCATTGGCCTGGCAGCGGATAACAGAGGGACCCCTCAGGAAGTAGCCCGGCTCACATTGAAATGTAATCTGAGCACCAAACTCACTGTGTGAACCATTGACAACTCGCCAGCTTCCATGGTCCAACGAAAAGGCACTGACACTGGGGCATATCACCACTGTGGACACCAAACAGAGAAAACACAATCAGAGAAAACACAAGCGTTGCACATGTGGGTCCAAGGAGATGAGTGGGTGGCCGACTTATGAGGGCGAAGGACATGTGTTTGATATTTTTTGTTTTGTTGTCTATGAATTATCAAGCGATCCTTATAGTCATATTTTATTCATAACCAGTGAAAGCCCAGTCATGGGAAAAAAAAATCTACTTTTCAAGAAAATACAAGGAAAATGTGTTCAGAATGCATACTTTCCCAATGCATTGTGTACTTTAAATAATATTGTGGCAATGTTTTCAAGGGATCACTCTTTCTGTGTTTAAATTAGCTATAAAATGGAAAAGAGATACCGGATTGTATTGAATTGACTACCAAATATAATACAAATGTTGATCTTTGCTGATCAAGAGACTGTTAAAATTATATTTGTAACAGGCATCTATATCTTCATTGTCTATCCACTGCTGGATGCAGGTCTCCAATATGTTCATGGTCCTGCAATGCCACAATCCATCTCACTCTTCCACGCGTTTGTCCCACCCATGTGAGGTCCGCTGGCACGCAAACTGATCTCAGTGCTCTATAATATTATATTGTGGAAATGTATTTCAAGTGTTTTCTACTCTCTCTGCGTGCACACTTTTACATCTTGGTCCAAATTGATGAAGATTTTATTTTAGGTTTCTCCAGAATTTCTGCGGGGAGAGCATTTCTAGGAAATACATTTCTCCAACTTTGATAGAGGTAATGTTTTCAACAATTTTCGGAAAGGAATGGGTAGGGAGCCATCCTGCATTAGACTGGGCTGCCAATAATTCGCTCGGGAGGAGAAAGCGGTGACATTTCTCTGCTAGGTACTCATTGCAATGCTTGCCCAGCATCGGGGGAGCCCAGCACATGTTCAGATACCACTTCCAAAGCTATACACGGCAGGGATGGAAACCTAGGTTTCTGGGTTTATAAGTGCAGTGAGAGCATTAAATTGTTGTAACTTCAACATAACTCTGCGCTAGCATTACCCAAACGCCTTTGCCTTTCAGCCCTTTTACTGGTGAGCCATTTTCGCACCTCTAATTGGCACGGTTGAGTACGTACGGTGCGAAAGAAGTTCAACATACGTGCATACAGGAGGGGCCAGCATGACCACCGTCCGGAGAGGAATCAGCCATTCATAGGATACAAATGTTGGAATAGGGCAAATTCTCACACAAAAAAGGCCATCGATCCACCAAAATGAGGCACAATTATGGCCAAAAATGTTTAATGAGGGCCCCTCTTGTTGACCAGAATCAAAGCAGTTATATCAGAAATCAATAACCATCGTTGCATTCATTTCATAACGTATAAGTAAAATTCGCCAATGTCAGCTCAGTGATGTGTTGGCCCAAGGTAGGGTGCAGCTTAGCGCAGCTGCTTTTAATCTATACACGCCTTGAATCAAGTCAGCCAGAGACCTTACGCTGTCCTGTGCATAAAACATATCGCACCGAGCACATACAAAAGAGCAGATGCATTGAATCTCCCTGCCTAACTACGGCACATGTGGATGTGGGACATTTGTTGTGGGCAAGTTACGAGTTATATCGCAAACTATTTCACTCATAGTGATGTAGCTTCCTTTCCATCTGCAAACATCACGCATTTAAAATTAGTTTGGGTGATTCAACACGTTCAATTATATTTAGGTTGGTTCACTTAATCATTATTCTATGATTAAATAGCTGAATAAGAAAAGTGGCAGGTATTAAAATAAGCTAATTGAATTGATGCTATTAAAAGGGGTATGAAGATAGAGGTCAGGTCATTAATTCGCAAAGATATCTAAATATATATGGAGTTTTTAACAAATATATTCCAAAATACATGTTTCACATTGAGCTTAGCTTATCAACAAACATAGCATTCACTTTAAGCAAAACATTGACACACAGCTGCATTCAGGAGTTGTTAAAGAGCATGTATGGCCTTTGAAACTCATTCGAAAAGTTAAAATCCTTTGATGGTCTTAAATGCCTCAGGTGTGCTAATCTAATCAGTTATTTTGTGACATTTGTGCAATTAAAACAGTCACAATCACTATACGCTTCAACATATGTACTTTAAGTGACAGGCGTGTGACTGCAGTGCAAGCATAACGATTGCAGAACGCTTGCCATCTCATTTGGCTGAAATAGGAAAGTGCCACATCACCAACAGCACTCTGAAGCAATGCTTTCTGCAGACGCGTTACATTGTTGATATTTTGAAATGCAATAAGCACACGTACCGTATTTGCCCGAGTAATCTGAATAAATCAATCAGAACAAGTGCAGAAAGAATGGAAATTGTTCAGTCCAAGACTAACCAAAGCAATATCTGCACTAGGTACGTGTATTCAGTCATTTATTTACGTTCTTACTCACTTATCCAAAATGCATGGCGCATTTGAAACACGAGCAGATGAAACACAACACCTGAAGAACAGGTTGTTCTGACCCAAATGAATGACCCAGCTCTTACGTGTGTAGTCTGTTAGCCACAAACATTTGTATATATATACAAAGAGATACATCTATATGTTTAGCAATTTGAAGAAACAAGGGAGGCGTGAGAGTTATATGCGTGAAAGGTGCATAATAGGTGGCAGGCTTATTATGTTGATGGTTCAGACCCGTGCACTGTGGGGGATGATTGTGGTTGCTCCATTGCCCGTTCTCTAGGCAGACAGCCGATGCTGACTCTCCGGCCACCATTGTGTAGCCAGCATTACAGCTATATGCCACATGGCCCCCCAGAGAGAAGTCCATCGCGTGTATGCCTCCATAGATGGGGGATTTTGGCAAACCGCAAGATATTGCTGCAACACAGCAGAGTGTGAAAGACATACAGTTAAAGCAATGAAAAAAATCAAGTTAGTCACAACTCCCATCAAAACCACCTATCACCCAATACATATTCAAATCGTCCAACACAGTATTAATCACAGGAAATAAATCACCTCAAAGTCCCAGTATTATTGTAGGTTGTTTATGCTTTATTGAAAATAAAGATGGACACAATGTGGACAAAAAAAACTAAACAGTCGAATGTTTTTTTTTTACCTGGGAAAATATAAATACGAAACTTAAAACAAAAAGATTGATCTTCATGTATGCATTATTACGTCTAAATATCATAAAAATTAGAAACAAACATGTACAAACTTAAGTTGATAAGGTCATGAAATGGACATTTATAAAGTAAATTTTCAGGTGGCTGCGTTGCACTCACAAATTAGGCTCCTTCAATGACATTACATAAATATCAGGCTGACATTCACTGTTGGTGACCTTTTAAGCAGGGTTTTGAGGAGGGTATTTGACATTGGTGCTGGCAGCGACGGTGGCTATTACCATTGACAGCATATCCTTAACGTATTGTAGAGCATAATAGCATAAGAGACTTACGCGCGTCACATTTTTCTCGGCAAAGGCATGCATCGATTTATTTTCCCAAATGGAATGTACAACATTCGACTGAAATTACTACTACGCGGGTTTTCCCAGTCGTGCTGTGGAGCTCTCTGACGTGCTTTTGAATTGGTCCGTGCGATGTTCGGCACGATGTCCGATCTTTGACTAACCAAGTGCTGGCAGTTATTTCAAGAACTTGAGTGGACCAGCTCACGTTTTGCATAGATTGTATACGGTTTCCGGCTGCTGATGGTGTTTGATGTAGGCCAGCTTATGTTACTTATTGCGTCATCACTCGTGCATGCAAGCTCAACACTTGTGCATATGTGGGTTAAACTAGACAAAACCCGTGCATGCTAGGGTGAAAGCGTTGAATTGTTGGTACGTGGAAACTGATTTTATCCATGCTATATTTAAGGTTTATGAAGTGTGTGGAAACATTCCTTTTATTTCGTGACTTGGGAGGCACGATAGTTGGATTGTGCAGATATAAAAATCGCTGATTATGTTAGAAACTCACCCGTGAAATAATTATCTACCTGCTGGACACAGTACTGTAAAAGTGTATTTCAATTACCTGGGAGGATTGAGTGGGGTTTTTTCTTTTTCCAATTGTGAGTGTTATTTTCTTAAGAATGTCTATTTTTTTCAGCATGTGAAAAATAAGTTGGACAAAAATCCAAAGGATGGAAGAACACCTTTAAAAAGGCACCTGCAAACTCAGTGAGTCGTTCCTAAGTTAACATGCATTGTTGCTGTGAGCTTATATAGACAGACTGAGTTTTTGCTCTGAGGACTGAGGCAGTGATCATCTCCCGATTACAGCCCTGAGCCAGGGGTATAATTTACACATGCCTATGGTGAGGACAAGTCTATCCATAGGACAACCACTTTTGATTTCCTCATAAATTTGATGCGTCATTGTGGCGAGATTTTAAACGACCCCGTCTTGTATACAGGAGGTCATGGGTGCGATCCCGACACTGACGCCTGCTGTATATTTGGAGTTTGCGTGTTCTCCCCGTGGTCGCGTGGATTTTTCTCACGGTTCTCCGTTTTTTGCCTACACATTTAGAAACATGCGTTTAGAGTATTTGGCTGCTGTACATTTTCCAAAGGATTAGCCACATTCTTGGGCTATTATTCGTGGCCAGGTTGCTTTTGTAAAAAGAGCTCTATAACCTCATCTGCACCTTCGATTAACACGTTCGGCTGTGTACGGCGAGAAAGAAGTTAAACAAAAATACATAAAATAAACGTAGTTTTTTAATATATATTATATTATTTTAATTAGTATTAATTTTATCAACCCTTTAGGGGTGATGGGCCGAGTCAACCACCAAAAGGGAATTTGAGCTCACAACCTTCCGATTGCGACACGCTCAATCTCCCACTGAACCACACCAAACTGTATTGACAACTTAAGTAACTGTAGCCATCTGTGCACTTTTCATGCCCTGCCCTCAAAATGCTTCGACACACCCCCCCCCCCTCATCTCACTCGAGTTGCTCCCGTCGAGAGCGACACTTACCCTGGCATGCTGGCACCGAAGTGTTCCAGGTGAAGATG
The DNA here is from genome assembly GCF_048934315.1 of Petromyzon marinus. Lineage (NCBI taxonomy): Eukaryota > Metazoa > Chordata > Hyperoartia > Petromyzontiformes > Petromyzontidae > Petromyzon > Petromyzon marinus. The sequence continues at coordinate 9,808,174 of NC_133678.1, read as the reverse complement.
CCCGTCGGAGACTGCGTACAAACCGCTGAACTGCGTCCAATTAGGCGATAACCCGTGTGGCAGGCCCAGCGAACCCCACTGCCCAACTGCCCCCCCGTCTGGCTCAGAACGAGTCCGTGGCTGGGGGAGGCTGGTGTGCTGCAGTACTGAGCTGTCAAGATGTCGAGAAGCAATTAATGCACTGATGAACGACGGTCATTAACAATGGTCAAGCTATTTTTTTCGTGTGTGTGTGTGTTGTGTGTGTGTGCAAAAATGCGTTATTATACGGGGCACAGAATGTCATCATTTATTATGGATGAATGTTGCAACTTTTAAGATATTCCATCGCTCTTTTCGTTGAAGAAATTCCATTTATTCAAAAATAAGATACTTGGAAATTCAATGCAATGCATAAAATGTTCATGTACTTCCAAAATATGTATTCTGCTTCCATGTAGGATATGTTTTTTTTCGTGATATAAACTCTGGACAAGGCGAATAAGATTAGTTAACGTAAGCCACATGCAATGAATTTTGTCCAATGAAAGACAGTCAAAATCGGGAGGCTTCAGTAAAAATGTGTTATTATAGTATAAAGGCATTTGTGGCAGTTAAGTAATACAATTTTGGAAAATGGCAAGTTTTATTCAGCTGATTTGAAGAACAATACTTGAGCAAGTTAAGTTATGGCTTCTAATTATTAGCATATACATTGTAAATCCAAAATGTGGCCAGAAATGTGTTCCAACTTACGTAACATCAAATGGTATATGTGTGTGTGATTCGATGGTACTTATAAACATTTCAGAATCTACTTTGTGTTGTGTATTGTGGCTTTTTGATTTAAAGAATATATAAATAGATTTCAGAATGTTTTGAGGGTCTTATAAAACAATTATATGCTAATTAATTGATGTTGTACAAGGACTACTGCCCATAGCTATACATTTACACAAGCGTAGTGTTGTCACATGTGCCGATATTTTTTCTAGCACCAAGCTGAACGAATACAATTTAATTGTCCAACCGGAACGATGCATTTATTGATAATATGTCCATTTAATATTGTCACGTGGGCCAAGAGCTAAACAAAAACTATACAGATTTCGATCTTGTAGGGAAAAAAACGAAATCAGTACATTCAATCAAGTTATATTCAATTTTACATATATAAAGGTATTTCTTGTTTTCAAGTTGGAATTTAGTTGTTACTTAACTGTTAGGATTTGGGCTAAATATTGAAGGCATTGTTTTATATATGATATCAATGGGTCTCTGAATTCAGCTTTACAACATAAGATATACCGTGCTAATGATATGCAGCATCACCATTTAGCTGTAGCAATGAACTACAATGACTCCCAGTCATGAACACACTGATCAATATACTGGGCAATTGCTGTATTAGCCAAGATTCATTGCAGCTATTTGGTTATATGGCTGATAAAAAAAAAGCATCGCATTGGTCCTGCTTACCAGTGTAGCTGATCCTGAAGCCTTTCTTGCTTGTAGCGTGGTCGGCAGACCAACGTACAAACATCTGATTGCTTGCGCTGGTCACATTCAATGGCGAGCTGTAATCTCCACTCAGTGCGGCCAGACGTCGACCCTGGCTGGTAGGACCTTGAGTTACAACAGCGGGAAACGCACAATGCATCTTGATCAATTGCCTTCATACAGTGACACATATGGGGAAGATGGACAGCAGTGACAATTCAAAATGAAAACCAACACAAAATTAAGTCAACCCCTAACCCTTGACCTAATTCTCCAACCTATTGATGCTTTTGCCTGACACCCTGTTCATTTCCTTTTGGTTTACTTAATAATTGCTATTCAAATCGCCTTTATGGATTTTTCTTCTTATATTGGAGCCAATATTTCATGCATTTTATTTGTAAAATGCATTTGTCATAGTTATTTTCATTTGGGTTAATTGCCATATTTCATGCATGTTTTGGTATTTCTGTGCAGCAAATAAAACCTGAAATCCCACCAGCTGCATGACAAACCGAATAGACTACATATTATTTGGTGACACTGCGTTGACAGTGGTGCAAAAGCACAAGTAAAAAAACCCCAACAAGTTAATCAATAATAGTGCCTTAAATTAATGTTTTTTTATAAGTGACATTTTGGGAAATGGTCCTCCTTCACAACTCATATAATAACAAACATGTCATTTTTTATGGCCCTTTCATTTCCCATTTATCCCATATTTTGTTTGCAAAATGCATTTAAATTTAATATCTACATTAAAACTATAATCAATTATAAATGTCTTACAATGCAAGAATTGCATCGTCACACATGAAAGACTTGCTGTTTTCAAATAGTTTTCGGCTTTGACACATTTAGACTCTAATCACTGGGTCATGGTAACTTCCCAAAGCACTTATATGGTAAAATTGGTAATGATCTGCCTGATTTCAAAGGTAAAATTATTGATGTGAATATAAACAAAAAATATCTGACCAGTTTTGAGTTTGTTATATGTGTACATACTTTGTTATCCAAACTTGCTAACAATAAAACGAACAAACTTTTTTCTGTTGTATGTAGGTATGTGTACATATGGTAAAATTGGTAATGATCTGCCTGGTTTCAAAGGTAAAATTATTGATGTGAATATAAACAAAAAATATCTGACCAGTTTTGAGTTTGTTATATGTGTATATAATTTGTTATCCAAACTTGCTAACAATAAAACGAACAAACTTTTTTTTTCTGTCGTATGTAGGTATGTGTACATATGTTGAACTTCTTTCGCACCATACGTAGCCAACCGCGCTAATCAGAGATACGGGGGAAGGACAACAAACTAATCACAAAAAGCAGTTCTAAAGAATTCAGTTTTCAATCTAGATTTAAAATTGCATAACCCCGGTGGCTTCCTAATATCGTAAGAGCATTCCAGACGGCCGCAGAATACTGAACGTGAAGTTTTTACCAAATAGGGAGTCACATTATGAAGGCGCTCCGATATTGTGCTATTTGTTCAAGATTGTTTCATTACCATATTCCTTTATCCCTTAAGCCACTGCATATAATGCTCATTTCACATATATATGTCATAATATACATGCAGATGCGGCACGAAATGAATTCTAATGTGAGCTTCTAGAAACAGATCATTCAGATTTCAGACACGCTTCTCCAAACCTGTTTTTTTATGGCAGGCTTTTACGTTACGAACCTTTGTAATTGAACAGTCGATACGCAGGTCATGTTTGGTGGGGTAAAGTGCAGGTAATGTTGTCTCTTCCAAGACATTTGGTGAGTGTGTAATAGTATTTAAAATACCCTATAGGTCGACTATCTAGAGCTCCCTCTCATGGAGGCCCTTCAACCTGCAATGGCATGAAGAAGTAATTGCAGGGCTCCACCTTTTACTTTAATCTCTGGGTATAGATAATGCCATTCTATTTTGTATATATGTGCATATTCCATGAACATGCATGTGTATCTGTGGAGACACTCAAATCTGTCTACCGAAAAACTCCTGATCACACCGCAAGGCCACATGACCTGGCCAAATGCCACATTTGACCCAAAAAACCTCTATTATGGCCAAATTTCTTGACCACTGCCAAAAGCACCCTCCTGAGGCTGCCCATGGTGTCACGTGTGAATGACATTGAATGCATGAAAATTCATCATGCCACATGCTTTAGTACAAAGTACATAACGTGGCAGAAAATAATTTATATGTTCTACGAAAACCCACCGTCATAGATTTCCAGCTCGTCGTACTGTTTTTCACTCTGAAAGAACTCCACGTACAACGTGATCGTGTACCCCTTCTCAACACTCAGCATCCAGCCACAGGTCTGCAGGTTGGGATAGTTGGATGGATAACCCGGACTGAGGATCACACCAGATGACTCTCGTCTGATCTCATTTGTCGAGCAGAGTGCTGATGGTCAGGGGGAAACAGAAAAACATATCTATTTTTAAAATATATAAAATATTTTGTTGTTAAATAAACTAATAATTACATTTATACTATGTTATTTGCAAAGCATGAAAAAAACTTGATAAAATGTCAAAAGCTACACGGTTTAATTTCCTTCACAATGGTATTGTATGCTTGGCTTTGTGGATGCACAATTAATTGTTGTCTGCAGACAAATAACACAGCGTAAGCTGAATGAAACACAAAATGAGTCATGGCAAAAACCCAAATGAATGGATGAAAAGTAAAACGCGAAAAACTCATTGCTCAATCACTGTTGCAATATATGGCACCCGCAAAAAAGTAACCTGGCACATGGTTTAAACGTGCAAGAAACTCCAGTGTCCTTGTACACACCATTTAAAAGAATCATGCCAAGTCTCTTGCAAATTCACAGCACGGGGGAACGGGGCAGGCAGCTCTCACCTTGACAAGTTGGCGAAGCGACGTTGGCTTGGAGGCGAGTTCCCAGCTGGCACGTCAGCACTTCGCTCCCAACAAGCGTGAAGCCCAGTAAACACCTGTACTTGATGATATCGCCTGGGGACAGGACATTCAGATCTAAAAACCACTGCAGAGAAATACCTGTCAAGCACTTATATTGGTCTACCCGGGCCACCGAAACGGTTTTCATTCTTTGCTTAGCACATTACCACACAGTTCGCATTTGTTGTCATAGTCATTTGTGTGAAAATTAGAGTGTAACAGGTAAGTTATCAAAGTGACAGACATATTAGCAAACTGATGCATTTTCCTGTGCAGGCCAAACAACACGAGAAATATGTTGCCGATATTCAACTATGCACGCCGAAAGTTGAACGTAATGCCCTTACATTGTACACTGCATCTTCCACGACTTGCGGATAAATAACTTCGCAGCTGTAGCTGCACTACATTTGGCCTAGCAAAGGGCTTTGCGCAAGCAAGGTCTTTCAAGGTGAAACACCGGTGGGATGGGATTGCGTGTCTAGGAAGATGACAGTTCATTCCTTGCACTAAGCGAAGATGGATTAGGGCAGCAAAAGGGGCTTAAGCAGGGGCAGCTCTCAGCTGCGACAGCTGGTGGAGGTCAAGGCTGACGCGCCATGACGGCAACCAGATGGCTGCTGTGCAGTGCAGGACAGCCGACCTCACGTTGAAAAGCCAGACTGCTCTCCTTGCAGAAAGGTTGAGACAAACCCACTTAGGACTGGCATATACCATGGGTCCGGGTCACAGACCTATCCAAGACACTCGTTTACAAAGAGTCCCTTACTCTAAAAGAAATTGCCACGGTCCAAGCAACTGTGTCAGAAGACGTGGTGCAGTGCCATTCGAAGGCTCAAATTGTTCAGCATCTCCTTCATGAAGGAAGCGTAGGAGAATGGAGGGGAGGGGCGGGGTATTTGAGTGGTGCGGCAATTAAGCCTCAAGTTAGAACGTTCTAGATTTGAAGTTAGTATGTGTGTGGTATATGGGCATCGCTGTCAACTTTTCCAGATAACGAAGTCAAGTGAGGTCAGACAAATGAGGCTGAAATATCCCCAGTAAAACCTTGGATTGCGAGTAACTTGGTCTGCGGGTGTTTTGCAAGACGAGCAAAAATTTAAATAAATATTAATTTGATAAACGAGCGAGGTCTTGCAATACGAGCAGTACGTATATACGCTTTGTCTGCCGAGCGTCACGTGATCACAACTGATATTCGAGTGCTTTGATATACGAGTGCTTTGGATTACAAACACGTTTCCGGAACGAATTATGCTCGCAATCCAAGGTTTTACCGTATCTCCCTTTTAAACCGGGGGGGGGGGGGGGAGGAGAGATCCCCCTAGCCATTGTCATTCGTTTTTCCAGAACCAAAAATCCAAACACCCAAACGATTTCTTGATAATGGCACGTCGATTTCATCACGATACTCTCTGATTACAATCATTTGCTATTGCGAGAGATAACCACAGTGAATGTTTGTATGTCTTGGGCTGTGTATTGTGAAGAATGGGAAGATCGGCACTCAAATGAGCACAGCGGGGATTGTTGACATCAATGCAGACAACAATTAGATACTAGTTTATTGATACCAAATATGGGCATTTTTTGATGCTATGAAAACATTAATAACAGTGTCATGTACAGGAATAGTTTAAGTGTGTATATATAAAAGTATAAGTTATCTAGTTATTATATGATTGCTTATATTTAGTATCAGATGATATACAGAACTCGCACAAATACTGCAATTATCTGTAGAAAGATTTAAACTATTAGGTGCATATGTGGTTACATGATCATCTTAAAATGTATAGATTTGTATTGCAGTTTTTTTTGCCTTATCTTTGGTTTTCCATTTCACTAAAATAGTGCTCAATTTAGGGAACGCCTCTTGTCATTTGCATCTAACAAGAGATTCTTGATCTGGAGTGAAGACGTTTGGGTACCTTCTCTTGTCCTACTCCTCTGCCCTTATACCACATTGAACCCCGTATCAACAATGCCCATATTAGTGCCAAGAAGCCATTGCCATTCATCATCAAGAGACTAGCACCAATACATTGTCATGATTCAAATCTGTAAAAAAACATAAGAAAACCCTTCGCAACAAAAAACATTAGTCCAGGCCAGAAAATGAAAAGTTTCAACACCGCTCAAAAACATGCACTGTGTGCACCTCCGATTAGCACGGTCAGCAATGTACGGTGCGAAAGAAGTCTAAAATACATATGTACTATGTACATGAATATTATGCAAAACCTCGAGTTCCTGAGTTAAACAAAAGATGACTGATCAACCATATGAGATATACACCCAACTTGGCCAGATTTAATTGTGCATTTCCTTGAAAATAAATGTCTGAGAAAAGTCAGAATCAGCACCATCTCGCATAATGGCATTGCAATTATCAATACGCTACCTTGGAATTGGCATTGGTGCATGCGCACAAATAACAAATGTGTGAAAACACGTATTATATGCTGTTAGAGATTAAGTGTAAAAACTTCAGATATGCAATAAAAAATGATATGCAGTTAAACTTAGATCAACTAACCAATGCAACTATTGAAGCACTGAGATAGTTCAAGAGTATAGGAGGTGGAGAAGAGGAAGTTAGGTACGTATGTGCAAACAGCGTGATTACATGATCACACAGACAGCACGGGTTATCTTGGGTCAGCCTGTAGCGAAGGCGAATACAGTGCAGGTTATGTTGGGGCAATTAAGCTGGGAGAGCCGTGGACGGCTGTGGTTGGTTGGTGCTGTTGCCAGGGCTAGAGTGGCACCTAAAGGTCTGGAGGAGAAACAGGTGTACGGTCACGCGGAGTGCCGTTGGGACGCAGACTAATTAATAGGGGAGTAATGAGAGCGGGCATAAGAGCGGGAGTTGGAGTCAGCAGCGGGAAGTTGGAGTTTGGAGAGCTTGGAGAGTGTTGTTGAAGTTGGAGAGCTCGGAGTGAACAGCGGGAAATTGAAGTTGAGGTCAACAGCGGGGAATTGAAGAGTGGAGAGCTTGGAAGAAGAGAATAGCCCGCAGTGGAGAGAGCGTAGCGGTAGCGGAGCTGAAGACGAGAATAGCCAGCAGTGGAGAGAGTGTAGTGATAGCGGAGCTGAAGAAGAGAAGCAGCTAGCAGTGGAGAGAGCATAGTGATAGCGGAGCTGAAGACGAGAACAGCCAGCAGTGGAGAGAGCATAGTGACGGTGATAGCGGTGAACAGAGACGAAGCAGTTAGCAGTGGAGTGAGCATAGTGACGGTGATAGCGGTGAACAGAGACGAAGTAGTTAGCAGTGGAGAGAACACAGTGACGGTGATAGCGGAGAGCGGAGACGAAGAAGTTAGCGGCAGAGTAAGCGAAGTAATTGTGGGGAGTGGAGAGACAAAAGTGGCGAGCGAGTCAAGTGAAGCACGGCGAGCGAGCCGTGGCGACCAGGATACTGTGGAATGTGGAGGAATGCTGAGAGTTGTAAATAAAGCGGTGTTCGAAGACAGAAGTTGTCCGAGTGAAATCGAACACTACATATGTATGAATGTTAAACAGGATAATCATGTATATACTGTAAGCTTTACAGACCAGTGAAAAAAATCTCACAAAGAAAAAAACGCCACAAAACAATAGTTCTTAACCAATTACTGCTACACGAACACATCAATAGTGGTGGTAAATTAATCAATTCTAAATTTGCACTCTGCAGGTTTATATTTTCATCAGTCAATGGCAGTGACTCATCAAGTAGGTTGAGCTCATTTACCAATTTCAAATGTCTCATCTTCCATCAGGATCTCAGCATTGGCCACCAAAGGCGGCAGCTGGCACGACTGGAGCTGGTATGCTGCACACACCGATAGAAAAACAAGAGCAGTGGTATAATAGAAATCTCAAACGAGGATGCGACCAGAGTTTTAAATAGTCCGTTTCAAATATTCACACCATTCAATTTACGCCACTTTAAATAAAACATGCAAGGCCAAATGGCACATTGGGGTTAATTAGTAAATATGATGGGTTTTTTAATGTACCAATCCAAAGTACGTAACACATCGTTAATGATGTTTCTTTTTATATATATAATAAAATCTTTCATCAAATTTATGTTTTTGGCTCACAAAATTAGTTTAACCATTTTATTATATTTATAAAGCTGTTCATTTTATTATGGCGAGTGTATTATTTTTAAGTAAATGCAAATTGTTAGCAGAACAATATTTATTAAAAAAATAAAACATACACACACTTCTCACAGTATATTACAAATTACCCACTATATTACAAGTATATTACAAATATACTGTGTAATAAAACACTAAGACACACACCGTGTTCAGCAATTATGTGAGCACTATACAGAAGCTTAACATTGACTGTTATATTTTAAAACATCTATTATTAATTCTTCTTTCAACACAGACATAATTGTGGAATGGATTGTGCTGCAGATTTAAGTTTTTCGATGTAGCTCAGCACGTATATATCGACATTTACAGGATATTTTATTGATGGTATATTTGCTTTCCACGTGAAATTCAACCACTGCTTTGAACGCAGTAAACTAACGGGGTTCTTTAAGGTAACACTGAGTCTTAACAAGATGGTGGAGGAGTAGAAGTTCATTGGATATTGGGATGATTGAAAAGGCCCTACTTTCACCCTACAGGATTGTAATGGATTATCTCCAGTGTGACAAAGCTATTGAAAACTAGTTCTCTGTTGAAGCATCAAAAATAACAAGATCTAGCACTTTCTCTTTTCACTTCACTCCATCCAATATTCAAGAAGCAGGCAAGATCAGCGAAGTTTTAAATCTTATCCTTCATACAGCTATAATGGAAATTTGCTTTTAAATAACCTTTCACCGAAGTTTTAGGGGGTTCCCAGACTTCCGCTAGAGTCCTGGGAAGATTAAAATGTTATTAAAATTGATTAAAGAGTAGAGGCAGTTTGATTTACAGCTTTTGTGGAAGATAAAACGTTATGATTTTATTGAATAGGTGACAGATGCTGCAGTTTAGGCAGTGTGATTGCTACTTCTGTACAGTTAAGAGCTGCCCAGCAGCCTGGTGCCAAGAGACACATCAAGCACTCTCAATTCATTCATTATGCATTTATTGCAGCAACATCTGGACACTGCAGGATCCATCTAAATACTTTAAACATTTCCAAAACACACGTAAAAGTATGTGTGTATAAACACACACATTTGCATTGTGTTATAATGCAACATTCGTTTAAAAAGACAAGGCCTCTATCATATATTAAAAAAAAAATACGTGATATTATTTGACAATGCAAAATAAAACATGACCCTGTTAGCGCTCATGCTATGAAGCAACGGTTACATTATCTTACGATAGAATGTGTATTTTGAAATGCACTAATGATCGAGAGCATATATTTAACATACTGTGGGAATGAGATTGACATCATATTTTGAGGTAAAAAAAGAATACAATGTGTAAATACGTTTATAGGGTTACATCTGAAACTAAAACTAAGTGATCACTATAATACCGAGTAATTGTAATTACTCAAGTTGTGAAATTTGAAAAGAAATGTAAAATAAATTTTGATTTAAAGCTTTCGTGACTGCAGGGATTCATATTCTTGGTTCTTTCGGTAAAGTCACGTAGAAGGGAAACAATAAAATATATATAAAACAATAAAATTCTCACGACGTTTCGACTGAAACACAAGCAATCATCATCAGGTGTGAAAACCACAACAAGAAAATTAGAATTTTAAAATTAGAATTTTCTTGTTGTGGTTTTCACACCTGATGATGATTGCTTGTGTTGCAGTCGAAACGTCGTGAGAATTAAATTTTTTATATTTTTATTATTTTATTGTTTCCCTTCTACGTGACTTTACCGATAGAACCAAGAAAAATGTAAAATAGTTAAACATCTTTAAGAAGTAGGACTGAACCCACTACATTCGACTTCATTAAACAGTGGTGACATTTTTCAACATTGCTATGAAAATGAAACAAATGTACATTTGATAATAACCTCTATGCATAGTCAATGAAGTGTACTGAGTAGGATGGCTTCCACAACAGCAAGTGTTATATCAGCAAGATTAAACCTTAATTGTCTGGTAGAATGTGAAAATTGGCTTATTTTAGCTCAATAAAAGCGTCCAATAACACAATTAAAAGAACGTTTTAATTTTTTTTTATTTGCCTCAAACAATATAATGAAGGTTTAAAATCAATGCCATTAAACAGTGAAAGAACAATAATACAATCGTGAGACAATCCAGGGAAAAAGGTCTGAAAAATGTCGTACATCTATTTGTTCAATGCACCACATATTTTACATAAACCAATTTGCAAGAACATAATAAATAAGTTAGTTGTATAAACACGTACACACACAATGAAGATATGAAAAGCATTTGTGTACTTTTGCACCCCAAAGTTGAAAAGGTAATTTCCTAAACATGTTTGTATGTATGGTGCACGTCTTTCCCACCGGACGTAGCCAATGCTGCTAATCAGAGGTACGGGGGGAAGGACAACAAACTAAACACACAAATCAGTTTTCAAGAAATGCGTTTTCAATCTAGCTTTAAAAGTGCATAGTTCCGGTGGCTTCCTAATATCGGAAGGAAGAGCGTTCCAGACGGCCGCAGAAGCACATCCGAAAGTTACGCGATGCAGTAACCGTCTTTGTATGTGAAACATAAGAACAACAAACTATACATCACATCACTGTGCTTCTGTACTGCTGTGGTTTACCATGCGCCTGCCATGTTGATTCACCTGAGAAGTTAATTATGAAGAGGCCACTGGTTGAGAAGTCACTGTGGAACTTGACAAGGATCTTGTCTGATGTGCTATACAGTGACTCCATTGCAGTGTTGCCACTGAACAGGCCAAGCTGTGGAGCCCTCTGGTCTGGTCCATCCCTGCAAGATTTGTCCACAGTAAAAAAAAAGGGAACACACATTCAAATCATCTGTAGCCTCTTACGATACAATTTAGAATGATATAGTGACTAAATACAATTATATATTTATATATAGTGACAACAATAGCGCGACATGTATAAAATAACAAATATGTGCAAATGTGTGTCATGTATGTATTCTCGAGAAGAGAGTTAGTTATTGACAGGAGAGAACATGGAGATGTTGAGCCTCGACTTGAACATGGGCAAGGAGTCGACAGCATGGATGGATGAAGGGAGATCCATATTGTGGGGGGAGGAGAGGAGTGATGTCCCACCGAGCTGACGTTAACTTTGAGTTTTGACAGATTTTGGCTTCTAGACATGAGAGTTGAATATAAATGTTATAGATCGCTAACTGCATTGAAAGTACTGTTTAAAATGTGTTATTTTCCAAAAAATTGTCTTTTCCTTCAAGAAAAAAATAAATCATGCTGAATTTCCATGACTGCTTAAATGTAAGCCTGGTCTGGTTACAGAACAGAGCAATTGGGTTTGGATTCCCATGGTAGCCTTACCAGGAGTGAAAGTGAGAGATTGAGTGAGTACATAAGTGCATCGAGCCATGCGGCCCATGAAGCTCTGGGACCAGAAATGAGCCACCCTGGGCTGTTAATCGTATTCCTTGGTTGAGGGATGATTTATAAATGTTGTGGAAATTAACTATTGGGCCCATGAGCCAATAGGAATTCTGTACGTGTTATCCAGTAGCATTTGTTTATGCAGGCATACTATCACTGGATTTAAACTTTCTGCATCTCACCGCCAGAGTGTGACCCATTAACTAACCCTGTCATAGGCTGACTTTCAGGAGTAAAAATAACATACATTACCTTTAATGATATATTTTTAAAGAGAGAATAACTTTTGTATACGTATATTTTTTTACCCGCAATTCACCAGCACAGTGTATAATACATCCTGCACACATTTTGTTGTACCTGTGTTTGCCCTGGCTCAATTCTGTTCATGAAGGACCAATAACAATCAGCTATGTATGTTGAACTTCTTTTCCCCGAACATAGCCAACCATGCTATTTGGAGGTGCGGGGGAAGGGCAACACACTCAACACAAAATTAAGTTCTAAAGAAATAAGTCTTCAATCTAAATCTAAAAGTGCATAGCTCCAGTGGCCTCCTAATATCGAGTGGTCTTGAATGGGAAATCATAGTCACACTGGATGATTGCGCATCCACTCATGGACATCACTGACGTCACTCATTCCGTTCACAGGGTTAACAAGGCTGCGCTGGACCGCGAGTTCCCAACAATGCAGTTTATCGCATCACTGCGAGAAGGCCAGGGAAAGACACGAGATCAGTTCACAGACAAGTGACGCTGACAAAGTGAAAAAAATGTTTCAGATGCCTATAGGCACTTCATAGTGTTCTGATTTTTATTTTGTGGTGGTGAAACAGATTTTTTCATGTTGTAATTCATGTATTATTCCCATGAATGAGATATATTGTGGAACAAAGTAATGCAGTTTTGTACCAATGTAGATGTTTGTATCATAATGACAAATGGTTGAGCATTTCACATAAATTTACAAAACAAAGTTAATGATACAGAAAATTTTGAAAATTATTGCTATACGCCTATATAGTTTAGTAATATTATGAAAGGTTTTTTTTTTTTCTAAATGAGGGCGTGTTAACTTTCACACGTGGTTTCCAAAGACATTCGACTTTTGTTAACGTGTCGCTAAAATTAAACAGTGGCACATAGAACATGCTAATAAGGTTACACGAATTTTTGTATCCTCAGTCTCGTGTCAATTTACTCGTTCTATGCGAGGCAGAGTTTGAACTGTTACATTTGTTCAATCACAGTTTACAATTATACCTTAAGCTCTAAGAGGTCAACCAGATTTTTTATTCAATATCAAATGCCAAATGTAATTTAACAATATAATTATCATCTTGCAAATAGGGGTTCAATTTAATTTGTCGGTATGACTGAGCGGTGCCTTCAAATTGCAATGAGAGGCGGTGTGGTGCTGATACCACATTCAGCTTGAATAATTTACGTTAAGATTTGACCATTTTACTCTTTACGTTATGAACGAATAAATGGAGCGGACGTGAATAATTGAATAAAACTTTGGAAATGTCAGTTCATGTTACGAGTAACATTATATAATGCCTACTGTGAGAAACATGATGATAGCTCCTATCTTTCAATGTTGTTACTGCCTAAAAATGTAAAAGTAAGTATTCAGACATTATCTTGGAGAGTAAATAACTTTTTGGAAAAGCTTCAAAGAGAGTAAACAAATTAAACAATTTTGCATAAACATATACTTTCCTGAAATAATGAATGACTTGCAAAAACCCATGAATTATCCTTAAACAAAACAAATGAACAGGAGTTCTGTACTTTAAAAAAATCCCTGTTTTTGCAAGGAAGAAGTTAAGGGTAAAAGGCATTCACCAAGACTACTGCTGAATAAAATACAATGTGCACCTTTAAACACCGACCTCAACATTACATTTGGAAATTTAATTTACACTGTGAAATTAAGCATACTTTTGCCATGACCTTTTCTTACTCTAACAATTCTCTATTCAAATGCCGTCAAAAATGTATTGTGTAATGATTGCCCAATGATGATACGTCGTGACAAGCTATTAACTTCCTCGCCTGATAAGCAGGATGTCGTTGGTTCGATCCTGACCCTAACACCTGTACATTTGAAGTTTTTTTATGTTCTCCCCGTGGTCGCGTGGATTTTTTTAATCTGGGTCCTCCGGTTTTCCCTTCACATTTTGAAACATGCGTTTAGAACATTTGGCTGCGATACATTTCCACAAGATAAGCCACTTTTTTTTTGCTATCATTTGTGGCCAGGTCACTTTTGAAAAAGAGAGCTTTATAGCTCAGTGGGCCTTACCTGGTGGGAAAAAAAAAATTGGTCGTTTTTAGCAACCTCAGTGCTTCTATGTGTGTGTGTGTGAGAGAGAGAGAGAGAGCCATGCACTGCACCAGTACCACACAGTGATGAAGTCGTAGACGGGCTCCGTCTGTAAAACGGTGAAATTGAGAAAGATGCCATTCCCCGGGGGTACCATGATGAGCCAATAGCAGTCCTGGAAGTTTGGGTATTCGTTTGGAAACCCAGGCGAGTAAACAGTGCCGCTCAGTCCCGTTACGTTGCTGCCACAGGGAGCTTTAAGTAGAAACGAAAAGAGACAAAGATACGTGAGGCGGTTTTAATGGCCGTACACGAGTGTGTGCGTGTGTTGTAACAATATATTTCACCATGCATGAATAAATGTGTAATTTATGGATATGTTTTTCATCCTTGTAAACTATTAAGTATATATATAAAAAAACAATAAAACACTGCATCTCATTAATACGGCCAGTAATGGATTGCACTACAATGTGCAACAAAAGACAATAAAATATCTTTTCAATGACAACTAATTAGTATCGTCTTGTTGTTTAAAAATAATTCAAAGCATGCCAAAGTTGCGCACTGTGAACATTGTGAGCAATTCAAGGCTACTCCGAATGCGCAGTTTAATTAAATATTATATAAATAATTTGTACATGTATTAGCATGCTCATACTTGAGTTAATTTCATTTCAAAACGCATAAACCAAGTTGATGGATTTCATGATGCAGCACAAATCAGAGCAAAAACTGCATGGAATTAGAGCCAAATAAACCATATTACAAATCTGCATCTAAGCGGATGTAATGCGAATGCATTTTAAATACAACGCATTCTATGAATGCAATTTCCAACACTGGAGTATGGCTGCAATGTAATACCAACAACATGTGATGTGCAAAGGTAGAGCATTACTTTCAATTCAATATAATCCTGAAAATCTTCTGCTTCTAGCAATTGCAGACATGAGCGTGTGTACACTTTGGGCCCAATTCATGTTGCGTTGCAGGCAAAAAGGTCGCCAGATGGAGGTGACAAACGAGCAAATTAATTTGTGTGGAATCGGCCACAATGCCCTCTCAAGAGCTCCACGGAAAAGTCAGGTCTCGAAAGTATGCTATATGTAATCTCGCACAAAGTCCGCACCTCCGATTTAGTACGATTGGCTATGTACAGTGCGAAATAAGTTCAACATATATGTACATACAAGTTAAAGCGTTTCCACATTTGCAGTTTCCATCGTCGCTGGCCCCACCCTAACCACTTGACTACCGTACTTTTGTTCGTTCCTCAATTTCGGCACGCGATGTGGCGGAAAGGGTGTGCTTTTAGTGCAGCATAATATATGTTGTGGGAATTTTCGATTTTTTTTTTACGAAAATGGGCATCGCTTTGCAAATTGTTGGTACAACGATGGCCAAGTAGCTCCTCTGATATTTGTATGCAAGTTTCAATCACAATGTCTTGAGAAGAGACTTCAACAAAGCATTTTTGCATACAGTTCGACATTTATTCAGTCCCTTCGACTGGGTAATGAGCATGAAATATGGCATACGATAAAATGTGGTATTTGGCAAGGTCAACATATTACATGTCATGCCTTGCGTGTGTAAATAAAATGGTACTTGGCTGATGATAAAATGCAAAGAAAAGAAAATTAATATCAACAAATAGCCACAATTTTCAATGCGCTTAGTTTTAAGGTTTAGATTTACACAACTTAATATTAATATAAATAATTTAGTTCTTGGGCAAAATATTGAATTGTCTAATTAATTAGGTGTAATTGACTGGGTTCATGCATACCAAACTCTTAAATGAGTTATTATATTTCAATCATCAATGACAAAGAATGACATGCTGTAAAATACCCAAATAGAAAGTAACTAGATGCAAGAGCAAATAAAGTCTAAAATGAAAAAAACCCAAATATAATTACTAGCAGGCATACAACTGCAAGGATGTGTTTTTTTTTGTTTCTCGATACAGTAATTCGTCTAATAGAAATTGCATACTTTAAAACCCCTAATGAATTAAAAGTTATTAAAATCGAATTAAATAATGCACACTGTATGTATTTTAATAAATAATACCGTGCAGAAGGCTTCCAACAGTACTTTTAAGGATTCATTAATAATGCACAGTTCAAAGCTTCCCAGTATTGCAAATGAATCTTTGTATGCAAATCAAATCAACTATAATAAAACAATATATCACCACTGAAATAAGACTCCTAATTATTTTTATTACATCATTCGTCTGCTTATGCAACTAGCAATACGAGCTTTATAGAAACTCAAATAATTGTATAGAATGACTGCCGTAGAAAGTTTACAAAATACAGAGTGGACATGTGTGGAAAAAAATGATACGTTGGCCTCGATTCCCAGCTTCCTCTCATTTATAATGTTTGTGAATACAGGTGCCATGCAATGCTCAATGCATCGAGTACAATAGGCACATTTAGGAAAATATAAACAAAAACACTGGTCATTAAAGGGGATGCTCAATTTGTAGAAACCCCACTAAAATAATACTGAAACGTTCCTCGTAAAACTGCCTTTTAATTCAAAGCCTCGATCTGTTTCCTGCCAATCTCAATCCAGTTATTCAATCTTTGAATGCTTTCCTCCGTATGATATGCAGCAATATCTTTCAAAAGTATTCGGTCACCTGATGAATATACAATGAGCTATCGAACAAAGGGACCACTCCCGTTGATGCGTGTCACTTAATGACAGTTACCAAATGGCAACATGAAGTACGGCGTGAAGCGACGTGTACAAACACACAAGGACGACGTCCTCACCTTCACAAGAGGGTATGGGATAGCTCCAGTGTCTGCTGTGGCCATGCTGACAAGTAAGAACTGCACTGCCAATCAGCACATAGCCAGGAAAACATTCAAATGAAATTGACTGGCCAACTCCAAAGTTGTTACCAACCACATATCCATTTGTAAAAGGTCTCGGATCTGGACAATTCTGAAGCTCGTATGCTGCAATGAAAGTGGAGAGGGAGGGGGGAGAGAACAAGTGTTATTTAATGCCGTTTCGTTGCCAATTGTTTTGGTGCAATATTTATTGCATTGATGAGCAACAACAGCTCAGGATTTTAAAATGCAATTAAGTAAACTGCCTGTTGTGCTTTAATTCGGAGAACTGTTGCACCACAACATTACAAAGGGCGTTAATAAAAAGATCATCCATTATTAAAGAATGACAAGTAGGCAGGAGTTTCATCTAGGTCACTTGGTGGTATCAAGCATATATCACAAGTCTCATCCCTCTAAAACCTTGACATATCTGCAATGGTATTGGCACACGATATTGATATTTGAGGCAGTCTAAGATGTTTGCCAATATCTTGAAATAGACTACAAACTCAAGATGTTGGCAAACGTGTTGGCAAACACGTTGGGTGTGTAGTCTATTTCCTTATTCAGCACCTTACTAACTTGTAAAGTCAAAGGTTATCATACTCAGGATGACCTCATAACAGTATAATTCTTCAATTATGAAATAAATTGAGGTATTTTGAATTGTTTGTTATGTGCTGGTGCGGATTACTCAATATGTTGATTGGCATACACTTTGTTTTTTCACACAAGCCCACAGTTTAAACTGTGGTCACCTTCATAGAAATAGCCGCCGTGGTGTAATGGTTAGCACAATGGACTTGTAATTTAGTGTTTGCTGGCGCTATAATTGAAACAATGGGGGGGGGGGGTAAGGGTTCTCAAAACCCTACCGCCTCTATCCACCGAGTAGCCTCAATGGGTGCACCACTGGTATGGCGATCAACAGGTCACGTGTGGTGGGGTAAAGTGTGGGTCCTAAATGTCGAGCCAGCGTGGAGGAGGAGGAGGAGGCGAAATACCCTCTAGAGCCGATCTCTAGAGCTCCCTCTAGTGGAGACCCCTGGGCCAGCAGTGACATGAGTATGCAATTGCAGGACTGTAACATTACATTTTTACTTTCATGGACCACCTGTAAACATTGAACACGTAGGCTTTTGCGACCAATATTTGGATTCATAATTCATTTTTGGGTCAGATCGCGTGAGTAAAATGTGCATCGTAAAACCCTCCTACACACGAGACAATTAATAAAGTTATTGCGTGAATAGAAGTGACAATGTATTACTTCCGCAGCACACCAGTGTGTTGGAGAGCAATCTCACAACAAAGTGTATTTGCGTTATTTGAAACTAACATAGCAGTATCATAATATTACTAACCATTTCGTATTCCTAATTATCTATGATTGACCAGTATCACTACATAAATGTGTACCTCATTAGCATATCCGACATTTAATATTATAATCTAACAGCCATCTTGTACAACTAATTAACTTTGTCTATTATGTTGAATTACCCTAAGTACTTCCCTTGTGGGTGCACATTGGTGACATCACACCCCATATTTAAGGCCCAAGTCTGGAGGATATTTTCACACATCTGGCAACTGCCTGATAATGTTGTAACGATCAACGGAACATCATCACCAATCGTTAAATATTGTGACATTACACAACCACTGCTGCTGAAGCAGTAATAAATCGGCACGTTTGTTCACGTGACAACTTTTTAATTGGTTGTATCGGACGGAGGAGGATTTACGACATTTCATTTTTACATATGCGATCTGACTCCGACAACCCAATTATGAATCACGACCTGTAAACGTATTCGACATGTGTGTCTAAGTATTACTGACATTACCTTCATAACTGATCTTGAAGCCTTGCTTGTTCTGGGAATAATCACTGTGGAAGTACAGCGTTGTCACATGCATCGTGCTAATAAGAGAGGCTGGGATTAAGGGGCCGCTGAAGCGGCCGATGACTGTGCCAGCCTCAGCAGGACCGCTTTTAATCTCCAGGTAATCATGGATGGGTTCAGTGGAGAAGTTGAGAAATGTGAAGTAGATTCCTATAATCATATGCACAACACATGTCAAAGAAGAAGGGAAATTGATTATTATTATCAGCAGCAGCAGAACATCCATTACATTCTTGTGTAAAACAACAATTCAATTAAGAAATTACGTGCATATTTCCGAATACAAAAAAAACACTTCCAAACAATACTTTTTAGATTAACTAATGTTTTACGAAATAATTAGCTGCTGAAAATGAAGGCATTATTTTAAACGTTTGCTTGAAAAGTGATACACTAATTGTTAAAAAGTTTGCAAAATTAGAGGCGTTCATTCATTCTTAAAGCACTTACCAAAGCCAATGGGCAGGTTAATTTTCCATGTGCAATCAAGGTTGGAGGGGTAATTCCCAGGGAAACCAGGACTTAAGACGACACCATTAAAGTCATCAAACGTTCCGCCACAGCGAGCTGAAATTAACACAGGCATCGTTAAATCAACTTTAATCGCTAGTCGCTGAAATGGAAAACTTTTCATTTTGTGTGTACTTAAGCAAACTTATTTTTCTTTGAAACAAAAATAGTCAGATTTATCGTTGTTGGCTCAATGTGTTTGAGCTGCCAGTACTTAGTTTACTGTTTTAAAAAAAAAACAACAACCCATGCAGCAAAACAAGCAGTTTAAAATGCTTTCAAAGGAGGACTGACCAATACACAGAGGAGGGGCATAGTTCCATCGCCGGACCGGGCCAGGCATGCAGGAAATGAACGAATGCCCCTGGACAGCGTGACACAGGACAAGGAAAATCAGCACATTAGATCACTGGGAAATAGCTTTCCAGGAACATTAAGGGAAATGTAAGCAAATAGGGAGCAGAGGGGAAATAAGTAATTATGTGATTTCAAAAAGTTAGCTTTGAATGTGCATGTTTAGTCAGCCATCCGTATTTTGTCGGGCAATTTCTATTTGCATTTTAAGTAAAATACGATGGGGTTATATTCTTGGTTCTTTCGGTAAAGTCACGTTGAAGGGAAACAATAAAATAATAAAATATATATAAAACAATAAAATTCTCACGACGTTTCGACTGTAACACAAACAGTCATCATTAGGTGTGAAAACCAACGGCAAGACACATTTGAAATAAGTGGCGGTTTGTGTTTATTTATTTATTTTTTAACGTTAGCACCACGGACAGCGATTTGGCAGTTTGTTTATAAGGACGAGTTCATCTATGTTCGAAAAAAAGGAGGGGGGAGACGAAAAATTAATGTATGCTGTCTGAAAGCCACTGTAAGCGTGAACAATCAATTAGGACCCAGAATGGTTTATCAAATCCTTCCAATGATTGCTAAGCCAGAATCCATCTTCTCGGTTGAAATTGTCTCTGTGTTTGTATATGTGGATAGCCTCATGAACGCATCTCTCATGGTAGCTCGATGGGGTTATTCATGAAAAATAGTATCTCTTGAATATGGTTGACATTATTCAGTTTGGTATCGTGTATGTGATTCATCATCATCGTTCGGTATCCACTGCTGGATTTATGCCTTCCCAAGGCATCACCATCTCTCCTCGGGAGAGTTCCACTGTTGTGTTCCTTCCTCTGACAATTACTCTATTGTTTGTCGTCACCATCTCCATCATCCCTTCAAGGACATTGTCCTGCTCAGGCCTATTTTTTCACAAGAGCCAATATGACGTCTCTAACTTGCAAATGTCCTCTCATCTATATGTTCCTCTTTTCGTCTCTCAGTGTGATTCCAAGCAATGGTGCATACTACATTGCATATTTCTCAGCTTCTCTTCCATGCGACCTCCGATCAACAAATTGTTGTTGTACCCATTATACTTTTGGGTGGATAGAGGTGGAGGGATTTAAGAAACTTGCCCGTTGCTTCAACCGCTAAGCCGGAGGATTGAAATGACAACCTCTGTATTGGCAGTCCGAGCGCATTAATAATATAATTAGACAATGGCAACAATCCTTGTAAATGTTACGTATATTTATGTTTATGTATCTTAATGTGTATTCAACATGTAATGTTTTGCATTAGGCCGTTTTTACCTCGAGTGTATAGCCAGGCTCACACTGGAAGGAAACAACGTCGTTCACCAGGTATCGGTCCCCTATTTTTATGCTGTTACTTGGTACGACGGGTTCCGGACACGATGTCAAACCAATTGCTGCGATAAGAAATTCAGAGAACATATGTGAGTACCAATTACATTGAACTGAATGCTCTGGAACCCATTTTACACTTTGAATAATTGCTATGTATAAGAGAAACATATGAATTCATGCTGCATGACTTTCCTGATTATTGCATGTGGAGTTGACCAGAATTTCATTGTGATGTTGACAAGCAGAATTGTAACTGAATGTGGCGAACATTGAACTTCTTTGACAAGAATAGCATAATATATCATAGTAAATCATACAAACATATATATTTAATATGGAAGCACATGAGCTTAAAAATAATGAAAATTATATCATTACTAAGCTATACTCCATAAGATTTTTCAGTATCCAAATGCATTAGTCTAATACAATCAGTTAAATTCATCATATTCTTCCCACTTTACACATCACATTAAATGTATTTTGTACATATGGCGCAAAAGCACTTTTGAAAGAAAAAAATGTTGATGATCCATGAGTCAGCTCAGAAAGGCTGGTCATCAACCATGTAAAATGGAAATTTTGCACAGTTACTTTCAACAATTTTTTTTTCATTGAGATAAACAACTTTTTTCCCATTTAACAAAACAACATACCTGTGTAGATTAGGTGGAATCCAGCTGCCCCAACGCTGAGGTCGCTTTGAAAATGAAGGTACAGTTGGTTGGACGTGCTGTTGATTAATGAAGGGAGTGTCGTTCCTACAAAATGTCAAACAATAACATTAATTCTTATTCCTTTAACAATGGATACTTTACAGGCATCAATAAATTGCAATACTTTAGACATGAATTAATATGAATTAATAAGTAATCTTCACATTTTCCAGTTGTCATCCTTATTGCATGCAGAATTATTTTAGACTTTTAAAAAAGTAAATTGACAAAGAAATATACCCCGTACGGTTTTTACAGAGATAAATTCTGATAGGAAAAAGTAGATAATTTTTACTTATACAGTATTTATAATCATGCTCGGGTCATATTTTCCAAATTGTGGACAGATTTTTTATGTCCTTTTCAAAATTATATTGCGATTGAAACCATTGCAAAAAAGGGAGTGTATGTCCTCCTGTTCGAGATCAGCCTTTTTAAGGTATAATCACAGAACTACTGTTGATTTTTATTCAGTTAGTTGCCTTTTATCTACACTATAAGCGCTGCATCTTCTCACATGCTCTGCTATAATGAGGTTCATCACATAGCAGTAAAATCTAAATACACATTTTGTTCTGAAAGCTACAAAAACATTCAAATAATCATAATTAAATAAAAATAATAATATGAAGTTTGTAGTTGTGGTGTCATTGGAGAGTCATGAGGTCATCACATCAACTCAAGACACTCCAACTTCACCGTTTTACCCAGATTAAAACTTAAGAATTTTGGCTCAGTGCTGTGACATGGTATTCACACTCTGAGCAATAAAGTCACGTCCATATACATTTTCTTTTTTAAACCTAACACTACTTGCCATTGGTGGATTCCAGTGCATATCTTCTTATATGCACTATGCAGGAAACAGTCAATTGTTCTAAAAGCTACACTGCACAAAGATGTGACTGCCATTCATACACATGCACTATTGCACAATAATTGACCCGATCTTACTACTTGGCAGTTGCCTATCCCTCATTATATAATTTCCACGGTTCGCTTAAGGAATTATATTGTTGGAATTATGCACACATTCAATTCCAAATAGCATTCGACTACTAGAGACATTGTTTCAAAACCATTTCGATGTCTAGGGAAAAGGGACAGCTTCGAATCAAATTATTTCAAACACTACCATTAATAGCAACTGTAGCATTCAAATAGTAGAAGTTGCAAAATAAAGAACATGCCAAACACAAAGCAAATGATGTGCTTTATCTCAGTGTAAAGTAAAAGCTTAGTGAAGAGAAGAATTTTCGCCATATGACTGGAGTTCTGAAGACAAATTATTCCACATTTGAAAAAAAAGTTATTACAAAAATAAATGTTAATATTAATTTCACAACTTGATCCGTAACATGACCTGAAACAAAAACAGTTAATATACATTGGTGTGATGCCATAACAGTAACTGCAAGAACACAATGGTAAACCATTTCAATAACAGAGAATTTTTATTTAAAGCTTTTCTTGACTGCAGGGATTCATATTCTTGGTTCTTTCGGTAAAGTCACGTAGAAGGGAAACAATAAAATAATAAAAATATAAAACAATAAAATTCTCACGACGTTTCGACTGCAACACAAGCAATCACAGCAAGATTTCTGTGGTTTTCACACCTGATG
Organism: Petromyzon marinus; assembly: GCF_048934315.1. Taxonomy (NCBI): domain Eukaryota; kingdom Metazoa; phylum Chordata; class Hyperoartia; order Petromyzontiformes; family Petromyzontidae; genus Petromyzon; species Petromyzon marinus. The sequence goes on along the minus strand of NC_133678.1, from coordinate 9,784,570 downwards.
ATGATTGCTTGTGTTGAAAACCACAGCAAGATTGCTGTGGTTTTGACACCTGATGATGACTGCTTGTGTTGTAGTCGAAACCTCGTGATAATTTTGTTTTATATTTTTATTATTTTATTGTTTCCCTTCTACGTGACCTTACCGAAAGAACCAAGAACACAGGGGATATTACAAATATTGGCTTATGTTTAAAGTCCATTGAAATCATAACAAAACAATGCGAGGCTATATATGCACACCGTAAAATTGACATGCAGGTCTAGTGTCACCTGAAAAGCTTCCAAGCCTGGGAGAGTCAGCATTGGCTCCATCGTAAACCTCCAAGGAGTCCCAATTGTGTTCTGTGGCAAAACTTACGACCTGGATCTACAGAGAAACATACAGTCAGCAACGGACGCTATCTCGTGGCCGTGACAGTTATTCAGTTCACTAAAAGATGGCAGCAAATTAGCCCCACAAATCAATTCCCAGTTAACTAACCCACTTTCAATTTATAAATTACGCTCGGCAATAATTAGAATTGATTACAAGTGATGCGTTTGTCGACATCGATTTTCACTCCTGCCGACAAATGGTGAGTGTACGTGACTGTCAGGCTCCCGTAATCCGTTACGCGATTGATTCTGTATAACTCTTTACTTAGCCCGTACGCTAAGAACAGAACAGACGCTGAGAAGTCGCCTGGACATGAAAACCTTGTTTTTGGTACAACACTTACAAAAAAAATAACAAAATCATTGTCATATAAGGTTGATACAATATACCTTTTTTTCTGTTCTGGAACGCAGCTTTTACTGTAACATTAATTTACAAGAGCATATATCTTCTATCTTCTTTTTTCTTCTATATATAAAAGTAAAAACATTGTCTGTTTGTCGGTTTGTTTGTGGGTTTGTGTCTGTTCACGCGCTTGCTAACGATTTGCCTCTCCAACTGTGGGGTTCACGTGAAACAAAAATTAGCCAGGTACCAAGCCGTAAGCCCTGCGGTGAGCAAGCGCTATTCCTTTTTCACATCCGTCAACTTTAAATTAGTTTAATTAGCGATTTAGTGGGAGTTTTGCGCGCTTATCATTGATGTATTTATGACGAGTGCACGACTATACCAACTCACGCGCCTTTGGTGGGGGGGACGGCCCATGCCAAGTCGCACGCCTTCGGTGGGAGTGAGGGGGACATTTTATTTTGCGTTAAAAATGCTATAAAAATACACTAAACGCTGACGTTAATGCTTCACTGTGTGATGTCCCCCCCCACCCCGATGTGTGCAGTTATTACTACTATACAGTCGCTAGATGGAACCACTATAGGCCGTAGATATTACTGCAGAGTGGCCAGGGAGATCGTGGCTGGGGTGGGGGGGTCAGGGGAAGCAGCCCAGCCCCAGCCTGCCAAGGTACCACCTCGGCCGGCTGGACAATCTAGGCGAGGTCGGAGGCTCTGCACGGAACTAGGCCTCACCACGCCACTCTATCAGGTGAGTACTTTGTGCTATAGAGTCGATAAATACTGCTATAAAGTCAGCATGTACTACTGTAGTGATAGCAGGTACCACCACAGTCGGTATGCACTGCTGTAATCATAGCAGGTACCGCCACAGTCGGTATGCACTGCTGCAATCATAGCAGGTACCACCACAGTCAGTATGCACTGCTGTAATCATAGCAGGCACCACCACAGTCAGTACGCACTGCTGTTAGATTTTTAAGAGTGGTTTTGAAATATGTTTTTGGCCCGGGCAACGCCGGGTATATAAGCTAGTGTGTTATAATTATCAGGCAGTGTTAAAAATAGTGGTAGGATATGCTTTGGTTGGTGTTCATGATATATTTTCAATGCAGTTTCTGAGCAGGTTGTATTTCCATGATAGTGCAGTGATATGTTTGTATGTTGAACTTCTTTTGCACTGTACGTCGCCAACCATGCTAATCGGAGTTGTAATTTAATCCACTTCTCGGTGAAGGCTTCCCCACATTACAGGGGATGTCCCCAATGTTCGTTGAAGGGTGCTTTATACATTGAAATAATAATAATTAGTTTGGTTGTGGAGGTTATTTTACCATACTTCACCTGCTCCTCAGCACAGGTGGAAGAAGGGAAGTTGGCCCAGGAACAGTTCTGATATCACTTACCACTGATGTTAGCCATTAATCGGAATCAAACTCAGGTAGCGGGATTGATAGCGTGGTGTGCTAATCACTGCACCACCACTCCCCACAAAGTATCGCAAATTAATTTTATATCAATAATTTGTTAAGTAGTGGAGATTTGTACCCCTGCCAACTTTGCAAGAAGTAACAAACATGAATGATCACAAGTCTCATTATAGCACACAATTCCTACAGCGGGTCGTGAACACAAGTCAGAGGCGTGCAAAATTATATATGCTGGATGTTTGCATATTACTTAGGGGCCGTCCATAAATGACGTCATGTACCTGGGGGGGTTCAGACATTTGTGACAATGTGTGACGAGGGGGGCGGTTGAGAAATGTGACGTCACATCAAAATGCTTTGACTTTAACATAGCCATTTCTGTGACCAGTCACAAGCTAATCACTCAGCTATTTCAATGCTAAATTCTATGCTAATTCCTTTGTCAAGGCGCTTTGTTTCTTCTCACACAGCTTAAAGGTCGCGATCTGAGCGTGGCTTTGTTCGCTCCAGCGCTGTCCTCCAGACAGTCTCGTCCCTTCACCAGATGAAGGCCGCTTGTGTTGTGGCCGAAACGTCGTGAGAATTTTATTGTGTTATTTTATTTTATCAATTTATTATTTTATTCTCATTCTACGTGACTTTACCGAAAGAACCAAAGAAGAAGAACACCATTTGTTATAATTCGGTATCATAAAACTCCTTTGAGACTACATTTACATATTAGTCACCAAAACTGTATCACTGACACCTCAGTGATACCTTCCTTGAAAGAGTGGGAATACAAGACCATATTTGATTTAAAATATTTCAATAAAACCCGACAATAGCTTGACCAATTTCGCTAATGTAATTGTCATTACATCACAGATTGTGTCAGTTTTGTACAATACAATTATTTAACAACATTTCAACCTCATTAAGATAAGAAAAAAATATACAAGACAATTTACTATTTGCCTCATAAATGTTGAAAATAGTTCCATGGACAACAATTGATACAGACAGCATTCTAAGCCCAATAAATACAGCTGATCGTTTTGTTAGGGATAACTCACTGATTGCTGGTATATCTTAAAATGTAGGCTTTTCTTTAGCCATTAAAATAAACATGTATACATTGTCATGTATAGCATTAGCCGACGATTCACATATAGCATAGATGTACAAATATGGTAACTTTCAAGTGGACCGAGTCTGGGTTTTACTTCATATCTGTGATTAGACAAAAATGTAGTCCACTTTCTATTTAGTACGATTACTCAAACAGCCACAATTATATCTTTATAATTGAAAGAACCTTCGACCTGTTCTCAATCTTTGGCTCAGTATTATCATTTGGTTCACATGCAAGCAGATAAAACCAGATTTCTGCATGTGACAAGTGATTCAGACCAATTATATTAGAACTATACAGTTAAAAAATTGTGTAGCTCTAATATATTGCAATCGAATCATTTATGAATCAAACAATGTTCAAGTATATTCTTCCGTGATAATAGGGTTTTCCCCTTTTTTGCTGGAAACAAAACAGGTGTTAAGATGTTAAAACACCAAACTGAAACCTTTTACAAGGATTCATGTCTGCATTAACCACAGATACTCGTGGTCAAAATGCAAACAAAACACATACTCTGATAATATATGCATTGTCTTTGAAACTGATTGATCCACACCAGAGACAGCTTTCTTTCGAGCGTAGCCTCAAATGGTGAGACTCGGCCTAGACCAGAGGACGCTAAAAGGTGTAACACCATTTGAGACTAGCCTCGAAAGAAAGCTGTCTCTGGTGTGGACCAATCAGTTTCAAGGTCAATGCATATACTGTCAGAGCATGTTTTTGGTTTGCATTCTGACCACAAGCATTGTGGTCAATGCAGACATGCTTCCTTGTAAAAGGTTTCAGTTTGGTGTTTTAACATCTTAACACCTGTTTTGTTGCCAGAAAAAAAGGGAAAACCTATTCTCATATTTTGGTACTGGCAAAGGAGGTCCCATGATATCTTCTTCTGCACTACTCAATAATGCACAGTTTAATACAATGCAGCATACTTCTTGGCCATGCCCGTACCGCATTTATTTTAGCCATACTTTAAAAGGCTGCACTCTAATAACAGCCACTGCCTTTAATTTCAAATCGGGCTGATACCATAAAATGTTTATAGGTGTCCCATGGGCATCAGTTAATTTAGATAATGTTTTTAAGAGCACAAGTAATTTAACTGCCTGTTGGAAACTAATTGTGTTCCATCCATTTACACACCACTTTGAGTTTTTTTTAGCTCAATTAATAAATATTTTGCTGTAATTTATCATATCGTGGAACAAGAGCTCTTGTGAAAAGCATTGTATATTACGGACTCAATTTAGCAAAAACAAGGACTATTGGAAATGGCACGTTATATTCTGGTAAGGACAGATATATAATTCTAATGCATTTTCCTATGTAATTTTCTTAATTTCCTTAATGCTTGAGACAAACTAATACAAAGCTACCCATTGGATCCTCTCTGGGTTATCAAGATATTGCACGACAAATAAAAGCTTTACCATTTCTCTAAAACGCAAAACTTTTCCCTACAAGTGTGTGTGGTTAGGGGCCATCCATTTAGTACATAGGCACGGAGGGGGGGTTAACCCAAATGCGTACGCTTGTGGATGGACGGTCTACTGACAATGTACGTACGCATAGGAAACGGGGGGGGAGGGGGGGTGAAGCCTCGATAATAATTTGTCTACATTGGCCTTCAAATTAGTTAGATTGTCCGGCGGTGGACTACACTATGTAATACGATTTTTGTCCCTGGGTAGTAAGTGTTATTTTTTAATTGCTTATGCCTAAAAAGTATAGAAAATGGCTATTATTCCCCACAAGCTTTGCTTTTGTGACCAGGACTTTACGTGAATGAATGACACAACTGCACACCACGTTTTCTCATTTAAAATAGGTAAATTTCAAAAAATCACTGTCCTGGTCACAAAAGTAAAGTTTGTGCGGAATAATAGCCATTTTCTCTACTTTTGAGGCATAAGCAATTAGGAAATGACACTTACTACACAGAGACATTTCTTTTTTTATTACACAGTACTATTTGTTTGCTTAAACACGTTAATATGATTAATCCTTGATTAATTTCTGCGTGGATTAAATATCGGCCGTTCTATATGATTCGGGGGGGTTGGGGGGGGGAGGGGTCAAGTTTTGACAGATTTTTGCTGACGTCCTAAATGGATGGCCCCTTAGAAGATGCTCTGAAAAGTAAGTTGTGCCCACAAACTGCTGCCCGCTGTCAATAAAGTTATACGAATCTGGTCACACAGACACATCTACCGGATTCCAAGACACGCTCAACTTTTTTGCTTTAACATAGAGGGCATGAAGTGTATATTATAATCAGGATAATATGGCATTTGTAATGTGACGCGATATTATGCTAATATTTATCCTAATAAAAGTGTTTAATTGAATACAAATGTCACGATGCATCTCACGTCATGTTTTGACCTAATTTTACCCTGCATTTAAAAAAAGTTTTAAAGAAAAGAAGAAAAATACGTTATCTGCTGGCTGAGAAGTCTTTGGAAAAGAGTTGTATAGCTCAATGTGCTTTTAGTCGGGACATAATCGCATGACACAGTACATATATATATTCCCTTGTTATTTTCACTAGAAACGACGGACATCGCGAGGTGTGACACAGGACAAACCTGGATCCCTGCTCCCTCCGGCACCAGGATCCGCCACACGCAGTTTAGGTTGTTGTCGTAAGGCTCCGGGTAACCAGGCGACAAAATGGTCCCACTGCGCTCCGTCAAGTTACCCCCACAGGGCACTAGAGAAGCCAGGAGCACGGAGACAATAACGATCACCACTTACACTCATCCATCCCGGACAATGCTCACAAACTTCTAATTACAGCAAAGTGGCAGCTCTTAGTCAACCTATGATTGCATTATTAATCACAATCTACAAGTGGACACAGCAACAGCAGACAAAGGCTGTGGTGCTGTTTAACACGCATTGCAATGGCATACATGAGGCAATTCATTCAGATGATTCACCCTTTACTGCATTTCACGAGCAAAGCAATTAGATTTTAAATAAAATTTCCTGGCAACACCTAATTTAGGCTTGTTAAAACGTCTAATACGATGGCAAAATTGCTTACTTTTTCACTTCATGACCCTAAGAGGAAGCACTATTGACTGACCTTGTAACCGCAATGATTAGTTCTTTGGTTCTTTCGGTAAAGAACCAAAGAGTATGGATTCCTGCAGCCACGAAAGCTTCAAATCAAGATGAAATAGTGGTCATATTGGATTTTATCCACGAACAAATTTTTGTTATGTACAAATACTAACGACCCGCCCGCCATCTGGATGTGACCATCCGTCCCCCTCTCTCCCAACCAGCCAGCAAAACTTGTAGTCGTATAAGCAGTCCTGTCTCTCTCCACTGTTCTCTTGCCTTCTCTGTGCTGTACGTATATAGCAATTCATTTTTATTTCTTGCTTTGTGTTTGTTCCTATCGGTTTTTTTTATCCCTCTGTCCCCGTTTCACCCTCCACGTCCCTCTCCCTGTTCATCGTTCACCCTCACTCTCTACATTCCCACCTCTCCCTTTTCCATCTCCATAGCTCTTGCCTCTCCCTAATCCTCTCTCCCACTACTGGACTGTACTTCTCACGTTCCGGCGCTGTCCTCATTCTCTTTTGCTCCCTCTCTTTCCACACCGTTGCATGACTTTTTCACTCCCTCCCCACCCATCTCCTCTCCGTGTCGTCCTCCCTCCCGTATCTCCCTCCCTCTTCTATCCCTGCATCCTTCTCCTATGCACAGTGACATTACCACCACGTACGTACACTTGGGAACGCTGCACCCTGGAGAGGAATCCACCCAGGTTATACAGGCCACATTTTTTTTTATTTGGCATGGAAGAATGCAGTTTCCCACAGTGTTACTGCTGATCATTTGAAAATCAATGTCGAGAAAAAAACAATTATGACAATACTAATTTACGTAGTCTGATAATTATTGAGGATATATACCTGAAAAATTAAGGTTTCCGCACACTAACAATTTTTATACTTAGAGGACATTAAAGTCTTAACAAATGCTTCCTTGCAGCCCCCTAGTTTGATAGTGAACGAGAATATCACAGTTTAGACCAACGTACATCGAGCTGTTAGCATTCTGTACAACAGTCATACTTTTACTTTTAAATCCCAGACCGACATTAAAACAATTACATCACCAAATCCACTTCTAATTGGCCTCGATACAAGGAAAAGGTCTCCTTCTGCAAGACGGCTGGTCCTCAAATTCAGTGGCACGAGTGGATAAAGCCAGCCAGGCGTTCCAGTAATCCACCCCAACTGTGCGCAAGTGACCTCAATCAAGTGTTCACTCACAGCACTCGCTCAGTGATCCAGAAACAGGTGGACAGGCGGACAGACGAAGCCCGAGTAACACCGAGAGAGCATGTTTTAATCCATGCAAATGTCGAAACATATTTGTGCTGGAAATATAAATTTGCATAATAAATGGTATTGGCATTTAGCTTTTGTTTTTGCATATTAAATAAAATATATTTGGGATTAATTTTTAGATAGCCATCGTTTGTCTATCTCAGTGGATTGATATGGCATACTAATGAAGAGTGTATATATTTATTTATTATAAAATATAATTTATTATGGAATTTCAATTGATGTCTAGAACCTGATATTCAGTGGACAGCTTATATAATTACATACACTGCTGATGTAAAAGAAAACTGCATTAAAGGACATGAGGTGGTAACTTATCTTGCATATGTTACTGCAAGAGCTGCTGAATAACCCACAATTTAATGGGTAGATAGACTGCAAGTAAAATGTATTTAGATTGATTGCATGCAAAATTGTTAAATGGAAAAATTATGGGTTTTGTCTTGAGTTCTACAATTTTGGTATTATGGACAATAGCCCATGTACATGTTTGCATCCGACGAACACATGGATGCAGGCACTTTGCAATATATACATATGCATTTATACACATAGACATCAATTGCCAAGTATCACTATGTGCCGATGATGTCATATGGACACTTGTGTCCCTAGGTTAGGTGCAATTTAAAGCCATGTGCAGCTGTAAAGGCGTTATGGCAGGTCATGGGACAAACGCAGATGCCAAAGGTTAATGTATACATACAGACACAATGTCAATACCAATGCATTGTCAACTTATACCATTTTGGGAATACGATAAAAGCATAATATTGTTCATACAGCTACCCCAAATATATGTACTTACTGTACTTAATGTGAGTGACTGAGTCATATTCTTGGTTCTTTCGGTAAAGTCACGTAGAAGGGAAACAATAAAAGAATAAAAATATATATAAAACAATAAAATTCCAAGGCAGAGGTTCTCTGCAAGCCATCTGGATACCATGAGAGATTCGTTCATGAGGCTATCCACATACACAAACACAGAGACAATTTCAACCAAGAAGATGGATTCTGGCTTAGCAATCATTGGAAGGATTTGATAAACCCTTTCGGGTCTTAATTGATTGTTCACGCTTACGGTGGTTTTCAGACCGCATCCATTATTTTCGTCTCCCTCCTCCTCTTTTCCGAACATAGATGGACTCGTCCATCTGAATAACTGCCAAATCGCTCTCTGTGGTGCTAACATTAAAAAAACGCCACTTTTTTCAAAATTCTCTTGCTGTGGTTCAGACCTGATGATGATTGCTTGTGTTGCAGTCGAAATGTCGTGATAATTTTATTGTTTTATATATATGTTTTTATTATTTCATTGTTTCCCTTCTACGTGACTTTACCGAAAGAACCAAGAATATGAATCCCTGCAGTCACAAAAGTTTTAAATCAAAATTTGACTGAGTCATGTTTGTATAAAACCTGTTTATTGCAAATAAAAGCACGGTGTTGCATGTGAAACTTGCTCACCTATACAGGTGGGGAATGAATGGTTCCACTGTGCTAGGGAATTGGGTACCATGGTACACTTCACAGCGCTCACCCCATTAAGGGCATAGCCGGGACTGCATTCGAACTTCACGACAGAGTTGGCTGAAAAGTCACTTCCGACTCTCCGTCCAAACCTGGGCTCAGGGACAGAGCTGCACTGCGTTGAACTCGTTCTCGGGACAGCTGAAATATAAGCATGTGATGAATATGTATGTGACTATACAACCAGTCCCACTTGGCTGTCTGTTTATTGCAGGGAAAATAAAACACTATTGGCATGAACTAAAAGCTAAATTTACAATAGTACAGCGTGTACAAATGTTTTTTCAAACGGCATAGGCATTAATGGACTATCGTGTTATATAGTAGTGCTGTGTGGTAAATATAGAATTATTATCACCATCATCATCATCATCCTGTTATATCTAATTGAATAAATAAGCTAAGACCACCGTTGCTAAGAAAGAAAAAACCTGGAACATAAAGCATTCTCTCCAAACAAAATCTATCACCATTAAAAGGTCACGTTTACCTAAGCATGAATTTACATTCATACACACTGTGTTGTAGCTAATTGAAAATAAGTTCGGTACTTTTGAAACATATTGACGACAAAATTGGCAGTACCTTGGTAAATAAAGTGGAATCCTTTGGCTGTTGTGTTCTTGTTTGGTGAAAATCTTATTGTAATTTGATGTGATGTACTTAAAGGCAATGCCTCCCCTGTAAATACAAACGTTCGATTACTGCCCTATTACTTTGAATAATGCATTTATATTTTAGTGCATCATCATCATCACTAGCCAGTACCTATCTACTGCTGACTGAAAACACATCAAGTGGGTGCTATTGATCCAGTTTTCTCATGCTATAATGCAACAATCCTGGTATGTGACAATACAAATTAATTGTACAACCTATAAATAATCATAAGATACTATAAATTGGCTAGCCTTTTGTTACTTTAAGGTGTACTAATGCTGAGAAACAGTTAACGAACCACAATACAATATGCTACTTTAAATAGGGGCAGAGTAGTGGTGCAATAGTCTATGAATCTGGTGTCCTGAGTTTGATTCCTAGCTCCAGCTAACATTGGTGCTGGGCCTCCTCATTAACCCACACTGATTAGCATGGTGAAATAAGGTCAAATAATCCACATGACTAACATAGCTTGGAGGGGGCCTTCATCCTACAATTGATTGGGCGCCACGGTGGTGAGATGTTTACTACCTCGCCTGGAATACAGGGAGGTCTTGGGTTCTATTCCGACCCTGACACCTGTATAATTGGAGTTTGCATGTTCTCCCCATGGTCACGTGGATTTTTCTCCGGATTCTCAGTTCATAGTGTAGTGAAATAACCACTCTGCCACCACTCCTACATTATGTTTTGCATATACTTTCAATTAAATTTGGAAAGCAGTAACCAAAGAACAAATGTATTTGCGGTCTGCAGTTGTCCTGCCAATCTAAGGCTCACTCCCACTCTTTACAAGTTTAAAGTAGATTGTTTCATGCCAGGCAGATATGTTGAAATATTTCTTTGCGCCCACACTTTTATCCTATAAGTAGTTTGCCTGTCACCTTTCTTCAATGACAGAATCATATATTCAGCCAACAAAGGGAATAGATAATGTTTAGACTTCAAAGCAAGAATACGTTTTTTTTTATTTACGAATTGAACATCATTAAAGCAGAAATGTATTACGTGCAAGCTTCATAATCGACTTTCGTATTATACAAAAAAACTGGTCTTACCTGTGTGGGAGCCAGTCAAAGAGCTCAGAAGCTGAGACTGCTGAGATGGTCCATCATACACCTCCACAAAGTCATTGAGAGATGTTTGAAAATACACAAACTGCCCAAAAACCACTGCAGGTGAAACGGCACAAGGTTGACAATCAGTGATCTAACTTAGAAAATAAATGTAACTGTAATTGGTGTTAAAAAGCCATATCTAATCTGAACACTTGCCAAGTATTTTATTCCAATACAAGCAGAGTTGTCCTTATAAACCGACAGAAATGTGAATCCTTATGTGCTCTGGAGGTTATTGCATTTTCAATCAAGCACATATTCAGAGGCATTACACTTGACTGAAAAAAAAACGATTAAATTAACTTAAACTGGATGAAAACTCGATTAAATATATATAACCAATCAATTGCAAGACTAACCCCTTTTTTTAATTTCCCCACAGAACACATTTATACGGTGATCATGCCAATAGCTGTGATTCACCAGCCTCGTATGAATCTAAATTAACCGGTGACACACATCACAATTTCCCTACCAAAATTGTCGTGCACGGAAATGGAATAGAGACAGTTCTGGCCACCAGTGTAGTTGCTTGGATAGCTGGGGGACAGCACAACTCCATCAGAGCCAGATGACTTCCCTCCACAAGGAGCTGTAGAAAGGACAAAGCCACATTTGGTGTCAATAAGACAAATCGGTGCACTATGAGCCACATAACAAAGGCTATGTCAGAAACCCAGCAACTGGGAACCCGATAATATTTGCAATACAATTAACAGATTACATCTGCCAAGGAGATGGAGTGATGACATACGCTTGTACGTAGGTGCGAGGTGGATTGCTACATAGCAATGGGGAGCAGTTGTGTGTAGCAGTTAGCGTGCTGCGCTACGAACCCCGCGACCCGAGTTCAATACCCACTCACGGTCAACATCAGTGACGAATTCCTGAACCGGTCCAGGGCCTCCCCTCGGTCGACTCAGCTTGAAATCAGTATTTCGTGCGGTGTGTAAGCATCACTACTGGGGAGGCAATGGTGGCTGGGCGTGGTGCTGGCCACCCACCCCCTCGTGTGCTGTGCCAACCTTCATAGGTGCTCGCTAACAGCACTTGCTCCAACAGTCTGTTAAGGCTATACAAGGAATCTGTGTCATAGCAGAACTGTGAGTGATGGAAACAGCTAGGCTGATGATAAAAATCCATTATTTACAGTCCTTTTTCAATCCTGAACTATTGCCCCCCTATGCTTTTGTCGGTCATGGGGGATGTTTTACCATACTTCACCATGCTCGTAAATATGGGCTGGTGAAGAAGGAGAGGAGGCAATATTATCCATAGCGAAGTATCTAACTTCGGTGATGAGGGTGCATAGCTCTGAGTATAAACCACTCCATCATCATATTAATAAATGCTTACTTAAACCTTTAGGAATAATTTATTAAACTAACATGATTAAAACGTATATTAGTCAAAGTAAAGACTGTGTGCATCATATGAATACATACATTATACGTCTGGGGATTAAATAATTAATGTTCTTAAATGACAGATACTTTTTTAATGTTAAAACATGCGCAAATACACACATGCAGCAGTATTTTAAATGTACAAGCATGTATTTATCACTTTAAGTAAAACAATTCTTCTGAAATAATTCAACTTGAACTTTTACATATTATATTTAAAAAATAATTAAATATTTGTATGCATAGTAATGAAATAATTAAAAAAATGTTACATCTAATATTGTTCTAATTAAAGCAGTGTGCATTGCCACCCACAAACAACTTTTAAATGCTGTGATTCATCTAAAATTATACACCAAACAATTCCATTCAACAGATGATGCAGTGAGTGCACTCGCATGTCACGATATGCACCATTAACTAATCTTTGACTCATTTGATGAAGGTTACGATTACCATTTAAAAACAGCACATATATTGAGCAGTCACAACTGTTTGAGAGCGAGCTAGATGCTCAAATATGTCACCACAATCTGACTACTCATTGCATTAGAAGCCTGATATGTACTAGTCAGAGAAGAAGACAGGTTCTATTTGAATCGTGGATGCGAATGGCGGTGACATTGGTGTATGGGCTCAGCGCATTTGCCGCTTATCGCAGAGGCTAGCGGTTCAATTCTGGACGGCCACCCTGGTCAACACTTTGACTTAAGTAACAATAACAGGTGCTGTCGTGAACGTTAAAGGATCGTAATTACGTCATTCTGATGACGTGATCAAAAGTAAGGACCCTGTGTTCGTTCCCTTCAATGTTGATGCTTTTGTCTTTGTTTCGCGGTTGTTGCTGTGCTTGCGCGGCATCATGGATCTCCCTTGTAAAATAGCCGGGCAAATGGCGAAATGGGAATCATCTGTGCAGCAAATAAAATGAACTCGATTTGGCAAGTAAATAAAAAAAAATACTCGCAAATTACTTAATTGGGAAACAGGGCAATCGTTGCCTTAGCAGGACCCTCACGAAAACAGCATCTCGAGACTCGGTGAGGCTTTCGTGTATAAACAAGTGTAATACTATATATATACAACATAAATTCCTTAAAGTCACGTTTGCTTTAAGTCAAGATACAACATGTAATTTATGCACTACAGTTCTGAAATAAATGTTGTTTACACCTAGTGCGTTTGTGAGGGAAAATAACACAAATGCACTCCCTACTGTAATCTTTTTTCTCAATCACCGGCCCTCCTGATGTTTTCAGAAGCACAAATACTCGATTTGGAAGAAAAAAAAACACACACCGTGGTGGAGTTCTGTTTAACATATTAATTGCTTGTTTTCACTGCTGCATAGCTTGGAGCATGAACACCACTCCAAGTGTCAGAGTTATAGTATTTACAAGAAAGCGCTGAAGGAACTATTTTTTTCAAAGAAATGCAGTGTCGTTCACTTGCATTCAACAAAGAACAATTTTTTTCGAATGAGGTGGAAGAAAAAAAACAGCAGTTGTTTGATTTGATTTTAATTAGAATGAGTTTCAGGTTCAATCTATATACTGACATGATCACATTTTCCTTCACGATACATTTTCACAAATTAACCACTCAACTCCCGAGAGTCTTTCGTTTTTTCAAGGGCATTAGCGGTTGCTTGTTTACATTTTATTGGCCAGGGTGTGGGATTGAGAACAATTTCAATACCAGTTGCACCTGATTTCAAATAATTATATGACACAGTATTTACATTGTCAATCGATTGAGCATGCACTCGTGGCTTAAATCTATTCAGCAAATAATAAATGTAAGGTGAAATTGTGTTATTGAAAAGCTTAAGTGGTACATTTTAAAAGGGGTGGGGTTCCATCAGTGGATTATAGTTGAGTGGAAATTATGAACAGGATCATAGAGAGGCGTACCCATTTAATGAGCTTTGTAAATCTAATATTGAAGTTTTAATTATAAGATGAAAGACTTAAAGCTTTCGTGACTGCAAGGATTCATCTTCTTTGGTTCTTTCGGTAAAGTCACGTAGGACAGCGCTGTCCTACCAGACAGTCTCGTCCCTTCACCTGATGAAGGCCGCTTGTGTTGTGGCCGAAACGTCGTGAGAATATTATTGTGTTATTTTATTTTATCAATTTATTATTTTATTCTCATTCTACGTGACTTTACCGAAAGAACCAAAGAAGAAGATGAAACACATTCAACTATTTCTGATATGTAATAACATGAAAAAAAATCGCAAACACAAATGACACTGAATGCAAATATTTCACAAATATTATACTCAAATATATTTATATGCATGCAACACTTTAAGCTGAATATGTATGTTGTAATGTATGTTTTATGACAACTTGGGATTAACATCGTTAACGTTATTTATCTTTACCAGGATATGGGTATATGAGACAGGTTAATCATAGTAACGCGTTCGTATTATAATGATAACAACATTCAAATGCAAAAAAATAGTTTTTTTAATAAATCATAAAAAAATAAAAACAGTGACGTATATTATTAGTGGTATTATTTTTGTTATCTCTGACCATTCAAATGGTATATAGACTTTATGGTTTGGTGGAAACTCCATTTTAATACAGCTCATGGAAAATCTCACAATGATTAGGCTTCGTGTAGGTCATATGATTGCAGCCAAATTTAGAAGCCATGCATTCAAATTTCAAGCACCCACACACGAGTGATTGCAAACTCAATTGGGTGGCTTTTGCATGATAAAGCTTGATTGACAGGGCCATTTATGGAGCTCAATTTTTACTGTGTTGCATAGTCTACAGAACACCCTTAAAATTGGTAAATGCTGGGTGCAGACATTACAAATATGCTGCACACAGCCAACCACAGCAAGCAGAGCATTCGGTTGACCTAGTTATATAATGCACCATTTTATTTAAATGAAAGTTAAGTAGCTATGACCACAATTATTCCTGTAAAAAAAATTGTCAAAGCCATTTCCTGCTCAAATAAGTGTGGAGGTAGTGCTCTGCTCCTGTTTACAGCTATGAGCCATAGACAGAAATTCCACATTACTATAGTGGAGACCAGAGTGGTACCCATTTTATATACCCTCATGAGAATGATGGGCTGAGTCAACTGCCAAAAAGTATATGAACAATTAACCCTATGATTGCGATTCATTCACTCTACTGCTGAACCATCAGCCCCGCTTTATTCCTCTTTAGTAGTTAAAATTTCATATCCAATTGTAAACCAAAATACAAATTATATAACACTTCGTGTGAAGGCAAACACATACAAAATACATATTCGGTTACATAACTACACCAAAAAAGTGCACATGAAGCTTCAATTCACGTGATGTTATGTACTCTATAGCTGTGAGGTTTTGTGTAGGTGGTAATCTTTAATAGCATCTTGATGTGGCAAGCATACTGTACACCCCTGCGGGTGATAAGTGATGTTGAGAACACACAAAAGCAGAAAGTACAAAGGGCAATACAAACTACCTGAGGGCAGTTCAGAAGTTAACTAAAAAGGGGGTAGCAAGGGCCAGCCAGCTTGAGGCTTGTAATGGCAAATCAGAAAGACACTACGGATTTGCATTAAAGAGTAGGCCAAGGGAAAAAAAAAGACATATGCTTGCTTGGTGTTGCCAAGTCACATCCAAGATGTACGATTGCTTATCTCAATCCTCATTGGGGTTTTTTTCTCATACACAATGAAATACAGTGAGGGAAAAAAAGTATTTGATCCCCTGCTGATTTTCTACGTTTGCCCACTGACAAAGAAATGATCAGTCTATAATTTTAATGGTAGGTTTATTTGAACAGTGAGAGACAGAATAACAACAACAAAATCCAGAAACACGCATGTAAAAAATGTTATAAATTTATTTGCAAAACATGACTTAGTACTTGGTGGCAAAACCCTTGTTGGCAATCACAGAGGTCAGACGTTTCTTGTAGTTGGCCACCAGGTTTGCACACATCTCAGGAGGGATTTTGTCCCACTCCTATTTGCAGATCTTCTCCAAGTCATTAAGGTTTCGAGGCTGACGTCTGGCAACTCGAACCTTCAGCTCCCTCTACAGATGTTCTATGGGATTAAGGTCTGGAGACTGGCTAGGCCACTCCAGGACCTTAATGTGCTTCTTCTTGAGCCACTCCTTTGTTGCCTTGGCCGTGTGTTTTGTGTCATTGTCATGCTGGAATACCCATCCACGACCCATTTTCAATGCCCTGGCTGAGGGAAGGAGGTTCTCACCCAAGATTTGACGGTACATGGCCCCGTCCATCGTCCCTTTGATGCGGTGAAGTTGTCCTGTCCCCTTAGCAGAAAAAACACCCCCAAAGCATAATGTTTCCACCTCCATGTTTGACGGTGGGGATGGTGTTCTTGGGGTCATAGGCAGCATTCCTCCTCTTCCAAACACGGCGAGTTGAGTTGATGCCAAAGAGCTCCATTTTGGTCTCATCTGACCACAACACTTTCACCCAGTTGTCCTCTCAATCATTCAGATGTTCATTGGCAAACTTCAGACGGGCATGTATATGTGCTTTCTTGAGCAGGGGACCTTGCGGGCGCTGCAGGATTTCAGTCCTTCACGGCGTAGTGTGTTACCAATTGTTTTCTTGGTGACTATGGTCCCAGCTGCCTTGAGATCATTGACAAGATCCTCCCGTGTAGTTCTGTGCTGATTCCTCACCGTTCTCATGATCATTACAACTCCACGAGGTGAGATCTTGCATGGAGCCCCAGGCCGAGGGAGATTGACAGTTCTTTTGTGTTTCTTCCATTTGCGAATAATCGCACCAACTGTTGTCACCTTCTCACCAAGCTGCTTGGCAATGGTCTTGTAGCCCATTCCAGCCTTGTGTAGGTCTACAATCTTGTCCCTGACATCCTTGGAGAGCTCTTTGGTCTTGGCCATGGTGGAGAGTTTGGAATCTGATTGATTGCTTCTGTGGACAGGTGTCTTTTATACAGGTAACAAGCTGAGATTAGGATCACTCCCTTTAATCTTTCTGATTGAGAGGGGGTCAAATACTTATTTCCCTCATTAAAATGCAAATCAATTTATAACATTTTTGAAATGGGTTTTTCTTGATTTGTTTTATTGTTATTCTGTCTATCACTGTTCAAATATTGTGCAGTTCTGTACAATTGTAGCATCACTATAAGAATCCGAATGCCCTATCTAATGCCTATGTACAAGGTACATGAACAGATCCGAACTGTTTCTGGCAAAGCTCCTGATTTATAAAATAATAAAATTTCAACAAGCCCCCATAGCATGTTATTGATGACCAATCTGAGTACAACGGCGTGAATTTCCAACTTAGCAGTGCACATGTTATGAGTACAATTAGCCTTCTCGTAAAGAGGATATTAATAATACATCTTTGTTCAGCTCCACATACTGGATAAATTGCCAAAATATATAATGTAAATGACGTTCATCAGCCTAATACTTGGACAACAATAATAATTACTACTTTGCTTATAGACATACATGTTTTATCCATAGATGTTGACATTTCACATGATTAAGGTAGGATCCGCGTTAGGCAACGTGCAGTAATAAATATTTCCACCAGGTGGCAGATACGATGCAAAATGAAGCAGTAAATAGCAACGCAATTAATCGGACAATTGTTAATCTAAGTTCCTTCACAACTGAATATCGTACAGAAGAACAAAGGTTACAGCCTACATTGCAATTTTATAAATATACGAAGCAATCTATAAGTGGCAGCATATGCATGCATGTGCACTTGCAATCAGCAGCAATCGTGCACATTCTGACGGTGAGCATATGCTCATCGTGAAATGCAGCGGATAGCATTCACAAACATTGGAAGCACATCAGAGTGGACATACAGCATATCTGAAAAATAGCGAAGATTATGTCGCTCATGAGTGATGCCCCCATCGCTTTGTTGGTCACAGGACACAGAGGTGGTTTGACAGGCTAAAGTCATAAAGCAGCACAACTGGAAGGGCATTTAATATATGCACTGTCATACAGAGTTCGCTCACATGTTAACCGTTTTAAACTTGTTTCGTTCTTTAAATAATTCAATTTCAACATGAGGTAATACTGATAAAAGTAATTTGGCCGCTCTGCCTATGAAGAACATTGAAAAGAAAAAAACGAACACTATATATCCCAACATACGGCATTGTATGTGTATAGCAATCCATTAAAGATAGAGAAGTTGGTGTTTGTGGTTTCACATCGTGTGTCCTCTCTAAAGCTGACCAGGTTTTAGTGCATAGGTTATGTTTGATAAATGTCATTTCAGTTCACGTAAGTTCATATAAATCATCTGGACTAACAAGAAACATGTGCTGGCCAAATCAAATCACACATTAATGAAAAAACCACATTCCCACTCGATGCACGCTGGTAAATGAATGAGAAACCTACCACTACAAACTGGGGTGGGCCGATTCCACCCGGGTTTCCCATCGTCTTTCATCATGCAGACAAGGGTAGAGTAGCCCTGTATGATGTATCCCGCACTGCAGAAGTAGGTAATGGTAGAGCCAAGCTTCATATCCGTACCGATACGAGAGCCATTCTGTATATGCCCAGGATCAAAGCAAGACTCCCGGGGTTTCTCTGATGAAACAAATAAATAAGTAAAGAAAAACAACAACAATCAATGTATTACAAAACAGCCTTTGTACATGGTTTTCGAAGCATATGTTTTCATGTGTGCCTATAACTACTCCGGGAAGACGTGTAGGCTGGTACATTTTGATTGAATGCAGCCTTCTAACTGCTATGGCAATGTGGCAACTGGGTCTTGTTCGAAATGTATGTGTGCACATCGATTTCTCACTCATATTAAATAAAAATAGTAGGATATTACTCAAATATATTAAGAATAACATTCTGCAACGACATATCAATGCATGAAATGTTATTATTTTATAAAATGTGAGTATTTGCATTTGTATTAGTTTATTATCTTACAAATGTCTCCGTACATTTATAAATATACTTTATTGAATTGGTTTCTAATAATTCGTGTTTATGCTATACAAATTATTACTATTACACATGGATGATCACTAGATGCGTTTATTCAAATGTCATAAGCTTGGCAGCAAAACACAGTAAAGGACTACTATGTACCGCAAGCTTAATTTCTGACCTGTCCATGCCTTCTTCACTAACATCACAATCCATCAATACGGGCATAGAAACCAACATA
Organism: Petromyzon marinus; assembly: GCF_048934315.1. Taxonomy (NCBI): domain Eukaryota; kingdom Metazoa; phylum Chordata; class Hyperoartia; order Petromyzontiformes; family Petromyzontidae; genus Petromyzon; species Petromyzon marinus. The sequence goes on along the minus strand of NC_133678.1, from coordinate 9,765,009 downwards.
CTGCAATTAGTCTTGGCAGTTATTTCACCTCTAGGGAACATCTTTGTGCAGTCGGACTATAATCTAATCAAGTGCGGTGCATCTCTGCACTTCTTGGATTCAAATCAGTGTGGCATTAGAGGTTTTGAAGCATGAAATTGTATACATCTGCAAAACGCAAGTTAAAGCAAGAGGGAACTGCAACTGCGTGGTCACGTGTGTATGTGTAGAATACTAAACTCCTGCAACCATCCAGCCCTATGTGCACCCACAAATAAAAAAAAATAGCGGTAGGGATTTGTTTTTAATCGACAACCGGAGATTGTCTAAACTCGAAGGTTAATGTGCGACACGAATGTCCGGTGTTGAACGGGCATCACTACGTTTGCATTCATGTTGCTAGTTACAGAAGCTTTGCTAGAAATAAACTCCATTATATTTTTTGTTGCCATAAACCAATTCGCGACATGGCAACGCATTGCCTGTGTTTCATCCATCATATCTCGAATTAGAGACGGGATCAACTTCAAGTTCGCCTCTTACGTACTCACATTTGGCATCCATTCCCATTATCGCTCTCTGTTAGAAACCTGTGTATGTGGCGACGTGTATTCCATAGTACGACTATATGCCACAACAAGATTATTCCTTTATCGGTCACTTTCAGAATCCAGTTTTCTAATTTTTAGTACCTCTCAATTTCGTAGAAGCTATATTTTACTATAAACGATGCACAGCAGGTACCAATATTAGATCGGTATGCTGTTGTTATTTCAAGGAGCATGACAAGGGCTGAGATTCGGACAAATACCTCTGTATTCAATATGAAAACCGTTTGTGCTGACGGAGTCATCGCTGCGAAAGGCCATGAACATGCTGTTGCCAGTGCTCTCAATCCGCCCGGGCAGCTTGGAGCCTTGCAGGCTGGCGATCAGTGGGCTGGAAGAGCCCGGGCCATCATATATGTGCAGGAAGTCGTAATTGGTTTCCATGTTAAACCTAGAGGAGAGAGGCAAAGAAGAGAATGAGAGTAGCCTCATTGTACATACCACAATTGTTTGTTTTATTTCAAATATTCTTAAAAATATACTGGTAAATGATATGTGAACCGTTTTTTTTGTTGTATGTAAATAATCATACTCTCAGACATGTTGCCTATGCATTTCAATAATATGACACAAGTGAAGATAATATATATATGAAATGACATGTAATATGTATGCCAAAGTATGTACTTGAATATATTTTGCGTGAGTTATAATTTGCAAGTACAGTACTGGAATGTTACTTCATTCTGCAATTGGTGTCACTGGATATATACGTATTTATTTGTATGGCAAACATACTTTTAGAGGAAATCTCAAACACATATTTTAGTTTGGAAACTCGTATTTATTCGTTTTATCCTGAAGTGACCATCGATATATTTGATATCTCATGTAAATTATAACGTCATAAACACATTTAACAAAGCAACTATTTAACTGCATTAACGGTAGAAACTCTTCAGCAGATAAGTAAAGGTGCAGCCTTGCAATTGCTTTCTCACTACTGCTGGTGGAAGGGCTTCCGCTAGAGGCAGCTCTGGAGACTGTTTATTTAAACGAAACTAATAAACTATTACTTATTTTACGAGCTCAATCCATGAGATCACGGGGAGAGCATGCAAACTCCAAATATGCAGGCATCAGGGTCGGGATTGACCCCTGGACCTCCTGTATACCACGCGAGGTAGTTAAGATCTTACCACTTGGCCAGAGATGGGAGTACCCACACTTTACCCACCACGAGCGACTTGTCGGTCGACTGTTTGTGCTCTACCCATTCATACTGCTGGGTGGGGAGAGGCAGGAGGGAGGGGATTAAAAGCTAAAGACTCTACTCTTGTTGCAACTGCCACGCCGGGAGATTGCGATAACGACCTCTGGATTTGCAAGTCCAGTGTGCTGACCATTACGAGATGCCAGAATCCAACAGAGAAGCTTCAAATTTAAAAGTACAATATACACACTTTATATTTTGTATAATAACCTTTGTATAAAATAAATGGAGCTCCTATTTGGCAATTCGTCCATGCAAACGGCATTATGCACATATTTCACACAAAGGTTGCATTGAACAGGATTTGTTTACTGCTTGGGTCTCTCCCCCTTCATTGCTTGGAAGCTATCAAATGCAAAACACTTGGCCTGCACAACATTACACCAGGCGATGTGTATTTAGATTGAGTGATTCAAAGATGACAGTTAAACCTGACAGCAGCATCCCCCCACCTTCAATTGATCCAACGGTTGCATAATACAAAATCTGGACTAAGGCGTGCAATGGGCATAGTGTGAGCTGTCATACCTGATGAACGTCAGTGAAATAACGTATTCAGCAGTGACAGTGACTCTCCAATTGCACTCCTTCCCGTGTGGATAGGGCAGTGGATAATTAGGTGAGAGGATGATCCCGGAGGGGCCCGTCAAGTTAACACCGCAAGGGGCTGTGGGGACACAAACAAACGTACACAAACTATAGACATACAAATAAATACTACATTATCTGTCAAGTACTTTTCTGGAAACGTTTTGACCCGACGTTCCTCCAAACTGAAAATGCAATTGCTTTACTCAGGCAAGCATTCTGAAGAGTAGAAACTGGTAATTCATGGCTGTATTTTTGATGAACTTTTAATTATAAACACAAAAAAATATTCAAATAATGCTATTTAATGTTCTTTAAGTGATACAATTAGCATAATCTTATTTTTAAAAACTATATCATAAGGATACATGCTCATTCTCCTCTACTGTAGTCCAGTGCTGTGTATTAGCTTGTATTACACAAGGACAGCTGCCACTTGGCTAGTTTTCTTGGCTAGGCCATAGCAGGGCATTAGAAAGGTTAAGTCGAATGTAAGACACTTTGAGTTGCCGAAGAATTTAAGTGCCCTTTAAATTCAAATCCTTATCATGGTGGATGTAAAAACACCTGTGTGTGTATATATATCAACATATCAAACCCCTACACACAATACATATATGCATGAGGATATAAGTATTTACCATTGTGATCTACAGGGAGTAAACAAGTTAACAAGAAAGGTTTTCTTTTGATAACTCACCAATTATTCTGACATGGGTTTATAATCAGAAATCTTCATCCCTTTACATTGAATACAAATACCTTATGTCAGTAGCACGTTGAAACAATCATTGCAGATTGGCTTAAATTGAAAATATAAATAACATTTCAAAACATTGTTTTGTTTTTGCAACTTTGTTTTCATAAACCTACCGAACACGTTCTTCTTTAGGCAGCATTGGTATGTTGGAAAAAAAGTATTAACCATCTCAGATTTTCTGATGGTCATTACAGGGCCAAATGAAAATACATTACAGAAATATGATATAAAAACGCTGTGATTGAAATACTCCATACATAAGGGAGCAATGTTGCCCTCAGCATAAATATAAGGAAAAAAATTAAATAAAATACAAGCTTGCTTAAAACAAAATAAACCCCTTATTCGAGGGACACAGCTGGAATATAAAACAGTATTTACTACTACTTTAATTTATATTTTACCAGGTAAGGCTCACTGAGCTATCTCGTTATTTTTCAAAAACGACCTGGCCACATACGATAGCTCAACGAAGTGGTTTATCACAGGGCAATTTATAGCAGTCTTATCCAGGGCAATTACTGCAGGTGGATTGCGATAAAAACAGCAAGACAAAGAAGCAAGTGAGAGCAAGTGTTAGCGTTTTGGAGAATATCGAAACGTGACAATGAAAAGCATACACCTATGCACATTAATGCATAATTTATTCATGCAATATTCACATATTGCGATTCAGGAACACACTCAGGGCATAGGTGCAATAGATTAAAACAAATCTAGGGTCTACATTTATTTCTAAAGGCGATGGCTGTCATCTAGCGGTGACGAAAGACGTGCGTACATGACGCGCTACACGGCGCACAGCATGCATTTCTACCAGTGCAGGAAGGAGGGCTTGGGTGCCAGTAGTAGCGGTTCTGCTTCTGCATGCAGGTGATGGTGGCAGCTCCCTGCAGCTCGTAGCCTGGCTGGCACTGAAAGGACACGCTCTCGCCAACCTCTCTTCCCACTCCGATCCGCGTGCCATTTGCAGGCACACCGGGGTCGCGGCAAGACTTTGCCACGGCCGCTGCACAGGCAGACAGCGTCAGGGGAAGGGTAACAAAATGGGCGAGAGGCACCGGGAGATTGAAAGGTTTGTTTTTTCTTACTGAAATAAATAAATTCCAATTTTCAGCTCGTTGAATAAAAACACAAGTCAGAGGAGTAGAACAACAACCTTTTTTTTTATTTCTTCTACATCAGCAGGAATTGTACTTTAGAAGGAAACTAAGTACAAAGACAAAGACCACCAAAATTGCCATACAGACTGCTGGGGCAAATGCCCTGAGTGAACACTTATTCAAGTCGGAAATACATACACATACACAAAGACATAGATCCCCCGTATAGCCTTAACAGACTGTTGGGGCAAATGCTGTTAGCGAGCACCTATAAAGGCCAGCATGACACACGAGGGGATGGGTGGACAGCACCACGCCCAGCCACCTCTGTCTCCCCAGCGGTGATGTTTAAACACCGCACCAGGTACTCATTTGATGCTGAGTCGACCTAAGGGAGTCCCAGGACCCGTTCAGATAATCGTCGCTGGTGTTGGCCGCGAGCGGGAATCGAACTTGGGTCCCTGGGTTCACAGCGCAGCGTGCTAACCGTTGCACTACAGCTCCCCACACATGCACACACACACAGCAGTATGAAGTTGGTAAATAAAATATATGGCCGTTTTTTTGGTTGAATTGTTTTGTCTCCAGCAGAATGCAAGAACGGTTGAAGAGGGCAAATTGTTAAATAACCCCAACAAGCAGCCAGAATCCACTTCTCTCTGGTTAACACTTAAGCCCACATGTGGTGCAACAGTTGCATATGAGGCTGAAGACATTCGAGTAATGCACACACATTCAGTGTGCATTCAGCAGATCGAATCAACGTGCTCCATGTCTTCAAAGGAATATTCAAAACCCTTTAATTGTGATTTGTGACAATCCACAAAATAAACGATTATAATTGGAAATATAAACGCACCATTGTGTACCCAATCACAACACACCCGATGCACATTTCAAATAACGTCTTGCAGCCACTGAAACGCATTGGGTCTCCAGTCTATGCAATGCTGCATTTATTTATCAGGCCGTGATGTATGGTACCTTCCATTTTTAAAAGGGTTATTTAGCATCATGCCCTCAATCTAGTTCTGCCTTGGGCAATACTCGCCGCAATGCATAGGAAACAGGCTAGCGTCGAATAAGCACTGCCAGCCAGCTCAGCAGCAGTGCAGGCTGTGAACTGATTTAGTGTTGTACTTTACTCCACATAACCTCTAAGAACCTTGTCCATGGGAAGGCTACGCATGATTGATCAAAAACCACAGATATTGTGGCCAAATGCATATGTCGTCCATTAGCACCGATTGACATGATCAACAAAGCACATGTGCCATTATTTCCCCCGTGCATTTACGAGTTTTATTCAAGGTTTTCTGGCATCAACTGTACCAAAATAATGATCAGATGATTCTACATGTCAAGTGTCTTGCAGAGGTATGTGTGTGTGTAGAGTGCTTTGTTTATCTTATGCTCATCTTTAGTAGAACATTATGAACATTCGAATGTTTTAATTGGTATGTAATAATACGAACATCATATACTGCAAATTATGTATACAGTATTTTTAATGTTGGCAAAGTCTGTAGTATGTATAATGTCAAACAAACACGTAAAAAACATGTAATAATTCTTACACAAGATATGGTATCTGAGATTGCAATTGCCCTTTTGGAGAGCAAAAAGTAGTTTTGGATTTTTTATAATTAAAAAACTTTCATACAAATAAAAAAACTAAAACGCGACTTTAATGCATCACATTTCATGTATTAGCATTGCTACCAGGCTAGTCTATGTTGTGTTGACAGAAAGTAGGTAAAGTATAAACCAATCCTGACTTTGCATTTGGATGAAGCTAAAATACCCTTAGGCTATCAACAGTCAAACCCCCTTTAGATGGGAAATATCTTTCTTCAAGGTGGTAGGTAACCTGCGCTTCAAACATGTACCAGAATAATTCTGCTGATGCAATCAACACGGAATATAAAGGCAAGGAGTTTGAGAATGGATCCCAGGATGAGCCATTGATCACTGCAAAGACAGTATGAGTATGGGTTACACCTGTATCAGATGCTCAGCAACGCATGAAGCAACAGCAGCACAAAACGTATGACTTCGGTCAGTCGCAGTGTTTAAACGGATGGCAGGGTGCAGTTCTGGTGCAGACCAGCGAGACAATTGTGGACTCTGTGGTACCGCTGTCAATAGCTTTGTGCGTGTTGATAAATATGCTTACAAGCAGTGGGCACAACAGCGCCAGATTTACATCCCTTGGCAAATAGAATCCTCTAGTAAGCACAGCCGTAGCTTTTACTGCACAAAAGGGCAAATTACTTCAAACTAATGATCAATAGGCACAGTGCTGACATTATATATGTTTTATTCAAGGCAATGGCAACGAGTGATATTAATTACAAAAGCAATGCACTCTGGTGCATGCTATGTGTGCAGTATACAGATATATGCTATTCTGGACAGCTTTATTGCTGGAAAGCTTGGTTTACATTTATGTGAAGAGCCAACTCAGCATTGTCAATATAACTTTAAGAAGGGATTATTTTATTTGCAAAAATAGTGCTCAGGCAAGCATAAACGAGCGAAGTGCTGGGGTTTATGTTGGAAGGCAGGTGTGCAAGGAATAGAAATTTAAATTCGATAGACTCTTGTTTACGACCATAAAATGTGGTTGCTGTAGCCCTACACCTCCTACCCGGTGACGTGACAATGTGACATGGACCACAGTAACACAAGTATGTATATGAAGAAGCAAAAGTGCAGCGGTGAAATCACTTCCTCGTACTTCTGCTGGCAGAAAGGCCTCCACTCGATGTTCTTGGTCTACTCTTCTATTCTGGTCAGACGCATTAGAAGATGGGCATAGCCACACTTTACTTCACCACACATAACCTGCAAATTGACAAACTGTAGTGTACCCATTTAAACTCCTTGGTAATCTGACGAAGGGAGTCCAGTATGCTCACCTTTACATTGTCGGCAGCATCCCAATATATATGCACATATATATTATTAGTACACATTGGATCTAAGTCTGAAAGGGTTACCACGTGCCGAGTCAAAACACAGAAAAAAGGATTTCGAAAAACAGGAGAGACCATTTTAAGTGTTAACCTTTAAAGATGCTTGAATGATTAGCTTTTGCAAACTGCCCGAGACATCAGGGCGACAAATCATATCTTTCGGCGGTAATGTCACTGATAATGTATTGCCCGCAGTTGGGGAGCACGCCCCTTTTCACCCGCAATAAAACTTGAGCTCATAAAACTATTTATCACACGCAGAACGAGACAGTGCTTCGACATATTAATAGCTTTTCCCACAGATTTGGCATCATCATACTGTACACCGCATATCTTGGTCGGGGGTATTGCTAAATCATATCCGGGGCTAAGTAACGAATTTTTGTTTGTCATTCCAATTTTAGTGTGATTACCATCAATGCAGGAATGCATCTATGTTGGACTTCCTTCGCACCGTACATAGCTAAATATGCTAATCGGAGGTGGGGGAGAAGGACAACAAACTAAACACAAAAAACAGTTCTCAAAAAAAGAGTTTTCAATCTAGATTTAAAAGTGCATAGCTTCAGTGGCTTCCTAATATCAGAAGGAAGAGTATTCCAGACGGCCGCAGAAAGCTGCGAGGTATGCGTATTTATGTTTGCACTGCGTAAACAAAGGTGTGTCTAACACGTCTAACCAGTGTGATGTTTTTCAGATTAATTAAATTACATGGGGGGACCCTATTATGATCTTTTTTTTCTCACAAAGTGTTCCCTCCCAAATGTACCGGGCCTGATTTTTTTGTTTGCTCGAAGGACATTTTTTTTTGTCCTTTATGACTTCAAAATTGAGTAATTAAAAAAGAGGTATAGTTCACGCTAAGGGGGGGAAACACGACTTTTGGTTGAAACTGCCTGTCATCACTGGGATCAATAAAACAATCCAGAGGAGCACTAACTTTCATTATTGAGCAAGAAGCACACCGCGATGCACTTTTATTGCTTCCAACGCATGCTGTTATTCACCTTCGTTATTATTTTGGTAATGTCAACAATTCCTCAAAACAAAACAGAGTGGGATATAATCGCTTGGCATTTTTTTGCACATTCAGTCGCACAGAGAGCAGTAATTTGCTCGTGAGCATTGTGCTCATCAACCTGGATAAATTGAAAAGTTAATTCCTTTATTTAGTATACACTCTACATTTAACCTGCATATATGTGATACATATATATGTATACCCTGCATTGACGCATGCTGTGTTTACTGATAATTTTTAATTAACAAATAAAATGTTTAGTTGCAGGAGCAGTTGCGAGTGACATTTGTGCCACAGAAATTCAAATGTTCTGAATTGGCAAGTCATTTTGCAAAATTCTAAGAGGCAAAGAACTACATTATGAATCGCAATGCATTCTAAACACCGCCTCCCAACACACATACTGACCCAATTTAACACAAAGATATTTGTAACATCCTGTCTGAAACCCTTTCTCTCTCAGCCATTTAACGCTGTCCCATTTTCTTTGTTGTTGTGAATTGACATGATGTCCAGTGTAGACATTTCACACACATGTAATTGTACTATAACCTACAAAGATAATTGACATTTGACAAAAATGTCACTACAAAGATTATAAACGGATAACATTTTAAATTATTAACCGTAGCGAGCATGAATTATAACAATATATTATGTAAAATGTGTAACTTCATATTTAAGACACGGTCATAAGCCCATGAAATTAAATCATACTGATCAAATTAGATTGTATATTCAGACTGACATTATGGATGATTGGTATGCTATGAAATGGCCATAACAGCTGTGTTTTAATGGTAAAATCATCAATGCTCTTCCGGTCTAACAATGATCCAATATGAACAAAATTTTAGTGTAATGTTGTCTTGCCAATAAGTATTTGCCCAAACGGAAACAAGCCAATGTATATATCAGAGGATATCTCAAGACATGGAGACAAACCATAAAGGACTATTTGCAAATAATGCAACGTGTTTTGCCCTAAGAGTTACTCTGGGGATTCCGTATTGCTCATCAACGTGTTTTGCCCTAAGAGTTACTCTGGGGATTCCGTATTGCTCATCACATAGTTCCGAATACAACACCTATTAGAAAAACTTACAGAGTCCATGCGTATACATGATTTTTCCTCCACAAAAAAATGTGGCCATCTATATTGGCACGTTAGACTCACATGAGAACTGTATGGCGAAGCCGGTCTTGCTGATGAAGAAGTCGGACTGGAAGTGCAGGGAGAGGGAGCTCTGGGAGCTGTGGATGTCATCGGGCAGCACGGAGCCACTGAGCTCCTTGAGCAGCACCCCGGCCTGGGAGGGCACGGAGGGCCCGTCCCACACCTTGAGCAGGTCGTGTGCCGCCTCCGTGTCGAACACCACAAAGTGGAGGCTGCACCCGTGGGGTCCGCCACACAACCAGACACGCACGCGCAGGGCACACGCAGAGCACGCGCAGGGCACGTGCAGAGTGCAGGGCACGTGCAGTGCACAGGCAGTGCACAGGCAGAGCAGGTGCAGAGCACATGTACAGAGCGCACGTACAAAGCACGCACAGAGCACGCGCAGGGCACGTGCAGAGCACGCGCAGAACACACGCAGAACACACGCGCAGAGCACACGTACAGAGCACACAGCACACGTACAGAGCACACGTACAGAGCACACAGAGCACGCAGAGCACACAGCACACGTACAGAGCACACAGAGCACACGTACAGAGCACACAGAGCACACAGAGCACACGTACAGAGCACACAGAGCACACGTACAGAGCACACAGAGCACACGTACAGAGCACACAGAGCACACGTACAGAGCACACAGAGCACATGTACAGAGCACACAGCACACGTACAGAGCACACAGAGCACACGTACAGAGCACATGTACAGAGCACACAGAGCACACAGAGCACACGTACAGAGCACACAGAGCACACACAGAGCACACGTACAGAGCACACAGAGCACACGTACAGAGCACACGACAGCCACCATCCACATCATGGATATGTGCAATAAAGGGCGTCCATTGCCATCTACCCTGGTTTTCCCAGGATTGTCCTCATTTTTAGGAAGCTGTCCTTGGAAATCTGTAATCTATAAATCTAGAATAAATTGATAAGTATTTCCAGAACATTAAAGGTCCCGCTACTTGCTAATTGTACAATAATAGCAGTGCATCACTCAATATAATACATTTACATATAGTTCTCCACTCTTGTGGTATTGTAGATATTCTTCCCATGATATGTCCTGGGTTTTTTTGTACCTCACAAGGTGGCACCTCTATTAAAGCCAGCTGTGGCTGTGTTTGTCTGTGTAGAAGACAGATAATGTGCAATAATCTATGGCTTGGAAAGCGTGTGCCCGAATTGCACATTTAGATGACGTATAAGGACATATCACTGAATATTACTGCTTTGGTTTTTTTAATAAATGACCCAATGTGAAATGGCCATTGACATTTACAGCGTTTTGTTATTCATACCAAAATAGATCCTACTATGTCTTTTCAAAGGCTGCAAAATATTGTTTTCTCTAATTACAATATCTATAAAAAAATCAGTTCCATTTAAGGTATGATAATATTATTGAAACCATGAGCATATCAATTTAATCTATACTCATTTAGCATTGCGAACTAAGCCCTAATTGTAATGCTATGCAAGTAAGTCAACAATCATTTCACATAAACAACAAAAACATTACTCCGTATGTGTCAAGGAGGCATTTAAAATGCAATAATAATCAAATAATTATTTCCCCAGAAATGCAAAGCCTCTGAAGCGTGAATTAATACCATCCAATAATTAGCCTAAGAAATATAAACTATAATTATATGTTGCTCTAATGAAAAACTGATTATGCTACTTATTCATGCAAGAAGCAACATATAATTTAAAATTGATCAGGGCAACTCCTCTTGTTCATTAGCTTCAAGTGGAAGTTTGCTTCAACAGTGATGCAGCAGCACTGAACCACCCACTTTCACCTCAACTCTATTAACATTCACATAGAGAACCCCCACTCATAGAATGTCAGAACAATGACTGAAGCTCTTGAACCAGACAAAGAAATGTAAACTCATGAATATGATAGTTGAAGCCCAGAAACCCATCAAAGTAAAATCCGATATCTAGATTTATTAAACAAACAACCTCGTTATGCATGGTCATGTTGCACTCTGGGTAAAAAAAAAACAAATGTAAGCAGAACTCCCACCCATGTCTCCACATATAAATATACGTATCCGTCTAGTCCATCAGCAGAATTCGTTTAAAATGACAAATACTGGACCTGTTTTGAACTTCTGGGTCTCATCAACAAAGTCAGGCTTTGCTAAACAAATTTCATATGATGATCTAAAAATTAACGAAATGCACAAATAATGAACCGGTTTCGGTGGCTGGTGAGCCAAGTCAATAAAGAAGAGGGCAATTCCGCATTACATTTGATCTTGTGCGAGTCAGGACTGGAATCTGGGGATAGTCAGGACGCCTTGCCATCGACAGCACGTCCGTGGCTTCCGTCACAACCCTAGAGTTGTAATGGTAACAGTAGGGAACTATACCACCTTTTTATAGAAACAAAACTGAATATGCACATAATGCCCGCAATATTTATCAGGCTTATTTTATAAATATACAGTACATATTAATACAATTTCCATGCGATGTTATTATGCAAAGCACAGTTTGCCGATTGTGCCGATTGCGGGGATCACAAAAAAGATTTCCAAAATCTTGAATAAACACAAGATCCAGGTCCGATTCAACACATTACATAAAATCCGTGATCTGGTTCCGTCTGTAAAAGATGTGATTCCGGACATACAGTACCCTGGCGTCTACAAACTAAGTTGCCTCTGTGGTAGTAGTTACATTGGAGAAACCAAACGACATGTCTTGGACCGCATTCGTGAACACAAAGCAGACCTTAAACACGGTAGGACCAACACCTCGGCCGTGGCAGATCACTGTTATAATTCAGTAGGCTCAAATGACATTGACTTCTCCAAGACAGGTTCTTTGCAAGCCATCTGGCTACCATGAGAGGTTCGTTCATGAGGCTATCCACATATACAAACACAGACAATTTCAACCGAGAAGATGGATTATGGCTAGCAATCATTGGAAGGATTTGATAAACCATTTCGGGTCTTAATTGATTGTTCACGCTTACAGTGGCTTTTAGACCGCAGCCATTATTTTCGTCTCCCCCCTCCTCTTTTCTGAACATAGATGGACTCGTCCATCTGAATAACTACCAAATCGCTCTCCGTGGTGCTAACGTTAAAAAAACGCCACTTTTTTCAAATGTTCTTGTTGTAGTTTTCACACGTGATGATGATTGCTTGTGTTGCAGTCGAAACGTCGTGAGAATTTTATTGTTTTATATATTTTTTATTTTATTGTTTCCCTTCTATGTGACTTTACCAAAAGTTTAAAAGTTTACCTGATAGTGTGTGCAGGTTTGGCCTCCAATGTCCAAAAGCAATCAAGATTATGTCCATATGGGGCTGGATATCCTGGCGAGAGGATTCTACCGGATGATTCACCTTTTATCTCGCCACCGCACTCCGCTGAAGGAAGACATTGAAAAATGGAATATTTAGGAATGAATACAACAAAGTTAGAGGCTCAGTGGGTCCAACGAGTAGCTGGATTTCCCAAGATCAGTGGTTTCACTTCCCTCAAGCAATGTTCACTGAAGTATTTAAAACATCTAAGTAACATATGGCAAGGCAGCACAGCAGGCTAAGACCCCACATTAGATTACAATGCCCAGCAATTTGGGTAACTTAATTTGGCTCCTCTGGCAAAGGAATACTGAAAAGTGTCCAGGTAGCATCATGCTCAAAGGCAATTCAATGGTACCAGGTGCAGCAACTGTCTATGTCCAGTTATCTATACACACATGTCTGTATCCCAAACCATCAATTACATCTTGGCAATGATATTACATTTTGGAATATTTAACTCTGAGTGGCTCAATAAGTGAGGAAAAGCAGATATTTTTCCCTTCTTACGGCACTTGTACACAAAAACTACGGAGCTCGTAACATGCGTTCTCAAACAAGAGTAATGAAACGTGTTTTTATATAAACCAAACAGCAATGCTGTACTATAGCATCATCTTTTACTGGTTGTAAACCACAAGCAGTAAAGCAGTAAAACATGCCCACGTGTCAGTGGTTGAGTGAGCATCTGTAAACTTCGGTGAACATATTTTAAAAAAAATTGGTGATTTGCTTACCTTTCCTATACCATGCACTCCCATCGTGTTTTTGTATTGTTTGTTGCTGTAACGTTCTGACCCGCCCCTACTGGACATCTGTAAAAAAGAGCTTTATAGCTCATCGGATTCCTCCAGTATAAATAAATATTCTGACCGATTCTGACAGAGGGACACTCATTGGACAAGTCTTTTAATTACCCCCCGCCTCTGTCATGTGTGGTGGGGTAAAGTGTGGGTGCTCCCATCTCTCCTTAACCACTCAGCTAAAACACTCCTCGAGAGAGGATCTGTAGCGCTGATTCTAGCGTCGACCGTTCTGCCAGCAGTGGCATGAGCAAGCAATTAATGAGCTGCACCTTTACCTTTCAAAAGTATTGGCGTCTTGATATTAATCAATTTTGGTAACACAAATAGAGGAAAGGTTGATTAAACTGAGGCCAACGTGCCGCTGACAAGCAAGAAGGTGGAGCTTATCTTCATTGGGAGTAGAAATTCCACATTGATATGATGGGGGCCAGTACATTCATAGACTGCAGTGTATAGCCTCAAACTTTCTCAGGAAATGCTTATATGGACACTTTCATTTAATTATTTGGACGAATGCGCAGTAATGCAAAACAAATGAACACTGCATGAGCTTAGATTTCGCTCGGCAACTGTACTACTAGTTCACGGACACTGCTGGTGCGTACTTTCATTCGCGCCACTAATGCATTTCATCAGCATGCAAGCATGTTCACCTAAACATGTTAATTAATTACATTAAAAGAGGAACGAATTGCTTCTGTTCCTGCACACTGCGCATGAACAGAAGCAATTTCAACATTCATTACCAAGATGGACACACGTTGCAATCAATTGAAAGTCCTCAACTTAATATTTTTGTTGCACTTTCAATCGTTTGAAATGTTCATGGAATGGCATATTAAAAGCACGGAAATAATATAAAAATAACACATGTAGTGTTGCCGCAATATCATTTTTTGATGATACGATACATTATACATTTGCACTATATGATAATTACTGCGATATTAGTTCCCCATGAATCTGTAGTGCACTCTGCATATTTATTTTATTGCTTTTGTGCTTGGCTATACTTCTAGTTGGAGTGAAAATTACTTAAAAGCTCTTCAACTCCAGGTGACTCAATATAAACCTGCCTTGAGTCTTAAACTCAAACGTTTGTCAATAATACTTTGGCATTTGAAAGGAAATATATGTTGTTTCGAGCAATGGCGCTTCTCAATAGCACAATGGTCCTATTTTTATCAACTGTGAAGGAAGGCCAATGCCCAAAATGTCCCCTATTATATATATATTTCCTTTTCAGGCCACAGTGTTATTGACAAACGTTTGGGTTGATAATTATTTGTGCTTGGGGCGCCAATGCCACTGCAGCATCACCCAATAATTTTATTATAACTGGGGTTGTAAATCGTTTTTTTTTTGCATTCCCGGTAACCGCACGGGAAAGAAAAAATATACATTTCCGGTTTACCACACACACATATAGAAATGTCTGTCTGTTGATCAGCAGATCACATGCGGTGGGGTCAAGTTTTGGTATGCCCTCCACTTATAAATATCTGGTCACTGTGGAAAGGTAGACCAAGTACCTTCCAGAGCTTCCTCTCACGGAGGCTCTTCCGCCAGCATTTGGTGTGAGCAAGCAATTGCAGGGCTGCGCTGCACGTGTGCCCTGTAACTAAGAAACGGTATGCTGCTCTTTGGTGTTTGCGTTTACACGTGGCAATCAATGCAATAAATTGCTAAAATTCCATTGGAAGTGGTTACATGTTGACTTTAAACTTTTGTGACTGCAGGAATTCATATTCTTTGGTTCTTTCGGGAAAGTCACGTAGATAGAAAAATAATAATAAAAATAAAGTTAATAAAAAATACTGGCAGTCTACATTATAGACTGCCAGTACACTCACGCAGATTAAGAACCAGGCTACAGTCAACATTAGTGTTTTTTTTTGCATTTATTTATTTAATTCTTATTTTAAGTATTTATTCACTTTATTTTTATTCTTATTTTTCTATCAACGTGACTTTACCGAAAGAACCAAAGAATGTGAATTGGAAGTGGTTGTTGCTGGTTCCTGATGACTTTCAGAAGTGGTAATCGACTGACAACGGTTATCAGTAGCCATTTAACAACCCAAATTATAACGCAAATGCTACCAGCTGGACAACTGAAAAGAACTTAAAACGTTATGCCACCTGAATATCTGAGGCATCCAAGTGCAATGATTCACCGAATTCCATGCAGCAGATAAGTACGTATGTATCTTTTAGATAGTCTTGTGAATAAACACACTTCCATTGCACATTTCACAAGGGTCAGGGATATCAATTTTATTTCTAAGTGTTGACAAGAACAATGTGACATTTCCTAACATGATTTACACACATTAAGCTGCATTCACTAGAGAACCACACATCCTCACGCACACAGCTTAATAGTGTGCAAACTGTTCCGGTTGGAGCTTTTGCATTAGATTTTTATAGGTTATTTATTAATTTTATTTTTCAGTAACCTTTTCGGATTACTCTGAATTTTGCATCTGGCATTGAGATATTTTTCAACACGCTAAATTGTCTTGAAATCAACTTATAAAAAATATATATAAATACATGTATTATTATGCATACCCCTTTCAGCACATCACTTATGCAAATTGTCCTAAAAATGTAAGTAAAAAAATTTAGCCGATCTAACTTTGCTTCATGATCAAACATATTCCCTTTTGTATTGCCTGCAGCCCTGTGTAGCGTGTTGTTCATTTGGAAGGGCAGTTTGTCATATTATTCTGGACAAGCCTGTTTACCTTCATTACACACGGAGCACTTCCTCACAACTAATTTATATTTTGTTCTCTATTTGCATTCGCCTTCACCACAACGTCAATTCCACTTTATTTTCATGTCTTCCGCTCCCATTTATTAGGAAATTCTTGACGTGCGCGTTTGTTCGCACGCGATTGGCTCGCTAACGCTAGTCTCCTATCAGGATGTGAGTGACATGCCCTTCTTCTGTTATTCAGGCAGACCATCAACCTTCCAAGAAGTGACCATTAATTATTGATGCCTTTGTGGTGCTCTACCTGGGAAGCCCTTACCTTGGCACGAAGGGAGAGGGTGGTCCCAGGCTCGCCGCTCGCCGCTCATGCAAGTCAGCCGCTTGTTGCCGTGCAGGGTGTAGCCTGGATTGCAGCCGTACGTGATGGTGCCTCCAGCAAAATAGCCCTGGTCTCGGACCTTGTACCCAAACTCTGGCACGCCTGGATCCTCACACTGGGTGAGTTTAAAACCTGCATATGGGTCATGGCGAGCGAGGGAGAAACGTAAGCACATGCACAACAATAGCATAAACATCACCCATGTAAACGGTAAAGGTGCATATTCTTGGGTCTTTCGGTCAGGTCACGTAGATAGGTTCGAAGAAAATAACAAAAAATAACAATAAAACTACTACCTTTCGATCGCAACACAAGCGGTCGTCTTCAGGAAAAGGGGGGTTAGCTTACAAGGCAAACTATTTATAAGGGTTTGAAATGGCCATAGCCCAAATGTCAGCAGCCAATGATAATGTAGGTGGCGGGCAGCGAACCCGACGGTGGTTGGTTTTCCACCAATCAAGGGGCTGCCAGGTGAAAATTAGCATGTTGAATCTATCTACATGACTTTACCGAAAGACCCAAGAATATGAATTCCTGCAGTCACGAAAGCTTTAACTCAAGGGTAAAGGTGCAGTCCCTGAAACTGCTTGATTGTGATGCTCCTGTTGGAATGACCTCTATGAGAAGGAGCTCCCCGGTTATCCACCCAGCGGTATAATACCAAAGTTAGTCGATCGGCAGGTAGCATATGGTAGGTTAAAATGTGGGTAGTTCCAACTCTTCCAGGGCGTCTGACCAGTGTGAAGAGGCCGTATAATCTGCAGTAGTGGGGTGAGCAAGAGATTGCAGGGCCCCCACCTTAACTGTTTGCCTTTACTTAATTGTTAACATAATTCACATTCCAACTTACTAGAGTACAGTATTTGAAATCCGATATCTGTGCCTTGAGAGTCAGTGTTGAATTCCAGCCAAAGGTGGTTGGAGGTGCTGTTGATGGTCTTTCCATTCAACTCAGATGTGGTGAAGGCGTTCATCAAACGCGCTGAACCGTCTCTCCCATCATAAATCTAAAACATGACGAAAAAAGGTTAAAGCGTTATATTAAAAGTAGAATACGGATGAGCAATCCAGCATTGCTTAAACACGCCTTCAAACAATAATCAAACGGTGTGAGAATTTGGCTAGTTACTCTGTGTAGCATTTTGAAAATCGTTTTGTAATTATAACTCAACAAACACAAATACATATTCTGGCTGAGCCAGTACAGATCAAGTTACGGGCTTAATAAGCATTTCTGACATATACCATTTGGGGAAAAATATGTAAAGTTTGTACAATTTAAAGGTAGTTTACTTGTCTTAAATATATGATTCATTTGTTTACTATGAACGAACGAACATAGATTACAATCAGCACAGATAAATCGAATGGAAGTGTAGGCCACATAACCTCTGGAGTGGCTCTCTAGAGCTCCCCCTAGAGGAGGCCCTTCCAAAATCAATGGCATATGAGCAAGCAATTGCAGGGCTGCAACTTTGCATTTGCAGGTAAACTCATTACCATTACAGTGCCAAATTGTCCTTCTATATACGTGTGAAACGGTCAACAAAGGGGATAATATTATTGTGTGTACAAACATCTGTAAAGTGTTAAAGTGTATCCACGATAAATAGTGGGAATAGCATGTGTGACGCTGGTGTATATCAGTTCCCCCCCCATTTACATTTCTCATTTAGCTTTTACAGAAATGGTATTTCAAAAATAAATGCTGTGCATGACACAGCATCTGGTATGGCGCACTTCAGTGTGACGACATTGTGATAACACTGGCAAGTACATTTGTCAAACCTCATATCTTGCCCTTGCAAAATTGTATATTTTGTATCCAATTCTTTCCTAAAGGACTGAATACAAGTGTGGATTTCTGCAGATTATTTACAAAGAGCCATTTTCCAGTATAATATACTTTATAGTGTGAAATACGTTTTTATTATCAACATTTTATCGAGCTAATGCCTATTTTAAATTGATATTTCTACCCTTCAATAGTGTGTGCCACACGTTATATGCGCCGCTTCATCATAATGGTAAAATACCAACCTCTTTGCTCCACTAAACAAAACATATTTTGGTGGGCAATACGTGTGAAAGCGTTGACAGTTCATCGCGCCTTCTATAAAAGCTTGTGGACATTACATTCCCAGCAGTTACACTTTAAACATTTTATAATTGCATACATTTTTGGAGGGACGCAACAACTGGATAACAAAGTAAGTACATATATCTAGAGTATCTATACTTAAAAATAGAATACAAATGATTAAATATAGATACTAATGTGCCTCGAGAATAACGTTCAATTAGTGTATATCACCTGATGTGACATCCATCTTAAACATGGACAATTCCAAAGAAAATTAAGCAAAGCGAATGAAGAATCATGGGATGTGCACGCTTGGAATTACAATGAGACACACGGGGAGAGAGTATCGCATGCATTAGGGAACATACACAAGTTAAGGACATTGTATTGACCATGAAGAAAAGTAAGTGGACTTGGGCAGGATATGTCTCTAGTTTGGGTAATTGCGGGCAGTCGAGACAAATGTCAGACATTGGTCGCAGCCAAAGGATGGAGGACGTTCACTGGCGAGGTGGAGCGATTGAATTGGATCGCGTGAAGAAGCTAGGCAGATTGTCACATCGCAAAGCTATGAGAGCGATGGCTTTGGGAGGTCTTCATTCAGCCATAGCCAGATCACAGCTGCTTATGGAGATGATGAAATGAACTGTATAAAAAAAAACTCAAGACGTATAAGAGGTAAGGATAAAATATCGTTTGAACTGGTTATTTAACAAAATATCAGTTGATTGATTCAATATGTGAGAGCATACAATTTATGGTGAGTATTTAAGCGGGTGGGAGGCAACTGATATTCATTAACGCTCTTGAAATACAAAAAAAAACTGCCCTTGTTATTCCCAAGGTAGATAAGACCCTTATCTATGAATCAGTACAATTTAGGAACAATATCAATCATACGATTAAGCTACCTTCAGGGAGTCTCCAGGTCCCAGGCGGAAGGTTCTTGCTGTCAGTCGAATGCCCATGCCGGGTTTGACCTGCACGCTGTAGATGCATTCGTGGTTGTCGTCATACTTCTGCGGGTGTTTGGGGGACAGCAGCACCCCCTCATTGGCCGTGGACGATCTCCCACATTCAGCTGCAACGGCAACAGCAGCAGCGGCAACAAACACAGCAACATGAATCGCAATTTGAGGAAAAACACAATGTTTACGAATAAATTGCAAGCACTCGGCAATCATTTTGAAAATTAATGGGGCTGAATTTTCAAACTGTCCCGAATCTACTTTTGGGAATTTGTTTAAGTTGTTTTTGTGTGCAAGGGGAAAATTGAAATTGCAGTCAGAAAACAGTGGACGCATTAAATAATTTTCAAAAAAATATATGAGTGCTATTTAACATAATGGCAATAATACGTATAATCTTTGTTGTCATCGTCATTATCATCAATAAAGGATTTTATAAATTCATTCATGTTTTTTCTCTCTCAATATTACAACTGATGCAGGGTGAGAAATCTCAAGAGTTGATTAGTTCACTAATCATTATTCAGTAATATACTGTACTGCAGTCTTAAATTTCAAATTACGTGAGATAAAGCTAAATATATTTTAAAAAAATGATACATAAAATCATTACAGCTACTTTAAAAATATGTTGTCCATATCGTACATTTATAGAGTGCATATTTTAACAAACAGCATTGCAGTATCACTATATATCGCTATATATAATACATACATTTGCATGTAATGTTGCTGAACATCACAATAGAGAGCTTAGTTTATGGAAAGAAACTAAATCAAAATTTACTAAACACACTACAGTGAGGGAAAAAAGTATTTGATCCCCTGCTGATTTTGTACGTTTGCCCACTGACAAAGAAATTATCAGTCTATAATTTTAAGGGTAGGTTTATTTGAACAGTGAGAGACAGAATAACAACAACAAAATCCAGAAAAACGCATGTCAAAAATGTTATAAATTGATTTGCATTTTAATAAGGGAAATAAGTATTTGACCCCTCTGCAAAACATGACTTAGTACTTGGTGGCAACACCCTTGTTGGCAATCACAGAGGTCAGACGTTTCTTGTAGTTGGCCACCTGGTTTGCACACATCTCAGGAGGGATTTTGTCTCACTCCTCTTTGCAGATCTTCTCCAAATCATTAAGGTTTCGAGGCTGACGTTTGGCAACTCGAACCTTCAGCTCCCTCCACAGATTTTCTATGGAATTAAGGTCTGGAGACTGGCTAGGCCACTCCAGGACCTTAATGTGCTTCTTCTTGAGCCACTCCTTTGTTGCCTTGGCCATGTGTTTTGGGTCATTGTCATGCTGGAATACCCATCCACGACCTCTTTTCAATGCCCTGGCTGAGGGAAGGAGGTTTTCACCCAAGATTTGACGGTACATGGCTCCGTCCATCGTCCCTTTGATGCGGTGAAGTTGTCCTGTCCCCTTAGCAGGAAACCCCCCCCCAAAGCATAGTGTTTCCACCTCCATGTTTGACGGTGGGGATGGTGTTCTTGGGGTCATAGGCAGCATTCCTCCTCCTCCAAACACGGCGAGTTGAGTTGATGCCAAAGAGCTCCATTTTGGTCTCATCTGACCACTACACTTTCACCCAGTAGTCCTCTGAATCATTCAGATGTTCATTGGCAAACGTCAGACGGGTATGTATATGTGCTTTCTTGAGCAGGGGGACCTTGCGGGCGCTGCAAGATTTCAGTCCTTCACGGCGTAGTGTGTTACCAATTGTTTTCTTGGTGACTATGGTCCCAGCTGCCTTGATCATTGACAAGATCCTCCCGTGTAGTTCTGTGCTGATTCCTCACCGTTATCATGATCATTGCAACGCCACGAGGTGAGATCTTGCATGGAGCTCCAGGCCGAGGGAGATTGACAGTTCTTTTGTGTTTCTTCCATTTGCGAATAATCGCACCAACTGTTGTCACCTTCTCACCAAGCTGCTTGGCAAGGGTCTTGTAGCCCATTCCAGTCTTGTGTAGGTCTACAATCTTGTCCCTGACATCCCTGGAGAGCTCTTTGGTCTTGGCCATGGTGGAGAGTTTGGAATCTGATTTATTGATTACTTCTGTGGACAGGTGTCTTTTATACAGGTAACAAGCTGAGATTAGGAGCACTCCCTTTAAGAGTGTGTTCCTAATCTCAGCTCGTTACCTGTATAAAAGACACCTGGGAGCCAGAACTCTTTCTGATTGAGAGGGGGTCAAATACTTATTTCCCTCATTAAAATGCAAATCAATTTATGACATTTTTGACATGCGTTTTTCTGGATTTTGTTGTTGTTATTCTGTCTCTCACTGTTCAAATAACCCTACCATTAAAATTATAGACTGATAATTTCTTTGTCAGTGGGCAAACGTACAAAATCAGCAGGGGATCAAATACTTTTTTCCCTCACTGTACATTTCAATATTCTCAATTGGTATCTATAGTCATTGTAAGCAACTACAGGAAATGTTAGAGGGACTTAATAATCGTAATAGAGAAGCATGCAATATCGTATAGAAAAGTCCCCTAGGCAGTTAAAGATATCAGTCAGAGGCACACGAGTTGGAAACACAGGCAAATATGTTACGGAGCACAGTTATTGACATCAGATCGGGATCCGAATTTATGAAATAACTATGCAGACAGGTTCAGGTTCTTTTTGAATTTGAAAATGAAAAGTAACATTCCATTGTCTAAAGACGAACATTTTAAATAATTGTTTAATTACCTGCTCATGACATATGGATCAGAAACCGAAAATCTAACCGATAAAATGGTCATCAATAGAAGTACTTAATAGTCTTGGTTCTTTCGGTAAAGTCACGTAGAAGGGAAACAATAAAATAATACAAATATAAAACAATAAAATTCTCACGACGTTTCGACTGCAACACAAGCAATCGAAAGAACCAAGAATATGAATCCCTGCAGTCACGAAAGCTTTAAATCAAAAGTACTTAATAGTTACATAATAAAGTGCAGACAGACGCATGCTTAGAATTACATTCAGAGAGAGAAAGAGGTACGCATAAATTAGGACTGTTAACCTTCCCCGCACCTCCGATTAGCAAGGTTGGCTCTGTACGGTGCGAAAAAAGTTCAACATACATACATGCATATATAGAAAATATGCAAATTATGCATTTAATATTCACTCTTATTAAAAGTGAGTGGGCTAGAGCAGGACACGTCGCTTAGAAAGGATGATAGCTGGTGGTCGAGACTAATGATGGATTGAGTTTGGCTAAGTAGGAATTATATCAAACAACACTCAATACATTTTACATGGTTTGATGAAAGTTTGACATCAAACATGGGGAAAATGTTTCCGTGAAAATGTGAATTGATAGGATACATCACCACCATAGATAGGATATTTCACCACCAAAGTATGATTTTCCTCTATTGTACTTAAAATGAGTTTGTCCCATCTTATAATACTTATTTTAAATGAATGTATTACACGACTACTTATGAACGAGTTAGGTTCCAGAGGTCTGTTCACAAGTCGATTTGTTCGTAAGTAGATGAGTCCCTGTATCATTGTAGCCACGGATTAGCTAATTTAAACCTCTCCCGCCAACTTCAGCATGTTCTTGCTGTTGTTGTCCCACCTGATGAAGATCGCTTGTGTTGCGATCGAAACGTCGTGATTTGTTTTCTTTTATTTATACCCACGTGACTTTACCGAAAGAACCAAAGAGTATGGATTTCTGCAGTCACGAAAGCTTCAAATCAAGGTTAAACCTTGTGTTGAGTGAAAGCGGATTTACTCTATTATGTGGCAAACAGTAATCATTGTTACTTTACCCAAGAGGTCTCATCACAGTACCAGGTGCAGCTCGTGAATGTTAAAACACTAAATCTATCCCAACATCCGTTTAATGAGTTATATCAGAGTTAGATTGCAAAGCAGCATACACAGAAATATTACTCATTCTGAGATGACGTTGAATGAACACTCAATATAACCAATTATGTATATTTCAAGATAAACTGTTGCCGAGACCGAATGTGTGATTTTTTCTGTGGAAATAAATATTGCACAGGTCATATTGAGCCAAAAACTGCCAACAACACAGGTTTCAATGTCCCTCAATGGGCAGAATTTTATCACAGTTCCACTCGAGAGGTCAGGTATAGTTTTATAATAATAGGGCTTATACCACTGAGCTTCCCAGAAGTTGATTGTTTCAGAGCAATGTAACGCATGAGGTGTTGTTGAGGGCTGCATAATAGAGATTTGTATCCAACTGATAGGCCCTTTCAGTAGATAATTTTCAGGAATGTCAGTAAGTATAAGAGACTTGGACAAACCCAACCTTGTAACAGCAGCGTCTCGGTCCTCAACAAACTCAACAAAGGAAGCAAACACAGGCTGGCGCTATGTAAGTTGTACTTCAACGCGGCAGGAATAGTGTAATGAAAGTTAGGAAGCAAACAGAGAACAAAGTTGTTCGAATCCACGAAAAATCTGTTGAGGAAAATGAGAAATATGAAAAGAGACAGTGATACGCAGCTAAAGGTTGAATGCATAGAAACTTATACAACGATTCGGAAGATAATGAGAAAAGAAATCAGAGAACACAAGATAAACATTGCTGAAGATGTTATAGCAAGAAATGGGAGTATTGAAGCCAATTCACGGGGGTAGCACTTATGGAGAAATATTAACTACGTATTAAAAATAGCGAAAGGATTTAATGCAGATATGTATAGCGATAAAATATGCATATAGCTGAGAAATAAGGACATTTTTCAGATGAAGAGAAAAAAGTTATATGTGTTACACTTGAAGTCAACTCTGTCTGCAGTATGAAAAGGGGAAAGCTCCTAGACCAAATGGTGTAACTGTGGACATCACCAAAGAAGCAGGACGAATCAGCTGGAAGAAAAAACATTTGCAGACTTATTTTTGGTTCTTTCGGTAAAGTCACGTAGAAGGGAAACAATAAAATAATAAAAATATAAAACAATAAAATTATCACGATGTTTCGATTGCAACACAAGCAATCATCATCAGGTGTGAAAATCACAACAAGAAAATGTGAAAAAGTGGCGGTTTTTTAACATTAGCACCACGGAGAGCGATTTGACAGTCATTCAGATGGACGAGTCCATCTATGTTCGGAAAAGAGGAGGGGGGAGACGAAAAATAATGGATGCGGTCTGAAAGCCACCTTAAGCGTGATCAATCAATTAAGACCCAAAATGGTTTATCAAATCTTTCCACATACAAAAATTACAGAATTGTTTACACTTTCCATCAACCACAAGGCCTTCTGGGAGTATATAATATCAGCAGTGTTGGTTCTATGCAAGCAAACTCTGGACCGGTTTAGACACACAGTGTCAGTGTTGTTTCCTAATTGCTTATGCCTCAAAAGTATAGAAAATGGCTATTATTGTCCACAAACTTTGCTTTTGTGACCAGGACAGTGATATTTAGAAATTTACCTATTTTAAATGAGAAAACGTGTGCATTTGTGTCATTCATTCACGTAAAGTCAGAAAAAAAAACAACATATGAATCAAAATTAACATGTATTTATACGAAAGTAATACAAAAATGACTACAAAAGATTTAGAAGTGAGTAGTTTTTCGATATTTACGATTACATTGTAAATCACTTTCACACAAGACTGGGTGAGAATAATGTGCCCACCTACCCACACACCTTGGGAGCGGGGCATCCCAGAGCCTGCGCCCGCCACCCAGACACACGAGAGCCCGTGCCCCGACCAGACGGTAGCCAGGCAGGCAGGAGAACGCGAGGACGTCGCCCACATCCAAGCTGCGGCCGCTCCGTCGGCTGAACGTGGGCGTGCCCGGGTCTTCGCACGGCTCTAGCGGGTACTCTGCACGATACGCAACAGCAGGTTATTACTACCACCGTAGGCCCACTGAGCTGTATTTCTCTTTTTCAGAAGCGACCTGGCCACAAATGATACCTCAACGAAGTGGCTTATCGTGTGCAAATTCAAAGCAGCCAAATATTTGACCAGGTAAGGCCCACTGAGCTGTATATCTCTTTTTCAGAAGCGACCTGGCCACAAATGATAGCTAAATGAAGTGCACTTATCGTGTGGGAATACATAGCAGCCTAACACTCTAACCACATGTTTCTAAATGTGGAGGGAAAAACCAGAGGACCCAGAGAAAAAGCCATGCGACCACGGGGAAAACATTCAAACTCCAAATATACAGGTGCCAGGGTCGGGATCGAACCCACTACCTCCTGTATATCAGGCAAGGGAGTTAATATCTCGCCACCAGCGGCCCAACAACGTGACCAGAAGAGGGAGGCTGTATGGAAAATAGATCAACTCATCCGTGGCAATTTTTTTTTATTTTAGTCTGGAGGAATAGCTTATCGAACGCGTTTTTTTTTTATAGAACACGTGGTTCGGGCTCTGCACGGATTACTTAATGAGGTCTGTTTTCTGGAATGTGGGGATGATGTTTCACCTGTACGTGGTTTCGACGTTGCTAAGATTGCTAATAAGATAGATGTTAGATATGCTTGCGAGAGGTGAGAGTTCTGTATCCATTGGAATGTACTTTGGCATTAATGAATTGGCTGTGAGAATGATTTATTTACCATGTATGTTTGTTGCGTATGTTTTTACGTGATAATGTAACACATCCTGTACACAACACGTTCACTTACGACGCAAATGTTCATGCACATTGTCGCATACATCTAGCTGACCACTCGTTGATGGTTGTCAGATGGATATTCAGGTGACCGTGTTAGGGGCGAGCGTTGGGCGTGAGTGCCACGGTGGGGGAAGAAAACTGGATACTAGGGTTTTGTGTTGAGGTCAAATAAAAAAATAAAGAGTGTACACACACACACAAGGAATGGAGAGCGACGAAGCATCCTTTATTGCAACAAGGGTATACATCTTGGAGAATTAGTTTAACAAAGAGGGAGGTGATAATTATGCAGCCAGAAACGCAACCTTATTTTTCAATAAATGTCTATTATTTGTTGAAAACACGGAATTTTCCATAAACGTAACCCCCCCCCATTCGGCGCGGTTTTATTTCATTATCTACCGTGGTGTAATGGTCAGCACCCTGGACTTACAGCCTAAAGGTTGAAACAATGGTGTACTTTTTTTTTTAATCCTCCTGCCTCTGTCAACCTAGGTGTTCAACACAAATAGTCGCTCGGCATGTCGCACGTGGAAAGGTGAAGCGTGGGGTAACGTCCAAGATGTCCGGCCCCGGTCATCCCCTAATGCTGCCGAGCGCAAAATTCTACAAGCTGTGCGTTGCTCCTCACCCAAGAAGGTCATGTTGAAGCCCTCGTAGGACATTGAGAAGTCGGAGATGAAGCGCAGCTGTGCCTGGAAGTTGCCGTAGACGCCCGCGTGGAGCACGGGGGGCAGCGTGGAGCCTGTGAGGCGAGCCAGGGGCTGGGAGAAGCTGCCGTTCTCCGTGATGAGCAGGTAGTCGTGCAGGTTTTCCACTTGAAACGTGTGGAACACGAATTGGACCCCTGCATCAGGCAGAGGTTTGGTTTACACAAAATGCAATGGCAACAATGCAACATACATTTCTAACAAAACGCAGAAATGTGTAGAAAAGCGCAATGTGTTCCCATGGTCAATGAACGTATAGAAATTAAGATAGCAGTGCAGGGGAAGTGTTGTATGAACATTGTATCATGTTATTTATTTTTTTATCGGTGTAGGTTTCTTTAAATAAAATGTTACATGTAAAACGGTGGCTTCGTGGTTAGTATACTATGCCGTGCGGGTTGAAGATGAGTGCGATACCCGACCATGCCATTATAAGTGGTGAGTGATTCTGAACTATGCTGGGCTCACCTTTACCAACCCACACTGACCAGCGTGGTGAAGTATGGTCAAACGACCGCCAACTAGTTGATTGACAAAGGGCTGAAAATTGGTATACGTACTTTCATACATATTTCCACTAATTCAGAGGAAAGGAAACCTGACATTTTTGCCTGATGGAAAATATAAATTTGCAGGAAAAACGTTTTTTAATACAACCCTAATGATGGAGGTGAAGGAGGTGAGGTGTGATATCGACAGTGTGCCCAGTATGGGAGGAGATGTTATCAGACTCCCAGATGTGTAATGAGTCTTCAGAATGTGGAGCATTGTCAACGTTAGTCAGGTTTACACGTGGCCGCTTGAAACAGTGTGCGCCGTGAATGTTTGGCATGCGTGCATGAGCGCATTTATTGAAGTCACTATATATAATAGACCTTGCCTTTTCCATGAGACACTTCAATGGTCCACGTGCAATTCAGGGAGTTGGGGTAATAATCAGGGTAACCTGGTGACAGGATTATTCCACTGTGTCCCTGGATGTACCCTCCGCATGGTGCTAAAGGGATGAAAAGAACACAGTGAATGCATTGCAGAATTGCACCTGGGAGGCTCACTCAGAAGCGTGATGCTTAATAACCCGTCTATAATCAATGCTCACATCCCCTCTCACATCGCCAGATACCTCTGGAGGCTACACATGTTTAGTGACTTAGTGGCACTGCAATATTGTACGTATGTTGCACATTAATACAAACCTCCAGCAATTACAAAAGGATTTTTTTTCCCTCCTGGAAGCAATAACCGCCACGCTTCATATATGTAACAACAAAACATACTTCATAACACTATCATGAACCCATTTGTCAAGCTTGTGCGCGTAAGCTCAGTTTGGCGGCTCGTTTATGCGACTGCTTGTGTCAGATCAGAGCTTTGTTTCAAAGGTGCTCACACAAACGCTGGAGTTGTTTGCAGAACACGTGCATCTCACAAATTGTATTCACATTCGCAGCGTGCAAGAGCATTCAAATCAAAGCTGCACATTCCAATCATTGCGTGTTTAAATAATTAACCTAAAGGAATGACTATTGATCTTTAATTCATAATTGGGTAGGCTTGCAGGCTCTGTACAAAAGCATGAGCTATTTTTATTTTAAGCATAGCTCTATAACTGCAGCACTTTCGCTAAGCAATTCTAGAATAATAGCCATTATTGTGTAATTAAGCCGAAGGATATGGATAATCCCCTGGTGGGTGTACTCACATTCCATTACTCAATGCAGCACTGACACTACCTTGTGCACAGGGGTGGAATCTGCCTATCTTTTGGCAGCCCTGAAGCAAACGCTTCCTCATATTGATTGTTTAAAAGGCGTTGTATGGTCACCTGTCACTTTATTTATAGATACAATGCAGGTGTGAACATTGCATTTGTACATTGTAAAGGACGTAAATGTATATACACATATTAAGAATGTTCAACATGATAGCATGGAAAAGTAGGTTTGAAAATATAGGAGAAAATATGTTATTTTTACATTAACTATTAATGCCTGCACTCCACAAAGAAAAGCTTACATAGGTATACACATGTTTTCAATTAACTTAGGAACATAGAAATATGTTTGGAGATTGGTTTAGGTATAAGAATCTAATCTCTGGAAATGTCTGAACAATATGCTTTGATGCTGAAGGATGACTCATGGTTGTGCTGTATCTCATCCAAGCAGATGTCGGTCATGGAAGATGTCGCTAAAATAACCAACATCTAAAATGGAGCACAAAGACTTCATTTGGATCTGTTCAGGTGTTCATCATTGACACTTCGTCATCCATTTAGATATGCAGCCAGAAAAAGGTGTGACACTGCAGCGTGCGTGCTATTAAAATCAATTCCACGTAGTGAAGAGCCTCAACAACAAGTACATTGGAGGTGTCAGAAGAAGTATTGATGAAAAGGACAGGCAGTTTTAATACACTTTTTTTAATTTCAGCAGGGTCAGCGGTGTCAGCAGATGTGCAAGTAGGGAATTCCACAGCGAAGAAGTATGGGTAAAGAAGAACGAGCGGCTCTCGATACATACTTTTCTCATAACACGTTTTCTTGTTTGGATATACATCACGTAGGAACCCATAGCGACGAGAACAGTATCTCAACTGGCACAGCTCATTCGCATGACTCTGAGATGCGAGTGAGAAAAAGCGAGGTCAACTCTCTCATTCTGTCATTGCCAGTTTGCACCCAGTGAGACTTGACAGCTCATGCATTACTGAAAGTTCCCGACATTTGGCAACAGTTGTCTTGGTATTGTCAACTAAGCAACATCGACATCCTTGGGTCGGACTAAAGATCACACCACACAATTGTCATCGTCTTCTTTGGTTCTTTCGGTAAATTCACGTAGAATGAGAATAAAATAATGAAATAACAATTAAATTCTCACGACGTTTCGGCCACAACGCAAGCGGCCGTCTTCAGGTGAAAGGAACAGACCTGTCGGGACGACAGAGCTTCAATGTCGTCCCGACAGGTCTGTTCCTTTCACCTGAAGACGGCCGCTTGCGTTGTGGCCGAAACGTCGTGAGAATTTTATTGTGTTATTTTATTATTTTATTCTCAATCTACGTGACTTTACCGAAAGAACCAAAGAAGATGAATCCTTGCAATCACGAAAGCTTTAAATCGAAATTGTCATCGTGTTTTCCTTAATAATTCAATACAACTATATGCATACAGTGTACCAATCTCTATACTGTATGCAGCACATTGCAGTTCCACATTATTGCACCATCTTGACATGAAAGTGAAGGTATCACATCATACTTGTGATCATGGGAATTTTTTTTTAATTAAAGTTTGCTAAACATGGCAGAGAGTAGCACAGCAGGTTAGCGCACTGTGCTACGTATGTGCCCAATGACCTAAGTTTGATTTCCAGCTATAGATAACATCAGTGGCAAGTGATATGTGAACCTGTCCTAGACCAACCCTTCATCAGCCTGTGTCACGACAAATATGGGGAAGTGTGATTAAACAACTCCCTTTGACTGAAATGGTAGGAGAGGCCTTTATCCAGCAGTGGATTTACAAAGGGCTAAATTAGTATTATTATTGTTGTAATAAAATATGCCAGGCCAGTTAGGTAGGGGTGCTCAATTATATTTTAGATAACTGAACTCGCATGCATGTTAATAAAATCAAGTTTTCCACCCTATCTCCCCCCCCCCCCAATTTACAAATATATAAGTTATTTTTAAAAAATCATTTGAAGCTGCACCAATATAATGGGATATATTTTCTGACAGTTGTGGATATGAACAACTTGACATTCGTTATTTTGCATTCCCCATATGATCATTTAATCAGACTATGAAACAGCCACGTAGTCCCCCAATAGGTGATTTGGATGTAGAATTCCTAACCACAATGCACTAATCCACACAACTTCGAGGGGGGAAAAATCACTCTGCAGAAATGTTGTTCCCCCAGGTGTACATCATATTGGTTTATGATATTTATGTGAGCCACATACACATTTCAATTGTCCGTGTTAATCTGGAATAATACAATTATGTGCAAGCATGCAAGCAGCCAAGAATATGTTTTAAAATACTATTTTTCGATGGAATTCTTGACTAAAACCCATGAACAAGCAATTATAACTCTGTTTATTTTGGAAACTATCTGATTAAAAGTTGTGCTAGCTAGCCCAAGCTTTGCAAATACCAATAACATAAAATCATCCGAAAATCTCCATTCTGCTCAGCTGGAATCGGCAATGCTCTGCTAAGCCAGACCCATAATAGAATTAAATTAGAATCTCATCTCATTGCCAGATGATTTCCATGGCAGAATCCGTGTTAGAATCCTCATTCAAATTAAAGCGAGTCGTCCACTGAATAATTACGATTCCTGCATGCAACATCCACGGTGGAATTGCAGGAGTTGAATATGATTCCTGGAGGGATCGCTCGGCTCTACTATACCATGGTTTACTCTTGCAAATGGTGTCAAAATGAATTTGCACCTGATTGTATCCTGTGGCGATTCCCGACAGACATTATTAAGTGGGTATGGGAATTCATCTGTTGACTCAGTATAGCACGAGCGTCCACAGAGAGAAAAGAATGAGCAGAATGAAGCTGAGGGGACCAATATTTTGGGTATAACATGGCTTTGACATTTGCCCATTTAACCCACAAGCCAGGGTAATATTTTCTGGTCCCTGAGCATTTTCAAGAAATGCTGTCTACAACCATCAAAGCTTGCCAGGGATGTCATGAGCAATGACATGGGCATGACAGACGAATTGGGTGCATAATGCACTGACATTCCCCTTTTTTGTATTATAAAATGTAACACGTGTATTAAAATGTATACTTTTAATTCATCACGAGGAATGCCTCGTGCATCTTGCACTTGGTAAATCCTTTATATTATGCAAGCACACGGGGACGTGCGTACAGCAAAAAATTATTAAACGGCTTCGTGTCGTGGAGCATTATATTTGTTCATCCACATTTAGACATGCATCCCCACTCCGCGGCGTAGTGTGTGGTGCGAGCACAGGAGGTGGGAAGCATGGTTAGGGTTAAACAAAAGCATGACCTCGTGTCACCCAGGAGAATCACCCTGAGCAACATCGGCTCTAGCTGTGGTCCGCTCACTGAATCATAAAGAAGGTGCCTAAATGGCTCCTATTTCAAAAATAATCAAATGCATAAGTACAATAGATCACTTTACAAAAGAAAAAAGCCATGACGTTCAGTACATATGGTATTTTGGTGCAATTTTTATAGCAAAAGGCGATCGTGAAGGCACCTATGTTTTCACAGATGATAATAATCTGCAGTAGTTTAACAATCGGTGGCATTGTTGCTATGCAGCTTAACCCATTAACGTTATTTGCAAGTACAACAATGTTTCTAATTTGACAAATTTGGACTGCAATGCCAGCACATGTGGGCCTACTCATTTAAAAAAAAATGTTGTGGGATCTTGAATGTCCATTGTGAAGTAGACAGCACTCATTAGGACACCTGCTACGTAAATTTTGCTAACAGCTTTTGAAAAATATCCAATTGCATTGGTGAGAAAGTAAAAACAGCAATTGACATAATAAATCAATAACTATATAGATACATTGTGGCATGTACAAACCTGCAAAATTTTCCCTTCATAAGAACATAAGAATAGATTCACTTAACGGCTTATATTTTAATTGTACATGTCAGAAATAAGTTACATATTTATAGCGTATGGCATTAAGTTTATAAAACAAAGACAATTGGCATGAAACAAACATGGGCACGACATGTTATGAGAGAAATTGCATGTATGTAGGTTGAACTTCTTTCACACCATACGTAGTCAACAGTGCTAATGGGAGGTGCAACTGACCAGAGATGGACAAATTTGACGACAGAGTGGATACGGAGAGAAAGGGAAAAAAATGCGGCGGAGGATGACAGCTGAAGAGACCACGAGCTGAAATTACAGAGTTCGGAAGCCGCTACCGGACAGAAGCGACGAGGCAATGGAAGGAGTTGAAGAACATGGGAGAAGCCATTGCCTAGCATGGAAAATTACAGGCTGACAAGAACAACAATAAGAACAAACAAGTGGCTAGTAGTAAATATGTCAATACGCTCATGAATAATGTATCATAACGTACCATCGCAGGCGGGAAGGGGGTGGTTCCAGCGTCTGTTTGCTTCGCACCGCAATGGATTGGTGTGGCTGAGCGCATAGCCAGGCCGGCAGCTGTAGGTAACGGTGGCGCGTATGGAAAAGTCGTTGCCCATGCGCTGTCCATTTACAGGGATCCCTGGATCTAGACAAGAGTGCCGGTCCACGGGGATACCTTGCAGGCAAACAAGACAGCAACAGCACATTCAAAATGTAATACTCCCTTACATGCACACCGAAACGTCAGACAAAAGGAACAGCGCATGCAAACAAGTAATCTCTCCTATTGGGCTTAAAGCGAGAGCAAACAATTTCTGACATGAACCTGCTGAAATGCAGTGAGCAGTCTTGAAATAACTGAATGGAGCATCACACTAGAGATTATATTATCACACAAAGGTTGTACACCTTCCGAAAAGTAAAAAAATCAGTAGTAGTATTATTATTAGCATAGACGTGCCCTCGGTCAATGAATAAACGTGTGAAACAAGAGGCTTTTAGATCGGATTTGGGCATTCTGTCCAAATTACTGCCATGCACGCGGTACAGCGATAAAATTACTCATTAGTTGTGGCATGAAAGTTTAATCATTCCCAAAACAAGGTAACTCTTAGTAACCATAAATGCATTCATAACCACCTGCACGAACACATTTTAAAATAATATCAGTCATTTTCTCAAAGACTAATTTGTCAGATGAATAAGTGCATTTCAAGTATCTTACTTGAAATGTACTGCCGATAAAAAAACTGCATAGTACGCAGATGACATAATGTATCTACTCATATGCATAATTAGTGATGAAGAGCATTAAGTTCATTATCAGACTTTTCTTTAAATGTCTTCCAAGATGACAAATTACTGCAGAAGAAAATGTATCTCTCATTTGCAAAAAAAAAACTGTTCAGCTTGCAGTTAAGTTATTTTGAGTTTTTCTTAACTTTTCAACTCAAGAAAAGGATTTTTTAAAAATCAACAAACTACGTCTAAAAAAATACATTGACTATAATTTGCATGAAATGTGATTATTTAATGTATTATGTTTTACTTTAATTATTAGAAAAATTTTATATTAAAACTAATGGCCAAGGTAGAGTTCACTGTAATATAAAATCAAACTTCTAATGGGAACATATGATATATCCATATACCTGCCATGGTCAAGTCTCCCATCATCCCTTTAGGGCCAGTAAAGTGAGAACTATATTCAAGGTATAATGGATTAAAGGTATGTCTCCCCCTTATACGTCATTTCACAAATACGCCGTCATGTTATTATTAACACCGCTACCTGATTTGCGTTGCCCCAACCCCACATTTACGTCTGTGACAGTATCCATCTAGTCTTGTATTTGTTGCCTCGGCCTTTGCCTCCACCTACCCTGTGCATGAACTACTTTGCGTTACGCATACATAAACGTACTGTACTACAAAGTACAATATATTATATTCTTAGCTCTTTCGGTAAAGTCACGTTGAAGGGAAACAATAAAATAATAAAATATATATAAAACAATAAAAATTCTCACGACGTTTCGACCATAACACAAACGGTCGTCATCAGGTGTGAAAAACCAACGGCAAGAAACATAAATAGACCAACGGCAAGAAGCATAAATAGATGCGGGCCGCCACTTCTTTCAAATGTTTCTTGCCGTTGCTTTTCACACCTGATGACGACCGTTTGTGTTATGGTCGAAACGTCGTGAGAATTTTTATTGTTTTATATATTTTATTGTTTCCCTTCAACGTGACTTTACCGAAAGAGCTAAGAATATGAATTACTGCAGTCACGAAAGCTTTAAATCAAAATTACAATATATTATTTACGTACAGTATTTTGGTGATTTGGAAAAAGTGATTTGATTTACGTCGTTACAATGTGTCGCACATTTGAGGAATGCATCCCCGATGTAAACAGGCGGATTACTATATAATAGATGAGGAAATGCATTCCAGTAAAATGATAGGTATTTTGTGAGAATTCCACAGTCTTACAGGGAAAGAAAAAATAACTTACTGCTGTCATTAGGGATGGGGATTTCTGCCCATTGCTTCAAGGACTGATGACAAGCCCTTTCCCATTCCGAAACGTCTGTAAGTTGCATGGTGGGTCCTCTACACAGCTAAATCTCGGAAGATGCAAGCGGCTCAGCGTGAATTTTATTATTTGGAGAGGTTTAGTGCCGCTGGTTTTTAAAGATATTGTACTCACAATATCTTTACTCTATGATAGCTGGCGACTAACTGCCACACGCCCTCCTGTATGGACTTTTACTTCCAATTCCGTTCCGATGACGTACATCATCGGAACGGGAAAGGGTTAAGGTAAACAACAGCCAATGTTTGAGCGTTTGCTTTTTATATTTTTTGCAAATAAAAAACAGAGAAGTAACAAGACGTCATCATGCACTTTCACCAATACCCAGAACAATGAGCACATTTAAATATTATTTTATTATGCTACGCTGTTTTAGAATGTCAACAATAATTCAATTGCAGTATTCGAGTTTTCCTCTTTGTTTATGTCACATTTTCTGTGCATAGGTTCAAAGGCCCAATGCATCAAGTGGGCAACAGCAGACAGCAATATTAAACATATAATCAATGAGAAAATGTATTCATTGAATTGAGCAAGGTCACAAGAACTTGGGAGAAAACAACGTAAGCTTTTTTTTGTATTTTACCAGGTAAGGTGCACGAAGCTATATAGCTCTTTGTTTCAGAAGCGACCTGGCCATAAATGATAGCCTAATCAGGTGGCTTGTCACTTTGAAATGTATCCCTAGCAAATACTCTAAACGCATATTTCTAAATGTGGATGGAAAAACATGAGGACTAGGAGAAAAATACACTCGACCACATGGAGAACATGCAAACTCCAAATATGCAGGTGTCAGGGTCGAGATCGAACCCACAACCTCCTGTATACCAAGTTAGAGTAGTTAACATCTCGCCAACGCGGTGCCCCAAAGATGATGGGAGGAAACGTCAAAGTGGAGCAGTGTGAGGTAAAGAAGCAGAGAGACGTGTTTAAATCTGCGGCATGGATGAGATGAAACAGCCAGTCTAATAGCGTCCTCAATATGAGTGGAGAACAGTTTGTGAACACAAAATCCACGTGAGTAGTGACAGACGAGCGATATGGAGCTGACTTTACTGCCAATGAGCAAGCGACTGGAGTAAATCGGCGAGTACTGGATCAAATAGGCATTGCAACAATGACATCACTTACTCTCATACTGAATGTGGAAGCCAAAGCTGGAGCGGCTGCTGTCTGTCGTGAATATCAGCAGCAGGGTATTGCCACTGCTGAGCAGAAACTGTGGAACCTGGGTTCCATGGTAGGAGCCAACAACAGGGGAACCTTCAGTTCGGCCATCGTGAATTTGAAGCACATCATAATTTACTTCGGTCTGAAATCTGCAAATCAGTCACATAAAACCCAGACGCGCGTATCAACAAAACACAATATTTCAACACTGAGAAAAAGGTAAAGATGCAGCACCTGCAATGTCTTCCTCACACCCCTTGTGGCAGAAGAGCATCCACCAGAAGCAGCTCTAGAAATCCGCTCTAGGGGGTATCTGGCCTCCTCTTCCATGCTGGCCAGATATCTTGGAATAGGTCGGATTATCTATCTACTTACGCCACCAAACACTACCTGTTCATCGACTGGGGTGTACCCATTTATACTGCTGGGTGGACAGAGGTGGGGGGATTGTTCCAACTGCCGCTTTGGGAGATAAAACCGGTGACATCTGAATGTCTTGCGTGTTTGTATGTCGAACTTCTTTCACGCCGTACATAGCCAACCGTGCTATTGGAGGTGCGGGGGAAGAACAACTAACCACAAAAAGCAGTTCTAACAAAATTAGTTTTCAATCTAGATTTGAAAGTGCATAGCTCCAGTGGCCTCCTAATATCGGAAGTAATGCAAGTCCAGTGGGATAACTATGACACCACAACAGCATCCATAACAGTGATAATATTCATCTTCATTTCATTTTCCTTTGTTCAGTGGCAGAAAACTATCGGTTTGTGTACGGTTTCAATGCGTAATTTTATGCTATTTTCGTTATATTATTCATATATATGAGAGGCAATCAAGATGTATTCGAACAGTGAAAACTTGATTAATAAAATTAACATAACTCGGAAAGAAAACAAATATATATATTAACATTTGGGTAATTAAGCCTCATTAGGAGATTTAAAAATACACTCTAAGGAAAACACTCACTTTTAACGTGCTAACTCGTTGCGTACCTGACAAACTTGATTTTGATGGCATGTCCCTGCTGCGCTTCAATCAACCACTCACAGCTAAGTGAATCTTTGTACTGGCCCGGCCATCCCGGTGACAGGATGTTACCAACAGGTGCAGAAAGGAGCCCTCCGCAGGGTGCTGTGGGTAAAAAAAATAACAACCATATGTTTATCGGCATAACTGCCGAACACAACTTTGCAGGGAAAGACACAAACACAATGCTTGTCACGACACAATAAAAGGATGCGTGAATTGACCTTGAGTCACTGCTTTACTGTTTGTCTCAATACATGACAGGCAAAACAGGCCACCAATAGTTTTATCAATGACTTGGCAAGTTATAATCAGTTGCGATCAATTATAGGTACACACCAAAATTATCAGTGTATTGCAATTTTTTACATGGTAGCAAGCATTGATTAGTTCATTGAAATTAATGGAGTAAAAATGTAATCTATTCCTGCAATGCCGAAACATAAACACGATAATTTACTGATCCCAAATTCCACGGCATTATAAATTATTATTTATCTAATTCTGTAATTTCCATTTAGCATGGAGTAATTTACTCAGTTTATGTTTTTTTACGACTGCTATGTACAGCATTTATTTTTAAAAATGCGTGGGAATCACACATCAGTCCACTGTGTGTTCTGCCTGCTGCTTATAAAATCCGTAATATCATTTCTGGTTCATTACTAGGGTTCTGATTGTTTGACTGCACGAGTCTTAAGCATTATTAATCTCCTGAACTTTCACAGCAGGCTTGCTACTGCCAGTATAATGTGTAAGTTAGTCTGTAATGCTCGCAATGAGTGCAACATTGCAAGCTGAGTACCACATGTTTCTGTCTCTACGACAGATATTATGGCACACAGTCGGTGCATGATATCCTCTGCAAACCAGTGAAGAGAGACAATCACGTGTGACCATTACATACAATTATGGGATAAAATAACAAAACTAAACTTTTTTATTTTACCAGGAAGTGGCTTTTCACGTGGAAATTTATTGCAGCCAAAATTCATTAAAATGCATATTTCTAAATATTGAGGGAAAAACCAGAGGAACCGGAAAAAATATATATGCGACCACGGGGAGAAAATGCAAACTCCAAATATACAGGCATCAGGGTCGGGATCAAACTCACAACCTCCTTCATACCAGGAGAGGTAGTTAACATCTCACCACCGTGGCACCCTGGATGTGGTACATACTTGCAAAACATTACTCAGATCCGAAATGAAATTTCAGGGGCATATGCAGCTTTTGAATTGTTACTTTTATTTTGTATAGCCACTCTGATAATGACTAACTTGTAGGTAAGTCATGCAGGTACCCACATTAATTCTGTAACGTTGTAAATATGTAGTAACATTGGGGATGTCACTGTACGGTGCCGGCCTGGAAGGGTCATGCCGTTCGATGTTCCTACATCATGCACAGCACCGTGTGGGTGGCTGTGTGTAGTACCAGCCCTAGCGGGGCTTGGCGAGCACTGGGATAGTGCGGGCACCACGCACAGCGTGTGATGGGGGCTCCCCCGAGGGGGAGGGGGTGAGTATCACCCCAGGGGCAGGGTTTCCCCGGGCCATGGCACTCTGGTTGACCCTGCAGACAATGTGATCCGGAATGTCCATACAGGGGGCCCCAGGTGGGGGGACTAGGGGGTGATCACGTGTGTCGGAGAGAGCTCTTGAGAAGGATCGAGAGGGAACGAGAATGTTCGGGAAGGCGGGCGGGGCTGAGAGGGACCGGGGTCTCTCTTCGTTCTACAAGCTGGAAGTTCCACGTCTCAGCTGGAAGCGCCTCGTCCTACGGGGTACCACGTGGTCGGAGACCCGAGCAAGGGTCTGACCCTTCGTTGCAGTAACTCCCCTGTATAGTGTAGTTAGCTGGGTGGTCACGACCCAAGGTTGTATCTGGTAAAGGGGCAGATAAAGGTGTTGCCTCTAAAAGTAACAACGTCTGCGACTCAGTTGGACTCACTACAAATAAATTAAAACAATTGCCGTAATGGCAGACTTTTTATTTCACCGCGGCTCCGTAATTAAACTGTCATGTTCACGAAACGGTTAAACCACTGCTGTTACCTTCGCACGTCGGTATCTGCCCATTCCAGATGACGCTTCCACCTTGCGTCACGCACGTTATCTCCTCAAAGCCCTGCGTTTTGATGAAACCTTCTTCGCAGACAAATGACACCGAGCTGCCCAGCAGGAAATTGTCCCCAAAGCGTCGGCCGTTCATGGGGACTCCAGGATCATAGCATTCATTGTGGCCAAATGCTGTAAAGAGACAGAAGACACACAATGAGTGTTGCATTTGTTATCGTTATACGTGCACATGCCGACTTGGTTGCACTTATGTTACTGTTATATGCCTGGGCTTACGCAATGCACAACAATCTGAGTTTTAAGTTCCGAAGCACAGTTGGCTACATATGGTGCGAAATAAGTTCAACATACATACACAATGAGGGAGCTCTCATTAAGCACATGTGTGTTACTCTATACAAATGTGTTTTTTGGATAGGCTACCACATTGGTATACACACGGTACTGTGTAAAAAATGCTGTCCCAACATTTACTGATATAAAATGTAACGTAATAAAGGATATCTATCTCAGTAAACAAACATGGCAGGGAAGACGCGGCTATCTCCTACACCGATGGACAATTAAGAATAGCCCACAGTGCAGCTGTGGTCATCAATATCAAGCCATGCACCACGTAGTAACACCACTGCTTGCTTCGATAATTCACCGGCAGCATTTCAGATATTATTCCATGGGCCAAACCAGATATCGTGTAGCACCTGAGCAGACAATTCTTTAGGGGTAGCAATTGCTATGCATGGTCAATATGAGCAAATTAATTAGGTGATAACCTTTCCAAATGGACAGACGTCTTTTTTCGATCCCTCATGTTTTTGGTGTTTCATGATATTGCATTTTAAGTGGATGAGAACCTTTTTCCTAAATATATTGTTGTTTGTGGGCACTATCACCAAGGTAGCTATACATAAGATATCTGATATTAAGATGCAAGATACGAGTTGTGGCTACCCGCTATGTCAAAAGTGGACCAAGAGACAGCCAAATTTCCAGACTAAGTCATCGGGTTCTTTGCCCCGTATGCTGATGACAACAAAGGACTGTAAAAACGCCCCTCAGGGATTCGAGTGACTTATCAGTTCCCTTGGTCAGTTATTAGTTTATGCCATTTCATGAGGTAAAAACAAGCCAGAAAAAACATAGTATTCTGCCATATGCTGTGAAATCACTGACAGGAAATGTAGAACTGATAAACATGCCAGAACAAAATGTCTTGGTCAATGGAAGGGTCTGACACCACTCTGTGCATGCAAAAGCTGACTATCAGGCATTGTTTGCTGTGGCAGCAAAATATCCCTCCTGGTGTGTTTACCACCTTGGCCTGGTACAACATTGACTGACTTGAAGAAACTGTCAGTGGACAAGGGACATCCCGTAGAGTAAATTGAATTGCCAATCAAGCTATATTCACTGGACTTGAGCCATACAAATCAATGCCATCTGTGAAGAGAATGCAGAAACTAAGTTTCAGCACTGAAGCCCTAATGCTACCCACCTACAATGTAGGGCAGCGATTGTGTCCACCAGCAACCCATAGTAGACAGGTTGACACCACAACTGTGGTGCAAATCTTGACTTAAAGCTTTCGTGACTGCAGAAATTCATATTCTTTGGCTCTTTCGGTAAAGTCACGTAGATAGATTCAAAGAAAACAACAAAAAAATAACAAAATACTACGACGTTTCAATCACAACACAAGCGATCGTCATCAGGAGGCAAAAAAGAGGGGGAAAGCTGCTGGGGCAGACTGTTTTAAAGGTTTCAAATGGGTGTAGCCCAAGGGTCACAAACGAAGTGGGCGGGGCTAGTTATGTTAATGTGAGAAACGAGGGCGACCTCCAAGACGAGCGCACGGAGGTGGCTATGTTAATGTGAGAGATAAGCGTGTTAATGGCAGATCGCAGAGCAGACACGTCGAGCTCGGCGAGGCGTGTTCATGAAAACGGTCCGAGACATGTCGCTTAGTTTCCCCAATGTAACACAGTACGTAAAATTCGTGATCTGATCCCATCCGTGAAGGATGTGATCCCTGACATGCAATACCCCGGGGTCTACAAACTAAGCTGTGTCTGCGGCAGTAGTTACATTGGGGAAACTAAGCGACATGTCTCGGACCATGTTCGTGAGCATAAGGTAGATCTGAAACACGGTAGGACCAATACCTCAGCCGTGGCTGATCATTGTTTTAATGCGGTGAACTCACAAGAAGCTGATTTCTCTAAGACGATGGTAGTTTTCAAACCCACTGGCTATCAACAAAGATTCGTTCATGAAGCCATCCATATATATAGACACAATTTCAATCGAGAAGACGGGTATAAACTGAGTAATCATTGGAAGGACGTTATCAACCAGTTTAAGTCATAACTGGCTGTGATGTTCCCATCCTACCACCTTCCGATGTTAGTTGTTATTTTTGGCTCTCTGATCTTACATTAACAGGTTAAATTTCTCACCCTAACACAGCCACCTCGCTTGCCGAGCTCGATGTTGCTGCTCTGCGATCTCCCATTAACATGCCAATCTCTCACATTAACATAGCCACAACCGCACGCGCATCGTGGAGGTCGCCCTCCGATCTCACATTAACATGCTAATTTCTCACATTAACATCACTAGCCCCGCCCACATCGTTTATGACCTTTGGGCTACACCCATTTTTTAACCTTTAAAACAGCCTGCATCAGCAGCTTTTGCCCGCTTTTTTGCCTCCTGATGACGATCGCTTGTGTTGTGATCGAAACGTCATAGTTTTTTGTTATTTTCTTTGAACCTATCTACATGACTTTACCAAAACACCCAAAGAATATAAACTGTGGTGCAGCATGCCTAGGAGAGAAACCTTCTGTAACTTCTTGGTCACGCGTCAAAAGCTCAGACAGTCAGTCACTGGACTAGCTTTTAGATCCTAATTGGCGAATGATATCACATTGGATGAAGGCATTGTAGGCGACCCGTCAACATCAATACACAGCTAAAGCTACAGAAGTTGTACTCAAAGGACACAGAAACCTCCTTCAGCAAATAATAGTTGTTTCCCGGGGAAGACAGCTAACCTCTAGGACCACTGCCATGGGGCACTCTCGAATGGTGATGTAACTATGCAGGACAAATAAAGCAGCACTTTCCAGAGAGCTAGATAGGAATGTGTCCTCCACAAAAGTTATTCCTGAACCGTCAGCATGTATCATGGAATGAGCTTGGTCCAGAAAATGAATGGAAGCAGCAAGACATTTGCACAGCTGGCAGATTCTGCCTTGTCTCCGAATGATAGAATTGATAATAATGTGTTTGATGTGTACTGGGAGAAGTCCATCAAAAAATGTTGAGAGACATAACTGAGGTTCAGAAACCAGATATATATTCAAAAAAATTGCCCCAAGGCCACAGCATCCAGCTGTCCAAAATATGTTTGTGTCTGCCCCTGCAACAATTCAAGTTTAATCTACTTCTTTGTGGAAGAGTGCATGCTGTCTAAATACAGAGAGATAATCTGCAACACATAATTAATTGTATATGATTTTTGCGGAACAATGCCACATGTTTCCAAGGGATCACTACTGGTAGGAGCTTCAAGAATTTAAGTTTACACAAGAAGAAAGCAGGCACCCGCATGCTTCTACTTGCATTACATGCTTCATAGACTCGGTGTAAAGAATCCACAGCCATAAATGTTGACAATACTGTACCTTGGTTTTGAAAATAAATTAGATTGCTCTAGATTGTTCTCTGTACCAAAAGTGTGGTACAGAGAACCGTACAAGGTTCCTTGACATTGGATAGCTTGGAACTTCACTCAGAAGCAGTGCCTGTGAGGCTCTGATTAGGTTGTGAATCTGTCAGTGTGGTTTGCAGGCCATGATACGTTCAACCACCTGAAACATCTTAAAGCGAAAAAATAAAATAATAAAATATATATAAAACAATAAAATTCTCACGACTTTACCGAAAGAACCAAGAATATGAATCACTGCAGTCACAAAAGCTTTAAATCAAAATCTTAAAGCGAAGTAAATTGACCAAGATCCCTTCAGTCAGGTTCGCCGATCATGGGTCGTGTCTCCAAAACTACGTCAGAAAATACAGTTTACTTCAATTTACTTGAGTTTACTCGTTGCATATTCCTTTCGTCCAAGCGAATGCACTGCGATGGCAACTGTTCAGTTCCAAACGAGGAAGAAACGGACTCTCTTCAGCCCTTGCACTGA
The DNA here is from genome assembly GCF_048934315.1 of Petromyzon marinus. Classification (NCBI taxonomy): domain Eukaryota; kingdom Metazoa; phylum Chordata; class Hyperoartia; order Petromyzontiformes; family Petromyzontidae; genus Petromyzon; species Petromyzon marinus. The sequence continues at coordinate 9,721,197 of NC_133678.1, read as the reverse complement.
AGATTCTCTCTTGAAGCATGTCCTCTGTGCCAATTACCAAGCTGCCATTGTGAGGCTGTGCCTTTAAAACAAGTCTCTGTGCCAAACCCAGAAGGATACCGGTGGAGAACAGATCATGATGATGGCAATTTGCTCATTGTCTGGATGAGTGGCTCACCTGCACCAGAGGCTGTTATAGAATTGCGGTCATTCAACCGTGCATATTCCTGCAAACCACCAGTTTGTACTTGTCTTGTAAATGGCTTGAGATGCATGAACATGTGCAAGTTAAGAATGATGTAGAAATTGGCGAACTGATCATGCTACTGAAAATGTTGAACTTGATGAATGTGAGGATATCATAGATCATTATTTTGAACCGTAGACTTTTAGACAATGGCAAAAAACATTTAGTTAAAGACATGCATGTCATCACTTTTACTTCAATGTTTGCATATTTTTGTGTGCATAACCTGTACTCTTCAGGTTGTAATTAAAGTCATTGTAAAACATTAAATAATCACTTCATGAATGTTCATTTTATATGTTATATGAATTAATACACGATCAAAGTCATTCATATTTAAAGTCCCAAGTAGCAAATTACGTGTTCTTTGGGTCTTTCGGTAAAGTTACGTAGATAGGTTTTCTTTGAACCTTTGAACCTATCTGCGTGACTTTACCGAAAGACCCAAAGAATATGAATTCCTGCAGTCACGAAAGCTTTAAGTCAAGCAAGATATGTATTGGAAGTTTTATAACATTTTCCATGTGTAATCACGATATGTTCTTCATGAGAAATGTGATAAAGTCGATTGCTTTAAAGCCTTTAGAAGCACACATACCATCACAAAAACATCGTATATTTTTTTCCTTACCATGGGCACACATTCTTTGTACATTAATACATGGGTGTGGAATCACGATTTCAAGTTTCATTTCCTGACTCAGGTCCAATTTGATTTTAACGTGCGTGGGAACATTTGACAGCTGATAAGTAGCACTAAGCTGGCATTCTGCAATGGTTATCACATCAAATTATACATAGGAGACATAGACCATTTTGAACATTTTACGATAAAAATTTTCCCCCCAAAATGGTACAGATGAGTGTCATTTCTTACCTGAAACAAACTAAACTATTTTATTTCACCAGGTAAGGCTCACTGAGTTATAGTGCTATTTTATCAGAAGCGACCGAGCCACACATTATATCTCAACGAAGTGACTTATCGCGTGGAAATGTATAGCAGCCAAATACTCTAAATGCGTGTTTATAACTGCGGAGAGAAAAACTGGAGGGCCCGGAGAAAAAAAATTACGCAACCACGGGGTGAACATGCAAACTCCAAATATACAGGTCTCAAGGTCGGGATCGAACCCACGGGATCGAACCCACGACCTCCTGTAAAACAGGCAAGGTAGGTAACATCTCGTCCCCCGTGGCGCCTATATATTTAAACAATTAAATTACCAGAGTACTCATGAAGCCATCCACTGGCCCACTTACTCACCAACTTCACCAACCTCACCAAACCCACCAACCACCACCGTACCAAACAAAATAATAAACATTAAACTTTCAACCACCTGCATAGCCTGCAAATGAATATGTACAAAACTGACATTGTCTCGTAAATTATATTAATACGTTTAATTTATGGCAAGTCTTAATTGAAGATGGCAATGTAAACCAAACATGTCTAATAGAGATAAAAACTAAACAAAAATAATTACGCAAAATACCTCAACATGAAATACATAATAAATAGGTCAATCAATAAATACATTCTATCAGCACCAGAATGTTTAACTAAGTACAAAGGAAAAAGCATGCTTAAAAAACATTTCAATATTTTATGTTCCCAATTAAAAATAAAGAGATTGTAATAAACATTAATCAGAGTCACTGGCAGAAACATAATTGTTACTGTAGCTCACCAGAGGCTTGGGGAGGCGCATCATTCATGAAATTATACTGGGGGGAAGATTAATAAAACATTCATTCATTCCTCCTTTATTCTAAACCAGGGGTAGCCTCTGGCACTTGAAGAAACACACCGACAGAATACATCTGTCTGCTTCCATGACAAGTCATGATCAAAACTATCACCAGAATCTGATTAGATAATAACTAGGACATAAGTTTTTCAATGTCTTCGTTAGTCAGTGAAAATAACTGAAATAGGAATAATAAAGACAAAAAATAAATATTCAGTTGACCCCACACGGCACTGACCAGCAGATTGTATGGTCATACAATCCCCATGACTGACATGGTGATGGGGGGGATCTTCATTCAGCAGTGGATTACGAAGGGGCTGTCAACTATGTACTGGCATTTATTTTAAAACGATAAATAAGAACCTTTCCATCAAACCTACCTCATATAAAGGGAGATGTATCATTATTTTATTGAAGTACAAGGCACATTATCGATATTGTTATACTCAAAAGCTTGGAAATATTGATTGCTGATGCTCATTTGCAAATTTAACTTCGAATAACAGATTATTATAACAGTTATAAGGCACTCATTAAGCAGTGTGTATATATATAATGATGGCGTTTATGGTCTGTGTTTGTGCATCACTGCAAACACAAACCCCGCGTTAATCGCATGCCACTGGCGACCACTGCCGGTATTGTGAGCTGTGTCCCCCACCTCCCCCCGCCCCCCGCTTACTGGCATAGGTGATGTTGAAGCCCCTGCCAGAGGCGGAATGATCCGACTGGAACTCAAGGCGCAGCACCTGCCCCGTGCTGGCCAGATGGAAAGGCGCCTCCGTGCCAGTGAAGGTGCCGAGCACGGTCGTGTCGGCCCTCTCCCCGGCCTTCACGGTCAGAAAGTCGAACTGCGATTCGATGTCGAAGTCGTGGAAGAGCAGGTGGATGCGGCTGCGTGGCTCGGCCAGCACCAGCCACACGCAGTTCACGTTGTTGCCGTAGCCCTCGGGGTAGTTGGGAGAGAGCACCTCTCCATTTGGCGAAGTGAAGTTTACAAAGCACGGAACTGCAACGGGATGAAAGCGTGGGGTGGGGGGGGGGTTGTTGAAATACAAAGGGTGTAAAAAAAAGCTTTGCTTTAGTCATTCTGCTTTGTGTGTTTCCAATGTCAGCATTGGCCCTTGCTATGTGCCTGCACGTCAGCAATTACAACAGGGTGCGTTTTTAGGGGGGGAAAACAACCAGATGTAACAGAAAATAGGAGAAAATATATATAATGTCGCATGTCCAGCATGGCCAATTAACTCCCCACACCCAGTGCAGTATTTGTGCACGATGTGATCATTTTTTACTGATGTCCACAAATCAGACATTTTCACATATACTCATGTATTCTTAATCTTGCATACATTTACTTATAAAGTGCATGTTTTAAACCAGTTTGAACTACATGCTGGTCAAGTAACATAATTGTGTATGGTGTAACTGTTATTTTCTACAGATGTTTGCATATCCAGCCTTTTCACATATCCGTCTATATGTCAGTTGCCAGCGAGTTGGATATCCAACGTTGTACTGTACACATCGATGGCTATAATAAACGTTACAGATGAGCGCAATAAACTCAATTATTTCAACGAAACTGTTTTTATTTTACCAGTAAGGCCCACTGAGATATATAGCTCGTTTTCAGAAGCGACCTGTCCACAAATGATAGCTCAACGAAATGGCTTATTGCGTGAAAATTTACAACCGCCAAATACTCTAAAATAATGTTTGTAAATGTGGAGGAAAAAACCAGAGGACCCAGAGAAAAATCCACGCGACCACAGGGAGTCAATGCAAACTCCAAACATACAGACGTCAGGGTTGGGATTGAACCCAAGACCTCCTGCATACCAGGCGAGGGAGTTAACATGTCGCCACCATGGCACCTAGAATTCATGGAGGAAAACAAGAGAATTGTTTTCATCAAAGAAAAAAACCCCTGTTGCTTTTAAAATACATGTTTTATTCTAATGCAGTGAGCCCTGAATCCATTAAATGCAAGTCACAAATCTGCACTGCAGAAGAATATCGCAGTCCCTGTGAGCTAGGAGTTTAAACCGCGGAGGCAGCCCCATTGGCAGCAGGGTCAACGCATGGCAGGACACGGTGCTCGGCAGATTACTTATCATGGACACACTACAGGAAAACTGGATGTGAGCCTAAATTATAGATTACCACGTCCTTAAAATTTAAATAAGGTCAAAACCTCTACACATTTTTTTTTTACCTGACGAACAAGAAAAAATAAACTGAATACATTAATACATGAATCAATAAAATCACAATTCAGAACAAACCGAAATTATGTATAAGAACGCATAGTAGAAGCATAGACAATGAGTAGTATGGAATGAATATTTTAGATATTATCTTTGAAATATTACAGCTCACAACATTGGTTGATTATGCACACCCTCTTCCGTGTGTTCATAATAAATGCGCATAGCGTGATTAACATTATTTCTTGTCAAAGTGGTAAGATGCAGCAGGCAACGATGCGATACATCATCAAGTCGTGGTCAACCTTAAATAATCTATGGGCCCTATGTGCATAACATTTTGAACAGGCCATTTTCTATGCCACGTCGGTATTCTGGCATCATGCATGGTGACGACGCTGAATAGCAAGCATTGAAATGCATAACAGCCCCACATGCAATCAATAAAACACAGCACTGCAGATGGTAAACTCTTTAAGAAAACTTCAGGTGTATGGATATACTCAAATACTTGTTGGGTGATGCATGTCAATGATACATTTTATTAGGTGGTGCATCATTAAAAAAATATTTAAATGTATATCGTCACATTAAATTGGCTCAAAAATCTTCAACAATTTTTTAAAAACTTTTTTTTTGGGGGGGGGGGGAATCTATTCATGTGTGATTATCTAAAGCAGTGGTCCCCAGCATTATTGGACCCCTGGTCCACAGCCAGCCCTCCAAATGTGTTCACAACCCACCATGCACTGATAACAGATGGTATGATGTCCATAAACAATGTCAGCAATCAGCGGACTCAGCCAGAAGCCTGCTGTTTTTGCTGAGTCATGAACACGATCTCAATAATCATGCAATGGGCAGCATAAGAAAATGGTGTGTTGTTAAAAATACGATAGCATCTGCCTCGGATCACTTCCTTGCAGAAACCCAGTGGTCCGCGGAACAAAGGTTGGGAAACACTGATCTAAGCAATAAAAGGTGATCTCCAATATGGTAATTGCAACCTGTACAAATATAAAGTGGACACATTTCACAATGTAAAAAAAAGCGAATCCTCCATGAATTCGCACTGCATGAATTCTGCAGCCACATTCCTAATCATCTGTATATCCTAAGGGAAGGAGTCTGCACAGTCGTGGCATGCAGTGCACCGCTGAGCTACATACTTGACAGCCATAAAACACTTTGTAACTGCAATTAATAAAATGCCGTGGGGCATGTAGGTGAGTCAGTGGTTAATGTGCTGCATCCAGGTTTAAACACTAATGTCCATTGCTGATGTTCCAAAATATTCCAAATAACTCAAACAGATCTCCACAAAAGGTTAGGGTCTCCTCCAAGGCTGCGGTGCTCAACGAGTGGATTTAAGTCTGGCACTCTGAGAATACACAGAAAACCAAGACAGCCACACCTCCGATTATCAGGGTTGGCTGCATACGGTGTGAAATAAGTTTAACATACGTATGTATGTACGTACATATGTATGTTCAACTTCTTCTTGGTTCTTTCGGTAAAGTCACGTAGAATGGAAATAAAATAATAAAAAACACATAATAAAATAAAATTATCACGACGTTTCGGCCACAACACAAGTGGCCTTCTTCAGGTGAAGAAACAGGTCTGTCCAGAAGACAGAGCTTGACCTGGGAGTGGCTTTTGATGATTTCTCGCAACATATAACAGTTATTTATAGTAGCAAAGACAGTAAAAGTTGGCTATAAACGCACCTAATATGTGAACAGTTATAATATAAGCAATGCATCGTTACATTGCACTGATGGGGGGAAGGCAATGACAATTTCCGGAGTTTCCAAGGGGTGTGCTTCTTTTTATATATAATATATTATTATAATCTATTATTTTTGTGATTGGTTGTTTCATCGTGCTGGTGAGGTTGCAGAATGTGTTAATTCTTATATAAGAATACACTGCAAACACTCCCTCAAGTTGTTCACTTACGAGTTTTGATCACAGAGGTTCAGACCATTAACAATTCATGAGCTCAGGCATGGCCTACCAACGTTGATAAATAAATTTAACATATTGAAATTACCATTATTTTCAAAGAAAATGTAACGGTACTGACACGTTAACTATATGATCTGGGCTCTTGGACCATACACAAGGTGTATGGTGGAGTAGCTTTGTCCAAATTACCATCAACTAAAGCTAAACAATTTTTTATTTTACCATGTAAGGCCCACTGAGCAATATAGCTCTTTTTCTGAAGCGACCTGGCCACAAATGATACCTCAACGAAGTTACTTATCACGTGGACATTTAATGCAGCCAAATACTCTGAACCCATGTTGAATCTCAATATGGAGGGAAAAACTGGAGGACCTGGAGCAAAATCCACACAACCACGGGGAGAAAATGCAAACTCAAAATATGCAGGTGTCAGGGTTGGGATCGAATCCATGCCACAAATATAGCTTAATGAAGTGGCTTATCACGTGGAAATGTATAGCAGCCAACTACTCTAAACCAGTGGTTCTTAACCTGGGGTACACGCACCCCTGGGGGTACAAGTCATGTCAGATTTCTTTAGAAGGTAAATAATTGAAAACAAATTAAACACGGGCATGTCAGTACAACTACTACAAACATAAGTATTTATTTACATTTTTGTAACATTCCTTAAGTACAAATACTGGAGGAAGGGCCTTTGCTATTGATGCCCCCAGGGTCTGGAATGCTATTGCCAATAAACTGCAACTTGAATCACTACCTATGTCAAAATTGCTCTAGAGGAGTTGTACACCCCTAGCTGCGACTGCTATTCAGTGGCCTAAAATCAAATGTTTCGCTCCGGATGACCGCTGCAAAGTATGATATTGTGTTTTCATTTAGTGTGCTGATCTTTAAAGGTGCATTGAAAAATGTTGATACTCCTACCGATGCTCCTGCTGTTGTGGAGTGACTCATGCAGCCACCTATGGCTACAGGGTTTGGTGGTACATGTTGTTTATGTCGTTTATTGTGAAATTTCGGTCACAGTTCCTATGATCACTGTTACATTGCTTTTATGGCTTTATTTTGGTGATTTCGAAAATATTTTTTGGTTTGGCCATAATTGTTTGTTGTAGTACGGAGTTAAGTTGTCTTGTGGTTGTTGTTGTTGTTTGACTTGCATCCCACTGGGATTTTTGCACACAGCGTTGGTGTACGGTGTTTTTTCTGGAAGACTTGCTGTTTTTTCCTGGATTTTTCTGTTTGCGCAGTCAATATAAGATGTTTTCTCGTTCATGTTTTTGTTAGTTGCGATTGCACCCAATTCAAGAGCCGAATGGCTCACAAGGCTATACCAAATAAATTAATCTGAAACTGATTGAGAACCAAAGGGGTGAAAGGCTGCAGTAAAGGTTAAGAACCACTGCTCTAAGCGCACTCACATGTGCGTGACCTCTCCAGATCTTGGAGGTTATAACAGGGCTGAGCCTGGATGGTGCTTGAATGAGCGACCACCTCGGGTACCACGTTGGCGAGATGTTAACTACCTTGCCTGGTATACAGGGGGTCGTGGGTTCGATCCCAACCCTGACACTTGCTGTACATTTGGAGGTTGCAGTTTCTCCCTGTCGTCAGGTGGAGTTTTCTCCGGGTCCTCCGGTTTTTCCCTCCACATTAAAAAAAACCTGCGTTAAGAGTATTGAGCTGCTATAAGTTTACACATGATAAGCCACTTCGTTAAACTATCAATTGTGGCCAGGTCGCTTTTGAAAAAGAGATAAACAGCTTTGTGGGCGTTACATGAAAAAATACAAATAGTTTAGGAGTAAAATAACAGATGTACATGATGTGGGGGCTACATTGTGGGCAGCATAGGGCAGTGAAGAAAAAACATTTGCTTTAGGGGCCTTAGGTGATGAACTCCCGCTCCCGCTCCCTCGCCCCACACATGCATACACAAAGACAAAGACCCCCATTTTTCCTTAACAAACTGTAGGAGCAAGTGCTGTTAGCGAGTAACACTTATGAAGGCTGGTACGGCAGGCGAGCGGGTGGGTGGCCAACACCATGCCCGGCCGCCTTTGTCTCTCCAGTGGTGATGTTTACACACCACACCAGGCACTGGTGTTGGCCGTGAGTAAGGATTGAACTCGAGTCACCGCTTTCATAGCACAGCGCGCTCTAACCGCTACACTACCGCTCCCCACACACTCACACTCTCACACACACGCGCGTGTCCCGCACGCACACACGCAAATGCTCACTCCCAGCGCGAGGCCGACTCGTTACACCTCGCAGAGGATCACTCCGTCTGAACAAAATAGTTCCGCGGTTCAGTTTGCAACTGCGAATTCGTGTTTTAAGTCAATGTTAATGGGTTTTTTTCATGGAAGGCTGGTTCGTAAGCACGGGCGTTCGTAAGTCGGGCGTTCGTAAGTTGAGGACTGCCTGTGCTGTATTTCTATGCCTCCCTTGATAAAGTATGTTAAAATAACACATGCACGGCAGAGCGAGGCATTTATCCAGCAAGTAGGGGCATGGGTAGTGCTGTGTGTGTGTGTGTGTGCACGGGCACTTGACACAAGGCTTGGTGTTCGGTTTAACTTATGTGTTCACAAGAAAGCCATCGTCGGTTTTTTTTGTTTGTTTATTTTTTTAACATTGAAGAGAAATAGTGGCAGCTTTTTGGCAGTTGTGGTGTAAAAGGCAAAGTGAATGGATATCCTGTGACACGCTGAAAAAAATACACTTAGGGCATGCAAAAAAAGTTTGTGGAAAATTGTTTACATGTTTTTCTGTTGTTGTAAATATTGCATTTCGCACGTGAATTCACAAACGTGTCTGAAATGCTACAGACATATGCCCACACATGTCACATTAATACAACAAGCAAATACAGTATATAGTATACACATATGCAAATGTTGTATATAGAGACACCGATACATTACACGCCACTTTTGCAGATGAATATAAATGCTCGGAGTGTATTGGGCGATTATCTGTATTGACGGACACTCATGCGTTTTACACGTTACACTTCTATTCAGCTCAGCTAATGCCAATCAATTTGCAAAGTTAACCAAACAAACATGAAAATTGCCGTTTACTCACAGATGCAGTGCGGGACGTTTGCAGACCACTGGTTGTTGCTCTGACAGGTGATGGTCTTCTCCCCGACGAGCTCAAATGCTGCCTGACACTCAAATGTCAGCGAGTCTCTGTGGGAGAAGCCGGAGCCCTCCCGCCTCCCGTGCTGAGGGACCCCGGGGTCTCCGCAGCTCCTCTCCGCAATCTCTGCGAGCGCACACACACCGCGAGCCAAACGAAAAAACACCGTCGCGGCCTCTGTAACGAGACTCATTCACACACTCGTCGTTACAATGGGGCGGAGGGCCACCTGGAAATCAATGGAACAGCAAGGCAGACAAGAGGGCATTGCTTAGATATGGCGTGAGGGACTGAGCGTGCTGGGAGAATCGGGCCCGAGTTGAACGCGTGAGGGTTATCCAGAGTGGGTGTGCGGCTGGATCTTGGGGGAAGGATGGAAAAGGAGAGAGGTATTAAAATAATGTTAAGTACAAGAGTGTGATGCATATTTTCTCAGTTTTGTCTCCATTATCATTAAAAAAAAAAACGTCATGGGATAAGTTGGTCAAATTCGCGTGAAATCCAAGCTTAGATTAATCATTTTATGATTAGAAATGAATGTATACAAATGGAATTGCAATCATGGGATCGTTGAGGGGAGTCAGGCTGTGGAGAGCCTAGAACAGCCTTAAGGTAAGAAGGCATGGCCCGTTTGGCTTCACAGGCCAAATAGAATTGGCATTAAAATGTATGGCCGATGCCTTCGTAATCCTGTAAATTATAATTGCAAAACTGGTCGATACCGGTGGGCTTCTGGAATCGCTGGCATTTCCATTCAAATGCATGGTCAATGTCTGAGGTGTGAAATCTGGCCCAATTCCACCCTGATTCTGGCACCGCATTCAAGCATTGTGAGAACACTACCACTTAGATTACCCACCAGGACCACTAAGACCATCTTAACTACCAACGGGATCACTGTGATGACCAAGTTACCACTGACCATGGGAACTAACACTGGGAGCATTGGCATTACTACTCGAAGCACCTTGGCCACTCTGCCTACCACTGGGATAACCAGAACTACCATATAATTGAATGCACACTGGCGCATGTATTCATACACTTAGACATCTGCACGCATGTATGCACACATGGATGCTCACCCATGAATATTTTACCATGGGAATTACCCAAAGCAGAATCGCCCAGCTATACTTTACAGGATACACTTTGAACTAAAAGGACCACAGTGTCAACTTGGTGGAACTGCACTTAACAACAATGAGCATTCAGTGCTAGCCCACAATGAAAAAGTAAAAAAAGCGTAGGCCACTATACAAATTCAGCAAATACAGTGTACATTTGTAACGCGCGTGGGGTTTTGCAAACAGCGTGCACGCACATGTCAGCCGCGGACTGTGAGGTCACATCAGGGCGAATAGGTGCCACGAGAGAAAGCAACGCGAGAGAAAGAAAGGCGGCCAATTAAGATGCAGAGCCGTGATTGGCTGGCTGCAAATGCAGGCGGTGGAGTAGGCGCCTCGGAGTCTGCAGATGGAGGCGATAGCAGCGGGCGCCACGTGCGGGAGGACGCCAGCTGAATTAGGGCGTTTAATGAGGAGGAGGAGGATAAATAGGGAACGGGTGAGGCAGGGAGTTGAGTTGGAGTGAAGACAAGAGGGGAGACAGGAGAAGCCACGGGACCCGCTCGCCACACCTCGCCCTCTCCAGCGGTGATGGCTGATCCCCCACTGGAGGCAAGGGCAAGGGCGAGGTTGGAGAAGTGAGGGAAGACAGGCTAGCGGTACAGAGGCTAGTGGAATCCTAAGTGTGAGTGCGCGAAGACTAGCAGAAGAGAGGCAAGCAGAGTACATAGCGGAAGGCTAGCAGTAGAGAAGCTCTCAGAGTGTATAGCACGAGGTTGGCAGTAGAGAAGCTAGCATAACATATAGTGAAAAGCGAGCAGTGTATGGTGGGAAGCTACCAGAGGGTGTAGTGATAAGCGAGCAGAGCGTGGCGGGCAGGCTAGCAGTAGAGAGGCTAGGAGAGAGCAGGCAAGCAGTGGAGAGGCAAAGAGCGTGAGAGAGGGCAGGCTAGCAGTGGAGAGGTTGAGAGAGAGATAGAACGAAGAGAACGAAGCGCTGTCCTACCAGACAGTCTCGTCCCTTCACCTGATGGAGGCCGCTTGTGTTGTGGCCGAAACGTCGTGAGAATTTTATTGTGTTATTTTATTTTATCAATTTATTATTTTATTCTCATTCTACGTGACTTTACCGAAAGAACCAAAGAAGACAAGGAGTTATGTTCAATCAAAAGTGACACAGGAGAAAAAAATAAATCTTGATTTGATGATGGACGCTTGTGTTGTGCCCGAAACGTCGTGATTAATTTTATTTTATACCTACGTGACTTTACCGAAAGAACCAAAGAGTAAGGAGAAAATTAAGTTGTCCGCGTGAAATAAAAACATTACACTTATACAGATTGGCTCGTCTAAAATAGCACTGGATTGGCACAGATGGTGCACTTATTTGAGAGCACATCCATAAACTTCAAAACCTGAATATAAAGACTATTACAGATTTGGAGAAAAGGGTTAAATGTATGAAAATGTAAATATCCCACGATCATTTATAAGCAGGGTTTAATTTGTCACTGTATTTTTCCTGAGTCCACTGGAAGACTGAAGGTGACTTATATCCACATACATTTCTAGAGGGATACTGGATGTGGTGTGCAGTGTGCCCAGATGAAATTACGTCTTTCTCATGAGTTGATTTGAGGTTCCAAGATTACTTATAGTCGTGTGTGTGTGTGAATAACAGAATGTTTATGGAACTATATATAAAGTGTAATATTGATATCGAGTGACTGTTAAAAATGATCTCAATGTAAGCGACTAAAGCTTGGAAGACCGCGCACGCTCTGTAATACCTTACATTTATTGAATGAGAAAATTAATTGGTGTAATCTAACGGGAAGCCTTGTTTGTTATATTTGTGGTAACTCCAATTGGTAGTGTATTAGTTTCTGATTATGTTTGATTAATCAGTCCAGATGGTGCCAGACTTTTCAAAATGACTTTGTTTTTTAATATTTGAATAATCCTCCACTTTAAAATAGATTAATAATGTTCAACACCAAATATTTAGTTTACAATTCAGGCAATAATATATAAACAATAATAGGGAGATAAAAACATCAGTTAAAAATGAGGAGTGTGAACCTGTTCAAATTTAAATATAACCATCTTCTTGTGTGATTATTACCTAAAACAATTACAAGATTCTACAGCACAGAGGTGCGCGATTGCAATGCCCTGCAATTCTAATGACTGATCGTGTCCTGTGATTGCCTATATCACTATATCACACTCTCAAATTAAACCTTAAGGCCAAAGAGATTTCCTGGCTCGCTTCACATGAAATGTGTTAATCGTATGTGGATACGTAAATGGTTTTACCTGAGGGTAAAATAGCAACATTTAACTTGTAAATGTAACTTCTGAAGGTTTCCTAAGACTGATAAAGCCATAGGCAAGGAAAAACACAGCTGCAAAAGAGGGCATATTTTAAATCCATCGAAGATTCCTCTGATTTATTACTCAATTTATGTACTTACAAAAATGAGGAAGACCTCAATGAAGGTAATGCGCACCACCTGGAAACTATACGGTCAGCAACATTAGAGGCTACATCGTTCACATGGTGTCTATCTTCTTAACCCTCATGTATTTAGTTTAATTTATTTTGTTGAAATGATTGTGAAACTCAAGAGATCAGGATAGTCTAAATTAAAAGAGTGACATGAGTCACCAATGTTACGAAGATAAATAAAACAGAATACAGCAAAGATAATGTCAGAGCAGAACCACCATACAAAAACACTGCTCATACAGTGAGGGAAAAAAGTATTTGATCCCCTGCTGATTTTGTACGTTTGCCCACTGACAAAGAAATGATCAGTCTATAATTTTAATGGTAGGTTTATTTGAACAGTGAGAGACAGAATAACAACAAATCCAGAAAAACGCATGTCAAAAATGTTATAAATTGATTTGCATTTTAATGAGGGAAATAAGTATTTGACCCCCTCTCAATCAGAACGATTTCTGGCTCCCAGGTGTCTTTTATACAGGTAACAAGCTGAGATTAGGAGCACTCTTTTTAAGAGTATGCTCCTAATCTCAGCTCGTTACCTGTATAAAAGACACCTGTCCACAGAAGCAATCAATCAATCAGATTCCAAAATCTCCACCATAGCCAAGACGAAAGAGCTCTCCAAGAATGTCAGGGACAAGATTGTAGACCTACACAAGGCTGGAATGGGCTACAAGACCATTGCCAAGCAGCGTGGTGAGAAGGTGACAACAGTTGGTGCGATTATTCGCAAATGGAAGAAACACAAAAGAACTGTCAATCTCCCTCGGCCTGGGGCTCCATGCGAGATCTCACCTCGTGGAGTTGCAATGATCATGAGAACGGTGAGGAATGAGCCCAGAACTACACGGGAGGATCTTGTCAATGATCTCAAGGCAGCTGGGACCATAGTCACCAAGAAAACAATTGGTAACACTACGCCGTGAAGGACTGAAATCCTGCAGCGCTCGCAAGGTCCCCCTGCTCAAGAAAGCACATATACATGCCCGTCTGAAGTTTGCCAATGAATATCTGAATGATTCAGAGGACAACTGGGTGGAAGTGTTGTGGTCAGATGAGACCAAAATGGAGCTCTTTGGCATCAACTCAACTCGCCGTGTTTGGAGGAGGAGGAATGCTGCCTATGACCCCAAGAACACCATCCCCACCGTCGAACATGGAGGTGGAAACATTATGCTTTGGGGGTGTTTTTGTGCTAAGGGGACAGGACAACTTCACCGCATCAAAGGGACGATGGACGGAGCCATGTACCGTCAAATCTTGGGTGAGAACCTCCGTCCCTCAGCCAGCGCATTGAAAAAGGGTCGTGGATGGGTATTCCAGCAAGACAATGACCCAAAACACACGGCCAAGGCAACAAAGGAGTGGCTCAAGAAGAAGCACATTAAGGTCCTGGAGTGGCCTAGCCAGTCTCCAGACCTTAATCCCATAGAAAATCTGTGGAGGGAGCTGAAGGTTCGAGTTGCCAAACGTCAGCCTCGAAATCTTTATGACTTGGAGATCTGCAAAGAGGAGTGGGACAAAATCCCTCCTGAGACGTGTGCAAACCTGGTGGCCAACTACAAGAAACGTCTGACCTCTGTGATTGCCAACAAGGGTTTTGCCACCAAGTACTAAGTCATGTTTTGCAGAGGGGTCAAACACTTATTTCCCTCATTAAAATGCAAATCAATTTAAAACATTTTTGACATGCGTTTTTCTGGATTTTTGTTATTGTTATTCTGTCTCTCACTGTTCAAATAAACCTACCATTAAAATTATAGACTGATCATTTCTTTGTCAGTGGGCAAACGTACAAAATCAGCAGGGGATCAAATACTTTTTTCCCTCACTGTATGTATATATAAACGTCAACACTAGATTAAATAAATGTCCCTTTACTAAAGTTGGCTCAGGGAAAATTACTTTGAACACATTTCAGAGTTGCACAGAATTAAGGCTATCATCGCACTGCAGTACCTGTTACCATGTGAGGATAGTGTTTTTAACTGCAAACTGCATTCCATCGGATGCAACGTGTCGCTGTGGACTGGTTTCTACCACGAAGCTGGAGCTGTTAAACTGGAGTGAGTGCTTTGAGGGTCATTCAGCATGAAAAAACACGTGTAAAATAAATACGCAATCAAAAGGGAAACGTATGAAATATTTGTCTACTCAAACAAAACCCAACGTCTCATTTTCTGGGATTGTCAACAATAAGTGAGGTTTTTTTCTTCTTCAATTGCATACAGTGCTAATACACTGCGGAACAAATTCAAACGAGAATAGTTGCTTGGCCAATCAGCCTGGCTTTACGGTAGATTATCTCGGTTTAACACAATTATCAGGGTCCTGTCCCAGTAATGGTATGATGGCATAACTAATAAATTCGCTGCTATAAATTCATAATTAAAGCCATGTATTACACGGCACAGTTTTGTATGGCTTAAATGGAGGAATTAAACAAAACAGTTAATTAAAACGTAAAGTACATACGCAACAAAAACAGATAATCATATGTTAATTAAAAGTAAATTATAACTTTTTCATTATCTCATTCAGGGGTATTTTTGCCCACTGGCCAACTTCTATAAGGTCACAGTTCATATGTAAAAAGGTAAAGGTGCAGCCTTGAAATTCCCACACTTTACACCACACGTTAAAGCTGCTACTGACGAGAGGGCCTCCACTCAAGGGAGCTCCAGATGTCCCCTCTAGAGGACATTTTGCCTGTGCTTGCACGCCAGCCATAGTTCTTTAAAGAGTTTGCAGTAACCCACACTTTACCCCAATCCACGTGATGGACTAACTGTGGTATATCCATTTATACTGCTGGGTGGACAGCTGGTGGTGGGGAGGGGGATTTAAGAAACTTGCATCATTGTTTCAACTGCATCTTGGCAGCATCCCTGGTTCATGAGTTAGAGAAAAATTGGTTTCTCAAACATAATTAATATATTCCTCAAAATGAACTATAACCACCTTCCTTTTGAAGTCCTCTAGACGGAAATGCCAAGATGTGTTTCTCCCAGCAATAAAAAAAACTATATTTGTTTCGTTTTACTTGTACTGGCCTGTGAAGCAACAAACATGAACCTTTTTACAAATATAACTTAGGTAACACAATGAATGCATAAGTCGAGATCTATGTGCAATACCGTGTAATTTAGTGAAGAATAGATATCTCAATATCGTTGCACAAGACGACACCTGGAACCGGCTCAACCACACCCTGTACACATGCCACTGCAGATACGTTAAGAAGTGAAAACCTGCAAAACAGCTTCACTTAGTGTGCCAATTTAGATAATAATGTCACCAAATTGCATTTTAGAACATGTTCAATGTTCAGCAACAGTGTTGATATGGTGGCTTCCTGGTATATCAAACACTACCATCTGTTATTTTGCTGTAAGCAATTTGGTTAAAGTGAATGCAATTTGTGGTGCTCTTCAGGATATTTAAATCAACTGATTAAGATCATTGTTTTGGGTTTTTTTGCATAGATCATAAAAAGAACACGTGTAAAATCCCACGTGGAACAATATCCTTGGGAACATATAGTGAGGGAAAAAAAGTATTTGATCCCCTGCTGATTTTGTACGTTTGCCCACTGACAAAGAAATGATCAGTCAATAATTTTAATGGTAGGTTTATTTGAACAGTGTGAGACGTAATAACAAGAATAAAAATCCGGAAAAACGCATGTCAAAAATGTTATAAATTGATTGGCATTTTAATGAGGAAATAAGTATTTGACCCCTCTGCAAAACATGACTTAGTACATGGTGGCAAAACCCTTGTTGGCAATCCCAGAGGTCAGACGTTTCTTGTAGTTGGCCACGAGGTTTGCACACATGTGTTTTGGGTCATTGTCTTGCTGGAATACCCATCCACGACCCATTTTCAATGCCCTGGCTGAGGGAAGGAGGTTCTCACCCAAGATTTGACGGTACATGGCTCCGTCCATCGTCCCTTTGATGCGGTGAAGTTGTCCTGTCCCCTTAGCACAAAAACTCCCCCAAAGTATAATGTTTCCACCTACATGTTTGACGGTGGGGATGGTGTTCTTGGGGTCATAGGCAGCATTCCTCCTCCAAACACGGCGAGTTGAGTTGATGCCAAAGAGCTCCATTTTGGTCTCATCTGACCACAACACTTTCACCCAGTTGTCCTCTGAATCATTCAGATGTTCATTGGTAAACTTCAGACGGGCATGTATATGTGCTTTCTTGAGCAGGAGGACCTTGCGGGCGCTGCAGGATTTCAGTCCTTCACGGCGTAGTGTGTTACCAATTGTTTTCTTGGTGACTATGGTCCCAGCTGCCTTGAGATCATTGACAAGATCCTCCCGTGTAGGTCTGGGCTGATTCCTCACCGTTCTCATGATCATTGCAACTCCACGAGGTGAGATCTTGCATGGAGCCCCAGGCCGATGGAGATTGACAGTTCTTTTGTGTTTCTTCCATTTGCGAATAATCGCACCAACTGTTGTCACCTTCTCACCAAGCTGCTTGGCAATGGTCTTGTAGCCCATTCCAGCCTTGTGTAGGTCTACAATATTGTCCCTGATATCCTTGGAAAGCTCTTTGGTCTTAGCCATGGTGGAGAGTTTGGAATCTGATTGATTGCTTCTGTGGACAGGTGTCTTTTATGCAGGTAACAAGCTGAGATTAGGAGCACTCCCTTTAAGAGTGTGCTCCTAATCTCAGCTCGTTACCTGTATAAAAGACACCTGGGAGCCAGAAATCTTTCTGATTGAGAGGGGGTCAAATACTTATTTCCCTCATTAAAATGCAAATCAATTTATAACATTTTTGACATGCGTTTTTCTGGATTTTTTTTGTTGTTGTTCTGTCTCTCACTGTTCAAATAGACATACCATTAAAATTATAGACTGATCATTTATTTGTCAGTGGGCAAATGTACAAAATCAGCAGGGGATCAAATACTTTTTTCCCTCACTGTAAGTATGCATAATATTAAAGTAGATTTTCTACAAAACCACATTTAAAAAAAACTTAACTCACTAATGTCTTAGTTGAGTCTGCTGTGACGAGTATGTATTTCACATTATTTAAATACCAATGTTTTATCACTTCGATGCTCCCCCTTCCTGTCCACCGTCACCAATTTGGTGAAGAATTGTCAATACAATGCTCAGAACCCACACAGTATGGAGAGGCCCTCATCCAGCAGTGGATCTGCTTAACAAATAATGCTTGCCATGCATGTTCATGAATTCTGATAACAGTTAATAGTTTCACTGGCACCCATCAGCAAACGTTTCTGGTGTATTCTTGTCTCAGAAGACAATTACAATTTTGGATTTAGAATGTGTACAAATGGAATCGCATCTAAAAAAAATGGGAATGGGAATTCATGCGGAAAGAAGGAACGCACCCATACTTAAACTGTTAAGTAGAAAGACAGAATATGATGCGATTTTGGATTTATAACACGTGGACATGCAACCGCATCTCAAAACATTGTGTTTGTACTTCATTTCTGCCAATCATAAAATCATGCAGGTCACTATTAATGTTATGCGATTACGAAGCCAGCAAGCAGGTAATGCACGTGGCATCTGAAAGATTGATTATCATAACCCAGCTGTGTGGCACCGTGTACCACGCATTAATCGCAGTGAATAATGTGAATGACTGCCCTTACCTTGGAAGATAATCTTGAACCCCAGGGAATTGACACTCTCATCTGTCTGCAAGTGCAGCCACATTTGTCCCGTAGTACTGACAACTACGTCTGGTATATTTGTTCCTGTCAGACTGGTACAAAACGTGACCAAAACACACCCACATGCAGACACATTTAAAACAATTATAATTATTACAGAATTTAAAATATTGGTGAGTGAGGGAGAAATTAGTCAAAGTTTGGTAAAGAGAGTATTTTTTTTATTTAATAGCACTCCAAATGCATACTTGTTCAAGAATGAAATAATAATGTATTTTTCGTCATATTTTTCGTAGTTATTCCTGTTAATAGCCTTAATTGCTTTTGGAGTTTGTGGACTTTTCACGTGTTGAAACATTACATTGAACACATGTTATCATCGGAGTAGGTAGGTGTGTGATGCTGTACACGAGTTGATGTTTTTTTTTGC
This sequence comes from Petromyzon marinus, assembly GCF_048934315.1. Classification (NCBI taxonomy): domain Eukaryota; kingdom Metazoa; phylum Chordata; class Hyperoartia; order Petromyzontiformes; family Petromyzontidae; genus Petromyzon; species Petromyzon marinus. The sequence continues at coordinate 9,702,193 of NC_133678.1, read as the reverse complement.
GTGTGTTTCATGAAATTATAATAAATGATTAACTTTTGCAGCTGAAGTGTGGGCGCTATGGATGACTCGGCTTCAAATGAGTACCAGGTGTTGTGTGTAAATGTCGTCACTGGGAAGACAAAGTCGGCTGGACGTCGTGCTGGCCACCGAACCCTTCGTGTATCATGTGCGGCCTTCATAGGTGCTTGCTAACAGCATTGCTCCAAACGTCTATGCAGGCTATAAGGGGTGGGGGATCTTTGTTTCTATAAATATCAAAAACCTAAATAGGCACGGATAATTGCAGATATTGTACAATACTTACACTGCAATTGCTGTTTCAGGGTCACCCTCAGTGAGACCATCACCCACCGTAAGCATGTCAAAATCCCTCTCCAGTTCAAACTTCTCAAAGTTGATTTGAATTGTCTGGAACATTCAAAACAGGAGAAAAACATATCAACATAAGCATTCAGTTAATTGTACCCACAATATCTTTTTTTTGTTTTGTATTTTAGGTTAATTAAAAAAATCTAAACGTACTGTAATTTACTTTGACAAGCCACATATAAATTGTAGATGGCAGCAAGTATATAATTAATTATGATTAATCTTATTTCTTTTCATCTCATAGAATTCAAAAAGTATATTTCTCATTATTTAAAAGTGGTATATCCTGATCAAGAGGCAAACATGTGACCTATTGCGAAGTTAATACAAATAGCATTGCATACATCCATTAGTACATCTTTTTTAAACAAACATAATTAAAATTGAACATATAAAGGTCAATAACCATTCTGCAAGAGGATGAATCATTAACGTAAAGGCTAAATGTGGAAAGTCGTGATGAAGTGCATGCTCTAATAGAGGTTTTAATTGCTGCCAAATGCTGGAGGGCAACGTTTTTCTTACTGCCACCAGCACATGCATGTGAAATTGACACTTTTGACATTAAAATGTCTCGGTTTTTTTATATTAATCAGTTGACTCCATATGTTGTACATTCAAGTGCAGATGATATTTGAAAGGCAACCTTTCCAACAGCTGAAAAATGTCAATATGGCATCAGATTGCACTCTGCATAGTTAAACAAAGCAGTCTTTCAAACAAGGCTTTGGATCACAATCATAAATAAATAACATATACACTATGTGTACACACAAGCAGACAATGACATATCTCTCATTTTATGTCTAGAGAATCCATCTAACACCTGTGCTGCATAGACCGGAAGTGAATGTGAGACTTCAAATAATTTCTAACAGCAGCAGTTTCAGTTTATTTATTTTGGTATAGCCCTGTGAGCCATTCGGCTCTTGAATCGGGTGCAACCACAACAAACAAAAACACAAAAACACGAACAAGAAAAACATCTTAAAGTGACTATGTGACTGTGCAAACAGAAAATCCATGAAAAAAACAGCAAAATATTCCTGAAAAAAGCACCGTACACCAACGCTGTGTGCAAAAAATCACAGTGGGATGCAAGTCAAACAACAACAACCACAAGACAACTTAGCTTAAGGCCATCAGTCTAACTCCGTACTACAACAAAACAAACATGTCCAAACCAAAAAACTTTTCGAACTCACCAAAAAATGAAGCCATAATTGCAACATAACAGTGATCACAGGGACTATGACCGAATTTTTACAATAAACTACATAAATAACATGTAACACCAAATCCTAGAGCCATAGCTGGCTGCATGAGTTACTCCACAACATCAGAAGCATCAGTCGGAGTTTCAAATTTTTCAATGCACCTTTAAGATCAGAACGCTAAATCAAAATACAGATAATACTTTGCAACGTCATGCGGAGCGAAACATTTTATTTTATTTCGATTTAAAGCTTTCGTGACTGCAGGGATTCATCTTCTTGGTTCTTTCAGTAAAGTCACTACGTAGAATGGAAACAAAGTAATAAAAATAAAACATAATAAAATAAAATTCTCACGACGTTTCGGCCACAACACAAGTAGCCTTCTTCAGGTGAAGGAACAGAACTGTCGGGACGACAGCGCTTCAATGAACGCTGCTAAGATTTCCATGAATACTTTGTAGCCAACGTATTCATTGAAAAATTTGAAACAGACGCCATCCAGACTGCCACTCTACGCCTGACCTTATGGAAGAGGTACGTGGATGACACTTTTGTCATCTGGCCACATGGCCAGCCTGCTCTAGACCAATTCCTCGACCACATCAATTCCATACACCCAGCCATCAGATTTACCATGGAGGTCGAAAAAGATGGCAAGCTACCCTTTTTTGATGTCTTAATTAAAAGGAAACCTGATGGTTCAATGAGCCACTCTGTCTACAGGAAAGCTACCCATACAGATGCTTACTTGAAACCGGATTCCCACCACCATCCATTCCAGAAGAACTCCCTCATCAAGACTCTATACCATAGAGCCCAATGCATTTCCGAACAGGAACACATTGCCAGTGAACTCAAGCACGTACACCAAGCTCTCAGGGCTAATGGTTACTCCGACTACACAATCCGCAAAGCCATCACGCCAGTCATGAAGAAGGATCCTCTTGAGGAGCCATTCAAAACCATCACCTTACCCTACATTGCAGGGGTCACTAAAAAGATCTCCAAAATCCTGAATAAACACAAGATCCAGGTCCGATTCAACATAGAACATAAAATCCGTGATCTGGTTCCATCTGTAAAAGATGCTGTTCCAGACATACAGTACCCGGGCGTTTACAAACTAAAGTGCCTCTGTGGTAGCAGCTACATTGGAGAAACCAAACGACATATCTCGGACCGCATCCGCGAACATAAAGCAGACTTGAAACATGGTAGGACGAACTCCTCTGCCGTGGCAGATCACTGTTATAATTCAGTAGGCTCACATGACATCGACTTCTCCAAGACGGAGATTCTTTGCAAGCCAACCGGCTACCATGAGAGATTCGTTCATGAGGCCATCCACATATACAAGCACAGAGACAATTTCAACTGCGAAGATGGATTCTGGCTTAGTAACCATTGGAAAGATGTTTTAAACCATTTCGGTTCTTAATTAATTGTATTTTACGGTGACCTTCAGATCGCAGCTCTTTCGCTGGTATTGACTCTTAATACCTCTCACACCACGGTTAATGGTATGGTTTATAACGTGGAGTATAACAGCGCATCGTGGCTGTTTCTCTCCCCCCTCCTCCGTTCCGAGCATGGATGGACTCGTCCGTCTGAACGGGGCTCGTCGCTGTCCGTGGTGCTGGCGTTGAGGGGAAGAAACCGCCACCCATTTTTTCGCCATATGGCATTGTGATATATAACGACTTATTGTTGGTGGCTCAGCTGATTTGGAGAGTATATAGAGTTTATCTTCTTTGGTTCTTTCGGTAAAGTCACGTAGAATGAGAATAAAATAATAAATTGATAAAACAAAATGACACAATAAAATTCTCACGACGTTTCGGCCACAACACAAGCGGCCTTCATCAGGTGAAGGGACGAGACTGTCTGGAGGACAGCGCTGGAGCGTTTATTATTTTATTCTCATTCTACGTGACTTTACCGAAAGAACCAAAGAAGATGAATCCTTGCAGTCACGAAAGCTTTAAATCGAAATATATAGAGTTTATTGATAACATTGAGGAAGTTTATATTTTAGTTTTTTATTGGTTTACTATGTGGTATTCATTATATAGTGTAGTGTATACCCAGTTGATTTGTGTTAATAGCTCAGCTTATTGAAGAATATATTGAGTACATTTATTATATTGATGTAATTTAGACTTGGTTTTTTCACATCGGTTTACTGTATAATATTTGGGTAGTTGCAGCCCTTTAGCGTCCATATACTAAATGCCTCTGTTGATATGTAAACTTTGACTTTAACAAAGTTATTTCTGTGACCAATCACAAGCTAATTCCTCAGCTATGTCAATGCTAAATTCTCATGTTTGATATGCAAACTCCTTTGTCAAGGCGCTTCACTTCTCTCACCTAGCTTAAAATACGCTACGAATCTTAGCAGTGTTCATTGAAGCGCTGTCGTCCCGACAGTTCTGTTCCTTCACCTGAAGAAGCCTACTTGTGTTGTGGCCGAAACGTCGTGAGAATTTTATTTTATTATTTTTATTTTTATTACTTTGTTTCCATTCTACGTGACTTTACCGAAAGAACCAAGAAGATTTTATTTTATTTTATGCCACTGAATAGCAGTGGCAGCTAGGGGTGTACAACTCCTCTAGAGCAGTTTTGAGAGAAGATCTCATTGGTAGCGATTCAAGTTGCAGTTTATTGGCAATAGCATTCCAGACCCTGGGGGCATCAATAGCAAAGGCCCTTCCTCCAGTTTTTGTACGGCAATAGGGAATGTGAAGCTGATAGATGAGCGAAGACCTAAATGAGCTGTACATCAACGTGTCCACGAAACCGAGATAAGTAGATTATATTCCTATATATAGTATTTCTGTGAAATTATTATATTGGTGATATATTTTTTTAATACGTGACACGTCGGTCTCCAATCTAGATAAATCAATGTCCCAAAAATGAATTTCATATACAGTACTTCATTTCTCATTCCAATAAAATAATATTTATCTGTAAGAAAATGTAACGATCAGTTGCATCCAGCACGCCGAATAAATGATATGGAGAACACTGCCGACTGTTTGAATTTACACAAAGCGAAGTGTATTAGAGCATCTAAATTCACAACCATTAGCACTCCTTGAATGCAAGCCGATCAATAAGACATCAGTCCCTAATTGTGCTAAACATTGCCTGCCCAGTTTAAAAATAAAATCCAATTTTTTTTTACAAGCATGACTTTTTAAACAACACATTTAACCAAAAACAGCTTGCTGCCGTGCTTTAAGTGGACAATGCAATATTTACCAATTGTTTAATTTGTTTTTAATGTGCATTGCTTCAGGTGCAGGCATTTATAATACACACAAGTACGCATCTGCATGCCAAACCGATTGCCTCAATAAAAGTCACTCTCTGTGCAAAGAAAGGACAAGATTCTTCAATGTGCAGGAATGTACCCATCTAAATTTACCTTTCCAGAAGCTGGGTAAATGGACCCTAATATTAAGGGCATACTAGAGTTTTGTTCTGGCTTCAGACCCACCACTGTGATATGCAGTGAGTAAGCATTTGGACCATACACCATGGCACACGTGGTATGCATGGCGAGCTGTGATTTATTATGAACGTTCGATCGTCGTTATTTTTTTTTTGCTATATGACAAAGCCTAATATGACTATGTTTTGTATAAATTACAAGAGCCTTGAATGGTGCACACTCATGGTTATCTCCTTGGTAGGGTTAGTTTGTGTTTATAGTTTACATTTTTAAGAATATATGTGAAAGATGTATTTTTTTTCCTCCAATTTTGACAGTAGTGAAATGCGAAGATGCATTTTGCTGTGAGTATTTAGAGAACCAGACACGACTATACTTGCATATTGCGTTTTCTGTTGTGAAAGTGACAACGAGTTTGGATTATGTTACAGTGCATTATGTATCAAATAATGATCACACAAAAAATTGCTGTGGCGATTCCTTTGACCAGAGCAGTAACGTGTATCTCACACGGTTGTGCAGGGATGGCTGAACATCTTACAAAACTAAAACAAGTAAAACTATTTTACATTCGTATATTTGTACTAGTTTCCATCAGACGATAATGGCTGGATGAGTGAAAATGTTCGTGAAAGGAATATTAAAAGGAATATAATTTTAATTCCTATAAAATAACAGAGGCTACAAATCAACATGACTTTTTGGGAAGACATAATTCTCTTTATTAGTCTGCACATTGGTCTCAAAAGATTTTCATCTAAATCCTCACAAAAAAAATGCATATTTGCATTTCACCACTGTAAAAAATAAAGGAAAGCATACATCTGTCACATATATTCTCTAATCTGTAACCTATACATATGGATAATTGAAAATATCAACTATAAACTAAAGCTCATCCCACAAAGGAGATATCTATGAGTGCACCATTCAAGGCTCTTGTAATTGTAAACAACACAATCATGTGAGGTGTTGTCATAGCACTTGAAATAACGCTAATCAAACTTTCAAAATAAATAACAAAGCCTGCCGTGGTATACGATGGTTACAAGCTCAGGTGTTCCACAAATTGTTATTTCATCGTTGCCTCTGGGTTCATCTTAGATTGCCGGCCAAGCAGCATGTTGTAAAACAAGCAGTAAAATTGCACACTGCTGTGATATTCATGCATCGGTGAACTTAATAAGGAAAACTAATTGTAAACCGTGCAAAAACACAAGCTCAAGTGGTCTAGTTCCCCAGCAGTATTACACCATTGCCTAGCAAAACAAATGCGAATTATAAAAATGGAACACATTAAATCTGAAAGAATTACAATGTCCTTGCTAGTTATTAAAGTAAGCCCAGAATTTTACTTAAATGTAATGTTTAACATTTTTGTACAGTAAAAGTTAATGAAATAAAATTAGAAAATACCAACGCTTGAATATATATTCCACAACAAGGTGTATTTAGTTAACATTTCTTTTAGTGGAGTTTGATGTTATTCCACCATAGCCAAAAATTGTAACTGTTATATAACATAGAGTATAAGTATGACTGTTATACCTTTGCAACTACGTTAAATCAATAGATAAATATGTAGAATAAATAAAGTTAACCCATGTTGTACATTTCTTCTCCGACCATTGCTGATATTATCAAGACGGTTCTCCGATGTGCTGCCCTTTCATGTTGTTTGGCCTCATGTCCTATTTTTCACTCCACATGCCGTGATCTTCTCCCATTCTAAAGTTTCTGAAGAAGCTTCCGGCACGAGAAGCGATTCGTCGGACATCGTGCCCAACAACACACATTGCAGCCCAAAAGAAAACTCATCGGAGAGCGTTTTAGTACAGCCGTGAAAATGTCCACCGGGAGTGATGTAAAGATACCCTCAGAGAGGTTCGTGCAAGAAACCATTCAGCAAATGCGATCTTCCAGAAAGTACACACTGGGCTTGTTAAACTTCATCCCTTTTATATTAAGCGTCTTCAGCTGAAGAATGTTTTATTTAATCTAATTACAAAACACACTGTGAAGGCTTTCGATAAACATGTGGATACAGTAGCTGATGTCTGAGTATAAACTAAATTGTAAGTTAAATATTGTACTCATATACAGTACCGGCAATTGGATACATTTCATTTCTCTATTATTATAATCATTATCCAGGGTTTGATGAGCTGTCACCCCATTACTGCGTAGGTTTTCGTGGTTGTGCTGTATAGCTGTCCAATGCGTTTTTCGGCTGTAACTCGTGTTATTTCGCATGAATTGAAAAGAAGCTCCTGGCACATGGGGTTGAACGTCGGACATGGTGGTAAACAACAACACTGTACACCCCGAAAACACATCCGCGAGAGCCGTCCACCTCATTGTTCGAAAATCACAAAAATCTCATAAAAACCCCACGAGGAATTGGAGGTGCCATTGCCTACCGATTGCATTGCAGTGGCTCATGTTGCTACCAATTGCCATGGCTGACTTCATCCCATCTCTCTCTACAAAGCAGACACAGCATGTTAATCAAACAGCTGAATTAGGAATGTTTGCTTTCACTTTTAAAAAAGACAAAAGTAAAGCTTTGTCTTCGAACAGACACTGGACTGAAACCGAGTTTTTGAAACTGAAAACGCAGACAAGGTGTCTATCATGCAATAACACAACCAGCAAGGAGGAATATAACATTACCTCCCAAAATCATACGTAAACTATCGACATTTTATTTTTATTTAAGAAGACCCACTGAGCTATATAGCTATTTTTCAGAAGCCACCTTGCCACAAATGATAGCTCAACTAAGTGGCTTATCACATGGAAATCTAGAGCAGCCAAATACTCTAAACGCATGTTGATTCTAAATGTGGAGGGAAAAACCAGAGGAAGCGGAGAAAAATCTACGTGACCACGAGGAGAAAATGAAAACTCCAAATATACAGGCATCAGGGTCGGGATCGACTCAACAACCTCCTATATACCAAGCGAGGCAGTTAACATCTCGCCAACATGGCGCCCATGTATATATGTATATAATATAAAGTATTAACTTAAAACTATCGTGACTGCAGGAATTCATATTCTGTGGTTCTTTGGGTAAAGTCACGTAGATATACAAATAATAAAAATAAAGTGAATACAAATATCACGACGTTTCGATCGCAACACAAGCGGTTGTCATCAGGAACAGAAGTAGATATAGCAGTATAAATGGGTAAGCCACAGTCGATAAGCAGTGTGGAAGTGTAGGCCAAATACCCTCTTGGGGGGGGGGGGGGGGGGTGAGGAGTCTAGTCGAGGAAGATCCGGCAGCAATCGTGTGATCAAGTGAGTGTCAGGCTGCACCTTTGCCTATCGCAATCCATCCATTTAATTGCAACTTATTTTTTTATATATATGAAAGTACGTTCAATTTTGAAGTTGCCCTGTGGTTAGCAGATGTATGTAATTGCCTGACACACAGTGGTATGCGATTGAGAATGATGTGATGGGGTTTTTTTTATTGTGCACTTTAGGGCGCACAGTACAGTTTAGTAATGTCCACCGCATTTCCAAGCGGCAGTAGGATTTGAACCACTGAACCCCAGCAAACTGGCTTCGTAGCAAATGCACTATGCGATGGATTATGCAACTGTGATATGGATTGTACGAGGTGGGTATGTGTTCGGTTTTCCACACTCAGTAAAACACGTTCAAGTAAAAATCCCTGCAAAAGCTTGCTCAAGTCGCTACTGGCAGAAGCGCATCCACTAGAAGGAGCTCCAGAAAGCCCCTCTAGATGGTAATTTGGCCCAATCTTTGAAGTGAGCCAGATGTCTTGGACTAGGTGGGATTATCCATACACCTACACTTGGAAATAAATAAGTCCCCACATTTTACACCACCACAAGTGACCTGCCGTTCGACAAACTGCGGTGTATCAATTTATACTGCTGGGTAGATAAGGATCTGAGGAAATTCCCCAATGGTTTAACTGTCATGCCAGGAGGTTGAATTGGCAACCTCTGGATTGCAAGTAAAGAAGCATTATTATTTGTACAATTCTGAAATATTGGGTGCAATATCGACCAATATTTAATTGCACACAATCTTGTTGACGTTTATTATATTTTTTTAAGCAAACCGTGATAACACGTAAAACTTCAAATGACGTTAGATACTGCACAATACTGGCTATATACTGGATACTATTCCCTGAGCACGTTACAAAACTACCAATATAAAACTTATATATTTCCCAGTTTGAAAATGTAACTTGATCATCATCATACGAAGCCATCACTGACACCGGACGACATTTATTGAAGATATTTTGCAACGTCAAAAATATTCTTAAAAGCCAGAGCAATGTGAGGACATTTATGATGGGAACAAAAACAAACACAGTTATATTCATGTTTGTCAAAAGCCTCTTCACGAACACAACTTCATCTGCTATGAAACTATAACTAGAAACAATGACACATAAACAACATTAATATCAGCACTGTTGTTTTACAGAAAAAGAACTATGCACATCATAAAAAAAAACTATTTTAACAAGGGCGGCCATTCCGCTGAAGGTTTGTGTGGAAAGGCAGACAAACGCATTAATCCTTCCTTAATATTTCCCAATATTGGTGAAATATGTAAATAAGATGGGACATCATTTTTAATTAAAATATGGCCTTTAAATGCCAATGCAGGCAGATGGATTGCATTTCTTAGTACCAGAATGTCCATTTTACTATTTGCATTCAACTCATTGCACATCAATCTGTGAAAAAATAAAAACCTGCTTGTACCTCATGATGGTCATACATTCCCTTCTAAAAATGCACTACCTCAGCATAATGTGGCACAATGCTGCTATTTAAAAGATTTATTGTTATAGGCATATTATTGAGCATGTCCAGATCATTTTGTATAAAGAATTCATTTTAAATATGGAAATTTGCATATAAATTACATGGGCTTTTTTTAAAAGGAAGAATACAGAATTACATTTTGCAGGGAAATGTGTGCCCTCTGCAATTCTTGTATCGAAGTATAACTAGCATGCACAACATAGGAATACAGTATAACCAATAGGTTAATTTGGAAAGTTATATCCAGCTGTGTTTTTAATACATATTTAATACATATAAAACACTGGATTGTTGTGTTTTCTACTCCTTCCCCACTATGGGCCAGAAAAACCAATGTGTTAGTGTAAATCAAGACATTAAATCACACATTTGAAAATGATTCCCACTGGATCAGGATCATTCGTTAATACATGGGAGCAGCGACTTGAGCTTGACGTAAAAAATATATATAAGCAGCTTGCACAGTAGTAGATATCGCAACCATCATGGTCACAAATATATACTAGTACGCATATGCTTGCAAATCATGATTGCAACTGATGACACATCATTTTACAACAAAATAGGCTACCATTCGGTAATGACCATTCTTCACTGCTGAGATAGCAGTAACGTTGTGACTTTCTGACCCAACCAACTGGACCATTCTGTGATAAACAGCTTCACGGTTCATCGGATTTCTCCAGGATATTTACAGACTCTGATTAATTGTGAGAGATTGCACTTAACAGTGTTGTGCCTTTATAAGCTTTTAATTTGCATACCATAAACATCGTTTGCTATTTACCGATTTTTTTGCATTAAACAAAACATGATACCGTTGAAGATGTACGCAGATAGGTAAATTAAATGAAGCATACATTTAATAATGAACAACCACGCGCAATCATAAGGAGTCCAGTATTGTGAACAGTGGGAGGGTATAATGTCATTAATCTAAGTCTATTGTTATGCTGAACAGCCAAAACTTTTGTTTCCACTTTTATAACCGATATAAATTTAATAGTTTAAAATTATTCTATTTTACTTGATAATACATATATACGTTTGTACAAATATAAGCAAGGACAACAAAAAAACACCTAGCTTACCATATGAACTGAAAGCAATAAAAAAAATACACGCATACCTTGTACATACTACTTTAAAAAACATACTGAAAAGGTTGGCGCAGTATGCATGGGTTTTTTTTTTCTTAAAGACTTTAATTTGGTTACGGTTTGCGCAATTGAAAAGTAAGGCCTTGAAACTCCACACATGTGGGCTAGACTAGAGTAGAGGTTCGCTGCTGTTCATTACAGAAATTGGTAAAACAATGATTAAAATTGCTATTCCTTCCCCCCGCACATCCGAATAGCACGGTCAGCTATCTACGGTGGGAAAGAAGTTGAGCATGCATACATACGTACATTTCTGGGCACAATAGTGAAACGATGCTAAATAGTAACAGCGTGAGTCATATTTTTTTTAATCTAACATGTGTTGGTATTCTTTGGGTCTTTCGGTAAAGTCACATAGATAGGTTCAAAGAAAATAACAAAAAATAACAAAAAACTACGACGTTTCGATCGCAACACAAGCGTTCGTCATCAGGAAGAGGGGGTTAGCTTCTAAAAGTAAACTGTTTATAAAGGTTTGAAATGGGTGTAGCCCAAATGTCAGCAGCCAATGTTAATGTAAGTGGTGGGCGGCGACCGTGACGGTGCTGGGTTTTCCCACCCATCAAAGGGCTGCCAAGTAAAAATTAGCATAATGATGTGAGATCGTTGAGAGGCCTCCACGGCGGGCACCCCGAGGTGGCTATGTTAATGTGAGAGATTAGCATGTTAATGCGAGAGATTAGCATGTTAATGCGAGAGATTAGCATGGTAATGTGAGCGATTAGCATGGTAATGTGAGATTAGCGTGTTAATGTGAGAGATTAGCATGTTAATGTGAGAGATTAGCATGTTAATGTGAGAGATTACCATGGTAATGTGAGAGATTAGTGTGTTAATGTGAGAGATTAGCGTGTTAATGTGAGAGATTAGCATGTTAATGCGAGAGATTAGCATGTTAATGTGAGCGATTAGCATGGTAATGTGAGATTAGCATGTTAATGTGAGAGATTAGCATGTTAATGTGAGATTAGCATGTTAATGTGAGAGATTACCATGGTAATGTGAGAGATTAGTGTGTTAATGTGAGAGATTAGCGTGTTAATGTGAGAGATTAGCATGTTAATGCGAGAGATTAGCATGTTAATGTGAGCGATTAGCATGGTAATGTGAGATTAGCATGTTAATGTGAGAGATTAGCATGTTAATGTGAGATTAGCATGTTAATGCGAGAGATTAGCATGGTAATGTAAAATATTTGCATGTTAATGTGAGAGATTAGCGTGTTAATGTGAGAGATTAGCATGTTAATGTGAGAGATTAGCATGTTAATGTGAGAGATTACCATGGTAATGTGAGAGATTAGTGTGTTAATGTGAGAGATTAGCGTGTTAATGTGAGAGATTAGCATGTTAATGCGAGAGATTAGCATGTTAATGTGAGCGATTAGCATGGTAATGTGAGATTAGCATGTTAATGTGAGAGATTAGCATGTTAATGTGAGATTAGCATGTTAATGCGAGAGATTAGCATGGTAATGTAAAATATTTGCATGTTAATGTGAGAGATTAGCGTGTTAATGTGAGAGATTAGCATGTTAATGTGAGAGATTAGCATGTTAATGTGAGAGATTACCATGGTAATGTCAAATATTTGCATGTTAATGTGAGAGATTAGTGTGTTAATGTGAGAGATTAGCATGTTAATGTGAGAGATTACCATGGTAATGTAAACTATTTGCATGTTAATGTGAGAGATTAGTGTGTTAATGTGAGAGATTAGCATGTTAATGTGAGAGATTACCATGGTAATGTAAAATAGTTGCATGTTAATGTGAGAGATTAGTGTGTTAATGTGAGAGATTAGCATGTTAATGTAAGAGATTAGCATGGTAATGTGAGAGATAAGCATGGTAATGTAAAATAGTTGCATGTTAATGTGAGATATTAGTGTGTTAATGTGAGAGATTAGCATGTTAATGTAAGAGATTAGCATGTTAATGTGAGAGATTACCATGGTATTGTAAAATATTTGCATGTTAATGTGAGAGATTAGTGTGTTAATGTTAGAGATTAGCATGTTAATGTGAGAGATTAGCATGTTCATGTGAGAGATTAGCATGTTAATGGGAGATCGCAAAGCAAAAACCTCTAGCTCGGCAAGCGAGGTGGCTGTGTTAGGGTGAGAAATTTTCCCTGTTAATGTAAAATCAAAGAGCCGAAAAAACAACGGACATCGGAAGGTGGTAGGATGGGAACATCACAGCCAGTTATGACTTAAACTGGTTGATAACGTACTTCCAATTATTGGTCAGTTTATACCCATCTTCTCGGTTGAAATTGTGTCTGTGTCTAGAAAAATGGTTGGCTTCATGAACGAATCTTTGTTGATAGTCAGTAGGTTTGCAAAGTACCTTCGTCTTAGAGAAGTCAACTTCTTGTGAGCCCACAGCATTAATAGAATGATCAGCCACGGCCGAGTTATTGGTCCTACCATGTTGCAGATCTGCCTTATATTCATGAACACGGTCCAAGACATGTCGCTTAGTTTCCCCAATGTAACTACTGCCGCAGGCACAGCTTAGTTTGTAGACGCTGGGGTATTGCATGTCAGCGATCACATCCTTCACAGATGGGATCAGATCACGAATTTTATGGACTGTGTTAAATCCAACCTGGATCTTGTGTTTGCTCATGATTTTGGAAAAAAAATTGGTGACCCCTGCTATGTATGGCAAGGTGATGGTTTTGATTGGATCCTCAGATGGTTCTTTCCCAACGGTTGTTTACCAAAGTTCCAGTGCCTGACACCATTGCAATCATCGAAGATTTGGTCCAACAAGGACTGAATGCTGAGGTACCGGCCCTGGTGAGACACTGCCTCACCAATACTTATTTCACCTGGAATGGAACATTCTACAAACAAGTTCAAGGTACCCCAATGGGTTATCCCTTATCTCCAGTTGTCAGCAATGTTTTCATGGAAAATTTTGAGACAGATGCCATCCAGGCATCCACTCTACGTCCATCCTTGTGGAAGAGGTACGTAAATGACACGTTCGTCATCTGGCCACATGGCCGACCAGCTCTGAACCAATTCCTCAACCACATTAACTCCATACACCCAGCCATCAAATTCACCATGGAGGTGGAAAAGGATGGCAAGCTACCATTCTTGGATGTTTTAATCGAAAGGAGACCAGATGGCTCAATGGGACACTGTCTACAGGAAAGTCACCCATGCGGATGCATATCTAAAACCTGACTCCCACTACCATCCTTCCCAGAAGAATTCCCTCATCGAAACTCTACACCATAGAGCTCGATGTATTTCCGCCTCGCCAGTGAACTGGAACGCGTACACCAAGCTCTCAAGATGAGAGGATATTCAGACTACACAATCCATAAAGCTATCACCCCAACCGTTGGGAAAGAACCATCTGAGGACCAAATCAAAACCATACATAGCAGGGGTCACCAAAAAGATTTCCAAAATCATGAGCAAACACAAGATCCAGGTTCGATTTAACACAGCACATACAATTCGTGATCTGATCCCATCTGTGCAGGATGTGATCCCTGACATGCAATACCCTGACGTCTACAAAACTATTCTAGATTTGATGTTTTCGTGACTGCAATGATCATACTCTTTGGTTCTTTCGGTAAAATCACGTAGGTAAAAAATAAAATAACAATCAAATCACGACGTTTTGGAAGCAACACAAGCCTCCGTCATCAGGTAGGATAGTCCCCCCCTCTTGCCTTATATAATATCCTTGTTACGAGCAGCTCTTGTCCACGACAGCAAATTACTTCTTGCTGTGACTATCCCACCTAATGACGGAGGCTTGTGTTGCTTCCAAAACGTCATGATTTGGTTAACTTTATTTTATTATTTATTTTTTACATACGTGACTTTACCGAAAGAACCAAAGAGTATGTCTACAAACTAAGCTGTGTCTGCGGCAGTAGTTACATTGGGGAAACTAAGTGACATGTCTCGGATGGTGTTCGTGAACATAAGGCAGATCTGAAACACGGTAGGACCAATACCTTGGCCATGGCTGATCATTGTTTTAATGCGGTGGGCTCACAAGAAGTTGATTTCTCTAAGACGAAGGTACTTTGCAAACCCACTGGCGATTAATAATGATTTGTTCATGAAGCCATCCATATATATAGACACAATTTAAATCGAGAAGATGGGTATAAACTGAGCAATCATTGGAAGGACGTTATCAACCAGTTTAAGTCATAACTAGCTCTGATGTTTCCATCCTACCACCTTCCAATGTCCGTTGTTTTTTCGGCTCTCTGATTTTACATTAACAGGGAAAATTTCTCACCCTAACACAGCCACCTCGCTCACCGAGTTCGAGGTTTTTGCTTTGCGATCTCCCATTAACATGCTAATCTCATTAACATAGCCACCTCAGGGCGCCCGCCGTGGAGGCGTCTCAACGATCTTACATGATCATGCAAATTTTTACTGGAAACCCAGCACCATCGTGGTCGCTGCCCACCACTTACATTAACATTGGCTGCTGACATTTGGGCTACGCCCATTTCAAACAATTATAAACGGTTTACCTCATCCTGATGACGAACGCTTGTTGTGCGATCGAAACGCCGGAGTTTTTTGTTATTCTTTGTTATTTTCTTTGACCTATCTACATGATGGTTCCGAAAGACAACAAGAATATGAATTCCTGCAGTCATGAAAGCTTTAAGTCAAGATTTAATGTGTTAGTAGTTTCAAGGTTTACATTAACACATTGGTGGCAATATTAATGTACTAACAAATGCTGCATGAATGTCCGATCTGGTAGAGCCAAGAAAATCTGCAGACAAATGCTTTAATAATTGCAAATTGCAAACATTGCTTGGCAAAACATGCTGCTTGACAATCAGTGCATGCATGTGAGTGCAAATCGCGGTTGAAACTAATTACACAGGCGATTTCACTTGGAAGTCAGTATTTCATTTCAGTGAAACATTTATTACTTGGAGACATACTGAATGCTGAATATGTATGTAGGGCTTGCAGCAATGGCTAGTGCACTCAACCCAACGACCACAGTTCAATTCCCAGCCAGTCACTAAACGAGACAACCAACACCAGCGAGTAGCAAAAGGACTTCTGAAATTACCAAACTTTAGAATAATTGTTTTTATTTCTCATCATATTTTTTTTTATTAAAGAACACATAACAACATTCAACACCATGTGCAGATTCCACTGGGCGATCCCTGAATGCAGGGGTGGACGCTTCTGCTTCATTTCCCTCAGCAATCTAGAGACCAGTTTGTTAGAGCATATCAGGCTCCCCGTTACATCATTGTGGAGCACCAACATGGCTGAGGTCACCGCCTTTAGGGCCACCACTGACAAACCTGATTGCAAGGCCACCTCTAGGTATCTGAACAAGGCCTGCACATCGCAGAAGACTTGCCACGTAGACCGACGTTTAGATTTCAACAGTAGGTCTTGGAACTCTGTATCCAGTCATAAGCTGGCAAAAACCTTGCCCCTTCAACTGCCATGCCGTCAGTCGTATTTCCAGCAGATCCCGACACCAGATCCCTCTCTGGGGAACAGCTAGTCTGGTCTGGAAAAAGTACGTATGAAATTAATACAACATGCAAATTTAACACGTTAGTTAAGTTCCCTGAGCGATGGGCACTGCAATGGTGTTCTAATTTATATGTTCAGGGCATGGCAGAGACCACTGGACGAATAATTAAGTCTGCCACAGATTTTACATCTGATGAAGATAAAAATAAATACCACGGTCATTTGTTTAAACATAGACAAGTCGATTTAGAGAATAAGATGCACTCTACTCTTTCACATTGTCTCACATATGATCTCTGATGTTGGAGTAAAATCTTATAACCATTGCAAAAGCTGTCAATATACAATATGTATCTTGAACAGACAAAACTAGGTAATATTAAGAATTTAGTTTTGACTAATGAGAAGGAATTGGTAATACATAATAAAGTGTAACATAAAAAAGCATGCAAATTTTTATTTAATCTGAGGGTTTTTTGTTTTCCCGCATTAAATTATTGGTTTATCCAATAAAAATATATTTTATTAAGTCCATTATTTTTACTTAAATTGTGCTTAGCTGTACTACTGTAGGTTACAAATGAGCTGGCTAAGTGGCTTCATCATTAGCAGAAAATGAGGCTCACTATGCAAAATGTATCTGAGCTAGGATTACATTAATTACGACAAGAGGCATTGCACTAAAAAAAAGTGCGACAATAGTTACATTTTAGTTTCCTAAAACCTATTCAAATGCTAGAGAGTGTTTGATTCGTCACATCAAAACAAAAACTGAGAAATAATAGCTCTTGTGTTTGACGCATTAGAGTGTTGGGATAATGAACGCCCTGTCCCTTGAATTTTAATGGCATATTATTAAATTAAAACTTAACTTTGTACAGATTGGAATAAAGTGCCTTTGGCGAATATGTGGCTTTACTTTTTTTGTATTGAATACACATGAGTGCATGTGGCAAAGGCAAATGTTTAAAAAAGGCGATATATCTTCTTGGTTCTTTCAGTAAAGTCACTACGTAGAATGGAAATAAAATAATAAAAATAAAACATAATAAAATAAAATTCTCACGACGTTTCGGCCACAACACAAGTAGCCTTCTTCAGGTGAAGGAACAGAACTGTCGGGACGACAGCGCTTCAATGAACGCTGCTAAGCTTCGCAGCATCTTTTAAGCTGGGTGGGAGGAGCAGAGCGCCTTGACAAAGGAGTTTACATATCAACAGGAGAATTTAGCATTGAAATAGCTGTGTTAAAGTGTTGGATCAGCAGGGTGTTAAAGTCAGAAATTAGTATGTAACTGGGAGATTAGCATGATGTTAATGTGAGGGATTAGCATGTAACTGGTCACGGAAATAGCTATGTTAAAGTCAGAGTTTACATATCAACAGAGGCATTTAGTATATTGATGCTAAAGGACTGCAACTACCCAACTATCATACAATAAACCGATGTGAAAAAACTAAGTATAAACTACATCAATATAATAAATGTACTCAAAATATTCTTCAATAAGTTGAGCTATTAACATAAAGTAACTGGGTATGCACTACACTATATAATGAATACCATATAGTAAATTGATGTTATCAATAAACTCAATATACTCTCCAATCAGCTGAGCTACTAACAATAAGTCTTCTTTGGTTCTTTCGGTAAAGTCACGTAGAATGAGAATAAAAGAATAAATTGATAAAATAAAATAACAATAAAATTCTCACGACGTTTCAGCCACAACACAAGCGGCCTTCATCAGGTGAAGGGACGAGACTGTCTGGAGGACAGCGCTGGAGTGACTTTACCGAAAGAACCAAAGAAGATGAATCCTTGCAGTCACGAAAGCTTTAAATCGAAATTTAACAATAAGTCGTTATACATTACAATTCTACGTCGAAAAAAAAGCAGACTTTAAACACGGTAGGACGAACACCTCAGCCGTGGAAGATCACTGTTATAATTCAGTGGGCTCACGTGACATTGACTTCTCCAAGACGGAGGTTCTCTGCAAGCCATCCGGCTACCATGAGAGATTCGTTCATGAGGCCATCCACATATACAAGCACAGAGACAATTTCAACTGAGAAGATGGATTCTGGCTTAGTAACCATTGGAAAGATGTTTTAAACCATTTAGGTTCTTAATTGATTGTATTTTATGGTGACTTTCAGACCGCAGTCCATTCACTGGCACTGCCTCTTAATACCTTTCACATGACGGTCAATGGTATGGTTTATAGCATGTTGTATAATAAATAGTATAACATTGTAATGTTTAACATAATTCATAAGGCAATATATACGACGTAGAATTGTAATGTATAACGACTTATTGTTAAATTTCGATTTAAAGCTTTCGTGACTGCAAGGATTCATCTTCTTTGGTTCTTTCGGTAAAGTCACTCCAGCGCTGTCCTCCAGACAGTCTCGTCCCTTCACCTGATGAAGGCCGCTTGTGTTGTGGCTGAAACGTCGTGAGAATTTTATTGTTATTTTATTTTATCAATTTATTCTTTTATTCTCATTCTACGTGACTTTACCGAAAGAACCAAAGAAGACTTATTGTTAGTAGCTCAGCTGATTGGAGAGTATATTGAGTTTATTGATAACATCAATTTACTATATGGTATTCATTATATAGTGTAGTGCATACCCAGTTACTTTATGTTAATAGCTCAACTTATTGAAGAATATTTTGAGTACATTTATTATATTGATGTAGTTTATACTTAGTTTTTTCACATCGGTTTATTGTATGATAGTTGGGCAGTTGCAGTCCTTTAGCGTCAATATACTAAATGCCTCTGTTGATATGTAAACTCTGATTTTAACATAGCTATTTCCGTGACCAGTTACATGCTAATCCCTCACCTTAACATCATGCTAATCTCCCAGTTACATGCTAATTTCTGACTTTAACATCCTGCTAATCTCTCACATTAACACAGCTACTTCAATGCTAAATTCTTCTGTTGATATGTAAATTCCTTTGTCAAGGCGCTCTGCTCCTCCCACCCAGCTTAAAAGACGCTGCCAAGCTTAGCAGTGTTCACTGAAGCGCTGTCTTCCCGACAGCTCCGTTTCTTCACCTGAAGACGGCTGCTTGTGTTGTGGCCGAAACGTCGTGAGAATTTCATTTTATTATGTTTTATTTTTATCATTTTATTTCCATTCTACGTGACTTTACCGAAAGAACCAAGAAGATGAATCCCTGCAGTCACGAAAGCTTTAAATCGAAAGGCGATATATGTGAAAGGAAATGGAATGAACAGCTAAACATATTCCTCGCAAGTTCTACTTTTAACTCAGGGGCTATAACGAGCTGTTAAACAAGTGATACTCAAGAGGTAGATGGCTGCAGCAGTTCTCACTAAACAAGCTGATTGCAGAGACTTGGCAGAGCAACTAATGGAGAGTGACTCGAGCACAAACGAAAAGCACTGTCCAAACCCACCATATGTTGGCGATCACCAGCTATTATTGCCCTTGGATATATTTGTAAACAAGCCTTTAATGAATCGCCCACAGCAATTTTGGAGTGTAATTGAATATGGTTTGCATTCAAAGCTTTAGTTTAATGCTTTATATATAAATGACCCCAGTTATTTTTTTTGCTGCTAAAAAGACAGTGAATGCATTTGGTAGCATTTACCTGCACAGGGTCTGCAAGTTATGGAGCAACAGTGACCCCCTACCAGGCATCCATATGTAGTGATATAAAATGGATCACTACAGGTCGTAGCGCCAAGTGCCGTAGAAATGGGTGCTGAGGCGAACACACCATGCAGTACCATACACTGTGTCACTAGGGGCATGGTACTGAGTGCTAGCAGAAGAGAGCCAGATGAGACTACCGACTGAGTCGGGGATAGCAGCCTCCGCCAGCGCCACAGGTAATTGCCACAGAGTCGGTCACTGGGGGAGAAGTGTGGTTGGGTGCGGCTGCGGTAGGGGGCATGTGGGGTCGAATCACCCCGGCACTGGGTTAACACGTGAGGAATGTGGGCCAAAGGTGAACGAGGGGACACGGGAAGAGTAGCTGAGAAACGTCTGGAGAGTTCCCGAGGGGGGCGTGGTTAAGGGCGGAGCCAGAGAGGGAACAGGTGTAAGGTGGCCTGGAGCCTTTGGTGATATTCCAGACGTAGGCGCGGCCGGGGGTGGAGCCAGGCCACGCCGAGAGGGAAAAATTGGAATCTCTGATCGAATATCGGGGCTGTCTGCATGTGAAGTGGAACCCAAGTGCTATGTCTTCGTCTCCAATATTGTGGGTCAGACAACACATTGGCTGCTTTGACCCCATTATAGTTATCCCATATGCGAGAGAGAGATAGGTGTATTGTAATCCTGTGTGTAACGATAGTGAGAGATAGGTGTATTAGTCCCGTGTGTAACGGTGTTGCATAAGTGTAGAATAAACGTTGCCTCCTAAATAGTGTCTCTTAAATGACTCACGACACATATAGCAAACAGGAAAAACACTAATTTGTCCTTTAACAGAGTTTGTTATTATTGTACATCTTAAAATAACTTACATACAATGTAAGTGGATATGGTAAATACTAATGTTGCACAGAGTGCTGAAAAAATGAACACACAGATATCCTGTACAATCCTTATGATAAAGCCTCCTTTGTGCTTTGTCAGAGAGAATCATGTTACAATTACTAGACGAGACAGCTTGTTGGTTAAAAGATGTGCAAAGAAACTTCAATTCCATACATATTCACAAGGGATTAATTTAACAGCTATGCATTTTTTTCCAACGGCCTAATTGAACATCAAAAATAGGATACGAACCCAGGATTAAAAAGTTGAAAAATAATTGTAGGTAGAGGCGAACACTCGTAATAATTGTACACAGGAACATGCAAACATATTCAAGTGTGGCTTCAAAGTCCTGGGCCCGGTGCTCTATCTTAGCAAGCAAAAAGTCCGAGCTTACATATGAGAGTAGATGCAAAATAGTAGTGTAACAACAACTGCCATTTTCCACTAAGTGGCAGTGATGTCACCATGGCACGTGTGCTAGGCTAAGTGCACATTGAAGCCACATGAACTGCCCAAGACTCGCTGGCAGGTCATGGGACAAATTCAGGTGCCATGGATTGACTGACTGGGATGACCGGCAGACGTGCCACCTGAGCTCCCTACTGTGTTAACTTGCTGCATTTCAGCTACCCGGTGCTCTGCTTGTTGTCATGAGAAATTCCATACACCTCTACTGTAGCAGACGGACAGAGAAGATGGCATCTGTGAAGGTCCACCCTGATTTGAAACCACACTGAGGCTCGGCGAGCCTCTCATCAGCATGCCTGGCATGGCGATTTTGAATAATCCTTGCCAGATCTTTCCCCGACACACTGAGGAGGGAGATTCGCCAATAGTTAAATCAGTGTAACAACTTCGGAAAGAGGGGGAAGACCAGGGCATCTTTCCAATCCTGTGGAATTCATCTTTTGGATCAGACAGTTGTAATGATGTCATACAGGGCAGCCTGCACACAAATGCCTTTCTCTCTCAGCAGTTTATATGAAAGGTCATCTCTGCCTGGTGCTTAGTCTGGGATGCCAGACAAAATCAAATGCTTTAGCATTGTCATGGGCTACGATTATTGACGTCCAAAAATATTCAAGGGTTGAGCCCCAAATACGAGATACAAAAGCTAACAGGTTACATGTTTTGATTTAAAGCTTTCGTGACTGCAGGGATTCATATTATTGGTTCTTTTGATAAAGTCACGTAGAAGGGTTTTCACACTTGATGATGATTGCTTGTGTTGCAGTCGAAACGTCGTGAGAATTGTATTATTTTATATTTTTATTATTTTATTGTTTCCCTTCTACGTGACTTTACCGAAAGAACCAAGAAAATAGGTTACATGTTGATCGGAGAAAACTCACACTTGGACATAGCTAACTGCACACACAGGTTAGCACCCTACTTGGTGTATAAGCTTCTAAGAATTATGATGAATAATGTTAATGAATGAAGCAACTATATGTAGACATATCTCGAGAGAAAAATCTCAAAAGCCATTCACTGAATTAATTGGATATTAAGCAGGAAATTAACTAATATTATCTTGGTTATACTAGTTGAATTAATGACAGAATATAGGAGATAATAAATTAGGATACATTTTAACCTGATTAGATTCGTGTATGGTGGAGTAAAGTGAGGGAACTCCCACCTCTTCCAGAAGAGTAGGCCAAATACTCACTCGGGGGGTTTTCTAGAGCTGTCCGTTAATGGAGGCCCTTCTGCCAGCAGTGGCACGAGTAAGAAAATGAAGGCCTGCACTTTTACCTTGTTTACCTTTTCAACTAACGGACTCTCCCCCATGGTGAAAGCCCATCAAGCATTAATCATAACAGAGCTCTGCCTATTAAAATCACATTAAGGAATACAATTTAGTGAATCGGTGTTATGGTTCAACAAAATATTTCGATTTTTTTTCGTCTCCCACGTGATAAATAAAAGTATATTCCTAGATAATATCAATGTTATCTGAGATGGTGAAATAAAGTACATGTAGAAATAATTAATCTCAATGAACTCACATGACTTAATAAAGGGTATGTATAAATAATACGTCTAAATGGGCTCTCATGCAGATAAATAAAGTAACTTAAGAAATAATGGGGGTGGATTAAGAAATAATGAATATCAATGAACTGTGACGTAGTTAAATAAGAACATTAAAAAATAATCAATCTTAATGGGCCTGCACATGATTAAATAAAGCACATTGTTAAAGTCGAATTGGTAAAACAGGACGATTCTATCATCTAGTAAATGGAAATAAATATATTACTGTACAAACAATACATATTTTAAAGCAATAACAATAGCATCACCAAACTTACAAGATGCATGTAGGCACATCTAGCGCTAAGTTATTAAAGGATCGCAGCGAGTACTGTTAAATGATGTTATATTAGTCCCCATTTTCTGGAGAGAAAATAATCTCTCAACTGTTCACATTCATTTAATTAATGTTAGTCAATTGCCAGGTCACGTGTGCTGGGATAAAGCGTGGGAACTCCCATCTCCACCAAGACGCTTGGCCAGTGTAAAATAATTGGTCAAATACTCTTTCTTGGGGTCATCTCCCCCTCGTTGACGCCCTTATAAGAGGAGTGACTTGAGAAATAATATACAGGGCTGCACCTTTGCCATTACCACATTTTAGTTAAATGGTAGATTCTGCAATTTTTTTAAAAGTCATGAGATAAAAACACAAAAAAAAATTACAGCTTGCTTTTTTGTAAGAAAAAAAAACCCCATCTAGCACACATATATTTCTTCAAAAAGTATAGTGTAGCAATGATTTGTAGCAAAATATAGCTATGAAATTCATAGAACTCGAGCGTCATGCATTACAAAGTTGTAGTGTCTGAAAGTTTTAGAATTAAAATTAAATCTTCACCGAAATCTTACCAACGATCCACAACCGTGGATCATTAACATTCAGTGTTGCTATCTTTAAAAAAAAAGATATAATAAAAAATCTTTGTATGTTTTACTTGCATTCCCAGTAAAGTACGTGCTCCGGTGATGAACACAAGTGCACATTTCAGAACAACAATAGCATATGACAGTGAAACAGAAAGTCGGAAGAGGAAAAATAAGACTAACAAATGAGTGCCCTTTTTATTTGCACGACAAAGCCATACCTTAAGTCTTTTGAGAATTGATAGGATTAATTAAACAGATGTTGCACAGTTGATATGTGCAATGTGAACTCAATGCAGCAATGCTGACACCTTGGGAAGTGATCCTGTAACATTATTCAAGACACTCTGAAAGGTAGCTCACCACACTGGCGTATTACAGATATTACTTTTCTTCGCTTCTAGGGGATAAAAAAAATCCAAGGACGACTCTGATACTTGTTTTTTGCAGCTGATATTATATTGTTTGCGTATATATTAAGTTTACACTGAAGCAGCAGCCGAATATCTTATGTCAATACAAGCATTATACGATGTTTAGCATTCCTTTATATTTCGATTTAAAGCTTTCGTGTTCGTGACTGCAAGGATTCATCTTCTTTGGTTCGTTCATCGGGTGAAGGCCGCTTGTGTTGTGGCCGAAACGTCGTGAGAATATTATTGTGTTATTTTATTTTATCAATTTATTATTTTATTCTCATTCTACGTGACTTTACCGAAAGAACCAAAGAACATTCCTTTATAATCTGAATTACCGTATATGTGTAACTTAAAGCCTTTAATGTGTTACATCATAATAATAATTGTATTCATATTTGCTTCTTAGACCACAGTATTCTCTGTAAAGATAAATGCAATTATTTAGCCATAAAGCCTGATACCATTAAAATCATTACATATCAATAAGTGGAATGTTTGCATTGTATGTGATATTTCAAATGGAGTGCATAAGAATAGGTAATATTTTCCTTCCCTTTTTTCAAATCATCTCTTTCATTATGACGTATTTGACCACTACCAGTGATTGTGTATGATATCGAACATTAGTACGCTCGAGTTGTTGTGGAGGAGTTAAAATAAAAAAAAAATCCCTCATAAAAGGTTCAGGCCCAATAAACATTACCTGCTGATCCCAATTTAGACTTCTGTATGAAACCTTTGGTTTTATGTTTTGCCTGGAGGCTTCATAGAGCCAATACTTGGCAATATTTTATCTAAACCGTGTCAATACAGACACTTCATAAAAAAAACAGAGAATATCTTTGTTATGAAAGGGAGATGTAAAATGCATACATTTATTCGGTAAATATTTCCATTATCTGTCATATTAATAGCATGCCAACCAAAATGTGTGAATCTAAATTAAACATGTCTCTTTGTGACATTGCACGGGCAGTCGTGCACGAGCACAAGTAACAACAACTCAGCACATTCATCAATAACACAGATGTAAAATTGTGCAAAAAAATATATTATGGATCTTTCGGGCAATGGCTCATCTTCATCGCAGATAGATGCTGAGCCATTGCCGAAAATGGCACGTTATATATAGATTAATATATTTAGGATAGAATAATTGACGAACGTATTGAGTTGTTCAAATATTCATGAAAGTCAAATATCTCAGAGTGCAGTAAAAAAAAACCCAAGACGTCTCTTCTCGTTTTCTGTGAGCTCGGAGTGTGACTCACCTTGCCAGGGTTAACAGCCGTAATGGTCCACATGCACTGGGCATTGTTGTCATACTTCAGTGGAAAGTTTGGCGAGGTGATGACACCGCTGGGGCCTTCCAAATGCGATCCGCAGGTCTTAGCTGCACACAGAGGAGACACCATAGGCCACAGTTATGCATAATATTTTCACTTTGCCTTTCCCAGGGGTTGTCGTAAAGGTGTGTTAAAATGTTGCCTCGAATGTGCATTCAGTTCTCTTGCCTGAGAAGTGAGAGTGATCTCCAGAGTATATGAGCTTGACCATTATTGATGTTAACAGGGTAAAAGAACGAACAATGCACATGTGTACACAGTTTGAATAAATAACATCAATAAATAACATCAGTGGTTGACTAAATCTAATAGAAGGGAGTGGATTGTTTTTTTTATGTTCAGAGGAGAATCAACCAATTTTTGTTAAGGTTAACATTTGACAATGATTTTGAACACAAATGAACAATACAAAAACAGTGGATAATGGTACGATTATAATACAGAGCATATGCTGCAATGTTCAGTTATTATTTGAAATATAGTTGTTTTCTTTATGTAAGCATTAACCCCTGCCTATGCAGTTGAAAAGTGATACTGACATGAACATAATTCAGTGCCCTCGCAGAACACTCCAATGTGAATGTGCCAGTGATTTGAGAACAAATATTGCATTGGTGATGTAAATTGGCTACGTATGAAAGTGAATTGGAGTCCCGTTCATTTAAACCTCAGTTGTCCCAGTAAAGAAATTGACATGATTTTTTAATGTCACGACTTCAATTGTTATTTAATGAAAGATATAATGCTCGAACCCCCCGTGGTTACAAATCACGCACTGCTCACATGGTCCAACTCATCCTACGATAGTTTGCGATCAGTAAACATCGCGTAGAAGAAAAGACACTGTCCTTCCGCACTCTCATTTCAGCAATGTCTGAATTGTCATGACGTTATTCAATGTGAGTCGGCAATAAATCACAAGAGACAATGGCGAACAAGATTTAAAGTGCTTCACACCATCTCTAATGCAATGTCCAGTGGATGCAACCTTTTCTCCATCACTGTTGGAACTAAAGGTTAGAGTGATAATGGAGTCTGCTTCAGATTAGAGCTCAGGTATTGATTTTCTTCTTCCTCTTTTTGATTTACTTAACAACTGTCTGTGGTCGTGTTTGTACTTTCCCGTAACTCTTTTTTTACTGCAGTACATAACATAGCAGGTCATTTGAAGTTTTACAAGAATGGCTTTTAATTTATTATTTTATACGATTTCTTTTAAGAGTCAATAAGTCAACTTTCTGTCAACACATGGCAATACACTGTTCAAAACTTTAAGCCATAGTTGTTAATATTGTTTAAATTAGTATTATATATCATTAGACCTCCTTTGCAGTATCAAAATGTAATAATAGGGTTTTTCTCCTTTTTTCTGGCAACAAAACTGAAACCTTTTTACAAGGATTCATGTCTGCATTAACCACAATACCTGCAGCCAAAATGCAAACAAAAAACATACTATGATAATAAATGCATTGTCCTTGACACTGATTGGTCCACACCAAGGGACGGCTTTCTTTTGAGCCTCGACCCAATTGGTGCTCGACCAGATGACGCCCAAAGGCGTACAAATCAAAGACAATGCATTATCAAAGTAATGAGGGCTCGGGGTGAGCATCTACATCATTAGACCTCCTTTGTCAGTACCAAAATGTAATAATAGGGTTTTTCCCCTTTTTTCTGGCAACAAAACTGAAACCTTTTAACGAGGATTCATGTCTGGATTAATCACAATACCTGCAGTCAAATGCAAACAAAAAGGTTTCATCCCTCTTTTTTAAATTTGCGAGTTCAGAGCATTCATTTTTGCTAATATTGCTAATGGGTTTCTTAGCATTCTTGAGAATAGTGGCTATTTCAGCTCTCGTAACGCCAGCTTGGATGTGTCCTACGCCTTTGAGGGCTACATCGACCTGAGAGATGATATCCTCTACTGGTATATGTTTAGGGGTGACAGCGAAATTTAGCCCTTTAGCCAGTACCGTTTTCAGATTGTCCGAAATCGGGATGTTACTCTGATTAATAACGATTTTGTTAACATCCAGTTTTGTAATGTGTGGTTCTGGCTTCTTCTTTGATAGCAGGTTGAATTTAGCAATCAGGTTGGCTTTGTATTTGACTGACAGTGAATTAGCAGAGGCAGCAGTCATGTTGTCAACGTGGTTCCAATCAGAAGGGGACATTTTTTTGTGTTAACATTAAATGTGATTCAAATCTAGAATTAATGCCCTCTACGGGGAGGAATTCCACCTATCTGTTAGAGCTTTTAACAGACAACGAGACAAGTCACAGCTCATCGAGACGCTGACCTTCCTCAAAAGATGCCGCGATAACAAGTTAATACCCATCGCTTTCACACTCACATCTGCTGCTATATCTTCACCAAACGCCAAACGGATTTTGTTTAATGCTAGCCTATCACTAATCTCAGAGAGAATAAGAGTACTCTGATTTGAACTCGATAGTTTAGACAAGACACTCTTACAATCACATTTAATGTTAACAAAATAAAGTCCCCTTCTGATTGGAACCACGTTGACAACATGACTGCTGCCTCTGCTGATTCACTGTCAGTCAAATGCAAAGCTAACCTAATCGCTAAATTCAACCTCCTATCAAAGAAGAAGCCAGAACCACACATCACAAAACTGGATGTCAACAAAATCGTTATTAATCAGAGTAACATCCCGATTTCGGACAATCTGAAAACGGTACTGGCTAAAGGGCTAAATTTCGCTGTCACCCCTAAACATATACCATTAGAGGATATCATCTCTCAGGTCGATGTAGCCCTCAAAGTCATAGGACACATCCAAGCTGACGTTACGAGCACTGAAATAGCCACTATTCTCAAGAATGCTAAGAAACCCATTAGCAATATTAGCAAAAACGAACGCTCTGAACTCGCAAATTTAAAAAAAGAGGGATGATATAGTCATCCTCTCGGCCGACAAGGGCAATGCCACTGTCATTATGGATAAAAACTCATACAACAAAATCCAGGACCTACTCAATGATGGGAGTTACTCAAAAAATAAAAGTTATCCTACTAACAGCCTAACGATAAAAAAACAACAAGATCATCAGTAGTTCGACTACCCTAATCGAACCAACCAAACGTCCCTCCCTAAAACCCTCTGCTGCAAGACCTCCTAGATTCTATGGTCTTCCCAAGATCCACAAAGAAGGTACCCCACTACGACCCATCGTGTCCACGATCAACTCCCCTACCTACAAACTGGCCCGTTTTTTGTCAGATACTCTGCTTCCCTTCACTGGCAAGACCACCTCAGCAGTACTTAACTCAACCTGTTTGAGAGGAGGACTGATGGCTCTTTGGGACATTCTGTTTACAGGAAGTCCACCCACACAGATTCCTACTTGAAGCCTGATTCCCACCACCACCCGGCTCAAAATAATTATCTCATCAAAACATTATACCATAGGGCTGATTGCATTTCTGACCAACACCACCTGGCCAGTGAATTAAAACATGTACATCTGGCCCTCAAGATGAACGGTTAACTCTGACCGTACTATCCGCCAAGCTGTTTCTCCCACCATACAGAAACAACCACCTGATACTCCGATCAAAATCATCACACTGCCATACATAGCAGGCGTTACCAAAAAGATTTCCAAAATTCTAAACAAACACAAGATCCAGGTTCGGTTCAATACAGTACACAAAATCCGTGATCTGATCCCATCCGTAAATGATGTCATTCCTGACTTACAGTACCCCGGTGTCTACAAATTGAGTTGTACCTGCGGTGACTGCTATATCGGGGAGATGAAACGACATATTTCTGACCTAATTCACGAGCACAAATCAGATTTGAAACACGGCAGAACGAATTCTTCGGCCGTGGCTGATCATTGTTTCAACACAGTGGGTTCTCAAGAGATTGTTTTCTCCGATACCAAAGTACTATGCAAACCTCCCGGTTATTACCAAAGATTTGTCCATGAAGCCATCCAGATATACAAACAAAGACGCAACTTCAACCGAGAGGATGGTTTTAAATTGAGAAACCATTGGAAAGATGTCATAAACCAAGTCAAACTTTAGCTGCATTATAAGTGTACAGCCTTGTCCATTGCTCTCGTGCAGTAAACCACCGCATCTCCCGAACCCTCAGCATAACAAAAGGCGGCTTAACAGCCCTCCACTTCATCATCGTCCCCTTCCTGGCTTCTCACCCCCCCTTAACCTGTATATAATCTCGGGTGTCTCAGAGCTCCTCACTTGATGCAGCTATCTTGCTGTGACTGTCCCACCTGAAGACGGAAGCTTGTGTTGCCTCTGAAACGTCGTGATTTAATTTAGTTGTTTTATTATTATATTACTTTATTTTACCTACGTGACTTTACCGAAAAAACCAAAGAGTAGTATGTTTTTGTTTGCATTTTGACTGCAGGTATTGTGGTTAATGCAGACATGAATCCTTGTAAAAAGGTTTCAGTTTTGTTGCCAGAAAAAAGGGGGAAAGCCCTATTATTACATTTTGGTACTGGTAAAGGAGGTCTAATGATGTAGATGCTCACCTCGAGCCCTCATTACTTTAATAGTGCATTGTCTTTGAGCTGTGTGACGCCTTTTGGCGTCATGTGGTCGAGCACCAATTGGGTCGAGGCTCAAAAGAAAGCCGTCCCTTGGTGTGGACCAATCAATTTCAAGGACAATGCATATATTATCATAGTATGTTTTTTGTTTGCATTTTGACTGCAAGTATTGTGGTTAATGCAGACATGAATCCTTGCAAAAAGGTTTCAGTTTTGTTGCCAGAAAAAGGGGAAAAACCCTATTATATTTTGGTACTGACAAAGGAGATCTAATGATGTAGATGCTCACCCCGAACCCTCATTACTTTGATAGTGCATTGTCTTTGAGCTGTACGCCTTTTGGCGTCATGTGGTCGAGCACCAATTGGGTCGAGGCTCAAAAGAAAGCCATCCTTTGGTGTGGACCAATCAGTTTCAAGGACAATGCATATATTATCATAGTATGTTTTTGTTTGCATTTTGACTGCAGGCATTGTGGTTAATGCAGACATGAATCCTTGTAAAAAGGTTTCCGGTTTGTTGCCAGAAAAAAATGGGAAAACCCTATTATCATATTAGTATTATATAGTTTTACAGATTAATACTGCAATAACAATAAGACAAATTAATTAGTTCCAAGCTAATGCGGCATTAACTTGATTAAACAGACTTTTTATTTAAAACATCTACTTTGAGTGCAATATGGAACATAGCACATTTATAACAACTATATACTAATTGGCTTGCGCAATGTTTGTAATGCTTTTTGATTCTTGTCTTGTGTAATAACACTTACTATAGTTGCAGTTCTTTAGCGTTAATATACTAATTGCCTCTGTTGATATGTAAACTCTGAATTTAACATAGCCACTTCCGTGACCAGTTACATGCTAATCCCTCACACTAACATCATGCTAATCTCCCAGTCACATGCTAATTTCTGACTTTAACACCCTGCTAATCTCTCACATTAACACAGCTACTTCAATGCTAAATTCTTCTGTTGATATGTAAACTCCTTTGTCGAGGCGCTCTGCTCCTCCCATCCAGCTTAAAAGACGCTGCCAAGCTTAGCGGTGTTCATTGGAACGCTGTCTTCCCGACAGCTCTGTTTCTTCACCTGAAGACGGCTGCTTGTGTTGTGGCCGAAACGTCGTGATAATTTTATTTAATAGTTTTATTTTTATTATTGTATTATTTCCCTTCTTCGTGACTTTACCGAAAGAACCAAGGAGACCGTTACTATATTAAACAAGGCTATTCAAAATTGCCTTTTCTGGAGCATAACATTTGATAGCTTTGCCATCTCAACCAGCAGAAGAATAAACTGTAATCACACTCTGTATATGAGCCAGAGGTATTATGTTCAATCTGACATTTTAAAAAGATTGTTTCGAGTTCTCTTGCATCCATTAAGTAAGTGTATGTTTTATTTGGAGCATTGTTTCAGTTAACATTCCCACACAAGAACTTCTGTCAAAAAAAGTACAAAGATGATGTTGTCTTTTACCAAAAATAACATGTTGTATTTATAATATTAACGGAGGCAGTTCTGCATGTAACATTATATTGATGTATGCCTTTCAAACAACCAGAGAAACACAAGATATATAGTTGCTAACACACAATTGTAGCATGTAACATTGTAATGGATACCCCAGAGTTCATTTTAGCTGTACATGTGTGTAATACTGCCTCTGGTAAAGATACTCCTCCTAAACTCACTGTCTATTATTAAGTGGATGTTAAGACCCTACTACCATGTATGGAAAATAACTGAATGTTAAATGCATAGGTCATCTGTGTGATATGGAAAATCAGGTTTAGCATTCATATATATTTTTACTCTTTTTTGTATCTCTTTGCACTTGAGTGATATTTCTGCACTATCCAGGGATTATACAATATCATTCAGTACAATTCTATACATTTTTTGTTCATGAAGCTGGATTTTTTTAAGGGAGTTGTTGTTTGATGTCTCATTAACTATTTTAGACGAGTATGTGACCTTGAATCTTGAATAGGTCGCATTTTTGGCTGTTTAATTGACTGGAACAAATTAATGGGCTAATTGTACATAACAGTGTCACGATGATGGAAAGGTTCCTAAGCGATTAAGGCGATAGAACAGAGAAGCCACATCTGGCCTAAAGGCAGTTTTTTTTAAGATGGCCTGGGTCTTGTGCAAGTGTGATGTGGTTAGCCCGATAATCCTGGCGACCTGAGTTAAATTCCTGGCCACAGCTGGTCCTGTGCCTTTCAGAGATCGACTCAGCCTTGAATTAGTACCAAGTGCAGTGTGTGATAATAAGCACAGGAGATGAAACGGTGACCGGGCATAGCGCTGAACACTATGCCCTCTCGTGCGCTGTGCTGGCTATATACAGGTTGTGTGCGGAGGTTATTTTTGTTTATTCTGTCTTTTATTTTAACTCATGAAAGTCATCGAGTAGTTTTACTTGAATAATTAATAAAAAAAACAAGCTGTGTGTCGAATTGAGGCACTATTGCTTAATAATACAATATTATTAAAATCTATATTCATATTCTTGGTTCTTTCGGTAAAGTCACGTTGAAGGGAAACAATAAAATACTAATATATATATATAAAACAATAAAATTCTCACGACGTTTCGACTGTAACGCAAATAGTCATCATCAGGTGTAAAAAACCAACGGGAAGAAACATTTGAAAGAAGTGGCGGATTTTATTTATTGATTTTTAAAACGTTACCACCACGGATAGCGATTTGACAATTTGTTTAGAAAGACGAGTCCATATATGTTCGGAAAAGAGGAGGGGGAAGACAAAAAATTAATGTATGCTGTCTGAAAGCCACCGTAAGCGTGAACAATCAATTAAGACCCGAAATGGTTTATCAAATCCTTCCAATGATTGCTAAGCCAGAATCCATCTTCTCGGTTGAAATTGTCTCTGTGTTTGTACATGTGGATAGCCTCATGAACGAATCTCTCATGGTAGCCCGATGGCTTGCAAAGAACCTCTGTCTTGGAGAAGTCAATGTCATGTGAGCCTACTGAATTATAACAGTGATCTGCCACGGCTGATGTCTTGGTCCTACCGTGTTTAAGATCTGCTTTGTGTTCACGAATGCGGTCCGAGACATGTCGTTTGGTTTCTCCAATGTAACTACTACCACAGAGGCAACTTAGTTTGTAGACACCAGGGTACTGTATGTCCGGAATCACATCTTTTACAGACGGAACCAGATCACGGATTGTATGTAATGTGTTGAAACGTACCTGTATCTTGTGTTTATTCAAGATTTTGGAGATTTTTTTTTGTGATCCCCGCAATGTAGGGTAAAGTGATGGTTTTGAAAGGCTCCTCAAGAGGGCCCTTCTTTATAGTTTGAGTGATAACGACATGTCTCGGACCGCATTCGTGAACACAAAGCAGACCTTAAACACGGTAGGACCAACACCTCGGCCGTGGCAGATCACTGTTATAATTCAGTAGGCTCACATGACATTGATTTCTCCAAGACAGAGGTTCTTTGCAAGCCATCGGGCTACCATGAGAGATTCGTTCATGAGGCTAGCCACATATACAAACACAGAGACAATTTCAACCGAGAAGATGGATTCTGGCTTAGCAATCATTGGAAGGATTTGATAAACCATTTCGGGTCTTAATTGATTGTTCACGCTTACGGTGGCTTTCAGACAGCATACATTAATTTTTTGTCTCCCCCCTCCTCTTTTCCGAACATAGATGGACTCGTCCTTCTAAACAAACTGTCAAATCACTATCCGTGGTGCTAACGTTTTAAAAATAAATACATAAAAACCGCCACTTCTTTCAAATATTTCTTGCCGTTGGTTTTTCACACCTGATGATGACTGTTTGCGTTACAGTCGAAACGTCGTGAGAATTTTATTGTTTTATATATTATTATATTGTTTCCCTTCAACGTGACTTTACCGAAAGAACCAAGAATATGAATCGCTGCAGTCACGAAAGCTTTAAATCAAAATATTAAAATCTAATTAATCAAAACATAATTGGCTACGGCATTATTAATTAAAGACAGTATATACCAAAAACCAATACCCTAATTCCAAAATAAATAGCTTAAGTATTCTGCACGTAACTATGCATATGCATAGGTATTTTATGATGATCTTAAACTTGTAAACTATGGTTGGGTGCCTTAGGGGTAAGGCAGTGTGACTTTCCATCAGGACACTACAAGTTGTTCCCTATTCTCCCTTTGATTCTGAAAAAATATTGCTCTTATATAGAGCACAAATCCAGCCAAAGTTGGCAAACTGGTATCACATATCTGGAGTGGAGCATCCAGTTCCCACCTCACTATGCTAGGTGAAATTCAATATATTGCAGTTAAGTTGAGCGATGATCCAGCACTCACTAATTTCCTCACTCATTCACTGATTGTTAGTCACCTTCTTCCATGTATGTTTCGCACCATACATAGCCAACCATGCGAATTCGAGGTGCGGGGAAAGGACAACAAACGAAAAACAAAAAGCAGTTCTATAGCCATGAGTGTTCAATCTTGATTTAAAAGTGCAAAAGGAAGAGCATCTTCATTTCATGTCTAGCCAAAAAGCTGCTGCGAGAATGACTGGAGTTTGCATTATGGTTTATGCTCCTTGACGAGAACAGCAAGTTATTGTAGTTCATTTATGGCAAACACTTTGCATGCAATGAGTTGCGACCATCGCTCTTCTATTGCTACTGCCATGGTTACTGTTCCCGTGAACTTCGCTCATTGATTCCCCAACTCATGTTTGAAGAATCGGGTCTGCCGGACTGGCTGTCTGTCTCAACCACACTGTGCCCAACCACCACACTGCAGGTCACAGCACTACTCTCTCTCTCTCAATGTTTCTCACCTCGCACTGCTCAGCTTTAGAATTCCCTCCCATCGTCTATTTTCCCCAAAGCTATTTCAACCTTGCTCAAATGAAGAAATGTGTTAACACGTAGCTATTACAACTATGATAGTGCCATTTGTTGCTCGGCATTTGGGTCCTGCGCACTGCAACTATTTAAAGTAAATAAATAGGAATGTGGAATTTCCACGAGTGGCTTAGGGCTATGAGCAGCAGATGACCACTTCCCCACACTTGCTTGATTGGGAAAGCACTAATATTGTGTGTATATTGTTAGCTGCTTTGTGAAATAATTTTGAAAAGGGGTGTAAATATGTGTATTGAAGCCTGAAAATTCAAGCTCACTTTCAACGTTTGTATTGGTTTGCTTTACAGACTCTCCTTGATTGTACTTAGAAGGGAGTCCTTTCTTGGCGCAAATGCAAACACAGGACGGATTTACTTTAGGGCAATAGGAAAAAGGGAAAAAGAAACATCTGTTCTTAAATTACTTGCTGGTAACTGCGGAGACAGAATGTGACACGGAGGCCAAGCAAACATTTTGGGTGTCAGGAGAATAGATTGTGCTGTAATTAAAAGTCTTACCCTTGCACAGTGGTCTGCTATCACTCCATGCAGCAAAAACATCATTGACCTTCTGGCACAGGATGCTGCTGGAGCCCTGAAGCACGTAACCTTCCTTGCAGGAAAACTGAACTATTGCTCCGAGCCTGGAATGATAAAGAATGGAAAGTGCAAGCAACAATAACAGGGCAGTCAGTGTTTATACAAGGATAACATGGAAACTCAGAGCACAGGAGCTTAAAAATGAAAGACAGAATGCTGTTAGGCGGATTTCCCAAATCCGATTCCCCTCAATTGAAATCCAGTCAACTTCCACAGAACATAGTCTAGGTGGGCTGCATACAAATGGTTTAAAATCAAAAGAACGGTGGGATCTGGGAGCAGTATTCTCCAAACCAATTAACCTTTTTTTGGCAAAGGCTTGACTCTCGATCACTGGACACACTCTGAGCTGTAACAACTGGTAGCATGCTTACATTGTTTCTTCTTTGCCACTGTGGCACAGATAGCATACTAAGCTTCTTCTCTGCAAGAATCACCCTGGTCTCACTGAATGGAGTTTTCCACGTGTATAATGTACTCCATATATTGCATGATAATTACAATTCCTTATTTTTCCAAAACCAAACAAGGCCATCTATTAGCATAATTTCCACGTTTCCACACACATTATTTGGAGCATAATCAACATGTTAATGGTAACCCATTGTACCTATATAGCAATTTAAATACGCACAAAGAACACACATCAACAGTACTCATAAGCATTTTTAAAAATCAGAATTAAATATGAAAGTGCCCATGCAATGATTACAGCCATTTTTGAACGATCACAAGAGGTGTACTTGCAAATCCGATCGACCCAGTTTTTTTCAGCAAACATCAGAGTTGGTTTGGCAAATTGGACTGACCAGGATGATCTCTGACTTGTCACACGACCAATATCACACGAACAATATCCTGATTGGTGAAAAAGATTATTTTTTGTTCTTCTAAATCTAGTCATATTTTTTTTTTGCAAATGATGATTTGAAATTAGAAAGAATAAATTTTCCGTATGACTAATAACAGGTTTGATAAAGGATGTTGGAGTGATTATTTAATTTGTGAATCGATTATTTTCGTACTATTTATTATTCGAATTGATGGCCAGTTAGAGTCGAGGTTTGATTCGGAAAACAATTATAACTGTTCTCCTTCATGAGACCTCCTTTGCCAGTACCAAAATATGATCATAGGTTTTTCCCCTTTTATCTGGCAACAAAACAGGTGTTAAGATGTTAAAACACCAAAATGAAACCTTTTATAAGGAATCATGTTTACATTAACCACAATGCATGTGGTCAGAATGTAAACAAAATAATACTCTGGTAATATATGCATTGTCCTTGAAACTGATTGGTCCACACCAGAGACAGCTTTCTTTTGAGCCTCATCTCAAACGGTGTTAGACCAGAGGACGCCAAAAGGCGTACAGCACAAAGACAGTGCACTATCAGAGTAATGAGAGCTCGGGGTGAGCATCTACATCATGGGACCTCCTGACCACAAGCATTTGTTTGCATTCTGACCACAAGTACGTGTGGTTAATGTAGACATGATTCCTTGCAAAAGGTTTCAGTTTGGTGTTTTAACATCTTAACACCTGTTTTGTTGCCAGATAAAAGGGGAAAAACCTGTTACCAACTGCTCTCTTGTACGAAGCTGTGCTGCAGATGCAGGTAAGTATTGGTGGGTCACATTGAGATTCGTGATTGGTAGTTGACATTTATCTTTTAAGATTCTGATTGATACAGTAGTTTGTATGTATGTGTGATGAATGCCGCATCTGGTGTGTGCTGTGACCATCCAAAGCTCGATCAACCTTTGGCTATAAATGTCCCACTATTCAAGAAGAGTCATGCTATATTGGGTTCTATCTCAATCTTCATGGCTGGACTGCAAAAGGTACCTAGTTCTTCAGAGACGACAGCATGTTGTTTCAGCGGGTCATCTAGGGCATCTGTATTCAGGAACGGCATGCTGATATTGAATGCTTGAACTAAATTACAATGCAGGTGGCTTGCTCCTTTTCCCACCATGACAAGCATTGGGAGGCATTCGTGTGCATCATCCCTTGAATTTTTGCCTCTATTTCAATTTGCCCAAAGATGTCGAGACCTTCACGTGACCAATGCTTGCAGCTTGAAAGTCCAGCAGCTGAAAATGTGGCATATTTACGTTTTGTCCAAAACACACGTCTGCACATCCAGTCACTGTTGATTAAAATACTGAGCCTAAATTAATTTGCATGTCGAGATACGTATATTTGAGTGGGACTGACACAACCACTGGCTCACGTCAGCCAGGACGTGTGCCCAATGCCTGCTGAATCGTCTGCCACAGCACATGTGCCTCTATGGGACCCTTTGATGGTGGTGCTCCATGTCCCTTTAGCGAGCATGTCACCACATTCCTTCCACTCCCACTAATTACGTCTCATCTTTATGCAGATATGGCATACTTCCATAATCAAGTGGTATGGATCCAGAATGTAGTCTGCTTCACAGTGATAAAAGGGCTATTACCCATTTCTCTGCTGTCCTTCACCCAATTCCCAGGTGGAGTCCACCAGCCCCCCGGCGAGCAGATGAAGACAGCTGTTGAGCACAATTCATTGGACCCTATGCCAACACTTTCTGCAGCTATCACCATTATCCCGGGCTGCTTCAAATGTCAACTCTGGCTTAGAAAGGAGATGGCACTGCAGCACCGCATACCTTCACTCCTCATGCGAGACGGTCCAGCAGAATGATTTGAAGGGTGTCATGAATGTTAGAGTGCTCTGACAGGTGGCGTACTTTAGCAATATAGTACACAATGCTGTCACCGTGACATTGAGCAACTTTGAAGACTACAGATTTCTGAAGGTGCTGGCTTTAAATGTGCTTCCACCGTCGCCATGATCTCCCAGTACATCATCTCATTTGTCGGTGCCCATTGCATAAGTACGTGCGGTTGGGCGACACACAGTGACCATGGCTGTTATGCTTCTGCTCACCATCAGACCTCAGGAGAAAATTATTCAATGGGGAGGACACATTGCTAAGAGGGGTGATGGCCAATGGACGACACTCATAATAATGGCAGCCAAAGGAATAAAAAAACCCAAAAAGTTTTATTTTAACAGGTAAGGCATACTGAGATATATAGCTCTTTTTCAGAAGTGACCTGGCTTCAAATAATATCTCAACGAAGTGGCTCATCACGTGGAAATGAATCGCAGCCAAAAACTGTCAACGCATGATTCTAAATGTGGATGGAAAAACCAGAGGACCCAGAGAAAAATCCACGTGACCACGGGGAGAGAGAAAATGCCAACTCTAAATATACAGGCATTGTCAGGGTTTGGATCGAACC
The DNA here is from genome assembly GCF_048934315.1 of Petromyzon marinus. Lineage (NCBI taxonomy): Eukaryota > Metazoa > Chordata > Hyperoartia > Petromyzontiformes > Petromyzontidae > Petromyzon > Petromyzon marinus. The sequence goes on along the minus strand of NC_133678.1, from coordinate 9,663,047 downwards.
CACGGTTCCTGTATACCAGATGAAGTAGATAACATTTTGCCACCTTGACAGAGAGAAGGAGCGATGTGTTCCACTCATGCGCAGAGGAGTGGTGGAGGTCTTGATCCAACAGTGATTAGGGCATGGATTTTGTTGGTAATGATGATACAATCCGATATTAATCATTAAGAAGTAAGATGTTGTTGACAAGTGTGCTCTGTTTTTGCCGAACAGATTGCATGTTGCAGTTTATGTTCAACTCAAATCGAATGTGCTTAAATATTGGTAAAATTGTACATTTCATATATATGTGACATGAAATGGATAGATTCATACACTGATATGTGATGAATCAACATGCAAAAACATGTTATAAATACAACTTTAAAATCACAATTTAGAATTGTTGCTCTCTTTTTTGGGAAACTGTTTAAAAGTTTAAATGTATTCACAGTACAAGCCGCAGTTAATGATTTACAATCACAAGAGAAGCTTTCATGTATTATTCCAAAGCCAACTTTCAGCAGAGCTACATCGGCGCTGTTGGGTACAGCGACAGTTTGTCATCTGCATGTAAATCTATCAACTATAAATAAACGAGACCTTTTTTTGTTGCAATTTTACCGAGGTACACACACACACACAAGCCACTTTTGAGTTATTATTAAAAGTTTTAAACGTCACTGTTGACCTTTGGGAAGAGAAACATTTTTTTGGCATTGAGGATGGAAAATAAGTGTATCGCCCAAAAGATATGAAACCAGAAATTGCCTATGCACTGCAGAGCTTTGCACCTGAGCCTGGGACTCGCCTTTTAATGAATTAAATGGTACCCTGCATTTGAGTCAAATCCACGCTTAATGAAGCATGAAGTTAAATCTGCAGATCTACATTACATTAGCACGCCAGAATTTACATAATCGATTTAGACATCACATGCAGGTTCACGCAAAGCAAACAAAATTGCCCGCAAAGAAAATGTAATATCGACAACCAATATTGGCATATCGCCATGTGTGTGTGCACGGGCGGGTGTGTGCGTTTTGCAATTGCTTGTAAGCATATGCATTCGTGTGCATACATCTGTGTGTTCTGTGTTTAGAGTTCCAATGACCTGCATTAATTGCTTCCAATTAAATATTTGATTTTCATTGTCATTGGTTGCCTTAACCCAGAGAAGGTACACCAAAAGGTCAACTTGCTCTGAAGGAATTGGCATGTTAGTGCTCGGGCACATAGGTGGGGCTACATGTACAACGCTCACCAAACCGTAACGCATCATTCATAATAAAGGTTTTTGGGTTAGATGGCGTAATTGTAAATGTGTCAAAACCCTCCACCACTCGACACAGCCAATTAGTAAGGGATTTGTCACGTAAACAAAACGCCAAATAGTTACTACTTCAGCCCACCGGTGTGTTGGAGAGTAAATCCACTCAAAATTTGAGTACTCAACATGAGAACTCAAAAACAATTTGAATACTTACATTGTAAATGTTGTGGATTTACTCTCCAACACACCGGTGGGCTGAAGTAGTAACTATTTGGCGTTTTGTTTACGTGACAAATCCCTTACAAATTGGCTGTGTCGGGTGGTGAATGATATTGGTCGCGAAAGCCTACGTGTTAAACTGTAACTCATCATGTGCTCTATGTGATTATATTAATGTCGGCACTTACTGTGTCCACCCATATGCACTGTAAGGAGGTGAATATTAATTTAGATCTTAATTTTTTTTAGCGTACAATAATTGCATTGCCATATTTATATTGTTCACAGAATATATACATTCATAATAAAGGTATTTGAGTTAGATCACGTAAATATAAATGTGTTGATAACCCACCACCACCACCTGACACAGCCAATTAGTAAGGTTTGTCGCGTAAACAAAACGTGCCGATTAGTTACTACTTCAACATTTAAATGTTGTAGGTTTACTCTTCAACACAAATGAAAAAAGCCAATGGTAAAACATGATGAATAGTTAGGTGCACACAGAGAAATGTCTAGACCAAAAAATATAAAATGTTAATGAAGAACCTAAAGGAGTTGCTATGGTGTAGTGGTTAGTAGACTGGCCATGGCATCCAGAGATCACTGGTGAGATTGAGAAAGTGGGCAAATTGATTAAATTCCCCAAAACTCTGTCCACCCACCAGTATAAATGGTCACACCAAAGTTACTTGATCGGCAGGCGGCACGTGCTGGGGGTGAAGCATGCGCATGTTCACCTCTTCCCAGATATCTCTGAGTAATGGCATGAACAAGCAAAACCGTTCAGTAATGCACCATTTACTTTTTAACTGAGAAACGAGGTCAAGTATCATCACGCCGCCATGCGGTTTGCATGTTGGCGCTCGCCAAGCAGTGCATTCATCACGAACATTCCACTGGAAATGGTTGCCGGGTTTTGACTTTCAGAACCGATAAGTGACTGTGAAAACGGTTACCGGTTTACTGGTTGTCTTTTAAGAATTATACTGTGAACCAAATAAACTAAGTTTGATTCCTGGTCATGGCTAAAATCAGTGAAAAGTGATATATGAACTGGACCTGCGTCTCCCTTCTCACTCCCTTTACCAACTTTCACTGAACATCTTCTTTGGTTCTTTCGGTAAAGTCACGTAGAATGAGAGTAAAATAATACATTGATAAAATAAAATAACACAAGCGGCCTTCATCACCTGATGAAGGCCGCTTGTGTTGTGGCCGAAACGTCGTGAGAATATTATTGTGTTATTTTATTTTATCAATTTATTATTTTATTCTCATTCTACGTGACTTTACCGAAAGAACCAAAGAAGATGAATCCTTGCAGTCACGAAAGCTTTAAATCGAAATTTCACTGAACAGTTTGGTGAATTATAGTCAAACATCCAGCGGCAGATTGAAAGTTCAAATTATAAATATGTCCTATGAAATTGCATGGACATTAACTTTTTGCAATTGATAGAATACAAATGATATGAAAGAAATACGGAAATCAACGTGGCCTTTTTCAATCGAATGCATCATGTGTTTCATTGTACGCTGAATGTGGATGCAATTACTTAAAACACAGTTGTCACGACTGTACACCGACAAGCATGCCATTTTACTAGCCATTAATGAAAGCAGTGACTATCCAAACACGTGATTCTTGATAACAATCCACTACGCGGAATTTGCTGCATACAAACAGCAGTTCTAAGGAAATTCCTTTTCAATCGAGATTTTACAGTGCATACGTTGAGGGGAAAAAAGTATTTGATCCCCTGCTGATTTTGTACGTTTGCCCACTGACAAAGAAATGATCGGTCTATATGCCACCAAGTACTAAGTCATGTTTTGCAGAGGGGTCAAATACTTATTTCCCTCATTAAAATGCAAATCAATTTATAGCATTTTTGGCATGCGTTTTTCTGGATTTTGTTGTTGTTATTCTGTCTCTCACTGTTCAAATAAACCTACCATTAAAAGTATAGACTGTTCATTTATTTGTCAGTGGGCAAACGTACAAAATCAGCAGGGGATCAAATACTTTTTTTCAATCACTGTAGCTCCAGTGGCTTCCTAATGTCGGAAGAAAGAGCATTCCAAACGGCCACAGAAGTGCATCTGAAAGTTCGTGATGCAGGGACTGTTCTTTGTTCGATAATTAGCCAAAGACGCTGCGAGGAAGTATATATCACAGCATGTATTACAGTACCTTGTACAGTACGTATTACAGTACTTATTGTGACGGCAGACCACATGAATTTGCACATGTTGCTGACCCAACAATTTCACCATGTCAATGTTTCATGTACTTAACCTGTTTGGGCATCAGAAAACACTTGTATTAATTATTCAAATATGATAAACAGCTTGAACATCTATACATAATGCATTTATTGTAGATGTATTGTAATGATATGCTAATATCCATCAAAGCAAGCATACTTTAAATTATTTCAATAGTTTCAATTGTACACTTGAAATATTGTTTCACTAACGTTGTTTTAATAACAGTATTTAGAACATCATGGGACCTCCTTTGCCAGTACCAAAATTGACAATAGGTTTTTCCCCTTTTTTCTGGCAATAAAACACACGGATGCCTATCTAAAGCCTGACCCCCACCACCATCCAGCCCAGAAGAATTCCCTCATCATAACACTACACGAGAGGGCCCATTGCATCTCCGACCAGCACCACCTAGCCAGCGAGCTGGAGCACGTACACCAAGCCCTCAGGATGAACGGATACTCGGACCGTACAATCCGCAAAGCTGTCTCCCCAGCCATGTGGAGACAACCATCTGAGGACCCAATCAAAACCATCACCTTGCCATACATAGCAGGGGTTACCAAAAATATTTCCAAAATCTTAAACAAACACAAGATCCAGGTTCGTTTCAACACAATACACAAAATCCGTGATTTGATCCCATCTGTAAAAGATGTGATTCCTGACATGCAATACCCTGGTGTCTACAAACTAAGTTGTGGCTGCGGCAGCAGTTACATTGTGGAAACGAAACGACGTCTCGGACCGTGTTCGTGAACACAAGGCAGATCTGAAACACGGTTGGACCAATACGTCTGCCGTTGCTGATCATTGTTTTAACGCAATGGGCTCACACGAAATTGATTTTTCCAAGATGAAGGTACTCTGCAAACCCACCGGCTATCATCACAGATTTGTCGATGAAGCCATCCAGATATATAAACACAGACCCAACTTCGACCGAGAAGATGGGTACAAACTGAGCAATCATTGGAACGACATTATTAACCAAGTAAAGTCTTAACTGTGATGTTTCCACCCTACCTGCCTATGTCAGCTGTTATTTCCGACTCTCTGAGTACATCATCAGGTTAAATGTCTTTACATTAACGGGCTAAGTGTCTCACTAACACAGCTCCCGTTGCCCCTTTCCCTTGATGTGGCGGGAGCTCACGTTTTTTAGACTATAACTGGCTGTGATGTTTCTGCATATGTGTCTCTCTCTGTGTTTGTGTCTCTCTGTTTGTTTGTCTCTCTGTGTGTGTATCTCTCTCTCTCTCTGTATGTGTCTCTATGTGTGTATCTCTCTTTGTGTCTCTCTGTGTGTGTGTGTCTCTCTCTCTGTCTCTGTGTCTCTCTATATGTGTGTGTGTCTCTCTGTGTGGGGCTTGTCTCCCGATGTGTAAGTCTCTCTCTCTCTCTGTGTCTCTCTGTGTGTATCTGTGTGTGTCTCTCTCTCTGTGTCTTTCTCTCTGCGTGTCTCTCTGGGTGTATCTCTCTCTCTCTGTGTCTATCTGTGTGTGTGTCTCTGTGTGCTTGTGTCTCTCTATGTGTGTCTCTCTCTCTGTCGTTGTCTCTCTGTCTGTGTGTCTCTCTCTGTCTTTCTGTTTGTGTGTCTGTCTGTGTCTCTCTGTGTGTAGGTGTCTCTCTCTGTGTGGGGGTTGTCTCTCTGTGTGTCTCTCTCTCTCTCTCTGTGTCTCTCTGTGTTGTGTCTCTGTGTGTATCTCCATATGTGTCTCTCTCTGTGTGGGTCTCTCTCTCTCTACGTGTGTCTCTCTCTGTGTCTCTCTAGGTTGTCTCTCTTTCTGTGTATCTCTGTGTGTGTCTCTCTCTCTATCTCCTTGTGTCTCTTTATGTCTCTCTCTCTCTGATTGTCTCTCTGCGTGTGTCTTTGTGTCCGGCAAAACAACCCCCTACCTCCTAGCGGTGCCGGACGGGCAACTCTGTCGTGGACAGTGCTGTGGGGGGAGGGCCAATTCCGATTGGCTCCTCCCCTCATGGCTCTGTGACCACCACAGTGGCTAAACGGGGGCTCTGGACGGGTGCGAGGGGCTGGTAACCCCTCCACCTTCAATTAATTACCACTAAACTACGACTGAAATATGTAACTAATAAGCGTGTGCCGGAGGCACCGGGGGGACAGGCGTCTATGACGTCTCCTGGCCAAACCCCAATTGGCGGAGCCAGGAGATTGAATCTCTACCCTCGGGGCTCCTCCAGAAACAACGAAAAGCCACTACGGATGGCCACGTGGAAAGGTTCGAACGCTCACTGCGGAGGAGAGGCTGCCACTCCTCTGTTGGGAGCTGGACCGGTACCGCCTGGATCTCTGTGGCATTCAGGAGGTCCGGTGGACCGGTTCTGGCTCCTGCCACCATGAGGGGTGGACAGTCCTCTACTCGGGGCAGCAGACTGCCAAACAACAGGGTGTGGCTCTTCTTTTGAACAAAATAATGAAGGGGGCGTGGAAGCGTGGCGGTGAGGTGTGGGAACCTGTAAGCCCCAGGCTACTTTGGGCTCGCCTTCCCATCAACCGGAGGCGAGGAGTGGTGGTCGTGGTTACTTATGCCCCCACCAAAGACGAACATCCGTGGAGGGATGCAGGCAAAGCCGATGAGTCAGATGTCTTCTATGGCCTCCAGTCACAGGTGCTGGCTTAAGTGGCCCCGCGGGATAGAGTCATCTTGTTGGGTGACTTCAATGCCTGAGTTGGTCATGATGCTGGCACCTGGTCTGGAGTGATTGGAGGGCATGGGCCAGATCAGCTCAATAACAATGGTAGGAGGCTGCTAGATTTTTGTGCAGCCCATGGGTTTGTAATTACCAACACGCTGTTCCGGCATCGGCGCATCCACACAACATCATGGATGCATGCCGGGTCCAAGCAAGAACATCTACTGGACTACATAGTGACGGACCAGCGGATGCGAGCCCATGTCCTTGACACCAGGACCTACCATGGAGCTGATCTGCCCTCTGACCATCGACTAGTCATCTGTAAGATGCACCTGCCACTCTTCCACTCCGGTGGTGGGTGTACACCCAGGACCCCATTCCAACCTAAAGTGGCCTGGTCTCAGTTATCTTATGAAAGTTGCAAGCGAGAATTACATCATCGCTTGCGGCTGGGGATGCCATCGTCCTCCACTCCTCCTGATGTCGAGGGTAAATGGGCAAGGTTTAGGACTGTGACTCATGCAGCTGCAATGGCTGCTTTGGGTTATGCAGTCCAGACCTCCCCAGAGACCCTGGCTGACAGAGGAGGTGTTCAGGATGGTTGAGAAAAAGCGACAGGCCCACTGTCATCGGCTACAGAATCCCACGTCAGAGAATGAGGAGGCTTACCGCAGCCTTTGCTCGGAGGTTCGGAAAGCCGTGAGGCGCTGCAAGGATGGGTGGTGGTTGCGGGTTGCTGAGGAGATGGAGTCTGCCTCAGTGGCCCGTGATCACAAATCTCTATCTAACTCCATCAAAAAAGTAACCTGCAGTGCCACACCTATTACCATCATTAGGGGAAAAAACGGTGATCCAATCTCCGACCCCCAGGAACAGGTTTGTAGATTTGCTGAGCATTTCTGTGAGGTCCTGGGGGAGGGAAAATCCCTCAGCCAGGAAAACATCGTGGCACAAAGTGAGGATGACCCTGCTGAGGCTGCGGTGCCTCAAATATTGGAAGAAGTCACCCCCTGTGAGTGGCTGGCTGAGGTGCCATCTGTTGAGGAAGTACTGAAGGCGATCCGGAGTCTGAGACCAGGAAAGGCACCGGGAAAAAGACGATCTCCCAAGCGAAATGCTGAGGGAGGGTGGCGTTTGTGCACAGACTGCCATATATGACATCATAATAACAATCTAGACCACTGGACGGGTTCCGCAGGATTGGAAGGATGCCCCTATAGTAACAACTATAGGGGCATCTCACTCCTCAGTGTGCCGGGAAAGGTCCTGGCAAGGATTATTCAACATTGCCTTGCCAGGCACGCTGAGGAGAGGCTTGCGGAGCCTCAATGTGGTTTCAGGAAAGGGCGGTCCTGCACAGATGCCATATTTTCTGTCCGTCTGCTACAGCAGAGGTGTAGGGAATTCCAACAAGACCTACATCTCTGCTTTATTGACCTGGTCAAGGCCTATGATACCATCAGTAGGCCTGGGCTCTGGGTTGTTCTTCGTGCTTTTGGAGTCCCTGACCCTCTGCTCACGATCATTAAGGACCTTCATGATGGGGAGCGGGCCCGGGTAAAACTACGTGGCCGGGAGTCAGAGCCATTCCCTGTACACCTTGGGGTGCGACAGGGATGTCCTCTGGCTCCCACATTATTTAACATCTATTTTGACCACGTAATTCGTGAAGCCTTCAATAGCCATTTGGTACAGATATAATGGGAGGCTGATCGATGCCCGGGTACGGTCAAGGGATGACTCCCTATTGCTCAACCACGTTATGTATGCCGATGATTTGGTAATAGCTGCTCATTCAGAGGAAGAGTTGGAGACGCTGCTGCTGAGGCTGGAGTGTGCCACTAAGAGATGGGGCCTTACCATCAGCCCCACCAAAACTAAGCACCTGCCTGGGTATTTTGTACCATCGGACACTCCACCCGCACAACTCCCAATCGGTGATGGGGCAGTTGTGGAGAGAGTGGAGAGTTTCCCAAACCTGGGCAGTGTGCTTATGACCAACTCCAGTTTAACAGCAGAGGTCTCACTCTGAATCAGTTGAGCGGCAATATCTTTTCATCGGTTGCGTAACGCTGTGTGGAAGATACCTGGTCTGTCGCTCCGCACTAAGCTTCAGGTCTTCTCGGCTACGGTCATTCCCTCCCTTCTCTACGCTTGCGAAACGTGGACCCCCTTAATACAGCATCTTCGCCGATTAAAAACATTTAGGATGGCCTGCCTACGATCCATCCTGGGGTTAACCACGCTGGATTGTGTGAGGAGCTCCCAAATCCTTGAAAGATCTGGGCAAGGTCCCATAGGTAAGCTCCTCCGGCAGGCAAGGCTGCGTTGGCGGGGTCATGTAGTCCGCATGCCCAGCCACCGCATGCCGAAACAGCTTTTGTTCGGCCGGATCGAGGGGGCTAAGCGGGCACGGCATGGGCTAGAGAAGAGATGGAGTGATGTGGTACAGGAGGACATGGAGCTGAATGGACTCGCCGATGACTGGTACCAGCAGTGTCAAGATCGGCCTCTGTGGAGGAGGCTCGTGAAGGACGCTACTGGGCAGTTGGAGGCAGTTGCCCTCCAACAACAACAGAGGGCGGAGGAGCGATGCTCACAACAACGAGCGGAGCGCTGGGTGGCTAAAGCACAACAGGTTGGCACAGTAGGGGGCACAGGTGGTGCATCAGCCAGTCATCTCAGTCATCTCAGTCAGTCGACCCGTGGCACTTGGGTCTGCCCCGTGACCTCCTGCCAGCGGGCATTCGACACTTCACGTGGCCTCAAGGTGCACATGGCCTGACACAAGCGTTGTGGTGACGTCACCGCCACTTAGAGGCGGTGACGTTTTCCTTCTGTGTATGTGTCTGTGTGTGTCTCTCTCTCCCCATGTGTATCTCTTGCTCATGCGGGATTTTTTCCTGTTGCTCGGCTCTCTGACATTGACATGCTAATCTTCTCATTGGCACAACCCCCGTTGCTGGATTCGTTTCGCATTGACATGCTAATCTCTTACATTTACATTTGCGTACAAATTCCTTCTCTGGCTCCGCCCACTTACCCTTGGGTTGGGCCCACTAAAAGCCTATATAACCTCTTGTTGCAGCAGCTCTTTCTCTTACATCAGCAGTTCTCCTGCTGTTTTTTTCACATGATGATGGCTGCTTGTGTTGCGATCGAAACGTCGTGATCTATTAATTTTCTATCGACGTGACTTTACCGAAAGAACCAAAGAGTAACAAAACAGGTGTTAAGATGTTAAAACACCAAACTGAAACCTGTTACAAGGAATCATGTCTGCATTAACCACAATGCTTGTGGTCAGAATGCAAACAAAAAACATACTCTGATAATATATGTGTAGTGTCGTAGAACGACATTGTGTTGGCTCTAATTTCGATTTAAAGCTTTCGTGACTACAGGGATTCATATTCTTGGTTCTTTCGGTAAAGTCACGTAGAAGGGAAACAATAAAATAATAAAAACATAAAACAATAAAATTCTCACGACGTTTCGGCCACAATGCAAGCAGCCATCCTCAGGTGACAGCTCTGTTTCTCCACCTGAGGCCGGCTGCTTGCGTTGTGGCCGAAACGTCGTAAGAATTTTATTGTTTTATTTGTATTATTTTATTATTTCCCTTCTACGTGACTTTACCGAAAGAACCAAGAATATGTGTTGGCTCGGTATAGGGGCCGTAGGTGGGTGTCACGGAGGTCGTGTCAGGCCGTGACACTTTGCGTAAACCCAACAGGACACGTGACCGGATAAAGGGGGCCAGGGGCCCCAGGGGGTCACGTGGTTGGGGGCTCGGGCCTTCCCGAAGGATCGGGAAGGGGGGCGTGGCGGGGTGTGGACACAGAGCTGGGCTGTTCTGTGCTGTTCTGCTCTGCTGCTGGGTCAACTCTGGGATGAAACTCTCCGGTCTCCGCTAGTGGACCAGGCAGCGTGTTGGGCTGTCCTGGTCCAATAATGTAATATCCTCGTGTGTTAGTTAAGTTAGGAATGGTGGTTACCACCTTAAGTCGTTATGTTAAGTGTTAATTATGTTACCTAATAAATAGTGTTGCCTCCAAAGTTCCAGTGTGCGCCTGAATTTAACCCACTACATATGCATTGTCCTTGAAACTGATTGGTCCACACTAGAGACAGCTTTCTTTTGAGCCTCGTCTCAAACGGTGTTAGACCAGAGGAGGCATGTGCCCTTTGGCATCCCCTGGTCTAACACAAATATTATCAGAGTATGTTTTTATTTTGCATTCTGACCACAAGCATTGTGTTCAATGCAGACGTGATTCCTTGTAAAAGGTTTAATTTTGGTGTTTAAACATCTTAACACCTGTTTTGTTGCCAGAAAAAAAGGGAAAAACCTATTATCAGTATTTAGAACATAATATCTGTGAACTAACAGTGTAATTATTGGTGTTTGGGAGGAAAAGCAATGAAAAGCTTCATGAGAAAAAGGGAAAGAAATATGTTCAATAGTGGCTGTATGTCATTTTTTACATCAATAGAGGATGGCATATGGCTGTAATTTATATCCCTTGCAACAACACGAAGGACTTTAGCATGACGGCCCTTACCAGTTTAATTTTCTTTGTGTTATAAATGAGTTGCGTTGAAGCCATGTACAATAGTTCATGTAAATCAGTTTTAAAAAAAAACCTTACATCATGACATTGGTAAAAAGCCAGAAGCCCTTTCATAGGGGAGGGGGGTGGAAGCCCAGAGCCGTTTTCATTATAGTGACGACATTTTGCTAATGTCAAGATTTGATGAACGGTCTGAAACATACCGCTGATGTTATACACACAAGGCGTGGCGGTTAGTCTGGTGCCACGTGTTTATAATGTTCCAACTCCATGGTGCAGAGAACAGAAATCGCAATTGGGATGGATACTTTATGGTATAAACAGCATACATTTGGGATATAAGATGCCCAAATGCTTTGTGCCTTTAAAAAAACAAATATCACCCCCACAATAAATGATTTCATATTATGACATGCTGTCTTTGCTAGATTAAAGCATATCAGGATTCATGCTTTAATCTAACGGCCACACCTCCCATCCATCACACTGTAAAACTAATGCACTACAGCCAAACCATACATTTCCGCCATCTGATACATTGGATGAAGCTATTAATCAACATTCTGTTTTGCAGCTGTACACATAAATAGGACACTCACGTGGGAATCAGGGCCTGAAATGAAATTCTAATTTTAAACATTCCATTGCACGCTGACGGATGTGGTAATTACCCTATAGCTAAGATTTCATGAGCTGTCAGTTTCTTGGTCTTATTATGATGCAAACTTCATTTGCATGGGATTCTGTGCGCCGCTGTGGACTGCACACTTCCGTTTCATTGTATCAATTATGTGTATTATTGTAAGACAGAGATTATTAGAAACTGTAAATGTTCATTTTATTCCTTACACTCCATAATTTTTCCCCTTTTTTTATAAATTGTGCTCAACTAGAGTGAACTTCCTGTTTTGGAAATATTACGGAAAATGTACAACTTAAACGCACACGCATTTGGGTTTGTGCGTGCGTGGTAGCTGGATGACTATAACACTCAGCTGAATCTCCAGTGAGCCAGATTCAATTCCTCGCCATACACATCAACGGCAATTGGTGGCAAGTGCTGACACGGCCCTCCTTCACGTCAAAGCAATGCAAGTCAACACGAGAATTGCGGACAGAGCCAGCCAGGCAGGCATGGTGTTGGCCCTGCCATATTAGGTGCATTGCTTTCCATGGGTACTCGCCAGTATTTATTGGTTTGAAATCTAACGAAGGTTAAAATAGCATACCGGTATTTTAAATATTTAAGCTTTACAGTTCAAAGTCAGTACATTTGTACAAATATATACGTATTAGCAGGTTCGTTTAAGAGACGATTCAAAGCGAAACTACAATTTCACCACAAATGTTGCCTTATTCGCATTTTCCTTAATTATAAAACGGGAGGGGGAAAAAATAAAATATATATGGCGTGCACAACGCAAGGCTCATTTCTAGCCCTGACTTGTCGATCACACGTGAATATGTTGTCACTGCTGAGAGCACAATACAAAGGATGTCGTGATGCAAGCGTACACTAACAGCAATGATACCTCGAACCCTGCATTAAGACAAAGAGGGAAGAAACTATAAATGGAGACAAGCTAGATAGCAGGTTGTCAGCATATCACAAGTGCGTAATAATAAGCAATGTTTATTGTGTATGAGGTAATAATATGTTTAATTTTGATACACTATGCACTGCATTTATACTGCATATGAAATATATGCAAACGTAATTGTATTAATACAAAAAAACATACTTAGATTTTTTTTATGAGTTCTATTTTGATCAGCTCTCATTCACAAGGAAATCATTTTTCAGTAAAATGCACACCCTGTGTGCAGTCACTGTCGCATAAACAATACTACATTACTTTTTATGGAAGTTTCATTGAACACATATTCTTGGGTCTTTCGGTAAAGCCATGTAGATAGAGCAAATAATTAATAAATAAATATCACATTTTTTTTAAATGTTAAGCTTTCGTGACTGCAGGGATTCATATTCTTGGTTCTTTCCATAAAGTCACGTAGAAGGGAAACAATAAAAAAATATAAAACAATAAAATTCTCACGACGTTTCGACTGCAACACAAGTAATCATCATCAGGTGTGAAAACCACAGCCACTTTTTCAAATTTTCTTGCTGTGGTTTTCACACCTGATGATGATTGGTTGTGTTGCAGTCGAAACGTCGTGAGAATTTTATTGTTTTATATTTTTATTATTTTATTGTTTCCCTTCTACGTGACTTCACCGAAAGAACCAAGTATAATAACACGTATGTTTAGTAATATTTCACAGCCGTTTGTTAATCAACTGCTGAATGTAGGCTTTCCTATATTGTGTTGATTGCGAGGGTTATTTTTCCATACTTCACCACACTGGTCAGGGTGGGTTGGTGAATGCATCTGCATTGACATTTGTCATGACTGTATTGAAGCACAGTGTGCTAACTGCAACAGGACGTATTGTAAATAAAGTTCGACATTTCATGCATATTCAAGTGTATCTCTCTTGTTGGCTCTATCAATCAGATGTTTCGAAAAGGCAAATACATTTCAACTATCCCTGGTTAGTGTGGATTACGAAAAGGAATTTAATGGAAACATATGTAGTCTAAGACGTTACAACTGCCTGAGTGAAAAAAATATCCAGGACTTATAAAGAAAATAGCACCAGACCACAAATAATAAGATGAGTTAGCTTTGGTGAGAATTTATCCTTGTCTATTTCACAGCACCTTACAGAATACATGTCTAAAACATTGGATTAGGGAAATAAAAGGTAAACAAAGACCTGTAGGAATAATTAACTATCCCATATTTACAGATGACATAATCATTATAACAACCAATGGAAATTAACTACATGATATGATTGAAAAAGTAAGTCCGCAAACGTGGGCTCAATATAAATATGTGTGATACCAAAGTGTTGCATATTTTGTTGAACAACAGCACATCGTCGTATAATAATTGGGAAACACCGCAGAATATTTATAACTTGGCCAGTTGCTCAAGAGAGATCTGGATCAAAATGATTAAACCATGAGATGGGTGACAACAGGATAGCGTATTTTTGAAACACTGTAATATAACAATGAAAATAATAACATTACCTCCAACTAAATATGATTATTAGCTGGGACTGACGGAGAACATGGAATGAATAGTAGAAAAGTATTTTTTTTAAAGCATGAAGAGATGCGTGCTGTGAAGAGAGACATTAATTTGGGAATACATTCTAATTATGGATGTGTTGACCGATAAGAGGATTACACGGCTTGGGTTTAGAGCACATCGCCTCAGGCTGTTGGCTCACGGAAGAGAATGGTGTCAGAATGGCAGCCAAAGGAGGGAAGGAACAAGGCCTGACAGGAAGACCAGGGTGGAGAATAATAAGTGATGAGATCAGGTCACGTGGAGGAAAGAAATAGGTTGTAGCATCACAGGACCATGAGTGATGGTGACGGTATGGGGATGCCTTCATCCAGCAGTAGATAGTCCATTGCTGACATATTAAAGCAAAATAAATCAACGTTATTATGCCAACAAAACAAATAAAAGGCACACGTTTATTTTATTAAAATACCTTCTCTAAAGGCTGGTGTGAGTTTGTATCATGTGATTTAAAAATATAGTTTGATTGTGTTTAACATATGTATATAACAAGACAAAAAATAAGCCAAAAATTAGGTCAGCGTTATTCCATTATGTCCAAATAAAGTGTGTTGATTGTCCTCCATGTACCTTTATTTAAACGAATGGCAGGCAGCAAGTTATAGACGTAGAATGGTCTCCTGTTATAAATGACAGAAAAAAGTTAAACTGGAAATAAGTTAATCCATGAATGATGGTGCTTGATGGGAAAAATATTTCAAGTATATAGGGAGTGAAAAGCTGTAACTTTACCAAACAGATCCTTAATGCAATTGCTAGATATATATGCGAGTAAATGTATGCATTTAGGATCCATTTGGCGCATGGGGAGTTTGGAGAGAAGGGACATTGGTGAGTTTTGTGGGAAATTAGGGTCACACCAGAGGAATCTAATAAGGAAACCAGTAGGGGTTTCACTTTTTATTGGAGAATTAGGGCAATTTGAAAAGGACACGTGTGGTTACAATTGCATGATCTTTGTAAAAAGTTGGCATCAAGTGACATTTTCTTCACACCTCGTATGCAATCACACGTAGCATATTACCTTGTGTTGTTACGTCTTTTTTTTAACGAGCTATCACACGTTAAATAGTTAATAAATAAAAACAAATGGAGGTGATGGCGTAACATCTCGCACAAAGGGTTGGTACTCACTTTGTAGGGACTGTCAGTTCAAGGAACATATCAGCAAGTGTTCACCCAGACCAAAAGACAGTGATTTTCTTACCACGTAATAAGCAACCCAGACACACTCATAAGTAAAGTATCTTGGCATGCACAGTTGTGGGCTCATTTGTGATGAAATCAAGACAACATTCTAACTTAATATAGCTCCGATCGAAAACCAATGCAAACTAATTACTTTCAAGAACACATATGTAAATGGTGGAATATTGTATTCACAACCAAATGTCACAATACATTTCAAATAAAAATCAATTTTGAGATGAAGCAATACAATTGTGTTCAATGTGTTTTTTTTACGTGAATGTTATGATTCTACGCGTTTCAGACAATGGATGTTTCGCAAACAGCTGTGTGGCAATGTAACTGGTGCAGCAGGTGGTAGCTGCGGCGGTGGCATTGAACGTTTACAATAATTTTATCATGTCGCTTGCTTAGATGGCCTCATCAAAGATTTTTGTCAACCACCAATTAAACAACCACCTATTACTTGCTCTTTTTTTTTTACAAACGCCTGCATAAATATAGCTTTGCGCATACATATCTCAATTGGAACGTTGAAAAACATCAGTGTTAATGCGACGACTACACGAAATATATGTAAAAAGATGTATATATTTTACTCATAAATACATATGAAAATTTATATATAGAGTTCCTACCAATGGTGCTGTTGTGTAATTTTCACCAGAAATCGAATGACTGGGGTCACCTCTAAAATATATATATTTGCTGTACATTTTAAGCAACACATAAAAACAGACGTAAGTGACCAAAAGGGCTGTAATCATCGGAGGTAAAGGTGCAGCCCTGAAAGTGCTTGCTCACAACACTGCTGGTAGAAAGACCTCTAATAGAAAGAGAGGAGAGACGCTGTGGGCTCACATGATAAAACAAATTTCCGAGACTAAGGTACTCTGCAAACCTTCTGGCAACTATCAAAGGTTTGTTCATGAAGCCATCCAGATATATAAACAGACATAACTTCAACCGAGAAGATGGATACAAATATTCTTAGCTCTTTCGGTAAAGTCACGTTGAAATATATATAAAACAATATATATTTTATTATTTTATTGTTTCCCTTCAACGTGACTTTTCGGAAAGAGCTAAGAATATTAATTACTGCAGTCACGAAAGCTTTAAATCAAAAGACGGATACAAATTGAACAATCATTGGAAGGATGTTATTAACCAGGTAATGCCTTAACTGGTTGTGGTTGTTTCCATCCTACCTGCCATTTACTAGTAGATTTTTATTTTTTCCCCCCGTGTCCCACACTCAGCTTCCCCCTTCTAGCCCCGCCCACGTCCCCCCCCCAGCCTCACGTCCTCTTCCCCAAGCGCTCACGCAGCCCCCCCCTTCCCCTACCCCCCCCCCCTCTCTCTCCCCCCTTGCCTCCCCCCTTTCTTACCTAAAAACCTCTTTCCACGGCAGCTCTCTCGCCTACTTCAGCATGTTCTTGCTGTGGTTGTTCCACCTGATGAAGATCGCTTGTGTTGCGATCGAAACGTCGTGATTTGTTTGATTTCATTTTATTTCTACCCACGTGACTTTACCGAAAGAACCAAAGAGTATAGAGAGAGGGTATTAAGCCATCTCTTCCATGCTGGTCAGATGTCTTGGAAGAAGTGGGAGTACTCACCGCTTTACCTCACCACACAAACACACACAAGTTGGTGATCGACTCACCGCGGTGTACAATAACTTCTCAATATTCGCGGGTTCTGTAATCGCGGTTTTGCGAATTTTCGACAAATATATTGTTGTGTTATATGAAATTCGCGGAACCGTAGTTTGAATATTCACGGCCGTGCCACGGGACTATTTGTCACATTATGAGAGGTATCTGTTTATGCGCCCAAAGCCTATTCTCCTCATAAGCTTTGCGAATTAGTGTTCTCTAATTTAATGTTTCCCCATTCTGCAGGAACTAATGCCCGTGAACACAAAGGGTTTGTTGCACAGTGAAACTGCTGGGTGGAGAGAGGTGGGGGGATGTAAACTTGTTTGTATGTTAACCAAGATTTGTGTTTCGATTTAAAGCTTTCGTGACTGCAAGGATTCATCTTCTTTGGTTCTTTCGGTAAAGTCACGTAGAATGAGAATAAAATAATAAAATAAAATAAGACAATAAAATTCTCCATTGGAGCACTGTCGTCCCGACAGTTCTGTTCTTTCACCTGATGAAGGCTACTTATGTTGTGGCTGAAACGTCGTGAGAATTTTATTGTCTTATTTTATTTTATTGTCATTCTACGTGACTTTACCGAAAGAACCAAAAAAGACAAGATTTGTGTATCTGTCATTTTTTTTTACTAATGACATTGTATTGTGTCCAATTTTCTATACCTAACCTGGTATATAGGAGGTCGTGGGTTCAATCCCTGTATATTTGGGGTTTGCTTGTTCTCCGTATGGTCGAGCGAATTTTACTCTGGGTCCTCCACATTTACAAACATGTGTTTCGAGTATATGGTTGCTATAGATTTCCACGTGATAAGCTACTTTGTTGAGCTATTATTTGTGGCCAGGTCACTTCTGAAAAATAACTATATAGCTCAGTGGGCCTTACATCATGTTCATGACCCCAAACGGATCACTTTATTGGTAAAATAAAAATAAAAAGTTTTAAATCGTTTTCTAGTCTCCGTCAACAAATATATGCATGGAAAAGTCGTTATTTTCCGTAACATTTTGTGATGACTATCAGAGGGACACACGTGTTATCAAATAGCAAACAGGGGCAACCAAAGACAATTCAGACTTTCTGTATCTTATAAAAAATCAACACTGTAATCATAAATATGGCATTTCTTAAGTTTGTATCATGGAGGCTAATGATTTTACAAACTTAAAGTAAAGGTAGCACATTTGCTGAATGGAGGTTACCACACCTAAATACAAATTACTGAACCTCATGATATTCAAATAGTGTATAGATCGTTTTTACTTAAGCCAAAGGCAATTTTATCACGGTACATGACTGAAAATACTTGTGCAACACATATGTTCAGTTTATCAATTCAGTGCATAACACTACCTATTTTCCTGCATATAGCCCGCATGTGCATATAACCCGCAGACGCATATACCCCGCAAAAATAGCGTTTTGTGTAAAACAAATCTCAGATAATCCGCACCTCCATATACCCCGCAGGGTCTTGTTGTGTTTGTAAAAAGTGGTATACCCCGCGGGTTATATGTGGGGAAATACGGTAATCATTTTCCAAAGACGTTCACTATATGCAAGTGATGTAAATGTTAGTGTCTTTTCATTTGCCGGCACTTGGTAAAAGAAGTGATGAAGGAATATTGGAAAATTCAAAGCATACACAATCTAACACTGAATACCTGAACATAGTACAAGAACTATACAATTTATATAAAAAAATAGCCTATGTACTTTGATTTTATTATTCTCTATTCTAATTATTGCACTAAAAAAATCGTATTTGCCACTAGCTGCCAAATATTTGAAGTTTGATTTTCAACTTTAAGGAAATCAAAATGAAACAAAAAAAGATTTAGCCGAGGAGAATTACATTGCTTGAAATGGTTGTATCTTGATTGAAGAACATGTTTCCAAAATGGCTTTCTCTTTAAAACATTTTGAAATCTGATGTATCTATTTTGCGGAACTAACTTCAGCACACGATCTGCAATTCTACTTGCTTTTTTTTTTATTGGATATTCCAATTGGCTTTTGTGTCAATTGCATTTTTTTAATTTGTGCATGTCGATGCATGTTTGTATTTTGTTACATCATTATCTTTGTCTGGAAATGTTTAACTTAATTTTCACTGAAATTTTTACCTGTTTGGAAGAGTTAAATGAAAAAATTATCAGCAACAAAAATCCACTTTCTAAGCCTACACAATATAATGCCAACAAAACATCCCATTCAATAAAGTGATCCGTTTGGGGTCATGAACATGATGTGATTTTTAGCAGTAGTAATTAATGCATATATATTACACAATCATATGATTCCTCATTATTCGGTATTATTTTTTGGATTAGATCAAGCGGATACAATATCAATCAGGGCTATGAACCCCACACCACCCAATAGAGGACTTACAATCTCGAGGTCTAAGCTCTTGCTAATATCTAATGTTGCTGGATACAATCTCCAGTTTAAAATTAGTCTTTAATCATCATATTTTGCTTGCTCTTTCAACATACCGGTATTGCCATCAAAACAAAATCAACTGGTGCATTTATCCAAAATGAGTCATGAATTATGTATATCGGGCACGAGAGTTTACATACGACATTATTTGCAATGTTCCACCTGAGCACAAGATGCAAAGTCCCCCTCCCTCCCAATAAGAGGAGTGAGTCATTTCTTTAAGCAATATCAACGCATGAGTAGGCTGAGTTGTGTATGAGTTTGTTTTATCTATTCACAAGATGCTGTAGCAAAACAGACCAATCAATTGTGGAATTTTAAGCGGACGTTCTAAGTGTCAAGGGGCAGTCTTCCCGTACCGTACTATCAAAACTAGGTCATAATAAACCAAGCCAAGCGTTGTCTTCGTACTTTCAACAATTCACAACATGAACATAGACTATTAAATACATTTCGTGCTGTAATTTATGACATTTACAGTTTCATAACTACACAATGTAAGTAAAAGTATATATATATTTTTAATGTACAATGCTATGACCAGATTTTTTTAATTTATGGTGAAAGGCAATCCATCAATGAGCAGTGGCATGTAAAAAAAAAACACTGTCCGGGATAGAACATTGTGAGAAACCGTGGGACACTTGAAGCCAATGTATTCCAATTGTGCTATTGGCATCGTGTCATTAGATGAGGAATCTTTTTTTAAAGAAATCTCACAAAGCAGCATGTGCCGTGTCCCAAAGACCAGCCCATGTGAAATATCTTTCAAGGACTTCAGAGAAATCCCTCAAGCAGCCTTTTTTTATCCGTTAAGCAGCCGGGGTCACAATTTCTCACAAGCTCTGCAATGGCCATGTCGTTTTGCAATAAAACCAATATTACGTATTAATTATCTGGGATAAGATTTATCCGAAACAAGTGCAAAGCCCGAATTCATTCGACGTTTTGTTCAGTTGTCTGTAACTGGGCTGAGATCATCGTCTTTCACTTGAGAACCCAATTTGGAGCCATAAATTAACTGAACGATGTTAAGAGCATCGTGTCATTAGATGAAGTATTCATTGAGAAACCTCACAAAACCGTGTGATTGACCAAAACCCGTGTTTTACAACATCAGGTGATGTACTTTCCCAGATGCTCTGTTGTATTGCCCAATTATACATACTGTTTATGCACAAAGACCATATAAACTAGTTGTTGTGTTTAACACGTAGGCTTTCGCGACCAATATCATCCATATTAGAGGTTTTTTTGGGTTAGATCGCGTAAATATAAATTGTGTCGTTAAACCCACCACCATCTGACAGCCAACTAGTAAGGTTTGTCTCGTAAACAGAACATGCCAATTCGTCACTAGTACAGCACACCGGTGTGTTGGAGGGCAAATCTACAACATTTACAATATGAGCACGACGTTTCACCAGTAATTGCAACTAGCTTCATCAGGTGACAGCCAAGTCTAAATGTAGAGGGAAAAACCAGAGGACCTAGAAAAAAATCCACTGATCACGGGAAAACATGCAAACTCCAAATATACAGGTGTCAGGGTCGGGATTGAACCCACAACCTCTCACATATCAGGTGAGGAAATTAACATTTTGCCACCTCACTATGCTTGAAAACGTGGTTTAAAAACTGATGGCTCCTCAGATTCAAACCCAATATATAAGCATTGGTGGCTTCGTGCTCTGGCCACCTTAACTTTTTACAAAGTCTTAAAACAGCAGGGCATGTAGCCGTGTGAGCAAAATTAGGACAGCATATTTAATAGCCATGATCATTATCATTGCTTACTATCACAGGTGTTCTAACTTTTCGTGTTGTACATGCAAAATACAGTTTTAGCATTAATTTGGCATATCTGGGCCATATTACATCGACGTTCGATGCCACGAAGGCCAAAGAGATTAATCAGTTGGCGTACTCTCAGTGATGTGCCAATCAATGTCAGTTGAGACGATGGCATATTTTTGCAGAGAAACAGCAGCCAAACTATTTAAGAATCTTGTGAACAGAAACTTGACACTTGATATCAATTAGTTTACAAAGAAAACCTCACTTCACAATGTTCAGGACATCACTTTACACAATCCCACGTGGTTCTGCATGCTTATGTGTATTTCATCCTGATGATTCAGGTAACAGGGGGAAACTATGTCTCAAAAGTCATTGCTTGGGAAGATGCACAGCTATTGTGGTGCAATGTGTGAACATTGTTAATTCGATTATTGTGACTAATAGCGGAGATTTAGAACTGTCACTTTCTCTGACATCGAAGTATGTTAAATGTTGTTGTTTTGTGTAAAGGTACATTATACATTTTGTAAATTGCTATTTTATTCATGTACTATAAAAGACTGCTAGAGTGATTTACTAAAATCTGTTTTCCAACCTAAATTGTAGTTTTCTTCACAAGCTGCATCATTGACTAATCGTATATTACATGATACTAACATAACAATGTAACTATGAAGAAGGGCCCTTGCTCGAAACGTCACCAATTACATGTTTTCTTTTAACATAGTGTTATTGACAAATGTGTTGGGTTTTTTATTGCTTGTGCTTGCGCACCACTACCAATGTGACATTACCAAATAAATAATGATCCATTGTCTGATTTAAGAAAATGCATATTAATTTGAACAAATGCAGTGTCCAGCCCTCATTGCGCTTTATGTATGTGCATGAAATATGACAATTTCAATGAAAAAAACATTTGTACATAATTCAGGAACAAAGATAATACTTGGCCATATAGCCCCTGCTTTGAACACAAGATAAAATACATTGAGAAGTGTACCTGTTACCGTGTGCTTGCATATATATTTGAAAATCATATCTTCTAAAACTGTTTATTTTTTATCTTATCCAAATACTCTTGCACAATTAGGGTTGTTTTCTTTGCGCTTATTGAAATGTGGGCTTTTTGATTTACATTTGACAAATAATAAGCAACGGACGTGTAAAATTACATCCATGTAAATTGATTCAAAGAACATCAAAGAAGATTCCTTGTTTGTTGCAGCAGTCTGAGTCCGTCCGTGGATGACAAACATGATCAATGACTCCTTCTACCAGATGTTTTGTTAAGCGAATCCCAAAGTAATCACCACCATTTTCATAACAAAGGAATGTTGCGCGCATGTGACAGCAAGTATGCAATTATATATGACGACACTTCAACCCGAGACCAAATATCTGAATGATAAACAAAACAGTCTCATTCTGCCTGACCACAAACACGAGCACTGTATGCCAAACGGTGACATGGTCAAGAGGTAAAGCGGATGTAATTTGTTGCTGAGGTTCGCAGTTTGAGCTCAGTGCCTGCCCTAGTTAATACTGCAGGTTTATGGCGCACGGTGGACGTTAACTGTCCTGTGACCTGCTTTTTTAAAGATGTAATCGCTTTTTAAGTATTATTAAATAAGAGCCAAAAACAGAGCGCGAGCGACGGGGAGTACAGACACCTTGAGTGCGACAAACCCCGGGGGCCAGGTGCCCTCGGGATAGTTAACGGGGAAAGGTGTCTGGGCTCATTCTGCGACCTTCTTAAAAAAGAAGAGTAGGCCCTTTTGTGCCAGCGTCAAATTTGACAAATTATCTGCAAATTACTCGATCGGGATCACACGCAGCAATCATCACTTCCCCTAATGCGAAACCACTGCAGACTGTCCTTCTGTGAGACAGCGGCCTCGCGATGATCGCTTTGCGCTATGAGAATGACGCGAACATCAAACGTGCTAATGATTTGATTTGAAGGCGAACTTTGGCAATGACAAAATGCTTGCGGAGGCTGTGGTGGCTGCTTGTGCATGCCGGCGGTGTACAAGCTTGCGGAACACCCACCTGAAATCGGAGCCGATGCGGGTGGCGTGTTCTGGCTCCCCAGGGTCAGGGCAGCTGCTGGAAGCCTGTGTTATTCCGCCCTCATTCACTTCCAGTGCCGAGCAGCAAAGGGGACATCAACAATTCAAAGCAGAATTTTCACAAACAGCACACAACTGCATTCTGATTCAGCATAAAAAAAACACATCACCTGCCCAGTAAACGCAAACGGCGAAGTAAACGCAAGCTCGATGAGTGTGCCTCGAATGCATGGGTTTAATTTATGCACAATGCAAAAATGAAATGTGAGGAAGTTTAATAATCTTAATCAAATGTTAATTAGATCTAAAATATATATGTCCACACGTTTTTTTTGGATATGTAGTCAGAAACCCCAGGCAATGCCTGGTTTTAATTAATTCTCCGTGAAGGGGCTTGCCTTGTTAACAGGACGCCATATTTTAGTTGTGCACCCAAGTAAAACATGGAAGAGGAAGGTACTCAAAGTGTGTAAATACACGAGTTAAGAATAACGTCAAACGATACCGAACAAAGTATATTCACATGCAATATTAATGCAAGAACACCGCCAACTTACACACTAGCTGCTTCTGATTGATGTCCTTGCTGGGTGGTAGCTTCACACCGCGTGACTTCAGATCAACTGCTCTTTTCACTGTCAGATGAGACGACGGACAGTGACACAAAGCACACTTTGAGAACTCATGCGGGTTAAATAATGCACACGCTATTTTCGCACAACAGGCGGTATATACGCACATCACACATTCACGAAGATGAAGGAGAAATAAAATAGCTCCTGAAACATGCACCCATGCCAACTGAAGCTGCGTTAATGTAACTCCCGCTGAATTATTACAGGGGTTGTTCGTATTGCAGTGCATGTTATGTCATTTAGCTGGGGAAAATACAAATAAAACGCAGGTGAGGCAGACTTTATAACTGATGGTAATGTTCATAATTCTCTAACTAGAGTATTCCCTTGTTATTCACAAGGGATTCGTTCTGGAGACGCTCGTGAATAGCACATTTTGCGGTTAATTGATGACCTTAAATGAATACGTAAATAAGCGATTAAATATTATTTTGGCATCCTCTGGTCGAACACCGCTTGAGACGAGGCTCGAAAGAAAGCTGTCTCTGGTGTGGACCAATCAGTTTCAAGGACAATGCATATACTGTCAGAGCATGTTTTTTTGTTTGCATTCTGACCACAAGTATTGTGGTTAATGCGGACATGATTCCTTGTAAAAGGTTTCAGTTTTGTGTTTTAACATCTTAACACAACTGTTTTGTTGCCAGAAAAAAGGGGGAAAACCTATTCTCATATTCTATGGTTCTTTCGGTAAAGTTACGTAGATAGAAAAAAATTACAATTTTATAATTATAAAGTGAATACAAATATCACGACGTTTCAATCGCAACACAAGCGGTCATCATCAGAAACGTCGTGATATTTTTATTCACTTTATTTTTATTATTTTATTGTTATTTTTTTAATCTACGTAACTTTACCGAAAGAACCATTGCATATTAATTCCTGCAGTCACGAAAGTGTTAAGTCAAAGCGATTAAATATTTGGAAATTATCATAAAACACAAACAAACAAAAATTGGTTAGAATAAACAAAGTAAATAAATGTTAAGTAAATACATATTAATAAAGTATTATATTACAAAAATAGTATATAAATGAACTTAACTAAAACTACGATGATGTTGTGCAGTAGCATCATCACTTTATCTCATCACTGTCTCTCTCTCTCTCAATGCAGTCGTGTAGAATTCCAGATGCAATTCGCGGATAACCAAAGTCGTGGATAGCAAGCTCGTGAATAACAAGGGAAGACTGCATGTAACATTTCTGTTTCTTGATCACATGAGTGGAAAATTCGAGTTTTTCCGTACTCACTTCTGTAGACAGAATGATTGTAAAAATATGCATTTTTTTTATTCTGATATTTGATTTTATTACAAATGATGACCATACAATTGCACGAATAGCGCATATATAGACAGGTGAATGTCAATTTTTTCATAATAACGGTTTTTGGGTTAGATCGCGTTTATTTATAAATGTGTCGTAACCCTCCACCACCCGACACGGCCAATCAGCAAAAAAGTGTCACGTTGACAAAAGACAAATAATTCACTACTTTAGCCCACCGGTGTGTTGAAGAGTGAATCCACATTTACAGTTTGAGTACGACGTTTCGCTGGTAAGTACTTCCAGCATCATCGGGCAATTTTTTTATTTAAAGCTTTCGTGACTGCAGTAATTCATATTCTTAGCTCTTTCGGTAAAGTCACGTTTATATATTTTATTATTTTATTGTTTCCATTCAACGTGACTTTACCGAAAGAGCTAAGAATATAGGTGAATGTCAATGTGTCACACAATGACAAGGAAACGCTTCTGAATTCGAATTCCTCTTTGCACACAAAATCACTTGCTTTGTAAATAATGAACGTACATTATATATTTTTTGTGGAAACACAAATTTTGCACGGAATTATCGCAAACCATGCTGAAAATGTGCCGTGACTTTTTTTTTATTGTATCTCGTCACAACCTTTCAAGCTGCGGGAATTGCACACCCCCCGCGGATTTACAGTTTGCAAAAAGCTCATGGGGTCACGTTGGTGTGCGTTGCCGTGTCACGGTTCAGCACGTGTGGCAATGTGACAAAAAAATGAAGCGAAAACCCAGCAGACCAGCACACGGGGGAGGGGAGAAGGGGAATTAGCAAGAGGGACAGAATGGCCAAAGGGGGTAGCAGGGACACATGCATGAGGAATAGCAATAGCATTTGCAACCTGTGTAAAATACGGCCATTGATTGTGGCCCGGAGCCTATCGTCCTGTATGACAAAATATCAAAATATGAACCAGCCAACGCTTCTATATTTAACTTGAAATTTCATTTAAATGTAGCCAAGCGGAGAGAGTGATTCAGAATGGTGAGAAGTCACACACGCTACATGCAAACAATGTCATCAACCGTGAGCACAGACAATGTTATTGCAAAGCAGATTGTAGACTAAACAACGTGCAGTTTATTCTTCCTCTATTATTTTTCCTTTTGTTTCACTCAGGAAAGCCTTTCTCTGAGTCTGCTAGTTTCTGTCATAGGGGGTAATGTTCCAAATTTATTTTTTCTTCCCAGTTGATTAACATGCGGGTTATTTTGCGAATATGCCACACAACATATAATCCTATACGTGAGGAGAGTCAACAGGTTGCTTAATACCATTATATGGTATTAAGTAACCTGTTAGAAAATAACCATTTATATTCGGGTGCATGCAAGGCAATAGCTAACACTTATTCACTATATGCACTGGGTGACAAACAGTAGCCTTCTCATAGCCCACCTGTTACAGGTTTTCACGTTACCTTAAACACAACGAATACTTTCGGTAAAGTCACGTTGCAAACCGACACACCTGATGACGACCGTTTGTGTTATGGTCGAAACGTCGTGAGAATTTTTTATTGTTTTATATATATTTTATTATTTTATTGTTTCCCTTCAAAGTGACTTTACCGAAAGAGCTAAGAATATGAATTACTGCAGTCACGAAAGCTTTAAATCAAAATTTTACAACGAATACTCTCAAACTAGTTGAAATGGAAGCCGTTAATTAAAAATCCAGATATAACCAGCAGAGCTAAATGCCGCAAAAAAGGCCATAAACCTCAGGGAAAACGACATTGACATTGTCGCCTTACAAGGGGGGCACGCGTTGAAGACAGCGTGAGTATGGCAAGTTAAAGAATAAATAGTTACACCCTTATTCCTGCCATCTATCGTACTAAGAAGGCCTCACTACCCTTGTCAAGCAAGACCTAAAGTACTACTTTTAATTCATCCACCACAAATGATGGCACTTCAAAAAATAATTGTCACAGTTGACCATGTGAAGGTCATCAATGTATATATAAGCCACCGAAGAAGGAATGTCCATCACGACCTCCACCAGCAGCCACTCGCCTGGCTATATATATATGGGTTACTGCAATAACCACAACACACAATGGGGCTACTCAAATAATGACGAAGATGGAGGAAAACTTGAGTAATGATCGTCACCCAAAACAGTCGCGCACATTTCACTCACCCTGATGGATGTAAAGAAAAACTATAAACCAGAATGTGTCTTCTTCTTACAAGCCAAGAATGGACATCCACTAATTGCTTTACTAACAATTTTCCAAAGAGTCAACACAGACCGCCAATTATGCACAGTGGATAACTGATACCAGTCATAATCTGAAAATCATGGCCGTGGTGGATGTTTTGAGAAGGACAACTGGCACAGCTACGAAAAAGAAACTGAAGCCCAATCGAAGATTCTGGAGCCAAAGCCTAAAATCTTCCATAAATTCATATAAATTGTGGCATCTCCCAAAGAAAACAACATCCCAAGAGGGTATCAGAAAGCTACATTGGATGTCCATAACCAGAAACAACTCTTTAAATAATTTATCAGAACTGGTGACCAAGATAAGGGCAACCGCTCTGCTGGAGTCCCTGAACGCTGCACAAAGAAAACGATGAGAAGAAAGTACTGCAGAATTGGACTTCTCACACTCCAGTCATTAAGCTCGGCAGCTCTTCCGGAATCTAGGTGCTTCAAAACTACCAAACGCAAAGACCATTAAAAATCACAGCAGGTGCTGTGGCTTTCCACATTCTGTCTTGTCTGAGAAGCTCACCAAACAAGTTGTTTGGAAACAACTCAACATTACCTTGAGTGAGCAACCACAAGCAAAAAAAGATCTTGGGCAAACTCATCAAATGCCGTTATACTGTACACTGAAGCTGATGATATAGCTGTCCTCGGGGCCACAAATTCCAACAAGGCACTGGAATAGTATGACCTGTGTTCCGAGTCCCTAAAGAACCTGGGACTATATGGTCAACAATGGCTTGCAAACCTCTTCACCATCAGACAGGACAGGGAAAATCCTGAAAGAATGAAAGCAAGCCAATTTCATTGGCATTCTGAAAACCAGAAGCCACAAGACATGCCCTCCAGATCCAGGGCCAATATCCCTCTTATCCTCCACCTCCAGGCGGATGGAACATGCCATGCATTCCATACTTTCCCCCAGATCGTTGCCTTCACCACCTTCGTTGAAGCTGGTTTCCAATGCCAACATAAAACAGGGGCACAGCAGTGATTGACCTCTCCACTGCCTATGAAACTGTTTGGAATCATGGCCTGCTGCTGAAGTTGGGAAAACTCATCATATGCCGTTATACTGTACACCTACGGTATGCCTAATGGAGGCAATGCTCAGCAACCGTACATTGAGGGTACACCTCGCTGGTAACACAGCCACAAGAGGAATATGGATGATGGCCTTCCTCAAGACTTGGTACTCACACAATCAATATTTTTTTTGAGGCAACATGCGGGCCCGTCACATCACGTTGTGTCACGTAATCGAAACGTCAACATGAGCTTAACTGGTTATAGAAAGCAGTGGGGAGAAAGATGGTAAGCAGGCCCACTGCCCTAAACTCACACCATCAATATTTCATCTATATATAAGTGACCTGCCATGTACGTTACCATGCAAGTTGATATGTGCAGGTGATATAGTCTTTGCTGTATATGGTACAAACCTCGAGAACACTACCAATACTCTAAAAGCAAATAAAACTGTATTTGTGGCATATTTCTGTCACTGGAGACTGACCACATTCTTACAAAACCACCTCAAGTATTTTTCACTTGAACAATCGTGCAGCACCTCCGAATATCACGGCTGGGTACATACGGTGTGAAAAAAGTTCAACATACATACAGCAGATGCCACCCTTGATATGCCCTTCTATGGCAGTCCAGTGCGCTATGACGCCAGTCCAAGGTATCTAGGGGTTATCATGGACAGAAGGCTGACCTTCAAGCCCCAAATAAAACAAGATTTGTAAAAAAAATCAATACATAAATTACCCTGCTACAGAAGCTTGCTGCAAACTCCCTCCCTCTCACTGATCTACACAGTGGAAGAGTCACTGTGCTCCAGCCTGGACTGGAGTTCATACACAAAACTTGTTGATGCACAATGAAATAATGCAATGTGCAACAAATCCCCTGGCTCCCTGTTCTGAACATTCTGCCAAAAAATATTCACAGACGTGCAAACTGATTAGCACGGTGAGCTACGTACGGTCCGGAACAAGTTAAACATACATATATACAAGGGAGTCTACACATTTTCTTGCCAACGACAATCTACCCATCAACCAAGACCTCAACAATGTACATCACCACCAACTCAAGTCCTGATCCCCTTTCTCGGATCATCCTGTCACCATCCTATAATCTCACCCAGATCAGGATTAACACTGGCGAACAGAGTTGAACAACGTGGGCATCCAGAATAAACACCTCATTCAAGATCTAAACAGTGCACCAACTGGCTTTGAAATTCATCCTCGAAGATACTGGTGTACTATCAATCCCATCAGTACATCAATAGGCCAATGTGTAAATCTCCTTCGTAAAAAAATGAAAGACAAGCCACAGTGCAACTGTGGCCATGCAATCCAAACTATGTACCGTATAGTGAACTACTGTGGTCTGTGCGCCTTCAATGGAAGAGGAATAGCACAGCCACACAAACTCTCTCCTGAAGCCCTCTGGTGGCTAGCAGACCTCGACATTGGTATTCAGCTCATGAATGTATTGCCAAACGCAAGAATGTAAAAGAACAAATAACTCAACATTGCATCACTGTGAATAACCTATGCGTGCACGCTCACATGCTCCCAGAAATGAGGTGGTCAGAGATTCATTTTCAGAGATTTTGAATTACTGACCATTTTCACAAAATATATATGATAAGCACACAATAAAATAAAGTTTAGAATATATAAATACGTGAACACTTTATTTTATTATTAATTTCATGCCTGATAAGGGCGCCACGGTGGTGAGATGTTGAGCACCTCGCCTGGTATACAGGAGGTCGCAGGTTCGATCCCGACCCATGACTCCTGTACATCTGAAGTTTGCATGCTCTCCCCATAATCGTGTGGATTTTTCTCTGGGTCCTCCGGTTTTTTCCTCAACATTTATAAACATGCGTTTCGAATACTAGGCCGCTATAACTGTCCACGTGATATGCCACTTTGTTGAGCTATCATTGTGCCTATGTCGCTTCTGAAAAAGAGCTATATAGCTGAGTGGGCCTTACCTGTTAAAAAAAATGAATGGCTGACCTAACATAAACAACTTCTAGGTAGGTATATTCTCGTGCTTTAAGGCTTGGCCACTCTTCATTGCTCAGAAATAAAATTACGGCATGAATCAAGTTCAATCATGAAATTTGTTCAGGCTAATATATACTTGGTCATGCACACATTAACAGATAGAAGGGAGCAGTTTATGGTATATGAACTCACTGGTGGGCTTCATTTGAATGGCAATCAATGAGTTTTTATGCACAAGTAGGACAATAACGTGACAGCATTGCAAATGGACACAAATGACAATGGTACTACCAGTAAGGTTTTTTCACAGCAAATGCTATGACTTATAATAGATGACTCATTAGGCCACGTAAAAATGAGGTTACATTTCTGTTATAAGACTTTTGCGCACTTTTTATAACCGAGGTTATAAGAGTTGCGCGTTCATAAATTTAGTTACTTCCTTGTTCGAACATCCCACTTAGTCAACAAAAATAATTGTTACATGTGCAGGTGTTTTACACGAAAATTATTATTATTTTACAGATGCATAATGACTCATAGACTTGGGTGTCTGCTGTGGCAGAACGTGTGTGCCAGGGGGAAGGCTGCAGAGTTGATTTTGAAAATAAAAACTGATTGGTAAACAATATTGAGGGAATCCATGGAGAAAAATAGAATAAACTTTAATCGAGCCAATAGTTATAAATCAACTGCGGCTTGGAAAGATATTATCAGGTGATATATATATTCCATCATAAACTATTATAACACTTCTTCAGTAAAAATAATAATGCTCTCCTGGAACAGGACAGTATTATCATGGGTAGTTATAATGAATAATGCATACAATGTTAATGATTGCCCCAGATAAATTAGAATACAATTATAATTCATTGTCATGGCACCTCCATTTTTTCCTGGGGTATACACAAATTGTAATATGTATTCACTGTAAAGACATGCATGTTATTTTGCCACTCTTTTTATGAATCTGTCCCGATCATGGGCAATGGCTACATCTTGATCTCTAAGGCATTAATCCAGCAGTAGATTGCACATGGCAGATGATGACATATGCATAAAAATTGTTTCTTATAAACTTAATATTACCACTTATTCACTTTGCCAATCCAAACGGATTATTTTTTTACGAAACGTTGTGGCAGTGAACCGCATATTCTATTTATATAAAATATCTAAAAACTATACATGTAACAATTCATACATGCAGCAATTAAAATAAATATTTAATTCTAGATTTGAAGCTTTCGTGACTGCAAGGATTCATACTCTTTGGTTTTATTCGGTAAAGTCACGTAGATAAAAAAAACCAAATAAAAGAAAATAATAAAATCACGACGTTTCGGAGGCAACACAAGCTTCCGTCTCCAGGTGGAATGTGTTGATCTTCTGATCTTCTGCTGTGACTATTCCACCTGAAGACGGAAGCTTGTGTTGCCTCCGAAACGTCGTGATTTAATTATTTTATTTTGTTTTATTTTATCTACGTGACTTTACCGAATAAAAACAAAGAGTATAAATATTTAAGCTCACAATACGCGCATCAAATGTTGCATGTAAGAATAAATTATTAACAACGTGTTATAATTATAAGAAAATGTTAATGTTAGGCTAATGGAAATAACAATATACTATAAATTACAGAACAAATGAGAAAAATACATCGGGGACAGTATAAACATGATTTAGAAACGTCATATATGAAAGTGCGCTGTGAATTCTAATTTGGGGGACCGGTGAAGGGTTGGGGGAAGGTGCGTCGTATGCATGTCTAATAGTTACCGGATGTAATGACGAGCATACATTTTAACGTGAATTTATTTTTCAAAGCAAAGTGCAGATCGTGGCAGAAGATTTTATACCTTGGTATTGTGCGCTGAAACCTCGCTGGCGACGGTCCTTGTCCGACATGAAACGAAGACGCATCCAGTTTTTGCTGCTGATGATTGGCGAGGGTAAATTCATTCCCGTCAACCTGAAATTGAGAAATTCAGAATAAAAAAAATCGAATACATCGTGATCACTCACCGTGTCACAAAGAACAACAGAGTGCTGTGCCTCCGGGCCAACGGAAACATTTACCAATTTACAGGACAAACGTCGCATAGCACGCATGCTGTTACAATGAAGATGCTGTGAATGAACATGTTGGAATTCGCGACACATCGATAGAAAAGTGCAGCCACACCATGCTCGAATAGGTTACTGGATAAAACATAAAACTGCTTTAAACATGGGGCAAATTCTTGACTGTGTTTGAGAAGTAAGAAAATGCACGTGCGATTAAGAATGTATCGCTGTGTGTGAAAATGTTGAATTTGTTAAGAGTTACAACATATTGCAGTTACACCAAGCACAAATACTGAAGTGGTTAATTCGTCAGTGCAGATGTGTGATGGTCTGATATGCCATGCTGTAAATCTAGCATTGGTCAATCAAATTCTAAACTAAAACATTGATTCACGAAGTAACGCGACGTTTAATAATTGTATAAACTGTCCCGAGTGATTTTGGTAAAAAAAATACATAGCCTGGGATGAATTAAAAAAATGCCTTTAGTTCGGATCATAATACTATGATGGAGTGGGGTTGCTGGATGTGGAGTGGCATGGTATTCCAGACTCTAGGACCTGCGCATGAGCAATCTCGTTCACCAATGGGTTTGAGTTGTGAAGAGCAGACCTAGAGAAGGTGAATGGAGAACCCGGGGAGGGGAGTAAACTGAAACTCGAGGGAAAAGATAGGCAAGGGCTAGCCTGTAAAGACTTTGGTCAAAAGTGAGTGCAATCTTGAAGGTGATTCTGGACTGAATAGGTAGCCAGTCGAAGAATCATAAAATGGGTGTAATATGATGACGCGTACGGGTATTAGTGAATACTCTTGCAGCTGCATTTCGAACGTAGTGCACATGTTGGATGAGAGATGAAGGAAGACGAAATAAGAGAAAATTGCAGTAGTTTAGCCTGGAAGTTAAAAATGCATTAATTATTGTATCTGCAGCCAAATCGGAGAGACAGTTGTGGATACGGGACATTTTGCGAAAATGAAAGCAAGCGGGCTTACACATAAAGGAAATGTGGGAAGAACAGGAGAGGTTAGAGTCCAGAATAAAACCCAGATTTTGCGCCTGTTGACTAATATAGAGATATAGTAAAGCAGACGGACAGTAGATTGCTGATGTTGTGAGGTACAATATTCCCTTGTTATTCATTAACTTGCTATTTGCGATTTTTGCTATCTGCAAATCGTATCTGGGACTCTACATGACTCAACCGAGAGCGATACATAAATTGATGAGCAACAGTGATAAGAGAGAATGTGATGAGAGAAAGTAATGAGATAAAGAGATGAGAGAGATACAGAGAGAAAACGTATCGAAGCTGTATAGTAGCATTTGCAGACGTTCTGTGTACGATATTCGTGGACCAATATCTTTATCCGCGAAACGTGCTATTCACAAGGGTCTCCGAAATGTATCCCTCGCAAATAACGAGGGCATACTCGAATCGATTTTTTTTCTTCATTGTGTGCTAAAAATGTAAACAGAAGACAATAAAAGGACAAGGATAATGATTGTCAATTTCCAAATAAAAGGCAATGCATTTTAGCGTAAATGCATCAACTGTATCAATTTGTAACCACTGACACAATTTCTACAGTTCTTGCCAGATATCAGCTTCATTTATGTTAATATGAATTCGACATTTCTTTACACCCTCAGAGGACTAAAAATACATCAAGTTACTCCTCTTCTCATTTGTAGTTGTGCAAGGGCACTTAACTAAATAATAAAGTGCTATCTAGTGGCCAAATGTGGAAAAAAAATATTGTACGTTAGTGGTCATACTTCACAATTTACGTAGATTTCCCAAGACTACACTCACATAAGTTATATAATTATTACATGTCTCTTTATTTCACATAACACCTTTGTTACACAGTCTATTGCTTCTACAGTGAGGGAAAAAAGTATTTGGTCCCCTGCTGATGTTGTACGTTTGCCCACGGACAAAGAAATGATCAGTCTATAATTTTAATGGTAGGTTTATTTGAACAGTGAGAGACAGAATAACAACAAAAAAATCTGTAAAAACGCATGTCAAAAATTGAATAAATTGTTTTGCATTATAATGAGGGAAATAAGTATTTGACCCCTCTGCAAAACATGACTTAGTACTTGGTGGCAAAACCCTTGTTGGCAATCACAGAGGTCAGACGTTTCTTGTAGTTGGCCACCAGGTTTGCACACATCTCAGGAGGGATTTTGTCCCACTCCTCTTTGCAGATCTTCTCCAAGTCATTAAGGTTTCGAGGCTGACGTTTGGCAACTCGAACCTTCAGCTCCCTCCACAGATTTTCTATGGGATTAAGGTCTGGAGACTGGCTAGGCCACTCCAGGACCTTAATGTGCTTCTTCTTGAGCCACTCCTTTGTTGCCTTGGAAGTGTGTTTTGGGTCATTGTCATGCTGGAATACCCATCCACGTCCCATTTGCAATGCCCTGGCTGAGGGAAGGAGGTTCTCACCCAAGATTTGACGGTACATGGCTCCGTCCATCGTACCTTTGATGCGGTGAAATTGTCCTGTCCCCTTAGCAGAAAAACACCCCCAAAGCATAATGTTTCCACCTCCATGTTTGATGGTGGGGATGGTGTTCTTGGGGTCATAGGCAGCATTCCTCCTCCTCCAAACACGGCCAGTTGAGTTGATGCCAAAGAGCTCAATTTTGGTCTCATCTGACCACAACACTTTCACCCAGTTGTCCTCTGAATCATTCAGATGTTCATTGGCAAACTTCAGACGGGCATGTATATGTGCTTTCATGAGCAGGGGGACCTTGCGGGCACTGCAGGATTTCAGTCCATCACGGCATAGTGTGTTACCAATTGTTTTCTTGGTGACTATGGTCCCAGCTGCCTTGAGGCCCTTGTAGTTCTGGGCTGATTCCTCACCGTTCTCATGATCATTGCAACTCCACGAGGTGAGATCTTGCATGGAGCCCCAGGCCGAGGGAGATTGACAGTTCTTTTGTGTTTCTTCCATTTGCGAATAATCGCACCAACTGTTGTCACCTTCTCACCAAGCTTGACAATGGTCTTGTAGCCCATTCCAGCCTTGTGTAGGTCTACAATCTTGTCCCTGACATCCTTGGAGAGACCTTTGGTCTTGGCCATGGTGGAGAGTTTGGAATCTGATTGATTGATTGCTTCTGTGAGAGTGCTCCTAATCTCAGCTTGTTACCTGTATAAAAGACACCTGGGAGCCAGAAATCTTTCTGATTGAGAGGGGGTCAAATACTTATTTCCATTATTAAAATGCAAATCAATTTATAACATTTGTGACATGCGTTTTTTGGGATTTTGTTGTTGTTATTCTGTCTCTCACTGTTCAAATAAACCTACCATTAAAATTATAGACTGATCATTTCTGTGTCAGTGGGCAAACGTACAAAATCAGCAGGGGATCAAATATTTTTTTCCCTCACTGTATATAGGTACATACTCATCTCATTTAACACAACTATTAATTGACAATTATAACAAAAACATCATCAAATGCCATGGATGTGTAAATCCTCATCAACTCATAAGATGACAAATAAGATAAATAAAAAATACTGAAGAACAGCATTACGTAATGTTAGGCTAAGTCAAAAGCATCACACTCTATTTATAACTCACACATCTACAGTGCACATCCATTAGTCGTAACTATTGCATTTTTTTAATGTGGGTATGTGCATCATTTGAATCCAATGCAAATCTACAAAAGGACCTTGCATATACTGCAATTCCAATAACATTCCTAAGAAAGTAATTTCATATATGCTCTAACTGCAAATCATAAGTTTAAATATATTTGACATAAATGGTAGGACTTAAATATTTAAGCTGACTATAAAAAGAGTGAAATTTAATTAAATAAAATATGCAAATAACCATATTAAAAACTTAACATTTTTCCCCACATAAATTCCGTGGTTAATGATAGCTAGATGGAATTGATGGAGTGCTGAAGCCAAGGATAATTTGCGAGCGATGCTCTCCTTTTGATGGATTTCATCAAAGGTCACTGGCGTGAAAAGAGCCATATACTGATTCTCTGGGTTATTAGCACTGCTCCCTGGCCAAGTGGCTGCAATGAACATGCCACTCACTTTCACAGTGTAAAGTAATCTGTCAAGGACCATTCACGTGGTTGACTTTTCTGTTTATGAACAGGATTCTGTCAGTCACGTGAAGACGTCTATCCTGCAATTCTGCAGAATGTGGCTCGCGATATTAAAGCCCATTTAGCATGCTTTACATTTAGTCAGGATCACTTTGAACATTAAAATACACGCACTTATAAAAACAACGTGCAGCTTTATACACGTTTTTTTTAATTGGGTACAATTACTAAGAACAACTAGAGTATACATTCTAATTGTGAAGGGGAATTTGCCAAAATATGAATATTATTGAACTATCTCACAACATTGATCATATTACATGCCAGCAGAGCTGAAACATTCCTTATTCAGACTTCTGTGTTTTTTATTCTTCAAAAGAGCTTCTATGAGTGAATTAAAATATAATTGTTTTACTTCAAAAGGTGGGTCATGCACTATTGTTAAAGTCACAAATGACCATATATTAAAGCAGTACAGAGTAGTCTCCATTAAGGTCCCAGCAATGATGCTTTTTCTTAAAAGGAGCTCATAGCTTTTTGAGTCAGTCAGTTTATTTTTGTTCAATGGCAAGCTGGCGAAAATGGCCGAGCATGTCACATTGATTATACACTTGTACACATTGCTCAGTATCTTCAACTTTTTATATTTTAACGACGTACAGGCAAATGTTTACTTAAAGCTTTCATGACTGCAGGAACTCATATTATACGTGTCTTTTGGTAAAGTCATATAGATAGGTTAAAATGAATAAAAATAAAATAAACAAAAAAAACGACGACGTTTCGATCGCTTTTGTTGTGATCGAAACGCTGTAGTTTTTTGTTTATTTTATTTGTATTCATTTGAACCTATCTACGTGACTTTACCGAAAGACCCAACGAATATAGACATACCGGCACTGAGGCACTCGGAAAGAAAACAATAAAGTAAGACCGATCCTGTACTTATCCTCCGATAATTGTGGACATTGTACAATCGCAGCCCTCTTGTATATTGACTGCTGGATGAGGATATGTTTAGTTTGTTGTCCTTCCCCCGCACCTCCGATTAGCACGGTTGTCTATGTCCGGTGCGAACGATGTTCAACATACACACATACATCTCCAAGCTATATGGGTCATTAAAGACATTAATGTTCCTTAATTGCTTCAGGTAAAAAAAAACACCATTTGTAAATGTGAAAGACCATAATACATGCTAACCAAAATACAGTATGTAAACTGTGTCTGATTGGTTCCAAAGTTGCTCTTACATTGTAGCTTTGCAAGACTACTCGCAATTCGTGTGTGGATATAGAGTCACTGCAGGAAGAGATGTGACATTCAGAACACAGCTATACAAACACAGTAAGCTTCTACAACAGGTGCATGACCCTACGAGCAATCAGCAGCATGCATTAGGCATTAACATGTTTACGGGCTAACACGTGTGTATTTGAGTGTTTACATGTGCACTTTAGGATGTCACATTTTTTTGATAATGTGTGAAAAAAATGACAGTGAAACAAAAACATTTCTTTGTGACGAGTCCTTTTCTCACTCAAAAATGCATATACACACACAACAGCCTACAAAAAATACACATTGGTATTTCATCAATGTGTAATGTGAACAAAACGTATAACGGGATACATGCACGTAAATCTGTTGCAACCAGTACTGCACTGTATTTCATTAAAAATGCCCAACAATTGAGCTACATTGAAAGCGTAACAACCCATGTCACATTGGGATCGTATTTTGCATTTTATTTCCGAAATTAATAATGAATGTCAGGACATAGAAAACAGCAAGTTATATATAGCAATGCAGTAGCCAAGCAGTAGTTACAGTGGTCCTAGGGAAAATGTGCAGAGCTTATATTTGTATCCACATTTAATTGCCTCACTCCCCTTGCTAAATTGTATTTTGTTACCTGCATCATGCAATCTCAGTGAAGCTTTTTCATTTTTGTAAAAATATATATAATTTATACTTATTGAAACTGAGGCATTGGTTTGTCAGAGAATTAATGACTCCAATAATTTCCATTGATCATTATGCCTTTCTTTGTCTACAAACGCTAGAAATAATGACACTTTAGATATTCATTAGTCTTTTCCAGAAATATTGATAGTAGTTATGCAGTCCATGGTAGAAAAACCTTTCCTAAATCCAACGTCCTCATGTTGACCTCGACATTTTCTATTATTCTGTCAACAATGATGTTTGTGGCAATTTATAAAAATGCAATACGAAACGAATAGACCTGCAATACTTCAATTAATTTTGCCAAAGTTACTTGCAGCAACATGATATGGCATTTTGATTAAAACTGTAATCGAGAAATAACGAGAAGAACAAAACTTAAGAAAACATTTACATCTCAGATTTACTGATGATGCCATTAACCAATGAAAATCGACTGTAGGAAATAAATGAATAAATGCAATAAGGAAGGCTGAAAAACTGGGCCTAAGATACTTATTATGGGAATAAGCATGGTATAACACGTTTGTAAAATAAATTATGATATATAAATCTAGAACAGATCATATTGTATGTATACCTTGAGCAGTTACTGAAGTGGACCAGAGTGAAAATTGTGCAACAAAAAGGCAGATGCGAGTGGATGTGCAGTACTTTAGGAAAACCGAATAATACAAGAAAATATACCCAAGTGCCTCACGAAAATTTATTTTAATTTGAGTATATTACCTGCAGCAAGGCCGTAGCCATGGAGTCAATATTGGGGGGGGGGGGGGATCAAATCTTCCAGGAGGTCTGGGGGTCCCCCTCAGAAAAAAAAATCTAAATTTGAAAAGATTTTCCTGCCATTTCCTGCCTAAAAAATTAGAAAATTCACAAACGCATAGGATGGACTTTTATTTATTTATTTATTACAATGTCTGATAGTGTATTGTATTACATTGCCCTGTTTTTTTTACCTTTTTTGTTTCATTGTATGTAATGGCAGAGATTAGGGATTAATAAAGTACAACCATAACCACGATCATATTAACATAAATCTATTTTATAGCAATGTATTGAGGGGGACATTTTGAGCATATTTGAATATTTGGAGATGTATCCCCCCCAATATATATTATAATTATGGCCTTGTCTGCAATGACATACAGATTGGGTGCATGTGCATTTACAAAACAAAAGTAAAGAAGTTTTACAAGTGCACAAAAAGCATGCAAAGGTACATGCTTAGAATTATACTGACAGAACGAGGAACACGTGGTTAAGAGATTGTGGACTGATCATGACTGATGACAAATCAAATAGTGAATATCATGTAAAACAAGCCATATACAGTATTAATGTATGCATGTTTAGATCCAGCGCGCAACATACCAAAGCACTCACACTTGAAACTTAATATCTTCATACAGGTTTATATTTTTCGATTATTGACATAAGAACATTCTAAATATTCATGAGGGATGTTTCTGGAGAGCAGCGCGAATATTAAATCTGCTTTTAAAGGGGGCATAAACATATATATAACATTCAAACATACACGTATAAATTGCAAATATATATGAATACATGTATTGTATAGTATTATTGCGTTATTTAACTTGCCTTTAATAATGATGAACATAACATATTTACAATACTCAAAGCTTATGAGAATACGATTTGTGAGCATAAACGTGCGTATATTACGTTAACACATACACTTATAAACCGGATGCATATATAAATGAATACATGCATTGTATAGTAGTATTGCGTTATTTCACTTGCCTTTGGTAATGATACTAATGAACGTAATCATATTTATGAATACGGCAGGCAAAGGCGGGACGGAGAGAAAGAGAAAGAGCGTGTGGCGTGCACAGCTTCCACGATCTCACCAACCACGGCAGCTAACTAACATTAACTCAACGCGTCTTGTAGGCTAGTCCCGTGCAATTGTCGCAAATGCGCGTTAGTTTCCAGAGGACTGTTCGCAAGTCGATCTGTTCGTAAAGTCCATCTTTGCTCTTGTCGATTCCAAACCTGTTGTACGGCATATGCACTAAACACGGGGAATGGCTTTAAAAGTTGTATAATGTCTGGCAGATGTACATGCCGCTGGTTCTTCATGTTATGCAGATGGAGATGCCACCACCGCCGTCTATTGCACAGTGGTTGAACTTACGCCTCTCGGTCCGAACAGGCAACTGGATATATGGGAGAGGTTTGTTCGTATCTCTGAAAGTTCGTAAGTTGAATTTCCATAAGTAGAGGAGTCCCTTATTTAAAACACCCCCCCCCCATCTTCCCCTCCCTATTTAAGTGTTCATCTTCTCCCCGACGTGGTGACCCCCTCGTGTTTGGGGAAGGAGGCCCCCTTTCTCCCACCCTTTAGCTCCCCTCCTCTGTAAGGTTGTTCGGTTGCATCAGGACTGTCCTCCGCGAACTCTGACACAGCGTGG
The DNA here is from genome assembly GCF_048934315.1 of Petromyzon marinus. Lineage (NCBI taxonomy): Eukaryota > Metazoa > Chordata > Hyperoartia > Petromyzontiformes > Petromyzontidae > Petromyzon > Petromyzon marinus. The sequence continues at coordinate 9,621,937 of NC_133678.1, read as the reverse complement.
CGTGCTGTACCATGGCTCCTCTTTTGTTACAACAATTAAAAAAAAATCCGCCAAATGCAAATATCATACAATTAACTACTCCGAATACCCCAAAACCGCGATTACACACCCAGCGAATATTAAGGGTTTGTTGTACACATTTGTATACTCTTTTGTTACCATACCAACTAACACTTTAAAACTTAACGCATACAAAAATCCCGGAATGGATGACCAAATACATATTTAAAATATGCACAAGAATAGCAACAGTTTAGACATGAGCGGACATTGGTATGCATACAAACGTATAGTATGCAATAGTAATACATGTGATAGTGATTTATGTTTCATATGCATTTCAGGCAATGGGAATGTTCTGTTCTGCAAGCAACATCAAATACAAATGAATATCTAATGCCCCCGCCTCCCCCCCCACAAAGCCAAGGCACGGTATTGTGGTTCCAGCTTGTTATAAAGCTTTGAAGTTTAAATATATAAATATAGAGAGTGGTGTAGGCAGCGCAGTAGAAAAGGAATCTTCAAAACGCGTGAGAACAAAATGTGATGACAGTGTATAGAGACCGGAGATTGTAGCCGTTGCCTCACCCCTGCGCCCCTTGGCTGCTATTTTTAGCATATTGCAATGCCAAGTTAGCGTATGTAATAATATGAGGGCACGGAGACCATCTGAGTTGCATTTTTTTGTGTTGATTATCAGGTGCATGCGGGCGCTTTGAAGAACACACCTGTAAAGATATGCACTAACCTCTCCGGCTGTTTAAGCTTAAAAGAACGCCATCACAATGAATTGCATATCAATCGTATATAGCTCAACATAGAATAATAATAACATCCTATGGTTTAGTAACCTTCTGAAACGAATACATCCAGGAAGCTATATTCTGTGCCTGTCAGTGCTCTTTAAGGAGAAAAAAAATTATTCTATTATGGGAACTAATTTCTGCGCCATATCAAAATTGATGTTTTTGGAGGTAGGAATCATATCTCAACGTTATACCTGGAAAGATGTGTCTTAATTTGCAAGGCAGGTCATTTTAGTTTCTGAAAAAAAGTTGCATGCGAACATTATTTAGGTTTAGTTTCACAAACACACACAAAATAGTGACACAATATATATATCACTATTATGTATGAATAAATGGGGGTATGCAGTCTATGGATGTAATTGTATGTGTGTACATATGGTATTCACTAACAGGACTTGCCATAGCCATTTGCGGGTAGAGTTAGAATTATCATATCCACATCATATTAATTTGCAAAGGTCTGCACTTTGTATTATTACATTTCACGATGAAATGCAAATGCTTAGGATTGCGGGATGTCACATTAGCATGATAAGGCCTTCATATATTTGTAGATTATACATACTGTAGCTGATATTAGTAATGCCAACCAATACCAAAACCCGCCATTGGCCACTAAGTGATGGTGACGTTCCCACGGCGCCTGTACCAGGCCAGGTGGACTATTAGCAATGCAGGCAGGCACACACACACACACCTTGTATGAATGGTGGATGATTACCTCCCTTTTAATGAAGCACATCAAAAAGCAGGTTGATAGTATCTGGTATAATATACACCTGCTCGAGCAAACAACGCACACAATTCTGCAGAGACCTAATTAAGTAGAACCTCAACACATGTGCCAATGCCCTCAGGGTTTATACAGTGGAGGTAACGCCATTAGACTCTGCCTGGATAGTGATAACCTCTTTCACGTTTTCCAAACTACATTATTCCCAGCATGTCGCAAATAAAGTAGTGTATACTTTGGCCAAGTTCATAATACATTTTATGTTTATAAAACAGAAAAAAACAATTAAATTAATGACAAACGCAGTTCTGTATTGACATATACAGAAGACTTCAAAGAGCACACATGATGCTTATAGTGCCCTTATAGCAGCAGAAAGAGCAGGCACCTTCTAGGCATCTGACAAATAAGGCAACGAGGGGAATGGATGAGTAATGAGTGGCAGAGACCAGCAGCTCTGATAGAAACGGGTAAAATGAATGACAGGAAAATGTATGCTCATACATTGACGTATACGAATTATACAATTATGATATTATGCATTTGCCTAATATAGTAATGACACGTATTAAAGCAACATTTAAACAGCTGCCTATTACAGAGAGAAAAAAATCCGCAAAGGCCAAATAATTTGTACAGCTTAATCCTGAAACCATAATGAACATTGCATGGCCAACGTTACTTTTGAAGCTCACAAAGCACGTATATAAACAAGATCAACAAACAAACAAGTCACCCGTAGGTATTTTAACATGTCATTACATTGGAATTAATATAAACATACATATATACGCATAAGAAAAAAAACTTTCAATGCTGTCAATGCCGCGTTAATATTTCTTCGAAGCACTCGTACAGACCTTGTAATTGGGCTTTATTTTGGTGCTGCTTGTTATTTGTAATTATTAGATCTATTCAAAGTCTGTACTAATATCTATCTGGTCCTACTTATTCTTGAAAAAAATTGGCTGATATACAACCCGGTTGATCCAAATGGCCATTTCATTATGGCTGCAATCAGTCGGAGTCACCTTTAACGATGACCTAAGGGCGCACAGGACAAAATGTTAAACACTGTAGATTACCCAAGGAGTATGAAGGCCTCGGACCCATTGCATTCATAATTGGGAGAAAAAAATAGTCCAAATGAACATTCAGCCTTGCGTGCAAAAAAGAAAAAGGCATTAGTTGGACATTCACATTGGTATTTTGTAAATACAAAATGCATGTTTGCTTAGCATGCATCAAAAACACAAATGTTATAAATATAGATATAAAAGATTATCTCTAAGGAATCTGCAATCCATACACAATGCCAATTAAAGTACATATAATATAGGAAGAAACTACATTCGATTATAGAGTACACTAGCTCAGATCTAACCTCAATGTCTTGTTTCCTGTCCCTTGAACCCCACTCTTTGTGCCGGGTAGATACTTTGGGAAGGGCAGGGTGAGGTTGAATGACACGTGGTTTTTTTTTTCTCTCAGATCCTTGAGAGCCAGAGTGGATCTATTGAAACAGCTTAACCGGATAATGGTCCTCTGCGCACTTAAAAGTTTAGGACAGCTGCCTTAAAAGTACACGCATATTTGAATTTACAGTCGTGATTGAAGTACCAATTCATGTGTATCTTCAAGAATAAACCCATAATTGGCATACTATTACTCTTAACACAATCAATCTGCTTCTAATTTACTTTGAGAAGAACAATAATGACAACTGGTAAAAGACAATCGGTTTGAAAGGCTTCCATTAATAAAACATTTGCAATAGGCATATCACGTTTATTCATCAAAAGGGAAACAAGTGTATGAGTGACCATGAAGTACTGGCTACATGCACAAAGCCTGTCTATAAAAACCAAGTGGATGCTTTCATAAAATACATTTCCAATTTTGCATATGAATCAACACAATCAGATGTAGTCCAGTGGGTTATGAAGATAGATCCTTGACAACATGTCAATGTGTCAAGAGGGAAAAAAAAAAAACCCTGGGAAACCCCTGGAGTGTAACTAGTGAGTTGGATAATGTGACTGGGTAATAAGAAACATCAGATGAAGGATTCAGCTAATGGTTCAGCCTGCCATAATTATTGCAAAAGTGTCTGATTGTTACAGCCCTAATTAACAGTCGTATAATGGGATGTCACGTAGGTTGGCTGGCCATTCCTATGGATGAGCGCGATAATGGCTGTATGGATAATGGTCTCCAGAGGTTTGCATATTGTTCAGCTGCAGAACATGTTACTGTAGCCACTGATGACCCAATGTTTTACAAAATCTTAACTCTACTTGAAAATTGTGAAATGTCATTAGATCGTTAAAAATCAAATATATATTAGTTGCACAGTCTATCCAGTATGCATATATTTTTTTAAAATTTAAACTCGTGGACAATATAACCTATGTTATCCACTTCCAATTTCAAGCTATAATAAACAGAAGATAACTTCCTCTACTCTTTGGTTCTTTCGGTAAAGTCACGTAGGTTGAAAAATAAAATAAAATAAAAATAAAATATCACGACGTTTCGATCGCAACACAAGCGGTTGTCCTCAGGCGGAAAAAAATAATCCAGCAGTGGAACTGCTGAACCAGGAAGAACACAGCGAGAGAGCTGTTACAACAAGAGGTTATGTATGTTGGCCAAGGGCAAGCAGGCGGGGCCCGAGCTGGAAAGGAATTCCATCCCCGCACGCAAGCACGTCAGTCGTGTTAATGGGGGAGATTAGGGAGAGAGAGATTAGGGAAAGAGTTTAGCATGAAATGAGCTTCCGTCACCGCATAAGAGTATCGTCCCAACATGTGCGCATATTAACACTGTATAGACCGATTAACGCCATGATGGCTAAATATATTTCCGAAGGAAAACATACGTCAAGATCAAGAGGTCATCATAGCCAATGTTGTTGATTCCACCACAAGTTGCTATTGATTCCATGCATTCCACAAAATCCTGAGCTTTTGTGAAGTTGACACTCAAGCTTCAAACTCTGCCCTGACCCTATCTTACCATCTGACTTTTGATCTTGCTCTTGGTGGCAAATCTTTGGATGCCGCCCCAATTCCTGTATTGTTGACCTGGTCTCCTCCATCCCACACACGTTTCCCACCTCTTGGCAACGTCCCTTTGCCAATTACATGGACAACACTTTCTTGGCGAGTTATACTTTGTACACTCTATCCTTCCTATTTTCTCACTGCTTTGTTGCAAGTCACAGTCTCTGACAAAGACAAAAATCTCCCCTAGAGCCTGAACAGACTGCATGAGCAAGTGCTTTTAGCGCTCACCAATGAAGGCCGGGACAGCACACGAGGAGTTAGGTAGCCAGCACCATGCCCGGCCGCCTTTGTCTCCAAAGTGCTGATGTTTTACACACCACACCAGGTACTCATTTGAGGCTGAGTCGACTTAGGGGAGGCCCAGAACCAGTTCAGAAAATTATCACTGGTGTCGACTGTGAGCGGGACCCAAACCTGGGTCGCAGGGTTCGTAACGCAGTGCGCCAAACGCTATGCCACCACCACTCCCCGCTTTGACCCACAAAGTAGCACAGACATTATACACCTACATCTGTTAACATGAAAGTACAACCCCAGTGTCCAGACTCATTGCTTGAAACTTCCTAAACATGAAATGCTGCAGCCAAGGACCAAACTCAAAAACCTGCATTATTCGCCACGCACTATGAAGTGACCGAGTCTTTCAGTTGCAAGTGACTAATTGTAATCCATGGAGGATTTGCTGTCTCTACACTCTGCGTGGTTTTATTGAACAGATAATCACAGCACTGAATAATGTTAGTGACAAGACATACTGCTGCTCAACACTAGTTCTCACCTAAAGCTACTCTGATGTTTATCTTTCTATTCATACACAAAGCCTGTGCCTCATCATACAAATGCTTAAGCAGTATGCTGATCTTGCCTGGCATTATTTAACAAACTAAGCTTTCAATCAAAATACATTATTTTAAATAAAATAAAATGATTGCCCGTGGTTACCCATATACTACGTCAAAATCACAAAAAAAATTCTAAGCATGTTCTGAACGTTTATTTCAGATGTTTATATACACAGCCCCCCTCCCCATATATATAATGACGCAACAAAATTCTTCTTAAATAAACGAACTTGAAAAAAACAAGCAAGAAAACTTGTCCCACTGTTGCTTGTCTTTGTGCCAAGTCAATATAAATTGTAAAGCAAGTAATTTTCAGGTTGGGTATCTGCTGCTGGGTGATCTCAAACGCTTGCACGACCACATGGGTCCCTTGTGGATGCCCAGCTCAGGTGCAAGAAATCAGGCTGTGTTACCAAATAATTGGAAGAGCAGTGGCAAGTGCCAACTTGAACAGGCCCTCCTCACCCCATCAATCCTATCCCACGGTGCATTCAAGCATATAAGGCCACGACACACAAATACAAAAAAAAACATATCTCACTCTTAGTGGCACTTACAGGCCACAGAATTACGCAACCTATGTCTCCCCTATGGATGGCGTTAAACAGCAAGGGCTGTTTTCATATCAACAACTACAGGTTTCAATAAATATTCACAAGAAGAGAACCACTGTATTCCCAATAAAACATTTTCACCACTAAATGAAAACATTTCTGAAAGTCACCTTTCGCCAAATGTCCCACCGAAAACAAATGTAAACCCATGCGTGTAAAATGTAGAGCGTGCTTTAAACATGAAGCACTCTGCTTTATTCTTTCATTCATTTCTCTCTCTATGTTGGTTGAAAAACATTGAACATGTCACAATTTCCAATGTGAACTTGCAGTAGTTATGGCACGATTGTGACTGTTAATTCATATTATTAAATTAATCAATAGGAAGCATTATTTCACTTGTTCAGTTCAGTTCAGTTCATTTTGGTATAGCCCTGTGAGCCATTCGGCTCTTGGATCGGGTGCAACCACAACAAACAAAAAAACAAAAACACGAACAAGAAAACATCTTAAAGTGACTATGTGTGACTGTGCAAACAGAAAATCCATGAAAAAACAGCAAAATATTCCTGAAAAAAAGCACCGTACACCAACGCTGTGTGCAAAAAATCCCAGTGGGATGCAAGTCAAACAACAACAACAACCACAAGAAAACATAGCTTAAGGCCATCAGTCTAACTCCGTACTACAACAAAACAAACATGTCCAAACCAAAAAACGTTTTCGAAATCACCAAAAAATAAAGCCATAATTGCAACGTAACAGTGATCATAGGGACTGTGACCGAATTTTTTTTACAATAAACTACATAAATAACATGTAACACCAAATCCTAGAGCCATAGCTGGCTGCATGAGTTACTCCACAACAGAAGCATCAGTCGGAGTATCATATTTTTCAATGCACCTTTAAAATCAGCACGCTAAATAAAAATACAGATAATACTTTACAGCGTCATCCGGAGCAAAACATTTTAATTTATTTTACGCCAATAAATAGCAGAGGCAGCTAGGGGTGTACAACTCCTCTAGAGCAGTTTTGAGAGTTAAATAAGATGAAAGTATATCTTCGATTCAGTATGGGTAAAACTAAATATCTCACTTTCTAAAAACCGTGTACTTGTTATGAACATTGTCGATATGTTACCAAACGGCGAATGTATCTTTAAATGCTAAATAAGTGATGATCGACCTCCCACAGGACTTGCAATGTTGAAGCAGATTTCAGCCCAGGGGAAATGTCTTGCTAATGTTTACTGTGGTGTGATTCTTGAAAGGCAACATGTTATTATAATTATACACGTTCACTTTGTTTATATGCGGATAATTTGTCACTGCAAAGGTACTTGCATATTAACCATAAATGCATGAATACATGTGAACGTGTTTTGAGCATTTTATGATTACATTTATTCACTGGAGTTCGATAAATTCAGCGCTATTTAGGTCTCATGAAAGTCTATAAATCTCATTGCTTCAACTGTGCCACCTCAAATCAAAATTGTGCTACCTTCTTTGATGACCAATAGATTTAGTGAAACCACTAATTCCTTAAATAGTAACATTGTACAAGCATCCATTGGAAAATATAGACCGTTAAAGTGGACCATAAATATGTACATGCAGTACACATCACAACAACGACAACCACCATTCACCACTATTTTATTTATTTATTTTACCAGGTAAGGCCCACTGAACTATATATGCTATTTTTCAGAAGCGACCTAGCAACAAATGATAGCTCAATGTCGTGGCTTATCGTGTGGACATTTATCACAGCCAAATACTCAAAGTGCACTTCGAGGCCACGTTAAGTGTCGAAGGCTTGCTGGCAGGAGATCACGGAAGAGACCCAGGAACCATGGGTCGACTGACTGAGATGATTGGCAGATGTACCAACTGTGCTCCCCACTGTGCCAACTGTCTGCGTTTTAGATGCCCAGCGCTCCGCTCGTTGTTGTGAGCGCCGCTCCTCTGCCCTCTGTTGTTGCTGGAGGGCGACTGCCTCCAACTCCCCAGCAGCGTCAGTCACGAACCTCCTCCAGAGAGGCTAATCATGAGACTGCTGGTACCAGTTATAGGCAAGTCCACTCAGCTCCACATCCTTACGTACCACATCAGTCCATCTCTTATCTATTCATAATATGGTCAAAATTGTACTTTGTAAACAATTGATATACATGCAATAACAAGCGAATGTGCGTGGCCTTTGATAGACTTGAAATGGATGGTTGTCATCGAATCCCTCACAAACCCAAAAGCCTCAATTTCAAAGGGTTACATATGCAAGGATGGAAACGGAAGAGAACATTAATCGGGATGTTGGAGGAGTTGAAAGAAGGAGGATGTAAGAAGTGGAAGCCCCAAACACCTGCCGTTAAGTCAGAGTCCCCCCCACCCCCAAAGAAGGAGGACACGTTGCCCTACATGAGTCTCAAGATTGAGGAATACAAGTGACATTCAACGTGTTGTGGAATTAACGATTTAGAGTAAGTGGTAATGTACCATATCCTTAAGTGTTGAAGTTAATAAACAAATTAATATTAGAGCCACTCGCCTTCATTTATTTTACAGATACTCTGTGTTTCATAAATTGTACCTAATGATCCAAAATGTACAAGCATATATAAAATGGTTTTGTAATATAAGCGCATTGCAAATATTACTCATCTAAACTAATGCATTGCTAATTTAATTAAACATTCGTATCCAAAAGTAATTCCAATGCAAAGCAAGTGCAAAAGATTAATGCATCAAAGTTGAACATTTCTATATCCTGTGCATATTTGCATACAGTGATGTCCATAATAAACCTTAAAGATTTATAATTCTATGCAGCTATGATTTAATTTGCACTCTGTCATTCTGGTGACACAAAATGTAACAAGGGAATGACATGCTATTCACAACGGGTTTATTGAAGAGAGAAACAACATTAAATCCATATTTATATCAAGCTAATGAGTACACAGCTCCTGGATAAAGAACCCAGAAGTAAAAGAAAAAGTAACTATAGAGCCTAATAGATTTGTTTTAAATTCCTTGATGTATATTTCTATTGCGAATATACTCCATAGCTGTGCAGAAAAGCCACGTGGGAAATTAACTTCACAATGACAGTGTGAAATGAAGATAATGGCACCATTTAATCTCAGTGATATACCATAAGGAATAGTACTAAGATTGTATTTAAATGTGCAATTGCACCTGGTTTAATGATGAGTAATATAAATTGCAGTGGCATGTAACATACCTGTCTCTTTAAGAAACATGCCATAACATGCTTGCATCTCATAATTCAGTGTTTTTTTTTCCCCTTCCCTGATGTGTTAAGGTAATGTGTTAAGGTAAGTTAAGGGGATAAAGAAGAGATTGAGCAACGGCATACTTCAAAAGTGCTTTTGGGAAGTAGTTGTTTTTTTGTATTGTCTCAGCGGGTTAAGGGTAAATATCTCTATTTCAGATTGATTTAACGTGGGGAAAGAGCCTGAACAGCTTGTCTGCAGTGGGCATGACAGTGGGTTCTGCAGCTTTAGTCTTCTGAAGTCCCTGCCGCAAATGGTACGAATCGGTAAATAAATAAACACAACAGCATCTGTCTTAAGCTTTGGATATATAAATACTTTCCTGTAACAACCGCCTCAAGTTCCTTTTCCTGCTCAAACAGTGTGTACAAGTGTTCACATCCCATTTACAGCCCAGAGCTTGTGTGGGAAATGCTGCATTCCTTTGACAGGAGCCTATAAACCCACAGGAGACCCATTATGGACTCGACGCAAAGTGGTAGCCATGATATTAACCCACAGGGATGAAGGGGTGAGTGGACACCCGACTGTGATATGAGCTCAGATTCTTCTCATTGGGAGCCACGCATTCTAACCACTGCGGCACCTTTCGGGATTAACTTTAGAATGCACATATATGTACAAATACAAGCACATGCAATGAATCGTTTAACGTTTGATGTTTTAAGTCTGAGTACATGCATGATGTGTAACTTTATTGTCGTGTATGTTTTCACGAATTGATTTTAAAGTACGTGGCATCTTATACTGAAAGCATTTACGAATGCAGTCGCCGCCAACGGAGGTTATGGGAAATTGGGCAACAGTGCCACACGTCGCACAAGATTAATCACAACCAACGTGACCCCACGCCGATGGTGAATTGTAATGTGATGTGAATAACTATTGGGAAATATCAGGGATGGGTGATGATTAGCATGAAGGTGAAAAAGCAACGAGTTTAGAGAGAATGTGATTTGTAAAGCAACTAATCAATGGCAGAATAGAGAAGGAAGGAGTCAAGTCTGGACATAGAGGTGGAATAAATTAGCAGTGCAGACAACCAGGAGGAGAGAACTTCCAAACAACAGGGGCAGCAGAGGTGTAACTTCCCAGGGCTTGGAGAATTATATTATATTTCACCAAGAGGTTCAGACTGCAGAGAGTGGAGTGAGATGATAATTCAGAGGTAAGCCAAAGCAAGAGCATTCATGATCTTAAAACAGCGAGTACAATCTTGTAACTGGTTTCAGATCGATGTAGGAGCAAGCAAAGGGTTTGAGAAGTGTCGATATATGAACTGTGGGTTCAAGCCATAAGTCTGGCAGCAGCACTATTTAAAGGCAGAAGTCTGGCATTAGTATTATCTGGAGTTTTGCAGCAACGGATTTAGGGAGGACATGGACGACAGAGTTAAGGTAGTCGATACAAAAATACATTTAACAACAACACAGCAAGATGTGCATTGCATGTACAAAAGCTCTCAGACTTCTGCCTGTCAGTTGTCCACAATGTCTCTATTTATTGATAGTGGGCTTATATAAAATGACACCAATAAAGTTCTTCTGCACTGGTGGTTTTGCAGAATGTAGAAGGTTGAGAGCTTTAGTACATGCAATGCACATCTTTGCGAAGGGTTTTCTCATCATTTGCAGATTTGAAGTATCTATACAATGTGACAAAAAAACATGAATTTAAGTTAAAGCATCAGAAGTGGTGAGATCAGTATGCACAATTAATTTGGAAAATTAATTATCAGAGTGAGAAAGTAGCAGTGTAAGATACTACACAAAAGAAAGGTAAGAGATTCTGAAAAGTTGAGAAATACTACTATTATCAGACTTACAACCAAAGGCAGAACATTTATTGCAAAAGACACCTCGGCGTGTTGGTCATGGGAGTTTTTTGACGATACTTCACCATGCTAGTCAATGCTGGTTGGTGACAGATTTTGGGGAGAAGCTCAGATATCATTTACTGCTGACTTTAGCCATTGCCAGGAATCAAACTCAGATCACTAAGCTCATAGTGCAGTGTGCTTACCACCACACAACCACTCCAACCCCAAATGACAATATTTATATTATCTTCCATTGCCCGTTAGATATGCCGCACCATATTCAAAGTTAGACGTAATTAGTGTGCGGCTTCTAATGCTCAAACAGCCCAGGGTGTAGGTAATTTGGAATCTCACCAGATAGAGTGAGGGTCGGCTCCCTCCACCTCCAGAAGGTCATACTGATCTTCCAGCTGGAAGTCGGTGAATACCAGGGAGATTGTGTCCCCCTGCTCAGCCAGCACGATCCACGTACAGTCCGCATCATTGTCGTACTCCGACGGGAAGTTGGGGCTGGATATCATCCCTCCAGGTCCACGCATTGTGCCACCACAAGACTCTCGGGCTGAAAATAACAAGGAAGAGGTTCTAGAATTTCTGTATACCTTTGGAGAATACACTACTGTCAGCTAATAATTATTCAGATTATGGATTTCCAAGTAACTTTGACACACATATATAAGTTGGCAGCTAATTTTATACGATATATGTCTATCCATATGTGTGCACTATTTAATTAAATTATTTCATTGTTTTGCAAAGCTCTAATATATTTTCAAATATGAGCTCATAAGACTAACAAATGCACATACCGCACAGTACTTTTTAAAACATAGGTGTTAACTAAAATTATACCCACGAACCTATTGCAATAAAATATATGCACCATTCAATCAGAACCTAAGTGAAAAAACATTTTTTTTCTCCAACATAAAATTTGTCAAGTTTGTAAATAAATCAAAGACAAAAGCCCAATTTATTGTAGCTAATTGGACATCATTCCACCACTTGTTGTTGGAAAGATGGTGATTCAGCATGTAATCTAAATAATGATCATTGTTGTTATTAAATTTTGAAAAAATAATTCCACAAATTTGCGATTACAATGTGGCCGATTAAAAATTTAAAAAAATCCATTTCCGCCACTACTCATGTCACAGTTCGTTAAGGTGCAGCCAACAATTACGGCAGGTATCCACGAAAAAATATCAAGTCGTGATTTCGAGTAGTGGCTTGTGTGAAAAGTGCCGTTCAAAATACTAACGCCGTAAGTTAAGCTCCTGTTGTAAGAGTGGAGGTGTCTGGGTGGCTCAGGGCTCATTAGAGCATTCTGCCAGAACTGGTAATATCCAGGATTTAATGTCGGTATCTGTCCATGCCTAAAACCAGATTCTCACGTCCAGCAAGGTGATGGTTTCAGCCTGGTCACAAACAGCTGCAGAAACATTAAATTATTTTTTTAATTACATAGTTTAGCTAAATTCCAGCTCTATGAATGGAAAATATTATTTTCATTGCCATACGACAAACATTTGCATTATTGTAAAATAATACAATTTACAGGTATCTGTAAATCCAATGCTAGAGGAATAGTTCACCCACACCACGCCAGTCATAGGGGCTGCTGACCATACTCGTTGGGCTGTTGAGTGCAGGTTGGTGATATCACTCGCCACTCATGCAAGCCATGGCTCATAACCAAGTTTCCGGGTTCAGCACCCTAAAAGGATAAATACGATCACGTGAAGACATTTCAGAAGTTCTGTGCGAAAATGTTTCTGCGGATCAATCTCGAATACCCGCGGGGTCGCAACGCTCTGCAGGATTTCTGAATCGATTCTGTGCCCTGCTAAATGATACCAACAGAAAAATTGGAATAACAATTTAGAAAAAGAACAAAATAATAATAATTAACACTATTGAGGACGCCTTTGACTTTTGAAGGTCCTACCTCTGCACACGGGAACAGGGAGGTCCCACGAGGCTCCTCGCCCTGGATTTGAGGTACAGGTGAGGGCACGTTGTCCTTCCAGAATGTGGCCAGCGACACAGCTGTAGTGGACCCGGTCACCAATGTTGAAGCTTGAGCCGTGCAGTATTGCTTTGGGTGGCACTCCGGGATTCCCGCACACATCTCCGAACAAGACTGGAAGAGAGAGCAACTGATATATGATTACACTGCCGTGATTATTTTCTGACAGTTGTTCAAATTTAACCTGCTCGTTTTTAGCCACGTGTTAAACATTTGGCGTGCACGGTCACAAAGGATAGAAAACTATAAAGATAAATTCATACGAATTGTGTTGCTGAAAGGAGGTGACTTCTGCCAAAGTTTCAAGGCAATGGTGCAGGATAAGTGAGGTGGCAGTGGAGGTTTCATGCACAACAATATGCCCATACAAACGCATTCTGTAGTGCTGCAATAACATGGACTCGAGGTAGGAGCAAAGCCAATAGGATACGAGCAACTGAAAGAAATGTTTGAAGGATGAGAGGCAAAATAGTGTGATGAGCAAACACAACAATGAACAATTCTGCCATGGCATGGCAACATGAGGCGGATGGAGGAAGACCGATTTTCGAGGTGGTTCTTTAAGTTAAGGATGGAGGGAAGAAGAGCAAGAGGAAGGCAAAGGAAGAGGTGTAAAGTCGGTGTGTGTAATGGAAACCACGCGATAGAAGAGTGCACAGGAACTGCAATGTAATGGACAATTAAAATATAGGAAGATATGGATAATTATTGTTCGCAAACAAACTGAGGCAATACTTGCCAATGGTAATGGTGAAGACAAATAACTATTATCTCATTGTCATATGTCACTGTTTAGCAAGAGGGAAAAATACTGTGGGTTTGTTTTGATTATTTTTCGGTAAGTTATTCATCAGAACATAAATGTACTTGCAAATGTAAGGCCTTATTATTCACTATTAGCATTCAAATCATTGCCTTTTCATAAACGTGTCGCTAATTACTATCCAAATATAAAAATGAGAAACAATTAACGAAATGTTTTTGACGTTGTAACCTCATGAAGGCCCATTTCTTATCATGTGCATGCTAGTTATAGTTTTCATACATTAATAAAACAAAATTCTATAAGAAACACAATGCAAGAAAGTATTACACTTTGTATACAATCTTCACATTGTAAAACCAATAATTGACTCCCTAACTATAAGCCACCAAGGGTCTCATGGCAGATTTGCACTTAAGCATTTATATTGACCCAATGGCAAGGGCATGTGCACGCACATTTCAAAAATGCCAATATTTTTAAATGCTCTGAATCACATTTCAGTTTAGTGTTGGTACGAAATGTTTTAATAGAATTCCAATCAATATTTTACAAAGACAGCACTTGGTATGAGGGCAAAAGGGTACAGCCAAATATTTTTTTCTCTGCCTGAAGATTATATAGAAATCCTAATTTATTTAAGTGTCCCATGTTATTATGCAGGGCGACAGACAGTGAGTGTCGTACTCCACATCACCCAGATTTTATCGGGCAGAGATAATTCTATGGGTCGCATATCATTAAGCATTGTCCTGTTTGAAATTGTTCAGCGACCTTTTTGCCGATGTGAGTTACTTATACGTACAAATGTCCTGGCACATGTTATTTAGGGCGTTGAATATGAACACTGCCCGTTTAATTAGTGCCATATGTCACATTGTAAACTGACTTGCCTCCCTGCATGGTACATTCTCAATTATAGATAGAGAATAGAATACAAATACAACCTTATTGTCACCTAGTGTAACTCGCATTCATTTTCAATATAAAGTAAAAATGCTAATCCATTATTGAAAGAACCATTGTACTCTAAAAATATCCAGTGCATTTGCAAACAGAGACTGTAAAATAAATAATATACACATGGAATTTTGAAGAGTTCATATTTTTTCTCCTGTATAAAGATTCAGATTTTTTTTGAGGCTATATTTAAATGAAAAGTTAGCAATATTAACATACCACGTATATGACTGTATCGGTATCTAAAATATTAAATGTAATGAACTCAATGGCGACACTAAAAACCTTCATCCAGTATAAGGTGGGGTGCATCAATTATGTATTTAATTTACATGAATGTGCAATGGTGTATACACATGTAAGATTAACAAATCATGAAGTATCCTGTACATTTATAAATTGACTAAGACTGGCATAAGAGTGTTGAATTGTTATTATTTGTCAAGCTGAACTAGGAGGACACAACTAATTGACGCTTATGATTAAGAAGTAGACACTGTGCTGGATGTGATGGATATGATGTCGCAGCCCATTGGTCAATGGTACACAAAACACATTCAAATGAAATATAAGATTATAAAAGAGGATGCAATATAACTAATGCAATAAAAACACAGTACCACAGTTTGTTCTTTGTTCTGTAGTTTTTTCCCCTGCACAATCTTGAAAGGCAAAACTAGATAATCAAATGCATTGAGGCAGGTTGGAAAGTTATGTTTTTTGTCAAGGTCTTGCCTCAGTGTGCAACATTAATTACATAATATGCCAGCATGCTGTCTGTATTGAAACATATAAGGTTATAATGGTGGGCTTTCATGTAAGTTTCATATTTCTTACTTTGATATTTTATGTATGTATGCATCTATTTATTACTTTATCTATTTTGTTCAATTATTCCCTGTTTTACAACGTAAAAAATGTATATTTTGATACACTTGTATTCCTCAATATGTTACGTCCAAAGTATATGAGTTTGCACTGTCAGGATTTGCTCTTGTGTCACAAAGGTCAGCTTGAATGTAATTGGAAATGGTTACGCCTTTTAAAGTCAAACCAACAGAATTCAGACAAGGTTACAGGCATGTTCAATTGGGGTCACAGCCTCTGGGAAAACAAGAACAAAAAAAACTGACTGTAAACAATGTGCTAAAAAGCAGAGCACACCAAAAGTGCAGACTGGGGTTTTTTTTTATAATAAGTGAGTGCCACAGAATGAACTCAGATATTGGCTAAATTGGACTATGTTAGAGTGGGTGTATTGCTAAACTTAATAAGAATAAAAAAATATTGAAAGTCAAGTGGCATTGCAGGAAAAAAAAGGGTTGGTTAGGTTACATGACATGATTAGGCAACTTGCTTATATATTATTGGGTGGTGGGTTATAGCCATGGGTTTAGCTATCTGACAAAGTTATGTGCAGTAGTGTTAAACGAGTTAACCATCATTCAGAGGGAGCTTGCCATCTGTTTGCTTGCGGACCAAACAAACTACAAGGGAGTCCTGCCCTTTGGGTGTTAAACAAATGTAGCCCAGTGCCTGAGATAAGCTCACTGACAATTTGCCCTATAGATCTCCAACAGCTTACATTAGAAGATGTTCTTAGCATTAATTCATGGCTGTGGAATGTATCAGTGCCCAGTAGAAAAATACATTAAATGAAAGTGAGCAAAGCCAGCAAGGATACACTTCAAAGCTAAATTAATATATATTATTAATGAATCTGCACACCAGCACTTATTTGGCTGCCACTCATTCTTAAGTTTTCAATTTAAAACTTTTAGCCCTCCAAAGGCCCACCTCATTCAGACAACCCTATTTTAACCACTGCTCACTGTGTAAAGTTTTTCCCCATAGTGTGCGTAAATTGTCGCTGACTGCCATCTGAGAAGGTCTGTAGCCAGTGGTAAATGCACAATGAAATACTGCTCTACCAAAACCTGACAAAGACCTGCAGCTTCTTAATGAAAATAAATGCACATGGCTCTATATTCTTGCCTTTCATTTCAATCTATCTGGCAAGTTATACTTAGAAGAACGATGAATACTGTACAGTTATTTGGTAGCACAGTAGTTAGTGCGCGCTGCACTATGAACCTGGCAACCTGAACCTGACGCTTGGTCACAGTTAACATCAGTGGTGAGTGATATCTACAACGATCCTCGGTACCCCCTTCATAAACCTGCACTAAAGAGCATGGTCAATTATGTAAAAAAGAACCCAACCTAAACCCAACCTAAACCTAAACCATGACCAACAAGGCATATTATCATTCTACGTGACTTTACCGAAAGAACCAAAGAAGATGAATCATTGCAGACACGAAAGCTTTAAATCGAAATTTAACCGCCTCTACGGGGAGGGATTCCACACATCCTTAAGATCATTCAACAGACTTCGGGATAAGAAGGCTCAACTAATCGAGTCTCTCACCTTTCTGAAGAGATGCCGCGACTCTAAGCTTAAAGGCCGTATCTGAACGTGGCTCTTTCACTCCAGCGCTGTCCTACCAGACAGTCTCGCCCCCTTCACCTGATGAAGGCCGCTTGTGTTGTGGCCGAAACGTCGTGAGAATATTATTGTGTTATTTTATTTTATCAATTTATTATTTTATTATCATTCTATGTGACTTTACCGAAAGAACCAAAGAAGATGAATCATTGCAGTCACAAAAGCTTTAAATCGAAATTTAGGGCATAGGGAAGTTTTCATCCAGTCGTGGATTGTTATAGCAAAGGTTATTTTAATAAATGTGAGTTAAAAATGTTAACTTTTATGAATGTTTTGAATAATTATTCCTTTTCGATGTCTGTCATGTAAACATTGACAATCTTAGGCGTTCTAATACATGCAAATAAACGAGCATAACAATGACTAATATCAATGGAAAATAAATTACTGCAATGTTTTATATATGCACGAATTGACTATATTATAGTTTTTTTTAAGTTGAAAATGTTTTGATATATAACACAATTGGAATGAAACTAAATAAGAAGCACATTATCTTCCTTCATGTTCAGAATAATTGAGATTAATTGTGCAAATGTCATGAAATTTACAGAAAACACCCACTGCGAAAATTATCTAAACTGCATAGTTTTGTCAAAATCGGCTTAATGTGCTCAATCGCAAAATGATGCATGGTAAGCGAACGAGCAATCAGGCGCACGGCAAAAATACCACCTGCTCTTTACAATCGCGTGTCATTATCAAAATGCTGACATCGGATGTTACATGGGAGCCGGTACATACATCATCTTGGTCTGCAATTCCCACTGACGTTTCCACTGCAGGCAGACGGGACTACAGTTAATTATTGTATTTGTTGGTGACAGATGCACGGCTACAGATGGTCAGATGCGAAGCTGCGCCTGTAGGTTTTTCCCTAATTTGCCTCACAGCACATGGCACTTAGCTGACCTTTAAATTGCCAGTGTCGTGAAGCTGTAGTATGGCGCCCAATGGAGTAGAACACAAGCACTCCAGTTGGTTTAATACCCCTGAACCAATTTCCTCCAAATGGCTTTGTAGCAGTTATGCCATGGCTGCCCACTATTCCCAGGTGATGGCGATGGGTCACACTGATTCACCCTCAAAAACGTGTTCTCAAGTCACAAGCCCTCAATTGCAAACCTCCATTGCGAACCAAAGTCCGTGATTGCAAACCAAGCTTGGCAATGCTGTGTGATATAACTTTCTTATTGCCTTTTCACCATCGACAAAGACAGCTTCAGCATAGAGCGTAATAAACAAGAAGGAAATCATTAAGCATTTATATAGAGAGCAGTCCCTTGCAAACACCTGGTCGTATAAGTATGCATGCGCGAGAAACCAATCTCTGCGTTTTAATTATTTTATTGCGACCTTCTGTGTGATTGGAATCAGAATATTGATTTATGCACGACACTTCATAGCCACACACCACATTTTCATCTTTCAAATATTAAAGGCCATAATTTTAACAACACCGGTTTATAATGTCGTGGCCATCTCTATGTCATGTAGAAAGAAAAAAAAATATCATACCAAGAACAAGTAAAGAAAATAAATGTAATGTTTACATCTGTTTTCGTGCATGGCGAAAAAATATAACAATAAGAAAACACTATATGGCAATAATGAAAACATGCATCTCATCATATTACATAAAGGTGAGCAAATCTCATGATACTATAACGAGGTATTGCGATTTCATTCTTATAACCAAATAAGATTCCGAATGGGATCGGAGGATCAGAAATATTTGTGGGTTCGTCGTGGGGTGTTTCCGGGCTACACGGAGGCCTGTGTGCCAGCTCAGGCTCATGGGGCCTGGCCATGTGGGAAGAATCGCCTTTGAATCATATGGCTTATGCCTTTGTTGTACGTTTCAATGGGTCGACCATCCAGACTACCTCCAGGGCCATTAGAATTACTACTGGGACCTCCCAGACCACCATTAATATCATGGAATGGTAGGTCCAGTGGAACTACCAGTCTACTAACCCCCCCATAGGCCTGCTAGTCTGACTGCTGGTGGTCCTGGTGTTCCACGTTGCAGTCTGGGAGATGCTTGTGGTAGTCGCAGTGGTCAGTCCTCTTACCAGTGGGCCAATATTGGCCAGAATTTATGTAATATATTATATAAGCATCAGTCATACGTTTCAATGGTAATCCCACCGGGCTGGCTTCGCCCTATGAACCCTCCAAACTTAGTTGAATGCCATGCCAGAATTTTGGTGCAATCACTCATTCTGTGAATATTGCAATTGCAATGCATTTAATGACAATTCTGGCTGCCATGATTTTCCTTGAATAACCTCTCGAGCCAGCTGTAAATGGCAAATCTTAGCTTAGCTTGATTGGCAATAGACTCACAATAGAATATCGTTCTATTGCATAGATTTCCATGGCAGAATCTCCGATAGCATCCCATTTGAATGAATGAATATTTTAAGGTGAGAATTGTACTCAGAAGACATTGTGATTACTCTAACACTGGTTGAATTGTGGGAATTGTGTATGATTCCTCCAAGAACCGCCATGTTGAAATATAAAAATAGAACTCATGAATGTTTTGATGATGATATTATGGAAGTGAGTGGTCAATATTGATAATGTTAAATATTACTAAAATATACTTTGTACACAGTGCACACACACACACACACATATATTGACTTGTTTTCCACCGTGATATTTTCTTATTTAGCAAAAATGGTATTTACACCATCTGTTAAAATGATTGTATTTGAGATTTAACCAGACGGTATTGGTGAGTAGCGAAAGCTTAAAACGTTTTATAACAGAAAGTAAAGTTCATCTCATGTAAATGTGTGGGGCTGGGAGCTCATGACAATCTAAGCTCTCTGGGTCCCTCAAATTGTCTATTTTATCATCCGGATGTTTACAATATTTAAATTATATTTATGTAAAAACAAATGTTATATTTTGATCGTATTTTTTTTTTACAATTCAGTTTTGTTACGACACTACATAGGTGTAAACAACAGACTTTGAATACAATTTTTTGTTCTTAATGTCACACGTTATGCTCTTTTAAAACAACTGTGTTTGAAGAATGGCAAAGGTGATGAATATAATGTTAGAGCCCACTAATTCTTTTGGGAGACTTTACTTAATCTGCTTCTCCATCCCTACCATATTTCTGCCACTAAATCAATATCTTTCATATATTTCACATACATGGATAAATGCCACCCTTTGCAAAACTAAAGGTCACACGTTTTTATACGTGTAGAACATTGCCTTTAACCACACTACAGCGTGCGCTTGGCAAAAACACGTCAACATTCTGGAGAATGATCTATTCACTTGTTTGAAATATATGAACATATTCTTGGTTCTTCTTTCGGTAAAGTCACGTAGAAGGGAAACAATAAAATAATATATGACCATAATGAACTGCTCTGGGATGCAAACATTCCTTGCACTCGTTAGTGCAACCACATGTCACAGAGAAGGCCGCAGTGACTGGCAGTGCAATAGATATGCATGAGAACAAAATACTTTTAGCTTCAAATTTTAGAAATTCACGTGTGGTCCATTTAACATCTCCCCAAAATGTAGCAGGAGCCTGAGAATCAGAATCAGAATCAGAAAGGGTTTTATTCGCCATGAAAGTTCACACCGACACGGAATTTACTTTGGCAGGATGGTGCATACATTCAACATATAGGAATCTAAAATCTTAAATAAGTTTTAAACAAGTCTTACTATAGTAATAAGAGTTAAAAGTCTAACTAACACCAAGGGGCTGAAGTATATAAAGTTGAATAAATATCGAATATAAAATAGCTTTAAGATATAATAAAAAAAAATACAAATAGGTTAACATAGTTAATATCGGCAAGGTGTCATTATGTAGATAAAATGTTAAAATCAGTGTAAGCCCTTGGCCTTGTTTAACTGCACGTCTGACATCTTGCTTACAAGTCTTCCTTTCCTCCAGTCTTCCACAAACCCATGATTGTGATGGCCTTACTGTCTGAAGCAAATTGATCTCTCGTGACTCACTAAGGATATGTTGGAGGCTTAATCTTGAGCCATAGGCCCACAGGAGTGTAAAATGCCAGAGGCAGCACTTTATGTTAAAGAGGACGAGAAACTTAAAGAATATATTGCACGGGTGGACTAAAGAAGAAAAACGACAAGACTAAAGTGGCTTTACAGTACAAAATGGTCAGAGTGTATTGCCTGAGGTGGTTGAAGGATGAATCATTGTTTATAATCAATTTAACTTAAAATAAAACCTTTGTAGTTAATGAAGGAAATAACATTTTTTTGAACAAGTGTTTATAATGGTATGAAATGCAAAGCACTGATTGAGGAATTGCATAATTCATGTGCATCATTTAATTGTATACATAGACTTTCACTACAAAAATTCTGCCGCATAATTGGTATATTTTGAGGTCGATCGTCAAGGAAGTATAATGCCATTATATTACTATATGTTTAAAAATATTCCTCCAGCAGCCAACAAAGCCAATTAAATCAAGTTGTCAAATGAGGTTTGACCTTTTGTTAATAACCTGATGATGTTTATAAATGTAATTTACAGCAAAACTGCGTATGCAAAATTGTCAACATTTTGCTTACCTTTCAACATTCTGTTTTCTTTGGTTTTTCGGTAAAGTCACGTAGATAGGTTCCAAAAAGATAATAAAAAATAATAGAAAACTACGACGTTTCAATCGCAACGCAAGCAGTCGTTTTCAGGAAAAAGGGTTTCAACGTTCTTAGTTTGCTATTTAACCAAATCAATTGCAATATGTGCCCCTTATTACCTACACTATCTACTCCAAAATAAACAAATTATGAAATAAGCATCATTGAAACACAAATATCCGCTGTGTGGGTGCATTATTTATTTAAATAAGGTAACATATATGCAAATAAATTAATCAGCATTAAGAGGCCAAGATATTATTTCAAGTGAAGAACAATCAAGTGCTAAGCATACCATTGATCCAGGAGAACAACTCAATCAGATGCAAATAAGTACTATTTAAACAACAATATAGAAAACACCTCCATACTTTATTTACAATTACATTAACTTATCAATTATATTGTTTACGATTCATTTTAAGATGAACATATGTTATTCAAGACACCTTATTTGTTGATTTGATAATTACACCCCCAACAAATAAAATACATGTATAGACTGCTCATACAAATTAAAAACCAAATATTATTTGGACAAAAAGGCAATTATAAACTTTGCAGACGGCACAGATATTCGTAGGCACATAAATTGGCGAAATATTCAAATGGTGGCCGCTTTGTATTCTGGGATTGACAGGTGGCGATAACAATGGAAATAGGACCCAAGCCGCTGGAATAAAATGTGACGTGTGTCAGTGAACGTGTGTCAGTGAAAACAACGGAGGTCTCTCATCGTATATATTTGCGACTCAAAATATCAATGGTAATGTGGTTTTAATATAGATATGAGCACCAATGTATGTGGACAGAATACTGGTGGCAAATGCTGTCCGCGAGCACCTATTAATACCCGTAAGACATTTAAGAGGGCAGTGTTGACACAGTACATCAGGTAATTAGTTGCTGTCGAGTCAATAATTATTACCATTAGTACGTGATGCGAAGAATCAATCATAGTGCTAACCATTACACACCACCTCTCATAATATGGACTGAAATAGACACATATTTCCAGAAAAAGTGGCACATCCCTGTAAATACAGCAAAGATGCAAGGGTTGGTGGATAATGCAGTTTTGTGGTATTCCTAAACACACTGGGGATGCAAGATATCCAAGAGATGGT
Source organism: Petromyzon marinus (assembly GCF_048934315.1). Lineage (NCBI taxonomy): Eukaryota > Metazoa > Chordata > Hyperoartia > Petromyzontiformes > Petromyzontidae > Petromyzon > Petromyzon marinus. The sequence goes on along the minus strand of NC_133678.1, from coordinate 9,598,755 downwards.
GGTACAACAATTTGGTTCATGAACATACAACCTTTGAATATTATCCCCCTTGAATTTGGAAATTTGCACCGTTCCTCCAGTTTCCTCCCAAGTTCAAATTACTCCTTTAAATATGTTTGACCATACACACTAATGCAGCACTCACCTTAAAAATAAAAACACAGCGCTGAGGCTCAGCCATGCTGTCTTTGATAAATGAAGCTGCCCAACGAATTACGTAATAATGTATGAATAGGTGAAACAAGCGAAAATATATCCTGAAACCTGAAAAAATATGTACGAGCAACATTTTGATTTAAAGCTTTCGTGACTGCAGTGATTCCTATTCTTGGTTCTTTCGGTAAAGTCACGTTGAAAGGAAACAATAAAATAATAATATATATAAAACAATAAAATTCTCACGACGTTTCGACTGTAACACAAACATTCATCATCAGGTGTGAAAACCAACAGCAACAAACATTTGAATGAACGAAGAATATGAGCAACATTGTTAAGCATTAAAAAGTGATTGACACCTATTCTTGGTTCTTTCGGTAAAGTCACGTAGAAGGGAAATAATAAAATAATAAAAATAAAACATTATAAAATAAAATTCTCACGACGTTTCGGCCACAACACAAGCAGCCGTCCTTAGATGAAGAAACAGAACTGTCGGAAAGACAAACTGGGGAAAATTGAGCACTAACTTGAAACCAAATTCCTGTCCATTGCCTCATTTCCTGCAGAATTAAAGATTGACCTTTAAATGTCACTTGAAAAGTACGTAGCAGATGGCACAGATGTAGTATCTCTGCGCACGTGGTGTGTGTAGTATAGGAGTAGGTGACGTCTTTATATTATTATCAGAATATGTTTGTTTGAATGTTTTGCCACAAGTATGTGTGGTTAATGCAGACTAATGCCTTGCGAAAAGGTATCTGTTTGGTGTTGAACATCTTACCACCTGTTTTATTCATCATTTTGATACTGGCAAAAAGGTCCCATAGATTTATATCAAGATATTTGTGTGATACATCCATATTCCATCATGTAGGCCCACCATCTGCAGGACGAAGGGTGAGGGGTGGGTTCAATGCCAGTATGGCAGGGAGAGGGGTGGTCTCAGATGGACTAGAACTTGGCGATGGACACTCGCTATTGGGGTGCAGAATGTCACGTCACTTTGGGGGGTGGGGGGGGGGCTGGTTAGAGTCAGAGCTGGTGGAGGAGGTGGAAAGGTACCGACTATATATAGTCGGCCTCATCTCCACACACAGCATTGGCACTGGAACCAAACTTCTTGATTGGGGGTGGTCTCTCTCCTATTCCGGAGTAACTCCTGGTGAGAGACCCCAGACGGGTGTGGTGATACTAACAAGCCCCCGGCTAGGTGCCGTTCAGTAAGAGTTTGTCCCAGTGGATGAGAAGGTCGCCTCAATGAGACTTCGGGTCTCAGAAAGGAAAACTCTGACTGTTGTCTATGCTTATGTACTAAAGAACAATGCAGAGTATTTGGCCTTCTTGGCTGCAGTACTAAACAAAGTTCCACCTGCTGACTCCATAGTCTTACTGGTCGACGTCATTTTTCACGGGCTCACTCTCTGTGATCGGATGAGGAGCTCAGTAATCCGGGAAACCCTCAGAGTCGAGCCACTGCTCCGCTAAATCGAGAAGAGCCAGTTGAGGTGGTTCAGGCACCTGGTAAGGATGCTCCCTGATAGACTCCCCCTGGAACTCTACTGGGCACGTCCCACTGGGCGAAGACCCCTGGGCCGGTCCAGGACACACTGGTGGAACTTTGTCGCTAGGCTGGCTTGGGAACGCCTGGCAATTCCCCTGAAAGAGCTAGAGTCTGTCGCCAGGGAAAGGAAGGTTTGGACCGCCCTACTCAACATACTGCCGCCGCGACCCTCACCAGGACAAGCGGACTGAGAAACAAACGAATGAACGATGCATATGCAATGTTGTACACGTGTCTTTTGCAGAATGTTACACTAAAATTCACCGTTTGCATATTAGAGTATGTTTAAATACATTTCACTGAAGGACTTATTTGAGCCTTACCACCCCGACTCGCAATGAACTCCATCACCGACATATTGTCTCTACCGTGTATCCATTGTGTGCGTTTTGTGAGTTTGTATCGGTCGATCGGCCGAGTTTTCTCTTTACAATGTGTCAATTTGTTGTAACAAGTGGAGTGCCAAGTATTAATCTGAAATGTCGGTTGATATTTTGACTTTATTCAATCATTTAGATTCGGAGCACTTTGAGATGGACAGAATATAGAACTGAGGAAATCCTTTTTTTTCCAATACATGAAACGTATGTATATATATTTTTGTATAAAATGTGTCATTCTTTACTATCAGTATTGTGCAGCATCATAATTTTCCACTGTGAGCAATTTCTCTCAGAACTTTCTGCCAACCTGCACTATTATATATTTATGTAAAGGTGCAGCCCTGGAATTGCTTGCTGATGCTACTGCTGTCAAAAAGGGCCTCTATTAGAGGGAGCTCCACCGAACACCTCTCAGGAGGTATTTGCCTAATTCTTTCACGCCGGTGAAACCTCGTGGAAGTCATCGGAGCACCCACACTTTATCGCACCACACGCAACCTGGAAATCGACCGACTGTGTTGTGCTCATTTGTATTGCTGGGTGGATGGAGGTGAGGAGGGGGTTTGATAAAACGTGCACCATTGTTTCAACTGCCGTGACGGAAGATCGAACTGGCGGCCTCTGGATTGCAGGTCCAGTGCCATTAACCATTACGCCGCGGCAACATCCCGCTGCCATGGTGTAACGGGTGAGTGTAATTGGCAGGTGTCTGTGTGGGTGTTATAGAAAGAATGTTACGAATAAATAATGAGCAAATACAGTGGTTTTCCAGCTTACTGACCCCCAAAATATGCTCAGTTTTTATTCATGTGTAACTGTTTTCAGCTCCACAATTGCATAAGATAATCGCTGGATTTACATTTGCGGATGAAGGTATGATAGAGGCATGTAACAAAGTATATATTTTTAAAGAGAGCATATCTTTATAATTTCTAAATTATATATGGAGTCCCAAAACTACAATTTTAAGTCACTCCAGCTCAATAGTCATAGTTTCAATCTGGCCCCAGTGATCTGATATATGATATAATAGACAAATTAAACCTTTCACTCATCTGCTATACATTTGCAGATGGCGCATTGGTTCTTTGTGCAACTTTTGTTTATTGCATGTAACACCCTAAGGGCTAAAATGGCTTCACAATTCAAAACCCAGCTCGCTGCCTTTACAGCTAACGTGTGCTACGAACACAGGTGCAGTGATTGTAAGCTCAACGTATGTCGATGAAATATTCATACAGTGTGAATAATGCTTCAATTAAGCGAGCACTGAAATGAATTACCCAAATTAATGTATTGTTTCATCAATTAATCACGTTCTGACAATGAACTTTCCGGAAACTGTTAGTGCAAAACATTACGCATTAACTTGTTAATTTAGTGGGCTTTTGAGAAATAGATAAATAGCCCACAGCTGAACCTCATACATGTACTATGATTTATCTATTAAGTTTTAATTTGCTTACCCTTTACAAATATTTTGCGGTTATGATTTTAAAATCTGTGTTTTTATTTGTTGCACTCTGAAAGATTTTGCTCTTACGATGTGTAACTTTCCTTTATGATATATTGCACCATAACCTGCTGCCAGTCACGATGTTTGCTATTTATGGTGTTCATTTTTGTTTAAACGTATTGCACTCGAACTCTTACGATGTATTGCTGTTACGATGTGTTTATTCCATGCTCCTCGAAGGTATGGTTCTCTTTACTGATATTAAATAATGGAATTGCATTGTCTGGCATGTGTAGAATAATAATGGCTGTACTCTGAACAGGTCTGAATTTTGGAACACACACACTAGTAGTGTGTGTACAGCTGAAGCAGTCTTATCCATCTTGCACAGCATTGACTTGCAAGTCGGTTTAAACTGCCAGGCTGCTTTACCTAAGTGGGTAGAACTAAGTGGGTGACCAGCTTGACGTTAACCTGTATTTTAGAAACTCATCAGCTGTGGAGACTGCTCGTGTGCAGCATTTGAACCAAACAAGAACATATGATTTAATATCAGGCGTGGGTCATTTACTCTGGCTTAGAGTCACATTCTCACCCTTAAAAAAAACAGCAACTCGCTGCAAATAATAGTATTTATAAAGCATGTAATGTTCAATTTCTGTGCATTAATGAGCACTAATTATCAGCATTTGTATAGTGTTTTTAATAAAATTGAATCAAATAACATTTGCACTTAATAGCAACAGGGTGCTAAAATAATGTTGATGATTAGCATTCAAGGCACAAGGCATACTAAAGGACATTATAATGCGATTGGAATTATAATGGAAGTAATTTAGCAAAATAAGAAGCACAAGGAATATAAAGTCCTGAAAGGCATTATCTGTATTGGTGGAAAATGTTGTCAATATATATATTTTTAGGGTAGCACAATGCAATAATAGATGTATTTAAATAGAATATTGTCATACAAAAACCTGATATCAACCATTTGTTATTTGAATGTAGCAAATGTGCTCAATATGGGACATCTGTGCATGAGCTTCTTTCATTTTACTGTGATTTGTCATCACGAGGCATCAGACCCATGACATGCCCACTGGAGAGTACAGCACATTTTCATTCATTGCAGATGTTGGAAACAAAGGCTTTGGTGAAAAGTCATTATTTCCAATGAATTAACATATTTCTGGTCCGTGAAAAAGATTTTAAATACTGCAACATGTGCAAGTGATGTGCACGAAAGTAGTGTATACTTGAAGAACACAAACACTCGAGTGAAATTATGAGAAACAGATGAGAAGAAATGTTTTACATTTTATTCTAAAAGCACGTTTAAATCGCGTGCATAAAAACATGAAAATTATTGTCGATTGACAATTGTATTAATAAACTAAAAATAACAATACATATCACCATATGTTAAAACAATTGGCGGTTGTTTTAATGCGTGTTTAACAACACACGCAATGCCGGGCAGTTTTCACTAACAAGACGCCCATATAAAATTCTGCATCCACTCAAGTGTTGCCCAACCACCATTACACGCATTGTTCCCCACAGGCGTGCACAGATGTTTGGGCGCATTACATATGGTACTCCATGTCAATAATTGATTACTCCAAAAGTAGATCAAGGCCACCATTGGCTTAGCATCTTGCGTGCATGCTTCCTTTATCATGCCTACTACCTAAATAAACATTTGCAACGATGTAAAAGTGAGGCGTATTCAGGAAAATAGAGAAGTATTGTACAGACAAAGGCAGTATTTAGGAAAATTAATAAATTATAATGCATGTGGCATTTTGTGATGTCAAAAGCGAAATCATATATTTTTAAAAGCTCATTCATACAGGTGGTGTGATGTTAAATAGAAATGGGCGCAGAGGCAAACACACCGTGCAGTACCAGTCAGTGGGTCACTAGGGGCATGGTACTGGGTGCTCGCAAAAGGAAGCCAGATGAGTCCTACTGACAGAGTAGGGGATAACAGCCTCTTCCAGTCCCGCAGGTAATCGCCACAGAGTCGGTCACTGGGGGAATGTGATGGGGTCGGCTGACGGTAGGGGGCATGTGGGGACGAGTCACCCCGGCACCGGGTTAAGCACGTGATGGGCCATGGTGAGGAATGTGGGCCAAAGGTGAACGAGGGGACACGGAAAGAGTAGCTGACAAACGTCTGGAGAGTTCCCGAAGGGGGCGTGGTTAAGGGCAGAGCCAGAGAGGGAACAGGTGTGATGTAGCCTGGAACCATCGGAAATATTCCAGAGGTAGGCGCAGCTGAGAGTGGAGCCAGGCCGCACCGAGAATAAAAGGGAAGCTCCGATCGTATATTGGGGCTGTCTGACATCGTGGGTCAGACAACACATTGGCTGCTCTGACCCGATTATAGTTATCCCGTATGCAAGAGAGAGATAGGTGTATTGTAATCCTGTGTGTAACGAAAGTGAGAGATAGGTGTATTGTAATCCTGTGTGTAACGAGAGTGAGAGATAGGTGTATTGTAATCCTGTGTGTAACGAGAGTGAGAGATAGGTGTATTAGTCCCGTAATGGTGTTGCATAAATGGAGAATAAACGTTGTTGGCTCCCAAATAGTGTCACTGAAATGACTCACTACATTTGGTGTCAGAAGTGTTAATGATAAATAATTAATAATTTAAAACAACTAGTTAGGAAAGAATAACTAAATTAATGTCGAGATTGACACTCACCGTGATGTTCATGGATGATGAAGACGACGGGGAGATTATCCCCCAGACAGCCGATGGGGACCGGGAACCCGGAGAGGAAACCCGCGGAGGCGCTCCCAGCGCAGCAGCGTGAGAAAAACTACACCTCAGCGCTGCGGCCGCCTGCAAGGGGACGCCGGTTGAGAAGCATGCCTCGCCGACGCCGGTTGAGAAGCATGCCTCGCCGACCTGTTGTCTGCGGCGGCAGCGGCGCTTTTGGCCGAGATCGAAGAGCCGGATGGATAAGCGGTGGCGCGTGAAAAACAAAGACACAGCCCAGTGACCGCCGCCATTTCGCCCGCGCGGGCAGCCGACATTTTGTCGGTGGGGCGGGAAACCACTCCCGCCAAATTTTACTTCACGCTCGGAGATGCCTGCCCAGGGGAAGCGGCTGCCCTTCTTAAGGGAGTTCGCTGCCTCTGGGGGCGATTGGGCAGCCTGTCAAAGAAGATTTTCTGCAACGTGCGAACTAGCTGGATGGACTGACGCTGAGGATGCAGAAGTGCAGCACCACCACATCATTGTGCCAACTGCCCTGCAGGGTAAAGTTGTGAAGGCTGCTCATGTGCGGCTGATGCACCTTGGTGTGCAAAAGACTTATTTTGGCCCGGGATGTCTGATGACGTCCACAACATTCTTCAGAGATGTGTGGAGTGCGCACATCGAAAGCCCTCACCAAGGCTAGCTCAACTGCCGTTGCAGTCTATTGGGGTTTTCCCACATAAACGAGCTCGTTGCTCTTGACATCATCGGGCCATTTCCCACCACTTCGAGGGGAAATACATTTCTGCTCATTGGAGTAGAATACCTGTCAACGGTGAGCTGCAGCGTGGCCCCTGCAGGATCAATCAACTGCGTCAATTACTGACGCTTTCATTCATGGGAATGTGCTAGACAAGGGGGCCCCGGAACATCTCCTTACGGACCAAGGCCAAAATTTTTCTTCGAAGTTGTTAAAGAAAGTATGCGACCTATTGGGCACTAAGAAAATTCGGACTTCGCCCTACCATCCCCAGACTGACGGGATGGTGGATCATTTGCATAAGACTCTCACGGCTATGTTGTGCCAGCAGGTCAACGAGGCACAGTCCGGGTGTCCTCGCAGCCTATAGAATGGCCCCTCACGCCTCTACCGGGATCTCCCAGTTATTTTTGATGTACGGGAGAGAGTGTGATCCCCCATGGAAGCCCAGTTGAATATCGAGTCAAGTGCTAAAAAGATTGCTGTGCCAGAACTCATGCGCCTCACGCTCAGACGCTTGACTGAAGCGCGGGTGGCGTCCTGAATTCGGCCAAACGGCAAGCGTCGAATGAAAAACTGGTGGGGCTTCGGGAGTTAGGGAAGCTGTGGAACATTGGAGAGAGGACATGGTTGGAATGCCCCCAGGTGCCCTTGGACACGTCCCCTAAGTTGCATAGACATGTGCCAGGGCCCAGTCGAGGTGTTCGAGATCAAGAGGATCCAGGTCGGTCGCAGATGCTGGTATGTACAACTTTCGCGGATGAAACCGTATTTTCCGCCTTGTCATAACGTTTCATCCCCGTCATCCCAAAGCCAGGTGGTTGATGTGCCCGATGAGCCCGGGTGTGTGACCACCGAGGTTGTGCCTCAGTGGATTTTTGTTCCTCCACCCACAGGGATCCTGCACTTGACCACCCAAGGAGCCACCCATTACGCCGTTGGAAGGCCAGCCAACGAGGAGGGAGCGGCCGACATCCGCTGCAGCTCCTCCCTAATCTTCTGTCCGAGAGGGGCAATCCCATTAGGCTAACTTCAAGCCGTCCCGGGGGCCCCAGGTAAACCGCCTGGGAGCCCGGCAACAAGAACCCGTTCCAGAACTGTAAGGTTTAAATGATCGCCCCGGTCATCTTATTTATTCCGATACCACCTGGTAAGAGGCTGGTTGAACAGGGTCCTTCCTGGGTTCGTGGGCTGTGGCAGGCCAGCGGTTGTCGGATGCTGTACATAGTCTGGGAGCGGGTTATTGCGGTGGGGTCGCACAATGGTTTTTTTGTGTTTTATTGTGTTGCATGTTCTGCTGTTGTTGTTGCGGTTGACTTGCGAGGGGGGCTAATTGTTGTTGTTGTTGCTGTTGTTGTCGTCGAGATTGTTAATTGGTTGATGGTGGGTCGTCCCGCTGCGCGAGGAATCGGGGTCAGCCGGGACGGCTGTGTTTTATAAGTGGGGGGGGTGATATAGTGATGTAAAATGGATCACTGCGGCGCATAGTGCTGAGTGCAGTATAACAAGGACATATGGGGACAGAGGTTAGCACACCTTGCAGTACAATAGTGGGTCACTGGGGGCATGGTACCGGGTGCTAGCAGAAAGAGGCAAAGGAGCCCGACCGACAGAATAGGGAATAGCAGCAACTCCGTCAGCGCAGCGAGTAATTGCCGCATAATTGGTCACGAGGGAACGTGGTGAGGGCTGCTGGCGGAGGGGAGATGTGAGGACGAGTCACCCCGGCTCCAGGTGACGCGAGTGATGGGCCGGGGTGAGGGGTAGGGGGAACAGGTGACTGAGGGGACACGGGTAGTGTAGCCGAGAAGCTTCTGGAGAGTTGCTGAGGGGGGCGTGGATAAGTGCCGAGCCGGGCACGTAGCATGTGCCAGGTTGTCGGGAACCTTCGGGAACGTTCGAGAAGGGGGGCGCGGCCGAGGATGGAGCCAAGTCGCGCCGAGAGGGATAAAAGGGGAGCCCCGATCGCATATCGCGGCTGTCCATGGGTGAAGTGGAACCGAGGTGCTACGTCTTCGTCTCCGTCTTTGACTTTGTGGCTCAAGCTGCACGTGGCTGCTCTGACCCGATTGTAGTTATCCCGTATAGGAAAGAGATAGGTGTATTAAAGTACCATGGGTAACAAGAGTGAGAGACAGGCTTTATTAGCCCCGTGTGTAACGGTGTCGGGTAAAGTGTAGAATGAACGTTGTTGCCTCCTAATAGTGGTTCTGAAATGATTCACTACACAGGTATAAACTGTTAATGATGACGTTTTTTTGTTAAATCGCATAAATGTCAATGTGCCCATCAACATAGCCGATAATTAAATTTTGTCACGTGAACATAACATGCCAATTCATTACTACTTTGCCTGAGGATGCAATCACCTGATGATGCTGTTTGTAATCACCAGCAAAATGTCATACTCAATGGTAAATGTTCTGTTTCCTCTTCAAAACACCAGTGTGCTGAAGTAGTAACTAATTGGCACGTTTTGCTCACGTGACAAACCTTGCTGATTGTCTGTGTCAGGTGGAGGTGGGTTTACGACACATTTACACAATGTAACCCCAAAACTTTTTTTATGAATAACATTAATCATGAAATCCTGTGTTAAAGGCATAAACTGATTTGGAAACTTTATAAGTGTTTTTTTTTTACTTATAAATAAATGACACGTGAATACAATACCTAACCTTTAAGATACACATAAGCACAAATATTTCTTCGAGATTGAGAACTCACACTGGCTATTAATAAAATATGTGGAATGTGTGCGGGATACATGCCATGACAATAACACAACTGGTTGTGATAACCAGAACCGGAATGGCAGGTAAGAGTGGAAATAGACAACATAGAATGCCCTAAAGGGGAGGTGACAATGCATTCCATGCATAATAACAATAATTTCATGTTCTCTAGCATCATTCATGCAATTGCATCCCACAACGCTGCACATCAATTATCCAGTTCCATACACAAATAATACAAAACAAAACCCCACTGCTTACAAAAAAACCGAATCCATAAATTACGAAAAAAATACACGTAACAGGAATAAATCATCACGGAGAAAATAAAATAAATAAATCCGCTCGGTTTTCCATAACTCATACGTGCAGCAACGTAGAGGACCATGGATGATGTTACTATCAATAGTCTATGTTTGCTAAAATAATGCAATTGTTTCATGACGATAAAACGATAGTCTATGTTTGCTATAATAATGAAATTTTTCATGACGATAAAACTTAAAGGGAAATATCGTCATGTAAACATTAGATGGCACGTTTATCTTTCTATCTTTGTATAATTAAATGTCTTACATTATCAGTGAAATAGATATGCAATTGGTGGATGCCACCGCCTTTATGACAATGGAGTGGGTGGGAATGAGATGTGTGACTGTGGTTAACGTCTGTGAGTAGGATGCGATGACAGATGCAGCGATTTTTACAAAGTCCCCGAGATTTGGTTCAAATACAGAATTATAATGCACCAACATCACTGTGCAATGAAACAACAAAGAATCCTAAATTTTGATTTAAAGCTTTCGTGACTGCAGTAATTCATATTCTTAGCTTCAACGTGACTTTACCGAAAGAGCTAAGAATAACAAAGAATCCATTCCGTTCAACAAAACTAAACAGCGCTTTAATTATTCCGACCCTCACACGCCAGGAGCATACATTTAAATGCAACTGACAGCAACCGTTACTAACCTTAGACTCTTAGAGTAATATTCACAATAACCTTGGATGAATGTGACTGCTTTTCAAGTGATTGACATTAACGCAATTTATCGACTTATTTTGTCATCATCCACAGCCATGTTTGTCGTGGTGAATGCTCACTATGTATGTCCAGCAATTGTACTCTGTTCCACACAGGGCTGGGATGCAAAATTAAAATCCACACTCCACTTCCGTCAATGTGATGAACCAGTTTCGTGGTCATGTCTGCGTAAGGATAACACTCGATCGTGTTTGTTTTGGCGGAAGGGAAACCATGGAAAACTGGCAACTAGAACCACATTTTGTTCCAGACATCAGAATGTTGGATATAAACCTCAAATCAATTTATAACATTTTTGACATGCGTTTTTCTGGATTTTTTTGTTGCTATTCTGTCTCTCACTGTTCAAATAAACCTACCATTAAAATTCTAGACTGTTCATTTCTTTGTCAGTGGGCAAACGTACAAAATCAGCATGGGATCAAATACTTTTTCCCTCACTGTAGCCAAACGGATGGACATATCAGGTATTAATAACATATGACACTGTTGAAATTATCTGTAAATAGATCAAATATATGTGCCTTGTTACAGAGATCATATATGACAGCTACGATTTAGACTGCCGTGTGAGTAAGGAACACTAAAAAGCTCAGTCATTTCAGAAAATTGTTGGCATTTCCTGAAAAGGGATTATTTAAAATGCCCATAGTTGTTGCTTCAGCTCTGGTCTCAAAAGAGACATTAACTTATGGAATAGGTTATACGAAGTCATTACCTAGATATGCTGTGTATCATCAAAAGGCCTTCTCGGTGGCTGCTTCCTCATCATGGAATGGCTATCGCATTAGATGCGGGAATTGAATCATTGCCGACCGTGAGAAACCTCCATTCACTCCTGAAACTCAAGTTCATTCACAGACGCAGGTGTAATAAATGATTGTCAGAGAAGTGAGAGCCCGAGTCTGTGTGGATCGTACTTAAAGTTTCCAGTTAGACGTTGTGTTTACTTTGTTAAATTACATTTTTTCCTTTAATTGTGGTCATAACATAATGTATATTGTGTTTTGAATATATTCTTTTTACGTTTTCAAACGGTTCCCTATTTCTGTAAAATGCAAAGCATATATCGGTACTCGCTGTTTGTATCGCGACCGATGTAACCATGACCGTAACTAAGATTTGTACCGTGTAATAACATCTGTACCATCACAGGACGCCCATCAAATCGAGCTTAAGAACTCATTGGGCCTTTCCTTCTGAAATAAATAAAATCTATATATCATCTATAGGTGGGTGGTTCTTTCTTGGTTGAAATACAGTCCTAGCTATTCATTCAACTCCTTTGAAAAAAAACATCAGTATTAATATTCCAAAGCTGTAGAACCGACAGTCGGCACAGGCTTGCTCACACTCCCCTGATTAACCCTCGTAACGCGACAGCCATGTTGTAGCCACTTTCCACGGTTGGTTAATGGCAAAGTTTGTTCGCTGATGGAGAGTATGAGAGTATGTGCAAAATGTTCTGTATGTACACAGAAAAACTAAGTTGTGATTTATGCGACTCAACAAAAATCCCATATGATCAATTAAATATTCAAGGTCAGCTTCCACAGACTTGTTTCTGGAACAAAGCCTTCTGGTACCATCCCAAGGTTGGATTAACTTAAGCCAACGCTTTCAACAAATGGCAAATGGCTCAAGACATCTCACCTTCATTTATTTGAAAATATATCTACATGATCAAATATCACATATTAAGCACCTGGTTCTGACTTTAATTCTGGGGTTGATAACCTGGCACGCATCCAAAGTATAACAATGTATTCTTGTGCAATGCATACGACACTCGAGATGATGCAAAAAACCTCTCACTGGAACTGGAATTGTAGCCAGTGGCAGCTTTGAGAAGTGGAATATTTAAACACGGTAGTTTTTTTGTTTTGTAATTAAATAAAAAAAATAAACGAGAGAAAACAACAGAAATTTGTTTTTTCCTCCCCTGGATGTTTGACAGGAAGAGAGCTTGTTAAAACAAACATGTCTGCTTTAATTCTGTTAGAATTGTGGATATATGCATGGAGCAACAAAGCGTGTGACCACAGGGTAACCACAAGATGTGTGCCCTCCCTGCTGAAAATCAATGAGCCTGAAGCAGTACCTTGAAGAGTACTACTCAGGGGATGAACGCTACTTAGTTCAAGGTTTTACTAATGGGTTTTAGAGCCACAATCTATTAGGCAGTACAGAAGAATAGTTCACATTGTGTTTTAGTACATTATTTATCCAACTTATGTTCGTCTGCATCTCACAAAGGAAGACTCACGAGAGATTTAATTTGAATTATGTATCCAAACGAATGAAACGTGGGAGACTCTCAACAGCATGCTTATCCTTTTTGATATTGCTTTTTCAAGTGGAGGATACATTGCATAAACGCATGAAATGTCTTTCATGAAAATAAAAGGAAACACAACATTCTATTCCATCCGAAGTATCATTATTGTGATGCAGAAAGACCATGTGTGATGACAGTGAATGTCCCTTTCGCTTGTGTGGCTAGGTTCCAGGAATACCTGCATGCATTGGCTACTTCAGCAAAATGCTCGATAAAATTACCACAACTTTTTTCCGACAAAATCTTTACAAGTCATGCAAGAACACTTGTGATGCAGTACACCGGCATATTTCTGCAAGTACAATACTACTTTTAAGCTGGCAATGGATGCAGCTGGCTCATCACACTGTGAACACGTGTCATGTCAAAAGGTAATTGATAAACACAGCAGTGACTGCAACATTGCACAAGCAGATGCAGTGTTTCATCATATGTGACAAATATACCTCATTTAAACATCATAATTGTACGCAGCTTATCAGTGTCAGCCCCATTCTAGGTGAAAATATACTCCAGGGTGATGCTTTACAGTCTAAGATTATGAACATAACACAATACACCACTGATTATAGGTGTATAAATGTTCAAAGACATGCATCGACAGAAAGAGGAACATACAGATCAAACAACAAAAAGACACGTTTATAGCATTATTCAAACTTTTAAGAGAAATAAGTGGGTTTGGGTACAGTATGTCACTATAATGGATGATGTCGATGGTGGTGAAGAAGGAGAAGAAGTAGAATAAGAAAAGAGTGGGAGCAAACGAGACAGGACAAGCACCGCGTAGACGTAGTGATTAAGCCAACTCGTGTGCAGATCCCAAGTGGAGAGGCCTTCATCTCGCAGTGTATTGACCAAGGCTAACGCACGATGCAGTGTTCATTAAACTAAATGAAATGCAAGATTAAACACCAAAATCCAGCATGAAAATGCTTTAGCTGCAATATAATGGTCTGAAAATTCGTTTAACACAATCTCTGCTCATTATTATGATTGTTCCAATGTGTAATATTTTAACTGCACAGTTTTGACAGCCTTCGTGTAAGCTATGATGAACTCTTAAACCATAAAACTCTGTCTGGTTTAAAAAGACAAACATTTCAACTCCTCCACAATCAGTTAGTCAAGTCTCTCTCTGTGATTAAAAAAAGTTTATATCACTGAAATGTATACAATTCTCCCATTTCTGTCACCTCACTGATGCCAACTATGTCAAAACGGTGGTCCTTAATAAATAATGTCACGTGGCAGTCCTTGAAGAGTCTTGTGCGGCTCCGGAGCCGCAGGTGTGTTGGAGAGCCAAGCCAGAACATTTACAAATGTGAGTAAGACGTTTCGCCAGTAATTACAACTATCTTCATCAGGCGACAGCCAGATAGGTGGAGAAGTCTTACTGTTTCGTTCCTTATATAGAGGCGTAGATGTGGTGACCACACTTCTGTGCTCTTGTGCAAAGTGGGAGGGGCGGGGGGTTAATGAGTCAACGTACATTATGCATGCACATTATGCGAGCCCTTTGATCTTGTCCTTGCTGTCCATTGTGTGTATTCAAATACCAACGGTAATCCCGATTGAAGTATGGTGCCCTGTATACACAGGCATGCATTTAAACAATGTATTATTTGATGATTCGCTTCTACGCACGCAGCACTAAGTGGGTAACTATCCAAACGGTTACAATTATTTGTATTTCTTTCAATTTCGATAGATTATCTAATTAGTCTTGGCCAGTAGTAGCTAGTTTTGCACAGAACTTCAACATTATCAAAATAAATTGAGTGTCCTTGTTGGCATGCGTGTTCTGCTACTGCTGACAGTTGCATTTGGGAGAATTTAATATTTCTCTGATGTTCTTTTAGTCTCGTACTAATCATTCGTCCTGTTTGCCCAACATAACATTTCCCACACGTGCAGTTAATCCTGTACACACCTTATGTTGATAGCTTCGGTAATACATCTTTTGTACTAGATATAAATTTCTATATTTTATGTATTGTGCCAAATATGACTCGGATGTTTTGTTTTTCCAAACATCTGGCTAGTTTTTCAGTGACTCCCACAATGTGCAAAACTAGCTACTATTAGCCAAGACTAATTACATAATCTATCGAAATTGAAAGAAATACAAATAATTTGAACCGTTCGGATAGCTACCGACTTAGTGCTGCGTGGAAGCGAATCATCAAATCATACATTGTTTAAAAATGCATGCCTATACAGGGCACCATACTTCAATAAGGATGACTGTTGGTACGGCTATTTTAATACACACTATAGACAGGAAGGATAAGATCAAAGGGCTCGCATAATGCATAATGTACGTTGGCTAATTAATCCCTCCCCCCCCCCACTTTTCACAAGAGCGCAAAGTGTGGTCACCACATCTACGCCTCTATGTAAGGAACGAAACGGGTGGACTTCTCCACAAATCTGGCTGTCGCCTGATAAAGCTAGTTGTAATTACTGGCGAAACGTCGTACTCAGATTGTAAATATTGTGGCTTGACTCTCCAACACACCGGTGTGCTATACTAGTGACGAATTGACATGTTCTGTTTACGTGACAACCCTTACTAGTTGGCTGTGTCGGGTGGTGGTTGGTTGTAACGAAACATTTATATATTTACAAGATCTAACCCAAAAAAAACTCTATTATGGATGGTTTAAAAACATTGACGACAACAGATACACCACTACAAAAGTTGAAAAATGAAACAAGAAAAATGGAGAGATGAATGCCTTGGAATTATATTGATAGAGAAAATGTAACTTATGTTTAAGAGAACATGGAAGTTAGAAACATCATATTGACTGTTTCAAAAGTTAAGTGGGCTTTGGTCAAGACATCTCACGAGAAGATAAAATAGTTTGGGGGGAGGTACCCCAAATAAAGGCCAAGTCGACCTATGGGAAGCCAGGGACGAGTTGAGATATTCGTCACTGATATTCGTCATGAGCGAGATAACTCAAGTTGCCAGGTTCAAAGCATATTGCACTAATTATGATGATACTTCCAGAACTCCACAAACACAAATATGCATAAACGTGCACACAAACAAACATTGATTTATTCAAAATATGCAAAGCCTGGTTGTAACAAAACACGTTTCAAGGTGATGAAATCCAAGCCTGCTCTTATATTAAAGGTTTTACAAAATCACTTATTAACATACATTTATTTCAATGTTATTTTATAGAAAGCATGAAGAGAAAATGAATGGCCCTGAGAGGTATAACATTGTACTCATCTTGAATAGAGTAGTGGCAGTTAGTGCCATACATAAAACATCAGCATTTCAGTGCCCCGAGCCTTGGTCTGCATGGGGAATATTATTCAGCTTATTTTCATGCAATTTATAAGACATGGTAAAGCATAATCTTAAAGGTTGTGTTCAGCCTTATACCTTTGTATTACATTATTCATCATCGCCATATGTACAAATTAGGCACACTTTATATCTTTCCAAATGATATTCCAAATGCATTGTAACACAGTCTATGAGAGTAATAAAAGGAATACACTTTCTGATGTGTATTTAGAAATACATACATTTTATGTTCTTTTTAACTTTTTACCAGGCTATGTGAATGAGGGGGACTACGATTAACCCACTTTAATTACTACGATGACACGAAAAATATAAATAATAGCACATGGCAAAACAACGATACGGTACTGTATACAGTACCGTATACAGTACCGTATCCTATTTAAGAGAAAAGTATATTGATAAACCACAGCAGTTTTTTTACAATGTGAACCAAAGACCTTCATGTTTTGTATTATTAAACCTTGAGAGTTACATATCAAGGACACCACTAACACTGCATTTTTCAGAGACCCAACCTTTTTGCAAGCCCTCTCAGAAAGTTATTTCTCTTGATCTGGCAACCTTTTCTTCTCATCCAAAACGTGATAGGGTTTGTCCTTGGATGCTAATTGATACCCATTCATTGTCACTTATTGATAATGTGAGGGCAATTACTAAGGGGACATATTTGGACCAGGGGGTTGTGCTTAGTGTACATACTGTTGTGAGCAAAGTTTGTAAACAAGAGAGGGCATCAAAGAAACTTTAAATTACAAAAGCGCAGTTTTGGAAAACTACAGAACACATTTAGATTATGCTATTATCATTTAGATGCACACAGTAATCTCAAATTCAACAAACGGCTGTTGTACATGCTACGTGTTTTTCAATAGCATATCTCAAAAAAAGCATTCGCTGGCAATGAGAGGTATTAAAAAAATTGCAATCTTTTTATTGCAAGAAGATTTTGTTTAATGCCAACAAAGGTCTGGTTTGATTTCAAATTTTTCATAACTACAATTCAATAAACAGTCCCCTTGTTAATTACTGTCCACTCATTACACAATTATTCTTGAACACAAATTTCATAGTCTGTTTTTTTTTATTAAGCGGCAAACAGTAACAGTACCTTGATTAATAATAACTAAACTATTTGACATTTTTCTATTTTATATTTAAAGGCAACGGTTGTAAATTTCATATCGTGTTTATACATTTATTCTATTGATGACATTATAAATGGCTGCTCATATTTTTTTTTTTACAGGGGAGCAGATGTGATTTCAAAATCAGAGTAAACGAAATTGCAAATATCTCTGCTCAGTGACACAGAAGACGTATATCTTTCCACACGTGATGTCAAGTAGTCTGGGATATTAGCAGAAATATGTAAGAATAAGACGTACTTTTTGTGCTGGAATAGACTTTAAAAAAGCTACACATGTGGAATAATTTTCAAGCATATTTTTGATAAATGACTCAAACAAATGTGCATTGTTCTAAACATGTACTTGCGAAAGATTTTCTATTCATAATAAAACATTTAATCAATCATTTATGACGAATATTTTTTTATCTTGAATCAGTTTTTTTCAATAGGAATGAGCCTGTGTTTATAGACCATTTTGTAAACAGGTGAATTATTGTCAACTGAGCGTACAAAGAATTTGAAATAGGTACATAGTGATGTTTTCTCTCATTTTCAGTACAATTTCTCATATTTCAGAAATAATAATGTACTATTATGAGCTAAGAATGTCTGTGTGTCCCGCGCGTGACTTCTCTCCACGTCGGACAGCCCCCCTCAATAATATTCATGAACAGGTTACGTCCTCCACATGGACGCCCTCTCCTCATTAATAATCATGGGCAGGTGACGTCACTCCACATGTAGCACCCTCCCCCCTCCATTAATAATCATGAGCAGGTGCCGTTACTCCACATCGAACAGCCCCCCTCATTAATAATCATGAAGAGGTGACATCTTACAAATGGACCCCCCCTTCATTAATAATAATTAGCGTGTGACGTCACTCCACATGGGGGGCGAGGCGCCTCCTCCCCCCTCCTCGGCGTCAACTGACAACCCTCACTACAAAGGCAGAACCCTCACGTCACGTGATCTCCATAAGGCTGTTGAGACATAGAAGTAAAAAGGACGTCGTGATGAACAAGGGATTATAACCTTAAAATGAAATAAGTCTGTGTCACCGCGGCCTTACAAATTGCATACGAATTGATGCAATGAATATCACGTCGCGGTCTGATTTTCGCTTGCAAGTTTTAGATTTACTGCAATATACCCGTCATTGGACGGGCAAAAGGCTAGTATCCATATAATTGTCAGTGTATCTGCTCACAAATGCATGCACAACTAATATGTGTCACCTCATTTACGCCTACGCATTTTCTTGAAGATCTACCTACCTTACAAAAGTTTAATAACCAGTGATTATAATGTCCGTGGTTAGCTCCACGTTTTTTTTATTAACACAACACTGCATAACTTGGAAAATAATTCTAAAATGGACCAAGAAAAGGGTGTAATGCCTTATGTTTAAAATTGTAAAGTAATATCTTAGTCATGGGATCACCCTGAGATGAGTACTTTTTACAGTTATTTTTTTTTTAAATGCATCAAGCTGCCAGATTTCCCTGCTTCCATTTCAGTATGGTGGAATACAATGGAAAAAAAAACTAATTTCACAGGAGAGTTATATGGCAGATCTGTAGTTTTGTATTTTTGCCACAGAATTCCCTCCAGCGAAACACCTATTAAATATTCCAAAACCTTTCGAGAGTGCTTTAAGTATGGAGAAGATAATAAAACAAATTTCGATAAACTTATTTTGCAAACTGCATGTGTTCCTAGATGTGTCACATGTTCCTACGACATTATATATACACACACCGATGTTTAATTATATTAGGAATAAAATATGAGTCAGCACAGCATAGCCACCAATTCAGATCACATGTTTTATAATAAATATTTAACGCATTAACATTAAGATGTATACATGTTTTTAATTGAGCAAGCATGGTTAACAACGCTTAATTCGAATGAGAAATATTTATGCCAATCATTCTCTTTTCACAGCTCACTGGGGAGATTGAATTGACCATAAATACTGAAATTCTTCATTCACAGTAATAGAAGCACAACCAACAATTAACATTGTGGCTGTGAAAAAAACATAATACTTGAGACAGCTTAGAATTTTATGCTTTTTGGTCAATGCTAACAAAGACTATAGTTTAATTCATACAGTTTTGCATGTTTTTGTATTGATGTCACAGAAGGGAGTCTTGTCTATTCATTGTTTTATAAATATGGTAATGCCGTTGCGTAACTGTTAGCACAGTGAACTTGTAAACCTGGTCGCAGCTTCGATTTCCAGTGCAGTGATTGAAGCAATGGTGCAAGTTTCTTAAATCCCACTCTGTTGTTGTCCAGGTTCGTGTATCAATGTGTGCACACCACACTCAATCGGCAGGTTGCATGAGATTGAATAAAAAAATGCAGGACTTCAACCGTATCTAGCCTATCCGTAATATACACTTTGAGTTAAGAATATTTGTAGCTCAGTTGTGCAACCAGAAAACATCGGGAGGCAGAGAGCAGTGACAGTCGTTTTATAATTTCTGGCATGAAAGGCAAGGATGGCTTTCGACTGTGTCCAACAGAAGGTATCGTCAATTAGCTCGCCAGTTAGTGAGCATGGGTTAAAGATGTGAAAAGTTAATAAAATGCTTAAAACAGGTAAATAAATACTGTAAGTGAAAGGGGGCATTGTGGGTTAATATTGATTTCAAGCAGCAGCCTCCGAGAATCACTTTTAAAACCTCTTCCAGGTGTATAGCCACTGTAGGTGTTGTCAGTGTCCCAATGTCCTTAACGTGGTTAAGTATACATAAGAAACACTCGTATTACGTCTTGTATGAAAATCATATTATTTTAAGCATGCGTTTTTCTCCATTCAGCAAGGCTACGCAAATGCTGATTACGTTAATGGTAGCAGCGCAAGAATGGTCACCTCAGTACTCAGCAAGTTGTAGATTCAGTTTAATTATAGCCCATTAGGACTCCTCTTATCTGTGATAAAGTAGAGGGTGAACATTGTGGAACCTATCTATAATACATCCAATGTTCTTTGTCTTGTGCATAGCTAGAAAGTTAAACTTGAATCTCCAGAGGTTTGCGGACCACAACATGACTTTGAGTGGTGGTTTCATTGATACAATTGAGGTTTCCCGCGAAGCAACGCTTCGGGAAACAGTTTATAGCGGTGCCTTCCATCGTATGGTTACCATCTCCACGGTCACACTGTGGCCTATCTTTGATTGTGAAGTGAGGAGGGGCGCACAGCACCCGGTATCTAAACTTAAAACTAAACTATTTACCAGGCAAGGCTCACTGAGCTATATAGCTTTTTTCAGAAGTGACCTGGCCACAAATGATATCCCAACGAAGTAGCTCATCCTGTGGAAATGTGAAGGAGCCAATTACTCTGAACGCAGGTTTATAAATGTGGAGAGAAAAACCAGAGGTCCTGGAGAAAAATCCACGCGAACACAGGGAGAACATGCAAACTCCAAATATGCAGGCGTCGGGGTTGGGATGCAACCCACAACCTCCTACGTACCAGGCGAGGTGGTTAACATCTCGTCACCGTGGGGCCCAATGTATCTAACCAATAAACACCAGGAACCATTTTCAACTAGGACACCCCCGAACTGCATTTGATGTGCTGCGTTTCCATGACCACTGGCAATAAGGCTCAGTGGTCCAGAAGCAACCCGTATGTGCATTTCAGGATTCGTAGCCGAGCCGAGATCGAGGTCTTGTCTTATCATGTCTAATTTCTATACAGCGCCTTTATAGTGGCGCTTTGCAGGAATTATAAAATTGTACATACGATGATAATGATTTGAAATGAAAAATAGGGTTATTGTAAGGCTTCGTGAGCTTACGTTAACGGTAGCAGCCTTTCTGCCTCCCCATCACCCTCCCCACCCACCCGGCCGCCCTCCATGGTCGAGCAGCCGGGCTCAAGACGTGAACTCAAAAAAATATATACAAACGTTACGTTAGGCTATTGCAAAATAAAGCAAAACATGACCGTGACATTGAACTAAGCAAGGGCTCCCTACTGAACACACATCTCATTTATGCATTGATCCCATTGTCACGACTGGTTCTGGGGGTTGGTCCAGGTGAAATTGAGTGACTCCATCAGAATGAGAGCTCCCCGGTCCCCTTCCTAACACCATTGGTGTTGGGTTAGGGGCCGTCTATAAATGACGTCACGCGATTTTGGACGATTTTTTACCCCCCCCCCCCTCCATCGTCACACGGCGTCACAAAAAGTCAGACCCCCCCCCTCAAATATGACGTCACAAAGCTCTGCCCCCCCCCAAAAAAAACATGCTTCAAATCGCTTTAAACTATTGTGATTGTAGTGCGTATTTAATGTGCCGCTGCACTCTGATGTTGTAGGAGAAAACATTTGTTAAAAAGTCTATTTAATTAAGTAGAACGTGTTGTCTATATTTATTTAAAGTTGCACATTTTGATGTGACGTCACATTTCTCAACCCCCCCCCCCTCGTCACACATCGTCACAAATGTCTGACCCCCCCCCCCCCCCAGGTGCGTGACGTCATTTATGGAGGGCCCCTTAGCCTGGTGAACTGGATTAATGAAATATATATAAAACATGTGATTTATTCTTAACATGTTTCCACATTTGATGAAACACAGGCCCAAGTGGCCAGCCACAAACAGCATACTCAAAGTTGTAACAGATAAGCGTTAACATGTTTATTGAACTGCGCATAAATGTAAGAGATCGGCAAAAAAGACAATTTGTGGAAAGAAGCAGAAGGTAAAGTGGTTGTGACTTGCAATGTGGTGGTTGATCACAGTGTAGATGAGACCACATGGGTGGAGGGATCAATGAGTGAAGTTCACAAGAGCAGTAGCCATGGTAGTGGTGATAGAAGAGTGATAAGGCACCTGACCGCGTGAGTGAGTGACTGGAGTGAATCAGTGGATGCTGAACTATAAATCAACCGGACTGCGTTTTGTTTAATTCTCCTATGAAGTACATTGAATTCAGAACTGGGTGCTGCACCTCCACACGTAACAAGAGTATTCCATCTTCAGCAAAATGTGTGCTTGTATAGTGGAAATAAGTATTCAGAGTTAACGAAGGCTTTGGAAGAGAACAGAAGACCAAGTTTCTTTGAGGGCTCCGTAGCCATATTAGTAATATAGCCATTCCATGACAGTTCAGTTGAGTTCGTTGAGCCAAGCAGATTAATGGTTTTACTATGAATACGAATATAATAGTTAAATATCATCGGAGAAAATGTGAAATTTCCAGTTTTACATATTCCCATTCGCTGGGATTGTTTAGGTTGAACCTGACCAGGTTTCTGTCGCCCCAATCAAATTCTGCATTCAAGTCAGTGCTAATTGAAAGTGAAGAATCTGTAATATTGGGCAGCTAAGTTTTATCCACTAACCTCGATGGTCAGGGAACTTCTGATTAATTTCAAGGCCCAAAAAATAAATAAACGATAATGGGGAATGCATTATCATTCCAGCTTCTTTGCTTAACATGTTTGACTCATCCAGTAATAAAAGGTGCGGTGTTTGAGCCACATTCGTGGCGCTCTTGATCTATGCTGGAGCAAGCAAGGATGGGATGGAAATCCCTTTTCTCCACCAGAGTTCGTTTAATAACGGGGAGTTGTCTAGGAATCAGCCATTTCCTAATCATGGCTGAGAGGTTAGCATCATCAAGTATGTATGATATATTTCACAGCTCATTGATAATTTAATAGGTTCCTTTATAAATGAAGAATGGGTGGGTAACCATTGAGTTGGAAGGAATGCACATGCACGCTCCAATGTCATGACGGTGTTTGGGAATTGCTCATTATCCATATGGCAATGGACAACCGATGCTGTTGGACACCTAGCATGCACAATGGGGCAATCTACACAAACGATTCTCGATCATTTGACAAGTGAAGGTCAAAACACGGATGCAAAAAAAAAACACTGAACTTCTATTAATAATAATGATACGAACTTCCCATGACAATTATTGTCATTATTATACTCTTATATAAGCGCACAACTTTATCTGTGATGAACGCTGCACTTTCCATCGTTTTCATGCAGGGGGCGCTGTAAACCTACACGCCCCCTGCATGAACGACGGAGGCGCAGGGACAGACGTTCGATTCCGTTGGAATCGATCTGCAGACGGCGGTCTTCTCGCACGGCCAGCAGCTCTATGCCGACTTATCTCGATCCCGCAATCCCAAACAGGTGAAAGTCCGCATCGAACCTAACCCCCAGCAAGGCCATCTACTTAACGACGAGAGAAAATTCAAACAAAATGTCGTTTTCAATGAAGTCTTCCAGATCTAAAATGATATCAGCTTTTAATTACTAAATAAAATTATCTAATTCAAAACATAATACAATTCAAAGATGTTTCATTTAAAAACTTCAAAACGGAGCATCGGGTGCTTGTGTGAATGCGTCGTTCGTGTGTAATTGTTTTGGTGACTTTCCTGGCTGAAGGCCATAAATGGTTGTTCAGGGGCGACGCAGGCGCTCCCGAACAACCCAAAGTTACATATGTTTACTGAGAAAATTCCCGCTGAGTCTCCAGAAGATGTCAGGACGGTCCTGGCAAAAATGGCTAATTGATGGCCGATGATTGCTATGCATTTCCCAATTAAGTGATTTCTACGTAATTTAATTCTAAATTTGGCAAATAGGGGCTATGATGCTAACACGCAATGGCTTACCCTCCTTTTAATCACATCACATGATCTTTAAAATCCACTGTGAAGCAGAGAGTGCATATTTATGGTTAATATACTTTCAGTATTATATATGAAAATGAAATGCTAAATCAGCAGTGCCGAGTTTTATTTTTAGTATTTTCAACATTTTAAGCTAGCAATGGATTTAATAAAATATATATAGAAACTATATCGAAACCAATGTTTATGCTATTTCATCAATGGCGACCACAATCTATATAAATACATAAAACACATTGCAGACACACACCTTTTGGACACTATATACACACACAAATGTAAATGTATGTATGTATGTGTGCATGTAGATGAGGTGATTGAGACTTTATAAAACTATTTACAGCGCACTGTGCTTGAAAATTCACATATCACAGTGGGTCAGAGCAATGACCCAAAAGGCCAATGAAAGTCTACGTTTGCATTTCTACACTAGCCACTGCTACAGCGCCCGTTACAAAGCAGATTTACAACCGAATAATAAAACGTGCGTGAAACCAAAGGGTAACCTTCCACAAGATGCAAGGAGATTACTGGAGTAGAAAATGAAAGAGGCAGATTTGGATAAATATTCCCTTGCAAAGCAATAGAACCCCTGATAAGAATATTGACAGGTTGGCCTGGCCTCTAGCAGAAAATAAATTCAGCTGGAAAAGGTGACCATGTGCCGTATCAGAACACCCTGCAGTGA
Source organism: Petromyzon marinus (assembly GCF_048934315.1). NCBI lineage: Eukaryota > Metazoa > Chordata > Hyperoartia > Petromyzontiformes > Petromyzontidae > Petromyzon > Petromyzon marinus. The sequence goes on along the minus strand of NC_133678.1, from coordinate 9,573,751 downwards.
ACACACTTTAGATTAACAAGACACCATTGGAGGGAAAGAGTGAATGCTATAAGATTGCAATTTCTGCCTTAAGGGGACGCACGCAATGGTCAATTATATATCAACTCTATTATTCTGGAAGAAGGATAAGTACACTTAAATATGCTACATACACATATACCGCATTCACACTTCGGACCCAGACGCACAAGCTTAATTCTCGTCAGATTACTTTTGATTGCATTGTTTGCCACCTGTCACCTTATAACCTATTTGTAGATTTTTTTTTTATAATGTTCTCTGGAATTTCTCACTGGCAGAATGCCAATTGTTCTACTCCACACATCTGTTTAGCAAGCCTGGATAATTCCCAGAAGACCACCTTTCTGCCAGTCAACAAACTGCTTGAAAGGGACGACAGATGTATAAGAAAATGAAACCAGAAGCAAAGGCTTCAGTCACGGCCCAATGGTTAAAAGGTTGAAATAGGTTTTCTTCAAGTGGTACGCTATAATGTACTCATTCTTTATCCAATCTTGCATTGAGCAAGTAGGGGGGGGGGGGGGTATGGTGAATACAACATGAACCCATTCCCACAAAATGTGACCTGTTCCTGATGCAGAGAAATAATATTGATGTAAAAATGAAAGTTGTCCAAAATGTTCTAAGAACACATAATGCTAGTCCAACCAGCATTAGGATCAATCCCATTAATGAGTTTTTGCTATCTGGGAGAAAGCCCGAAGAACTCCAAACTAAACTATTTTTTATTTTACCAGGTAAGGCCCACTGTGCTATATAGCTATTTTTGAGAAGCGGCCAGGTCACCAATGATAGCTCAACGAAGTGGCTTATCACGTGGAAATTGATAGCAGCCACATATTCTGAACACGTGTGTATAAATGTGGAGGGAAAAATCGGAGGACTCAGAGAAAAATCCACGTAACCAAATGTACAGCAGGCGTCAGGGTCGGGATCGACGGCCTCCTGTATACCAGGCGAGGTTGTTAACATCTTGCCACCATGCCAAGTACCACCTCCTCAAGTAAACAGTACTTGAGGGGGTAGTACTCAGCACTGGATGAACTAGCATTATCTTCTGGTCATCTAGCAGCAACATGCCGAGCAAATTCGAGTGGCCATCCATGCCGCTGCTAACCAGCCTCAGTTTAATTTCACTTCTGAGATCTGACAAGATGGGGCCCATTCATGATACAATATTTAGTGTGAGCAATCTTAATTAAAATAATAATAAAATGTTTCAACAGTACAATATACATCAACGTAAGGAATGATTTTAAAGGTTTTCCACTGAAAATTGTGTCCCGTTCACCCTATTACAAAGTTACAATGACAACAATTTTGAACAAAACAACAGAGAGTTCTAAGTTTCCAATTAAGTTGTCATTGACAATTGTGCACAACATAATTGTATATCTACATCAGCTTCATTATTAGACACTCGCATAAGAAGCCTTAAACAGCTGAAAATCAGATGAATTATAATTGCTAACATTAGAATCATGCATTACAAAGAGCTCCATATTTTCTATACAGAATATTTAACCAGATGTTTTCATATGAATGCACAGTTCATTGTGTTGTCCCATTAAAGATGGTCAAGTTTATTTTTAATTGTGTTTTAAAATGCATATGTGCACATAATTTCACTTGGGTTTGTTATAATTCTCAGTATACAGGCATTAAGCAACGAATGTCAGTGAGCAATAAACCTGTCAGCCATCTGGGAGAGAATTGGGATGCTACCCACTTAAGGGGCACGCACAGCTACCGCGCTCCCATATGTCTGCCTGACTCTCAAAAGTGTGAGACATTGAGACATTTCTGGCAGCTTCATTACTGAAATGATTTTCATCCAATATGTATCATAGATGGCACGCATTTATAACTCAACAATTTCTTGTCTAATGCCATTAATACCAGTTCCTCCTTCTCTTCTATCATGCATTTGTAAAACGCAACAGTATTATTAATAAAGGCTATGATGATTAATAACCATTGTTAATTTTAGAACTAACGGTTACATCCTAATGCATTAAACCGAAGATCCCAATGCTCAGCACTGCCATCTTCTGGCTACACAGTGGCCCCATGCAGAGCTAAGCCTGGTGGTCTCCCGTCCAGTTATTTACAAATAGAATATGTTTAATATGTAATTTAAATGGTATGTTTGTTTGCAATTTATTAGGTACAAGTGGGAAGGCCGCTGGGCTTGTCGGTATCTTTATTTAAAAAATGCAAAACCAATGTGTGAAAGAAATCAAATGTTTTATCAGTATACACAAAACCTTACTCTCATTCTACGTGACTTTACCGAAAGAACCAAAGAAGACAAAACCTTCTCTTACAGTATTAAAAGTATACTTGATCTGTTTTGTATTTTGTTGCATGAATTATGCATTTAAATATGCAACGTTGTATTTGACCAGTAGAATGAAGATTTCGATTATAGTTATGAACAAGATCAATGCGATATAGCATTGTTTGCTATCAGTGCAGGATTTGTTAATATAATATTTTGACGATAAACTATATATAATAGATTATCGTGAACATGAAAACAAACATTGGTTCATGCTTTTACATGCACTTGACAGATGTTTACGTGGAAGAAAATCATTTGTCCACAAATACATTAAATGAGAACAAGACAAATGAGAAAATAGGAAAGACGATTGCTGCCAAAATATAAATGAAAAATTAGATTGATCTTGGGATTGTCACAGATGAGAAGGAGCCTGAAGTAATGAACAAAGAATACCTCATCAGTAAACAAACAAATCGAGAAAGCAAGGTGCCACTGAGGGGACAAATTAAAACGATTATTGTAATTGTCCCGTTATTCACTTGCACTCATGATTGCTGTTTCAAATTTTCCTGAGTCAAGTATATCAGTCTCGCAGCGGTCTTGTTATCTCTCAGTGTTCACTCACTATACTGTGTACCCAATTTGTGTAAGTCTAAGCTAATCAGCTGCATTGTCCAGCATTTCATTGCCGCTCATGAAGTCATTCAGTGCCATGAGCTGGGGTAGAGCTGCATTTGGCCACTTCAGAGAATGAGAATTCGAATGTTAAAGTGTGCTCAAAATGGGATGTAACGTTTTAACGTTATTAAAAATCATAATGGCATGATGATATTAACTTAAATATTTTGTTCTCCCTCAAATTACTCAAGAGGGTTATGCATAGCAATCATTACCCCCTATTGGCAGAAAAATTACCATTCGCAGGCCAGGTGCTGAGTCATATTTTGTCTACAAAGGACAGCTGCTCCTGGGGGTGCCCTTTTAAATGTTTGCGACGAGATGCAATGTAGAGCACTATGATAAGCCCAAGCGTATAGGGCGCTATGTAAAAAAAGACAAACCATTACCATAATTGTTTTCCTGCGATCAAATTCGCAACTAGAATGGAAGCAATGCTGTTACAGTAGTAGTTTAATTTAACAGAAGCACGATTTAAAATTGGTGAATTTTTTGCGTGGATAGAAACAAAATAAAAATAAATGCACGTTCAAACGCAAGGGGAAACACATGTAAATCACTCTTTTGCTATACGACCATTACAATTGCCAGCTGACCTTTATGGTATATTTTCTTTTTATTACCATTACAGCCACAATTGGAGTGAGCCATTCATTTAGTCAACTTTCCATTTCCTTAATAGACTATTTTACATTCACAGTTTTTTTTGTCCTGCATATTCAACATTTATTATGCATGATACGTTTTAATGCTTAAGATATCAAACAATTCACATTAATTTTATTTACAATTGCTCACTCTTACAACTTAAATGTTTTATTTGAAAATAATGCATAGATGTCACATTTATTATGCTTTGTTTCTCCCTCTTTGAATAAATCACCTATGTGGGACGGTTTTGTTATTAGGCCTAAACATACATGTTAATCTGTAAGCTAAATTAAAACAGACATGCCATTTGCTTTGTCAAAGCACATTGGCGGTATGGAAATTACTTTGATTTATTATTCACGTGATGCTCCTGTTTCCCCCGCAACCATGTTTCCATTGTGGTTAAAGAGTTGTTCCTATGCTTCTATGTGTTTGTCTATTCCAGCGAAACCCAAAATGTGTTTCACCATGATTTTATAACTACAGGCGAAAGTCAATTAATGGAAGAATTGTGGTATATGATTACGAGTCAAGGTTAACATCAGTACCGAGTAATATCAGTACTGATCCAAGGTGCCCCCTAACCCTTTACCCACTCCACATTGACCAGCACGGCATGCTGTGGTTATTATCACCCTTATGATCAACATCATCCAACAGTGGATTGACAAGAAGATAGTGACAGAAGATAGTAACATGTGAGTAGTTATGCAGATACGTCTCTTTGTTAGCACACAGACGTGGGATTACACAATGACACTCGACAGCATTAGTCTCAAGTGCACATGTTTGAAATGCTGGGGGGGGGGGGGGGGTGAGTGACAGTGTTAATTCTATTCATGACACTGACTGCGGCCCAATTCTAAGTGCACAAAGGGATGGGTATTATTTCCCGCAAGTAGTAGTACTGTAAATGCAGTTCACACAGCGATTACGAATGTGCATGCTCCTATCAGGCTTGCGCACCGGGTTACAATTCCAGGAATTACACTTATCTGGTTAATGAGCATCACTTGGAGGTATCTGTTTAAGAAAGCATCAGTGATCAATTTTTGTCAGGATGGGACTCTTTTTATCTGGACCTAAAAAAAAATCAACCAATGCACAACAGAGTGTGGGGCCACGGGGCTATAGGGGGGTGCCTTATTTTCTATTAGGGTTTTGAAATTAGATGTTGTCAACAACTAAACGTTACGTGAACCCTTTCACACAAGGGAATGGTCATTCTGGACAAAATGTCAAGACAGGCCAAGGAAATCAGTGGCCTGGTCTCATTTCCTCAAGACCTCTATCAAATGCAAACAGGCAATATGGCTTAAATTTACTTATAAACACATTTTAAACTTATATGTGAATTTATTGAGTATAACAAACAGAGCATTTAGAAGGCCTCCACCAAACACATCACCATCTTGCACCTACACACGAGCTATTGTCTATAATCCATCTCCGAGGTTGAAATCCTTTCAGGCATATTTCCTTCTTTGACGGAAACCACCATTAGCCTCAACGACGGACCACAGTAATGTCCTGCAGAAGCCCTCTTACTGTTATGAACAGGCAATACTGTGTCTCCAACTTGTGTATGTCCTGTACTCCATGTGTTCCTCATCCTGTCTCTCAGTTTAAATCCAAACATGCACATCCTGAATTCTGCTTATTACATTTTTCAGCTTTAGATAAATTTGCATTCTCAATTGCTATGTTACAGATTGCTATGCCATAGCAGGCACTGTGCACTGACTAAAATGTTCTTCTTCATGCACATATTCTTAGCTCTTTCGGTAAAGTAACGTTGAAGGGAAACAATAAAATAATAAAATATATATAAAACAATAAAAATTCTCACGACGTTTCGACCATAACACAAACGGTCGTCATCAGGTGTGTCGGTTTGCATTAATTTATTTATTTTTAAACGGTGTATTTATTTACTTATAAAAAAACGTCAGCGCCACGCGCATCGATTTGGCAGTTTATTTAGAAGGACTAGTCCATCTATGTTCTGAAAAGAGGAGGGGGGAGACGAAAAATTAATGCATGCTGTCTGAAAGTCACTGTAAGCGTGAACAATCAATTAAGACCCGAAATGGTTTATCAAATCTTTCCAATGATTGCTAAGCCAGAATCCATCTTCTCGGTTGAAATTGTCTCTGTGCTTGTATATGTGGATAGCCTCATGAACGAATCTCTCATGGTAGCCAGATGGCTTACAAAGAACCTCTGTCTTGGAAAAGTCAATGTCATGTGAGCCTACTGAATTATAACAATGATCTGCCACGGCCGAGGTGTTGGTCCTACCGTGTTTAAGGTCTGCTTTGAGTTCACGAATGCGGTCCGAGACATGGCGTTTGGTTTCTCCAATGTAACTTCTTACAGACGGAACCAGGTCACGGATTTTATGTAATGTGTTGAAACGGACCTGGATCTTGTGTTTATTCAAGATTTTGGAGATCTTTTTTGTGATCCCTGCAATGTAGGGTAAAGTGATGGTTTTGAAAGGCTCCTCAAGAGGGTCCTTCTTCATGGTTTGAGTGATAGCTTTGCGGATTGTATAGTCGGAGTAACCATTAGCCTTAAGAGCTTGGTGTACGTGCTTGAGTTCACTGCCTATGTGTTCCTGGTCGGATATGCATTGGGCTCTATGATACAGTCTTGATGAGATAATTTTTCTGTGATGGATGGTGGTGGGAATCCGGTTTCAGATAAGCATCCGTATGGGTAGCTTTCCTGTAGACAGAGTGGCTCATTGAACCATCAGGTCTCTTTTTGATTAGGACATTACTTTACCCTACATTGCGGGGATCACAAAAAAGATCTCCAAAATCTTGAATAAACACAAGATCCAGGTCCGTTTCAACACATTACATAAAAGATGTGATTCCGGACATACAGTACCCTGGTGTCTACAAACTAAGTTGCCTCTATGGTAGTAGTTACATTGGAGAAACCAAACGCCATGTCTCGGACCATATTCGTGAACACAAAGCAGACCTTAAACACGGTAGGACCAACACCTCGGCCGTGGCAGATCATTGTTATAATTCAGTAGGCTCACATGACATTGATTTTCCAAGACAGAGGTTCTTTGTAAGCCATCTGGCTACCATGAGAGATTCGTTCATGAGGCTATCCACATATACAAGTACAATTTCAACCGAGAAGATGGATTCTGGCTTAGCAATCATTGGAAAGATTTGATAAACCATTTCAGGTCTTAATTGATTGTTCACGCTTACAGTGGCTTTCAGACAGCATACATTAATTTTTCGTCTCCCCCCTCCCCTTTTCAGAACATAGATGGACTAGTCCTTCTAAATAAACTGCCAAATCGCTGCACGTGGCGCTGGCGTTTTTTATAAATAAATAAATACACCGCTCAAAAAAATAAATTAATGCAAACCGACACACCTGATGACGACCGTTTGTGTTATGGTCGAAACGTCGTGAGAATTTTTATTGTTTTATATATTTTATTATTTTATTGTTTCCCTTCAACGTGACTTTACCGAAAGAGCTAAGAATATGAATTACTGCAGTCACGAAAGCTTTAAATCTTCATGCACATGTTTCTTTCCAGTAAGTAAATAAAAATCCAAGAGCAATTCAACCAGCTCTTGTCCACCTCTACCATTTAATCAAATTGATCCTGAACCACATTCAATGAATAGTTAAGGCACGTGTACTCTGATGTGCTTTCCAGTTGAGTCACTCTGGTTGGTATCTTCAATCCTTCGGCAAAAGTGTTGTACATGACCCTTGTTATCTTGAGCCCCCACTTTGGCAAATTTCGTTAAGTTCTTCTGTTGTCATAAAAATTGTCATCAGGAAATTGGAGAATTTAATATAATTTGTGTATGCATGTTTCTCCAATTCATTTTTCTAAATATTCTCTGTCACAAAATAATGTTGGTGAAAGCTTGTAAACCTGCATTTAAAATGTGTATTTTTGGTACTTTTTTCACACTTTCATTGTATCTGTTCTGTTTTTTGTATTTTAGTTTTCTATTTATATTGTTTAGGCCTCGGGTTGTTAGAAATTAGATGTCTACATCAATTTCCACGAAAACAAATGCATTTTAATAGTTTTACAGAGCCAGCCATAACATTATTTTATATTCCTCAGTTGTTTTTTACAGAATCTGATAGTATTCATGTGATCAATGGTGAAAAAAATATACTATCTAAACCAGGCCTGCTAAAGGTTGGTTGGCCTTGACATTTTCCATGACTCTGTTCACAATAACCAAATCAAGATAATAACATAATAATACTATTAGCATAGTGAACACACTCCTGCCATAGGCTAAAATGTATTCAAACGCGTTTAATACTGGTGAATTTGCTTCTCTCTTCCCATATGATGTGGAATTTAAAATACAACGTTAAATTCACAAGGTCGGTGCTTATAAAGAGAGGGTGCAAATTACTGACAACTTCTAACAAGTATAATGTATTTTCGTTTTCTGGTCACAGTGACATGCAAACTATTATAATTTATGCCTTAGTTTTCTAATTCAGCCAACGGAACCAACATTTACATGCTATGATGGAATACTGATGTTGAATAATGATACTTGCACTTCAGGATTGGTGAAACATGCTAGTATTTCAGAAATTGTCTTAAGCTATTGCAGAGCAGAAATTTTTGTTCAAGACGTAGAACGATGATAGTAGAAAATTCCATTTTAATAAATTTGACAGTATTGTGTTTTAAATGAAATATTCTTCAGTCCCCTTGAATTTCAAGTCAATACCATACTCTGATATGCATCTATGTATACAAAAATACGTACAAAAATACTGTCAAATGTTTTTATTTCTGTTTTTTTCTTGTCCATTTGATTTAGGCTACATATGAACGACTGCAGAAAACATTTCTTGATTTGACAGGCATCGCAAATATACTATTTCAGTGCCAGTTTAATAACTTCAATGTGCTTTGTAATGACCACCATAATTCAATTTAAGCACACCTGAATAATAATTCATTGCTACATTAATGGAGAACTTTGTAGTCATCATCAATACACCCAATTATAAGAATGCATGAACTTCAGCTGTTTTTGTGTGCATTACAATGCTTTGGAAAACATTAAGTGAGTGGATCTGTCCTGTTGACACGAAGTTATGTTGATCATTATGGAGTCATTATAGAAAGCCATAAGGCAAAAAATATGCCTACATTCAGGTGTTAATATAAGTCTCATTGTACAGTGAGGGAAAAATGTATTTGATCCCCTGCTGATTTTGTACGTTTGCCCACTGACAAAGAAATGATCAGTCTATAATTTTAATGGTAAGTTTATTTGAACGCATGTCAAAAATGTTATAAATTGATTTACATTTTAATGAGGGAAATAAGTATTTGACCCCCTCTCAATCAGAAAGATTTCTGGCTCCCAGGTGTCTTTTATACAGGTAACGAGCTGAGATTATGAGCACACTCTTAAAGGGAGTGCTCCTAATCTCAGCTTGTTACCTGTATAAAAGACACCAGTCACACTCTTAAAGGGAGTGCTCCTAATCTAAGCTTGTTACCTGTATAAAAGACACCAGTCAACAGAAGCAATGAATCAATCAGATTCCAAACTCTCCACCATGGCCAAGACCAAAGAGCTCTCCAAGGATGTCAGGGACAAGATTGTAGACCTACACAAGGCTGGAATGGGCTACAAGACTATTGCCAAGCAGCTTGGTGAGAAGATGACAACAGTTGGTGCGATTTTCGCAAATGGAAGAAACACAAAAGAACTGTCAATCTCCCTCGGCCTGGGGCTCTATGCAAGATCTCACTTCGTGGAGTTGCAATGATCATGAGAACGGTGAGGAATCAGCCCAGAACTACACGTGAGATCTTGTCAATGATCAAGGCAGCTGGGACCATAGTCACCAAGAAAACAATTGGTAACACACTACGCCGTGAAGGACTGAATCCTGCGGCGCCCGCAAGGTCCCCCTGCTCAAGAAAGCACATATACATGCCCGTCTGAAGTTTGCCAATGAACATCTGAATGATTCAGAGGACAACTGGGTGAAAGTGTTGTGGTCAGATGAGACCAAAATGGAGCTCTTTGGCATCAACTCAACTCGCCGTGTTTGGAGGAGGAGGAATGCTGCCTATGACCCCAAGAACACCATCCCCACCTTCAAACATGGAGGTGGAAACATGCTTTGGGGGTGTTTTTCTGCTAAGGGGACAGGACAACTTCACCGCATCAAAGGGACGATGGATGGGGCCATGTACCGTCAAATCTTGGGTGAGAACCTCCTTTCCTCAGCCAGGGCATTGAAAATGGGTCGTGGATGGGTATTCCAGCATGACAATGACCCAAAACGCACGGCCAAGGCAACAAAGGAGTGGCTCAAGAAGAAGCACATTAGGGTCCTGGAGTGGCCTAGCCAGTCTCCAGACCTTAATCCCATAGAAAATCTGTGGAGGGAGCTGAAGGTTCGAGTTGCCAAACGTCAGCCTCGAAACCTTAATGACTTGGAGAAGATCTGCAAAGAGTGGGACAAAATCCCTCCTGAGATGTGTGCAAACCTGGTGGCCAACTACAAGGAACGTCTGACCTCTGTGATTGCCAACAAGGGTTTTGCCACCAAGTACTAAGTCATGTTTTGCCGAGAGGTCAAATACTTATTTCCCTCATTAAAATGCAATTAAATTTATAACATTTTTGACATGCGTTTTTCTGGATTTTGTTGTTGTTATTCTGTCTCTCACTGTTCAAATAAACCTACCATTAAAATTATAGACTGATTATTTCTTTGTCAGTGGGCAAACGTACAAAATCAGCAGGGGATCGAATACTTTTTTTCCCTCACTTTAAGTAGCCATGCCACATATTTCACTGTGGGTGACCAAGAGTTTGCATTGAACGTTGCAAAAAATGCCAGGGGTTTGGTCAGAGTAGCAAAGGTTTACAGAGTGCATGTGTCAGTGAAATTCAAGTAAATTTACTTGGGTCATGAAGGCGACAAAGTGTTTACAAATGGAGTGTACTGCCCACTTCACCAAATTTGAAAAAAATGCAAAATATGCATCATTAGAGCAATAAAATTATTACTGAAATGCACCGAAACTGCCATTTTTACTGGCATATACAAATAATATATTTCCAATTATCTCTGCAACTGTGCAAAACATAAACTACTTTAGAATTTTCTGCAAAAGAAATGGACCATTGCCAATGTCATACATTCATAGCCAATTAAACAACACTACTGATGTCAGCTTTTGCAGGGACAGCACCTTATTATAAATTTAATGAACAGTCAGAGCTGCTGCTTAAATGGGGACAGCTTCATGTCATAAGTCTCTAACTTCATGAATACTGAACAATGTAAAATGTTGCTGTAATGGGGTGATTAAAACTTATCTTGCACTTGAAGGATGCATATCCTGATTATTTTTTAATAAAAGGCAACATCCTTCTACATTTTGTATATTACATGGACAAAATGAACATAGAAATTCTATAGAATTACGTAAAAATTTGTTGTGCTGCGAATTCAATATGGCTAAAAGTTAATTTTGAAATCCATTAACATGTAATTTATCATGCAATTACATACACATAATTTGGGAGTAATAAGGGCGATGTAATTATTTTACTATCCATATAGACATTGCTATCAAAAAATGAAAAGTTTTGTATGGAAATGTTAATTTCCAATAAATTAAATATTATATATAATATCCATTATTTATATCTGAAAGAAATGCCCTAAATTCCAATATGATTCATTTATCATGTGGAACGTTCACTTTATGCTTGAAATTGGATGCACCATGCTGTGTTAGTTTAACCTAACTAAAAGGCCAAATGTGCTGAAATGAATTCAACGATCAGACAAAAGTGTATATTTCTTGACAGATAACCACGTGATTATGCTTAATGACATTACCTGCCTTTAAAATAAAATCATCCAGGTGAGTATTACACACTCATTTCTATATTTAAGGTTATTAAACGCAACTGTGAAACATGCTATATAATGGACTTCAGACAGCCATAAAACTGTGCAGAATTATAGTCAATTGCAATTGAAAACTTAAAGATTCAACCATTAAACGTCAGTCAAGTTTGGAGTCGTTTTTCATTTCAAAGAATCATATAAGGTACCAGCGAAATGGAATATGATACAATCATTCACATGGGAGGTGAGATCTTTAAATACTCAATATATATATCAAAATAAGGGATTATTAATTTCACAAAAGTGCAGAAGTTAGGAGTTGCTCCTCTGTGGTTTCATATTGCGTGAACACCTACAACATACACAACCATGTAGATAATGTCTATTGTTTATTTTACTTGTTTTTGATAAAATGCCAGAGGTCATCAGTATATATTCGCATTATGAAGTAACGTTAATATATTCATCCTTCCGCGTACACCAGGTAAAAGCATGTTAGGTTTTACAATACAAGTTACATCCAACCCCAAAAGACCACCGCAAAGGTCTCGTGAAATGCAGCTTCATTTGCTTTCATTTAGAGGGTACAATTACCTTCTGCCCATTATTTAGAAATTACTTCCAAATGCCCTGAGCACACACCACTGCACATACACAAAGCGCACTTCTTGGGGAAATAGGCAACATGAGCGGTGACATTTTAACACTAAAATGGAGTCGTGTGGCATTTTTACATTAACTGCAGTGTTTAATTAGCTAACAGAATGCAGAGATTAACATCATCACCCTTGTGTTTTGCACCTGCAGCATCGTCTTGTGTGCATGATTATAACTGTTAGACCAATTGTCACTGTAATTGTACATGTGCATTCATTACTGTAGCATCCTACTTGTCAATCCCCTTAGTCCAGGTGACCAAAGAGATACATTTTCACGGACGGTGGACAGTTCTGCTAGAATTATAGTGAGTCCAACTGAGTCGCAGACTTTGTCGGGGAGCAACACTATTTATTACATCAACTCAACACACAACATAACGTAACCTACACTCGGGTGTTGAACGCCCACCTAACCACGCTACGGCGGAACTAGACATGGTCCTGCTATCCCGGTCCGGACCATGAGCTGGGTCCCGGACCCCGTGGCTAGAGGCTTCTTCAACCCGATGTGGATCTTCACTCACCACATGGGGCCCACGTTATATCGGCCCGGGCTGGAGCTGGCTCCGCCTCTCGCTCCGCCCACCTTCTAGATCTCTCGAGCTCTTTCCCGAAGGCTCCCGAGAGCTCCTCTATACACGTGACCACCCAGCGGTCCCCGTCCAACGGTGTCCCCCCTCCAATATCATCTGGTCACGTGTCGGCAGGTCCACCAGTGTATCATACCCCAACGAAACCCTGGCTGGCTGACACGCTCTCTCGCTTCCTCACCGGGAATCCGCACAGCACACTGTACGTGGTGTCCCTGCACTAACCAGCTCTCACCCAAGCCCCGCTAGGGCTGGTACTATGCCCAGTAACCGGGCTGCACATGACAACATATTATCCGCTGTGGCCTCGCAAGGCCACCACCACACAGTGACAGTCACAGTCACTACAGAATGGTGGAGATAAACTATGATCCCACAGCTTCCAAAATGCACCATTAGGCCCTTCTAGAAGGCACTTGGGCAAGTTAACATTCGATTTCGAAGCCAAGGTGGCACACATTTTGAAGGGGCACCATCTTGTCAGAATGCAAGGCAGGCATCTTGAACAAGGCTTTTTGTGCTCAGTTTGTTATCCTTCCACCGCACCTCCGATTCGTACGGTTGGCTACATATGGTGCAAAAAACAGTTAAACGTAAATACACGGCTGGGATGCTCTGCTTCCCAGCTTTACCTGAACACATTCAAAAATATGTTTCTGGATTCCATGGGGTTAGTGGATGCTGCTGTGGTACAATGGTTAGCACACATACTGGACTTACAATCTAGAGGTTGCCAATTAAATTACATTTTCCGAAAAGACAGTTGAAACAAAGGCCGCATTTTTTAAATCCCTCCGCCTATGTCCACCCAGGTGTTTGCACCATAGTTAGTCGATCGGCATGTCGCGTGCGGTGAGGTAACGCGTGGGAACTTCCACCTCTTCCCAGATGTCTGGACAGCAGAGAAGTATAGGCTGAATACCCTTTATAGGAGCTCTCTAGAGCTATATCTATTAGAGATCCTTCCACCAGCAGTGCCATAACGAAGGAAATGCAGGGCTGGACCTTGTATGTATAGATAACTTCTTTCGCACTGTACATCGCCAAAAGTGCTAACCTTTACTTCACCTGTTCATATATCTCTATCTATCCTTTCCTTGGTGTCTATGTAAACCTTTATTCGTTATATTTTTATTAAGTAACACTGAAACAATGCTACAGAATATGAAGAGCAAATTACGAAGGCAAGTATTCAATCAAGTCGAATTCCAGAGGACTGGCCTTTATGAACACAACCTGAGAACATGCTGAAGTAGGAGATGCTGGACCGCGAATTTATTTTTAAACTGATTTGAAAGTTGCACTTCCAACAATTGATTTAAAAGTGTTTCAAATATACATGTTAATATAAATATATATGCAACATTACATTACTGTATTCTAGACGATCGAATTACATTTTTTGTACAAACTATTATTTATTAACAAGTCACGCCAATATTGGTTTAAAATGGGTTTTTTTGCATGAAGATACCAATAACGTTGAAATGCACGAAAGAACAGAGCGTTCAATTTAAGTGATAAAACATTGAGAAGGCTGGAAAAATGCATCAGTGGGCAGGCAATAGCATGCAGTTATTACTGTCTTGCTGAATTCTATTGGATTAGCAGTTGTCCATTCCTCTTTGTCCTTGAGTCATTATACACAGTATATTTTAAAAAGTATCTTACATCTGGTGATTGTATATTATTTGGTTTAACAGACGTGTCATGTAGCCTTACTGGTCAGATATATATTTGCATCTCTCAGCTCTGCTGGACTTATTTTTACATTTTCATGTCATGTTTTATTGAAGTTATTTTAATTTTGCTATTTAAATGGAATGGAGTTACCTTATTATCCTCTACATATGACCTAGCATCAGCTTTGATCAATCTACTATATGACCCAATATTGATTAGTTCACATTGACTCCAAAATGAGCCAATATATATACAAACATATGAAAATCATACAGTTCCTATTATTCCATAAACAATGTGAAAGAAAGATAGTATCAAATTATATCGTAAAAGCAAATTATTTAATAAATCTAAATTAAAAATTTGATTTATTAAACGCTATGCCATTATTACAATTACAACTCCAGGCTAGGCCAGGTGACTGGACCTCTGGTTTTCTAATCTCAGAGTAAAACAAAGAAAGTTAATGTCACCACGTTGTTATTTATTCATGGGCATGTGCCATTATATTCTGCAGGTTCAACTGTACACAACATAAAGAGCTACACTAAAGTATGCTCCTACTGGGAAACCGAAAATTGTGCCCTAGTCAGAGGTCTGACATTTAATTATATGCAATGCCACTTGTGTCAACATTTTGCTGCTTGACATTGCAGTGAAGTTAATTATTATATAAAAAAGTTATCTTGTGCTTCACTGTGCATTCAGGGTAATGTAATCTGAATATCAACACATTCCTGCGGAGGGAGCTGGTAAGAACGTTGGGTTGCTCGGTCAATGGCCAGGGTCAACGGCGGTACCACGTGGTGTATTCCACAAATATGCCCGACTGTGAGGGCGGGCACACGGGGTGACCAGCCCCTCCCATCCACCCCCACCCCTCCCACCCCCCACCCAGCCCCTCCCCACCCTCCCCACCCAGCTCAGCCCCACCCTCCTCACCCAGCCCCTCCCCACCCTCCCCTCCCCACCCAGCCCCTCCCTCCCCACCCTCCCCTCTCCACCCAGCACCTCCCTCCCCACCCAGCCCCTCCCCACCCTCCCCACCCAGCCCAGCCCCTCCCTCCCCACCCAGCCCCTCCCCACCCTCCCCTCTCCACCCAGCCCCTCCCTCCTCACCCAGCCCCTCCCCACCCTCCCCACCCAGCCCAGCCCCTCCCTCCCCACCCAGTCCCTCCCCACCCAGCCCCTCCCCACCCTCTCCTCTCCACCCAGCCCCACCCCTCCCATTTTTGGATGCACGACGGATGGACACAATAATCCCCTGTGGGCTGGTGTAACCAGGAGGTTCCTACCAGTATTAACAATACACTGTTTCATCATTAGTAAAGCAATTTAGAGCACATTCTAGTTGCACAGTATGTTTCCTTTTCGAAACAGCATCCAGATAATATCAATAATAATAAATGTACATTTGGTAGCATGCCATTGTTATAGCAGGAAACTATCATGATCACGCTTGTGGTCGGCTTTGTATATGATTTACAAATAAACTTTCTATATTCAACAATAGTAAATATCTATTTTTGCTTTAACCAGTCTGGCAAGGTCTGCTTTATGCGGTGCACTGCTATAAAGCAGCTGAAAAGTGTCTCAAGGTTCATGTCATCATGGCCACAATGTTGGTAAGTAATCAAAAACTCCACCGGCCTTTTTAACCTCTCTCTCTGACCCAAGAGTAGTAAACATCAAACATATATTTATGACTGTGCGGATTGGTCTGTAAACCAGTTTTAAACTTTTTTTTTTAGCTGCAGATTGATTGCAACCATGGTAGACATGAAAATGAGTTTTGGGAAGACACGGAACAAACATAGCAAATGGGCAGTACAGGAGCTATCATTTGAACAATGAACTATGATCTTCTTGTGCTATAGTTGTAATATAAAGACAGATTGTTTGATAAGATTGAGCTCTGAGTGCTATCAGTCTCTATGGCATGATGAGAAAGAGCCATGTCAAACTGTTATTTCACCAATGACTATTTGAAGCAAATTTAGGAGTCCAATATTCTCTGAGACACCTGTATTGAATTGATTCTGTTCGAGAAAGAGTGCTCGCTCCATATAACTAAAATTAAACAAAATGCAAACTTGTTTGAAAGTCATTATTCGCCTGACAAATGGAACCTCATGATCTTACAATATATACGGCTCAAAAACGAATTTACTTACAGTATCATATATTCTACCACCCCATTGTAGGCAAATATAAAACGAATTCTCAAGTAACTTTTAACATTGAGCTTAAGTAAATTCTGTCCCAATTTTCAAAGCAAGTAATTCATAACAATTATTACCAAAATGGGACAGGCAATCGTGTGTAATGAAAAGGAAATGCAAGCTAAGCGTACAGCTACTGCAACTATCATGCTTGAATTAAAGGTTTGGGGGATGGGATGTAATGGACATATACCTTAACATTAAACAAACTCACCATTGCTATGGTGAGTTTGTTTGAGCTGGGACGGCTGATATCCTAGGTTTCAATCGAAGCATCCACCCATTAATAAATCAGATTCTTGGCCTGGTCACCAATGTCTGCACACAAAAACTATTGTGCCATTACATTAAATGTAGCTCTTTACTCGATATGGAAAATAGTTGTCACTGCCATTCAACACATAGGGTTTTTTTATATATAGTAAGGTAGTGTGTGGATTCGAGGTCACTTGAAGGGATTTTGAAAGTACTTGTGTGATATCTCCATTAGTGGGTCATTCACTAATATGGGTAATGCAGTGTCATGTGTGCAATAAGACAATGTGAATGAATTTTGATGCAATAAAATAGCAACAAAACGCACCATTATACAGGCATTGACCAAAATAATTAAATAATATAAAGTCAAGAGTTAAGAGACAATCTGCTTCATGTCTGTTATAATCCAGTAAGTCATGTTTATGTTACCATCTGGATCCCCCCACACCCATTTTCTAGATTTTTTTTTATAAATTAGTTCATTATTTTCATGTCCTTGCTGGCTAAGTACTCTTACCGATGCTCACAACCTATTCTTCACTCCAGTGCCTAACTTACCAACCATTTTATCATGCATGCAGCTTTTACTTTTGCAATTAAATCACCCATTACAGTGTTGGTATGTGCTTTACTCTCATTTAGTACTTCAACTTATTACACGTGTGTCTTCTTCCTCATCTGCATAGATTGTTGGGCCATATCTTTTTATATTCATTAACTTATAGTATGTAGGGTTCCTTAATGTTAGCTGTACAATTATCCAATATACTATTGAAACCTAAAACTCTGTTTGATTTGGCTTGGCCTCCAACATGGTTCAGCTCAGGCTTGAAGCCGCTAGTGATTGGCTCAGCTGTGGCTTGGCTCAGGCTCAGTTCATGTAAATCCATAGCATGAATGCCTTGGCCAGGACCATGCTCAGAATCAACTCAAGTGAAGCCATTCGCCATGAAATATAGAGATATGATCATAAAATGAGTGAGAATTATACGTAGAACTCAATAGAAAACATATTCATATATATCCCAGAAATCAAATCGTTTGTCAAAAGAAGAGGAAGAAGTTCCACATGTCACAATTGAAGAAAAAAAACAGTCCTTCACAATAGGAATAAGATAAATCTCCAGGACAATATTGTATTCAAAACGATTGATAAAACTGACTTTAAGAAATACAGACCCATTAGCCTATAATCACATAAACATAAATTGTTCACCGAGATTACTGGGAACAGAATAACAGAAAATTCAGGGAACAACTAACCACACGTCAGCTGTTAGATAGGTGTCTCTACTTCTGGCCACATAATACTCTAAATAAAATATTGACAAAGGTCAATGAACATTAATACCTAGCCTTTCTCAACTATGAGACGAGTTTTGGCTCAGTAGACATTGGTGCAGTAATCTAAACTTCCTTAAACCAAGTCCATGAGAAGGTGTTTTGCAAATATTATTGGAGAAATAATGTCAAACATATATTTGTCGAAGTGGGAGCTTTACAAAAACAAGTGGAAATCAGCTATGGGAAATTAATGAAAACCCCAATGCAGAAGCCTGAAAAGTTGAGCACAAGGTAAATATGAACTATGTACAACAGGTTCACTCAATGATTGTATAGATGTCTGTTATAAGAGCACAATAAGAAAAAACACGGTAGAATATTTAGACACGGTCCAGTTATTGAAGCAAACCAGGCTCAAAATGGCAAAACAAGGAGGTGGACATGTGCAGATTGGAGCACATTTGGAAAGGGTGAATTTGAGAATGAAAAGAAACGTACCATTGTGCATCAATGCAATGTTTGATTCAATGTATGAAGTATTGATTAGAAACATGGGCATAACAAAATAAGATAAAACGAAAGCTTGAAAGTGCATAACAAACATTAAGGTGTACATGGATGGCATAACACTGAGAAACACAAAGAGCAACACGTGGATCCAAGAACAGATGCAAGCTAGAGATGACAAATTGACTGTTTAGAAAAGTCGCTGGACTTGGGCAATACGCATCGTTAGAAGAGATTATGGCCAGTGGTGGAGACGAATGATGAAGTAAAAGTAACACTAAACAATTGTATATCTTACCAGATAAGGCCCACTGAGCTATATTGCTCTTTTTTTTTCAGAAGCAACCTAGCCATAAATGATAGCTCAACAAAGTGGCTTATCATGTGGAAATTAATAGCATCCAAATACTCGAAATGCGTGTTTTTTTAAATGTGGAGGGAAACATCCAGAGGACCCGAAGATATATCCACGCGACCATGGGGAGAACATGCAAACTCTAAATACACAGGTATCTGGGTCGGGATCAAACTCATATTCTCCTGAATTTCAGGCGAGTCAGTTAACATCTCGTCACCGCGGTGCCACAAGTGACAGCTCAAAGGGAGAATGCGTGCGAGTTGTTCTCCACCATGTAAAAATAAAACAACGTGTACACGAGCTAGATGCATCGCTAGATTGAAAGTCCATGTGGGAGTGGCAGCTTGGGGAGACCTTTATTAAACAGAGGATGCATGATGGGTTTGATGATGATGATAGTTTGTAGAATTATTATTTTTATTGTACATTTACTCATATATTTGACTGTGTGTCACTTGGCAAGGGATGATATGAAAAATGTGTAGTAGTGCAGTGTTGTATTTTTTTATTCATGTTTCTATATTTTTATGGCGCCAAATATGCAGAAATGCACAATGTGCACAGCATGAATTTACAATTGCATGCGCTATGCATGTAACATGCAATTTAATTCCAACTCGTGATGCAATGCAAGAATAAATTATGTTTTGTTTTTCATTTTTACTGTTTCTCATTTGCCCTGTCTTGTCCTCTACATTACACTCACAATCCCATGCATTAGTGTAAAATTGATTTTAATTGACGAATGGATATCGGCCTCATATAAAGTTGTGACCTTGAATTCCACTTTGAAGAATATCCCACTTTCCACAGGGCATTTGGCATAGGAAGGGTCCCTGTATTGGAATTCAAAGTGTACAATCTTTGGAATAATAGACCTGTGTAACCTCTACGCCTACCTCACCTTGCCTTGCTGTACCTTAATCTCAAGTTACATGATCAATAGATGGTAACCCTTAGTTTACATGAAACATTGTATATTATAAATCGGAATAAGCTTAATGCACTTAAAATATTTTCACTATGACCGCGGCACCTCAAGCATACAGTGTCTAAAAATAGCCACATGATGGTATCTTTCGATTAAGATGGCTCTCACAATCCCCTCCCATTGCTTACGTGTACACACTGAGCGTTTCTGTTATTTGTTGCTTAAATTGATCACGACGTAGATTGCTCCCAAACGTCGCCTAATGCAGAGTAAAGAGGCATAAGGGCTGATTATATATAGAACAAGGTGTTTTTTGTGAGCGAATTAGTCGTATTTTTTTTTTAATAAGCTGTCCCCCCATGCTCACACCTTATTGTACACATATATGCATGAACCAATCATTACTGTAAAGAACCAATTCAAAGCTGAAGATATTAAATGATCTGCCACAGCTTGGGGTGAATTCACTTTTAATCTACCACAGAGAAGCCTGCTTTTGACACGTACATCTTTTTAACAAACATCGTGGTGCTAAATTTAGATTTAAAGCTTTCGTGACTGCAGGGATTTATTTTCTTGGTTCTTTCGGTAAAGTCACTAGAAGGGAAATAATAATAAAATAATAATAAAACATAATAAAATTCTCACGACGTTTCGGCCACAACACAAGCAGCCGTCCTCAGGTGAAGAAACAGAGCTGTCGGAAAGACAGCGCTCCATTGGAGCTCTGTCTTTCCGCTGCCTTTCCAAAGAACCAAGAAGATCGTGGTGCTACTCAGCTGAATCTGCAGTGAAGTCACAGCAGGTGGACATGGTAGAATACATCTTGGTAATGTGCTATCTTCATGTATTCTTTAGGTTATGTTTCTTTGCTGTATGAAATGTGGACCATGGTGATTGAAATGTGTACATTATCTAACACGAGAATGATATATATATACATATACAGTGAGGGAAAAAAAGTATTTGATCCCCTGCTGATTTTGTACGTTTGCCCACTGACAAAGAAATGATCAGTCAATAATTTTAATGGTAGGTTTATTTGAACAGTGAGAGACAGAATAACAACAACAAAAATCCAGAAAAACGCATGTAAAAAATGTTATAAAATTGATTTGCATTTTAATGAGTGAAATAAGTATTTGACCCCTCTGCAAAACATGACTTAGTACTTGGTGGCAAAACCCTTGTTGGCAATCACAGAGGTCAGACGTTTCTTGTAGTTGGCCACCAGGTTTTCACACATCTCAGGAGGGATTTTGTCCCACTCCTCTTTGCAGATCTCCAAGTCATTAAGGTTTCGAGGCTGATGTTTGGCAACTCGAACCTTCAGCTCCCTCCACAGATTTTCTATGGGATTAAGGTCTGGATACTGGCTAGGTCACTCCAGGACCTTAATGTGCTTCTTCTTGAGCCACTTCTTTGTTGCCCTGGCCGTGTGTTTTGGGTCATTGTCATGCTGGAATACCCATCCACGACCCATTTTCAATGCCCTGGCTGAGGGAAGGAGGTTCTCACCCAAGATTTGACGGTACATGGCCCCGTCCATTGTCCCTTTGATGCGGTGAAGTTGTCCTGTCCCCTTAGCAGAAAAACACCCCAAAAGCATAATGTTTCCACCTCCATGTTTGACGGTGGGGATGGTGTTCTTGGGGTCATAGGCAGCATTCCTCCTCCTCCAAACACTGCGAGTTGAGTTGATGCCAAAGAGCTACATTTTGGTCTCATCTGACCACAACACTTTCACACAGTTGTCCTCTGAATCATTCAGATGTTCATTGGCAAACTTCAGACGGGCATGTATGTGCTTTCTTGAGCAGTGGGACCTTGCGGGCGCTGCAGGATTTCAGTCTTTCACGGCAAAGTGTGTTAGCAATTGTTTTATTGGTGACTATGGTACCAGCTGCATTGAGATAATTGACGAGATCCTCCCGTGTAGTTCTGGGCTGATTCCTCACCGTTCTCATGATCATTGCAACTCCGCGAAGTGAGATCTTGCATAGAGCCCCAGGCCGAGGGAGATTGACAATTCTTTTGTGTTTCTTCCATTTGCGAATAATCGAGCCAACTGTTGTCACCTTCTCACCAAGCTGCTTGGCAATGGTCTTGTAGCCCATTCCAGCCTTGTGTAGGTCTACAATCTTGTCCCTGACATCTTTGGAGAGCTCTTTGGTCTTGGCCATGGTGGAGAGTTTGGTATCTGATTGATTGATTGCTTCTGTGGACAGGTGTCTTATACAGGTACCAAGCTAAGATTAGGAGCACTCCCTTTAAGAGTGTGCTCCTAATCTCAGCTCGTTACCTGTATAAAAGACACCTGGGAGCCGGAAATCTTTCTGATTGAGAGCAGGTCAAATACTTATTTCCCTCATTAAAATGCAAATCAATTTATAACATTTTTGACATGCGTTTTTCTGGATTTTTTTGTTATTATTCTGTCTCTCACTGTTCAAATAAACCTACGATTAAAATTATAGACTGATCATTTATTTGTCAATGGGAAAACGTGCAAAATCAGCTGGGGATCAAATACTTTTTTCCCTCACTGTATCTGGTACAAATAAAACTTGTATCATTTATGGGACTATAATCCCCTGTCGCACTTGGTACCGAACTGGTATTGGTGCCCCTATCCAGTACCGCTATTCAGTCTAAAAGGCTTAAAAGCTTGTCTTACAAGGCAGTGATTTATTAAAGGGATACCCATGAGTAGAATATGATGTTCAGGAACAGGGCCGGATCATGGTCCCGTGAGGCCCCTGGGCACATGTCTTTTGTAGGACCCCCCCGCTTTCTGAAATTGGTGTCTTTCTTGCCTTCCTCATCACAAAATCATCCACTAGATCGTCAAAATCTAGCTGTCTGGCAAGATCTGACTTCATATGACATAAGTGACAATGAGCTGAGACGTGGTTGGCACACGCTACTCCGCAGGTAATTTTTTATTCTGCCTAAAAGGGAAAATGCCCGCTCACCCTGGCAGTTTGTCACTGGCAAAGCCACGAAAACATTGGGGAACACTGACTGCAGATTAAGTGCCTGTAACGTCTCAAGCAATTTAGTTGGGCACTTCTCACCCTCATTCAGACATGAAAGACTTGAATTGGATGAGTTTGTTGGCAAAGTTCATGTCCAGGTCTGATGGATATGCAGCGGAGAGTGCATTTACCTTTTACACTATGATTTCACTGTTAGCCACCTGAACTGACATAAACAGAACTCCAAAGATACTGGTCAAACGCGTGTAAGCGTCTAAGCGATGTTCAAGGCATGCCACTAGCTTATCAATGAC
Organism: Petromyzon marinus; assembly: GCF_048934315.1. Classification (NCBI taxonomy): domain Eukaryota; kingdom Metazoa; phylum Chordata; class Hyperoartia; order Petromyzontiformes; family Petromyzontidae; genus Petromyzon; species Petromyzon marinus. Next base: position 9,550,407 of record NC_133678.1, on the reverse strand, counting down.
CACATAAAATGTTTATATTTTGAACTTCTCCCTCCCCTCAAGTGTGACCCCTAGCTCTGAACTCTCATCTGCAAATGTTTTGCGTTTTTGCTTTTGCTGAAGATTGTGCTAATATGACTGAGAGACACCTGTCAGATTTAAGGCTGCCCTTTCAAAAGCCTCAAACTGGTCTCGCTGTCCCGCCACAAAATCCCTCAATGAAGATAAAAGCTGTGCTGCTACAGAGATGTCAATGTCACTTTTCTATAGGTGCATGCTTGTAGCATGGAACCAGTCAAGTATGATGTCCCAGAAATGTGCCATGAGCACCATCTCTAAGGTGTCCAATTTAGCACATAGTCCAGCGGCCTCAAGTGGAGTATCTCTTTTCTCATTATCATCATTGCACATACCACCGAAGGCCTCTCTAAAGTGTGTCTAATTTCTTCACAATGCCTTGGTTGACTCTACCCGAGCACTCCACCGAGTACTGGACAACGATTTTAATCCCAGTCTTGACATCTGTCTTCCGAAAGGCTTTCCCCCATCTGTGTGTGGATGAAGAGCAAAATGTGTACAGTGACTGCAACATGTTAAAAAAACTCGTCAGCCTCTGGGCTACTGCCGTCTATTGTGTTAACACCAACTAAGTGAATGTGCTGCGCAAGGCACATACTCTATCAGAGGGTTTTTTTTTATTCAGGTGGGCCTGTGGCCCATTGTATTTTCCTGACATTTTGCTTGCATTGTCATATGACTGACCTCTACAGTTTGAGAGGTCCAACCCAAGGCCCTCCACCATCAAAGCCACACAGTCTGCTCAACTTTTACCGGTGTACCTCTCAATTGGCTCAAAACCCAGGAATCGCTCCACCACATTCCCGCTGCTGTTAACAAACCGGAATATGAACGTCAATTGGTCCACATGTGACAGGTCTGGGGTGGAGTCAACAATTATTGAAAAATATTTGGCATCCCGAATCTCATCTGCTATTGTTTGGTGAGTTTTCTGACCCATTAGCTCAATGAGTTCTTCACATATTGTAGATGACAAATAGGACACTGTGCCTCTTACTTTTCCGCCAAACTTTTTCATGTTCAGCGAAGAATGGGTCAAATTGTGATAGCAATTCTAGAGTGACAAGGAAATTACCGTTATGGGTTGACCCAAAACGTTCATCATCTCCCCAAAACGCAAGTTTTCTTTCACCCAAGAACTTGATCAATGCTCTCTTTTCAAAATGTCCCTTCCGTATTTACGTTCCCCATCAAGTTGCTGCATGACAACTGCATCTATAGCACTGCCGTTTGTCGGCTGGTGTAAGGCAAGCATGCATGATCTGTGTTCTGCACTATTTTCGTGTTCCCCTTTCAGAGTGCTTCCAGTCACTAAACCCCTGACTAAAGCCACCACACTTGCTGGAGAACAGTTTGCATGCAAAACAGTACACACAACCTGTTGAGGGTGAGTACAGTAGCCACTATCTAGAAACATTCTGCCCATTTGGCAATACACAGTTCAGAAGTTTATTGTTGAAACTTCTAGTATTTCCACAAAGCGCTCTATCTCGGACTGAAGCTGGGTATTTTTCGCTGCGGTTTTGGAAGGGGACTGCTCCTCTTTCAATAAGCACTGACTTAACAATGTTACTGGTAGTGCTTTGGCACAATGCAGGGTCAGTGACCTCATCGCACCAGGAATGGCTTGGTTGCTGATTTGATTCTTGTGAACTGCCCAACTGCTCCTGAGCTGGAAATGATGGTTCTTGTATACCATTAGCTGTGGCTCTGGGGCAGTGACAACATTACTGGAAACAGAACTAGTGCCAGTTCCTTCCTCACAGCTGACAATAGTGCTGCTGTCATCATTATGACTATCAGAGGGTATTGAAAGAAGTTGGAAATGAGTGGAACGCTTTGAAGCAAAACTGCCTCTCTTGCCTCCTTTTCTTTATTGGCTTTCCTTTTGGAAGCATCACTATTCCAACGTTTGTGGTCCATATTTCAGAACTAGTATGCTATTTATACGAATATATTTATAGCATATCTCAATACTCATTAAATAATAATTGAATTAATGTATATTGTTCTGCCCCATGGCAGGTATGGGGGTGTTGATTACACAGGAACTTCTTGACATGGTGTTGAGTTTGGTCACGTGACCAGGAAGTTACGATTTAAGATTCTCTAAGCCATGAGGCAGGGTGTCAGCCATTACACAGAGTACAAAATGGAAACACAAATAGCGTCTCAGTGAAGACAGGCGTATCTGTTCATTGTGGAACTTTAAGAAGCATTGTCTGTAAATTCGTTTATATTCTTGTAATACTGGGAATGCTGTCATAATGTTAGGATTGCCGTTATAATGCTGTAAATGCCTTTATAATGCTGTTAAATTGTTATGATAAATATGAGGCCTAGTTAACAACGAAGCCTGCCACTTGCATTATTGTGAATGTTACTTGTAGTTAGATAAGTCGAGCCAGACTTGTACCCATGTAACTTTAATGCGATCTTGAGAGCAAGGATGAAGAAGTATCTCATCCACAGTTCAGTATTATGTGCAGCGCTGTACATTTAGGCTGCAGTATGGTTATTACACAAAGTGACCTTATTTAACACAGTAGCTTATTCTCTTGTATAGATATTCAGTGCTAATGTAGGTGCCTGGTCCATCCAGGACCTATTGTTGAGTTTCATGTTATCTAAGACAATGTTATGATGCTGCAGTGTTCATTCATTGTATTGATATTCCAAGTATTAACAGATGCTGTATTACATGCTGCGTTTTTCCATCAGTTGTACCTCGTTCTATTAATTTAATACATTTGGAGTCAGATGTTCACGCTGGCTCTACTCAGATAGTGGTGCAACGCAGCGCACAGCGAGGCCGAGACATATATGAATAACGAGCTTTACTACCCGGCTTCGCCTGAGACTTAGATTCTTGTCTTGGATTAATACACGGCCTACGCAGAGGGTGGGGGATGTGTGACATCAGCAGACACACTGCGTGACGCTGCCACATGCGGGTGATATCACAGATGTGACGTCACCGCTCACTTGCCGTGAAAAATATATCCATTATTGCACCCCCCCCCACTCTCAAAATACAAAAGTCTATGTTTATACTTTTTCCATTGTGTACAGTCTGGAAGCTATCCACATGCCAAATTTCAAGTTTATTGCATGTTGGGAAGTATGCTAAACATTTCGAACAGACACACATATTCACAAATTTCCCTTTTATATATATAGATGACAACCCCTTTTAAATACTGTGCTTGGAAAATACAATAAAGTGTAAGTTTTTTTATAGTCTACCTGTACCTAACAGTAGCTTTGAGTAGATGAAATAAAAAATAGAAAAGCACATCAAATAAAATAACCCTAACCATTTAAAAAGGCTGTTAGAAAATAGGCCTTAGGATGGATTGTTTAAATAGCCTTTAAAAAGGCTGTTGTTTTCAAAAAAGATGAAAAAGTCTGAATATATTACTGTGTCATATCAAGCAAGAAAACAGGCATCTGTCTGTGGTATTTCCTACCACGAAATGTCTTATATACCTGCCTGACACAGAGAGAATTATGTTGCTTGAAATTCAAAATAAAACTTTTTTTAATTAGCTGAACAACCAACAAAGGTTTCTGATAAGTCAGTGAAATGACTTGTTGGAGACGATGCACATAGGCCACACCCCTAAGAGCTCTCGACAAATTTCATGTCAACGTTAGCATTATCTACTTCCGTGGATTTAAAAAAACAGACGGTCTATGGAAAATATTAATGGGGTTTTCCTTAATCTTTAAGTATGGATTGCGTTAGTGTATGAAAAAATATAGCTTTTGGCATATTTTTTTAATGTTTCACAAAACCGCGGTGTATTTTTAATAATTGATTTGTCAACGGCTAACTAAGCTCTCAACAAACGACTAGCCCTCGGTCTCACTAGCTGGCTTATTAGTGCAGCTAATTTGGTTGTAAGGGCAGCTAGCTGGCATAAATGGCAGCTAGCTAACTAATTTCTGTTAAGCTGAATCATATGGTCAGCTAGCTAGGGAAAATGGGCAGCTAGCTAAAATAAAGGGATAGCAAGTTACGGTAAGTCAAATAACGACGGCTTGCCATAATATGACGCCCTTCAAACTGTCCTGTTATGCAGAATGAACTGACTTGTTTGTAAATATTGTATCATGTCACAGCATATTGTAGCGTGCCAACCAGTGGCTCAGTTGTACAGAAGCACTGTACTCTCCGAGAGGCTCTCGTTTTCAGCATGCACTGTATGGACCAAGGGGCCCCCAGGTGTTACGCTCGATGTGTGCACCGAAGTGTCTGGGGGCCCTAGTGGTGAACTCACACTGTAAGTACCCAGGGGCCCGGGGGCCCTAGTGGTCAGCTCATGCTTTAAGCACTGAGGGGCTTCACATTGTAAGTGCTGTGGGGCCCGGGGGCCCTAGTGGTCAGCCCATGCTTTAAGCACTGAGGGTCCTCACATTGTAAGCGCTGCAGGGCCCGGGGGCCCTAGTGGTCAGCCCATGCTTTAAGCACCGAGGGGCCTCACATTGTAAGCGCTGCAGGGCCCGGGGGCCCTAGTGGTCAGCTCATGCTTTAAGCACCGAGGGGCCCAGGGACCCTCACACTGTAGGTGCTGAGGAGCCCAGGGGCCCTCGTTGTCAGATCATGCTTTAAAAGCCAATGGGTCTGGGGGGCCTTCACATTGTAAGCACTGAGGGTCTGGGGGGCCCTAGTGGCGAGCTCACATTTGAAACATCAAGGGGCCTGGGGGCCCTCACAATGTAAGCGGTGAGGGGTCTGGGAGGCCCTAGTGGTGAGCTCATGCAATAAGCACCCAGGGGCCTAGTGGTCAGCTTGCGCTGTGCGCACTAAGTGCCCTGGCGTTCAATTTCCTTCGGAAGTCTTGGGCCACGCACTGCGCGCGGCCTGAGGCTTGGAGGCCCCCTGGCAGTCCAAGGCCCTGGAGCACTGGCCCCACTGGCCCGGTCCATAATCCAGCTTTGTTCAGGAATCAGTTTAACATTATTTGTTATAAGAAAATCATGTGAATAGCGAAAAGCATGTAAAATAGTGTGCAGGAAATTTTACTTCCTGAGTATTAGAGATAGTAGTGCCAGAATTGATTGACAACTTCTGGCTTTTCACTTTGGGTGTAAACCCAGAATATTGTAATTTCATTCTTCAGTTATGTGGCATAGGAATTAGGCACCCGAGTTTCTCATCTTGTTTCCATGTCCCTAGAAGCCTGCACTTTATTTTGATGAATGGTGTTTTTATTTGTAATTCATCTTGGTGTATTTGTCATAGATATAAATCATAAAGAATGCTGATTATTTTTAAAAAGAGATGTTCATATATTTTTTTCTGCGAGAATACGTTAAAATGTAAATGCTGTCAAAAAAACGTTTATGCCATATACATGTGAAAGAAGTCTGTATTTTATCATACTTAAACTTATCCACAAGAGATGTATTTCCAAAGCATTAACGTCACCAAAATTGTCAGTGTTGCCTTTTAATGCAAAATATTGAGAATCCACTCACTGTTATGAATAAGATTAGCGATATCAGCATTACCTTACAGAATTGCCTAAGAGAACAAGCATATGTTTAATTCCTGTGTCTTGGCCCAAATACACAACAAAGCAATTGCACTGGGATTCCCCAGGTAGAACCTTAATGCTATGATGGCCCAAAGCCAAATACAGCGACGAATAAAGTGCAATTGTTAATTTGCATGTGCATCGCCATAAACAGGCATGTTTATAAAACACGTGTGTCACTAAATAACATCTGGTTATTTAACAGGATAAATAAATCAAATGTACGTCACATTTTCATTTCAATTAATTGTTTTCCATGGACTGTACATGATTATGACTAATGTATAGGAAGCTAAAGCTGGACATTGTATGAATTTATGTTGGCTCTTTGTGTAATTGCCTGAAAGTGCACACAATTTATTGTGTAAATTGCACAGTATAATGGGTGTTATCATTAAAAATAATTTAGCCTCTTGTAATTTGGAATACGTTCCTAAATTCTAGCACACTCCTTTTGATTTATTCAATCTTTAAATGCATATGCGGTGCATAAACACGGAAGTGAATGTATAAAATGTGATCATGAAGAGCTAGGAAGTGCATAATGAAATAAATAGTATTAATGTCACCAGATCTGAAACGTAAATTCAATAGCTTTTTCCCTCTGCTCTTTCTTTAACATGTTGCAATCTGTGATGAGCCTTTCAGAGACATTTTGCAGGTATTCTACACGTTTCTTACGCAATTAACTGTCCATGATGTTCCACAAGGGGATCAACCATTAATTGCTTCCGAATGTATTAATATTTAATTAATTGTATTTGATGACAGTGGCTTGCCGTGAGTTTTTTTTACTTGTACAGTAATCTAACATACTATCAAATGTGTTGTTGTGTGTCATCGCTCTTCAACATCACTTGGTTAACTCGACAGGAAATAAGAATACTTGGAATTTATATTTTTATCTTCCAAATTCAACATATGACAGGATGCATCTGCTACACCATGTGAGGCTGGGTTTATCTGAAATTCTCTGTGCAGTCATTTGTTTTATCAGCAAAGACCTATGATGAGGCAAAAAAAGACATCACATGGTAAAAATTACATTGCCTTTCACTGCATGGACTTAAAATATGCAGCAACAGAGCCTCAGCATGCATGTAGGATTTAATTCACCCCTACATAGCTACATATGAGCATGACTAAATTATGCAGTATAACAGGTGTTCGATAAACGATTGGCAAATATTCATGTAGGTGGTTTCTCACTCACGTTCGCCCGGGGTGGTGCTCATTTCCTGCACACAGCCTTAAAACTAATGGCAGAAATTCCACTCCACTGTGGAGGCGGTGTAAGTCAATCCAAAGGACAACCCAATTGTGACTTGTAACACATTGTTACAAGTCACAAGTGAGCTGACACTCGAATCCCATTTTGAAGTCGAAACTTTTTGAGTCACATCAGCTGGCTCGTGCATATACATTACGGTAAAGGTGATTATTAATGTGCAGCCTTGCAATATGTTTGCTCACGCCACTGCTGGCAGAACGGCCTCCACTAAGAGGGAGCTCTAGAGAACCCTTCGATATGGTATGCTGGCCTACACCTGTACACTGGCAAGATATTTCAAAAGAGGTGTTAGAATCTACACTTTACTCCACCACGCATGACCTGATGAAGACCTAACTGTTGTATCCATCTCTACAGTTCGGTGGACAGATGCAAGGGGTGGTTAAAACAAAATAAAAACCATGACCATTGTTTTAACTGTCGTGCCAAATTGAACTGGAACATACAATTTGCTGAACTTCACACCATGGCTGTATCGCATATATTTCTTAGGTATACAATAAAATTGTAACTCCAACTATTCCAATTACCAGTAAACGGATAGTTTTGGGGCCATCTGCTCCAGGTATAAGCTCTTTATCATTCATATGCATCGTTAAAATTCTCTGGCAGATGCCATCATTAATGATAATGTATGTCTTTCCTTCAACACAGCCTTATAACTACAAGTATTTAAAAACATATAATGGGTATGTGTCCCTAGCAAGACCTAACAGAGAATGGCTTGACGACATAAGAGATTGGTGCCAGAAAGATGTGGCACTACTTGAGCATATTGGCGCAAGAAGTGGAAATCAAATGACGAAATGTGCAGTGGACACCTACGGGCTATCTGCCCATGGATCGGGATGATGAGCAAAACCTTTATTTAATGACATCCTCAGGTTTCTCAAGGGAAACTTAACGATTAACGCAGATTTTTACAGCATTCTGATTCCTGTGTTTCATTGGTTGTGCGTCGATTTGTTCCTTTATGGCATAGAGATTGCAAATCTCAGCAATGTGGCTGCAGTTAGATAAAGCAACATTGTAAAGAAATACACTGCAGGTGAGCCCCATTTGGTTCAGTTCGTAATCTGATTTTGTTGGCTGAATAAGCAAATTGGTTCTCATGATTGGAGTCACACACAGCTTTATACGTGATCAGAATTTAGTTTGAATTGCGCCAAATTTGCTCCATCATAAAACATTTAAACTGATGTTAATTAAATTTTGATTTAAAGCTTTCGTGACTGCAGGGACTCACGTATAAGGGAAACAATAAAATAATATTATTTATTGTTTCCCTTCTACGTGACTAAACCAAAAGAAACAAGAATATGATATTAATTAGCTAATACACATGACCATAAATTCAATACAAACCTCATGACAATTATCCCAATGAATGGAGCCATAAAAGTGTTGATTCAATCAGGTCAGTTTAGTGTAATATTTTTTATACAATCCACAAGTATCCCATTAAAAAATAGCGACACCATGCACCCCCCTTATATACTTTTATATCCTGTGTACACGGATTAGAATGAGTTGTCTGCTGAAGTTTATCTGATGTTTCTTGAAATATATATTTTCCCCTTATCGCATTATCTCTAAGTCACAAATCATCTTAATCCGACGATCTTGTATCAATGTGTTCTACTCCTGATGTCGGCTTCATTATTCCACTGTATTTTAATAATATCACGACATACCTGCTCATCTTAGACAAAGCAGGGGATACAATGAATGCTCAAATCTAACGTTGTTGGGCAGAATCAGGTTACCCTTACTAGAGCTTTTGTATATTTACAAACAATCCAAGCAAAACTTTATTCGCCAGTCTGTTTGCCAAACACATATTCATTTAATATAATTTAACAATCATATACACACATGAGAATAGGTTTTCCCCTTTTTTCTGGCAACAAAACAGGTGTTGAGATGTTAAAACACCAAACTGAAACCTTTTTATATTCTTGGTTCTTTCGGTAAAGTCACGTAGAAGGGAAACAATAAAATAATAAAAAAGAGACCTGATGGTTCAATGAGCCACTCTGTCTACAGGAAAGCTACCCATACGGATGCTTACCTGAAACCGGATTCCCACCACCATCCATCCCAGAAGAATTCCCTCATCAAGACTCTGCACCATAGAGCCCAATGCATATCCGACCAGGAATATATAGCCAGTGAACTCAAGCACGTACACCAAACTCTTGAGGCTAATAGTTATTCCGACTACACAATCCGCAAAGCTATGACTCCAACCATGAAGAAGGACCCTCTTAAGGAGCCTTTCAAAACCATCACTTTACCCTACATTGCGGGGATCACAAAAAAAGATCTCCAAAATCTTTAATAAACACAAGATCCAGGTCCGATTCAACACATTACATAAAATCCGTGATCTGGTTCCGACTGTAAAAGATGTGATTCCGGACATACAGTACCCTTGCGTCTACAAACTAAGTTGCCTCTGTGGTAGTAGTTACATTGGAGAAACCAAACGACATGTCTCAGACCGCATTCGTGAACACAAAGCAAACCTGAAACACGGTAGGACCAACACCTCGGCCGTGGCAGATCACTGTTATAATTCAGTAGGTTCACATGACATTGACTTCTCCAAGACAGAGGTTCTTTGCAAGCCATCTGGCTACCATGAGAGATTCGTTCATGAGGCTATCCACATATACAAACACAGAGACAATTTCAACCGAGAAGATGGGTACTGAACAAACTGCGAAATCGCTCTCCGTGGTTAAAAATAACCGCCACTTTTTTCAAATTTTCTTGTTGTGGTTTTCACACCTGATGATGATTGCCTGTGTTGCAGTCGAAACGCCGTGAGAATTTTATTGTTTTATATTTTTATTATTTTTCTGTTTCCCTTCTACGTGACTTTACCGAAAGAACCAAGAATATGAATCCCTGCAGTCACGAAAGCTTTAAGTCAAAATGAAACCTTTTTACAAGGAATCATGTCTGCATTAACCACAGTACTTGTGGCCAGAATGCAAACAAAAAACATACTCTGATAATATATGCATTGTCTTTGAAACTGATTGGTCCACACCAGAGACAGCTTTATTTTGAGCCTCGTCTCAAACGGTGTTAGACCAGAGGACGCCAAAAGGCGTACAGCCCAAAGACAATGCACTATCAGAGTAATGAGAGCTCGGAGTGAGCAGCTACATCATGGGACCTCCTTTGCCAGTATCAAAATGAGAATAGGTTTTCCCCCTTTTTTCTGGCAACAAAACAGGTGTTGAGATGTTAAAACACCAAACTGAAACATTTTACAAGGAATCATGTCTGCATTAACCACAATACTTGTGGTCAGAATGCATTGTCTTTGGGGTCCTCTGGTCTAACACCGTTTTGAGACTAGGCTCAAAAGAAAGCTGACTCTGGTGTGGACCAATCAGTTTCAAAGACAATGCATATATTATCAGAGTATGTTTTATGTTTGCATTCTGACCACAAGTATTGTGGATAATGCAGACATGATTCCATGAAAAAGGTTTCACTTTGGTGTTTTAACATCAACCCCTGTTTTGTTGCCAGAAAAAAGGGGAAAACCTATTCTCATATTTTGTTACTGGCAAAATAGGTCCCATGATGTAGCATATACACACATTTGGACACTTTTATCTTGAAAAACAGCATATTGTTCAGAACCTTTTCAAATTGTTGGTGTCTTTGCTACATTTTGTTCACTATCAATTGATAATGACTATTTAATTATTAGTTTTTTAACCCTGAGATTAACAGAGACCTACAAAGAGTTATGATTGGATTAAAATTAACCGTCACCAAGGAGTCCTAAGATAATAACTATCCCCCACAACTATTAAGATGCAGAAAATTGGAAACGTTTTGCTTACGAAGCTATTTATATCCTCCTCTAGCAAATGATGCTGCAGCATTTAACCATATATTTCACAGCACGCTGCAGTAATGCCGCATGAAACTAATGCAGCTGTGAAAACTGGTTGTCTGTCTAAAATCCAACGCAACGCAACTATCTGGTCACCTCGAGCACATTGCACCAGGATGTTGCTTACATGTAGAATAATGTTCTTTTTCCTTTCCTGCAGTAACCTTAAACATACATCCTGATACTTTATAAGTATAATTAGGGTGCCATGGATCTCAGCAGCTACCCATATTAAAATACTGACCTCGTTTTTAATGGCACTATCATTTGGTCTTGCAACAGGCTAGCTCAGGCGGTCTCCACGAGGCAGCACACCTTTGTGTGTAATAAAAGGGTTTATTCTCTCCCTTAGAAGCTTTCCTCACCATGGGTGCAATGCAAAAGAAATTGTGACTACAAATATATGTCCCTGTTGTTTATTAGCTGTATAAAGAGTAATTGACATTTCAATTCTTGGAATTACTGCTGAAAATAATGCATCCCATGGAATAGAGACTAGCTCATATAAACACGCATGCATTTCATATTCCATACACATATCTATCTGCACATAAATTAACTATTTAGTCGGTTTACAAATGGAAACCTGAATACACTGAAAGCATATATTTTTTTGCTAGATGGCGCGAGATGGGATGATGGGCGGTCAAGATGAATTACCGCATGGCAGTTAAAGGAGGCAATGTGCCTGAGAATATGTTCACTGCAGAGATGGGAGCGATGAAGTCAGCTCATTCGCTGGTGCAAGATGGATTATTAAATCGCAGGACTGTGAGGTATGGTGACGGATTGGGAAGGCATTTATCCAGCAGTGGATTGATCATGGCCGATGATGGACACGATTACGTTCATTGCATAGATTAATTTTAGAAGTGCATAAGACTTTGTGTAAACCCCCCATTAGTGGTATTAGCCAAACATCCCAATGCAGGGCCTTGGATGAAAGAGAGCCTTGAGAATTAGTGAGTCTTTGTTGAGTGAATAAACTAATTTTATTCATACTTCACAACTAAGGCTGAGAGCATTAATGCATTAATGCGAATGTTATCAAAGGCACACCGCGCCCCTTTGGATGCCACTCTTACTATTCTCAACCACTGGTTATATTTGAAATTGAACTTCTTTTGAATGTATGTGTCACATGGCACCAATACATGTTAAGGCAGAACACAATAGGGAAAGCGGCTGATGAAAATAAGAGACACCTGCAACAAACAGGTTGTCCATCACCATAAGTGGAGTGGTTTCCTATAAATAGGGACCAGCCCACCCCCAGGAGATACTGGAGGGTGAATTAAGGAAGACCTCAGCTGCTCGCGAGCTCCAGCCAGCAGGAAACAGGAGCGGTCCCCGAAAACCTCCAGCTTGGGACACCCGGTGGGGGAACAGGGATGGGCAGAGAAGCGCAGGCAGGCTGCCTCTGCGCTTCCCTGTTGCGGAGATGAGCCAGTAGGCGCCGGCTCACTTCCTCCTCGGACCGCAGTGGCAGGCCTGGCTGGGCCCACGGCGAGTGACATCGAGTGTCAATTCGAAGTTGGCTTTCTTGTGAATTAGGCCTAAAAGTGGGTGGTAATCGCCAGCTAAGGCTAAACGTGCCTTAAGGGGAAACGCATAGCCTCAGATGTGAGTGTGAGGACAAAGGTGGTTATCATGGGATAGTGTAAGGACACTGTGTGGTTCAGATATACGCTACGGTGTGAAAGCAATCAGTGAGAGCTTGTCTAAAAAATAAAGACGAACCAACCCTCTGGAATAGCCTGAGTTTTGATATAAATTACTCTAATTAGACTCGACCCACACTATACACGTCCGTTACTTGGCTGAGCAAACAATATTACAGTAGCGGTAATAAAGATAAGCCTTGAAGTAGGCTAGAACCAAAAGCGCCACATTTAGTGGGGGCTCTTCCGGGATTACTCCAGTAGGGGGCAGTCTAACCTGACTGCAGTGTCCATAAGCTATCCCATTTGGGATAAATTGGGGGAAATCTCTTGGACCCGAGGGGGGAAATAGACTATTCCTGTGTCAGCCAAGGGGACAGTGCTTGTGTATTGTGGAGTGAGTTGGGAGAGTGCAGTTGACAGTGTCACCTACAGGATGAGGTCGTACTGCAATAGACCCCAGAGAAGCAGCAGAATATGCGACATCTGTTGGTATGGAGGTAGCAGAACGCACTACCTTTCTCAGAGAACAAAGAGCAGAGGCGAGCTGTCAAGACAGCCAGGATAGAAACAGAGAAAGCACTGCAGATTGAGAGGCTCTGCCAAAAAGGTAAATTTAAAAGGGAAATGGAGCACCTGCGGTTAGCTATAGAGGATACCTCTGATCAAGAGAGGGAAGATCGACTTGCTAAGGAGAACTTGAGCGGGAAGACCATTTAGAACAGGGGGGGGGGGGAGATAAGGAAAGACAGTTGGAGAGGGAGAAGTTGGAAAACAATAGGGTCCTCCAGTTGGGAAAATTAAGATTGGAGGAAGCTAGGTTACAACACATGGTAGCAGATGGGGAAGTACCACCTTGGAGGCCCATGTCGGGGAAAAGCACCAATACCAACATTTAAAAGTTCGATGAAGCCCATGATCAGATAGATGCGTTTTTGCAGCGTTTTGAGTAGTACGCCAAATGCTATGAATGGCCGAGGCGTGACTGGGTGATCATAAATCTTTGTGCGCTGTTAACTGGGAAGGCTGTCCTAGACTACCATCAGCTGGGAAATGATGATGCAGCAGACTATGATAAGCTCAAAGTTGCACTAATGGAGCGGTACGAGTTGAACGAGGAAGGATTTTTTACGATTGGCGAGGATGGGCAGATCGTGGCAATATCCATCCCAACGTGAAATCCTGAAATCTGTAGAGGTAGAACATAATGTCATCCGTGATACAAGTTGCAGTGGGATTATAGTAGATAAGCACCTGGTTGATACAAATGACATGACAGGTGAGGAAATTATGTGCATCTTAATTGATACGACTGCACGACTTTGTCCCTAGCCAATGCTGAATTGGATACTCCATACCTAAAAGGAAAGGTAAAAGCTCTCTGTATGGAACACCTGTTGTATATATAGGCCTTTTTCCGAAAAAAATGATATTGAAAATAATTCTGCCAATATTTTTTTTATAATAATCATTGATAAAAAAACACCCTCAAACCCACTACCTCCCACAAGCACCAAGCATCTGGAGGTCGTAAAAGACCGTTAAATAATAAACTCCGGGGCAAAGGGAGGTTAACGACGATCTGCAAAATCTCCAGATTGCCAAAGGACCGCATGCCATGACCTCCCTGGACGCTTTGGACAGTTCACAAACAAATATCCAGAATCACTGGCACGGACGCAGAGCACAGGACAAACGGGCATTACAACTGATATTTTTTTTTACGGAAAAAGTTCGAAGCTTGGCTATAAGAATAAGTCGACATGATAGACTGCAGTCTATATTAGTGGCTTTATTATTACTTATTTTATTTCACCATTTATTCAACTCATATGGTTTCTTATTGTATATTTCTATCTATGTAACTTCACCAAGAGAACCAAGGAATGTGAATTCTGGCAATCAAGAAAGTGAGGGCTTGGTTATATCTCCAGCCTCGGGATATCAAAATATAACTCGAGAATAAAACACCGATCCCTGGTGACACAGACTTATAACAAAGCTTGGCAAATCCTCGGAATAATGGTGGTAACAACGAGGGGCATTACGAATCTTGGTTAAACATAAACCAAATAATAACCACGACATATGTGACCGGGGGTAACTCATAAGAGATACAATAAAATGGTCAAACACACAAGACCAGATAATATGTATTCCATGAAATCAGAGCCTCCCCGGCCACGTTTGTCTTCCAACAATATTTTTTTGGCCATAAAATACGTATGAAGGGTGCTTCCCCTCCCTTTTAGCAGACACCATGAAGAGAGGGGTTGGGAATGCAAACAAAAACATAAACTATCAAAGATCAAAAAGGGGGGGGGGGGCAGCCAGGCCGCTATGGCCACGGGAGGAGGACGGTGACAGGGCATCTGTTTTTTTATCTCTCGCAAGAGACGCGGAGAGAGGAGGGAGAATTACACATTTAAGCACGGACACAGATCATGCAAGTGGAGTGCTGCGAACGACGGAGGGTACTGCGACGGGCAGGCTCCGGGGCATGGCCTCGACATTAGCAATGGGTGCTGTGTCTCGCAGAGAAGAGGGGCGAGGTGATGCTCGGTACTGAGTTCGGCATGGACCGACAGAGTATCGCTGAATGTTTTATTATACATTCATCCTGATGTTTTGAGTCGCTCGCAGAGTCAAGTATTGCGATAAGTTGTGTTGTACT
Organism: Petromyzon marinus; assembly: GCF_048934315.1. NCBI lineage: Eukaryota > Metazoa > Chordata > Hyperoartia > Petromyzontiformes > Petromyzontidae > Petromyzon > Petromyzon marinus. Next base: position 9,535,259 of record NC_133678.1, on the reverse strand, counting down.
AAGCTATCAGAGTTGTGTAAGAGGTGTGCGAATACAATTTACAAGTTTTGAGAGCGAGTGCCAGCTCCCACGAGCAGCTGCGATGGGCAGGCTCCGGGAACCTGCCCCCGTGACTGGCACATCGTCAACGGGCTGCACCAGCAGAAGCCACGAGCATACGAAGTCAACGCAAAGAGTTGAGCTCGGCAAGGGACAGCTCAGCAAGGGACAGTTCGGCGAGCGACAGAAGAGGGCGGCGAGCGGCACGCTCCGGGGTGGGACTCTACAATAGACCAAGGATGGCGAGGCTTGCCGAGTAGCGATGTGTCCCCGAACACGAGTTCGGCGCTGACAGACGAAGTATCGCTCAAAGTCATTCTACCCTGAGTGCCAGCTCCCACAAGCAGCTACAGCCGAGCAACAGAATAACGAGCAACGACGAGCAAGCATCCGGCAGAAAGGGTGGAAAGCCCAAGCATCAACCAAGCCAGTATCGCAGAGAACCAGCTCCACCGAGCAAGGGTGTCTGCCACCAGCGAACGAACTGCGAGTGCATCGTTCATCGCCAGAAGCACGGGGCAGGAGAGAGCGCGTGCAACGCAGCTCCTCCAGCAGTGGAGGGAGCCTGCTGCTGCCAGCGGGCGAGCGGCGAGCGCGATCGAGCATCTTCAAGGACAAAGCAACGTGCCGACGCAGCTCCTGCAGCAGTGGAAAGAGCCTGTAGCTGCCAGCGGACGAGCAGCTAAGCCGACGCCCCAAACAAGAGAGAGCAACAAAGCCGTTTGTATGACACTCCCACCCTCACACCCTCACCGCTCCGCAGGGAACAAACTAATTTTGATGCAAGGGATGCCCAACCTCGGCGTCTGCTTTACGCAAAGAATTGAACAAGTGGCAAAGAAGAAACACACACACACAACACGCATATCGAGACAAATAAGATTGTTCCAAAAAGTCATCTTTGTGTTTCAAGAAGGGTTGCCATTCCAAGGTGGTGCGTTAAATGTCAGCTGATCGTGAAAAGCATTGCCGCCCATCGAGTAACATGAATATGATTGTTTAGAAGTATTTTACTCATCCGTTTTCGTTAATTGCATAATCTTGCCAATTCATTAATTGATAACTACTCTTGCTTCGGGACATGTTCCTTCATTACTGTTTGTATGAATATCGTCGCATGAATATGAATGACTTTTTCCTATCGCCATACATACTCGCGTCACTCTGAGGAATGTATCGATTGTTCTGTTACCCAGTTGAACAACGAAATCATTGAGGGTTAAATGTACGGATAAATGAGAACATCTCCAGGAGTACTGTGTTGACAATTCCAAGCATAAGAGTTCGCATATTAGAGTATGATAGTTGGGTAGTTGCCGTTCTTTAGCGTCAATATACTAAATGCCTCTGTTGATATGTAAACTCTGACTTTAACATAGCTACTTCCGTGACCAGTTACATGCTAATCCCTCACACTAACATCATGCTAATCTCCCAGTTACATGCTAATTTCTGACTTTAACACCCTGCTAATCTCTCACATTAACACAGCTACTTCAATGCTAAATTCTTCTGTTGATATGTAAACTCCTTTGTCGAGGCGCTCTGCTCCTCCCACCCAGCTTAAAAGACGCTGCCAAGCTTAAAAGACGCTGCCAAGCTTAGCAGTGTTCATTGTAGCGCTGTCTTTCCGACAGTTCTGTTTCTTCACCTGAAAAAGGCTACTTGTGTTGTGGCCGAAACGTCGTGAGAATTATATTTTATTATGTTTTATTTTTATTATTTTATTATTTCCCTTCTACGTGACTTTACCGAAAGAACCAAGAAGATCTAGAACCCTGTTGAGAGTTTCTCAAGGAGTGGTTACCCGAGGACAAGCTAAAAGGGACAAAAAGGGGACCAAACCCTTGAAGGTTCCCACAGGCATGGATGCAGAGATCACCTCTGAAAGGTGGATGAAATTACAGAGGGAGGATCGGATTAACTGATCTCTGAAAGCACGCCAAGGAAGGAAAGGTATGGAATTCTGGCATAGGAACCACTGTGAGAATGATTATTCACCAGGGTTTGCTTCACAGAGAATTCCAGAATCCAAATGTAGAAAAGGTTTTTACATTCCAACAATTCATGATCCCGTATAAATTGCCTTACCAAGTGTTGTCTTTAGCACATGATTCCATAATGGCCAGTCACATGGAAATAAAGTGAACTCAACACAGGGTGTTGGCAAGCTTTTATTGGCCAGGAGTTAATCGTGATGTGGAACGATTTAGACAGTTGTGTGATATGTCCGCACACGATTGTGAAGGGTCGGGTCTCTAAAGTTCCGCTGGATCAGATGCTGCTAATTAGCACACATTTTCAGAGGGTCACTGTTGATTTGGTGGGGCCCTTACCAATGTCTGGGAACGGATACCGATATATCCTAACCGCAGTGGACTATGCAACATGATATCTGGAGGCATATTCTCTTAAAGGTATTGACACAGTGGAAGTAGCAGAAGCCCTGGTCGATATTTTTTTTTTCCCAAGGAGATCTTGAGTGACAGGGGATCGCAGTTCACAGCAGAAATGTCAAGAGGTTTGCAGACTTTTGTCTGTAAAACAATTGCATACCACACCATACAACTCCAAATGTAACGGATTGGTAGAGCGATTCAATGGGCCACTAAAGACTATGCTGAGACGCATAACTGGAACAGATATCTGCCTGCACTGCTCTTCGTGTATAGAGAAACACCACAGGAGAGTTTATGGTTTTTGCCCTTCGAACTTCTTTATAGATGCTCGGTCCGAGGTCCATTGTCAATCCTGAAATAGTTGTGGACAAAAGAGGATACTGAAACGGAGGTAAAAACTACTTGCCAGTATGTCTTCGAGATTCGGAGCAAGAGAGTCCTTGAAGGTAGCAGCGGGCAAACAGAAGCAGTGGTATGACCGTCGAGCAAAAGACCGCACCTTTATTGGAGGTGAGCTGGTCTTGATCCTTCTGCCAACACCACACAACAAGCTAATGTTAAAGTGGAGAGGGCCGTACGTAGTCACCAATAAAGTTGGATTGGCTGACTACCGAATCATTGTTGAGGGTACGAAACTCTTGTACCATGCCAACATGCTAAAAAAGTACGTGGAAAGAGCAAACCCAAAGGCGAGAAAGAATGGGAATGTGAGAGGACAGGAAACTGAGGGTGAAACAATTCTAAAAGCAAAGGCAGGGGACATCCAATTGGCAGATGAGGCTGAGAGTGGAGGGGAGCCGGATATTGTATTGATGCCGTTACCAAATGATAACAAAAATTAGGTTGATGTTAAAATGTATCCTGAGTTGAGTCTTGAACAACATGAATAAGTGAGGACACTTTTGCTGGCATATCAGGCTATGCTAACAACAAAACCAGGAAGCACAGACCTAGCAACGTTCCAGTTGGCATTAACGGATCGGACACCCACTCGACAGAGACCTTACCCTGTACCACTCGCGGTAAAATAGCAGATCGAGTCAGAGATAGCCTCTATGAAGAAAATGGGGATGATTGAAGGATCTGACTCCCAATATGCAAATCCAGTGGTCTGTGTGGGAAAACCAGATGGGTCCATACAGTTTTGTGTCAATTATCGTTGACTTAATAAAGTGACAGTTTGGGATACAGAACTCATACCCAACCAGCAGGTTCTATTTTCACAGTTGGCAGGGTCATAGTACTTTACAAGGCTTCATTTAGAAAAGGGGTACTGGCAAATTCCCATAGGTCCAAGGGACCGACATAAAACGGCCTTCACAATCCATTATGGTCTATATCAATGACGGACAATGCCCGTAGCGGTTGCGAATGCTCCAACGGTGTTCAGTAGGATGATGAGGTGCCTACTGAAGGGGGTCCCACAGGCTGTCAACTATATAGATGACATTGTAATCCACACAAAGACCTGGAAGGAACACCTAAGGGTACTGGAGACAGTCTTCCATAGACTTGCAGAGAACGACCTCACAGCAAGGCCATCAAAGTGCGAAGTTGGGTTGACAGTAATGAAAAAATAAGAAGCTTCGGTTATTTCTCTGGCTGGTGGGATACTAACAGAAATGTATCCCAAAATTTGCCGAGGCAGCCAAACCCTTAACAGACAAAACAAAAAGGGGATGCCGAATACAATAAAGTGGGATATTGAGGCAATGCAAAGCTTTGAGATGCTCAAGATGGCTCAGACCCACGAGCCTATCTTGAGGTTGGCTGATACGACAAAACCATTTGTGTTACGAACTGATGCATCAGAGACAGGTCTAGGGGCAGTCATATCCCAGAATCATGGATAATTATTCCTGGTGCTTTATGCAAGTCGTAAACTTTTGCATCGGGAGCGCCGGTACTCAACCATTGAGAGGGAGTGCTTAGCCTTGGTACAGGCAGTTCAAAAATTGCGTATATTCTTGTATGGAAAGGAGTTTATCTTGGAAATTGACCAGCAACCTTTGCTCCATCTAGACCGGGCAAGACTGGCGAATAATAGAGTGATGCGATGGGCATTGGCCCTCCAGCCACATCAATATCATGTTAGGGTATTAAAGGGCTGTAACAATGTACATAGGAGCAGACTTCTTTAGCTGAAGTGAGCCATAAGAAGGAGTGTGCGACCTAGAGGAAGCAACTCCAGTGTACCATGTGTGGTGAGCCAAAGGAGCATTGACTTACCAAAGGGAGGAAATTACATCCCCCCTCACATTGACATGCTAATCTCTTACATTTACGTACAAATTCCATCTCTATCTCCGTCCACTTACCCTTGGGTTGAGCCCACCTAAAGCCTATATAACCTCTTGTTGCAGCAGCTCTTTCTCCTGTGTCAGCAGTTCTCCTGCTGTGTTTGTCTCACCTGATGAGGATTGCTTGTGTTGTGATCGAAACGTCATGATCTATTAATTTTTTTTATCTACATGACTTTACCGAAAAAACCTAAGAGTATGGACCCCAACTATATCTGCTCGCAAGGTCCAGCCAGCTCATCCAGGAGCCTCAAAGCAGTGCTGCTCCATAATGGTAACAAGTACCCATCTCTTCCCCTGGCTCACTCGGTGCACCTCAATGGGGATTACAACAGCATCAAGACCTTGCTGGACGCCTTGAAGTATGATGATTACAGCTGGGAGGTCACCGGAGACTTCAAAATGGTGACATTCCTGATCGGTCTCCAAGGCGGTTTTACCAAGTTTCCCTGCTATCATTGCCTTTGGGGCAGCAGGGACACCAAGGCACACTACCACAGGCGGGACTGGCCACAGCGGACCGAGTTCTCTGTGGGGAGGAACAACGTCAAGTGGGAGCCACTGGTGGCCCCACGGAATGTGCCGATGCCGCCACTGCACATCAAATTGGGTCTCATGAAACAATTTGTCAGAGCTGTAGATAAGGAGCCGGCAGCTTTCAAGTACCTTCAAGACTTCTTCCCTAAGCTGTCTGAGGTAAAGGTCAAAGCCAGTGTCTTCGTCGGACCACAGATAAAGAAGATCCTGGAGTGCAATGAATTCCCTAAGAAGCTCACGAGTAAGGAGAAAGCGGCTTGGAACAGCTTTGTCGCAGTGGTTTGTGGCTTCCTGGGCAATCACAAGGTGGAAAACTGTGTGGAGCTGGTTTAAACTCTGGTGAAGAACTACGGCACAATGGGCTGTAGGATGTCCCTCAAAGTCCATATCCTTGATGCTCATCTTGATAAATTCAAGGGGACATGGGAGCGTATTCGGGGGAGCAAGGAGAATGCTTCCACCAGGATATACTGGACTTTGAATGCCACTACCAAAGACAGTAAAACAAGAACATGATGGGAGACTACATTTGGGGGCTGATTCGTGAAAGTGATTTACGGTATAATCGTACATTTTGTAAAAGTACTCACTTCTAAATCTTTTGTAGTCATATTTGTAATACTTTAGTATAAATACATGTTATAATTTTGATTCATATGTTGTTTTTTTCTGACTGTATGTGGACGAAAAAACACAAATTCGCCTGTTTTCTCATTGAAAATAGGTACATTTCAAAATATCACTGTCCTGGTCACAAAATCATCGTTTGTGGGGAATAATAGCCATTTTCTATACTTTCTAGGCATAAGCAATTACAAAATAACACTTACTACCCAGGAACAAAAATTGTGTTGCATAGTGTAATCAGAGTTGCAGGGGCAGGACAACAAACTGAATGCAAAAAGCCATTTTAAAGTAATTCGTTATCAATTTCATCCCTTTGAGCAACATGTCTGACACAAGCCTCACTCACATTTCGTGAATGTCTATATGATGTATCTTAACTTGCATAAGTTATCTGATGGTATGTGTTGATCTTTTTGTCTCTCAGGTTCTGAGCATCGTTTCTTTGTACACTTTTGAGATTTTGTTCCATTTATTTGTCATTGTCAATGTGTTTGATCCCTACGTCGGAGCAGACAGCAAGTATATATTTTTTTATATATTTAAAATACTTCCAAGGAGAAAGACATGTTGGAAAGCATTACAGAAACCATGCATATGCATTATTTTTTACGTAATTATGAACAATAAGATTTCTTGAATTAATACATTAAATATTATTGTTACTCTAGAACGTTTAAATATAACAAAAAAAATACAAAGATATTTACAGAAGCTTAAATTGAATTTCACTTTCTCTGGCTCTGCCTTATCAACACGATGTCACGCGAATAGGTGTAGCCTGGCAGCAGCAACAGCACGCCAACACATTCATCAAACAAAAAAGGAAAACAATCTGCATGTAAACCCACAGCTCAACAAATTGAAGAAAGCCGGACCGCGGCATGAATCAGGATCCAATGGCTGTCAGTGCTTTGAAGGTTACCCGGCTTATAAATATTACTGTGCAGGTTCATAATTTTCCAAGTTTTGTTGACACCAGGCACATTTCTCAAAACTATCAAAGTGTCAGTAGAATAGGATTAAAGGAGCTCGAAGACCAGCTCCACGGTATAACATGCATTGTTATCCCATGAAATCCTCAAACCTTTCTAAATTACAAGTGACATTTAAATTACAGATGATGTCTCCCTGCAATTAAAAGGTGCTATAAATACATATTCGCAGCCCTACTTTAAAAGATGTGATTTATTAATTTGAACGTGGATTTAAATTGAGAAATGCAATAGCTCTCCGATGTGTTTATAGGGGTTGTACCACGTGTTGTTCAGCATGATGTCAGACGTTTTAATCCACGTGCTGGCAAGCTTCTTTAGGAACTCAATTCAGGATGTCAATTCAGTTTCTGAACAAGCTCCCAGCATGTGGAGAAAAACGTCGGACATCATGCCGAACACGCAGGAAAAACCCATAAACATACCAGAGAGCTACACAGCACAACCGCGAAAACCTTACACAGTTGGAAATGCATTGTTAAAATGTATTTGCTACGGCAATATTATGCCAATATTTTTTTTGTTCAGAAAAAAGTGCTAAACATGTCACGATGGCTCATATCGGAAGGGTATTAGGTACACTTGCATTATTGTGAAACACGAGCTATCATTAAATGTTGTACGCGCTGTTCTGAGATAAACCCCCTCCCCCACGAGTCTAAGTCATTTCACACCTCCATAATGAGCAAGAGAATACGCTTCACATGGAACATTGAGCAGCACCCCTGCGTGTGGCTCAGCGATGACAATGAAAGCTGCCTTCTTCACTGACGTTGACAAGGAATCTGCAAGACGGTGCCATCACAGTATGACAGCAGGTTTTAAAGACTCGGTGAATAGAAACCAGTTCTTTGGAAATCTATTAAAAACTGCACGTATTAAAATAAATTGGGGTTTTTCTTTTACATTTATAATTCCCTTGAAGTAAATTAATGCATCTAAGGCTTCCATTTAACACGTAGGTTTTCACGACCAATTTCATCCGTAATACAGGTGTTTTGGGTTAGATTGGCTTGGCTCCAACACACCGGTGTGCTGTACTAGTAACGAATTGGAATGTTCCGTTTACGTGACAAACCTTACTAATTGGCTGTGTCGGGTGGTGGCGGGTTTAACAACATATATTTACACGATCTAACCCAAAAAAACCTGTATTATGGATAAGGCTTCCTTCTCTGCAGAACTTAAATGTATTGGAATACACTGGGTTGGTAAATGGGGTGGGGGCAGAATATCAGATATCACATGGCAGTGATTTAAGCCATGGTCAGGAATCGAACACAGATCACCGGGTTCATAGCATAGTACCACCGTTCCACCCCCAATATATACCACAACAACATCGTAATTTATCTTCGTGGAATATATGATATTTCTATATACACCAGTGCTACAGCTAATATATGTCTCTTCGGTTCCAAGCAAATAATAGATTTACCTCGATTTATGTGGTAGATGCATTCCAAATAAGGATGCACCAAGTGAAGCCACACAAGAAATTTGCCTGCTGGGTAAGGCATGCGTTACACAGACAACTTTATCCCATGCCCGGCCGCATGGCCGCAAATGCATGAATTCAAACTGCATAGAGCGAATTTTGGGTATAAATTGGTCAGCCCCATATACGTGAAATCACAAACCAAACCCATATAAAGCAAAGGAAACCTGAAGTTTTACATGATAAAATGACCATCAATTAAATTATTACTGTGAAAATATTCAATGATTATTTTTCTATCACATCAAATAATTTTATTATTTGAACTACATGTATTTATTTTCCAGATATAGGAACAACATTCATATTAGTTGTTTAGATGTGATTTCAACCTTGTAGATTTTGCATGATTTCACGGTTTTAACATGTAGGATTATATTTTCCCTCATTATTTAGAAAATAAAAATGCAATCTTATTTTTTGAAATGGTAAAAAACCCACCACGTAATTGGTTAATAACGTAAATACAGGATAAAAATGTATAATGTTATTTGGAAAATTACATCGCAAGTATGTTTAAATGCAATTAATGTGTTAGATACAATATGAGGGCATGTTCCAAGGGCACGTTAATGTGGTGATAATACTTGATTTTAATTAAGTTTAGCATATTACATTTGTCCAGTTGAATTTAAAAAATCTATTGCCATTTATATAACTTGAAATGATAACATACAAGTATATTGAACTCCACAAGGTTAACAACATAATTGAATATTTTTTTTAATTACAGAGTATTACAAAATAGCATGTGTGAGAATGCATAATTGGCCTATTTCGTATTATACCTTATGTCTATTCAGTGCAAATATAAGCCTACCGCTAAATACCAACAATGGAAGGTTTTTATTTTACTAAATATGTGGTATGCAACAGTTCAAGGTCAAGGTTTTGTGGAACAGTAATATGAAGCGTTTTGAAATTGTATTTAGTTGATGATTTCTGTGGTTCAATAAAATATATATTGTTGGGTCTTTCGTCACAGAGATAGGTTCAAAGAAAATAACAAAAAAATATTTTATTTTAATTTTATTTTTTGTTATTTTCTTTGTACCTATCTACGTGACTTTACCGAAAGACCCAAGAATATGAATTCCTGCAGTCACGAACGCTTTAAGTCAAGATAAAAGATATTCATAAAATCTTAAGAGTCCTAGAGTGCTATATTCTGCCTTACAGCATGCTTGTCTGAATATTGTATTTTGATCTTCTTTCGAAACGTACATAGCCAACCATGTTAATAGGAGGTTCAGGGAAGGACAACAATCTAAACACATAAATCCGTTCTAAGGAAATGAATGTTCAATCTAGATTTAAAAGTGCATAGCTCTAGTGGCTTCCTAACTGAGTCTCATCACAGTTATGAGAAATGGCATATTCATGCGTCTCTAATGGTGATGGCTTCAATTAATTCTGGTTCTCCTAAGGGAGTTTCAACTTGGATCCTGGTAAGAACACTGACCACCATAATGCTAATTGTAGGCCTACAAATAAGGTCAAAATGCAGCCAAAGATCTTTTTGAATATTCGGCCACATCAAAAGGTAGACCCCTTCAATGGCTTACTCATGCCATAAACCAGTCACACTCGCAGCGGCCATTGGCAAGCTACCAAATAAATACGGTCACCGCATCGCGTGCTTTCGGATGCGCTTCTGTGGCCGACTGGAATGCTTTTCGGATATTAGGAAGCCACTGGGGCTATACACTTTTAAATATGGATTGAAAACTTCGTTTCTTGAAAACTGCTTTTGTTTTTAGTTTGTTGTCTGCGCACATCCGATGAGCATGGTTGTCTACATACGGTGCGAAAGAAGTTCAACATACACACATACATACATACTGTACATGCCACACACTGGTATAAACCCCCTCCGTCAGAGGGAGATTTTAAAGAGCCCCGTTGGAGGTTATTTGGTCTACTCTTCTATGCCGGCCAGGCATATTGGAAGAGGTGGATTGAACTAACGTTTTACTCTACTGCACATGACCTGCAAATAGACGAGTTGCATTTTCCCCATTTATACTTCTAGGTACAGAGACGTGGTGAGGGGCGATATTTAACAAGCTTGCCCATGTCTCAACGGTCATGTTTGGGGATTGACGAACCAAGAAACTCTGCAAGTCCAGTCTGCTTCACCATTGAAGCATCCGAAGAATTTGTGAATTTTAAATAGGACAGCCTTATTTGAAAATTCACAATGTATGCAACATTTTCGTTAAATATGTATCAGGTTTTATTATTATTATTATATATGTATGTAGCAGGTACCTGAATGTCATTTTTTCCACATGTGAAAAAAATAAATTCATGTCGTTGGAAATCTGAAATACTGTACGGGAAAAAATGAAGCATTGCGTACTACCCAGTATACAAAAAAATAAGAAATACATTGGGGCCCAAATCACGTAGCTTTTATTTACGTATATTTGTAGAATTCTGCCATTCGGCAAAATAAGCATAATGCCAATTGACTTGACTATGAATCTTTGATGAATGTAACAAACCAATATGTTTGAATGGGAAAGTTTTGTAACAGTGGGTGTTACCTGCTGTGGCATATGGACTGTACCAGGAGGCTGAAACAAAAGTTCGTGTTTTGATTTAAAGCTTTCGTGACTGCAGGGATTCAAAGTCTTGGTTCTTTCGGTAAAGTCACGTAGAAGGGAAACAATAAAATAATAAAAATATAAAACAATAACATTCTCACGACTTTCAAAACCATCACTTTACCCTACATTGCGGGGATCACAAAAAAAGATCTCCAAAATCTTGAATAAACACAAGATCCAGGTCCGATTCAACACATTACATAAAATCCGTGATCTGGTTCCGTCTGTAAAAGATGTGATTCCGGACATACAGTACCCTGGCGTCTACAAATAAGTTGCCTCTGTGGTAGTAGTAACATTGGAGAAACCAAACGACATGTCTCGGACCGCATTCGTGAACACATAGCAGACCTAAACACGGTAGGACCAACACCTCGGCCGTGGCAGATCACTTATAATTCAGTAGGCTCGCATGACATTGACTTCTCCAAGACAGAGGTTATTTGCAAGCCATCTGGCTACCATGAGAGATTCGTTCATGAGGCTATCCACATATACAAACACAGAGACAATTTCAACCGAGAAAATGGATTTTGGCTTAGCAATCATTGGAAGGATTTGATAAACCATTTTGGGTCTTAATTGATTGTTCACGCTTACGGTGGCTTTCAGACCGCATCCATTATTTTCGTCTCCCCCCTCCTCTTTTCCGAACATAGATGGACTCGTCCATCTGAACAAACTGTCAAATCGCTCTCCGTGGTGCTAACGTTAAAAAACACCACTTTTTTCAAATTTTCTTGCTGTGGTTTTCACACCTGATGATGATTGCTTGTGTTGCAGTCGAAACGTCGTGAGAATTTTATTGTTTTATATTTTTATTATTTTATTGTTTCCCTTCTATGTAACTTTACCGAAAGAACCAAGAATATAAAAGTTTGTGTGTTCACAAGACAGAAATAGGAACGTATAAGAGGGAAGTTACGCAAGTTAAATGTATACATTTGACCGTTTAAAAAACGTACGTGTGACATGACGTCACGTGGCTTTGCCTGCACATGGTCATTTCATTGTGTGTCCCACTGGAAACGATAGCCGAAGGTCCCTGGTGTAGGGTGGAAATCTTGTGGTGCTGGTTTATGCTGGGAACCAATTCAAAGGAATGTACAGATCAGGAAAAAAAAGCATTGTGCTTCCTTGATTTAATCGTTGTCTGCTGCACTGAATTGCCTTCATTGTAAGCTTTAATTGTATTGCATGGCATCGTTGCAACATTTGAATCTGTAAACGATGGGGAAAAATATAATAGAAACAAAAACACAGTTGGTATAAAAATAGTTAGGAATTTAATGGATTTGATCAATTATCAATCACACAATTGTGGCTGAAAAACATGTACTACACCTGGAATACAAAAGGAAATTAAATGTACAAAAAACCCTTGCCCAACGAGGCTTTATTGAGCACGTGTTTGGGCTCTACACAGTTTCCCTCACGAGGTCTGTTTTCCGGAACACGGGAGTGATGTTTCAGCTGTACGTAGTTTGACGCTGATAAGATTCTCATCTCTGCATCGAAAAGTAGTGCCATGAGAGTGCTGCATTCGTTGGAAGGTGTGAATGAATCGCCCGTGAGAACGATTTATTTACCATATATATGTTTCTGTGTGTGTGTATATATTTGTTTGTGTGATAATGTGACACGCGCAACGACCCAGCGCAAATGTTCACAAATTGCCGCATGTTGTTTACTCGTTGAGGATGTGAGTCATAGGGGCACCGAGATGGCGAATCATTAACGTTCACGTGAAGGTGCATGGGGTGAGTGTCGTGCTGGCAATTCGGTGTCAGGGGCGTGCATTGGGCACCAGTTCTTCTGTGCCGGGAGAGTAAAGGAGATGGGGGGGGGGGTTTGTGTGTTGAGATAAAATTGAAAAATAAAGCGTAAATTCACAATAAGGGTGGAAATCTTGTAGAGTTTGTAAGAAAAGAGGGAGAGGGTGATAATTTCGGAACCAGGAATCCAACCATATTTTTCCCATAAGGTCCTGTCCTATTACTTGTCGAATTCATGGCATGGTCTGTATTTACGTCACGTATGGATAGTCCCCTTAGGATTGAAAATTAGTTGAAAAGGATGGATAACTTATGTCAATATAGTGGTCCATCACCATATATATTCCAAGGATATACACAATTAAAAAAACTCACACCTATATCACACACACACACACTCCAATGTGTTTATGAAGTATATAAATTCATCATGACAGCAAACAAGAGTTGTATTGTACTTAGTAATTATCATTGTACATCTACATATAACTGCAACATGTCAGTACAAGGGTTGTATTAAGCTTTTCATTTAAGATGTAAGATTAATGATTGTAAGCACTGCAAAACGGTATAGAAACATGCCAGATGGTGTCACTAATGTGCTCATGAAGGTCAGCTCAATGTTCCAATTACAATGTGCTGCATCAGTGCGTAAAGTGTACACAAAACAAGAACCAATGAAGACGTGATGCCACTATCAATAATGATATAAATAAAAGCCTGGAAATGCTGCCTGCAAAACTATTTTGTAAGCACACTGCATGCTGAATAAAGCAAGTGTGGCATGTTGGCACGTTGCTCACCTTGATAGGTCAGCTTAAATCCTTGAGCACCCACTGCAAAATCGCTGCTCAGCTTCATGGTGAGCAGTGGGCCTGTGCTTGTGATGGGCGATGGCAGCTGGAACCCTGTGAACCTGCGCACGTACAAAGTAACAACAGCAATGGATGGGGTTAGTCTACCAGATGTTGTAGCATTAGCTAATGTAAGAATAATGTAATACTGTGTTTCTCTCTATAAACTGTGTGTGTTAACTTGGGTCTTCTGAGGTTTGGCATCAAGCCATGTGGCATCTTTAAATCAATTCAATCTAATTTAAAATCCCATTTTGTTCCAGCTGCTGGCTGACTAAAACTAAAGCATAAATACGTCTCATACTATCATGTAAGTATACATCTTGTGAATATATAAGTAAAACATAAGTCCTTCTAGTTATGTACTTGTCCTCTATGTTGTTATCTATCATCATTTTTAGTTTATTACGAACAGACTGTTGGGGAAAGTGCTATTAGCGGGCACCTATGAAGGCTGGCATGGAACACGAGGAGGTGGGGGACCAGCACCACGCCCGGCCGCATTTGTCTCCCGAATGACAATGTTTACACATCGCACCAGGTACTCATTTGAGGCTGAGTCAACCTAGGGGAGGCCCAGGACCGGTTCAGATAATCGTTACTGGTGTTGGCCGTAATCGGGAAATCGAACTCCGGTCGCCGAGTTTGTAGCCACTATCGCTCCCCACTCCACCACTTTATGGAGGGGCGTATGCGGTCGTTTCAGACATTAAATGCAAACAATTCCACAATTTGTAACTCACATGTGGGCTGTGTCCACGTAAAATCACACCCATTACACCACTTATCTTGCAACAATTGCAGATTGACGAAACATTGGGTGGGTGAGGGCTGGGTTTGGGAACATTTTCACATAGTTGTAGAAACTTTCCACCATAATGTGTCGAGAGTGCTGAAGGTGTGTCGGAGTGGATTTTGCACAAGATATTCTGCACGTTCTGTGTTTATTTTTGAGTAAACATTCAAGTGCGTTTTAAGTGTTCTAAACGTTTAGGAAAGCGGCAAAATTGAGGCCCACACTCACATGAAGATGCCAGCGACAATGAACACAAATGATTATGTATGTACAGGCCATCCTCGACTTAGGAACGCCCGTACTTACGAACCAGCTTCCCATGAAATGCAAATACACATTGACTTAAAACGCGAACTCGCAATTGCAAACTAAAACGCGGAAATATTTTGGTCAGAGGAGCAATCCTCCGCGAGTTGGCCTCACGCTGGGAGTGTGCACGTGCCGTGTGCGTGAAAGAAGTGTGAGTGCGTGGGGAGCTCGCCGACAGCACTTGCCCCGACAGCCTGTTAAGGCTAAGTGGGGGATATTTGTCTTTGTGTGGGGAGCGGTAGTGTCGCGGTTAGCGCTGCGCTATGGAAGCAGCGACCCGAGTTCGATTCTTGCTCACGGCCAACGCCAGTACCTGGTGCGATGTGTAAACATCACCACTGGAGAGACAAAGGCGGCCGGGCACCCACCCCCCTCGTGTGCCGTACCGGCCTTCGTAAGTGCTACTCGCTAACAGCACTTGCTCCCACAGACTGTTAAGGCTATACGGGAGTATTTGTCTTTTGGGGCCGTCCATAAATGACGTCCCGCGATTTTGGACTATTTTTGACCCCCCCCCCCCCCGTCATCACACGGCGTCACAAAAATTCAGACCCCCCCTCAAATAAAACTAATATGGCCTTCTAATCACAGCCGCAGATATTCCATTTTGTCAGCACACTACTAAAATGAAAACTACCCACAACAACAACAGCTGCAATTGCCACTAAGTGGCGGTGACATCACCACAGCGCTTGTGCCTTGCCAGGTGCACTCCAAGGCCACGTGAAGTGTCGACGGCTCGCTGACAGGTCACGGCACAGATCCAGGTGCCATGGATTGACTGACTGAGATGACTGGCAGATGCACCAGCTGTGCCATCTACTGTGCCAGCCTGCTGTATTTTAGCCACCAGACGCTCCACTCTTTGTTGTGAACGTAGCTTCTCTGCCCTCCACTGTTGTTGGAGGGCGACTGCCTCCAACTGTCCAGTAGCGTCCTTCACGAGTCTCCTCCATAGTGGCCGATCTTGACACCTCTCGTATCGGTCTTCGGCAACTCCACTCAGCTCCATATCTGTAACCTCCTATACCACATCAGTCCATCTCGTCTCCAGCCTGTGTCGTGCCCATTTTGTTCCCTCTATCCAGGCAAACAGAAGCTGCTTGGGCATGTGGTGGCTGGGCATGTGAGCTACATGACCCAGCCGACATAGCCTGGCCTGCCAGAGGAACTCACTGATGGGGCTATGTCGAGATCTTTCAAGGATCTATGAGCTCCTCACACAATCCTGTCTGGTTAAACCCAGGATGGATCACAGACAGGCAAGCCTAAAAGATTCAAATGCAACACATGTTCTATTAGAGGGGTCCACGTTTCGCAAGCAAAGAGAAGGGAGGGCATGATTGTGGCCGTGAAGACCCAGAGCTTTGTTTGGAGCGATAGACCAGGTAGCATCCACAAAGTGTTAGGCAGCTGATAAAAAACATGCCGCTCAGCTGATTTGGAGTGAGACCTCTACTACCAGATTGTAGCTACTGTAGTCATAAGCACACTACCCAAGTGCAGAAACTTCTCCACTCTCTCCACATCCATTCCATCACTGATGGGGAGTTGAGGGGGTGGAGTATTGGATGATACAAAATACCCAGGCAGGTGCTTAGTTTTGGTGGGGCTGATGGAATTCTCTAGGTTCAGCAGTAAAACCTCCAACTCTGCAGAATGAGCAGCAACCACCATATCATCAGCGTACATACCATGGTGGACCAGTAGGCAACCATCTCATGACCACACCCGGGAATCGATCAGCCTCCTTTTATATCTGCACCAGATATAAATTCCAATTGTACAGCAATGGAAGGCTTCTCGAACTACGTGGTCGAAGATTATGTTAAATAATGTGGGAGCTAGAGGACATCCCTGTTGCACCCCAATGTGAACAGAGAATGGCGCTAACTCCTGGCCATGCAACCTTACCTGGGCCTGTCCACCATGATGAAGGCCCTTTATGATCGTTTAGCATAGAGTCAGGGATGCCAAAATCTGTGCGGTCCCTCCTTTTAAAAATGGGAACCATCAGAGCATCCTTTCAATCATGCGGAACCCGTCCTCTGGACCAGGCAGTTGTAAGGATGTCATATATGACAATATGCTCACAAAAGCCACCCTCCCTCAACAGTTCGCTTGAGAGGTCCTCTCTCCCCGGTGCTTTACCTGGTTTCAAGCTCCGAATTGACATTCGCACTTCCTCAACAGATGACACATCAGCCAACCACTCACAAGGAGTGGATACTTTCCTCCAATATATGAGGTACAGCAGCACCAGCAAGGTCAGCCCCACCTTGGCCTATGCTTATGTTTGAGCTGAGGTGTTTCTCATCTCCCAAGACCTCACAGAAATGCTCAGCAAACCTGTGAACCTGTTCTTGGGGGTCAGACATCGGATTACCAATACCGCAGCCTACACACACACAGAGCCGGCAACACCAGCACTATGGCCAACACACACATAAATACAGCCTGCACCATACATACACACAGCTCGCACCACCATCACCACGACCTATAAAGACGCACATAGACATGCATATACACAGAAAGTACAGCATACCCACTTCATAAGAATGGTTAATGGAAAATCTGAAATAAAATTACAGGCAGGCAGATGCCTTCTTTGATGGCATCAGTAACGACGACAATGTCCGAATCGTGTGTCTTTGAAACCAAT
Source organism: Petromyzon marinus (assembly GCF_048934315.1). Lineage (NCBI taxonomy): Eukaryota > Metazoa > Chordata > Hyperoartia > Petromyzontiformes > Petromyzontidae > Petromyzon > Petromyzon marinus. Next base: position 9,517,856 of record NC_133678.1, on the reverse strand, counting down.
ATAGATATATTCATGAACTAGCAGTGTGTAAAAAATATATTTATATATTAAAAGGGTATTGAATATTAGGATTTTTTTCTCCATTCATCTTGCTCTTTGTTTGCAATGCTTTTGGGAAAAAAAAAACCCTGGCCTCATATGCTGGGTAGAAGGATAAAGTGTATGCCCTTCCACATTTTAGCTCATTGAAAAGTTTGAGGAAACAAACCTCTCTGCGAAAAATCCTCCAGAAATGTCACAAAAATATATCTGAAGGGTTATTAAATTGACACCAAAATGTCTCTTTTCTTAAAATGTCACGACTAGTTTATCATGAAAAAAGCCAAATGGCTAAGCGTATTTTTATTTGAACAAACATAATTGAGCAATAAAACCCATAAATATTGTACTATTAATCTAATTTTAAATATATCACAATGCAATCCTATTTTTTTAGTACGTCAATACTTTTATACGCAAATGAAGGATGCAAAGCTTGGCATGAAATGAAACGGGTATATTGGACACTTTTTTAATGTTATAAATTAACAGTTGAATATAACATTCACATAAAATATGTAACTAAAAAGTGCACATCGTTTGTTAACAACCGCCGTTCGCCACTAAATGGAGGTGACATCACCACGACGTGCCAGACTAAGTGCACTTTGAGGCCACGTGAAGTGTGGAAGATTCAACTGCCAGGTCACAGGACAGACCCAGTTCCCATTGGCTGACTGACTGATATGACTGGCAGATGCATCACCTGTGCTCCCCACTGTGGCAAATTGCTGTGTTTTAGCTGCCTGGTGTTCTACTCATCGTGAGCATCACTCCTCTGCCCTCCGCTGTTGTTGGAAGGCGGCTGCCTCCAACTGCCCAGTAGCGTCCTTCACGAGCCTCTCCAGAGACCGATCTTGACACTGCTGATCAGTCTTCGGCAAGTCCACTCAGCTCCATAACCTCCTGTACCACATCAGCCCATGTCTTCCCTAGCATGTGCTGCACCAATTTAGCCCCCTCTATCCAGCCAAACAGAAGCTACTTTGGCATGCAGTAGCTGGGCATACAGTATGGGCTACGTGACCCAGGCGATGTAGCCTCGCCTGCCAGAGGAACTCACTGATATGGCTATGTCGAGACCTTTCAAGGGTCTGTGAACTCCTTACACAATCCAGTCTGGTTAAACCCAGGATGGATCGCAGGCAGGCAGGCCAGCCTGAATGTTTCTGACCGACGCAGAGATTGCATTCTCCCTCACTTCACTACTCACCCCGAGCATACACGTACACACAACATATGTCATTGTTAGAGGTATCAATGCCTCCCCAAAGCACATGTTTGGGAAGGCTTTCATCGACCAATGGACTGACCATGGCTGATGACGATGGGATGATAAGGACAAGAATTATGATATTGACTGCCAAAAAGTGCTTAAAAACTATTTTAGATTGAGGGGGGGTTTCATCAAAAGGCAAGCGGTGTATCGATGAAATCAATCCGTCCTCAGTACTTAAATTGCAAGTCTCAAAGTATTTGTGATCATGTACTTTCTTGAGACATTCCAGTGGCACTTTAAACGCGCTTCCTTTGATTGCTAATTAATGGATGGACTGATGGAGTGTTTACGAGTGCTCTGAGGGCATAGCATTCAATCCCTCAATAAACGTGCAAGGGAAATTTTCTGTCGGGCTACAAATCTGCCCTCAGATGGTTTAATGCAAATAATATCACAGCAAATAATGAAGTCTGAACGCGGTTTTAAATAAAAAAAAAATCCTGGGCCAAGTAGAGTGCATAGAGATGTATTGGAATATTTGTCTACTTGCATATTCGTGAGTAACATTTTCACAATCAATATGTAGTATTGCTCAAAACTGCATGCAAATTGTTCATGTTAAAATCGGTATTTGTTGGGCAGAATTCCAAAGTACAGCGCCACTATGCTTTGTTTTGCATTTAACAGTCCCGTGAAACGGATGGATGTCAATGCGCAAACCGGGTGCCCCATATTTCAATTATCTTTAATTGACGCAACGTGTGCAAAATAAAACCCATTACAATGTGTATGTACCTATGTTGAACTTATTCCGCACCGTACATAGCCAATCGTGCTAATCGGAAGTGCGGTGATTGAAATCATATATATATAAAAGTAACCGTTTTATTTATTTAAGTTTCACAGTAACAAACTAAAAAAAGGCTTGCAAGGAAGCCTAAGTAAGACACATCCTGTGGTCCCTGAATGTAATCGAGCTGCCAAGCAAGTCGAGGGCGGTATAGGAGGTGTGGAAGAAGGTAGGACAGGATATGAAAGCAAAAGTGGAGGAAGAAATTGAATGTAGTGATATGGGTGACCAGTAAACCAAGCATAATTGAGAGAGGGGTCAATGCACACGTGTCCATCATACTTTGGTATACATCACCAAAGAACATTTGGGAGAGAGCTCCCAAGTGTCCCAGCATGAAGACTTCTCGCCTGAAGTTAAGCCAATGATCAAACATGGGAAGATCATACACGATTTTCATTGCTTCAACTGAAGCAACCTGAGAGTGCTGTTCTTTAAAGGGCACATTGCATTTATAATGTGACCTTTAAATGGTGATTTTCATTAATAAAAATAATATATAGCTATACATGTTTATACAAATGTAAAGCAACCCGTTTATTGGGGAACCAATCGATGTTATCCGTTACCTTTCTATTTTTTGGCCCCTACATATCTCTGCCGTGAATCTAACGAACAAAAAAATACTGTGCCCAAATCATAGCCTTCGTGATAGGTAACGTCTTCGAAATGAGAACTTTATTTTTCTAAAACTGCTTACGAAAAAAACAGCGGTGGTTATATTTAATGAGCTTTGACAGAAACCAGGCACAACGGCATGGCCGGGCAATATGGCACAACGCTGGTGGACTTATCCCTTTGGTATCCCTGCTTATGTAATGCATCCTTCACTCACCCCATTGCACTTCAAAGGTACACGTGTAAGTGAAATGCACTGTGCGTTTAATAGTGCCATTCACTTTAACTGCAGCTGTCAAACCATTCAGTTATTTAGTTTGCATTGATGTGTGTGACGAATGCCGTGTGAGGCACAGTACCTTTTAAAATATATATGAAAATTCAGGAATTCGACGGTTATGGACATCTTAAGTGAGAGCAAGCAGAAAACAGGTGTGAAAGACTTTAGTCGTTATTAAGATACAGCCGCTATCAATAACTAGGCTCTACGTCTCTTAGGCGCAGAGATTATATCATCACACTTATCCATGCGATGCCATGAGTGTGTAAAATAATTGTTATAACAGCTCATCACACAACCACAACCATCGTAGGCACACACACATGCACGTAAATAACGTATCGTGGAGGCAGAGGTGCAGCCCTGCAATTGCTTGCTTAAATCACTGTTGGTGAAAGGGCCTCCATGAGGCCCTTTCAACTTACGACGTTTCGATCACAACACCATCGATCGTCATCAAGAGGAAAGGCTGATGACAATCGCTTGTGTTGTGATTGAAACGTCGTAAGTTTTTTGTTTATTTTATATTTATTATTTTTATGAATTTGTACATATCTATGTGACTTTACCGAAAGACCCAAATAATATGAATTCCTGCAGTCACGAAAGCTTTTAAGTCAAGACGCAGGATTAGTTTAAAATGCGTACCCAATTTCTCACTTGTCGCACCAGGAGATTGAATTGGCGATCTCAGGGAATGATAGTCCGGTGTGATTATAACCATTACACAACAACAACAACCAATAGATTTCATTAATGAGTCAAAGGGTTAAATCTGTCAACTTGGTAGGGAGAGAATAAGGTAGAGAGACATGTGTAGAGAGAGGCAGAGGCACGCTGTGATAGAAAATGCCCAGCTGTTAGCACTCTATCAATGCCTTCACCCTAGTCAGGTGACAGCCAAAACCACGCCGCACACAATGGAGCAGAAGGGGAGAACAGAATAGGAAACGGATCAAACAGCACAGCAAAGTCACTGTTCCTAATTCAATATGCGAATGCAAAATCGAGTCGCCTGGGACCACAGCTGACACACTCGATGCGGTTGTCAAAAAGAGATGGATCCTGTATGATTGCTATTGCTGGTATATTGGCCACCATATCCAAAGCGATACAATTTTTGTACCAAGGTGCTGCGAATCAACCAATTTTCATGTCCTCGTGTGGCTGTAAATCTCCGGCTTCAAGCGGTTCAATTCACGAGCTGCACTTGCATATGCGCAGAGGTCCATTGACCCAGAGTGGGAGCACAGTTTTTGCCGCTCACATAGGGTATCGACATCCTCCCAAAACATTCAAAAGGCTACGGATTCGGCTTGACACCAATGATTTTACTTAGAGTTCATGCTGTAGGCTGTTATATAACTTACAAGTGTAGGCCAGTGTGTGTTGTTACCAAAGCTAAGACACCAAAAACTAGAAAATAGCCTGCCAATAATACAGCTAATTACGATGGCAATTCCCGTGCAAATGCGGTATGTAAAATGCCCATTGCGAAGGTGATAATGGGGCCAATTCATGTCGCTATTGTGACCATCATACCAGCAACTTTTTTGGCAAGATGACAGCCACTTCTGCATAAAATTGGCCCAATTCCGCATTTTGAATTCGCTTGCTGCCACCAATACATATTGATTCCCTGTCCATGCAGAGTTAGCCCATAGTGGGTGAGGTTAAGATGCAGCTCACAATGGGGGAAGAATAAACTTCCACCTGACTGCAGAAATGATCGGCCATTATATGGTAACGTGTCAATCGTGCTGGGGGGGGGGGGTTGTGTAAGAAGCTCCGAGAGGGCACGGCAGCCCATTATGCCCTCTTTCAATAGCGGTCAGTTGTCGTGTGAATATGGCGTTGGAACACGAATTTCTGGAACACGAAAAATGTTTTCCCCTGGTTTTTTCGTCTCTCCTCCCACAACACCACTGCCCTAGTTCACGCGTGTGCTTTGTTGTCCCTCACCCAGAATGGAAGCACTGCACCATAAGAAAAAATGATGATAAAAAATTGCAATGATGATGGCAATGATGTTAATGATGCAGATGATGTGGATCAAAAATTGCGATGATGACGATATTGCTGCTACTTGCTGTTGCTGCTGATGGTGCTTCAGATTCAGGCGATGACATCAATTATGAAGATGATGACGTGTTTATTGGGAAGCTTGCCTGAGTGAGGTCTTATTTTGAAAAGTGGGGGAAAAACTACAGTTACCCAAAAATAACCCCCTCATAAACCTTTATTATGAACAGATGATGTATGTTGAACTTCTTTTGCACCGTACGTAGCCAACCGTACTAACCGGAGGTGCAGGATTACAATAAAATGTCCACACTGATAGATTCTAGAAAACCCTTTGCTGTATTGTCATCTCCTGACCATATTGTAGCCCAGTGGGGGTTTGAGAGCCTCCAATGTGACGAATTGCAGCTGCAATACACACACCATCCCAGGCACTCATTTCAGGCTGAGATGACCTAAGACAATCTACAATTCACTACTGATGGCAGCCATGGCCAGGATCAAACTCATGTCATTGGGTTCATAGCGTACCATTGCACTCTCCACATTCGACATACACCAGCGGCAATTTGTGGAAGAATTGATAATTGGAATATGCAGGAAATGTGATAATGCACCAGTGCTCGGCTGCAACCAAACCAGTATATATTTTTTCGCCTGCATGTGCCTCTTATGGTGGAGAATGTGCAGATGATAAAGCCTCTGCAGAGTTCATTCTAATTATTCAATCCACTTGCATGCATCACAATAGTGTGATGTATGTAAGTGGATTGAATAGCGCAGTTGGCTGCATAAGGTGCGAAAGAAGTTCAACATACATATGAATAAATACGTACCACTGACAAAGATTCCCATATAGCCACAAAGGCTGCATGCAAGTGCTGCAAGTGGGCACTTTTGAAGCTGTGATACCATTTCCTCTAGCATGTGTGTGTATTAATCTGTGAGATGGACACAATTGCACAGTAGCGTCTTTCATTAGTCCTCCACAGAGGCCAATCTTGACACCGCTTTGGAGACAGTCACTCTCCAACAACAACAGCCAGAGAAGTGACACAACAACGAGCAGAGCGTCGGGTGGCTAAAAAGGATAAAGTTGGCACAGTATCACAGTAGGGGGCACAGGTGGTGTATCTGCTAGTCATCTCGGTCAAACCATGGCACCTGGGTCTGTCCCGTGACCTGTCAGTGAGCCTTCGACACTGCACGTGATAGCCTCACCTGGTCTGGCACAGGTGCCATGGTGACGTCAACACAACTTAGTGGAGAATGGTGAGTATTGGTATTGATGGACACAGCCTGATAGGTCCGCGAGCTGGCAAGCCAAGCCGGCATCAGTACACTTGATCCTGATTCCCCTTCGCAATCTCCCAGCTGCTGATTGGCTGTTTTTTTGTGCAGAATTGGAGCTCCACCCATTGTTACCTACCGAATCGGCCCAAGAACATGAATTTGGCGCAATCACTTTTGAGGAACGTTCACCTATTTACTGGAATCCTGCAAAGGCGTGAACATCATATTTGTACATGATCAGGCTCAATGTATTTCAAAGGGCTCTCACATGGTTAAAGGAAGGACATCCATTGATCGGATTGATTTGTCAATTGTCATCCCTTTCATGCCTTTCATGTGTTTATTTCAGAAAATGATGCATTATAGGTACTCCAATGAAAAAAAATCAGATAGCATCAACATTTAAGTAATTACAGCAACTCCACTACAGAGCTGCAAGGTGTAACAGCAATTGTGTTTTCATATAGAACAAAAATAATCTGCCACTGCGCAAGTTATTTATTGTTCTCATGTTAAAAAGAGGTAACATTGCTGCTCTTCAAAATAGAAATGAAAACTATGTTTATATTAATACTATGAAACATAATGTAAATATTACATTTAATATTATATATCTCATGTAATACTGAAATCACTTCCTATTATAAGTCGTAGGTTTTTCAGCATAGATACACGCCGGTGTCTCTACCATAATGGAACAGCCACCGAGGATAACTGAAGTGTCTCCCCACAAAGAGTCAAATTATTTCCACATTCAACCGTGGACGAACCTTAATATCATTCTTTAAATCCATTCATGTCTATGGTTACAACAATAACAAACAACTTCTCATAATATTTGTCAATTCAAAATGTAAAAAAAAACCTCCATCTATCTTAGAATTGTGTGGAATCATTTTATATATAGCACCATCAAAATCATACACTACATAGAGTAGACTTCTGTATGATATAAGCAAAGTCCGCAGTTGGTAATTATTTGAGAAATCATTAAAGGTCTTCAAATAGGAATTCTATTGTATTGTGTAAAAATTATGTTACAGTTTAGCACACATTAAATTTGTACATTGTATGGATGAACACCTTTTAACTTAACGATAGCATGAGATAGTGTGAAGCTAATTTATGTATTACTTATGTTTGAATAGAAGTCTCATTTATTTGCTTGATATTTTCAAACTAAACAATGTGACATCCGAAATTTGTTTTCTAACGCAAATAGTACCTGAAACATATAAATAAACCACTTGAGGTAAAACAAACAAGGATACTATACTGAATCCGATAACAAATGTGGTTAGGAAGATATATACAGTGAGGGAAAAAGTATTTGATCAACTGCTGATTTTTTACGTTTGCCCACTGACAAAGAAATAATCAGTCTATAATTTTAATGGTAGGTTTATTTGAACAGTGAGAGACAGAATAACAAGAAAATCCAGAAAAGCGCATGTCAAAAATGTTATTAATTGATTTGCATTTTAATGAGGGAAATAAGTATTTGACCCCCTCTCAATCAGAAAGATTTCTGGCTCCCAGGTGTTTTTTATACAGGTAATGAGCTGAGATTAGGAGCACACTCTTAAAGGGAGTGCTCCTAATCTCAGCTTGTTACCTGTATAAAAGACACCTGTCCACAGAAACAATCAATCAATCAGATTCCAAACTCTCCACCATGGCCAAGACCAAAGAGCTCTCCAAGGATGTCAGGGACAAGATTGTAGACCTACACAAGGCTGGAATCGGCTACAAGACCATTGCCAAGCAGCTTGGTGAGAAGGTGACAACAGTTGGTGCGATTATTCGCAAATTGAAGAAACACAAAAGAACTGTCAATCTCCCTCGGCCTGGGGCTCCATGCAAGATCTCACCTCGTGGAGTTGCAATGATCATGAGAACGGTGAGGAATCAGCCCAGAACTACACGGGAGGATCTTGTCAATTATCTCAAGGCAGCTGGGACCATAGTCACCAAGAAAACAATTGGTAACACACTATGCCATGAAGAACTGAAATCCTGCAGCGCCTGCAAGGTCCCCCTGCTCAAGAAAGCACATATACATGCCAGTCTGAAGTTTGCCAATGAACATCTGAATGATTCAGAGGACAACTGGGTGAAAGTGTTGTGGTCAGATGAGACCAAAATGGAGCTCTTTGGCATCAACTCAACTCGCCGTGTTTGCAGGAGGAGGAATGCTACCTATGACCCCAAGAACACCATCCCCACCGTCAAACATGGAGGTGGAAACATTATGCTTTAGGGGTGTTTCTCTGCTAAAGGGACAGGACAACTTCACTGCATCAAAGGGACGATGGACGGGGCCATGTACCGTCAAATCTTGGGTGAGAACCTCCTTCCCTCAGCCAAGGCATTGAAAATGGGTCGTGGATGGGTATTCCAGCATGACAATGACCCAAAACACACGGCCAAGGCAACAAAGGAGTGGCTCAAGAAGAAGCACATTAAGGTCCTGGAGTGGCCGAGCCAGTCTCCAGACCTTAATCCCATTGAAAATCTGGAGGGAGCTGAAGGTTCGAGTTTTCTAAACATTTTTGACATGCGTTTTTCTGGATTTTGTTGTCGTTATTGTCTCTCTCACTGTTCAAATAAACCTACCATTAAAATTATAGACTGATCATTTCTTTGTCAGTGGGCAAACGTACAAAATCAACAGGGGATCAAATACTTTTTTCCCTCACTGTATTAAAACCAAGATCCCAACACAATTGTACAATGGGAATTTATATTATGGCAGTGATACGAGGGAAAATCATTGGAACAAATATTCAATAAATTACGTGTACCGCAAAGTTTTGCAGCAACGTGAAAATAAAAATACATAAACAAATTAAGTAATAAACAAATTGGACACAAATTCAACCTTGAACTGCAACCAAAGGACCTTGACAATGCAGCCTTATCAAAATCGTTCAGTTGCACAAATAAAGGTCACGGAACATCAGATATTTGCTTGGATACGTGACCCTAACTGAATCACATTTGCCCCTGCCTAGGGCCAACACAGTGTGAGATCTAAACACTCGTGTGTAGCAAGCTTAGGTCAGCACAGGTTCACTCAGCCAGTAAAGTGTGCTCAAGTGCCTCCGTTTGTCAGTGCTGGGGAAGGCGAAGAGGTGGTAGTGCATAGTTTCTGGCCACCCACATCAATAAACTAGCGTCCTCTAAAATCCCAAGCACTTGTACTCGTGTGTAGGTGTTGGAAGTTGTCCTGTATAGTTCTCAGACGTGTTTGTCAGGTTGTACCACGAGTTGTTCGGCACGAGGTCCTGGGTTTTGTTTAAAGTGCTGTGAGCTGCTTCAGAAACTGACGTGCTTTCTTCACAAAGCTATACTCGTACTTACAGACTCATAGATTCCTGAAGGAATGTTTGACATACGCACGAGTAAAAATAGGATGGGGAAAAAAAGCTCGTATTTGTTTTGTTAATTTATTTTTTATTAGTTTTTAATAATATTGGCATGATCACCTTTGCCTCCAGAATTACGATATTGACAAAACATACCAGGTACTAATTTTAAACAGAGTCAACGCATTGAGAGGCCCATTCCACGGTTGGACACTAACTTACAATGATGAGCTTGCTCTGCAATTGAGCCTGGGTAACTAGGATTATAATGATGTTGTAGGCTTGTGTCGCAGTGGTCAGGAGATGGCAGTACAACAGTGTGTTGAATCCAACTGTGCAGAGTATTGAGTGTTATGCTCTCGTGCCTGTGAGTTGTGTCTTCCGGTATCCCCTCCCACATGCCAACAACTCATAGATGGAAGGAGCAAACATTCCAATGGTAGAACCTCCGAGAGCAACGTCACGAGAATCAAGGGTGGCCTTCTTGGATGAAGGTCATAATTAAAGGTGAAAAGGCACACTTCAATAATGGCAGCACTTGCCTTGGCTCCATGCAAAATGGCGGTGTGGGTTTAGTCTCGTCAAAGTGTTGTTACAAGCATGATCACGTACATTCATATACACCAGTGGATGCACATGGGAATGCTCACGGGAACACATGGATCTGTATGTTCTTGTGAGCAAAGCACTGAACACCCAGGCTAGAGTTGAGGTCATCCATTAACCTGTCTTGATGCGTGCAATGCAATTTCCTTAACAACATGAATTCCTCCCTTGGGGATAGGAAGGTGCTTTGCAAACTTGGCTGTGAGCATTTGTGTCAGCAGAATAGAACAAGAATTGCCCTCGGTTGCGCACAGTCAAATTGTACTATATGCACTCATCCATTGCAACACACTTAAAATGCAACATTTTAAGTGTGTTAAATGATGCACATGTCAGTGAACGTTTTAAACGTAAAAAAGGTAAAAACTGCAGCATGCATGATTTTGCATGAGTGCATGCTCCACACACTAACAAGAAGTATGAAAATGCACTTTATACTACATGGCAGTTTGTCAAGAGTCATGATGGGTTGACAGGCAGCGAATGAAGTGTCCGAAACGATGTCCACCGACCGGATGGAGTGATGAGTCAGCTCGTGTGCAGGTGCTGTGTGGATTACTATATCACAGGAACGTGAGAGGTAGTGGCATAATGGAGATGCCTTCATCCAACACCGGATTGACCATAGGCTTAAGACGAGAGGCTAGTGTCTCCATCACGTGATGCATGTTGTCTATGTGTGTTTTATTCAAGGCTGAGTGCTTCGGCCCTGCTCGTGAGAATAAAAAAAAGTAGCACAAACTAATTACAAATTAGAGGTTAAAATTAGGATTGTGTATTGCCACAAAAAGGTGAATTATTGAATGTAGCACTTAACGGACAATTGTACTATTGCATCACTGTTTACCACTGAATAATTATAGATGTCCCTGCTCTTTTTCATGCAGTGTTTCACATCCACAAACTACAGTGTGCTTTGTGAATCCTCATAAGTAACTGCTATTATGGGTGTTATATATTGAGCATGTTTATATTTTTTTTTTAAACGGCAGTCAATGATTGGGAAATTCAATAAAAGTAGTAAACGGGAGCTAACTGGCCAACACGCTTGCAAGGCAGTAGGCAATATGGTTAGGCAGGCGTGCAGACGAAAGGCAAATGGTGACATTGATTGGATGAGCGATTAAGAAAGTGATGTGGAACATGGGGCAGAGTGGATGAGTAAGACCGAGATCACAGGGGCTGGGAAATGGATAATGTTACAGGAAAGAGACAAGGTCAACCACCGAACTAAGAGGATAGCAAGATGAATCTAGGAATTGTAAATATTGATAACTGATATGCGCTCCCAGGACTACATGTTTTCCATTAATGTCTCATAGATTAGGAAGCAAATGTAATGATTCATTCTTAATTATCACATGTGACAGCCTTTAAGCCGCACAAGTGGGACATCAACTGGAGAGGGTTCCATTTGTTTTGCAGGGGCTATTAATTACTCGGAACAATATCTACACGCACTGCTGGTGATTTCATTTAGAGAGTGCTTTAAGCAAATGTAAAGAACCACTAATTTTCTACCAAGCAGCAAACATTTGTACGAGCGCTTTGGAAATTCTGCCAAAATTCTGGCCAAAATTGGCCATAATATAACAATATCTAGTAAATGATGATTCCATCAAGATTTTAAAAAATTCTGAAGAAGTGTCTAATATACAATATAACAGAATGCAAATTACGTCATTTTATAAATTGTAACAGAAGCTTATATTATATAACTGTGAAAAGCAGTAATTATCTTTGATAGCATTGTAAATATCTATGCAACATTGTGCGTACACATATTCGATGTACACTTTTAGAGGCTATACGTTAAAAACAGATGGAAAATGTTTTTTTTATATATATAAAGACTGATCGTTTTATATTACTTAAAAACCTGTGCAGTAATCCTCATAATTATAAGGTTATCACAAAAAATTGATTTGGTGATACTCGAACTCATAAAAAAGGCAATGAACTCACTCAGGGTGTAATCAGAGAACAGATAAACAAGCAATTAGTCAAGGCAGGTAGATGTGTGATCGATAAGTAGTTAAATAAATAAATACATATTATAAAACATTTAGCAATAACATGAAATACTTTACATTCATTCAATCCTGTAGCCAGAAAATCAATATCAATGAATTATTAGAAACTATAATCTATTAAGTGACAATTGTCAACAAGCAATAAATGATCAAACAAAACAAGTAGATGAATTGCACACTATAAACTAGATCAATGTCAGATATCAAATCAATATTTCTTATCGATGGTTCATTCCCTTAAAATAAATATATAATGTAACATTTTGTCAAGCGGTCCTCCACACTTAATTGTAGTCTGCATATGACATACGTTCAACATTTACACTTTTTCACATACAATACATAGCGCTGATTCAATACCAACCCGTGACTAAATGATGAGATATTTCATGATGCGTCATTGCTATAGCAAACATAATATCCGACGATACATCATCATTTCATGTTTGCACGGTGGGATCTCAAAACTTCTAAATTTACTGGGACAGTTATTGTACTGAGTACCATTCCAGAACACTGTGACCTCTAAACAAAAGCAACCATTTCAGTAACCATACATTCTGCACTGTACTTAAGTAACCCAGGACTGCAATTACCATGATTTTAGCCTCAATGCTGGAACTTAAGGGCTTGAAACTAGTGTGTTTTTTTATTATTCATTATGAAGTTGCTTTCATCCTTGGCACTTCAGATAGCCCATGACAATGAATCCAGTGACCTGAGTTTGATTCATGGCCACAGTTAACCATCAGTGGTATGCGAACTCTACCCTGGGTTCTTCACCGTCCCACACGGAATGGCGTGGTAAAGTATGGTCAAATAACCTCCACGGTCAACACAGTGTGAGGAGGCCTTCATCCAGCAGTGGATTGGCAAAAGTCTGTAAATAATTAGGTAATCGTAGATGATGGCAAAAACTCACACTCAATCACTGCATTGTTATTTAATCATCACTTTACAAATTAATAATGGGATTCCATGTGTGTTTAGAGAGTCACGTGAGTATAACTTTCATTGTTTAGGTGAATATAATTTAGCCATTCCTCTATCTAATCACGTCTTTAATTAGATAATAATATGATGGGAAGGTGCATCGGACAATTATCTGCAGCAATAGGCATACGTTTATATGCAGCACTGCGTTCATCTTTCAAGCCATGGAGCACAAATATACAACCATGAGAGTGGCCCATTTTTGAGCGGGGGAATTTGACGTCAATTGCACACAATCTGAAAGTGGTAAACCTCACACGCACCAGCAGGTACTTTATATTCAAATCCCTTTGTGTAGTTTCATATGAAGCTTTACACGCCGGAAATTAGTTGCAGAGATGCCTGGCATGGCGGATGAGAGGATGCCCCGTGGTTATGGGCAGGATCTCTCGTAAGCTTTCTGAATGATCCAATAAACATGGGTTCAACCACTTTGCTAAGCAAAATTTAAGTCGCGTCAATTTATGCCCGCCAATGTAAAGTGAAATAGCTTAATGCTAAGTCGTTTGGCTTTGGTCATAACACATTACTGTACAAGAATTTCAAATATCGGCAGCAGACCTATAATTCAACCCTAGACTTATTTACAAAGGGCTACTAAATGGAGAGTCAGGCACATGACAGCACGTAAATATCAAAGGTATTATAACACCTATTGTACGATGACAAAAACAATAAGTGTTATTTATGCTGTTGGAAGTTTACGCATCTAAAACATGCAGTGGACTAACAGCTGTGTGCAGACGGCATGAGAATGAGCTAACAACATCCAGAGTAGCTTGCCTGAAAACACACATAACTCAACATAATCACGAATTGACAAATGTTATGCCTACCACCTGTGAAATTATATGAACAAATTATTTACATGAAACGCAAGCCCATCGAGTGCAGTATATAATTTAGAATTGGATAGTGTGATGTGTTTTACATCAATTGACAGAATACACTATACCTTAATAACTACAGTTCGTGTACTGAGCACCACTCGTGTATACAATACCTGTCATGTTATGTGCTTGACTGCACTGGACATAGAAAATAATTTGCCATACATTGAACATGTAAAACAGTGCACGTTAATCATGTATGCCTTACAATGATTATAAATATAAGACATCGGGTTGTCAATACAGTACACTCACCCAGCTTAATAAACATTGCTACAGTATATATTATAGACTGTCAGTACACTCACCAAACTTAATAACCAGGTTACAGTCCACATTATATATTACCAGTACACTAACTCCGATTAAGAACCAAGCTACAGTCTATATTAGTGTTTTTTTATTATCATTAACTTTTATTATTTTTATTCACTTTTTTATTTTTCTATCTACGTGACTTTTACCGAAAGAACCAAAGAATATTAATTCCTGCAGTCACGAAAGTTTAAAGTCAAATGAAGACCTCTCCATCCAATGTGTTATTTCACCAGACTTCATGTGCAAATCAGTGTGCGTTGGTGAAAGGGAAAAAACAAACTAAACACAACAAGCAGTTTTTTACCCCCCCCCCCTCGTCACACGGCGTCACAAAGTCAGACCCCCCTCAAATATGACGTCACAAAGCTCTGCCCCCCCCCCCAAAAAAATATATTTCAATTTTGAAAATAAAAAATGCTTCAAATCACTTTAAACTATTGTCATTGTAGTGCGTATTTAATGTGGCGCTGCACTCTGATGTTGTAGGAGAAAACACGTATTAAAAAGGAGGCGTTGGAAAGTTGAAATTTAGCATAAAATTCACTTGAAAATATTCAACGTCTAACTAAAACTGCAGATGTTCAGAATATATTGAAATTCTCTTATTATAAAATATTAAAAGTAATTATAACTATAAAAAATACTTGAAACTTTGTAGTAGAACGAAGCAAAATGGAGAGTACAATTATAACAATCACATATTCATTCCACAGAATGAAAAGCCCTGGTAGAATCATTAAAATAAAAATGTTTAATAACAATCATTAAAATATTTTACAAAATGTGTGCTTCTCCATTCTCCCATGGAGAAGCAAAATGCTCCTTCATGGAATAAATAAAAGGTGACCTTAGTAAATTTAAATAATCAAATAGTTTGAAAATTAATCAAAATTAGTGTTGTTATAACAATTATATTGTTTATATTTAGTTGCGCATTTTGATGTGACGTCACATTTCTCAAACCCTCCGCCCCTCGTCACACATCGTCACAAATGTCTGACAACCCCTCCCTCCCCTAGGTGTGTGACGTCATTTATGGACGGCCCCATAGCTCCAGTGGCTTCCTAATATCGGAAGGAAAAGCAGTCCAGACGGCCGCAGAAGCGTTTTGTAAAAGCGCATGTCGTGGTAACCGTCTTTTGTTCGATGGCTAGCCAAAAGCTGCTGCGAGGGTGACTGGAGTTCGCATGATGGTTTATGCTCCTTGACGAGATCAGAAAGGTATTGTGGTTCATTTGTGGCAAGCACTTAGTGTGTCACGAGTGCGACCTTATGTCTTTGACGGCCACAGACGCGCATCTTAAAGGGCGCGATGCAGTGAACGTCTTTGTTCAAGATGGAGAGGCTTTCATGCAAACTATTATTATTTCACCTGGAAGTTATTTTACCTGCACAAATCCGAGTAAAAGTGGGGTGGTCTACGGGAGTACCACATGAACAACCTAAACCTCTGCTCTGTGATTGGCTAATACTGACCCTAATCTATTCAAATTCCAGGCACAAATATTGTATAATATAGCACAGATGTATTTATCATGTATACTATTTCCAACGTATCGGAAATGTTGAATTGGATCAGAGCAAATAATATTCACACGTGCAGGTTTTATGTTGACGTAAGTGTGTTGGCATGATTTGTGTCGCCATGATTTGTTTGCCAGAGTAACTGCCATGCACAAAGCCACGTTGATGTAATTTGTCAAGTTTAGTTTTCCCCTCAGAGAAGTGGACAAAAAGAAAGTCAACGTGGCCGATGTCGACTTAAGTGCTCGCGTGCAGAAGCTTATGTCGACATCAGCTCTAAATATCGGCATCCGTGCCGATCTCACGGCCAAAACCTCGTGAGATTTATGTGCCAAGTGCTACATATATAGCAGCCCACATAGAAAAGACAAATGCTGCCATTTTGTAATGGTTAGCATCCTGGGCTTGCAATACAGAGGTCACCAATTCAATCTCCTGGCGTGCCAGTTGAAACAATGGACAATTAACCCCCCCTCTCCACCTCAATCCACCCAGCAGTATACATGGGTACAGATATATATGGTGGGGTAGTGTGAATACCCCCACATCTTCCAAGAGTAGGCAGACTTTCCAGGGGGAGCTCACCAGAGCCTCCTTGTGCCAGTAGTGACACTAGCAGGCAACTGGAGAGGCATCTTTACATTGTAAATAATACCGGAATATCAGTTAAATTCTGGTCCTGAAATGACAATCACCTTATTTTGGATATGACCGCCATTTTAATTGCATGTGAAACTAAATAAATCCACAAGACTAATAATGAGCCGTTGCAATAGAATGCAGATTTTTTAAAAAATGGCGTTTTACATGCTCCCCGCGGCACGATTGCATCGGGGGGTGGGGTTTCAAGCAACAGTGTCCACGACAAAATGCTACGGGCGCGAGAAGACAAACACCAAGTCCCGTCCTCTGGCGCACACGACACCCGGGCAAAGTCTTCGTAACGCGTACGAGCGTTACACGAGGGCGTCTCCTCCGGTCGTGAGCGTTCACCCTCGAGCCACGCGTAGCCCTTTCAAGCCCTTCGAGCCCTCTCGAAAACCCGCGACCGTTGATCAATGGGGGTGCCGCTGCCAATGAATGGCGCAGCCCCCCGCGGGCGTGCGACCGCCGATCGCCGGCCAAGGTGGCAGCGACAGAAACGCTGTGCCCCTTGGTGGGGGGGGGGGCGGGGGGCAGGCTGGGTGAATGCTCGTCCGAACATGATGGGGTAGTCGTGGAGAAAGATCGCCGTTCGTAGGTTAATGGAACGAGATGCGTGTTGTTGAGGGTGAATAGCAAGTTGTGCGGGATGTTGCACTCTCTGCCCCCACCCCAGTGTGTCTGCTTTAGCCGCCCAATGCTCTGCTTTACATGATAACCAACACAAAGACAAAGATCCCTCATATAGCCTTAACAGACGGCGGTGGGTAAGGGGCCGTCCATAAATGACGTCACGAGATTTTTGACGATTTTTGACCCCTTCTCCCTCGTCACACGGCGTCACAAAAAGTCAGACCCCCCCCCCTCAAATATGACGTCACAAAGCTCTGCCCCCCCCCCCAAAAAAAAACATGCTGCAAATCGCTTTAAACTATTATCATTGTAGTGCGTATTTAATGTGCCGCTGCACTCTGATGTTGTAGGAGAATGTTTTTTTTAATTAAAAAGTCTATTTAATTAAGTAGAACGTGTTGTCTATATTTATTTAAAGTTGCGCATTTTCATGTGACGTCACATTTCTCAACCCCCCGCCCCCTCGTCACAAATGTCTGACCCCCCCCCCCAGGTGCGTGACGTCATTTATGGACGGCCCCAAAGTGCCGTTCACGAGCACCTATGAAGGCCGGCAGAGTGGCCAACTCCACGCCTTCGTCTCGCCAGTGGTGATGTTTTGTTTACACACCGCTCCAGGTACTCATTTGAGGCTGAGTCGACCTAGGGGAGGCCCAGGACCGCTCCAGATAATTATCGTCATTGGTGTCGGCCGTGAGCGGGATTCGAATCTCGGGTCGTCGGGTTCGTAGCGCGCACGTGCTAACCGCGACACGACCACGTGCAAAAACACATGCACGCGCATTAACACAAGCATCGAAGGTCACCCCTGTAGAGATACAACGGGAAAACACTTTCTCTTCAATGGGCCAATTATATTATTTTCCAAGTTGATCAAAAGGTAGAATGTACAGTACGTGTTGTACCTATGAATGGACAGAAGCAATAAGTGATAAATACATGAGAAAAGAGATGCCAAGGAATGTTTGCATGGTAATGTAAACAGACGAGCTGTTTCAGGAACAGCTCAGCATATGTAACGTATGCTTGGGTTAGGCTATGCACCCAATATATGTGTAAACTTTGTATAATATTTTGCCGATTTGTTTTTATTACTAAAAACATGGTCCTGAAGTTGACAAAATTAAGAAACAGCATTGAATGTGCATCACATTCAAATCCGTTTCGCACCTCCAATTAGCACGGTTGGCTACGTTTGTCTTGGCTATGGGTGGCTACGTACGGTGCACAAGAATTTCAACATACACTCTTCTGAACTCACCGAGTACCATTACAACAGGTTCCAACGCGTGTTTGGGTGAAAGCTTGCAACTTCCTATAACAAAGCAAGCCACATGGCCCACAAGCAAGTTGGCGACATAGCCCACTCGGTGTTGGTTTGGCCCAATGGGGCTGCCGTAGGAATGTGGGCTGAGACTCCCAACTCGGTTCTCAAACCCATCATTAAATGGCTGTGGCGATATGGCATCAAGCTGGTTAGCTTTGCATTCTGAGTCCAGTGTGCTATAACATAATCAATGCTTAGCCAGTCACGGCTGTAATGCTACAAGAATTTGCCAAAGCGTCCTGTTGATTGTATTTAAAACTAATGCTTTCTCAGCAGCATGCCAGGAAGCCAACACATATTTGTATGCTGATGGCATTGTGCTGTTATTTGCAAATACGTCAGAACTAGAGATTGCATACCAATATTTCCATAATAAATGCATAACCAGATACCCAATTTAAGTTAAATATTACAAGCAAGTTGATAAAAGGTAAATAATATACTTAAAATGTTTGGACTCATCTTAGCCTGATTTTCTCTCTTTTGATACTTATCAATCAAGTGCATTGTGAACATGAAAAGTTCCCTTTAAAAGGGAATAGCATAAGCTGAATCTTTGACAATTCCCTTTCATAACACAGTATCTGACGTTATTGTATTCTTAAATTCCAGCTTGAATGCTGTCAAAGTAAAGTATCTTAAATCAGAGAGTCACCGTAGTGGCTATTCAGTTATATGACTAACACGACTCACTTGAAGTGGAACTGATTCACTCACCACTGATTTGTAATAAAAAAAAACTGAACTGGCCCCCACAATCTCCTGTAATTGGACCATCATCACAAAGTGAAGTCTCGATATAATTTTACAAATGGCGAGTTCCTACCACCAGCTCAGAAAAAAAATCTCGACAGAATATTAACACAGCATTAATTCAAGGCACAATTATGCGTCATTTTAAATTCCTTACCAGGTCTGAAATAAACTATTTTTTGTGAAATTTTGCAGTGTTCTGCAACAATCTCAATACGTGTTAAGCGTTTTTTTAATAATCATCTTAAAATAATATTAGTTATCAGGTATATAGTGGTGTTTTTTTCAGCTAGCACTGCAATAAAGTGCGTACCTGATATAAAGTGCATACATTTATTTAATACTAATTAATTTATCAGGGTGATTAAATAATTTCTAACCTACATGCAGGTTCTAAGTTATAAACACCTGTATAAATATGCAAACAAAATGAACACACTATTTGTACTCTCAGGATAATATAAAATCGCATAGTTATTTCAATCAAATTATCTGCATGGACAATCATAAAAAAAACACGTTATCACTGTAGTTAGACCCAGCTTACAAACATTGCACTTGAATTCAGAATACAGTATTTCCTCGTTATTCTCAAACTTGCTAACCGAGATTTCCACTATCTTTGAATCGCATCTAAAACTCTACATGACTGCATCGAGAGAGGGAAAAAGAAAGCGAAGAGAGGAAAAAGTGATGAGAGATAAAGTGATAATGGACAAAGTGATGGGAGATAACGTGATGAGATAGATAGAGATAGATAACTCCTCGAAGCATCTGCAGACGTTGTGAGTACAATATTCGTAGGCCAATATAATTATCCGCGAAATGTGCTATTCACGAGCATCTCCGGAACGTGTCCCTTGCGAACGAGGGAACACTGAAAAATGAGTGGTTGGTTTAATCGGAGGGTAGTTCAGGAAAGGAGGGGTGGAAGTGGGATGCGGTGGTAGGGGGTGCTATGAATGAACAGTAGGGTTTCTTGAAGCAAAAGGCTGTGAAAGAAGTAATTGCTCAACCGTGGCCCATTTGGCAATGGAAAAATAGCAAACTGGGGATGTGGTCCACAGGGCTGTAGCCAAATTTAACCCCTAAATGCATCTATGTTATATTAGCATTGTGCTTGCTACATTTCTAATTAATTCATATTGTCTGCTGACTTGGTCAATATAAAAAGTCCAATTTCGATACCAGAGAAACAATATAAGCAGAATGGCGCAATTGTGTTTACGTAATATATTAAAGGGAAAAAGAAAACTGTAATTTGAAAATCCCTGCTGTAAATTTGTCTCATTTTCTTTTACCTTGAAGGGTTTTTTTAATTCAAAAAAACTTTGTGAAATTGTTCATAAAAATAACATGAGAGTGTTGATGCCGGTGTTTATAATTAAATGTGTCATTTATAAAGATGCACTGAATGGCACATTTTGCAGTTATACCAGTGTCTCTCAGTACAGATGCTGAAACACTACTGGAAATAAAATTGCACACAATAATCTAATTATACATTTTAAGTTCTACTGGAAATATTTATACTCTTCGGTTCTTTCGGTAAAGTCACGTACGTGCGTGACTTTACCGAAAGAACCAAAGAGTATGGATCCTTGCAGTCACGGAAACCTCAAATCTAGAATGGAAATATTTATTTTTGCCTCAAATGTTGATGAATGTATGTATGTTGAACTTCTTTCACACCGTATGTAGCCAACCGTGCTAATTGGAAATGCAGGAGAAGGATAACTAAACACAAAAATCAGTTCTAAAGAAATTAGTTTTTAATCTTTATTTTAAAGTGCATAGCTCGAGTGGTTTCCTAATATCGGACGGTAAGAACATTCCAGACGGCTGCAAAAGAGCATGTGAAAGTGCACGATGCAGTGACCAACTTTGTTTGATGGCTAGCCCAAATCCGCTGCGAGGATGACTGGTGGAGTTCGTGTAATGGTTCATGCTCCTCGACGATATCAATAAGGTATTGTGGTTAGTTTGTGACAAGTATTTTTTGTGTGTCATGAGTGCAAACTTATGTATTCATTCAGCAACCGGAAGCCAACGCAACTTGGCAAGCACCGGACGGACATGGTCGGATCTTGCAGACGGACATGGTCGGATATGTTGACACTGTTAACCCTTCGCCATTCCAGTGATGAACGTGTAAGAAAAAATAAAATAAGTAATATTTAAAACGACTTTTTTTTTTTTAAACACGCTTTAATGAAATGTATCGTACTAGTAATGGAAGAACTCCAGGAAGTGGCCCCGAAGATTTCCATAACGTAAGGGGACCGTGGTTATTTACAGCCAACGTGAGTTTACCATGGACCATTAGAGCCAAGCCGAAACATAACGTATAAAAACGAATGTTTTCAAATATATGTGCATTTTAATTTTTTTTATGATAGAATATAGTATTGTCATCAGTATGAACATATGTATACCAAGTTTACAGTCGATACCACATTTGGAAGTGGGTAAAAATTGAGTTACAAGATTTGAGGATACCGACAACAACAGAGTGAGTTAACAAAAAGCGTGTAATAATAAAAGAACGTTATCGGTACGTTTTCAGGTCGGAAAAAAAGTACCGAGGCTCTCACAAGGCCATGAGGGAGGGCGAGTAGCACAGTTTGGCGCCAGCTATCATCGTGCAGTCGCTCCAGTTCTCTGCGGTGAGTATAATGTCTTTACAAACAACGGTGCTATGCCTCTCTAGATAAAAATGAATGCTAATTACTTGCTCGTTACGAAATCCAGCAGTGAACGGGACCCCCCACCCTGCGACTTGCAGACGTCTCAGAACAAGAAAGGGTTAACACACTGTGCTGTGCACCCATTGACCCTGCATTCATATCCCAGCTACAGCTAACATCAGTGGAATGTGACAACTGAACTTGTCCTGGGTCTCCACTTGGTCAACGCAGCTTTAATCAGAACCTAGTTTGGTGTATAAATATCGGCACCAAAGGCACTGACCAGCATGATAAAGTTTGGCCAAACAACCCTCCTGAGTGACACGGCATTGGGAGGCCTTGATCAAACAGTGGATTGCAAAATTGTGCTGCAAAATCTATGATTAACCACTGAGCTACCACTCCACCCCTGAACATATTTTTTGCTGAATGATTAATATACAATGCAAAGTATTTGCACGTATAATAATAGTATATATTGGACAAACATTCTATGCAGTGAAAGTATAACCATGCAGGCACCATTACTTTTAACAGTAGTATGAGGTTTTATATGGGTCAGTGTCAAACTCTTCAGGTGAAGCGTTTTTTTTTTAATGGGCATGGCAGTAATTTTATAGCAGAGTTCAAATGATATATTGCCAATTAAACAGGGGGAAAATATATATTTGAGTATACAGCATACAATGTAGAGAATGCGAGAGCCTAATACACGTTTTAAATATTACATTTCCTTTTCATTATTAACTAATCAACTATAGGTTAACTACAGATAATAATTTGCTTATGAAGTCGTTCCTAAAAGATGTTATTTTTAATGTGACCAACAATCACACCATTCTCAACTTTGTGAAAATGACTTTGTGGTTGCATTGCCATCAAGATTTAATGCCTAATGTGAACATAGATTATAGTTTTGATTTAAAGCTTTTGTGACTGCAGGGATTCATATTCTTGGTTCTTTCGGAAAAGTCACGTAGAAGGGAAACAATAAAATAATAAAAATATAAAAAAAAATTCTCACGACGTTTCGACTGCAACACAAGCAATCATCATCAGGTATGAAAACCACAACAAGAAAATTTGAATTTGAAAATTTGAATTTGAAAATTTGAATTTTCTTGTGGTTTTCACACCTGATGATGATTGCTTGTGTTGCAGTCGAAACGTCGTGAGAATTTTATTGTTTATATTTTTATTATTTTATTGTTTCCCTTCTACGTGACTTTACCGAAAGAACCAAGAACATAGACTATAGTGTCGTGATGTGACTGACAGTGAACCCTCATGTAACGATGGCAGATTTATTGGGTTTAACAGTGTGGTATGAATGGAAAGTATATAATAGTTGCGACAAAAAGTTACCCACAAGCACTCTCGTAGCACTATTGTAATACATTTAACTACAGATTATGCAAAGGCATGATTGTAAACAAGCTTGAGTGCAGATTCAAGCATTTTGGTTAAGGATGTACAAACAACAAGGGATACATCGTCTGAATACTAATTTGTATGTATTTTCAGATATCGGGCAGTCCATCAATTATAGTTGATGTTTTACCAATACGTACATCCATCATGCTTTACCCTTCCAAGATGCTCCAATAATGCCGCATAATCATGAAAATCAAGTTGCTGTAATGCAGTGCTTTCCGACTTAATTGGGTCTCGCCATGAAGCGATGCCAATGTTTCATTAACCTTAGGCCTTCACGCGTAGACTTTGATACATATATTTTAACTCTATTCACATTCAGGAGTTCCGTGAGTAAGTGCACGCCATTTACAAAATCAAGACCAGTCAGTTTCAATCCATAGCACTGTGACTCATACTCACCGATGTGTGGTGTCTCGATGTATTTGCAGTTCAAAAATGAAGGCTAATAATCACAACCCCTCAAACATGAGTGTTGAACAGCCTTGGAGTTCAGGCTCACATGTTACTGATACCAGACTGGGAGATAAAATGGAATATGATGACCATGCTCTAATATCACAGCAGAGAAAAAAAACTGCATAATTTCACTGTTGAGATCATGATTTGTTTCAAGGTTTAAGTATGGTGAATAATTGCTAAAATACAGGGGACTTCAAAAAAATGTGAACACTTAAATGGGTCGATCGTTTTTAATGGAATAGAATGGATAATACACTGTAACATGATAACAAATGTATCTTAATCGCTTCAAAAAGTCTCCACTTGTTCGCCATCGTTGTCAACGCGTGCCTGGAATCTTCTCCAGGTGGTCTCCAGAGCCTGGAGGCACACTTCTTGTGGTGTTGTTGCAAATTATCAGAAGTGTTAACATTTTTTTCAAGCACCCTGTATTTTTTTTGCATTTAACGTGAATGATGGTAGGTGATATACCCAATATGTATTTGAAAACCATGAATTTCCATTATTTTAACATTATCGATACCGTTCAGTCTGTAGAGGATGTCAGTGTTCACCACTTTACATGAAACTGATCTAATTTGAAATGAGAACAATAGCTTCAGTGAAATAAGTGAGCACAATTGTTTTACTTTTGCTGCTTTCATCAACAGTGATATTGATCCAAAACTTGGGAATATATTCATCAGCAATTGACTATCAATCAAAAAATGTATCTAAAAAATTATCGTATAGGGGTGTAATATGTTCAGTTCTTGCAAAGTAGTTTTAATTGTATTTTATATTTTTGAAATCACGAAACCTTCAAATAATGCATGGCACCTGAAAGAAATTGCCCATACATATATTTCGTGGAGATAAAAAGCAAAAACTAGCAAATGCAATACTTAGCCATTAACAAAAATGAAATTACTGTAATGGTAATGAAAATAATAAATACAAATCTGAGTAATCGAGAATTGGTACATTGCAGTCAATAAATTAGTTCATAAACTAGTCACAGTGTGAACTAAGCTATTTCATGCAGGAAACGCAGCATGGCACCCAATTAATGCAATATAGCCAGAAATGGTTCTCGAAGGTGCAACATCTCTCCACTGCCGGCAACTCTGTGGAAACGTGCATGGAGTCACAAGGCAGTTTAAACCGCAGCAGCTAATGAAATGCCCACCACTTCAAAATTACACAAATGTCCGGTGGCAATTTGAGGAAGGCTTGGCCATGTGTTACGTTAAAAAGTTAAAGCGGTGTATTGCTCAAATAAGCTTGAGGCAGTGGTCCATCTCCTTTTCATATCCCTGAGATAGTGGTGGCAAATACACATTTCTATGATGGGACCAAGTGTGTCCATAGGATTTTACTATGATATAGGTTTTTGGGTTAGATCGCATGACTATGAATGTGTCTTTAAACCCGCCACCACCCGTCACAGCCAATTAGTAAGGTTAGCCACGTAAACAGAACATGCCAATTCGTTACTAGCACAGCACACCGGTGTGTTGGAGAGCAAAGCCACAACATTTACAATCTGAGTACGACGTTTCAACTGTTGACCTCCCCAATATGTGGTACCTATGTTATCCATTCCAGAAGGATAAAGGGCTGAGTGTACCGCTTACCAGAATTTGAACTCGCAACCATCCAACGTCCAGCTGCACACTCTACCGCTGTTATGTTAGAATACTTTATTTACATTTTCACTCTTTAATGTATGCAGTAAACTTTGCAGTATATAGCATTATTATTATGATACACAGGTGTCTTTTCTGGTTTGCAAATATTATACTTATTTCTGTGTAATTCCTGCAATTTCCCCACGTAGTTCTTGAGATCTTGAAATGTCGTTTCAATCAGATCTCGCCTCCTTCGAATGAAGAATACTGACCTATACCATGTGCTCTTAGGCTAGAACTTAGATATTGAGGTACTAACCACGATTGCCTCTGTATATAACCTTTAAGTGCATCAACAATATTGCAAGGATCAGCATAAGTACGTCACATATCCGACCAATTAACCACATATCCGACGTGTTCGCATATCTGCCCATATCTTTGTCTCCAGTGAGTTGGATATGCAACATTGTAGTACATGGTAGAACACAGAAACAAGTGTGTTGCATTGTGCGCTTACACTTACCTCGCTCGGAAATTCTCTGGCCTGGCTTCTCCATCAAAAACCAACATGAAGTCAAACTCCTGCTCCAGAGCAAAAGAAAGGAAAGTCAATTGGATTCGACTCTTGTTCGTGGCCACGATGATCCAGGTGCAATTGGCTTTGTTGGGGTATCCATACGGAAATCCGGGGCTTTCAATAGTTCCATTCAGACCTTGAAGGGTTTCATCACAGGTATTCTGACCTGCAGAAAGAACAGGAAATCACAGCATATGTTACTGATAAGGTACAGATGAATTTGAACAACGAAATGTTTTCTATCTCCCAATTCCAGGTGATTTAATTAAAACTGCATTGTACCAAAAAGAATGCTTTTGAATAGTGAGCCCGTACTGCCTGTTTTCGCCCCTTTACTGAACAAATGGATTGTCTACATTGAACACAATTGTAATGTGCCCTGATGTGTTTTAGATGAGGTGCTATCTCAGCGCCATAACAGTCATCTAGAGTTAATCAGCACCTTGGCAGTGGAGCCTATCTCACACTAATCTGAGGCTTCCGTAAGCCAGATTGCAATGTCACAAACACGGTGTCTGATCATCTCCACAGTTGCTGAATGGATCATCCACAAGCCATCAAAAAATATATATTTGCGTCCCAACTCAAGAGCGTGGCTGGCAAAGGGATGTGGTGAGATATAACAGCATGAGAGGAAGACTTCCTGACATTCCTTAGTTGGAAGCTAAAAGAATAGGTATACTTATACTAAGTGCCTAAATCCCCAATGATTATAATATAATACTAGGGTTTTTCCCCTTTTTTCTGGTAACAAAACTGAAACCTTTTTACGAGGATCCATGTCTGCATTAACCACAACACCTGCAGTCAAAATGCAAACAAAAAACATACTATGATAATATATGCATCGTCCTTGAAACTGATTGGTCCACACCAAGGGACGGTTTTCTTTTGAGCCTCGACTCAATTGGTGCTCGACCAGATGACGCCAAAAGGCGAGGCTCAAAAGAAAGTCGTCCCTTGGTGTGGACCAATCAGTTTCAAGGACAATGCATATATTATCATAGTGTGTTTTTTGTTTGCATTTTGACTGCAGGTATTGTGGTTAATGCAGAAATGAATCCTCGTAAAAAAAGGTTTCAGTTTTGTTACCAGAAAAAAGGGGAAAAAACCCTATTATTACATTTTGGTACTGGCAAAGGAGGTCTAATGATGTTGATTATGATATATTCAGGAATATGATGCAGCATACAAGCAAGACCTGCCTGCTGCATTCTTGTATGTCAAATACAGAACTAATTATGCTGTAAACTGCTTTAAAAATATTCATTTGAAGATAAAATAATCAGCAATGATAAAATCCCATAAATGCATGCTAATTTTGACGACAAAACATTTATATATACACCTTTAAAAGTATAACTGCACTCAAGTAAATAGTTAATGTTAACGTGTGTGTAAGTTTTCTAAATTGTACGTGTGCATATGTTATTAATACATTGCAATTTCCTGCTCAAGTGACCATTGAGACATTGCTCATCTTTCAATAGCCCAGAGCCAGTGGTGGAAATTCTGCTTTCCTATGGCAGGGGGTGAGTATCAATAGGACAACCACTCTTGACTTTCCCACAATGCAATCGTAATTTTATGGAACCCAAAGATATT
The DNA here is from genome assembly GCF_048934315.1 of Petromyzon marinus. NCBI lineage: Eukaryota > Metazoa > Chordata > Hyperoartia > Petromyzontiformes > Petromyzontidae > Petromyzon > Petromyzon marinus. The sequence continues at coordinate 9,490,070 of NC_133678.1, read as the reverse complement.
ATGGGCTGAGTCAACCTCCAGCCTGAATTTGAACTTGCAACCTTCCGATTGCGAATGGCTCGGCCAAGGGCTGAGTCACCTGGCTCAGTGGGAGACAGCACAGGAACACTGCCATAAAGATGTAGGCTTACTCTTTGCCACGTAAATTACCTCATATTAGAGCATACATCCTATTTATGGACTTTTCAATTAAAATATGAATCAATTAATTACGTTAGAAAAAATACCATCAAGCAATTTTAAAGGCCATTACATGGGACAATCACACATCTGTCAAGTATATCCTTAGCCAAGGACCTCACACACATCTGTCATTCCAAGGCCATAAAATACCTAAGTACTGCCTTGAGTATGGAAAGTCTCAGCTCTAATTAGTTGCCTCTTTTCTAGGGTCAATTTAATTGTCCCAGTCAGCAGAATACTTCAAACACTTATATTGATGACTTTGTCCTCCCAAATTACTGCATAATTCATGTTAAAGTAGGCATTCCAATTAAATATATTTTCATTTTAAACAAATAACTCCGCATGAATCTTACATACCATCATATGTAAATCCTGTTGCTTATTAGCAGATACAGAAGCACACCCAAAAGCAACCCCAAGAAACCCTTGTTGTAAAACAACATTCTACAAATTTTACTTTTTGTCATTTC